>NC_140412.1:213490279-215990279 GCF_965140295.1 Lepidochelys olivacea
GCATTGTTCTAAATGTTTCCGTTGCAATGCCCTATGGGTAACCATCCTGTAGTTCCCCACACTGCTCCCAGAAGTGGTTTCTGGGACATTTATATAGACCATGGATGCACTGCAGGTCAGTAGCGGAAGGCCTGCTGGAACAATTTAATCCTGCATCTGCAGTCTGGCTGCCATTCTGATCAACCTTGCTTTAGGGTCCATACAAGGTTTTATTGTGGATTCTGTATCTCAAGACCATACATTTTAAGAATCTGCCTGATGATGACCCTCTACCACTGTTGAGCATATTGAAATATTGACTTCTCATTCCACCTTCACCACCCCCCATAATCATTAAAAGAGTTTGCATGATTTGGGGCAAAGAAAATCAAGGCAGAAGAATTCTAATAAGTGAAATGCAGGTATTTAACATGTGCAATATCATCAATAACAATAATATTTGAGTAATAGGTGTACATGAGGATGAAAATTAGGGGATAGCATGGACCTCAATTATCATTTTATATAGTGACCACTCTTTTTAATGTAAAAAATATTCAACACATTATATATATCAACAAAAGAACAACAACAAATGGAATCATTATAAATGATTACTAGTGTTCTCTCTCAATCAAACTACAGTTGAGTGTCCGCATATGAGTAATACCACTGACTACTTGTCATTGTAGTTTTCATCTGCAAATGCTAATGCTGATTTTTTGAAATCATTGCAACACAATACACCTCCTTGGCATGCACACAATATGATTGGGACTGTTACATCTACTTCTCATAGACTTACAAGGCATATCACTCTCACAAGAGTACTTTATTAACTCCAAAATATATGGAGGAGAACATAAGAATGGCCACACTGAGTCAGACCAAAGGTCCACATAGCCCAATATCCTGCCTTCTGACAGTGGCCTATGCCAGGTGCCCCAGAGGGAATGAACAGGTAATCATCAAGTGATCCATTCCCTGTTGCTCATTCCCAGCTTCTGGCAAACAGAGGCTAGGGACACCATCCCTGCCCATCTTGGCTAATAGCCATTGATAGACCTGTCCTCCATGAATTTATCTAGTTCTTTTTCTAACCCTGTTATAAGCAAGCATGACATTGTCTGGTACAGTTTTTGAAAACAGAGACTTGGAACTGTCATTGTGCATCCATCCATACTGCAGTGGATCAAGTGCCGGTGTCTCTGGATTCAAAGCACTTTTCCACACACATGCTTGAAAATGTACTCATTTTACAAAAAGAAAAGGAGTACTTGTGGCACCTTAGAGACTAACCAATTTATTAGAGCATAAGCTTTCGTGAGCTACAGCTCACTTCATCAGATGCATATCGTGGAAACTGCAGCAGACTTTATATATACACAGAGAATATGAACCAATACCTCCTCCCACCCCACTGTCCTGCTGGTAATAGCTTACCTAAAGTGATCATCAGGTGGGCCATTTCCAGCACAAATCCACCTGATGTATTTTTTTGCGAATACAGACTAACACGGCTGTTACTCTGAAACTCATTTTACATTTACTATAAATGCTTCAGTTGTTAGTGGTAGGAAACTGAGATTTGGTGTTGACATTTGCCATTTTTTGCTACTGATTTCTACCATGCTTCTGACATGGTGGCACAATTTGATTGTCCGTAGCATGCAGCCATGAATTTCAATGACATCAGGCATTGCTGCACTGAGTCATCCAGAAGAGGGAGGGAGCATCCAGCTCACAGAAACTCAAACATAGTGCTTTTGCCGAGGCCGAAATAGGAAACTACTGTATCACCTGAGAGTGCATGGGCAGTTAACAGTCCTGGTACAATGTTCTGGTGTTGCTCTGCAGGAGCATGGATGTCTATTACAGCTCTCTCTTGTACCTGGGTTCCAAAATCACGGAAGAGGTTAGACTCTGTTCAAGGCAGTGGTGCAAAAAAAAGACAAATACATCAGTGTCATCTGATAATAATGATATTACCAACTGACTATGTTTTGCAACCATCACTCTTTGTTGTGCAAGGATGTTGTTGGCTTCCTCATGAGAGGTGGCCATATACTCTCTATTGATCACTCCATCTCCCTTGTTTATTTCAGCTGTGGTGTTGTCACTGCCTGTGATGACTAGCTTGTGCTTTAATGTGTGTCACTGGTGAAATTTCTTGTCTTGTTAATGAGTTTGGTACAAACTATGCCAATCATCTGTGTCTTATTTTCAGTTACTATCAAGTAACCTTTCTGTGGAGGAAGCTGTGTACTTGTACTCAACTGACACACTCTGCTTGTTTCTGTAGCTCTGCTAAATCTTGTGCTGAAGTCTTTGTACCTGTCAAAGACAAGGTATACATCGCCTACTGCTGCCTTGTGTTTAATATAATCTCTGAAACTGGTCACAAGTCGTTGATGATACCTCTTGCTGGCTAGTGTATTAGCCAAAGAACTACGGAACTGTCAATAATTGTGCAGGTTATCTCTTGTGAAGTATGCCTAGTTGACACCTCTGCCTGCAGCTGCTTCTATAGGTTAGACATAGCATGGGTAATCCTTATGTCACCAGAGCCAGTGAACATTGAGGTTGATACAGGAGCCAACTCACATGACAAAATATTCTTGATGCTCACCCTGGTAAGTGTCTTGTAAGCCTCTTGAACAGATAAGGTTAGTATCAAATATCTTTGTTGGACCAACCTGCACGTGCTTTTTTGTCACTGCCAGTTGCTCTGTTATCCTTAGTATTGTGTCATAGAACTCTTTGGTCAGCCATGTTCAAATTCTTGCATTTGGCGAATTCCAATTTTAAGAGTGTCATGTACATTGATGGATGGTGGTGTCATTCCACCACTGACAATGTTTACCATTGACTTTGGGTGCTTAGTGGGGTGTAAAGGATTGATGCACAGCTCTAGTTTCTTACTAGTGGCTTCTCTGTTCCCACATCTGCAGCTATCCTTGACTTCATTTCTTCTTTGTAGAGCTCTTGTATTTGTGCCTCATTGGTGCTCTTTATGTTTGCAATGTCTTCTACCAGCCAGCTGCATATGTGGAGGCTACGAATCTAAGTCTTCAGGGTAATCCAAATGATGCCACTATGGCTGTGGCCATAACTCAAGAAGGTAGTTTCAATGTACATGTCACTCCATCTGCCATTTCATATTCCTGGAACTTGGTGCATGACATGTTTACCCTTCATAGACCACTCTAAGATGTTACCTGACATGGATTCCTTGGATCACAAGTAATTGACATATCCAACTACAAAGACACAAAGCAGCATCAGTTTCACAGCTTCTAGATGCAGTGGCCCATTTCCTTTTCTTTCTGCTCTTACCTATATAATGATGTCTTGGTTTGGGGGGATAAGAGGAAAGTACTAATAAGCTATACGGTTTATACAGACACTAATACAGATATATCATCTGTACCTCCTAGTTAATTCTGTTCCATAACAAAATATTAGTGTGAAGTGTTCAATAAAATAATTGAAATTTAATTAAAGTAATTTCACTGACATCTGGCTTGTGAATCAGGAGGCGGTGGTGTTCTTATTCCAGTGACAAAGTGTCATCAGGGAATTTCTTTGCATTCAGGGTCTTGAAATCCATAATGCACAAAAACATTGTATGGACACTAAAACAAGATACTGCCAAAAAGTGCATTAAGCTGCCAGACTATACTGGAAAAGAGCAGTGCAAACTGACTATTGAGAGAGCAATGATTCTTAAGACTTGTGGAAAGCAAGAATAATCCATTTTTTTGTGGAACACGCGCAAAATGAAGTATGGAGCACGTTTGTGTGTGGGTGTGAGGTGACTGACAAGTGGGGTTGGGGTTAAAGTCTAACATTACTTAGAATAGAAAATTTCTCTAGTGTAGAAAAAGCTTTTGTCACACATATGTATGTCACAAAGCCTTTCATCCACTCAGAGTGTGTGGCTCAGTTTCCTAATTCAGTGCCTCAAATCAACAAATTCTGTGTTACAGAATACCACCTAAAGGGTAAGTTAAAAACGGTATACAGTATAGAATGTTCATAATTTTCAAACCTTGCTGCCTAAATTCGTATTTAGGCTCCTAAATAAGTGGACTGGACTGATTTTCAGTGGTGCTGGGCATTCACAGGTCCACTTGACTTCAAACAGAAGTTAGGGAGGCTTAGTTAGGAAAAATCAGAATATTTTGTAGGAGTATAAATATGCACTTGAGTGCCTAACTTGAGGCAACCTTAATTTTTAGCATACATATATAAAAACATAAACATACTATACTATCTAAATTATTATACCAGCGATCATCAGTATTGTATCTGAGCATATATAAGAATACACATTTTAAATTTTATATATAAAACTAAATTAAAATGTTATTTATTGCAAAGTCAATTTTTTTTTTTTGCAAAATCAAGGAATAAGTTAGGACTTTTGCAACTTTGATTCTTCCCCTTTGTGCACATGCATTATGGCTGTGATTAAACAAAGCGAAGAATCACAGAAGTGTAGGACTGAAAAGGACCTCAACAGGTCATCTAGTCTAGTCCCTACACTGAAGGCAGGACAACATAATAAAAGACCATTCTTGACAGGTGTTTGTCTAACCTATTCTTAAAAACCTCCTATGATGGAGATTCCACAACATCCCTAAGCAATTTGTTACAGTACTTAACTACCCTCATGGTTAGGAAGTTTTTCCTAATGTCCAACCTAAACCTCTCTTGCGACAATTTAAGCACATTGCTTCTTGTCCTATCCTCAGAGATTAATGAGAACAATTTTTCATCCTCCTCCTTGTAACAACTTTTTATGTACTTGAAAACGGTTATCATGTCCCCCCTTCAGTCTTCTTTTCTGCAGACTAAACCCATTTTTTTTCCAATCTTCCCTCATAGGTCATGTTTTCTAGACCTTTAATCATTTTTGTTGCTCTCCTCTGGACTTTCTTCAATTTGTCCACATCTTTCCTGAGATGTGGCACCCGGAACTGGACACAATACTCCAGCTGAGGCCTTACCAGTGCAGAGTAGATTGGAAGAATTACTTCTTGTGTCATGCTTACAACATGCCTCCTAATACGCCCCAGAATGAGGTTCACTTTTTTTTTTTGCAACAGTGTTACACTGTTAGAACATAAGAACATAAGAACAGCCATACAGGGTCAGATCAAAGGTCCATCCAGCCCAGTATCCTGTCTGCCGACAGTGGCCAATGGCAGGTGCCCCAGAGGGAGTGAACCTAACAGGTAATGATTTAGTGATCTCTCTGCTGCCATCCATCTCCTCCCTCTGAGGCTAGGGACACCATTCCTTACCCATCCAAGCTAACAGGCATTAATGGACTTAATCTCCATGAATTTATCCAGTTCTCTTTTAAACCCTGTTATTGTCCTAGCCTTCACAACCTCCTCAGGCAAGGAGTTCCACAGGTTGACTGTGCACTGAGTGAAGAAGAAATTTCTTTTATTTGTTTTAAACCTGCTACCCATTAATTTCATTTGGTGGCGCCTAGTTCTTTTATTATGGGAATAAATAAATAACTTTTCCTTATTCACTTTCTCCACACCACTCATGATTTTATATATCTCTATCATATCCCCCCTTAGTCTCCTCTTTTCCAAGCTGAAAAGTCCTAGCCTCTTTAAACTCTCCTCATATAGGACCCATTCCAAACCTCTAATCATTTTAGTTGCCCTTTTCTGAACCTTTTCTAATGCCAGTATATCTTTTTTGAGATGAGAGGACCACATATGTATGCAGTATTCAAGATGTGGGCATACCATGGATTTATATAAGGGCAATAAGATATTCTCTGCTTATTCTGTATCCCTTTTTCAATGATTCCTAACATCCTGTTTGCTTTTTTGACTGCTGCTGCACACCACGTGGACGTCTTCAGAGAACTATCCACGATGACTCCAAGATCTTTCTCCTGATTAGTTGTCGCTAATCTCCATCATATTGTATGTATAGTTGGGGTTATTTTTTCCAATGTGCATTACTTTACATTTATCCACATTAAATTTCATTTGCCATTTTGTTGCCCAATCACTTAGTTTTGTGAGATCTTTTTGAAGTTCTTCACAGTCTGCTTTGGTCTTAACTATCTTGAGCAGTTTAGTATCATCTGCAAACTTACCACCTCACTGTTTACCCCTTTCTCCAGATCATGTATGAATATGTTGAATAGGATTGGTCCTAGGACTGACCCTTGGGGAACACCACTAGTTACCCCTGTCCATTCTGAAAATTTACCATTTATTCCTACCCTTTGTT
This sequence comes from Lepidochelys olivacea, assembly GCF_965140295.1. Classification (NCBI taxonomy): domain Eukaryota; kingdom Metazoa; phylum Chordata; order Testudines; family Cheloniidae; genus Lepidochelys; species Lepidochelys olivacea. The sequence continues at coordinate 213,496,529 of NC_140412.1, forward strand.
CCCTGTCTTTTAACCAGTTCTCAATCCATGAAAGGATCTTCCCTCTTATCCCATAGCAACTTAATTTACGTAAGAGCCTTTGGTGAGGGACCTTGTCAAAGGCTTTATGGAAATCTAAGTACACTATGTCCACTGGATCCCCCTTGTCCACATGTTTGTTGACCCCCTCAAAGAACTCTAATAGATTAGTAAGACGTGATCTCCCTTTACAGAAACCATGTTGACTTTTGCGCAACAATTTATGTTCTTCTATGTGTCTGACAATTTTATTCTTTACTATTGTTTCAACTAATTTGCCCAGTACTGACGTTAGACTTACCGGTCAATAATTGCCAGGATCACCTCTAGAGCCCTTCTTAAATATTGGCATTACATTAGCTATCTTCCAGTCACTGGGTACAGTAGCTGATTTAAAGGACAGGTTACAAACCATAGTTAATAGTTCCGCAATTTCACATTTGAGTTCTTTCAGAACTCTTGGGTGAATGCCATCTGGTCCCAGTGACTTGTTACTGTTAAGTTTCTCAATTAATTCCAAAACCTCCTCTAGTGACACTTCAATCTGTGACAATTCTTCAGATCTGTCACCTACAAAAGATGGTTCAGGTTTGGGAATCTCCCTAACATCCTCAGCTGTGAAGACTGAAGCAAAGAATTCATTTAGTTTCTCTGCAATGACTTTATCATCTTTAAGTGCTCCTTTTGTATCTCGATAGTCCGGGGCCCCAATGGTTGTTTAGCAGGCTTCCTGCTTCTGATGTACTTAAAAAACATTTTGTTATTACCTTTTGAGTTTTTGGCTAGCTGTTCTTCAAACTCCTTTTTGGCTTTTCTTATTACATTTTTACATTTAATTTGGTGGTGTTTATGCTCCTTTCTATTTACCTCACTAGGATTTGACTTCCACTTTTTAAAATATGCCTTTTTATCTCTCACTGCTTCTTTTACATAGTTATTCAGACACGGTGGCTCTTTTTAAATTCTTTTACTGTGTTTTTTAATTTGGGGTATACATTTATGTTGAGGCCTCTATTATGGTGTCTTTGAAAAGCATCCAGGCAGCTTGCAGGGATTTCACTCGAGTTACTGTACCTTTTAATTTCTGTTTAACTATCCTCCTCATTTTTGCATAGTTCCCCTTTCTGAAATTAAATGCCACAGTGTTGGGCTGTTGAGGTGTTCTTCCCACCACAGGAATGCTAAATGTTATTATATTATGGTCACTATTTCCAAGCGGCCCTGCTGACTCATATTTAGCTTGTTATCCACTGTAAACCCCAGATCCCTTTCTGCAGTACTCCTTGCTATGCAGTCATTTCCCATTTTGTATATGTGCAATTGATTGTTCCTTTCTAACTGCAGTACTTTGCATTTATCCTTATTGAATTTCACCCTATTTACTTCAGACCATTTCTTCAGTTTGTCCAGATCATTTTGAATTTTAATACTATCCTCCAAAGCACTTGTTCCTTGTTTAAAAAAGCACTTGTAACCCCTCGTAACTTGGTACCATCTGCAAGTTAAATAAATAAATGCTTAACTTATGCTTAAGCATAATACTTAAGCATGTGTGTAAATCCATCCCTTTTCAGCAAACACTTAAGCACATGCTTAAATCCTATTAATCTCAATGGGATTTAAACACATGCTTAAATGCATTGCTCAATCAGTGCTTATAATACAATCTTTAACTACGTTGTGATCACATCATTTTATATACATCTTTTATAGCCCCCAGAGGGGAAGGATAAAGAGGAAAATCTGTTTCATATTTCTAAATCTATGCATGTTTCAATCTGCCTTTTCATGCAGGAACATGAGTTTTCTATTCATTTTTCCCCCCAGGCATGTCCTAAACCTAGAGAGCTTTAATGACACTAGTCTTAAGAGTACGCTCTTGAAGTGACATAATAGTGATGAGGTGGCAAGAAATTCAGCAACACTGAAGAAACTCCAAAGCACTCTAGCAGCACTGAGATCTCATTACAGTGATTTCACAATGTTGTTCTCTCTTTGCCCCTCTAACTTGAAATAAATAAATAAATACAAGTAAATTACATTAAAAAACAGCATTAATGCCATATTAATGTTGATAAATCAAGCACTCAAAAATAAGGAAGTGTTAAGGCTTCTATTGCATGAATAACTCAGCCACATTGTAATTAAGTAGTAATTTTTTATTCCTGATTTCTTTGTTAAATGCAAACAATTACTGGTTGTTTTTTAATCTGCACTATTCAATATACATGCTATTTTTTAAGATGGCTTAATTAATGTTTCAGTGAAGCCTTAACTTTTCGAATTTCCATGCTTGTGAGTGCTAGACATCTCCGCCTTGATGTTCCATTAATGTAAGTTTCACAGCGTATGGATTTTACATTTAAAAAATGAAGTTAAAAGACTGCTATTTAGGTTGCAATGTCATGCCCCTTGGAAGTTAGGAAATGTCAGGTTTATGGTTGCCCATGTAACCTTAATTTGGTCCTCTTATGCGTCCTTCCTTTGCAGAGGAATGAGGCAGCAGTTCTGGAGAAAACAGAGTATGTGATCATGGAATTAAAGACGGTATCATAATGAATATGCACAAGGGGCAACCATAAAATCTGGCATTTCCTAACTTTTGAGTTCTCAGCTTTGCAACCTAACTAACCTTCTTTTAATAAAGTTCTTTTGTGTGTAATTTTCTAGGACTTTTTTTTTTAAAGAAAAAAGTTTTAAAAATTCTATCCTGTGCAACTTTAACGCCTCCGCACCCTGTTACAAATCATTTGCAGGGTGTGAACCTAGCACCTTCAGCATTGCAGCTACCACCTAAGCTACATTAAGACTAACTACATTGGCTAGCAGCAAGAGAAAGTTGTTTTCCCAGAGGGGTGGATGGGTTACTGGGTCGGGGAAGCCCAGTTGGCTTGGTGCGATCTCTTTCTCCTCCCACTCCACCGCCCCTGGAGTTAGGGGAGCTCCTTCCCCACATAGTGCACCTGGGGAAGTGTAAATGGGTGTGGGCCATATGCTGGGTTTGGGAGTTTACATGTGGGGGCAGCTCAACAATTCCCCCATTCTTCTTTCCACTACAGCTGCTCCAGCGGCTCACTGGTGTCCCAATGCACTGTGTGCTGCTATTATTCTTTGACATTGCCATGAGCCCACTCACAAGGTGTTCTGCAATTCTGGGATGTTGGTAATTTCTTACAAATGAGAGAAGGAAAATAGTGATTTGTAACATTTTTTATCTCAATCATATCTGAATGGAATGTCCTGGGACAAAGAAAAGGTAGTTCTGTAGCCTCAGGGGGCTGCATAGTAAGTCTGCTGCAAACAGTGGAGGTGTGAGAGCTTCTGGAAGAAAGCGTTGCAAGGATCCTTTGTAGTGGAAAGTGTAGGGGCCTCTACCAGTCCCCTGTATAATAATATAGAGTCTTTTAATACTGTTGTCTTGTTATAAGATTGTATCATTTTGAATAAAATAACACACTGGGGCTTTTTGTAACTTTCTTGAAAATATCTGTTAATTTTTGAACAATCAACCTCACAACAAAAATAAAAATCAGTGTTATCAATATATTTACTGGACTGATGATAAAGTGCTTGAAAATCACAGGACAATCTTTTTAAACGAGATAATTTGATGCTTAAATAATGGCTAAGGCTTCTCACTTGCACTGCTAAATTTTTAAATAAACCAGAGTGTATTTTCTATTTAATAATAATGATTAAAAACAGCAAACAAAAAGCAAAATATATCTTGTTAGGAAATACAACAACAACCCAGCTGAAAGATTAACCCATGGCAAATGGTTAACATAAAACTTTGAAAGAGGCACTGTTTAAATTGGTAGATTAACAATGTGACCTATTGTACCAACTATATTTCAGATGGTAGTTACATGCATTCACATGCCACTTTTCCCTGCTGTGATGTTGTGCTCTCTGATCGTCTTTTCTGCTTTCATTATTCTACAAACTGTATTTATTGCAGAGCAGACTAGCACAGAGAAATAATATTACACATGCAAACGTACCTCTGATAGCAGAGACAAACTTAGCACTCACTGCTCTATTATTAAAAAGTCACATCTAGAACCTTTCAATACTTTCATTATGGGACCCCATGAAATCCCCCTTTCCTGGGGAAGGCTTGGTAAAAATCCTCACCAATTTGTACAGGTGAACACAGACCCAAACCCTTCAATCTTAAGAACAATGACAAATCAATCAGGTTCTTAAAAGAAGAATTTTAATTAAAGAAAAGGTAAGAGAATCACCTTTGTACAATCAGGATGGTAAATACCTTACAAGTTGATCAGATTCAAAACATAGAAAATCCCTCTAGGCAAAACCTTAAGTTACAAAAAGACACAAAAACAGGAATATACATTGCATCCGATGAAGTGAGCTGTAGTTCACGAAAGCTTATGCTCAAATAAATTTGTTAGTCTCTAAGGTGCCACAAGTACTCCTTTTCTTTCAACTGGCATACATTTTCATAGCTACATGGACAGTTGAGCATCTATCTACCCCTTACTGTTTCATTGAAAACCAAGCAAAACATGAGAGGTTAAATCCTCATGAAATAAATGCAAATCAGCAGAGGTGAGATTTCTCCTGAGGAGTTCAGTAAATTTAATGTTTCTTATTCAAACCTCAAATAAAAAGGCTGAAAACCCCAAATAAAGCAAAATAAAAGTAAACACAAATCACTGAGCTTTCCAAATTCTGGATAAAACTAGGGCAAAGGTTGCTTGTTTTCCCCCCCGCAAATAAATCTTTAAATGTGCAGGCTACACAGAAAAAAATTACTTTTACTTGTAACATGCTGAAGACCAAATTTTGGCACTACCAAATCACAGCTTGGAGCGGCTTCTTGATTTTTTAAATATTTGTATTCAACATTTTAAAACTAAACTTAATAGCAGGCCTTATAATGCAGTACCTGGAAAAATACAGAGAACTGATAATTACAAGGGACTATGGAAAATAATGAATTACATGCACTGTATTGTCCTTGTTCAGACAACACTCCCATTTAAGTCAGCTATATATAAGCGGGGGAATAGTCCCACTATTGTGGGGAACTTTCCTGGCTTCTGCACTACCCCAGTGAAGTGGGCTAGCGAAGGATCTGAGTCCTCGCTCCCACTTCCTTTAACAAGTGGCCTCCCTGCCCTTGAGGACTCCCCTTCCACTCTCCTGCCTGGCAGAGTCCTCGTAATCCAAACAAGGCTGGGCCCAGGATTCCTGGGGGGCTCGACCCCCAACCCTGCTGTGGTCACCTAGGACAGGGGCTAGGGTGTCCCCATTCTGCGGTACTCTCTCTGCACTGGGCACTTCTCTGACCCACTGACCATTACATACAATTTAAAGCAAATGCAAGTTATTTAATCAACAATTAATTTTAAAAAGAATAAGGAAAAATGGGAAAGGTTAAAGGAAACACATCAACCCGCTGTATGGCAGGGAACATCACAAACAGTGTCTCTGGAATGTCAGGGCAGTTCACAGTCTGTTCCTTGTAAGTCCCAGGCCTTCTTCTCAGGCCTGGCTGTGCTGCAGGGATGCTGTGGGTTGGACACTTGCTCTGGTGGTGGCCACACGCTCTCAGGCTCTAAGTGATAGGCCCCTTCTTCCCAGCGTCACCCCCGTCCTGTCGGGGTTACGATCCAAACCTGGCCTGCAGAGCCTCTTGGCTGAGGCGTCTCCCTCTGCTGGGCCTGCTGCCCAGGGTCCCCCTCGCTCTCCCCAGCTGCTCACCGCACCCAGCTCCACCACTCGGTCTCTGCACTGCTGCTGCTGCTCTGCCTCCAGCTCCCTGGGCTGCTTCTCTGGCCCCTCTGGCTCTGGTTGCTGCAGCTCTGCTCCCAGAACAGGTCTGCTCTGCAGGCTGCTTCTGTGACTCTGCTCCCAGCACTGACCTGTGTCCTGGGCTGCTTTTCTGGCCCCTCTGGCTCTGGTTGCTGCAGCTCCGCTCCCAGGGCAAGTCTGCTCTCTCTGGGCTGTGCCTCTGGCTGTGGGGCTGCAGGTCTGCTCCCAGGACAGGGTCTGCTCTCTCTGGGCTGCTTTTCTGGTCCCTCTAGATCTGGCACAGCTCTGCTCCCCAGCTCAGCTTGGGCCCCTGCTTTCTCCTTAGCTCGGCCCCACTCTGTCTGACCCAGGCAAATCCAGCTCACATGGAGGATGGGACCTCCCTGGCCTCCTGACTCCCTGATTAGCCTGCCCGCCCTGTCATTCAGGCTGACCTGGAGCATTTGCCCCTCCCCATTGTTCTCAGGGTCCTGGTTTCCCATCAACCCTTCCCCTTTCAGTACTGGGAGCTAGCCAACCAAAACACCCCCACTGAATGTTAGTAAGGGGGCAACATATTTCTTCCTTATGAACTTTTCAGCAGTTGACAGACACATTAACTCTTTGCAGTTCACTTTTATATGTGTTTTTGCATTCATGAAAGTTGATATAGTACCCACAATGGGTGAAATCTTGCCCCATTGAAGTCAATGGGAACACTCTCATTGACTTCAATAAGACCAGGATTTGACCCATTACGCTTTAAATATTCTCAGTGAGGATGCTGAAGGAGGAAGTTGGCAAAACTCAGGCCACCATGTAAAGGGGAGTCCAGGAAAAGAGCTATTTTTTTTAAAGAAGAGCAAAGCCTTAAACCCATAATTCGCAGCAGAGTTAGTGTATCAGACATGGGCTTGAACCTCACAGTGATCAAAATCTGGATCAGAACTTTGTGGCTTGTCCCTACCTCTAATAGTAATGCAGGCCTCAGTGTATCATATAACACTGGTACTTGGTAAAAGCAGGTGGGAAGATATTGACAATACTGTCAGGAAAAACACCTCTTAGGCCAACCAGTCAGAGCTCTTAAATGCTCAGATCACATATTCAGTAATGTCTGAGCTAGCTTGCTTCTGAATTCTCTATCTGCAGAGATGGTGCCTCAACTTCTTCCCTCACCAGTCTATTCCACTGCCACACTGATTGGAACATTTTCCTAAGGTCCAGCATAAAACTTTCCTTCCTAAGCTTCTGACTATTGCTCACTGTTTTATCAGTTCCTAAAACCCATCCGCTTACCCTTAGACCATGTCTACACTTGGAAAAATAGGTGTGTTTTGCAATGAGATAGCACACATGCACTAGCTATGACACTGTAAAATCCTAGCACAGACAGGGCAAGTTGCAGTTTTACCTCAGTGTTGCTGGCTGAAGTGAACCTCAGAGGAATGTGCAATGTGTTTGCTGTCATGTATATCATTATGAAAACATACCTGTTTTTCCTAAAGAAGACATGGCCTAGTGTGCTCATGGATTTCCTGAGTCCTCCTTACTGTTGCCCCTAGTGCTGTCAGGATTCATCATGGGCTGATTCACAGCAAATCAAGAAACAAAGATTGTATCATTAAGAAAATGTGTCTTGAAAAATGTTTGTTTGGAATGGGTGAGGAAGTCTTCTCTGTCTTGGGAGATGAGTGAACATGCCCAAAAGATGTCCATGGTTCTACCTTTGTTTAGTCTGATTGGGGTAGCAAAACTGGGCACCACCCTGACTAAAAATAAATGTGTTCAGAACAGCAACAAGGCTGAAAACCACACAAGCAAATAACCAAGTGCTATGAAATTGGAATAAACCTGCAAAAGTTGTTTTTCACAGCACAGATCATATGAATTCTTCTAAAAAATAGCATTGTTATACTTCACAATTCATTTTCCTACCATCCCCAGTCCATTTCTTTCTCTATTTTCAAGTTGTGTGCATAAAACAAGATAGATCTTAGATTTCACAGCTATTGTCTGCAATAAGATAAGAGGGCCAGGTTTATTTGGTCAAATTAAAATAAAATGCTATATTTAAACTTTTGAATCATGTCACAGTTTTTATATGAGTACGTATCCACATACCATTAAGGATAAAAATCTCTCTCCCACACACACTGCACAGTACATGTTCATGTACACCACGCAAACCATGCATTTTTAGCCACTGGCATTCCAAGACCCTGAAGTTCCTATACAGACACATGAAATGAGAGTGTATTAAGGCCTGGATTTAGCAAGGTACTTAACCACGTGCTCAACTTTAAGCATGTGAGTGCTTAAATACTTTGCCGAATTGGAGCCTAAAACATTACAATCAGTTTCGTTAAAGAATTCACAGGTACTCTTCTTTCATAAATTTTCAGACACTTCCAAATACAGCAGAGAGCCACTGACCAGCAGGCCATTTTGCTATTTTATGTCTCATCTAGAAATTAAACAGCTGGCAAATATCAACTATCTAGCCTCCAAACAAGGTTCCAAAACACATTACCTACTAGAAGACCCCACAGACTAGCAATATTCTTGGAATTGCTGCCAACAGAAATATCCATCAAAATCTTTTCCTGTGGAGTTATCCATTTAAGTGTCACTTTGGAATGCAGTATTTCCAGGAAGGGCATGAAATAAATTGTGTGGATGACTCCTGAATCAGAAGGTAGCCCTGGCTCCAACCCATCTTGCTCTCGTATTATTACAAAAACACAGTTTGTGGAAACTCCAGATTCTTTGCAGTATCTAATGACTGCATTTTGGGACTGTCCTTTCTGTTGTGTGTGACACTGCTTCTTTCTGGAGAAGAATTTTAGGATTTTCAGCATCATTCCCTTTGGTCTCAAGGCTCAGCCAGCATTAAACTTATAACTACTGCCTCATGACTCGTTGTTCTACTTATTAGCATTAGAATTACAGTGACAGAAGTTCTAATTATCTTTCATATTGTATTAAACTGTTCCACTGAAGTTATCTTTAGGAGGCTCTAAGAGGATGACATTCTTTCTAGACAATCTATATGTCTGAGAGTCCCAGGACAGTATAACAAACATCCCTTAAAGATTATAACTCTTGGCGTATACAAAGCAAATAATCAGTCTTTGTTTTAAAAGTTATGAAATATATTTAGGACACAGGTTGCAAAGCATTTGAAAATCAAAACCTCTAATAATCCCCCAAAATTAAAATCATGGTCAGTTTTGACAGCACAGGTCTAAATTAAATTATTTTTATGCATAATCATGGACCAATTATTTTTTTAACATTGAAATTTTCTCTTCAGTTCATTAAACGTTTCTTACATAGGACCCAGCTCTATACATCATAACTCTGCATATCATCCTATTCCAGGTGTATGGAAAACAGAACGTAGGGTGAAACCATTTCTACTGGATTTTTACCAACTTCAGCCTTTCCTTTCTATAATTTCAAACTGAGCTGATTTTCACTGCACTAGCTCACAGATCTTTCTCTTGTTCCCATTCTTGCTGCATACACGCACATATACACATGCTTCTCTGCAGCCTGTAATTTTCCTGTCCTGTGTCCTACAAGAGAGAACAATGGGAGCGTACCATTTGTGCAGTGAGAGGACAGAGTGACATTTCAGACTGTGCTGACGTCACTGGAAAGGCTGATAAACAATCCATACAATTTGGCTGCTTTGTTTGCTAAGCTTTGTATTGATTTTTTTTCTTTTTAGTAACTGTGTAGGAAAAAGTGGGTAAACAAGTGGTTTTACTATAAGTAACAGCTGTACATAAATGTGAAATTAACCAGAATTGTCGATCTTCAGATTAATGAAGGAGTCTAGAATTTTTAAATTTTAATTTTAGATACAGGTATGGCAGCATTCAGTCTGATTTGAAAGATATTGACCTGCATCCATGATGTCTTTTCAAAGGCTTGTTTTTGCAAGCTGAACAAACCAGCCTGAATGTGACTCATTCTCCCCACTATTATCCTGAGCCAATGCTCTATTCTGCAAGCTAGCGACAAGTAACATTAGTTACTTCACCTGAAGCAATGACATTCTGTACTATGTCAGCAAGTGCGGCCTGCAGCAGTTGCGTTTGGCTGTGCCAGAAAGGAACCTTGAGTTCCGTTCATATACCGGAGGGCAAATATTCACTAGTAAATTACTGGTTATTTTTAAGTTTGCAAGCTTCCATTTTTCTTGAGTAACACAGGTAAAGAACATACATAGCAACAACATTTTTTGTATGTTAATAAGGTACTGTAACTATCCGCGAAGCCCCTATTTGGAGGGCACTGTTAATGGCTATTTAATATATTTATTATAATACTTAATATGAGAGAAAACAATCCAAGAGAGGAAGGATGATGCAGTGGTTAGGGCATTAACTTAGGACCTGGAAGACATGGGATCAATTCCCTGATCTGCCATGGAATTCCGGGGCAAGTTAGTCTTGTACATCAGTTTTCCATCTCTAAAATGAGGATAATAGCACTTCCCTACCTCTCAGTGGGTTTGTGATGGCAAATATATTAGAAATTGAGGGACACTCAAACATTGTGGTAATGGGGGCCATATACATTCCTTAGATTAGAGTATAAAGCATTAACATCTCCATAGCACCTTTTATCTATTTATAATAATTTGTAAGCTTCATTTTTGCCACCTAAAATTGGCAAACTGCAGGAGTCTACTGTAGTCTTTTATTTATTTGCATTGTTGGGAGGTACAATCACTGTTGAAAAGACAACCCTACATGATCTCCCAGTACCACTGAGCTAGGTGGCTTCTACTTAAACAACATAAAGAAGGCACAAACAGCATACACAAGTTTTCCTTTTTAAAAAAATGTTGTCCTTATGTTATACTTAATCCAACCTCCCACCCTTCAGAACATTTGAAGTCATGTTGTTCCACTTTATGAATGGGAAAATATCTAGTAGAAACACTGAGGAGAAAGAAGCTTCTCTGCTTGAGCATCAATTCTAAAGTAGCTTTTTAAAAATATTTTAAATTAATTTCCCAAATACAAAAAATATACCAAAATATAAGATTCATCATAATACACAAAGTAAATAAAGAGGTTAGGACAAAGGGAGGGAAGGGGAAGTGACCTATCTATCTTCAGGGCCTCCGTTAAACATAGACTTCTAAAGAGTCAGCATAAATTTACATTTTTTGGGCAGTTGCTTTCTGTGGAATGCTGGTGATTTGTTAGCTGCAAGATCAGTCATATCACTGAGCCAGGCATCAATATTTGGTGGGAATCAATTTTTCCATTTTTGCAAGATTAATTTTTTAGTAACCAAAGCTGCACTTTGGAACCACACTACCTTATTACCAGGTGACCTCCAGGTATCAGGAATATATATCCAAGAATGAAACTCAAGGAGGAGGGCTACAACTTACCATCCAATATCAAGTTGGTCCTTTGACTCACCTCATACCAGAAATTCTTGAACCAGAAGCATTCCCAAAACATACAAGCTAATGTAGCACGAAGAGAATTAGATTTTGAAGAGCTGTCAGCATTTATGAGGCCAACTAACATTAGGCTACGTGGTGACTGGTATATTCCAAAAAGTGTCTTTTGGTGAATAAGCCATTTTCTCAGCTCTATAGTAGGTTGTTTTTTTTTTTTTTTTTTAACATTAGATACGATTGTATTCCCTGGGTCAGAAATATTTGTGTATCCAAATTTCTATTCCAAGCAACTCTCAAATTATCAATCTTTGGCACAGTTTTTCAGGCCAGAAAATCATAATAGGATACTGCTGGCTAAGAAAATCCTGGAAGTTCCTCCAAAATAATAAAAGTTCTTGAGGTTCTCGAGCTCCCAATGCATCCAGTCCAAATACATTCACAAGTAAATGCTTTAACTGGAGATATTTCCATGCTCCAGAGCAGGGCAAGCCAAATTGTTGTTGAAAATCTACAAATGGTTTAAATTTATCATTGGCAAATTAGCTTCAACACAGTCATAATTCCTCTCTCCAGCCAATCCCGCCACATAAAGGTTTTAATGATAGGATTGCTCCATACTATTGCTTTTACATGGAAGAATGGATGGAAGCAGAACTATTTAGCCACATTTGACCAAGTTTGTCTCACAGCCATGATTGTAGGAGCTCTTTAATCATCAAATCGATAATAATTTGATCCCACAGTGCCTGGAAGGAAGAGAGGGCACACAAATTATCATTCAACTGTACCCAAAGTGGGCGTCTGTGTGGTCATATCTAACAGCCACAAAGATGCCTGGCTTAACAAATAGGAGATATGATAATTTTCCAAGTTGGGAAAACAAAATCCTCCCAGAGATAGGGGTAGCTGTAATTTGTTCAGAGCCTGTCTAGGTTTCTTACCTGTGTTCCAAAGGAACATTGTGAAAATATTATTGAATTTCTTAAAATAAGTTTGAGGAATAGAAATAGGGAGACCCCTCTGGATATATAAAATTTAGGAAAAACATTTATTTTCAGTATATTAGTTTTAACCCTCAAACTGAGGGTTAACAACTCCATCTCCCCAAATCATTAGCCACATGGGCAATAATTGGTTCTATATTTATCTTAGTGATGTCCTGAATATTTTTGGGAATCAGTATTCCTAAAAGTGTCATATAAGAGGACTGCCTTTAAGAGTCCCAATTTAAGAAAAGGCCTTTGTGGACATATTTGCCAATGCCTAATATTTTCTGATTTACCCTAATCACTTTTATATCCTTAGATCCTTATATCCTTAGTCCAAACTTACTAATAATGGTTGAAAGATTAGGAATGGTAACCTTGGTCTTAGATACAAATATAGGAGCATCATCTGCATAGAGAATAATGTTGTGCTCTTCTTGGCCCCCCCCCAACACCATGAATCTGCTGATTTGCTCAGATGGCAATGGCTAAAGGTTCTAGAGCTAAAGCAAACAGAAGAGGAGAAAAGGGGCAGCCCTGCCTCACACCTCTCGGTAATAAATAACACCATTGGTAACTACCCTAGAATTCAGGTTACAGTATAAAATCTTAATCCAAATCTTGCTAACACATGTAAAAGATAGTCCTTGGCTATGCTGTCAAAGGCCTTTTTGGCATCTAAAGAAATGACAGCTGTGAGTCCTTTATAATCTCGCAAGTGGCAATAATATCAATCAGCTGACTTGAACAATCCGAACCACATCTATTACAAAGGAAGCCTACTTGATGTGTGTGTGTATAACCCTTTTGCCTGTCAGAGTTGGCAGCAACAAGGGCCGAGTTCAGTATCTAGGGGTTCCATTCCAATAACACAATGCAAAACCGGCTCGAGCCCCCACCCAGTGACCTGGGACAAATATATACCACCCCCGCTGGGAGCCTCCAGGAGGCAATACTTCCCCTCTCGCAAGCACAGAGTCTGAGTATAGCAAAAGCCTTTTAATAACAGAGAGAAACAATGTGGCATTATGTTGGGGAAACACCACCAACAGGATTCAGAACACAGCCAATGAGCAAAAACCCACCCCAAGCAAATTGGGGCATGTCCTTTCCCTTTGGTTCTTGAGTCCAGCAACCCAAAGTCACCCAAAGTCCCAAAAGTCCAACAACCCAAAAGTCTCTGTCCCTGGTCAGTGCAGCGCCAGAGTTTGAAAGTTTATCTGCAGTTTTACCTCCCAACCTGGGTGGAGATGGGGGGGTTAAGGGGGCACCTTACGTGGTTCAAAGTCGATTGCCCCCACCTCTCCATGGGCTCCACTCTGCCAGCCACCCCCATGAACCACTCCAGCCATCCCACAAACTGCTCCACCAGCCGCTCTGCTCGGCCGCTGTGCCATGAGCCGCTCCAGCCATCCCATGAACTGCTCCACAATATAGCTTCAGCCCCCCCCCCCCCCACTTAACACAACACTCAGTGATTTCACCTCTCAGTAAGTTTCGCTCTTTTGTGCTTTCAGCTTGTAGTAGGGAAGCCTCAGTGCTGGTGCACCATTGGCCAAAGTGAATTCAGTTCAACAGCTTGTAACTAGACTGCTAATGGAATCAAAATTAGCTCTAATATTTCACAGTGGAGAGAGGAGGAGGTGCAATTAGCATGTAAGGCCCTCACCAGGGGGTCCATACCACCAGGTATTAATACCTGTCCCCAGGCTCTCTCAATTCACTGAATTTTGGAATCCATGTCCCTTGCTTAGCAAGTGCTACTTAGTTGATGGCGAGTCCCTCCATCTTAACAAAAGGCCAAGTACAGTTCCACTGTCCTTGATTCACATAATCAGGATAATAACAGATTATTCTTCCTGCCCCAATAACAGAGAAACTGGGGATCTCACAGCAGACAAAGTGACCATGTGGACAGCTATGGGCTCATGCTTGGCGGGATGGGTGTGCCTATGCAAATGAGATCAGCCCCTGAAGTTCTTTTCCACAACTTGCCACAACTCACCACCAGATGTCAGGGTGGAGCTCATCCTGACTCTGCTTACATGTGTAACGTGTGAGAGAGCTTTGTCCAACCGCATAGTAAGAGCTTTAGCTAAACTCTTAGCATCACAATTGATTAAAGAAACTGGCCTGTAATTACTACATAGTCAAGGTCTTCCCCAGGTTTAGGAATAACTGAAATTACAGTTTCTATTAAAGTAGGCAGGAGAGTTTGCTCATTCTTGGCCTCATTGAACATATTCAATAACTCCTGGGGAATTTTTGTGTCTCTCTGTAGGTTACAGACATACTTGCTGACAGGTATTTTGAAAAACATGATGAAAGTGGAGGAAGAAAAATTCGCTGTCACCCAGAGAGCAATGGAAAGGCAAATGTGTAAGATATCGTTCCATGATCATATACCAAATGAGGAGATCAGAAGGCGTACAGAGGTGACTGATGTAGTGCAGGCAATGTACGATGCAAAGTGAAGATGGGCAGGTCATGTAGTCCACAGGCAAGACAATTCGTGGACAACCCCCATCAGTGACTGGATCCACAGAGACCACAAGCGACTGCTGGGCAGACCAAAAATGTGCTGGGCTGATCCCATGATGAAACTCTTTGGCTAGTAATGGAAAGAATGTTTTCACAACAAAATGGAATGGTGGACGGAAGAGGACAAGCTGGATAAATGTGACAAAGGTGATTTTGAAATCATTTATCAAAATAATTGAAACTGGAGTGATTATGTAGTGTTATTTAGACAAAATTTGCAGAAATTTAAAATATTTTTAGAATTTTTAATTTTTTGATGCAGAATGCCCCCACGAGTAGGTGTTTCAATGCCCCTTGCTTTAAAATTAAAGTAACTAGAAAACGAGGCCTACCCGATCTCTATTCAGTTTACAAACTTCAAGTTCTGTCAGATGCATCTCTTGGCAGATGGCAATACCAACATTCTCTTTTTTAAACATTGAATATATTTGTTTCTTTTATTAGGGTTATCAAAACCCTCTATATTCCAGGACAGATAATTATTGGAACCATTGTTGTTAATATATACTGGATAAAATATAAAGTCACTTTGTGACTAAATGAGAAATTGCAAATTTTCCTGAGCAACATACAGTTCTTGCACATCTCAGTAGCAAAATTTATATAATCTAGGAGTAGGGTATTGCTTCCCAGTACATATTCTATGGGAGTGGAAAGAAAATTCCCAGAGTTGGACAGTAACAGGAGGGGGACAGAAAGAGGAGTTAAATAAGTGAAAAAAATGAAACAGCAAAGATAATAGAGAGAGAAATATACATTAGTACCATACAATGAAAAGGAAGAATCTGTTTAAACAGTTCAAAAATACACACTTGGCACCCAGATCAGGTGGCTGGATTAGAGATCCTTACTGCTGTTGAGGCCCCAAACATTACAACTATAGTAATCACATATTACCAATAGAACCTTCATACATTAGTCCATAAGGAAACGCCATCTAATAAAGCAATGATTTTATATATATATATATAAGTTCCTCCTGTGCCTTGGTGGGTCCTGCGCTTATTGGCAGATTTGCTTGCCTCAGAGATTCATGGCAGCTCTCAGTTTGGCCACTTTTGCTAGTGGCTCAAACCTGCCATTCACTCAGCTAACTTCATCACTGGCCAGCATGGAGGAAAGGAAGAAGAATAATCCCTGCAGTCTGCTGATCCACCTAGTGGGTAGGGGAACAGGCCAGGGACCTTCCACTCTGGTGGGACCCAGAGTCCAAGTCAACTCCTCCTGTATCCAATAGGGAGTTGGGGGGATGGAGGGATGGGGGGAACCCTGGCCCGCCCTCTACTCCGGGTTCCATCCAGGGCCCTGTGGATTGCAGCTGTCTACAGTTTCTCTTGTAACAGCTGCGTGACAGCTACAACTCCCTGGGCTACTTCCCCATGGCCTCCTCCCTTAAGGATAAACACCTTCTTTATCCTCACCTCAGTACCTTCCTCCTGATGTCTGGTAACGCTTGTACTTTGCCGTCCTCCAGCAGTATGCCTACTCACTCTCAGCTTCTTGCACCTCTTGTTCCCAGCTGCTCGCACTCACTTTACTAACTGAAGTGAGGTCCTTCTTAAAACCAGGTGCCCTGATTAGCCTGCCTGTCCTAATTGATTCTGGTAGCTTTTTAATTGGCTCCAGGTATCCTAATTACCATGCCTTAATTGGTTCCAGAAACTTCCTGATTGTTCTGGAACAGCCCATTAGCCTACTCAGGGAAAAGGGACCTGCTTAATCTGGGGCTAATATATCTACCTTCTATCACTCTCCAGTAGCCATCTGACCTGACCCATCACTCTCTCTCTCTCTCTATATATATATACACACACACACATATATAATTACCAATCAAATTATAGGTTTTACTTCAATGATCCTTTTTCATGAATTAAGGCAATAGGAAGTAAATTGAAAATAACACTTTAATCCTTCAACCGCAATGAGAGAGAAAAAAGGAAAAGAAAAGGAACTAACGTATCAGTATCAACTAGCACCCATCAATTTGTTTAGAGCAGCCATATCAGATCTCAGAGAGCAATACATAAATTCCACATGGTTGGATGATTCCTAGGTGTCTCCTGTTGCAAGAGAGGAGATGGAGATTTTTGAGTAATTTTTCTGCCTCCTGAGGAGAACTGAATGATACTATATTCTCATCATTCTTAATGTGGAGTGTTGCCAAGTATTTAATACAATACTTCAAGTCCATCTTCCTGGCCAGTTGTTTTGCTGATTGCAACCATATCACAGGGATAATCTTGAAGGGGCAGTATTTTAATTGCTGGTTTTCTCTATAACAGCTCCTTTTTCTTCTCTGGATTTCTGCAATATAAGCTCCGTAGTGGTAAACTTCAAGAACTTCACAATCAATGGTCCAGGACCACCTCCTGGAGCTGGCTTGGGGGCAAGAGCCCATTGTGCCAGTTCTATATCAAAACAAAAATCCACTGGCAGATCCAACAACTTAGTTACCAGTTTAGGAACAAATTCAGAGAATTTACCTTTCTATGTTCCCTCAGGGACATCCACAATCCTGATGTTATGTCATCTTGAGTAGCCTTCTAGATCAGTGGTTTTCAACCTCTTTTCATTAGTGGACCCCTAAAAAATTTCAAATGGAGGTGCGGACTCCTTTGGAAATCGTACACAGTCTGTGGACCCCCAGGGTCCGTGGACCACAGGTTGAAAACCACTGTTCTATGATAATAATAACCTTTTGCATATGCCTTAGACATATATTGCGGATCCCCACAGGTCCGCAGACCACAGGTTGAAAACCACTGTTCTAGATCAATTAGCTTGATCTTACTAGTCTTGATATCATTATAGTTCTTCATAACCTGTAATTTGCTCTCTTTGAGATCATCTTTCACTTCAGAAATTCTGCCTTCTGTTTCACCCATCCATCCGGATAGAGCTTGTAGTGCACTCCCACTCATAGTCACAGTGGTCTATAGGGTGGACACTGTAGATTTAATTTCAACAGTACTGTGGCCATCAGCTGCATTCCATGAGGCACCATTTTGTTTGTATAAGTGGGAGAGACAGGTCTCCTCTTGTCTTTTCAGCACTTTCAGATTTGAAAAGGGAGACGTAGAGCTAGAGGGCATCTTGAGCATTTAAATAGTCCAGCACATTATTTCTTGAGGTTGGATGACGGGTTTTAGGGTACAATGTTGGGGATTCCCCATGGGCTGCTAGGAACTCAAGCCAACTGCCTCCACCTCGCAGCACTATATGATGTCCTGAAAGTAGCTTTCAGAAGTGATGGTCAAGCAGAGAAGCCTTCTTACCCTCTGTCTCTCTAGCTCCCCAGTTTTCCTATTAGCAATCCCCCCATTCATAAAGGGGAACAACATGACTGAGAGGATGCCTTCAGTAAAAACTCTTAGCAGGAAATGAATCCAGCTAATGTGCATATTAAATACCTAATATGCAAAAACAAAATAAAAAACCAACCCTTTTTATATCTTAGGTGGAAATGACACATTATTTTTCAACATGGGGGTAAATATCTTGGTCTTTAAATCTGCACCACAATGACTTGTTGAGATTGAATGGAGGAGTCATTTTTATGCCATTCAGCTGTAGCTTCCTTTGTGGTCATAAGCACCTGCTCTGCTCACTTCATCTCCAACATGGGCCAGGCATGGACAGCTAGTTTTCCTTCCATTTTGGGCTGAGGATACTTCAACAATGATAGACAATGATGAACTGCATCTTCTCCACTACATAACTGTCTGGCCAACCTCCATCCATAGCACCCCTGACTCTGGAACCACAAGAGATCTATCCATATCAAGGTACTTATTTCCAAGGACTTTTCAGCTGTCCATGGAAGATATTTTTGCACGGCTGGAGGCTCCTGGTGTCCCTAAACCTCCAACCTGTAGAAGCTGGGACTGTACAACGGGGGATGGATCTCTCAAAACTGCCCTGTTCTATATCAAAACAAAAATCCACCAGCAGATCCACTGTCAGAAGACAGTATATTGGGCTAGATAGACCATTGTTCTGACCCAGTATGACTGTTCTTATGTTCTTAACTTCATCCACAAACACAAATTAAAGCGCCATCTCTGTGTTGAAGACTCACAGATCCACTTCCCTACTCCAGACATGTCTCTTTCTGTCCAAACTAAAATCTCAGCCTTTCTTTCTGACATCTCCTCCTGGATGCCCAGCCATCAGATCAAGCTCAACATAGCTAAATCAGAGCTCTGAATTCCACTCACCCCCCCAAGCCTTCCCACTACCTCTTTTCTCGATCACAACCTTGATCACGACATCTCTGACTCAGACCTCTCTCTCTAAATCTTCACATCCAGGTTATATCTACATCTTGCAGATTGTTTTTGCATAACATCTTTAAGACATGGCCTTTCATAGAATCATAGAATCATAGAATATCAGGGTTGGAAGGGACCTCAGGTCATCTAGCCCAACCCCCTGCTCAAAAGCAGGACCCATACCCAATTAAATCATCCCAGCCAGGGCTTTGTCAAGCCTGACCTTAAAAACTTCTAAGGAAGGAGATTCCACCACCTCCCTAGGCAACGCATTCCAGTGTTTCACCACCCTCCTAGTGAAAAAGTTTTTCCTAATATCCAACCTAAACCTCCCCCACTGCAACTTGAGACCATTACTCCTTGTCCTGTCCTCTTCTACCACTGAGAATAGTCTAGAACCATCCTCTCTGGAACCACCTCTCAGGTAGTTGAAAGTAGCTATCAAATCCCCCCTCATTCTTCTCTTCTGCAGACTAAACAATCCCAGTTCCCTCAGCCTCTCCTCATAAGTCATGTGTTCCAGACCCCTAATCATTTTTGTTGCCCTTCGCTGGACTCTTTCCAATTTATCCACATGCTTCTTGTAGTGTGGGGCCCAAAACTGGACACAGTACTCCAGATGAGGCCTCACCAATGTCGAATAGAGGGGGATGATCACGTCCCTCGATCTGCTCGCTATGCCCTTACTTATACATCCCAAAATGCCATTGGCCTTCTTGGCAACAAGGGCACACTGCTGACTCATATCCAGCTTCTCGTCCACTGTCACCCCTAGGTCCTTTTCCGCAGAACTGCTGCCTAGCCATTCGGTCCTTAGTCTGTACCTGTGCATTGGGTTCTTCCATCCTAAGTGCAGGACCCTGCACTTATCCTTATTGAACCTCATCAGATTTCTTTTGGCCCAATCCTCCAATTTGTCTAGGTCCCTCTGTATCCTATCCCTGCCCTCCAGCGTATCAACCACTCCTCCCAGGTTAGTATCATCCGCAAATTTGCTGAGAGTGCAATCCACACCATCCTCCAGATCATTTATGAAGATATTGAACAAAACCGGCCCCAGGACCGACCCCTGGGGCACTCCACTTGACACCGGCTGCCAATTAGACATGGAGCAATTGATCACTACCTGTTGAGCCCGACAATCTAGCCAACTTTCTACCCACCTTATAGTGCATTCATCCAGCCCGTACTTCTTTAACTTGCTGACAAGAATACTGTGGGAGACCATGTCAAAAGCTTTGCTAAAGTCAAGAAACAATACATCCACTGCTTTCCCTTCATCCACAGAACCAGTAATCTCATCATAGAAGGCGATTAGATTAGTCAGGCATGACCTTCCCTTGGTAAATCCATGCTGACTGTTCCTCATCACTTTCCTCTCCTCTAAGTGCTTCAGGATTGATTCTTTGAGGACCTGCTCCATGATTTTTCCGGGGACTGAAGTGAGGCTGACTGGCCTGTAGTTCCCAGGATCCTCCTTCTTCTCTTTTTTAAAGATTGGCACTACATTAGCCTTTTTCCAGTCATCCGGGACTTCCCCCGTTTGCCACGAGTTTTCAAAGATAATGGCCAATGGCTCTGCAATCACAGCCGCCAGTTCCTTTAGCACTCTCGGATGCAACTCGTCCAGCCCCATGGACTTGTGCATGTCCAGCTTTCCTATTCATCCACATAGCTAAAACTCTCACCCAGGCCCTCATCATCTGATGTCTCAATTACTACAACATCCTTTTCTCTGCTTTAGCAAATGTAATATTCCTCTGCTAATATCCATTCAGAATGCAATTCCGAAGGTCATTTTCCTAGCCCATCACTTTGATCACCTCACTCCTCTGTTTGCATTGCTCCACTGGCTCCCCTTTCTCTATAACATTAAATAAACTGCTTGTCTTCACTTTTAAGGCCTTTCACAGCCTATCACAATCTTGCCTATTATCTCTCATTCAGTGTCAAAATGAGAGATTCCTGATATCAATCAGCCCATGATGCCAGCCTCCATCACCTACTTCTTAAACTGTCAAGCAATCACCTTAGTGCTTCCTTCCTCCATGCTGCCCTTCAAAGTTGGGAGGAGCCCCCCATAAACATCCACAAAGCCACCTCATTATCCACCATCAAATCCCTCCTCAAAACTGTCCTTTGTCATGATGCCTAAAAAAAACTTGACAAGTGCTACACTGCTGGTGTGCTGAGACCACTGTCTGTCATGTCAACCAGTGCTGTCTCATTGTTTCCCCATGTATCTTTCTGTGTCCATCTATAATCTCTTGTCTTCTACCTAGTCCCTGCCTCAAAGAATTTAAAAGCTATCTTTTAGTTCTGTATTTGTACAGCGTCTAGTACAATGGTTCATGATGAGTGCTCCTAGCCACTTCTGCAGTATTAATAAATAATAGTAATAATGGTCGATGTGTATTATTTGTAGCCATCTGTTCCTGATACATAGAAAATGTGAGTCTGTTACAGCCATGGCTCTTTAGCTCAAGTTGTAGAAACTCACACTTTTAGCTCTGTAGGTGTTTGGTTCAATCCCAGGATCCACCAAGAAGGCATTGTCACATCTGGAATCTCCTAGAACCTAAAATGACGTGATAGTTCCTTTACTCCATTCATCTGGGCTTTCTTACTAATGGTACAGTCTGCCATCCAGCAGTATACCCAACTAGAGCATCAGGGGCACTGCTTGGAGTGTGGAGACCCCCCCAATTTGATACAGATAGTCATTATAAAGAAACTGTTGGCCATGCACAGACTGAGCAAATATGTTATTATTCCCATCAAACAAACAGAACAGCCCGTCCTTAAAATAAAATGAAACCTTTGTTTTTTCACCTTGCTCTATTATCTGTGACTCACACAACAGGATTCCATCACAGAATCATGTATTGTCTCAAAACATAGATTAACAAACCTCTGAAGAACTCAACCTTTTGAACTGAGTTATCACAAAAGTTCTTACACTTATTATGGGTTGGAAACCAGGAGGGTATCAAAATTTGCTGTAGCAAATCAGTTTTCACTCCTCTACTCAGGGATGTATCCAAGTTTATTTATTTGGTTAGTTTGTTAACTTTATTTTATTAAGAGAATGTGATAGGCCAAAAGTCTGAAGCTGATTAGACTATATGTGCACTAGGTTTATGCTAGTAGAAAAGAAGGTAGATTTTGCAACAATTTTTTTATTATGGTTATCAACATAAAGTGGCCCCTTAACAGACATGAATTTAGGGATCATGGCTCTATAGCCCTAATTATAACTCTATTCTGATCACTGCAGCTTCAGTACTACTTTGTTGTTAATCCAAAATTTCTGCTACTCCCAAGAATACCACCAACTGCATTCTTTTTGTAGGAAATGCTCATTTGGATGAATCCCAAATCGGTTTGGGGAGCACCTTGCAGTAATTAGAAATGGTATTTGTTTCCAACCTATTGTTCACTGTTTCACATAATTGAGAATTCCATGATCCCTGTCTGTGTTGAACTCCAGTAATAAATCCAGGGCATCTATCAAGGAACAGCTGACACCAAATATATTTGTCTAGACTCCCATTGTTCCTGATAAATAAACATCTTTCCCACACATTTTCCTTTCACTTTTCACAGCTCTTTTTCCTCTGATGCTTGCTTTCTCTATTTTTTCATATTTGCTCCATTTTCCATAAAGTTCTTCAGAATCCCCCTCCCAGTGTTAACTATGATTAATACTTCTCAATTCTAATCTTCTTAGCTGCCTAAAATTATCACATATTTCAGAACAGTTTTTACTCTTTGATCCATTAATTCATATCTTACCCCCAGTCCCTTTGTTCTTCATGTATACATCCTGAATAATTTTTCATGTTGTACTAGTCAAAAACACTTCCCTCACCCACTTGTTTCCATGTTGTACTCACAGACTTTCATCTTTCCTTATACTACGTACATGCTTCTCTATGACTCAATGTCTTTTCCACCTACTGATACGCCTACTTTGAGTTCCCCAGCCAAAAGAAGACTTCAGTCACAGTCAAAAAACACTTCTAATCCTCTTTTTTCCTCGTTTTTGGCAGGGTGTATGACCCAAAAGCACCCTTAGAGTCACACCCTACACATTACTTTCATTATCTTTGTACAAAATACGCTTGTGAGATATCATTTGAAAACTAATAACTCTCAGGTCGATAATATCATGGTGAAATGTTTGTAGCAACATTATCTGTAAAGTTATGAATTCCCCCTGTATGATGTTACTTGTTCAAAACAGACAGTCCTGCCTATGCAAATGTTGTTAAAAGGGCCTATCCTAAGCAAAGGAATGTGTGTTTACCTCAGTTTACATATAAGTAGTAAACAGGGACAACAAGACAGCAAGGGGAGGAGATGGCAGGGAACAGAACAATTTGCATTTCAGCAAACACAAGTTGGGAAAAAAAGAACATGGAGCCCCCTTCACCACAACTCCATGTCTTCTTCCTCCCTACCTGAATAGACTTTGCTTGGAGGGGTAACCTCCAGAAGAATCCATTTCAAAGGTTCACTGGACTATAAAAGAACAGGACAGAAAACCCCAGTTATCTCTTTCACCTAAGAAGACAGAGGCACCAGCACCATTGGGCGTCTGCAAGAGATCCTGACAGAGGATAGGGTTAATCACCTTCTTGCTGGAAGACTGTAGATGAGAAAGGCAATTTTGAACAAATCCTTAAGCCAAAATTTACTAGATTAAATTTTAGACTTTTAGATCAGAGGTGGGCAAACTGCAGCCCGCAGGCCACATCCGGCCCATGGGACCATCCTGCCCAGCCCCTGAGCTCCCCACCGGGGAGGCTCGCGCCCGGCACCTCCCCCGCTGTCCCCCATCCCCTGCAGTCACGCCGCCGCGCAAGCAGTGCTCTGGCCCGCTGCTCCTGTCAGGCAACGTGGTGGCGTGGCTGACTCTGGCATGGTAAGGGGGCGGGGAGCGGGGGAGGGGGGTTGGATAAGGGGCAGGGGGTCCCAAGGGGCAGTCAGGGGACAGGGAGCATGGAGCAGTTTGATGGGGCAGAGGTTCTGGGTGGGGGACAGTCAGGGGACAGGGAGCAGGGGGAGTTCGATAGGTGCTGGGGTCTCGGGTTGCAGTTAGGGGTGGGGGGTCCTAGGAGAGGATGGTCAGGGGTCAAGGAGCAGGGGGGGTTGATGGGTCAGGGGTTCTGAGGGGGTTGGGAAGTGGGAGGGGGTGGATAGGAGGCAGGGGCCAGGCTGTTTGGGGAGGCACAGCCTTCCTACCCAGCCCTCCACACAATTGCGCAACCCCAGTGTGGCCCTTGGGCCAAAAAGTTTGCCCACCCCTGTTTTAGATGCATGTTTTAATGTTCATTTGCTTGTATCTAACTTTCTATCTTATATCTGAATTCAGTTACAATCCCATCTGTGTTTGTTAATATGCTTGCTTGTTTTACTCTCAGTCTAAACCAATAGTCCTGTGTTGGTACTAAAGTGAATGTCAGCTCCAGTTAATGTGCCAAACTGGTATGTTTTGTCTCCTTCAAGTAGCAAACAAGCCATATTATGTCTCTGAACTGTCCAGGAGAGGTCTGGAGATTGCAGAGCACACAGTTTTGGATAAAAAACCAGGACTGGGAGTGTGTTGGGGGGGTCACCCTACAAGTAGTAACCAAGTCTGGAGGAAGCTAGAATGGGGGCTCTGGGGCTATAGACAGGCTGCTTGGGTCAGAGCTGCTGACCCAGGGCTGTCTAGCACACATACTCTCAGGGTTTGACCTGCCTGCTGGCAGCTGGTTCTGAGTAGTCCAGCTTGGGATCTACAACAGCAAAGCATTGTGAGGCACCCAAGATTACAGGACAAGCAGTGAACACAACCCCTCACTGGTGTGGATTGCACCCCAGTACACGACTGGGGGGAGGGGGATCGTGACGTGTTATAGATTCAGATAATTTCATTTTTGATTTTGTAGAAGCTACAATTTTGTCTCTCATCCTTCTCTGAGAAAATGTGGTCCTTCATATGCAACTCAAAGACTTTGAGAGATCTTGACCCACTTGTCATCTACTCAAAGAACAAAGGCAACATCTCCTGAGTTGAACAATTTTATTTCCGAAGCCAATGTAAATCCAGTGACCAGACAAGAGAAATAGAAAACACCCAAAGGGCACCAAATTGTTACGATTCTGAGGACTCAACATGTCAGAGGCTAAAAATACACTGAGAACTTAACAGGAGCTTTGTGTACTTGATTTCCATAGTTTGTGGTCATCTCTTTTTAGCCAGTTTCATTCCATGCCATTTGGGAAACAAATGGGTGTGAAAGCACTGTTTTTAATGGACATCACACTAACTTAGGCTTTTTTTAATGAAAGAGGACACACTCTGTACTCTGGGAAAGACTGGCTAAGAGAAGGGACAGGAAGCTGCTGAATGCGTAACAAAGAAGAAGGAGTGATGAGGTAGTTCCCAAACAGAAATGGGAAACTCTTAAGAAACCCAGAGAAGCCTGCTAGGAAAACAAACAAATGTGGCACTTCAGGAAAAAAACTAAGAAGGACCTAAATATGATGGTTTCATAGCATATGATCAGCGTTACCAGACAACACTCATCATGGATCTTAGCGATAAGCTTGCAAAACATAAAGCAAGACTCTGCAAATCCAATTGTTAATTAGTTTAAAAGCTCTCTCTCTCTCTCTCTCTCTCTCACACACACACTCTTTCAGTATTTTGTTCGCTTTCTATGGATGTGTTCGTGGTTCAGCTGTACCTTGCTTAAAAGGTGCTCAGGAAAAGCATCAGAAGCACAAGTAATACTGCTCAGTTGCCTGATTGAGCAGATCCTCTGGCTGTCAACAGGGCAGCATCTGCAACTTCACTTTCCATTACCCTTTCACTACCTCTCTCTCTGTTCTCTGGTATGCCCGCTGCCTGCCTCATGTTGAAGGCATGTGCTGATCATCCATACACTTCACACTTTTACAGTCCCATTATTTGCTAGTTGATTCACAGTGACAAATGTCTACACAACCCCCCATTGCGTCATTTCCAATGTAACTCCTCAGGACAGGGCCCACATCTTATTTGTGTCTGTAAAGAGCCAGGCACAACTGTGGTACCATACAAATAACAATGGCCCTGATCCTCCAAACACTTAAGACAGGCTTAACTTTACATACACAGAATGTAATGTGACTGTTCAGTGCATAAAGTTAAGCATATGTGTTTGCAACACTGAGTCCAGTATGCCCATTTGTTATTTATCAAATAATGCTATGCACCATTTAGCATGTCAGAAAGCATGAAGGAAGGAGAATCAACAGCTCACAAATTAAAAAGTAAAAAAAAAAATAAAAATCAGCACTCATCTCAGTGGCTCAGTCTATGTTTACGATAAGCCAAACTTTATAGAAGTAACAATAACAAATATGTGTGAGGTCTATCATTCTACTAAGATGTGTAACACTAGTGTTTACAGGTGCCTTCTGCCAGTTTAGCAAAAATAGCAAAGAAATTACTAGGTTATATTAAAAGATGAGTTTAAAATAAGCATCATGAGCTTATACAATGCACTTAGTTAAGTCACACCTACAGTGTCTTATTGCCTTGAGCTCTGGCAACTCCTTTGCTGAGCTCTACAAACATGCTGGTAAAGATGTAAAGAAGAGAGTCAGCAATAACTATAACATCAAGTCAGGAATCTCTCACAACCTTTTGCTTTCAATATGTGATAAATATTGCTACAATTTCCTCTTTCTTTCTTGTTTTATAGAAAATTCTGATGCTTATGTTAAGGCAGATTATATCAAACACGTGACTGATTTCTTCTGTTTAGCCACGTGGGAATGGAGTTCAGTTATGTCAAAGTTCCTTCCCCACTCTGAACTCTAGGGTGCAGATGTGGGGACCTACATGAATACCTCCTAAGCTTACTTTTACCAGCTTAGGTTAAAACTTCCCCAAGGTACAAACTATTTTATCCTTTGCCCTTGGACTTCCACTGCCACCACCAAATGTCTGACCAGGTTTATTTTATTAGGAAAAAGCCCATTTGGAAACGTCTTTCCCCCCAGAAGCCTCCCAACCCTTGCACCCCACTTCCTGGGGAAGATTTGGTAAAAATCCTCACCAATTTGCATAGGTGACCACAGACCCAAACACTTGGATCTTAAGAACAATAAAAAAAAGCATTCAGTTCTTGAAAAGAAGAATTTTAATAGAAGTAACAATAAAAAGAATCACCTCTGTAAAATCAGGATGATAAATACCTTACAGGGTAATTAGATTCAAAACATAGAGAATCCCTCTAGGCAAAACCTTAAGTTACAAAAAGACACACAGACAGGAATATCCATTCTATTCAGCACAGCTTATTTTCTCAGCCATTTAAAGAAATCATCATCTAACGCATATCTAGCTAGATTACTTACTAAGTTGTAAGACTCCATTCCTGTTCTGTCCCCGGCAAAAGCATCACACAGACAGACACAGAGAGATTTGTTTTCTCCCTCCCCCCCAGCTTTTGAAAGTATCTTGTCTCCTCATTGGTCAGTTTGCCAGTGAGGTTATCCTAGCTTCTTAACCCTTTACAGGTGAAAGGATTTTTCCTCTGGCCAGGAGGGATTTTAAAGGTGTTTGCCCTTCCCTTTATATTTATGACAAGTTAATACAGCAGACTTCACCTTCCCAAGGTATACTCACCCTTATTGTTCTTATATTAAATATATAGCTAAAGATATGATCACGATTAGCCCCCTCCCTCTCTCCACCCACAATTTAGACACTCACAAAGGATGAAGTGGCATATCTAAATTAGAAACACGTCACAGCTATGCTGTTTCAAACACTGAGCCAAACCTTGAGAAGTGCTGAGCTCCTCTGGAGAGGTGTTGAGGCACCCTCAAATCACATCATCTTCAATGGGAATACAAAACAATGGGATTTGAGGATGCTCAGCACTTACAGGATTTGGCTGAATGGTTGATCAAAAAACAACAGCAAAATGAGAGACCTTGTAGAATGAAAGGGGATTTAGAATGCCCTATTGCTCAGGTGCATTACAGAGTTGCACTATAGAGTGCTATCTATTTATATGTAGCACACACTTGTCCAAGGCAACTTGTTCAGGCAACTATCACAAGTTCTCAGTAGCTGGTACTAGGGTAAACCTGACCTAAATTATAGGGCTCTCTCTTGACCCATAGTATGTGAGATCAACACCTATTCAAAATGCAAAATGTGAACACTACTCCAAGATGTTAGAAAATGAAGGGGAAAAAACCTTCTAAACAAAACTTGTGGAACTGACAAGACATTTGTTAAACCTCACCCCTTGGTCACCTGGCTTTTTGGCCCATTCCACTTTACATCCTTTTTCTCTCTGCTTCTGTTTAGAGGGCAGGATCCTTGTCTACATACCCATCTGTAAATCAACTAATATGCTCTGAGTGCTATATAAATAATAACTAATTAAATAAAAAGTGATAATTGATGATGATGATGATGATGTGTGTTAAGGAAGAAATCTGGTATTTAACTGTAAATTTATTTCAAGGCATGTTTTAACATTATTCATTTTTGTACATTGTTATTTAATCTTCGATGGATTTTAGAATACACGTTAGATTAAAACGAGGCAGAAGGGAAGTGGCACTGCTGTAGTATGAGAGATGAAACTTCTTTAGAAAAGATATCAGGTCAATAGAGTCATTATGACTTAGATAAGTTTTCTCGCGATTGGATGCAGGTTACTTTGCCTTTAAGGCAAGCCAGACTCAGCCTCACCTGTGAGCAGACAGCTATGCCGCAGCTGAAGATGATGGATACAGTTATAATGGCTGACCCCAACTATGAGGGATCAGAGAGAGAGAGAGAATGAACTACTAAAACTATGCTGTGAACACAGTTTTTAGGAAGGGCCAAGGAAGCCAGGCTGGAAGAGACTCACAGGGCTCAAGCTCTGAGATAGGACCTGCAAAGAACAAGGAGGTCACTGATGTAAACTGCTGGAATACCTGGCGAAGGATCCATGGGGAACTGGTTGGGTAAAAGACAGCTTAGGAGGGCTAAGCCATTTAGTGCTCAGATAGGGTACATCTGTCCCTTGGGGTTGGGGGTGATTCCCAGCTGAAGTAGACATACTTGTACTAGCTCTCATTGAACTAGTATGGTAAAAATAGAATGTGGTTGCAGCAGTCTGAGCTGTGGGAGGTCTAGCTACCCTGAGGACATACCCAGGGTCTTGGATGGACACTTGCTTGAGGTGGTTACTCCTTCCTGTAATTTGTACTATGGTGGTCACATTCTGTTTGTTAATTCACCAGCTCAATGAGAGCTAGCTCAAGAATGTCTTCTCAAGCTAGGAATCACACAGCTCAAAGTGTAAACGTACCTTATCCGAGTGTTCTGTAACCTGGCCCTCCCAAGCTGTTTCTTACCCAACACTGCCCCCTTCTCCACAGACTCATAACCTATGCCTACATTACAAGCTAGGGGGTGTGATTTCCCATGATTGTGTACACATACTTAGGATAGCTCTCATAAGCTAGCGCAAGGATAAATAGTAGTGGAATGAAGATAGCAGCACCACAGGCATGGCTTAGCTGTGCGGAGTACAACCCTCCCTGAAACGGGGTACATACTTAGCATGACTAAGCCATGTCTGCTCACCTGCTACCCATGCTACTCTGGCTACTCTGCTATTGATACTTGCGCTAGCTTGATGAGAGCTAATGCAAGTGTGTGCACATGAGCAGGGACATCACACTCCTAGCCTATAGTACAGCTGTAGCCATAGAGATGGTCCAGCCCCGGCACGCCCAGGGCAAGAAACAGAGGTGAGGAAGTGGTCAACACATGGTACTGCACTGCTGTGTCCAGGCATGAGGGGGCATCCTGGAGTTGAGGGCGTGCTATAGCAATGCCAAGTAGTTGCTTGATCAACTTTGCTACCTTGATTGTTTCAACAGCTGTTTTGTTTAAAAACAAACAAACTATATTAAATGTAATCCTCTCAGATAGGCTGGCAAAAGCTACTGAACTACTACTCAAAACACCTGACTCCAAAGAAGGATTGTGAAATGCTATAAATGTGTATCAGACTTCATCAACATGTAAAATACCTGGGGTGAAATCCTGCTCCACTGAAATCAATGAGAGTTTGCCATTGACTTCAGAAGGGCCCGGATTGCATCCCTGGATCCTGCTCTAAGGAGCCTACAATCCAAATAACAAGGAATACTATAGCTGTGTGAAACGCACACACTTATCTAACAGCATCAGGTGCTGCAAAAAGGTATGTAGACATTCTGATTATGTATTGTACTTTAATATAGGTATTAACCTTTAAATGTGCGGAATAAAGATAACTGTTCCAATGTTTTTTATAGGAGGACTTTAAAACTCTACTAGCCTATTTACCAGTAGCAAGCAGTGTTCACTGGAGTGTGGGGCCATCAACTTCTGTAGAGTTTGAGCTCTCATTACAAATAATTACATTTCCAGCACTTATGGTAGGAAGATACCCTTATATATGTGAATTGCTGTAGTGCTGTCTTCCTGAGCCATTAGAAAAAAGGTCATTCCCAAGCATCTGCTGCTGCATCATTGGTCCCAAGCACAATGAGACTGAAACTGACAGGACTGTGATCAATTTCCTGGCTGTTACTTAGACCCCTGGGCTGCTTGGATATTCAGGTGATAATGTCAGTTTATTTCTATTGCTTCCTGGGAAAGGTGGGAGAAGTGGAGGTGGCGGGGCACCTGGCAGACTCGGCTATGAGTACTACAACTTCCCAAACATAAAAAGGTAAATTCTTCACATAGGTTTCTTTTCTCCCCATCACAATCTGATGTACAATAAGACTTTATATGGTCTCTAGGTAACTCATAGGAAATTGCTTACAGTTGCCTACAACTGATAAGCTCCAAAAATAGAGTGAAACTGATCCCACAGGATGGACTGGATTGGCTGAAAAAAATAGGAAAAGAAATAAACTTTATTTCCTTTGAAAGGTTATGAATAAAAAATCTCCAAACTGTAAAGCAATGAAATCTATGTCCAATCCAAATGTTTTGTTTTCCCACCTGGAGATAGGAGCTGACAATACAATTGTTAACAAAATTAGTGCTTTGTTCAGAATATCACTATAAATAGGCCTGTAATAAAAAACAGGTGCACTGCCTATTACTGTTTTAAAGGCTTATCAAGCCACTAAAGGCCAAGTTTGTTGTAATAAAAACAACACAAGAATGCAGTGGCTAGATAACTTATTATGCATAGACAATCCAGGAAGTTTTTGGAAAGCGTAGGGGACAATTTCCTGGTGCAAGTGCTAGAGGAGCCAACTAGGGGGGGCGCTTTTCTTGACCTGCTGCTCACAAACCGGGTAGAATTAGTAGGGGAAGCAAAAGTGGATGGGAATCTGGGAGGCAGTGACCATGAGTTGGTTGAGTTCAGGATCCTGCAGGGAAGAAAGGTAAGCAGCAGGATACGGACCCTGGACTTCAGGAAAGCAGACTTCGACTCCCTCAGGGAACGGATGGCCAGGATCCCCTGGGGGACTAACTTGAAGGGGAAAGGAGTCCAGGAGAGCTGGCTGTATTTCAAGGAATCCCTGTTGAGGTTACAGGGACAAACCATCCCAATGAGTCGAAAGAATAGTAAATATGGCAGGCGACCAGCTTGGCTTAATGGTGAAATCCTAGCGGATCTTAAACATAAAAAAGAAGCTTACAAGAAGTGGAAGGTTGGACATATGACCAGGGAAGAGTATAAAAATATTGCTCGGGCATGTAGGAATGATATCAGGAGGGCCAAATCGCACCTGGAGCTGCAGCTAGCAAGAGATGTCAAGAGTAACAAGAAGGCTTTCTTCAGGTATGTTGGCAACAAGAAGAATGCCAAGGAAAGTGTGGGCCCCTTACTGAATGAGGGAGGCAACCTAGTGACAGAGGATGTGGAAAAAGCTAATGTACTCAATGCTTTTTTTGCCTCTGTTTTCACTAACAAGGTCAGCTCCCAGACTGCTGCGCTGGGCATCACAAAATGGGGAAGAGAGGGCCAGCCTTCTGTGGAGATAGAAGTGGTTAGGGACTATTTAGAAAAGCTGGACGTGCACAAGTCCATGGGGCCGGACGAGTTGCATCCGAGAGTGCTGAAGGAATTGGCGGCTGTGATTGCAGAGCCATTGGCCATTATCTTTGAAAACTCGTGGCGAACCGGGGAAGTCCCGGATGACTGGAAAAAGGCTAATGTAGTGCCAATCTTTAAAAAAGGGAAGAAGGAGGATCCTGGGAACTACAGGCCAGTCAGCCTCACCTCAGTCCCTGGAAAAATCATGGAGCAGGTCCTCAAAGAATCAATCCTGAAGCACTTGCATGAGAGGAAAGTGATCAGGAACAGCCAGCATGGATTCACCCAGGGAAGGTCATGCCTGACTAATCTAATCGCCTTTTATGATGATATTACTGGTTCTATGGATGAAGGGAAAGCAGTGGATGTATTGTTTCTTGACTTTAGCAAAGCTTTTGACACGGTCTCCCACTGTATTCTTGTCAGCAAGTTAAGGAAGTATGGGCCGGTTTTGTTCAATATCTTCATAAATGATCTGGAGGATGGTGTGGATTGCACTCTCAGCAAATTTGCGGATGATACTAAACTGGGAGGAGTGGTAGATACGCTGGAGGGGAGCGATAGGATACAGAAGGACCTAGACAAATTGGAGGATTGGGCCAAAAGAAATCTGATGAGGTTCAATAAGGATAAGTGCAGGGTCCTGCACTTAGGATGGAAGAATCCAATGCACCGCTACAGACTAGGGACCAAATGGCTAGGCAGCAGTTCTGCGGAAAAGGACCTAGGGGTGAAGCTGGATATGAGTCAGCAGTGTGCCCTTGTTGCCAAGAATGGCATTTTGGGATGTATAAGTAGGGCATAGCGAGCAGATCGAGGGACGTGATCATTCCCCTCTATTCGACATTGGTGAGGCCTCATCTGGAGTACTGTGTCCAGTTTTGGGCCCCACACTACAAGAAGGATGTGGATAAATTGGAGAGAGTCCAGCGAAGGGCAACAAAAATGATTAGGGGTCTGGAACACATGAGTTATGAGGAGAGGCTGAGGGAGCTGGGATTGTTTAGCCTGCAGAAGAGAAGAATGAGGGGGGATTTGATAGCTGCTTTCAACTACCTGAAAGGGGGTTCTAAAGAGGATGGCTCTAGACTGTTCTCAATGGTAGCAGATGACAGAACGAGGAGTAATGGTCTCAAGTTGCAGTGGGGGAGGTTTAGATTGGATATTAGGAAAAACTTTTTCACTAAGAGGGTGGTGAAACACTGGAATGCGTTACCTAGGGAGGTGGTAGAATCTCCTTCCTTAGAGGTTTTTAAGGTCAGGCTTGACAAAGCCCTGGCTGGGATGATTTAACTGGGAATTGGTCCTGCTTCGAGCAGGGGGTTAGACTAGATGACCTTCTGGGGTCCCTTCCAACCCTGATATTCTATGATTCTATGATTCTATTATCACAACTAACAGAAAAACATGTACAAACCTGATTTATAACATACATATTTAATGTTAGAATCCCACAAACGAATCTATGGAGAAAGCATGTATTTAGGTGGAAACAGCTGTTTTTGTCAGGTATAATCCTTTTCCTATTACTAGAAAATACTGACAAATGCGAACAACAATACTCCTCTGTTAGTGGGTGAAACAAGTCTTTTCACAAATACATTTTATTTTTTTAAGAGACAGATCACAATTTTCAACACTTTTTCCCCAAGTCACACTGAAACACCAATGTCAATGTCAGCTGTATTGAAAAATGTTAGCTACATGCTAGGGAATTAGTCTTAAATTAGTCTTAAATTTACACTCTTGACTTTCATACCAGTTGTAATCAGTTAGTAAAGTAATTTTAAATCACCCTGATGAGTATATTTCAATCTTTTCTACCAACCGTATTTTTTACCTTTTCCTCTTGACAAAACAAACCATTTGCATTGTTTACTGAATAGACGCAACAATGTTTTTACTAAAAGTAATCTAATTTTGCTGTAATTTTTCTACCACCCTAATCTAATATTCTATGTCTAGCATTTTTTGTAACTCTTGTTTATTTTCTCAGTCTGGCATAACAAGCAGTGTAGCTGCAAGTGCTAGCAAGGAGTTAGCATTGGACTGTTTTGACTATTGTTAAAATAAATCCATCTTTCACTGCATTCATATAAGGGTCTCATAAAAATGTCCTATTGGAACTTATGCATATGAACAGTTTCATCGTAGGGAAATCCCTTGCTGAAGTGCACAATGTAAAGATATTATAAACTGTTAAATATAAAAAGCTGTGATTTTTGCAAACACAGCCTGATCTCTGATGTGTCATAACTCTACAAAATTACATGTAACTTCAGATAGGAATTGTCTGACCTGAACTGAAATCTAGTGAGACTGCTGCCAAAAGCAACAATGTTGATTTCTTTAAAAAAAAAAATACATTGTATTTAAGTTAAAGGATAAACACAACTGAAGCAGAAACAGGATACTAAACAGTGCTGTAAATTATGATGGTTTGTGAAGAAGTTCACATACAATACTGTAGTAGTATATTTCCTAATGCAATGTTTTTGAAGGTTCATGTTATTTAGATTTAGCATTTTATAATGTATCTTGTTAATGTGTGTGCACAAGTCTGATGCTATTTATCAGATGAGTAAGCAACAAACTCAGAGACCCTGATCCAAAGGCCATTGAAGTCAAAGACTCTTGACTGGATTCAATGGGCTTTGGATTAGACCCTAAGTGTATATAATTTTGGATGTTCAGAGTGATCAAGTGTGAACTACACTAGTATGAAGAGATGGGCCATATATAATTTCAGAGGTATTTTTTCATGGACTTGCAAAAAGGTGTCAGATTTGACTGAGGACCTCAAGAATTTCATCAATCATATTATATCTTTTTCTGAGATGGGGAACTCCATTTTTTCCTATTATTGTCATTTCAGTTTTATTGTTCGTTCTCATTTTGTATTGCAATCAAAGTTGAGCCAGGAAAATGGTGCTTGGATGTCACTTTGGTATGCTAAATGTTTTGGAATGTGTATTTGACAGTTAATCAAAGTTAGGGTTCAGGTTTGGATTTCATACCAAAATCTAATGACATTCTTGCAAGATTTTATCCCCAAATGGCAGAATCTTGTAAAATCAGATAACGTAGTGAGATTTCTGCCAGTACAAACAGTAGCGATCACAACACTTTTGCCATCTTGGGTGAAATCCTGGCCACATTTTAAATCAGTGGGAGTTTTGTCACTCACATCAATGGAGCCAGGATTTCACAACCTGCATGATGTTCTGAGTTTTCATCTATATCATCGCCAGCACAGAGGAAAGTCTTTTTCTCTTTTCGATTTCACCTCGAATCCAAAAGATACAAATTTTTTCTTTTTTGGATTTCACCTGGAATCCAAAAAATCTGAACCACCTGAAATTCAACAGGGATTGAGATTTGAAGTTCCTGTTTCAGCTATCTGTAATATTTCATAGATATGCAAACCCAGTATCAATACTATCAGTTTACCAAAGAAGGGCTGGCAAAACCCAGAGCTGGGGATCATAAGATTTCTCTTGTGCAAAACTTATATTCATAAACTTGAAATTGTATAAGTGAAGTTTCTGATTGAATGGAAAAGTCTCTGTCAGAGTGACAACTGGATGCAAGACACAGAGGAAACCTAGGTAAGATACGGTAGGTAACTGGACTGGGTGAAATAGATGAGATTCAGTAACAATCATACAAAGTCCAATATCTGGGGAGAAGAAATGAATAATACAGATAAAGGCAGAGGGACAACCAAAAAAGACTCATACGTGATGGGTAGGCGATAGCACAGTAAAAATGATCTTGCAGTGTGATGTCATTGCAAAAACCAGTCAGTTCCAGTTTCATACATATATTGCATATAGAAGAATAATAATATGTAATCATACCATATTTTATAAACCTGAAAAAACATGTTCAGAATGGTTAAGGAAATGTGTACACAGAATATTTTTCAGTCTCCAAGAGGTTAAAACAATCACTCGTGAATAAAATGAAGCCACTGAGAAGATTTCAATCAAGAACCTACCATCCTGTTCTACAGACAATCTGAGATTAAGATGCACTAGACTAATGCCTGGGAGTAACACACTGCAGCACAGCCCATCCCCATTTATTTCTCAGCATCACCAGTCAGTGAAAGAAAAACTGTCCCCATAATATTATACTAACAACTAACGCTGATACCTTGAGAACCCTATAGTTACCAAGTCCCCTCAGGGACAATGAATTGCATATTTATAGTTTTAACCAGGGAAGTGGTTGCCTGGTAGCAGGGATGTTCACACCTGTTATAAAATGATCTCAGAGAACCCCAGGAAAGACTGAGTAAAAACATAATACTAAAAGCTTTATAATCACTTACATTAAATTCATGGACATTCAAGATTTCTGCTGAATTAATTTTTTATTTAAATTTGTATTTACATATTTTTTGTATGCCTTGTGAATTGTTTTTAAATGTTGCACATATGCCACCATGGTTTTGGTATTAAGGGGGGGGGGGGGAGGAGAGAAAGCGGGTGGGGGAGAGAGAGAGAGAATCTTTTCAGTGTAGTTTATATTCTGCTTAATGTTGTGCAAGTGCATTTGTAAAGGTAGTATGTGCCTGCAAATAATCAAGTGTAATCAATTCCATGTAAGTAAAGCTAGTTCTCAGGAGAAAAGACCATAGTCCAGAAAATTGTACTTAATTGTTGTTAAGCACTGAAATCACTGTCTGTACCACTGAATCTGCAATGGATACAAAGATAATCCCCTACGGTATTTTCCTCACAGGTAATCCCCAGGTTAACAAAAATACATCTTAACTACCCTCTTTTGGTCTAAGAATGACTAGATGTGGCTCCCAACACACATCCTTGCCAACTCTCACAATTTTATCATGAGTCTTGTGATATTTGGTTTTTTTCCCTTCAAGCTCTGCCTCCTGAATGCATTTGATTAGGTGAAATCTCAGCTTTTATTTTTAAAAAAAGTTTCTAGCCCTCAAGGTCACAAAGGAAAGCTTGAAAATGTGACCCAAGTGTAACCTAAAAACAGAAATCAGAAGGCAAATAAACAGAACCCAAAATGTATTTTAAAAAATAAATGATATTTTAAATTATTTTTTCAACTCTCAATATTTAAGCCAATCAAAAGCATTTGGCAACACTGAGACTGGTAATATAGCATCATTGCCCAGTAATAATATGCCTTAACTGGACAACAAAGTCATAGCTGAATAACATGAGACATCCACATGTACCTCCTCCCAGGAATGAGAGGAGAGGATAGGCCTGGAAATTGGACTCATTTCTCCTGCACAGCAGTGCAGGTCTGGCCAATAAGGCCACAGAATCATAGAACTGGAAGGGACTTCGAGAGGTCATCTAGTCCAGTCCCCTGCACTTATGGCAGGACTAATCAACTAGATCATTCCTGACAGGGGTTTGTCTAACCTGCTCTTAAAAATCTCCAATAATCGAGATTCTACAACCTCCCTAGGCAATTTATTCCAGTGTTTAACCACCCTGACAGTTAGGAACTTTTTTCTAATGTCCAACCTAAACCTCCCTTGCTGCAATTTAAGCCCGTTGCTTCTTGTCCTATCCTCAGAGGTTAAGAAAAACAATGTTTCTTCCTCCTCCTTGTAACAGCCTTTTACATGCTTGAAAACAGTTATGTCCCCTCTCAGTCTTCTCTTTTCCAGACTAAACAAACCCAATTTTTTCAATCTTCCCTTATAGGTCATGTTTTCTAGACCTTTAATCATTTTTGTTGATCTTCTCTGGACTCTCACCAATCTGTGCACATCCTTCCTGAAATGTAGTGCCCAGAACTGAACTCAATACTCCAGTTGAGGCCTAATCAGCGAGGAGCAGAGCGGAAGAATTACTTGTGTCTTGCTTACAACATTCCTGCTAATACATCCCAGAAGGATGTTCGCTTTTTTTGCAACAGCATTACAGTGTTGACTGATATTTAGCTTGTGGTCCACTATGACCCGCAGGTTCCTTTCCACAGTACTCCTTCCTAGGCAGTCATTTCCCATTTTGTAAGTGTGCAACTGATTGTTCCTTCCTAAGTGGAGTTCTTTGCAGTTGTCCTTATTGAATTTCATCCTATTTACTTCAGACCATTTCTCCAATTTGTCCAGAGCACTTTGAATTTTAATCCTATCCTCCAAAGCAGTTGCAACCCCTCCCAGCTTGATATCATCCACAAACTTTGTAAGTGTACTCTGTATGCCATTATCTAAATAATTGATGAAGATATTGAACAGAACCGGACCCAGAACTGATCCCTGCGGGACCCCACTCATTATGTCCTTCCAGCATGACTGTGAACCACTGATGGTTATTCTCTGAGAACGGTTTTCCAACCAGTTTTTCACCCACCTTATAGCTTCATCTAGGTTGCATTTCCCTAGTTTATTTATGAGAAGGTCATGTGGGACAGCATCAAAAGCTTTACTGATATCAAGATATACTATGTCTACCGCTTCCCCCCTATCCACAAGGCTTGTTACCCTGTCAAAGAAAGCTATCAGGTTGGTTTGACACTATTTGTTTTTGACAAATCTATGCTGACTGTTACTTATCACCTTATTATCATCTAGATGTTTGCAAATTGATTACTTAATTATTTGCTCCATTATCTTTCTGGGTACAGAAGTGAAGCTGACTGGTCTGTAATTCCCTGGGTTGTCCTTATTTCCCTTTTTATAGATGGGCACTATATTTGCCCTTTTCCAGTCTTCTGGAATTTCTCCTGTCTTCCATGACCTCTCAAAGATAATCACTAATGGC
Source organism: Lepidochelys olivacea (assembly GCF_965140295.1). Lineage (NCBI taxonomy): Eukaryota > Metazoa > Chordata > Testudines > Cheloniidae > Lepidochelys > Lepidochelys olivacea. The sequence goes on from NC_140412.1 coordinate 213,535,406, forward strand.
TCAGATATCTCCTCAGTCAGCTCCTTGAATATTCTAGGATGCATTTCATCAGGCCCTGGTGACTTGAAGACATCTAATTTGTCCAAATAATTTTTAACTTGTTCTTTCCATATTTTAGCCTCTTCTGATCCTACCTTCACTGGCATTCACTACGTTAGAGGTCCAATCACCACCAACCTTCTTGATGAAAACTAAAACAAAGAAGTCATGAAGCATAGGGCCAGCCAAAACAAAATCATTTAAAAAAATCAGACAACAGATAATACTCTAGAGCCTTAGGGAGGAAAGTTTACTTCCCCTTTCGGTTCCCCAAGTAACAGCTCCCCAAGCAACATAGCTATACATTTAAAAAAAACAACAATAAATTTTGGTCCATCAAGCAAAGCTTGAGCAAAAACATATTTGTCCATGTTAATTACCTAGTGGTCGGTAACAAGGAGCTTCTTCCAACAGTTAATAGTGTCTGGAACACCCACACCGATAAGACACTGACTCAACTACGGGGCACATTCTTACCTATCTACTTAAGTTTGTAGATAAGTGTATCTGTGTGGTGCATGCCTCCGCTAGTTATGACTCGCCCAGCAGAGAGAGTTGCTCAGCTTCACATTACTAAATGCAAATCAAAATACTGTTTGATTTCTTCCCTGAGGTCCCCAAATTTTCAAGCAACTTATCACCAGAATTTCAATCAACTCTGGGAAATAGTTTTGTGCTGGTAACTGCACAGAGATGTGCCTTTATCTCCCCTTTATTTACATATGCATCCTCTCCAATTTATGCTATTGTATATAATTTGCTGGAGATTGTAACACGGTTTCTACTGCCTCTTTCTTTCTCTGCCTCTTTAACTAAGAAGAAAATCAGCAGCAAGTAAAAGCTCAGTTTTAATTACGCTAGGGCCAAGATGTAATTTAATTTAAATAATACACCTTTTCTTTTCCAAATCTCCTTTAATTCCCCATAGATATCAGTTGCAGTTTTTCATACACATCTATGAAAACCACTAAGAAGAGCTCAAAACCTCTTTGCATTTCAACTCTATTAGCAGGACAAATAACGTCTGCCTTCTCATTTTCACTACATCTGATGACAGTTAGCTACCGTAAACCCTTCCTCTCTGGCCTTGATGTCAGTCATATTTGTCCTCCTTGAATAAATTCTGCTGCTAAGATCATCTTCCTAGTTTATTATTCTGACCTTATCACACCTTTCTTTTTATCCCTCCACTGGTTCCTCATCCTTCACCACATCAAACACAAGCTCCTTGTCTTTGCTTTTAAGGCCCTTCACCATTTAGAACCACCCTACTTATCAAAGCGACTAGTTTATCAAGCCATCAGCTCCTGCCCACTCCTCCACCAGCACCTCTGTACTTTTTTCTATGCTACTGTTACACATGGAAAATTTTCACCAGGAAAAATCACAAAATCTTTTCATGCAGACTATCATCATGATTTCAACCATACATGTGCGTGTGTATATATATATATGGGGGGAGTGGGTATACTTTTATATCATTAGATCGCATTTATTCCTTCTTTTTATTATGCTATTTGCTTATTGAAACCATGAGGGCTTTTTCATACTGAATTTTTTTGAGCTTTCTTTTGAGATTTAAAAAAAGATGTGCCACATGTTAACACGGACAGCAAATAATGGGCAGGAATACATTTTGCAGCACAGAAACGTAGTTCTGGAAATTCACTGCAATATGTCTAAAATGATAGGGATTCAGTGCTTTTGTACCACTTCTACAATGCAGGCAAATGAGCTGGAGTGAGAATGATCATAGACAGCATGTAGAGTGCAGTAGCAACAAAACTGAGGTTAATATCGTAAACCAGATTTTTGGCAATGACTTTAGGAAATGTTTCTGCAAAATGTAGACAACACCATATAAAAATAAACTGCTAAAAGCTATTGCTCCTTTAAAAATATCAATAAATATGTACAGAAATCACCCTAAATTCATGCCCTTTTAAATAACTGCTTATATAGCACACTCATTTACAACTGTTGAAAAATAAGGCTAAAAGTAAGGGATACTTTGTGCCCAGAGTTCTCCTTCAGAGGTCAGAACACACTAAGCCTGAATCCTGTATGCAGTGCGCATGGTTGGACACTTGCTCCCAGGTGGAGACCCAGCAATTTACATGGAACTCCATGTGTACAGCAGTCCATCTGCACACATCATGGTACTGGATCAAGACCTCATTCGCATGTAGGAATTGCAATGGTTGAATTTAAATGGGTTTTTAAACTGATTTAGTTAACCTGGAGCAAGTGTCTGTGACCACCTTTACTTTAATTCTATTTAAGAGTGACTTCTTTTGGTCTAGTTAAAATCTGTCCCAGATTTTTAGACTTTTAGACTTTTTTTTTTAGAATTATGCTAAACCAAAATAAGACTAATTTAATGTGAATGTCCATGCAGGGGTTAGACGTAGTTTAAGTAAAGTGGTTTAAAATCATATTGTAAATTGAATCAGTGCCATTTCCTTGTGTGAACAAACACTGTTTGATTTCCATGGAGCTAAACTGATTTATGCCAGCTGAAGACCTGGCCTATTTTGATTAATCAACAGAGGGATTGCTAGTTTGCCTAAACTATTCAAAAGCAAAAATTCTGAAAAGGGATAAGAAAACCTGTAACCAGCTGGCTTGCTCCATGGGCTGGAGAGCGCGGGTCTCAGCTAGCCCTGATTTCAGTCTGGACTCTACCTGAGAGAAATCAGGTATTTCTTGTATAAAAGGAGCCAGCTTTAAGTGCTGAGAGGGCCAAGGTGGGGAAAAGCTAGAGGGAAAAGACTGCAGGGAGCAGGGAGGCTCCTGAATGGTCCCATGGGTAATGGGACCAATCTTATTTAATCTTTTTATTACTGACCTTGGCACAAAAAGTGGGAATGTGCTAATAAAATTTGTGGATGACAGAAAACTGGGAGGTATTGCCAATACAGAGAAGGACTGGGATATCATACAGGAAGATCTGGATGACCTTGTAAACTGGAGTAATAGTAACAGGATGAAATTTAATAGTGAGAAGTGCAAGGTCATGCATTTAGGGATTAATAACAAGAATTTCTGTTATAAACTGGTGACACATTACTTGGAATAAACAGAGGAGAAGGACCTCAGAGTACTGGTTGATCACAGGATGACTATGAGCTGCCAGTGTGTTAGGACCGTGAAAAAAGCTAATGTGGTCTTGGGATGCATCAGGCGAGGTATTTCCAGTAGAGATAAGGTTTTAGTACCATTATACAAGGCACTGGTGAGACCTCATCTGGAATACTGTGCGCAGTTCTGGCCTCCCATGTTTAAGAAGGATGAATTCAAACTGGAACAGGCACAGAGAAGAGCTACTAGGATGATCCGAGAAATGGAAAACCTGTCTTATGAAAGGAGACTCAATGAGCTTGGCTTGTTTAGCCTAACTAAAAGAAGGCTGAGAGGAATATGATTCCTACCTAGAAATATATCGGAGGGATAAATACCATGGAGGGAGAAGAATTATTTAAACTCAGTACCAGTGTGAACACAAGAACAAATGGATATAAACTGGCCATCAGGAAGTTTAGACTTGAAATTAGACAAAGGTTTCTAACCATCAGAGGAGTGAAGTTATGGAACTGCCTTTCAAGGGAAGCAGTGGGGGCAAAAGACATATCTGGCTTCAAAACAAAGCTTGATAAGTTTATGGAGGAGATGATATGATGGGATAGCCTAATTTTGGCAATTAATTGATCTTCAACTACTAGCGGTAGATATGCCCGATGACCTGTGATGGGATGCTAGATGGGGTGGGATCTTAGTTACAACAGAGAATTCTTTCCTGGGTGTCTGGCTGGTGGGTCTTCCCACATGCTCAGGGTTTAGCTGATTGCCATATTTGCGGTTGGGAAGGAATTTTCCCCCAGGGCAGATTGGCAGAGGCCCTGAGGGTTTTTCGCCTTCCTCTGCAGTGTGGGGCATGGGTCACTTGCTGGAGGAGTCTCTGCACCTTAAAGTCGTTAAACCATGATTTGAGGACTTCAATAGCTCAGACATAAGTTAGGAGTTTGTTACAGGAGTTGGTGGGTGAGATTCCATGGCCCGCGTTGTGCAAGAGGTCAGACTAGACAATCATAATGGTCCCTTCTGACCTTAAAGTCTATGATTCTATGAAAAGACTGCAGGGAGCAGGGAGGCTCCTGAACAGTCCCATGGGTATGTCTACATTGCAATAAAACACCCGCGGCTGGCCTGTGCCAGCTGACTCAGCTATAAAAGTGCAGTGTAGATGTTCTGGCTCTGGGACCCCATAAGGGGGAGGGTCCCACAGCCCAAGCTTCACCCACAGCCTGAATGTCTACACAGCAATTTTACAGCCCTGCAGTCTGAGCCCCATGAGCTCAAGTCATCTGTCATGGGCCAGCTGTGGGTGCTTTATTGCAGTGTAGACATACACTGAGTGATCAGGTGGGAAGTGGCCCAGGGAAAACTGCCATGTGGGTAGAGGATTTGACCTAGTTGTGCAGTACAGGGACCTGGGCTGGAACCTAGAGTCAAGAGTGGGATGGTGTTCCCCTACTGGCCCCAAAGAGGGGCCATACAAATCCTTCACAAGATGAACTGAGCTCAGCAAAGGGGCTACAGACTGAACATGACCTAGCAGAAGAAAAGCCCAGAGAGGGTGGAAGCCTTTTGTTTCTGTTAAAGAGTTTTGAACTTCACTTTGGACCAGTGGTGGGCAACCTGCGGCCTGCATGCAGCCTGTCAGGGTAATCTGCTGGCAGGCCGCAAGACAGTTTGTTTACATTGACCATCTGCAGGCATGGCTGCCTGCAGCTCCCAGGGGCTGCGGTTTGCCATTCCTGGCCAATGGGAGCTGCAGGAAGTGGGTTTGGGCACATCATTTTCTATTAATGAAATGATAGATTTTCTATGAGCTTGTATTGTCCAGGAGGGTGCAGGGCAGTGCAAGATGCACAATTCTGGGGACAAGTCTAGCACTGAGAACTTGCTGATATCTCTCTGTAATATAATTCAGGTGTGACTGGCACTCATATCATTCCACTTGGTCCATTTTTTGCATGTGGGTGAAAAGAGCAGGAATGGTTGTTCTCACAGAGAAGCAGTGTAAAAGGCACCCCAGGTTGGAGAGTTGACAATACAAAGCTGTTTAAGAGTCCAGATTGTATCGTGGGTAATGTCACACAGAGAAACCACCACAGAGCTGGAGTGACCATCAACAGGAGGCACTAGGAGAGTGAGGCACTGCGACTGCTATGCACCCCTCCTGGCCAGGCACAGTGTAAGTGGACTCTTACAAAACCCCTCCCTATTCAGGGAATAAACTACTGGACAGGCCCAAAGAACATGGTTTTCTTGCCTCAAAAATACTATTAATCCTCAATTTTAGTAAAAGTACTGGACAGGTCATGGGCAGTAAACAAAAATTCACGGCCGTGACCTGTCCATGACTTGTACTATATATCCCTGACTAAATCTTGGGTGCTCTGGGGTGGGGGGAGGCCAAGCAGCCTGGCACCCCCCACTGCTGCTAGGGGGTGGTGCTGGTGGCAGCACGTAGCTGGGGATCCCCGCTGCTGCTGGGGGGTGGGGCGGGGGGGTGGGTAGGCGGAGCCCAGGTCCTCTGCTGGTGCACAGGAGGGCACGGTGGTGGCCACTGCAGAAGTCACAGAGGTCCCAGAAAGTCACAGAATCCGTGACTTCTGTGACCTCCATGATGGACTTGCAGTCTTACCTATGATTTTCAACTGTTAAACAACATAAATTATAACTGATCAAAAATATTCACTTGAGAAATTGTTTTCATGCAAAATGACCTTTTTTGCAAAATGAAATATTTTGAGGTAACTTTCTCTTTGAACTTTCCTTTATTTGACAAAGAGTTGACAATTTTGGCCTTCATCCTGCTGCGTCTGTAGATTTTTTTAAGAAGCAAAACAAGACACATTTCTTTCTTTCTAATTTTTTTGTGGAAAATATTTATCATTTTCCTACCCGTTCTAGTACAACCATTTATCCATGGTTGGAGGTTGAAAATAGCCATAGGACTGAACGTTTTGTAATACACAGAGGCAAACTGTGTGTTCAGAGATAGCATTGCAACCCTAAACGTTTTCACTAGGGTTTTCACAATGCAAAGGAGGGCATCCTGTGGCCTACAGGTTTTTAGGATGGAATTTTTGAAAGTGTTCAGCATTGGTCTAACTCTGCTTCCTCTGAAGTCAAATCTAATTCAAGGGGAGCCCAATTTAGGCCAGAGCATTTTTGAAAATGGCACCCTTAATAGTTTTGAAAACTGCTAGCACTGAAAAAATTTAAACTGATTTAAAACTTTATTAATTTTTTTTAAAAAGGACTTTGGAGAATAAATTCAGTTTTTTTTCTAACCTTGGTCTAAATAGAAATAGCTATATAGCCAGATCCTGAAGCTCACAGAGTTATACCAGTTTACAGAAGCTGAGGATCTAGCTTGAAATGTTTAACATTAATCAAGCAAGCAGGCTATCCTCGAGTGAGAAACAAAAAGTCAGTTCAACCCAATGACACAAACCTAAAAGCTGCTACTGAAGAACAAAATAACATTAACTTGTCTATAAATGGTCCCCGGTTCAGCAAAATCTTCAGTGGACAACAATGAGGTATTAAGTGGCAAAATTAAAGTAACTTACTCTAATTAGATTTAGGCTACTACTTAAAGAAAGTTTTGACTTGACACTAATAACTAATTTTACCTTCCGTGATCAGTGCAAGCTGATTACAGCTGATTAAGTACATAATCTGTTGGCTGTGACATGATTGTTGTCTTAAAAACTGCATTATTCATTTTTCTGCAGCTGCAATTTTCTTCTAACAGAAATGCTCAGCACACTGCAAGCTATTCTGTAACCCATATATTATGGGGGACCTTTGGATTATAAGGTGATCACTTACACTCTTCTACAATTTGAGAAATTAATTGCTGATCAGAGATTTAAAAAAAATATTGGTACTATTCATTATGGACCTGATCCTGAGATGTGAGGAACATCTTCAGTTTCAGGGCATATGTTCTCAGAGGTAGGGAGAGAGAGCAATTCAGCAGATTCAGGAGTCTGGAAGTTCCCAGTAAATAATTCTATCTGAACACAAGAAATAAAAATAAAAGTTATAAAACTCTTATCCTTGAGCTGATAGATACTTTGGTTCCAAAAGGGCCCAGTGAATAAAATGATATTGAAATTATCCACCCACATATCCCTCTTCATTCAGACCCTATTCCCACTCAGTCCTAGCTACATGAACAAGGTCATGGCAGGACAATACAAAAGGCAGTTTGGGATATTTATAGTAATTCAGTGGGGTTGACAAAGAAATATCCTATAAGGCCAGATTCTGATACCCTGACTCACACTGAATAGTACCATATGCCACAAATGGTCCCATTGACTCAACATGAGTAAGGGGAGCTGGCCCCGGTGTTTTCCCCATTTAACACACATGTTGCTATATACATCTATTTGAATGTTGTTGTGATTAGTTAGCTAGTATCATCCTGGAATAGGTGAATGGTAGTAACATGTACTTGTATTTAGAGAATGGGGGCCAAAATCTCCCTAAATTCCTCCATCTTCAATAGTTGCATTCAGTATAACAGAGGTGAGAAGTTGGCCCGAAATTTACATTCTAAAACTGCAAAGTCAAAATGAAATAAATTGGAAAACACTCATATAGACACCCCTCCCTCTCCCATATATTTCTCTTTTGAAAGACACAGTAAATGAAATCTCATTGAAAATTGTAATGCCTGTTCTCTATACACTGAGCCTATAAAGAATGCATATTAAAAGAATCTTCACTGTATACTAACAAATTCAAGCATGAAATTTGACAATCATGTCTTTGTCCACGACCGCTTGAAAACTGAAAAAGACTTGAGACTTTCCGAAAACCGGGAATGATTCCGTTTTGTTGTATTCAGGTTTTTTAGTAAAATTCCCCACCCTCCATACACACTTCTTCATTATACAGTGAATGACAGGCCTTTTTAATTATTCTTAAAGTAACTGATTGTCCCTGTTGGTGAGGATCTAGTAAAAATGTCATCAGACTGATGTTCTGGGTGATTTTTTCATGGCTAGTGATGAGCACTTGCTGATTTGATTTTGTAGTTTGTTGCAGAAAAATGTTCCTCTTAGAGCCTGTTAGTTTCCTGTCTGTCCATTTGCAGTAACTGGCTGATTTTGGGATACCCTTTGTATATTTATGTAGCATAAAGTCAATGTCAGCTCTCTATGTAAGTCAGTGAAGTTGTGCCTACTCTCACCAAAGACTGAATTTGGTATCTGAATGGGTCATAGAGGGAACATGAAGATCACTGTGATGGAAAAGCTGTTCTTATAGCCTCTTACTAGAACACTGAATTTCTCAAGGCCAGAGATCCCCCCCCCCACTAAAGTAAATTCAGGTGTAGGGCTTTGGCAGTGGGAAGTCCCTAATGGAGAATTTGCAGCATCCACATTTCCAAGGGGGTCATAGCAGGCCAGCATAGCCTCGAAGTGCATGTAGCTGGTTGGAAATTTGTCAACAAACTTTTTTGGTTGGAAAATCCAGATTTGTCAGGAAAAGTTCCTCAGGTCCAGAATGGAATTTCTGATCAACACCACAGAGAAACAGCAAGATGCCAGAACAGCCAATAGCTCAGTGATTAGGGCACTCACCAGGGATGTAGGATACCACGGTTCAAGTTCCTACTCTGAATCAGATAGAGCAGGGACTTAAAGCTAGGACCCCCCACTCCCAAGTGAATGCCCTAACCACCAGGCAACTGACTACTCTGGGGTGGATCTGGGTGTGTGGTTTGTTTGTAACATTTTTTAAAAAGATTTTGTCCCAGTGTACAATGGGAATTTTATTTTAAATCTCAAATTTTTCAGGATGGCAAACTGTTTCCCACCAGCTCTATTTGGAACAGGCTTGGGCAGGGTGGACAGCAGCCATACTGAGGCAGCACATCCCCTCAGCAGACTCTGCTGATAGGGATCCAATGGAGCTGTAGTCATAAATTAAACATATTTTGTGGTAGAAAACATGAGGAAGATAATGGTGGCAATGCAGCCTGCCAGGCTTTAGTGAATCTGTTCCACAGTTCATATTCTATATGCTCACACATATGCTTGTGTCTGTGTGTGTGTGTGTTGCTAAGAGGCTAGGGTTGCCAACTTTCTAACAGCACAAAACTGAACACCCCATCCCACCCCATGCCCTGCTCCTTCCCAGAGGCCATGCCCATGCCCCACCCCTTCTCTGAGCCACACCCCCACTCGCTTCATCCCCTCCCCCCCCGTCACTTGCTCTCCCCCACCCTCACTCACTTTCACAGGGCTGGGGCAGGGGGTTGGGGTGCACGGGCAGGAAAATGAGGGCTCTGGCTGTGGTGGCCACGCTCTGGGTGGGGCCAGGAATGAGAGATTTGGGGTGTGGGAGAGAGCTTATGGCTGGGGGGCGGGTACAGGGTATGGGCTCTGGGAGGGGCTTTGGGAGTGGGAGGGGACTCCGGGCTGGGGCAGGGAGTTGGGGTGTGGAATGGGGTGTGGGGTCCTGGCAGAGCTTACCACAGCTCCCAGGAAGTGGCCAGAGAGGCTCCACAGCATGGTGTGCTGCCCTCACGCCCACAGGCACCTCCGCCGCAGCTCCCATTGGTCGTGGTTCCCAGCCAATGGGAGCTGTGGATCTGGCACTCAAGCAGCGCGTGTTGCCTCCCTGCACCTAGTGGCCGCAGGGATCTGGTGGCTGCTTCTGGGAGCCGTCTGGAGCCAAGGCAGGTAGGAAGTCTGCCTTAGTCCCGGGCCCCTGCTGTGCCGCTGACCGGACTTTTAACGGCCCGGTTGGCGGTGCTGACCAGAGCCACCGGGGTCCGTTTTCAACCAGGTATTCCAGTCCAAAACTGGACATCTGGCAACCCTATAAGAGGCTAGTGATCTTCATTCATGTGTACATAGGAGCATACAGCAAGACACTTAAAGAACAGGGAAAGGACATCTGGCCCAATATGCTTGCTTTTTATGGTTTATTCAGTGCTGTGCAGTTATTTTTTATGTAGAGTTTCTTTATTATCTAGAATTTTCTGCAGCTGGTTTACTGAATATACAGTAGGATTATACAGCTCCTGTCTCACACTGAATGTAAATGGAGTATTTCAATCATGCCAGTATGAATGGAGTATTTCAGTCATATTACTTCAGATTTATAGTCTTATAATTGAGGATCGAGCTCAGGCTCTCTAAGTGTAAATAATCAGAACCCCTTTGTTTGTGTCCCTTTTACTATGTATTATAACTTCAGAGTGCAAGGCTGTTATTGTGGTTTCCTTCCCGTAGGGCACATATATTGGTCTGCGGTCTACAACTGAATTTACAGGGGGAAAAGAACTTTATAATCTTTCTGACTAAACTCCCAAGATGGGCAAGTTCTATCAGAATTCATTCAAGTTTCAACTGGGATTTTAGGCAAACACAACATTCCAAAGAAACACGTAGAGGACATAAACTCCTGCCAACTGCATGCACTGATCTGAGTTCAGTAAAACTGTCTGAAGTGAAACTGACCAGTTTCCCTAAGTCCAAACAACTAATTTTCCTTTGCTAATTTAAGCAAGTACCTGAAAACTTCACCTGTTCGCAATCCTGTCTCATCTGCCACCTGCTGGAGCCCTACATATTAACTCTTCAAAATCTGCCTGAACTTCCAAAAATAAATCATAAACAATCTTACTATTATTAGTATAAGTAAATATACATCAGAAAAGGGTGAAGAATGGTGTAAGCTATTGTCATTCATTCTGATGACCTAGTATAGTGATCTCACTTTTATCTCTCCTTTGATCTGATGCAACAGTTAGGTCAGCATCCAAAATCATGAAATATGTGCCTCATAAATGGTGTACTGAATATCACAGTAAAAGCTACAGGGCCAAATTGCAGTCTTAGGTACAAGGGGGCATATCCAGAGTAACTCCCCTGTTGTCAACTGAGTTACTCTGATTGTAATTGATTCCAGACTTTGTCACATTATTTTCCTGTAAATTTTTAAAACAACCTGAGTGCCAAAATATTTAGAGCATGAGAGTCACATATTGTAGGAACCTGTAAAAGACATGTGCCTTTTAGGAACCTGTAAAAGGGGTCTGTATATATTAGACAAGCATGCAAATATCTTTTCAGAGACAAATTTAGGTATAGTATTTCCAGACATGCCATATCTCACTGTAAATTGAAAGAAACTTCTTCCCTTTGCCAAATGTACCAATGTGTCAGTCCTCATGAAAGGCCAGACTCACTTCTGAATTATCGTTACCAGGGCAGGCTGCATATTGTAAACTGCAAGGATAAACAACAATTTTAGTTAGGCTACTAGACTTCCTTAACCAAAGCAATGAGACCTCCTTACACAAAGCTTACCTCCTCACTGTAAGATGAGAGGAGACATTTCTGGACCCATGTCGGCGATGCTTACTCCCAAGACAACCAAGAAGGATATCCTTTTTACTGCTTTTGGGCCAGGCAGGTGTCTCCTCCGTGGAGTAAGGGCCTAGATTCTTGTTCTGAACATTTGGCACTCAATCCTGAGAAGTTACCAGGGTCTTAAATGGATGTTGGGGATGCTGACCGCCTCACAGTATGGGGACTTTTGTGTGTGACCCTTTGAACCTGCATTCCCAAGTTTCTGGGATATTATAGATGGCACAAGTAGCGAAGACTATAGTTAAGGTTGCCCAAAACTTTTCGTTATATGACCATGGTTTTTTTCATTTGATTATAATTTTGCCAAAGTTTAACTATTTGGGCTGTAATTTTCCATACTATGTGTCTGCCTTAGGCTGAATTTTTGGGAAAAGTTGCAGCTAAAACAGTTCAGCTCTTCCTGAGAAGGAAGTTGGGCAAAACGATGTATTTTTTCCTTTGTTAAAAAATTCTTATAGCAGTTTCATTGAGAAGCTTGAGTACCTCCAAGCTTTGGAACAGAGACTTAAAATTTGGCTGGGGAGTTACCCTATGGTCAGAAATAGGCCTTTTGCCATGCCCAGTGAAAATTCACCTGAATCTAAAAAATCACTTAAAAATCACTATTTGGACATGCTGCATAGAGGCTAGTCAGCAGGCAGAAGCTGGCAGTGAAGTTTCCTGAGCATTTTGTTTCTACTGAGCACGTTCCACCCTCACAGAGTGCACTGAGCATGCACACTCCAGGCCAGGGCTGAGAAAGACTTTTCTTGTAATTGCACCTTTGGGCTGCAAGGACTTTCCATGGCACTAGACCTATGAGCTAAATGACTGTCTGTCCTGTACTTTCTATGTGGAAGGGCAAAATCAATTCATGTGATAGATTTTTTTCCAATTTGTGTTTAAAAATTTAGAAAATTACAGGCAAGAAATCATTTTAAAAGAATGTTAAGGTTGCAAGCTCATGCACTAAAACATTAGAAAATTGCCTGTGTAACCTTAACTTGGTCCCCTGGTGTGTATGCATGATGACAATACAGTCTTTAATTTACAAGATCACATACTATTTTTTCCACAGGATTCCTGTCTCTTTCAGTGCACAGGATGGATGGTGCTCAGGAAATGAAACAACCGTGAAGTGAATGTTGCTGTAGAACCCCTACCTCACTTATTGCAGAAGTTGGAAGGTGTGTAGTGAATGAGAAAAGAGAGTGCAGGAAGAGAAAAGTGGTCTCCTGGCTAAGGCAATAGAATACTGCACTGGAAAACTGGATTCTGTCCTTGCCTTTGCCACAGAGTTCCTCTATGTTGTTGGACAAGTCATTTAAAACAATGTTTTCACAAGTGGCCACAGCATATTCCTCATTTTCTGAGTGAATGACTTGAGATACTTGGGGTTCTGATTTGCAGAAGTGCTCAGCCCTCCGAATTGCATCTGAAGTTGAGTGCATGGTTCTATGAATATACAAAGTGCTAAAGTACTCTGCAATATCAGACTGTAGACTTCTAAAGTTGGTCATCCCAAATTCGTGGTCACTTGATAATTTTGGCTTTAATCTATGTGTCTCAGTTCCCCATTTATAACATGGGGGGTGTCATCTCACCTTTCAAGGATGTTGTGAAAATAAATTAACTAATCTTTGTGAAACATTTAGATACCCTGGTCATCAGCATCATAAAAAAAAAATAATTCTGTGTTCAATGCAGGATTTAGATGGTGTGCAATAAGGCAGCCTGGGGCCACACACTGAATGAGTAGAGTAAAAAGAAATATTGAATAGCAACCTATGCACTAGCAATGTCCATCCTGTGCACTGTTTAGGCAGAGACCCTGTGGAAAAAATAGTATGGGATCATGTAATTGACTGGTACATAATACATACGCTCAAGAGGGGAGAATTAGATTGCACAGCAATTTTAATGTTTTAATATTTTTGTTACATCTTATGTATGTATAAAGTCACAATAATTAAATGTAATAATTAAATGTATTATTTTTGTTACATCTTATGTATGTATAAAGTCATAATAATTAAATGTATTTTATATATTTCCTCTATTTCTACCTGATTAGTTTATATTTATGCTCTTAAGCCTATTTATGGTATTTATACCAGGTTTCTAAAGACAAACAAAAGCAAAAATCCTAATTTCCTCAGTTAGGATATTAAAGTTCTATTTATGTAGAGAGGTGCATCATTACATCTCATTCCGAACCCATTAGGCACAGAAGGTTAGCCCTATTTATAGATGGGGGAAGCACAAGGTTTTTTGGCATGAGGGTGTTAGAGTCCTCTCCTGATTTCAGATTTAAAATGACAGATAACACACAAAAAAAAGTAATTATTCCCCTCAAATAAAGAAAATTACCTTTTCTAAACTCAAAGGTAATCTGTTTTAATTATAAAAGACTTAAACAGAAGTGTGTATGTACACACACACACGCACACTACTTACCAAAGATTATTTTAGTCAGAAATCCAAATGGAATTGGGGCTAACATCAGCTTTAATTAAAATCAGCTCAGTAAACCTGATACTGGATTTCCAGTGCTAAATGGAGGTTTACAGGGCTTTAATTAGGATATAAAGTCTCTGTTTCCAGTGGAATAGATCCTCCCTAAACCCCTCTGCTATTCCATTATCCCCAGCCCAGCATGCATCATTAGATGCCTCTGTCTATTTTAGCCTTATTAATGTGTTTAGGCACATACATCAATGAATTAGCTCAAACTGGTCTAGAGTTTCAGCACTGGGGAGTCAGTCATTTCCATCGCATCAGCTTTACCTCTCACCCTTCCAGAAAAATAAATACCACAACCCACTCCTGGTAGTTTCCTTAGTTAACTACTTTAGATATACAACAGGTTTCATAATAAAAGATTGCATTTCAGCAAAGGTTTATATAACAAATACAAAGTTTCTTTAAGAAGGCATATATAGAGCAAATAATCCATTGGTATTCTGATTTACAAGAGAGACTTACTGTCAGGACATGGGATATTTCAACCTTCCAAATGCAAAGAACTTCAAGAAAAAAGTTTACTTTTAAAATCAAAGTACTCTTTTCTCTTGTTGCTATAATTCCATCAGATAAATATAGAGCTACAACTATTTATCAGGACAGATGGAATTCTTACAAGAACTATTCTTAAATTGCTTTCCTGGCTCACTTTTTGACCCAAAATACTCAGCAGGGACCCCGCAGCCCTTCTATGGGGAGAACTTTTCATTGACAGGTAAATGTTAATTATTTAGCTGAACATGACAATGATACACCAGTCCCCCAAAAGTAACTGAACACACTTTACTTAAACTAAATGGACCAGTTTATTTTATCTTCAGACACACCAAATTAAGGGCTAGGTTGTATCATTAGACTCCGCCCTGAGTAAGGGGCAACACCCAGCTGCACCATCCAGGAGGAGCTTCAAGGACTATGACCCAGTCACAAATCCTCCTGTTTCTTCATTGGTCTGAGGAGGCCAGGCAGGGGGAGTAAATTCTGACACTATTTTTCAGTATTTTCTATTTTTCACTATTTCCCCTCAACTGCTCCTGGAAAGAGTATCAGGCATGTAGCCCCTGCTCTTCTCACTTTTACCCAAGCCACATGACGAGTCCCTCCCCTTAGTCCCATGTTGGCAGCCTAGCACAGCCACTAGTGGTAACATGGCACAGTAAGTCTGCTACCAACTGAACTATGGATGGCCCCTATGCACAGGTGCAAGAAGGAAGAAGATTCCTTGCATCTTCTCTATCTTTCCCGCAGCACCTCTACCAAGCTCTCAGTTTTGGGTCAAATGCTATGCAGAGAAATCTATTATTTCACTTCAGAAGGATTTTTTCCTGAGTGGGACTGAGAAAGAAATTCAGAATCTGGTCCTACATTTGTCATTTTAGAAGGAATTGTTCTGTGCTTTGAAATGAACACAGAACTAGTCTCACCCACTGAGATAATCTGAGTACCACTGTAACAGTGAACACATAGTTACCACTTCTGCAGCACAGTATTAAGCATCATGTTTAAAATAGCTAGACTCTTGGGAATCATAGGTTCAGGTTCTGAGGGGGTCAGCTAAACCTTAATTGGCAGATACTCTGTGACATGCAGTTTACTGGATATGGACTATGTGTTGAGACCTTAAAAACCTAGTCCAAAATTTTCAGATTTGAGTGTCTCTAGTTAGGCACCAAAATCAATATTTAGACACCTACATAAGAGGCTTAATTTTCACAGGTCCTGCGTACACAGAGCTTCCTTTGATTTCAGTCGGTGTCGTGAGTGATGGGTAGAGTTGTGCAGATAACTTATTTTTTGGTTTGCTGGAAGTTATGGAAAAATAGTTTGGGATTGAAGAAAACATTTTGTTTTTATTGTGGGCTTTTTATGCTTTAAAGTCTTTTTAAAATAAAATTGAAGGACATTTCTAAACAAAAAGTCATTTTGAATTAAAAAATAGAAACATTTTATTTCACAAATGTCACAGTGGAATGTTTTGGGGATTTGTTTTTTTGGTTTTTTTTAACTGAAACAGTTTGGTGAATTTGACACTAAATCACAAAATGTTTTGGTCAACCCGAATCTGCATTTTTTGCCCCAAAATTTTGCCCAGCTATAGTGCAGAGCACATCTACAGTGAAAGCCACTCTTATTTAGTTGCACAAATATAGATTTAGCTACTTATCAATAGAAACCAAAGTCTGAAAAATTTGACCTTACCGTTTGTTTCTAGCTTTTCTCTGCAATTATCTTAAAGATCCCATGGCATTTTTCATATGAGTAGAGGTTTGCACAGAAGTCCTTGGTCAAAATGCCCCCTTCCTGTATTAGCTGCTTGCCAGGCTCAACACCAAAGACAGCTGTAGTTCGGTGGTGGTGAATGTGTAGAGCTTATAAAGTGTTTTGGAATCTTTTGGGATAAAAGGTGTATCTAAATATAAAACAGTGTTTGTGATCTTGTCAGTGCTGCATGTCATTCTCCATGACACAGCTTTGTGTTCTCTCTGAAGAATGAACCTATTATTCAGTCCGATAGTATGGAATTACTTCTGCAACTATGATCAATAAATTCAGAAATGTTCATCAGATAATAGGCCAAATTCAGAGGTGCTGGGTAGAATGGTATAAGTTACACAACAATAAGGAACAATGATTAGATTTGTAAGGAACACTTTGTTGGCTAATCTTATATACTGAGGGGCTAGAAGTGACAGGAAGGTATAATGACAGGTTTCAGAGTAAAAGTTAAACTTGAGGGATGAGGCGGCACTATCTTAAACCTCTCAATTGCTGCTAGATACACATCTTGTGGCCCCTTCTCTTGGAAGTTACACCAACATAGACTCTACGGAACCCTCTCTTATGGACACGTAGAAATCCTGTGAATTTGTTCCATAATTTCTTTGTTAACATAACCCAATTTCTCTGTATTTCTTGAGAGAAACAGTCTATATTTGGGAAACCCACTATATACCTGGGAAAGGAGATTTTGCTGCTTTCTTGAATCGTCCTGTGACAATTAAGGGATGGGCAGAAGCAAGACTTATCAGCAAGCCAGTTACCACTGAACATGAAGATGTCCTTATGAAGAGTAAGGTTGTCTCTCTAAAACCTGCTGAACATGAGCAGAAGAATAGATGAGTGTTTGTGGAGGGGGTTAAAACCTACTACTATTAAAAAAAATTTGTTTGCGTTAATTTAAGATTTTGTTTTCAAATTTCCTACTCTTTCCTACTGGAACACAATGCCAGAGGCCCAAAGTATAGCCAGTGGTCCAAATTCTTCCACCTAATAACGTAGGCTTCAATGGGAAACAAGGGTACATCTGGGCATATTTTGGCCCAGTCACTTATTCTTCATCAGTATTTTTTATAGTCTAGCTCACAACCAACATTTTGTGCTATCCAATTAAATGACTAAGTAAAATAAAATAAATAGTTGAAACTTTTTAATATATACTTGGATGTGCAGTTATATGTCAATAGATCCCTGTAAACTGATTTTATTAGCAGAACTATGGTAGTGCCTAGAGGCCCCAACTGAGATCAAGATCCTATAGCGCTAGACTCTGCAAACACAGAGTGAGAGAGAGATTCTCCACCAAAGAGCTCACAGTCTGAACAGACAAAAAGAATAAAGGAAACTGAGGCATGGAGACGTAAGATGGCTTGCCCAAAGTCACTTAGCGGATCGATGGCAAAGCTGGGAATACCACCCCAGTCTCCTGAGTACTAGTCTAATGTTCGACCTAGTGGACCACATTGCCTCCGAAGGTTGAAGGTGGAAAGCAGGGCATACACGGCTGCATAGGGCACCCGAAAATTTGGGGCACCACTGGGACCATAAGTGATGACTTCTCATCTTGTCAGGGGGTGCTTGACCCCCCCCAACTCTGCTCCAGGCCCCAACCCCATTCTCCCAAGCCCCTACCCCACCTCTTCCTGCTCCTACTCCACCCCCACCCCACCTCTTCCCCACCTGCTCCCCTGAGCATGCCCCATCTCCGCTCATCCCCCTCCCTCCCGGAGCTTGAACGCCGCCAATCAGCTGTTTGCTGCACTCTGGAAGTGCTGGGAGGGAAGGGAAGGAGTTGGTAAGCGTGGGGCTGCTGGCGTACGAGAGGCACAGGGAGAGGGGAGCGGAGGGGGAAGCTTGGTGCTGGTGGGTGCTCTGCACCCACTACATTTTCCCTGGGAGTGCTCCAGTCCCAGAGCACCCATCCACGGAGTCTGTGCCTATGACCGGAACAGCAGTTAAGAAAGGGTCGGCTCCCGCACACCCAGCACATGCTGCAGTCTCCTTATTAGACAGAAAGCAGGGGCCATATTCACAGAGCTGAATGTGCCAGCATAGGGGCACCAGTATAGGGGCAGTATGGGGACACCAGTATTCACAGAGCCGAATCTGCAGGTGTAGGGGCACCAGTTTAATAATACTGCGTAGGGCCCCATAAATCCTAAGGATGGCCCTAGTGGAAAGTGTTATGTACAGTAAATTCTATGTATTATTAGTTGAATGGTTAAACATCAGCTTTTCTGTTGATCAGCTATAATAATCAGATAACATTTACAAGATAAGCTTCATGAGGACGGTGGATACAAAATAGAGTGGGAAAGGCAACTGGTAAACTATACTCTTAGTAATACATAGGACCAACTTTTAAAAATTTAATTTAAGCTGTTTTGGTAACCAATCCATTTATATGATATGAAATTACACTGAAAATTGATTGACAGACTCATCAAGAGGCTGTGGAATCAGCTCAAATCCCTCTACCCATTAACAATTCTGTCCTTTTATGAATCCAGGATATAAATGTGCTCTTTATTGTATTCACATAGGAAAGAATAGAAAAGGTAAATATTTTATTCCAGCTACTGTGAGTGTGACAATGCATTGTATGAGCCTGACAAGAATATCTGATTTCATGCATCATACTTGTGTGGAGTAGTCGATAAGACGTTATGAATATTCAATTATTGCCAAAAATCCATGGAATTTTAGACAATAATTTTAAATATTCTATTACCTACTAAACAAAAGTCTATTAGGATGCTGTCATGGCTGTAGAGGCTGCTTGTTAGCTTTCCGGCATGGCAATAAAGCTTGGGCAATGAATGTAATTGTACTGGGGATCAAAGAGTTGAGCTCCTACTGAGAAGCAAGTGTATATACTGCCAATATTTCATCATTCAGGGCCACCTTCCCTCCTCTACCTAATATGAAAGCTATAAAAACAAAACAAAAAAAGCCCCTGAAACTGTTATTGTTAAAGCCAAAAACTAATTAGTCATTGCTTCCCAAAGTGTTATGTGAAAAGTCACTAGAAATAATGGGCTCCATTCTCAAATTTTATAGGTTTACTGAGTCTAGTGTTCTCTGGTATTTCCTGTTTCCCTTGCTAGGGAAGATTGAGTAAAGTTTACAAGTCATCTTGAATAACACACAAACCTTTCAATAAAGGCAATAATTTGTGGATTCATAAAGTGTACAACTACTCTTGAAATAAAGACAAGGGCGGCAAATAAAAAAGCAATGGTTGGATTTTTGTTTGTTATGATTTTAGTTACTCACAGTGTCCAGTAACATAAATCTTCTTTAGACAGTAAATGCGTTTCCAGACTTGAGATTAGGTGACAAACTTAATAATTGTCCTTGTGAATATTTTTGTTTTTGATAAGATATCAGTATTAGGTCCAAAGTTTACAAGTCATCTTGAATAACACACAAACCTTTCAATAAAGGCAATAATTTGTGGATTCGTAAAGTGTACAACTACTCTTGAAATAAAGACATATTAGAATTTGATTAAAAAAGTGTCCTGTATAAGTTCAGACTCTCTGTGTACATACACAAGCTTCATAGCAATTCTAGACTGCTAAAAATATGTTAAATAATGAACAAAAAGAACCCTGACATATTTGAGACATTTCATCTAAAAGTCCCAAAGCACTCAAGAAGCTGATAACAACACATACTGAGACTACTTCACCCATATTTGAAACGCACAACCTTGGCACTCAGTCGAAGGATATTCAAAGCCATGAACAGTGCATGAATAATGCTAGAAAACAGTTAATAACAGGAAGTACAGCATACCTTCTTTTCCAATAGAAGCTATAAAAGAACCAGGGTTAAATGTCATTACTCTTGAGAAAAGTACATGGGTGAGTGAAATCCTGACCCCATTGAAGTCACTGCGAGTTTTGCTAATTTTTTCAGCAGTCGGGATTTCACCTATGAGATAGTTTAACGATCCCATATAGTCAGGACTTTGGTTTTACATCTAAAAGACTCTCTAGCACAACTGTGAGTCATAATGTTGTGGCTGGCCATTGGTTTAGTGTTGACTAAAAGGGAAAAGGGCCATCTATTGAACAGCCAATAATAATTCTTCCAGCACCTGGGGCACTGGACAAGCATCCCAAGCCTGCTTATGAGATCTAAAAAGATCACAGTCCAAGGGGCTCTGGCTGTTGCCATTTGGTTCTTTGTTTTGTTTTTAACATTTCATTTTATTTTGCCTTCAGCTGCATACATTTACACAAATCTATGTATATTTTATGCAAATTAGGGGCAATGCTTGAGGTCCTGACAAGTTGTCTACATGACCATTGGTGCTGCAAAGATTGTGCCCAACTGATGTTGAATAAGTTAAGTCTCTTATTCCTAACCAGAACTGCCTTCATTTTTTGATCTGGCACAATAAGCACATTCTTAATGTGTGACAAAAAGTCATTGTCATAAAATGTCTCTCTATGTATTGTTTTTAACACAGAGAGCTTTTTGGTTTTAAAAGTTCATAAAACATATCAAAACATTTTTAGAAAAGAAATCCAAGATACCTGTTTTGAATAAACTGCTGTGTTCTGAGGTAACTGGACTGTAAAAACAAATATGAGTATTAATAAAAATGTTCCATCAGTTTAAGCCTGTTGTGATTTAGTAAAATACAGTATACCCACCCACTAATGCTGTGCTATAAAGTTACTTTGGACCTAATACTGATGTATTTGTGGCTGAATTTGTGGCAATCTCCATTAATGCTGAAATTCTTTTTGATCCCACAAATAGTCCTGCAGAGAGATGCTGGAATTATTAATATCAGTTAAAGATGGGTGAGTTAATTCAGGACAATAAAACAGAAAAACCCACCGAGAACATGTACCTATGCCCCTAGCCAAACAATGATTTTTTTCTTAATGGGGTAGAGATATTGATTTATCTAAGAACTTGCCTTTCCCCTGACTCTCAACAAGCTATAGACATAACTGCTTAGGGGTGCCAACATAGAGGTGGTGGCCTGTAAGGTTTAAAAAGATGCTGGGTACTACTAGGACTGCCGCCATTAAGTTCACAGGAAGGATCCTGCAGATTGTGGAGTCTCAACACTGAGTGATTTGAACAGCTGTGGCAGTTGGTGTGTCCCTGAAAAGGATCTTTCTACCTGGAGGATTCTCCGTGCCACAAACCTGAAGAGGAATGGGGAAAAAGCACTATCTGAAATACAACAGACCTTTTGTCCTTTCTCCCTGTACTCCAACAGACGACAACTCCCTCCCCACTTTGAAAAAAACGTGTTGAACCCGGTATTAAATGGAAAACTATTACAGCCAGTGACCTCCCCGGGAAATGTACAGAATGAAACTGTCATAAGCATGAAACAGGACCTTGTACTTTGGGGACAGTATATGAAGATCACAGAGGAAATAAAAGGTATGTTGTTTTGGTTTTGGTTTTGTTTAAAGTCTGGTTTTCCTTGCACTAGCTTCAGTAAGTGTTTGTTCATGGACAAAGGAACAAAAGGAAGCGCAGACCTCATGGTAAAGAAAACCATGCCACATCCATGAGAAAACAATTTGCGTAAAACTTTCAATTATTTCACAAGGATGATGATTATCTCCATAAATCTACCACTAAGTTTCACACCTCATAAGTTAGTGAGGTTTTTCACTGATGCAGCCTAATTGGACCATGGATGGAGTATTGAATAGTCACTCACAGAATTAGGGTTAAAAATTAGCTTGTCTTTTCTTGGTTATTGCTTTCTATCTCCGAATATTTGGCAGAGTGGCTATTTCTTTCTGGGCTACCAGGCCCAGCTTTATGTTAATTATAATTATTCTTTACATTCTTTGAAATGCCCAGATATGGTGTCAGGGCACAATATAAATAAATAATCCTCAGTTGTGTTCCTCACTGGACGAAGAATGAAGTGACACAAGAAGCAGTGTCTATTGAGGTAAAAAAAAAAAAAAAGATCAGTTTCTTTAAAAGTACGTGAGAGCAACCCTAGGAGGATAATAATAATAATTAACTCTTATATAGTGACTTTTATCCATAGAGAGGTTTTGACAGGGCCTGATGGGAACTGCTCAATGCCAAGAAGGATAGAAGTAGAGGAACTGTTGTGCTGTGGACCCTACTGTGGGAAAGGAATCTGTCCCGTATGCTACCCTAAAAGTGAGAACTGTCATCTGAAAGGAGGTGTTTCCCCGAAAGACTACTTCAATTAGCCCAGTTAATTGGTACTAAATCACTGTGACAGTGATCAGTGATTCACAAGTGAGAAACGGTTAGGGAGTGGTCCAGGCTGCAGATGACATGCATCCACCCCCAGTGGCCCTGTATAGTTCCCCATTTAAAAAAAAAAAAAGTTAATACAGCTCCAAGCTATAAAGTTAATGCAGCTCCACAGTGCAGATTCCCTTGTTAATGGGGGCCTATAGGAAGCGGCTGGCTGCTTGGGGTCTATTGGGAGTACAGAGACAAAATGGAGGCACAAGACATCTAGAAAAACGTATCCCTAGTCTCCTGAATGATCTGGGAGGGTTTGCTGTTGGGTCCCACAGCCTGACCCATGAGTGTGAAAATCCTGCTCTCCTCCCCACCCCGCGCCCAAGATGTAACAATGGAGATGCATATTGGCCAGGAAAACCTTACTAAATTTTCTCTTCCTTCCCATGGTGATTAGGCCCTCAATTTTTACTCAGGCAAACTCCGTTGCTTCCATGGGAGTTGTATCAAATAAAATCCAAGAAAGGAGCTCTGGATTTGGTGGTTTTAGAGACATGGCAATAAGATGGATGTTGTGATGGTCAATCCCAACAGCTGTTTTCACAGGAGTACAAGGACACAAGTAGGAAACAATGTGTTTTTTTAAAAAAGATGTAGTAAATTTAAACAGCAAACCAAACAATTAGGGCAACAAGCCAGGATCAATTGATGAGTGGTAGGACATTCATTGCTCTTTCATTACAAATGTATTTGGGGCTTGCTCCTGATAATGAATTTATTTTGTATTAACACAGATGTCATTGCCCTTGCATAATAATTCACTTGTAGCGCCGCACTTGTTTTATGTACCATTAGAAATATAATGGTGATGCCAAAGGGAAGCTGAAGGACAACAAGATGAAAAGTCCTAGCTGAAAGGAGGAAATAGGAATTTGTTTGGTCTGCCAATCAGGAAGCATAATTCAAACAGAGACCAAATGACTGATTTTACTATTCAAAATGAAAGTGTTTAGGGAATGTGGATCCTGATTATATGAGTTAACCCTCCCTTTTCAACATCAGATATCCGGAAAAGCCAAGGTTTTTGCTTTGTTCATTTATTCATTGAAATGAGAATACAGGGAGTATCAAACATTCCTGCATCATCTAGCAGCATGTTTTACAAATAAATTCCTTGATTATATAAAAAAAAATGTTTAAAATCCCTTCAGTTAAGCCCATGCAAACATCTAATTTAGATGCACCTTAGTTTCCTTAATTTTTAAAGACAAGCTAGTCACTGTTCCGGAGCCTGGGGTAACTGCTGTTTGTGGAGCCCCTCCCCTCCCCTCTTTCCTCTTTCCAGCAGTAAGGAATCCTGCTGTGCCCTTACTCAGGAACTCTCAAGATAGGGTAGAGAGATGGACCTATCTGCTATTCTCCATCTTTCTGAGCTGTCTGGCTCTCTTTTAAACTCCTCCTCCAGCCGGAGAACACTCCGCAGGTATGATGACCAAAACTGCTCTTTAACTCCTATCCCAGAGGGGGAATTTATATACCCCACCACAGTTCTGAAATAGGCCATTTTCTGAATATATGAGGAATAGGACTTATGAGGATTTGTTTAAATTATTTTACAGTGTAAGGTTAAAATCTCCAGCACGTACAATACAGAAAATAAATATCTTTAAATCAAGCTCTAAATTCTCAAGCAGCCTTTTTATACTTTTCCTATTTGTAAATGTTGATTATTTTCAATGGAAATTTTTTTCCCCATTGGTTTGTGTGTGTACAGTAAAATCAATATTTACCGACAAATATCTAATCCTTCCAAGCCTAATTATACTATTTTGCATAGTCAGATTAAGGTAATTTATCCCCAAATGCTGGTAACATTCAACGTCATGTAACTTTTTTTAGAATTATTGAAGTAGGGAATAAAAATTGGTCACAACTAAAAATACCACTGGCCTGATCCTGCTTTCAGCTACAGCAGTATAAACCAGGAGTAATTCTATTGCAATCAAGGGAGTTATACCTATGTAAAACCTGTATAAGTGAGAGGAGAAACAGGTTTTGTACATATTTCTAGACAAAAACTATGTTAAAATGAAGTTAGAGTTAAGAACATAAGAATGGCCATACTGGGTCAGACCAAGGGTCCATCTAGCCCAGTATCTTGTCTTCCGACAGTAGCCAATCCCAGGTGGCCCAGAGAGAATGAACACAACAGGTAATCATAAAATCATAGAATATTAGGGTTGGAAGAGACCTCAAAGCAGGACCATCAGGTGATCCATCCCCTGTCTCCCATTCCCAGCTTCTGGCAAACAGAGATTAGGGACACCATCCCTGCCCATCCTGGCTAATAGCCATTGGCGGACCTATCCTTCATGAATTTATCTAGTTCTTTTTTGAATCCTGCTACAGTCTTGGCCTTCAGAACATCCTCTGGCAAAGAGTTCCACAAGTTGACTGTGTGTGTGTTGTGTGAAGAAATACTTCCTTTTGTTTTAAACCTGCTGCCTATTAATTTCGTTTGGTGACCCCTAGTTCTTGTGTTTTGAAAAGGAGTAAATAACACTTCCTAATTTACTTTCTTCACACCTGTCATGATTTTATAGACCTCTATCATATCTCCCTTTAATTGTCTCTTTTCCAAGTTGAAAAGTCCAAGTCTTATTAATCTCTCCTCATATGGCAGCCGTTCCATACCCCTAATCATTTTTGTTGCCCTTTTCTGATACACAATTTTTGAGATGGGGAACCACATCTGCATGCAGTAGTCAAGATAGATTTATATAGAGGCAATACGATGTTTTCTGTCTTATTATCTATTCCTTTCTTAATGATTTCCAATCTTCTGTTAGCATTTTTGACTGCTGCTTACACTGAGTGGATGTTTTCAGAGAACTTGACAGTCATTGTCAGTAATTTAAGGTAGAATGTAACACAGGGCTGTTGTAATTATTCCAGAAACAAACATTATAAATCCAGGAAATTCAGAGTTAAACCTAAAAGAAATTCAGACATGTTATGCTACTGAAATGCACAGTTAGGGTACCCAGACAACCGTAACTCTGTCCTGTAGAAGTTCCCTAGGGAAGGAAAAAGAAATGAAAAAAATCAAATGTGTTTGGAAAAATTAGTTTAATCTAATCTGGGAACACAAACCCTAAAAAACCTTGATCATAAGCGTATGGTTATTGCATCACCCTTCCCCACCCAGCTCTGCGCAGCAGATCAGGAGGCAGGCTCCCAGTCCCAAGCAGCATGGCCAGCAGCAGCTTCATGGTGGTGGGAGGGGCAGGGGCAGCGCAGCAGCTGCAGATAGCAGCGGGGCAGGGTATAGAGTTGCCAGTTTTGGTTGGACATATTCCTGGAGGTTTCATCACATCACATAGTCTTTAATTTGAAGATTAATCTTTAATTCCTGGAGACTCCAGGACAATCCTGGAGGTTTGGCAACCCTAGCAGGGCAGTGGGGGGAGGTGGGGCAGCATCTTCCCTCCTGCTGCAAACTTCACCCAGACATGGTACCAAACTTGCAAGGGGGAAGGGCAGATGTCCCTCCTGTCCTCTCCAAATAGAGCCCTTCCCAGGGGCGCCGAGTTACTACAGAGAATTCTTTCCCAGGTGCCTGGCTGACAGGTCTTGCTCACATGATCAGGATCTAACTGATCACCATATTTGGGGTTGGGAAGGAATTTCCCCCGGATCAAATTGGGAGCAACCCTGGTGGGTGGGGGAGGTTCACCTTCCTCTGCAGCATGGGGAATGGGGTTACTTGCAGGTTCAAACTAGTGTAAATGGTGGATTCTCTGTAACTTGAAGTCTTTAAATTATGATTTGAGGACTTCAGTAACTCAGTCAGAGTTTATGGGTCTATTACAGGAGCGTGGGTGGGAGGGGAGGTTCTGTGGGCTGCAGTGTGCAGGAAGTCAGACTAGATGATCACAATGGTCCCTTCTTGCCTTAAAGTCTGAGTCCATGAGTGTAACACTATGGTGGCTTTATCACTGTATATATCAGCATACAAGTCATATCTAGATGGAAACACACACATTCTCCACAACCAGGTTAAATCCATATCTTTACACAGTGGGCAAATGTCTGTGTTTGTCACCCAAAACATGCAGAGCAAAGAATGAGAGTCATTTCTAGCTTGACAAAGAAAAATGATACATTACTGACAGGAAGACATAGTTTTGACACACTGTAATTGCACCACGTATAGCAGGAGTTGCTGTGGATCTACTGAATAATCTCAAAATATCTCCTGATAATTTAATTTTTTTCATAGGAATCAAATGGCAACGTCACAATACCTAATAACTCAACTGATAATTGAAGATGAAGCTGAACCAAAACAATGGATCTGAGCACCTGGGCACTTAGGTGAAATTTGCATCTGAATCCAATGTGTGTGGCTCAGGCCCCTTCCAAATACTACTGAATAAAAAAACTCAGCCACTCAGGAAATTCATAATCTATATCAGGGTGTCAAACTCCTGGCTTATTTATTGTATTTTAGCTGGCCTCCAAGAAATATTTAGATTCTGTTGAAATGCAGCCTTGTTTGATAGAGATGTAATTATATATTAATTTATCTTCACAATCATAAGAAATATTATAAATATAAAATATTCCTTGTGATTTTGATATATAATATTCTTTATGGTCATGAAGTTAACTTTCTAAATTTGACTGACGCAAATAGGGATGACGCAATACTATTGAATTGACGCAATACTATTGAAACAATCTGAAAAATAGTTCTACGATATATGTGAACTACCCCTGCACATTTTATTGGGGTGCTAATTCCGATGCCTAATAAGGATATTCAAAACTCATACTTTCAAATGATCTTAGTATGCAATTGTATGCTTAAGTTGTACATGTATTAAGGGCCAGGGGCCAAATAAACAAAAGACAGACATCTTAAAAGAGCTCTGCATCATTTTTTCCCCCACTGTATGAAGCTGGCTGTAATAACAGTTTTATTAAATTTAGAGGCCAGCGCTAATTTAGGACACTTACTCAAGCTGAATAATACCTTATTCCAAAAGTAGAAAGACAGAATCAGGCCATAACGGTAAGCAATTGCAGAGGGCTGTAGCCTATCCTTCAGTCTTTGTGCAAGCCTCCCACCCTCACCATCAGGAGATCTACTGTGAATTAAGGGCAGCATATGGTCTTAAACTTTGCAGCCACCAATGGACAATGATCAAAAATGTCGCTACCCAAAGACCTGACTACTGATCTAAATGGGTAAGGAAGAGCTTTCCTAAAGTTCTTGTCCAAGGCTTCTGTCTGTCAGTTTTACGGTAGCTGTGAAAGATCGCCAAAAGCCTCAAAAGGTAGAATGGGATCCCCATATTCCATGGTCAGAGCTATTACCTGGTAAACTGAGTTAGCAAGAGTAGGTCAGGCATGTCTATCCTCACTGACTCTTCAGACTTGAGAACTTCACAGATAATAGATTTTATTCAATAGAACTGCGAGGATGGATGAATTTACCTAGTAGATATAAAATCGAGATTTGCTTTGGCTTAACCTTGTCAGTTGGTGAGGTGCTTTCACAATAATGGCTCTTTCTTATATAAAATGGTAACTACACATTAATGAAGAGACCCAGTGAAAGACACTATTACCAATAGTGAAAAAGCTGAATGCAGAGAGTTATATTCATGTTATTCAGGAAGAGCAGGAGGGGAGAGAGAGAGAGAGAAGGAGAGAGAGAGACCCCAAGAGGTTTCAGATGTTTTCATAAAAAAACCTAAATCTGTTGTTCTGCAAGTCTGAGCACAATTAATTCTTAAGTGCTGTGTTTCTGGGTAAGAGACACCAGAGATTAGCGTGGTATGTAGTCATTTGACAATATGTGTAAAAGGTGCTCTACTTTGACAAGCATGACCAGTAAAATTTCTATAAAGGCAAAGAATGTGCTCATAGTGGTTGTGTAAGAGATATACAAAAGGGAATTGGGGACATGCAATGCCAGCAACCAAAACATAGCTGTCTTTTTTGCTACTCCAGGTTTGTTTTATTTAAACTGCCTTGGGTGATGTTTCTTTCGAAGAAGAATTTCAAATGTACTTGCTTTGAAGAGGTTTGGCTAGCATTAGCCAAACAAACCTAATTTTAGTGAAGATGCTGCAAAACATTGGACACACCCCTACATCTCTTTCCAGCCCCTTTCTTGTACTAATTTTTCCACCACTGTTAGCTGAATTATGCTTAGAAGCTAAAAGAAACTCTCACAGAAAACTGAGCGTGGTATTTTTAGTAGCATGGAGGTGATGCATAAAAGGATAGAGTCTGTCTGAGATTATTTGTATTACAAAAGAGTTGAAGCTACTGCTCCAAACACCAGCAACCAAGGCATGGAGGATTGATCTATTTAAAACACCTCTTTGATCTCAAAGATGTAGCTGTCTTCACTGAATAGACTAAAGAACTACAAACAGATGGACAATATGGAAAATAAGGCAATAATTCTGAATTTAAGTATTCTTGATGTTGCAAGAAGATTAAAATGTAGAGAAATTACTAATTTTATTTTTATTTGTTTTTTTAAATGTGTGAATGCCTGCTATCTTTGAAACAGTTTTTGATAAACTGTCATGCTCTATATCTGCAAAGATGAACTGCATAACCAAATTGTTAGACCTTAGTATCTTGTCCTACTGGCAAGCCAGAAACCAAAGACTATTTATTGCAAGATTACCTCAAGAATTTGTGCTGAAAGAATCCTAAATCTCTGCTTTAGCCTCAGATTTTACCCTGCACTTGCTGAAGACAGCATCAACTTTCAGACATGAACAGTAGCTCTGAGCATTAGGACATCATTCTGCTGTCTTAAACACGTCCAAAGTATTTGCTGACTCAGTTGACCAATTGTATATTGAGCCAAAAACATTTGCAACAAAGAAATGGGAGATACCAGAGAACATTTCATTGTATGTGCTATGTGCACTAGATATTTGTAAGGTGTTCTATGCTTGGAGTCTTCCATTAGAGCTGTAAGAGCATTAATGATGTCTAGGGGCAGGATCTTAGCAGCCATGTGTTACTTGTTAGCGTACTAGAGCTTGCCAAGCTGTATTTTGCTAATCATACACTTTATAATTCTCTCTCTCTCTCACACACACACACAGACACAGAGGACTTCTCAGAAAAGATTTAATAGAAGAATGATGTAGTGAAGTGTAGCATTACTAAGCCTTAATTATTTGCACTACAATACATTTACTAATATATTATGTAGCATTATAAGTGGTTAAAATTAGAATAGACTACTGCACAGGTGTCTTGATAAATGGTATGTTTTGTGATGCCTTATCCTTGTTTTTTCAATATTTATCTACTTGGGCCTGATCTAAAGCCTATTTAAGCCAATGGAAGAACTCCAATTGTCTTTTCTGGGCTCTAGCCAGCAAAATTCATACAAAATACTCTTTGAATCTACAGTAACTCTGAGTAAGGTCTGATGGATTTGGTTCTTATTCACTAATATGCAAATTTCAATAATTAGCAGTGGGTCTGACATTTATTAGTACACATTGGGGAGGGTCTCTCGTGTTGTTTGATCAAGAATTCTTGGATGTATATTGCTTTATTGTGTTTTTTCCAACATTTTAAGAGAGAACACCTGCAAACCTGGCAGCTTAGTTAGTGAGCACACACACAAGAGAGTGTAACATCGGCCTTTAAAGGTCCAAATATTGATTGGCTGCTTCAATAATACAAAATACATAAATAGTTTATAAAGAGAAGAGACAAGAAAAATGGATGCTTTTCATGAACAAATAAACAGTGTTTAACTGCCGCCTCATTCAGGGTCACTGTTCTACTAGAAGGATACACAGAACTTGAACTATTCTTCCTTAGATTAAACCCTTTGTGCCATATAATATATCACAGATGTTCTCTTGGATGGATGGACATTCCCCTTTTCAGGCTCATTGTCCCCAGTCTGCCTAACTCTGACCCTTTTGGGGATTTACACACACACTTATTATTTGTACAGCTTAGTGAGATCTCAATCAGATAAATGCATCAAGGAGCTATTTCTCAACAAGAAAAAACAAAAGTGTGTTCTGTCCTTTTTATACATCTGAAACCAAAACCACAGCTAGAAGTGGCCTATTTATTTGCTTCACAACATATACGGTGTTGAAAACAATGAGTATTATGGGCTGTAACTATTTGTAGATGTTATCTCCTGCCTACAAAAACTATACTGGCCCCAAACGTTCATGCTTGCTATGCTACTGAAAAAAACACTTTTGTGGTGTAGGAAACAAATGTGATATGGTATTATATTTTTCTGTGGCAAGGCCCTTTTAAGGTTTATGTTTAGGCATCTTATTTAGATATGGTTGAAACAAAAGAAATGACCCATTCAGCT
Organism: Lepidochelys olivacea; assembly: GCF_965140295.1. NCBI lineage: Eukaryota > Metazoa > Chordata > Testudines > Cheloniidae > Lepidochelys > Lepidochelys olivacea. The sequence continues at coordinate 213,566,312 of NC_140412.1, forward strand.
TTTGCTTCAGCAGTTTAAGGCACGTTTTGCATATGATTGCTGGTATTATAATCATTACTGAGATGACACTCATTTTCGGCAAACGTGTTTCATCAACCCCGAAACATCAGATGACAGCTTAGCTACCCAGGAACTTTAAGAAAAAAGAAATGGAGGAAGTTTCTTGATTGCTTTAGTTTTTTTCTCAAGTACTTTAAGTTTGTCGTGACTCTGAAATATGTAAATGATGGATGCAATAAGCCATATTATTTATGGTGTAAAGAATACTAATGACTGAATCATTCCTTCCTGTGGAAAAATACACTTAAGAGTCTTGCCACATTCTCCTCTGTAGTAGGGGTAGTTTTGGGGCCCAGCTTGCTAGTATCACAAATCCTGGGAACCCATGGGGAGGAGGATTAACAGATGCATGATTGGCCATACAGAGGGGCCACTTCTCCATACTATTACTCCCCCCTGCAGGCAGCATGGTTCCAGCAGGGCCCACATTGTCATTGGTTGATTGTCCTAGCTGCAGCATAGGGGACCTCACAGGAAGCAATGCTGCCTGAGTCAGCATTAATGCCAGAAGGTGTATCCCGTGGGCCCAGTTGGGAGAAATGCCGTGAAGAGTGACTGGTGTCACCCCTTCCCTGCCATGATCTCTGTTGATACCTGCTCTAGGGCTCTGTAGCATGACTCCACAAAATGTCTCATGGAGGGACTTCCAGGAGGTTCTAGGAATAGAGTGACAATATCATGAATGAAGCATTCTTTCTCTGCCATACCCTAAAGGGGCATTTTGCCTACGTTGGGTCTCCTCCGGTTACATAAAAAAGGGGATGATATGGGCCTAGGTCATTATCTTCTGTCTGATACCTGCTACTCTGTTAATTTACATTGAATGTGGTGCTATGACTGGACAGAAAACAAAGGCCAAGAGACATTACCTCTCACTAGTTAAAAACAAACAAGTTAATCTCATTTAGAGACTTCTCAATTAATTAAATAAAAATGCAGCCACCAGATTTGTATTGGGGGAAGGAAGTTTTTAAGAATGTTTCTAATTCAATACAATTTTAAAAAAACTTCACAAAAACTGCTTTGTAACATTTTCAAGAAAAGCTTTCCAAGATTTCAATTGTTGGTTTTAGTGCACGGAAGGGAGCTGGATTTTTGAAATGTAAAGATACAAAGGGCTGTTTACCTTATGAAATGAAAAAAGAGCCAATAGCCATGAACGGAGTCCGAGTTTAGAAGCCAGACAGAATTCTAACAAGAATCAACAAAATCAATCATATATGCACTTGGGAACACAGTATGTCTACACAGAGAAGGAGTTTAAGAAGACATTTTAAGACAGTAACATCTAGACAGCTCTGCATTCACTAAGAAACATTTCATTTAGCAAACAGTTGGGAGAAAGAAAAGGAGTACTTGTGGTACCTTAGAGACTAACCAATTTATTTGAGCATAAGTTTTCGTGAGCTACAGCTAGCTCATGAAAGCTTATGCTCAAATAAATTGGTTTGTCTCTAAGGTGCCACAAGTACTCCTTTTCTTTTTGCGAATATAGACTAACACGGCTGTTACTCTGAAAGTTGGGAGAAAAATGATCTTCTAAAATATCAGTGTAAATTCACAGGCAACTCTCTCTCTATTATCCCATTCAAAACACAGGTTTAGGATTCAACTGGGGATGATGTTTTCTCCTCTTCCCCCATCCCTATTCCCTTATGTATGTGATCAGATAAGTATAATTACTCCTGGGAAAAAACATAATGGACATCACTGTCCATCTTTTAAGGTTGCTATGATTGATCAAAATAAATATAGGCTTAGTGAACTGAATGCACACATTTCCCTCTAACAATAATTACTGACATTTAAAGAATATACATGAAGAGGGCACATTTTCAAACCCAGGCCATACAGTTCAATTGTCCCTTTTTGTGGAAAAGTCTACCAGAGACAAAAAATATTCTGCAGCCTCTGCAGGAAGAGCCTCACAAAGCTCCCTTCAAGAATTCTGTGAGGAAACCAGACTGTATCCCTCAGGGATCCAGAAGCAACCAACCGGAGCATCTCCTAGCTGAGCAGTGTGCCTGCAAGGGCTTCAATTATATTCTTCCTAAGTTGTTATACCACCTTCATCACCCCAGTACAGCGGTTCTCAAACTGTGGGTCAGGACCCCAAAGTGGGGGCCAGGGCTGCCATTAGACTTGCTGGGTCCTAGGGCTGAAGCCCGAGCCCCATCGCCTGGGGCTGAAGCTGAAGCCTGAGATCTTCAGTCCTGGGCAGCTGGGCTCAGGTTACAGGCCCCCCGCCCAGGGCTAAAGCCCTTGGGCTTTGCCCCCTCCAACTTAGGTCGGTTCAGGCTTTGGTACCCCCTCCTGGGATAAGGTAGTAATTTTTGTTGTCAGAAGGGGGTCGCGGTGCAATGAAGTTTGAGAACCACTGCCCTAGTGTATCAGTGCCTTCCATTAATGCATTAAAGAGACAAGCTGGGTGAGGTAATGTCTTTTGTTGGACCAACTTCTGTTAGCGAAAGAGATAAGCTTTCTAGCTACACAGAGCACTTCTTTGCTTGTCTCTTTCACCAAAAGAAGTTGGTTCAATAAAAGATATCCCACCTACCTTATCCCTCTAATATCCTGGGACCAATACAGCTGCAACAACACAGCAAACATTAATGCAGCAAGTCATGTGACTACCATCTAACCAAGAACTGTGTTCAACCCAGGGGAGAATTGTGCTTGCAATGCAGTGCTATGTTTTGCTAGGATTTTTGTTTTGAGGTTGGTTGGTTTGTTTTTTGAAGTATAAACACTGTTGTGTTAATGTTAAAGGAGGCTTGCATTTGGAGCAGAAGGCAGTGAGTTATTTCCTGTGAGAGTCTGTTCCATAGTCCTAGATTGGCTCTCAAGAAAGCTCTGTCTCCTGTACAGGTACATTTTACATTTATGGTAGGACATTCCATTGTGCTTGAGGAGCAGAGTTGTTGACCACAGTCCTCATCACAGAGCAGTAGGTGATCTTTTATATATCCTGGGCCCAGGCTATGGAGCATCTTGAAGATAAGGACCAAGACCTTGAGCTTGATCTGATATTTTATGGGAAGTAAGTGTAGAATGGAAGACAGGGCTGATGTGTAATGGTAGTCCATGTTGCAGAAGAGACATACGTCTGTATTTGCTGTGCTTCTGTGCGTGTGGGGTTGTAGACAGTCCCAGCCTAAATTTCCACTTCCTTTTGCTCACCTCTGCCAGCAGAAAGCGAGGGGGCCTTCAAAATTATGGACAAAATTATGGACAAAACAACAGAAATTTAAGCTCTGAACTGATGGGTGCAGTTAGGTACCACACTGCTTTTGTTAGGCCAAAAGAGGTACCACTGAGGCTAATTATTTTTCTGTGTTTCTGTCCATAAGCATTACACTTTTCAGTGTTCCCAGAGAAAACCTTTAGTTAATGAGATCCATAAAGATTCCTTTATCAGCATATATTGTGAAGGAGTATTAGAGTCTCCACTTTCACAACAGGCACATGAAATATACAGTTTTATGATATATTACTAGCATGGGAACTCACCTTCCCCTCCCCCGAACCACCTGCAATTTTTAATAGTCATGTATCGCCAGGGTACCAGAAACCCATAAAAGTTTAACCTGCCAATTAACAGCTAGGTAACGTTCCAGCCTTGTACATTTTGATTGATTCCTAGAGCTACTCACAAATATAGCAAAGATTCCCTTCAAACCATCAGCCAAAGTTTTGATCTGATCTAGTTCAAAAAAAAAAAAAAAAAAGAACAGGGCAGTGGATCATAGAAGCAGCAAAATAACAGTAGATAGAAAATTGCCTCTTTTATATAGCAGAAACTTTCATTCAAATATTTCCTGTAAGTGGGATACACAAAGAATGGATAGTATTCAGATGTTAGAGATCTCTGTTAATCACGATGTGAAGTACTGTAAAATGCTTCTCATGCTATTGTTATAGATATACAGTACATATACAGACACTAGAAAGAATGGAGGATAAATTGTGTTCCTAATAATTTTCTTAGTCCTGTTTCGTCAGTTAAAACCATGTCAGTTTTCATGTGACATGAAATGTGTTTTAGAGTTGGATAAGAAAGTACAGATCTCAAACTGTGTTCAGGAACATATCAGTAAATGTAATCTAGCCAATTGGGCTCAGGACGGGGAAATCAGGATTCCTGATTCTAATCCTGGCTGTGCTGCTAACCTGCAGTGTGACCATGGGCATCTAATTTCACTTCTCTCTATGTTTTCCCTTTTATCTGGTTAGGGTAAGACCTTCAGAGCACAGACTGTTTCTTCCTGTGTGCTTAAACAGTACCTAGCACAATGGGACCTGGTCTCTAGGGGTACTGAGAGGGTAAAAACTCATAGTCCAATCTCTCACCTTCCCACAGCAGCCTGCAAAACATAAGATAGCTATACTATGATAAATATTAGCCATATGCCCTAGACACAATGAAGTTGAACTCTGGTGCAACTCTGCATTGCCCTTAGATCAACAACTACTTGGATTCAGGCGTCAAAAACTCCAATATGGGGAGCTGTATGCAGGTTACCTGAAGATGGATTAATAGCTATGGAGGTGCCCTACACACTCTGCCGGCAGGCTGGGGTGCATTTCAATCCCCCCCCATCCCCCTTTTAGACTTTGCAGAGAAAAGAGTCAATTTCACCCCATCAGAGAGGTTTTATTTTACACTATTTTTACTGATGAAGGAAATAATAAAATTTACACAAGAGTAAATTTCAGTGCTGCTAACTCTCAACATTTTATCACAAGTCACGCAAGAATTGCTTCTTTTCTGATTGACTCCAAAACTGAGGCTCTCTACTACATCAGAATCTTGGCTTTCATTTTTTTTTTTTAAATTAAGTTTCTTCCTTGTTTGGAGAATGGCTAAAAAACATGAACCATAAAGGGAAATATAAAGACCCAAAATGTATTTGATTTTTCTATGTTAGGGGTTGGCAAGATCAAAATTGTGTGTATTCTGCATTTTCATTAAAATCTCTCTTAAAAAATGTTTTCTCAGAAAACACTACTATGCTTTCAGCTTGCACTGAACTACCATTACTATTTGACACCTCATGAAGGGAAATAACACAAATGTAAGGAGTGACCACAACTTGTGCTCTCTTATCAGGCCATAAATTGAGTGAACAAACAGCAGTGCACTTCATGACACTTTCAAATATTCCTCCATCATTTTATTAACCAACTGTCTGGCTTTTTCCTGCACACACAGATTTCATAATGTGTTTTGTATCCCTTTCTTGCCTTATGAGCAGTGGAATGAAACCAACATTTCTCAGTGTGCTGTTGTTGTTGCTTTTGCAATACAGGAGTAAACAAAAACAAAAAAACCTAGTAGTAAAATCCATAGGCTAAACTTTAACATTAGGTACAGGCTGTACAGCCTGACTAAAATCATTTTGATTCCATGTCATTTTTGTCTCTTCCTATGTCTCATTTGCTTAAAATCTCTCATCAGTTTCTGGATTATTTTGATTCAAGTTCCCCCCTCCCCCCAATAATATAACAGAAGTTACCATATTACTAGGGAATCCATTCCACCCCAATTCAATGGATTACAAAAGAATACCATCTTCTTGTTCACACTACACCATACTGTAGGAACATGCTCCAAAATTAGGCCTCAATCCTGAAAGACTAAACTCATGCTTAACTTGATGTACTGTGACCAGTCCCATTAAAAAGCTTACCATGAGTGCAAATTTTTGCCAGAATAAAGCCATAGGTAGGGCCCTCTCAATTCTAAGGAAAGTACCATCAGAGGACTCAGGGAAGCTGGGAGCATGGCTGCCGAGACAACCATGGTGCAGGATTGGTGGATGGGCACTGGGCCTCCATGCAAATATCCGGGATTTTCAGCATCCTGAGATGTGTGGGATTTCCTCACAGACCTTGCAATATCTGGAATTAGAAGGGCTATGCTCTTTATTGATTACGCTGTGGTGAAAAAATGCATATAACCATAATTAAAAGTTATTTTTGGGGTGTGGGAATTTGGAGGCTGGCTGAGGGTCTAGACAGGTAATGAGCCTGGGGAGCCAGTCAAATCATCAGACATACTTCATTTAAGACTTCCCACACCCAGGGAAGAAAGTGTAACCATTGCATAGCGCAGAGGAAAGTTAGCAACTTCACTTGTCAGTCCTCAGATTTTATTATTGCAAAGACAGACAGTATTAGAAATCCGGGGCTACATCCTCAGCTGACATAAACTGGCATAGCTCTGTTGAAATCAATGGAACTAGTCAATGGAATCAACATAAGCAAAGCACAAATTATGCTGTACAGCAAATATAGCCACCTTGCTTATTAGATAGCATTACACAAGAGTTCAAGAATATCATTGGCGCAGGGGAGCAATAGCTCAGTGGTTTGAGCATTGGCCTGCTAAACCCAGGGTTGTGAGTTCAATCCTTGAGGGGGCCATTTAGGGAACTGGGGCAAAAACTGGGAATTGGTCCTGCTTTGAGCAGGGGGTTGGACTAGATGACCTCCTGAGGTCACTTCCAACCCTGATATTCTATGATTCTATGATCATGAAAAGGGCCTACAATATTTCCTGTACTAAATATAGTCTGATATTTAGTATGTTCAGACTTTACAATCATAGACATGTAGTGTTGGAAGGGACCTCAAGAAGTGATCTAATCTAGCCTCTTGTGCTGAGGCAGGACCAAGTAAACCTAGACCATCCCTGACAGGTGTTTCTCCAACCTGTTCTTCAAAACCTCCAATGAGGGTGATTCCACAACCTCCCTTGGAAGCCTATTCCAGAGCTTAACTGCCCTTATAGTTAGAAAGCTTTCCTAATATCTAACCTAAATCTCCCTTGCTGCAGATTAAGACCATTACTTCTTGTCCTACATTCAATGGACGTGGAAAAAAATTAATCACTGTCTTCTTCATAACAGCCCTTAACATATTTGAAGACTTATTAGGTTCCCCACTCAGACTTCATGCCCATGGTCAGATTTTTTAAAAGCTGTTACCATTTTTGTTGCTCTCCTCTGGACTCTCTCCAATTTCTCCCCAACTTTCCTAAAGAGTGGTGCCCAGAATCGGAAGAAGTACTCCAGCTGAGGCCTCACCAGTGCCGAGAAGAGTGGGACACCTCCCATGTCTTACTGATGACTCTCCTGTTAATATACCCCAGAATCTTAGCCTTTTGTGCAACTGCACCACAGTGTTGACTTATATTCAGTTTGTGACCCACTATAAACCTCAGACCCTATACAGCAGTACTACCGCATAGCCACTTATTCCCCATTTTGTGGTTCTACGTTTTATTTTTGCTTCCCAAGTGAAGTACTTGGCACTCGTCTTTACGGATTTTCATCTGGTTGATTTCAGACCAAGGTCATATCCTTTCCTCTCTCCTTCCCCCCCTTTCCACTTTTATCTTTTTAGACAGTAAACTCTTTGGGGCAATGACTATGTGTTAGCAGAACACCCGATTGGAGGCTTTTGGCACTGCCCCAATAATAATTTACATAAAACCCACTCCCCAGAATGCAGCTGTGGTTTTCTCTTTCTCAACTCTGAACGAAGCTTGCAGTCCACATAATCTAAAAATGTGAAATTTTACAGTTTGAATTTTGTAACCGCCAAAAATCCATCAATAAAATCTAAATCAACATTATAATTATTTGTGTAATACCAGCTTAATACATGTGAGATGTGCTACACGTAACAATAAGTAATAATAAAATTACATTCAGCAGCAGCCTCTGTGTTTCTACATTACAACATACATGAAGGGAATGTAGGCAAATGTTACACAACTTAACATCCCCATTTTCCCCAACAAGATTCCACACATGTTAAATCTATTACTGGGGAAGGAGGTGCGGTAAAAAGTCTCCCTAGGAACTCTGTCAATTTTTGGATACCTTCAGTATTCTCTGGTGTCGTTTCCAAGAGTAATAATTATATTGGTCAGGGTCTGGGACAGATCCTCAGCTGGCATAAACTCTCGTTCCTCCACTGAAGTCCAGTGATTGAAACTATGACAATTTACGCTATTGCAATTTACGCCCTAAGGCTCCTCCCCTTTGAATCCGCCCCTAAATCAGGCATCATCTTAGGTGGCCAATTTTGGCATCACACAGACTTTGGCAGTGGACAAGAGGTAGCAGTTTCAATAGCTCCAGAGTCCACAAAACCCATGGAAGGAAATTTGGGCCAGATAAATAGTTCCCTTGTTGCTATAATAACCCCATCCAGTTTATATTACTTACACAAGAAGGCAAATTAGGCATCAAAATAACAGTGTCAAATAACAGTTCCTTTTCATATTGTTATAACATTTTGTTTCACACTGATATTCAAAATTTATAATCAGCTGGATTCTTCCACATGCTGCAGTTTTGATTCTGCAGTTGATTTATCTGGCTTTTTAGTTCTGAGGGTCATAGGAGACTTTCCTGTTTGCTGCCTCTGAAAATGCCCTTTTTAATTTCATGATTGCAGGGGAAAATGGATCATGCAGTCATACCATATTGTTTTACTCAATGCTACAGAAATTAGCTTTGTCACACACTAGTGACCTGCCTAGTCATTTTTCAGCTTCATAAACAAGTCAAAAGGAAAGGAAATCTATTTTTATTAGCCAGCTTCTAAAACTAAAGCCATTTATAAAAGCTCTGTACTTCACTCCATTGAGACCACTAGTCAAAGGAAAAGAAAGCCAACTGCAATAAGTTTACCAGTAGGTTGCTTTATTAAAACCTATAAGGTGAAATTTTTCAACACAATCAAATCATCATAAAATATGTTATGTATTTATGGTAAATTAAACTGTTATTACACTCCTTCCTCTCTATGACACCACCCGAGGGGGGCGGGGGTGGAAAGGATTTTGTAGGTTCCAAATGTGTTATTGTAAGGTGCTGCTCTAGTTAAGGTTAACTTGCATTTTCCATTATAAATGCTTATTTCCAGGGATTTATTACTCAACCATAAAAATCTGCTTGGGGCTGAAATATGGTATGTAAAGACAGCTCAACAACAATTTCTTTTTTCTTCCCTCTCTCATTTTTTTGCACTGAATTTAAAACAAAAGAAAAGTAAGAAAAGAAAACCTCAGTTTAGCTATTTTTAAATCAGACAAGCATCAACAATTCCATACAAGCAAGGATCTGAATTGGGATCCAAAGTATGCTACAAAGATCCTAAGGATGACAGAGGATAGCTCAGATAGCTCCGAGGATGTATTTTGTTTATTCACCTTATGTCAGTCACAAGCGAATTACTCCACCTAACATGCTAGTAGTTCTGTCCAGACTTTCTACTGCCTGAGCCTGCACCCACTGGAGTCAATGGCAACATTGGCATTGACTTCAGTGGTGCAGAATCACGTCCAGAGGCTAGCAGGAGGAACATCATGTCTGGCGTTCTTCAGCATGGTGGCAGATGTTCAAGAAAGGAAAAGGATCCCCTCTTTCCAATTTCTTTTTAAATAAGTATTATTTTATTTTATTTTGCATTTGTATCACTCAAATATAACTTCAGTGTCAAGCAAGCAACTAACCCAAAATTTGATTTGATCACTTTTAATACTATGGGGGAAAAATAAAGTGTCTCCTGTGGAGGGGTATTTTATTATGCATTAGAGTCCTAGAAGTTAATAGGGCAAGACCTTGATGATGCAGTTGCACTACTCTTGCATTGCTAGACTAAAGGTGACAAGACCAACTGCATTATAATCCCAGAATTTTCATCTCATATCAATTTCTGGAAAGAAGATTTTGAGCTGAAATTTCTCTGGTTATTCTTGATTGAAATAAGATTATTTATTTTTAGCACACGAAGTACAAGTTATTCGGAGCCGCTGTAGTCCCCATTGTAGACACAAAACCCAATTATGTTAAAAGAACATTATTAAGACTGCAAGGTTAAGTACTCAAAAGCTGGAAATGTGAGAATTAAAGTTGCCTGTAAAACTTTAATTTGGCCTTTTTGTGCACATACATTAAGATACAGTCTTTAATTACATGAACATACACTATTTTCCCCACAGGACCAAGCCTAATTTAGTACACAGAATGGACTATGTTAATTTGAATAGCTGCTCCTCATTTGTTTTTTCCTCATTGTTCTATGTGTAGCCACATGCCTTAATTATTGCACACTAGTCAAACTCTGCTCTGAAGAAAGAATTATTAATTTTCTCATGGACTTTTCTAGGACACTCATTACTAGACTATCTGAGTGCATTACAAAGATTAATTTATTTTCACAACATCTCTGTGAGATGAACGGCTCGTATTATCCCGATATTACAGATGGGGAATTGAAGCACAGAGAGATTAAACTCAAAAGTATCCAGTAATTTGGAGGGCCCAATTTGAGATGTCTACGTCCTGATTTTGCAGAGTACTTGGCATTATATAACACTTTATATGTTCAAGCTACAGCTTCCATTGACTTCATTTGTGGCTATGAGTGCTCAGCACTTCTGACAGCAAGTCAGAACCCAGGTATGAAATCAGGAACCCAGAAAATAAGGAACACAATTAGTGACCAGTGAAAAGTTTGTTTTAAGCGGCTTTCCCATCATCGGATAGGAACTTTCAAGCAGAGACAGGGATAGAATCCAATCTCCAGGGCAACATTCAACTGCCTTAACCAAGAGACCCTCCTTCCTCTCCTTGCAATCCTCTGCCTCATTTACTACACACTTTCCAGCTTCTGCAATAATTGAGGGAGGGGGTCCAACTGACAGTAGTCTCCTTCCCTGCAGGTCGGGCTCTGATCCCCTCTACATCTGAATAAAGCAGCTTCCTTATCCATGCTATCTGGGGCCAACAGGGGGTCAGAGAGAGAGCATAGGAGAGATAGGTTCCCTGCTCTCAGTTCAGGTGTCCAGACCTGGATGTGGTGCAGCCAGTAGTAGCCCAGAGCTGCAGCTGCAGGGAAAGTCCTGCTTAACCCTGGGCTGGAGCACATTCAGTGTGGATGGAATCATCAGGGAATTTAGCTGCTAAAATCTAAGAAGTCTCTACTGAGCATGTGCAAACTGCAATTTTTCAAATGCTTATAACTTTGCCAAATTTGGGTGGATTTTCATGGGGATAGAATAAGTCACATCCCTGAATGTAAGGCCATCTCTGCCAAATTTATAGTCCCTGCTCCAAAGCATGAGGACACTAGAACTTTTCAATGAAGACGTTTGAATTTTTTTTTAACATGGGCAAAACAATTTTTCCCTAGCCTCATTCTTGGAAACAACTGAACTGTTCTGGCTGAGGGAGGAGAAAACAGCCTGAGGCAGATACCCAGCATGGAAAAATTCACATCAAACAGTTAAAGTTTGGCTAAGTTATAAGTAACTGAAAACAGGGTCTTATATTGGAAAGTGCTACCAGCTCTGCTGCCTTTGATAAAATTCTATTAAAAATGATCTTTTCTTTTCTCCTCCCCAATAATTTTGCTAGGAAGTTGAAAGTGAAAAGTATCTATATTCATATTAATAATTATACAGATGTACATATATAATATACACACACTAACATTTCAATGTATGTGAATGCATAAATGTCAATGTGTGTGTAATATAAAGTACATGCTTGTAACAGGTCACTGAGTGAATGACTGACAATTATTTTCCATGGTCCCATGGAGCTAGTGTCTTGAAATTTAGCACATTTATTAATTTTGGTCCACTGAATTTAAGAAAAATTATAAATTTGAACTCTGGCCTTTCCTTCCCAGGTAATCAGCAATTTCTATCAGATTGTGCGTGGGACTGCTTAAATGCTTTTACGTGTATACTAGCTTCAGGTGACAATTTACAAAAACTGCATGTTTATCATAGAATCATAGAATATCAGGGTTGGAAGGGACCCCAGAAGGTCATCTAGTCCAACCCCCTGCTCGAAGCAGGACCAATTCCCAGTTAAATCATCCCAGCCAGGGCTTTGTCAAGCCTGACCTTAAAAACCTCTAAGGAAGGAGATTCTACCACCTCCCTAGGTAACGCATTCCAGTGTTTCACCACCCTCTTAGTGAAAAAGTTTTTCCTAATATCCAATCTAAACCCCCCCCACTGCAACTTGAGACCATTACTCCTCGTTCTGTCATCTGCTACCATTGAGAACAGTCTAGAGCCATCCTCTTTGGAACCCCCTTTCAGGTAGTTGAAAGCAGCTATCAAATCCCCCCTCATTCTTCTCTTCTGCAGGCTAAACAATCCCAGCTCCCTCAGCCTCTCCTCATAACTCATGTGTTCCAGTCCCCTAATCATTTTTGTTGCCCTTCGCTGGACTCTCTCCAATTTATCCACATCCTTCTTGAAGTGTGGGGCCCAAAACTGGACACAGTACTCCAGATGAGGCCTCACCAATGTCGAATAGAGGGGAACGATCACGTCCCTCGATCTGCTCGCTATGCCCCTACTTATACATCCCAAAATGCCATTGGCCTTCTTGGCAACAAGGGCACACTGCTGACTCATATCCAGCTTCTCGTCCACTGTCACCCCTAGGTCCTTTTCCGCAGAACTGCTGCCTAGCCATTCGGTCCCTAGTCTGTAGCTATTTATTTCTTCTGTAAGCCATTGATGCTGGGTATGAGGCCTCCACTTTGGGGAAATGAAGGACATACAAGGTAACCGTTTCTATTTATGGATTTTAGACAGAATAACTTCCATATGATGTTTTTGTGAGTTATTATGGTTGCAAGCCTTGATACAATCTAAATAGCAAAGTGTTCCAATTGAGAGGCTCTAATAGATTGCATAGTGTAATACAAATATCACTTATACTTTGTATATTCTGGAGTTTTAGCCACATGCATCTAAGGTAAATACCTAGTGTAGACACGATTTGTGCTGGTGCAGCTTAATCCAGTTTGGAACCATATGTTCACTAGGCACTGCACAAGTACAAATCATCTCCACACCAAAGGTATGCAGTGGTACAGCTGCAGTGACAGCTAAAAAGCCAGTGTAGACAAGACCTTGCTCTCAATGTTTTCTAAGCAGTATCTCGAAAGACATTTTCCTTTAGTACAAATTGAAACATATTGGGCTAGATTATACACAGTGTGAGGGCAGCTTTGCCCCTCTTTGTTAGTGCTACAGTACCATCAAGCTGCTCGAGCTCCTGCATAGTGCTGACCTGGCACAGTGTAGCCCTGGTTTAAAGCTTCCTTTGCATTTCCCTTCCTGGGTCACCCATGTATTCCTCAATCAGAGCTGAGGATCCGGGCCACAATGTTCACTATTAATTAACTGTCAGAATGAACACACACATGCACACACAGAGTATATTGTGATTATGCAAGACTACACAAACCACATAAAACTTTGTGCTATAGTAGTCATAATAGGAAGATTCTTCCCACTCCCTCAACATACACACCCCATTCACAGTCAAAATGTGATTTCAGGTATCCTCTTCCTAAAGGTTTTAAGGCCCCTTGTGAAAAGCTAAGTGGAGATTATTTAAAGACTTAAATACACAGAAACCCGACACACTCATTTTTAATGGGCAAGCAGACTGTTTATTTAGTTTTTGAAATCTAGTCTAGATTAGACTTTAATAAAAAAAAGAAAAAGTCTAGGTTTCAATTAACAGATTGAAGGGATAATTTGAACTTGAGTGAAACATGTGTATGAAGTAAAAATAAAAACAAGCACTTCCTCAAAATGCATACTGCTTTGTATCAGTCCGGTTATCTGTGGTTTTGTGTTCTGGTTACATTTACGCTGGAAATTGACATTGTTAATAGATTTTTTATGAGATATCAGTCAACATAAAACAAGAATGATTCTTATTCAAAATCACTGCCTAAAATCAATTGTTAAATCTTTTAGCATTGTCCAGGTTATTAATAATGCCCCGCCTAAAGAAATCAGAGCAGTATGATCAGAATAGTAGGAACAAGAAAAGTTTCCATAAGGAACATGTCAGTGGAAAGCAGTGAAATGGAAATATTATTGTAAGAGAAAATGATGTCCCTTTCTAATGTTACTGTCAAATTTGGAAAAGCTCTGACTTCCATTGTGCAAGTTACTGACCTAGACCAGTACTTACTAGTGCTGGGAAAAATACTCTTAACAAAATGTTATAATGAAAATACATTTTCTCCAAAATCCTTGCTTTTCACAAAACAAAAGCAATTTTTTAAAAATTCAAGAACTTCCCACAATAAAAATTGTTCAAATTCTTCGGGTGAGACTCTGCCACCATTACTCAAGTGCATTATCTGATTAATAAGGCTACGACTTCATCACAGGCATTTTTAGTAAAAGTCATGGACAGGTCAGGGGCAATAAACAAAAATTCACGGCCCTGTGACTTGGCTTATACTATAAACACCCCTGAAAAAATCTTGAAGTGCGCTGCTGGGGATGGTGCGCCCCAGGGGCCACTGCTGGGGAAGGCGGGGTGCTACGGGGCCAGCAGCACTAGCTGCTGGGGGCCACTGAGTAGAGGCTGCTCCGGCAGCCCAGGGCTGCTGAGCAGCAGCTACTCTGGCCACCCCAGGGACCATTGCTTGGGTAGTCCCGGGGCAGCTCCAGCGGCAGCCAGTGCGGCTGGCTGTGGGGCCACCCGAGCAGCTGGCTGCAGAGTTGCTCCAACAGTGGCAGGTGTGGCTGTCCCTGGGGCCACCCGAGCAGCAGCCCTGGAGCCAGCTGCTTGGGCAGCCCTGGGGTCAGCCATACTGGCTGCGGCAGAAGCCACGGAAGTAGCGGAAAGTCATGGAATCCGTAACTTCCATGACCTCTGTGACAGACATGGAGCCCTACTTATTACACATATAGTCTCACTGAATTCAATCCAACTACTTGCAGAGAAGGGTACTGCTCAACAAGAGTAAGGCTGTCAAAACATGTTCTTTTGTTATAAGGACTAGGAAGAAGGCACATTAATCATTGGGGGGGCAGGGCTGGGAATTAAGGTTAGACTGAGTGAGAGTGGTCTTGGGATACTGATTTTGGTGATACTGTGCCAAGCTGCAATGGGCAGGAAATATGCCAGTCGTTTTGACTCATTCTTTGAGAAGTGGCATAAGAGAGGAGATCTGTGCACTGCTTTCTGTTGTAGCTACGCATGCTCCTGAAATCAATCCAGGTTTTTAACTAAGGTTGTAGCCTTCTCAGGCTGGTCTCCAAAAACACTGGATGAAAAAGTGTTTCTCCACTGAAGACACAAGAAAAATTATAATAAAACAATAGCTTAAATTCTCCCTCCTTAAAAAGAACCCCTCAAACTGTTTGTACGTCTCAGACGCTTAATAACATAGTGGGTTGGCATTAAATACAGTAAAGTGCTTTTAAGTACAAAGCCACTGAAATGAGGTCCAGTCAGGAAACACGGAATATGAAGACTACTGATTCATAATTAGTATGAATGTTTTCTGTGATACAACCAGTCATAGGGTTTGCTTTACTATTCCTTTAATCTATTAAGAAGATAAATGGGCCTAAACCACAAAGTAAGATCCAGATCTGAACTACTCATCTCTGGCTAATGTCTACTCAGCACTTTTTGAGACACAGTGCTACATAATTGTTATTTATTATTATTCTGCTTCGGTTCAACATGCTGGGGGAAACCATTAATTTATTAGTTTGGTGAACAGATCCTATGCAAAAGGATGAATGATAATTATTTATTCAGGGTTTTTTGGGATCTGCATGTACATAGAAAATGTGGAGTTGGAAGAAGCCCTGGCTCTCCTCAAGCCTGAGAGCTAACAGGAAAATGTACTGAACTGAAAACACGATTTGTTCACCTTGCAAACCCTGAAACTAAAGCACGAGGGTTTTTGTACTGCTGATACGTTTATATTACCTTGTAGGAAAGTGTAGTTATAAATTTTAAAACCATTTGTATATATAAAACAAGCTCAACTTCCTGTTCGCCTCCAATTTTAGGTTAAGGGTCAGAGGTCACTCCACTTGTTCAAGGAAAATGCTTTGTTGTTTCAGCTCTTTAAACTATCTTACATCCCTTCTAATTCCCTAGTGTCTCCATTTAGGCATTCACTTTTTGGGGGGAGGGGAGGGTCTTGCTTTGAGGCCCCTTTCTTAGTCCTCTAAACATTGTAACACAGCTTGGAAAATACCTGATTGCACAGTAAAACACATTTGCTGTATGTGGTTCTCTAACCCTTCTTTAACTGTTACTCATGCATATAATCCTTACTTAAATGAGTATCCCCATTCAGTAAGCCTGAGTGTTCTACGGAGGTTTAAAAGAGTATCCCATTCAGTGTAGATACTCATCTGAGTAAGATTGCAAGATCAGGCCTAAAATTCTAACATACATAAATGAATATTACACGATACCCTTCCTTACACTGTATCCTCAGGAAGTCACACCATCTTGTATATTACCAATGAAAACTCTTGCCTCTCTTTGGGCTACACTGTCCCTGGTCCTTGGTCAAGTGCACATGGGGACTTCTCTGCCCTTTCGCACCCTACACAGAAGCCTGGAACAATGTGCTCAGAGAAGGACAGAGTTGCTCTCTCCTCGGGATCTGACGGGTGCACATTGCCCCACATGGCATTCAGACAGCATGTTGATTAGCAGAGCATTAAAAGTTAGCTAAAAAGCAAAGGGTCAAAAGAAGCTAGGGTCATTTGCCTCACATGCCCTATCCAAGTGAGAGCAAGCTGCCTTATTCTGTGCCATGCAGAACACAGGGAAAGAGTGTGCCTCCCTGACAGCCCAGTGTATCATGAACAGCCTCCATCATATCAAGCTGTGAAATGGTGTGCCAAGACATGCATAAAAAGGGGACTCTAATATGGGGGACCTTCGTGTTTCTGGGTGGTAGATGGAACTTACAATTTTGCTCAGCTTTGGGGCCCATTGTCACAAGTGACTGCAATTTACAGCAAGCTGCAAAGGTAACCAGTGTCAACTGTGAACTTTTCATGGGATAAATAATTTCTGCTTGAACACAATGACAACTGCATTGCCAAAAACTGCTGAAAAAAAATCTAACAGAAGTTCCATTTGAAGGCTTAGTTTGCATACTAGCCAACCCCAACCTTTGCCAGTAGTAGCTCTGATGGCTTTGTAATCCAGTGCCCAAAGTGAAGGGGCTTCCTGTACAGAGGTTTGCATCACTGCTGACTGAGGCCTCCCTTCCCTAGTGGCCTTCTCCAAGTTTTAAGTCACGTGAGGCAACAGCAACAAAAGTGATGAATGTTCCATTCTATCAGAAACCTGCCTGGGCTGGGGCAGTAGGCACTGGGCTGGAAGTCAGGAAGCACCGAGTTCTAATCACAGCTCTGCCACTGACTCACTTTACCTCTCTGTCTCGTAACACTAAATTCACAGCAGCATGGGAGGGTTAAATTAGTTACTATGTGTACTATGGTTTGAATATGTATAGCTCTAGGTAAATGCTTAGTATTGCTGGGCCAGATGGCTTCTGTTGTTCAAGCTAAGAAAAATGCAAAAGGTAAAATCAGTAACAAATTAGATTTACAAAATACTTTCACTTTAATAACTGAGGGTGCTATTTTGTTGCATGGAAAGAATTTTAAACATATAGGGGCTGAATTCTCTGCCGCATCAAACAGTTCATAATGAGATGTCTAAGTCTCCAGTTACTTTTCCACCTGCCCTCCTGTTCTGTGGCTGCCCTGCAAAGGTTACATGAGCCAGCACACCTCAGCACCCATCAGCTGAGGATTCCCCCTCATTGAGATTCTTTGCCTGCCCATTTAAGGCAGCTTTAAAGTCACTTTGACCAGTAAGGTGGCACAAAAGCCCATGATTTGGCCCATATGATTTTCATCCCCGCAATGTCCTTTTTTAAATTCTATTACACCAGCTGAGGGGAACAGTAATGAGTTGGGGGGTGGAGGGGAGTCATGTGTTATGGTATGCAGCAGAAATTTTCATTAGCGGTGTGCATCTATGGTAATCAGGGATAAGTTTCACTGTAGATTAAGAAAATTGATTTTGTCTATAGGTCATAGTCCATCTAGGCATAAGACACCTATGGCAGATCTTAAAAGCATTATACATTTTAATACAGCTGATAATTGATTAGTGAGGCCTGGAATGATGAGAGCTGAATGTGGGATTTTTTTTTAAGAAAGAAAAGATCTTCAAGTTAAAAATGAAATATTTTTGTAGCTACCTTTGATTAAGTTATTTACTGTCCTAGTAATTTATTTTCAGATACTAATGAACAAGGGCCTGATTCTGATCTCACGCTGTTTTTTTTTTACCAATGTAAATCAAGTGACTTCACTGAAGTTACATTTGATTTACCCTAGCATAAATAAGATCAGAATTAGACCCAAAATCAGAGCTTAAATTCAGCCAGAGCTGCCCGGAGCAGAGCTCCGGTAAATATTTTCAAAACCGTGGGAGCATCCTGTGGGGCAGAAGCCCTGGCAGCACCTTCTCCCCGCCATGGTGCAGATAAAGCCCCGAGCCCTGGCACCGCCCCCCCCCGGTGGAGCTAAAGCCCCGAGGAGTCCTGACTGCTCCCCCTCAAAGCCCCAAGACCCCCTGCCCGTGAGCTGAAGCCCGGAGGCCCGAATGCGGGGGGGGGGGGGTGGAGGGAGGACGGGAGGAGAGCGCGGCTCCGGGAAATAATCTGTGAGAATTTAAGCCCTGCCCTAAATGTATAATGGCTTCAGAGTTACAGAATGAGCGGAAGACCATAGAGAATAAAAGAGAAAGTACATGCGCACACTCACAAATTTATGACACTAAAAAAAAGTTTGCCAAGAAGACAAAACAGCACTCTAGTTTTCTAGCATGCACTAGAAGGGAACATTATAGTCTGTGCCACCTTGTACCCAGAAAACAGAATTGAGCTAGCTAATTAACTGAGTCACCACCACCATTCTGTAGATGAATTATTGTTACTTCTAATGAGACTCAACTGGGTCCCTAGTGGTACATAGGCAGCATTTCTGCTGGGTGAGCCAAAATGAAGCCTCCCTCCGCCAGGTCAGTAGGAGCTGTGAAAACAGGTCTCAGCTGGAAGTTGCTCTGTCTATCTTACATATCTAACCTTACATTTACGTTCCTTAAATTTGGGATTGTAATTGGGGAAGCCTGCAGAGTGTGCATCTGGTTCTCTACAGGAGATGTCAGTGGCAAACAAAGTTAATCTGACACAGGGACACTTGCACTTAACACACAAATCTGTGTGTGTCTCTCTCTCAGGCTACTGCTGTATTGTACACCTCGTGCCGTGGTGTGTACGGTATGTGTAGCTACACACTGCAGTGAAAAGCAGGCTGCGTCCACGCTGCAGTGGATGCAATGTCATTTAGAAGGCTCTGGCAGGGGAGATGGCACAGAAAAGTTTAACAGTGGAAAGTTGCTGGCGTCTTTCCCCACTGTCTCTCCCTGCCAGTCTTCCACTGCAGGAGGAAGAGGGGAAGCAGGGCTAGACTTAGGGAAAATGGCGCCCTGGGAGAACTTGTATTATGATGCCCCTGTCCCCAGCTGCCTTCCAGGGCTCCCCACCCATCCCCTTATGGCTCCTGGCCCTCGCTGCCTCCCCCAGCCCCCTGCCCATCTCCCCATGCTCCCCCCGACCTATTTCCCCATCTCTCCTGCTGCCTCCTTGGGCTCCTCACACACCCATTGCTTCCCCGCCATTGCCCCAAGCTCCCTTCCATGGCTTCACACCCCAGGTCAATCCCGCTCCTTGCCTCTTGACCACAACACCCCCCTGACCGTGAAGCCCTGGGCATTCGCCCACATTGCCCACCCATAAGGCCAGCCCTGGGGGAAAGGCTCTGGCAATTTCCTGAGGTCGTGAAAGGTTCTAGCATTTCCCTGTGGCGGTGAAAGGCTCCAGCTGCAGGGGGCAGCCAGAATCTTTCCCTGTGGTTGGAGCTTTTCCCTGCAGCTAAAAATAGCAGCGTACACAGGAGTGGCACTTGGGTGAGAAGAGATCTTGTAGGGTACATAGCCCTAGAGGGTTCAGGCATGCGAGGGTCTCGCCATCTACACTGCACCGCTTGCAAAAGCAATCTCTGGTCACGAGACTAGCCCTACTGAAGTAATCGAAGTTGGGCACTAGATATTTATTTTATGAACCATACTCATATTTTAGAGGAAAACTGTAGTTTGAAAAGCTACAGCTTTTTTTAAATGCTGTTTGCTCCATGAGTCCCTCCTCCCCTAATCCTTTGTTTGCAGATTTCAGTTATCTTGAGTGGAAACTGGCCACTACCACCTCAACAGCAGTGTTTCTAGTGTTCATAGGGCTCTCTAAAGGGTCTGTGGAAGGGGAGGAAATCTCACAAAGGAGAGGGGAGCTGATGGCAGGCCCAAGTGGCACACAGAAATTACAGAGGAAAGATCATACGGCCCCAGGCTTTGGGGATTCCACATTAAGGGGAAAAATAAATCAGCCCCGATGATGGATTTGTGGGGGGTGGGGGGGAGAGATCTCCACAACAGCTGCAGAAGCCATGGAGCCTGGCTCTATTTGAACTGCAACAGCAGGGAATGCAGTATCTGTCCAGGGAACATGGTCTCAGCACAAATGCTCCTGGCTTCCTGCTGATCACTAGTGATCCGTGCAGTTTGTGGGTCACATTCTGTTGTTTGGGGGAGGCAGAAGCAGCATACCTTCCTCACCTACAGTGTAATGATCAGAGACAAACCTCAGATTTCATGCCCTTTAGTCCCCTCCAGCAACTTTTATTGCAGGAGGGGGTGATCAGGCCCATTGGTTTTTATTCTTTTAGGCATAGCATTAGTTATGGGTAGAGTTCCTTACTTGTTAGACCAGTTCAAACAGAGTCAACTAAAAATATAACTTTATATACACATAAGACATTTAAATTAAGTTATGATAGTTATTGTACAATAGTGCTGGAAGTGCTGCAAAAGTCACACTGTGCCACAGAACGTTCTACAGAATCCAAGCTGTTATTTAAAAATGTTTCTGGCCTTCATGGTTGCAAAGAAAACAATGGGCTTATATTTTCAAAGTTAAATGAAGCAGTGCTTTGTTTTTGAGTCTGCAGACAGCCAGCAACAAATGAGATGAGAGCTATGAGCTGTCTCACTCATCTTAAAGGTGATAGCTCTGAAACCTAATGATTGCAACACTGATGTCAACACTTAATCATTTCTTTACTGCTAATTTTCCTCACAAACATCCTGCTAGGGATTGTGCTCCTGTGATCCCAACCATACCTCACCTGGTGACAAAAGCCCCACGTATCCTCTGCACAGCAGCCAAAACCTCCAGCTTGCTGATGATAACTTTTATGATAGGTTTCAGAGTAACAGCCGTGTTAGTCTGTATTCGCAAAAAGAAAAGGAGTACTTGTGGCACCTTAGAGACTAACCAATTTATTTGAGCATAAGCTTTCGTGAGCTACAGCTCACTTCATCGGATGCATGTGGTTATGTGTTGTCAATACAAAAACAATGGCCCACTGAAAACTGACATTGCAGAGACAGTGAAAAAATAAACTGAATGTAATGCATTGATCAGGTTAGCACATTTTCATATATAATTTATAATGCTGATTTTTAAGAATTTGAATCCGCTACAAGTATTTACAGAATTTCCACTCAAATACTGATTAATCCAATGAACTTGCAACAGACTTGCCTCAGAACATATGGGGCTTTGGTTATTTCTGTAAATTTCTATTAAACTTTTATGAGTCAGTTGAACTAGCACAGACAGGATCTTTTTCTTTACTGTAGGGTGGACATATATTTCTAGAGGCCCTTATATTGTATTGGGACTGTGGTTTTAAAATATTATTTATTGTTTATGGCAGTGCCCAGAGGGCCCATGTGACATCAGGGCCACATTGTTCTAGGCACTGTTCAAACACTCAGTAAGAGACAGTCTCTGCCCTGAATAGCTTTCAATCTAAATCGACGAGGAAAACAAAGAGTGTGAGAAACGGAGTATTATCCCTATTTTACAGAGAGAGAACTGAAACACTAACGAGATGAAGTGAATTGTCCAAAGTCACATGGACAGTCAGTGGAAAAGTTGTGTACAGACCTCAGAAAGCCCAAGTCCCAGCTAGTGCCTTCAACACAAGACCATCCTTCTCTATGAATTCAAATGAAGTTATTTTCTTTTTTAAAATAAAAGAGTGAGAGAGCATAAGTTTCCTCTTCTACAAGTTGTTCTGTGTAGGAAAACTCACGAAGCTAATGGGGCACCGTGCAAGTAAAGGAATCCGTCTGTGTGGAATAACTTGTACGACTGATTTTTGTTTTAAAATCTAAATGGGAGATAGATCACTGGCCAAAACAGATCTACAATGCCCACCAATAGTCTGTTGAACAAAATGATTTGCTCTCCAGTTGCACAGAAGGACCCAGACTCATCCTTCCCTGAACTGTTCTAAATCTGTGAAACAAAATCAGTTCCTATGCTATCAGCCTGGTATGTGCTACTGATTCAATTAAAACATTGTATGCTATCCCCTTCTTTTCTCCCAATCTTTAAGAAAACATAATACCAAAGTGTCACAGTAGTTTGGCATTTCAGGAAAAGGCCATTGTACAGCTGTTTAAAAACATCCCTAGAGACATAGGACTTCAGATCTGATCTGATTGCAGACTGAGTCATATTCAGACTATACACTACGACAGTAATAATTGCTATGTGTTAAGAAAATGTTTTTTATAATTCACATGGCATACTGTTTTGTGCTGTCTGTTTTAAAACATCACAAATATCTGTGTGGTCTACTGAAAAGCTAGTTGGATTGTCTAGTTTTTAACATTCATCCCTGGTCATTCCAGTACTGAGCCATATTCACACTGACACTGTTATAGCGTTAGTTAAATGTGTCAGTTTGAAAGGTATTCTAAAACTTGACTCTTTGGAATACATTTTCAAAGGCAGGCACAATTAGTGCACCCCATATTGTGCATATTGTACAACTGTGGCAACTGCATATTCAGTGAGCTCGGTGTGCAAATATGTATTTGTGTATGTGAACATGTATGAAAGTCTGTCTCATTAATTATGAGTCCCTAAACACACACCCCCCCCATATATAATTACATACAAAATCATTACATTGTAAGATTTATTTAGGTTGCCTTCATGCACCATTCTTTGTTCTGAATGAGGCAAAGCACCCGTAATCATGTAATTAAAGACTGTATACATAATACATATGCACAAGGAGACAGAATTAAGGACCGATGGGCAACTGAAATCTGACATTTTTTAACTTTAATCTAAACCATGGTCTTTTTTGTGTAATGTTTTGTATATAATTTCCTAGGGATGTGGGGGTGCGATGGGAGCATTGTTTTTAAGAAAAGGGTAAAAATCAAATCCTATTCTGTACAACCATAACAACCCCCACATCATGCATCAGCATTTGAACCTAGCACCTTCAGCCCTGCAACCCACATTTCTATCACATGAACTGAAGGACTAAAGACATTAACTGGGAACAGCAGAAGGCAGTTATTACATGGGGTGGGAGGATGGGTCACTGAGGTCATGTGCTGAGGCTGCAGGGATGGTCGTGGGAGCCTAGTTCAGCTCTCCCCTCACTACCCCACAACAGGGGTAATGCATAATTTTTTGTCAAGGTCCAAATTTTGTGGTCAAGGTATAATAAAGGTCCAGACTTCAGAAAAAATAATAAAATATTCAATAATGATAATAAGTAAATAAAAAGATTTTGTGGTCCATTCAAAAGCATCTGGTGGTCCAGATTTGGTCTGCCTATTGACTGCCCCGCCACAGGAATTGGGTCGCTCCTGTCCCATGAGACACTCCAGGGGAACGGGGTCGCTGGGTACATGTGCTGGGTTTAGGGGTTAGACAGAGGGGGAGTCCTGCCTGCCTCTCTCTCTCTCTCTCTCTCTCTCTCACCTCCACCACTGATACAGCTGCTCTGGCGGCTCCCGAGCATTCCCACCAGCCAACTGCTGCTGCTGCTTGGGCAACGCAGATACCAGCTCTTTAGAATGTTCTTGTTCGGTGCATGCAAACAGGAAGGAAATGGCCATTTTTAAACTATTTCTATTTTAGATAAACCTGAATAGAAATTCATGGGATAAACAAAAAGGCACATCTCTAACCAGAGGGCTTTGTCCCTGCTGAATTTCAAAGGCCTGCTGCAAACAAGAACTTCTCAAAAGAAGGTTGCAAGAATCTTTTATAATGGAAAGTATTAGGTAATTTAACTGTAGCGGTTTTCTACCAGCTCCCTCTATAATTATGTGTATATACACACACACACACTATAGACATGCGTACATCATAGAATATCAGGGTTAGAAGGGACCTTAGGAGATCTTCTAGTCCAACCCCCTGCTCAGAGCAGGACCAATTCCCAATTTTTACCCCAGATCCCTAAATAGCCCCCTCAAGGATTGAACTCACAAGCCTGGGTTTAGCAGGCTAATGCTCAAACCACTGAGCTATCCCTCCCCCCATGCTGAGTTGGGATGTTTCTGATGGCAACTTCAGAAGAAACACAGTCTCGTCAACAAACCACTACCAAACAACAGTCTTACATCCAGAGTTTTGCCCCAGTGATTCTAAATATCTTCCCCTCTTTTAAACAACCTAAAGTCATTTAGATCATTTTCAATTTAATTTTTACAAGTTAAAAAACAAGAAAATATTTAGCCAATGGGGCCTGAATCCCATGAGCTCCAGGATAGTACCACGGCTGTATTTTAAAAAATTTCTGGAAATCCATAAATACCGTATCAGAAATAAAAAAGGATTGTCATACACCGTTATTAGTGAGTTGGAAAAGCCAAAACAGCAACCCAGTGGGAGAGAGAAATGTTAGACTGATATGATTATGAGTCAATACAGTTTTGCTTGAATCATGGCCATTTATTTGAAAATCTGCTGTCCCAAAATGTTTCCTAATTTGCAAAGCCTTTATTTTTTTAACTGGAGATCTTTTATATAAATTTGTTTCCATCACTTTATTCTCAGGAATTTTTCATGTTGGCCCTTGTGTAGCATGATGCCAATAACATCCAAAACAGAGGGCTCCAGGATGTCTGCCATAAGAAAATATACTGGCTTTCTTTATTTTTAAATGTTAATACAGTTGGCAACCATGAGGACATGAATGACATGATTTACAAGTTTGTGGGCCAGACAAAGAAGGATCAAAAGATTATCTGCAAGCAAAGAGTCAACGTTCCAAATGGAGGAAATAGAAATAGAAAAGGCCTCAACTGTACCCAGCCCAAATCTTTTCAACAGTCAAAGGTAAAACAGCAGAGATAGAGTGAAATCTTCTACTCTAGCTCCCTCTAAAGGAGTTAAAGTGTAATCATGTGGGAGAAAGAAGAAAATTAAGGCTAACAAAACCCTTTTTTCAGATCATTTTGTCCAGCTAGGACACCAGTGCAAAATTGGGTACTCCTCTGTTGTCTGACAAATAGATAAAATTAAGAGGATGATTCCTGGCTATTACCTATGCAGTAAAATTGAAATTAAGACAAAATCTTCTGGACACAGAGGAGTCCTTTTAACCTAAAAAAAGCTTGACCAATCTTTTCACACCTCCAGTATTTCTTCCCTTCCAACTCGTCTTCCCTGCTGTTTTAACTTTCTTCAGCTTTCTCCCTTGTTGTATCTAATTTCTCCTTATTACCTCTCCGCCTCTCACTTCTCTGCCAATGAAGTATAGAATAGAAGTATATATACTCACTATCCCTGAAGTCATCCTTTCTCC
Organism: Lepidochelys olivacea; assembly: GCF_965140295.1. Lineage (NCBI taxonomy): Eukaryota > Metazoa > Chordata > Testudines > Cheloniidae > Lepidochelys > Lepidochelys olivacea. The sequence goes on from NC_140412.1 coordinate 213,592,032, forward strand.
CAGACCCTTAAATAAATCTCTCTCTGCTATTACCTTTACAACATGAGATAGGAGGGAGACACTGCAGACAGACACCTTCACCACAGTGAGTGGTAGGGACAACTGGTCACAACCCAACCAAAAAAAAATGGAATTACTATGTCTAGTTTTAGTTGTAAACTCAATCTTTGCAGGAAAGAGTCACATTATAGAGTCTTTGTCCTCTAGGTCAGCATTTTTCGAAGTTTGGGTGGCAACCTAGTACTGGGTCACGGCATGTAAGACACTGGGTTGCTCTGGTCAGCATCGTCAATTGGGATGTTACAACTGCCCTGGGCAGTGCTGCCCGGCTAAGGCAGGCTAGTGCCTACCTGTTCCGACACCACACTGCACCATGGAAGCAACCAGCAATAGGTCCAGCTTCTAGGCAGGAGGGCCACAGGATTCCGTGTGCTGCCCCCACACTGAGCACTGGCTCCGCACTCCCATTGGCCAGTTCCATGGGCGAGAGCCACGCAGAGCCGCTTGCACGCCTCCACCTAGGAGATGGACCTGCTGCTGGCCACTTCAGGCACAGCGCCATCCGCGGGGCCAGGACAGGCGAGAAGCCTGCCTCTGCATCCAGGCTGTGCCGCTGACCAGGAGCTGCTGGGGGTAAGTCCATGCCCCAACCCTGCTCCCCAATCCCCTGTCCCAGCCCTGAGGCCCCCCCCAACCCTGAGCCCCTTCTGCACCCCAAACCCCTCATCCGTGGCCTCACCCCAGAGCCCTGACCCTCTCCCACACCCCAACCCTCTGCCCCACCCTGATCCCCCCAAAACCCGGAGCCCTCCTGCACCCCAAGCCCCTCATCCCCAGCCCCAGCCCAGAGCCTGCACCCCCCAGCCCAAAGCCCTGACTGCCTCTTGCACCCTAACCCCCTGCCCCAGCCCAGAGCCCGCTTTTACACACTGAACCCCTCATTCCCAGCCCCATGCCACAACCCTCACCCCCACACCCCATACCCTTCATCCCCAGCTCCTTTGGGTCACAGGCATCCACAATTTTCTTCAACTGGGTCTCCAGAAAAAAAAAGTTTGAAAACTACTGCTCTAGGTCCTAGGTCACTGGGTTGAATGCAGCATTGGCTGGTTGTGACAAAGCACTTAAGGGGCTGTTAATTGCCTTTGTCAGCTTAGTTGTTTGCCTCTGTCTTGTCCCTAATGAACAGGTGTTCACAGTTACACTTGCTTTCAGTGCCTACAGAATCTGTAAAAAGAAAAGGAGTACTTGTGGCACCTTAGAGACTAACCAATTTATTAGAGCATAAGCTTTCGTGAGCTACAGCTCACTTCATCAGATGCATATCGTGGAAACTGCAGCAGAGTTTCCACGATATGCATCTGATGAAGTGAGCTGTAGCTCACGAAAGCTTATGCTCTAATAAATTGGTTAGTCTCTAAGGTGCCACAAGTACTCCTTTTCTTTTTGCGAATACAGACTAACACGGCTGTTACTCTGAAACCTACAGAATCTGTGTGGAGGAGAGTTTTATATTACCAATTCTGAAGAAGGGTGTGTATATTTTAAAAAAAAGTAATCTTCTTTCCAGCTACTTTTACAGATCTCCAGTCTCTTCTTTGCGATTAAGATCCTGGATACCTGAAGAAGCAGCTGGAAATGAGGAGGAGGAGATACCATCACTTGATCAGCCAGCCTCTACATAGCTGCAGTGGTCCATGGACTATGGTTTGGGAACTAGTACTCTAAAGATTATCCCTTACACTAACTTCTCTCTTTGACAGACACATCTGACTGCTTTCTCTGCTAACCCCATGGGAAGAAATATTTCTGTCATTCTCTCCCCTAGCTCAGCAAGGAATGTGAAGGACAGTTTTTAGCAGGGGAATGGAAAGGAGAAAAAGCAGGAACTGGATCACAATGGGAGTAAGATGGAATATTATGGGAATATTCAGCCAAATCAAATACCCTCTGGATATCATAACAGTGCACAAGTCCCCAAAACAAAAGTAACCTAATGCTGAACATGCAACCCTGCAGATTTTATGAGCTGTACAATGAGGATCATGCAGGTATCCCTTCAAGGACATGTGCCATTTATGAATACAGCATTTGAGTTGTTAAAAAGAGCCATTACAATTTTAAATTAACACCTACTTTTAAAAACAGTTCTCCAAGTGGACTGTTGACACAATACAGGGCTCACATTTCCAGATTTCTCCTTTTTCTGTACCCAAACGGGCATTTTCTGAATGCAGTGACTGGGGAAACTGGTCTTTCCCTGGAGCTCTGCAACCGTTTATACAGGCAGTCCCATCCACTGAATAATGAAAGGTCTGTGTTTATGGATGAATTGTTTAACCAGATGGGCACAACTTCAACCTGCAGCTCTCTCTACCAGCAAAGTCAAAAGAAGTTCAAAAAAACTGAAAAGGCAGAAAGTGAAATGGTTTTTGAATTGAAAAGCACCAGGTGTAAAAAAAAAATTTTTTTCCACCAACAACAGCAACAGTTCTATAGAAGTGCAGAAACTCATATTCAAAACCGGCAACAGCCTCTAAAGAGTGGTGACAGTGACACGGCACCTCATAATATAGCTGATCAGTGGACAGCAAGGGTGCTGCTGCACGTGCCCCAAAGCCACTATTTAAAATATTCTACTCATTTTAAAATTAATTTTAACATGCATTATACATTTTTCACATTTTGTGATATAAAATGAAAGATAAATTCTGCCTTGGCTGCATGTACAAGGCCACCATTAACTTCAAAGGGAGCTCAATGAACACATCTGAGAGCAAAGGATTGTTGTTGTTCTTGTTTTATTCACAACATTGTGAAAAGCTTTCAACAACAATAAACCACAAGTGCAAAGGGTTGGGGTTTTATAATATAGTACACATACATACCAGGTGTGTTCAAATACAAATGCGCGCACACACACACATTTATCTATCAAATGGCTGTGTAATTTATCACATGGATATTATCTCCAAATGCGTGTGTATTATACACACATACATATGTGTAACGCATACACATTTTTAACATGAAGAAAAGGAGGACTTGTGGCACCTTAGAGACTAGCCAATTTATTTGAGCATAAGCTTTCGTGAGCTACAGCTCACTTCATCGGGCATCCGATGAAGTGAGCTGTAGCTCACGAAAGCTTATGCTCAAATAAATTGGTTAGTCTCTAAGGTGCCACAAGTCCTCCTTTTCTTTTTGCAAATACAGATTAACACGGCTGTTACTCTGAAACCCATTTTTAACATGTGCACTCTAATAAACTAAGTACAGATGAATGGATCTTATTTTTTAATTGTGGACAAAATACTCATCAAGTGAATTTTTATGCTAGAAACTTTTCAAATTATATCTATTCAAATTATAACTATTCAACTTTTCAACTCAACTCTTCCAAAGTTTTTACAGAAAATGAATGGTTAAATCCCCCGCACTGCTGTGAAAATCTCAACGAGCAGATAAGCAAATGGAAGTGAATCATGAATGGATGTCTATATTCAGATCTTCCAGACACAACAGATACTGGACAAAATCTCATTGCTATTTGATTTATGCTCTTATATTGCTTGGGTACTTCAACCAAATGTTTCAAATTATTTATAATAGATCATTGTGGGATCCTTATTTTTATGATTTCACTAGTTGTTGACTGCAAAAGTGATATATGCGATTTACTTTACCTTTTTGCAAACTTCAACAGAAAAAATGGTTATTAAAATTCACCCAGCTGTAGACTCCTCTTTATTCTAATCCTTCTTAGTGTGTCCTTAACCTAAGTTCAAAAGGTATGAATCTGACATTTGCATTATGTAAGAATCTTTCTTTCATTAGATCCATGCAGGAATTAAAGGGGAAAAAAGCAATACTATATACACATATATTACTGTATATGCACTACTATTTATATAGAAAGTCTACATGCTTATTTAATCATCTCAGGAATCCTGTACACAATCCTTTGAGCATCAGTATACTGGCAAAGAGGAAATCTATGTTTGCTTTCATAATATTGCATAAATCTAACTCTAGGGACATACCAAAATTCTTTATTAGTCACCTGCAAGTTACTGTAATATATTAACCATATCAAAAACAAACTGTCTTTAACTATACAGTCTCATTTTCAATTCCCTAGCTTCCAGTCACTAAATATGAACCAGCCATAGAATAAACACTCAAAACCCTACAAACATCAACTATTCCAAAGCTAGCTTTGGTCTCTATTTTTCCTAATGCTTAGATATTAGTTGTTTCATTTTTGCTGACTGATCATTTAAACTCATATCTATTAAGTCTTTGGGCTTTAGGAGTTTCCGTTCTAACTACTGAGGAATCTGAGATCTCCTTTAGGTTTCCTGGAATGAGAGGTTAAATATTTTTCAAGAGGTGTGAAAAATGAACCATTTCCTTTAGCCTGTCTGTGGATAACTCTTCATCTCTTACCAACAAAAGCAACAGGATAAAGCTTCACCACACTAGCATTCCATAGTCTTTAAAACTGAATTACACAACAAGGAAGTAAGAAGCTTTACACTTGTAAAAATGCAGATCTTGGCAGGTAAGGAAAAAAGAACATATTGTTATTATTATCTGTTTTTTATCTTAAATCCATCAGTATATCTTTTCAGTAGTACACTCAGAGAGCTACACACATGTTTCTAATTACAATGATTGATAGTTTAGTGTAAAATATTCACTAAGAAATTAATGAAAGTCAAAATTTGAGGTTTTCCCCAAAATGGTCCAATTTCACACACACAAAAAGTTTTAAATGAAGAACAGGATAACTAACAAAAATGTAATCATACTACTCAAAAATGGCCTAATTTTAAAGAAAAAATTATGATATTTTAATTCAATTCAGAAAATGATCCATTTTCTTTTCAAAAACATGTGCCCAAAATTGAATGTTTGCATATTTTGGTGCCAAAATTCCATTTTGTGAAATTTGTGAAATTTTATAAGAACACAATTTTGTGGGCATGATATCATACATTTTCACAGCTGCAGTGAATGTTGGGCATGTGTGTATATTCCATCATAGAATATCTATCTACGTATTATCATTTATATTATTTCAGGTCACACTAACATGAGTATCAAGTCTACAGAATTTTCAGATTCTCAAGGATGAACATATTCAATGTAATTCAATTACAGGCCATACCTGCAGATGTCCCACTGCACCACCGAGTCCGGATACAGTCGCTGGGGTTCTGCATGGGCGCAGCAGCATATTTGTGCATTACCAATTTCAATGTCAGAACCCCCATGTAAAAAATGAGTTCTATTAATTAAATTAGGATGTAATCACACAACTCTCATTTGGTTTCAACAGGACTCTTTGCATGTGTAAGACCTACTTTTACAAGTCAGGGCCACATGATCTAGCACTTTCATTGTACCGCTCCCCAGTGCTAGAGATCTGTCATTTATCTGTAAAGCACCAGGCACATCTACTATACTGAATAAATTATAAGTAAATAAATAAATAAATAAATAGATAAATAACAGAATTTATTATATAATAAATCACCGCGGGTGAAATCTTGGCCATTTAAAGCCAACCACTGAAGTCAATGGCAAAGTCCCATTGACTTTAATGGAGACAGGATTTCTCTTTGTATGACTACTTGCCTATTTGTTCCCTAGATCAAAGTAGTGGGGCTAATACTCTGTTCCTTTACACTGGTTTTGAAGTCTATGAGTGCTATGCTGGTGTAAAACCAGTGTAACAGAATGGAGAATCAAGCCTAATAATTAACAACATTGATCAATTGTCATAATGTAGCTCAAATTCAATAGCCACTGCAGAGGCAGGAAGAGTTTGCACATAGGAGTTGCAATAAAATGACATAACTGGGTGAGCTAAGATGGAAGTGAATTATGAGACCCTTTCAGTAGAGGACTTAAGCTGTCATCTTTAATTCTGGATGTCTTCGGTTTTATGGCAAATTTTAAGTCACACCCTTGAAGCTTTTTAGCACAGTTTTTATATTCAACAAGATGAGAAAAAGACCAATGAGTTAAATATCTTAAATTCCAGTGTAATGGTTTTCATATATATTTTTAAAAGGAAAATGTTGCACCACAAAACACAGGTTGGTAGGTTTTGGCAGAACACAACAATACCAAGGCTATAAATTTGTTTTAAAAAAAGTTCAATTACTTACAAGAAGTGTCATGATCTTAAAGCAAAGAATATATACACCATCATAACCTCATCCATAGATAACTGAAATTTCAAGGAACAGCTGAAGAATGTTAATGATCAATAAAGAAGATTTACCTCACAGGTTCAAAGTTGGAGAGTGGTATTAAATATATGGTCCTTGCAGAGCTAATTTTGTTTCACTTACACTTTGGTTCTGAAAGGACTGGTATAACACAATGACATTTCAATAGCATGACATTGCATTCATTTGCCACAAAACTACAAAAGGCATTGCTTTTCCGAGAAAAGGAACTCACTGTCAAGAACCTGTAGTAGAATGAAAGACAGTAGATAAACTCTAAGAATTTCGGTGCCAATTTTAATCTTGCTTTAAGGTTTACTGACAGCCGTACTAGGGCTTGAGTAACCGATGAAGCATCTGTTTCCACCCTTCTATCATCCATAATGTAAACGAGCAAGATCTATAAAAATCTATGCAAGTCTGAGACTCCCAGTCTGACACAAACACATAATTATGTCTGCAGCTACACAGATAGAAAGTTAGAATGCCTTTCTTAACTACATCTAGATATTGACACCCTGCTGTTAGTTAACCATTAGCTAACTGTTAAGGACAACTGGTCTGATTCTATCATCTTCCTCAAAACGTTCCTTTTAATTTCCTTTTTAAATTGATACTTTAAAATATTAAGGTCTATTTTGCCATATCCAGGAGAATTTCTTCTGTCCTTTCATTTAATTATCTATTTCAGAAGTACTGTATGTGAGTCACATGAATCTGAAGAATCAATAAAATATGTAAAATAGTTGTTATTTTAGTGCCTAATCTGAATAATCTATCTAATAAGTAGAGACGGTTCCAGGCTGCAAAGTTTGGAACAGAGTCTGAACTTCTCAGAACTGAGGGCTGCTCAGATCTAAGGATTTTAGCTAATGTTCATCTTTAGCAGCAGTGTTTTCTAACAGCTTTAAGATACTGAAAGCAGGTGGAGTACAGACCTGACATGAATGCCTCATACACAGGTGCGGTACCAACTAGCTCCTTATACACCCGTCAGGTAAGATAATGGACTCAAAAAGAAAACAGTTTTGTTCTCAAAGACATCCATTCAACCCCATTAATGTTAATGGTGCTGCATGGTGTTATTTGAGAGCAAATTTTCACCTGGGTTCTAAATTGGAAATACTAATACAATGAATCTCTCCCATGTCTAATTACATTATTTGGATACAGCACGTTGCATTTCTGGTATTACATCTATCATGATATGCCTTACGTTATTTCTGACCAGCAGAAGGGCAACCAGAATTTTCATAGAGCTCTCCCTCTGCTGCCCTCCACCCAGCACCCCACACTTCCCCCTACCTACTGCCACTGTACCCAGCCTGGAGCTCTCCCTCCTACACCCACATTCGCTCCCCTCCCTGCTGCCCCACACTCAGACCCACTCTCTCCCCACTCCACCCAGGTCCACACACACTCCCCTCCTGCTGTCGCACACTGTGTCTTATGCTCTTCCCCCCGCACAGACACACATTGCCCTGCACCCAGCTCCGAGCTCTCCTCCCCGCACCCAGTCGTGTGGTCTCTCCTTCCCACACCCAAACCAGATCTCTTACCCAGAGAGGTGATGTGACAGGACAGTTTGCCCCTTAAAGGCATAATGGTCAGCCCACCACATCATGTGGCATGGCATGGCTGCTAAGGGTTTGAAAAGTCTGATTATACATGAGGACCCAGGAGACATTGGGAGAGAGGAAGCGGTCCTGGGAGTAAGAAATGTTTGGGAGGAAATCCCATTACTATTTCTTAAAGGACTCCGGGGCCAGAAGCCTTGCAGGGAGGGCAGGGCAAGGCTCCCCCGCTCTTCCCTACCAACTGGGGATAAGTTGGGGGAGCCTTATCATAAAGGCTGTCTCCGCACTCAGAGTGGATACCAGCAGGGAAAGCTGGCCTGCTGAGCAGCCTGAAGCCTAAGAAAAGGGGCCAGCTGGGGGAGAAGCTGGTTAAGGCCGCTCGGCTGGCTAATCCACAACTCAGCTTCAGAGAGTTGAGGGGAGAGCTAAGGAGAGACTAGAACATAAGAACAGCCCTATTGGGTCAGACCAAAGGTCCATCTAGTCCAATATCCTGTCTTCCAATAGTGGCCAATGCCAGGCGCCCCACAGGGAATGAACAGACAGGTAATCATCAAGTCGCCCATTCCTAGTTTCTGGCAAACAGAGGCTAGGGACACCATTCCTGCCCATCCTGGCTAATAGCCATTGATGGATCTATCCTCCATGAACTTATCTACTTCTTTTTTAAATCCTGTAATAGTCTTGGCCTTCACAATATCAAGAGAATCTAATTAAGAGAACTTGGGAGACTCCTGAGTAGGAAGAAAGTGCGGGACTAACTAATATAGCTCAGTTCTAGACAGGAGAGCTGGGAATTCCTGCTTAAGGAAGGACAGACAGAAGTAACCCAGAGAAAGAAGTAAAAAGGTTTCCAGAAACAGAGTGTTTACAAGCCCAGGAAAGAAGAGTCTCTTGAAGGAAGACCGGTAGTTGTATGAAGCCTGAGACGATGAATGCCCCAGGTGTAGCTGAGAGCACTTGTACTTACACTCATGGCTCTTGTAAATAAAGGAGACTCTTGGAAGGGGGCACTCTTTGATAAAAAGATCTGCCTGGACTTGTTTATAACTTGGGTGAAGGGAAGTGAGGCAGGACTCACAAGCATTACCATTCCTGACTGAAAGGGGGAACACGAGGGTGGACACCACGCCATCACAATGTCATGCAAATTTGACCCAGTCGCCCCTCCATCACACCAGCCAGGAAGGGGCTTCACCATTAGGTACCCCAATCCAGTTGATGCCAATATTATGCCCTTACTTTTCAGCTCTCTATTTAGCAAAAACTGACAACTCGTTGAGACAAGCAATTCTAGAATGGATACACAAAATGTTTGGGGGTGGGGGTGGGGTGTATTCCTTACCTATTTTAGGCCCCAGTGAAGCAAGATAAATAAGCACATGCCTAACGAGTGAGTAGTCACATTGACTTGTATAGGACTATTCAGAAGCTTAAAGTTTGACCCGTTTATGTAAATTGCTTAATATGTATTTGGACCAAAATGCAAACAGACACCCACATTTTTATATGAGCAAGGGAGTCAGATAACGTAGGTGCCTCAATCTGCAAGTCCTATAATCATTCGGGATGCATCTGTTCTGGTTTATTTATTTGTTCCTGTGCAGTGAATGTTTTTCTTTAACATTTTTTTTAATACTGAAGTTTCTTGAACATATTTTTACTCTTACTAGTACATCTGATTATTTTTAATTCCTCATACCAAACCTCCAGGCACCTTTGCAAAGAATATCTACAAACAGTGTTTAGAACAGATTGAATACATTCTAGGCAATTTGTCCTAAGGCATGCAAATACTAAGAAGTAGGATACACTCAGACAGATTCCTTCTCTTATTGAGGGGTGAGGAGAGGGTACTGACTTAAATTAAAAGTATCCTCTGGAAAGAGGAACAGAGAGTGTGGCTAAAGCAGTCTGCAGTTAAAATCACAAATCGTCCTGTTCTGGACCCTGAAATCCATGTTAGCCAGTCTCTTTCTGCAGCTCCTAACTTGTTTCTTTTTGTACCTCAACATCCTACAGGTCCTTTATCCTTAACATACTCTTTTACCCATCCTCATACACCTATTTTCTACATGCGTTTGTAGAGCAATATGATACCAGCATTAGCCCAATGCAAAGCATATCCAAGAAATAAAGTGGTTGTTGAAATCTTTCCTTGTATTAGGCTGAAATGCAATACAAGTAAATGTTTGAATGAGAAAATCTTTACAATAATAGTCTAACCATTATTAATTATTATATATTTATTGTAGTAATATTAATTATGACAGATAAACTCATTTGTTAATAATGAAGATGCCAAGTGTACTTCAATGGGATTTTTTTGTTCAGTATTCATTAAAAGGACTATTATTTTAAACGGCTTCCAAAAATATTAATACATAATGTTAAACTGAAATCCATACTTCAGTTATGTTCGTGAAGCAACTGGCAAGGTTTGCTTAAGAAATTTCATGCCCGAGCTTTAGAAGTGTGCACCCTAACCTTCTTTGACACATAATTCAAGATAAACACTTTCTTCGTGACAGACATTTCAAGAGATCAAAGAGTGGAACAAAGGCAGACGGTGACATGAAGCACAAGTTCTGGACCATTAAGATGAATGGATAGATTAGCTGGAAAATTCATGATGACACATTGGGCTGGCTGAAGTGGCTCTGTTTATGTAATTACAGCTTGGGTGCCTAGGGGATATGATGCTGTAAACAACAATTTTACAGTACTGCCCCTGTAGGAGAGCTCCTGCAGTATTTCAGCAAGCCCGTCCATCAGTGCCAATCAATGCAATTCACCTCACATCTCATTACAGGTTTTAAGCACTTAGATGTCATCTAGCAGAGGACAAATAGTTCATTAGAAAAACTGTTATGGAACAAATACAACCTTTATGCACAACATTCCAAACAACATTCAAGTGTAATGCCAAATAGGGCTAAATAAAAGTCAAACAAGTTAAATTAGCTATAATGGAGTGCGCTCTTTGTATAGCCCAATCACCCAACCGGCCCATGTTTATGATTTATTGACATAGTGTTCTGCTTGCCAAACACAAACGTGTTTTATAACGCATATCCCAGATACAGAGAGTGAGATTGGGAGTGTTGTTTTCACCTCTGAAGCTTTCTTTGTGATGTGAATAAGGAATAAACCAATGATTTGTTTTGTTTGCTGAAGCTCAATGTGTTCAGCCCACCATCTAAATTAATGTTTTCAGCAACGTTGTAGACCGTAAGACGGACTTTAGAGCATGCCATGACAGCAAAAATCTGGCCAAGGTTTCTCTTTCAATGGCAGTTTGAAAGGATATGTAATTAATTAAAACTGTGATTTATGAGATTCTAAGTGGAGCTACACTCACTGATTTGCTGACGATTACAGGAAGAAAGCTATCCACACAGCTGGCAAATCCTAGAGTGCTGGAATATAGAGATAGTGGGGTGGGGGGAGGGGGAAAGCTAGGGTTTCTTGAACTTGTTCACAGGTGCCTTCCAAACAGTTGCACATTTCTTTTCATGCTAGGAACTCCACTGCACATTTCTCAGAAAAGCAGAAGGTCTCCTCTAAAGCTAGAATTCCCTCCCCTAGAAATGAAAAAGCACAAGTGATAGGGAGCTACCCTGCAATGGCAGGAAGATGGACTAGCTCAGTCATTCCCCATATTTTTTCTCCATAGGGTGGATAACATGTTAATAGAGAGTTTGTTGCCTGTTTGCAAACACAGAGACCACCTTCCTTCTCAGTCACAGTCACAGCCTCCATGGCAAGAATAGCAACTGCTTACTTGGAAAGGGAATATATGAACAATAATGTATTTTTAGATCCTTTAAATGCCATTTAACAACTGGAAGCAAGGAGGATAATCAGTACCATGATGAATGCCAGCGAGTGTGCCAGAGAGCCCAGTTTGCATTCTAGTCTAGAAGTTCGCATAGTCTGCGAACTGTTGCACTAGATGTCCTCGTTGGCATTTCTCATTTCTAATTTTTTTTATTGCTATTTTGTCATTGTGGGTAACATTTTACTATATTAGCAGGATTTAGAGGTTATAGTGGACAAGCAACTGAACATGAGCTCCCAGAGCAATACTATGGCAAAAAGGCTGATGTGATCTTTTGCTAGAGTAGAAGTATGCTTTTACCTCTGTATACACCGTTGGTGAGTACACTGGAATCCTGAATATAGCTCTGGTGTCCACATTTTAAAAAGGATGATGAAAATTTGGAGAGCGTGCTGAAAACAAAAGCCACAAATATTATTTGAGGACTGGAAAAAATGCCTTTCAGTGAGAGACTTAAAGAATCTGTTTAGCTTTTCAAAAGGAGGGCTGAGAGGCAACTTGATTACAGAATATAAAAGTACTATCCTGGGGAGAAAATACTGGTATTAAAGCATTTTTTAATCTAGCAAAGAAAGGCATAACACAAACCAATTGCTGGAAGCTGAAGCCAGACAAATTCAAAATAAAGATCAGGCACACGTTTTTAACAGTGAGGGTGATTAACCACTGGAACAAACTGACAAGGGAAGTGGTAGACTTTTCATCTCTTAATGTCTCCAAATCAAGACTGGATGCCTTTCTGGCATATATACTTTAGCCAAACATAAGTTATGCTTTAGTCAAACACAAGTTATTCGGCTCAATATAGGGGTAAGTGGGTGAAACGTAATGGTCTGTGCTATACAGACTAGATGATCTAATGGTCCCATCTGGCCTTAAGCTCTATGAATCTCTATAGTAAGAGAATTAAAGGAAAAATGGCAGAATGCCAGTTCCAAACACCAGTGTTAAACTGAAGTGACCATACAACACATTTCCAGTTCTGGGTTTGATCTTGGGGCCACATTCTAGCTGCTTCATTGGAACAGGGAAGCCCTCAGCTTGGTGGATCAGGCCCCTGTGCAGAGGATGCCAGTGCAGGGGCTGTTGCCAGGATGAAGAGGTAATTGCCAGGACTCCCCTACTCCCAGGCTCCCTTAGGAAGCTGAACCAACACAGAGCAGCCCCAGGCATCTCTGCATAAATCCCTCCTAGCTGCACTGACTGCTCCACAGCCATGGCAGGAAATCTGACCCTCTGTCACATCAAAAGCACACTCTCCTTCAAGACTCTGCCCGGGGCCACCCCACTTACATCTCTGCCCTTGTGTCTTACTACAGAGCCATTAAAGTTATATATTTTGTCAACTGCAATCACCTTACAGTCTCTTCCAAGCTGTGCTCCAGCAAGCTTCACTGATGTAAAACATAAATTAGAGCAACTCTTAGGCTGCTCTAACTAGCAAGGCAGAAAATCAGCTTAGAGGCACATATGCCTCCCCAGGAGTTGTGTCAAGCATGACTGGCACAACTAAGGATTGCTCAGAACCTGAAAAGCACTTTCGGCAGCTTCAGGATAAAAGGTGCTATATGTTGTAAAATTAATATATTATTTCCATCAGTATTAAGATTTTTGTCCTGGAGAAGCCATCTTGTCAGGGTTTGAAACCAAGGGTACGTCTACAGTATGAAATTATTTCGAAATTATTTTATTCAAATTTTTGTAAGTTATTTTATACATTTGGTCTTCTGTGTCCCCACTAAAGCGCATGAATTCGGCAGATTGCATCCACAGTACCAAGGCTAGCATCGAATGTCGGAGCAGTGCACTGTGGGTAGCTATCCCACAGTTCCCACAGTCCCCGCCGCCCACTGGAATTCTGGGTTAAGCTCCCAGTGCATGATGGGGCAAAAACATTCTCACGGGTGTTTCTGGGTGTGTGTCGTCAGAAAGCTATGGCAGACAATTGTTTCGCACCTTTTTGGCGTGCAGATGCCACACTGCTTTCAGCAGACGGTGCACCGCTGCTCTCCTGCTACTATGAATCCACCTCTCCAACTCAACTCTGCTCAGCCATCGTGAACCGAGCAGTACAGCTTCCGCCGCCAACTCTCCTCTCCCGCTATTGCCGTGCTTCCAAGCTTCTCCATGTTGTCTGTCCTGGGGTCCCACCTCCGTGAAAGCCACAGAAGACAACCATTTTCAGCCTTTGTTTGGCTACCGTGAACCAAACAGCACAGCTTCCACTGCCACTCTGCTCTCCTACATTTCACGTCCTTTTTCCAGGATTGCCTGTGCAGGCGCCATAGCCATGGAGCCCGATCAGATCTCTGCTGCAGTTTTGACCATTGTAAATACCTCACGCGTTATCCAGCAGTATGTGCAGTACCTGCAAAAGCGGGCGAGGAAGCGACGACAGCGCAATTACTATAGTGATGAGGACATGGACACAGACCGCACGGCATGTGGTGATTGGGAGATCATGCTGCTGTTGGGCCAGGTTCATGCTGTGGAATGCCGATTCTGGGCCTGGGAAACAAGCACAGACTGGTGGGACCACATTGTGGATGGCTTTAATGCACTGGGGTTCCCTAACTGCGGCGGGGCGATAGATGGAACGCATATCCCTATCTTGGCCCCAGAACACAGGAGTGGCCAGTACATAAACCACAAGGGGTACTTTTCCATGGTATTGCAAGCACTGGTGGATCACAAGGGACATTTCATCGACATCAATGCGGGATGGTTGGGAAAGGTTCATGAACGCTCGCATCTTCAGGAACTCTGGTCTGTTTGAACAGCTGCAGGAAGGAACTTACTTCCCAGACCAGAAAATTACTGTTGGGGATGTTGAAATGCATATAGTTATCCTCGGGGACCCAGCCTACCCCTTAATGCCATGGCTCATGAAGCTGTACACAGGCACCCTGGACAGTAGTAAGGAGCAGTTCAACTGTAGGCTGAGCAAGTGCAGAATGGTGGTAGAATGTGCGTTTGGATGTTTGAAAGCGCGCTGCTGCAGTTTACTGACTCAGTTAGATCTCAGCACAACCAATATTCCAATTGTAATTGCTGCTTGTTGTGTTCTCCACAATATCTGTCAGAGTAAGGGGTAGACATTTATGGTGAGGTGGGAGGTTGAGGCAACTCACCTGGTGGCCAGTTTCACACAGCCAGACAACAGGGCGATTAGAAGAGCACAGCAGGGTACATTGCACATCAGAGAAGCTTTGAAAGCCAGTTTCATGACTGGCCAGGGTATGGTGTGAGAGTTGTGTTTGTTTCTCTTAAAGTTACCTGCCCCCTATATATATATTAAAGGAAGTAAAGTCACAATTGTTTAAAAACAGTTCTGTATTATTTGTTGCACAAAACACTGAGAGAAATCAGAAGCTAGACGGAGGGGGGGTGGATTGGGGGGGAGTGGAGGAGGAGGGAAGGACAAGTCCAGAAACCAAATAAAAATTTAGGATATGCCAGCTTTCTGCTGCTTGTGCAATCCTCTGGGGTTGACTGTGTGGGTCCCTGTAGCCTCCCTCTCCGTGTTCTTGGGCGTCCGGGTGAGGAGGCTATGGAACTTGGGGAGGAGGGAGGGCGTCAGGGGCTGCAGCGGCAGTCTGTGGTCTTGCTGCCTTTCCCGCATTAAATCTACCATACAGTGGAGCATGTCAGTTTGCTCCCTCATGAGCTTGACCATAGCATCCTGCCTGCTCTCATTGCACACGTCCCTCCTCTCTTTGTATTCATGTAACGTTTTACAGGACTCCATAATTATTTGCCTCCATGCATTCAACTGGGCCCTATCAGTGCGGGAGGACTGCATGAGCTCGGCAAACATGTCGTCCCGAGTTCGTTTTTTCCGCCTTCTAATCTGGACCAGCCTCTGGGACGGAGTCGATAGGGGCAGTGTTGAAACATTCGCACCTGCAGGAGGAGAAAAAGGGAGGGTAGTATTTTAAAGATACATTTTAGAGAACAAAGGGGACACTCTTTCTCAGTGAAACAGGCAATTCATAGTACACAGCACATGCTCTTTCTGTACAAGGTCGCATTTTGCCTCTTATATTGAAGTGCCTCCCACTTTGGTGTGAGTAAGCCAACACATGCAGCCAGGGAACAGAATTCTTCTTGCAGGCAGTGGCCAGGCAACAGAATTCATCTTGCAGGCAGCCTAAGGGCTCTCTGGGATGATCGCTTCACACAACACCCTCTCCCCCCCCACAAACTGTGGGGCTCCAATGAGGCTCTGAGCAGGGATGAGCCCTTTAAACTAAATGTGAACAGCCCAGCGCAGCTCTGGTGAGGCTCTGAGAAGGGATGAGCCCTTTAAACTAAACGCGAACAGCCCAGCTGTTTCCCCCCACCGTGTGGCTCCAATCAAGCTCTCACTCACCAGAAGTGCCTTCTCCAGGGTCATGGTCTGGGAGCATGCTTTGGGAGTAGGGGGAGGCTATTGGCTCCAGCGTTAAGAATAGTTCCTGGCTAGGGGGGAAAACAGATTCCCCACTTGCCGCCTGTGCACTGTCCTCCTCCTCTTCCTCTTCGTCTTCCAAAAACTCATCCTCCTCAATCCATGCTACTCCCCCCTTGCAGGTGTCCACGGACAGTTGTGGGATAGTGGTGTCATCACTCCCCATAACTGCATGCAGCTCACGGTAGAAGCGACATGTTAGGGGCTGTGACCCAGAGTGCCCGTTCACCTCCCTGGCTTTTTGGTACACTTGCCTGAGCTCCTTGATTTTTGTATGACACTGTTCTGTGTCCTTGGAGTAGCCTCTTTCCGTCATGGGCCTGGAGACTTTAGCATACGTATTTGCGTTCCTTGTTTTGGAACGTAGTTCTGCCATAACATATTCATCTCCCCAACATGCAATGAGATCCAGTACCTCCCTTTCAGACCATGTTGGAGCTCGTCTGCAAATCCGGGACTGCGTGGTTACCTGTGATGGTGGACTGTACTGATGGTCACCTGTGATGGTGGTGACCAAACAAGAAATTCAAAAGTTCCCGGGGCTTTTACTGCCTACCTGGCTAGTGCATCGGCGTTCAGAGTGTTGTCCAGAGTGGTCACAAGGGAGCATTCTCGGATAGCTCCTGGAGGCCAATATAATCGAATTGCGTCCACAGTACCTGTAACCCGGAACTGCGATCTCGATTTTAGCGCTACTCCACTTGCCGAGGTGGAGTACAGAAATCGGAGTAAAGAGCCCTTTAAATCGAAAAAACTGGTTTGGTCATGTGGATGGAACCAGTTTTATTTCGAGGTTACTCAGCTAATTCCAAAATAACCGCGTACTGTAGACCAGGCCCAAGAAAGAATGGATGCAAACACCATTTAATTACTTCATGTGATATTACCATAATTCTGTTACTAGTATGAGAGATGCTAGCTGCACTACTTATGTTGATAACTTAGCATACTTTTTATGGATCATATAATTACCCTGTAGAATGAACTGCCACAGGATACTATTGAAGCTAGTTATTTAGTCAAATTGAGAAAAGGATTATACATATATATGAATAAGGAACAGCATATGATGTTGTTCTAGCTACATTAAAACATAAGCAATATCAGTCCTGTTGCTTCGAGTTATAAACTAATTGCCATCTGAGGTTAGGTAGGAATATCTTGCTCATTTCATATTTGGCTGGGTGCATTACCTGGTTTTTTTTACCTCTCTGTGACTCATCAGTTACAGTATGCACAACTGCCTAGAGACATACAAAAATAACATGTTTTAATATTTTGTGTAAAACAAAATACACATTAAACTTGCCCAATATCATATCCTTTCATTGTATATTATCCTTTAATACTCTGGTAAGTGAAAACTTTTTGTTGCTGTAAAATCTAGGAAGAACACTGAGAGAACATGATAAATACAACATGTAATTTGGTAGGATCATACAGGACTCAGTTCATCATTCAATAGAATAAGTCAACAGCAGTCCTAACAGTTCAGGATCATTCTTCACTGCAAAGTCAAACTGCATGCACAGGATTTTAATTTTCTAAAGTAAAATGTTGGTCCATTCAATTACTTTTATCAGTAGCATACCCTGGTATTTATTCTACTTTTCCCACATTTTTAGACCAAATTAGTCCAGAAGTAGCCCTCAAATTCATGAAAGCAAAGTTTATCTGAGAATTCTATTACTATACAATACCATCATTAAGTTTAACTAATTTACAATGATTCATGTTCCTGTTTTGAAAATGACAAAGGTTCTCCAATTTATAAATTGTAAAAAACCCTTCACTGTGCAGGAAGAAACACCTAATGAAGAGCGATAGAATAAACCTAGTTTTGTGCACACCAGTAACAGATTGTTTCTGTTTACATCGTATCTATATTTAGAAAAGGGGAAAAAAGTAAGCCAGACCAGCTAGTCTGACCTCAGTGGTATGTAAGGTTTTAAAACAAACTGTAAAGGAAAGAATAATTAAATTAATGGATGTAAACAGTAAAGGGGATGTAATGCAACTAAGGTAGATCATGCCAAATTAATGTGATTTCTGTCATTGAGAAAATAACCGACTTTTTAGATTAGGGATGTGCAGTAGATCTACTGGCCTGTCTATACTTAAAACGCTGCAGCAGCATTTTGTAGTGCTTTAGGGACAGACAGTTTACCTACAGTCCCGTTAACGTAGGTAAACTGTCTACACCGGGGATTAGCTTGGTTTAACCGCATTACTCAGAGGTGCAGCTATTTCACACCCCTGAGTGACGCAGTTATATTGACTTAATTTCCTACTGTAGACCAGGCTTAATATAATTGGATGTAAGGGTATGTCTACACTACGGAATAAGGTCGAATTTATAGAAGTCGTTTTTTTAGAAATTGGTTTTATATATTCGAGTGTGTGTGTCCCCACAGAAAATGCTCTAAGTGCATTAAGTGCATTAACTCGGCGGAGCGCTTCCACAGTACCAAGGCTAGAGTCGACTTCCGGAGTGTTGCACTGTGGGTAGGTATCCCACAGTTCCCGCAGTCTCCGCTGCCCATTGGAATTCTGGGTTGAGATCCCAATGCCTGATGGGGCTAAAACATTGTCGCGGGTGGTTCTGGGTACATATCGTCAGGCCCCCGTTCCCTCCCTCCCTCCGTGAAAGCAAGGGCAGACAATCGTTTCGAGCCTTTTTTCCTGAGTTACCTGTGCAGACGCCATACCACGGCAAGCATGGAGCCTGCTCAGGTAACCGTCACCCTATGTCTCCTGGGTGCTGGCAGACGCGGTACGGCATTGCTACACAGTAGCAGCAACCCCTTGCCTTGTGGTAGCAGATGGTACAGTACGACTGGTAGCCGTCATCGTCATGTCCGAGGTGCTCCTAGCCACGTCGGCTGGGAGCGCCTGGGCAGACATGGGCGCCGGGACTAAATTTGGAGTGACTTGACCAGGTCATTCTCTTTAGTCCTGCAGTCAGTCCTATTGAACCGTCTTATGGTGAGCGGGCAGGCGATACGGACTGCTAGCAGTCGTACTGTACCATCTTCTGCCAGGCAGGCAAGAGATGAGGATTGCTAGTAGTCGTACTGTACCATCTTCTGCCAGGCAGGCAAGAGATGAGGATGGCTAGCAGTCGTACTGTACCATCTTCTGCCGAGCAGCCATGAGATGTGGATGGCATGCAGTCCTTCTGCACCATCTGCTGCCAGCCAAAGATGTAAAAGATAGATGGAGTGGGTAAAAAAAAAAAATAGACCAGATTTGTCTTGTACTCATTTGCCTCCTCCCCTGTCTAGGGGACTCATTCCTCTAGGTCACACTGCAGTCACTCACAGAGAAGGTGCAGCGAGGTAAATCTAGCCATGTATCAATCAGAGGCCAGGCTAACCTCCTTGTTCCAATAAGAACAATAACTTAGGTGCACCATTTCTTATTGGAACCCTCCGTGAAGTCCTGCCTGAAATACTCCTTGATGTAAAGACACCCCCTTTGTTGATTTTAGCTCCCTGAAGCCAACCCTGTAAGCCGTGTCGTCAGTTGCCCCTCCCTCCGTCAGAGCAACGGCAGACAATCGTTCCGCGCCTTTTTTCTGTGCGGACGCCATACCAAGGCAAGCATGGAGGCCGCTCAGCTCACTTTGGCAATTAGGAGCACATTAAACACCACACGCAGTATCCAGCAGTATATGCAGCACCAGAACCTGGCAAAGCGATACTGGGCAAGGAGGTGACGTCAGCGCGGTCACGTGAGGGATCAGGACATGGACACAGATTTCTCTGAAAGCATGGGCCCTGCCAATGCATGCATCATGGTGCTAATGGGGCAGGTTCATGCTGTGGAACGCCGATTCTGGGCTCGGGAAACAAGCACAGACTGGTGGGACCGCATAGTGTTGCAGGTCTGGGACGATTCCCAGTGGCTGCGAAACTTTCGCATGCGTAAGGGCACTTTCATGGAACTTTGTGACTTGCTTTCCCCTGCCCTGAGGCGCATGAATACCAAGATGAGAGCAGCCCTCACAGTTGAGAAGCGAGTGGCGATAGCCCTGTGGAAGCTTGCAACGCCAGACAGCTACCGGTCAGTTGGGAATCAATTTGGAGTGGGCAAATCTACTGTGGGGGCTGCTGTGATGCAAGTAGCCCACGCAATCAAAGATCTGCTGATATCAAGGGTAGTGACCCTGGGAAATGTGCAGGTCATAGTGGATGGCTTTGCTGCAATGGGATTCCCTAACTGTGGTGGGGCCATAGACGGAACCCATATCCCTATCTTGGCACCGGAGCACCAAGCCGCCGAGTACATAAACCGTAAAGGGTACTTTTCGATAGTGCTGCAAGCTCTGGTGGATCACAAGGGACGTTTCACCAACATCAACGTGGGATGGCCGGGAAAGGTGCATGATGCTCGCATCTTCAGGAACTCTGGTCTGTTTCAAAAGCTGCAGGAAGGGACTTTATTCCCAGACCAGAAAATAACAGTTGGGGATGTTGAAATGCCTATATGTATCCTTGGGGACCCAGCCTACCCCTTAATGCCATGGCTCATGAAGCCGTACACAGGCAGCCTGGACAGTGGTCAGGAGCTGTTCAACTACAGGCTGAGCAAGTGCAGAATGGTGGTAGAATGTGCATTTGGACGTTTAAAGGCGCGCTGGCACAGTTTACTGACTCGCTTAGACCTCAGCGAAACCAATATTCCCACTGTTATTACTGCTTGCTGTGTGCTCCACAATATCTGTGAGAGTAAGGGGGAGACGTTTATGGTGGGGTGGGAGGTTGAGGCAAATCGCCTGGCTGCTGGTTACGCGCAGCCAGACACCAGGGCGGTTAGAAGAGCATAGGAGGGCGCGGTACGCATCAGAGAAGCTTTGAAAACCAGTTTCATGACTGGCCAGGCTACAGTGTGAAAGTTCTGTTTGTTTCTCCTTGATGAAACCCCCCGCCCCTTGGTTCACTCTACTTCCCTGTAAGCTAACCACCCGCCCCTCCTCCCTTCAATCACCGCTTGCAGAGGCAATAAAGTCATTGTTGCTTCACATTCATGCATTCTTTATTCATTCATCACACAAATAGGGGGATGACTACCAAGGTAGCCCAGGAGGGGTGGTGGAGGAGGGAAGGAAAATGCCACACAGCACTTTAAGCACAGCACTTTAAAAGTTTACAACTTTAAAATTTATTGAATGACAGCCTTTTTTGGGGGGGGCAATCCTCTGTGGTGGAGTGGCTGGTTGGCCGGAGGCCCCCCCACCGCGTTCTTGGGCGTCTGGGTGTGGAGGCTATGGAACTTGGGGAGGAGGGCGGTTGGTTACACAGGGGCTGCAGTGGCAGTCTGTGCTCCAGCTGCCTTTGCTGCAGCTCAACCATACACTGGAGCATTCTGGTTTGGTGCTGCAGCAGCCTCAGCATTGAATCCTGCCTCCTCTCATCACGCTGCCGCCACATTTGAGCTTCAGCCCTGTCTTCAGCCCGCCACTTACTCTCTTCAGCCCGCCACCTCTCCTCCCGGTCATTTTGTGCTTTCCTGCACTCTGACATTATTTGCCTCCACGCATTCGTCTGTGCTCTGTCAGTGTGGGAGGACAGCATGAGCTCGGAGAACATTTCATCGCGAGTGCGTTTTTTTTTCTTTCTAAGCTTCACTAGCCTCTGGGAAGGAGAAGATCCTGTGATCATTGAAACACATGCAGCTGGTGGAGAAAAAAAAAGGAACAGCGGTATTTAAAAAGACACATTTTATAAAACAGTGGCTACACTCTTTCAGGGTAAACCTTGCTGTTAACATTACATACATAGCACATGTGCTTTCGTTACAAGGTCGCATTTTGCCTCCTCCCACTGCGTGACTACCCCCTCAACCTTCCCCCCTCCCTGTGGCTAACAGCGGGGAACATTTCTGTTTAGCCACAGGCAAACAGCCCAGCAGGAATGGGCTCCTCTGAGTGTCCCCTGAAGAAAAGCACTCTTTTTCAACCAGGTGACCATGAATTATATCTCACTCTCCTGAGGATAACACAGAGAGATAAAGAACGGATGTTGTTTGAATGCCAGCAAACATACACTGCAATGCTTTGTTCTACAATGATTCCCGAGTACGTGTTACTGGCCTGGAGTGGTAAAGTGTCCTACCATGAAGGACGCAATAAGGCTGCCCTCCCCAGAAACCTTTTGCAAAGGCTTTAGGACTACATCTAGGAGAACTGCAAATGCCAGGGCAAAGTAATCCTTTCACATGCTTGCTTTTAAACCATGTATAGTATTTTAAAAGGTACACTCACCAGAGGTCCCTTCTCCGCCTGCTGGGTCCAGGAGGCAGCCTTGGGTGGGTTCGGGGGGTACTGGCTCCAGGTCTAGGGTGAGAAACAGTTCCTGGCTGTCGGGAAAACCGGTTTCTCTGCTTGCTTGCTGTGAGCTATCTACAACCTTCTCATCATCATCATCTTCTTCGTCCCCAAAACCTGCTTCCGTATTGCCTCCATCTCCATTGAAGGAGTCAAACAACATGGCTGGGGTAGTGGTGGCTGAACCCCCTAAAATGGCATGCAGCTCATCATAGAAGCGGCATGTTTGGGGCTCTGACCCAGAGCGGCTGTTCGCCTCTCTGGTTTTCTGGTAGGCTTGCCTCAGCTCCTTCAGTTTCATGCGGCACTGCTTCGGGTCCCTGTTATGGCCTCTGTCCTTCATGCCCTGGGAGATTTTGACAAAGGTTTTGGCATTTCGAAAACTGGAACGGAGTTCTGATAGCACGGATTCCTCTCCCCAAACAGCGATCAGATCCCGTACCTCCCGTTCGGTCCATGCTGGAGCTCTTTTGCGATTCTGGGACTCCATCATGGTCACCTGTGCTGATGAGCTCTGCATGGTCACCTGCAGCTTGCCACGCTGGCCAAACAGGAAATGAGATTCAAAAGTTCACGGTTCTTTTCCCGTCTACCTGGCCAGTGCATCTGAGTTGAGAGTGCTGTCCAGAGCGGTCATAATGGAGCACTCTGGGATAGCTCCCGGAGGCCAATACCATCGAATTGTGTCCACAGTACCCCAAATTCGACCCGGCAACGTCGATTTAAGCACTAATCCACTTGTCAGGGGTGGAGTAAGGAAATCAATTTTAAGAGCCCTTTAAGTCGAAATAAAGGGCTTCATTGTGTGGATGGGTGCAGGTTTACATCGATTTAACGCTGCTAAATTCGACCTAAAGTCCTAGTGTAGACCGGGGCTTAGTAAAGCATTTGATGCAGTACTACAAATTCAGGCTAGAAAATAGAAGGTTTCTAACCATCATAGAATATCAGGCTTAGAAGGGACCTCAGGAGGTCATCTAGTCCAACCCCCTGCTCAAAGCTGGACCAATCCCCAATTTTTGGCCCAGATCCCTAAGTGACCTCCTCAAGGATTGAACGTACAGCCCTGGGTTTAGCAAGCCAATGCTCAAACCACTGAGCTATCCCTCCCCTCTCATCAGAGAGGTGAGGTTCTGGACTAGCCTCCCAATAGGAGCTGTGAGGGGGTGGGGGTCAAACAACTTAATTAGTTTTAAGAAACAGCTGGACAAATTTAGGAGTCCAACTGTATTATGGGGTTGCTTCTGATGCTAGGGGGTAGGTCTCAACAGGGCTCACTTCCAGTTTATGTCGAATATTCCTAAAAGCTCATTCTTCAGGGCTTGAGCTGGCCACCTACAGGGGTCAGGAAAGAATTCCGCCCCCCCCACCCCGAATGTATTCTGAGAGGGTTTGTTTTAATCCTTTCCTCTGAAGCATCAAAGGTGGCATGGCTGGAGATGGGCCATTGGATGGGGAGGGCCAGTGCTGTGAGGTGGCACTGAGCATTCTCCCTCTCAAGTGCTAGGCTGGCTGGTTCTTGCTCACATGTTCAGCATCTAACTGATTGCCATATGTGGGGTCGGGAAGGAATTTTCTCCCAGGTCAGACTGGCAGTGACCTAAGGGGGTTGTCGCCTTCATCTGCAGGGTGGCAGTGCAGTTCATTTGTCAGGCTTATCTGTTTATACTTCACTTAACCATTTCCCGGTCATTGCAGGGCCTCTCACACCGGTGCACCTCAGTCCCTCCTAGTCTCTGCCTGTGGCACACAATACTCTAGTCTCCTGAGGGATGGAATACTTTGATCTAATTTCGGTTTGGGGTTTTGTGTGGGGCGCTGGGTGGTGTTGGCGATCTGTGATATACAGGAGATCAGACCAGTTGATCTGCTGGTCCCTTCTGTCCTTAAACTCTAACACTCTATGACTCTCTAACAAGATCAATCATTCACCCAGTTCCCGAGAGTCACAGGAGGCACGTATGCTGGTCTGCTGCACAACAAAACACTGGGGGGTTAAGTAGCCCAAATTAAAAGGTTAGATTGTGCAGCAGTTTAACAAATCAGACTATTCTCTTGCAACCAAAGTGCTTCAAACTAGAAGAACTATAGATCCTTTGGGACTTTGCCTGGAGCTCTAGTTGGTCGACTCATGTCAACTCCTGTAAAAGCAGGAATGTGCTCCAGCTAACTAAAGAGCTAGCCAATGCTGAATTAGCACTTGCATTTGGACCAAAGTAGAAGAGGAAGGGAGAGAATCTCTCAAGAACAACAACCAAAAAATTGGCTGCAAGTTTTTTGCCTCTGTCAGTAAAGGACTGGCAAAAAAAATTCTCTCTCTGTGTGAAGTAGAAACGACAGTGCCACATTAAATTGCCTTTGTAAACCAGATATTTTTAAAAAACCTTGAAGGCAACATTTCTTCAAATGGCTTGAACTTAACTCTTCTGCTCTGTTAACAGAGAAAGTTAAGCTGAAAAACAAGACACAGGTCCCTAAGCCACGCAAATCTATACGATTCTTTGGATCTTGAGTTCAGTTACCTCCTTTTGAACACTGCTAGGTAGGCTAGGCCAGAAACAACATGTGATTTCCTCTTCCCGGATCAGAGGAATTTGAGTTAAGAGTTTGCAAAAGGTATAGCCTGAGGATTCTCATGCTTGAATTTGATTTAAAGATGCAGTTTAAATTTGCAGCTGTTATTTAAAAAAAGGAAAAACAGTTGACAGGCATAAACTCAATGTTCAATGCTTCTGGTTAAACTTTCACTAGTGATCCAAGCTCAGTGGTGCCAGGTCCTACCATGACAGCTTGTCTGATTCCAGCCCTTCTTTCCAGTGACCGAGGAGCCAGTTGGCTTGTTAAACTTTCCATTAGATTAGGAACAATCTACTCTCCAAATCACATAGGTACTGTAAGTGATGCCATTAATTTAGTCTGCCGTGCAGTTCTTTGCCTTTTATTGTGCCTTTTACTTCTATAAGCACTCAGCTAAAAGAAAGACAGTGGGACTGATTCTCCATTAGCGTACCTTATATGTTATCATTCACACCAGTGCAAAGTGAGTGTAGAAGGCTGCCATTTTCATTTAGTAGTATTTACGCCCACTTGGCTCTGGTGTAAATGACTGCAGATCATGCAGGTTAATGGAGAAATGGCCTATTTATACATTACACTTCCTTTTGAGGAGTATGTAAAGTTGAGCATAAGCTATTCTTTCCTCTCTTTAATTCAAGATGTGTTACGTTACACGCACTAGCCAATTGCTTATCTGATTTTAAAAGGTAATCCCTAATCAAAAAGGCAATAATGTTCTGTTATTCTTTACTACCAGTGGCAATATCCCCCAGGTGGTGAACTCAGGTACATAAGAAGTACCTCAACAGATCCCTGAAGGTGGATGGGAGTGGATTTAGGGTCACATAAGCTAAGCAAGGAGTCTCCACAACATTTGGATATACTTTAGGTAAAAAGCATCTCGACTTCTGGGTGCTAAAACACATTTCATTTACAAGGGCCTCATGCAAAGTCTATTGAAATGTTCACTTAGCACTAGTTTCACTGACATATTTACTCTATACATATTTACTCTAAGTTAGTTTTTTGTAGCCATAGACAGTTTTAAAGGAATTGTGAAAAGCAATCAAATTTGAGGTGTAAGTTTTTACTTTAAAGGGAATTGAGGGCTTTAACAAAAGAGTATAATGTTTCTTTAATATTTGTCCTTATAGCTAGCTTATTTCACATTGCAAATTCTACGATCCTTATTATTCCTCCTAATAAAAAACAGTGCATTTCCCTCTAGAGGTAACCTGGCAAAAGGGCTCAATCTGTTGGAAATTCACCAAAATAAATAAGATCACATTTATTCTTTAAGTCTTTGAGTATTAGACTGGTAAATCACTGGTGTTTTCCAACTCTCCCTACAGGATTTTACCCTCTTTGGTAATCTCCTAATATAAGCAGAAATGATAGCAATAGAAAGATAACACAAAATTGTCTCTGAATGTAAGCTCAATGATCTGATGCAGGCTAAAATTTTCCCTGGGGTTTGTTTATATTTTAATTTATTAAAAGCTGAAGTTACATGGTCAATGGTGCTTGCAACACATATGCAACAGATAATCCTCAAGGAAAATATGCTCCACGTAGTATCCCATTTTCATCTGACATTTATATTTATCATTACCCTGCTCTATGTTTTGAAAAAGCATTTAAAGGACATTTTATTTTTAATTGATTTTTTTATGATGATGGTGTTGCAGATACAAATAAGCCAGATCTAAGCCACAACATTTGGATTTGAATGTCTCCTAAATTGGGAAGCGTGTACTTGGATCCAGAGGTTTGGTCCATTTCCAGTTGTGGCAGCAAAGACAGCCATTTAGAAAAGGCACAGTAACACCTGTTGTGCAATGTAATTCCCTAAAGTCTCATTAGTTAGAATCTCTCAGGGTAAGTCTTCACTACCCACTGGCTCGGCAGGTAGTGATCGATCTATCAGGGATCGATTTATTGTGTCTCGTCTAGATGCAATAAATCGATCCCCAAGTCGATGCCTGTACTCCACCTCGGCAGGAGGAGTAAGTGGAGTCGACGGGGGAGATGCCGTGGTCGACTCACTGCCATGAGGACTTATGTGAGGTAGGTAAGTATTAACCCCATTTTACACCTAGAGATAGGAGGTGGAGAGTTTGTGACTTTCCCCAAGGTTGTGGAGAGAAAGCAAGTGACAGTCAAGATGAAAACTACAGGTCTTACAGCACTTTCAGGAAAAAGAGAGGATAATTCCAGTGTCTAGGCTAACCCTCACAGGTAAATAGGCTCTAAAGCCCAAAATATGGTGAGGGCACAACAGCTGTCTCATTTGCCTACATAGTCACTGTACTGCAAGTATGTAACTAATTGCATCCAATGCCTTGAAGTACCTAGACATCAAAAAGGTCCTCTGCCAAATCTACTTCTATTTTATTCTTTACCTGAATGTCTAGATATCTCCATTTTCAAACAGTCATTGGGCACTGGAATTTATCAGCCATTACACAGGATGATGGGATAGAAGATTAATTCAAAAGGTATTTTACTACAGATAACCACCTTTGTTTATGAACAGGTAACAAAATTCATTTTAAAATCTGAAGGAGATTCATGAACACTACCAAGGTCACACACCACACACTCTATAATCACACTCAAGTTCTGTCTCTACTCATAATGAACTGCAATGTAGAGCAATGGTAACATGGCTGCATTACTGTATCGTGTAATTGTGTATGAAAGGTATAAAGCTACTTGGCATCTTGTGGGTTATAACGCATAATGAAATCAAGCTAATAAGCTAAACCAGGGTGTAGCTTATTAGCCACTTTACTTTGAGTCAGTATTTTAGAAGACAAGGTTTCCTTTCATTTTCTCCATGTATTTATACTGTGACTAACCTTTTTCAGCATTAAATCTGCAGATGGATGCATCATCAAGCTGCACCCTCCCCAACCAAAACCAAGAGAACCATCAACTGTTCCAATAGACATTCATCTAGCATGATGCATCTGGCACCCTTCTGCACTAGCCCCCGCCTCTGCCTTTAGAATTCACGTCTGCACATTAGCTACTGTCAGTCTTTTTCTCCCACTTTCTAATAGTGTGAAGTGAAGTTTCATAAACAGTGAAGTGTGTTAATTCAAACAAAATACAAGACAGCAGTTCTTTCTAGGCGGTAAAGCCCTGTCTGCATATTTCAGCTCTTGCATAATTGTTACCTTTAGCCCATAAACTTCAAGGTCAATTCAAGGTCAAGAAGAAGTGGTTAGCACATGTAACGGGAAGGAATGTAGCTAGAAAGAACACATTTGAGAAAATACAATGATTGTTTTTGAATTTTTTTCAAATTTTCTTCACAATATGTATTGTTATACAGTACTTCCAAGCAAAATGTATGCATGTATATACTATTATATGTACAATAACTGTATATCTAGAATACAAGATTAACATATCATTTCTATATGCCAGATTCTTTTACTTTCCCCTTTAACCTCCACATCAAGTGTTCATGTTTATGGTTGTGGAAGGGCAGAACTCAGCTGGCCATTCAAACATTGATCCATTTATTCATGGGGGCCATGTCTGATCATTGAGGGTCCTTATGAAGACAAAACACTATTGAGACTGGCATTCCAAACAAGTTCCTCCATACTGAAATAGCTATAGGTGTTTTACAGTACATTTAAAACCAAGTACATACAATTTTATTTAATTTATATTTCTCTCCATCATTTCTAAATGATGAATTCTATATGCCAGCCATAGCTAGGACAAACTTCTCATTACAATATAGATATTTGCTCCCACACAAAATAGCAACACATTGTATAATCATGAAGAAAACATCCCAAAATATTTAAAGTATATTACTGCGTGTGTGAAGTAATAATGTGTGTGAAGTAAGTAATCGCTTAAATTTCTGCTAACATGCAAAAGTGGTTTCGAAAGTTGACTGTTTTTATGCTCCATTTTCACTTGCATGCTTGTTGATACCCAAGATACAGCAAATAATGTCATCAATTTCCTTACAAAGGATTAATTTGCTCCCTGGGAATACAAGGTTGCGACAGTAGCTTTTGGATCACTTGACAACAGAATCCAGCATTTATAACGAGGCTCAAAAGCACAGGGGAAGGGGGCGAAAAAGTCATTTACTTAGCATTCTTTAATTCTTTGAGGTATAACAAGAATATGTCATGATTTATGATTGAATAGCACATTTATTTTGCTCACAAGAAAAGCCTTTCATAACCTGCTCATTTTTGTGGCACTTTAGAGTTATGAGATCTAAGTCCACTCATAAATGTGGTGTCCTGCTGAAATCTATCAGATAGCCTTTCCATTCCAAAAAATAGTTGTATGTACTGCAAGGTTTCTAAGTCTCTGGGTTAAAAATTCTAAGTACCAGAGTTTGTAAGTATGTATCGAATGATGGATACAATTATTTATTGTATTACTTGTTTCTGAATATGGGGTCATTTATTTCTAATTAAGCATTCTTACCCTGATTTGATTACATAAAGAGCTAGTTCTGTAACACAATAGCGCATGAAGGTCAGTATGGCTAGAGAAGAAACCTTATATACTGTGACAAATCCAATAACCATCAGGGTATTTGGTTCATAGAAATACAGCATTTCTGAAAATATTTTGCTGATTCGCTAAGGTATTGGTAGACATTTTGCTGACTGTGGAGCCTGACCTACATTGAAAGGCATATAGAATATAGCGAGGCTGTCAACAAATTTGCTTATGAGATGAAAGTTTTCACTTTGGGGAAGCTAAGGGTATACTGGCAGAACAAACAGACGTGAAGACACAGGGGCTGCTGAAAGAAAGGGAAAAAAATGAAAAACAGCTACTTTTCGTCTCTGATTTCACATCTCTGCCTATTTGCAGAAACTGGAAAGATTGTGTTGGGCTTTCCCTTTGCTGGGCACCTTGAGAAACATTTTTAGTGTTGTTACATTTAACCTTTTTTAATTTTCATTAACTTTTAGGAAACTTAAAGGCATTAAGGATGTTAATTGCCATTACATTTCAAGAAGTTAAAACATGGTTGTGATCAGCAATGTATACTTCAGTCTGTAACTTGTTGGTACAATTGAAAAATGTATTTAAATACGGTATGTTTAAATCTCAAAATAAAAAAAATTAGGAAAAATACCATCCCAGAGGAACACACACTAACTTATTCCAGAAATTAGTTTCAATTCTCTGTAAAAGTGTCTCAAGTAAAAGCAAAGCTACCCCCCTCCCTGCAAAAAATGGTAATAATAAGACTTTAGCTCCCTCTAGAGGTTTCTAGCTTGTAGCCTGCCTTCTTTCCATTTATGTTCATTTAAGTTCTATTCCCTGATCAGGGAGAATGATTTCAGATGCACTAAGCTAGGTTTCAAATGCTTATTGATTTCACATTTTTAGGCGTATGAGACTGTTAGAAGAATATCAGGAGAGAGATGCAGTCAAAGTAATGTTTGTGCTAGCAAAAATAACTGTCACATCACCATATTGTTCTAACCGCTATAAAACAAGTTAACACAGCCTGATGCAAAGGCCTTTGAAGTGAATGATTCTTTCCATTGACTTCAAAGGGCTTTGGATCAAGGCCTTACTGTTTTGCGTATCACAGCATGAAAATGAGATGGGGCATCAAGCCATTTACATTTACATCAGTTTTAAAAATGTAAGGGCCAAATCCTGTTCTTAGAGCACATTCTGGGGAAAGCCATTGCCCTCTCATGTCAAAGTGGTATTGATGTATACAGTACATATCCACTAGCCTGGTCCCTACATTTTTCCTGCATACTGGGCACTGCGGCACAGAGCGTGGACCATTTGTGTGAATCACTCAGGTTCCCCTGTGTTCTCCAAGAAAAGGGCAAGTCAGCAAGTATTTTCAGCATGATTAAAAACACTGGTTCTCATTATTCTAATGACACTTTTTACTGGCAAACGTACATGATTTGTTTAGTTTTAATCAGATTTCTATACAATGGTAAAGCTTGGAAGACAGTCCAGTCCTCTCCAAACCATTGCAGCTCAAAGCTGAAAAACAGGTTAAGAAGAAACATGCCAACAACAAAGCTACTGCATGCATAGTCATAGTACTTATGGGTATTAGTGGTGGGTCAGGATCCCATGGCTGCACCTGCAAAGCTTGACACTGTGATATTAGTTAATATCCTGCATAGATTATATTCCTTCTGTTTTAAAAGCAAATAAAAAATAGCTGTGTGTGTTACTAACCTGTATTCCTGGGAAACTTGTGTAGTTTATCTTTATGGCAATGGACTATTCCAAACCAACCCCTTGTGGCAGGGCTTCTCCCTATTGTTCAAGTAGAATGGAAATTCAAAGCTCCCACTATCCTTTTTTTTTTTTTTTTGGCTTGGAGGGGGTTGGGGTTTGTTTTGTTTTGTTTTTTTAAGAAGGGGAAAAATCTAAGAGCATGAAATCAGAAAATTCAAAAAGACATATATGGTTCACTCTGCATGTACTGTATTCAGAAATAAAGAGAAAACTGAGCTGTCCACCTGTTTAAACTGTTTGAATATTTTTGATATGTCAAATAATGATATAATATACAACAAGCCAAAATTATAATGCTGGATAGCAAGGGCCTTGTGCCTTTGATCTGGGTTCAGGTTATGAAGCCAGATCTGGATGTGAATTTCACCCTAACTCCTGTTTTAACAATGGATTAAATATATCCAAACACCCATGAGCATAGTTGAATTGAAATTCAAATCCAGATCTTAACTAGTGGGTAATAGGCCTCAGCCACAAAGTATATAGATGAAGAACTTGTAAATTTTGTTTGCAAAAATAGAAGATTCGGTCAATTATTTCTCAGCAGCAGCTCATAAATCACAACTAAACAGTGTGTTTGTATGACATTCATATACTATATGGAAATAATGGTGATCAAGGATGAAAATTTTTCCTTTCTGATGACTTCCCAGAATCAGTACCATATTGTTTTTACGTCCTGGGAAAAAATGATCCCTCAAAGTATATCTGCCCATGATAGGTCATGAAATACTCATAATCTAAAAAAAATAACATAATTCTGATCATGCTGCTTTCTTCTAACCTCCAATGATTTTAAGTAGTCAGTATCCGATGAATTGCGACATTTAGAGATTAAAATATTGGGTTTTTTTAAACAAATCATGAACAAGTCGGTGAACCACACACATGAATAGCTACATTAATTGTTACTTGTGCATGCAACATGATTTATACACCTGATTTATTCAAAAATCACTTCCTTAGTCTTTTTGTGACTTGAAAGATTTTAAATTGTATATTACAAAAGCACTGTTTTCTAGCTTTAGCAGTTCTGTTGACAGTACCTTCTAAAATTATATTTGAATTGAAGTGTAGGAATGAAGACACAAGAATGCAATCAGAATGGTATGGTTTTATCATCTTAACTCAAGCTTTTTGGTCTGGAAACAACTGTAATTGACTGTTGAAAGATGAGATCTCCAGTTTTCCAGAGGTAGATAATAGTCGTTTCTTGCCTTGATTATTTATGACATACCCAATGTCCAAAATGTCACTGGTCCCTTGGCATAAACAGAACTTTTTTTTTTTTTTTGGCACTGCTGAGGAATTCAATATAGCAAGTCCCTAGGCTGGTATCAGTTTCATTTGCATTCCAAGATACTGACAGAGCCTCGTTGCCTTGTTTTTCACATGTAACGAGAAGACTGATCTCCCAAATTTTCTAGAACTATGAGGGAAATATGTGTTTTAATATGGACCTGATCTAATAGCTGCACCACATACAGAAAAGCTCACTGACTTCATAGGACTTCTGTGCACAAAACAACTGCATAAATGGACCCTAACCCCTACTGGGAGTAATACTTGCATTTCTGACCTTCCACAACAAGGCCAGTTTATAAAAATGCAAATCAGTCAGAAATGGAACAGGAATCTACTTTCATTTTGACACCAAACAACAGAAACAGTAGGATAAATGGGCAAAGAACAGATAATATGCAAATTAACCTAAATCAATAACAGCTAAATACACACAGAAAAATATGTGCTGTTCTTTAAATGTTCAAGGTAAATTAGGATTAAGGCTGATCATGGTGGGGCCACGAGATATAAAATATTCTGCCTCCCAAGACAGTAAAGACTAGGGAGTATTTTTCTTGATACTGGGTTAATGAATAGCTAATAAAAACTGTATCTCTATAGTTCTAATGTATTATTTTCTATTTGTATTACAGGTGCACCTAGTGCCAAGCCAATAGCAGGGCTCCACCGTGCAACAAACACATAGTAAAAGTCCTGTACAACCTGTACAAACATATAGAAAAAGTCATCCCTGCCTTGGGTTTTTATTCCAAATAGACAAATCAGACAAAGGGAGGGAACAAGGGGAAAACATACAAGTAGACTACTGGGAATTGAGCCACACAGAGGTCCAGTGAGTGGCCTAGAATCGGACTTAAACCTTGTGGCAGATCTGGGAATATCACACAGACTTCTGAATCCCAGTCCAGTGTCTTAACCACAAGACCATTTCTCCTCCCTCTAGTTTACAGTGTAAATCAACACTGGATAGTAAAAATATGAAGGACTGCTGAGCAGAGATGGAGTCCCCTATTAAGGAAGGGGAAAGAGTATCTTTGGATACAGAGTGGCTAACCTAGTTAGGAGGGCTTTAAACTAGGTTTGATGGGGGCAGGAGACAAAAGCCCACAGGTAATTCAAAAAACATGGAGACCTGGGGGAAGGGTCGGAATTTGAGGGGAGCATGGGCTGTTGTAGCAGGGATAAGGGAGAGAAGAGAGGGAACACAGAGAGGAAATCAAATCAGTATCTTAGATGTCTGTATGCAGAAGTATGGGGAATAAGCAGGAAGAACCAGAAATGCTAGTTAATAAACACAACTATGACATAGTTGGCATTACAGAGATTGATGGGATAATATACATAACTGGAATATTGGTATGGAAGGGTACAATGTGCTCAGGAAGGGCAGGCAGGGAAAAAAGGGAGGAGGTGTTGCCTTATATATCAAAGATGTCTACACCGGGACTGAGGTTGAGATGGAAATAGGAGGTAGACTTGTTGAAAGTCTCTGAGTAAGGATAAAAGAGGTAAAAAAACCAAGGGTGATGGCATGGTAGGGGTCTACTACAGACCACCTAAACAGGAAGAAGAGGTAGATGAGGCTTTTTAAAACCAACTAACAAAATCATCCAAAACACAGGACTTGGTGGTGATGGGGCACTTCAACTACCTAGATATCTGTTGGGAAAATCGCACAGCAAAGCACAGATTATCCAACAGATTTTTTGGAATGCATTGCAGACATATTTTTATTTCAGAAGGTGGAGGAAGCCACTCAGGGAGAGGCTGTTCTAGATTTGGTTTTGACAAATAGGGAGGAACTGGTTGAGAATTTGAAAATGGAAGGCAACTTGAGTGAAAGTAATCATGAAATGGTAGCGTCCATAGGTCTAAGGAATGGTACAAGGGAGCTGGTAGGTAACATCCCATGGGAAGCAAGTCTAAGGGGAAAAACAGTAAAAGAGAGTTGGCAGTTTTTCAAAGAGACATTATCAAGGGCACAAGAGCAAACTACCCCACTAAATATGAAAGATCGGAAGTATGGCTAGAGACCACCCAGGCTTAACCAGGAGATCTTCAATGATATGAAACTCAAAAGAGAGTCCTTACATGACCTTCTCATTAAAAAAATTAGGGAAATAAAATCTAGATGGAGCTACTATAAGATGGGTGCATAACTGGTTGGAAAACCATTCCCAGTGAGTAGTTATCTGCAGTTCAGAGTCAAGCTGGAAGGGCATATCAAGTGGGGTCCAGCAGAGATCGGTTCTGGGTCCCGTTCTGTTCAATATCTTCATCAATCATTTAGATAATGGCAGGCAGAGTAAAATTATAAAAAGTTCGCGGACAATACCTGCCCTGCCCCTCCTCCAGGAGCCCCACTCCACCTCACCCCTTCTCCAAGGCCCCACTCTTCACTCACTCCATCCCCCCTCCCTCTGTCACTCACTCTCCCCACTCACTAACTGGTTCATTTTCACTGGGCTTGCTCAGGGGGTTGTGATGTGGGAGGGGTTGAGGACTCTGTGGTGGGGCCAGGGATGAGGGGTTTGGGGTGCAGGAGGGGGCTCTGGGCTGGGACCAAGGGGTTTGGATGGCAGGAAGGGGATCTGGTCTGGGGCAGGGGGTTGGGGCACAGAAGGGGGTCGGGTGCAGGCTCTGGGCGGTGCTTACCTGCACTTGGAGTGGGGGCACATGAGGATCTGAAAGGGGCACATGCCGCTGCTTCCAGAAGCCATGCGGAGCCACGGCAGGCAGGGAGCCTGCCTTAGCCCAGCTGCACTGCCGACCAGACTTTTAATGGTCGCGTGGGTCCCTTTTCAACCGGGCATACCGGTCAAAAAAGAGACACCTGGCAACCTGGCTCATACACAGGAGTGTTGTATGCAAGACACAGTAAGTGATTCTTCCTATCTACTCCATGCTGAGATAGCCTCAACTGGAGTATTGTGTCCAGTTCTGGGTGCCACATTTCTGGAAAGATGTGGACAAATTGGAGGAAGTCCAGAGAAGAGCAATCAAAATGATTAAAAATCTAGAAAATATGCCCTATGAGGAAAAATTGGATCTGTTTATTTTGGAAAACAGAAGACTGAGGAGGGCCATGATAACAGTTTTCAAGTACATAAAAGGTTGTTACAAGGAGGAGGGAGGTAAATTGTTCTTGTTCTGAGGACAGCACAAGAAGCAATAGGCTTAAATTGCAGCAAGGGTGGTTTAGGTTGGATGTTAGGAAAAAACTTCCTAACTGTCAGGGTGGTGAAGGACTGGAATAAATTGCCCAGAGAGGTTGTGGAGATTTTTAAGAGCAGGTTAGATGATCACCTGTCAGGGATGGTCTAGATCATACTTAGTCCTGCCTTGAGTGCCAGGGACTGGATTAGAAAACCTCTCAAGGTCCATTCCAGTCCTACAATTCTGTGATCTTGGATTAAAATGGGTCCTTTCACTGAAGCACTAAAATCCATTTTTAATCAAGCAGAAGCATAAACGGGTTACAGGCTTTGTTTTCCCTTCCAAAATTCCTCTGAAATTGACTGAATAAATGTCTTGCTTGACACCTCCAATGCGCGAGTTTAACATAGATCTTCTGTGAAAACCAGAGCAACATCTGACACCCTTCAAAATTCCAATCCATCCTCAGGCACAAACAAATTTTATTGGAGCTCAGCAACTGTAGTAATTTATTCCTGTAGTAGTTTTATTGATAAAAATGAAGAGGGCCAGTTTCATTAGGGTTATCTGAAATGAGAGCAGGGGGATAAGAACATTAAACCCTTACACAAATGCTAAGGCCCCAGGGTGTCCATAAGACTAGGTTGTATGCTACAAAACAAGCTGGCATTAATGCTTTGATTTACAGTACCTCCTCACTCAAGTCAAAACAATACATAGTGTGTTTCAGTCTTTCCCACATGAACCTCTTAGTGCTGGGATCTGGGACTTTTTTTATGCAACACCCCTCAGTAAATCTATAATATAAAACAACAACAACATATACTGCAGGGAGTAATCCCGCATTCTCAGATAAATTACTTAGATGACGTAATACATCTTTTCCGTCTCTAATGTCTGTGCTTGTTTAGTGTTTCGGCACTTAAAGTGTTCATTGGAACCTGGGTTTTTCACAATATGTGAAGCATTAAGTTAAACCTGATGCAAAGTTAAAATCAAATTAGAATACTATTAACACATGTTCTGGAAAGAGCTTCTAGTTTTAACCTGCTTTGCTGAGT
Source organism: Lepidochelys olivacea (assembly GCF_965140295.1). NCBI lineage: Eukaryota > Metazoa > Chordata > Testudines > Cheloniidae > Lepidochelys > Lepidochelys olivacea. The sequence goes on from NC_140412.1 coordinate 213,628,827, forward strand.
AAGCTCCATAGATAGATTAGTGAAATTAAAGATGCACATTTGACATGATCTCCGTTCCCACAAGTAAAGCTAAATATTAACTAAATATAGTTATGGAATTTAGGTTCTAGGACATCAGACCCTTCTTAGCCTACGTCCAGAAAAACCTGTGGATTGTCGGCTATTGCCATCTGTCTGTTCAGCTACAGAAAGGGAGGAGACAATCCAGCCTGCTGGAAAAGAAATGTATATGAAACTTCAAAAATTGAAGCTTGTGAAGCTAATGGCACTACAACCCTTTTTTTTTTTTAAACCACACAGGAGGCAATATGGGCCTAGAAGCAGAAAATGAAAAACATTTAATCTTTAAATGAAATGTAATCCCATGAAATAACTACCAGTATAAAAGAAGGCAGCAAAGGATGGAGTGGGGAGTAATGCTAGAAACAGCCGAATTCTTGGTGCCTTCAATTCTTCGTGTCTAAATTTTAATTACAGTGTCAATGGAAATAGATGATTTTTCTGGGTTGTGTATGTATAGATATGCATGCCAGTATGCATATAAATATATATAATCACACACACACACACTTATTAAACAAACAATTCGGAAGACTTCATTGAATTTTGTGCTTTTTTTAAAAATGATTTTTTTCTAAACAATGTAGAACAAATTACACCGCACTGGGAAAAGAGATCTCCCTCTTAACCAAGCACACAAAAGTATTTAAATATAGCTTTAATGCCTTTTAATATAAAGCCTCCTCCAGCACTTACTCATTTAGAACAGCTTTGATCTATTTTTTCCTCTTAAATTAACAAAGAATTTCTAGCAGTATAAGAAGCAGTGAAATCTTATGCATACATTAGTATATTATACAATATAATATTAAACTTTGCTGTTCACTTTTATCACATCTGTAGCATAAATGATACTACAGAAGAGGCTGCTTTGAAAACATACTCAAACATATTATTTGGAAAACATTCAATAATGTGGTCAGCAGGGGGAGCCATAATGCAAAAATAACTAGTCCAACTGCAGAATAAGTGAATAGTATAATATTCAGATGATATTTTGATTCATTTGGGTAATGTTCAGGCATCCAGAAGCAGTTATTACACTATACAACCCCTCAGTCCTTTCTAAGAGACCTTCAGCCCATACCCCAGGATACAGATATGTCCGACACAACCTCTTCTGGAGAGGTTATTCAGTATGTTACAAACCTCCCCTCCTGCTTCAGTTCACATTCCACATCCCATTCCTCCTCTCAAGCTCTTTATGGGGTGAGGACTTTCAAATTATTTTTTAGAATTGGGAGAGATCTTCCCCATCTCATAGCATCTGATAGGCAAAAGTTCAGTCACTAGGCTAAACTAGCTTGGGAGTTGTGATGCAGCATAAACACTGTTTGATGGAGTAACAGAAACCTGTAGTTGTAACTAACTACATCATTAAAAATGCTTTGCTACCACATTTAAGTCTTTCTGATGTATCTCTCAACCCCATATCCCGTGTAGATGAGGGGCTGGACTAAATGTCAACCTCACAACTGCAGGGTTGGGTGTGGCAGCCTGGAATCCTCCTCCCAGTATAACCTACCTGTGGCTTTTCAGGATGCTGGAGACTAAAGAAAAAGCAATACATGGGAAATAAGACTGCCAAACCCATCTATTGGCTCAAGCCCGCAAAAAGTTCTTGGTGAGTAGAGGAGGGACATTTCTGACAATACTCCATGTTATATTTAATCTTTCATGAAAGATTCATTCATTCATTATAATCAATAGTGTAATCCAGGGTTATATATATGGTATTTTTTTATTTGTGATTACCTTACTCAGACACACTTTGTGCAAAGCACTCTGTACAATTATTGCACCAGTTTTTAATTTGCACTATTCTAACTAAACAATTGTGCTGCATTATTGCATGATTTCCTTTTTCAATTTGTAACACTAAAGCCCTAATAATTAGGATCAACAAGACTCACATATAAGAGGATAATTATGCACAAATCAGGTAAATGCGCACCTCACCATTTGATGATCCCAGCAACTTCACAGGCCAGCTGGAAGCATGACCTTCTTCCATTTTGTTGCACTAACAGAAAATATGAGAACCAATTCATCACCAAAATAAAATACCTGAATCCTCAGAGATGTTAACTAAATAATGTTTAGTCTAATGCATACAGTCTCTGCTTCATATTTCACAGATCTTCACAAATCTAGAGCAATGAGGGACTCAGTGGTATCATATGCAGTCCCCAGAAGTGACATAAAATTCTCCTTTTTTACATTACATTTTATTTATTATGTAGTGTCCTTGAACCAAAATACTGAAGAAGAGTAATAGAAGGATACTGCAATAAATCAACAGAACCCCCCCCCCAAAAAAAGAATCCACAACTGGTGGTCTTGAATGAGAGCAATATATTAAGTTCATAAGACGACTACCAGGAAAAGAACAGGAAGTTGTGTAGAAACTGTAATTCTTCAAAATGGGTCTCCCTACGGGTGCTCCCTTGATCACAGATTTCTAGCCAGCAGTGTCCCCTTGGCCTGTGCACACACCCTAAGACTCCTTGTTGCAGACATCGAGGCTATATAGGAGTGTGCAGATGAAACACCCTCTTTCTCTACCCAGGCATCCTCTCAGGAACAATCAAAGTAGAGGGGAAGAAGAGCACCCATAGGGACCCACGTCAAAGAACTCCAGTTACTGCACAGGGTGAGTAATCCTTCCTTCTTTCTCAAGTAGTGCTCCTACAGGTGCTCCACCTCAGGAGACGTCCAAGCCATACCCCTCCAAAAGAGGAGAGAGCTTTGGAATAGAGTCCAGAACTGAAGATAGTACTGCGGAGCTAACTGCAGCATCGGATCTGACGGCATGGAGCAAGGCATAATGCTTTGAAAATGTATGAACTGAAGTCCAAGTAGTGGCTCTCTATATATCAGATACTGATATATTCTTCAAAAATGCAGTAGACGTTGCCTACAATCTGGCTGAATGTGCTCTCGCCCCTTGAGGGGCTGAGCACATGCAGACTCATAACAGGTAGAGATAAAAACCGAATACCCATTTTGAAAGTCTTTGAAAAGAGACACGAGCCCCTCAAGATCAATCTGCGAAGGAGACTAAGAGTCTAGGTGATCTCCTTAACTGCTTAGTCCTATTCAGGTTAAAGGCTAAGGCCCTTCTAAAGTCCAGGGTATGGAAATAGGATTCCTACTGAGAACTACGAGGTTTTGGGAAAAAATCTGATAGATGGCTAGATTGATTAAGATTAAAATCCAAAGTCATCTTCTATAGGATTTTAGAATGTGAACATAAAGAGACCTTATCATTAAAGGACACTGTAAAGGGAGAATCTGCCATCAAGGCTCTAATCTCTCCGATCCTATAGGCCAACATGACAGCAACAAGAAGACAGTCTTCATAGATAAGTGAAGTAGGGAGCAGGTTGCCATTGGTTCAATTAGAGGTCTCGTGAGGGTAATTGAGGACCAAGTTGAGGTCCCAAGATGGGGTGTGGTGTCTAATGAGGGGGAAGAGATTATGCAGACTCTTAATAAATCGGGACAATACTGGGTGAGCAGAAATGGAGCAACCCTCAACTGGGGAATGAAAGGCTGACATGGCAGCTGAGTACACCTTGACTGAATTGATGGATAACCTGGATGTCTTCAGATCTAGCAGGTAATCTAGGACCAGGGAAATGGGAACCAATTCAGGCCGGAGGTATCTACGACTGCACCAATGACAGAATCTCTTCTTTTCTGCAGGTAAGTAGTGTGGGTTGATATTTTTTCTACTGTTTAATAACACCTGCTGTATATCTGCTGAGCAGCAAGCCTTCATTCCCGAAAATCATCCAGGAGCCATGCCCTGAGATGCAGAATCATTAGATTGGAGTGAAGCATGAGACCCACATCCTGAGACAGGAGATGAGGAAGGGTCGAGAGCTTGATCAAAGTTTGGACACAAATCTGAAGCAGGAAAGGGTACCAAGCTTTTCTATGAGGTACTATGAGGATAACTCTGGCCTTGTCCTGTCTGATCTTGCTCAGCACCCTTAGAATCAGGGGTGTTGGAGAAAAGGCAGAGAACAGACTCTTCTCTCCAGACATCCCCACCCCAGGAAACAATGACCCAGATCCTCCTTGAACAGAAGAGAGGGCACTTCCTGTTCTCAGAGGTGGCAAAAAAAGATCAATCTCTGGCTGTCCCCATCTCTGGATTATGCTGTGGAGAACCTAAGTGTCCAGCTCCCATTCATAGTCATGGAAGAAGTGTCTGCTGAGCGTATTGGCTGTTGTGTTCTGGATGCCTGGAAGGTAGACCGCTGAAATCTTGTTGTGCTATACACTAGTTCCAGAGCTTTAATGGATGTAGAACATGCAGAACATGTTGCCCATCATGACCCCGATTGCCTTGCTCCTAATGAGGCGCAGGAAATGGGGACAAGCATTCCTGACTGTCCTAAGCTCCAACAGATTGATGTGCAGACTGGCTTTGTGAACTGTCCATCTGTCCTGAACCAAGATGGGCTCCCCATCCTAACAGGGATGCATCAGTAGTCAGAGTCACTGATGGGTTTGGGTGACAGAAAGGATGCCTGAGTTGCTCCTTCCACCAGTTTAGGAAGTTCTTTATGTGCAAGGGGCTCGTCACCTGCCTGTCCAAGTTGACCCTGCTCAGAAAGTAGGTTGTTCTGAGCCAATCCTGGAAGCAGTGGAAGCATAGCCTTGAGTGATTGGCCACAAAGGTGCAAGCTGCCATATGGCTCAAGAGTTGAAGACTGTTCCTTACTATGATCCGAAGGCTTCCTTGAATTGTCCCTACTGACAATGTCACAAATCTGTCTAAAGGGAGATATGCTCTGGTTGTCAAGGAGTCCAAGTACACCCCTATCTGTAAACTTTGTACTAGTACCAATGTGGATTTCTTTACATTCAACTGTATGCCAAACTCCTGGAACACAGCAAGCGCTGTCTTGAAGGAGCAGCCCTTGAGTAGCTAGTTGTCTAGGTACAGGAAGACCAGGATCATTTCCTGCCAAAGTAAGCCGCCATTACCACTAGATCCTTCTCAAAACACCCTTGGGGCAGAGGATAGGCCAAAGGGGAGCACGCGGTCCTGGAAATAATCTTGGCCTCTGGTGAAACATACGGTAAGTATTTCCTGTGTGATGGGTGTATAGTTATATGGAACTAGGCACTTTGTAAGTTGAGGGCCGAAATCAACCCTCTTTTTCTATTAAAGGAATTATAGTTGCCAGGGTAACCATCCTGAACTTTTGAGGCTTTACAAACTTGTTCAACAGTCTTAGATCTAAGATCTGTCTCCAATTTCCATCCTTCTTTAGTACTAAGAAATACTTTGAGTTGAACCCCCTGCCCATGAGGAGAAGGAACTGGTTTTACTGCTCCTAGTTGGAGTAGAGAGTCCACGTCTTCTTTAAATTTTAAGCTCTCTATCACATCTTTAATTCTAGCAGAATGCATAATTAAGTAGATGGAGGTAGTCAATGAGCTAGTTCAGTTCATCACTTTCCTCATTAGCCCACTCCCAACACTCAGTCAATGACTGATCACAGTGTACAAATAAACCTTAATTAAGGTCAATTAACCCTTCTCTTCTCAAGCTCCTTCTTCTGTGTTACCTTAATTACAAAGAAAAACAAAAAGATCTCTTAGGAGCCCACCAGAAGATACAGAAAGACTTATCTTGATTGCATACATGTCTAAAGATATGGCAAAGGAAATGTTCACTAACACTTCTCCTATTCAACGGGAGCAATCAGCAAAAACTTAGGTACATACTAACCACCCAGACCCCAGAGTTACAACCCCTTCCTTTTGTTCAGTAACTAATGCCCTTGTTTTAAGTCCTGAATTGTGTATATGAATATGGTCCTGAATTGTGTAAGATGCATTTTGTCACCAGAAAACTGCAGGAGGAAAAGAGCAGATAGGTTTTAAATAAACCTGAATCTTCCTATAACTCCTGTGCCTGCCTCTGCTGCCGCTCATATGTTTGCTAGTCAGCAGCAGCAGCATGAAGCTAACATGATTATTAAAGTTTCATGCCACTCACAGGGTTTTGAATAGCAGGACTGAAACTGAGCAGTCTTGTAAATTTCACTCTGTTGCAGTAGAAGCTGTGGCATGGGATCTACCTGTCTGAAGATACAGCAAAATAATATTGAATCAGTTTATATTCCTGTCACAGTAGAAAGGGTTCTTTATAACCACAATGGATAGATTTCTTTTTTAAAACAAAAGGTTATGTTCTGCAAAAACTGGTATCTTAAGCCCCCACATTCACCTGGGAAAGCTTCCCATTTGCCACTGGCAAGTAGATTTTTCTAACTCTGTTCTGTGACTTATCTCAGATCTTATATTAAACTAATTTTAGTGTGTTTACCACTTTTAGCATCATAACATTATTGCTGAGGATGATTTCACAGTCAGAGATTGTCAATGCTCTGATTCAGGCTTGTATTCATATCCAAGACACTCATTTCTCTCAGCTTTTCCTTACCTGGGAATATTACAAAAGGTATGTCAACACTGCAATCACAGGCTGTGACTGCAGCTCATACAGACACAACCGAGATAGCTTTAATCTCGCTAGTTCAGGTATCAGAGGAGTGAAGGCACAACAGGCTGGGCTTCAGTGTGATCTGAGTAATTACCCAGGGCTCCAGGTGGACTTGTACAGCTTGCACTGAAGGCCATGCTGCCACGACTTCACTGCTAGCTCGGTATTACAACTTGTGTAGATGTAGCCAAAGAGTACTAACAAGCTCCTTCTTACTTTTACTTCTTTCTTTTTTGTCCATCTGCATAATGGGCAGACACTTTATATTGGAGCAAAACCTCAACCCCAGAAGGTTTTTTTTCTCTGCATTGGTTTGGAAATGTTTTTGGTACTTGCTGCACATGCAGTCTACTTAGCTGCCTTGCACCACGACAGTGGCTTAAAGGAGAAGTCAAAGTTTACAAGATTTAGTCCCTCACAACAGCGTTACTAGTGATTCTCCCATCTGCTAAGCACTATGGACCAGATCTATTGAGCTATGACAGTTTATACCAGCTAAGAATCTGACCCATGTATATTGACACAAGACATGACAAAAACAAGGACATACTAGACGGCAATAAGATTTTGTTAAGAAAACACTGCATAAAAGCCATAACATTTCAGAAGATTACCCATTTATGTTTATATCCATGCAGGAAAGATTATCTTCTCTAGAGATTTAATTGGGGTTTTTGTGGGGTAGGGAAAGAGAGGAAGTATTTTGCTAGATCTGGGCCTAAATGCACAGAAATTACTACATCCCTAGTCAACAAGGCAAACAAATGCTGTAACATGTAAACATGCTGTAATCTTGGAGATGGGGCATCCTCCATGGATGGCCTCATCTCTGTGAATCACTTAAGAGCCATGTATGCCTTTGAATTTTTTTTTAATTTAATTATATTACCTTTATAAAACTGTGCCCCCTCTCAAGCCTCTAGATGTAGGTATAAACTCAATTTAAAAACCAAAGCAATGTATCAGCCAACATGAACACATGAAGACAACACAATCATGAACCCACAATCACCGTTCCTAAGCAAAGGCCTCAGCCAGAGTATCAGGGCCTACATTGTTGCCAGCTCCTGCAATTTTAATCATGAGTTTCAGGATATTTGATCTTTCTCTTAAAGCCTCAAAGTTCTGGAGTCATGTTGTGTTGTAAGAATTTCAGATTTCATTTAAGAAAAGAAAAAAGTAAGCCCTCCTGGAGAAAAGCTTGAAAACATGGCTCTTAATGGCTTTAAAAGAGGCAAATAAAAACAAAAAAATTAAAAATCTCAGAATTTCTAAACTAATCTCATCATTCTGGGGTCCTGACTTTTGGCAGAACTGAGTGATTCACAGAGATGAAGGCTATCCATGGAGGATGCCCCATCTCCAAGACTACAGCATGCAAATCTGTGGACTGTTAGATGAAATGCACTGGCTGAACTCAGCTGCCACACAGGGTGACAGCTGGTCCGAGACCCACACCAAATAGGACTTGATAAATCATAATCAACACCCTGAACTGCACTCACAAGCCAGTGGAGACTCCAGAGATAAGTTTTAATATGTCCTCAACAGTTTATACTGTTAGGTAAATGAGCAGTGTTAATCTGATCTAGCTGAACCATGTCCCCATTTGCATTCTGTGGCATCACACTCTTAGCAGCAGCAGGAAGGTTAGGGCAGAGCAGGGCTAGCTGTTCCAAAGTTAAGCAGATCTACCGCCCAAAAAGTGTTCTAAAGTCCTATGTATGTGTTGTGACAAAGTTCCTCCTCTGCCTTGGTGGATCCTGTGCTTATTGGTGGATTTGCTTGCCTCAGAGATTCATGGCAGCCCTCAGTTTGGCCCCTTTTGCTAGTGGCTCAAACCTGCCATTCACTCAGCTAACCTCATCACTGGCCAGCATGGGGGAAAGGAAGGAGAACAATTCCTGCAGTCTGCTGATCCACCTAGTGGGTCGGGGGGAACAGGCCAGGGACCTTCCACTCGGGTGGGACCCACAGTCCAGGTCAACTCCTCCTGTATCCAGTAGGGAGTTGGGTGGATGGGGGAACCCGGGCCCGCCCTCTACTCCAGGTTCCATCCAGGGCCCTGTGGATCACAGCTGTTTACAGTGTTTTGTGTAACAACTGTGTGACAGCTACAACTCCCTGGGCTACTTCCCCATGGCCTCCTCCCAACACCTTCTTTATCCTCACCACCAGACCTTCCTCCTGGTGCCATATAGCGTTTGTACTCCTCAGTCCTCCAGCAGCACACCCTCTCACTCTCAGCTCCTTGCGCACCCCTCACTGACTGAAGTGAGGTCCTTTTTAAACCAGGTGCCCTGATTAGCCTGCCTGTCTTAATGGACTCTAGCAGCTTCTCAATTGGCTCCACGTGTCCTAATTAGCCTGCCTCTTCTATCACTCTCCTGTAGCCGGCTTCGCCCGCCCATGTCCCGGATCCCAATAGGATCACTCTCCTGTAGCCATCTGGTCCGACCCTGTCACAGTGTGTACTTGCGAAGGGATCACAATGAGCATGGACACTACTACAGAGCGTGCTCCAATGCTCCGCTGCTGTCACAGTGGAGGGGGACAGTTCCCCACTCAGTGTTCACTCCCTAACATGAATTCCAACAGCTGAAGCACTTACATTCAATATCACTTCTGTGATTCCACAGACCTGTAGATGCATTTTCCACTTTTAATCTTGGAGGAGTCTCAGTAAAGGCCAGGGTTGGTTGTGGCAAAGGGATGGTTGTGCTGGGGTGTCTACCCCACACAGGCATAGGTGGGGTTAATCATGCTCTGACCTGGAAAGAGTGATGGAGGTGAGTCTTTCAAGGCCAGGAGGGGCTACATGAAGTACACCCAATCAGGGGGGAGTTGCAGGGAGCAACCAGTCAGGACCTAGCTGGCTCAGATAAAAAGGGAGCTGTAGGACAGAGTAGGGTCAGTTGCTGCTTGGAGCACAGGGAATAAGAATGGTATCCCTGGAGGGCTGAGAGAATGAATCACCTTGGAGAGCAGCTGCTAGCAGGGACTGGGGGAGCGAGAGGGAGCTCCTAGCTGAACAGCTGAGTGCCCTGAGGTAAGAACAAAGAAAGTGCTGGGACGATGGGGAAGTGACCCAGGGAAATATAGCAACATTGACAGAGGCTTCAGAGGACCATCAGGAGGTTGCTATTTACAGGGTCCCTGGGCTGGGCCCCAGAGTAGTGGGCAGGCCTTGGTCCTGTCCGCCCACTTGCCACTGGGGAAGTGGCTGGACTGTTGGACAGAGATGCCCTCCCCTCCCAGAAGGGGGAAACACAGACGACAATGTAGGCAATGTAGACAATGAGGGCTGAGTCGCAAAGAGGATGCTGCTGTTCTAGGAGCTGAAAGAGGAGCCATAGGCACAAGCAGAGACCGAGTGCCAATGTGCAGACCACAGGCATGGGTGTTGGCCTTGAGCTAATCCCCAGCATGACCAGGAGGAGGCACCAGTCTGGAAGTGAGGGCTGCACCCCATGACAATGGTAATCATGGTAATCCAATTCACACAACACATGGGAATAAGAAAAAGAGGTTTTAAAAGAACGAGGAAAGAAAAATATTTAATAAAAATGGGACATGAATGAACTCCCCAAAGATCCCAGCATCATCCAAAACAAAGTGTCAATAACATAACAAACCAACCTCAGAGGAACTGGAGCCTGCTCCCCCTTTACTAAGACAGTTTTCTAGATAGGTAGGACTAAGGAGAGTGCTCTGACAGTGTGACGGAGGATGAGGAGGCGTGGCTAGGAACAGCTCATTGGAGAGGATGGAAGCCAGACTGGAGTGGATTTAAGAGGGAGTTAGAAAAGACCAGCTCATTGCAGTTGTTGGAATTACCCCATTTAAGCAGCACTGGGTATGTCTACACTTCAATGTAAGCCTAGCATTAGTGGAACTCAAGTTAGCGGAGCCTGGGTTCAGGAACCCAGGGCTTGAACATCTACAACGATTGTCAACCCTAGGTTAAGAATTTTCTAACCTGGGCCCAAAACCAGGGCTCTGGCATCCACACTGCAGTACAGAGACCTGAATCCAATGACTCATATCCCAGACTTCCTCGTGCCCTCCCTAAATGTGGACACTCTAGCCCTTTTTTCTTGGTGCAGTGTGGGAAAACTTGACTGTTCACCAAACGTAACTGTCCAGAGAACAAAGAAAGTCAGCCTGTAAGATTGTGGGATACTTCTGATGGACTCCCAGAGCACAAGTCCAGTGGGACCTAGTCTACACTGCAAAGCAATAGGGTTGAATCCTGGATCCCGGCTTGGCTCAAGCTTGGACACTCCACCTCTGTGGGGTCCTGGGACCTGGGTCCAAGCCCTTGGTTAGTGCAATTTGTGTGTAGGCGAAAGGAGGGTTAGACTTGAGCTCAGTTCAAACTCTGGGCTCATACTGCAGTGTAGACGTACACTTACAGGCAAAGGGAGAAGGAAAATGGGATAGCTGCTGAAGAGACAAGTGGGTTCAAGATTTTTGGGTAGGGGATATTCATATTTTCTTGATTTTTAGGGTGGAGACACCAGGTCCTGCTTGTATACATATGAAAACGCACTTGACGATAAGAAGGTGAAAGGAAATAGGAAGGCTGGAATGAGTGTAAGATATAGAGAAGACAGTAACCAGGAGGAGATGAGGTTCAGGATGCAGGTGGAGGATTGAAGGTGAGAATAGGAAAGATATCTCAAAGTGACTGAGATAAAGGAGAAAGTATATATGGATGAGAGGGAGAAGGAAGAGGTGTGAGGCAAGGACGGGGCTTGGGCAAAGGACATGTTTCATCTTGTCAGCCTTCTTGAAGAAGTCAGAAAGATATTGGGCAAAGACAACTATGTAGGAATTAAAGATGGTGGAATAGTGGAAAACACCATCCTGGCCACCATGGATGTAGAAGCTCTTTACACCAATATTTCACATGAGGATGGACTACAAGCTGTCTGGAACAGTATCCCCGATGAGGTCATGGCACACCTGGTGGCTGAACTTTGTGACTTTGTTCTCACCCACAACCATTTCAGATTTGGGGACAACTTATACCTTCAAGTCAGAGACACTGCTATGGGTACCCACATGGCCCCACAGTATGCCAACATTTTTATGACTAACTTAGAGCAACGCTTCCTCAGCTCTCGTCCCCTAGCGCCCCTCCTCTACTTGCACCACATTGATGGCATCATCATATTGACCCACTGAAAGGAGGTTCTTGAAGAATTCCACCTCGATTTCAACAATTTCCACCCCACATTCAATCTCAGTCTGCATCAGTCCACACAAGAGATACACTTCCTGGACACTACAGTGCAAATAAGTGATGGTCACATAAACACCACCCTCTACCGGAAATCTACTGACCACTAACTTACCGACATGCCTCCAGCTTCCATCCAGGAAACATCACACGATCCATTGTCTACAGCCAAGCCCTAAGATACAAACACATTTGCTCCAATCCCTCAGACAGAGACAAACACCTACAAGATCTCTATCAAGCCTTCTTAAAAACTACAATACCCACCTGCTGAAGTGAAGAAACAGATTGACAGAGCCAGAAGAATACCCAGAAGTCACCTACTCCAGGACAGGCCCAACAGAGGAAGTAACAGAATGCCACTGGCCATCACATACAGCCCCCAGCTAAAACCTCTCCTGCACATCAGTGATCTACAACCTATCCTAGAAAATGATCCCTCACTCTCACAAACCTTGGGAGGCAGGCCAGTCCTCGCTTACAGATAGCCCCCCAACCTGAAGCAAATATTCACCAGCAACTACACACCACACCACAGAAACACTAACCCAGGAACCAATCCCTGAAACAAACCCCATTGCCTATTCTGTCCCCATATCTACTCTAGCTACACCATCAGAGGACCCAACCACATCAGACACACTATCAGGTGCTCATTCACCTGCACATCTACTAATGTGATATATGCCATTGTGTGCCAGCAATGCCCCTCTGCCATGTACATTGGCCAAACCGGACAGTCTCTACATAAAAGAATAAATGGACACAAATCAGACATCAGGAATGGTAACATACAAAAGCCAGTAGGAGAACACTTCAATCTCTCTGGACATTCAATAACAGATTTAAAAGTAGCCATCCTTCAACAAAAAATCTTCAAAAACAGACTTCAAAGAGAAACTGCGGAGCTTGAATAGGGACTGGGAGTGGCTGGCTCACTGCAAAAGCAATTTCCCCTCTCTTGGTATTGACACCCCATCAGTTACTGGGAGTGGACCACATCCACCCTGACTGAATTTGCCTTGTTAACACTGGTTCTCCACTTGTAAGGTACATGTTTCAGTATATTTATGCCTGTAGCCGTAATTTTCACTCCATGCATCTGAAGAAGTGGGTTTTTTTTACTCACAAAAGCTTATGCCCAAATAAATCTGTTAGTCTTAAAGATGCCACCGGACTCCTCGTTGTTTTTGTGGAATAGTCAGTAGGACCTATCAATTTCTTCCCAAGAATTAATTTTCCCAAGTTCCATACCTCCAAGGCACCAAATAATGCCATCTCCACCCTTGTATTCTCTCCTTCTTTGCTTAGATTGAGCAGGTTACTTCTGCAACACCTGACTTCCTGCCCCCCTCCCCGCCCCCGTCCCACTGGCCTGGAGGCTTGAGTCCTAAATTCACTTCCCAACCCAAGTCTCACACAAAGAAAGCATTTGTTTCTGGAACGTGGTTAGCTTTGTGATAATCACAGATCATAACAGCTAAAAGGAACACTTCTGAAAGCCAAAGAGCTGAAACGGCTAAAAAAAAAATCTGTGTTAGTAACAGTAGGTTTCAATGAGCTGATCTGGGAGAAGCTGGGGAGCTAATTTTCCTTTCAACAAAACATTAATGCAGCAAACATTTCAAATGTAAATATGCTGAAAGAGATACAGTGCCACAAAGGACAGGCATTTCCTTATTTTATTGCTATCATATTATGACTTTATTTTACAAGGGGATTTAAAAGAGTTGAAAGGGCCCTCAAGACAAGCTAGGGCTCCTTCCCCCTTTTCTTTTTCACATATTGAGCTCTTTTAAACAAAGCAATATGAGATACAGGAAGTGCTTATCTCTCGCTGTAGTCATTTTGGATGAAACCAAAATTTAAATAGGATAGAAAACTACTTGAGAAGAGAAAAATGACTGAGGAGAGGGAAAAAATAAGAGTTGTTTAGTTTACCATATCAAAAAAGAAATTATATCTGCGATTACTCTGCATCCTTGGCTTAACGCTAAGCAGGAGAGATCCTTGCTAGTAAACATCATCTAGCTCATTCTTAAGAGGCTTAAGAAATGCCATCAAAATGTTTTGATGTAGATTTTTGCAATAACTAACAAAATGCACACATGTTAAATGCATATTTTAAGTACTCTATTGGAAAATTTTATTTTAAACATTTGAAACTAAATCACTCTGCTCAGAGGATTTTTTACCCAAATCCTTCAAGATACACCTTTGGACTATCCGTATGGATATTATTGTGAAGAATCGAGGGAAAAAAAAAGATTCTCTCTTCTTGTGACTTCCTAAATGCTGCATGTTACAGGACAGAAATGGATTTCAAAAAAACCCTCAGTGCCTCAGTTTTCTACCAATAAACTGTTAGTTTTAAAATGACAGCAGTGGATTTATCTCTATAGCTGTGATTATTGCTAATGGTTGAATAGACGTTAATTTCCTTATCAGATATTCAGAGACTGGTGCAATATTTTATTCATGGATAGCCATCAAAGATTATGGGAGGAATTCAGTCATTCAAAAGTAGTTTATCAAGCTGGAAATGATGATGTCACTTACACTCTGCAATATTAAAAAGAGGTGAGGTACAGGGCTCCATTGATCCCCCATGCTTTTCAGTGGGAGTTGGGAATGCTTCTTAGGGGGCTGGGAAGAGAAGACCGAAATCAAAGATGGTACAGGGAAAGGTAGCTGAAGGTGGCAGAGTGGGCCTAGAAAGGAGAAGAGCCTGCTGTCAAAGAACTGAATCACCAACAAAGAGTGCTGCAACCCTTTGAGAATCTTATCAAATAATTAAAAAACCCCAAACAGCTGAAATATAAACACTTATCCAACAAATACACTGAAACCTATAACCGAATTCTATACCCTTAATTCCCGTGGGCTCATATATAAACCAAGACAGAGCAGCCATAGCTTTACAATTTATTTTAAACACTGCATCAGATGTTATCCACTACAGCACACTATGTTCTTTTTATAGAACTAAGTATTCATGTGTCCCAGAACTATGCAATCAATTTACACTAGAAAAATAACCACTGTGTCCTCTAAAGACAGAGGCCAGCACAATTACAACATATTGGAAAATGGCTCAAAGGTGCTTTAAGCCAATTTCAGTGTAACTCCCCCTTCAGAGGGAAAGAACAAGTAAAGGAAGGTCACATTTTGTTATAAATAAATTGCAGAAGTATGGAAAAGGGACACTTGAAAGTTGGCTGGGTTTTCAGTTCCTCTTTAAAAATCCACAAAATGTAATGTAGAAAAAAGTCTAAAATTATTTATATATATAATGCTAACATAACAGCTAGTCTTTTTATCACATTGCTTTGGTTTGCTGTCTGAACACTACGTTGATGCTAATCCTGTACACCTTGAAATTACAACAGAATCAGAGTAAATGGATTTTCAAAAAAAATAAATATGGTAATTACTTGAATAATTTAATAGCCACCCTGATTATTAGTTTGGCCTTATCAAATATTTAACACTTAGTATAGCGCTTTTCTTGACTAGATCTCAAAACGTTTTACAAATGGAAAAAGCATTTTTACTCCCATTTCAGAGGGAACTGAGTCAAGAAGAGGTAAGTGACTTGACTATGGTCATATAGCACATCAGAGGCAGTGAGCTGTAAGTCCCATGTCTCCTGGCTCCCAAACCATGTTTACTATCCATTAGACCTCAGCTGACTCCTTTGTCAATATTCATTGGCAGAAATATCTAGTCATCTTCCTTGAAACAAAGGGCTTGTCCACACGGAAAGTTAGTGTGTGGCAAACCAGAGTGTGAATCTACAATAGACTAACTGGCCGTGTGGACCCTGCTGCCTCTGACAAAAAGTTCTATGCCTTTTGACGTACTTCCATTTGAAACAGCAGTATGCCGAAGTGGACTATGGAACATTTAGTGTGCCGTAACAGGATCCAAATGGCCAGTAAGCTAGTGTGCTGTAGATTCACACACTGGCTGGTCGTGCATTCTCTCCATGAAGACCAGCCCCTAGGTTCTGACAGCATAGCTTTACTAATATAGCTTTACCAGCAAATCCTCCTATTGTAGATGCATCTTCAGTGTTCAGAAGTGTGCCAGAACAGGTTATACCAGTTCCCCAAATGAAATAAGCTATATTGGCAGAAGCACTTTTTGGCTGGTATAACAGTAGGTACACTAGGGCATTTGCAGGTATACAAATATAAAAAATAAAAACATGAGACCCCAAACCAACATTACTGGCAAACGTTTCTAGTGTAGTCTTGGCCTTTATCTTGAAAATTTCATTTGCCTGCCATTTCTGAAACGTACACTGATTTATGCCAAACTGAACTTCCTAAAGTGACAGTTTTTCCAAGGTTATATTGTGCCAGCAATCCCTGTATGTGCCTGTGAAAATATATACTTGATGTACACAATGACCTAGTTGTAGGTGCAAATGCCAGTCTTTACAAAAATGCCAGTTCAATGAGCATGCACACATATTTTGCAGGTACCCCTTAGGTGTTAACTTTTCAAAATATGGCCCTCAATTTTCTTAAAGTGATACTGCATGATTCAACAACATTTCTGTCAATAAATTTTGTGTTAAAAGCTATTTAAGTCCAAAATATTGAAGACTATTTCAAAGGCCCACTATATTTTAAAAATAACTGTGCTTGAACACCCACTATTCACTTCCAGTATAGTGCTTAGAATTTTTTAACTTTAAATGTTAAAAATATATGTATATTTCTTCTCATTCCCCACCCCTTTTTTTACCAGCTCTACTTCAAAACTTTTGTATATTCAATATTTATTTTGATACTGGATCTGAGAATGTCTCTATCTGTTTATTATTACTATTATGTATCCAATATTTCTCCCTTTGGGTCTGAGCCAGAACTGGAGTGGGATTTTAGTTAACTTCTTTCATAAGGAACACAGTTTTGCAAAAGCAACAGAACCACCTCTCTGAGTTATCCTAGTGCCACCCTTAGGATTTACAGAAAAGCCAGAGATAGTTCTTTATCACATCTGTTCCCTTTAAGAAACCCAAAGACTTATTTTTAATACAGAATGATTTTTAGACTGCTACCATGCTTTTCTGCTGCTGGAGAAGTGGAACCCGGCAGCTTGTACTGGGGTCTAACTCCACAAATCTCATTCACATACCGCACTGGCCTTACTTATATTTTTTCCACATTTGCTCCCCTCTTCATCATCAAACAAATCAGTTTCTAGTGGGGTCCTGCAGAGATCGGTTCTTAGCTCTACACTATTTAACATTTTAACCTGGAAGAAAACAAAGTCATCCCAGATATAAAATTTGCAGATGACCCAGAAGTATGGGAAGTGGTAAATAATTAAAAGGACAGGTCACTGATACAGAATGATCTGGATCGCTTGGTAAACTGGATGCAAGCAAACAATATACTTTAATATAGCTAAATGTCTATATCTAGGAACAAAGAATGTAGGCCATATTTACTGGATGTTGGACTCTATCCTGAGAAGCAATAACTGAAAAAGATTTGGGGATGATAGCAGATAAACAGCTGAACATGAGGTCCTAGTGAGATGCTGTGCCAAAAAGCCAGTGCTGAAATAATGTATTTAGTTCTGGTGTCCACAATTCAAGAATTACATTGATAAATTGGAGAGGGTTCAGATAAGAGTCACAAGAATGAATGAAAGACTAGAAAACTTGCTTTACAGTGACAGAATCAAGGAGCACAATCAACTTAGCTTAACAAAGAGAAAGCTAAGGGGTGACTCGATTACAGACTGAAAGTACCTACATGAGGGAACAAGTACTTAATAATAGACTCTTCATTCTAGTAGAGAAGGGTATATAGCATGATCCAATGGCTGGAAAATGAAGCCAGACACATTCAGATTGGAAATCAGGCATAAATTTTTACTGGTGACGGTAATTAACCATTGGAGCAATTTACCAAGGGTCGTGGTGGATTCTCCATCACTGGTAATTTTTAAATCAAGATTTTATTTGGGGGAAGTTCTATGGCCTGTGTTATACAGGATGTCAGAGTAGATGATCATTGATCACAGGGGGCCCTTCTGGCCTCGGAATCTATGAATCGTTGGGTAACCTCCTGCCTCTGCTCTCCACAGAACTCTTCTCACCTGGAACAAACCATCATCCCATGATCCCAGCCCACTGAGAACACTGTAGCTGTGGTTCCCAAGAGCAAATAAGAATGCTTTCAGTTTTATAGGAAAGTGATTTTCAGCAGTACTATATTATTCTTCAGCAGCTATGTGAAACTGATGAAATTTAGAGGAAGAAAAGCTAAACACCCTGTTAAAAAAAATGGCAAACAATGCAGAAGTCATAAATAAGATATTTCCAACTACACACCCAGGACAGGAAATGCACAATTAAACTGCTCCTCTCTTAATACGCAGTCCCACCCCTCCCAGGAGCCATTAGGCACTATTAATAGTTATAATTAAATGGTTTTGGTCCGTCAAAGTCCCTTACAATAATTCTACTAACTATTTAATTACTAAAAACTCTTCTTGCCATTATGCTAACAGTTGAGATTAATAACAAAAGCACAAGATAATTAAACAAGGATATTTTAACCAAATGGAATTCATGCATTTATTACACACTTGGTTGCCTGACTAAAATTAGGCAACTAATCTGAATATGACTGATGAGAAACAACAATGAAAGAATAAAAACAATGTGAAGATAAATGCAATCATTTTTCTCTTTTTAGCCTGAAGTGCCATTTCTATTTCTGATTATAAAAGTGGCCTAATCTGATTTCCTATTTGGTTTATCATTACAGGCCAAAAGCAAAGCACACTGTTAATTAGTCAGCACAAACTATATAATTTGTTTTTATTTATCTCTAGGCTTTGATCTTAATTTCTCTTGTGCTTCCTGTCAGAACTGTTTGTCATATTTCTGCAAAATTCATGAACCACAATGGATATGCTGATCTTATATTGAGTCCTTTACTTCTGAGTAATCTTCCTATATACTCTATTTTACATAGTTGTATTTTTAGGAGATTTTTCCATATGGCTGTATTACTGAAGCATTTGCCAGTACAAATGAACATAAAGAGGTGTCCGTGGCATCTGCTTTTGAGGGTTACAGTTTGCATACAATAATGCTCCATAAGCTACGATCTGGCATACACCATCAGGTAATGCCTTAGAGAAAATTCATTTTACAAAATGTCAAGGGAAAATCAGTTTGGCTATTCTTAAGCTATAGGAATGCAAAATAAAAATAGGAATTGGTGGTTTCTGGAGCATTTGTATAACTCAAATCTGGGTTTTCGTTAGGCTTGCATTTGTGTACTTCTGTGGATTTGTATCTTTAAGTTCTGGGGCATTCATGCACAAATGAATAATGAATGAGCTGTTACACTTAGGAAAAAGTAGCTATCACCTATGTGTAGGACATCATGCCAGACAAGCATTCGGGAGAAGCCATCGCTATTTTTTGCCTAATTAGAATAGGAGCACTATACTCTTTATATATTACATATAATTTAGTAAGTTATTTCAGTTCTCTCTGCCCATCCTAATCACTTGCTATTTTCAGAGATGCTGGCACTTCCAATTCCTATTAAGATCAATGAGACTCTAAAAGGGTGGCAAGATCACTGTCAGTAGAGTGGTTGTCCCACTCAGTTTTAACCCTGGAATGGGCTGCAGACTCAATCTTCGATCATATGGCCACCATTACTGTTTGATCTGAGTGACTCACAACCTTTAAGAGTATTCATTAAACACCCAGTCAGGTAGGGAAGTTCTATTAGCCTTGCCCAAAGCCAAAAAAAGTCTGTGGTGGAGCAGGGCATTGAATTAATGTCTTCCAAGTTCCAGGTTAGTTCTCTAACCACTAGATCATCCTTTTTACTCACTGTATGGTGATTCTTCCTGACTTACTGGGTAAATGTGGATCGTTAATGTCACCATGGATATAAGGGAAGTTGGAAGTAGCCCTCTGGGAAAAGCAGCTAGGGCCTGGGGAAGAGGCTTGGGCTTGTTTTGTTTTTGAGTTACCTTGTACGAAAGCCAAACTGTAGGGGGATGGGGGAAGAGGAAGAGACAGTGCATGTGTTTTTTTCCTGTGCGAGAGCAGGGCAAGCACACAGATCATACACCGGAGCTTTGAGGATCTCAGCACCTCTGAAAATTGACGGGGAAAAAACCCTTAATATCCACACAATCAAAATGTAACAACAACAAAAACCCTACCCATATAACAAGATCGTAATCCCCACAGAATAAATGGCACTGTAAACCCTTGAAATAAGCCCCCAACCTTCAAATCACCCCCCTTCAAAATCTCAGGAAATAAATAGTTTGGTTTGAAACTGGGGTATCAGTTATTTAGGTCTTTTGTTTTGGTTTTGGGGAGGTTTGTATTTCTAAAGGAAGGCTGTACAAAACCTAATATGTAGAAATATTTTCAGAACATTCTGAAAAACTTTAAATATTAAAAAAAAAGTTAAACATTCCTCTGTACATTGTGAATGTGAACTCATCAGCTCTGCACTAATGCATGAAAACTGGGAAGTGAAACTGAAGCAAAAGAGAAAGTAAATATTCTTGAACAGAACAGGCTTGTTTCCCTGTTCAAGTTGAGGGAAGTGTGAAGAGCAAACAAAAAAGCATAAAGGGTAAAAAAGTAAATGAGATTTTTACAATTCTTTCTGTTTTAATCATCTGTTTTAAAATATGATTTTTATGTTGCTGATATCCTGCCAAAAAGTGGTCTCAACAATCTATAAGCAAATATTTTTATTCCATCATTTTAACTAATGTTACAAAAAAATGGGGAAAATGTAGTAAAAATAGGTTCAAATAACTTTAAGGGCTTGGTTTAAATAAATATAAGCCAGGAAGTGCAGTTAAGATTGACATTCTCGTCATCCTACTCTGTTGTGGCCAGTTAATGAAGCTTATATGATCCTCTGAGGAGTAGGTAATTTTATATATGCTGGCAGCAATGACACATTAAGGAAAAGGGTTTTAGTGTTTCTGGCTTCTCTCAGTTTAAGCCAGATCTTTAAATACTATTTTAACGTAAGTTTGTATGTGTGTGACTTTCTTCCCTTGTGTATGCATACTTTTGTACTGTTTGTTTCTAAGCTTTGGTGTTGTTAGGTTTTATTGGCAGGTTTTTCCTCAGTAAGAATGCGTTCTTCCTTTACTTTGTACCATAAATGAGCTGTTTGGTGGGATTTCCTCCTTGTTAGAGATTCTGCGATTTGAGGGCAGGAAGTCAACAATTTATTTTGTTCACGAAGAGTTTTGATACTTCATACCAGAAAGTAAGCTCTACTCGCTTTACATTTTTTGTTGTTGTTTCCAACGTTATATACCTGACTCAAGAGAAATATATCTTTGCAGCTACTGAGTAATTTAAATAGCTCTATTTTTGTCGACATACAGTAATTTAATACAAAGCAAGCAAATGTACCACCACCTAACCAAACTGATTTTACAACAGGCATCTAGATAATGTCAATTACAATAAATCCTGTAATACCACTTTCTCATATGCATATTATTTATCATTAGATTTAGTAATTAATATGCATATTAGAAAGAGGAAATAAAGGATTCATTTAAATTTCAGGAATATTTTACAATGAACTTTTCAAGGTAAAAACTGACTTCTAAATTTCTCCAAAATACACAAAATTCTAAGGAAGGCTGCAAAATGAGGTACTTTACGAATGCCACACTTGTATCACCCAAAACCCTTGTTTATATTGAAACTTTGCATCATGGTAACATGCTTTAGAAACGGAATGTTAAACACACTTTTGCTCTTTATCTGGACAAAAACAGCCATGTTTACAAACGTGTTAGCTAGTCATGGTTAACCCTACGGGTAACATCACACTTAACACAGGGCTACTTAAAACGTGTTAGCTTGTTTTCTAACATGATGCATTTAAACAGTATAGTACAGGCAAAAGTGCAGCCACGGGTAAAGCTCTTAGGGTATGTCTGCACTGCACCTGGGAGCGAGCCTACCAGCCAGGTAGACAAACTCATGCTAGCAGGGCTTGTGCCAGCACACTAAAATAGCCATGTGGACGTTGTGACACCTGTGAAGGCTTCAGATAGCCACCTGAGCTCAAGCCCACCTTACCCCCAGGTTCAAGCACAGGTGGATAGTTCAAACCATCACCAGTGCTGCAATGTACGTATAGCTATTTTTTTTGCAGGCTACATGGGCCCTGCTAACACAAGTCTGTCTACCCAGGCTGGGCAGCTCACTCCCAGCTGCAGTGTTGACATGCACCAGGCGTGGTGCAGGATCAAATGGTTGGAAAGGGAATGCAACCTGGTAAGGCAACTGACTGGAAATGCTATAGAGAAATGCTAAAGAAACCATCCCTGCACGTCAATAGCACAAAGGAAGTTTTAAAAAAATATATAAATACACCCACCCCATTCTATCCTTAGTCAACCACAGTGTGCGTAGGCAGTCCAGGGATTAAGGTTGCCAGGAGTCCGTTTTTTGACCAAGGGACCTGGCAGCTCCGGTCAGCATTGCTGACTGGGCCCTTAAAAGTCCGGTTGGCAGCGCAGTGGAGCTAAGGCAGGTTCCCAGGCTGCCCTGGCTCCACGCAGCTCCCAGAAGTGGCTGGCATATCTCTGTAGCCCCTAGATGCAGGGGCAATCAGAGAAGCTCTGCGTGCTATCCCTGCTCCCAGCTCCGCAGCTCCCATTGGCCAGGAACCACAGCCAATGGGAGCTGCGGGGCTGCACCTGCGGGCATGGGCAGCATGCAATGCACAGAGCCGCCTCTCCATGCCTCTGCTGAGGGGCTAGACATGCTGGCAGCTTCCAGGAGCAGCACTGAGCCAGAGCAGGCAGGGAGCCTGCCTTAGCCCTGCTGCGGTGCCGACCGGGAACCACCTGAGGTAAGCGCCGCCCAGCCGGAGCCTGCACCTTGGGCCTCCTCCCACGCTCCAACCCACTGCCCCAGGTCGGAACCCCCTCCTGCATCCTAACTCCCTCCCAGACTCAAAACTCCGCACACCCACCTGCGCCCCAACCCCCTGCCCCAAGTCGGAACCCCTTCCCAAACCCTAACTCCCTCCCAGGCCCCACACCCCAACCCTCTGCCCCAGCCCTGAGCCCACTTCCACACTCCAAACCCCTTGGCCCCAGTCCAGAGCCCCCTCGTGTACCCCAAGCCCCTCATCCCAGCCCCACTCCAGAGCCTGCACCCACAGCCAGAGTCCTCACCCCCTCCCGCACCCCAACCTCCTGCCCCAGCCCGGAACCCTCTTCTGCACCCTGAACCCCTAATTTCTGGCCCCATCCTGGAGCCTGCACCCCCAGCTGGAGCCTTCAGCCCCTCCGCACCCCAATCCCCTGTCCCAGCCCAGTGAAAGGTGGGGAGAATGAGCAACTGATGTGGGGGGGCAGGGCCTCAGGGAAGGGGCAAGGGTGTTTCATTTTGTGCAATTAGAAAGCTGACAACCCTACCAGGGATCCCAGAGCAATGGATGGATTCTTCCTGCCACAGGTGCTATAATATCTAGAACAACAAAGAGTTGAAGATGGAGTAGCATCTTCATACAGAATTTAGGCCTTGAACTTGCAATGAGCTGAATGCAGGCCAGTTCCTGTGCTTGTGTGGAACCCCCAAAGCACTGACCAGAGGGGTCTGCCTAGGAGCTCACTGTAGGATAAGAGTCTGTTTCTTCTAGAGTCTTTTAAAAAGGAGGCCGCAGGTCTGTGCACAAATGTGCACTGTATTTTTACGCAAAGTTACCGTGACTGCATGTGCAAAAATATATGCTGCTGATTTAACTGAAGCAAACAAACTAAATGAGATATTAGTTAAAACACTAAATACAATTACAGTTGAGCAGTTGACATGTAAACTGCACTCCTAATGTCTGCTCAGTGAAAGTTATAACAACTGTATTGTAAACCATTTAAAAATAAAGATTATAATGCGAACAAGTCACAGATCCCCCAGTATAAAAATGCACATAGGCATAATTATAATTAAAAAATGTAACCTTGAACACATCCACTTCCACTCCAGTTATCTCTACAATGTTTGTCCATTTTATCTACTCAGTAATGTTTTTGCTATTCTCAGCAACCAAGGCTTAACACAGCGGAAGAAACTGCAGCTGCGTTCACTCTGCTTCATAAATCATCATCACCAGTCAGAGATAATGACAAAAATTTCTGACTTTTCAGTGTTTGTTTTTATATAAAAACTGCATTAAGTTAGAAGTAAGATCCAAGTGAAACCCCAAAAATGGCAAAAAGAGTCAAGTTAAGGTTGAAATTAAATGTTCTCTTACATCAAGGCACAATATCCAGGCATTACATTCAGTATGCCTGAATTCTGGAGGACATATGGTATATTTTTACCTTAATTTCAAATGTTCTCACCTTTATGGGTTTTAATTAGATCTTTAATGTTAAACTACAACTATTGTAAGGTAATTTCTTTTCATTTGAGTATTTAAAGGGACCAATAACTTTTTTATGAAGTTTCAGTTTTATCATTTATATTCTCATTGTTAGTAAGAGCCTTAAAATAGTTTTAAACAGCTTTCTTTCGCCTCTGATTTTCTTCTTTTCTAACTGGAGACATCATTTTCCCTGTATTTTGAAGGGGGATGGAATTCTCATTATAAATGATTTCCGAGTGCTCAGAATTGTGCTATGGACTTTAGAGAAACATCTCTGCCCCCAAAAAGCTAAACTCTAAGATCTGATCCTGAAAACACTGACACTCCTGAGTAGTTTCTATTGAAGTCACTGGGAATACTCATGGGTATAACTTTACTCACAGACGTAAACCTTTGCAGGACCAAGACCTAAGTTCTAATGTGATACAACAAAAGAGGCTAAAAGACAAACCATGAAGAGGGAGGGAAGAGGGAGGACAACGGTAACAATAAAATCATGTGGTTACTTGGTTAAGGCACATACACATCTTGAGGCTTCTGGGATGTTTTAGTTTATTTACATACAAGAACTTGGGATATCTCGCTGATTACCTTGACTAATAGCCATTAATGGACCTAACCTCCATGAACTTACACAATTATTTTTTTAACCCAGTTATACTTTTGGCCATCATGATATCACATAGCAATACGTTCCACAGGTTAATTGCATTGTGTACAAAAGTATTTACTCTTGTTTGTATTAAACCTGATGCTTATTACATTAATTAGGCGACCCCTTGTTTCTGTATTCTGGGAAAGGGTAAACAACACTTCTCTATTCATTTTTTCCACACCATTCATGAAATATAATGTCTTAATGCACTTTTCACACAACAAAGAAGTGAGTTTTTAGGGATTTGAATGAAGGGCTCAGGGTTAGCAAATAGGGTTGGGAGGACTGTGTTTAAAAAGGCACAGACAGGAGGAGGAAATGGATGAAGAGGACACTGAGAATGGAAGTGATTGACGCAACTGTTTCATTGAACTAGCCCCATGACTTCAGCTTCCACAGAAACAAGGACTGGTGACTAATCTGGGTAAAATAAGAAAAAACGGCTACTAATCTTTCTGTAACTGTTGTTCTTTGAGACGTATTGCACATGTCCATTCCACTTTAAGTGTGCACATGCCACATGCACAGTAGCCGGAAATTTCTTCCCTCAGTAGTATCTGTTGGGTCAGCTCTAGCAGCCTCTGGTGCCGTGAACTCATGAGCTGATATAAGGCGTCTGGCCAACCCCACATCTGCTCATCTGGATGAAGGGAAAGCAGTGGATGTATTGTTTCTTGACTTTAGCAAAGCTTTTGACACGGTCTCTCACAGTATTCTTGTCAGCAAGTTAAGGAAGTATGGGCTGGATGAATGCACTACAAGGTGGGTAGAAAGCTGGCTAGATTGTCGGGCTCAACGGGTAGTGATCAATGGCTCCATATCTCCATATGGCTCCATATCTAGTTGGCAGCCGGTATCAAGTGGAGTACCCCAAGGGTCGGTTCTGGGGCCGGTTTTGTTCAATATCTTCATAAATGATCTGGAGGACGGGGTGGATTGCACTCTCAGCAAATTTGCGGATGATACTAAACTGGGAGGAGTGGTAGATACGCTGGAGGGGAGGGATAGGATACAGAAGGACCTAGACAAATTGGAGGATTGGGCCAAAAGAAATCTGATGAGGTTCAATAAGGATAAGTGCAGGGTCCTGCACTTAGGACGGAAGAACCCAATGCACAGCAACAGACTAGGGACCGAATGGCTAGGCAGCAGTTCTGCGGAAAAGGACCTAGGGGTGACAGTGGACGAGAAGCTGGATATGAGTCAGCAGTGTGCCCTTGTTGCCAAGAAGGCCAATGGCATTTTGGGATGTATAAGTAGGGGCATAGCGAGCAGATCGAGGGACGTGATCGTTCCCCTCTATTCGACATTGGTGAGGCCTCATCTGGAGTACTGTGTCCAGTTTTGGGCCCCACACTACAAGAAGGATGTGGATAAATTGGAGAGAGTCCAGCGAAGGGCAACAAAAATGATTAGGGGTCTGGAACACATGAGTTATGAGGAGAGGTTGAGGGAGCTGGGATTGTTTAGCCTGCAGAAGAGAAGAATGAGGGGGGATTTGATAGCTGCTTTCAACTACCTGAAAGGGGGTTCCAAAGAGGATGGCTCTAGACTGTTCTCAATGGTAGCAGATGACAGAACGAGGAGTAATGGTCTCAAGTTGCAGTGGGGAAGGTTTAGATTGGATATTAGGAAAAACTTTTTCACTAAGAGGGTGGTGAAACACTGGAATGCGTTACCTAGGGAGGTGGTAGAATCTCCTTCCTTAGAGGTTTTTAAGGTCAGGCTTGACAAAGCCCTGGCTGGGATGATTTAACTGGGAATTGGTCCTGCTTCGAGCAGGGGGTTGGACTAGATGACCTTCTGGGGTCCCTTCCAACCCTGATATTCTATGATTCTATGATTCTATGATCTCCTCCTTGCCAGTAACTCTGACAGAGCGGTAGGACGGTGGTTCGTGGAATAGACATGTGCAACACATTTTGAAGAACAGCAGTTACGGAAAAGTTAGTAACTGTTTTTTGGTCTTTGAGTGCTTACACATGTCCATTCCAAGTTAGGTGACTCCCAAGCAGTACCACAGGAGGTGGGATTGGAGTTCATGGACATGCTGACCGCAACACAGCTTGACCAAAACCGGCCAAAACCTTACTATGTGATGGCGTAGTGGGATGAAAATATATGTACCAACGACTAAATCGCGGCTCTACAGATGTCCTGAATCAGGACCTGGGCCAGGAACACCACTGAGGAAGCTTATGCCCTTGTACAATGAGCCATCAATATAACCAGTGGTGGAACCCAATACCTGCTCACAGCATATATGGATGCACAATGTGATCCAGGATGAAATCCTCTGAAATAGGAAGGCTAGTGTGTAGAGATATTGTTCCTGCTCGCATGTGGTTTCAGGAAGAAACCCGGCAGGCAAATAGCCTGATTACTGTGAAATTGCGAAACCACCTTTGGGAGGAATGCAGGGTGAGGACGAAGCTATACCTTGTCCTTAAAGATGACCATGTATCGGGGTTCTGACGTAAGGGCCCTGATCTCTGAGACCCTCCTGGCTGAAGTGATAGCTACCAGAAACGCTGCCTTCCAGGAAAGGTACAAGGGACATGTTGCCAGTAGCTCTAATGGAAGACCTGTGAGTTTTGACATGTTTAGGTCCCACAGGGGACTGGGTTCCTGACTCTGTGAGTACAGTCTTTCTAGTCCCTTGATAAAATGAATGGTCATCTCATGCAAGAAAACCAATCGGTCATCCACTTGAATAGGAGAGCTCCCAGTGTACTTTAACTAATGAATCACTGCCAGGTGTACTTTAACTAATGAAAATTGCCAGACCTTGCTGTTTCAGATGTCCCAACTACTTCAGAATGGTTTGCAGTAACAACCGGGTGGGTGAGAGACCTTGCTGGAAAGACCAAATGGAAAAGCGCTTCCACTTGGCAATGTGTGTAGGCTCTGGTAGAAGGCTTCCTGCTACCTAGCAGAACCTGGCAGACTTGCTCCAAACAGATCAGCTCCTTGGCATTTAACCATATCGTTCCCAAGCTGTCAAGTGAAGGGTGCTGAGGTTTGGGCGGAGCATTCGACCATGGTCCTGCAATATCAGGTCCGGGAGGAGAGGGAGTGTCATTGGAGTTGCTACTGAAAGACCTAGCATTGTGGCAAACCAGTGCTGGCAAGGCCAGGCTGGGGCTACAAAAATGACTCACATTCTGTCCTGCTTGCTCTTCAGCAGAACCTTGCGCACAAGAGGAATGGGGGAAGCAGTAGAACAGGAGCCTCATCCAAGGGAGCAGTAAAGCATCTGTGAGCGAGCCCAGGCTATGGCCTCACAGGGAGCAAACTTGTGACATTCTCTATTCTGCCTGGTTGCAAAGAGGTCTAACTGGGGAATCCCCCACTGATGGCAAACTACTGTTACTACAGGGACCATTAGACTGGAGAAATACCTGCTGAGGTGATCTGCCAGCTCATTCTGGGCCCCCAAAAGGTGAGATGGATAGAGTGCATTATGTAGAACTCCCAAAAGCAAATAGCTTCCTGGTACAGGGAGGAAGGGAAAGCCCTTCCTTGCCCCTGTTGAGGTAAAATATGGCATATTGTCCGTGAGCACTAGCATGTTCTTGTTTGCAATGTGGGGTAAGAACACCTGACAGCCAGGCATTCTTTACTCCTTGACATATATATGCAGGGAGAGCGTCTTTGATGGGGCGGCAGAGCTGAGAAATGGGTGAAGTGCTGGAGCCTGAAGTACTTCCACAAAGGTGCTGGGGTGTAGAGACCCAGAGGCTTGAAGGTTGCTCTGGAGTCTTTCAGGCCATGGAGCTTTGCATCCGTTTTCTCTGCTGGACCTCTGTTGGCCGTCATGTGGACTGTACTTTGCCAAGTACTCGGGGGTATCCCTGCACCCAGATCCACAACCAGATAGAGTTGACTGGGGGGGGAGTGGGGTACTGGCTGAGGATACAACGCCACTTCCAAGTCCAATGACAAGCCTTCCTCTGGGGACCCATCGGTGCCGGGGAACAGTACCAAGAGGGGACCTGTGTCGAGACCACCAGAGCCAGTCTCCCTCTAGGCAGTAACAAGATATGCTCCCTTCTGCTCACTGGCACAGTCGCTGCTAACTCCCCTTCTGCTCACTGGTACAGACGCTGCTAACTCTTGTATTGCCGGCGATGGCTGTACCGAAAGCACCAGCAAGTTCCTTGCCAAACAAATGCTTCCAGGGTAAATGGAACCGCGATCCCATTGGTGCCACATTGTCCCTCCGGTGTCAAAGGTTGGTCTGGGACCAGACTCAACAGAGCCTGCATACAGGACAAAGTTAACAGTACTGCCCTCGGAGCAGGGGCAGAAGAGTGGCCAGATTCAGGTCATACTCCACTGTGTTCCCCATATTTGGCTTTCTTTAGAGTCGGGCAACACCCCCTCTCAGCCAGCTGCTTCTTACGTTTTTTCCTCGGCACCAGTGAAGGGGAACAGTGCCAAGAGATGACACTCTGGTGGGAGGAGCACTCTGCATCATGACAAGGTACTCGGTGCCAAGTCTAACTGGCTTGGTTCCAATGAGGGTTGGAGCACGGCCTCCATCAGGAGGAATTTCAGCCTGGCCTCCTGGTCCTTCTTAGTGCAGGGGTTGAAGTCCTGGCAGATTTTCCAACAATCCCTGATACAAGTCTCTCTCAGGCACTTCAGACAACTGCAGTGCAGGTTGCTCATAGGCATAGGCTTGCCGCAGGAGGCACAGAGCTCAAAACCCAGAGACCAAGGCATGCCTTGCACCAGGAGCGATGAAGTCTCCGCTTACACAGCAAAAAATGCCAACTATAGACAACAAATTGACAACAGTCCAAATGAGATATAAAGAACTGGGATGAAAGAAACAAAGGGAAAGGTAGTAATCTAAGACCACTTGAGCCATTCCAGCAACTGTCACAGGTGGTAAGAAGAAACTGAATGGGTACGGGGTCAGGCAGAATCCTTATGTTGACGCATGAGAGCACAGCACCAGAGGGATACCACCAAAGGAAAAAAATTCTGGCGACTTTGCACACGGCACGTGCACACCTAAGATGGAATGGACATGGGCAAGCGCTCGAAGAATAACTAGCAGTTTTACTGTAGGTTAAAAATATTGTATTTGTTGTTTGTGTTGTTGTTTAAAGTTCCCATGCACTCGCACTTTCTGATTTCAGCCAAAGATAAAAATAGAAGTATCAGAGATACTTGGGTTGGGGGGGAATATTTCTACCCTCCTGGTACTTTCAACCTCAATTCCAAAACATCTTATGAAAGAAAGAAAGAAAGAAAGAAAGAAAGAAAGAAAGAAAGAAAGAAAGAAAGAAAGAAAGCTATTTTCTAGGGGTTCCAGTTTCATTTATTGACCAAAGAGGTCTGATAAATTTGAATAAGCTTTTTGAATGTTCAGTCAAACCAAATATCTGAGTCATTTAAGGCTCAGCCTTCATAACCTGTACAGCTTGTTATAGTGTCCAAAGATGTTTGGGTTCAGACATCTCCAAATGAGCTATCTCTTGGACAAAGTTTGTTCATTAACTTCTGTTGCAGAGAAAAAAAAAATGTATGGTTCGGTATGGTCTATAGAACTAGTGGTTACACTGGATTGCTGCCCTGCCCCCATATTTCAGCAATGAATTGTCAAATTAAAAATTAAAAGTAGTTAGGTAAAATTCCCTGATTTTTAATTATCAAATTATTACAATTATAAGGCTATTTGGATCTAAAAACCATAACAGTTCAGTATTGTTTAATGGTCTGTGTTAGTTAAAGCTGATTTAAATGTAGTGGTGATGACAGATACCTCATGGATAGCTGGAGATATAAAAGTTTGTTACAGGGTTTATTTTGTTTTTCCTGAAAGTTAAGTCCTTGTTTTGTTTGTTTATAACTGAAGCATAGCAAGTTAGCTGTTTGTTTTCCAATATTACGAGTTTAGCAAGTAACTACAGTTATGGCAGAATAGTTCCGAACATTAGAGAACTGAGCATCCCAGTTCAACATAGAATGATCATATTTTTATAATAGTACTGATGCTGAATGATCTACAGCAAACTACCACGTATAGTTTTGGGGTAATCTTAAAGTACCTTGCCATAAAATACACTGTATATTCTGAAAGAAACCAGGGATTAAATAAAACTAGTTCCAAGACTTCTTTCCCTATGAAACAGTACCAAAATAATAAAATAAAACAAGAACTTTTCCCCAAAAAATTTAAAAAAGTTTTGGGGCAGCTGATTTAGTTTGAAAGCTTGTAAATTAAGGATATTTTGTTTGCTATTTTATATTTGTTTTGCTGGGTTTTTTTATGTTCTGCTCTTCAATTTACAACTCTTTATAGCAGTGGTGGGCAACCAGCGGCCCGCAGGCTGCATGCGGCCCATCAGGGTAATCTGATTGCGGGCTGTGAGACATTTTGCTAATGTTTACCGTCCGTAGGCACAGCCCCCCACAGCTCCCAGTGGCTGCGGTTTGCCTTTCCTGGCCAATGGGAGCTGCGGAAAGCAGCAGGCTGCAGGGGCATGCAGGCCGCCACTTCCCACAGCTCCCAGTGGCTGCAGTTTGCCGTTCCTGGCCAATGGTTTATAGACATCTCTCCTCCTCCTTCAACACTTATTCTAATATACTTCTCAAGTCTATATGTATGAGGGAGACTGGCTAGATTTCACAGTTCCTAGGAACGTCTCTCTCTCTTTCTCACAAGCATTGAGTATTTACAAATTATGACTCTCAAATCCTGTATATAAAATTAAGAAAGCTCAAGTCTGCTTTCAGCTAAAAAGCTGTCCAAATAGAGCTGGAACAAAATGTGACTGTTAACACTGTTTTAATGTACTACAACACAAGTGAAGTCTGTCACATTACAATCCCAAGGCTCTTTATAATTTTTAACAAAAGCCGACAAACCCCCATTAGATATGACAGAGAAAACAGATGTTTCTTAAGCATCATCTTGTATACTAAAATAGTATCTGAATCTCAAACAAAAGAAGTTCAAGATCAGAGTAGTACTACAACTAAAAATATGAGACTCCCCTCCTCTTCTCCCCAGGTCTTAAATCTGGGGCTAGAAGTTCTCTTGGTTACCTCAGGACAAAGGAGTTGGGAAGTGACCAATAACCTCAAAGAAAGTATCCCAGGCTCATGTGTTGTCCACATTATCTGACTATTCACAGAACACAGTTAACATTCATGCAGTATGGCAAAGCCCTCTAATGACAAGAGCTAAGTACCAAGACACATGGATAAACTAATATGATCAAGACAGACCAGTGGTTCTCAACCTATTTACCACTGTAGGTCGCATATGCAGCTTTCTATGTGTTATGTGGGCCGCATCCACACAATATATATACTCTACCCATATGACCCTGAGGATATCATGTAGGCTGCAAGTGTGTGCTGATTGGGCCGCATGCATGCCGCAGGCCACAGGTTGAGAACCACTGAGATAGACAGATCTATATAAACAGCAGCAACAAAACCATGCTATTCCACTTACATATCATCCATGCTTTATATACATCTGGCCTTTATGTATGTGTTTGCAGCTTTATATGCAGAATGGTCTGTATAATATTTATATGGTCAGCTCCTTGGGGCAATGACTACATTGGCAATGACTGTATTAGTACAGCACCAAGCACATATAAATAGATATAGAAGTTTACATATCAACAAGTTCATCTTTCTTACAAAGATTAGGGACCCAATTCTGTTTCTACTCATATCAATGGCAAAACTGCCACTAACTTCAATGAAATCACACTCAAAACCATATGGTCTCTATCCCCTAATGGCCCAAAATACATCCCTAATATATAAGAGGATTGGCAAGTTAGATATTCTTCCCAGACTTATACTAATGATAAAACAATACAATTTACAGAATCTTTAACTCAGAGTTCAAAAACTGATTTGCAACTACGTATAAGGGTTGCATTTCACTGTTGCACAAAGTATTTACCTTCTGAGTGAAAGGTGAGAGTTCCTTCACAGTTCATAGCAATACCGCCTAACAGTTCAAGACAAAAGTGAAGAATCCAGTTAAAAGTGCAAGAGGCAATTTAGATATACAGAATTTAAAACTGCACCTTCTCTCCCAGACAGAAACATGTGGAAGATATGCTGAAGCTATATCTACACTACAGCCTATGCCAGCATAGTTATAGTGGCATAGCCCCATAGCGTAGATGCAGCCTACACCAACAGAAGGAGTTTTTCGGCTGGTGTGGGAACACCACCACTCCACACAATATTAGCTATGCTGCTGATGTAAGCAATCTTCCATTGACAAAACTGCACCCGTGGGGATTTTGTTGGCATAGCTATGTCAGTCAGATGTGTGGTTTTTTCATACCCTTGACCAATGTAGCTACATCAATTTAAGTTTTAAGTGTAGACCAAGCCTGAGTAACACTCCAGTTTCTGAAACACTGCAATACTCAAGTACTACATAAATATAGGTTGGTGACATCCCAGATTATTTGCCTTCATCCTGTTTCGTTTGGGTGTTTTCCATGTTAGTTTAATCATAAATTACTGCCTTTGGTAATTTCTTGTCTCTTCTTCCTCAGAACAAGAGGTTTCAATTTTCAAACTCAGGAACAGATACACACACTCACTCCATATGTCCTTTACACAATTATTTAATCCGGTAACTAAAGGGTTATGCACCTGTCATAGTGTATGCACGCAGGCTAAGATGGAGCCCACATGAGCCATTATGCTGCTATTGTCTAGTACAGTAAAGGTGATATGCTCTTGTAACCAGTGTTGCAGCCCCAGGGTACTCAAATGTTTTCAGAATATGGCCATATCATAAAACAAAGATATTAGCCTTGATTCTTGAGCATGTAGCTGGTTGTGGTTCCCTGCCTTGGGGCTGCCCCAGCTTCTCACAATTTAGAGCAGGAGGAATCCTACTTTAATTTACAGTGCTGGTGTAAGGATAAGAAGCTCAGCTCTGTCACACCTCCCTGCTCCTGACACACCCTCAGCCCGCACATGACAGTGCTCTTTCTTACATGGAGTGGAGTGTGGGGTCCTCTATCCTAGCAGGGGAAAGCTCTGCTGGAAAACTTCAGCCAGTTTAAGGCCACTTTGTACAACATGAATGTGAAGCATAAACTGGCCTTAGCAGAATAATTAATTTGGGTCATTTTCTCTTGGATATCTCCTGTCCAATGTCTGATCATACTTTCAAACACAGATCAGAAGGGAAGTGACCTAGCATCCCTATGGCAAATACAGCAATTACCTATATGGCAAAGTAATATTAGGATAGTATTTGATTCACCTTGTGATTCTTTTACTGTGACTTAACAGCTGGAAATAAGGAGGAGAGCTGACACTGTGACTATCCCCACAGGCCACCAGCAAGATCTATGTGGTCCACTAGTGGACCGTGGAACACACCATTTTGGAATCACTGCTCTTTTTGTTCTGTGTCTGTACAGCACCTAGCACAATGGGATCCTGGTCCATGGCTAAGGCTCCTAGGCTCTACTACACTACAAATAACAACAACCACCACCACCTGCACCTGTGTTAATTCTATTAAGGCAGACAAATGCAGAAAAGTAGCTGGGGAGCTACTACTGTGCTGGCTTTTGAAGATGTTTAGTCTGTTTTTATCGTGGTGCTACCTGGAAAACAAATCTTGGTTTAGTCTAAGTTTCAGGGATGAAATCCAGATGGGTGCTTCATGATTCTTTGTTTCACAGGAAGGTAGTT
This sequence comes from Lepidochelys olivacea, assembly GCF_965140295.1. Taxonomy (NCBI): domain Eukaryota; kingdom Metazoa; phylum Chordata; order Testudines; family Cheloniidae; genus Lepidochelys; species Lepidochelys olivacea. The sequence continues at coordinate 213,663,455 of NC_140412.1, forward strand.
ACATGCTGTTTTCAACTAGGAACCAAAAGATATAGTAGGCACTGAAAAGGAAAGAAATTATCTCACCAGCTGGAAATGTTAAACTCCTCTTTAAGAACTAGGCTACCCATAGTAAGCAGAAGTATTTAAATCTATGCCCTACTTTTGATAGAATCCCAAATAAGAGACTCAAAACTGCAAAAATATGCTTACCCTAGACCTCTATACCAACAAACTTCCAGTTAAGAAAGTAAGGGGCTTGTATTAAAATCTTCAGTCATGAGGTTTTGAAGGCAGCTCTCTTTCCCTGCATTTGCTCGTTCAAAAGTAGAGAAGCTGGTTTAGTTCAGGGTCATGAAGCCGGTTTTTGGAGTGTGCATGCCTGACATCTGTAAAACAGCAGTGCTCCTGAAACGTTCATCCCTCATTTAGCGTATCTGTATCACTCAACCACTGTCACAATATTGTAGGACTTCCTGTCTGGATCAGCTCTCGGGGCTCTGCTGCCATAGGCAAGCCAGGAATGGTCTGCACCCACTATAACAAGTTCACATGCTACAGACAACTGATACAATCATTATAAAATCTAATGAACATGTAAAGCTCGGACCCAGGACTAGACTCCTCGTACTTCTGCTACAGAAACACAGAGTTCTACCACTCCTGAGCAGAGTAACTGCTATAGCTCCTAGCAATAGGTCCTCTATCCCTTTTGTGGACCTGCCTCCAGGGGCAATATCACTCACTTATTCACAAAGCCAGTACATTACACTGTCAGCCTGCACAGTTTGGGAACATTCTGCTGCCCTTGGGGGTGTGTGATTAAAGCCATGATGATTTCTGCAGCTCCCTATAAGACAATGCAATGGCACCTCCCAAAATAATGATAGCTCCACCTGGCAGGGAAAGGGAGGTAGAGTGGCTCTATTCAGGTACATACACTGAATGCAGAAGGCAAATAGCTACACTGGAAGACATATTTTATGGAGCCACTTTCAAAGCTGAGTGAATTTTGGGGAACAGAAGGGACGGAAACATTTACACAAAAAGCAGTTTAATCTACCAATATGTTTTTTTAATTTAATTTTTCAGTATTTCAGGTATTAGTGTTTGTTCAGCGTGATCTCTCACCCAGTCCTGCCCCACCTTCAATCCAATCCTGCACTGAAGACAGAAAACAATGTCTGTGATCTCAGAACCCGTAGACATGGGAATTAACTATTAATTACAGGGGGCCAAATTCAGATATCCCGAGGCAAGCAAAGACCAGCTTGAGTAGAAGGAAATGAGCCATGAGGAACTCAACTTGTGATCAAACATGTATTTTTGGATCACTCACAAACCCATCCTTCACTCCATAACCCCACAGCAAAAAAAAAACAAAAAAAAAAACAAAGCCACCAAACAAACACCCTAAAATGTGATCAAATTTATTGTTAAATCTGATATAAGTGACATGTTGTGAAGTTTTTAATCTCTTAATAAAATTAATTATAAGAAATATTATGCAAAATATTTTTAGAAAAATATCCTACTCAGTCACTGATTTGTTCTACATGCAGGCAGATTATTTAATACATAGATTATGCTTTTGATAGCAGTAGTAACTCTTCTTCCCCTGATTCTGAAATCCTTTTCAAGAGAAAGGTCCAGATTCTACTTCACTTGCACTGGAGTAAATCAGTAATTCCACTGACATTCACTTATACTATTGTTACAGTGAACAGAATTTCGGTAAAGACCACTTCACGCTAGTAGACCAGGCTGTCAAGGATACAGGCAACTCACATTTCAAAAACTGCCAACTGAGAACAATTACTACCAGATTAAATAAAATAGATTCTAGATGCACAGGACCAGATTCTGATACCCTTATTCATGTGAAGTAGCACCTTACTGCATGAATCATTCCACTGATGTCAAGGAACAGCTTTTGGAGTAAGGTGTTATTCAGCACCAAGAAGGTTATCAGAAGTTGGCCTACAAGGGGGGAAAAAAAACAAAAAACCAACACGACCTTTTCTCATTTCATCCTGATCAGTCAAGAAGGCAAACTATAACAGGTTATGCACTTTTTTTTGTTTGTTTTTAAAAGTACCAGCAGCTAACAACATGAAGAGCAGTCAAGCCATATATACGTATTTCTACCTGGCTGGAGTGTACGCTTGGTTTATTTCTGTCTTTAGCCTGATGCTGTTCATACTGTCTGTGGTGTGACATTTTCAAGATTACACAGTCTTGGAGCCATTAATGCTGCATGTTCGTATATTTATATTTGGTGCTCAATAATAGGAAGCACATGAAAAGTGCTTTAAGAGGACCATTTAATTTGAAAAGCACAGTTTATCAGAGTATTCCATGGAATTTAGACATACTCATGTAATTTTACTAATTTCTGTAGCGTCTAACAGAACAAAAGAGAAACAATTAACCAAAAGCTAAACAAAACGCTTTGCATCATGCCCAGAGCCCGGCAAGGCTACAGCTTTGTTGAGCTGCCTAGGGAAGCAAAAACTATAGACGCGGGAGGGCGGGACCTCAATTAAGAAAGTATTGGAAGACATTCTTTCAAACTTACTGATAGCAAGTACTTAATCTTCAGTGCTGTGGTAGGGTACAGAGTGAGAAGAAGATCTGTCAGTTAACTGATTCCTGGGCTGTTCAGGCCTTTGAAAATCATCACCAGCACTGAACTCTCTGCAGAAATGAAAAGGTAGCCAAAGCAGAGACGTGAACACAGGTGTCATATATTCACAACTTTCTATCTGCTACTCTGTTTCTATGGTGCCTAGCATAATGGGGCGTCATTCTTAGTTGGTCCTTAGACACTACCATAATGCACATGATCAGTAATAATGAAAACTGTGCAAGGTCTGCATTTGAGAGGAAAACCCAGTCTTCTGTCCAGTAAATGAAATCAATTTGTAGGTGCAGGTACTGCTACTATATGGTCTAATAAGGAGAAATCACATCATCGATGGTGTAGACATAGCCCCTTCCAAATAATTCCCTACCAACAGACTTCGCTCCAGAAGCAGCCAGAACTTGGCCATTACAATGGTGGGCACAATCAAAAAAAAATCTACCTTAGACACAAATAGGCTGAGTCAGAGTCGGTTCACCTTACATTGATCCTACTTCAGAAGCTCTGCCAATTCTCATCTCTTTGAAGTGTGCATAATAATGTTACAGCAAAGTTTATTATAAAGAGTGGCTTTTGGATAACACCATTATGAGCTAATAGTTGTTGGTAGGTTCAGTTTCATTTCAGGGTCCATTTCTACACAAAGTCTGAGAACATTTAGAAACGGGCTCAACTGTCATACACAGCAAGTGCAATAAATATTTCATTCTGTCTTTGGACACAACACTCAGAATCAAAGAGAGCAAAGAAAAGGAAATCCTTTAAACAGGCAGGTGATGTGGTGAGTGCTGATGACCTTTCATACAAGAGAGGAGAAGGATGCAGCATGCAAACTACAGGTCACATCAAAATCATCACGCTTACAAAGAAAAGACAATTACCAAGACAGTTTAAATAAGCATTCAGGTCACTCTCAACTTAAATGCATTAATTTTTTATAAACAGGAATGCCCTGAAGTCAGATTGCCAGTATTTTTCATTGTAGTCAGTCCCTCTAATATTGCTGCTTTGCAGCACTTTATCTGGTTCATTTTTACATGACCTGGAATGCAAACAGTCAACAAAAGGCAGTAGAAGTAGATCACAAAAGACAAATATGGGTCTTCAAGAAGGATCCATATGTGTAGGGGAAAGAGGTTATGAAACCTGGACCTCTCAATATTCTTACTGAACTGATCTCAAAATATAATCTCTCTTTGCAACCTAACCAACGGCCAATGTAACATTGACATGATTTATGACAGGCATTGGTCCAAACAAATACTAAAACGTATTCTGATGGTGGCTGGCCTGTTTATCTTACTTCGGTTCTCAGGTCCTTTTTAGGGACCTGATCTAAAGCTCATTAAAGTCAATGGAAAGACCCCCATTGACTACAATGCCCTTTGGAGCCTACTGAATTGCACTGAATGCACACTACAAAACCAGCTCTTTCCTCATTAAAAAAAAGTTTAAAAGTGTTATCTTAAAAAGGGGTCTAAGTTAATGAAATATACTAACACTCTTGAGTAGTTCAGCCCTTCCCAAATCAACTCCTGAGCAAAACTGGATGTTTTAAAAGTCTTCTGTTTGTGTATGGCAAACAAAGCTGTGAAGCAATGGCCAGGCAATAAGATAAAGAGATGACGAGAGGTGTGTGATATGCAGCAAGGTCTCATACCATCTACCTTGCCACAGGCAGGAAGTTCACTCTGTCTTTAAACAACAGTTCCACAAATAGATACAGACTTCTTGCCTTTTCTCAACAGTGTTTTTAGTATGTGGTTTAATAAAGTGGTTCTCTGAGAAAACAGATCTGGCACTTACAGCAACTAGCAAAATACCATTGAGTATCTTGCTGATTATAAAGCTAACCAAACAATACAGTTACCAAATATTCTACTATTTTTTCCAAGTCTGCCAGTAATAGATACTTCTTCTACATCACCCTGAAAACAGTGCTCCATTCTTTTATTGATTTTTTTCAGCTTATCAAACCTGTCAAAACCTAGAGCTAGATTCTCTGCAAGCATCAGAGATGGGCTGCTGGAGAACTGGCTACAGCTAGCTGATTCTCTGCCCAGACCAAGCCGCACTACTGGGAGCTGCTCTAACTGGGAGCTGCTCTGTTGTCTTCTGGCAACAGTCCCTTCAGCTGAGTGTCTGTCTTTCTGCAGCTGGGTGTGGCCCTGCCTGTGTATGTGCTAGAGGAGGCTTAAGAGCCTGACTCAGCAAGATTGGGTAAAGGTAAAGCCTGGCAGAACAGGAGGGTTCAGTGGTATCCCAGTACATCAGGTGGCACTTTAAGGGGGGCAACCTGTCACAATCCCTTAGGAAAAATGGTGTGCTAGGTAACTCGAGATAAGGTCCTAGTGAAGACAGGCCATTTGCAGTTGTCACACAAGTTAGAAGGTTGAGTGAAAGATCTGCTAACTCGTGTGAAAACTGCAAACGGCCTTGTCTTCACTAGGATTTACCTCAAGTTAGCTTACTGGAGTTAAAAACACACCTTTTTTTTCCAAGTGAGGACAAGGCCTAAGGCAGACTCAGCTGAAGGGACTTGCCCCAGCACTCAGGTGCCCACCTCCCTTGGATTGTAGACTCAAAGGTATATTGTCTTTCACTGTATAGAAAGAACTGCACAACACAAGCTCATAAAAATTCGCCCTCTCCCTCAATGTGAAGAGAGATATGCACAGCTTCTTTCCCTCCCCGATATGGATTGCACAAACTGGGTCTAATAATAAAGAAAAACAAGTTTATTAACTATAAAAGCTAGATTTTAAGTGATTATAAGGGATAGCAAACCGAACAAAGCAGATTACCAAGGAAATAAAACAAAACACACATACTAAGCTTGGGATCTTAAAGAAACTGGTTTCAAGAAGCAATTTCCCACCCTAAATGTTATTTTAGGTAAGTTGCAGAGTTTCAGTAGCTTCGAGTTCCAGTTATTTCTTCTTACAGACTGGATCCCTGTCTCAGCCTGGACTCACCCCTGCCTTTCACTTCAGGTTAGTACCTTTGTCCCTTCAGGTTCTTTCAGCAGTCTCAGTGGTAGCAGATGACAGAACAAGGAGTAATGGTCTCAAGTTGCAAGTAGGGGAGGTTTAGGTTGGATATTAGGAAAATCTTTTTCACTAGGAGGGTGGTGAAACACTGGAATGCTTTACCTAGGGAGGTGGTGGAATCTCTTTCCTTAGATATTTTTAAGGTCAGGCTTGACAAAGCCCTGGCTGGGATGATTTAGTTGGGGATTGGTCCTGCTTTGAGCAGGGGGTTGGACTAGATGACCTCCTGAGGTCCCTTCCAACCCTGATATTCTATGATTCTATGATTCCTTTTTCTTGGGTTGGCAATGGAGAAGAGTCCATATCAACCCCCTCCCCAGTCCTTAAAAAAGGATTTACCTAAGGCGGGAATTCTTTGTTTGATCCCCAGCCCCCTACAGTGGAAAAGTACCAGCAGTGTCCAAGAGGCGACATCACCACCTGACTTTGCAGTGTCAATGAAGCATCTCAGGAGGATTGCCTACTCTCTGGTGGGCATTCCCCCCAAGTATACACAGAGTTCAATTGTTACATAGTCAATATTCCTAACTTTAGATAAAGAAATGATACATACATACAAATTGGATAATCACATCAGTAATTCATAACCTTTCCAATGACATCTTACATGAGCCATCTTGCATAAAGTATACCTTAGTTATGCCATATTCATATCATAACAATATTTCTATGAAGAAATGTGCGTAACATCACAGGGATCATCCACAATTGCGGGATACCTGCAGCACATCAGCTTCTGGCAGTTCCTCCTCCAAACCATGACTTTGATCTTTCTGTCCCAGCATGCCCCCTCCACTAGTGGCTGCAGGAAGGAAGGCATAGGAGCCGGCTACATCAGCTCTACATCTGCTCAGGACTCCCCCACACTAGAGAGATATGGGCAGTCTCTACATCAGTGTTCCCCAAACTTTTTCTGTCATTCCCTTACCTTTAATGGAATCTGTCTGCACCTCCTCCCCCAGGAGCTGTGGCCACAGTCGGGAACCAGGGACTGAGGCGGGGGCCGGAGCTGTAGCAGGGAGTGGGACCGCAGGCAGGGCCAGGAGCTGTGGGCCTCGGCTGGGGCTGGGGCTGGGCGCAAAATCCGGGGTTACAGCTGTGACTATGGGTGGGGTTAGAGCTGGGGGCAGAGCGAGGCGGGGTGGCACTCTCTCCCTGCCCCTCAGGTGAGCTGGCCCTGGTTCCTCCACATCCCGCCTTGAACGTTCCTCCCCGCACCCTAGGGGGACATGCCCCACTGTTTGGGGACCGCTGCTCTACACCCTTTCCTGTAGAGGGGTGCTAGGAGAGCAAAGGCAGGCTTTAAAATTCCTCCACTGTTCACTATAACAGAAAGAAAAAAACAGGTTGGCTTTCAACAAGGTGAGTAGGGATCTATCAGCACAAACCAAAATGAGATTAAAGGGGGTCAATGGACTAAGACCCCTGTGCATGTTACATTTGCTATTCCCCTGTCACTCACTCATTTTTCATTCTACAATCTTCCTTAACATGGAAAATATAGTTTCCATTAATTGTCCCTTCCATTATGATTTCTTTGTTTGTTTGTTTAAATGGAACAATTTTCTAAAAGGAAATACTACCATCTGGGAGAGTCTCACACTTAACTCCAAATTTTTGGCAGATCTCTATATAATCCGGGCAGCACCACTTTTAGCAAATTGGCAGTTCCTCCTGTAGTTACCATACTGCAGTTCTAAAGCCCTCATTAGAAGATTAGGACATTCCAGTGAACTCAGATTATAAAACAGATCTTTCCTTAGGATGCATTTTATCTCAGAAGGATGTGAGTAGCCAAAGGAAACAAAAGAAAAAGACCAACGCTGTCTAGAATTGCAGTCCCTCCCCACTAACTCCTCAGCAGAACCAAATGTTTAACAACTTCTGCAGCAAATATTACGGCATGTAAATCTGATTGTTGGAGCAGTCTATTTCTGACCTGGTGGGTGTTAATAGCTAGTCTCAAATTAGGTGACAGACTGAATTTTGGGGGCATTGGCGCTTTTTGACCTAAACAGCTTGTCAAAATTTGAGTCTGTGTGTGTGTGTTTCAGTTGAGAATAGAAATTGGTGGTAGCCACGTATTTTTAGTTTGATGCAATCTTGTTTACTTACAACAAATGTACGAAGTCCTGTGTCTCTGAAAGCAGAAGGAACCAAGAACAAAAATGAGCAGTTTCTTAGCTTACCAGTGCCCAAGCCTCTCTCTAGCTTTTTTTCCAGCGTCACATAGGGGTCAGCAATGTGTCCGTACACTGACACAAGTGTCTGTGATAAAAATGTTGAGGTACGTGGTAATTTTTTAAGAAACGTTGAATGGCTGAATGATGTAACCCTCCCAATGCCCATCATTAAGTACAGTAATTTGGTCAGGTGTCCGTCACACAACATAGTGGTGCCAACCTCTGGCGTCACACTGTGCTTCCAGGCTCCTGCTTGGCTTTTTATTGCCTCTTTCTGTTCTTGTCTGTGACTTTGACATCAGTATCTGTGTGTTCTCTCACACTCCCATTTACAATTGTGCTGAAAGACCAGGATCCCAAAGATCAATCTAAAAACAGTTCCATGAGAGAATGTGTTAACATAAGCAGGTCAACTATCATGTAACACTTGTGCAGTTCATGTTTACTGTAACTAAGAAGTCAGGATTTGCATAAAAGCTACGGGTAATGAGTGTTTGTGGTGTGTGTGCAAGTGAAAAGCATGTTAAATATCTGTTTTGACACTTGTGGCATGCTACACAGGCTGTACAATGCTTCATGGTTTTGGAGAGTTGATAGTCGTCATCAGTACATAGTCAAAAAATGGGAGACAAGTCTACCACCTCCTTAGCATGCCTGTCACATATTGGTGAAACACCTCACCTCTTGGATGAAAAATTTCCATTGTGCTGCATACTCTTGCAAGAAGTTTGAGAGCACCCAGCTTTTTCATCCCCAAAGTCTAAAGCCTCCAATAATGAAGGCAAATTCATTTCCAGATATATTTCTTAGTTAACTCTTTTTGTGAATACAGACTAACATGGCTGTTACTCTGCAACCTGTCATTAGACTACTCCAACTCCCTTCCGAAAAAGCATTTCTACCAAAAGGCCTAATCCAAATCCTAATCCTCCCCAGACAGAAGTGTTAAATTAATAATAGAAATTTCTCTCTCTCTCTCTGCAAGTAAGACAGAAAGAAAGAGGAAATTGCCACAGCTAAACCCCACATCTTTTCAACAACACCCCTTAGTAGTTTCTACATAGATTATTCAGATGGTGAGCTCTTTGAGGAGAATATCTTGGGCCAGATTCTGAACAGGTGTAAATTGGTGTCCATTGATCTCAGTTAACACCTTTGCTGGTGTTATAAATATAAAGGCAAGGGTAAACCCCTTTGAAATCCCTCCTGGCCAGAGGAAAAGCTCCTCTCACCTGTAAAGGGTTAAGAAGCTAAAGGTAACCTCGCTGGCACCTGACCAAAATGACCAATGAGGAGACAAGATACTTTCAAAAGCTGGGAGGAGGGAGAGAAAGAAAGGGTCTCTGTCTGTCTGTATGCTGCCTTTGTCGGGGATAGACCAGGAATGGAGTCTTAGAACTTTTAGTAAGTAATCTAGCTAGGTATGTGTTAGCTTATGATTTCTTTAAATGGCTGAGAAAAGAATTGTGCTGAATAGAATAACTATTTCTGTCTGTGTATCTTTTTTTGTAACTTAAGGTTTTGCCTAGAGGGGTTCTCTATGTTTTGAATCTAATTACCCTGTAAGATATCTACCATCCTGATTTTACAGAGGTGATTTCTATTTACTTCTATTTCTATTAAAAGTCTTCTTGTAAGAAAACTGAATGCTTTTTCATTGTTCTCAGATCCAAGGGTTTGGGTCTGTGGTCACCTATGCAAATTGGTGAGGCTTTTTATCCAACATTTCCCAGGAAAGGGGGGTGCAAGTGTTGGGAGGATTGTTCATTGTTCTTAAGATCCAAGGGTCTGGGTCTGTAGTCACCTAGGCAAATTGGTGAGGCTTTTTACCAAACCTTGTCCAGGAAGTGGGGTGCAAGGTTTTGGGAAGTATTTTGGGGAGAAAGACGTGTCCAAACAGCTCTTCCCTAGTAACCAGTATTTGTTTGGTGGTGGTAGCAGCCAATCCAAGGACAAAGGGTGGAATATTTTGTACCTTGGGGAAGTTTTGACCTAAGCTGGTAAAGATAAGCTTAGGAGGTTTTTCATGCAGGTCCCCACATCTGTACCCTAGAGTTCAGAGTGGGGGAGGAACCTTGACAGCTGGCCTGACCAAATATATTCATAACTTCCTGTAAAGTATCTGCTAGTGCCATATAAATAATAAATAAATAATCATGTGAATTGGTTATGTAAATATGACATTTCTAAAATGTCTAGACGAGACTAATCTCTGTACTGATACTTATTTTATTCTCCACACTGAACACTGGCTCCTTTTACCTTTAATAATGCCTCCAACCACACTAAAGAGGTGTCCTGAAAGTGCACTGTATGGTGGACAACAGCAATTTTTGCCAGAGCTGACATCTCAGATCACAGTACAATTGGTTTTCAAATATATAACTCACAGTGGAATGACAGTAAAAATTGTCAGGCTCAACATCACAGCTAATGAAAACTAAAGTTTTAGTGGATGGACTGTAGATTAAGTATTTGGCATTTTAAATACTATTTGGCACAGTATCTCTCTTCCCCAAGGAATCACTATCATAAAACAGTTAATAAAAATGCTGTACTATCAGGAGCCTGCAAATCTTGATGGTGATAAGCACCCCTTTTAATATTAAAACCCATCATCATTATGTCTGTTTTTCTAAAGTAGTTTCTACCTATGCCTACCATTCAAAGAGCAAAACACTGTGATCTCAGAAGACTGACAACAGACAGTCTTCCGTTGTGTGACCCTGCTACAATTACAGGATGCTGACTTTTATCAAGAACCTTGTTGAGATGTGCATTGAATATAGGGTTCACATTAACAAGACCTGAGAAATTAAACAGCCTTAACATGTGACAATCAGGGGTCAAAGTATAATATTTTCATGAAAATGGACTTTCCCATTTACCATTAATAAAATAAAAAATATATATACCATGCACATTTAAATCATCTGCATTTCAAAAGGCTTATTATTGTTTTCTGTTCAGAACTGATACTTTTTATTGTATTTGAGATATGTGGATGCAGAGAAGACCTTATGCTTTGTTTTATCCTCCCACCTGCCTATTCCACACTGAGAAAGTTCAAGTAAAAAATTATGACTCTGATGTGAAAAGGTAGAGGAAGGTTATACAGGAGCATGCTTCTGTTTACATATACTTAGCATAAATAATTATCTCTTGAAGGATAAAACAGACAATTATATGAACTATAAGAACTAAAGTTTAATTCATTTTGAGATGTTTCTACATTTTGAGATGTAAATCCATCTTAAAGGAACTTGTTCCCATAATCAATGTTTACTTGAAAGTCATACATTATATAGGATGTATTCTGTCAGTACCCAAGCCGTTTTTATTTGACACAATTTTTTTCAGCTATTTTATCCATTTTGTTAAGAACATTAGAAATTTCTGCTACATGTCTGTGCATGCAATCAAACTTTAAACGGTCACATCAGATGCTTCACTGCCTTGAAACATTCTAGCTAACTCAAAGCACTGCTTAATGGCTAGGAAAAAACTGCAAAAGAGCAATGGAGGAAAATGGAAATTCTGTTAAAGATGCATTAAAGTGACAGGATTTACACAACGCTGATTTCCATGACAGCCTTCTGCTCTTAAGTGATGAGATCTATCACATACAAAGCAGTATTTGGACTCTGAAATATAGCTGATTAAGTAAATTGTACTTCTTCAAACTGGAAAATCCTCTCAGTAAAAAAGGACTGGTCATTAAAAACTATTGACTTCATTGCATAGTTCATTAACAAACACTGAATATCATGGACCAAATTCATCTCCACTGTAATTCCAACAGAGCTAATGGAGTCATCCTAGGTTAAATTTGGCCCTGACTTTTCAGCAGGTCAAATTGTTTTAGACCATTTTATTTGTAAGTGTTAAACATCTGTTTTGTGTACATCAAAGCTGAAAAACATACCACAGGAATGCAAAGTTAGGATGAGCTTATTATCCTTGTTTATTCAGACTACTTCCTCAGACTATTTCAGAGTATATAGGAGCTCCACAGATAAGATACATCCAAACGTATAAAATAAAAGGTCCATGATAAGATGGTATTAGAGACCTTTTAAAGAATTCCTAAGCATTTGCCATTAGTAGCTCATCTAGGTTCTAGATTTGGGTGCATTAGAAAGAGGCACAGATGAGGAGTACTTATCACCACTTCAGTTATGATCAGACAGCTGACATTTATAAGAATATTTTATACAGTAATGTGCATAGTCCAGGTAATGATAGAGTGCTGTCCTGGCAGTGACTTGTGGTGGATAGCTACTTGTGTTAGGCCATCAACCCTTGGAGTCCAACACTGAAAGTCAACTTCTCAATCTATTTAACAAAGGTACTTTTAGCTTTTACTAGGTGTGTGCATACGTGTGCGTGTGAGAGGATATGTGCATATGCATGTGTGCAGTATCTAGAGATTAGCATCCTCTTCCCTTTTTTTCATTGGGGGGAAAAAACAGTACTATACTTTCACCTGCCTCTACACCACCTGCAGGCTACAGGTACTGTTAGGAATCTCTACTGTGGTCTGGGTGGATACCATTTCAATCTATCACCATAAAAACAAACCTGACACTAAATATTTTGTCTGAATTTATGCCCAACGTTAAGAAAGCACCTACTTCACTTACAAATAACGAAACTATAGTAACTTCCTCAGAAATAGTGTATCAGTGATCATTTTATAACACAGGCATAAGTTCTACCTTCTTTTCCATGCAGGGTCTGATCCAAAGCCCATTGAAATCAGTAGAAAGATACCATTGACTTCAATGAGTTTTGTTGTATTAGGCACTTAATCCTCACTTATTTTAAATCTGAGAGCAAAATTTTCTGTTTTACGGTGTATTATCACAGTGTGTGAGCACTGATCAAAAATTAACAAACTGAGCATCACAACATATCTATGATACACACACACACAAACCCCAGGGTGCGTATAATTAATCCCATTATACCAATTGGGAAACTGAGGTTAAATGGCTTGCCCAAGGTCACACAGGGACATCCGTGGCAGAGCTAGGAACAGAATTTTGACTCCCAGTCACACATCTTAACCACAAGACAATTGATCAGTTATAGCTCCAAGAGAAAATGACATTTGTTAAAATTCATTCAGCATTGGGTTCTTCATTGTTCCCCTTGCAACTTCAAAAATGCCAATGAGGTTGTATGAATAGGCAGAATTTGGCCGAGTGTTTTGCACTAATTACTGTAAACTCTCTTAGTTAAATCAAAATAGCACTAATTGGGTAGGATTGGCTGGAAAACAAGAACTCTGTTTCACAAAAAAGTTTTGAAGTTTCTAAATAGGTTTCTGAACCGCACTGGAAAAAAAAGAAGAAAAAAAAAGCTTTTTTGAAAATTTGGGCCAAAACAACAGCAACAACAAAGCAAAAGGGGGAGGGATACACACATACCACCTGGGGGTTAGTTTATTCACCTGGGATGGGGCTGACCCAGGTTCAAGTCCCTGCTTTTCCTGATTGGCAAATGCCCAAACCACTGGGCTAAAGAGTCAGTTTCTCAATCTCTCTTCTTGGAGCTGTTCTACTTTGTATAAGTAATTAAATATTCATTGGGCCAACAAGATACTGACTCTATAGCCCAGTAGTTAGGGCACTCACTTGGAATGGGAACTTGAACTTGTGTCTCCCAAATTCTTCATGGGGATGGCTGAGTCTTCTGCCCTGGGCTACTGACTATTCTGGGGGCTCTCTGTCTTTCATTTTGACCAGAAATTCTACCCTGGACCTTAGAACCCATCTCAATAAATCAGATTTTCTGATGAAAAACACTTCATCAAAACATTCCCAACCAGCTCTACTCATTGGGACAAATTCTGCCTTGGCTTAACTTTACTCCCATACGGAAGTCAATGGACTTGGGCAGAATATGACCTTTCAGTGCTTATTGGAGTGTGGAAAAATACATCCACTATTATGGCTTCAAGAACAAGGAACAAAATATATATTTTTTTAAATAACAAAGAAGTGAGAATATTTTTTCTTGCTTATGGATCCATACGTCCTTTGCATATAGAGCAATAACCCTCAAGATCATCTGCTCTTGTCACAATATTGTGACTAGAAAAGATATGCAGCAAACACAACAGTCAATGACCAAAACAAGCCCTAAGTCCCATGCATTCCACTGTACCAGAGAAGCATCTGAATGTGATGTTTTCAAAAATAAGATCAAATCTACCTCTTTCCAATTTTTTCCTAGCTCAAAATAATTTTGAACTGAGATTGAAACATTTTCCCATCTGTCAAAATATTTTAAGTAGAATAAAGCTGGTGGTAATTTGTCAAAATATTTAATTGCTTATAGTATCTAAAATTAAGCAAGCAGGTCCCTGAACTATTTAAAATAAATACGCTGACAAAGAAACAAAGCATTTTTAGAAAAGTTTGCAGGATTTTGCTGTATAACTAATGAGGTTATTTAAATTGACATGAAGACTGATGAGAGTAGTAAAATGTATACAGAGAATGCTGGGCTTCATTTTCTGCCTGGAGGTTCCGGGCTCTAGATCACCATATATACATTAGATTATGAACCTTACTGGAGAAATGCTTAGGGGGATGGATATGTATCACCAGATGAGCTTTCTTTCTGCTTTCAAATCCTTCATTTAAAAATCAAATCTTCTTCTTCCACAAAGACTTTCAAAAACACCCACCAGAAATCAAATAAAGCAAAACCATCAAAAATGCAGTTTCATGGTTCTACTTTCAACCTACTGATTTTATATGTATTTTATAAACACACAAAAAATGTGTTAAAAGTCAAGCACTCAAAAGTTAAGAAAATGCCAGAATTAAAGTTGCCTGGACAACCTTAATTTTCCTCCCTTCTGTGTAATTTATCGTGATTAATTGTGCTGTTAAACAACAACAGAATACCATTTATTTAAAATAATTTTGGAGGTTAAATACATTTTAAAATATATTAATTTCAATTACAACACAGAATACAAAGTGTACAGTGCTCACTTTATATTTATTTTTATTACAAATATTTGCACTGTAAAAAACAAAAAAAAATGTATTTTTCTATTCACTTCATACAAGTACCATAGTGCAACCTCTTTATCACGAAAGTTCAACTTACAAATGTAGAATTATGTACAAAAAAACCTATATTCAAAATAAAACAATATAAAACTTTAGAGCCTACAAGTTCACTCAGTCCTACTTCTTGGTCAGCCAATCACTCAGACAAACAAGGTTGGTTACAATTTGCAGGAGATAATGCTACTTGCTTCTTGTTTATAATGTCACCTGAAAGTGAGAATAGGCATTTGCACGGCACTGTTGTAGCTGATGTTGCAAAATATTTACATGCGAGAGGAGCTAAAGATTCATATGTCCCTTCATGCTTCAACCACCATTCCGGAGGACACGCATCCATGCTGATGATGGGTTCTGCCTGATAACGATCCAAAGCAGTGAGGATTGACGCATGTTCATTTTCATTATTTGAGTTAAATGCCACCAGCAGAAGGTTGATTTTCTTTTTTGGTGATTTGGGTTCTATAGTTTCTGCATCAGAGTGTTTTTTCATAAATACTAAGGTCAGAAGGGACCATTACGATCATCTAGTCCAACCTCCTGCACAACACAGGCCACAGAATCTCACCCACCCACTCCTGCAAAAAACCTCTCACCTATGTCTGAGCTATTGAAGTCCTCAAATCATGGTTTAAAGACTTCAAGGAGCAGAGAATCCTCCAGCAAGTGACCCGTGCCCCATGCTACAGAGGAAGGCGAAAAACATCCAGGGCCTCTTCCAATCTGCCCTGAAGGAAAATTCCTTCCCGACCCCAGATATGGCAATCAGCTAAACCCTGAGCATATGGGCAAGATTCACCAGCCAGATACCCAGAAAAGAATTTTTTGTAGTAACTCAGATCCCACCCCTTCTAATATCCCATCTCAGGCCATTGGGCCTATTTATCATGAATAGTTAAAGATCAATTAATTACCAAAATCATGTTATCCCATCATACCATCTCCTCCATAAACGTATCGAGTTTAATCTTAAAGCCAGATAGATCTTTTGCTCCCACTGCTTCCCTTGGAAGGCTATTCCAAAACTTCACTCCTCTGATGGTTAGAAACCTTCATCTAATTTCAAGTCTAAACTTCCCAATGACCAGTTTATATCCATTTGTTCTTGTGTCCACACTGGTACTGAGCTTAAATAATTCCTCTCCCTCTCTGGTATTTATCCCTCAGATATATTTATAGAGAGCAATCATATCTCCCCTCAACCTTCTTTTAGTTAGGCTAAACAAGCCAAGCTTCTCAAGCCTCCTTTCATAAGACAGGTTTTCCATTCCTCGGATCATCCTAGTAGCCCTTCTCTGGACCTGTTCCAGTTTGAAATCATCCTTCTTAAACATGGGAGACCAGAACTGCACACAGTATTCCAGGTGAGGTCTCACCAGTGCCTTGTATAACGGTACTAACAGCTCCTTATCTCTACTGGAAATACCTCGCCTGATGCATCCCAAGACTGCATTAGCTTTTTTCACGGCCATATCACATTGGCAGCTCATAGTCATCCTATGATCAACCAATACTCCAAGGTCCTTCTCCTCCTCCGTTACTTCTAATTGATGCGTCCCCAGCTTATAACTAAAATTCTTGTTATTAATCCCTAAATGCGTGACCTTACACTTCTCACTGTTAAATTTCATCCTATTGCTATTACTCCAGTATACAAGGTCATTCAAATCTTCCTGTATGATTTCCCGGTCCTTCTCTAAATTGGCAATACCGCCCAGCTTTGTATCATCCGCAAACTGTATTAGCACACTCCCACTTTTTGTGCCGAGGTCAGTAATAAAAAGATTAAATAAGATTGGTCCCAAAACCGATCCCGGAGGAACTCCACTGGTAACCTCCCTCCAGCCTGACAGTTCACCTTTCAGTAGGACCCACTGTAGTCTTCCTGTTAACCAATTCCTTATCCACCTTTCAATTTTCATATTGATCCCCATCTTTTCCAATTTAACTAATAATTCCCCATGTGGCACGGTATCAAACGCCTTCCTGAAATCTAGGTAAATTAGATCCACTGCGCTTCCTTTGTCTAAAAATGCTGTTACTTTCTCAAAGAATGAGATCAGGCTGGTTTGGCATGATCTACCTTTTGTAAAATCATGTTGTATTGTGTCCCATTTACCATTGACCTCAATGTCCTTAACTACTTTCTCCTTCAAAATTTTTTCCAAGACCTTGCATGATACAGATGTCAAACTAACAGACCTGTAGTTACCCAGCTCATTTTTTTTCCTTTCTTAAAAATAGGAACTATGTCAGCAATTCTCCAGTCATACGGTACAACCCCTGAGTTTACAGATTCATTAATTCTTGCTAATGGGCTTGCAATTTCATGTGCCAATTCCTTTAATAGTCTTGGATGAAGATTATCTGGGCCCCCCGATTTAGTCCCATTAAGCTGTTCGAGTTTCGCTTCTACCTCAGATATGGTAATATCTACCTCCATATCCTCATTCCCATTTGTCATGCTACCATTATCCCTAAAATCCTCTTTAGCCTTATTAAAGACTGAGGCAAAGTATTTGTTTAGATATTGGGCCATGCCTAGATTATCTTTGACCTCCGCTCCATCCTCAGTGTTTAGCGGTCCCACTTCTTCTTTCTTTGTTTTTTTCTTATTTATATGGCTATAGAACTTTTTACTATTGGTTTTCATTCCCTTTGTAAGGTCCAACTCTACTTGACTTTTAGCCTGTCTCACTTTATCCCTACATGTTCTGACCTCAATAAGGTACTTTCCTTGTTCATCCCTCCCATCTTCCACTCCCTGTATGCTTCCTGCTTTTTCTTAATCACCTCTCTGAGATGCTTGCTCATCCAGCTTGGTCTACAACTCCTGCCTACAAATTTTTTCCCCTTTCTTGGGATGCAGGCTTCCGATAGCTTCTGCAGCTTTGATTTAAAGTAATCCCAGGCCTCCTCTGCCTTTAGATCCACAAGTTCTTCAGTCCAATCCATTTCCCTAACTAATTTCCTTAATTTTTGAAAGTCAGCCCTTTTGAAATCAAAAACCCTAGTTGCAGATTTATTTTTGTTAATCCTTCCGTTCAGTTTGAACTGAATTAGCTCATGGTCGCTCGAACCAAGATTGTCCCCTCCAACCATTTCTTCTATGAGATCCTCACTACTCACCAAAACCAAATCTAAAATGGCTTCCCCTCTAGTCGGTTCAGCAACTACTTGATGAAGGAATCCATCAGCTATCGCATCTAGGAAAACCTGAGCCCTATTATTGGTACTAGCACTCGTCCTCCAGTCTATATCTGGGAAGTTAAAGTCTCCCATGATCACGCAATTTGCATTAGTATTTACTTCATTAAAAACATTAAAGAGGGCTCTATCCATAGCTCAGTGGTTTGAGCATTGGCCTGCTAAACCCAGGGTTGTGAGTTCAATCCTTGAGGGGGCCATTTAGGCATCTGGGGCAAAAATTGAGGATTGGTCCTGCTTTGAGCAGGGGGTTGGACAAGATGATCTCCTGAGGTCCCTTCCAACTCTGATATTCTATGATTCTATATCCAAATTAGATCCCAGGGGAGGCTCTAGTAGTTTTCTTCCCCAATGTAATTTTTACCCAGACGGACTCTGTCTTATCCATTCCATCGCTTCTTATTTCTTTACATTCTACTTCATCACTGATATACAGTGCTACTCCACCACCTTTACCTTTATTTCTGTCTTTCCTAAACAGCACATACCCTTCAATACCTGTAGTCCAGTCATGACTACTATTCCACCATGTTTCTGTTATCCCTGTAATATCTGGTTTCACTTCCTGCACCAGTAGCTCTAGTTCCTCCATTTTGTTACTGAGGCTCTTCGCATTGGTGTACAAACATCTTAATTTTTGCTGTTTGGCCTCGCTCACATTCTGTACCCTATTAGGCACGGTCATTCTACAGCCAGTATAACCTATTAGACTGGAATCCACACTGCCCTTCCTCCTTATATACATTCTCCTATCCACAGCTGTATCCTTTCTTACTTCATTTTCTTCCCTCACAATGCTAAAATCTGGCATAGAGATTACCTGGACATCTCCCAACCATCTCCCCCAAATTGCTAGTTTAAAGCTCTCTTAATCAGTTGTGCCAGCCTCCATCCTAGAAGTCTATTTCCTTCCCTACTCAGATGAAGTCCATCCCGAGAGAACTGTCCTCTGTCCATGAATGCCTCCCAGTGGCCGTACATTCCAAAGCCCTCCTTATAGCACCACTGCCTAAGCCATCTGTTGATAGTCATAATCTTGTCACACCTTTGTTGCCCTTCTCTAGGAACAGGCAGAATCCCACTAAAGATCACCTGAGCCTCGATTTCCTTAAGCGTCTTCCCCAGCCTAGCATAATCTCCCTTAATACTTTTCAGCGAGAATCTAGCCTTATCATTTGTTCCCACATGAAGGATAATTAGGAGATTCTTTCCTGCTCCCTTTACAACCTCAGGTCTACATCTTAGCACCTGGAAGACAGCACACCCTTCTATTCTCTGGATCAGCTCTGGTTACTCTTTTAAGACTTCTAAAAGCATGCTCCATACCTTGTCCCTCTCAGATTTTGGACGGCACTTCAGATTATTAAACCTTGGGTTGAGTGCTGTCGCTATTTTTAAAAATCTCACATAGGTACCTTCTTTGTGTTTTGTCAAATCTGCTGTGAAAGTGTTCTTCAAATGAACATGTGCTGGGTCATCATCCAAGACTGCTATAACATGAAATATATGCAGAATGTGGGTAAAACAGAGCAGGAGACATACAATTCTTCCCCCAAGGAGTATAGTCACAAATTTAATTGAAACTTTTTTTTTAAATAAGCATCATCAGCATGGAAGCATGTCCTCTGGAATGGTGGCTGAAGCATGAAGGGGCATACAAATGTTTAGAATATCTGGCATGTAAATACCTTACAATGCTGGCTACAAAAGTGCCATGCAAACTCGTGTTCTCACTTTCAGACGACATTGTAAATAAGAAGCAGGCAGCAGTATCTCCCGTCAATGTAAACAAACATGTTTGTCTTAGTGATTAGCAGAATTAAGAAGTAGGACTGAGTGGACTTGTATGGGCTAAAGTTTTACACTGTTTTGTTTTTGAGTGCAGTTATGTAATCAAACAGAATTTGCCTTTGTAAATTACACTTTCAAGATAAAGAGATTGCTCTTCAGGACTTGTATGAGGTGAATTGAAAAATACTATTTCTTTTGTTTATCATTTTTACACTGCATATATTTGTAATAAAAAATAATATAAAGTGAGCACTGTGCACTTTGTATTCTGTGTTGTAACTGAAATCAATATTGAAAATGTAGAAAAACATCCAAAAATATTTAATAAATTTCAATTGGTATTCTATTGTTATAAGTGTGATTAATCGTGATTAATTTTTAATTGCAAATTTTTTTTGCATTAATTGCATGAGGTAACTGAGATTAATTGACAGCCCTATCAGTTACTCAATATTTTGTTTCTCCTCATTTTTCAGTGTGTGGCTCCATATCTTATTTATTGTACACTATTCAAAACACTGCTTGGATGACAGAATTATTAATTTCCTCATGGGCTTCTTTGTGGTGCTCATCAATATAGTATGACTGCTTTGCAAACAGTTCTTGTCTCCAGAAGCCCCGTGAGGTTAAGGAGTAAGGTATTATTCCCACTGTAAAAAAGTTGAGGCACAGACAGATTAAGGACAAAAGTTTCCACTCATTTTGGCATATCTAGGACTTGTTTTTTCAGAGTACTTAGCATTCTGTAGCACTTTATATGTTCAAAGAACAACTCCCACTGACTTTAGTCCCAGCTGTGATCACGCAGAACTACTGTAGTGCGTGCCACAGGGTACTAATTCAGGTACTCAAAAAATTATGAACATGCAATTAGTGACCACCTCTGAAAAGTTTGGTTTAAGTAACTTGCCCAGCACTACACAGGAACTCTGACGTGCTGCTGTCCAAGATCTGTCTCTTCCCCATTCCTTGTTCCCACGCACATTCTTTAGTACTCAGGCTTCTCATCGCAGTCTTGGTCTCCCCCTCTGGGCTTTCTATGGTCCCAATCCCTTTTCTCACTCCCAGCCTCACCTACTCCCCACATTCAGTTCTGACCTCTTTACCCAGCCAGTCCAATTTCTCCCCCGCCCATCTGTCTCTCCTTTCTCTTGCCACTAACTCCCAGTCCCAGTCTCCACTCCTCAGGCTTCTGATTCCAGTCCCAGTGTTCTTGGCCAGCAAGTCCTACTCTCACCCCTCTGGAATCCTCATCTAACCAGTCTTTCCCCCTGTCCCAATCTCCTTGTCCTATCTCAGTGTGCCCCTTCCCAGCTAACTTGTCCCAGTCTCTTTGCCCAGCCAGTTCTACTTCTCCCCCAACATCCCAGCCCCCACCATTAGGTCTGTCTTCCCTCTCTCCCCCAACCCTCGTGGTTATCAGTTCCAATCTGCTTGTCTAGCCATTATCAGTCTCCCGCAACTCTCTGTCCCAGTCTCCTGGCCCAGCCAGTCCAAGTCTCCCTCCCCTCTGTTAGCCTCCGACTCTTATCCCCTCTGCAATCTAATCTGGCAGTTTCCTCCTCCATACTACCTGGTCCATTAAGAGTGCAGGAGAAAGAGGCACTCTGCTCTCAGCTCAGGTGCCGAGACCTGACATAGCGCACACAGCAGTCCAGAGCTTCAATTGCAGGAAAAACCCTTCTCAGCCTCACACTAGAGCATGCCCAGTGCGGATGGAGCCTTCAGGGAATTTAGCTGTTAAGGACTTGTTTCAAAGGCTTATCACTTGGCCAAATTTTAGTAGATTTTTCATGGGGACAACAAGAGACACAATACTGACACAAAGGCCACCCCTGCCAAATTTAAAATCCCTGCTGCAAAGCATGGAGGTGTTTGAGTTTTTCAAAGAAATGGTTGCCAGAATTTTTTACCTGGGCAAAATGAAGTATTTTTCCTTATCCTTGTTCTCTGAAACAGCTGAACTATATTTTGGTAATTATTCTCCCACTCCCCACAATATCCAGCTTGAGGCATTAAACTAGCACGGACAATTTCAGCCCAATGATTACAAGTTTGTCAAAGTTACAAGCAACTGAAAACATGGGAAGTGTTGGGCAACTTTAATAATAGACTGTGCTACCAGCCCTGCCTTGCACATGCGAAAGAGAGAGTTTATATGTAACCTGTCTGAATACATTGTCCGTGTCATTCAACTGTAAGATCCTTGTGGGAAGGGGACAGTGCCTTCCTCTATATTTCCACAGTGTAATCACATAGATGGTGCGCAATAAAAAATAATAGTAACAACAAAAACATTACTATCAGATTGTTCCTTACCTTCCAGTCATGAAACCACTGTCTACTTTTTCCTCTTAGACAATATTCTAGTAAGAATAGATTGGAAATCCATGCTTTCTTCTTCTTCTTCTTCTTTTTTTTCCTTAAACAAGGGGCAGATTTACATGTCCAACTCTCATTAACACTTGTGTTATATACATTGAGAAAGAAATGAATTCCTTTGTAATCCTGCAGGATCACACCATTTTTCACGCACACATTGTTACACACCGCACTGTAACAGTCGCTCTCTCCATAATCCTAATGCAACTCCCTTTAAAGACAATAGAAGGATGATCATTGACTTCGATGGGACTGATCCAACTCCAACGTGACTTGATGTACCAGCAAATCTAGTAAAATTACACCTTCATGTTCCATTCTTCTGGAGTGAATAATGGCTAGCACATCATCCCCTTTACCCAGGCTAGCTTTCACTCCTCCAAACCCTTTCCAAAGGAACAGGGCCACTTCAGTTGCTTCAGCAGATCTACAGATGGGCTAGTAATTACTAGGGAGAATATTGTCTGCAAACAAACATTTGGAAAGGATTGTGGTGCTGGAGTGTGTCAGACTTCAAAATTTCAGTTCAAATGAAAGGCCTTCCTAAGAGATGCAAGACTGCCCTATGGTTAAGACAAAAGATTGGGAGTCAGGAGTCAAGGCCACACGGCAAACTTTGTGTGTCTTTGGCCAAGTAACTTAGAACTAAACTATGATTCAAAATATATGTAACTGCACAAAAGAAGCAAGAAGGATAACAACCTCCCATAGGCCCCTACTGATGCTATCCAGACCTCAGGCAAAATTCTGAGCTGTGCCTCTAAGAGGCGCAGTCTGGAACTTGCAGCCCTGAGGCAGGAGAGGCTAATGTGGTTTAATCCACCTTTGCGCCCTCCTGCTCTGGGGGATGGAGAAGCCCCTTGCATAATTCAGACAGGCCTCCCAGGGCTGTCTGAGTTCCAGCAGTCTTCTCAGGCTGTCTGATGAGCATCAGTACTGCCCAGAATCTACACACCATACATGCTGCAGTCCAGCCCCAACACCCCCCCCCACCATTTCCCAGCCCCACTCCTGGGACAGCCTCTAAACTGGAACTTCCAAAGGAGTCCTTGGAAGGCAGATTTATGGCTCCCTACTGCAGTATCTTCACCACGGGACTCCTCCCCACATTGGACCAGGGCTTTTTAGGCCCTTTTACATGGCAAAAAGTGGCTAGAACAGGAGGGAGGATCCCACTCATTAGGTCCAGGTGCACAGGTGTAGGTGGAGCTGTCTGTCTGCTTACTCCTTTCCCAGAGTAGAAAGTGGTCGGGAAGGGACAAGGAATGGGGGGGGGGGGTGAAGTACAGTTTTGGTTCAATGCCTCTAATCTGCTGGCCATTGTAGTTGAGCCAACACAGAGAGCACGGTCATTAATTACTGGTACAGTTCAGCAGAAAATTAATATTCCCTGGGAGCAAATGTGATTCAGTTACATCTCTGAGGCCCAGTGACTACCAGTGCTACTTTTGGGGTTTACACACTATCCCTTGTTCAGGACAGTACCTAAAGGTAAACTCTAGCCCTTAATCTCTTTGTGCCTCATTTTCCTCAACTGTTTAACAAAGGTGTGGAAGGCTTAACTCATTCATGTTGATAAAGTACTTTGAGATCATTGGAGTGAAAGCACTATGTAAGTGCACAGCAGTATTATAGCGATCAAGTGTGCACAGAGAGAGCTCCTGTAGCCTGTACAGGGCATCGTCAGCGGGGATTTGCCAGAGACTTCACTAAGAACAGGATTAGGCCCATAATCCATGGAAGCTACATTTTAGCTAGTACTATCGCCATGTATCATTTTAATAGATCGTTCCACTAGGTGACATTTTCAGTACTAGTAAAATATCCCTGGTCTATAACAATGACTACAGTTGCATGATCTTCTGAATAGAGCTAAATTTTTACTACTTCCTTGCTTAGGTATATAGAGTGTTAGACAAATGCTGTTTTTCTTCTAGACTTCTCTCTCGAGCTATTTTCAGATAGCCAAATTTGTATGTGCTTTTATAACTGAATTATAACAGCATTTTATGCCAACGGGTTAAATTTTTTAAGCTCTCAGAAAAGCTGCTTAATAATGCTTAATAACATAAAAACAACTGCACGGCTAAATGAAAGAAATATCTATAAATGGGTGGCCCTTGGGTGTTTCCAGCTATTGAAGAGCATAAGTGAATTTTATTGGTAAGGAATTAGGAATTACTGAGGTGTACTCCAAGCAATACAAATCAAGTTACTGAGCAATATATTTGCTTGTGAATGGACTGAGAAAATATTCTCAGGTAATTTATAATACAACACATTTGTTAAAAATTCAGAAGTCAATCACAAAATTAAAAAAAAAATACCTAAGAATAAGTAATCAAAAATAAAACATACAACAACGCAGAAACAGTAAATTATTCCCAACATATATCATCCTAGTGTGCACAATCATACAAAAATTTTACTCATGTCTGTTGTTCTCAGACAGTCTGAAATTTGATATATTATCTTGCAGTTCAAGTAACTATGAAAATGTGCCATATAAATACAAACCCTCTCAGACATATCCATCGTAGGCCTGATCCTACATTTCTGGCTCTGCCAAAACTCCCACTGAGCAGAATGATAGGGTGATGGTGCTTAGCACCTTGCAGAATAGGGCCCTAATTTAACTGGACTGTGCTACTGGTCAGCCCAAAAAAAAAAATCTCATTTTCAGTTGCACTCCTGAATAATTTCCCACAATAAGAATGGGAAAGTCCTATCAAAAATTAAGCCAAACATTTGATAACGTGTCAAGACAAGAGTGAAGGTATAATTTGATAATACTGCAGGTATACTCCAGAACAGCAATCTCACACTTTGCAGTTGTTGCCAGAGAATTGTGTAGCTGCCAACTTTGATATAGCCTCAGCATCCTTATGTAATGACAACTTATTCCCTCAAGTGAAACACAACAAATCTGTTGTCCAGAATAAGTTTTCCTACATATCCAAAATTAGCTGGTCACATTTGGAAAACTCACTCATAACTGAACATTTACTTCTGCCTAATCTAGAAGCCCTCTTTTTTACTCTCTGTGGTATTTGTGAGCAAAAAACATTAATTTATAAGATTGCCGTCTCATTCTAAGCAATTAGCTTGCGAAAATAAAATGTTAGTAGTGACAGCTATATTACTATTTTAAAATATAGTAAAAACAAGCAACAGAAAATTAAAAACCATCAACACTGGACTATTTTTTTTAAACTTGCTTCATTCATTCTCATTACCGAGCATGAAATTGCTTTACAGTATGGATGAATGATCTTAGAATACCATATCTTGGTCTCAGAGGAGAAAATCCAATGCAAAGAGAAAAAATATATTTGTCAAACACTTGTGTCCTGTGTTAAAATGTATTTACATTACTTACCATAGCCCCAAAGTCTATTCCAATACATGGTGGGGGATACCGTAGAATGACCCCTCTGCAGGCGTCCAAATCGTTCTGGGTAGTTAAGATGCTTCTCATAAGAGGCTTCTGTAATGCATCCCAAACATTTTCCATCTAAATCCATTTTAGCGCAAAGTAAGAAAAACACTAAGTACAGGAACATGAAACACAATTTTGATTATAGTCAACTTTCTCTACCTGAATGAACAGTTGACATTATGTTCCCCCCAAAAGCATTTTAAATGTAGCAGCCTCACACAAATCCATAAGAAACAAGAGCTATTATGCAAAATAGTGGATATGCTAACAATGGCTATACAAAATAAAACCCCAAAATTCAGTCTTGTGACTTTCAGCTCAAGAGAGAAAATGATCATTTTAACCATATTCCACAATGGAAAATAATACTGTGATAGATCTTAGCGTTTATTTTAATTACTTACTACAAATTAGAAGTGATATCCTTGTCAAAATGGTATTTCTTGTCATAAAAATCATTTCAGAAAACACCTACGCGGAAAAGTAGGGCTTGTCTACACATAGAACGCTGCAGTGGTGCAGCTGCTAAGGTTCCCAGTTTTGGTTGGACGTATTCCTGGAGATTTAGTCACATGACATAATTTTTAATTCACGATTAATCTCTAATCCTGGAGGATTGGCAACGCGAGCAGCTGCACTGATGCAGGTGAAGGCACTCTACACCAATGGGAGAGAGCTCTCCCGCCGACATAATAAAACCACCTCTGCAAGAGGCAGTAGGTATGTCGGTGGGAGAAGCTCTCCTGCGAACACAGTGCTGTCCACACCGGTGCTAATCTCGGTGTAATTTATATCGCTTGGGGGTGGTTTATTCACAACCTGTGCAACATAAATTATGCTGACATAAGCTGTAGTGTTGACATCTTTTTTGTCTTTTCTAACTGTAGCGAGGAAATACCAGTATTTAAACGGATGTTGAAAACAATAGGCATATTACTTTAATTGGACCTAATTATTAAATTTACTTGACTGTCCTAAGAGGGAAGTATTGGCCTTTTCTTCATTAATTTTGCCTTCTTGTTTTATTCAATCAGGCATTAAAACTTTAGACTTGATGTCAAGTATGATAACCATTCACTATAAAAAAGGCTGCCACTATAAGCAAGACTGATATTTTTATTTATACAGTCAAAAAAGCTAAACTAAACTACAAGGTTTATGTGCCTCTTAATGGAAATTATAGTTTGCCTTTTGCTGCTTCATAAGCATCTAAGGTCAAGAACCCCGGGAGGTTGCTTTTGGTTCCAAGCGGTATCTCTCTTGGCAGCAAATATGCAAAGCCAGACCAAGTACTTCCTTACACCTTTCAACCCAGGAGTGGAGTCACAGAGCTGGTTTACAACGAACAGTGACATCTGCATAGCTATGTCTCTCAGGGGTCTGAAATATCCACACCCCTGAGGGACATAGTTAAACTAACCTAACCCCCGGTGTTGGCAGCAGTCGGTTGACAGAATAGTTTTTCCTTCAGCCTCGCTACCACCTCTTGAGGGGGTGAATTACATACAGCAACAGGAGAACCCCTCCCGTCACTGTAGTAAGTCTCTACGCTTACGACACTACCTCAACACAGCTGCAGCTGTGCCACTGTAGCATTTTAAGTGTACTGTATAGCCTAGAATCTACCTAGGCTAATACAGATTTATTTGAATTATATTGGTGATTGGTAGGTCTACCACAATGTAATAACTAAGACAATTCTTCCTTGGCTGCTTTGATATGGAAGAAATTTTAAAAGGTCTTCAGGCTCTTCACAGCTGAAAATTTAGAAACAGAATTAGAGAGACAAGGTGGATGAGGCAAATTCTTTTATCAGACCAGCTACTGCTGGTAAGAGAGACAAGCTTTCGAGCTTATATGGAGCTCTTCTTTAGGTCTGGAAAACATACTCAGGGCATATCTACACTACAAAATTAAGTCGACATAACTTACATCAGCATACAGCTACAGCAGTAGTTACATTATTTGTGTGTGTCTATACTTTGTACGCCTGAGGGAATTGCATGCCACTGCGCAATGCAGAATTTGCACAGAATTAATGTACTGTGTGCAGAATTTCATTTTTCTCCACAGAATTGGTGCTGCAGAGCTGCTGGCCACCACTAGGGGCCGCTGGACCCAGCAGAGCCAGGACACTGTCCAGGAGAGCGGGAGGGGGAGCTGCAGCTGTGGTTCCAGGCACATCCTGAAGGAAGGAGGCAATGTGCAGGAAATGCTGTACAAGCCTTGGATCCAGCATCAGGCTGTTTCTTTCTCTGGATCCCTAGGTTCTGGATGGAGGGGGGCAGGAGATGTGGGTGTCTGGGCTGGGGCGGGGGGTGCCCTGCAGCTGGGCTCTTTGGGGGGATGGATGTGCCGGTGTCCGGAATGGGGGTGGATGTAAGTGTCTGGGCTCGGGGGGCAGGGGCACAATTGGGCCCTGGGGAGTATGGAGTGCAGGTGTTTGATAGCAGAGGGGCAGAGTTCTCTCCAAAACATACCCAGCTGACATGTGACACAACCAGACTGAGGCATCCAACAAAAGCATAACAGAGAAACAGGAACTGGATTGTCATAGGGGTTTCTTTAACTCTCTACCCCGGGGAGCATCTTTTGTTGTCTGTATTGTTACAGACATACTTGCTGATAGGTATTTGAAATAAATTACCAAATTAATTGAAACTGCTGTGATTATATTGTGTTATTTTGACAAATAAAGTATGCAGAATTTTGCAGAATTTTAAAATATTGTGCACAGAATTTTAAAGTTTTTGGTGCAGAATTCCCCCAGGACTACCTCCTTCTGTCAGTGATGTACATCCTTACCAGGAGCGCTTGCACAAATTGAATTGTCAGTGTCAGACATCATGGGATTGATTCTAAAAGCCAGCAACAGTCAATGTAAGCAACACAGTGTCTATATAGACACTGAGTTGACCTAAGTACATTGACAATGACTCTACACCTCTCATGGAGGTGGAGTTATTAAGTCAGTGTCATGGGCGAATTATACTGGAGTGAAATTTTAATGTAGACACTTAGGCTATGTCTACACTGCACTTTTGTCGTTAAAACTCTTGTCACTCGGGCGTGAAAAAAACACCCCCTGAAAGACAAAAGTTTTAACAATAAAAAGCACCGGTGTGGACAACCCCTTGTTGGGGTGATTTTATTTTGTCATCAGGAGAGCTCTCTCCTGGCAACAAAGAGTGGCTACACTGCCTATCTTACAATGGTGCAGCTGTGGTGGCACACTGCACCATTGTAAGGTGTGCAGTGTAGACATACCTTAGAATTAGGTTGATGTAAACTGCCTTGCGTCGACCTAACCTTGTAGCAGTGACCAGGGCTCATAGTGTCACAGCTAAATACAAGATGGAACAGATTGTTTAGCCTAAGTACTTAACACATATTTCAAGAGCCCATTCAAGGTGAAGTGGCCCATTAACACCCCTCCAGTCAAAGGGTGGGGGGGAATAAAAGTGAGAGCGGGAGGCAGCTGGGGGGAGTTTGTTAAACAATCTGCTCCACCTTGTATTCAGCAGTCACATAGAGAATGTTTTCCAGAGCTGAAGAAGATCTCTGCAGGAGAGGGTACTGATGTCAAAAGTTGGTTTAACACTTCAACAAACTCTGTTTCCAGGTTCTTAGTCAGTGACTTCCAGTAGTTCAGTGGTCTGACTTTCTTTAAAACTTGGCAGAAAATATGTACTGCTTAATATTACTTTTTGTATTTAATTTAAATTATTTAGGCCTTAAAATGGGTTGTCAAAAGTAATTTAAAACAGATTATTAAAAATAAACCTATATTTTATTTAAATAAAAAAATTAAACAAATTTCAAAGATCCAATTTAAATTAAAAAATTGATTTTTATGCTCAATGGTGTTCGCTTATGAGATCTCCTTTTCCAAGCACCTTTGCAGCCCACTGATGTGAAGCTGTGTGGTGTTGATTTTACCTTTTGTGGCAGGCAGAGTTTGCAAATGGATAGGTTAACCCACACAGAGGCAGAGGTACTAATTTTGGTCTTCTGGGGCCCTACTAGTGTTGCTGGGCATCTGGTTTTCACCTGAAACGCCCGATCGAAAAGGGACCCTGGCGGCTCCAGTCAGCACCTGTGACTGGGCCGCTAAAAGTCCAGTCAGCTGCGCAGCGGGCCTAAGGCAGGCTCCATGCCTTCCCTGGCTCTACACAGCTCGCAGAGCTGGTGGCATGTCCCCACTCTGGCTCCTAGGCTCTGGGAAAGCCAGGGAGCCCTGTGCGCTGTCACCGCCCTGAGTGCTGGCTCCACAGCTCCCATTGGCCAGGAATCATGGCCAAAGGGAGCTGCAGGGGCGGCACCTGCAGGCAGGGGCAGTGTGCAGAGATGCCTGGCCATGCCTTTGCCTAGGAGCCGCAGAGACGTACTGGCTACATCCAGGGAGCCGCCCAAGGTAAGCACTGCCCAGAGCCTGCACCCACACTCCCTCCCATATCCCAACCCTCTTCCCCAGCTCTGAGCCCCCTCCTGCACTCCAAACCCCTCAGCCCCAGTCCGTAGCCCCCTCCTGCACTCCAAACCCCTCATCCCTGGCCCCATCCCAGAGCCCGCACCCCCAGCCAAAGCCCTCACTCCCTCCTGCCCCTCAACCCCCTGTCCCAGTCTGGTGAAAATGAGCGAGTGAGCAAGGGTGGGGGAGAGTGAGCAATGGAGGGAGGGGGGATGGAGTGATCAGGGATGGGACCTCGGAGAAGGGGCAGGGGTGGGGCCTCAGGGAAGGGGCAAGGGATGGGGCATGGGTTTTCAGTTTTCTGCAATCAGAAAGTTGGCAACCCTAGGCCTTAAACATCGATACTCAGCTAACTACACTGTGTTATGACCTTCTAAAAAAGTAAGTGAAAACTTGTCTTTGTAACAAAAAGAGACTGATTAAGCTTTACTAAGTCATGCCATCTGACTTCAAGGGAAGGCCTTTTCTTTTAATCAGCCAAAGTTTGCTGGTAAGGTACCTCCAGTTGATAGAATGTAGTATTATTAAAATTTAGTATCATTAAACACAGGTCTGTATCCGAGGGCTAAATTAGGCAGAAGTAGTGAATAAACTAAATCTTTAAATGTGATAAGGTCCATTTACACTCCTAGATGAGATTACTTTTCTCTACATTACCCAAAGGTACTTGCAAAACAGAGGGAATATATTATGCTGGTGTTAAGCAGAACTTTTTTTTTAAAGTAGGTCAAATTTTTAAAACAAAACCTTAAAAACTTATGCAGTGTTACCAAGAAAAAAAATCTTGAGAGCTGTACTACCAAGGTGCTAATCACTTTTTAAAATATAAAAAGACTTACTTTTGCATAAACATTAAATGTAACGCTTTGAAATGCATAGTCACACACCTAAGGCTGTTCTTTCACTGTCATTTTAATTTAGTGTTTAATAACCAACTGAGTTTTAATTAACTCCATTGTTTTATTCATTTATATTTCTTGCACTTCACAAAAGACTGATTTGATGTCTGACATGCATATTTTCTGTCATCCAATTGCCCCCTTTCCCAAATAGTCACAAAGGGTTTGGGCGTTGGGACTAGTTTAGTTTTTTGGTGGGAAAGTAATAAGTGTACTTTAGATTCAAGATATTGCTGCCTTGCTTATTTTCATGTACCACATGCACATTGTTCCTGTTAAACAAAGATGGACAAAGCAGTAAAACTAGTAACAAAACGGAGACAGAAATAGCTCCACTGCCAGCGCTCCAGAAAACACAGCTCTAGCTTCAGGTTCCTTGCACACAGAGTGCTGCGCAAACCCAGACGCATGCAAATCTCTTCGTAAGAACTTCGTAAGGGCCATCATTCCAATGCCTGGTCAACACCAGGAAATTTACCCATTGCTCACAACATGGCCTGTCTACATTAACCAATTTCAGAGCCATAATTCACCACTGGTGCAATACATTCAGGCTCTGATCCTGCAGCATAGAAGTCAATGAAAAGTTTGCCCTTTACTTCAATTAAAGTAGAATTAAGTCCTTACAAGATGCAGTGTTAACCTCCGGCCTTGCTCCCATGAGTCCTATCTATATTACAGCTACTATTGGTGGGACTCCACCGGTGCTGGATTATGACTATAAACTTCACTAGCATAGACAGGGGTCAGCAGTGGGTACAGCTAAATCAGTTCTGAAAACAGTCAGTTACTTAGGTGAGACAAGACTTATTTTCAGAGAAATTTGATGGAAAGAAGGAGGCAGCATACTGAGAGTGTAGGCGAGATGAAGCACAGGAACAGTTCTAGTGTCTATGTCCCTGTACCATATGAGATTCAGAAGGGAGCAGTGGGAAGTGATAGCCTTAACACTGTCAGTGTATACTTTAAAATTGGACAGGGTGGGAGAACTGAGATCCCAAATCCCTTGTGGTTAGCAATTCAGGAAATATTTAACAAAAAAAGGAATGGGAACAATAGAACTTCTCCAAAATAATCCCTACAGCAGATCTTTTAGAAAAACAACCAACCTTGATTTAAAAATTGTCGGTGATTGAGAATCCACCATGACCCTTGGTGAATTGTTCCAGTGGTTAATTACTATCACCATTAAAAAATATGCCTTATTTCGGTCTGTATTTGACTAGCTTCAACATCCAGCCAATGTGTTATACCTCTCTCTGCTAGATTTGAAGAGCCCATTATTAAATATTGTTCCCCTTCAAGAGGGTACTTAAAGACAGTAATCAAGTCAGCCCTTAACATGCTTTTTGTTAAGATAGACTAAGCTCCTTGAATCTAAGGCCTGGTCTACCCTACGAGTTTAGGTTGAATTTAGCAGCGTTATCTCAATTTAACCCTGCACACGTCCACACGACGAAGCCCTTTTTTTTTTTTTTTTTTACTTAAAGGGATCTTAAAATTGATTTCTTTACTCCACCCCTGACGATGGGATTAGCACTGAAATCGGCCTTGCCTGGTTGAATTTGGGGTACTGTGGATGCAATTCAAAGGTATTGGCCTCTAGGAGCTATCCCAGAGTGCTCAGTTGTGACCGCTCTGGACAGCGCTCTCAACTCAGATGCACTGGCCAGGTATCCAGAAAAAGACCTGTGAACTTTTGAATCTCATTTCCTGTTTGGCCAGCATGGCGAGCTCACCTGCACAGGTCACCATGCAGAGCTCATCATCACAGGAGACCAGGCAGTCCCAGAATCGCCGAAGAGCTCCAGCGGGGAGACGAATCTGTGCTGGCAGAACTCCATTCAAAAAGATGAAATGCCATAATATTTGAAAAAAGAAAGCTCCAATGGCAGGAAGGACAGAGACTATAACAGGGACCTGCAGCAGTGCCTCGTGAAAATTAAGGAACTCAGGCAAGCCTACCAAAAAACCAGAGAGGCAAACGGCCTCTCCGGTTCAGAGCCCCAGACATGATGAGCTGCATGCTATTCTACGGGGTGCAGCCATCACTACCCCAACCCTGTGCTTTGACTCTGTCCAAGGAGTGGGAGGCAACATGGACACGGGTTTTGGGAGTGAGGAAGATGATAATGGTGAGGAGATTGTAGATAGCTCACAACAAGGAAGCGGAGAAACCGGTTTCCCCAACAGCCAGGATCTATTTATCACCCTGGATCTGGACCCAGTAGCCCTCGAACCCACCCAAGGTGGGCTCCCAGACCCTGAAGGCGGAGAAGGGACCTCTGGTGAGTGTACCTTTGTAAATATTATACATGGTTTAAAAGCAAGCGTGTTTAATGATTAATTTGCCCTGACATTCGCTGCCAGTACAGCTACTGGAAAAGTCTGTTAACGTGTCTGGGGATGGAGCGGAAATCCTCCAGGGACATCTCCGCAAAGCTCCCTTGGATGTACTCCCAAAGCCTTTGCAAAAGGTTTCTGGGGAGGGCAGCCTTATTCCGTCCTCCATGATAGGACACTTTACCACACCAGGCCAGTAGCACGTAGTTGGGAATCATTGTAGAACAAAGCATTGCAGCGTATGATCCCAGTGTTTGCTTGCATTCAAACAACATCAGTTCTTTATCTCTCTGTGTTCCCCTCAGGAGAGTGAGATCATTCATGGTCACCTGGTTGAAATAGGGTGGTTTTAGTAAGCAGGCATTCAGAGGTGCCTGCTCCTGCTAGGCTCTTTGCCTGTGGCTGAACAGAAATCTTCCCCGCTGTTAGCCACGCGGTGGGGGGAGGGGTGAAGCCATCATCCCAGACAATTATGGGGGGTGGGGGTGGGGGGGGAAGAGTTAGTTGGGTTTCTGCTGCACGTGAACCCGGAAACTGCAGCCCCTCCTTTTAAATTGCCAACCCATTTTTAATGGCCAACCCAACGGCTACATCATATGGGAAATGAGGGCGCTGCTGTTTGAAACCATTTGCACATGAAGGTTAAAGAAGCCAAAAGACTGTGGCTTACCATGGCTGCCTGCAAGCCGAATTCTGTTGCCCAGCCCTGCGTGAGTGATCTCTCACACCAAACCGGCATACCCTCAATAAGAGGCAAAATGCGACCTTGTAATGAAAGCACATGTGTCAAGGTTCCTCCCCCACTCTGAACTCTAGGGTACAGATGTGGGGACCTGCATGAAAAACCTCCTAAGCTTATCTTTACCAGCTTAAGTCAAAAACTTCCCCAAGGTACAAAATATTACACCCGTTATCCTTGGACTGGCCGCTACCACCACCAAACTAATACTGGTTACTGGGGAAGAGCTGTTTGGACGCGTCCTTCCCCCCAAAATACTTCCCAAAACCTTGCACCCCACTTCCTGGACAAGGTTTGGTAAAAAGCCTCACCAATTTGCTTAGGTGACCACAGACCCAAACCCTTGGATCTGAGAACAATGAAAAAGCATTCAGTGTTTTACAAGAAGACTTTTAATAAAAAATAGAAGTAAATAGAAATAAAGAAATTCCCCCTGTAAAATCAGGATGGTAGATATCTTACAGGGTAATTAGATTCAAAAACATAGAAAACCCCTCTAGGCAAAACCTTAAGTTACAAAAAAGATACACAGACAGAAATAGTTATTCTATTCAGCACAATTCTTTTCTCAGCCATTTAAAGAAATCATAATCTAACACATACCTAGCTAGATTACTTACTAAAAGTTCTAAGGCTCCATTCCTGGTCTATCCCTGGCAGAAACCAGCATACAGACAGACACAGACCCTTTGTTTCTCTCCCTCCTCCCAGCTTTTGAAAGTATCTTGTCTCCTCATTGGTCATTTTGGTCAGGTGCCAGCGAGGTTACCTTTAGCTTCTTAACCCTTTACAGGTGAGAGGAGCTTTCCCCTGGCCAGGAGGGATTTCAAAGGGGTTTACCCTTCCCTTTATATTTATGACAACATGTGTTATGTAATGTTAACAGCAAGGTTTACCGTGAAAGAGTGTACCCATTGTTCTATAAAATGTGTCTTTTTAACTACCACTCTCCCTTTTTTTTCCCTCCACCAGCTGCATGTGTTTCTCCTTCCCAGAGGCTAGCGAAGATTAGAAGGCAAAAAATACGCACTCGCAATGAAATCTTCTCTGACCTCATGCTGTCCTCCTATACTGACAGAGCACAGAAAAATATGTGGAGGCAAACAATCTCAGAGTGCAGGAAAACACAATATGATCACGAGGAGAGGTGGCGGGCTGAAGATGGTAGGTGGCGTCAGCTAGCTGAAAGAAGGCAGGAGTCAATGCTCAGGCTGCTGGAGGATCAAACTCATATGCTCCAGCATATGGTTAAGCTGCAGGAAAGGCAGCAGGAGCACAGACCGCCGCTACAGCCCCTGTGTAACCAACCGCCCTCCTCCCCAAGTTCCATAACCTCCTCATCCAGGCACCTAAGAACGCGGTGGGGGGGGCCCTCTGGCCACCCAGCCACTCCACCCCAGAGGATTGCCCAAACAACAGAAGGCTGGCATTCAATAAGTTTTAAAGTTTTAAAGTGCTGCGTGGCCTAGTCCTTCCCTCCTTCCCCCCCTCCCGGGCTACCTTGGCAGTTATCCCCCTATTTATGTGATGAATAAATAAAGAATGCATGAATGTGAAGCAACAATGACTTTATTGCCTCTGCAAGTGGTGATCGAGGGGACGGTGGTTAGCTTACAGGGAAGTAGAGCGAACCAAGAGGGGGTGTTTCATCAAGGAGAAACAAACAAAACTTTCACACTGTAGCCTGGCCATTCCTGAAACTGGTTTTCAAAGCTTCTCTGATGCACACCGTGCCCTCCTGTACTCTTCTAACCGGCCCGGTCATAGAATCATAGAATATCAGGGTTGGAAGGGACCTCAGGAGGTCATCTAGCCCAACCCCCTGCTCAGAGCAGGACCAATCCCCAACTAAATCATCCCAGCCAGGGCTCTGTCAAGCCTGACCTTAAAAATATCTAAGGAAGGAGATTCCACCACCTCCCTAGGTAACGCATTCCAGTGTTTCACCACCCTCCTCATGAAAAAGTTTTTCCTAATATCCAACCTGGTGTCTGGCTGCGCATAATCAGTGGCCAGGCGATTTGCCTCAACCTACCACCCCACCATAAATGTCTTCCCCTTACTCTTACAGATATTGTGGAGCGCACAGCAAGCAGTATTAACAATGGGAATATTGGTTTCGCTGAGGTCTAAGCAAGTCAGTAAACTGCACCAGCGTGCTTTTAAATGCCTAAATGCACATTCTACCACCATTCTGCACTTGCTCAGCCTATAGTTGAACAGCTCCTGACTACTGTCCAGGCTGCCTGTGTATGGCTTCATGAGCCATGGCATTAACGGGTAGGCTGGGTCCCCAAGGATAACTGTAGGCATTTCAACATCCCCAACAGTTATTTTCTGGTCTGGAAAGTAAGTCCCTTGCTGCAGCTGTTGAAACAGACCAGAGTTCCTGAAGATGCGAGCGTCATGTACCTTTCCCGGCCATCCCACATTGATGTTGGTGAAACGTCCCTTGTGATCCACCAGTGCTTGCAGCACCACTGAAAAGTACCTCTTTCGGTTTATGTACTCACTGCCTTGGTGCTCCGGTGCCAAGATAAGGATATGGGTTCCGTCTATAGCCCCACCACAGTTAGGGAATCCCATTGCAGCAAAGCCATCCACTATGACCTGCACATTTCCCAGAGTCACTACCCTTGATATCAGCAGTTCAGTGATAGCGTTGGCTACTTGCATCACAGCAGCCCCCACAGTAGATTTGCCCACTCCAAATTGATTCCCGACTGACTGGTAGCTTTCTGGCGTTGCAAGCTTCCACAGGGCTATCACCACTCACTTCTCAACTGTGAGGGATGCTCTCATCTT
Source organism: Lepidochelys olivacea (assembly GCF_965140295.1). Taxonomy (NCBI): domain Eukaryota; kingdom Metazoa; phylum Chordata; order Testudines; family Cheloniidae; genus Lepidochelys; species Lepidochelys olivacea. Next base: position 213,700,475 of record NC_140412.1, read on the forward strand.
GGTATTCTTGCGCTTCAGGGCAGGGGAAAGCAAGTCACAAAGTTCCTTGAAAGTGCCCTTACGCATGCGAAAGTTGCGCAGCCACTGGGAATCGTCCCAGACCTGCAACACTATGCAGTTCCACCACGCTGTGCTTGTTTCCCGGGTCCAGAATCAACGTTCCACACCATGAACCTGCCCAATTGACACCATAATGTGCACATTGCAGGGGCCCGTACTTTGCGAGAAGTCTATGTCCATGTCCTCATCACTCTCATCACCATCCTGCAGTCGCCTCCTCGTCACCTGGTTTCACTTTTCTTGCAGGTTATGGTTCTGCATATCCTGCTGGATAATGTGCGCGGTATTTATAGTGCTCATAATTGCTGCGGTGATCTGAGCGGCCTCCATGTTCCCAGTGCTATGGCGTCTGCGCTGAAGAAGGCGTGAAACAATTGTCTGCCATTGCTCTGATGGAGGGAGGGGTGCTGACAACATGGCTTACAGGGAATTGAAATCAACAAAGGGGGTGGCTTTGCATCAAGGAGAAACAGAATGGCCCCCTCAAGGATAGAACTCAAACCCCTGGGTTTAGCAGGCCATTGATTTCACGGAGGGAGGGAGGAAGGGGAGAAAATGAATACAAAACAAATCTGATCTATTTCTTGTTTTGATCCACTTCATCTATCTTTATACATCTTGCTGGCAGCAGACGGTGCAGTATGACTGCTGGCCATCATCGTCTCCTGGCTGCTCATTAGAAGACGGTGCAGTACGACTGCTGGCAGGACTGAATCACCATGAGATGAAACTTAAAAGGGAAATGACCTGGCTGAGTCACTCCCAGGTTTGCCCAGGCGCCCCAACCAACCTCACCGAGGTTGGCTAAAAGAGCACCCTGGAGTACGGCGACGATGGCTACCAGTCATACTGCTACCAGTCTGCTGCCAAAAGGCAATGAGCTGCTGCTGTGTAGCAATGCAGTACCGCATCTGCCAGCACCCAGGAGACATATGGTGACGGTGAGCTGAGCGGGCTCCATGCTTGCTGTGGTATGGTGTCTGCAGGGATAACCCAGGAAAAAAGGTGCGAAACGATTGTCTGCCATTGCTTTCATGGAGGGAGGAAGGGAGGGAGGGAAGGGGGGGCCTGGTGATATGAACCCAGAACCACCTGCAACAATGTTTTTGCCCCATCAGGCATTGGGATTTCTACCCAGAATACAAATGGGCAGTGGAGACTGCAGGAACTGTGGGATAGCTACCCATAGTGCAACACTCTGGAAGACGACACACTCTGCCAACTAAATGCACTTAGAGCATTTGTATGGGGACACACACAGTCGACTGTATAAAAATGCTTTATACAAAACCACCTTCTAAAAATTCAACCTAATTTCATAGTGTAGACATAGCCTAACACTGTAAGGCATGTTTTCGAATTCTTGAAAGTTCTTGTTGCTCTTCTCTGAGCCCTCTCCAATTTATCAACATCCTTCTTGGATTGTGGGCACCAGAACAGGACACAGTATTCCAGCAGCCATCGCACCAGTGCCAAAAACAGAGGTAAAAGGAAAATGATCAGGAAAAGTAACACATTTTCAGTCTATAATGCTAATGTAGAGTTCGAGTCTGGTTCTTCTGAAGTAGGGGCTGGTTTGAAGAGAGAGAAAAAAAAACTTTTTTACCTCAAGTTAATTGATTGCCATTTAACATATTTTTCACAGTGCTAATGTGGACACTTCCCATGTCTTTAATCTGGGCTACAAATTGAGAACTAAGAGCTGGTCTACACTGGGAACTTACACTGGCAACATCCACACCCCTGAGAGATGTAGCTGTGTCGATTCAGCCCCCCCACAACTAGACAGCACTAGGTCGACAGAAGAATTCTCCCATCATCTAGCTACTGCCTCTTGGGGACGTGTAGTAGATCCAGTGGTGGGAGAACCCCTCCCATCAGCGTAGGTAGTGTCTGCACTGAAGCACTACAGCTGCGCTGCTACATCTTTTTGCCCTTTGCCCAAGCCCTTACTAACTAGAGGTAAAAAAGGTCTGGGGTAGATATACCCCAAGTTTTGTCATTGACTTCACCAGGAGCAGGATTGGTCTCTTAATTTAATCTCTACACTAAAAACTCTTAATAGATATGCATTACATATTAGAAAGAGATGGATGAAGGCTTGATCATACACAAAAAAGAATTTTCATAAGATGTGCTTTGTTCCTCCATAGGAAAAAATGGACTTGGAGAGGATGCAATTAATTAAAATTCTTGCTAAAGGACTGTTACATAATGATACTATTTGTACATGTCTAAATTTAACTGTTAATCCAAACCAACTGACTAGATAAAAGGATAATTCCACTTTACACAGTCAAATGCCTTATCATTAACCAGGGAAAGCATCACCACAAAATCCTGCCCCCACTAAAATGAGTCAGTGACAAAACTGCCATTGGCTTCAGGGAGTCCAGGAAAAACATCCCCAATCCTGCATTGTCATAGAGTTTAAGCCCAGAAGGGACCACCAGGTCATGTAGTCTAGCCTCCTGTTCATCACAGACCACCACCACCACCCAGCACCACACACTAAACCCAACAACCGAAATTAGAGCATTAAATTAAATTAAATTAAATTAAAGCATTGCAGCCCTCAGGAAACTAAACTATTATGTTCCACTGGCAAAAAATAGGAGAGTCTGAGGTGCACCAATGTCCAAGGCCCCTACAACAGTAGGGAAATGATTCAGTGAGATATACCCAGACAATCCTGACAAGTGACCCACACTACACACTGCAGAGGAAGGGGGTAAAACTCCAAGGTCACTGTCAGTCTGAAGAAAGGAATTCCTTCCCAACCCTACATATGGCAATCAGTTTGATCTTGAGCATGTGAGCATGAACCAGCCAGCCTACTACCTGAGAGGCAGAACATTCTGTGCAACCTCAGAGCACTGGCCCATCCCATCCAGTGTCCCATCTCCAGTGATGGGCATCTCTGAGGCTTTGGATAAACAGACACACACACACACAAATCTTGGCACTAGAAATGGTTGAATATTATTGATAAACATTATTCAGCAAACTTTGCTGTTTTTCTTCAAATGATTTATTTGATGATTTTTTTAAAGTATTAGATCAGCTCTACTGAGCCCTGAAGCTTTTGTTTCACTTATTCTTATCTATATATTTGTAAAGAATTGCATAGCATTTGCAAACTGGGGTGGTGTGAACAAAGTAGTGGCCCTTTGGGTTATACAACCTTAGCAGTCTCCTAAGTTAACAACAGTAATAATAATCACTTGGATATCTAAGATTTGATCATTTTTAAAAGAAAAATAAAATTAAGACTAAATAATAAACTACAGTAACAGGATGGTAAATTACAAAGTAGCAGGATTAATTTCACTTCTGAAGCCAAAAGTAATCATGAAAATGAAATAACAAGAGCTCCAGTGGCAGGCTTGCTTAAGAATATTAAATGAGTAACAAAGCTAAGCACAATTTGAAGATTTCAACAGCACTAAAGGATAGGAAGAGTGAAAATGACTATCAGCATCTGCTGTTTCATTGCAAGATTAAAAGAAATCTGTCCCCAAATACAAAGCTGCTTAAAGCTTTCTGACTAAATTATATGCAGTATATTGCCTGCTCTATCTAATTTTGACTGGAGATACACGAAGTTTGGGAATCATCATTCCCAGAAGTACAATACTTGCACAAAAGAACCAGGAATGGGATTAAAGTGATTAGCCACCACTGATATTTCATGAGTGATACTGTTCTGGAGAGGAGTTCAAGTAACAGGATAAAAACATTGAAGCCTCCACTCTAGAGCAACCTCAAGTAGGTATTTAAAAACACAAACATACACACAACCACTCCTATGATTCACACATCTCAGGATTGGTTTATTGTACAGCACACCTTTTGTTTCCCTAGAATTGGGTAGAGAAAGAGACCCAAAAATGAAATTTATTTGGTCAATCATGCTAGTCAATCCCCAGTGTATTTAACTCTCTCTACTGGCTCTTTGAATGTATATTGCAAGATTACTCTGTTGAAATCACCTTGATTCTCTGGAAGCTTGCTTCCAGCTGTCGAAGTGTTCAGAAAAGCTGCAATATGCAAAATATCTTTTCTAAGCTGCCACTCTACATACTATAAAACACTTAGGGAAATGACACTGGAAAATATAGCTCAGGCACTTCCTTCAGTTCTTACCCTCCAAAAAAAAAATTACATTTACACTAAGATACACATAAATTGTGTATGTGACACTTGCATGCAGCCTTACACTCACAATTGCAAGGGAAAAAGAATGAATCGTGGTCACAAACTTGTACCTGTCAAAATGAAGGCCAAGTCTGAAAAGCAGGCCCCATATCTGGGCTTGGAAAAATAGATTTTCCATATCTCAGAAGCAAAAGCATACCAAGAACTTGGTAAGATTCAGAAAGGGAAATTATGTTTATATGGATAACACGAATATCCAGAGTTATAATTAATAACAAAAAATCTGAAAGGGATATTATACCTCATGCTTCAGGGATTAAGCTAATACCTAACTATTAGAGATCAGGATAGGATCTAATGCATGGGGCAGACAAACTTACTAACAGTTCTGATGCCTTCCTCTGAAGCTCCTGGTACTAGACACTGTCAGAGATAGGACATTGGCTCTGATCTAGTACGGCAATTCCTATATTCCAAAAGAGATTAATAGTGAGCTGCCTTAAAGAACAATACTAGGTTCAGTGCTGCTCAATTGATGTATTAATGATGCTGAAGTGGAGGGTGCATACAGTATTGCCAACCTCAACCATGAGGGCTAGAAAACTTTTTATTATTATTATTATTTAAACTAAAAACTCAGATACTCAAATGATTCCAGTTGCGGCTTTGGGAAAAAACAGCAACAGCCAGATCCTTAATTTGGGTAAATCATCATAACTCAACTGAGGTTAATGAAGCTATGACAATTTACAGCATCTAAGGTTCTGACCCCAAATATTGCAGTAGTCGCAACACTGAAGAATGAAGAGTCAAAATCTATTTATGACACACATAATATTTTGAGGGATTAGGAAGAACCATGAAGATTTCCAGAAGGAACTAACAGAAGTAGATAACTGGGCAAAAGAATAATAAAGAAATTCAATGTAGAAATTCAATGAAGAAAATCAAGGTAATGCACATTGGGTGTATCAATCTCCCCTGAAAACAGGCCAGATGAGCCAGCCAGTTTTGATTTGTGTGATAGCTCAGTGTTAAATTATTTTATGACAAGACTGTATGTCTCTCCACTTCACTCAGATGAATGAGACCAATGACCTTAAACAGTAATGCATTCTGCAGCCCCTGCTACTGCATAACTTGTTCACTGTAAGTATTGTTATCACAATGTTTTGTTCCCTTACCTACTGGATTTAAAATGTGCTTCTTTATGGCAGTGCCCTCTAGTGCCATTAATGGTATAGATACTTTATGATTAAGCTTCTGTAATAAAATATTGGTTTATTACAATATAAGAGCCCATTATTCTATAGCTGGCATATAACATTTTGCTCTTGGCTGAAACTTGAATCACAGGTGCCCACGTTTTTTTCTTGGACTAACCTTAAACTAACCTGTTTAAATTATTTCCACAATTTTTCAGTGAGAGAACAGCAGGCAAAGCAAGCATGTTTAGTGGTTTCAGATGCTGTTTTACCTTCCTGTACTACATCTGTTTGTTTTCATTAAGTTTCCAGGTGATTTAGTGGAGTGCTTTCACTATTTAAAACAAAAAAGCCAAGTATAATCCAGTCAGTTTTTGTTTTTTTTAAAGTGATCACTCGCAAAAGGAAGAAACTACTTAAAAAAAAAAAAGTAGGAATCTGAGAGGGTGATGAAGTAACCACACAGACTATAGAGCTTAACATCTGTGCTCACATACCAACTGAAGTGACTCCAGGATGGCATTACTGTGGATGATGACTCCTAAAAAGCCATCGGTTTATTTTTTGTCACACATTTTTGAAAAAGCTTTCCCCAGGAACAACACTCATAATTAAATAAAAATAATTGATCATATAAATTGACCCATCCCTGTAAACTAGCAGCCCAGGACAGAACATGCCATTTATTTTGAATTTGTTTGCTTTTTTATAGTTTTGTTTGGGGCTTAGATACTCAGATCACAGGTGCTGTATTAAAAAAAAAAACAGCTGAAACTCCATTGTCAATATTTGTGCTTGTGTATTTAGGATCCAATCCAACTCCCACTTAAACCAATTAAATGTAGGATCAGGGCCTTAAATTGCAATGGTCTCCAAATAGTGGGTAAGCCTAATGAGGTAAGTTAAGATTAGAGTTTCAGCCTTAATTATATAAGTCTAAAATAACATTACTTCAATTCAGGTTATTTAGTGCTGGTCTCACCCTCCCAGCTTTAGTAGACAGACAGAAATACACTAGCGCTGTTCAAGTTAGCATGCTAAAAATACCATTGTAGCTGGGGCAGGATGGGTGGCAGCTTGGGTTAGCCACCCAAGTATGTACCCAGGGAATCCAGGTGGGTTGCACTCAGGCAGCTACCTGAGCTGCTACCCATGCTACCCCTGCTTCACTGGTATTTTTAGCACCCATCTGTCTACCCATGCTGGGAAGCATGCTCCCAACTGCCATGTAATCATACCCCCCGAGAATGAAATCCTCATCAACAAGGTACACACCGGGCAGAAGCAGTACTAGTGTGATATATCTCCACCACGGATGGGGTAAGAGGATGGTTCAATATCCATTCCGTGGCCACTGCTTAGACAAGCTACAAGTTTTCAAATTACAATAGAACCTCAGACTTACAAACACCAGAGTTACGAACTGACCGGTCAACCACACACCTCATTTGGAACCAGAAGTAGACAATCAAGCAGAAGCAGAGACCAAAAAAAAAAAAAAAAGGAAATGCAATACAGTACTGTGTTAAACAAACTACTAAAAAAAATAAGGGGAAAGTTTAAAAAAAGCTTTGATAAGGTAAGGAAATTGTTTCTGTGGTGTTTCATTTAAATTAAGATGTTAAAAACAGCATCTTTCTTCTGCATAGCAAAGTTTCAAAGCTGTATTAAGCCAGTGTTCAGCTGTAAACTTTTGAAAGAACCATAACATTTTGTTCAGAGTTACAAATATTTCAGAGTTATGAACAACCTCCATTCCTGAGGTTCGTAACTCTGAATTTCCACTGTAGCATCAACTGTGATGATGTTCCCTGCTACATGAACACTTATTTACTAGGAACTGGATTGAGACCACCAAATTAGACCTAGCAAACAGCCACCAAATGGTTACAGGAATAAATGAGGCTGCATTCAACCAAGTGACATGGGGGCAAAGGGCTGCACACAATGAAGTACTAATACTTAACATTTACATACGGATCTACATTTTCAACTCACTGCAAAAAGATCAACTAATCAATTAATCTGTTTATCATTTTCTACTCTCCCCAACTCAGGATTGTCCCCCAACCCCCTCCCCACCTTTTTTTTGTGTGCTCTTAATACTTTGAAGAATAAACAGCATTAAGAAGAATCAGTAGTTAAATATACATTTCCTCATCACCTCGGCAGACAGCGTGACCTCCCTTTAAGTCAACTTGTTATTTTAGCACCTGTATCTATGTGATCTGCATTTTTCTACATAACACAATCCGTTATACTGTATTTCAAATGATTATCCAAAGGCTGCAACTTGTAAAACAAAGTTTTTAACATTGCACTTAATTTCCACTTTAACCTTCACCTTAGATCTTAAATAAAATTAACTTACCAATCCGAGTGTACATTTGTCTCATTTATATAGCTCACAGTGGTTTTGAAAACTAGCAGGGCTCTGCTAATATTATAACTGACCTAAAAAATTACAAGTAACAATGAAGGGAAGTGGTTAGTCAACTAGCTGTTTTTATTACTACTCCCTCCCACTGTAACAGTACCTGCCGTAGACACATCATTCAACTTTCCAACCAAGTTCCTCCTTTTGGTTGTTTTAAAATATAACTAGTTTTCAGGGGGTTATATTCAGTGCAGGTGTTACATGACTATGGCCATGATATGGCAGAAGAAACTAGATATAGACTGTCCAAGCAGTACAAAGCTTCAGTTTCCCAGGATATAAGCTCGTAAATTTATCTGTTAAAGTACCAATTTATAGAGTTATCCCTAACAGTATCTACCCTCTTTGCTGCTTAGAATTTATGCCAATAAAATTTGGACCACTTTGGGGGTGGAAGAATGTGGTATTGTGTATTATTTATTACTGTTCAAACTTGGGAGTCAATACAAAATTTAAAGACCCTCCAACTAACAGGAACACAGGCATGACCCCATTTTCAACATATATATTGCACAACATTGTGTGCTGTAGCATGGAGAAAATCAGGGATTGCTGACGCCTCAGAGGACAAAACTGAACCCCAAGGATCAGGTTCAGCTATGTAAATATCTTCCTTTTACACATGCAGGTCAGCATTTTGAAACAAGAACATAACTCTCTGTCCAGCTGCATATTCATATTACCATGGGGAACACTGATATGTGTGTTTTCTGCTGAGAGCTTTAAGAAGATGGGGATCATTTTTAGCAGGAAACAGTGTATTGTAAAGCAGATTTTCCATCATTTCCTGCAGAATCTCACAAATTCTCCTCACGCAAAGTCATAATCCTTTACAATCTTAACAATCAGTTGCTGACAATGTTATTATGAAATCAAAATGACAAAGAGGATTATCAGTTAAAGCAAAGAATAAAAAGCGTGAGCAGTTCGATTTCTAAGAAGCAGAAGTTTCTTACTCAAAATAGAAAGTGTGACTCTCCCCTGCCTTGCACTTAATGCAGCCATTTACATGTATGCAAAGTGAGTGCAAAATGCATTTTACACCCATGTTAACACAGGTATAAATGAGTACTGTAAGTGCAAGGCAAGGCAGGGTTGGCTCAGAAGATGCACAAACAAAATTATTTCTGAACAGAACATTTTTCAAAGGTTTCTGAAAGCCATCTTTGCACACACCTTTCCTGAGCTGCACTGTGTTCTCCTTGGCTTCTGCCAATAATCTTGCCCACTATATCTTAGCAAATGCACTTTAAGGATTAATATGCAGCGTTCCATTAGATCATTTTATGGCATTAATTCTTAGACTATATACTCACCAGATTATATCATACAGTGCAATTCTCCCTCATCCACGCCCTTTCCCTGCCCAGGTGTGCTGCCCACTGAACTCACAGGGCTCTTATGTGGAGACTGTGAGCACGGACTTCCACACAGTAGCAGGAATGGTGAAATGGTGGCACTCTGAAGGAAGGGAGCTGAGCCTGATAGATTTGGGGCTGTTTTAGAGGGTCTTCCATGACTTTCATTGCTTCTGCAGCAAAACGCAGAGTGTATAAGCCAGCCCTTAGCCAGGACACAGGCCCCAAGAAAGTTTGTTCTTTTAACAGGTTGCTCATTTTTTTAAGATGTTCATTTCTAAACAAATTATAGCAGTGGTGCACACTGCGAGCCTCCGTCACTGTATAAAGCACCATTGCTGTCACGTCTAGGTGCCACATCGACCATTTATGAAACAATCATCCTCCAAGAAAACCCTATGCTCCTTTCTGCTTTCAGATGGAGGTGGTCAATGAGGCTTTTTGCATGTGTAATCTAAAGCAGAAACTGGGCCTCTGTTTTTTGCTCTCTTTTTATATTTTTTGCCATGTGACTTTTCACAATATATTTTCAGGTTCTTATGTTTACTGAATCCAAATAACTGCTGGTCCATTAAAATCTCATACAAACAATTGCCATTTTGAGATACATTTGATTTTAATTATGTGTTCTTATATACAAAATTTCCAAGACATGGCACATTACATAAGTTATACCTAGAGAAAAAGATAGAATAATAACAAATTCAGGACATCTTGAATTGCTATTTTCCTGAGTATCTGTTATTCACACTGAGCAAATTTTAGTCTTCAAGACAAATGTTTAAATACAGTGCTTGATCTATGCTTAAAAGGCTAAAAATACCAAGTATTGCATAAGGTGATCGTTAGATAGGAAGGTGTTTAGAATACAGTTAAACAAAAGCTAAGGTAATTTGACTGTTAAGATGTACAGTATAGCCAGAACAATCCTACACCTGCCTTTTCTTCAATGAAATAAATCTGGTGCAATGCTTTTATATATATTATATATGAACACAGAGTCAATCATATCAGGAGTTATCTATGTCAGGAAATTATCCGGCCTTATTTACTTTCCTCCCATGTTTAGCAAATAGACCAGGACTTCAGCTGTTGTGTGTCATAAAAAGAAGTCCAAAGGCACTTAAACTCAATGGGCCAGATCCTGAGCTGATGTAAATCATCATGACTTCAATGGAACTGCACTGACTTACACAAAATCAATCCTAATATTTCACAGGTGTATGTAAAATAGGTTAAGACTGAACAGTGAATTGACCACTGTTCAGTGTAAAATTTACTGCCTTCAGGGACAGTGGATTAATTTGCACAGTCTAGGACTTAATCTAAAAGTAAACATGACTTAGGTGGAGGTGAACATCATGGAAGCACAATACTTTTTACATCATTACTCCCCAGCTGCACTTCAACAGAACTATCTACCAGCATATTAACTGCTGTGTCAATATCACCATCATGCAAGTGCCACTGCAAGGCATATATACCCTATTAAACCTTTCAAAAGGTCAGTTAAGAGGTTCTCTCAAAATATTTCCCCAAATGTAAAATGAAAAAGACCCAGCAACCCATTAACCCCAGCTATCCCCCACAGAATATAAATAGCCCTCAGGTCAGCTCCCCAGCCATTAAATAAATTCCTCTTCAGCATCCACACCAAAATAATCCCCATCAAACCCTCTCATCATGAAAAACCTGAGACTCTTTCAGAGCATCTTGAAGATTGCCAAATCTGGGCTCTTTTGAACCAAAGAGAAAAGCAAGACCCAGAGCATGAAAATAATCCAACCTGAAGGCAACTAAAACACAGTTAATAATGTTCCAGGTCTGTGTCCACATAAACTGGCTGCTACCTGCTTCTTAACAGGAGACAATAAAAAGTCCTCAACACCAGCTGAAATCCCAACATTCAGGAAAACCTAGGAATACAATATACTTAGTTGCAGCAACTTGGAAACAAAGTATGTATATATTCCGCTCATTTCGGGGTACTGGGATAGCATAATGACTATCATTTCTTCTTCTTCAATATACAATTTAGGGTCAATATCTCAACATCCACCAGAAAGTTCATGTTCATATTAGTATCACAATGTTTATATCCATCCCCTATCCACACCATTCAATATACACACACAGCTGCATTTATTCAACTGTTTCTGTTCAGTTAATAACAATGTAACAGAAAAGATTTCCAGACTTTTTAAATTTAAAATAAAACCCAGTGAAAAATAAATATGTTTGCTATTTTAGGGCTGTTTATTTTTTTAGTAGATAAATAATTGTTTGCTGTGCTGACATAAGTAACATATAACCCTATGATTTCAAGACAGATATCTAAACATTGCTTCATCTGCTCTCTTGAGAAATCATTACATGCTCCTTCCTATTTAAAAAAATAAAAATAAAGAAAATAAAAATATCTCAACTGCTCCAATCCCCTTTTAGACCAGTTATGCATTGCTGAAATTCCTTGAGGAAGTGCAACTTTCAGAAGTTTGGACAGCTTGTTTCATTTCCCCACGCTGTTTCTTTTTAATATTTTTGCCTAAGGAAAAAACAGTTTTTTTCAAGAGACAAACGGCCATGTTCACAGAACATACATTGTCTTTTTAAAACTGACTTTTAAATATTACTAGTAAATCAAACTACTATAAAACAATTATCCTATTTTAGTGTCCTATCCTATTTTAGTGTCTTGCTTTCTAATGTACCGGGAGAAGGTTCCATGGTTCCAAGGTTCCATGGTTTTTACGAGCAAAATTATTTTACAATCTGTTCCACGTATGGGGCAGCAAGCAGCTGTGTTGCTCCAGAAGCAGACCAGGAAACAGATTGTGAGAGTCACAATCTACCTCCTGGTTTTCCTCTGCTTGGCATAACACACCCTGTGCCACAGCACCTATATCTGGGACAGTGTACATCTCCCACTGCAGCCTTGTTGGTTGGTGAATTGTGGGGAGGGAAGTGGAGCTACTCCTTCTAATTCACACTCCATCCACCCACATGTACAGAGGGGACAGAGTCACCCCACAGAGATTGAGTAGATGGCACAAGGAAGTAAGAAAGCACCTTACACCCCTAAAAAATTCCCCTGAAAGGTGACAGAGGAAAGGCCACAATCTGGCTCTATAAAATGACTTCCCTCAGGCATTATAGAGGAAAATGAGTTTTATTTTTACAGTTGAAACATTTACTAAATTTTTCATGACATCAAAATGTCTTTACCTGAAAGCCTCAGTGTTTCCATGTCCCAGTGGTCAGCACAGAAAGGCCTGCACAGTCTAGGCTTTTAGTTGCTCCTGAGAAGCAGTGCTTTCAATGTGAGTGAAAAGAATGTTCTAACTGATTGGAAGGATCTGACCGTCCTAACCAATATAGAATTGACTTGGAAGGATTAGATTTTTTTTAATCAGTAATGTTGGTAAACAGCAATTTCACAATACACTTGCAAGCCAATGGAAAATAATATATAATCAAAATTTACAGATAAGCAAAGAAAGAAAAATGTTTCTTGAGAACTTGTAGTCTGCCTTAAGGATGTTTACTTTGTATATTTTGACATGTGATGTTGACGTGTGTTTTAACAGTTATAAAGTTTTAACTTTTTGAATCGCAATGTCCACAATAATTAATTTATTGTCTGACCTCCCTATTGTCCTATCCCATCCCTATAACTTCCACATCTGTGAACATTTAAATTGATAAAAATTGGAAAAAAGCAAACCCCATAATTCTGCACAACTGTGAAAAATAAAATGGATAACATTGTTTTTGAAATCCTTAAAAATGAAAATTGATATTATCCATGGAAATTATTTTAAAAAAATCAAATTCTGCCAAACCTATATACAATTATCAAGGTAATATTAATGGGCCTGATCCAATAAGCAGGCAGAACTCCCCTTTTTCCATTACGTATCAACTTACGGCTGAGATGGCTAAAAATTACTATAACAATTCCTGCAGTATTTTGCACTTGCCCCTATTACAAAATCGGGGAGTTTTTGTAAGATCCTATAGAATTTGTACACCCTCCATAAACAATTGTACCAGAGAGACTGCTTTAGTTGTCTTCATTGTATTTTGTGGGAAAAGATATTTTGAGCCTGATTCTCATTTACACCAAAGCCCTTTTACTCCACTCTGGCAACACAAAGGGGCCTTAAAGCCTGGGTGAGATTCTGTGCTGTGCGTCTAGAGTCTGGACATGGACAAGACCACAGCACTAAGAGATGCCAGGAAGCTCTGCCATCCGTGGGGCAGCCTGGGAAGGCTTTAAGCCACCTTTGCAGCCACTGAGCTGCTCTGGGGGCTAGAGAGGCTTCCAGTGTAATTTCGATAGTTCAGGGGTGGGTGCGGAGGAAGTCTGTCCATGCTATGGGAGATTCCTTAGCTGCCCAGAATCTCTGCAGCCCTGCACCTGGCATGAACAGGTTTGCAAGGGTATCCTCAGAGTGCAGCCTTACAGCTCTCTTCCACAGGAACTACACCAGGAAAATCCTACCCAGCCAGACATGGGGCTTTTAAAGCCTCTTTATGACACTCCAACTCTTTCACACATAAAGGGGCCAGAGTGAGGGCTGTGGTATAAAGGGCCACTGCTGTAGATGAGGATCAACACTCCCCATTTTTGTTCTTTCACTTTACAGTTTTCTAGCAGGTTCAAATTTTAGTGAAGTTTAAAGAAAAAAACGTTCCAAAGGTTACAAAAATAAAACACCCAGTCTCTGGGTCAGTGCTAGTAGCTTGGGTGGAGCCTCTTCATTCAACACTGCATGCTCCCCACTCCCCCAGTAATCTCATTATGCTGTTTTGCCGTCCCTAAGGATTGAGTAGAGACCACATTTCCCAGTTCTATGTTCCTATAACATGGACTGAATGTGTTGGAAAAGGCAATGAGGATCTCAAATCTTTGCAGACACCTTAATTTTCTCAGCAAATGTCTTTTCTCATTATCTAACATCTCTGCATTGCCCTGTGTGATCTGGTCTAAACTCCACAGCTGGATTTAGAAACTGGAGATGAGTTCAGCACTAAATGTCAAACTATTATGAAAGGTTTCACATTTCAGTAAAACTCTTCAAGTGCTACGTTCTATCAGGATGACACTAGTCCACTTTTTCTGTAAATTAAGATTCTGCACATAGACCTGTCAAAACCCACTGAGATCAGCATCTCATGCGCAAGACCAGCCCTTTGATGGCTGAAGTTTAATGGTTTTCCTATCTGCTGTGCCGTGCTCTCTCATTTACAGGAACGTTTGTGTAACGAAAAGCCTCAGCTTCAGAGTTTTCCACAGGCATCTGAGCCTGAAATGATAATAAGATCTTTTGCAGCACCTCTTTCTTGTCCACATACCCTCTATACTACTTTCTCTCTATTTTCAATACTCTCGGTATGGAAGAAGACAAGTTGAACACTAAAGACTGTGTATAATTCCATTACTAAAATGACTATTGGAGGCTGCCTGGGGTGAAAGTTTAAAAATTACTAGAACCTCGAGGATGAACTCTCTGGCCCTCCCCCATCTTAGAGATCTCAGAATTAAAAAGGGCCAAGAGTGGAAATGGGCCAAAATCAAAATAGCTATATTTGTAAGTCAGATCTGGAAAGCATTTCCCACCAAAGGATAAGAACTTTAAACAAGGTCAAACAGCAGGCTAAGATAGGTTGCCAATGGGCCTTTAAACTTTCCTTTAGCTTTTAGAAAGTAAATTGAATTTGAGGTGAAGTATGAAAAGTGGCACACTGGACAGCAAATCTAAAACATGGTAAGTACAAGTGGCCAATATTTTCAAAAGTTACTAGTAATTTGGGGTGCCCCACCTGAGATGCTTTAAAGGAGTCTGATGTTTAGAGGGAGGGTGCTCAGCCCTTTGCAAGTGCCTCAAGTTGAGCACCCAAAATTCAAGGCACTGAAAATCACTAGCGTTGGAACTATATGTTCCTAAATATACTAGTCCAGTATATTTGGGAACATATAGTCATAAAATAAAGAGTGTGGGGTGGGAGTTTTAATTCAGATTGGGTCTGCTTTTTAGTATGAGATGTGGGTGGGGAAGGACAAGTGCTGCTGCTGCTTTGATTGACTGCATAAACTTTTCTTGATCGTACCTTTAATGTAAGTCAAGGGGGCTCAGGGCTCAGGAAGAGTGGTCTTTGGGATGGAACTTTTAAAATCTAGAATTAATTAATTAAATAAATGAAATAAAGCATATTAGAAAAAAAAAGTGCAACACCGTAGAAACTGGAAACTTCTGTGTGGAAGAAATATCCGACGCTGTGATCACTCCTATCGGGGGCCCTCTGCATACTAGACAGACCCAAGGATCCTCCACTTTTTCTCCATATCCAGTACCCAAAATGGCTCATTTTATCCGAGGAGGACTGCACACTGCCTGGAACCACCCTTGGATCTAATCAGTTTTGCTCTTTAACTGTCCAGAGGTCACTATTGGGCAGTGTTATCTAGTGGTTAGAGTAGGAAAGTGGAGTTCCTGGGTTTTATTGCTAGCTCTGCCAATGACTCACAGTACAGCCGCAGGTAAATCACATAACTGCTCAGTGCCTCAGTTTCCCATTCTGGAGAACACTTACCTCTCAGAAGTGTGTGAGGCTTCATTAGTGCTTAGATGAAAGATGCTACATAAATGTCATTTAGGAGCTGAAATCAAGGCCTCCAGAGCTGGGGGGAAGAAAAAATCAGGACCAAAATCAAACCCAGGCCACCAGCATTAAAGACAACTGCCCAACCATAACTAAGTAGGTTGTGTAAATGAATCATTTTTTCCTTAAAAACAAATACACCTCTACCCCGATATAACGCTGTCCTCAGGAGCCAAAAAATCTTACCATGTTATAGGTAAAACCGCGTCATATTGAACTTGCTTTGCTCCACTGGAGCGTGCAGCCCTGCCCGCACAGAGGGCTGCTTTACCGTGTTATATCCGAATTCATGTTATATCGGGTCACGTTATATCGGGGTAGAAGTGTACTTAATTTTCATTTTGATTATTAAGGCTTATTTTTCTCTCAACAAGGCTATACAAAAAATGAATGCGTAACACAGCAAATATGAAAATGCTAAAAGTTCTTGGGAATGCAGTAAGGTCACTAAATTCACCTTAAACACTACTACTGTACCTCTTGTGATTAATAGAAAGCACCAAAAGTGTACCAGATGCTAACAGACCAGTGTGCCCCCATCCCAAAGCATTAATAGACATAAATAAGGTATTCCACTTATCTCCTGTATGTTCTTCTTTGGCAGTACTTAATATAAGAGAACCAGACCTCCCTTTCTCAGGGAATCATAAACAAAGGAGCTGCTGTTGTTACTATATTTACCTTGTGTGACAGGGCTACAGGAAAGTGATGGAAGGCAGATATATTAGCCCCAGATTAAGCAGGTCTCTTTTCCCTAGGTAAGGTAACGGGGCGGTTCCAGAACAATCAGGAACTTGCTGGAACCAATTAAGGCAGGCAGGCTAATTAGGACACCTGGAGCCAATTAAGAAGCTGCTAGAATCAATTAAGACAGGCAGGCTAATCAGGGCACCTGGTTTAAAAAGGACCTCACTTCAGGCAGCAAGGGGTGTGCAAGGAGCTGAGAGTGAGAGACTGCTGTTGGAAGTCTGAGGAGTACAAACACTATATGGCAACAGGAAGAAGGTCCTGTGGAGAGGATAAAGAAGGTGTTGGAAGGAGGCCATGGGGAAGTAGCCCAGGGAGTTGTAGCTGTCACACAGCTATTACAAGAAACACAGTAGACAGCTGTGATCCACAGGGCCCTGGGCTGGAACCTGGAGTAGAGGGTGGGCCTGGGTTCCCCCATTCCCCTCCCCACTACTGGATATAAGAGGAGTTGGCCTGGACTGTGGGTCCCACCAGAATGGAAGGTCCCTGGCCTGTCCCCTGACCACTAGGTGGATCAGCAGAGACTGCGAGGATTGTTCTCCTTCCTTTTCCCCATGCTGGCCAGTGATGAGGTTAGCTGAGTGGATGGCAGGTTTGAGCCACTAGCAAAAGTGGCCAAACTGAGGGCTGCCGTGAATCTCTGAGGTGAGCAAATCTGCCAATAAGCGCAGGACCCAACAAGGCAGAGGAAGAACTTTGTCACACTTGCCTCCTGCTTTTTTCTCTTTACAGAGAAAACTTTTGGGGGGGATTTCCTGGTGGGTATATTTTCCCTCCACTCTCTCCTAACTTCTCAAACATTCTCCAGTCTGATTTTGTGGAATTTTTCTTCTCTTTCCCTCTCTGTTCCTTACTACAATCCTGCCAAATAGCAGCAACACACGTGGTTTACACCAGCTACCATATACGTTCTAGCCTCAAGGATTTTAACAAAAATAAAACCACAAAAGGCAGATTGGGGATTTTATGCCACTTGTCAACTGAATTTTCTCCCCCCAAGATTTTCTTCAGATACCCACATGACCACTATCACTTGCCAACATCTCTCGCCAACATCTCTCCCAGTTATGGTACATGAGACCTGCATGATCATATAGGTCAGTGGTTCTGAAACTATTTTTTTGCGGACCACTTGAAAATTGCTGAGGGTCTCGGCAGATCACTTAATGATCTTTCCAAATGTCGTTTGTACCGTTAGCTAACTATTATAAAGCATTTGGATAAAAGCACTGTATTAAAAAAACCTTAATAATTAATGTTTTTTTGTTCTACAAAAAAGCACACAACTCATATTTTAATATCAGTAGTCTTACCTTTCTAATGTGATGGATGTGCCCTCTCTTTCCCGCTGCAGCAGTCCCTGAGCTGGGACTGGGAAAGAGGGGGTAGGGGTCTCTCCCCCGAGCAGAGCCACAGAGCTGAGGCTGGGAAGGAGGGCCATCTCTCCCTGGCAGCCACAGCCCCAGAGCTGAGGAAAGTCACCTCTTTCTCTGGCCGCTGCAGCCCTCCACATCCCAAATTTTCCCCCACCCCCTCTTCTTACCCCACTGTGCCCTCCCACCTATTCCCTAGTCCCCCCAAGGCCACCACCTCACCTTACATGTACATCTTCTCCAGGGTCCAGGCACCTAATTAGTGGAGCCACACCTGCACGGCACCACTAATTAGGTGGGTGACCCTTCATTTTTGTGTGCGGCCACCAGGCACAAACCTTAGAGGGAACTATAAACAGACCACCTGAATGGAGCTCGCACACTACAGTTTGAGAACCTCTGATCCATGTCATACAGATTGAGAACTGATGACACAGCAAGTGGAATTTCAATTTTTGGGATGCATAGGGTACAGGAAAACAGAGAAATTTCCCTCTTCCCAAACCCAAATGAAAATTGGCAAAAAGCTGTCCCACCAAAACATTCAAATTTTTCAACCTGGCACTAAAATCCTCTGAAAAGCACATTATAAAAACTGCATAGTCTGTGCATATTTTATTTTAGACAACTTCTACTGTTATTAAAACTTTGGGAGCATCAGACAGGGCTTTATGCTGAATGATCAGACCTTAAAAAGCACAGCAGTCTGTAGCTCAATCTCATTTACAGGGGTTTTAGATTTTAAGCAATTCTAGTTATAACAATTCTGATTGTAATTTGATATCTTCTGTGACTGTATTGCTCTGGCGTAAGACATATGTAAACCAGCTCTTTAACTGGTATGCTCTGTAAGAGGCTTAAAAGGATCACTGATCAGATAACATAAGGATTTTTAGAGCAGAATGTGCACGTTCATGATGGCTAAATGGATAAAGGGATTGGTGGCTATTTGTCCCTTATTTACTCCCAGAGCAAGAGAATCCCAGAGTTATAGTGTGCTAGAACTTTGCTGAAACCAGCCATGAAGTAGAGTACTTTCTATGGCACTCCCCGGAAAGAAGTATTTTAATCCTCAAAACACTGCTTTAAACCTCAACTTTATTGTAACAAGAGCAATTTTGCTGCATTCAGTGATCTCTCATCCACTGAAGTGCACACTCCCTTTGAGCTGGGTCTCACAAGTGACTATGACAGGGAGTGTTTTATCTTCAAAAACCAGGGTTTCTCAGCCTGTGGGTTGGGACCCATAACTGGGTCACCAGAATGTTTCAAAGGGTCACGTGGCAGCTCCTGTGGCTCCTGTCTCACTGGACTGGCTGGGTTCACCTTCTGGCTCCATGTACTGCAACCTCTGGGGTCCCTGCACCACACAGGTTTGGCCGAGCCATCATGACAACAGGTAGGCCAAATTTGAATGAATGGCACTGCAATCCCATGAGCCTGGTCACAACTTCACAGTCACAAATTTGGTCCAGTCAGAGGGGCAGGGCCAAATCTGATCATTACTGCAACCCCAGAGACTGCAACACCCAGAGCCAAGGGTCAAGCCCAGCCAGCCCCACAGCAGAGGAGCTGCAGGAGTCACTACTCTGGGGTAAGTGCCAGGTAGAACCCAACCGAAACCACCCCAGGATCTCCACCCTCAGACTATTTACTGGGTTGCGACAGGCCATAAACACTTACAAATGGGTCCTGGGCCCAAAAAGGTAGAGAACCACTGTTCTAAATCACCAGACTCTCTGTGATAAACATTGCTTTTAAACCTTCCCCTTCCTGTCCTGGCCCTCCTTTGATTGAGCTCTCAGACCTATATAACTATCTCTCTTACTGGCAAATAAATTATAGCCAAAGTCCAATTTCACAATGGAAAACTGAATATTATATATACACACACACACACACTCTGACTAAATCACTTTATAATCATTAAATAATGTGAAAATGGTTCTACTCAGAGCTCCTCAATTTTTTTCCTTGATTGATTCCCAGCTAAAACTGTTAAATGCTCAGTTCTGACATTCAGTAAGAAGTATTTCACTCCAAATCAGAATAAATTATATTATGGTAGACTTTCTTCTGTGTCCTCATTTCAGAAAAGCATCCACATTCAGAAAAGCACTTAAGCCATTCCTAAATCCCCTCTATTTCAATAGGATGCTATAATCTAACCCTGTTCAGGAAAGCATATTAAACACATGCTTAAGTGCTTTCTTGAACTGGAACACAAGTAGGGTTGCCAATTTTGGTTGGATGTATTCCTGGAGATTTCGTCACATGACATAATCTTTAATTAAAGATTAATCGTTAATTCCTGGAGACTCCAGGCTAATCCTGGAGGCTTGGCAACCCTAGGCATAAGAGACGCACAGTTGCATTTGATGACATGATCTGAACATGAGGCAAATAGAGTGTTCCACAAAGCAACTTTTGTACAGTTCTGTAAATGAAAACTATGCAATTACCACTGTATTGCCAAATCTAAGGAGAGAGCCATTCATTTTAATGCAATGGCAGGCTATCAAGTATGTATCTCTAAAGCAACGCAAATCTTACAATGATAGTGCATCTTTAAATCCCCCCATTTTTTAAGCTGAGACAACATTTAATGACTGCTTCTAGCACAGAACTTAGAACACTAAGCTACTGATCCTTCTCATCAGAAATGTATATTTAGATAAGCAATTTATTTTATCTGTATACCAGTTTCTCATTATTACAGAACATAAGTTCTTCCTCAAAATAACTTGCTATTTTTATATCATCACTCAGCCACATACTTCCACAAAGCTGCAAGTGTTACTTCAGATAAACTTATTGGGTTTTTGGCTAGTTTCCATATTACTTTAGACCAACTTTACTTACAAGAAGATTAATTTAAGGAGGCTTGTTTCCGGTACACCCTCCACCATTACTTGAACTAAGAAAGAATCAAGAACTGATTTCTTTGTCAGTCCTCAGAAGATCTTATGCAAAATGTGAGTTTTATGTACATTTTCCCCCTAATGGAAATTCTTGGGTGAAAACAAATCCAACATCAAAACCACTCATCTGGCTACCTTTTATTGCAATGCATAATGTTTTCTGGACATAGGATGGTAGCATTCCCAATAACAATATTATCCTGCCCTAAGAAGCAATTTAAAAGAGTGCTAAGAAAGAGTTAGATCTCCTAACAAAATTGTTAGTGTAAAATTCTGACAAACATTTTTCTAAATCTGTGTTCCCCAGTTGATTTTTCTGTCATGCATTTAGCTGGAGCAACTTGAATTATTTTAAAAATACTTCAAATTTAATTCAGTGACCATACGGCATTTGAACACCAAGAAGTCAGCTAGTGCTACTTTAACAAACATACACACTCTCTGAGGTTTAGGATCCACAGAAACTTTGAACAGCAACCCTCACAGTCAATGAAACATTTTATTTACTCATTCACAAGTATCATGGTGTGACATATAACACTATGGCAATGCCAAAAAGAAAGCCAAGGTGTATGTTCAGCTCCCCAAATCTCACAAAATAAATATTTGCAGCCTGATAGCATTCTTCTTTTGTGATGCTAATTTTTTTTGTTTAAGACTGCCCTACACATCTTATAGAAGCAGTAGTAGCTATATATTTCCACTGTTCTTTACAGGAGATACTAACTTGTCTTCCGTTCAGGTCTCTTTTGATAAAAATGGCTGCATGTGAAAATCTCATTGAAATAAATAGGAGTTGTGAACTCAGACTGACAGACATCCTGCATAGTGCCACTTACAACTATCATGACTGATTTAGATCATGTACTGATTTAGATTGATTTAGATCAGTAGATATATACTGATAAAGAAATGCATGGAAACACAGATTATCTACAAGTACCATACTGTACTATAATATTTTTCTTCTTTTCTCTTCTAAAATATTCTAAATAGCAAATACAGGAATATTTACACATTTCTTACCAACTATGCACTTCTTTATTTACATAGTTACTTTGGGCCATATCGTGCAATCCTTACATAGAGTAATTCATACTCGTACAAAAAAAACCTTACTAGTTCGAGGGGACCATTCACAAATTCTACACAATGTGAGTAAGGATTACATAATCAAGCCTTTATTATTTAGGCCTAGAAATAGTTTAAGAGCTAGAAATATCTGGTAATGAGTTAGTGAAGAATTTTGACTCAAGTAATTTACTGAATACAGTTGAGCTCTGATTTTACACTGTTATGCATACAGGTTATGCTGAGCAAGTTGGCCATGTGGAAGATGGATGACTTTCTTTCTCTATAGCTCTGCTCCTGGGAAGAACAGTAAGATCCACAGGAACAGAGTTTGAAGCGTGTACCTTGGAGACAGAACCAACCTTCGATTAATCATGAGTTTTCATTAACCAGAGTTCAGTACGTCAGGATAAAACTGTGCAAAACCAAACTGCTTTTCAGAGCTTTAGCTCACATTAAATTCAATGGAGTTGTGGACATTCAGCAGCTCTGAAAATCAAACTCTGCATGCCTTACAAATTGCTGTTCAGGGTAGGGATTGTTTTATATTATGTGTTTGTTCAGCATATAGTACAATGGGACCCCCCCAATCCTTATGGTAGCCTATGGACACCACTATAATACAAATAAATAACACTGAACAACTTGGAAAAAACTAACATTCTTGTAACTTTCACTTACACGTGGTTTATTACAGTCCTTCATTTTTATTTCTATACCTACTTTACCAACCGTTCTTTCTGTTTACAAAAAAAAAAAATCTTTCTTCTGGACCAAATTCTGTCCTAAATTACATATAAACTTAAATATTACTGCCAGGTATAACCAAAAGTGGACTCTGCCCCTCTGATTTTAGCACACAAAATTAATTGAATCTACATGGTTAGAAAAGGAGGCAAGAAGGAGTCTCTTCAGGGTTTTACTGCAGAGGGTGCTGTTTCAATAATGAAATGGTTTGACACATCCAGAGAATAAAAAGGTAAACTCCTAAATTTAAGGTACAAGCATCTCTTTAACCATATGAGTAGATGCTAATATAGCATTTTCTGTATTCTCTTGTGATTCCCTCTAAGATCTCTTCCTTTTACACTGCCCTGTATGTCTGCGAGCCTAGCAAAGAGAAAAATCCAGTGATCTATAATTTATTAGCACCTGCAAGACTGAGTGCATACTGTGATGAATGTGAGCTACACAGAAGCCAGTAATCTGCCTCAGGAGACTGTCCCTCATCTCCCTAATAGTTCTGGATGGTGCAAACAATTAACGATTAGATTATTTACACCCGACTGTTCACAGATATTAGAACCGCAAATACGATTTAGTGCTAGAGCAAAGTTACTGAGCTGGAGATGCAGTTTTATCAACCTGCTCATCTGAATCTCTGCTGCACTTGATCTAGGTTTCCCAGTGCTGATGGTTGTTTAATTAGCTAAATCGTAGCCTATTTCTAACTAGTCAAATTCTACTCTGGAGTTCTATGGGCCTGATCCAAAGCACAATGAAACCAACAGAAAGACGAGGCCACATTAAAGTTCACCAGCAGCATCTTGCCCCTCTGAAATACTGGCTGAAGAGAAAGGGTCTCTGAAAGATCTTTTAAACAAGCTATTTTAGTTCTTCATATAGATGCTAAAACTCTGTTTCTTCCGTAGAGGAGAAAGGGGGTCAAGTTCTGGGATGCTGATAGCCTTATATATATTCAAGTGTTTCCAGAAATTAGTGGAGAATAGGCCATATAGAATCTGATCTTAAAAAAACAAACTTGCAAGATTACTTATTAAAAATAACAATTTGCTAATTAAAACTGAAAGCATCTGAGAACCAAGTCAAGGTTTAAGACAGCCATATCCTGGGAATTCTACATGATGTTGATCTTGAGTCCATGCCATAGAAAACTCCATTCCAACTCCTAAAATTGCACACTGTACTGTGGAGAGGAATTATAAAATCCCTACACTCAAAAACAAAACAAGAGAACAATAGAAGCAGCACTATTACTGCAACCTTGTCCAACACAAGTCGCGGGGAACAAATTCTGGAAGCATCTTAGGAATAGCCATTTATAAAGTTCAAGTTACTGTTTTTCCTTACCTGAGCACCATCACAGAAGCATATCCGAATGAGCTTGCACCTCTGAAATTGGCATGTGAACATCCAGAAGTGCAAACAGCTATATTATTCCCTGAAAAATCCTGGGTTATCCAGAAAGAAAAATTCTTAGCGCCAGGTTCTCAGCTGGTGTAAATCAGCATAGCTCTGTTGCAGACAGTGTTGCTATGCTGATTCATACCAGCTAATAATCTGACTCTGTCTTCTGGGACATTAATTTGGCTAAAACTGTAGTGGTAGAGGTCCAGAAAGCCAGCCAATCCTGCTTCTTGGAATTCTCAGAAGTGGAGGACTACTTATATGTTAATGTTTTAATCATTGTTCAGTGTAAGAAAGATGTGTCTGAATTCCCCTTGTTCCTTACCCCCACTGAATTTGCTGTCCATCCTTCACTGGAATGCCTTTGATTTTATAATTGTATTCAGGTGGCACTACACAAAGTGAAAGCCACCAGGCCAACTTTTGTGGATCCTAACAAGACAACTTGTCAGTTTTCATCAAAGGTAGTTTACCATTTGACCCACTGTGCTATAAAAATAAAACAACTCTCTTTTTAGACAAGAATCTTTATTGTATTCGCTAATTAACTATGTATGTGATATAGGGATATGACCTGAGCTTAACCTTTGTAGTTGTATGTGTTATCCCATTTTTTAAAATCTGAATATGACACATTACAATATTTTACATACATATTAACAAAAACTATTTAAGAAAATAAATATAGCCACCCTCAAAGGAACGTTGCTCAGTGATCCTACATTTGTAGTATGACACTGCAAGTTTAAATGATTGAAGCATACTATTGTAAGCATTTCTAGTGGCATTGGACTGCAAATCTGTATATAAAAAGCATATTATGCATGAGCATTTAATTTCATAAACTGGGTCATATTTTAGTATATTAATTCAAGTTCAAGGATATTGCTGGATTGTCTTTACATTTAAGGATACCATGGTAATGGGCAACAAATAAGTGCTTGTAGTAACAAACAACAACATCATCATTATAGTCCATTTATCAGACATGCAACTTCTACCAACATTGCAGCCCTGTTTGCATCTGCACTAAAAATAAACTAGTTTCAAAAACGGTTTCAGAATGGTGTGCTAATTATGAAGTAGGATAGAAAAGAGAATCAGAAAGGAGGAGACAATACCATGTACTATACTGCATATAAGAGGGTTCTGAACTGAGAAAACTGTTGCAATCCTAAAATCTTACTGATATTGAAAACATGGTGTGTGTGTGTGTGTGTGCAGTTAAACCAAAAGATTAGTCAACTATGAAAAATTTCCTATTTATAATATCATCAATATTGACTCTATTCTGGAAAATTTGGAAGTCATTTAGTTTGAAATGCAAGGAAATATGAATAACTATACAGTACTTGTATATATCCAAATGCTAATGGAAAAGATGGATACTTAAGACCTGCCATGGGAGAGGAAAAATCTCACTAGCAGTTGCAAGTAATCAACCTTGCAAGATATTCAGTATAATATAGTATTTGGAATTTATATGTAAAAGGTGAGCCTACTCATTTTACTTGTATATTTGCACATCACACACTAGAATTTCTTCTCTAATTTCTGGAAAGTTAAACTATTTTAACAAGTTTGCTACACTCAGCGTATTGTTACACAGTATCTGATCAATACAATTAACCGTGTTACTACACGCTAGGATTTTAAAAAATCCCCATTTCCTATCAATGAAGGTGAAATAAAATAGCGAAGTAAAATCCAGAATTTGAAACCGAGATTAGCAATATTAGTAAATTCTTCGAAATTAATAAGTAATCTTATCTCTCTGAGCACCCCCGGGACTTGCTGAATGAATGCCTACAAGGTATTTGCATTTCTTTTTCCTCTAAATTGTTAACATTTCCACCAGATTAGAAAACCTGAACAGGAATTGAAAGATATGGAAACTCAATTCCTATGAAGCTATTTCCAACAAAATCATTTTAATTTATTCAGGATAGAAATGCAAATAAATCTTTTGAACACATACCGAGCACAGAAGATTGCCCTGAGACTTAAATATAATTATTCTGACATGAGGGGAGAAAATTGAGAAAAGTATTAGCATGGCAGCTTAGAAAAGAAACGTTCAAAGCATGCAATTCATCAGATAAGCACTGACACGGGTCACATTGTCACCAAATCAAAGAGTACCAGCAGTAGTTTTCAAACTACAATCAGAAATCCAAGAGAAACAACAGAACTCTTTAACATAGAAGCCTGACATGCAAAAATGTAGGATAGTAAAAAAAAAAAAAAAATTCATAATATTTTTAATGGAGGCAAGGTGACAGTAAGCAGCATGTCTTATTGTTACTTGATGCTGAGCAGGTTTGGGGCTGGGTGGGACAGCCTTATCATCTTCCTTTTTTTAAAAAAAAAGTGCTTTTCTCATGTAAATTTGGGAGACTGTTTTATCAGATGAATTAGGCATTTTACTTCCACCTGGGAGGAACTGCGATAATGATTAGCTATTCAAATATTTTGACCTTTATATACAGCTTATTTTCAGAGAGAGAGGTAAAACTGCAGCATAGTATATTGTGGAAATGTTCATGCCAATCATCAAAAGGACCAGTGAAGATCAGTTGAGTTTTAACCGGAATATGCCTTCAGAAGATTTAAACACCTAATATGTCAAGGAAAAGGCAGAAAAAGCTGACCCTTTCCTCTTCTGCATCTACCAGCACAAGAGTCTTCGGTCATTAGAATAAAAAGATCCCAGAAATAACAAAGGAAATAACGTAGACTATTTCCCATCAAGGTGACATTTTGTTATTTATTAAAACATAAAAATAATTTTGTCCCAGGAATTCCACATCTTACTATTAACAAGGTGTACGGAGGAAATAAATTCTAAATTACTTAGGAAAAGTATATTTGAAAGTCTCATCAGACTTCAACTCAAATTATTTTAAGAGAAATTTGCCCACATAATGCTGTATTAGGTATTCTGAATCCTAATTACTACCCACTTGCCTGATTTAATTTATACTAAAATTGCTTTGTTTGTTAAATTTTAATCTGAGTTTTTGTCTAATTTCTGTATGCCCAATTCAATGTAACAGGGCAACTGCAGTATCCCTCAACAATGAACTGAGCCATAAGATCAACATCTCTTCTAACATGAAGAGATAAGAACAAAAATTATGGGAAGCCACATTATAATACTAGCAGTCACTTTCAAGACCTTACAGAGGCCCAGAAACAAAATCCCGCAAATACCTATCCATGTACATAGATATTGAACGCAAGGTAACTCTATGGATATCTCTTATTATAAATTATATAAAATGTCAATAGTTCACTAGAAAAGGGACTGACACCCCCAGTTAATTTCTTATAGGTCATCAAAAGGCAGCAGATGACAATGACACTGCACCCATACCAACATTGGCTCAAATCAAACTAGAGAGCTAGAGATGAAAAGACAGACCATATTCCAGTATTATCAATCCCCTAAATCTGAAAGGGTCATTAATTCCTAGTGATGTTTAATAAGAAATACAATATTGGATTTTACATGAAAATGGACCTCTGAAAGCCCTAAATCCATCTGATTATAGTGAAAAGATAGAAGAAAGTTATAAATGTACATCACAATATTCCATTTGTTCAGTGATTATCCTTGTCTAAATTTAAGGGCTGGAAGCAAACCTGTGTGAAAATTATTGCTAATGACAACTGGTAAATCTGCAAGAGGAGGAATCTAAATAACTGCAAAATGTGTAAGTGCAGTTGATGTTTAGGAGGGGCTAGGTGTTTAAAAAAAACAAAAAAAAAACCAGTGCAGCTGTTCTCAGACTTGGGTCTGCAACTCCAAGATGAGTTATGAAACTGTTTTCTGGGTGGATAGGGCAGGTGCAAAAATGTTATAACTTGAAATGATTTGTAATAGGATGTTCCTAACCTACCCCACCTGGTTTCAAAGATAAACTTCCAAAGGGAACTGAGATAATTGGATGTACCAGATTGGGGAATGTGCAAAATATTTTCAACCAAAATACACAGGGTGAATCTGTGCCATTTGGACAAAGCCTTCTGTACGGGGAAGGGGAATGTCAAGGAGGTGCACCACACCTCAGGGAGCCTCATCAGTGATTGTGCCTCAGGTGCAGTTACTCCTAAGACTGTTCAGTGTACACAGGGATGATGAAAATTGCCCCCCCCCCCCGTACGTTGGTCTCACTGTGCACGCCAATGTGGAGGACATATGGGACTGCTGCCTTACCTTCTCTCTGCCTCCTTTTTGGTTAAATTTGGGACAAGAGAAGGAAGAGCAAGGACTGAGGAGTCCCTTTCTGTGTGATCCCAATCTGCCCCATAATTTATATGCTTTTTCCCATATACTGTAAATAAAATATCAACATTAAATGCAGAGGACCAGTTCTGCACACCGCTACAAAGCTTCACATTCAGAGTAATTCCATTGGCTGTAATGGGATTACTCTGGATTTCCAGAACTGTAAATGAATGCTGAATTTGGCTCCCTGCATGTCTGTACCTACTTGAGCGATACATGGCACAATGAGCTTAAAATATCTAGCATGTTATGTATTATAGCACTTTTAGAAATCTTGACTGACATATTGCAAATGATTCTGGGAAATGGGATCATGGGAGAAAATCCTGGGTGGTTTTAGGAGCACAAATATTTAGTATTTCCGCTTTCATGTTTAGAGTCCTCAGAATTTGTCCCAAATTACTGCAAAACTTGATATTTTTTAGAAGCAGGACATTTTAATTAAAACTAATCATATTTTTAGAAAGAGAGCAGAGTTTGTTTGTACTAAAAAGGAGACAAAGATGTACTCCTGGTAGAATAATAAAAGTAATTTCATTCTACCAGTTTCGTATTTCTTTTTCTGTTCATCACTAGAAGGAGGATTTCCTGCTCAGTCTAAAATCAGTTAAAATATTCAATATGCAGAAGTGCTTGGACACTTATTTTTATGTGAGAAATATAGAAATCTGTGTTTCTGTTGAAAAGTCTAAATTTAGCTGCAGAAAAAGAGGTAGTGCAAGTGTGAAATCTGTGGTCATCTTGGAACTTCCACAGCGTTTAACTTCTTTCCTTGTCTAGATAAGGGTGTAAACTAGCTTCAGACACATACAACACAGAAATACTTCAGTTCCATTTGCAAACTTGGGCAAGCTGTAAAATACCAAACTGATCTGCTACCTGCAAGAACCTCCAGAAGGTATAGTTCATAATAGTTCCTAAGACTTTGTGTGGCAAAAAATAATCACCAGTGAGAAGGCAGAGATGCACCAGGGATTGAGAGGGAGTCTGAGTTGAGGGGTAGTGCTCAATTCTGAGAACTTCTGCAAGGTGCTGGATACCCTCAACTCCAGTGTGATCAAGACCATATGTCTTAAAGCCTGATGTTACACTGAGTTAGTTAAATAGGGGCAACTGTGTGGACACGCCTTCATCAATTTAAACCTGGCTTACCGCAGTTTGGCATGCTGCCATTTAATAATGGGGTAAGAGTCACAATTCCTTCCCTATTCATAGATGCATAGATTTCCAGAAGGGACAATTATGATCATCTGGTCTGATCACCTGTATACCACAGGCCATATAACTTCCCAAAAATTATTCCTACAGAATCTTTTAGAAAAACAGCCAATCTTGATTTTAAAATTGCCAGTGATGGAAAATCCATTGTGACTCTTCGTATATTGTTCCAATGGTTAATTACCCTCACTGTTAAAAATTTATAACTTATTTTTCCAGTCTGAATTTGTCTAGCTTCAGCTTCAAGCCACTGGATGCTGTTATGCTGGATGTTTTCTCTGTTAGACTGAAGACTGTTATCACTTATTTGTTCCCCATGTGGGTACTTATAGTCTGTAATCAAGTCACCCTCTAACCTTCTTTTTGTGAAGGTAAATAGAGACTCAAAGAGCTCAATCACAATAAGGCATGTTTACTAATCTTTCAATCATTCTTGTGGCTTCTCTGAACCCTCTCTAATTTATGAACACCCTTCCTGAATTGTGGATAATGGTAGCCCAGCAGCAGTCACATCAGTGCCAAACACAAAGGTAAAATAACCTTTCTACTCCTACTCAAGATTCCCCTGTTTATTTATCCAGGGTTTTGAATTAGCTGGTTTGGCCACAGTGTCACTCCGGAGCTCCTGTTCTGCTGATTATCCACCTCAACCACCAAATCCTTTTCAGAGTCCCTGTTTCCCAGGATAGAGTGTCTCCCTCTGCCCCTCCATCCAGTAAGTATGGCCTACATTTTTTGTTTCTAGATGTATTCATTTAGCCACATTAAAATACATATTGTTTGCTTCCGCCAAGTTTTCCAAGCATTCCAGATCGCTCTATAACAGTGACCTGTATTCTTCATTATTTATCATTCCCCCTATTTTGTGTCATCTTCAAACTTTATCAGTGATTATTTTGTTTACTTCCAGGTCATTGATAAAAATCTTAAATAGCGCAGGGCCAAGAACTGATCCCTGCAGGACCCCACCAGAAACAGCTGCTCAATGGCATTTTCTTGTTCAGTTATATTTTGAGACCTATCAGTTAACCAGTGTGACAGACCCAGACCAGTGGGGTACAGGAGTCAGGCAGAAGGCAAATATATTGGCCATTAGATGAATAGTTTTCTGTTCCCTGAGTGACCAGAGCAAGGGTTGCACTAGAGCAATCAGGAACCTGCTAGAATCAATTAAGACAGGCAAGCTAATTAAGACATCCGGAGCCAATTAAGAACATACTAGAATCAATTATGGCAGGCAAACTAATCAGGACACCTGGTTTAAAAGGACCTCCCATCAGTTAGTGGAGGGCATGCAAGGAGCAGGGAGTGAGAAGGCATGGTGCTGGAGGACTGAGCTGAGGAGTACAAGCGTGATCAGGCTTCAGGAGGAAGATCCTGTGGTGAGGATAAAGAAGGTGCTGGGGGGAGGCCACAGGAAAGTAGCCCAGGGAGCTGTAGCTGTCATGCAGCTGATACACGTGATGTAGACAGCTGCTATCCACAAGACCCTGAGCTGGAACCCGGTGTAGAGGGCAGGTCCTGGTTCCCCCGCCAACTCCTGATTGGACACAGGAGGAGTTGACCTGGTCTGTGAGCAACACCAGAAGGGAAGGTCTAATTTAGAAAGGGATCTGGCCTGTCCCTGACCCACTAGGTGGGACAACAGAGACTGCGGAGCTTGTTCTTCATTTCCCCCATGCTAGCCAATGATGAGGTTAGCTGAGCGAATGGCAGGTGTGAGCCTCTAGCAGAACTGGCCAAACTGAGGGCTGCCATGAACCTCTGAGGTGAACATATCCGCCGAAAAGCAAAGGACACATCAAGGCAGAGGAGGAACTTTGTCACACTGGTGGCAGGCTTTGGTTTGGGTGCACAGTGTGGTGGAAGAAGGAGGTGTTTGGTTTGTTTGTTTGTTTAAAGAGGGCTTATTATTTTTCTTCACCACAATGGAGGACGTAGTGCAGGCACTGATGCAAGCCACAGTTGCTCTGTAGGAGGCTACCCGTGTCCAGGCAGGTGCCCAACAGGAGGCAGGGCGGCTGCATCAAGAGACCAATCACCTGTTGAAGGACCAGGCCGCTCAAGACAGTGCTATGTTGTGGGAACTGGTAAATCAAGTGAAGGCCCTTACCGAGCTGAACTGCAGCCATGATCGGACATGGGTCATACGGGCCAGCAATTGGCTGCAGAAAATGACGCAGGAGGATGACGTAGACGCATACCTCCTGGCCTTTGAGAGGACAGCCCTACAGGAGGCTTTGCCCAAGAACAGTGATCTGGCATCCTCGCTCCATTCCTGTGTGGGGCAGCCCAGAAGGCGTATTATGATATGTCTGAAAAGACTGTGGCAGACTAACCCCAGCTGAACACAGAGATCCTGGCCAGATCTGGGGTAATGACTGCAGTGAGGGCCGAGAGGTATCACGAGTCGAGGTACCAGGAAAACAAAACCCAGTGGTCCCAATTATATGACCTCATCCATCTCGCACCAAAGCGGTTACAAACCGAGTCTCAGAATCCAGAAGAGATACTAGAGGTTCTGGTCATCGACCGGTACATGTGAGGATTACCGCCAGACCTTCACACCCAGGTAAGTCAGAATGACCCCTCCACCTACAACGAGGTCGCCGCCCTGGTAGAGAGGCGTAGGACAGCAAGGGAACTGACCCGACCAGTTGAGGAAGAGGCACCCCAGATTAAACTAGTGGCACCAACCCCTAGACCTCAGGCAACTGAGCCCCCAGGAAGGCCCAGGTGGAAAAAGAAAGGGTCTGAAGGCCCACCAGAGGCCACTAGAAGTCAGAGCACTGAGGGTGAAGAGGATTGTGATATTAGACTGCCCAAACCAAGAGGCCGGGGAAAGCCTAGGGCCCCATACAGATGTTACGCCTGCGGGGAGTGGGGACACATAGCTGCACAGTACCCCAGTGCTGAGGAGTCTGTGCAACGTAACCTAGGCAACTGGGAAAACCCATGCTCCCTAATTCACATTGTGGGGGTTGCACTAACCCCACACAAATATACCAGGCCACTGGAGGTTAAATGGAGTAGAGATCACAGCACTGATAGATTCGGGGAGCACCATCACGCTCATCTCAGGAAAGCTCATGAAACAGTCAGTTACTACAGGTAAAACGCACAGGGGTGACATGCGTCCATGGGACAGTTAGTTATTATCCCACCATCCTGGTAAAAATTGAAATCCAGGGGAACCGCTACAGAGGTAGCAGCAGGTGTAGTGCCTAAACTCCCTTACCTGGTGCTCATAGGGAGGGACTTCCCAGGATTGGATGATTTACTGCCAGTAGGTGAATCAGAGAAAAGGGAGGACCCTGCAGCTAGTGAGGAGTCCACGGCAGATAGAGTGTCATCCCCCAATTTTCTCTGAAATTTCCCCAGAATTTTTTCTCCACTCCCAGGCGGGGCAGAAAGACAAAAAGGGAAAGAAGGGCAGCTAAGGCCTTGAGAGCCGAATACTGACTCAAAGCCAGAGGGTCACCCTTGTAAGTAGGTGGAACCGGGCAGCTGAAAAGGAGGCTGCCCAGGAGGGAAAAGCACCTGAGCCAGACCCTAATGCCTCCGAACCAGCAGAAGCAGTAGAGACCAGTCCCCTAGAACTTGGGCAGACCAGCCCCGGGAGGAAAAATTTCGGACAGGACCAAGCCAAAGATCCAAGGTAAGACAACATTAGGAAGGAGGTAACAGAAATAGATTGGGTCCCCGTGGAAGGGAAAACACAGGGACCTGGCCCCTACTTCATCATAAAGAAGGATCTCCTCTACCGGGTTGCACCAGGACAGGGACAGAAGGTAGAGCAGCTCCGACTGCCTCACAAACACCAGATGGCTGTATTAAGCCTCGCGCATAGTCATCCTTTGGGGGGGCATTTAGGGGTAGAGAAGACCCTGGCAAGGATCCTACAAAGGTTCTTCTGGCCTGGGATGCACAAAGAAGTGTGGAGATACTGCGCTTCCTGCCCAGAGTGTCAGCTGCACCATCTCCATGCCCACTTGAGGACACCTTTGGTACCTCTTCCCATCACAGAGGTCCCGTTTGAGCAAATAGCCATGGACCTAGTGGGACCCCTAGAGAAGACTATCTGGGGCCACCCATATATACATGTCGTTCTGGACTATGCTACATGGTATCCAGAAGCCATCCCCCTGTGGAACACAGCTTCTAAAACAATAGCCGAAGAGCTAGTGGGGATCTTTGCCTGTGTGGGGCTACCAAAGGAGATACTGACGGACCAAGGAACCCCATTTATGTCAAAACTAATGAGGGACCTATGTGTCCTACTCCACATATATACCCTGAGGACTTCGGTCTATCATCCACAGACCGATGCACTGGTAGAAAGGTTCAACTGAATCCTGAAGGCTGTGATAAGGAAGGTGGTAAGATGAGATGGGAAGGATTGGGACACCCTACTACCATACCTTATTTTTGCCATCCGGGAGGTACCTGAGGCCTTAACTGGGTTTTCTCCCTTTGAGCTATTATATGGGTGCCACCTCTGGGGCATCTTGGACATAGCCAAGGAAATTAGGGAGGAGGAGCCCAATGAGGGGAAGAATGTAATCGAGCACATGTTATAAATGAGGGACCGGATAGCGCGGGTCACTCCCATTGTGCAGGAACACCTAGAGGAGGCCCAACGAGCTCAGTACAATCGCCAGGCCAAAGTTCAGCAGTTCCAGCCCGGAGACCGAGTCATGGTGTTAGTACCCACAACAGAGAGTAAACTTTTGGCTCAGTGGCAAGGACCCTATGAAATAGTTGAACCCGTAGGGGAGGTAAATTACAAGGTGTGACAACCAGGACGTTGGAAACAAGAGCAAATATATCACATCAACCTTCTAAAACCCTGGCATGCACAAAAGCCATGTGCAGCTGTCCGAAAAGACCTACCGCAGGAAAACAAACCTTCCAAACAGGTGACAGCGTCTCCCAATTTAACACCAGACTAGAAGAATGAAGTGTCTGAGATGATCTTCCAGAAGCAAGATGTGTTCTCGACAAAACTGGGTCGAACCACTGAGACATATCACCACATCATCACGAACTCTGGGGCCAGAGTAACAATGAGGCCCTACCAGGTGCCAGCGGCCAAAAGGGAGGAAATAAAAGCGGAAGTAAAAAAAAAATACTGGAGTTGGGGATCAAAGAATCCCACAGTCTGTGGTTCAGCCCAGTTGTGCTGGTGCCCAAACCTGATGGCACCACAAGATTTTGCAATGACTTCTGGCAACTAAATGAGGTATCCCAGTTTGACACATACCCCATAACTTGCATAGATAAGCTAGTGGACTGTCTGGGCAATGCCCGGTACTTGACTACCCTACACTTGACAAAGGGGTACTGGCAAATTCCCCTTGCTGAAGATGCAAAGGAAAAGACTGCATTCTCTACACCAGAGGGTCTTTTCCAATATACTGTCCTCCCTTTTGGACCACATGGGGCCCCAGCTACCTTCCAGCATCTCATGGACAAGCTATTACGCCCCCATAACAATTATGCTGCTGCCTACCTGGACAATGTGGTCATCCATACCCCAGACTGGGAACCTACCTAGAGAAGGTGAAGGTAGTCCTCGATATCTTCAGGGGAGCTGGCCTTACAGCAAACCCTGCCAAGTGTGCTGTAGGATTTACGGAGGCCTGTCAAGGTTCCTCCCCCACTCTGAACTCTAGGGTACAGATGTGGGGACCTGCATGAAAAACCTCCTAAGCTTATCTTTACCAGCTTAGGTCAAAACTTCCCCAAGGTACAAAATATTCCACCCTTTGTCCTTGGATTGGCCGCTACCACCACCAAACTAATACTGGTTACTGGGGAAGAGCTGTTTGGTCACGTCTTTCCCCCCAAAATACTTCCCAAAACCTTGCACCCCACTTCCTGGACAAGGTTTGGTAAAAAGCCTCACCAATTTGCCTAGGTGACTACAGACCCAGACCCTTGGATCTTAAGAACCATGAAAAAGCATTCAGTTTTCTTACAAGAAAACTTTTAATAAAAATAGAAATAAAGAATCCCCCCTGTAAAATCAGGATGGTAGATACCTTACAGGGTAATTAGATTCAAAACACAGAGAACCCCTCTAGGCAAAACCTTAAGTTACAAAAAAGATACAGAGACAGAAATAGTTATTCTATTCAGCACAGTTCTTTTCTCAGCCATTTAAAGAAATCATAATCTAACACGTACCTAGCTAGATTACTTACTAAACGTTCTAAGACTCCATTCCTGGTCTATCCCCGGCAAAGACAGAATATAGACAGACACACAGACCCTTTGTTTCTCTCCCTCCTCCTAGCTTTTGAAAGTATCTTGTCTCCTCATTGGTCATTTTGCTCAGGTGCCAGTGAGGTTACCTTTAGCTTCTTAACCCTTTACAGGTGAGAGGATTTTTTTCTCTGGCCAGGAGGGATTTTAAAGGGGTTTACCCTTCCCTTTATATTTATGACAAGGCCAAATATCTTGGCTACATTGTGGGAAAAGGTCTGGTAAAACTCCAACTGAATAAGTTAGAGGCCATCCAAAATTGGCCCCAACCAAGTCGCAAGAAACAAGTCCGGCATTCCAAGGTGTGGTGGGGTATTACAGACTATTTATCCCCCACTTTGCCACAAGGGCAAGTCCCCTGACAGACCTAGTGAAGGCCTATGGACCTGATCTGGTGAGATGGTCTGATGCAGCAGAGAGAGCGTTCACAGACCTACAGGCTGCCCTCTGCAGTAACCCCATACTGATAGCCCCAGATTTCACCAAGGAATTTATCCTGCAGACAGATGCATCAGAAGTAGGGTTGGGGACTGTTCTATCACAGATGGGGGGAGGGAACTCCTTCCGAGGGAACAAAAATATGCAGTGGTGGAAAGAGAGTGCCTCACCGTAAAATGGGCGATGGAAACATTGCGCTACTACCTGCTTGGGCATAGATTTGGCCTCATGACCGACCATGCCCCTCTTCAATGGATGCAGCAGAACAAGGAGAAGAACACAAGGGTGACCAGGTGGTTCTTATCCCTCCAACCTTTCCAGTTCCGTGTTTAACACAGAGCAGGGAGCCATCATATCAATGCCAATGACTTGTCAGGTGTGCACTGTCTGGCGTCCCAAGCTGCCCAACCCCTTGATTTTGAGCAAGGGGGAAGGATATTTGACAGACCCAGACCAGTGGGGTACAGGAGTCTGGTAGAAGGCAAATATACTGGCCACTGGATGAATAGTTTTGTTCCCTGAGTGACCAGAGCAGGGGCTGCCCTAGAGCAATCAGGAACCTGCTAGAACCAATTAAGACAGGCAAGCTAATTAAGACACCTGGAGCCAATTAAGAACATACTAGAATCAATTATGGCAGGCAGACTAATCAGGATACTTGGTTTAAAAAGGACCTCCCATCAGTTAGTGGAGGGCATGCAAGAAGCAGGGAGTGAGAAGGCATCTGCTGGAGGACTGAGGAGTACAAGCGTGATCAGTCTTCAGAAGGAAGATCCTGCAGTGAGGATAAAGAAGGTGTTTGGGGGAGGCCATGGGGAAGTAGCCCAGGGAGTTGTAGTTGTAACGCGGCTGATACAGGAGATGTAGACAGCTGCTATCCACAGGGCTCTGGGCTGGAACCCAGTGTTAGAGGGTGGGCCCGGGTTTCCCCCATTCCCCCAACTCCTGATTGGACACAGGAGGAGTTGACCTGGTCTGTGAGCAACACCAGAAGGTAAGGTCTAATTTGGAAAGGGATCTGGCCTGTCCCTGACCTATTAGGTGGGACAACAGGCTGTGGAGATTGTTCTCCATTTTCCCCCATGCTGGCCAGTGATGAGGTTAGCCGAGCGTACGGCAGGTTTGAGCCTCTAGCAGAAGCGGCCTAACTGAGAGCTGCCGTGAACCTCTGAGGTGAACAAATCAGCCAAAAAGCGCAGTACCCACCACGGCAGAGAAGGAACTTTGTCAAACCATTTATTGATCAATTAATATG
The DNA here is from genome assembly GCF_965140295.1 of Lepidochelys olivacea. Lineage (NCBI taxonomy): Eukaryota > Metazoa > Chordata > Testudines > Cheloniidae > Lepidochelys > Lepidochelys olivacea. Next base: position 213,738,091 of record NC_140412.1, read on the forward strand.
TGCAATCTTAATTTTACATCTTTCTAATTTTTCAATCAAAATGTTGTGCAAGTCAAATGCCTTACAGAAGTCTAAGTATATTACATTAATACTAGTATCTTTATCTCATTAGAAAAAGAGACATATCAAGTTAGTTTGGCAGGATCTATTTTCCAGAAACCCATGTTGATTGGCATGTATTATATTAGCCTCCTTTAAAGCTTTATTAATTGATGTCCTATCTGCTGCTCCATTATCTTGCCCAGTATCAATGTCAGACTGACAGGCCTATAAATTAGGTGGGACATCATATTTACCTTTTGTAAATACTGACAGAACATTAGCTTTCTTTTCTTCCACAACTTCTCTGGTGTTCCAAAACGTATTGAAAATCAACGTTACTGATCCAGCCAGCTCCTTTAAAACTCTTGGATGTAAGTTCTCCAGACCTGCTGATTCAAATATGTGTAACCCAAGTAGCTGCTGTTTAACATCCTTCTTAGATACTAGTGGAATGAAAAGAATGTTATAATAAAATACAATTACATCAGTAGTTTTTTTCCAAATACAGAATAGAAATATTTATCTGCCTTTTCTGCATTACTGAGAATTTTATCATTTCCATCTAGTAATGGGCCAAGACCATTGTTAGGATTCTTTTTGTTCCTAATAACTGTAAAAACTCCTTATTGTCCTTAACTCTGCTGGCCATAGATTTCTCCTTATATTCCTTTGCTTTCCTTATTTTTCTATCCCCTTTCTTCCATTTGCCTTCTTTTTTTTTAATAGTTGCCTTCACTTGTCCTCTAAACCTGACAATTTGTGTTACTCAGTTATGGGATTGTGGCTGTGGTGGGCATTTAGTAAAGTGTTTTTATATAATTCCCATTTATCATTCCCATTTTTGATCACTTGTACCTAACCTATCATTAATTTTTAGTTCTGTGTACAGTTCCTTTTTGTCTGCCAACTTGAAGTCTAACATTGAATTCCCCCATGTTAGATGTAACACTGAGCAGGAAATTGTTAGTTATAACATTCCCTATTACCCCGCTGCTCCTGGGGCGATGAAATAACTTGCTGTAATTACTGAGTGCAGCCTACTTCCCTCCTTGTACTGGCTCAGGTCTGTAGGCCAACCCATCTCGAGTAAAACCAATGCTCTGTCCAAAACCAGCCCCTCTCTACCCCCTTCTACCTATCTGCTTAGGGGGTTGGGTAGAATGCTAGCTATTCAACCCCTACTCTCCCTCCTCCACCTGCAGCCAGAATGAAGGCTATGCAAGGATCATCAGGGGGCCTTACTCCCCTGTATGCCCGTTTAGGGAATGGGGCCACAATCATCCCTTACACAAATAGTTTCCAGTCCATTTACTATCACTGACTAAATATTTAAATTAAAAAAACTGGAGCAATCATACTAATCACGGAACTGCTCCTACAGCTGGGGTGATCTAAATCTGGAAACTCATCTGTTTAAGACCCCATGTTGTGCAACCATGTATATATCTACTTTAAAAATTACATCTGCGTAGTTTTATCGCTGCTCCTGTCAAAAACTAATAAACACTCCGTTTGATTTCCCCTTAAGACATCTTAGAACTTGACTACAAGTGGTACTATTTTAAGATCCACTTGTAAGTGGAACATGCAATCACATGCAGGAGATGTCAGACCTGCAAGTTTTAAATCACTTGTTTCAACCAATGATAAAAAAAAATTCTTTAAAAAACAAATTCATCCACTTCTAAGTCACTTTTGAAAGTTATTTTCATGCTTTTATATTGAAATGCTTCCAAAAGCTTTTGGAAATTGTAAAATTCTGCTTAATATCAGTTAGTACAAAAACTTACAGGCCCAATAAAGACTGATTAACGTGATTCTTCTGCATTTCAAAAAAAACCCCAAACCCATCACTTGTGATGGATGCAGAAGAATTACATGTCGAGGAGAGAATGGCAGTTTCATCAGAGATGACCAGTACCTGCTGAGGGGTGTGGGGGGGGGAGGGGCGGGCAGAATGAGGGTGACAGATTCAACAGATGTTACTGAGCATGCTCAGTCCATGTGCGCATGCTCAGTATAAATCAAGCAGCAACTCTGGGGGGGCACGTGACCCTGTATGGCGCCTCCCCTCCCCCGACGCATTGCCTCTGATTTCAATCTACTTGTGTGGTAGAAACTGTAGTTGTGGCACTTAGTTTTTTGAGTGAGGGTGTGGAGTAGAAGGAAGGAGTAAAGATGCTGCTTGCTGAACACAGAGGCACAGAAAACAGTTTTAAAGTAGGGGAAAGGAGTATTTAGGTCTTCTCAATGAAGTAAAATGCAACAGCTAAAATTAATTAAAGCAAATAGCAAAAGTTAGGGTAGAAATTGCATTCCAAACCTCAAAAGTAAAAGGAAACTGAACATGAGATTTAAGAAAAACCTTAATGCTCTAACAAAACAAACTTTCAAAGAAAATGGAAGGAAGTGATGGGACAAGGGTATGGAACTTCACTTTATTTAAGACCCCTCTCTTTGAGCCTTGGACATAAAGGGTATCTGTGTTCAGATACTATCAATGTTTTCAGATCCTGCTACCATGTTTCAAGCAAGTGCACAGTTTGGCTGTTGCCATTATGGCTCCTACAATAAGCCTACTTGTTTCTCCCCAGGAATTTGTCTTATTCCATTTCTCTCGCTTTAGTTAAAAAAACCAACTGTTTATTGTAGAGGTTATTCTTACTTTGACCGTTCTTGGCTCTATAGTATTTCACTTTTTCTTTTCCTATACTGGGACCTGCATGATTCATTATATTTGTCAGACTTTGATTTGGCTTTTATTTTAATGCATTTTATACAGTTCTTATGATGTACATTACCATGAGTTCTTTGACAGTTAGTTCTGTGTGTGATAAGGCAGAAAATATTCAAATCTGTACCTGCAAGTACAATTATAATGAGATGCTCAGATTCTACACAGAGGAACATTTGATATAATACAGCATTAGGATTAGCCACAGAGGCGTACTGAAACATGTTTAAGCTCTTTGAAACAGAACTTGCGTATGTATGGCACCTATTATTTGAGTTGACCACCAGATGACAATTCTGTTTCCCAGCAACTTTTGAAATCAGTTTTCATTCCACATCTGTGAAAATGAAAACAAGAGAGAGGAGAGCGTGTGAGAGAAAGAGATAATATACCTGGGTGGTCTTAGAGTGCTGGCCTGGGCTTTCCACAATATTTTCATTGGGAAAGTCTTTGGGATGGGTACAGAGCAGGAGAGTGTGTCTACAGGTGGGCAGTTTGGATACCAACCTGTGATGTGAGAGAACCAGGTTAAAGTCCATGCTCTGCCTGATTCATAATGAGATTACCTTCCCAGATCACTCCAAATCAGGGACTTCAATATTAATCTTCCACATCACAGGCCATTACCCACCCACCCAACTGAGTCTCTCTCACACTCTTTCTGTTGACCTGGACCCAGAAACCTTCCCAACAAAAGTCTCATGGAAATTACTAAGTCTCTGTGAAACATTTCAGCAAAAATGTTCCAACTACCTATACCTGTTACAATGGGGACCCGATCTTGATTAGGGTTTTTGGGTACTATGCTAATATAAATATTAGTAATTATCTTAGGCAAGATTCTGATACCCCTACTCATGTTGAATAGTACTTTACCCTTAATACCTTACTCCACAAGCAGTCCCTTAATACCTTACTCCACAAGCAGTGACTTCATTGGGACTATTCATGGAGTAAATTATTATTCTAAATGTGCAAATTTGGCACATTTCAAATAGGGCTTTTCTTGTGAACATATATGGTATGTTCTTATGAATTTAGCATTATGAAACCATTCTTTGACTTACCCATGTGGGGAAATATTAAAATAAATTAACATTTTTACTGGCTCTCTAATTGGTAGTGTCTGTTCTAAACAAATATGTTTATCAAACAGTTTGACTGACAAAATATATTACTATAGCTGCAGTTACCCAAATTACATGCTGTCTAAAGCAAAAAGGGCAAAAGCCATCTGGCTCATATAACTTACATTTTCTAGACAGCTTGCAGCTGGTTCTGATTAAGCAGCATCTCAAAACTCTCAGAGATCTATTTTTATCTCTAAGTTTATTTTTAGGGCTCACACATCCAAGGCACATGGTGTTTACATTAATAAATGAACAACCGCCTACAGTTAAGAAGTTTGTGCAATTCTTGTGGCACAGGAACTGTTCAAGATGGATAGAAGGCTGAATAAAATAGCTTGTGGCCCAATTAAAAGACCTGTCTGTTCCCTGACTCTTTACAAAATTGCAAGGAGTAACTGGAGAATTGAACAACGAAGGAAGCAAAACACTCGTGAAAAAACCTGAGTTAGATAACTCTATTAAAGCCTTTTTTCCCCATGAAGATCTTTATTCATATAGTTTACCTCCGTAGTGAAAATTGATTTGGTTGATCTTTGTCTCCTTAGGACATTGGTACCAAGCAAAAAACTACTGTACAGTTCAGAATGATTGGCGGTCTCTGTTCAAGACAAACCCCAGAACTGTAAGGGTAAGGGTGTTACTCCTCAATCTTTACTTGCATTAGCAGACCAATATGCAGAGACCTGTTAAATTTAAAGCTTTCCAATATTATCAGGCCTTAATTTTCACACATACCAAATGCATGCAGAAGACAAACATTCAAGCCAGGACATTGAATTTCATATTTATTACTGTATAATACAGACATACAAACTGACCTCATCATTATATAGTCAAAAAATCAAGCAGACACATAGCTATAATAAAATGCAGCAAGAACTAAAGTCAACCAGCATCTCTGCATATGCAATTTGATATTGCAATATTTGTTTCCTTAAGAACAGACTTTTTTCACAGAAAGAAATTGGTATGTGGCACTAGAGTACATACAGTACATGATGGGAGAATGAGCAAAACAAATAGAAATAAGTCATCACAATTAAGACCTGACCTGAATCACAGTATGATCTTCAAATAATTGTGGCTGAGTTTTGGACAAGACATGGAAAATTGCAGAAAATTAATAATGGACCTTTCTTAATAGCAGTAATTTGGAAAAGCCACAGTAGACCTACTGGTTTAAGAAAAAAATGCTAGAATGATATAAACACTCAACTATTATGCTATGCCTGCAAATTTTTTGATAACCAGAAAATCTGGTGCAACTAGATCACATTCATTTAAAAAGAAAGACAGCTTAATTATAAAATTCAGAAGACTAAAAGTCTAAACACAACTGCTGTAGAAATCGAGTCTAGTCACTTTAGCCATTTATATTTTACAGGCATTGAATGTTAGTGCAGTACACCCTACTACAATGGTCTCCTTCATGCCCTGTCTTTGCTTTGTGAAGATTTGTCCGTACCGAGATACTGCACACTCAGAATCCACAGAATTAAGATCGATAGTGGTTGCTTTGCTGTCTCTGCTAACTCTGGAAAATGTTGTAGAACTGAAGGTGAATCCCAAAACTCTCCAAGATCATTTAATGTTCTAATGAGGAAAAAAGTGTGTGTGCTCTAATGAGGAAAAAAATGTATGCAAAATTGTGGGCTGTGCAAAGAAACCTAACATTGTGGAATCCACCATTTCTGCAATATCGCAAGTGAAGTAGAACCTTAATCGTGATTTATATCCTTCCAATACATAAAGAGTAAAACTGAATTTAATCTTTTAGTACTTCGGTCTGCCTTGGTTTTTAAAATTCCAATCAGTTTCAGTTCTGGAATGAACATCCAATGGAAGTGGTAAACAGCCCTGTACAACAAGAACTGTTGAGATGGAGTGAAAAGTCCCTCCCACAACAAACATGAATTCCGAAGCCCAACTTGCCAGAGTGCCTCCAGAAATCTTCAATCCGAATAGCTTTGTTTTAGAAAAATTAATTTCTTAAATCTGTCCCTTTAATTGGGTTTATTTCAGCTTTCAACTCAGGGAAAAGTGAAACAGCACGTTCACATTTATGCTTTTTCTCCCCTATTTTAAACCTTTTTTTTAAAAATGTATAACTGAGAAGTGTTGGTATGGCATACTCAACTATACCCCTAAATTAGAGAATTAACATCTAGAAGTTGTATTGTCCGTTATGCATTAAGCAATTCAAAGAATAATATAAGGTAGACAGTGCTAGTCATGCTGTATATTATGTAACTGAACCAAATCAAGCAAGCAGCTTATTCCCGTTAGACGCACCTCACTTTAACTTCCATGTACTTCCACTCTACTGGTAAGTGCCTTCCCTAACACATCATTCCCTTCTATCCCTTTGATGTGTACTGTTATAATGTTATTACATAAATCAATGGTGTGGCCTCATCTAGAATACACTGTGCAGTATTGGTCACACACTCCACCTCAACAAAGATATTGTGGAATTAGAGATGGGCAACAGTATGATCTGGGGCACAGAAAACCTCTCATGTGGAAAGAGACTGTTTTCCTTTGAAAGGAGACAAACGGGACAAAGTAGATTGGGATCATTGGTTCGCGCCACATCAGGAACTACTCTAATTTATGGGGGCTGTCCACAGCTACCAATGGCCTGCTCTGCAATCCAGAACTGATGGTGCACAGAGCATTCTGGCCACTCCCACTCTGGGCCCCAGTCACACTGCCATGCAAGGGGCTGTGATGGGGGGGGGGTCACACGGGTGGGCAGCACTGCCCCAGCTCTGAAGATATTCCCTAGAAGCCAGTCTTTGCAGCTGAGCTATAATAAAGTCACCAAAATGACACCCACATTGGGCTGTCTGTGCCTAAGGGAGTCTTAACTGATGCTGAGATTTCCAGCTGAAGGTGTAAATTGTACCAGCTTTGAGTCCCTCATTTCAACTCAGATCTCAGTTGGACCCCATATTAGCCTGTAAAGTGTTTGGGGCTTTATTCTCTTTGTTCCCTCCTCTTCAGAAAACAAGCCAAACCCATGCTACCATAACCCAGCACCTGTCTTCTGGGATCAGAGCTGACTCACAATCCATTTGCCAGCAGTTGCACCATGAGACAGAGTGCTCCTGACACCCAGTAATGGTTGCTGCCACTGCACGGAAGAATAGCCAATCTAAGAAGTGCTGCAGCATGGAAACAGAAAGCTGAATATGGCTTCCCACTCCTGACTGAGAAGGTGCCATCAGAATACCTTGATCTTTCTATGGTCTTCAATACAGTTATAAGTCAACTATTTATAGTACACCTATGATAGGGGAGCAATCTGAATCACTAATCAGTTTTTGACTTCACTGGGGTCAGGCTTTCACCCTGCGTGCTACTCTTCTAGGAATGTGAGCTACTTGATTACTCTGATGCCCTCACTGATTTCCTTATTTATGACAACAGATTTTTGACCACTACAGTGAGTGATGTAAGGATACTCTGTAATAACTATTAGGCAATGGTTTCAGAACTCTGGACACATATTAAGCTCTCTTAATGTTCGGCAATGTCATATCCATGTCACTGTTCATGAACCCAGTGAATGCACAAGTTTAGTATTTTAACCTTATTTTACTTGGAGATCCAATGTCAGAATTATAAGACACTTCAAGGGTTTATTATACTTCTGAGATGAATAAAGATCTTCATGCTTTTCAGCATCATGCAACAAATGAAATATTTACATATATATTGCAAGTTATGCACATTACTTAAGAATACCAACCATGTTTAGCATTAGAGTACACTATTTCTAAAGAATAGAGGTGTACTTGATTAAAAATATATATTATTTTTGTCACATTTTACCATTAAGGAGTCAAATATAGATATTTTTGGAGACAAATATCAGGAACTGGTATTTTGGGGTTGGGATGAGAGCTAGGCAGTTTACCAACCAATCTATGATTTGTGCTGTATTGCTCGCTTGAACAATGCATGTTAAAATCCAGATGTTTAAAATATGTTTCACAGGATATTGCAAGAACTAGGTCATAACTGCTGCAAGGGTGTGTTTGCATTTGAAAGATTCTCAAAGTCTGTAAGAAAACTGTTTTCCTAAACCTGTTCTGCATGGAACATCCTGCAAACTACCTAGCAAACATCTAGACTATAATTTAAAAAAAACAAAAACAAAACAAACCCCCCACACACACACACGCGCACACAAAATCCCTCCTCTCATCTGGATGGCAAATCTGCTTTTAAGAACCAAGGAACATAAGAATGGCCATACTTGATCAGACCTATGGTCCATTTAATCCAGTATCCTCTCTCCAACAGTGGCCGGCACCAGATGCTTTATAGGAACGTGCAAGAAACCCCATAGAACTGGGATAATTTGCCCTCCATGAAAGTCTCATGCTAATCTCTAATAGTTAGTGATTGTTTTAAGATCTGGAACCTGAGATTTTTATCCCTTCCAAGAACCTCATCATTTTAGTGTACATCTAAATGCCATCTCAGTTGCAATAAAATATACAGCATATACAAAAATCAGAAAGTTCTTTATTAAATAGCTGCTAAGATTGTCTCACCCAACCTAGTCCTTTTGAGCTGCCCCAGAAACAAAAAAGATCTGGAAGCTAGCTACATTGGGCCACTTGAGAATTCGTCCAGCAGAGAAGCTCTGAGTTGGCATAAAGTCAGCATACCCAGCTCCCACACTGCTCCCTGACATAGCATAGGGTGGGTCTCAGCACATGAGAGAATCTGGTCCAGGACTTCTCATGACATCAATATCTGAGGGAGCTTGAGGCATTTCCCCATAATTAGGGCACTACCAAATTCATGGCCATGAAAACCTCATCACCCCCATGAAATCTGGTCTCCCCCTGGGAAATCTGGTCTTTTGTGTACTTTTACACTATACTATACACCTTTCACAGGGGAGACCAGTGTTTCTCAAATTGGAGGTCTCCAAAAAGGGAGTTGCAGGGGGGTCAGAAGGTTATTTTAGGGAGGGTCATAGTATTGCTACCCTTACTTCTGCACTGCCATCAGAGCTGGGCAGCCGGAGAGCAGCGGCTGTTGGCCGGGCGCCCAGCTCTGAAGGCCACGCCCCACCAGCAGCAGCACAGAAGGGTGGCAATATCATACCATGCCACCCTTACTTCTGTGGCAGCGGCTCTGCTTTCAGACCTGGGCTCCTGGTCAGCAGCCGCTGCTCTCCAGCTGCCCAGCTCTGAAGGCAGTGTAAGGGTAGCAGTACCGCAACCTTCCCGCAAAGTCCTTTTTGGCTCAGGAACCCTACAATTACACCACTATGAAATTTCAAATTTTAATAGCTGAAATCATGAAATTTCTGATTTATAAAATTCTTTGACCATGAAATTGACCAAAATGGACTGTGAATTTGGTAGGGCCCCCTACCCATATCTTTTTAAAAATTATTATTACTCTTGCCTATGTGGGTACTTCAGTATCGTCCATCTCTCATCTTCCTCTCTCTCTCTTCATCTATTTCTTTTTCATCTTCCCCACACTCCTCCCTCATTCTATTTTTTCCAGTCTCTTTCATTTGTCATCTCCTCTTGTTTTCTGTTTCATACCTGAGTTTTCCTCCTCTTCCCCCTCCCCTGCTTTCTCCCATTCCTCCCTATATTTCTTTGCTGTTTCCGTCTGCCTCTTAGGCCTGGTCGACACACAGATTTTGCACCAATATAACTATTTTGGTTAGGGTGTGATTTTTTTTAAAACCAAGATCATTATACCAGCACATCCCTTACTGTTGACACAGTTATGCCAGCATAAATGTGGCTTATGCCAGTACAGTTTATTTCCCTTCTCATACAGTGGGACTGAAACAATTTGTATAGTGGGGGTGCTGAGAGCCATTGAACCAAACGGTAAACCCTGTATATAATGGAAACCACTTCCATTACAGCAGCACCCCCTGTTCCAGCAACTATGTTCTCATATGAGAATAAGCTATGCCAGTATAACTCTGCTACATGGGAGGGAGAAGGGGTGTTGTACCACTTTATTATACTAGTATAGTTAAAGCATGGCAGCGTATGGTCCTGATGTTTGCTGGCATTCAAGCAACATCCGTTCTTTATCTCCCTGTGTTATCCTCAGGAGAGTGATATCATTCATGGTCACCTGGTTGAAATAGGGGGATTTTATTAAGGGGACATTCAGAGGTGGCCGTTCCTGTTGGGATGTTTGCCTGTGGCTGAACAGAAATCATCCCCGCTGTTAGCCATGCGGTGGGGGGAGGGGTGAAGTGATCATCCCAGAGAATTGTATGTGTGTGGGGGTGGTGGTTAGTTGGGTTTGTGCTGCACATTAACCTGAAAACCGCAGCCTCTCCTTTTAAAGGACAAACCCATTTTAAAGGGCCAATCCAATGGGTACTTGGTATGTAAAATGAGGGTGCTGCTGTTTGAAACCATTCCCAACATGTTATGAAGGTTAAAGAAGCCAAAAGACTGTGGCTTACCATGGCTGCCTGCAAGCTGAATTCTGTTGCCCACCAGCCCTGCATGTGTGATCTCTCACACCATACCAGCAGGCCCTCAATATAAGAGGCAAAATGTGACCTTGTAAAGAAATCACACATGCTATGTAATCTTAACAGCTTGGTTCACTGTGAAAGAGTCTACCCATTGTTCTTTAAAAGTCTCTTTTTAAAGACTAATCTCCCTTTTTTTCCTCCTGCAGCTGTAAATGTTTCATCGCTCCATGTATCATCTCTGTCCCAGAGGCTATCAAAGATTAGAAGCCGAAAAAAACGCATTTGCGATGAAATGTTCTCTGAACTCATGCAGTCCTCCCATGCTGAAAGAGCCCAGCCCAATGGATGGAGGGAGACAATGTCAGAGCCCAGGAAAGCACAAAATGAATGTGAGGAGAGGAGAGGAGGGATGAGCAAGAGGAGAGGTGGCAACAGCGTGATGAGAGGAGGCAGGATGCAATGCTGAGGCTACTGGAGGATCAAACTGATATGCTCTGGTGTATGGCTGAGGTGCAGGAAAGGCAGCAGGAGCACAGACCGCCACTGCAGCCCCTGTGTAACCAACCACCCTCCTCCCCAAGTTCTATAGCCTCCTCACCCAGACGCCTAAGAACGCGGTGGGGGGACCTCCAGGCACCCAACCACTCCATCCCAGAGGACTGCCCAAGCAACAGAAAGCTGGCATTCAACAAGTTTTGAAGTGCAGTGTAGCCTTGTCCTTCCATCCTCCCCTCCTCCACCACCCCACCAGGTGCTTCCCTTCTCCACCACCCCTCCCGGGCTACCTTGGCAGTTATCCCCCTATTTGTGTGATGAATTAATAAAGAATGCATGAATTTGAAACAACAATGACTTTATTGCCTCTGAAAGCAGTGATCAAAGGGGGGAGCGGAAGGGGGGTGCCTTACAGGGAAGTAGAGTGAACCAAGGGGGTGGGTTTTCATCAAGGAGAAACAAATAGAACTTTCACACCGTAGCCTGGCCAGTCATGAAACTAGTTTTCAAAGCTTCTCTGGTGCGCAGCGTGCCCTGCTGTGCTCTTCTAACCACCCTGGTGTCTGGCTGCGTGTAATCAGCAGCCAGATGATTTGCCTCAACCTCCCACCCTGCCATAAATGTCTCCCCCTTACTCTCACAGACATTGTGGAGCACACAGCAAGCAGTAATAACAATGGGAATAATGGTTTCACTGAGGTCTAAGCGAGTCAGTAAACTGCACCAGCACACTTTTAAACATCCAAATACACATTCTACCACCATTCTGCACTTGCTCAGCCTATAGTTGAACAGCTCCTGACTACTGTCCAGACTTTCTGTGAATGGCTTCATGAGCCATGGCATTAAGGGGTAGGCTGGGTCCCCAAGGATAACTGTAGGCATTTCAACATCCCCAACAGTTATTTTCTGGTCTGGAAAGTAAGTCCCTTGCTGCAGCTGTTGAAATAGACCAGAGTTCCTGAAGATGAAAGCGTCATGTACCTTTCCCGGCCATCCCACGTTGATGTTGGTGAAACATCCCTTGTGATCCACCAGTGTTTGCAGCACCATTGAAAAGTACCTCTTTCGGTTTATGTACTTGCTGCCTTGGTGGTCCAGTCCCAATATAGGGATATGGGTTCCGTCTATCGCTCCACCGCAGTTAGGGAATCCCATTGCAGCAAAGCCATCCACTATGACCTGCACATTTCCCAGAGTCACTGCCCTGGATAGCAGCAGGTCAGTGATCGCGTTGGTTACTTGCATCACCGCAGCCCACACAGTAGATTTGTCCATTCCAAATTGATTCCCAACTGACCGGTAGCTGTCTGGTGTTGCAAGCTTCCAGAGGGCTATCGCCACTCACTTGTGAACTGTGTGGGCTGCTCTCATCTTGGTATTCTGGCACTTCAGGGCAGGGGAAAGCAAGTCACAAAGTTCCATGAAAGTGCCCTTATGGATGCAAAAGTTTCACAGCCATTTGGAATCGTCCCAGACCTGCAACACTATGCAGTCCCACCAGTCTGTGCTTGTTTCCCGGGCCCAGAATCAGCATTCCATGGCATGAGCCTGCCCCATTGCCACCAGGATGGCCACACTGCCGAGGCCTGTACTTTGAGAGAAGTCTGTGTCCATGTCTTCATCACTCTCCTCACCGCGCTGCCGTCACCTACTCTCCTGTTTTTGCAGGTTCTGATTCTGGTTCTGCATATACTGCTGGATAATGCAAATGGGGTTTAGAGCAGCCACAACTGCCGCGGTGATGTGAGCGGGCTCCATCCTTGCCATGGTATGGCGTGAGCAGCAGAGCAGAGTGGCAGCAGAAGCGGCAGGTGTATGACGATGCTGACAGCAATATGGTGCCTGCACAGAAAAAGGCGCAAAATGATGATTGCTTTCATAGAGGGAGCAAGGGGTAGGCTGGCAGCAGACTGTGCAGTACAATTGCTAGCGGACATTGTCTCCTGGGTGCTTGCGGTGCTGCTGGCTGGGAGAGCAGCCTGAGACAGAATGGCCTCCTCAAGGATTGAACTCACAACCCTAGGTTTAGCAGACCAATGCTCAAACCACTGAGCTATCCCTCTGCCAATATTCCAGGCAGGACTGAATCTCCATTAGACAAAACTTAAAGAAGAGAATGACCTGAGTCACTCCCATTTATGTCCAGGCACCCATGACAGACCTTACTGAGGTTTGCCAGGAGCATGATGTCTGCCCAGGCGCCCCGACCGACCTCACTGAGGCCGGCCAAGAGCACCCAGGATACGACGATACAACCAGATACCAGTTGTACTGCACCATCTGCTGTCACAAGGCAATGAGCTGCTGCTGTGTAGCAATGCAGTCCCACATCTGCCAGGAGACGTACGGTGATGGTGAGCTGAGCGGGCTCCATGCTTGCCATGGTATGGTGTCTGCACGGGTAACCCAGGAAAAAAGGTGTGAAATGATTGTCTACCATTGCTTTCACGGATGGAGGGAGGGAGGAAGGGATGGGGGGCCTGACGACATTTACCCAGAACCACCCACGACAATGTTTTTTGCCCCACCAGGCATTGGGATCTCAACCCAGAATTCTAATGGGCGGTGGAGACTGCGGGAACTGTGGGATAGCTACCCAAAGTGCAAGGCTTCAGAAGTCAACACTAGCCTCGGTACTGTGGAGGCACTCCACCGACTTAATGGTCTTAAGTGGGGACACACACACACAATCGACTGTGTAAAATCATTCTAAAAAAATCGACTTCTATAAATTCGACCTCATTTCGTAGTATAGACATACCCTCAGGCTAGTGGGACAACCACCACCCATATGCCCTCTAGAGGAATCTGTGATAAATATTTGTGTAAAAACAAAAAAGAACTCAATCAGAATTTCTGAGAGGTAAGGTTTTAGGGTGAAATCTTGGGTTGATTGAAGTTAATATGAATTACCTAAATACAGCTTAATAACCATCAGATTTGTCACCCTTAGTCACACTGAATATCTCCAATGAACTACAGCCCTGGAGTCTTTATTCAGGCACAAGTCCCACTGTGCTCCATGCAGGTTGTAGCTGAGTAAAATCAACAGGATTTGCCGAACATTCTTGGGAGGAAAAAGGACTACTAATGTAGTCCCAGAAGCTAGTGAGCTTGTTGTTTCCTGTAATAGTTAATATTTCTTTTTTGATTCGCAATGACTGATTCACAGAACACAGAGGCAACAGGATGAGTAACAGGACTGTGCACCTACAGAAAATGCAGCATGTCTTTGCCACATCACTTTCCCCAGGATTAGTCATTCATAAATCTTATACTCATGGTTGCAAATATAGTGTTATTAAACAGGCATAATATTAATGAATAAGCTACCTCTGTAGTTTTACTTCTGTGCATTTATACTTTCTGCAAAATTGAAATTCTGCTTCAACTATTACCTTTCCCCAACGCTTTGTGAGTGATGAAAAACAGTTCAAGTCCCGAGCTCAGGCAATGAGTGCACCTGGAAAATGGACCAACATTTAACCCAGTTAAAAAATAAAAAAAAAAACCAGGTGATGGATGTGTATATGTTAATTATTTTAATTGATAACTTCCTACACAACACACAAGATTCCATAAAGCCATATGAGAACACAAAACATCAAAATGTGGCTTTTGACAGACATGATAATGCAAAGATCTTACAAGAGCGTGAAATTATTTTCCTTAATTTCCTTCGCATAAAGAACCTTCTGTAACAAGTTTAATGTTTCACCATTTATGGCATGAGGCGACTTGGGCAAAGATAAAATCTGTGTCTAAAACTAGTTATGAGTAAAGTTCCGAGGTAGCATGCTTAAAATTAACTAATAAGCCAGCATTCGTGTCACCTTCTAGAATATGATGCTCAATACATTGTATCCTTTTACACTACGCTGTACAGTTTTAAAATTGCACCAACTTCCACATCAAGGTGCTACAAAATAGCCCCACTTTGTGAGAGTTAATCTGCAAATTACCTGTTATAAGTATTCTCATTATCATTACAGAATCACTTATTCTGCAGACACATCTGGGCTGCCAGAGACAAACTTAAGAAGTGGTGTGTGGGTAAAAAAAAATTAAAAGTTCTCAAACATACTTTCCTTGGTCGTTCAACTTAATCTGTTATTCCAATTATTTCTCCTGATATTTATGCAGCTAATTAGTGAATTCAGAAACTACAGAAAAAGTTTGCGATGCTATAACACTTTTTACTTTGTATTTATTTAGGGTGTTTTGTGAAATTTTCTGTTTAAAACATCTTATTTCTGCAATTATCTGTGTATCTGTAGAAATACACGTACACTGACTATGTGTTTATGACATCCAGGTGCTGAACTGTAAGTCCCGGTGATAAAGAAAAAAAAATGCATTCTGCACATACCTTTAGCAGTTTGGTGGTGACTGGAGCTTTATGAACCTTGCGGGATGTGTGTGGGGTCTAGAACATTCTGTGTAGCAGAGTTCAAAGGACTTGTCATTTGGTAGCCACTGCAATTGTTGTTGGAGAGGGAACCCAAGAATGAATGATGTAGTTTGTACATAAAGACCCACATACTGGGCCATATGACACTTTTTTGTTGTTACTGTGTTTTCTTGCTGTTAGTCTCATCCATGAAAAGACTTTGTAGTTAATTAAAAAGAGCATGATTGTCTTAAAAGGATGTAAAGATATAATACACTTCATGTGCACCTTGCCCATTAGGATTACCTGTGACATGCCAGCACTCTGAGCAGCATCAAGCAACTGGCTCCTGCTTTTTCTTTTAAACAACCTGCCAAAGAAGTGTTTCCTTTTTCCACCATCCGCCATGATCCAGGGCAGGCAATATTCATTCTTGGTAGTTCACAGCCTATCTGGGATAGGGGCTTTGTAATGTTGGGCAATTCCTAGTTCTCTCTTTCCTGGTTGCAAGAAACGCAGAGAAAGTTAGCAATACCCAAGCCTCATTGCCAGGTCCCTGGACTTGGCTCCACTGGCTGACAAAAAATCTTCTCAATTAGATAGAAAACAGATCAGCACTGACCTGGGAGAGTCCTTGGAAGCTGGGTACTGAAAAAGCAGCTCCTCCAAGGGCAGATGTCAAGCCCAACAAGTACAGAGGACAGGTGGGCAGTTGAGCTATCAAGTTAACTTTGTACAGCTTGGGAAGACTGAGCTGTAGCTTAGAGACTGTCCCATAGAGACTGTCCCTTAAGGTTAAAAAAAAATAAAAAGGGTCTTGGAGAGCCTATTATGGTGCATACCAACTGTAGTGGAAAACAGAGAAACTCTACCCAGGGACATGGACAGAACTGGACAGTCAGGGATGCTAGAACCGAAGCCACAGTGGAGCTATAGCAACCAAACCAGCCCAGAGTAGCCAAGAACCACCAGAGAGAGGTGTAGCTACTTCAGGGGAGTTTCAGTACCACAAAAACTCTAATGGGCTCCATTATGGTTTGCTAAATCATTGCTCCAAGATCCAAAGGACATGCTGGAACCTGCCCAGAGGTTGTAAAGCCATCCACAGATACGAAGAGCAGGAGCCACAAGTCAGCACAAACCTTGGGGCCAGGGGAGGGGTGAGACAGAATACAGAGGACATTTATTCCAGTGAGCCAACCAGGGACCAAATACCAGAGGGGTAGTATTAGACCCAAGACATCCTGGACCAGCAGACAATAAAAAGAAGGAAGCATTTAGGAAAAGAAATGTAGTTGTTCTGAAAAAAAATTTCAAGTGAGATTTTTAAAAGGACAAACATAAGGATTTTTTTTTGGTTAGTTACAAGGGAAAATTGTATGGGTAATTAACATTTGCTTAATCTTATTAACACAACGTGATTGTTTCAACAAAGCAAAAATGTTTTTGCTTAAAAAAAATCCCTATAAATTTGCTGTGCATGTGTGCGCCCATGTGTGTAAGAGTCAGATTGCTGGGAATCAGAAGTAATATTTATAAATTTAGAAGTGTGTGAGAAATAACATGGCACAATTGGAGTTGGCTGAAATTTTTTAAATTCCAGAATTAAAACAATTGTGAATATGTTGTCATCACCATCCACTGTGCTAGCATGCCTTGCTGGTAGTTTCTCTTACACCTGCACAACCAGCTCCCCCATTCCCTGTATGGGTTCTCCTATCCACTGGCATGGAGAAAGTTGGGTATATGTTGCATTCTTATGGAAGGACCTGTATCACCCTATTACCTCACAAGCCTTTAAGCTCTTGCTTGCCGCATTCAGCAATGGATTATCTAGCAAGTCTGAATGCATCTGGGAGGACTTCTGGATTGGAGACCGAGTACCTGCATAATCATGTGACAACTTTGGTGCCAGGCTCTTCTTTGAAATAACCTTCAGGGGGCCAATGAATACATCCTCTCTCTAAGATCAATCAGAATGAAACTGGGTGAATACAGTACTATGGGAGTGTGCAGAGAGAAAGCATGCCCTGGTAAGGCTCAGAGAAGTCACCTTTCCAGTCCCCTGACTTGGTCAGGCTTCTTCGTGGACATGGCAATTTCCTGACCAAGGTGCGATTAACTGCAGTACCACAAAGAGCTATTGATTTTAGTGGGTTGAACCTCAAAGACTTTGGGATGCATTGTTTAATCAAGTTGGACACCCTAGTAGCTCATTAAGATCAGTCTTGCAGGATACAATCTGAACATTAGTCATATGTGAAGGTCCTGCTAGAACAAATAGAAAATTCACTAGATGGTAGTAGCCACAGCACCATCCATTGGGCCCAGCAAGAGGATTGGATCATAGCTCATTATGTGTGTGACATGTACTAGGATTATAAAATGTTGTGGGATCATTTTGCTAGCCTGGATCACTCTTAGATCCTGACTGTTCACTGAGGGAAGAATGATACAGTTATAAGAGCCATGGCTTCTTGTAATAAGGCTAGGCTTTTTAGCTGAAGGTCAAATGGGATGTCATGCAGTGGTAGTGACTCTCTTCTGGAATAGAACAAGACTCTCTCAATTTGAACAGCAACACAATATTGGCCAGAATTGCATGAGACAGCTACTTCTGTCTTCACTTTTTCCACTAAGTATTTGTTGGGAGACAGGTCATCAAGCATAAGGGCATCATCTACAGCTAGAAGCTGCCCTCCTCCCCGGGAATTTTTCAGGAATTTCATTTTATTTCATTTTATTTCCCCCACCCCCAGAGGGATAAAACAAAATAAAATTAATTCCTGAAAATAAAAAGAAAAATGATAGAAGATATTAATTTCACAGGACTCTACCTATATAGCTCGCCAAATTTGTTGTAGCATGCTGATATCCATCTGGCTAGCACAGGGGTTGATGATGTATTTTTGTCAGATATTAAAACCCAGTTGAAGCAGTTTCCAGTTCCCTGACAGGACTCGGATTTGAAGGTCAGATGAGATCATTAAGACAATTTTGACCTTCTATATAGCATAGGCTAAAAAACCTCACCCAGTGAGCTCTACATCAAGCCCTCTTTTATACCATATCTTTTAGAAAGACATCCACTCCACTTTAAAGGACTTAAAACTGGTGTTGAATCCATTGCATCCCTAGGTAAGTTGTTCCAGTGGCTAATTACCACCTTAAAAAATTACACACAATTTCTAGTCTGACTGTCTAGAATCAGGTTCCAACAATTGGATCTGGTTATGCCTTTTTCTCCTAGATTAAAATGCCATCTCCTATCAGAAATCTCTTCTCCATGCAGGTGTTTTTAAATTATGATCAAGTCAGCTCTTAATTTTCTCTTGGATAAATTAAATAGATTGGGCTTCTTAAGTTTCTTACTATAAAGGCATGGTTTCCAGCCCTCAAATCATTCTTGCAGCTCTTTTCTGAGCCCTTTCCAGTTTTACAGCACCCTTTTTGAAGTGTGGACACCAGAACCCTCTAGCTATTTCATATGAATTAATGTAAATCTGGACAGAATATTTCAGTAATGTTCTCACTAATGAAGTACCCAGAAGTAAAATTACCTCCCTACTCTTACTTGATATTCTCCTGCTCAGACAGCCGAGGATCACATCCATTCTCTTAGCTACAGCATCAGACTGGGAGCTCATTTTCTATTGGATATCTATTCACGTCTGTAATTATTGTCACTGCATTCCAGGATTCAGTCTTGTAAGTGTGACCTACGCACTTTATTCATAGATGTATGATTTTACATTGGCTGTATTAAAAATGGAGTTGTTCAAATGATCCCACCTTATCGAGCAAACCAGGTTGCCCTGGATAATTGGCCCGGGCCATTTTTTTTTTTTTACCAGACCACCAATTTGTCAGCTACAAAATTTAGTGAATTAATTTTCTTCCAGATCATTAACATTCAAGATGTTAACAACATTAGCAGAGAAGAGATCCTTGCTGGACCACACTAAAAATACCTCCATGGCTGACAACTCACCATATACAATTACTTTAAGATCTATCAGTTAACCAGTTTTTAATCTATGTAACATGGGCTATTGATTTTATTTAGTATGTTGGGGTTTTATAAGCAGAATGTCATATGGAAGTACATCAAATTCCTTACAGAAAGGTAAGTATATTATATCAACACAATTACCTTTAACAAATTTGTGATCTCATCAATAAAAGATAACATCTTTCACAAGACTTGCTTTCCATAAAACCATGTTGATTGGCATTAATTATTTTACCTGTGACAGATATCTGACCTGGGAAGCATGATGTCTTCAAAAGATTATTTGTGAAGGGGGTGTTCACCCCACACCAGAAAGGAAAAGGTTAAAAGCAGCTTAGGGAGGCTACACGGGGGCGGCCAACCAGAGAGAGGCTGCATGGAGCAACCAATCAGGGCTCATTGGGCTCACATAAAAGGGAGCTGCAGGGCAGAGCAGGGTCAGTTGCTGCAGGGAGCCCAATGAGAGAGAATGGTGTTCCTAGTGGGCTGCATGAAGATAGCACCTTGGACAGAGCAGCTGCTGGTATAGACCAATGGAGCAGAAGAGAGCTCCTGGCTGGCTGCTGGGACCCAATGGCTGGAGGCCCTGGGAAGAGGGTACAGAAGGTGCTAGGGCCACGGGGAAGTGTCCCCGGGAACTGAAGCAGCACTTGTGGAGAAGTTAAGGAGAGGCAGCAGGAGCTGCTATTTATAAGATCTGGAGTAGTAGGCAGGCCCAGGTTCCTCCCATTTGCCACTGGGGAAGTGGCTGGACTATAGAACTGGGAGATACTTTTCCCCCAGAAGGGGGAAAATACAGATGGTGGCACGGCCAGAGGGCTGAGTTATGAAAAGGAAGCTGCGGTTCCTGGACTGAGGAGAGCCTACAAGAGAAGGCAGGGAGAGAGGCACCACCAGGAGCGGGCGCGTCAGCTGAGAGAGCTAGTCCCCAAGGTGGCCAGCAGGAGGTGCCGCTCTGGTGAGTGAATTCCATCACACTATTATATTGAAATATGCCACATCTAGTTGTATTACTGAAACCTGGTGGGATGATTCACATGACTGGAATGTTAAAAATAAATGGCTATAGTCTATTTAGGAAGGATTGAATGGGAAAAAGGCAAGGGGAAGCAGCACTCTACGTCAAAAAATGTTTCCAACTCAGAAGAAAATTAACTTGAATGCCTATGGATTAATATCCTAGCAGATAAAGTACATGATGGGGTATTGGTTGATCTGTTAAACCAAAATCACACCAGGGAATAGGACAATCAGTCCCCATTTATAATATGTAGTAGAAAAAGCTCCGTGATCATGGGGGACTTCAATTTGAGTGATATTTGAGGTCTGATGCTGCTAGTACTAAAACATCCTTGGAATTTCCAAATATAGCAGATAATTTCCTAACTCAAAAAGTGTTACATCCAACATGAGGGAATTCTACATCAGATTTCATCTTGACAGATAAAGAGGAACTGGTCACAGAACTAAAAATTGATACCTGATGTACAAGCGATCATGACTTGACCAGATATATAATGTACAAACAGAATTCAGTCCAGACCACTAATATATTGTGATGAGCTGGGTGAAAATTTGTCTGGGGCGGGGTTAAAACTCCCCTGAGGTTGGTAGGTGTGAACTCTTCCTTCAGTTAAAATAAGTTTAAACATGCCCCAAAACCCACAGTTTTACAGTAGAGGAAGAAGGCTATATTGGTTAAAAAAAGACTTGGTTTAGAGGGGAAGTTAAGGCAGCTATAAAAAATAATATATAACAAGTGGGGGGGAAATAGGGAAGTTGATAGTAACGAATACAGATCAAAAGCTAGGAATTGCAGAAAATTGATAAGGGAGGCTAAGGGACACTAAGAGAAGTCTACAGCCAGCAGAGTTAAGAACAAGAATGTTTTTAAAAAAGTGTATAATGAACAAAAAGAATCCTAACAAAGGTATTGGTGTACCATTTGATAGAAATGGTAGGATTATCAGTAATAATGTAGAATGTGTTCAATAAATATTTGTTCCATGTTTGGGGGGCAGAACGGGGGTTGGGGGAAACGGTGTTGTAGTCAGATCACATAATGATAACACTCTTTCCATTCCGTAGTATCTTAGAGTGTTAAACAGCAACTACTAAAGTTAGACATTTTTAAATCAGCAAGTCTGGATAATTTACACGCAGCAGTTTTAAACACTGTGTCCAGTTCTCGTGTCCACAATTCAAGGAGGACGTTGATAAATTGGAAAAGGTTCAGAGAAGCCACAAGAATAAAAAAGGATTAGAAAACATGCCTTATTGTGACTAAGGCCTGGTTTACACTACACTGTTAGGTCGAGGGATGGCAGCTTACGTCAACCTAGCTGTGGAAGTTTCTTCACTTAATCTGGCTCCTGGTGATGTAAATGCCTCTCTGTGACAATTTACTAACACCACCTCCCCAAGCAGCGTAGAGTCGGGGTCAGTGTAATTAGATCGACAATATTAATGTTCGCAAAAAGAAAAGGAGTACTTGTGGCACCTTAGAGACTAACCAATTTATTTGAGCATGAAGTGAGCTGTAGCTCACGAAAGCTCATGCTCAAATAAATTGGTTAGTCTCTAAGGTGCCACAAGTACTCCTTTTCTTTTTGCGAATACAGACTAACACGGCTGTTACTCTGAATATTAATGTTGACACTACGTTACTTATATCAACTGTTACTGGCCTCCAGGAGCTGTCCCACAATGCTCCACAGTGACCACTCTGGTCACTGTTGTGAACTCAGCTATCAGAGGTCAGGAAGACAGGAAGCCGCCCCTCCCCTTCAAAGTCCCACAAATTTTTTTAAATTTCTTTTCCTGGTTTCCCGGCTTGGCAAGCCCACCCAGCAACTCTCCGTTGTTGTTTGCAACGTCCCAGCTGACCATGATGACTAGACGCTCCAGACACACTCTCCTGCCTGGAACAGACAGGAGGTATTGGATCTCCTGTGCCTGCGGAGAGAAGAGGCTGCGCAGGCACAGCTCCCATCCAGATGGAGGAATGTGGACATCTACAAGCACGTTGCTCAGAGGATGCAGAAAAAGGGCTACAACCAGGGACCAGCAGCAGTGTCAAGCGAAAGCCAATGAGCTGTGACAGGCAAACCAGAAGGCCAGGGAGCTACCCCCAAAGTAGCAGGACATCTTTTGATTGATTTATTTTTACTTTTGCTAGAAGAAGTCCTGGAACAACCAAGAGAGGTTGAGTTGCTCTGCTTTTCATTCCCTTCCAAAGTTAGGCAGTAGGGGTCATGTGGAGCAGTTGTTTATGTGCACCAGGATGTCCTGTGAATCCTCTGTAGAGATCAACTTTCAAGCAGGTACTCTGCAATCCACCACTGAAGGTTTCTGGGGAGGGCTGACTTATTTCTTCATCCACAGAAGGACATTTTCCCAAGCCACTCAGCAATTACTTCAGCAGGCACCATTACAGTACACACACTAGCAGCATACAGGCGCAGGAAGAATTGGGATGCCAACAGAAGCTGTGCTCTCTTTGCCTCGGTTACCCTCAGGAGTGAGATATCAGCTAAAATCACCACTGCCTGTGGAAAATGGTGCCAGTTCTATTGCCTATACAACTAGAATAATGCAAGCGACCTAGTCCCTCCTCATGTCCCAAACCCCCTGAGGGCCACACTCACCATGGCTGCTGTGACTGGCACCATGCTCTATCAATCTCAAGCAGAAATGAGAATGGTGCTTACAACTTTTCGGGCACAAGGGGAGTCAGTTCAGCATCTTAAGTTTTGATTTCCATCATGAATACACTGACAATGGTACCTCTGTGTTTTATCTGCAGTTGCTGCCATTGTGGCCTTCAGGGTCTCCCCCTCCACACCCACAGAATGCCTGAACCAGAAAAAGAACAGAAAGAGGACTTTGGATGAAAAGTTCCAGGAGATACTGCAAGCCTGTGCTGCATCAGAGACTGAGCAGAGCCTGGAGGATCACCCTCGCAGACAGCATGGACAAGGGCAGAGTGGAGAGGAGAAAGGTGCAGGAAAAGGAGAGGGACGTGCACCAGATGCTTGTGCTTCTCAGACAGCAAACAGAAATGCCAAAGATTCTGGTGATCCTACAGGTTCAACAATCCCATGCTCGTCTCCCTCTGCAGCCCATAAAGAACTCTATATTGGGACCTTCCTATATATGCCTCTCAACATTCCATGTGGCATCAAAGGTCGGTGCATTACCCTTATCACTCCATCCAGGGGGACATTAAAGATAATCTCAGTTTCTTATACACTGACCTGAGAAAAACACGGTTGGTGTATGTGTATGGAAAGTTCTAAATGTCTTTTTAATTGCCTGGTTCATGTTACAGAATACAATTCTATTTTTTTAGAACATAAATTTATCTTTATTAGTTCACAACATATGCTGGCTGTTGATGAGCAGATCTGATAGTGATCAATTTCCTGTTAGTGCAGTGTCAGAGAACCCACAACCTCATTCACGAACAATATTAAAAGGTGCATTGACAATGTTATATTCCTACATACCTAGCAATCACTACAAGATTCATTCTGCTCCCCAAAAGAGCAAGGCCAGAGAGAGCATACTACATCAACACAAACCACTATCCGCAAAAAGAAAAGGAGTACTTGTGGCACCTTAGAGCTGTAGCTCACGAAAGCTTATGCTCAAATAAATTGGTTAGTCTCTAAGGTGCCACAAACCACTATGGCTCACTATTAAAAGGGCCTTTCAATGCCTCCTTGAGCCATATAGTTCTGTACTGAGCTCTTCTTATAGCCCTTGTATCTGGCTGTTCAAATTCAGCAGACAGACACACTACCTCTGCCCTGGTGGAAGCTTTTCCCCTTTTGCTTCATAGATATTACCCAAGACACAGCAGGCAGCTATAACCATTGGGGTATTTTTTTCCACTGAAGTCCAATCTTGTAAGTAAACAATGTCAGAGACCCTTTAAATAACCAAAGGCACATTCAACTGTTGTTCTGCACTTGCTGAACCTGTAGCTGAAGTGCTCCTTGCTGCTGTTGAGGTTGATGTATGGTTTCATGAGCCATGGGAGCAAGGGATAGGCTGGGTTGCCCAGGATCACTACTGGCATTTCAGTGTCACCAATTGGAGCTTTCTGAACAGTCCTGTGTTCTTAAAGATGTGTACATCATGCACCTTCTCTGATCAGCCCACACTGATGTTAAACATCCCTGGTGATCTACCAGCACTTGCATAACCACAGAAAAGTACCCTTTTCTGTTGATGTACTCTGTGGCAAGGCAGTCTGCTGCTAAAATAAGAATATGCGTGCCATCTATTGCCCTGCTGCAGTTTGGAAACCCCATTGCTGCAAAACCATCCACTACATTCTACACATTGCCCAGAGACATCCTGCATAGCAGGGGGTGATGAATGGCTCTGCACACTTGCATGACAACAGCCCCTGCAGTGGATTTCCCAGCTCCAAAATGAATTCTGACTGACCGGTGGTATTGCAAGTTTCCACAGTGCAACTACCATTTGCTTCTCAACTTTCAGGGCTGCTTTCATTTTGGCATCTCTGTGCTGGAGGGCTGGGGTGAGTTTGGCACACAGATCAAGGAAGGTGGCCTTGCACACCTGAAAGTTCTGCAGCCACTACTCATCATGCCAAACCTGCAGGACAATGCAATCCCACCAGTCAGTGCTTGTTTCTCGGGCTGAGAACCAGCGCTCCACCATCTCCTCCATGAACGCCACCAACCTTGAACTGTTTCATTCTATGTCCCACAGCAATCTAGCCTCCAAGACACTGTCATGCACTAAGTATGCATTTAAAAACTGAAAAATGAGCATGGAAATCAACGGTAAGGAATCTATAAGCATGCACCAAAAGAACTGCACAATAAGGGCAAGGAGTAGGAGAATCTTACCGTTTGATTATTTGTTTTCTGTGAAAAAATGTGTGAATTGTTTCCATATGGAAATGTAAATGAATTAAAAGGTCAATTAAATAACTATTGATAATGTGTGTGCATGCATGTATTAGGTAAGCAGGCTTCTAGTCACCTGTTTGAAAGCTGCTAAAATACTTCTGTGGGAACTGAAGGGAAAAAGCAGCTGAACAGACATAAAAAAAAATGCAACATCTTCAACCAAATCTTTAATTCATACTCAAGTTGTTATTCAGGCAAACTCCCACACTGTCTGAGTAAGGACTTCAGGGTTCAACCCACTATGAGAGAAAAAGAAAGATATATACTCTATAAACAGCAACTTCTTTCAGACCTCACCAAGGGACAAGTCAGGTTGCACAGTCAGACTAAGGCTATTTTGGATGTCTGTAAGGAGATTTGAAAGGTCAAAACACTTGAGTTTGTGCATTGCATTTAAAGTTAAAAAATGAATCTTCCTTTAACCTAGTTCAATCTGCAGGAGCTTACAGAACTTATCTTCTTTTAATATACAGTGCAGATGCAATAGCAAGCCAGACATGAATTCTGTTAAGCCATAATAAGCATCTATTCATTTGGATAATTACTGGGCCAAATTCAGCACTGGTGTCAATCACTGCAACTCCCTTGAGCTCACTGGTCTTACACTAGGACTAAATTTGGCTCAGGTTTTATTCAAAGGTACTTTTGCATTCCACCTCAAAATGAAAAATCATGGCAAACCACAAACACATTTGATTCCCTCAATGTGCAGTTAGGCCCCAATTCAAGAAAGTGCTCAAGCACATGCATCAGTTATATTGACTGCAATGGAACTGACAGCACATATGCAATTGTGCTATATATGTTCTGCGTATTAACAGAAGACATTCTCCAGTTCCATCCATCAAGCATCTTTTGTGAGCACTAAATTCTGAAATATTTTCCAAAATGAGTGAAGATGATTACCTGGGAGGATGATATATTAAAAAGTGGCCATATGCAGTCTGTCCCTCAAACTTCCTCTGGTTTCATCTGTCCATGGTGTTTGTTGCTGGGTCTGATAATATCAGCAGGCTGGGGTTACCCACCTCTACTAGTGGGATGTTTTCCTTCCTCTACTGGTGAATGTTAACACTGGATTAAGGTACATTTTCTACACTGTAGGGACCATAGAAAAGATTTTAAAAATAAAAGCAAACCAGAACAAGAAAACAGCTGAGGACAGGAAGAGTAAACAACTGAGAAACATGGGAGTGGGCACTATGAGGAGGAGATCAAGTCAAGCTATTCTACGACAGGAACATTAAGAATCAAGACTGCCACCAGAGCAAAAGAGCAAGGTGGCACAGAGGAGCCGCAGAAGTGGGAAGAGGAACAATTCAACAGAAGCCTTCTGTCTGTTTTCAGAGTCCATCAAGAAAAAGTCAGATTCTGATGAACTCTTGTAACAACAAGAAGCTCTTGCAATGTATAAAAGCCTTTGAAAGGTTAACACTGTTACTGGAGACCAGGCAGGAAGTGTGGACAAAAGCACTAAAGAGGAGGAAAGACCAGAAGAAATCCTAGCCAGCCAACAGGGACTTCTACATGTTGTTCCCAATGTTGTTCCTCCAAGGGGTGTCACTGTAAAAACACCCTTGTCATAAGTCCTTCCATACCAAACCTGGAATACAACACATACAAAAATCACAGAAACATGAGATTTTGGTCAATGAGAAACCATGTGTTTCAACAGTTTGTAGTTTGAGTCATGGGGAATTTTATTTTGTAGAAAATTTACTTTCACTGTTTAAATAGCTACTGACATCTCATTAAGTTAGAGAATGAGAAAGTGAAAGGAAGTAGGGGGAAGGAGAGAGAGAGAGAAAAGAAAAGTCACAAAGAACGAAGCCAGGAATCAGGAACTGAAAAGGACCCTGAAAGTGTAGGTGGGACAAATATAAAATAACAAGACGATCATATAAACAAAATGATGTGGAAGCATTATCTGAAGGGGGAAAAAAAACCCCACCACCTGCATTTTAAATGTACTTAATTTGGCCTACTACAAGCAGGCCCCACAGCCAAAGAATAGTGTGATCAGTAAGTTTGGCTTGAGTGAGAAGTATAATTGCCACTTCCTAGATTGCTGGGGGGGGGGGAAATCATTGTACTGTACTCTGCTGCTAAACCAACAGGCATCACTATAAAAGCCAGATTCTTTATGCCACCTGTAGACTGTTCCCAGTTGTTGTGGCTTCCATAATCAAAAAGGAATCTAAACTAGCAAGCTAAATAGGGAATAGACGAGTTTTGCTATAACTTAGAAAAAATAAAATGGAGAACAGAAAAACAACACACCCAGAGGTGAAAGTAAGCCAGTATACCCCAGTACAGCGTACCGGTAAGAGCCGGTGCGTTGTACCAGGACCAGCTTTCAGAGAGGGCAATTTAAAGCCCTGGGGTAGCGGCGGCGGGCTCAGGTGGGGATTTAAAGGGCCCTGTGGCAGTAGCAGCGGCTGGAGCTCCGGGGCCCTTTAAATCGCCACCAGAGCCCCGCCACCGCTACCCCAGGGCTCGGGCAGCAGGGCTCAGGCTGGGATTTAAAGGGCCCTGGAGCGCCAGCCACCACTACTGCTCCGGGGCCCTTTAAATCCCCGCCTGAGCCTTGCTGCCGAAGCCCTGGGGTAGCAGCAGCGGGGCTCCAGAGGGGATTTAAAGGGCCGGGGCAGTAGCAGCAGCTGGAGTCCCAAGCCCTTTAAATCCCCGCCTGAGCCCTGCTACCCGAGCCCTGGGGTGGGGGGCTCTGGTGGATTTAAAGAGCTCCGGAGCTCCAGCCACCCCTACTGCCTCGGCCCTTTAAATCCCGCCGGAGCCCTGCTGCCAAAGCCCTGGGGTAGTGGCAGTGGGGCTCCGGCGGGCATTTAAAGGGCCGGGGCGGTAGCGGCGGCTGAGCTCCGGGGCCCTTTAAATCCCCGATGGAGTCCAGCCACAGCTACCCCAGGGCTCGGGCAGCAGGGCTCAAGCGGGGTTTTAAAGGGCTCAGAGCTCCAGCAGCCGCTACCACAGCAGAGCCCCAGATCCTTTAAAGCTCTGCCAGAGCCCAGAGCCCTGGGGTAGTGGTGGCAGCCAGGAGCCCCCAGGGCTCCTCAGTGATTTAAAGGGCCCAGGGCTCCGCTGCAGTAGCAGCTGGAGCCCTGGGCCCTTTAAATCGCCCCCGAGCCCCATGGTTCCCAGCCGCCTCTGCAGTTGGTAGCTCGGGGGTGATTTAAAGGGCCCCAGGCTCCCAGCCCCGCCACTACCACAGCTGGAGTCCTGGTCCTTTAAATCAAGATTTAAAGGGCCCGGGGATTTAAGGCCCTGCCTCTTCCCATTGAGGCCATGCCTCTTCCGGTTGAGGCCACGCCCCTTGCTCAGGACTCCGGCGTACCAGTAAGTCCTCTAACTTACTTTCACTCCTGAACACACATGAATGTTATTAAGGCCACTGCCTTTCAGTGAGGAAAGAAATGGAGGAAACAAGCTGAATAGTACACAGATAGGGGGAAAGTCCGCTTACTCTCATAGACCCTTGCCTAAAGTGGAGAACAATCACTGCTTCCAGACTGGTGAACTGAGGATGCAGAAAATGCAGCAGTTAAGGTCAAAGCCTATTTGTAATAAGAGCATGGAAAACAGCCTGGGACTGCCACACTAACTGTAGGCTGGGCTGTGCCTGGGGTGGGTTTGTACTGGAAGGGAGGAAGCCTGCACACAGCCAGAGATAAATGTAATGGATTTTGAACGGACATAAGAACGGAATTGCTTCCTATAAAAAGAAGCCATCTAAAATTGTTCAAGAGGCCTCTCTTCCCATATTTCAAATTTCCTTTCCCCCCCCTCTAACCTGAATAAGCAGATTTGAAATATAACTGGGGGCATTACCTATTAATAACACATGGTGGCAATGACAATAACCTTTCATGTAACTCTGGATAAACCAGCATCTCTGTGCATAAAGGAAGGGTGCTCAGGTTATTTCTAATTAAATACAAAAACTATGTTAATGGAACATTGAGACTGCACAATTAATAGGCATCAGGTTTAAAATGAACACAAGGAAGTATTTCTTCACACAACACATAGTCAACCTGTGGAACTCTTTGCCAGAGGATGTTGTGAAGACCAAGACTATAACAGGGCTTAAAAAAAGAACTACATAAGCTCATGGAGAATAGGTCCATCAATGGCTATTAGCCAGGATAGACAGGGATGCAAAACCATGTTCTGAAGTGTCCCTAGCTTTTCAGCATTTGCTCACAGGCTTTTGGAAAAGGGGCATGGTTCTGGGGGTGTAGAAAAACTCTTACTAAACATCCTTTTATATATTGATCAGTAGCTTTCACATGTGCTACAGTGAGAATAAAAAAAACCTGCTTAGTAAATTTACTGTGAAATTGGATAAGAAGTAGTCAGCTTTATATTGAATTGTGCTATGAGACACCTTGCCCACTTTTCAGAAGTTGGTAATTTCTAGAAGATCAAGACCCTTGACAGTTCAGAATCCACCCATTTCCCTGTCTTCAACATGTAATGACATTAGTCACACCGCTCTCTCCAACCACAAGTGACTCCATCCTATCCCCTTCTTCTCCTGGCCTCGAAACAGCTCCAAACCCTTTTTTTTAAAAGTTTCCTCATAAAACTGATGTTTGCATCACTTTCCTTCTTTCAGAATAAAGTTTTCATTGACAGATGGAAATTAGGGCCACTATTTTTAATATCATAAAACTTTCAAATAATACATTCTGCTGATGTAAGAACTTTTTGAGTGACATACTGGTTCAAAAAAAAATGGGGGAAAACAATAAAACCTACTGGGGGAAAACCCAGTGTTTTTACATAACCCTGCTTTTTGCAGGCATATTAGAAGTATGTTCCTTTTTGCAGGTGTGCACATATTTCTTTCCCTTGAAAGTCTGGACAACTGCCTTTAACATAAAATAACTACCTTTCATTGTCACCCAATTTTATTAAACTGTTCTCCTGAGACTTATAAAAACAGCATGTTGGCAAGAGATAGAACCATCAGAAACAGAACTGGCATTCATCTGATGTAGACAAAGCCCCAGCCACAAAACCATGGATTATTATTAAAAAAAAAAAAAAAAAAGAGCCAGCTCTCAGCTGATGACTATGTATTATGAAGTAAACACAAACACCACTAAGCATCTCTCGCCATAAAAAATATCCATGTATATATTAATCCACTACTGGGGGTTTTGCTTATTTAACCACTATTGGCAAGCAAACAAAGGAGGAAAAGTTTTCCACAAACAATACCAAGTTAACCACACCCTTTAAGAGCAAATATTTTCTTTTTCCCCCCCCCAACACTTTTATGTACGTGGATTGGTTAAGAACATGTAACAGCAACAGGATGTAAACACTTCCTTAATGATCTTACAGTTTATAACAAGCAAAGCAAACAATCAAACACAGGCATTTTACCCCCTACTGGGATTCAGCATTTACTTTATAGCTACATGAATTAGTCACTCATTTAGCCAGGGCCTGGTCCCTAAAGGTTCACAGAGCTGCTTTCAACTTATTGGGTTATGGTGTTGTTGTAAGTAGATGTTGCTACACAGGAGGCCTATTTATTGCATCATGCAGTGTAAGGAAATATTTATTATGTGTATTGGTTCTGGAAACAAAGCCTACCCAAAGAGGTTCCTTGGATATCATCTGGATAAAACATGTACAACTCTTGCTTGGTCCACATCTGTTCTTTCAATGGTTTTGTTGGACAATGAGTTTACAAACTCAATATAAAGGGAAGCCTGTTAAAATACAGCTTGTCTAAAGAAAGTAACTATTTCCTCCTCTTATTGCTCCAGCCCTCAAAGTTTCTAGCAATACCAACGCCCAGAACGCTTCCACAGCTCATGTTCTGAAATTATAAATGAGTTTAGCAGAACATTTTACACTTGAGCAAAATCTGAAAAGATGTTAAAAGAAGATTAATAAATAATGAGTATCCCATCTATAAAATGGATCAGCATGGAACATTCACTTACATACCAGTACCACTTAAATGCATAAATGACACCACAGTGACAAACTGATATTTCACTTATTATTGCTGTCACCTTCTATGTAAATAGCATGTGTGTTATTATTTTTATATAAAAGAT
This sequence comes from Lepidochelys olivacea, assembly GCF_965140295.1. Classification (NCBI taxonomy): domain Eukaryota; kingdom Metazoa; phylum Chordata; order Testudines; family Cheloniidae; genus Lepidochelys; species Lepidochelys olivacea. The sequence goes on from NC_140412.1 coordinate 213,769,427, forward strand.
AAAATGTAAACTCAAACGCGTTATCGGCAACTTTTCTCTACATCTACACCAGTGGCTCAAACCACCACCAATGCCAATAGCATTCCTGCAGTTCTTTCTAACCATGTGTGTAGAATCATAAAATCATAGAATATCAGGGTTGGAAGGGACCTCAGGAGGTCATCTAGTCCAAACCCCTGCTCAAAGCAGGACCAATCCCTAATTTTTGCCCCAGATCCCTAAATGGCTCCCTCATGGTGGGTTTGTTTTCAAATGAGGGAGCATTCCATTCCTTCACAAGGGAAAAACAACAGTACTGTAAACCTGACAGATTAAGTCCAACAATCATTCCCTACTGAAAAGTGATTTAAAATCCTTCTCAGCTTCTGGCTCTATTTCAGAATAGCCTTTCCAGGGTCAGACATGGGCCCCTGGAAGCATCTAGGCCACCGGGAGCGGTAGTGCAATGGGGCAAGCTACCCGCAAGCCCTGTGCTAGCCTACTGTAGCCCGATTCAACACGCCTCCGGGGAGCCTCCGCCAGTCAGGCAGCTCTGGAGCCCCTGACAAAACTTAAAAGTGGCTTCCTCAAGGTGCAACTGCCAAGGGAGGGAGCCTGTAGTACTACTGCTGGCCACGCCCAGGGATGGATTCCGCTGCCAGTATAGCTGCACCCACTGGTAGAAGGGGATGCAGTTTATGTATGTAGTACCATCTGTAACGAAAAAGATGTATGCTCCTTCCACCTTGAATCCCAATGTTGCCAACCACAAGCCATTCAAAAATCACAAATCAGCCCCCCTCATCACGAAATTGACTTAATCTGATTTATCTTGTGACCCTTAAGCCTCTAGGGTTGGTGTTTTCAAGCTTTTCTCCACAACCATGAAGCTTCCTTTTTTCCCCCCTTTTCTTTTTTTTTTCTTTTTTTTAAATAAAAGCTGAGGTTCTTTCATGTTCACGTGACTCCAAGACCCGGGATTTTATGAAAAGCAGGAAAATTTGCAAGGGTTGACGACAATGTGTGCAAGCAAGTATGCTTATTAACACAGAGTTCCTGTTTTTTAGTACTAAGTGAATACACTATACAAATCCATGAGTTCAACATCACATACAGATGACAGATAACTGTACGCTATGGGTAGGCAGAGGTCCAGCACAAGGTCCTCTATACCACACATGGGGAACAGAAGTTGGAGTGGATGCACAGGACTGCCTATACGCAATGGAAACTATATCTGCACAAAGCCTAGAGGGATGTAGGCAAACCAAGAGTAGGCCAGGAAAGGAAGGTTTAAAGGATCCACGTTAGCAAAAGGACTGAAAACCCAGGGGTAACTCATGCAGTGGGGTCAAGGTTGTTATTCCAGCCCACTGGCTGGAACAGCAACTAAGAATGGGAAGAGGTAGCAGTCATGGGGAAGGTGGGGATTTTCAATCAGAACTAATACTGGCATGGGGCGGGGTAGATTTAACCTTCCTAACTTCTCTGCATTCCAGCCTAACAAGAGCCTGATCATAGGGACTTTATTTGGGAGGAGCAGATTTTAGCCTTCAGGAATAACAGCATAAATCAGCAAATCACAAGTTATCTATTTGCAGCATTTAAATTTACATTCTCATTCTCTTATGTTTGATATATAGTACAGGAATTATGTTTCTAAAAGCACACTTTCTTTTTATATGAACTTTCTTAGATTTTTGCTGCTACCCTGCATGGTGCTGAAGCAGCTACAGGTTATAAATTGCTTTCCACCTGCAGATAGGTCATTCTAAACATATATACTCTATTTGTTAAAAAAAAAAAATTAAGTCAAGTGGAACTTAATACTACTAATTTATCTTATTTTGTTACACAAAGCTTGAAGCAACACAGCCATAGGCACAATTACTGAAAGCTACAAAGGTGTCACTTCCACCATCAGTTGGAGTCATGTTTCCCTCGAGATGAGACACATTTTTTAAATTAAAACCAAGAATGAGTCTTAAAAAACTATCCATTGTAGCCTTCTTAATTTTCTTCCACACTGCCTGTCCCCTGCCAGAAACTTTCACTGCAGAGGGGAAAGGCTGCAGCAGCATGGAGTCACCAGGACCCCACACTGCTAAAAACAATGTGGGCTCAGGCATGTAAGGAGACATGTGGGGTATAAACACTAGGGGGTTCAGGTGATTAGGCACTCTACTCACCTAAGCCACGTCTCATCACCTACACAGCTACTTATACCTGTGCTAGCTGGGGATGCAGCGTCTGTACTCGAAATGCCACCGTAAGTGTAGACCTACCTCTAAATAGTAAAAAGCAGCCTGGTCACAGGCCGGGCCCTATTGAAAGCTGGGATCAGGTCAGCAGTTTATTTTAAGAGCTCCTTTTTTTTTAATTATTTCATTTGTCAAATTTTAAAAGAACTAGTCCCATGAAACACTGACCAACTATTTTATACTTTTGTGTCATATCATAGTCATTACCATATTACCTGTAATTGTTGCTTGTTACACTGTCTGGAGCAGTGGTTCTCACACATTTTTTTTTGGCGGACCATTTGAAAATTGCTGAGGGTTTCAGCAGATCACTTAATGATCTTTTCAAATGTTGTTTGTACCATTAGCTAACTATTGTAAAGCGCTTTAGATAAAAGCGCTGTATAAAAAAGCATCAATAACTAACTTTTTTTGTTCTACAAATAAAAGCACATAACTCATATTTTAATATCAGTAGTCTTACCTTTCTAATGCGATGGATGTGCCCTCTCTCCCCTGCCGCAGCAGCCCCCGAGCTGGGGCTGGGAAGGAGGAGGGTCTCTCCCCCGTCACAGCAGCCACAGAGCTGAGACTGGGAAGGAGGGCCATCTCTCCCCGGCAACCACAGCACTGGAGCTGGGGAAAGTTGCCTCTTTCTCTGACCGCTGCAGCTCTGCATGTCCCAAATTCACCCCGCCCCCTCTTCTCACCTCACTGCCCCCTCCCACCTACCCACTATTCCCTCCTCCCCCCCCCAAAGCCACCACCTCACCTTACATGTGCATCTTCTCCAGGGTCCAGGCACCTAATTAGTGAAGCCACACCTGCGCGGCTCCACTAATTAGGTGGGTGATCCTTCATTCTCTAGTGTGCGGCCACCCAGATGTACACCTTAGAGGGAACTATCAGTGGACCACCTGAATGGAGTTCGTGGACCACAGTTTGCGAACCTCTGGTCTAGAGCTCTCACTGTTACCTTATACTCCCACCCCTCCACCTGTCTTTTGTATCTACCTGCTGTCTATCATCTTAAAACTCAGCCTGTACGCTCCTCTGGGCAGGGACCATCTTTCTGTTATATATTTGTATAGTGCCTTTTATAGTGGGGCCCTGACCTCCAGGAGCTCCGCCAATAAAAAAAAATTCAAAATATTTGACCTAAAGAAGTCAGTGCCCCTGTATTGTCTAGATCTGGAATCTGATCATATATTCACAGTACAGGAAGAATGATACCTGCATAGCAATTATGGCCCAGAGTCCAGAACTGCATGGACGCATGTTGGGCCAGTTTGTGGCTGGCCTGCCATGTAGGTGGTAGAAAGGGTGGGAACAGTAAAGGTAGGCTGCTTTCCTTTCCCTTTCCCCTACCTCTACTTCTCCATCTCCTTGCACAGAGACAGGTGCAAATAAACTCCCTCCTAAGGCCCCTCAGGGAGAGTTGCCACACAAAGGTCAGAGCTGGTCACCCATGCAGCATTGTATCTACCTAAGGAGCAGCAAGGTCTCACTATAGGCCTGAGCACACTAGGAGGAATCACACCTCATCCAGCATCGTCCAGTGAGCATGTGGCATGGCTTCACCTATCAGGGACATCAAGTGTAGACTAAGGAGGTAACTTGAGCCTGTGTTTAGAAGCCAGGACTGTTCTCGGCTCTGCCATCATTGACCATTTCACTCCTTTGCATTCTCTCTCCCCTTCCCCCCCCTCGTCCATTTTGACTATTTAGACTGCAAGATCTATGTTGTTATACACCATCTAGCACAAATACGGCCCTGAACTGGATTGGAGACCCTAGGTACTATTGTAATATAACCAGTAATAGAAATAATTAATAATCCAACTCCCACCAAAGTCAACAAGAGTCTTTCCAATGACCTCAACAGAAGTTGGATTAGATACTATGCATGTGCAATTCTGAAAAGTGAAGCCTGTGGATATTTTTATTAACAATAGTTCCATAGGATAACGTGGCAGTCTAGTGGCAGCACAAAGCAGTGCCATAAAAAGATACCCATTTAGGTCTCCAGCACCAAGGCCAGAAGGTTTTTATGATGTCAGTAAACATCCCAATCCACTAACACACACGCAGTAAAATGTAATAGCACCATCGTTCACTCTCTCCCTTTTTCTCTCTGAATTAAGAAACTGATATTTCCTGACCCATCTCCAGGGTGACAATTTGGGACAAATGAATTATGTACACTTAAAAGTGTATTATAGGCAGGGCTAGTAGTTCTGCCATTATTAAAGTTGCCTGATACCTCCCATCGTAACTTTGCCAATCTTTAACCAGTTGGAATGAAATTTTACACACTGTGTGTCTCTGCCTCAAGCTGAATTTTTATGGGGAGGGGGAAGAAATCAGCAAACAATCTAGCTGTTTCAAGAATGAGGCAGGGGAGGGGAAATATTTTTGCCCACATTAAAAAAATTCTAGCAACTTTTTCTTTGAACAGCTCTAGCACCCCGCATTCTGGAGCATGTATTGAAATCTGCCAGGGATGTCTTTCTGTCAGATATGTGCCTTTTGCTGTTCCTGTGAAAATACAAGTTACAAGCCTTTGGAAAAAAAATCTCAGTTCACACATGCTCAGTAAAGACTTACCAGAGTCTCACAGCTAAATTCCCCAAAGATTCCATCTGCACTGGGCATGCTCCAGCCTGGGGCTAAATAGGATTTTCCTGCAACTGCAGCTCTGGGCTGCTGTAGGCAAGGCCAGGGCTGGACACCAGAACTGAGAGCAGGCAGACTATTTCTGCTGTTGTCAAGGTTCCTTCCCGACTCTGAACTCTAGGGTACAGATGTGGGGACCTGCATGAAAAAAACCCTAAACAAAACTGGGGACAAGGAGCTAGGGAGAAATAGGAATGACTGGTCAAGGAGACTGGGACTAGGATGAGAAGTCTGTGGAATGGAAACTGAGACTGACTGGGATGCAGAGAATGATACTTGGGACAAAGACCAGGAATGGGGAAGAGGGACAGAATGGGGAGAGGACAGCACAAAGGAAGTTAAGCTTGGGGAGATGGGCAGAAGTGTCTATCCATTAGAGCAGAGACCCTCAGAGTCTGGAATGTAACCCAAGTAGGGTGACCAGGTGTCCGATTTTCAACAGGAACACCTGGTCAGAAAGGGATCCTGGTGGCTCCACCCAGTACTGCTTACCGGGCCATTAACTGTCTGGTTGGTGGCGCCACGCAGTGGGGCTGGCAGGCTCCCTGCGACTCTCTGTGCCGCGTGGCCCCTGGGAAGCAGCCAGCATGGCACCTCTCCAGCTCCTAAGTGTAGGGGCAGCCAGGGGTCTCTGCATGCTGCCCCCGCCCCAAGTGCTGCCCCCAGAGCTCCCATTGGCCGGGAACCACATAGCCGCCTAGCCACGCCTAGGCATTGGAACAGGAGGGGGACATGCTGCTGCTTCCAGGAGCTGCTTGAGGTAAGTGCCGCCTGGAGCCTGCACCTCTGAGGTCCCCCCGCATCCCAACCCCAGCCCCAGCCCTGATCCCCCTCCCACCCTCCGAACCCCTTGGTCCCAGCCCAGAACACCCTCCTGCACCCCAAACCCCTCATCCCCAGCCCACCGCAGATCCTGCACCCCTAGCCAGAGCCCTCACCCCCCACCCATGCCCCAACCCCCTGCCCCAACCCTGATCCCTCTCCCGCCCTCCGAACCCCTTGGTCCCAGCCAGGAGAACCCTCCTACACCTCAAACCCCTCATCCCCTGCCCCACATCAGAGCACGCACCAGCAGCTGGAGCCTGCACCCCAATCCCCTGACCCATCCCAGAGCCCCCTCCTGCACCCCAGATCCCTCATCCCTAGCCCCACATCAGAGCCCGCACCCCTAGCCAAAGCCCTCACACCCCAAATGAGCAAGTGAGTGAAGGTGGGGAGAGCGAGCAACAGAGGGAGGGGGGAAGGACTGAGAAGGGGTGGGGCCTGAGCAGGGCCTTAGAGGAGGGGTGGTGCAAGTTGACAACCCTAAACCCAAGATTCCCAAGTCTCACAATTCCTCTGCTATCAATAAATATTTTTGAAACACAGTGGCAAAGCATGTTTTATCCCCCTCTATAGCTAGTCTACACTGAAGATGATAACTTACTACAGCTATCAGTTACTCTGTTAGCTCAAGTGGCAGAAGTCTGTGTCGTGGATCAAAAGGTTCCAACCCTGCTGATGACTCATGTGGGTATCAATACAGTGTCTCATGTGGAATTTCGGGGTAAGGGCGTGTTCCAGTTTGTTTTTTTAAAAACCTAGGAAATTACATACACTCAAAAAACCTTTGTTAAAAGAACATTAAGTTTGCAAATAAAGCATTCAAAGGTTACTAAATGCCACAATTAAGGCTGCCTAGTCAACCTTAATTTAGCCCCCTGGTGCATATGCATATGAAGGAGTCTTTAATTACATGATCACATGCTGTTTTTTCCACAGGACCCCAGCCTCATTCAGTGTACAGAATTAACAGTGATTACTTAATAAGCAGCTATTCAATATTTTGTTTTCTCCTTGATGTTCAATGTGAAACCCCATGGCATTAAAAAGCTACTGAATGAAATCCTGGCTTCATTGTAGTCAATGGGAGTTTTGCCACTAACTTCAATGGAGCCAGGATTTCACCCAGTGTAATCTCAATATAATCTTGGTTAAAGCACAAGAGCTTTCCCGTGGATGAGGCAGGGATACATTAAGGTGACAGGTACCTTAGAAATACCATGGATCAATCTTGCCTCCATGTAATTTTACAGTATTGTATGTAACCCTTCTGCCCGTCAGAGTTGGCAGCAACAAGGGCCGGGTTCAATATCTAGGGGATCCATTCCAATAACACAATGCAAACCGGCTCGAGCCCCCACCCAGTGACCTGGGACAAATATATACCACCCCCGCTGGGTGCCTCCAAGAGGCAATACTTCCCCTCTCGCAAGCACATAGCCTGAGTGTAGCAAAAAGCCTTTTAATAACAGAGAGAAACAATGTGGCATTATGTTGGGGAAACACCACCAACAGGATTCGTAACACAACCCATGAGCAAAAAAACCCACCCCAAGCAAATTGGGGCATGCCCCTTTCCCTTTGGTTCTTGAGTCCGGCAACCCCAAATCACCCAAAGTCCCAAAAGTCCAATGACCCAAAAGTCTCTGCCCCTGGTCAGGGCAGCCCCAGAGTTCGAAAGTTTATCTGTGGAGCTTTACCTCTCAACCTGGGTGGAGATGGGACGGGGGTAAGAGGCACCTTACATGATCTGAAGCTGACCGCCCCACAGCTCCATAGGCCTCCGCTCTACCAGCCGCCCCACGAACTCCTTCGCTCAGCTCCGCTCCGCTCCGCAGCCCACAAGCAGCTCCCGCCGTCCCACAAACTACTCCACCAGCTGGTCCACAAACTGCTCCGTGTCCGACCAGCAGCTCCCGCCGTCCTACGCACTGCTCTACCAGCCTGTCCACAAGGCACTCCAGCCGTCCCGCAAACTGCTCCACAATATATCTTCAGGCTCCCCCGCTACTTAACACAACACTCAGTGATTTCAGCTCTTAGGTGAATTCAGCTTGTAGTAGGGGAGCCTCAGTGCTGGTACACTATTAGCCCAAAGTGAGCTCAGCAGCCTGTAACTAGACTCCTAATGGAATCAAAATTAGCTCTGATATTCCACAGTGGAGAGAGAAGGAAGTGCAATTAGCATGTAAGACCCTCACCAAGGGGCCCATGCCACCAAGTATTAATACTTATCCCCAGCCTCTCTCCATTCACAGAGTTTTAAAACCCATGACCCTTGCCTAGCGAGTGCTATTTAGTTGATGGTGAGTCCCTCCATAATAACAAAAGGCCAAGTACAGTTCCAAGCACAGTTCCCATAATCAGGGTAATAACAATTTATTCTTCCTGCCCCAATAACAGAGACACTGGGGATCCCACAGCAGCCAAAGTGACCATTTGGGCAGCTATGGCCTCATTCTAGGCGGGGTGGGTGTGTCTATGCAAATGAGATCGGCCCCTGAAGTTCTTTTCCACAACTTGCCACACCTCTCCACCAGATGGCAGGGTGGAGCTCATCCTGACGCTGCTTACATGTACATAAGATAAAAACAATGTGATCTCATACCCTGCAGATTTACAATGTACAAAGATGAAGATTAGAACAGATGAACACAATTTACAAATGCTCCATATATATGAAGGTAAGAAAGAATTAACCATTTTCTATCATCCATTTGGAATAAGAACTGAAACCACTGAAGAGATAATCCATTTATACACAGGTCAAGTGCACTGAGTAGTTCATACTGTATTTCTTGAAAAAGTCAACTGAGAGAGGCACTAATTGTTCATTCAAACCAGATACAATCCAGTCGGCTACTCCCAAGATTTTGCAGTGTTTTGGTTTTTTTCCCCCACTCATTCTTTGATTGTGTAGCCCAACAGGAAAAGGAAGGAAGCTATGCAACTTGGGGTTATAATAATTGTTAGATATGAAACTTTTCAATTTTTCCACTTTCCAATTGAATGCCATAACTGTGGGCAGTGGAGCATGACTGGTAGTTTCAATAAGTCATCCACAACTTTTGAAAATCAGACCGTGCCTTTTGGGTACTCTAGAGTGCTTGTACAGTACACCCTTGCTATAACACCCTTCATTATTACAAAACTTCAGCTATAACAAACCTGGTCCCTGGATCCCTACTGCAGTACAATACCGTACTGTTAAATAAATAAATAAATATGTTGCACACGCATGCACAATTTTTATCTAGCCTCATACGTTGGGGCTAGGGCCAACTCCTCAGTTTCTGCCCTTGAGCCCGTCTCCCTCACTTCCCAGGGCTGAAGCTAAAGTCCCAGGCCCAGCTGTCCAGGGCTGACAGCCTGAAGCCGAGCCCCAGCTCTACCACCCATTCATTTTAATTGTCCTTTTGCTGTAATGAACAAAAGGCTTGGGTCCTGACAGGTTCATTATAGCGAGGCTGTACTGTAGTAAGATTAGTGCTGTTTTAAATTCAACAGTGATTCCATTTTACAGATAGCCATTTTTGCCACAAAACAATTTTACTGAATGACCTAATTACAAATAGTTAGAGACACTAGATTACCATACGGTGACTTCACATTCAATTTTTTATAAAAAAAAAAAACAACCTCTACACAGAATGGAAAGATTTCTTTATATTAGGGGTGGACACAAACACCAACCACCACCCAACAATGGCTAATTCTTTTAATAAATCAGAGTTCCAGTTTTAGTCTATTAGGGGTAAATATTCAGCATGAGGCACGGTCATAAACACACAACTCTTAACGTTAATGGAAGTCAGTTAAAGACCCATTGGGAGTTGAGTACTGTGCACCTAGCAGGAATAGACCCTACAAACAGAACTCATATCACTACTACCCTGCTCATCAAACTGAAGAGGTCTCCTTTATGGCATTTGGAATGACAGTAGAAACTTCAATAGGCACCCATAATCCTCTTCCTCCTAGTAACGAGGGTCAATTTGACACCTTGCATTAAGAGCCAAATCATCTCCAACTGGAGTAGAGAGTTACACCAGGAATAAATCAACTAAAGATCAGCAATATACATTAGAAAACCACCATGCAAAGTGGAGGGCTGTAACATGTACGGTATATGAGAAAAGCACAGTAATACATTTCATATTTGTTGCCAAGGGGACACATACAAAACCATGAGACTACAGAGCCAAAAAGCAGAGCACAACTCCTTCAAGAAAGCAGAAGGAGAAGTCAACAACAGCCTTAACGTTCAGATCATCTAGTCCTCTTCTACAAAATTTGTTCTGCTCAGACCCAGAACAATAGTGACTTGATTTTTAAATCAGGCCTCCATTATCGGAGGCATATTTTGTATCCACAATAAATTACGTCCATCAGTTTTGACCGCAGGTCATTCAAGCTTTTTCCTGACAATTATTGCAGATGCAAAATTGTGTTTGCAAAAATGGAGGCCAAGTTTGAAATTCAGGCCACTTTTTGAGGCACTAATGTGGATACCGTTATTCCTCATTTCCATCACAATATCTCTGATATTGCTTTTAAAAAAAAATCTTAACTGAAAAACATTCCTAAATTGAGCTGCATGATATCCTCCACAAAAAATTCAGTTAAGAGCCCTGCTTATTATTACAATTTCTTTCTTGTTTTATGCTAATTATTTTCACAAAAGCCAAAAGCAGACATAAATAAAATCACCTGCACAGTGTTATGTTTTTAAAGTGGAGGTGAACTGGAGTGTGGGCTATATGGGACATTGTGCAGATTTGATTCTCACTCCTCAAAGCAGTGGAGAGTAGGCGTGTTCCATATTAACTTTTCTTTCTCTAGAACGATGGGTATTGGCTGTACCGCTCACAGTTCATCTCCTGCCAGCTGAACCAGAACTAGCTCATTCTACTGACATCAGATAAAGCAGGTGCTCAGACTTATATTAACTAAGCATGTGCCTACAAAGAAAAACATAGCAGAGGATGACTGCGTGGGCAAGTATCCTTCCACCATAGGGATATGATGAGCAATGAAGCTCAAACTCAGATTGTTCAAACACGGCTATAATGTAAAGGTGCACAGTAATTTAATGCACAAGTATACAAATATTAAGAAAGAATAAAAATATGTTAAATATGTCTATTTGTGTTTCATTATGATTATTTGGCTCCTAAACAAGTCATATGGAAAACATTACACAAGAATTACAGAATCATTCAGTTTGTAATCGAACTGAGATAAAATATCCACACAATATAATTTCTTCATGCATACTCCTGTATTTCATTTCATATGACAGTCAAATCTTAATTACATGAAACTGGCATATGGGTCACTTGCCACCTCTAGTTCGGCTTTGAACACAGACACAGAATGAAGAATTCTGCAAAATTACAACAAATGTTAATATTCTGTGACATCTGAAAAAACTGACCTGGCTGTGTTGTGGAGCTCATCGTTGCTGATGAAACGATAAATTGTTAACAGATTGAGCCCAAATCTCGGCAGCAGTAGACCAGGCTGTAATGTTCTGGCCAAGATGAGGTGAATCTGAAGATGAAATCTAAAGATGAAAAACATAGATCTGTGCATTAACAATATACTATCCGTGCACACTTTAGCCAATTCTTCTAAACAAAATTTCTTCTACAATCATGCTCTGTAGGTTCAAGTAGCTATGGCCCCAAAAAACAAAACTTTAAAACTAAACATCCTCAAACTTTAGGAAAGTTCAAATTCATCTAAATTTGCAGCTTAGGCCCATCTCTAGTTTCAAAATTAGCTTGGAAAAAAAAAGTCAAAGGCATGATTTCTCTTACCATGAGGTCAGAGGATTAACTGTGGAAACTGAAAGGCCTGAGGATAAAGTAGGTGAATTAGTATCTTTCAGTTAAACAATGGCTAATTCACAATCTGTTTCCTAATTTAGGCTTTCGGTTTCTGAAACAGTTTCACATTGGGAACTCTTTCCAGCAAATATACAGTCTTAATTTCTAATGTTTACCTTGTTTAGAAATAGACAAATTTCCTTGCTGAAATGTGTAGCATCACTGAATGGATCTCTTACTACTAACTAATGACATCTATGACACCGTCAGGGAAATGCCGCTAGTAGGGTGGGCTGGCTTGAGAGTAGGTCAAGAAAGTTCATAGAAATCATAGAATATCAGGGTTGGAAGGGACCTCAGGAGGTCATCAAGTCCAACCCCCTGCTCAAAGCAGGACCAATCCCCAACTAAATCATCCCAGCCAGGGCTTTGTCAAGCCTGACCTTAAAAACTTCTAAGGAAGGAGATTCCACCACCTCCCTAGGTAACGCATTCCAGTGTTTCACCACCCTCCTAGTGAAAAAGGTTTTCCTAATATCCAACTAAACCTCCCCCACTGCAACTTGAGACCATTACTCCTCGTTCTGTCATCTGCTACCACTGAGAACAGTCTAGATCCATCCTCTATGGAACCCCCTTTCAGGTAGTTGAAAGCAGCTATCAAATCCCCCCTCATTCTTCTCTTCCGCAGACTAAACAATCCCAGTTCCCTCAGCTTCTCCTCTTAAATCATGTGTTCCAGTCCCCTACTCATTTTTGTTGCCCTCTGCTGGACGTTTTCCATTTTTTCCACATCCTTCTTGTATTGTGGCGCCCACAACTGGACACAGTTCTGCTGTTAGACTGAATTTTTTCATACCCTTCCAGAATATTACAGTCAGAGCAAAAGCAAAAAGAAGCAAAGCTTTTGTAATACTTTACCTACTAAAAACTGAAAGTTGCAGATATGTTACACTTTCAGAGGTATATTTTCATTCCAGCATGATACGAATAGCATAATGCACAACCTTCTATCTCCAGTTGCAGTGCTTTGTAACTGTGACTACCTTATTCAATCAGTGCTGTAGATGTGTCTGAAGATATTTTAATGCTGTATTTTGTCAAAATGTTTTTTTAGACACTAAGGGGTTTCAAGCAGAGCTGAGATGAATTTCAGCTAATAAATTAGAATGACAAAATTTGGTAATTTTGCATTATCAACATTAGCTATGCAGGGAGAGAGAGTCTCACCTGTTTAGATGAAGAACCTGTATTAGTGTCACCATTAAAGACATAATTCACACAGATCTGATACTTGGATATACCTGGCATTCAGATATCTAATATTCAGATAAGGTGGTGGTGGGGAGAGTGCAGCACAACGTTACGAAAAGCTAAAACTTTCCAAAATTATATTTGAATCAAAATTCTTTACCATGAGTCACATCAAGAGGCAAGTGTCCTCAACTCAATGAAGGCTGCTACTAAACCTGAATAGTTCCTAAGATTAGTCTGCGCCGTGTATTTTTTCTCCATTTACAAGGCTAGAGTAAATGCTACTGTGGGGAATCACTGTACTATCCAAGATCGAAGGTTTCACACAAAACAAAAAGGCAGTGTCTTGGATCAGAACAACTATTATTCAATTCATAGAGCTAACAAGTGTGCTAGTGGCTCCATAGCAAAGAAATAAAAATACAATTCCTGCCTCAGAAAACTAACAAAGTTAAGCATAAAATTCTGCAAACACTCAGATATGAACTCCTACAGCAAATACTCCTATTGACTTCAATACAACTGCTTAGATAGCTAAACTAACATGCATAGAACGTTAGGCCCTAAATTTCAGACAAACAAGGAGGGGATAGAACAAGAATGAATGAGGCTTACAGCACTTATGGTCAAGAGTCTGTCACAGGTATTTTTAGTAAAAGTCAGGGACAGGTCACAGGCAATAAACAAAAATTCACAGATGCCCACAACCTGTCCCTGACTTTTACTAAAAATACTCAGGGGAGGGAGGAACACAAAGAAAGCCCTGCCAGGGTTTGCAGCTGCTCCAGTCCACCACTGCCCCTGTGGCAGGGGGCTGACCCCCAGCCACTGCGCCAGTCAGCTGTTCCAGAAGTCCCAGGACTAGCAGCTGCTCCAGCCTTCCCCCAGGCGGGGAGGGATAGCTCAGTGGTTTGAGCCTTGGCCTGCTAAACCCAGGGTTGTGAGCTCAATCCTTGAGGGGGACATTTAGGGATCAGGGCAAAAATTGGGGATTGGTCCTGCTTTGAGCAAGGGGGTTGGACTAGATGACATCCTGAGGTCCCTTCCAACCCTGATATTCTATGATTCACAGAAGTCCTGGAACATCACATACCATGACAGAATCATAGCCTTAATTATGGTTACATAACGATTCATTTTAAGTGCATGCATATCTTAGTAGTTTAGATAAAGTTTCTCTCTTTGGGGGGAGGGTTCCTTGAAATAACTACCATAATGGTATAAAATAATAAATTGTAATGACTCATTTACTGTGGGCATTATCAAAGGAGTCCTAGATATGGTGGCTGAAATAGTGCTTTGGTAGTGTTTTCAAGGAGGGGTTTTAAATCATGCTTTGAAATGAAATAAAACAAAACAATTGGGGTCTTTTAATTTGCTCCAAATGTTACAAAAGCACTATTTCAGCCACCATATCTAGGGCTACTATGTTAAATTTTATATGATGTGCTGTCCTGATCCTGCTTAACACTTGGGAGAAGGCTGACAGAAGTCATGTTTTTAATTCAGTAAGTGACAACTCCACCTTGTTTACAAGGAATGTCCACTGAACTACTGAAAGAAAAAAGCCATCCAAAGAGGAAAAAAAGTTTACCAGAGATCCAGACACCATTTTGGTTATCACCAGCTGGGAGAAAAATGCCCATCACTTCAGAATGATGGATCTGATGGGTTGAACGGGCCGTTCAATTGCATCTAATATTAGAGGCAAAACCAAAAGGTGTTTGACTTTTTCCCCAAAAAAAGGTTAAACTACTTTTTGTATTTGAGAGAGTTTTACCATTAGTGTCAATTTACATGTACTTTGCGACACCCAATTGTTTAAGTATTTAGTTAACATTCAGTGCTTCATCAGTAAAAGTTAACAATTGTGGTTGTCTGCATTGTGGAAGTCATTTCACCGACGTTCATTATTAAACTGCTTCTTTTTAGAGCCTTGATATGAAATGGAAAACCCTTGAATTCCAAGATACTGATAAAGAGAATCAGCACTGAATATTTATTGGAGGATAGATTTGCTGAAAATAACTCTTGTATAACTAAGTATTTTGCTAGGATCCGTATAAAATACCTGCATAGAAGTCTTTTATAAATTCCTCTCCACTGGTAATATATTTTACAAAATGACAACTGGCATCCTGCCTAAAGAGACAGTATATTTCCATTTCTTTCTTTCAAATACAGAGTTTTTATTTCTAATATAGTACAATATTTGGTTTGAAGAGTTGTTAAAATCAAACCCGGACAACAAGATTCATGTTTTCAGAGCTCCCATTTAGTCCCATGAAACATACCAGACCATCACTTACAGAAGTACAGATGCAATCCAATCACTCTCATTCAAATACACTTACATTTTAAAAGCGGGTATACTTCATTTCTCTTAGTGAGATGGGATGTGCAGAGAAATACTGGAGGGAATATCATATTGTGAACTACAGTACAAAGTGCAGTCCCAGATGTATTTTAGTGTTGTGTTTGAACTGAAGAGAATCAGAATAGTGCTGGCATTAGGTCAACATTTTATGTGCGGCACTCTAATTCTCCTTGAAGGGTAATTCCATCTCCCCAACTCCTCCACACCCACAAGTAGAGGTGCAAAGGTCCTGACCCCAGCAGAACCATTAGTGTTCCATGTGCAAGGAGTGGTTCAGGATGCTAGGATCCTATACAGATCTGCACTCTACATGCCCCAGGATGGTGGGTGGTGGTGAAGGATAGCTCAATGCAGGCCCAGTGGATTCACCAGCCATTTCCTTCATAGAGGGAAGACAGTGGAGCAGGTGCTGCAAAGGTTAGTGCCATCCTGACCAGCCTCAGAGGTGATAGATTTCCTTTCCCTATGGTCACAATAAAGCTTAGATGCTTCTTGTGATTGTAACTAGGTACAACATTTTTAGACAGAAATGTGAATTTCAAGTTAACGTTGTTCCTTTAAGCACTGTCCTCTTCTTTCACCCCAATTCCCCAGACCACTCACTCACTCCCATTCTTTATGTTGTGCCTATATTGCAAAATTTGAGAGAATATGGTTTCTAAAATAGGATGCACTGAATAGAAATTAACAGAATTTAGATAAAATAGACGTATCTATTTCCAATCCCTCCCACCCCGAGCAGATGAACATTTGTGTGTGTGTGCGCTTTCAAAATGCACCCAGTGGCATATACTTTTGAAATAATTTCTTAAGGAGGAAATCTCCAGAGCCCCCTCCAGAAGGATTTTACACCTTTCTCTAAAATACTTCCCTTTGAAAAGTGTATGAGGAAATTATGCATAGATTTTACAAAAAAAGATACAGCATGCTGTACTCCCTGAAATTATAAACAGGTTGGCATCCCTCATAACATGTTAAGTAATCAGAATCTCTTTCCATCTATTTTTGCTTTTCTTTTTCTTTTTACAAGAGTAGCTTCTGTTTATCACTTGCTGCAAAAGTTCTCTTTTATTTTGACCTCAAATTCTCTGGCCCTTTGACCTCAAGTAGCACAGAAAATACCCTTCCTCCTAAAGCTGTTGTATATGAATTTTTTAGACCCAAATCCTTTGTTAGTACTGATAGAGTCCATATTGTCCAATAATATAATGGGTTTTGCAGTGTGCTATAGTTGGAAATACAGTATTAAAAAATTCTATGGCTTCAAAAACAAACCCTACCCTCTTATCACCTTCAACAACAACTATCCCTACAGGGCAGCAAGAACAGGCCTCTTCAACATAAAAACGGACTTATTCCAAATTATGGAAGTTAACACCATAATTATGAAGAGGTATCAATGTCATATATGGTGGAACCTGCTCATAAAATACTCTGATACAGTGAAAATCTATTGAAGATGGATCAAATTGACTGCAACATTGTATAGCAACAGAAAGACCACAATTCAGGTTACAGCAAACTTTGAAACTTAGATAGCGGTAAACTGACCCCTGTGCAGACAGACAGCACTCCAAGTCTACACCACTCAAGTCCTGCATAAACCATAAAAATTAGACTAGGAAATAAGATGGTATAAGGGCATGGAGACAAACAGTTCCAGGGTAGAGGTCAGGAGTCTAAAGAAATGCATACGTGAAACTGAAACAAACTGGTTTTAAAAAACACCTGTGTTTATTTTGGTTTTAGTACATTTTACATTTATATATTAACAAAATTAATACAGTAAGATAAGAATGAAGTATGTGTAAAGCCATTAGGCCTGAGGCCTGTTCATAGAGTGCAATATGCATTTATTTCTAGCTCTAAAAAACAAACTATGGCCCAAATTCTGCAATGACCTCTGGGCAATCAGATTCTTGCACCTGCACCTTAGTCATTGTAGGATTGAGGACTGTAGCAGGGTGGTCACCCCGCTCCGGCCCTGAAGGGGTTAAAACAGCCCTGGGAGAGAGCTTCCCTGGGGCAGCCAATAGTAAAAGCAGCCCTGGAGAAGGCTGTGGCTGGTAATGAGAGGAGTGAGAACAGCTGGGGGAAGCTGACTGTGTAGCTGACCACAGCTGTATCCAGCTCAATAAGGGCCCAGCTGGCCCTTATAAGAGGGCTGTGGGCCAGAGGCAAAAGGAGTCTCACTCTAGCCCTGGATGGGAAGGGTTAGCTGCCTGAGAGTAAGGTACCTGAAGAGGAGCTGGGGAGGCCTCCAGCCTGATAAACCCCAGGCTGCAGGCCTTAGTGAAGGACTACAAAGGTACTGGGGGGGCCTGAGGATAGGCAAAGGCAGCAGGTCCTAATCCCTTGCCAGTGATGAGTGGCCATTACACTACAGTCTGCCCCAGTGCATGGGGGCTAGATGATGACTGGCAGTAGCCACTGAGGCAAGGTGGGTTTAGAGGGTTGGGGGTTCCCCAGGGA
Source organism: Lepidochelys olivacea (assembly GCF_965140295.1). Taxonomy (NCBI): domain Eukaryota; kingdom Metazoa; phylum Chordata; order Testudines; family Cheloniidae; genus Lepidochelys; species Lepidochelys olivacea. The sequence continues at coordinate 213,787,078 of NC_140412.1, forward strand.
GGGGAGACCCAGAGTGTGGGGATACTGCTGGGGCAGAACCCCAAGGTAAAGGGCACTGGGGTCTGGGAGGGACATGGGGCCAGCAGCAAGTGAGATGTTGGCCTACAGATGGTGCTCTGTAAGCTGGAAAAGAGCTAATTCCCAGATGACCTGCAGGAGGTGTCCTACCAGTGAGTCATCACCTCGCTACAGGGACCAAAAACAGGGTAAGAGGTTGGTAAAGAAAAACATGATCCCACTGAGTGCACATTATGTCTATAAAATAATAAGAAGCTGGTAAATATACATTGGGTATGACTAAAAGTAGGGCAGCTCCTCACTAGGGAGTCAAGAAATGCACATCTCTCTCTGTGTAACTTATGTCATTGTACTTTCCCCTTATCTTGCATATAAATTGGGGAAAGAATGAATTTATCACTATTTGAACAACCCACTCGCCCAATCATAAGTGGGGAAAATACTTGATTTCTATCTCCTCAGCTTGACTTTTAGCTTCTAAAATATATACAGGGATCTATCCCTGTTTGACAGCATTATTTCACCCTCTCTTCCTAATACACAAAGTGCATGGTGGTTGAATGAGTGTTCCTGCTACTGAGGTAAGAGGACTTACTCCCAGTACTGACTCTCATGCTTAAAATTTAAGCACAAGTTTAGTCCCATTGAAGCCAATGGAACTACTCACATGCTTAATTTAAGCTTGTGTTTCAGCACCTGTCTGAACTGGGGCCTAGACACATTAGACAGTGGGGAGGGTGCCAGCGTGGGGAGAGGGGGGGAGACACACAACATCCAGAAGATCCCACAGGATTTGTGGGCAGTTCCCACAGCATGTTCCCAAATGGAGACACCCCAGTCTCCTGACAACAATCAGGAAGAAACTTATGCAAGCTGAACCTTGGAAGAGATGTTCTCTGCTGTAGTTCCCTTCCTTGAGTTTCACACCAAGGAGGAAGAAGAGGTAGGGCAGAGTTGGCTACTGAACTCAATAATATTTTACAAATAGATTATTTTGAAAGAACTTCTGGTATGAAGAACTCTATGTATCTTTTTCTTTCCCCACTTTGCTTTTCCAGGAATCAGGCAAAGCAAGCACATTGCACCAAGTCTGGACTGAAGTCCAAGGAGCACAACTCCACCTATATCAACAGAGCTCATCTGCTTACACTCATGCTGAGTTCAACCTAATTATCCTCTCCTTTGTCTGGAGTTTGCCCATTGCCCTAAAAACATAGGATTTCTGAAAAATTAAGAGGAGACTAAATATCATTTAAACACTGATATTGTGTTTATTACAGTAGGGCCTAGGAATGAACCAAGATCAGGATCCCCTTGTACAAATAAAGTAGTTGACAACCCCTTCCCCAAAGAGCTTACTCTCTAAATAGGCAAGACAGACACAATGGAGGGGAAAGGGATATAATTCCCTATGCCTAAAAATGTAGGGTCTTAGACCAGAACATTAAGGATTTACACAAACTGAATAAAATCCCAACAACAGTATCTGTCTAGAGCAGTGGCTCTCAACCTTTCTGACAACTATACCCCTTTCAGGTGTCCGGTTTGTCTTCTATATCCCCCAAGTTACCTCACTTAAAAACTACTTGCTCACAAAAAATCAATGGGAGCCGTGATCGGCCAAACCTGCAGACGCGGCAGGTAAACAAACCGGTCTGGCCCGCCAGGGGCTTTCCCTGAACAAGCGGCTGACCGGCTTTGAAAACCACTGGTCTAGAGCACTAGCAAAAAATGGTAGTTTTAAGGAACTGGAAATGGATAGGCAAATTGAACTCTTTGGAACAGTCTAATAGATAGCAACAGACACACAAAATAGTGTGTTACCCTTGGCTCATCTTTTATATCAAAAGTTTAGAAGCTTTTTTTTAAAAAGAATTAAAACATCTTTTTTAGATTAAAAAGAAAAGGAGGACTTGTGGCACCTTTGAGACCAACAAATTTATTTGAGCATAAGCTTTTGTGAGCTACAGGTCACTTCATCGGGTGCATGCAGTGGAAAATACAGTGGGGAGATTTTATATACACAGAGAACATGAAACAATGGGTGTTACCATACACACTGTAACGAGAGTGATCAGGTAAGGTGAGCTATTGCCAGCAGGAGACAAAAAACCTTTTGTAGTGATAATCAAGGTGGGCCATGATAACGAACCTCGATGAGGAGTGTGAGTAGCTAACATACAGCCCAGGAAGAAGGATGAAGATATTGAGGTGACATGATTTTAATTTCATGATCTCCTTATTCGTTTTATCCCTTTGACTTAAGAGGTAGTTTTTTAATTATGTATTTTATTACATTGTACTCTGCCTGAGCACTTCAAGAAGGATTATGAACAACAATTATCTTTATGAGAGTCAATAATGTTTCCAATTGTTGTTTTTTTAGTAGTTCTTCCTCATGTGTAATAATCTTTAGTGTTATCTTGCTTTAGACTTCATTGCTATCAAGAGTGCCGCCTTCTCCCCCTGCCCCCGCATACTATCTCTGTTCCCTCCTGCGTTGTTAAATTTAATACAGAATTTTCAGTCCTTCCATTTACATTGATTTTTCAGAAGTGCTCAGGTTTGGCCTAACTCTGCTCCTTATGAAGTCAACAGAAGTTTTACTGCTGTCTTCAATAGGAGCAGAGTTGGACCAAGGCTGATGGCTTCTGAAAATCCCATGCTAGAAGCATAAAAATAAATATATTTCTCTAATTTCAGTGCAACAACTGTAATGATCTTGGAGTTCATTAAATAACAAACCAATGACTGAGCAAGGAATAAAACTTCAAAAAAACAAACTAGAGAACGTCTTTGGTGAACTGCTTGCACACAGCCAGGCGGCGTTCCCAACTCCTGCCTCCATTTGCATCTCCAAATACCTATGTTCATAATACTGTCCCTTATTAGGGAGCATCTCTAAATTATGATCTTCTACAAATCTCTCTACAACACCAGGTAAGTGTTTGGGGTTTTTCTGGTTTTGTTTTTAATATAGCTATTTACAGAGCTGTGCTAAATTCAGTGGTCTTGATATGCAAAGGGTTTAATATATTTTTGGACAGGTTAGTAGATTCATGTGCATTCACACCTAAGTTTTGCTTTGAATTTGGAATTTAATTGAACTGCAGAACAATGTGAAACAAGCATATCTGCCATGGTTTACACAGTTTGTCTGAAACCATGATACCCCACCAAAATACTCATTGTTTGAATGAAACTGTTATTTCTATTAAAGTAGTGCCAAGAATGCCCCACGAAGATTTTGAGCCCTTTTCTAAGAGATCATTTCTGCCCCAAAAAGCTGACAGTGTAAACCAGCTAAAGGACGTGGAAATCACAAGGCTACCCTTTCTCTCTATAAATCAATATGAAATGTCATGAAGGGGAAATTTCATTTTATAATACATGGTCATACACTGCGGGCCTGCTGTCTGAGGACTGAGAAATAGTTTTCATAAGCAGAAAGGCAAAGTAAGTTGAGACTCACCCTTAGCAAATGTTTCAAACTGCCCTGCCTCCCCATTAAAGGAACTATCTCCAGTCCTAGACACAGCATCCCTTCCACGTTATAGAACAAGATTTTTCAAATTTAACCTAATTTAGTTTGGTATGATTGTTTCTTTCTGGCTTCTGGAAAGCTAGAGGGGCACTTATTTCAGCTGGATATTACTGCTGCTGTTTCAAAGAAAACAGAACATAATATTGATATGCTGTAAAATCCAAACTGACAATGAGTATTTGGATTTATGATTCACTGGATTTTGTTCTTTTCATACTGAATCCGAGAATCTCTATCTAAAATTTATATCCTATTTTAAAAACTTAGGAAAATAGTTTGACATAAAAGAAAGCAAAGGACTCAGAACAGAGTCCTGTGGGACTCTGAGAAAATGATGGAATTAAAGAAGCTGATGTGGCTACAGAGCAGAAACTGCTTGCACAGAAAGATAAAACATGAACTAAGAAAGAATAGTCTGGTACAAGTTGTCATGTCTCAAAATGTTTACCAAGGAGTGAATGGCCAATTACTTTTATTTTCATATTACAATAGCATGTAGCCGCCTCAACTGTTATCAGGGCCTCCATTGTATTGGGTGCTGTACAAACACATAGGACAGGGAGCCCCTGCCCAAAAGAGCTTACAACCTAAATAGACTAGACAGACAAAGGGTGTGAAAAAGGAATACAACGACAAAAAACAGTCGGTGATTGCTGTCAAATGTCATCTTAAATGCATAAGTTTTTAAAATATTGACTTTGTTTTGTTCATAATGTGTGCTTTTCTTCCCATCTCTTTTTCTTAAATAAGAGATGGGTTAAGTCAAAAGGAGAAGGACATTTAATAGAGGGAGAAAGATATGAGAAACTGTTAAGGAGCTAAATTCTGCCCCCAAACTACTGGCACATACAATTCCCATTGACTTCAATAGGAGTTACATACCAGTAACCCATATGTGAAATTTTGTCCCAATTTTCAATCTTAGAGGAATGTTTCATATGCTGTAAACAATCAATAGCTACTAGTCAAAGTATTTCCCATTGATGCTTTTATTTAATGGAAAATTGGGTTTTTGACTAAATGACAATTATCACAAGAAAGTGGGGGAGGGGTTTTGTTTTGGTTGTTTTTGAGGAAAGCAAAGATTACTTGATCAAAACTGAAAACTCAACCTCCCAAATTTTTGGTTTTCAACAGTTTTTGGCCGAAACTGTGTGGTTGTTGGTTCCTAGAAATGACATTTGTTTTTTTGACAAAGTAGAAGTTTATTGGGGAGAGACATTTTCCATCCCGATCTATTAGAAATGCCTCAGATTATTAACAGTTTAAATTTTTAAAAATTCAACCACTTGTCATTAGATACACTCTGCGTTTAATTCCTCTAAACAGGGAGGATGAAAAGCTTTGTCAGCTTTTATTTATAATCATTTTCACTTTTGGATTCTCAGTGCTGCAGTGTTTGAAACCCAAATGTTGCAAAGGAAAGTTTAAAACTTATAAATAGTTGTGGTGTAAACACAACTATTTGCATTCAATTTGTTTAATTGTAGAAACATCTATTGGTCTTATTTAACATAAACCTTGGTCTCTCAATTTAAGTTATGGAGTAAATATAAATTAATACCCCTTTAATTGTGGGTTTCTCTGCAGTAGTTGGCTTGTGTCCGAACTATAATAATCTAATCATGGGACACAGGTATAGGCTGGGGGAGGCTGTCCCTCCTCAAACAGCCAGATATGGCCCCGTCTACCCTCAGGCCCCCTTCTGTCAGTTCCCCTGTGCCATGGTCCCAGCTAGGGCTGGGGGCTGCTTCACCCGCCCTCCTGGCACTCCAAGGCAGGGGGCCATGCTGCCCACCCTCCCAGGGCTCCAAGGTCTAGGGGCTGCACTGCCCACCCTCCTGGTGCTCCAGGCAATAGCTGCCGTGTAGGGGGACGATGGGCTTCCCAGCAGGGGGCATGCAGAAGGGGTGGGCCTTCAGGCAGAAGGGGTGCAGCTGGGGCCTAGCCTCCCCCAGCTGGCTGTTCACACTCTGCCCATGATTCTAATATAACTTACTGTATGCTAATAGCTACTTTGGCAGGCATTAAGTAACACAAGAAGATTCAATCAATGCTTTGGCATGCCAGCCATGGAACAGAAGCAAAGAAAATCTAAATTCCAGCAGCAGGTAGTTAAACTGATTTCACTGAGAGATCTGGAATAATGCTTTCAATACAGAAGGAAATTTCTGTGAATTCACCCCTGTGCATATTAACATTTGGGATTTCAATATTTTCTCATAATTTACAAGTTCTGGAATATTGCAGATAAGGTAGCCTTCAGTCAGCATTCATTGACTCTAATGGGTACAGTATCAGGCTTAATCAGAGGACTCCTTTTTACTTCAATGGGTGCTGGATCCAAAAACTGAGCAGAACTTAAATGAAAAATCCTGTGCCTCTGCACAAGTGCAAAAGGGTGCTTTGGCAGCGTTCCTAGAGTAGGGCAAAATAACAAAAGCAGACACTGGATTCAATAAAAAAAATTAAACAGGAATATAATGCCAGTAAACATGGTTTTATGGAAAACTGTCAAAGCTGATTTTTTTATTATAATTTTGGTGTTGTGTCAGTGTGCAATCACCTCTTGTGAGCATCTCCTGTTCGTTGTGTGCAAACCTGCCCTCTGTGCTCGCTGTTGCCCTCGTTGGGTGGGTCAGTGGCTCAGACATCTGGCTAAGTCACACAGTCTCAACACATGAAAACTGCTTCTGGGGCCAAAGGTCTAACAGGGCCTATCCCTGTACCCTTCTTACTATCTTTAGCCCTGCCTGTGGGCTCAAGCCTTAGCCCCGTTCTGGCCTTGCTTTAAGTCTGTGCCTGCCCTGATATAGTGTAGTGCCCCCAGGGCTTTCTCCCTGGAGACTTTAGACCTTTACCAGTTCTCTGGTGTCCCTTTAAGTCTTGCCCTTTACTTGGGCCTCTAAACAAACCTTATATCCTTCTTGGGGCTTAGGCCACCTCCCCAGTGGCTGGTGGGAGGATTCAGGCCTACCCTCTGATCCAGGGATCCTACAAATAGCAGCTATGCGCTGCTTCATGTAATAGGTGCTACTGCTGTTCCCTGAGCCACTTCCCACATAGCTCCTTCCTCTTCACTCTTATTTCAGGGCTGAAGTTCTTGCTCCTTCCTCATGGACTGTCACCATATTCTGGTTCTCCCTTGAGCTCCAACCACCATTAAGGAGCAACCTTCCTTACTCCTCTGGTAGTAAGGGTCAGACCTGCTCAGCCCCTGCAGCTCCATTTAAGTGAACCTGCTACACTCTGGCTGTTTACCTGCAGCATCTTTAGGTAGGCCTGGAGGACCCACCTTCACTTGTCCTTTTCTGGGGTGAGGTATAATAGGGCCTCCAGCTGGGGGCCTCAAAGGGCCTGGTACCCCCCCATCACAAGTTGGTCAATGTAATTGCAAAAGTTATATATTTAGACTTTCGTAAGACATTTGACTTAGTACCACATGATAGCCTGATTTAAGAAAGTAGCACTATACAATGTCAGTACCACACATCTTAAGTGAATTAAGAATTGGCTGATGGATATTAAAGTAGTTGTCAATAGGGAATCATCTCTAAATGGGGGTGTTTCTAATAGGGTTTTTATAAGGATTCATACTAGGCTTGACATTCAATGATCTGGAAGTAATTACAGAATCACTGCTGATCAGCATATACATGGATGACACAGGTTGGCAGAGCAGTAAATAATTGACAGAACAGTCTTCGATCACTTAACCAGGATCCATGCAAACAATATTTTTTTAACATCTAAGAACAGAGAATGCAGACCCACCATGCCTACAGAATTGGGAAATATGCCCTGGAATACAGAGACTCAAAGAATTTAGAGTATCAGCCGTGTTAGTCTATATCCGCAAAAAGAGAGTACTTGTGGCACCTGAGACTAACATTTATTTGAACATAAGCTTTCATGAGCTACAGCTCACGTCATCAAATGCATACAGTGGGGAGATTTTATATACACAGAACATGAAACAATGGGTGTAACCATACACACTGTAACAAGTGATCAGGTAAGGTGAGCTATTACCGGCAGGAGAGGGAAAAAAAACCTTTTGTAGTGGTGATCAAGGTGGGCCATTTCCAGCAGTTGACAAGAATGTCTGAGGAACAGTACAGCGGGGGGAATAAACATGGGGAAATCATTTTACTTTGTGTAATGACACATCCACTCCCAGTCTTTATTCAAGCCTAAGTTAATGGTGTCCAGTTTGCAAATTAATTCCAATTCAGCAGTCTCTCGCTGGAGTCTGTTTTTGAAGTTTTTTTTGTTGAAGAATTGCGACTTTTAGGTCTGTAATCGAGTGACCAGAGAGACTGAAGTGTTCTCCGACTGGTTTTTGAATGTTATAATTCTTGACCTCTGATTTGTGTCCATTTAGTCTTTTACGTAGAGACTGTCCAGTTTGGCCAATGTACATGGCAGAGGGGCATAGCTGGCACATGATGGCATATCACATTGGTAGATGTGCAGGTGAACAAGCCTCTGATAATGTGGCTGATGGGATTAGGCCCTATGGTGGTGTCCAATGAATAGATATGTGGACACAGCTGGCAACGGGCTTTGTTGCAAGGATAGGTTCCTGGGTTAGTGTGGTTGCTGGTGAGTATTTGCTTCTGATTGGGGGGGCTGTCTGTAAGTAAGGACTGGCCTGTCTCCCAAGATCTATGAAAGTAATGGGTCATCCTTCAGGATAGGTTGTAGATCCTTGATGATGCACTGGAGAGGTTTTAGTTGGGGGCTGAAGGTGATGGCTAGTGGCGTTCTGTTATTTTCTTTGTTGGGCCTGTCCTGTAGTAGGTAACTTCTGGGTACTCTTCTAGCTCTGTCAATCTGTTTCTTCATTTCATCAGGTGGGTATTGTAGTTGTAAGAATGCTTGATAGAGATCTTGTAGGTGTTTGTCTGAGGGGTTGGAGCAAATGCGGTTGTACTGTAGAGCCTGGTGTGGTCCAAATAGTTTTTCCCTGAATATAGCTGTTCATCCAAGAAATACTTCCATTTTAAGTATTCTTATAAAACCACTGGTTTTGTATTATCTCAAGTCCTAGCCTCAGAGGCAACACTCAATTAAGCTGTGCCCACAAAACTGTAACCATCAACCGGACACACAATTTCACATCCTATAAATGCAGAGTCTTGCCTGTAGTAAGGATTCCTGCATCTCAGTCCACAAATATGAAAAATACTGGGCTATTCCTCTTCCTATTTCAAATGAGACAGACATATTTTGGCACTGACTGACTCAGTTTCCCTTCCAGTTTTGACTAGGACTGAAAATAGCAGTCTGCACAATTATTTCAGTTTCTATCTATAGGGGCTTGTTCCCCCTCCCCCAAAACTTAATTAAAGGTTAATAAACCACAATCTCAAAAAAAACCTAAAAAAACTGACAAGTTGACAATTGACATGTTAACTACACATACAATCTATTAGCTCCATTATGACTATTACATTCTGATCTTAATCACTTCAGTGTGAATTCCGAGTAATTCCATTAATGTGAATGACCATAGCTCAGAACGTAAAACCAATACTGAAGGAGTTAAATATTGGTATTAAATACATGGTAATAAGTAATTCTCAGGTTATGAGGGAACCATATTAACTATATATTCTTTTTTGGTTCCTAATGACAGCATATTTGCTTTCCTTTTTAAACCAGTTTGTTTTGTGATTCATTTTATAGATGAATAGACAGACACAGGAAGTTAATTGATTTGCCCATAGTCACTCAGTGAATTAATGGTACAACTGGGAATAAACCCAGCCTCCTGACTTATAGTCAGGGACTATCCCTTTAGACAGTGTTGCATCCAGTAAGAAACTGTTCAAGTGTTGGAAGTGGCATTTCATATGGCCAAATGTAAATATTAATTGTAATTAACAAACTATAACCATATTACCACAGCTGGTGCCTTGAATATATAGGATGAAGTTTTCAAAGGGCAACAACCCAGCCCTACAACATTTGTGGGCTTCAAGTACTGTAGTTCAATCTCTTTATTGTGAAAGTAACTTACAAATGTAGGGGTTTGTTGTTACATAACTGCACTCAAACAAAACAATGTAAAACTTTAGCGCCTACAAGTCCACTCGGTCCTACTTCTTGTTTAACCAATTGCTAAGACAAACAAGTTTGTTTACATTTATGGGAGATACTGCTGACTGCTTCTTGTTTACAATGTCACCTGAAAGTGAGAACAGGTATTCACATGGCGCTGGTGTTGCAAGATATTTACATGCCAGATGCGCTAAAGATTCTTATGTCCCTTCATGCTTCAACCACCATTCCAGAAGACATGCATCCATGCTGATGATGGGTTCTGCTCAAGAATGATCCAAAGCAGAGCATGTTTATTTTCATCAACTGAGTCAGATGCCACCAGCAGGTGGTTGGTTTTCTTTTTTGGTGGCTCGCGTTATGTAGTTTCCGCATTGGAGTGTTGATCTTTTAAGATATCTGAAAGCATGCTCCACACCTCATCCCTCTCACAGATTTTAGAAGGCACTTCAGATTCTTAAACTTTAGGTCAAGTGCTGTATCTGTCCTTAGAAATCTCACATTGGTACCTTCTGTGTGTTTTTTGTCAAATCTGCTGTGGAAGTATTCTTAAAATGAACATGCGCTGGGTCATCATCCCAGACTGCTATAACATGAAATATATGGCAGAATGCAGGTAAAAAACCAGGAGACATACAATTCTCCCCCAAGGAGTTTGGTCACAAATTTAATTAATGCATATTTTCAAACTATCATCATCAGCATGGAAGCATGTCTTCTGGTGGTTGAAGAATGAAAGGACATATGAATCTTTAGCACATCTGGCACAAATACCTTGCAAAGCCAGCTACAAAAGTGAAAGTGAGAACAGGTGTTCACATGGCAAGTGAATAACATGGCAACTGTAAATAAGCAGTCAGCAGTATCTCCCATAAATGTAAACAAACATGTTTGTCTTAGCAACTGGCTGAAGAAGAAGTAGGACTGAGTGGACTTGTAGGCTCTAAAGTTTTACATAACTGCACTCAAAAACAAAACAATGTAACAAAACCCTACATTTGTCAGATACTTTCATGATAGAGATTGTTCTACAGTACTTGTATGAGGTGAATTAATACTATTTTTACAGTGATTATATTTGTAATAAATATAAAGTGAGCACTGTGCACTTTGTATTCTGTGTTGTAATAAATCAATATATTTGAAAATGTAGAAAATCCAAAAATTTATAGTATTTAACAGTGCAATTTTTAGTCACTTTACAGCCCTAATTTTTATTACATCACAGGAAATGCCTTAAATTAACAAGTCACAATGAATGAAAAATTCAAATATGAAAAAGACACAAAAACATTAACTGCAAGACATCATCATGTAATGAAACAAAGACTATCAGAACTCCAACCCTCTGACTTTAACCCTATTTGTTTATTAGGGAAACAGAATTAAAGCTATGCACACACAAAATTAAAGGTAACTGCAGAATAAGCAGTTAAACTGGGCCACAGTTTAAAAGGGTTGCATGATTCTTCAATAAAACCTGTTTCCCAACCTCTGTGTATGCCTGAAGGTCCTGCATGAAATGAATGTTGGCCTTGTCTCACTTCTGGGGATCTCAATCTATTTAAGAAACCCACTCTGAAATGTTGAATAATGGTTAAACTTCAACGAAAAAATCAGACTCAAAACCAAGCACCAAGAAACTCTAATTTGTAGGGAATTCTCTAAGTAAAGACTGACTTCCAGGAGAGAGCAGTGGCCAGGCATGTTGATTGTAATAGTCTACCTCCTAACTGATTTAAAAGACACACACTTTACTTCTCTCAAATTATCACAGACTTTGTCAGGAATAAACAATGTTTGTGAATTTCAGAGAGAAGCTTAAAGGAGAGACCCAGAAATACCCTAAAAAAAATCACATATCTAACTTTTATAGAAGGTGTGTGAATACTACTACATATGTTTCCAGAGCTTGATCCTAAACTCCTTGACGTTAATGGTGCAGGATCAGGGCCACAGTGCCTAGCATAATGATCTTGTGATTCCCCCATTGGCCTTCCTGATGCTTCCATAACACTATTATTGAATTAATAAATAAAAAAACTGAACAGTAGTATACATCACTCTAGATATTCCAAGAAATGCAGAACATAGAAACAAACCTCTATCAAAGGCACAAAAGAACCTCCCCAAGGCTCACATTCACAAATGCACTTTATATGGCATCACAAGAGTTTGATGGGAACCATTCGTAAAGAGAAGTAGTATGATCTTTTTTAAAACAGGAAAAAGTTCCAATTGTGGACAGTCAAGAGGAGAGACGAGGTCAAAGTTGCAGAAACAGAGCAAATAGGCAAGAAAGTAGGTGGATAAAGGTCAAAAAAATTCACTAGAGTAAGTCCATGGAGAGAGTTCAAAAACAGAAGGACAATTCTCAACTGTATTCTGAGATAGGCCTCCAGCTGAGACAGTCAATGATAATGTAAGAGGACAAGGTAGAGAAGTAGGGAGTAAGACTTTAAAGGTTTCAAACATGAATTTTCATTCACAGATTAGAGGATCTTCACAAGTGGAGGAAATTAGTGAAAAGGGTTCATGGCAATTTGTACAGTAAGTGAATCAAAGCATGCATGGTGTCCTGCACCTTTTTGATGTTAAATGGAACAGTACCACCAATGTCTCAGTGTTCATCGATGGGAAGATTGGAGGAAAAAGTGCTTTCGGGGAAAGCAGAAGTAGAGCAGATCAATAATCTGTTAATGTATTGAAGCTTCATCCTATGCCCATTGAAACTAATGACAAAGCTCCTATGACCTCAGTGGTGCAGATCAGAGCCTTAAGCAGTAAGAGCCGTTTGGACCTCATAGTCTACAGAGAATTTAGAAGATAAGGTGCTGAGCTAACTATAATCCCAGTGGATGGTGATCTTCAGTTGCCCCACTGTCTCCCCAAACACCAGCAGCTGAAACTGAATTCATGGAACTGGGCAAATAATAGCCAAAAGATAAGGGATTTGGGAGGGGGAAAAAAGACATAAAATGTAAATCAGTGGCTTCTCTGAAATCATAACTCGAAATTCTCTCAAGATAAATGTTACAGCCCATAGTGCTTAATGCTTCAACATACACTGAAGCACATGAAAAAATTAGATTAGAACCAGGGACTATAAAAACATAATTTACCGTTTTTTAATGCTGCTCATTTCTCCCAACTTGAACAATGAAAACAGAGGAGTTAATTTCACTTTCAGCTTCTCTCACACAAAGCTGAAGCTTGTGAGTTGCAAATACTGCATGCAGAAGAATGTTTAAAAAATTGTTTGCAATAGAATTTTTTAAATTAATGGAAACATTTCAATTGGCCTTAGGTTTTGTGAAAATAAGATTTTTATAAAATTTAAGTTTTGAACCAAGTTTGTTCTGAGAATATTCCTTTTATAATATCCTGATTATGAACACTTACAGCTGAAAAGCATTCCATATTTCAGATCTCCATCTGGCAACAAATACAGTCTATAAGAGCTTTGGCCACAAGTTGCGTGCCCCTAGTGCAATATTGCAAACAGACATTGTCTTGCTTTCTCCACAAAAGGAAAAAATTGGGGTGTAGGGATTGGGAGTATGGTACCACTTTTAGTCTGTTAGTATAGTTAAAGCAGTACCACCTCCACACCCCAGCTAATACAGGTAAAGTGACACACTTGGTAAGGGCAGGAGGGGGAATAAAGACACTTCAGTGATTAATAAGTCATGTATACAATAGCATAAATATAAAAAATTGCGCAAGTTACCATGTAACCAAATTGTGTGATTACTTCTAGTTTCATAACATTTTAAGTGTTAACTGACATAACAATTATGGACAATAAGGAACGTGTACTGTTTGCTTTATCTAACTGTTTCATTAAACATGAGGTATTACAAGGAAGGATTACCCCATTATGAATAAAGAGAAAGTAAGAGTTTTTGTCCCCTTGTTTTCTCCCCAACACCCCCCACCCTGCCATTAGTAAAATAAGTCTTTATGGAGAGGTACTTACCAAGCCAACAAACCGAGAGAGAGAGAATCTCATGTGTTCTTTTGTTTGTTTTAGCAGTCTAGTGAATAGTGAACAATTAGGATTGCGCCAGGAAAAAGATAAATAAACACAACAGATATTGAGAACTTATATTTAAAATAACTTTTCCAGATGCACTAGAAAAACTACATATAACAAAAGAATTCAATTAAAGGTCCAGAAGCAAAAATAATAAATGATTAATCTAAAATAGTAAGTCTTCTGTAACTCAGAAATAGCTTGTTAAATCTCTGCCAATAAGCAAGACACCTTTCTCACAAGATGGAGAAAATTTAGGGACCTATATTTAGCAATGGAAGTCACAATTAAATATAAGTGTCTGCCAGAAAAAAGGCATGAAACTATAGCAGCTGCTTTGATGAAAAACACCTTCTATTATTGTTTCCCTGCCGAAGCTAAACCTGGGTTCAGATAAAGAGGCAAAGCTACAACTCTGTTTTCAGAAAATGAGATCAACTTAGTCAATATCTTACAATAATTAAACTATAGATTCCAGATTTAACACCTCCAATTGGAATTTTCTTCACTAGTGCTTTGGATACCAATTAGCGTAAGAAATAAATATTTTTATAATATTTCATTAGAGGCTCTTAAAACATTTTAACATTAATTTAGCCCAACAAATTACTAAATTCTCTTGAGAGTTGGGAAACATGAGGCAGACCAGAACCTATCTACATCACTGTAGTTTCTGATTGCCTCACAATTTGTATTTATCCTCACAACACCCCTGTGAGCAAAGGAAATATTATTATTCCTATTTTACAGATGGGGAACTAAGGCAGACAAAGTGGTTTACCTAAGAACACACAAGCAGGGTTCTATAAGTTCCAGGTTAGCACCCTGACCACTATAATGTCCCTAGAAGGCAGAGACCTGGTACAATGGCTGATTAGCTGTGAAACACACACCCCTTTAAAACACCAGGTGATGCAGATCACCACCAGCTGTAAATCAGGTTACTAGATTATGGGTCTGATCCAACACCCTCACCTTAGACCTTAGTTCTCCTCCTGTGCCACTGACATGTTGAGTAGTCCAGTTCCTCCACTGATTATGGTCTCTCTCTCTCTGGTTGTGATACTTCTTCCCAAGTGAAGATAACACGTTCATGATCCTCTATCACAGTCTTTCACTAGTTCTTCCCTTGGCCTTCCTCATTTTCTCTTTCCTCTTTCAGATGCCCAGTTCAATACTTGCTTAACATGCCTCCCATCTTCCATACAGTGTACATGTCCCAAAATACCTGAGCCTTCTTTCTCTGATGATATTTTTTAATATGTCCCGCTGTGTCAGCAGCCTTACTCTCACAGTTATTATTTGGTCTTTCCATGACATGTGTAATATCTTCTTCAGCCATCTGTGATGGGCAGCCTCCAACCTCTTTTTGTTAGCCACTGTGTAACATGGTGGCACTCCTCTTCCGAGCACCCCCTGGCCAGGTGTGTGTCTGCACCTCTGGCAGTCTGTGGTGATAGCTATTGTTAGGATATAGATATTCAGGCCTGTCTGTAAAGGCCTCTACTCTAAGAATTTAGGTGTATTCTTATCACTTAGCTAGTTATAGAGGTATAAAAGAGAGAATCAAAATCAATGTCTGCCGGTGTAAGGTCCTTCTCTTACTGTGACAGTCTGAGGCCCTGTGCTTAGGCTAAGATCTTTGGCTAAGCAACAGAGACAGCCATAAGCTGGGAAGTGAATGGTCATATCCTCACATTCCAAACTAGTCACATTGAAATAAGGTGCTATTGGGCTGTTAGGAATACAATCCTGTCCTGATAATGCCTATCGCCTCCAGAGAAAGGGAAGTGCCTAGAAAATGTAAAAGGAAACTTAGTTTGATAGCATCCTGTCTGGCAAGAACTCACTTATCAAGAGCTGGGATGTGAAATCCTCACTTCTGTATTGTTTTGTCATTATAGTTCCCATTTTGCTATTGTTTGTCTGTATAATCTCTGTCTGGTTCTGTGATTGTTTCTGTCTGCTGTATAATTAATTTTGCTGGGTGTAAACTAATTAAGGTGGTGGGATATAATTGGTTACATAATCATGTTAGGATTGGTTAGTTAAATTTCAGGAAAATGATTGGTTAAGGTATAGCTAAGCAGAACTTATGTTTTACTATATAGTCTGCAGTCAATCAGGAAGTGTGTGGGTGGAGGGGAATTGGAATCATGTTTTGCTAAGGGGGGGAATGGGAACAGGGACACAGGTAAGGCTCTGTGGTGTTAGAGCTGGGAAGGGGGACACTAAGGAAGAAAACTGGAATCATGCTTGCTGGAAGTTCACCCCAATAAACATCAAATTATTTGCACCTTTGGACTTTGGGTATTGTTGCTCTCTGTTCATGTGAGAAGGACCAGGGAAGTAAGTGGGTGAAGGAATAAGCCCCCTAACAGCTATCTGTAGTTTCTCAGGTGGTTTCAGTGACTGAGCCCTCTGGCCAAGTCACAATCTGTGTGAAACAAACAAAGCAGACCCCTTCCAGGATCAACAGTCCACAGGGCCTACCACAAAGCCTCTAAGTCTTTACACAGTCCCAGCCCTGGTGTGGGGCTATGCCCCCAGGAGGCAATAGTTTCACCCTTTCTGGGCCCTTCTGGCCCCAGCTAGGCCACCCACAGGTCAGATCCCCTTCTTAGGGGATGTCAAAGTCCAATATTCAGACTACTTCCCCAGTGACTAATGGGGGGACCCAGGCCCACCCACTACTCCAGGTCCAGCCCAGGGACCCTATGAATAGCAGCTGTCCCCTGCATCCTTTTGACCACTCACGATGCTTCTACATTTCCCTTGGCCACTTCCCTGCATCCCCAACCATGGCTTGTCTATCTTCAGTCCCAGAAGCCAGCCAAGAGCTCCTTCTTGCTCCCCTGATCTCTGCCAGCACTTCTCTGCATCTGTACCTCCCTTGGGTCAGCCAGGAGCACCATCTGCACTCTAACTCCAGCAAGGAACTAGCTATCTGTAGCTCTGCAGCTCTTTTACATAGTCCTCCTGGGCTCTGTACATGGCTGCTCCCTGCAGCCTCCCTCCAATTGGCTCCCCCCCACAACAGCCCCTTTAGGTCACTTGGAGGATTTAGCTCCACATCTCCTTTCTGGACAAGGTGTGGTAGGACACTGAGGCCTCCAACACCCTGTCACACACCTCCCCCCCTCACACATGATCAGGGTGCTGATTCTGTTGCAGGTAATGTCCCGTCTTACCCAGTGCCCCACTCTAGTAGGGTCTTCTCCCTCCCTATCTCTGTCTGGAGAGCTATTCATAGTTTCTATGCCCTTTTCAAGCAGGGTCCTTTTTCTCTGAGGACTCTCCACCTTGAGAGTTCATCTTAGTCCTTGCCCCCTTTTTAATCAGAGCTCTCTCCTGCAGACTAGTCTTTGCCCTGGTCTCTCAGGGTCCACTCTCCCAGGCCTTCCTTACCTGGAGAGCATGTCTGTAGTCCCTTGACTCACTTTCTTCTCCTGGATTTGGGGGTCTCTCTATGCTGAGCCTCTAGCTGTGTCTCAAAATCATATACCGCATAGAGCAAGTGCTGTTTTTCCATCCTCAGTTAACTTGCTGCTGCCTCAAGTCATTTTGCCAGGCCATCACCCCTTAGGAGGGAGCTTATAAAACCTGCCTGCACTACTCTCTTCCCTGTCCTAATGTTCTGTTTTCTACTCCAGCCCTTCTATTTCACCTGTCCCTGTTGGGAAGATTCTGTCTGGGCCTCTGTGCTCGTTAGCAAAATGGGTATTTTAGCCTGGGGTCCCCCAGTATCCTGCTGAACTCGGAAATCTGTCTGGGTCTCTGTTGTAGCCCTCTGAGTTTTCTCCCACTGGGCCTGGGCCAATGCTTCCTGTAAAGCCAAGCGTTGTTTTCTTTGTCTCAGCTTCCACCTGTCCTCAGGCCAACTCCTGTTCTATCCTGACCAACTGGCCAACAATTTTCCCTCATGAAGTGTTAGCCTTGTCCAACTCTCATTAGCACTGTCCCAGCTGTTACCTGAAGTCTTGGTCATTCTGGTATCATCTCTGTGTTCTTTTCTGGGGTCTCTTTACCCTGGCTCCCAGTGCCTCTGTTTCCTTTCAATCACATGGTATAATCTGACCGTTAGTTTGGTATAGACACTTCTGTTTCACCAGATGTTCACCAGCAAAAGTGGTGTTTGCTTTTCCCAATCTTGTATGAATCTCTTTATCATAGCCACCTTCAAATGTCACCACTCCCCAGACAGCATCTCTTCTTCCTGTTTGATTTCTTTTCCATCCTTTGCATCTGTTGTCCAGTTTCCTACCTTCATTATCTCAGTTTTCTCTGTATTTACTTTCAATCCAGTATTCGCTGCTTCCTGTTCTACCTCTAACAAAAATGATTAAGGGTACTGAACAGCTTCCATGAGGAGAAATTTAAAAAAAATACTGGAACTGTTAAGCCATTGACACCAGCTATGTTAAGGTCACGTGGCCTGACGTAGGCTCTAAAGAGTCGTGCCCTGGAGGGATCGAGCATCCATAGCTCTGCTCGAGCTCAATACCAGTTGAGTAGCATGTGGATGGTGAAGTGACGTCCCTCACTAACACCAGGTCTGTCAGGATTGGAGACTCCGGATCTGTATATTGCTGGGTCCTTGAGCAGGGCATGCCGAGGTTTAGCTAGAGGAGAACAGGTAGAGTCAGTCTGGGATCCATCGGTGCAGGCTTGGGAGCACAGTGTGGTACTGCTGGTGATATAGGGGCTGAGTGGTGTTTAATGTCCTTTAATGCTTTGGCTGGCAATCTTGGAGCACAGGAAGCTCCTGTTATTGTCGATGCCTTCCCCCATTCCCTATGAGCTCCAGGCACACCAGCTCCAGAGTGTGGAGTTTTGTTCAGTCCTGAGGGAAAGGGGAAAGCCACTCATCATTGATAGGATTTGTCTGACCTCTTACAAGGGTGCCTCTCCTTACTATCATCATGCTTCCATTTCATGGAATCTTTGGGTCTGCTAGAGGATTTCAGTAATGCCGGCAGGGCATTGCTCAGCAGCTCCGGCTGATGAGGTGGGTCTCAGATCTGAGAAAGGTTTCATAGCAAGCTCCATTAGGTGTCAGCAGAGACTGAACTCCTGAGACTGCCTAATGCAAAGGGGGAAAGAGCAACAGAACTTACAGTTCAATGAGATGTGTGATTCCCTGAGGCAGGTTTTGTCCAGGTTGCTTACCAGGAAGACCCAGGGGCGGGCAAGACAAGGCTTGAAGCTCGAGACCATGGGCATAAGTGCCCTGGCTTTGATGGCGAGAACCCTCCAAACCCCACTAACTACACTAAGATACTAAAAAGTGCTAATTAAACAATTCACAATATTTATAGGGAGTAGAGTTTTGAACAAGCTGGAGAGTATGGACACAAGAGGATTCCATCCTAGCCCGCAAGCGGTAGAAGAGGAACTGAAGAAAGGTGGGCAGTCCATACTGCCACTTATGCTCTCAGGTTGCAGCACAAAGCAGCATAGCATGCAGGTGCAGAACAATGAACACTGGCATTGAAAAATTTCCAGTACTGGGCACACAGAGCACATGCGTACCCCACAGCGAATGCCTAGAGGGCCTGGCACTTGAAGAATTGCACCTGCAAAATATTCAAGTACAGCCATTATAAGTACGCAATCCTTATTTTTAAGTACAGAATACAAACCTGAAAACACAAATGTTGATTTGCATTCTCAATTACCCAACATGCGTGGGCTAAGTGATTGTACTCATACATTTGAAGGAGGCAATTAAAGGGCCTGCCAATAACCTTTTTTAATTATTATATTAACTATTGGAAAGAATTTTTCAATGCCTTAAAAAATAAGGTTGCTATAAGAAGTGAGTAATATAGAGGGGAGGATTAAGCCATGACAAGGAAATACTGGCCAGATCTTGTCCTACGCTGTTTAAGAAGTTTTATTAAATAATTTTCCTTCAGTGGCATATTCTTCCTTCCAACCCACACACCAAAGCACTCAACTGCTTATTTACTGGTTTTCCAACCTCATGATTTCCACACACCTCTCCCCTTCCCCCCCCAGTAGCTCCCAATCTTTTGGATATTCCTCACCTATCCCATACCTGTGTTACAACCTCAACTCGTGGACTTCTTCGTGGATTTTCATAAGGACTCAGCCTTGGCCTAACTGCTGCTTCAGTGGGACCTGAATTAAGCTAAATGCTGAAGTGCTTTTGAAACGCCCACCAACAGCAGTTTAATTTAAAGACCCCTTGACAGCACCTCTCCCCCCAATTATTTTTAATTAGTTTTACTGTATATTAAAGATAATGGGATTGACAATCCCTTGGACAGAAACTGCTTATTTTTACACAACAGGGACAATATCAGTGCAAGTGTCTCTGCACTGTCCTGACAACGTGCCTCAAACCTAACCTGATGGGTAAGTGGTAAGAAGCTAGTTTAGTCTCCATGGTGATTCAGGCTGTAAATGCTAACTGGTGCTGAATATGATATTGGTTTTGTGATGTGCAGCATTAGCCACTCAGAACAGGACTGAGATCATTAATAAAAAATTAAAATTGCATACTACTATGACTTTGCTCTTATTTAGTGCCTCCTACTTCAGCCCTGTGAAGAAGAGGGGAGGGAAGGAAAGTGTTAGCTTGTTTTAAACTGAGAATGGAAAAATATATATATTATGGTAGTAAAACTATATAAAGCCATTTTGTTAGACCAAGTAAAGCTTGAAAATGGAGGTGAAATAGCTGCTATCAGTAACGTGATGAGCAATCACTTTTATTGTCATTGGTGTTGCTTAATTTCTGTCCTTACGCCTGATGCTGTGAGGTTCTGAGCAACCGCAGTGCGCAGGCGCCTAGAACAAAACTTGACCAATGTCAGTGAAAATACTACTGATTACCCAACACATAATTGGATTTGGGCCCAAAATTCCATGTGCTTGCTTCACCAGACAATATTGTTTCAGACATCTTCGGTGTGCTTTTCTCTGTGTTAGTTACAAACTTTAATATAGCTAAATCTTGATAGCAGGCCTGAAAGGAAATTGCTGCCAACATGATCTTGCTACTTCAGTTTTAAAGTACAACTAGAGTCTCCACTCCCTTGATATTAATATAATTTACTTTCTGCAAAGTATACTGAAGATGGTATGGTATATATTCTCAAAACTAATGTGGGTACTATCTGTGGTCCCAACTGGTTTCTATGCACAAGATTCTTTTCTTCTGGAATAGACTATTACAATTCAACAATAATTCAGTGCTGCTATCCTTAAGTGAATAAACTCCCACTGAAGTCAATGGAATCTGTGTGCATAAAGACAGGATATATAAAGGTGCTCGGTTTTGGATGGGAAAAACTTCAGGCACTTATAAGCCTGACTTCACATCCACGTCAGAGTGTGATGGGGAACAGCAAATAAGAAATCCTCCACTGCTGCTGGTAGAAGCCTCTAAAGCAGTGATACTCAGATCTCTAATTCCGGAGCCAAATCAGTGATCAACATTACCCAAGAGAGCCAGAGTAGCGTGAAATTGTTGTTTCATTTACTATTTATATTACTATACTATATAGATATAGATATAATGTATTATTTTATCAACTACAAACAGTTAACATTAAGTAAATGCATCCTAATTGGTTAATAATTTAAAAAAAATCACACAATGCTTTAATATCATGGGCTATTCAGAGTCACAGGACACACACACACACACACAAAAAAAAAAAATCACTTGCGTCTTGCAAGCCAGTCTCAGTATCACTGCTCTAAAGGTTTGGCCCTTTGTGCTCTTAATGTTTTAAAAATGACTAAATCAAATGTTTGTACTCATTTCTTTTTGGACAGCTTGACTGCTGTACTGAGTAAGAGGCTCTATTTTCCTCTCGGAAGGTTCTACTCGGTGTTAACTTTCTATGTTATGTTTGAGTGTGTTCTCAAGTGGGCTTTAATTTTAGTTCATTTTGTTTCTACTTTCCCACTGCAAGGTATTTTTATGGTGCATTTAGATTCCCTCTGTTCTGTTAGCAGTGTGCTATCTTTCCTTTATGTAAGTTGCGCATTTATTTTGCTGTGCCCTGATTTTGTCCATTCAGCCTGTTTGTAGAAGAACAAAAAAATAGCAGCTGTAATGGTTACTGTGCATTTTGAACAAGCTTCACTTATTGTATTAGTGTACACAGTACAGGTCACTGTGCTATGTATTGAAGTACAAACACCCCTCCCCACCCCGCCAATGGGGTTTTATCCACAAGTTTTCAGGATGAAAACATTAGACTGGATTCCTGTTGATGCTGAATCCAAATATAAACTAGATATGATCTCCCAGACAAACCCTCACTTGGATCCTATTTGCCATTCACAGTGCCTCCTTAACACCTATAAATCCCTACTGGTCAAGGAAGAGAATAATTTAAAACATTCTTCTTGTAACACTTTTGTCCCACAGATGCAACTCCTACCTGACACCCCCTACCCCCATTTTCATCCCATGATTCCTACCAGAGACTGCCTAGGTCTGTAGTATCCAGCATCTGGGCTTTTCGTAGCCTAGTAAGGCTCTAACTACAGTTCCATTTCCCAGGAAACCATGGAAAGCAAGCTTGACTTACATAAATCTGATAATTGTTGATCTCTTGCGCATAGCCCCACTTGTCTCATAATCAGACTTGAGAAAGGAAGGAAGAAGTGGTGCTAAACAACAAAGAAAAAAAATCTACAGACAAGAAGGAAAGATGTAGAACAATATCATCATCATATGCGATCCCTTGATTTGAGGATGATAGCTACCATGGATTTACATACGAGTCCTGAGATGACTCAGGAGTCTGATCCTGGAACCATAGATCCACCCGCAGTAGGTACAGACAGTTCCTGGCAGGCCAGATGCCTGCTGGGAGAAAGTTCTCTCTTTTTCCTTCCTTCTCTCTTTCTCTTTAGCTTTGTGGGCAAGGCACTTCACCTCAAAGTGGGCCACTGCCTAACGAAGATGTGGCATCACTGGGGTTGGTTGGTGGCTTGTTCCTCCCAGCTTGTGATGTCCATGTCAGTTTTCTTGAGATACGCTTTCAGTGTGTCTTTGTAGTGTTTCCTCTAACCACCATAGGATCTCTGACCATGGGTGAGCTCAGAGTAAAGGACTTGTTCTGGGAGGAGAGAGTCTGGCATCCACACACAATGTCCAGGCCAGTAGAGTTGGTGCATGAGGATCATTGCTTCATTGCTGGTGACATTGGCTTCAGTGAGGATTCTGGCGTTAGTGCAGTGATCTTCCCACTTGACCGTTGGTGATACCTCTCCAGACTCTTGACGTGCTGTTGATGAGTCACCCGGGTTTCACATCCATAAAGGAATGTAAGGATAACAGTTGTCTTATAGACCTGGATCTCAGTGTCCTGCCATAGGTCATGGTCCATGAAAACGCGTCAGAGCAATTTCCCAAAGGAAGCACTTGTGCACTGGATCTCACTGTTGATTTTTGTGTTTTGAGAAAGTTGACTACCGAGGAAGCAGAAGTGCTCAACCATCCCCAAAGTCTGTCCCTTGATGGTGATTTGTGGTGGGTCATGTGCAAGGCCTGAAGCAGGCTGATAAAGCACTTTAGTCTTCTCAATATCAAGTGAGAATCCTAGGCTTCTGTAAGCTTGTGCAAAAAAATCCAGTGTGGACTGAAGGGCATTCTCAGTGTGTGCAAGGATGGCACAGTCATCAGCATACTGAAGATCAGTAATGGACACCCTGAGGACTTTAGACTTCGAATGGAGACGAAGATTAAAAATATGTCTGAGACAGGAAATAGACACCATTTCTGGTGTAGAGTTACTCTGCATATCTATAGGGTTCTGATTTAATCTTTAATCATAACCATATAGATACACAGAGTAACTCTACACCATCAATGGTGTATATTTCCTGTCTCAGACATATTTTACAATTTACTCCTGGGGAAATCCTGCGCCACTGTGCAAGCACAGAATTAATGTCCTCCACAGATTCCTCCGCTGCAGAATAATTGATTCGACTGCGAGGCAATGGGAAGCTTCAAATACACCTTTCACACATCAGGGGCTGATGTGGCACCAGAAAAGAGAGCAGCTGGCTCACAGGCTGGAGCACCCAAATGCGGAGAGGGAGGGCCAGAGGCTGCCTTCTTCACAGTGCCCTGCCCATGGGGTCAGGTGAGGAGGCATGGGAAAGACAGAGCAGGGCATACAGGGCTGCTGGGGGTGGTCACACTGGACAGTGGCAGGACACACTGGAGGGGTCATAGGAGCTAGTGGGATGACAACATTGAGCCAGATGCTAAATAGGAGTGGGGATGCAGGGACACATGGGGATGGGGAGTGGCTGAGTGAGGGTGCAGGGACACATGGACAGAGGGACACCTATGCCTGGCTGAAAGTGCAGGGATACATGGGGACAGGGAGGTGGGGGTGCAGGGACACGAGCAGATGTGCCTGACTGAATGGGAGAGGCTAGGGATCAGCCAGGGTCCTTACCTATCCATTCCTCCGCCCTCCAAAAAAAAAAAAAGTTCCATACTTCTGCTACCCAAACCCAACAACCGTCCAGGTTCACTCCCAAGCTCCTCCCCAGCAATTACTTCTCTCTCCCTCAGCTCCTCCATTACCCTGACTCCCACAGTCTTTTGCACTGCTTCTGAATGGAACCCATGCATGAATTTCTGAAACCATGGTAATCACATCCATACTGTGTGGCCTATGGACACAGAATCAAATTCTTCTGGTATCATGGGATATTTTCATACTTCTTGCAAGACCTAGAGAGAAGTTGCACTGCCATTAGTGATTTTTAGAAATAATGTCTTGGGGCATTGTGGCATACTATGTGTTAGAAACTAGATATTGTGATGAAATTAATGGACCTGTGATGCATTTGGAGCTTCTCTGTAATAATTCATGAATACCATATGTTGACGTGGTTATTGGCCTGTTTACTGTACAAATATATTAGTTTAGTTTAATTAGGGGCTGTTGGAAAAACAAGCAGGAAGGGGGAAAAAAGCTCAAGCCAAGCCTTAGTATACACATGAGGGTTGTTAAGTGCCAATGGCAGAGCCATTGGCTCTGAGGACTTGGCCTGATCTCCTCCTGAGTGTTCAGGATTGTTTCGGTCCAGAAGGACCAAAGCAGGAGAACAGAGCGGAAAAAAACAAAACAACAGCAAGGTCCAAGAGGAACTCTCTCTCAAGAACCAGACAGAGCACAGGGACTCGCTGAGGGCGTCTGAAGAAGTTAGGCCTACTGGTGTTACCCTCAGGGGATGGTAAGCCTTTAGATAAGACAGACGTGTGTAAGTCTGTTTCAAAATCCTTTTTGCTAAAAGCTTTGTTCCCTGTTAAAACAAATAATACTTTGGTTTGAGAAGGCTGTCTGTATACCGCTGAAAGAAGAAAAGGAGGACATGTGGCTCACTTCATCGGATGAAGTGAGCTGTAGCTCACAAAAGCTTATGCTCAAATACATTTGTTAGTCTCTAAGGTGCCACAAGTCCTCCTTTTCTTTTTGCGGATACAGACTAACACGGCTGCTACTCTGAAACCTGTCAGACTAACATGGCTGCTACTCTGAAACCTCTGAAATCACTGGTCACTGATTCATGAAGGAAAGAATACCAGAACTCAGTCAGATCTGCTGGGTTGATACACAGGGTACAGTAGTCCAGGACCTGGTCCAAGAACAGGAGTTTTATGGAATTTCCACTCCAGGAAAGGTAAAGGCTTTATACGACTTGTGTTCTCTATTTACAGCAGGATGAGAATGCCATCAGTTCTCATACACACTATGGCTTTTTGCCAGTATATTCATCATTAGTTGCCTGAACATCTCACCGATGTGTTATAGAACAACAGTTATTTTTCCCTTCTACAACATAGAGGATCCTAACTCCCCAGGAATTCCCCAAGGAAGAGTGGTAAGATTTGGAAACCCTATGAGCAGGGCTATTTCCCCATACACCAGAGAACAGGTTTGCAGTGGTTCTCTAAATCCTATCAAAATGGGTTTAGAAGCAGGGACAGGTGGATCTGATTACACAGAACCACTACCTATTATTTCTTGGAGTGCAGGAAAAGCAAAAACTAATGTGGTATCAATGCAGACTGACTGTGCATTCCCCAGCCATCTCCAACCCAATTACCCAGACTGCACTGGCCACAGGCTTTAGATGATAGTGATCAAATGCAAAGCCTCTAGTTTTTGTTTTCCTCCTCCCCCATCTTTTGGAACATTTAGTTTTCTTTTTGGTTGCTCTTGTAATGAGGTGTTTTGCAGCTTTTATTATTCTGCAAACAGTTCTTTGAATAGCAGTCACACTTTCTCTCCTATGCTTAGTACTGCAAGAAAATGCTAATAGTCGCTATTAATATCCCTATGTTGTAAAAGAAAATCAATTAACTTACTTTGAAATATCAGCATTAAGGCTTCTAAAGGTATTATTAGGAAATGAGATCCCATTGTGCTAGGTGCTGTACTAACATGCAGTTTGTGGCCCTAAGTGCTTCCAAACCTATTCCAGTTAGGAATTATCTTTTACATTCTCCTCTCATACTTATCTCTGTTTTAAATGGCATCAGATTTCTCAGTATAAAAAACCAAACACACACATTTTTCCAAGATGGAAACTAAGAGAAATATAAGTGGTTACAAGTGGTGTTTGAGACTTAACTTCAGTGATTCTTGCATACATTCAGAGTATCAAACTTTGGCCCCAAACAAGTGACCCCTGGCAGAGAGTTAGACCCACTTGAATTCCAAGAGAATTATTTCCTCTAGCTGAATTTGGCAGGAGAGGAGAACACACCATTATGCTGTGTGGTAGCCAAGACGCACCCTGATATAACACAGCAGTATTAATCTGGAGTACCTCTGGAGCAATACAGCAACATTTAGCCATAAGGATACTCACAGCTAGCAGTCCACTGCCCTAGTAAACATGCAGCTATGTTTCAGGTAATGCTGATTTAGTCTGTCTAAACAAACAGGGCTTTGCTTTTAATTCAATAGAAATTTACATTATGGCTGAGATTTTCAAATGCTGCCTATGGGATTTAGAAACCCAGTTCCCATTAAAAGTAAGGGCATTTGTATGCTGAATTTCTATAGGCAACTTTGAAAATTTCATCTTACATATTCTGACGAGTTAGACAATGTATGGCCAAATATTCCATAGCTTGGATACAAGAGAACGGAACATAAGCAAGAATGAAAACAAAATGGAGATGATGCAGTGACACCAGAGGACGACTAACAATACCAGCAATGTTAGCTCCCCCCCCCCAAAAGGCAGGGGGACACGAGTAACTTTATGCATATGTAAGTCCCATGCAGTAAAATTACTCATGTGCGTAAGTGTTTTAAGGATTAAAGACTATGCACCCATGATGGGTGAGGGAGTTGTGGATTTGACTCCATCCTACTGCCCTTTGGCGTGAATCACATTTGATTTCCCAAGGAGTTTAGAGTAAGATAAACAGTTTAAAACTCAACTCTGTCCTTAGATATGTGCTTAGAGCTCCCATTGACTTCAATGTATAAAAATACACTTATCTGGTGACAGAATTTGGCCCTTAATATCTTCTGTTTTACATGTCTGGATCAAGACGGTGGGTAATTACATAGTATTCTCTTTCTCAAAATGCATTAGTATAAAATTATATTCTAGAAACCACAAGAAAAGGCACCTTAAAAATATCTGAAAGACAGAATCATCTGATATTTTAATAAATACCTCAATATCTTAAAACTAACCAATTTCATGCAAGAAAATGGGCTTTCACCAGAATAAGCAAGGAGAACTTGCCCCCAAAAGAGGTTTTAAAAATCTAATTTACTTTTCACTTGTTTGCCATTTATATTTCTGTCAGCCTCAACCATGTGAAAATAGACTTACTTTTACGTTCTCAGTGCTGCAGTATTTGGATTGCAAACACATCAGAGCATACAGATTTTTTTTTAAATTCATGGAAACATTTCTATTGCTCTAACCCAGAAGTGGGCAAACTATGGCCTGCGGGACCATCCTGCCTGGTCCCTAAGCTCCCGGCCAGGGAGGCTAGCTCCCAACCCCTCCCCTGCTGTCCCTCCTCCCCCACAGCCACACCACTGTGCGGGCAGCACTCTAGCCCGCCTCTCCTGTCAGGCGTGGCGGCGGCGTGGCTGGCTCCAGCATGGTAAGGGGGCAGGGAGTGGGGAGGTTGGATAAGGGGCAGGGGGTCCCGAGGGGCAGTCAGGAGACAGGGGGCAGTTGGATGGGGTAGAGGTTTGGGCGGGGGGGGGAAGGAGTCAGGGAACGGGGAGCAGGGGGGTTGGCTGGGGGCAGGGTCCCAGGGGGTGGTTGGATGGGGGGAGTCTGGAGAGGGGGTGGTCAGGGGTCAAGGAGCAGGTGAGGTTGTATGGGTCGGGGATTCTGAGGGGAGTGGGAAGTGGAAGAGGGTGTATAGGGGGTGGGGGCCAGGCTGTTTGGGGAGGCACAACCTTCCCTACCTGGCCCTCCATACAGTTGCTCAACCCCGATGCGGGCCTTGGGCCAGAAAGTTTGCCCACCCCTGCTCTAACCTGTCATTTCTGTTTGTAAAGCCTAAACTACAATCCAAATTTCACCACTCCAGTTTCTTTTTCCTGGCATAAAGGAGCCAGAGGACAAGGAGGATCTCACCCCCTTTAAGTCAATGGTAGAACATCCGGTAGAAATCCGGGATCACATTTGTCACAGTCTCAACATTAGTACTATACTGTTTAAAACAATGTACTGGGTAGCAAGTTACTAAACACACTGTAATCCGAGTATTTTATAGAGTATAAACTGCTCACATTAACTCACATACAGATTTCTCACCTTATCATCTTCCTCTGTAACTTATTTACCTATCTGAAAAACTGTGCCAACAACATACATTAGGCTGAGAAAAAGAGAGAAAAGGTATATCAGTTATTTGAACAACAGTGGAACAAATCTTATCACAGCTATGGGTCCAATTCACCATTGGTGGTGCTCCTGTTTTATCCCAATGCAATTCCACTGAAATCCATGGAGTATAAAGCTACAGTAATGCAGTGATGAATCACACCAGCCCCACATCTCTTTCTCTACCAACAGTTCCTAATGAAAGCCTACTGGTCCAAATATCACTGATAACTTTATTTCCTAACTTAAGGATGTTTGAATCTTATTGTTGCATGATAACTGAAGTATATTGAAATGTAGTGATAGTTTAATATCTGGTGATCCTGCTCTTCTTTCAGTGGGGGAAAAAGGGTAGATTTAGTGAACACTCATGGTGAAGGAATGATTAAAAGTAAAGTCCAAGTGCAGAAACTCTGTGCTCCTCCATCTCACTATTTACATATTAATCTAGTCTTAAAGAAGAGTTTTTTCCTCTAGGTGTTCCTTGATTTAAAGCTCTTGCTAACATGAGGCTAACATATTTTCAATAGTTGGAATTAACATGCCTAAACACTATACTCAATTTTTGTGTTACTTCATATCAAACGGTGCTGTGTGTTATGCACAAAGCATCCACCCTAAACTAGGAACATGCTCATGCAAGCCAGACCCTGCTTATAAAATGGAGTACATTATATGACTTAACTGAGGGATACCCTGAGGTATATCATTAAAAAGTGATTATGGCTTTCAGTAATTTAGACTGACTTGCTCACCAAACTTCACTAGCATTTGTACTGCTAGTGTAACACCATCCGTTGGGATTGAACCTGGGGCCTCTGAAGCTTAGTGCATGAGCCACTACTGCATGAGCTAAAAGTCATATGGCCCTTACCTAAGGCTGTAGAGATTACCATTAATCTCTCTCTAAGTGATCTTGGTGCCGCTAGACGGGACAGAGCACCACACCCAGGAGGTGTGTGGTTTACACTAGCTCAATGGCTGACTTTATCTGATTCATGGTTGTTGGGGTTTTTTTTGATGTATGTAGTTAAACGGCAGTTATTTACCTGGAAAATCTCTCTTTGATATCAATAAATCCCTCTTTGATATCAATAGTTTAAGGACTGCAGTGATTAACTGCACTTTAGTCAAATATTACATTGGCTCTATTTGTCAATTCTTCCACAATCACCTTCATGCCTTGTACACTGGCTTTGGTGCCTGGAACATCCTCCCTGAATTAAACCATAAACCTTATACCTTCTCTTCCTTCAAATCATTCCTCAAAACCCTCTTCTTCAGTGACACATACAAAAACATCCAACCAAGAATGGTTTGGTTGTACTTCAGTTGGAGAAACATTGAAAATGACAAACATACCCACTTGAAACCATCAAGCCGCTTTTAGCTGTGCATATAGCTTACTTTGTAGAGCTATGTGAAGTTATTTGGTTATCCTCATCCCTCTTCCCCGTTTGCTCCTTATGTCTGTCATACACGCACTTGTTACATCTTTTCTCAAAGTACAATCACTATCTGCACTTGCAGTTCTTAGTACAACAGAGCCCTGATCCCAACTGGGGACTCTAGGTGATTCTATTTATTATTTGTATTGCTGTAATAACCCGAAGTTTGAAGTGACTAGGTCTACTACCTTACTTTAGCCAAACTACAATTAAACATTTGTTTTAAAAAGAAAACTAAATTAGTTTCTCTAAGACTGAATTATTGTAGTGTCTGTCGGTGAGAACTAAAAGTGAAGTCAGCTGACAAAGCAGCATATTCTATCCCCAGTAATCCACATATAAATCAAGGACAGTATAAGGCTCTGTAGGACTTACCAGAATGCGATAAGGAGCACTTCAGACAGGGGAAGAAGGATCCCCACAGAAGCTGTTAGACGGGGTTAGGCAGAGAGGCAGCACACTCATCTAAGGAAGGCTGAAGCCTGGAGTCCCCCAGGTCACTTGAAAACATTCAGATTTAAGGGGAGTTTCTGTTGGCATGCAAAAAGTGAAAATCATCCCACAGAAGGGAGACAGTAAACTGAATCTGGGGTGTAGTTCACTTGAACTGGTTTCAAATTTAGCCAGCTTGACCTACATTGACTGAATGATTCATGAACCACAGCACACCTGAGCTGTGTTTGTGATGGAGGACAAACAGATGGCTACATTATGAGCTATTACCCTAATTAGGAGGACCCAAAACAACAACTTCTCTTCGCTTTGCTACAAGCGGGAGATGGGATAATTTAAAAGTTAGCCTGACTTCATTTGCATGTTGTAACAAGGGGAAAACATAAATTTCCCATAAAGATATTTAGTTTTTTCAGAGAAAAAACAAAAATGCATTTTTGAAACACAAAAACATTTGGGTTTTGACAAAAATGTTCATTTTCAAAAACTGAAACTTTTAAACTTTTTTATTATTAATTATTATTATATTATTATTAAAGAAAAATGTTTTGGTTGTTTCTGGTTGTTATTTTTGGTGAAAACAAACCAAAAGTTTGGCAGGGCTCATGCCTGTAAAAATATTGGGAACCACTACCATAGGGAAAGTTTATTCCTAACCCTATCCATTATTAGTTGTCTTATATCTTGAAGTCTAAGGATTTATAGCCCTTAAAAAAATCTTTGTATCCTATTTAATGTAACTGAATATCCTTATTATCCCTATAAATCTCCAGGTTATTTGTAAGTCCTGTTAGGCAATTCAATATCTTGTAGAAATGAGTTCCACAGGTTAAGTATATGTTGTATATAGAAGTATTTTTGTTTATTAATTTTATATTCATTGCCTTTCACTGTCATTGAATGCCTCCCATTATTGTATTATGAGAAAGGGTAAATGTCCCATCTTTTTTTGTCTTGTCTCTACCTAAACGCTCCAATCTGT
This sequence comes from Lepidochelys olivacea, assembly GCF_965140295.1. Classification (NCBI taxonomy): domain Eukaryota; kingdom Metazoa; phylum Chordata; order Testudines; family Cheloniidae; genus Lepidochelys; species Lepidochelys olivacea. Next base: position 213,818,511 of record NC_140412.1, read on the forward strand.
CATCATAAAGAAGTCTCTCCTTGGCTCTAACCATTTTTATTACTGATTTTGGAACCTCTTCCTATTTCTACTACACATACACAGGTTGACTAGAACTGAACACTATTTTCCAGGTAGGACATGCTATTGATTTAAACAATAGTATTATAATATTATTTGTATTATTTTCTATCCCAATCTTCAATCCGAACATATCCTAACATTTTCTTTGAGTTTTTGATGACCAATGCACACTAAGCAAGGTTTCATTAACTTGTCTAACAATGGGGCACCCCAATGTTTTTGCCATGATGAACAAACCATTTATTTCTACTGTTTGTTTTAGACAGAACCATGTTCAGATGGAAGAAGAAGGATGGCTCACTGGTTAGGGGCACCAGCCTAGGCTATGGAGATCCAGGTTCAATTTTCTGCTCCTCCACAGGCTTTCTATGTGACATTGGGTAAGTCACTTAGACTCTCCGACCCTCAGTTTCCAAACCTGTAAAATGCAGACAATAATACTTCCCTACCTCACAGTAGAACTGTGAGGCACTCAGATACTACGGGAAGAGGAGCCACATAGTTATGAAAGATGGGGTGCAGAATGACTTAAATGCTTATTTCCTTGCTGTTTGCACTAATGCAATATGCAACCTAGAAACATTAAACATAATTGTTTAAAAAGAAATATTTTGGGAATGAGTAGGGAGGGAGGATTATAGTAGCTATATTCTGACAACTAAGACTCTTTGCAATCCACTCTACAAATCCCCTTTAAATGATACAGAATGACTATATGCTCTGATCAGCTTCTATTATAGGCATCTATACTCTGATGTAGACTAGACAGTCTCCATGTTTCAGAAAATTGGAAAGTACAATAAGTAGACAATTTGCAGCTGCTTCTCTTATACCAGGGGTGGGCAAACCTTTTGGCCTGAGGGCCACATCGGGGTGCGAAACTGTATAGAGGCCGGGTAAGGAAGTCTGTGCCCCCCATACAGCCTGGCCCCCGCCCCCTATTAACCCCCTCCCACTTCCCGCCTCCTGCCTGCCCCCCTTGGAATCCCCGACCCATCCAACCCTCCCTGCTCCTTGTCCCCTGACCGCCCTCTCCCAGGACCCCCTGCCCCAATCCCCCCCCATCCAATCCCCCTGCACCCAGTCCCCTGACTACCCCAACCCCTATCCACCCCTCCTTGACAGGCCACCCCGGGACTCCCACGCCCTATCCAACCCCCCCTGTTCCCAACCCTTGACCGCCCCAGAATCTCTGCCCCATCCAACCACTCCCTGTCCCCTGACTGCCCCCCGGGACTCCCTACCCAACCCCCGCCCCCTTACCATACCGCTCAGAGCGGCAGGAGCGCACAGCTCTGCACAGCAGCATGACTGCAGGGAAGGGGGGACAGTGGGGGAGGGGCCAGAGCTAGCCTCCCTGGCCCAGATGTCAAGGTTTGCCCACCTCTGTCTTATACCTGCCTTCTCCTAGGGCCCCTGTTTTGTGGAGGTTTAAAAACATTCTCTTAGGTAAATGCTAAATCAGTAAAAAAACAAATCAAAAGTCACTACTCAACTATTGATTATTATTTTCATTTAGATTCACTGATCCTTTCATTCATACCATCTTTTCAAAGTTTATTTAATGTGTCTATACTGTAAATATAAAAAGAAAATGGTAGTTTCAGTTTCAGTGTAGAATACCTAGCTTTCAGTTTAAGGAATCCATAATCTGGTTTGTTAATTCATGGTGGTTGTACGATCTATAGAATAGGGATAGCTGTAACGTTAAAGAAGTAATTATACCTACAGCATACTGTCAGGGAACAAATACTTTGGAATATTAAACATTTCTTTTAAATCAGAATAGCATATAGAGCCTCTGGAGAAAACATAATTAAACAGAGCAGACTTTATTAAGGGTACGTCTACACTACAGCAGCGTACCTATGGCACTTCTGCTGTGATGCTGAAGTGTAGACATTTCCTATATCAGTGGAGGGGAGTTTTCTGTCAATGTAGGTAATCCACCTCTCAGAGGCAGTAACTAGGTCAACAGAAGAATTCTTTCGCTGACCTAGTTGCAGCTATAACGGGGGTAAACCCAACTACACAGCAGAGGGTATGAAATTTTTCACAGCCCTGAGAGATGTAGCTAGATCAACCTAAATTTTAGATGTAGACAGGCCAGAGGAGGAGTGTAGGACTGAAAAGGTTCAAATTTTCTGTGCATACACTGACAACTGTTTCCAAGTGTTACTTGATTTCAAGTGTTACTTCAAGTGAATCAAACAAATTAAATACCAGTCAGTCATTTCACACCCATTTATTATTTATTTAGTGCAGTTGGTTTGTGCGTGCCACATGAGCCATATTTATAGCTGTTTAACTCCAAGGTTTGCTTTCTATTTGGGATTTATACCTCCAGTATTTTTCCCCCTCCTTCTTGGAAATATTATACTCTTGCCTCAAGCTAATCCATCTCTCTTGAAAACAAAGCTTGAGTTTAACAGCTTTGCCTCTTCGAGGCCTAATGATAGATGTCAAAAAAACCCTGAACAATTAGGGTTTTGTTCAGTTAAACACCAAGGCTTACTGCAATGTTTGTGTTATGCAACTTTCCTGTTTAACTTTTATAAAGAAGTCATAGTACTGTATGTAAGGAGCTTCAAAATAAAATTCCTATGTCACACCACCTCATATTACAAGGTAAAATGATTAAGGAACCATTACATGCCAAAAATTATCAGTGCATTTGAGTTTCCTGTAGATAAGATGCACAAATAAGTCTCCAGTGGAATTTATTATGAACTTTTAAAATCAACTTTATGGGTTTCAAGGAGCTGTGGTTTTGATCAATGCCATAATGGTGCATTATCTTGTACCAAATTATTAATCTATTTACTACTTGTCATATTCATCAATGTGAAGTGCTGTGCTGAAGTGTAAGGAAGGAATGTGTACAGGATTTTTTATTTTAAATGTATAGTTCATGTATAGAGTGCTGAAAGGCAACAGAAGTAGAGCAAAGCAATTTTTCAACAAACATTTTTCAGCAAAAAATGCATTTTTCAGGGCTCCAAAACTATTCATAAATTCAGGTTAAATTCAACATATGTTTTCAGCCAAGAAAAAAACCTGAAAGTCAAAACATTTCATTTCAGCAATTGTTTCATTTTGACTTTTTCCTCTTTCAAAATAGTATTTTAAATTCAAGTCTGGCCAATTAACCCCCCCCCCCCCCACACACACACACACGGTGGAAGACACCTGAAAATGGCCAAATTCACCAAAACATTTTTGTCAACCCAAAATGAATAAAAATACTGAAAAAAAAATTGTGTTTCAAATTGACCCAAAACATTTCAGTTGACGTGGAACCAAATTTTTAAATTTAAAATAGAAAGTTTTGGTTTAAAACAAACTAGACTTTGATTTTTTTTTTTTTTTTTTTTTTGGTATTTGGTCCCAGAACTGAAAATCCATTATTCACTCAGCTCTAGACAGAAGAAAGCATAAATCAGGAAAATCAGACTTTCAGTTTGGAGTGACTGAAGAGACTTGCCTGATCCAAAGTCCATTGGGCTTTAGATCAGTCCCCTAGTGCTAACCTTCCATCGGCCACTTCCTAAAAAAAATTAAGATTAAAATATTAATTGGAGAAAACACCTCAAAAATGAACAGCATTTTATATGTACATTTGCAGAGTAATCCCACGGTTGTGCAGTTAGGACATTTAGGCTATGTCTTCACTGCAGAGTAAACTCCTCTCAAGTTAAAAAGAGAATGGCCATACTGCAAAAAGACATTTGAACTACATACACAGCAATATACCTACACAGCAATCGCAGCTCATATAGACATACACGAGCTAGCTTTAATCTAGCTAACACGGATACTGGAGCACCGAAGTCTGCTACTGCCGTTTCACCATGGGATGTACTTGCCCACCCAGAACCCTCATAATTACCCCAACAGAGTATGCCATACAGCAAAAAGGACTTTTTTGTCAATATAACTGCATCATAGGGCTTTTGCCAGCACAGCCATGTCAGGGGATGGGAGGGAATCGCACCTCTGACTAACATAGGTATGGGGGCAAAAGTTTAAGTGTAGACCAGGCCTAAAATCATTATTTAAAACAATTTAGTGAAACCAGTGAAACCCCTGATGTGGGCACTCATTCCTTTCTAAAAATAGAGTAAGATGACTCAAAATAAACCAACTCTTAATCAATTTACAATGAACCAAAGTAAGCTGGGTTCAGACTGAAATGAGTGTCTATACTGCTTTAACTGAATCTTTAAAAAAAATAATTTGTTTTTAAAATCACAAGTTAAATGAATTCTCAACTTTCTTTCAACAGGCAGTGTAACCTGGATAGAGCGCTAGACTGGGACTCTGGAAATCTGAGTTTCGTTCATAGTTCTGTGACTGGGTACCATTGGGCATGTCATTTCCCTTTCTGTGCCTCAGTTTTCCCCCCATATGTGAAATACAGATAATACTTATCTCCTTTGTTTTCAGATCTACTTATAAAAACACTCTATAAGAGCTAGGAATTATGATTTCTTGTGTAGACAAAGCTCAGCTGTCAAAAGCTCACAGCAGCAAATCCACTCGAGCAACTCTTCTTGTGTGAAAGTCTATGATGAACTGAGCAGACAGGAGAGACCTGAGACAGGCTATTTACTCTTGGGTAAGTTACTCCCTCCTGCCTCTGGCCAGCACCAGGAAGAACCTTTAGATAATGGAAATTTTGAACATTTGAGTATGTAACAGCATATGTCATCCCCTTGCACCCCTTTTGCAGCCCAGTCTGGGAATGTGGACATGCCCTGCCTTAATTTCCCTCAGTTGGGGTAGTAATAGGTTCACTTGAACAGTCCAGGGTAAGGTGAAGCCAACACACATTAACAAAACAGCCTATCCTGTTTTAATAAGATTTCAGGAGAGGAGCAATGACAATAAATACTTCATCAGGTCCTCACCTCAGGACCCTGGTTCAGAGCTCCCAACCTTAAAGTCCACAAAACAAAATCCCTGAGTGTGATTAGGCAAGTCTCCTGGAAACAGAGAGAAATCACCATTCACTGCACCTTGCATGGCTTCTACTCCCCTCTCACTTGCTCAGCTTCCTGTTCAGCATTCTGGTGGCACTGGGGGAACATCAACCACTGCAGGCTCTACAGACCTAGGTTCTAGATCCCAGCTTCTTAAGCATACCTAGTGCTCTTCCTGTTTAAATAGCTCAGCTCTAGGGTAGGGCACAGCATCCTTGATTACACCCCAGAGTGTTCCGACCTGTCCCTTAAAGGCGTAGTACATTCCTTCACAAAGTGTTTCTTTTGTTTTCTTTCTTTCCTTGCCCCAGGTTAAGCAGGAGGTAACTGTGGGAGCAGGAAGGCAGGAGGTGATGTAAGAGGGAACCTTTATCCCGGGTTACCATAAGGAATTGACAAGTCATGGTTACACTGGTAGCAACAAGGTCAACTAGGTAGAGTTTATATTTTTAAAAATGGAACTAACAATAGCCAAGTAGAGTGGAAATTGTAGATACTTTGTCATAATAAATTTTTTAACCGGAATTACCAAAATTTTGCCAGTGATCACGCTCATCATTTTGCTTATACAAAGTATTCCTTTCCCTTATCCTTCCATTTCTTGTCTTTTTAGATTGTAAAATCTTCAGGTCAGTGACTTTGTCTGTTTGTTTTGTGAGTCATCTATTGTGCCTTCAAGGAGGTATAGATAATAAGTAATCAATTATTACAATTTTTCTCCTATAGATTTGTGCAGTTGAGAGATCATCCATATCTTCATGCAATTTCTCAACATTCTTGTCCTTTAAAAATAATACAATTTTTATCATAGTACTTGATGGAAATTTTTCAAAAACATTCTAAAATGTGTTATGTCGCATGAGAACTGTGTGTGCTGTGGGCTTATCTATGCTGGGAAAAAAGGTGTATTTTTAACACGTTGCCCAATGTATTAAAGTCCCAATGAAGACAAGACAGTTGTAGTGTTAAAAGGTGTTATCTGGTCAAGATAAACTCTAGACTCCCCCATAAGTTTTACCTTGACCAGCTGACATGTTAAAACTATGATTGCCTTGTCTTCATTAGGACTTTAGCATATGTTAGCTCATGTTTAAAAATATACCTTTTTTCCTAGTGTAGACATATACCTTTTACATACAAACAGGCTAACACTAGGGATGGTCTTCTTCACTCAAGAGTACACAGATTATTTGCAGGGGACTCAAAGCAGAAGTTGGAAGATTCACCAGAATAACATATGCATGGAAGATATTTTCATCAGTTGTTTTATATTCTCCTCCCTATCCTAGTCAGTATACAGTCCATTATTCTCTATTGCTGTAATTTGTTTTTCTTTACTTCTGTGAAGGTTATTCACAAATGGCAAAGGGACAGTGTAACTTTAAGCTAAAGTTTGGGTTCAATTTTTTAAAAACTGTATTTTTGCATAGTTCTGAGAATTCCAATGAAAACCAGTCTGCTGGTTTTTAAATTTAGCTGTTACTCCTGCAGTACTGGACTTCCAGAAACAATGAGATTTTGCTACACAGAGGTTCTTACACTTATTTTCATAGTGTGGACCATATCTGCATAGAGATTTTCCAGTGAACTGCCTCCATAACCGTTCACAAACACTGACAGTTACTTTTCCATGTAAGTAATATGAAGCAGCAATGTATTTGTCATAAATATAAAGGGAAGGGTAAACCCCTTTGAAATCCCTCCTGGCCAGGGGAAAGCTCCTCTCACCTGTAAAGGGTTAAGAAGCTAAAGGTAACCTCGCTGGCACCTGACCAAAATGACCAATGAGGAGACAAGATACTTTCAAAAGCTGGGAGGAGGGAGAGAAACAAAGGGTCTGTGTCTGTCTGTAGTCGTCTTGGCCGGGGACAGAACAGGAATGGAGTCTTAGAACTTTTAGTAAGTAATCTAGCTAGGTATGTGTTAGATTATGATTTCTTTAAATGGCTGAGAAAAGAATTGTGCTGAATAGAATAACTATTTCTGTCTGTGTATCTTTTTTGTAACTTAAGGTTTTGCCTAGAGGGGTTCTCTATGTTTTTGAATCTAATTACCCTGTAAGATATCTACCATCCTGATTTTACAGGGGGGATTTCTTTATTTCTATTTACTTCTATTTTTTATTAAAAGTCTTCTTGTAAAACACTGAATGCTTTTTCATTGTTCTTTCAGATCCAAGGGTTTGGGTCTGTGGTCACCTATGCAAATTGGTGAGGCTTTTTATCCAACATTTCCCAGGAAAGGGGGAGTGCAAGTGTTGGGAGGATTGTTCATTGTTCTTAAGATCCAAGGGTCTGGGTCTGTAGTCACCTAGGCAAATTGGTGAGGCTTTTTACCAAACCTTGTCCAGGAAGTGGGGTGCAAGGTTTTGGGGAAGTATTTTGGGGGGAAGGACGCGTCCAAACAGCTCTTCCCCAGTAACCAGTATTAGTTTGGTGGTGGTAGCGGCCAGTCCAAGGGTAATGGGTGTAATATTTTATACCTTGGGGAAGTTTTGACCTAAGCTGGTAAAGATAAGCTTAGGAGGTTTTTCATGCAGGTCCCCACATCTGTACCCTAGAGTTCAGAGTGGGGGAGGAACCTTGACATTATTCTATCTGTCTTTAATTATGATTTAGCAGCTGGATAAAAAGACAGCACCATGTGACATGTTTGCTCTCCCCAGACCACCAGCAAGTGCTCCATGGACTGCAATTTCAAAGCCACTGACTGTGTTAGCATATAGGAATCAGAAAGTTAAACTGACTAACCAACCCAGTCTAGTTTCACTGAACAAACTAAGTGAGTTGAAAAACAAACAACATAAATCAAAGTACCTCATTTTGAATGAGCCAAGATATATATCTATTTTATTTTGACTGTCATTTCAGTGAAACAGAGCTTTCTCATGCAAAGACACCCTTCTGCAATGATACAGGTGACTCCTTCCAGTTTTTACCTACAGATGGAAGTTGACCATTTTCTCCTCCACAGATCAGACTGATGGTTACCTCCCCTGCCAGGAAAACAATGTTGTCCTTCTCATGCTGGTCTACACTCCAGAGGTAGGCCAGTTTAACTACATCACTCAAGACTTTGAAAAATGCTGTGCCCCTTACAATGTAATTAAGCCAACCTAAGTCCCACTGCAGACACCACTAGGTCAACGGAACAATTCTTCCATCAACCTAGCTACCATCTCTTGGAGAAGTGGATTTACTACAGCAATAGAAGAACCCCCTGTGCTTCTGTACTATTTCTAGTGCAGACATAATCTTGGAGTCCAATTCCTCTATTACGGTTCCGGTCCCAAACTCCATGCCATCTACCTGTGAGTTAACAATCATTCCTCTTCAATTCCTGTGCCCCAGTTCCAGAGCCTCCACACCTATGGCAGTTCTTCATGTTTCTTGTGACTCTTTTTCCATAGTTCACAATTCAAGGCTTCTGCAAGAGGGCTCCCCACAATGTTCCACCTCCAGGCCTCCATTGCCTGCAAGTACTACCTTTGCTGAGCAGTTGCTCATAAGAACCTCCCTCTACAAAAATATAACCCTCTTTTTTTCTGGGCTCAGCCTGCCCCAACTGGGCTGATTCTCCCACTTTGCCCAGAGGGAGACATGAGCCTTCTACTCAGTAGGTTCCCCCAACAGTCCAATTCTCTCAAACAGCTCTCAACCACAGCACTCTCCTATTAGCTCTGTGTACTGTTACCTCAACTTCTGCGCTCTCAGGTGTTATACAGGCAACTCCCTACAGTTTCTCCCTACTCCCCTTTCTCAACTGCTGCCTGATTCCTTACAGAAGCCAGGTGCCCTCAATCAGAGCCCACTGCAAAGCAACTAATTAGTCATAGGTTGAACTTAAAAGGGCCAGTCACCCTTGCACACAGTTTATTAGCAAACAAGAGGAAGATTTTGCTTCTTTCTGCAAAATGCTCCACGCTTCACTCTGAATGCACAGACTTAAATGAGAACTTTGCCTGGGTAAGGAGTGCACTCTCATGCAAATCCTCTTGCCACTGCCCATCCTGGGTAATCAGGCCACATTGTGAGGGGGACCCTGAGTACCCTGCTAGATTCCTCCCACCAAAGACAACAGAGCAACAGATGAGCAGCTCTAGGGCTAGTGGCCAATATTGCAACCTCAAGGCTGAAGAAACCAGAGGAGAAGCAGGTGAATCGGTGTAGTCATGGATCCACCAGCCCTGCAGCTGCTGCTGCTCCTTGAAATCCCCTTGCATGTGGTGGCACAGGGGAGTACAGCTTGCCACTGTAGTCCCTGTGTGGTGCTCCTGAACCTCACACAAGCAGACTGTATTCAAGGCCTTTCATGGCTACAGGGAAGGTAGTCAGCATTTGCCTACTAGCACTTAATCCTCTAGTGTAAACTCAAGCAGTACCACTGATTCAGTGGGCCCAATCATGGTAGTAAACACTGCATGTCTACACATGGAGTTGTTCCTGATTAACTGTTCCTACTTAACTCCATGTGTTAACACTCCTATTCCACAATATGAATGTCTTTTCCTGTTTAGCTTAACCCAGTAGTTTAACTCCTATCATTTTTATTCGCTTGCAATGATCATATTATTATAAATGACTATTAACCATTCACACTACTATAAGTGCTTGAATTTGATCGTGGTTCTCTGCATGTGAATTATATCCTTTAGCAATACCGGAAACCTTCAATTTAAATTAATTAGAGTGCTGGGATAAGTAAATGATTTCTCATTATTAGAATGTTTCTGATGTCCTAATATTTAGACATTTTCTTTTAAAATGACCTTTTTTATATTATTCCCCCTCAGAAATTTGAAATGTTTTAAATATTTGACCTTAAGACTTTTCATTTTGTTTTTCATATTTAATTATTTTTTTTCATTTACAACTCCAAAAGAAACATCTGTCTCAAACATATAAAGTCAAATCACTATTTCACTTTTGTTTTAGAATCTTCGTGACAGATGAAGAAAGGTGGTGGTAGTAAGTTAAAAGCAACTTAACAGGAATTACTGTTCCTCCAGTCTTTAGTGGAGTTTTCACTAAAGCCTGCTACTCATTTGTGGATAAGTACTAGTTTACAGAAGGTGAACAGTAGGCCAGGAGTCATTGGTTCCAAATACTAAAATTGGTATTTTAGTCTGGATGAAAACCTGCATCTCTATGTGCATTTTTAAATGATCAGAATGAAATGGAATATGAGACAGAGAACAGTGTTTTGAGTAAGGTTAACCTTACTCAACCTTTAGTGCTGTAAGTGAGAGTACCTTGACAGCAGCAGAGGTAGAATGGAGTGCTTTTCTCTGCTGCTGGAGCCTTTCACTGCGGGGAGGAAAGACTCTGGCAGGCAGGAGGCAGAGGGAAAAGTCTGAGCCTTTCCCAGTGCCTCCCCTCTGCCAGAGCCTTTCCCTGCTGAGGGAAAAGGTTCCAACAATGGGGAGCTGACAGAGCCTTTCCTCACTGCGGGAGTATTGGAAGGGGCCTAGTATCAGGGAGCTGCTGGAGACTTTCCCAGCAGCTTGCCTGCTGGCGGAGATTTTCCCCACTACCAGAGTCTTTTTCTGTGGTGAGGAAAGGCTCCAGCAGTGAGAAGACAGTGGGACACTACACTGCTAAGAAGAGCAGTGTAGACAGGGACGCACAGATTGGGCAAGTAGAGAAGCATGTAGGTTATGTACTCGAGTACAGACCCACAACCTTCAGGCATGCCGTTACTCACCTAAGCTGCACCTCACTGTCTTTGCTGCTATTTATATCCATGCTAGGTAGACTATATATGAATGTACGCTACACACTGCCAAAAGAAGGGTGCAGCGTAGATGCACTCATAGAGCAGAGATATTTCAATGTGTGCGTGAGGGGGCTAGCCCCAATGGCAGGCACAATACAGCTGGGGTAAAGGCATGTTTTTTCTAGGGTTGGAACAGGTCTGTTTGCTGATACAGTCAAAAGGAGGTGTGAAAATGATGTATTGTTGTAATGTTAATTTTACAAATGTGTTGATTGAGTTATATATACACTTGTGAACTGTATAATATACATCTGTAAAATGATACAACTTTTCTGTGTGAGGGCAGCGAATTGCCTTCCAACAATATTACTTTGGTACTGCGTTAGAGCATGATTCTGAACTAAATAGGAGTTTGGGGTACGAAGCAAATGTGGGACTGGGCCCTTCCGAAAGGAATGGGTAGGCTTGTCACAGAAAATTTAGAAAACAAAACAGGATGAAAATCAAGAGTTTTACAACTCAGGCAGATCAAGGAAGATGGTGCTGAGAGGAAAGAGTTGGGAAAGCCTTAATCTGAATTGCTTTTCCTCTATTGCTCATAGAGTTTACGGTAAGGCTTGCAAGCCCTTGTACTTCACAAATGTATTAAAACTGCTTTACGTGCTTGTCCCAAAACTGTTCTTACTTCTATCATTTCATTAAACTAAATGTGTCATAAAGTAGACAGGCAAAAATATATATGAATTCCTTGATTTACATTATAATTTTTATCTGTGTTGTTTATGACAAAGAATCATAACACCTATTGCATTAGAAAAGAACGCTAAGACCTTTTCAAATGTCAAAAGGTTCCCAAAACACACCTCATTAAGCCTGTTTTAGGCTTGTTTTAAATATTCCTTCCATAAATTCATTTCATTCTTGTATATTTTAATAACACCTTTAAGTTTTGAAACTGCTGCATGGCTCTTAAAACTACAAACTCCATCATGATGAATGTAAATCTTTCAAGGGTGGATACATTTTCTGCAGTATTCACAATCATAAATCCTATTTTTCTAAAGTAACTTGAAGTATAAATTATCAAGTATTACCGTTATCATCTATTTCAGACTGTACAGTAATATACAGGAAATTTAGGCACATTTACACTGTTTGCAAAATATCAAAACAATTTTACCTTATTCTAAAGAGCCAAAACTAGTCAGTCATTCTAGGCTTATTTCAGTTTCTTACAAGCTTTTGGGAGTCGAAGTCACTCAACCACTTAGTCATAAAAAATAAAAACTTACACCTTCCTGAAATTAGGGGTATAAGAGTCTCAAATGAGGATTCAAATTAGCATCAGGAAATGCATCTTTACTTTTCCTATCACTGCATCATCCAAATACTTCTAAAATAGCTACATCTGGCCCATTCCTATTATTTAACCAAATGTCTTATTACACCAGGAAAGCACACCTTAAAACAAAATCCGTATAGGTTACAATGACTGAAAAAAACCACTTAATACTGTGGATACAGACATGAGCTCTTCCACCTGTGCAGTGGGTAGCAAAACATCTCCCACTGTGACACCCCAGTGTAGGTTTTAATTACCCAGTTAACCTTAACGAGCATATAATTTCCTATTCACCTTCCACCGGCCTAGAAATTATTTTTGTCAGCTCTTGAACTTTCATGAAAACCTGGCTGTTTTATTAACATTGTCGCTGGATAGGGCACTGCAGAGCACAGTGACAACCGCTGCTGGAGACGAAGGGAGGCAGTCAGGAAGATTTCCCTCCCAGTACAAGTTATATTATTAAAAGAAACTTCTCATTATGTATCTGCTCTCCAAAGAGATAAAAATGCGTTGGGGAATAATCGTCTCCAGCAGCAGATCCTCATGCCCTGCACACACACACACCCCTCCCTCCACACCATCAGCACCACCCTAACATGAAAGAGCCATGCAACTAGCCCACCAGGCTTGACCCAACCAAGAGCTGAAGTTCTGACAGCCCAGTGAAATGGTCCTAAAAATCCAGCTGGCGTGGGAGACCCAAGGGACCGCCTGCCCGGGCACGGATGGAGAGGGGGCCCCAGGGAAGAGCTAGCCCTTGGCTCGCAAGACTGGTGGATCAGAGGCTTTTGCAACCTGGCTAACAGGAGCCACCCAGCACTGAGCCCCCGCCGCTCCCTGGCATTGATGCCACTCACCTTCCCTGCCGCTGCCTCTTACCGCTCCGCTCCCGGGCTGCAACTTCCAGCCCTTCCCCAAACTGCCATCTTCCAAGGGCGCGGGAGGGGAAGGGAAAGTTGCCGCGGCTGCTGGAGGCTAGCTGGCCGTGGCCCGGGCGGCGCGCAGGCAGCAGCCGGGGCTGGCTCAGTGTGTGCGGGGCTGAGGGGCGGCAGCGCGCGGCGAGGGAGGGAGGGAGGCAGCCGCGGCTGCAACCAGCGAGGGGCTGAGCAGCGAGCACAGCCCGTGGCGACACAGGGAGGATTTGCTAAAAATAGCCCCTCGCTACCGGGAGGAGGAGAGGCCGGCGGGCTGAGCCAACCCGCCCCGCCGCTGGGGGGGCGAGCGCACGGACGGGGAGGGGAGTGGAGGGGGAGCCCGGCCCGGGGGTGATGGTCCAAGAGCGGGGGGAGGGAAGAGGCGCCCTCGGGGGCAAGGGCTATGCAGAGGGGGCGGCTGCCTGGCGCCTGGCTTTCTTGCCACGGGAGCTGGGTCCCCGGGGCGTGCAGCCCTGGCTAAAGCCCTGGAGTCGGGGGGATGGGGGGCTTGTTCTGCAGGGTTCCTTGGCTGGAGGCACAGCCCAGTGTAGCAGGCTGCTCCCCAAGTACAGTGCCCCCTCCCTCCCATAGCCCCTAGGGTGTGGGCCTGCCTGGCCCTGCGCTTTGCAGCGCCCAGGGGACAGCCAGGGGTACCTAAGGAAAGCGGCCTGGCTGAGGGCAGGTGCACTGGGAGTGGAGCCCTTCCTTTGGGATATCATCCCATCTTCCTTCCCACTAGACCCTGTAAGGGAAAGGGAGGGCGCTGACTCAAGTGCCACACAGTTCTCATTGACCTCCCCTGGGAACCTGATTTACCTTGGCTTTTTGTTGTCGTGTTTTTTTAAACCCGACCCTCTCTTTGGTGAAGTCTGATGCTCCATTTCCCGCTGGCTTTGTCTATGCTGCGCTTTCTCTTCATGTATGGCTTGATGGTGGTACCCACGGTGAGAGCGCTCATGTAAAGTAGGCACCAGCAGCCTCCCTGCTTTCCCCTACTGCCTTATGTCGACCTGCACTTTGCAGGATTACATGGGATGATTTGCAACGCTGCAGCTGGCCCCCATTAGCATTTTGACCAGTGGTGCAACCGGTGGAGCTGCGACAGTGGGACGTTTTAGGGGTAGAGCGTAATGAAGACCCCAGTTGCCAAAGGAGAAGTCACCTCCTGGGTGGCATCTTCCACTGGTTCTATCTGTCTCTGACTTTCTAGTTCTGGAAGAAGCACCCATTTTAGCCAGCTACTTTGCCTTCCACTACAGAGTAGATAACTTCACTCCCCTGGGCCTTTATGCCTGCAGACCTTTTCACCTCCCAATTTTGCCTCCTTTTCTCAGGCTCAACTTTATTCTTTCTGCCAAACTGGTATGTTTGGAACAGTCTTACTATTTTCATCCACAAGATGCCCCTCTTCCTCAAAAACTTTTCTTAAATCTCTCCTTTTCTAATAATTAATAATCCCCACAGCCTCCCTCTCCTAAAATATTATCCTATATATTGTTTTATATGCACTAGGAGCTCTTCAGGGGAGGGAATGTGTTTTATTTATGTTTATATCTTAGCCTCTCTTTTGCTTAGAAAAAAAGCAAGCTTCTACTTTTTATTTCTTCCCTTGCAGAAGGAGGATAGCCTCAAAGCAGTTTGGTCCTCAAAAATTTGAACAATCCAAAAGCTCCTCAAATTTTTCACTAGCCTCAGCCTGGATACAGGCTTTAGAATTTTAATTTGGATTTATATTTGTTTGGTTTATTTTATTGAGGAGTTCTCAAGTTCCTGGGAAAAACATTTTATCTACATATTTATGTTGATGATTAGAAGAGAAGTTTCATCTATTCTGGTTGTTTCTATTTGATTCTTACTTGTTTTCTTGTAGCTTGTTTTCAGATTTTTTTTTCTTTATGTGACAAAAACGTTAAAAGCTTCTTGCTATGCCTTATTCTTGTTTTTGTCTCTGACTCTGCCTGAGAATTGGTTCAGGTAACCCCTAGTTGTAGAGAAGGGGAATTGGAGCTTTTTGGCATGAATGTCCATCACATACACACAACCCTGCGGTGGAGCTCCCCTCTCTGAACACTCAGCAGGCTGGGGCCAAACTCAGCTGTGTTCTGTATGCTCTTTTAGCTTCCTGAGCAGGGGCCACTGTCTCTCACTCTGGGTCCCTAGACAGACTGTCAGGGTACAGATCCTCTTCTAGTAACGCCTTCTCAGAGTTCAGATCCCCACAGTCGGGGTGAAAGAGGTGCTGGAACTCAAGCAATTAGGTGCCAGAGCTCAAGCAATTTTTTTACATTAATTGACGCAGCAAGCCCATATGTGCTGGGGCTATGAACTGCCAAGCACAGAGGGGCTGGGGCTCAGTCCTGGCAAGCCCTGGCACAAATTAAGCACTAATCCATCTGCCCAGATCCTCAGTCAAGAGCTAGCTTGTAAAAGGTGCCATTCCAGCACACCCCTTCATAGAGGGCCATAGCAATACAGCAGCTCTCTGCCTCAGCTTCCCCACATGGTCCTCAGCCCACTTTCGCTGTGGATGTGACTTAGCCCTCAAGTCAAATTGCTTCAGGAAGTTCAACCTCATCTGGGGTAACTGACGCTATGTCTACACTGCACACCTTGCAGCAGCACAGCTGTGCCAGTGTAAGATATGCAGTGTAGCCTCTCTTTGTTGGCAGGAGAGAGCTCTCCTGCCAACAAATTAAAACCACCCCCAACAAGGGGCGATAGCTTTGTTGGGGGGAAAACATCTCCCACTGACAAAGTGCTCTCCATACCAGTGCTTTTCATCAGTACAACTTTTGTCAGTCAAGGGAGTGTTTTTTCCACACCCCTGACTGACAAAGGTTTTACCGACGAAAGTGCAGCGTAGACATAGCCTGAGTCTTTTATTCAAAATTCAGCAGTGGTTTCACATGAACAGATAGTGATAGTGTTCCCCCTAGCATTTCATCTATTTGCTTCCCATCAGTTATGACGTCTCCATTAAGAGATCTGAGAGGAGCAGTCTCCTTGACTGAAGGACCTGTTGCTTTCTTGATTTCATTTTACATACCTCTTACATACCTCCAATCTCAAAGGATGTTTGTATCTTCTCGCACAGATGGAGACAGTATGACTCAGCATATTCCTTTGCTTTTCATTGCAATGTGCTCTTGCCCATGCTGAGGTTAGCAAATGCCTCAGGAGAGGGGTTCATGTTGTGGTGGAGATATGCTGTGCGTTTTGCTTCAGCTACTGGAAGCATATATTCAGAGTATGCTGCAAACCAGTCTGTATCTTCTACAGACTTTTTACTAAAAGCTAAGGTTGCGGCTGTATGGATATTCATTCTGAGTGTGTTCCATGCTGCAGTGGAATTCAGGGGAGGTACAGTCGATGACATAGCTTCCCTGAGATTCATAGTGAATTGGAGACATCTTCCTTTATCTTTTGTGTTGTTGATGTTAATGTGTGGGCGACAGCTTTGTTTGACATTATGGGATTTCTGGGTTTTGCAGGGGATTTCTGATTTTAGTTTTTAGCATACAAGTGTGTGGTCTGTGTCACACTCTGCACTGTGAAAACTAAGAGTATGGGAAGATCCTATGTTTTCTGCGGGTGGCAATTAAATCCAGTTGGTACCAGTGTCCAGATCTGCGCTGTCTCCATGAGACCTTCCAGCGATGAAAGCCTTGGAATAGGTATTGGTAGTGCACAGTCCTTGCGGAGTGCTGCATTCCAGTAGCCTTTGCCCATTGTTGTTCATTTTTCCACCTCCATGGTGGCCACATCTCATGATCTGAACCAACTCTAGCATTGAAAGCTCCCAGTAGATATAGTTGCTAACTCAATGGTAGCTTATTGATAATGCTGTCAAGTTGCTAATAGAACAAGTCCTTCTCTTCAGAGATGAAGGAAAGTGGTGGGGAATATGCACTGATGATATTGGCAAAGCCATCTGTAGTAAATATTTTTAGTGACATGATATGTTCTGATGTTGCAACAGAACATTAGAACATGAGTGTTAATGAGTGTTTTGAATGCAAAATGCACTCTGTGTTCACAGTGGTCTTTCTCCATGCCAGAAAAAAGTACATGCATCTTGTGTATAGAGCCTGTACAAGTCAGGTTTCAGAGAGAGTGGCTACATAAATGTCTAACTTCTCCATCTCTCTATCAATGTTGACAGACTTTCTTGAGTTATTGACCTCCTCTAGATAATTTGACATACCGGTGAACATTGTCTTCATATTCCAACGAGCAACTTCGAAGAGGGAGACCAATGTATACAAACCTTTGGCATGTACGCCCAGGCAGAAAAAATAAGGAGCCAGATGCTTGCCTTAGGATCAAAGCCTTCCCTTTTGTGGTACCGACTTACCCCAAAAGCTTGGAGACCAAGACATTTGGAAGTCTGCATTGCTGCAGGAGATGCTGGAGGACAGAGCTGAGTTGCAGTGCCAATTACCTGACATTTTCTCTGCAGTGGATTTGATTCAGGATTTTCTCCCCTAGCCTTTGTTCAGCCAAGAATTACCTACTGTAAGGCAGCAGCACCAGATGGCATCATTCCTTTGTGGATATTGTTTTTCATTCCAATGGGTATCTGGTAGGGGATTCATGGTTTAGTTGCCAAGTGCCTGATCCATGGCAAGTTGTACTGGGTTACGTGGTACCAGTAGCAGGCTTACATGCCTGACCTTATTTGAAAATAGACACAACAGACAAGGAATTAAGAGGGAAGGTATATAACAGAGTGAACAAATGCAAATGTCATGATAGTTCCACAGTTTCTGTTATTGCTTTCTTTCAGTGTTCTTGTTTTGTTTGTGTTTATTTATTTATTGGGGGAAGGGGCTTGGGAGGGGTATTAGCTGAACAGTGAGACTAAGAAGTAGGGACAAGGAAGATAGGGGAAAAGAAAAAAATGATAGAAGGGAGCATGGAGATAGGTGGAGTGATGTGAAAAGACAATGCAGCAGGGGATAGGAGGGAGTTGGACCCAACAGCTAATCGGCAGGGGAGAGAACGGCCAGAGTAACTCCTGTAAAAAGCAGTCAGGCACTGCTGACATAATCAGTGTCTACAGGTCCCTGCATGACTCCTTCGCTCTGCTCCTGCTGGCTCAGTTTCAAGAAGGCCTCTTCCAGAATTTTTTCGTCCATGAGATCACATTGCTGGGAGAAGAGGTGGGTCCATATGAGGCCTGGTGTCCCTGGAGAGGGACTCTCCCCTGCATAATTCAGTGTCTTAGAGCAAGGGGTATCCCCAGCTTGGTCTTGGCTCCCCCTCCCAAGTTGGAGCTGTTAACTGCTGCAGCTGTTTGTCATTGCTCCTGCTGGCTCAGGCACAACTTTCATTGGCTTGGTAGCGGTGCCTGGGTAAGGACTGCAGGATGCTTCTCAGGAGTAGAGCCAGCTGGAAATTTTCTGACAAAACTGATTTGTAAGAACAAACTTGTCACTGAAAAATATTGCTTTTGACAAACCTTTCATGAGAAGATTTATCAGATCTAAGATAGACTTTTATGTGAGCAAGAGACCCAACCCTATGGTAAGGGCATTCACCTGGGCTATGGGAGACCCAGGATCAAGTCCCTGATTTGCCTAATTAGGTGCAGGGACTGTAACCTGGGCCTCCTTCATGTCAGCTGAGTGACCTGACTACTAGGCTATGGAGTCAGTTTTGTTGTATCCCAGTGAGTATTTAATTACTTATTCAAGTGGAATAGCTCCAACATAAGAGATTGACTCTTTAGGCAGGTGGATGGGGCACTCAGATGGCAAATGTGACACCCAAGTTCAAGTTGCTGCTCTGAATCAGGGTCTCCCACAACCCAGGTGAGTGCCCTACCCACTGAGCTATTGGCTATTCCTGGGTCTCTCTTGACCTCATTTTCAAAAAGTTTTGCTTTCCTTCTGATGTAGAGCCACACATTTTGAAATCTCAAAAAAATTGTGAAATTCTTGTTTTCCAGCCAGCCCTACTAAGTAGCATTAGAGTTCTCAGCTTCTTTAAACAGCTCCCTACATATGGCTTCAGTTTGTAGGGCAATTTGGTATGAACACTAGTATTTTACAAATTCATATATATTATTATAAGTTGATGTGGATAATGAAAATGGAGTAATTGGAATAAAATATTGTCATGTGATTGGGTTCTGTTTGAAAAATTTCAGCTCCCTTTTGGAACTCACCTACCATCAACAACATAATATTATTTACGGAAAATAATCAATTCCATTTACATTTTATCTTGAAAAGAAAATGTTTGTGTGACAGCGAGTGAGAGAAGGAACAAGCCATCATCTCTGTTTTTTGTGATTACTGCCCACAAATCTTATCACTTTTTACTTTTCAAAAATATTCTCATAAAAATATTAGTACTCATAGTACAGTATGCGTATGTTGTTAGAGTATAAATAGTGCAACTCAATCTTTGTAGTCTCACAAGTTTGCTAAGGGCTCAATCCAACGACTTCAGTAAGACTTGAGAATTCTGAACAGCTTACAGGAAGCACTCAACACATGAAGGACTGGGCAATATATTAACGGCCTAATCAAAGGATGTACTAAGCACCATCATCTCTCACTGAATCTAGTGGGAGTTATGGACCTCAGCACCTTGCATCATCAAACTCTCAGTTTTCAAATGTGTGTTGAAAAAGAGCTCCTTTTTATGTTGCATTGTGCCACCATTCTAGTGAAGGTACAAAACACCACTTTCAGATTGTTCATACAGTGACCAAAAGGTGTCTGCTTCCTTTAACTCTTTACCAGATTCATTTTTATTACGTGAAGTTTTAAAGAGGAAATTCATCAGACAAGAAAAATAAGAACACCTTTTTAGTCTGTAGTAGAAACAGGCCTACCCTTAAGTAGTTCCTGAGTTCCAAAAGCTAATACCAATAAATGCTAAAACGTACATTGCCATCAAACAGGGGTACTATGTTTAATAGCACCAATAGTTTAAAGTACAATGCATCACAAACTCAAAGCTACATTAAAAAGCAGGCTACAGACAATTCTTAGAGACCCAACATAAAAAAAATGTTGAAGATGTCTGACAAAAGTGGGCACAAACATCTGAGAGGAGGACAAAAAACTAAAGACTTTCAAAAGAAAGATCAAGATCAAAATTAACAAAGGATGTCTTTTACTTTGACAGAAATCTCATTGATATTTGAAATATTTAAATATTGCATAACTTTGTGTGGTTCACTGGGTAGTTTTGTGCTTTTTGTCACAATTAGTATCTCTCTGCCCTAAGAGTTCCATTTTCAATTCAGTGAATATTCCTGGACAACAACCTCTGATTCAGCTTTTATCAGCCTTCTGTGTACAATATCTTCTACACTAAACTGAATAACGGTGTAGAGGTCACACATCCTCATTGTACTGCATGAGTGCCCACTTTCTGAAAGATTTCACAAAATGTAATAGGCACTTTAGATTAAAATATATATGCCCATTGAATACGACCTATTCAGCTGGAGTAAAACATTCAGTGTGTGTATGTATGTGAGAGAAAGAGGCAGATTCAGAATTACGTCTTTGTTCATGCTAACCCTTGAGTAACACTGTATTATGCATTGAAGGTTATAAAATAAAATGTTATAATACTGTTTCATATACCTATCCTGTGTGCAGCTGATAGCTGCTTTTTGTGCGCGTGTGCATGTGTGTGAGATTTTACCTCAACAATTATTAAAATTCCTAGAAGAGGAGGTTTAGGGTAAAATGGAAATTCACCTTGTGAGTAATCTTTGGTGTCTAAGAGATTTTAAACTTTTTCCATTGCACTGAATTAAACTACTAGAATTATAGGAGAATATGAGAGAATAGAGAATCCATTCTCTCTATATCCCTGTCTTTTTCTTGTCAGGCAGCTGAACTATAAGCCCAATCTCGATGTCCTTTATTCAGGAAATAATTCTATTGAGGGAGTGCCTGAGTACAAATGTAAGGTCTTCAGAAGGGAGTTCATTAAGGAAAAATAAATACCAGTAAATAAGCAAACGGGTTGTTAAACTCACATTTTCCCTGTACATAGTCTGTTCAGATTAAACAAGTGTATATTACTCTATTCATAAGAAATACAAACAAGAGATTAAAAACTCAAAAGCTGACTTTAAATAAATCTCAGATGGATTTACTGGTGAGCTTTTAGAGAAAATATAGGTTTATTGATTTTGATGTTTCTTTTTGTTTGCATTTATAAAAGCCTCTTTAGACATCCATCTATGCATTGAATGTCCATCCCATATGTTAAAAATGTATATACAAAAATATATACACAAATAATAACACAACCTAAAAGTGTGCCTATCCCATCCTGACATATAAATATTCACCAGCACATATATAAAATAAAATCAAAGTTCTCTGGTCCTTAACTCACTCTCCCACCCCAATAAACAAGTCTTGGCACCTAGATTCCAATTGTGTTTTTGATGAAAGATCAGTTGCCCATTCTACTAACATGGCACATTTTACCCCTATTGCTAAAACCCAGCAAAGACTTTCTTAATACTGATCTCACTTTCGCAACGTGATTGTAAGATACTGTCAAAAATACTTGTGAGCAGACTACAAAAAGATATAGGCACTATAACCCCTCAAGAGTAAACAGGATTAATAATGAAAATATTTGAAGCTGACTGCATTAGTACCCCATTGGTTAGAAAGGAGCTGTTCTCATGCATTGTTTTACCTCTCAATGACTAAAGCGTTTGATAGTGTTGAATTGAATCATCTTTTTAATACAGTGTATAGAAATATGCACATTTAATACAATACTAGAAAAAATGGATTTTATGCCAATTTTATTGTGTGTGTCCAAATACTATACAATAACCAACAGGAATCCAAACCCAGTTCAGCTATTTCAAATTCTTTGAAGTTAACTAGAGGCAAAAGGCAAGGCCTCTCCTTTCCTCCAATATTGTTATTGTGACCCTTGAATTTTTGGAAACAACCATATGAAGCAACCTTCAAATTCAAGCTGTGAGTGGTCAGCATGATGGTGGGAGAATACTCCAATTACATTTGCCCTAAAACTTGTGACATTTAAAAAAAAAAAAAACACTACTGACAACTATTATGTGTCCAAGTTTTGTGCCAAAGAGGCCATAATTCCATAAAAAAATAATGGAAGAGGGCTTGGAATTATAAATTACCTTTAACAATGTCCTATGGAAAGATATTATAAGAACATATATAAAGCCTTCACTAATATAGGGGGCAGGGACCTATCTGATTCAAAATCCTAATGTAACAGTATAAGTCAATTTTCCTTTTAGGAGACACTGAAGGCTAAAATAATCAACTCAGACAACCAGTGGAGATGTAGTACTAGTCCTGGGTGCTTATGCCAACACTTTAAACTATAGGCAGATAGAATTAGGCAATAAATCTACATTAGTACGTTACTAAATAAACATCGTCTGTCCCAGCTGGTGACTTCATAGTTCCTTTTAACTTCAGTGGGAGCTATGAGTGCTCAGCATCTCTAAAATCAAGCCACTTGTATATAGGTGCCCAAAAGTAGAATTAGAGCTCAACTCAATGAAGAGCAGCTCCTGGTTCCAGAGGGCCCCTGCCTGGATTCTACCCTCTCAAGAGCTGACGTCAGGGAGACAAAGGTTAAGGGAGGGTGGGGTGGTATACGCTCCCCTCCCCCAGTGGTAGGGCAGCCTCCAAATGACCTCACATGCCACAGAGGTGATGTCAGAGAGCCTGGAGAAGGGATGTTTTTTACATTTCCCCTGCCCAGGGGAGAGCATGGGTTGGCTCCAGATGGCCTCTACCAACAACCTGACCCTGGGGAGTGGGAATAGTGCAGGGAATTATAGCCTCCTTCTCTGCAGTGGGGAGTGGGTGCCTGCTTCCAGAACACATACATCTTTCCAATTTAAGAACAGTGAGGTGGGGCTTTTGGATTTTGTAGAGTTTGGATACCTCTGCATCTGTATAACTTAATTAAATCTTGTTTATGCTGAATGACCATGTGTGAGCGTAAGAGCCCCTCAATGCCAACTGGCAAAGAGTTTGCTGCTATGTAACAGCAATGTCTGTCTGGCCTGACCAACTCATTATACCTAACACCGCTGTCATGGTATTTATCTACAAAGAATATTGTGTACGGTATCAAACAAATACCTATATCATGTTGGTCATCATGATAATTGTGTGATGTATGTACAGACAACAATTAAATAGTTGTGTGTTTATACTGAATATATGTTTAAACCTAGCAAACCAAGGATGGTTGATAAGCAAAGGTTTCCCAGACAAAGGAAAGTTGACTTGTCTGTCTGCCCAAATCTTAAATGTACATGGAGCAAGGTTGGCCAGAGATAATGGGAACTGTATTTGCATATTGAGTCAACAGGAAAACCAAATAATTCCTTTTTAGGCAGCTAACTTTCCCACTGCATTATATAGGGATCCTGGGTGCATAAGTCAGGATTGTGAATTCCACTAGGAGGAAGGGTGCCTGAAAGATAGATACTGCAATACTCAGCATTGCAACACTTAAGGGCTTGGTCTACACATGCAGTGCTGCAGCAGCGCAGCTGCACCACTTTAGTGCTTTAGTGAAGGAGAGCTTCTCCTGTCAGCATAGTTAATCAATGCCTGGGACAGGCAGTAGCTATGTCCTGTCAACATAACTCTCCTCTCAACATAGTGCTGTCTACACTGGGGGTTAGATCAGTATATCTACCTCGCTCAGGGCCATGGATTTTTCATACCCCTAAGCAATGCAGTTGTACCAATGTAAGTTTGCAGTGTAGACCTGGGCTAAGTCCCCTTTTGAATCTACCAATAAATGGGGCTGAAACTGAAAAGAGATTTTGTCTTTCCTCACAGTCACATCACAATAATATTTGTTGAACACTGTGGCTTAGGGTGTAGAATTAGCCGATAAATACGCCAGTGCCAAATCTATAATTTCTATAACTACTTCTGAAGTCATTAATCTTTTTTGTTTGTTTTAAACAGACACAGAGGAGGTTTCTCAGGAGAGCAAACATTTTGTAATAAATTATTTATAACAAGAACTCATGGATTGAATGGTTAAAAAGGAAACAGAATATCAAGCAGAATTTATTTACACACAGGGTGGTTGAACATTAAATAAACTTCTGAAGTCAATAATAGACAAAGGGAACGTGCTATAAATCAGTTTGATCAGCTGAGCAAATCAGAAGAGATTAGCATGTTGTAGATTTTAGCAGTTTGTACATAGGTTGATTTGTATATTTCTCAAGAGGTTTGTGGTCTTCTTCCCCTTAAATATTCCTTTGTACAAGTGAATTGATTGAAAGGAGGATGGCTGAGGGCATATAACCCCATGGTCAGCCTTTGTAAGGAAACTCCAAGGTGCAAGATGTCAGTCCATGTTTCAAAACAGTATTTGAGTAAAGTATAAATGAACTGTCTGTTGTTTCCCCAAATGAGGCAATAAATGCTGATGTCTTGAGAAAAATAGAAACAGTACATTTGTTTTCACATTTGTGAAGTGGTAAGCATTTAATTGTATGCATGTAATTAGGGCTAAGTGAATGGTCTGTAACCAAAACAAAATGAAAAAGATCCCCCAAAATCCCTCCCTTCAAAATTCAAGGGCTTTAATTGTCTGAGCCAAGATAGAACTTCATAAATATTTCTAAATGTTTTATGATCTTTAGGAATGAGCATGAGTGCATCCCTTTCGTAATTATATAACACTATCACTTCTATGACAGTAGAAAGTACAAAACTTCAATGCTCTAAAAAGCATAGTATAACTGCCCACAATGTTCCAGTTTTGGGGCTCAATTCTCCAATGCACAGAGCACTTTAGCCCTGATCCAGCAAAGGACTTAGGCACCCACTTAATTTTAAGCACTTAAGTTGTCCCATTGACATCAATGCAACCTGGCCCCCAAACTGTTGTCCTACTTTTCAGGATGTAACCAAATACTTTTAACTATTTAGCTATTTTTAAAATGTCTGATATAAATACTTCAGCTAAATAGTAGGACCACGTTGTGAGACCTTGATGCTATATGTCATCGATGACCTCCCTATTTCCCGATCTCTGGTAAATGGTTGAATTACACTTAACTATCTATTTCACTGGGTTTTTGTGGAACAAAATTCACTCGTACTAGACTGCGGGCAATCATACATGAATTGTGCAAAGATTGGGAAAAGTATGGTAAGGATACTTCTCCCTGCCCATTCCTGTTCAGGGACCTGTCCAGGAATAATTCAGGTGTTAGGGAGTATTGTTAGCACTTTTCATAAGTAGTGGTGACTCTAGCTTTAGAAAAAAGGGGGTGGGGTGATTGCAGGGCTCCACCCACTCTGCCGGCACTGGATAACAGAACTGGACTGGTGCAGGTGGGCAGGCATGTGCTACATTCCTTTAAACTGGAGTGGTGATGTTGCTCCAGTATTTGCTCCCCAAGAGTCCCAATGACAATTCAAGCTGACTCAGCCAAAATTCTTTCTGGGGTTCCACAACAATGTGATCCCCTTGTCACAGTTACAGGGAGACATGCACTTTAGACCCCTTTTAGTCCTTCTCGAGTGCAGTTCTCTGGAGTTATATTTTGCGACCTTGCTGGGTGGAACCACCTGGTCCGACTACTTTTATATGGGATCACTAGGCTGCAGTTTCTTGTTTCCCAATCATGTTAACCTGAAAGGCCCAAATATGTTTGGCACATGTAAGCCCTTTTCCTCCAGGAGCATGCCACAGCAGCTGATTAAAGTGACTCAGAAACAACTTCTGCAAAACACAGCATTATTTATTCACCCAGAGGTACATAGCAAGCAGAGCAAAGGGTAAAAACAATCTTTACGATTTTAACATGCCTTTTGACCAGGCCTAGGAACAGTAAACCTTCCCAGCCTGGTTGGAGACAGGCAGGAACATTTTCCAGTTAATAGTTCCCCCCATTATTCCCTTAGGGAGTCTTCTCTATGTCTTTGTTTAATTTCCTGTTTGCTTCCTCACCTTCCTCAACAGCCCCCAGCAGCCTCCTTTGACTTAACTCTAAGTAACCAGACAGGATAACATCAAACAGTTAAACTGAAGAACGTATCATACTCATAAACAGTACCACAGATATCTCCCTCCTGCTCCACACGCCTCTTCACATCCTTCTCCCTGCCATCCGTTGACTTTTTAGCATAGGCAATGGTTTAAAATCCATCATCTGGTCTGTAATCTTCTCAAACAGTTTGGTATTGTCAGATGAAAAATGCTATATGATGCACATGGTTATTATTAATTAATTAATTTTTATTATTATGTATAGTTACAGATCTGACATGATATATGGGGCTTAACATATTATTCCAGCATCTGTGTACATCACGAAGCTTCCTCCTTCTCTTTTTGCTGTTTCACTCACTGTTATTTGCTTTCCTGCTGTCTACCCATCCATGCATAATATGACATATTTTCAACTGTAATCTCAGTATGAAAACACTCAGAGCTTTAAAACTTTCATACATCTCCAGAGCACTGTAGCTTACTTTTACTTCAGATTATATTCAGATGACTGTCATGAAGAACATTAAAGTGAAACATCAAATGCTGTAAGTATCAGGAGTTGCACATGGTAGATGCAAGATTCAATGCACAAAGTAACTCCCTCTTAATAAACAAGCAACACATTGTAAGGAAAATTTCCCTGCATATGAAATTTAACTGCCAACCATCCACATCCTACACATAACTGTCATAAAGGATGTCTAAATCTGTCCTTGTTTATAATACATGTTGTGACAAGATTTGACAGTTTCTGAAAGAGCTATAATTGCTACCTAAACATCCAGCATTTTGTCAACTGCGATCATAGTTAGGGAAAGCATTTATTTCACTTAAACACACACACACACACCAATTTTTTTTTCCTTCCTGGAAGATGACAATTTTTTTTTCTTCTGATTAGTGGTTGCAAGTCAGGTTTTTTTTTTCATTGCACTACTTTTCCAGTGAAGGAAGTTGGAACTTTTAAAAGAGGAATGCAAAATGAGCAAAATGTAATGTCAATTAAAACAATTTAAGAGGTACTTCTACAAAGACACTGGTACTTCTGAGAGTTAATTAGTGTTTTTTGACCTGAGGAGCTGATTTAGGCGGGTACTATGCTGTCTATCACAGGAGCAAGGGTGAGAATGGGGAAATAATGTCTCAGTGTTTGACATTTTGATACACTTGACTGACAGTTATGTAGCAAACCCATGCGGGTTTGGGGCAGGGTTTGGTGTTCCCCCCCCCCCACTTACCAGTAGATTATAATACTGTTGTACAAGTTTTACTCAAATGTGCAGAGTTATTCTACATATACATTCATTGCTACAGGGTTGAAAGTTGTCATTTCAGGAGGCACAATGTTCCTGCTAAAGGAACTGTGATGTTCCTCTCATGCAGTAATTTTCTGCATAGATGAAACTTCTATTAATCTAAAGCTGATAAACTTTCATTCCCTCTGAAGTATTATAGCAGAGCACCAGCTCTTCTATTGTTAAAGTTAAGTCTGTTTAAAGGACATTTTTTCTAAGTGCTCTAAATATGCATGCTTACTTGGATTGTCTTGACATTTGATTTTCCTCATTAGTAGTGTTAGCGGTGCAAATCTGGGTTCATTTGAGCAATGGGTTCCTGAGATACTGCCTTACAAAAAACAGCATTTTACAAAATCAACAAATCCTTAATTTTTTAATTGCACACTCCTGGGTTTCAACCTCTGGCTCTGCTTGTCCCCAAAACTGATCTCAGTCAGTTGACCTTTACCTCATGTAGTGCATGGCACGCACTGCTCCTTTCTGGAAGCAATATTGAAAGTGTTATTAAAGGAAGTGTGTGGCTCTCAAGAAAGTTATCTGCCAAACACTCATGCACCAAAGAGATCGAAACGTTCATATGTAGCAAGACTAGGTAAGAAGGTTTTTAAGCAGCCCATCAGCATAGTAACTGGATGGCTCAATGGGACATGTTATCATTGAATCTGAGCTACATCCATGCACAGTAAATCTGAACCATACCCTCAGCAGAAATCTGTAGGCATGTTGCTATTATCTGCCTCTGTTATGTTGTTGGGTTTTGTTTGTTTCTTTGTTTTCTTTTTTTGAAATGTGCCCTGATAATTTAGAGAGTGCTGTTTTCTGAAAAATAATAAATTACACATGCACTGGGCAGATATATGAGAATGATGCTGGGCATGTTGATACTTTTCCACCTGGAGTCAGCGTTTTCTATAGGACAGATGAAAGACAGGATAATGTAATCATGTTTCCTGAGCAATGGGATTGAGTGAGTTTATGGTCAAGGGGTTCCTAATATACAGTCCTCTGAGGTACTCAGAAAACTTTTAGATTTTTATAACTTTTTTGGTGGAGATCTGGGGAATATGGGGGACCAGAGCAGCGAGGGGGAAATGAGTGTGTGTGAGAGAGAAGCGCTGTGGGTGTGAGAGTTGGGATAGTACCGGGAGGAGAGATTTAGAGGCCAAGGAGAGGCAGGGCCTAGGGCAGTGGAGTGCAACCTGCAGCCCACGGCCATACGCGGCCTGTCAGGGGAATCCACTGGTGAGCCGCAATACAGTTTGTTTACATTGACCATCCGCAGGCACGGTGGCTCGCAGCTCTCAGTGGCCAAGGTTCACCGTTCCAGCCCAATGGGAGCTGTGGGAAGTGACAGCCAGCATGTCCCTGCAGCCCGCCAGTGGATTACCCTGATGGCCTGTGTGTGGCCCATGGACTGCAGGTTTCCCACCACTGGCCTAGGGGGAGAGAGGTTTGGGGCTGTGGCAAGTTGCATAAAAGGGGATGGATGGTAGGGGAGTGGAGAGCAATTGTGGGGAGGCCAAGGGTAGGGGATTGGGGTATACGAAGGACACGGAGAAGGGACATGAGGGTGAGTGGCAGGGGAAATAGGAGCAGGGGATTAGGGGTAGGGACTTGTGAGCCCAACATTCTCTCCTCTTGTGTGAGTGCTGGGATCTAGGAGGGCCCTGCCAGTTGAGGGCAGGGAGGGGCTGAGCCCCATTCCCTGCCCTGTGTGTGAGCCAAGTTTGGGGGCCTGCCCTTATGTAGGGTCTGAGCCTCTCTCTCAGTGCCCCATGTGTGTTCTGGGATCTGGGGGGGGAGGGCCTGCCGCTCTTCAGTAGAAGGTATAATGTAGCTCAAAGCCATTAAAAGCAAGGCTATATGCAGCAATAACAAATATTCTTGTGGACAAGAAGGAAGAGAAATGGATCTAACTTATCAGGTTTAAAATAGGACCTTGTGTTAAATATGAACTGTACTTATCCATGAGGCTATTTTTCCAATGAAATGCAATGTTTCACCTTACATATATCAACTGCAGAGGTGACATTCAAAGCAAATTTAGTGCCAACATTTTGTAAAGTCATCTTTTTATAGTCACAAAATCCCAGCTCCCCTGTATTTAAGAATAAGCAACCTCAGCTGCATTCTCTGATGTGAAATGGCTAAACAGAAGGTAATCCTGGTTTCAAATAGCAGCTCACTCATACAACAATGGGGAAAAAATAGACTTTTTAAAAAAGACAAACAGCTTGCTAAACTACAACACTGATTCTTTTCCTGATGGCTAAAATGCTTTTCTTATGTGCAGATAAGGGGTTTTGTGGCCTTTGTGATGGCCTCACTTGGTAGCATTTGGAGCATCCACTGTTCTGATGCTACATGATGTCAGGGCTCAGTTCAGCTATTAGTTGAATTTGGATCATTTCTCTCTTTCCTTTCCCTTCCAAGAGAAGATGGTATATGGTAGGGAAGTTTGGGGGGGATGGGAGGCTAGGATATGGTGGTTTCATAAGGGAGGAGAGAAGGGGATATGGGTTGTATTTAGGCAAGGAGGTTGCAAAGACTGATCTGGAGATGTCTCAGAGAGGAAGTCCATCAGGGGGTCTATTGAAAAGAAAGTTATAGAGAGAGGGGAGATGGGATCTGATGGGTCTTTATAGGAGAGTAGGGTACTGAAGGATGTGAGGGAGGGGAAAATGGAATCTAGGTGGATCTCAAGGGTGGAGAAGATGTGATCTGGAGTGTACCTTGCAGGTAGGGGAACAGGAAAGGAAGTAGACTATGGTCTCATTTATGGGGAATATTAGGGGTTGAGCAAAGGCACCATTTCAGATTTATGTGGGGGACAACTTTAACTGTCATTCCAGGGGATACTTAGACACCTGAAAACTCGAGGTTTTTTTGTTTGTTTGTTTGTTTGTTTGTTTGTTTTTTGCAGATAATAACTTAGAAATTAGCTGACAGGAACACTGTGTCTAATTCCTCAGCAAGATCTCTTTTCATAACAGGATAGCAGACACCAGACTTTAAAAATTCTTGAGTGCTCTTGAGAACATCATGTGTAGATGACCGACCCAGTGTACTAGAAACAAAAAAACAAGGCCAGCGTGGAGGATATTTTGTAAGGTTTTATTGCTGTGCTCAGCAGTTGTGACCGCCTGACCTGGAATAGCAATTTCAAATTCTTTGGCAATGATTTCAGCTTCACCACATAGCTCCTTCCATTTGCTCTCAGATGCTCTCATTTCTTTAAGAGCAACAACATTTCTTGCTACTAATTCCATGGCACTTGACAAGTTCAGGTTTTCATTTTGCAATTCTTCTGAAGCACTATTCAAAATCTCAAATATTCTTTACAAAACCAAGAGCCTCAACAGAAAGGAATAGCTCTTTATCCTTGCCATCAAGACCTTTGCAGTGCTAGCTCATGGTCAATCAGCTTTCTGAACTATAATGGGTTCCAGTGTTTCCACTACAATGCCATATCTTGAATGCAGTTATCAGAGGAAGTTATACTGGCACGACCAGCGAGTTTCACACAATCTACTTAGCTCAAGTACCTTCTGGCCTAGCTCCTGCTGTGCCTTAACAGACAGATCATGGTGCTTGTAACTACGGCTAGGTCATTAACTAGGAGAGTGTGCGGTCTTGAGGGTAGAGTAGCAGAATGGGGATCAGGGCTGAGATACATTTCTAGCTTTAATACTAACATGCTCTGACACCTGGTGGCAAGAAACTTAAGTGACACTGCTTAGGCTTAAATTTTAATGTATATTCTTACCTTGTTACTAGCTCTTGAATACAACAATTGTAGAAAAATCTAGATTACTTTTTATCATTTAGGCTGCTTACTTTTTGCAGTTCACCAAGCTTGGAATAGATCATTTAACTTTTGGAAACATCCTACTAGGGCAAGGCCCCATGAGTTTATACTGCACCTGCCAGTGCTCTAGAGGGTGTTACCCTACTACAAATAATAATAGACTAGAAACTGACTTTAAACAGAAGTGAAACTGACACTTTCAAGTCACTTTCACTTCTGTTTAAAGGCTAGTCACTTTCCAGAAGGCTCTTAAACACAACACTAGAATGACTGAGTTGCAGTTCTCACAGGAGAATATTTAAAACCAAACATCAAGAAAATTCCACATTTTAAAGTTGAGAAAAAAATGGAGTCTTGTTTATTATTTAAAGTTTGTATATATGTTTCTTTAAAGTACCATTCTGTGTTTGGACACTGTGTCTTAGTTCCCACTGTTGTAAAATGGAATAATAATACTTTCCTGCCTGCCATCTGGAATTATAAGGATTAGATTGAGATCTGTTGGGCAGTGTGACAGGGTGGATTAGGTCCAGAGGCCCCCTGCTGGAGGCTTCATGGCCCTGCCTCAGAAAAGAGCAGAGGGGAAGTCCTCCAGGCAGCCTAGAGTGGCTGCAGGGGAGCAGCCAATCAGAGGGGTTGCTGGAGCAGCCAATCAGGGGCCAGAAGGATCTTATAAAAAGGGGCAGCAGAGGCTGTGTAGTTAGTTGCTGCCTGGAACTTGAAAAGGGAGACCTACGCACCTGGGTGCCTGGAAGAGCAGCAGGACTGTGGACAGCTCACTGCAAGCAGGACTGAGCCTAGGTAAGGCTATTGAAGACTGGCTAGCTGGAAGAGCTGCAGGACCATGGACAGGTCAATGTGGGTAGGCTAAGTCCAGGGGACTGAGCCCAGAACCTAGCCAGACTGGGCGAGGGTACTCTAATGGGCCCTGATGGTCTGGCTGAAGACTGAGCCCAGGTGAGGGCTGCTAAATTGACATCAACTGAGGGTACTAAGATGGGCCCCTGTTGAGTGATTAAAGAAGGCACTGCCTCTGGGGAGGAAGCCTTAGAACTATGGCCTCATATGAGGGCTGTGAGCAAGAACTAGAGACTATATGCCCCGCAATGGGGGACAGTGTGTGTGTGACTCAGCCAGAGGGTTGAGTCACTGAAGACCTGCCAAAAGAACTATTGGCTGGGGCGTGGGCAGGCACTCATGAGAGGCAGGTGGCACTGTGTTGTAAGAACTGGGAAAAAACAGGCTCACAATCCCCCAAGAAAGGGGGTGCCTGCAAAAGGTTGGTGCCACCTCACTCAAAACTGAGTGATTGCAGGCACATATCAGCCAGAGAGGGGGTGCTCATGAGAGGCAAGTGCTGATGCTGTTACAGGCAGGAACTGAGCCATCTTAATGATTTATATGGTGCCTAGCACAATGAGGGACTCCTATTGATTAAGGTCTTTGAGCACTACTAGAACATTAGTCAGCTGTTGAGATGCCCGATGGTAGCTGAAGGGACTTGCCTGGTGAGTGGGATATTGGTGGCATACAGGTTGATCTGTGTTGGCCAGATGCTGCAGCACAGCCCTCGTCCCCTGTGAGCTCAGCACTTCTGGCAGAATTTGCAGCAGAGGGTGAATACACACCTGTCCTTGAAGCCGCAACCACTAGTGCACATGATGGCTCTGGACTGGAAGGGTCTGTCCCCCGTCTCTTCCCAGGGAGAGGTGAGGGTACTCCCTGCTTTTCGGAAGACAAATGGACCCCAAGTCCCTCTTAGTGCCTCCTAGCCCCCACCCTTCTTCAGCTCTTGCTCCCTCCAGATCTTTGCCCCAGGGATTGTTCCCCCTCGCTGCTTCTCCCACACTCACTGCCCCTCCCTCAGGGCACAGCCCTATGCCATCTCTCTCTTCCCCTGGGAATTGACTTCCCTTTCCCAACCCACTATCCCCCCAGACTCCAACAACTGCCCTGCCACTAGTGCCCTGTGCCCCCCTCTTCCTACTGTCACCATAGGGAGCCCTACATTTCCTCTGCTCCCCCAACCGCCAGGGACCCTCGTCTTCCTTCCCCTCTGGGGCTCCTGTGCTTTCCCCCCTCCTACCCACCAGTACTGGGGACCTTGTGCTCTCCCCCCCACTCCGACTGATCCCTTCCTTGCCGAACTCACTGTTACATTACTCAGGGTACAATTGTCACAACCTCAGCGGTTCCCCTGGGGAAGGCAGATCAGCACTGCATGTTGCTAACACTGTTGCAAGCATCGCAAAGCATTTTGGTGAGGGTCAAAGGTGTGAGTGAAGAGTGAAAGATACTTTTGCGGGCTGCAAGAGACCAAAGGGGGAAGGAGAAAGAGAGCAGAGAATGGGTTAACTCAACACTGTAGCTAGCAAGCTCAGTCCAATGATAAGACACTGGCCCCAGCCCAAGGACACTGCTCACAACCGAGACTTGGCTGACAGCCGAGAAAGACAGGGGTGTGAATGTGCTGGAGCAGCCATGAGAGAGAAAAACCCAACTGTACAGATCTGCAAGGCCAGCAAAGTAGGAAACAAGGTCTAAGACTGCAGAGATTGAAAACACCGGTGAGACGGCAAGAGCGGGAGCCGAGCCTTGCATCCCTGGAGCTGGGGTGTTTTGAGAAAACTGAAGACAACATGGAAAGCCGGTTTGGACTGGCACCCTCCCTCCCACAAGGAGCCCAGGACTTAAAACCCTCCTGAGAGCTGGAGCAACTTGGAGATCACAGCGGACCCTGGATGACCTGGGCCCAGGACAGAACTCCCATCCACCCTTCTCCCCTCTTCTTACGTTACACCCGGGCCTGGCCAGCCTCGGGTAGTGCGTGTGTGAGTATGAAAGTGGGTTAGGGCTTGGGGCACTAATGCTTTCTTCCTTCCTCTGAGTGATGTTATTTTATTATTTTATCAATAAAGCTTTAAAACTCAGACATTTGGTGTGTTCCGTTATCTCCTCCCTTAACAATCCTGTGGCCTCAGACTGATCACCTGACGCTTCAGGCAGATTAGTAACAGAAATCTGTCACACAATCTGGACCAATGAATAGCTGTGTCCCCTCCGTTCTCCAACCTGGGGTGCCTTTTGCACTGCTTCACTGTGAGAGCAACTACTCCTGGGCCTCCCCACACACAACCTCTAGCATGTAAGTTTTATTCCCAGCTATGCTGTATGAGAGCTATAGTCAGCCACTCCTGAATTACACTGCAGAGCAACCCCAACAAATACCCAGCCCCAGACTTTCCCCAGAAATGTACATCTTGTACTGTCCTGCTCTCTCCAGGACAATACAAGCTCATATAAAGTCCATCATGTCATTAATAGAAAATGATTTGCACAAATCTTGTTATCCCCAATGGAGTTTCCCAAACTCTTCCATCCAAACAGAAAAATCAGTTAAACAAGTTTATTAACTACAGAAAGATAGATTAAGTGATTATCAGTAATGAGGCATAAAAGTCAAAATTGGTTACAAGAAAATAAAAGTAAATTGCAACTAACTTAACAGGCTAAGTGAATTCAAAGCAACGGTTTCCCTCTCTCTCTCTCTCTCTCTCTCTCTCTCTAAATGTTTCAGCAATCTTACTGGCTGAATCTCTCAGTCTGGATTTCTTCCCCAGTCCAGAGCTGTTGCCTTTGGTCTTCAGGTGTTGTGGATGCTGTGGGGAGAGAAAGGGAGACATAATTTGGGGCATTTGCTCACCCTTCTTATAGCTCTCTCTTTGAGAATCATCTCCAGCTGAGGTTCAGGAGACAGTCTATGTGGGTGGGAATGCCAACCTGTTTCTTTCTCCAGGTGTAGATTTTTTTTCCACCCATACCCTCTCTCCTGCTAGAGAGTGGCCACTTAACAAGGTGATGGTCCATTTGATTTCATTGGCACCTCATGGAGGCATTGGTTAGCCTTTTATCTCTGGTGAACTGGTTTGTGATTGCTCTCCAGATGTAGAACATGTCTTAGTAATATCCTACAATAGAATCTTAACTGTTGCGGTTCAGTGATGAGACAGAACACAGCTTTATGCAAGCAAACAGGCTGGTCAGCGGAGATGGGCTGTTCTGCCCCCCGCCTTCCACCTTCTCCTTTTATTATATTTCTCCCCCTAAGCATTACACACTGCTACACAAAGGAATGTATGACGTTGATTCATATGCTTAGTTACCATCCTCTATCTACTACAATCTTGGTTCTCAGGCCTTGAGCCCAGGCTAAAGAAACCTCCCACAGTTGCTGTCCAAACAATCAAGTTCTCAGGGTTCATATCTAGCCCTTGTCCTTGGATAGAGCAATGTGTGCATTGCTTCTAGGAAACAGTCAGGGTGTGCCCCGCCTGCTTCCAGGTGGAATAGCTAGACATTAACCCTTCATCTCCCCTTTTTTGTTTATTGATAATTGGCCATCTCATGGTAGCCGCCAATTTGTTTGTCATGCTAATTAACTCCCAGACAGACAAGGACATAACCTGGGGAGCTTTCCAGGGCAAAAATTTTACAAAGTCTTAACAAGAAAGGAATACATTGTACACAGCAGCAACAAAAAATAAGCCCAATAATTACAAACACAAAATAACCAAAAACTTAACATCTGCAATATAATCATCTAAAAGGGATACACTTCTTTTACTACAATTGTAACCAGCAAAAGGCAATATAAGTATCATTCTACTAAGACAGCAAAGGGTGCCATCACTTAAATTTGCAGGAATATAATTAAAGGTGCATGAACCACAAGTAAAAACCCATCCTGATGGTAGGATGATATGGCCATAATTATATGAAACATTAACAGCATGGGAACAATTTAAAAGGGATTAAGAAATTTTTTGACAGCCCAATGGCACCTTTGTACTAGTGCAGTTAACTACACGCGCACAGGTGACATTGTGAGCCCCGGCCGGGTACGGTGTGTGAAGGAATATAGCCGTGCGAGGCAGAGTATAGTTGGCCGGGCCCCAATTAGCCATGCTAAAATACTGGGAGAAAAGATTAGCATAAGCAAAGAGCAGTATCTTATTCTCCTTCGGGCTTGTAACGGGGGAGGCGCTTCCGAGCCAACCCCTACAAAAAATAGCAGGCACAAAAGGCACACAATCATCACAGAATTAGCAGTGATTTGGGCGAGAATCGCCACAAACAAAGTCTTAGGAGTTTCTGGCTGCTGATCTGCTGCCAGTTTTCGTTGAGCCGTGGCGACCAATGCTTTTACTGCTCCCCCTGTCACGGGCTGGCTTGGGACGTTACGCCTCCTCCGTTTCCGTCCCGCCGTTGTCGACTCGGGGGGCAACGCGGTCTC
Source organism: Lepidochelys olivacea (assembly GCF_965140295.1). Taxonomy (NCBI): domain Eukaryota; kingdom Metazoa; phylum Chordata; order Testudines; family Cheloniidae; genus Lepidochelys; species Lepidochelys olivacea. The sequence goes on from NC_140412.1 coordinate 213,854,952, forward strand.
CTCCAAGGTCAGCTGAAACTCTGGTATGGGATTCGACAGCCCCTGGTGCCATGCCATGTTGTTTAAGTGCTGGTCGCACGCACCGGGCTGGAACCCACAACGGTCCTGCAGGGAGAGACACAGCAGCATATCCCCGACCCCAAGTGATTAGAGGTGCTGGGCCCAGCCACTGTGGATCGGGCAGCTGACGGTAAAAGACACGCGGTCTTTCCAGTACCTCAGATTTGTGAAAATGCCGATCCGCAGGGGTCTGCTGATCTGCATTCAGTGTTAAATTATTTAAAGTAAACAAGAGAATATACATCTGTTGTTGAATGTCTCCTAAGGTTCGGAGATGCAGCTCCCCTTGTTTTAATTGTTTATCTAGCAAGGTTTTGAGTGTGCGATTGGCACGTTCAACAATGGCTTGGCCCGTGGAATTATAAGGGATTCCGTGTTTAAGACGGACGTCCCAGCGGGCACAAAAGGTGGAGAGGGCTGCAGAGCAGTAGGCTGGGGCATTATCTGTTTTAATTTGGCAAGGGCGACCCATAACAGAAAAGCAGGCCAGCAAATGGTGAATAACTTTGTTAGTGGCTTCCCCACGTTGTGGGGTTGCCCAAAGGAAGCCTGAATAAGTATCAACGGAAACATGTAAAAATGAATAGGGGCGGAATTGTGGCACATGAGTAACATCCATTTGCCACAGCTGATTTGCTGCTGTACCTCGGGGGTTAACGGCATAAGAAAAAGTAGGAGCAGCAGCAGCACAGTGGGGGCAGGAACGAACAATGGAACGTGCATGATCAGCAGGAATGTGAAACTGCCGGGCCGAAACAGAGGCAGACTGATGAAAAAAGGCATGGCTTTCAATGGGGTCAGAAAAAAGGGAATTTACCTGACCACGCAACGCGCGATCGGCGCGTGCATTGCCCTCAGTGAGTGGCCCAGGCAGAGGGGTATGACTGCGAATATGAGCAACAAAGTAAGGGAAATGACGAGTGGCAAGAAAATGCTGTAAAGACAAAAACAGGTGAAGGAGGTCTGCATCAACCTGAGGGGTAATGAGGGCAAGGGGTAAATGATCAATTACCTGATAAACATAATGGGTATCCACAATTAAATTAAAGGGACAATCAGCAAAAAGTTGAAAGGCCAAAATAACAGCAGCCAATTCTGAACGCTGTGAGACGGCGAGTGAGACAACGTAGATCCAAAGCCTCCTCCGCCCCGAGTTCGATCCTCGGCAGCTGGCACCTGATAGGGGACTAAAATCAATTGTGCAATTGACCATCCACGCAGGAGCGACTGTGGAAGATGAGTCCACACCTGAACCTTAATAATGCCAGTGTAATCAGCATCAATGACCCCTGGAATGACAAAAAAGCCCTGTTTCCCAGCATGTGAGCGAGGGAGAACAAGACCTACAAAGCCGGCAGGGAGAGGTCCCATCACCTGTGTAGGTATGGCACAGACCTCCCCTGGCAGCTGAAAGTCCGTGTCCTCCTGCAATCTGTTGGTAAAATCCAAAAAGGACTCTAAGGCACCCTGACGGATACTGACAAAGCTTTTGGTAGGCTTGCCTGAATCCGGGACCTTCTTGAAGGCATGCTGGGCACAGGTGGAGATAATGGGGAAGACGGCCTGAGGGAGTTGAGACTGCATCCCAATAGTAGCAAACTGGCCCTCCCCTGCCAAATGCTCATAAATGATACCTTGCTCTCTATATACCTGGGCTTGGCGTTCTGCCATCTGCCGATACTCACTAAGCCAAATAACATACTGACTGGGTGACAACATCATGCGCAGCAGCGTTTTCCAATCCTCAGGGATTAGGGAGTACCCAGCACCCATCCCTTCAATGAGACCACGCACAAAGGTGCTAGTCAGGCCAAATTCACGAATTGCTTCCTTTACCTCTCTAACCACCGAGTATGGCAGAGTGGTCCAGGTGCCCACGGGGTTGCCCTGGTCATCATTCTGCCAGGTCACCGGGCAAACGGAGACCAGATCAGCCAGCTCCTCTGCTGTAAGATCTGATCGAGCTTTCGCTGTGTGAACCATTTGTTGCACCAGCGAAAGCTTCTGAGCAGATGCAGATGACTCTCCGGGGGGCCCCATGGGGGGAGGGTGATCACACACCGGCTCCGGTGGGGAAGGCCAGGGAGGCGGTGGTAATAGAGGCACTGGGGGCGAAGCAGGGGGAGGGATGGCTGCAGGAGCGGACGGGGGTGGCAGGATCGGCAGCTCCTCTGTTGGTGCTGAAGAGGGCCTTTCCAAGGCGACACGCTGTGTCGCATCGCCAGGAGGGGGGATGACTGCAGGGGCGGACGGGGGCGGCGAGAGCACCAGCCTCGCGAGGGAGGGTCTGTCTGAGGCGACACGCTGTACCACGTCGCGGCAGAGGTGCCAGGCATGTAAAGCCTGCACGGGTGCCCGAGGCTCTTTGTGCAATGTCTGGCCCAATCGCTCCCAGTCCGCTAACTTAAGGCTTCCAGCTTCAGGATACCACGGGCACTTGGCACGCACCTCCTGTAGCAGGAGAGTGAGTTCTCGAGCCGGGCAGTCATGCTGAGCCTTACGCAGCAAATACTGCAGCTCATTACGGTGTTGCACTTGCAAAGCAGAGAGGGAGCTTCCCATACTTACCACAATGAAAAATACTCACCGGGATCCACGAAGTGGATGAGTGACGCGTCTGAAACCCTTGCCGGGCGAGGTGAGTGCTGAGGGCCCCACGTTTGGGCGCCAGTTGTTGCGGTTCAGTGATGAGACAGAACACAGCTTTATGCAAGCAAACAGGCTGGTCAGCGGAGATGGGCTGTTCTGCCCCCTGCCTTCCACCTTCTCCTTTTATTATATTTCTCCCCCTAAGCATTACACACTGCTACACAAAGGAATGTATGACGTTGATTCATATGCTTAGTTACCATCCTCTATCTACTACAATCCTTGTTCTCAGGCCTTGAGCCCAGGCTAAAGAAACCTCCCACAGTTGCTGTCCAAACAATCAAGTTCTCAGGGTTCATATCTAGCCCTTGTCCTTGGATAGAGCAATGTGTGCATTGCTCCTAGGAAACAGTCAGGGTGTGCCCCGCCTGCTTCCAGGTGGAATAGCTAGACATTAACCCTTCACTTAACCTTACATATAATGTTGCCACAGATTTTACCATGACAATAATGATCAGCAAATTGAGTTTTCAAATGATACCTTGCAAAATCTATCATAGTTTTGTAAAAGGGGGTGACCCCCTTCTCTTTACCCCAGGCCAGTTAAGTCATTCTGTATCCTCTCAGCTGCTGGGGGAGGCAGATGAGGGGGCAGGGTGGGTGAGCTAGCACAATGGAGGAAACTGACCATGGAAGCCATAGCTGGAGAACCATGACAGCTGGAGAACCATGACTCCTGGAGGTCTGATGGTGCTGCCAGGTAAGAGCTGGGGCATGTGTCACAAGCAGACCTCCAGTATGAAACCTTTCCCCTTTCCTCCCTAAATGGCATCCCTGGGGTTGGGGGAAGAAAATGCACAAGTCTGGTCAGGTGAAAGAATGAGAAAGTGTTAGGCTTAGATCAATGGTGGGGAAGAGAGAGAGAGCCCCAGACAAGAGGGGACGTGTCTGAAAGAGAGGAATGGGATTATTATTGGTAATAATCAAAAGACCTATGCTATGTCTATACTACAGAGATTATACCATTGTCAAGAAGCAGGGTCTGCAAAAGACCTAGTGTCCAAGCAACCTTGTCAGTACAGCTGGCCTGCTGCAGGCTGCCTGAGTGGCCAAAGGGGCCAGCAGACTGGCCCTTAAGCCAGCAGGAGCTCACTGCCTGTTCAGTGCTCATACCTGCCACTGTAACTGCTCCTGTGTTACCTTGTTCCTGCAGCTCCTATGATGCCCTCAGCCTTGCTTTGGTTCTGCCCCTGCCTTGAATCACTCTTTACCCGCTACCCTGGCGGCTCCAGTGCAAGATCTCCACTTTGACCCATGGCTCTGGCTTCTAACTACTGCCTCTGGCTGGACCTTCAGTTCTGGTATCCAGTTCCTGCACTCTAATTTGAGCCATGGCTCTGGTCTCTGACTACTGACTCTGGTTCTGACCCTAGTCCCTGGTTCTGATACTTGGTTCCTGCTCTGACCACTAGGATAGACCACCCTCATCCTGGTTACCTGACAACCAGCATAGCTATGTTGGTGTAGCTGTTCAGGCATAACCTGTAGTACAGATCAGTGGTTCTCAACCAGGGGTACATGTAGAAGTCTGCCATTAACTCATTTAGATAGTTGCCTAGTTTTACAACAAGCTACATAAAAAGCACTAGTAAAGTCCATACAAACTAAAATGTCATACCATGATTTGTTTATACTGCTCTATATACACTGAAACATAAGCACAATATTTATATTCCAATTGATTTATTATATAATTATATGGTAAAAATTAGAAAATAAGCAATTTTTCAGTAACAGTGTGCTGGGACACTGGTATTTTTATGTCTGATTTTTGTAAGCTAATAATTTAAGGGAGGTGAAACGTGGGGTATGCAAGACCAATCAGACTCCTGAACAGGACACAGCAGTTGGGAAAGGATGAGAGCCACTGGTATAGACATATCCTACACAATGGAAGTGGGGTTTCTCTTGGTGTAGGAACACCACCTCCCCAAGCAAACAGCTACATTGATGGGAGCATTCTTCTACTGACATTGCTGCATCTACATAAAGGGTTAGGTCAGCATCGCATGTGTTAGTCAGTGTTTTATGTGTATTCCACACCCTTGACTGATGTAGCTATGTCCACCTAGCTTTTTAGTATAGACCAAGCCCTAGCTTTTATACAGTGCTTTCCATCCCTAGATCTCAAAGAATTTTACATCATTATCCCCCTTTTACAGATGGGAAACTGAGGCACAGAAAGGTGAAGTGACTTGCTCAAGGTCAGCCAGAACTACGAATAATCCCAGGCCAGGGGTCTTTCCAGTATGCCCTGTGGTTGCTATGTGTTTCCTTGATGCTCCTCCCTCAGCTCCTGTATGCTTTGTTATAGTACAATGGGGATATGGTTGTGCTTTGAAATGTTTGCAATGTGTGGTTGCTAACAGGCCTGGGGAGAGAAATCTCATCTGTGCTCTATATCCCCAAACCTTGATGCCTTTATTACAAGGTCATTACAGTTACTTGAAGCATGAGAGAGAAGACTGGTGTGTGTCTTTCCTTCACCATCCCCTGCCCCATCATTCCCTGCAACTTGTAGCCCCCTGCCAACATTTCCAGCTCCCCTGACCCTTCATGTCCCATTAAGCCATTATTTGGCACAGTAGATGCCATTAACATGTAAGTAGAGCTCTACAAATCTGTGGATAACCACTTTATATCCATGGATAGCCACATCTGTAGATGCCGATATCCGTGGACCATTTTTGTGGATAGCACCTTGGCAGGGACATAGGCCGGGGGCTACTCGGGGGGCCCCCCGCCCAGGCCAGGTGAAGGGTCTGCCATGGCTCCCAACACCTGCCTACCCAGCTCACCCTGACCTGGCTGGGGGGAGAAGGTCTTGGAGCTACAGTCTGACCATGATGAGAGCTGGGTGAGCGGGCCCTCCATCTGCCTGTGGGGTGGGGGAGGAGGGGCTGAAAGCAGACCCTGGCAGCATCCCTGCCCCCCAGACTCCCTGCCCGGGTCCATGATGGCTTCCCACAGCTGCCTGCATAGCTCTCCCCAACCTAGTTTTGGTGCATGGGGGTGTGCCTCAGAGCCTCAGCCCAGCCACTGTAAATAGAGCCCTGCAAATCCACAGACATCCACGTGACCTGGTGTGTCTGGGGCAGCCCCCACTGGAAATGCCACGGTTGGGGAGTTTAACTTCAGGGTTACTCACCAGTCTTAGAAGCCTTAGGCTTCTAAGACTGGTGAGTAACCCTGAAGTTAAACTCCACAAACTGTTCTTCTGATCCCCTCCACTGGTTATCAAGAAGCAAAAAGGGAAATCACCCCACCCCCATTGCATTCCAGTTATCTGGCTCCCAATCAGCACCTAGCTCCAGCACAGTGAGAAATTATTTAAAAAACTCTGCTCACATATACAAAATGTTCTTCTGACCTCAAAGGGCCAGCCACATACCAGTTCAGAACAGGTTTCGATCTTGCCCAAAATACCATGCTTCCAGCCAATCCTTAAGTGTCTGAAACTAAAGGTTTATTATAAAGAAAGAACAAGAAGAGAGTTGTTAAATGGTAAAACAATCACATACATACAATGACTTCAAAGTCCTCATATCAGTTTCCTGGCAGTATGGGAGAGTTTGCTGGCTTGCAAGTCCCTCTGGAACACATCCACACAGCTTGGATGGGTCATTCAGTCCTTTGATCAGAGCTTTGTTTGTAGAAAGGTTACTCCAGAGGCAAAAAGCAGGCCTGAAGACAAGAAGCAGGAGATGCAGCTGCCTTTTATAGTCTTTTGCCATGCAGCTTGATTTCCTTGGTTTCAAACACAAGCTGCCCAGCACATGGCCTGGAAGCCTTAGAGTTCTGTCCATGCATGCCTTGCTAAGTCATAAGGTATATCCCTTGCCTTCTCTCAAGGGGTCAGTTGTGTAGCTGATATCCCTTGATGCAGGGTAATTCTGAATATTCTGCTGTACTCAGATTAGATTGCTTTAAAAAACACACCCAAACATCACAATATGAAGAGGCCCAAGGCAGGTTTCAAACTTCAAAGTTGCTAATGTCAGGGTGCACTTAATGAACCTGTTCTCAGAGCTGTATCTCTGGAACCCCTTACTCAAATGACCCCACATTTGGATCACTAACCCTACCCTAAACTCTCAGGTGGCATAGCAAATGTCAAGACAATCCATTTAAACACAGCTCTTAGATTAGAGTTGTCCTTCAAACAGGAAAGGCTTCCCCACCTAAGCTAGAGCAAAACTGGTGCTCTTTTATAATTATGCTTGGCAGAATTCTGTTAAATGTTACATTTTTCTATAAATTTAAATTCTGTTATGGGAACCTCTAGGAGAGTCAGACAATTTATATAATAGATCTTGAGATTCAAAAAGGTAAAGCTTTGTAACTGTTAAAATACAAATGATCAACAACACATGTCAAAATACAGAGAAAATATCCTTAAATCAAACTCTAAATTCTCAAGCAGCATTTTTCTTTCTTTGCCCATCTGTAATTTTTGATTACTACTGATGGAAATATTTGTCCTCCATTTGTGTGTACAGTGAGATTGATGTTTATGGACACTAATTCATAAAAACCTAATCCTTCCAAGCCTCATTATACTACTGTATGAAACTAAAAGGAGAATGGAGCAGAGGGTCTCTACACATCCATCAGTAGCTTAGCAGATTTAGAGAGGTGTGAAGTGTCCCAGTCATCTCAATGTGATATTCTTATCTGAAAGTGAATACCCAGTGGAGATGAAAATAGCCTGAAATACTAGATCTGAGATATGAATTGCTCCATTCAAGTCAGTGGCCTTTCTCATCTCCCCTCCCCAGGACTGTAGAGTTTCTGACATGCCCATTCTCAGCTCCCCACCTCCCTCAGTAGTGCATGCTCTGGGCATGCCTGTTCTAAGCCACTCAGAGGGCCAGGGCTTCCCCAGATCCTGGGGCCCTCCCAGGAGATAGTGGGGGGAGGGGGCACAGAGGGTAGTCTCAGACACCTCCAGAAAAACAAGAGCCCCCACTTGTCTCACATCAGGGTGGGGCAGGGATAGCAGGTCAGACTGCCTCAGATAGGCAGCCCCACATAGCCTGGAACAAAGGGGACAGAGACTCCTACTCCCAACTCACATAGTAGGGGTAAGGGGAGGGATTCAGATCTCCCTCTGACAGGCAAGCCCCCATAACCTGGATCACATGAGGGACCACACCCCTGGAGATGAGACAGGAGGAGAAAGTGGCTCCAACAAGTGCCCCAGCCCTATTTTCCTCCAGATCCCCTGTCATTCACTCCCATATACCTCTGTCCCATCTTTCCTTCCCACTGCCCCTAGTCCCCATCACCTGATCTCACAACCCTTCTCCCTCATTCCCACTAGCTGTTCCAACCCAATCATACTTTCCTCCCAGTGAGCATTTGTGTAATCTATTTTGTTTTCAAAAAATAGTTTCAGCACCTTTTGAATATTCTGTTGTACTGATTACATCTCCCCAAAATAAACCCCCCCTCAGACAGGCAGTTTGGAGGAATATGTGGGGTTTTTTATTTCAGATTTCTTCCCTGAGTTGAATTTGAATTCAGTGTTTGGGTGGGTGGAGTCAATGCCATGACATATCTCAGAGCCACACACCTCCTGGGACGTCAGAGTACTTTTCCAGATAGTTAGCCTCTCTCTCTGTGCACATGTACAGTATAATCCACTAAGTGTACAAATAAGCCTGAGCCTTAGAGCTGCTCGGCGCACACCTTACCATAGAAGTAAACTCTTTTTCAAATATCATTTTAATTTAGTTTCCCCCAAAGGGCTTGGTGGGTGATGTGCATTCTTTTGGGGGTAACGCTCCAGCTTCTGAGACCTTGATTCAATGATTAGAGCCCCACTTCGAATTCTACGTGGGCACAAAAAAGGTTGCCAGAATGTGTCCACAATTTAAAAAAAAAGCTGTTTTGGGAGGGGGCTGTATCTCAGAAATCCCTTGGTCAAATGACCCTTTAACAGAGTGCACTCAGCACTAGATGCCCCCTCATGGCCTTGTGTGGCATAGTAGCTCTCACAGGGCTAGCACCCCCTGCCAATGATCTGTATGGCACTGTGGTGTATGTGGTTTTGTTTGTTTTGGTTTTGCTTGGTAACTCAGCCATTGAGCTGGGACTTTAGTCTACCCTCTTTAAGGTCACAATTGCCCCAAACTAAAAGTCCAAGAGTATCTTTAACAGAAACAAAATTCCTTCTGCACTCTCTGGGGCTCTTTCTCAGCATGTTTTCAGCTCAGCCTGCTGGGCAAAACCACCCTTACAGGTGGGGCTTATTCTGTAATCAGGTTGGTTTAGCCCAGGCTCTCCAACTCCCAAGGCAAGCCACACTGTTACAGACTCCCAAATCTGGATCATTGACAGTACCTCACGCTCCCACAAGGCATGCCACATTTCAAGGCAATCCAAGTAACCAAATGGATTTTAGAGCACTTGGAAGCATCACATTTTAAACAGGAAGCTGGTCTTAGTTCAACTATAGTTAAAGTTATCGCTCTCTTATATAGCAATGGATAGTTTCAACATACGACCCTCCTCTAGCAAACTACCTTTTCTTTTTGGACTTTTCTAGAGCAGTTGAATGTGGAAGTTACATCTGAAGACAGATAATATTGCCCTTTTCCCCATCCTGAGCCCAGGTTTTCTCTAACCTCTTTTCCCCTTTTCTGCATTCTTCAGAAAGCATTGCTCCATATTCCCTACACCTTCATTAGCTTCTCTGGTACCATGACAGTATGACAAAATAGATATTCCATAAAATTCCACATGTGCGGTTTAGTCTCTGATGAAGAATTCTGTGGTGTGTTTTTAATGAAGCATTCAAAATCTCTGCTCTCCCACCCTTCACCCCCATTGAAATGGTAATAAGCTTCGTGGTCTGTTAATAAGTGTCTCTCATTTAGTTACAGTATATTTTAAAAGCAAACAGCTATGAACTTCCCCCTCCCCATTTGGAATCTAAACTCCCAGACACATTTTGCCTTTAAAGGAACTGGAACCAGTGAATTTAGTTAGTAAATGTGGTTTTGAATTAAAGTTTAAGGTAAATTTACCTTAAACCAGATTTCAAATATGCCACCTTTTCATGCTGATCTCTGTAGAACAGTTTAATTGCTTTCGCTTCATGGAAATGCCTGCCACTGAGGAATAGCTTTTTTTAAATCTTAAATACAATATTTTTGTTGGTGGTTTTAGTTTCATGCCTGATTTCTGAAGAGTAAAAAATACCACTGGTATTTATTTTTTTTTAATTCCTCAGTTAGTGGCCATCCTGACTACGCAGTGATAATGTTGCGTACTCCATTCAGACTCAATCCTGATATTTGTTCTCTAGGACAGGAGAGATTTCCTGAAAGGAATTTACTACCTAACTTTGCTCAACAGTGAAGCCTCTGGGCAAAGAAATAATGGCACTGTCATATTCCAAAGGGTAGCCTCCTGGAAAGATGGCAAATGATACAGGGGCTGAATGGAGGGAAATTAAAGTGGGTAGACCAGGCCTGTATTAAGAATGGAATTGTTTTCCCTACAGAGTTAGGTTAAAGAAAGCTGCCTTAAGTCGACCTGTTAATGTATGTGTCTACACTATCGGGTCCTTTATGTTGAGCTAAGTCACCTCTGATGTATACTTCTGTAATCCACATCTCTGAGAGGCGTAGCACTTAGTTTGATTTTCATGGGCCAACTGCGAGGTAGTGCAGACACAGCATTGTGTAATTTGACTTAATTGGCCTCCAGGTGGTGTCCCACAATGCACATCTGTGACCACTCCGGAGATCATTCTCAACTCTGCTGCACTACAGCCAGGTACACAGGAAACAGCCCCTCCCCTGCTAAAGCCCCAGGAACTTTTGATTTCCCATTTCCTGTTTGATCAGCATTGGGAGTGTGCCACCTTGAGGACAGCTGATCATGGAAACTAGATGCCCCAAATGCGCTCCAGCCTAGTCTGCACAGTAGGTGGTGGATCTCATCGCTGTGTGGGGAGACGAGTCTGTGCAGGGAGAGCTCTGATCCAGCAGAAGAAATGCTGACATCTATGCGAAGATCGTTTGTGGAATGGGGGAGAAGGACTACATGAGGAATACACAGCAGTGCTGTATGAAAATAAAAACTTCACCAGGCGTACCAGAAGGCAAGAGAAGCAAATAGTCATTCTTGTGCTGAACCCCACACATGCTGGTTCTACAACGAGCTGCATGCAATTCTCGGGAGTGACCCTACCAGCACCCCCACCAGCAATGTGGACACCTCAAAGGTGTGTGAGTCTAGGGACAACAGGGAGAATTATATGGTGGATGAGGAGGATAATAGAAGACAGGTGAGTGGTGGATCCTTTCTCCCTGAGAACCAGGAAATATTTTTAACCCTGGAGCCTCACAGGACATCATGGTGGCTGACCGCGATGCTAGGGAAGCACCCTTGGTGAGTATACAGTTAAAATGAAAGTCCAGTTAAACTTTAGCAGGTACACGCATTTGGTGGTATTACATGTTTACTGTGAAGAAAAAGCGAGGTGCTGTGGTTCTCTGCTTACAAGAGACCAATCCAGCTAGGCAGAGAGTGGCCCCCAGAAAAGACTGTTTATGTGGACTGGGATAGCCCAGGAGGATTCTGGGAACTACAGGCCAGTCAGCCTCACCTCAGTCCCTGGAAAAATCATGGAGCAGGTCCTCAAGGAATGAATTCTGAAGCACTTAGAGGAGAGGAAAGTGATTAGGAACAGTCAGCATGGATTCACCAAGGACAAGTCATGCCTGACTAATCTAATCGCCTTCTATGACGAGATAACTGGCTCTGTGGATGAGGGGAAAGCAATGGACGTGTTGTTCCTTGACTTTAGCAAAGCTTTTGACACGGTCTCCCACAGTATTCTTGCCAGCAAGTTAAAGAAGTATGGGCTGGATGAATGGACTATAAGGTGGATAGAAAGCTGGCTAGATTGTCGGGCTCAACGGGTAGTGATCAATGGCTCCATGTCTAGTTGGCAGCCGGTATCAAGTGGAGTGCCCCAAGGGTCAGTCCTCGGGCTGGTTTTGTTCAATATCTTCATTAATGATCTGGAGGATGGTGTAGATTGCACCCTCAGCAAGTTTGCAGATGACACTAAACTGGGAGGAGAGGTAGATACGCTGGAGGGTAGGGATAGGATACAGAGGGACCTAGACAAATTAGAGGATTGGGCCAAAAGAAATCTGATGAGGTTCAACAAGGACAAGTGCAAAGTCCTGCACTTAGGACGGAAGAATGCCATGCACCGCTACAGACTAGAGACCGAATGGCTAGGCAGCAGTTCTGCAGAAAATGACCGAGGGGTTACAGTGGACGAGAAGCTGGATATGAGTCAACAGTGTGCTGTTGTTGCCAAAAAGGCCAATGGCATTTTGGGATGTTTAAGTAGGGGCATTGCCAGCAGATTGAGGGACGTGATCATTCCCCTCTATTCGACATTGGTGAGGCCTTATCTGGAGTACTGTGTCCAGTTTTGCGCCCCACACTACAAGAAGGATGTGGAAAATTTGGAAAACATCCAGTGGAGGGCAACAAAAATGATTAGGAGACTGGAACACATGACTTACGAGGAGAGGCTGAGGGAACTGGGATTGTTTAGTCTGCGGAAGAGAAGAATGAGGGGGGATTTGATAGGTGCTTTCAACTGCCTGAAAGGGGGTTCCAAAGAGGATGGATCTAGACTGTTCTCAGTGGTAGCAGATGACAGAATGAGGAGTAATGGTCTCAAGTTGCAGTGGGGGAGGTTTAGGCTGGATATTAGGAAAACCTTTTTCGCTAGAAGGGTGGAGAAACACTGGAATGCATTACCTAGGGAGGAGGTGGAATCTCCTTCCTTAGAAGTTTTTAAGGTCAGGCTTGACAAAGCCCTGGCAGGGATGATTTAGTTGGGGATTGGTCCTGCTTTCAGTAGGGGGTTGGACTAGATGACCTCCTGAGGTTCCTTCCAACCCTGATATTCTATGATTCTATGAATCCTCCATGGATATCTGTAGGAAACTTTTGTGGAGGTACTCTACAATCCTTTGCAGAAGGTTTCTCGGCAGGGCAGACTTATTTATTCCACCATGGTAGGACACTTTTTTCCACACAAACTCCTGAATTAATTGTGCTGGCATCATTGTGGTTCACAGCATAGCAGCCTAAGGACTGTGTCTATACCCAGACGCTTGCAGCATCTCCTTCCTTTCCGACTCTGTTACCCTCGGGAGACTGATATCACATAGGGTCGCCTAGGGGAAACAGGGGAAGTTCTCATTAAAAGTGCTCTTACACAGGGGAAAAAAGGGCATGTAGACCCCCCCCGCCACACACACATTCTGGATCGCCAAACTACGTGGCCGCTAATGTGCCTTTACTGTGCTTGGCATGGGCTTGTACCAGGGCTTGCAGGACATTGCTATGTTTCTCGTGGCAGACCCTGCTTCAGCTCTGGAAATCCTTCAGGAGAAGGCATGAGGTGTTTGAGATGCTCACAGCAAGAGCACAGAACTGAGCAGGCTCCATGCTTCTGGGGTTATGGCATACAAAAACACAGCGGTTTTAAGGCGCGAAAACCACTGGGTTGTTTGCCATTGATGTGAGGGAGGGAGCAAAGGGAGCAAAGCGCAATGTTCCCATTCTCCCCTGCGACAATGTGTTGGTCCCATGGGGCCCTGCACAAACTTCCCAAAACACACTGCGGCAAGTTGCACTTTAGGATAGCTTGCATCGATGCAGGCAGTGCTAGTGAGGATGCACTCCATTGAGACAACAAGCATAGCGTGGCCATGCACAATCTATTTCATTAATTCAGGGGCTCAGGGTCAAATTAGATAAAGTAGACTTAATTTTGTAGTGTATACAAGCCCACACTTTCTGAAAGTGAAGGACCCCCTTGGAGAGGTCACATCAGCAGGTGACAGAACTCCAGGTATGGGGGATTAGCAAGCTTTGATGTATTTATATGAATAGAAACAATCTTTTTTTTAAATTTGTGAACACAACTTGATAGGCTAATTAGTCATGCACTACAGCACGGCCCTTCAACAATTTATTTCCATCAGCAGTATTAATCACTGCAAAGCAGATGTATTAGGGACAACCCAAGGTTAAAATAAATTATACAAAATAATGAACTAGAGCACAACGTGATAACCTGGAGAACTTCTTGATTTATTATGCTGCAAGAGTCTGCTGTGGGCTTCTGCAGCAATGTTATGCAAATCTATTTCCCTTTTAACCAGATAGGATCACCATGATCAGAGATCAGAGGGGTAGCCGTGTTATTCTGGATCTGTAAAAGCAGCAAAGAGTCCTGTGGCACCTTATAGACTAACAGAAGTATTGGAGCATAAGCTTTCATGGGTGAATACCCACTTCGTGCATTAATTTTATCTGCCTTTAGAGGTAATGTAACTGTGATAAGAGTCCATTAGTTTTGCACCATCAAGGAGGACAATGAAATGTGACTTGGCAAAACAAAGATAAAATGAACCATTTGTGTAAATGGGGCTATTCATTGTTGTTTTTCTTGAAAAGCTTATTCTGTATACGTTCAGCTCCACGAACTAAAGAACAGTTGAGGATATGTAAATTTACTCAAATAAACATGTTCTGGAATTAACATGACACTAGTGTAGTAGTAACATTGCCCAGTAATTCAGGGCTAACTTTCCATAAGCCATTAGATCTCTGTCTAAAGATTGTATTTCACACACCTGAATGTCTAAGTGGCACAGTGAGAAATGAACTAGCAACAAGCTTTTGTAGTCTGGGCTTGCTAAGTAAGAAGTGAAATGAGCTGATGGTCTCAGTGAATTTTGGGGGGGATATAACATAAGCACAACAACATCATCTTGTCACAACTGTCAATGTGCATTCACTGCTTCAGAGTGAGCCTGTACTGGAATTTCTCACCAGGGTGAAGCAAACTTAAACTGTTTGGTAGACAAAAATGAAAAGTTATTTCTTATGCTATAGTAATACTGTGCACCAATACAGAACCGATCATACAAATAGTTTTACATAAACCATGCATCACAATGTTCCTGTGATGTAGATAACTGCTATCCCCATTTTACCAGGGAGAAAGGCTCATTTTAGAGCGTTAGCAGGATAATATTATGATCATATGTCCATGATCATAATCTGTACTATATTTCAGTAAGAGAAACCCTTTCTAAGTCCTTGTGACGTTAATTTAAGGCAGGGGTTTCCAGTGAAGTCTATGGCAGTTTGGTGCCTGACTCCTATTGAAATTTAGTAAGATTTGGATGCCTATGGCTCCTTTTAAATTCCCAGCCCAAAATTCTGCTGCCATTAGCTCTAGAAAAATCATCATCTGAAGTCAGTGGAGTTACTCCAGATTTATACTAGCATAAGTGACCTTGCAATTTGACCCACTTTTTAAAATGGGTTTCTTGTGGTTTTTTTCATAGCTCTGTATTGTTACTGTTGGCTCATAACTTTTGTTTGTAGTTATTTTAGTAGTTAATAAATTAATAAATATTTATTTATTTAATATTAATTGATATTAATGAATTTTGGATCAGCCCCTTAGTGAGAGGTCATATGTGCCTCTCTGCTGCTGTTTGGCTGTAGTTCCTCTCTTGAGGACTTCTTTGAATCAATTTGCATAACTAATAATTTCATACATCTTAGGTTTTTGCACGTTCAAAGCCCCCATTGAAACCATTGGGAGTTATGGGGTTGTGAAGGATGCAGGATCAGGTCCAATAACACACGGCAGTTGGATAGAACATAAAGGACTTGTAAATATGACATTTACAAAAAAAATACACAAGAAACAAACCAGCAAAAAGATGAAAATTAATCATTTCAGATATAGAACATTTTCATCCAATGGCCTGATTAGGTCCGCTAAATAGTCTTGTTTCCATAACAGAGTACAGGATTAACTGCAATGGATAGCCTCAGACTAAGAATACTGATCTAGGTAGAAGATAATTGTTTCTCAGTCTAGTGTTTCTGTACTGAGGTGTAAGTAAAGAGTCCTTCAGGTTATGAACTTCTTTATTCTCTTATTATCAAATCTATTTTTTCCAGACTTCTTTTAGAACCATGGACTATGAGGCTATTAGAGGAATGGGATATTTTACTAGGACATCTGGATATAAGCTTGGGGATCTGCACTTTCTGAGAGACTTCACACTATGGAAAAAGGTACTCTGATACTTGAAGTAAATTATTTTATTTGCCTGGATGCTTCTATATAGATGTCAGTTCTGAAACACACACATCCAGCTGGTGCTCAAATTCTATAGTGCAGGCATAGAGATAACATGGTGATGAGACACATCAGGAAAAACAAGATAGATAGAAACTTAGACACAAGATAATTTTGAATTGCCATGTATATTTAAAATGAGTTTTTCTATGGAGATCTGAACCCTGGTTGACCATCCCCTCATTTTAAAATTTGCTGTCTTCTACATGTGGTATTTTGAACTTGCACCATTCTTTTCAAAATCTGAGTAAATAGAAAGTTTTAAATTGCTTCAAGCAAAGGCACCCACCATCGCACTGAAATGGTGAGGCAATTTTAGCAATTTAATATTAATATTTATAACAATTTTCATCTGTAGATTTCAAAGTGCTTCACAGTGGTGTGTAAACATTATGTCCATATTACAGGTGGGAAAAATGTGGCATGAAGTTAAGGTCTGAATATTCAGATGCAAGTATCCATAAACTCCAGGTGTCTATGATTTTGAGCACTCAACTTCAGAAACCTACTGTAGGGTCAGATTTTCAGAGGTTGCTAAGACTCTTCAATTCCAATTAAAGTTGATAGGAGCTGCATGTCATTAGCAGCTCTCAAAATCAAGTGAATTAGTTGGGGGCACAAAAAAGAAGAAATCCAAAGTTAATGGAAATGTTTGTATCGGTGATTTAGCCAAAATCAGAGGGTCAGGAATGGAACCTTGGTCTCCTGGCTTCAAGCCTGTGCTCAGTCCACTATACCACAGTCTTGTTCAAATCATCTTGATCTTTTTATTTTCCAGCACATGTGCATGTATTTAAGTGACCTGGGGGGTGAATACCAGAGTTAGGGAGAACTGATGAAACACTAATTAAAAGATACATTATTTATAAGAGTGTAGGGGGTGGGAGAGATTTTTAAATAGAGAAAGCAAGAAAAGGAACAATCATTGTGTCCCACCCTATGGAAAACTCTGAAAACATTCAAGCCAAAATGTACAACCTGGGATTTTTAAAGTTTTATGCAACTAAACTCTCATTGGGTTCAATGGGAGCAGAATCAGGCATTCCGGGGCTTAATTTGTGCCAGGGCTGAGTCCTGACATCTCTAGGTTTGGCAGTTCATAGCCCTGGCACCTCTGGGCTTGCTGCATTAGTTATGAATGTAAAAAAACTGCTTGAGCCCTGGCATCTCTTCCATTACAAATTAAGCACTTAGGCCTTCCATAACTGGCCATAATCCTCTGTTTCTGACATTCCAGTTGGTTGCAGTGGAAAAGGATTGAATTGGGGCGGGGTAGGGGGGAGATTAATGACCTCATGTATGGAATAAACAGTAGGAACAGATGATATGATTCTGCTTTCATGCAAATGATCTTAGCAACAGAGTACAAAAGGGAAGAAAGCAGAAAGTGTTTTTTCAAAGCTTTCCATAAGACATCAGCACTCTTTAAAGACTTTCTTGAGCATCACAGAGACTAAGACCTGGTCTACACCTAAAACTTAGGCCAACCTAGCTCAATGCCACTCAAGAGTGTGAAAAATTCACACCCCTGAGAGATGTGCCTAACCCCACCATCCTATATAATAAAAGATAGGTATGTAAATAGCACAGACTGGTAGCTTGTATTCCCTCAGACTGGCCCTATATCTACTTTATTTCTTAGATTGTGTCAAATTGAAATTAAATACAAATAGATAGTGGGCTAGATCTTTATGAATAAAGAAATAACAACTCTGCATTTTTGGAGCTCTAGCCATGACAGCTGCAAAAAGTAAATTACTCTTACAGTAAAAACTGTCATCACAGAATATTCATGTGTACTAACAAATTACAACTTTTAGAATCTTCACTTCAAAACTAAACAAACTTGAGAATTACAGGCCACTGACAAA
The DNA here is from genome assembly GCF_965140295.1 of Lepidochelys olivacea. Classification (NCBI taxonomy): domain Eukaryota; kingdom Metazoa; phylum Chordata; order Testudines; family Cheloniidae; genus Lepidochelys; species Lepidochelys olivacea. The sequence goes on from NC_140412.1 coordinate 213,872,748, forward strand.
ATACATTAGGTCTGAATTATTGTCCCATGAGAAATTCTTCAGTGCCCTTATATAAGTTACAAATGTTCCACTTTGCAACAGAATATTATCTTGGTTTAAGCATTTTCCTCTGCACACGTAGAATCTGACAAACTTTCTTTCGAGCATTGTAATTATGTGTTATGATATTGAACTAAGCTTTTATGTTGTCATGAAAATTTGGACATTGATTTCTCACCCTTTGTGAACACTTTTTTATTAGCTACTGAAAGAGCAAAACCTGCATTTATTAGCCTCTCTGTCAGTTAGATATGGGTGTTTTGCTAGCTACTGAACAGAGCACTGCCTTATCTTCAGGAAAACAGCATGGGTACCAAAAATACTCTCGGGTAATCCAGTGAAAAAACACATTACCCAAAAATGACTGTCTGCGGTTGCATGAACTATTGATTCAGAATTTCTGCTTTAGCACAAAGGATAAAAACACAAGCTTATGGAGGGGAGATACTATTATACAAAGTACAGTAAGCAAAAAAACCAATGCTTAAGTCTATGCTGTGGATTCATCCCAATCAACTCTAAAGCAAGCAATTAGCATATGGTACAGCCTGCAAATGGATAAGGTGAAGCACACATTCCCATCTGACATCATTTGTAGGCCTGATCCTGTTTCTATTGAAGTCAGTATAGGTTTTGCCACTTCCTTTGATTGGAACAGGACTGGTCTGTTTAGTAAGTAGTTCACTAAAAGCAAAACAAGCCAGACTACAGAATGCTGCTGTTAAAAGCCTCTTTCTCTCCTGGCATTCAGATAGGTTTCAAGAAGGGAGTAACATTTTCTTCTAGCTTCCTTTTTCCATCAACCTACTACCTAAGTTCTTCCTAAACCACCCTCCCAACTAGTCATTTCATATCTTTCCAGCCAGCTCCTAGACTTAATCTGGCTTTGTATGTCTAAACTGTACTGAAAATCCAATTTAGAATATTACCTCTCATGAACAGCAACCATATCTACATACATACAGCACCAAGTACAAAGTCATTGTTCCATAAAAAGCCAGTTTTGATAGGGCTGTTTGATCATCCACAGTTTCACACCCAGAGAGAACGGTCCCAGTTGACCCATCTCAGTTCTAACAATATGCTCAGTGCTTAAGAGTGTCATGCTCTACATTTGCTTTTTGTCTATGGCACAAAGCTGAGTAATCAGATTCAGACTAATTCATAGATTTTTTTTTTTCAACCCCAAAGGAAGGGGGGATAGCTCAGTGGTTTGAACATTGGCCTGCTAAACCCAGGGTTGTGAGCTCAATCCTTGAGAAGGCCATTTAGGGATCTGGGGCAAAAATTAGGGATTGGTCCTGCTTTGAACAGGGGGTTGGACTAGATGACCTCCTGAAGTCCCTTCCAACCCTGATATTCTATGATTATATAATTTATTCTTACCTCAGTTGTCAGTCATGAAACATTTGCTCTACATTAGGGGTAACCAAACTGTTTAACATTAGTTGGTCTTAATTTAATTTTGTATTAAATATCTAGTTTAAAATTTCTTAGGGTGTGGGCCATCTACAGTAAATATTGTAGGCATTTCCCTCACTGAGGCCTTGGCTACACTTGAGAGTTACAGCGCAATAAAGGAGCCCCGGGCACACTAGCTCACTACCCGTCCACACTGGCAAGGCACGTAGAGCGCTCTGACTCTGCGGCTACAGCGCTCCTGGTACTCCACCTTGGCGAGTGGAATAACTTTTGCTGTGCCCCTACTGGAGTGCCGCAATGCCAGTGTGGATGCCCTGGTCTGTTAGTGCGCTCTTATCGGCCTCCAGAAGTATCCCACAATGCCTGTTCTAGCCATTGTAGTCATCACTTTGAACTCTATTGCCCTGCCCTCAGGTGACCAACCGTCAGACCCACCCTTTAAATTCTCTGGGGAATTTTGAAAATCCCCTTCCTGTTTGCTCAGCCAGGCGTGGAGTGCTCTCAGAGAATCTTTCCCGGTGACCATGCCTCCATGCGCCAGGCAATCCCAAGTATGGAGCAATGGCGAGTTGCTGAACCTCATCAGTGTTTGGGGGGAAGAAGCTGTCCAGTCCCAGCTATGCTCCAGCCGTAGGAATTATGATACCTTCGGGCAGATATCAAGGGACATGATGGCAAGGGGCCATGACTGGGACACACTGCAGTGCAGAATTAAAGTGAAGGAGCTGCGGAATGCCTACCACAAAGCCTGCGAGGCAAACCGCCGCTCCAGCGCTGCCCCAGCGACCTGCCGTTTCTACAAAGAGCTGGATTTGATACTTGGGGGTGACCCCACCTCCACTCCAGGGACCACCATGGACACTTGAGAGCCCAGTGCAAAAAGGCAGGAGGAGGAGCAGCAAAGCGGGAGCGAGGGTGCTGAGGTGGAGGAAGACACCCCAGAATCCCCAGATGCATGCAGCCAGGAGCTGTTCTCAAGCCAGGAGGAAGGTAGCCAGTCGTGGTGGCCAGTGCTTGGGGAAGGACAAACACCAGAGGAAGTTCCTGGTAAGTGGCTTTTATTTTGGTAAGGAAATCATTCGGTGCGGGCTCTTGGGGCGAGGAAGGTTAGGGCTGCATGCATGCCTAGAAGTGGAATAGGGTGTTGATGTGCTCTCTCACATTGCGGTAACTGGCCTCAGTGATCTCTTCAAAGGTCTCATCCAGAACTTGGGCAATGGGCTTGCGCAGGTTTCTCGGGAGAGCCACTGTGATCCTTGTCCCAGTCAGGCTAACTTGTCCGCGCCACTGTGCCATGAGGGGCAGGGGGACCATTGCTGCACACAGGCAAGCTGCATATGGGCCATGGTGGAAGCCGCATTGCAGTAGAAGACTCTCCCTTGCTTCCCAGGTCAGCGAGATATCTTCCTATCTTCCAGGACGAACTCCTGTAGAAAATGTGGGGACAGTATTCAGTATAGAGGCCCCCTGCCGCTGTTGCTTCTCCCCAAGGCACAGAAACCCAGAGGACAGTACAGCCATGAAACCATCAGTCACGCTTGACCCTGTGCTTACTCACCATTTTGGGGCTCCCGTGGGTTATGTGCACTCACTTTGGGACGGGCAAATTATGCTATTGTGTAGACTGTGCTTGCCCTTAAGTAAAGGGGAATCATTACTGTGCCTGGTGTGAACAATGCTGCCTCTGTTAAGTGTTGCATTTTGCCTTTACAGATGCAACCTTGAGATCTCAGCCGTCTGTGTTATCACCGGCTGAAAGACTCCAAAGAATCGGAAAGAGGCCACGTAGAAGCAAGGAAGACATGTTTCATGAAGTAATGCAGCATTCAAGTAATGAAAATCAAAAAGTGCAGGAGTGGCGGGAGAGTGAAAGGAGGGTCCGCCAGCAGAATGCGGATCGCCAGCACCAAAGCACGAAGCAGCTGCTAAGCATCATGGAACGCCAAGTGGACTCGATACAGGCGCTCGTAGCAATGCAGGTGGAGCACTACCGTGTCCGCTTCCCCTGCAGCCCTTGTCCCAAAACTCTTTCCCTTGTGCCCCCATGTCACCTCCAAGCCACTTTCCCCAACATCCAGGTTCTTACCACCACCAGCTGCCTCCAACACCTGTAGCTTCACCACCCAGCCCTGAAAACTATGACCCTTACCCACTGCACTCAACCCCATCACCATGCAGTATAGCCATCCTGAACTGCAGCACTCATTGCACAGCACTCCAGACAGGACATAGACAAATCTGTGATTGTACTGTTCCGCACCCCCTTGCCCTTTCTGTTTCCCAAGCAGTTGTGTCTTTTCAATAAATGGATTTTTTGGCTTTGAAAACATTCTTTATTATGCATAAAGTAAAAGATACCTTAGCCAAGAAAGAAACAGGCACTGCAAGTCAGCGTAGCAAACACAAATTCCTACTAACATTGGAACCACTGCACTTCACTCCCGTGCAGGGCACTAGACACTACTGGTGGCTTTCAGCCTCAAATTGCTCCCTCAAGGCATCCCTAATCCTTGCAGCCGTGAGCTGGGCCCCTCTAATAGCCCTACTCTCCAGCTGTTCAAATGCAGACTCCAGGTGTTGAACCTCTGAGTTCCATGCCTGAGTGAATCTTTCATCCTTCCCTTCACAAATGTTATGGAAGGTACAGCACGTCGATATAACCGTGGGGATGCTGACATCAGCCAGGTCCAGCTTCCCATACAGAGAGCACCAGCGGCCCTTTAAACGGCCAAAAGCACACTCCACAGTCATTCTGCACTGGCTCAACCTGTTGTTGAACCGCTCCTTGCTGCTGTCAAGGCTCCCTGTGTAGGGTTTTATGAGCCATGGCATTAAAGGGTAAGCGGGGGTCTTCAAGGATCACAATGGGCATTTCGACTTCCCCTACGGTGATCTTCTGGTCTGGGAAAAAGGTCCTAGCTTGCAGCTTCCTGAACCAGCGAGTGTTCTGAAAGATGCATGCGTCATGCACCTTTCTAAGCCAGCCTGCGTTAATGTCAATGAAATGCCCATGGTGATCCACAAGCATCTGGAGAACCATTGAGAAATACCCCTTCCGATTAATGTACTCGGAGGCTAGGTGGGCTGGTGCCAGAATTGGAATATGCATGCCATCTGTCGCCCCTCCGCAGTTAGGGAAACCCATTTGTGCAAAGCCAGTCACAATGTCATGCACATTACCAAGAATCATGGTTCTTCTGAGCAGGATACAATTAATGGCTCTGCAAACTTGCATCAACATGATTCCAACGGTCAGCTTCCGCACTCCAAACTGGTTAGCAACCAGTCAGTAGCTGTCTGGAGTTGCCAACTTCCAGATTGCAATAGCCACTCGCTTCTCCACCATCAGGGCAACTCTCAATCTCATGTCCTTGCGCCGCAGGGTGGGTGAGAGCTCCTAACACAGTCCCATGAAAGTGGTTTTTCTCATCCAAAAGTTCTGCAGTCACTGCTCGTCATCCCAGAGTTGCATGATGATGTGATCCCACCACTCAGTGCTTGTTTCCTGAGCCCAAAAGCGGCGTTCCACGGTGGTGAGCATGTCCGTGAATGCCACAAGCAAACTCGCATCATATGCGTTACTCGAGTAGATATCAGCATCGGCGCCCTCACTGTCACATTGAGGAATAACTCGACTGCCAAACATGATGTGCTGGCGAGACTCATCAGCATACTCCTCAGCAATTCAGGCTCCATTCCCGCAGATCAAAAGGGAAGACAGAGGGCGCAGTACTAAAAACATTGAAAGATGGCGCCAAATGTGGACAGAAGCAAAGGGGATGCTGGGATGCGAACAAATGGATCATGGGGCGTTGGGACAGGACCAAAATGCCCCGCACTCCCCGCCCCCTTCCCACCAGCCACAGTGCCAGAATGGGAAGAGGTGCTCTGTGGGATAGCTGCCCATAATGCACCGCTCCCAATGCTGCAGCAAGTGCTGCAAATGTGGCCATGCCAGTGCGCTTGCAGCTGTCAGTGTGGACAGACTGCAGCGCTTTCCCTACTGCGCTCTACGAAGGTGAGTTTAACTCTACATCTGCAAATGTAGCCATGCCCTGATTTTCTCTGTGCCAGGTTGTCTTTCCTGTGGGTAGGTTTGTCTGTTTATAACCTCTTAATGTCTTTTATTGCTGATCCTCAATTCATATATTCTTCACTTGAGAATTCTTAGGGAAATTAGAGATTTCAAATGAGAGCCCACGTTTGCTTTTTTAAAATGTTAGCTCTTTTCACTTTTTTTCCTTCCCCAAAATGACTTGTCTGTGGTATAATTTTATTTAGATTTTTTCAGAAATATTTGTGCATTTGATTCTTATGCCAATGAAGATTAGTAAGTAGCTCTAGTTTGTCAGTTTTCATCCAAATATCCCCATGTAGAGGCAAATCTTATGGCCAAAATCCTGCAGAGTGGGCAGCAGCCATGCAGCTGTATAAGCATAAAGCATGTCCAATACCAGAAACATCCAGGATACCACAGGCAGAGCCTGGTCTTGCAAAAATGCTCAGATGTTCAAGGCTTGTGTACAGTACTGCTTCCAAAGTCAGGAGCAACATGCTCACTATAATCATGGTAGCATATGTGATCACAGGATTTTGGCTTAGCTCTATTCCTTTTTCCTGAAACCATGCACCTAGTAGACACTGTGTGAATGTCCAGCCACGCTGGTTAGGAATTTCCTCTAGTGCTCCTGGATTTTGTCTCTTTGCACAGGTGCAGAAAGTACAAAGAGGGGATTGACATAAGCAGGAATATATTCACACTGACTGTGACATATGGAATATGGGGGACCACTTATATTATCGATACCAATGTTACAAAACTGTAATAAATCCTATACCAGAATTGCCATGTAAGATATTGGAAAAGGTATGATTTGCTAAATATGATAAGCTTGTTTATATGTATGTATCATCTTTGTATCATGAGTTATAAATGTATTGTATACTGATATCTCAAACTTGTGCTATGCATCTGGCTGATACCCCCAGATTGGCATCAGCACTATCCAGCCTGCTTGATGGGCAAGCGGATGTACAATGAACTCATTGAGAGAAGCTGGGGGATACATCTATAAGTCAGCTGTGACCCATGTACTGTGAGTTTGTGTTTGGGACAAAGGATGCACATGGCAAAGGATATAAGAAGGAAGCTGCATCTTCATTTTGTCTTCAGTCTTACTTCTCACCTCCTGGAGTAAATGTTTTACAAACTGAAGCTTTGAACAAATGCCTAGTAGATCCATCCAGGCTTTGGATGTGCTCCAGCACGACTTTACAAGTCAGCAAATGCACCACTACTGCTAAGAACCTGATATATGGACTCTGAAGTCATATGTATATATCTGATTGTTCTTGTCTAATAAACCTTTCCTTTTAGATACTAAAGGATTGGCTGGCAGCATGGTATTTTGGGTAAGATCCAAATTAATACTGATCTGGTAATGTGGCTGGTCCTTTATTCACATTACAAAATATTCTTCTAAGCCTTAGAGTTTTAAGTAACTTCTCACTTTAGTGGACCTATTTGATTGGGAGCAACAGAATGAAATGCAATAAGGGGGCTGTGTGGTTTTTTTTTTTTTAAGCTTCTTGATCGCCTCCTCCCTGATCCCCCTCCTCCCTGGTTATTAGGAGCACAGTTTGTGACTGGCTGGTGAATCTAATTATAGTGTCAACCATCAGTTCTGGGAGAATCTGCTCTTTTTTGCAGCCTGCTCTGGCCTTGGCATTTTTCAGTGTGGGATACCCGAGGCACCTAAGGTCACATTGACTCTGTCAATGATGCTTACTCCCTGAACTTTGCCAATTATGCCACAAACTTATAGGTGCAAATTCTGCAAACACTTACACTGTAAAGTAATTTACACACAAGTAGCCAACTCAGGGCTGTTCTACAGCTGAGTCTAGTGCAGTGGTTCCTCAACTATGGTTCATGGACCCTTGAGGGTTTGCACATGTTACAAGAGGTTCTCAGAAAAAAATCCATAATGGCAGACAGAGCTGTCCCTAGGGACCCCAGGCAGGGCCAGCGGGGGAAATCGGGTGGCATGAGGGGCAGAGTGGGAGGGGGAGCCACGCTGTACCTGGGGGGCCATCCCTGGTCTTGCACCCCCCTAGAGACAGCCGTGATGGAGGAAGAAAAAGTGGTTGCGCATCAAACCAGTCACAACCAAGGTCATTGTAGCCAATGTAGTGGCGGTAATGTCCCTCAGTTAGTCGATACTCAGTCATTCACTGTGGAGTACTGTTTTGCTCCAGTGAGAGGTGAGTGAATCTTCTCATTTACTAGTTTGTTCATTTGTTAGCATTCTCAGTCTGCTTTTATTTGAACTGTTGTACACCCAATAATGGACAAGTGGCTGAAAATGCAAAGTGTAAAGACACTAGAAAACAAACGTTCAACTTCAGCTAGTGTTTCATCATGTCCAAAGTGTAGAAAATCTAAGTCAAATGATCATGATGGACCTGGAAAGTTGCTTATGAAGAAAAAAAATTACTACAATTATATAAAATATGGCTTTACATGCATTGGTGATCAAGAGCATCCAAAACCACAGTGTGTAATTTGTGGTGATGTTCTAGCAAACAGCAGCCTCAAACCTTCTCTATTTCGACACCACTTAGAAACTAGGCACCCCGCACAACTCAACAAGCCTGTTGATTTTTTCAAGTGAAAATTAGCCGAGTGGAAAAGTGACATTACCAGTTTTGTATCCAAAGCAAGTATTGATAATGAAAATGCACTTGAAGCGTTGTACTGAGTAGCAAAATCATCAGACGCCCATACTGTAGAAAAGATCTTGATTGGTCTATGTATAAAAGACGTAGTTCATTGCATGTTTGGAGAAAAGTCTGCAAAAAAGATAGTACCTTTGTCCAACAATACATTGTCGCAGAGAATTAATGACATGTCAAGTAATGTAGAGACCACAATTGTACACAGAGTGAAAAATAGTCACTATTATGCTATACAGTTGAATAAATCAACTGATGTTGCTACTGTTTGTATATTATGTGACTGAAGGTATGGTTGAAGACGACTTGGTGTTTTGCTGACCATAGAAAGAATGTACAACTGGATAAGATATCTTCAGTCTGACTAATGCATATTTTCAAGACAAGGAAATAGATTGGTCTCATTGCCTAGGCACTTGCACTGATGGGGCCACATCAATGATGGGGAAGTATACCAGATTTTTAGCTCAGACAAAAAAAGTTGCATCAGATGTCTCTTGGACTCATTGCAGTATCCATAGACAAGCCCTCGTGGCAAAACGCATGCCTGAGGGACTGAAGAAAGTGCTGGACAATGCAGTGAAAATGGTGAGTGTCATAAAATCATGGCCAACAAATTCCAGAATATTTTACATACTTTGTAAAGAAATGGGTAGTGTACACAATTGTCTGTTGACCCATACAGAAGTTAGATGGCTCTCACGGGGCAAAATCCCTGTGTGCTTGTTTGAGCTTAGAATGGAAATCCAAGTTTTTTTTTTTCAACAGCCACTCTTTCTACCTTGTCAGCTGTATGGAAAATCATGTCTGGCTCCAGAGCCTAGCTTATTTAGCAGACATTTTCTTGAGGATTAATTACCTAAATTTCTCTCTTCAAGGCCTCAATATAACAGTTTTCAATGTGCAAGACTGAGTTGAATCCATGATAAAGAAGTTGCAGTTCGGGGAAAGGTGTTTGGAAAACAATCAAACTGAGTGTTCCAGTACTCTTCATGACTTCCTGGCAGAACATAAACTTCAGTTGGATCAGTGCACTAAAACCAATATAACTACATACCTAAAAACTTTGTACAACATCCAGTGAATACTCTCCAGCTATGTCAGGTGATAATGACTGGATTTGCAACCCTTTGATGATACCACTTACTCAATGCAGTTATTGAGCACTGAGGAAAAAGAGAAATTGATAGAGATCTCCTGTGATTACGAACTGAAAAGTAGTTTTAGAAATCTGTCATTGATCAACTTTAGGCTGATTTTTAAGAAATTAGTATCCCCTTCTGGCACAAAAAGCTATACAGTTTTGTTACTGTTTTCAACAACATACTTTTGCAAGAATCTTCCTCGAATGCACATTTGAAAACCAAATATCAAAGCAGACTCAATGCCAAACCAGACCTGAGACTTTATCTTTCTCCAGGGTTCTGGACTTCCAAGACCTATGCAGATCAAAGCAAGTGCATCCATCACATGGAGGAGATTTAAACTTCAAGGCTCCTTCTGAGAAAAGGAAAGGGATATGTTTGGTGTTAAAATTATAGTCTACTAGTGTTTTAAAATTATGAAGAACAAGTTTAAGCTTTGTTGTAGTCATGCGTTGTTTGCCTGGACTCCTCAAGACCTGAATGCTTGTGTTGGAGGAACTCTTTATTTGAGTTGGTTTCTTAAATACCTTCATGCTGTTTCATGTCTGATACTCCTTGATGAAACATAGGAGCCTTGTCCTATAACAGGCTTAATCAAAGTGATCCAAGATTTCACTTTGGTAGCTTGTAAGAGTGTTGCCGTTTTCATAATGTAATAAAATGAATACTGTAATGATAAATAAGTGTGTAATAAGCGTGTCATAAAAAACAAATTTTATATGTCCAAGATCACTACTTTTATAATTTATGCTTGGGTAAGGGAGAAAATCCCTGGAAATATTCATTTTTAGGAGGGGGTTTGCGAGATCTGACATTTTTGTGAAAGGGGTTCATGGGTTGTTAAAGTTTGGGAACCACTGGTCTAGTGCAATGTAGTCTGACTATGACCCCTTCCTTCTCCAGTATGTGCCCTGCACAGGCGACTGTAAGGGGTGGAATGACATGCAGGAGTCAGAAGGGCAACACAACTATTCCAGCATCTGTACAATGCCCAGGCAACTCCTTCATGTCAACAGTGTTTCGTAAGGGTTTTTTCCACCATTTTTGCTTACTCCAGTAGTATGAAGGTACTGCAGTGGAACACAACCTGTCCCATCTACTACAGACAAGAGCATAAAAACCACCAATAGAAATAGGTGGTGCAGCAATAGAAACAAACAGGCAGCTAAAAGCAGCCGTAGCTTCCCCACTACCTGACGAGAGCCAATACAACCAAAGATTGGATGGACCTGGCCAGGAAGAGTGTAGACCAGTTGTCCCCAAACTTTTACGCTTACCTGGTCCATACCAGTCAGGAACAGGACCATGATCAGGAGTGGGGCCAGCACTGCCAGCGGGGTATACCCCACAAGTTGGGGACCACTGGTGTAAATAGACCAGTCTGGGGATGTGCTGGTTCAGTGCATTCCCTCAGCAGCTTCTATCAGTAGTGCTCTTTTGGAAGCCAAGAGGAACTACCAAAAAAGGGCAGTTAGTAGATACCTGCAGTGAATCTCTGTGGGGGACTAGGGGCCTTGCTAGTAGCATCAGGTGTAACTTACACCTCCAGAAAGTCCCTTCTGTGAAAGTAGCCCCTATTCTGTGCATCCTGTAAGAATACCTGACCTACACTTCTTTAGTGTATGCTATAAAAGTTAATATGAGGTTTTAAATTACTTTATTTACACTATCTGCAAATGAAGACATTGGAGGACACAAACTTAAATAATTTAGTTCAATAATATACAATTATGGTACAAGAATTGGCTTGTGGTTGTCTTGAATATGCACCATGATATTAAAACCTCATAACGCTTAAAATGACATTTGGGTGCCTTACATGTGACCCTTTTTCTAGATTAACCAAAGAAAACTTGAGTTTATAGAAAATATTCATCTTAAATTAAAATCACATTTCTGAGCCAAATCCATTCCTCCTGTAACCCATTCGCTTCCAAAACATTACACCAGAGATGAATTTAGCCATTCAGCTATAAAATCAAGATAGCAAATCGGTGTAAGAGTCTAGTTTTCTTTTTAAACATTTACATTGTAATGCAAAAGCTTGTGAGTCAATATTCTGCAGCCAATATTTGTTTCACAAAAGCAATGGAATAAGCTGCCACCTAGAGTTGAAGCCTAGGATGATACTAGTATTGTGTTATGACTACTCCAGCATTACGATATTTTAGGAGCTATGTGCCACTAGTCAGCACTAGGCTTTGAATATTGGCAAAGGATTAGAAATTTGGTACTGAGCACAAATAAATGTGAGTTTGATGTGAATAATTTCTTGACTGATATCAATCTGTTTCAAAGACACAACAGGATCGGGAATTATTTTTTAGAATCTATATTTCTCAAACAGTTTGGATTCCAAATGTAACAGCTGATCAGCAAAATGAACCAATATTTTAAAAACAGGCAGTCATTTTTCATTTCTTCATGCTGTAAATTTCAGTCTAGTGGGATTGGACGTACACATATGTCACGACCTGACAATTTCATCAGCTGCTTATTTTTTTCCCCATAGGTGAATTCTGAAGCAGAGATAGTCCTACGGGCTTCTAAATCTACTAAATAAGAAATCTGAATATATGCATTCATATGTAAATGAGACATTAATTATGATGTTAAAGGAGAGGGATTATAAGTGTTCCCTACAGCCCACACAGGTTGACAATTTATTGCTGTTGGAAAGTGCTGTATAAATTTGTGAAAGTCACCAGAATACACACAATCTTCAAGTAATGGGAGCATCTGGCTACCTCCTGAACGCCAGCTTTTTGGACTATTATCACATGCAAAATGATTAAATATTCAAAGTGAGCTTGATGCTTGGCCTGGGTGTTTGTGTAACCCAGGCCTGATTGGTGTGGTGCTCTGTCCCCCTCTAGTGGCACTTAGTGAGCTAGACATTGAGTCTGTTACAGCCTTAGCTAAGAGACACAAGGCTTTTAGCTCATGCATTTAGCTCCACAGGTCTCTTGTTCAGTCCTGGCCGCTTATGACCGGGGTCTGTCAGTGTTACACTTAATTCCTTTTTGGGGCCTCAGGCCAGAACTCCTGGGAGAGGGCAGATGGGGTCCTCTCTTTAAACTGGACCATGCCGAAGTGGAACAAGCCACAGCTGCCTTCCATTCATAGTAGCAAGAAAAGATTATAGATACATTTCTTTGAAATGTTCTAGAATTTATATGCATGAGATACTTTGCCCATTTTAAACAAAGGTGTTTTACAAAGATGGACCAGTATTATCTGCATTTGGGGAAAGGGAGACAGAGTGGTTAAGAGACTTGCCCAAGGTCATACAGCAAGTCTATGGTAGAGTGGGAAACAGACCTCAAGTTTCCTAAATCCCCCTTCTCTGCTCTACCTACCAGAACAAGCTGCCTTTCCTGCCAAATACAATAACTTTATTATGGACACCATTATAAGTAAAAGATGGCTTTTAATTCTTTGGCCATTTTATCAAACAGCAGCTTTGGACTGTATCACTTACAATTATAAAATTCAAAACAGCCTAATTCATAATCATATTCTACCAAGAGTACATACAAATCACAGTTTGGTGTGCATGGTATATAATAACCAAGTGTGTGAAATCTAGTGAAAAAGTATTTGTAAAGAAGTCATGCCAGCAGGGAAATGAACCAGGGACCTTTTGCACCAAACACAGGACTAGTTATTGAGCGAAAAGAGAATCTGTAGTCCTCTGTAAGTCTTGTAATCAAAGGCCAACGAGGATACCAAAGAGTACACTGGTGCTCTAGGAGTCCCCTCTGACAGGTCGTTAATGATGACTAGAAGTGTGTATGTCCTTAGACTTTGGCCTGTGAGTTGGAAGAGTGATTATTTGTGCATGGGTCAAAAGGGGCATTCTGAAACAAGTATTCTTTGTATACTTTTGCGGGGGCAAAGTGCTTTGCTCGCATATTTACAGAAAATTGTTGTGGAACTTTTTATTTTATTTAGAGAACTAAATTATAAAGGAAAACTATACAGAATGAGCTCACGAAGATAAAGGCAATCTATCAGATTGTCATCCTTGTTTAGTATCCCAGTATACTATTATTATGATAAACAGTAATGCCTCCTATTTAGCTTTAGTCTCAGTTGTACTTACAATAATCAGTTAACACAAATCTAGGGCCTGATCCAGCCATTCTAAGTCAAACAAAGCTCCCATTAACTGTCATTGATGTAAACACTACAATATCAGACCCACACTGGCTTCAGGCATTGTATAGTAAACTGTTTATACCTGTGTCATCTTTCTCCCAAATCAATATTCTTACTTTTTCAGATATTGTCAATGAGTGTCTTTTGGGGATTAACATTTAAATTTTTGTGCATGTCTCTATCATTTTACCAAGCTTGAAATGAACAGAAATGTTCACATGATTCTTTAAACGTTCTTTCTTGTACTTTCAAAACAAGAATCAAACTGTTCTTATTGAATTTTTTAAATCAGCAACATTGATCTAATACATAGATCTACCATGTGAACTGACTGTAAACCAGAGTGTAACTGAGCATTCTGGGCCAAATTCTACTTTCACTTCGGTGTATGTAATTTCACTGACCTTGGCCTTACATTCATTGTCCAAATGCAAAAAATAAACAATATATAATATAAGGAAGTTTGAATTTTTCAAATGATTGATGTTTAAATAATCTAAGGCAATAGTTTCCAAATTTTTTCAGTTGCGGACACCTACAAAATTTCAAATGACGTGGCGGACCCCTTTGGAAATCTGAGACATAGCAGGTTGAAACCATAGAGAAGTCGTTAATGACAATCTTTCATGGACCTTTTGACATAGTCTGCGGACCCCACAGGTTGAAAACCACTGATCTAAGATGTTGTTAAATGTTTACAAATTTTTGAATATTTTGACTCTTGGACCTATTATTTATCATTCTTTAAAAATTTTTATTGTAGTAACATCTAGAGACCCCAGTCCAGATGGTTGCCCTATTGTGCTAGTTGCTGCACAAACATATAGGATGACATGGTCCTGTCTCAAGGGCTTTATAATTTTCTGCCTAAAGGTCAAGGGAACACAAGTTATGTTCTTATGAAGGAGTTTGTGATATTCTTTGGCCTGTACAGGGAATTGAGCTGAGTGGACCCCTGAAGCTCAGAATGAGCTTACCGTGCTACGGTGAGTGTATAACCTACAACCAAGCAGTGTAGCACTGTAGTGTTGGCTGAGCCATCTAAAGGGGTTGATGGGCCTCCCACAGTCTTGGCTAACAGGGCTGGACCTTTTCAGTCAGGCACATAGACCCTCATGCTTTTTGAGCCAAAGGTCTCAGGTACACACCCCACTGTCAACAACCCACCCAGGGGCATGTTACCTATGGAGAGTTTGTATTTAACACTTAGATTATTTTTTTATTTATAGATTGCATAATGCTAATACAACAGGCTGCGTTGACTGCATCTTGCAGCTCTCTGCCTTCCGTGATATAGAATGGAGGTTGGTCTCTGTAGTCATACCCCACATCCTGATGTAACACTGGCAGCTACTCTGCACTCAGATGAAGTGCAGACCTCCAGTGCTCTATTGCTTTTCAGTAGAACTTGTACTCCTAAGTACTTAGATGCTTGTGAAAAGCCACTAGATAACTGCAAGCATTAAAGCAAATCCAGAGGTTTGTATAAAGAGTAAAGTATCCAATTTGCATCTAACATACGTATTATACAGTACCTCTTTAGAGTCAAAAATACCTTTTGCTACTTATCTTGCATTTCTGAGTACAAGAGTCGAGTAGCAAGATAGTAATGCAAACTATGGGACTGACTGACCCCCAGAGCTCCAACCCATGAGTTAGACCACCAAAAAATTATGATTGTCTCAATCAAAGCTTTTTAAAAAGAAGACCGTAGTGTGGTTTTGGTTGTTTTTTGATTTTTGAACTCCCCCTGCCCATCCCCTGTGTGTGTTTGTATGAGTGCGTGTGTGTATTAGTGCTGTCAGCACTTCCAATTGTATTGAGTAAAGTGAATTTGTCTCCTGCTGCTGGAGCTCTTACTGGCTGCCAGCTTATCCCTAAACTTTATAATTTTAATTAATTGTGTGTCTTCCCCACCTGACACCTGCCTATCCTCCAGCCAGCAATTAATTCTGGTCCCGCAGCATCCACATCAATTATTCTGCCTCTATTCCCAACCCCCCACATCAGTTCTGCCTCTGTATCAATTCTACCTCATAGGTGCCACATCTTTTTGTCCCATTCCCACCAGCCCTACCTCTGCTTCTCTTGGGGCCCTGCAGGTCGGGGGGGCAGCTGAAGAGGGTTCACTTCTTGTCTTTCCGGGGCTGGGGAGCAGCTGCAGGGCTCTCTACCCCCTCTCTCCCTCCTCAAGGCAGCTCCAGGAGCTCTGCACCCCATCCTCCCTTCCTAGACCCAGTGTTTGAGGGAGGGTGAGGGCACAGGACCAGTACTAGACAGAAGACCACAGGGCTATGGCCTGCTGACTGGAAGATTGAATGAAGAGGTTATAACGCTGTTTCCAGTAAAAGGGTCTATGCCTAAGGGCTGGGTTAGACACTGTCAGTTCATCTCTTTATCCTTCCTAAAGCAATTGTGCCTAGGGTATTTGCACCTCCTCTTCTGAGCAACCCTAGCTAAGAAATTCTTTGGTGTTTCATCACACACTCTGAATCTTTTAGGAACCCACTGCAGGAACTACAGCCTGTAGAGCCTCGTGCCTGGAATATCGACAGCTTTTGCCTTTGAGCTTCTGTTATAGCAAAGATGCTACCAAACATGTAAGGGACTAGTACCCCACAATACTCGCAGTGACCCCCCTGCAAGGGGGTTTGTTACACTGGTGTAAATCTGGAGTAATTCCATTGACTTGTATCCTTGTAAAGCAACAGAACTTGGCTGGAGTTTGAATAATTCAAACACAGAGATTTCCAACCTGTGGGGAAACCTACTTAGCGGGCGTGGAGGAACATTCCGGGGTCGGGGGGGGGAGAGTGGTGACACCAGGCAGCTTGGGCCAGCCCTGCTCAGGGAGGGAGCGCCACTTCCACCTCAACTCACCTCAGCGGGCCGCCCTGCCTGTGGGTCAGTGCCAAAATCTGCCACGGCTGTGCTGATTTCTGCCCCCGGCAGCCTCCGCCCCCAGTGCTCGCTCTGCCCCCAGAGACCATCGCACACACCTTCCCCAACCCTGAAAACCGGAGGGGGAGGGGCCGGTATTGGGGGAGGGCACAACCAAAAATTGTAACTTAAGGGAGGGAGGGGGCGGCGGCTCAACTCAAAGTTTGAAAACTGTTATTCAAACAAATCCCTCGGTTATGGTATTTTAGAAGTAATACACATCTGCTATGCAGTAATCTACAGTTAAACTGCAATTAACATGTTATAACCACACTATCTAGTTGTCTCTAAAGCATTTCAGTTAGAAAGAATAGTGCCATTTTGAAGCATTCAGCAAGTTACTATATAAAAAAACATCTGTAGAGGAAGACAGGATGTTGCTATAGATCAGTGATCACGGTTTGTGTAGGCTTATGATGTCATGCTCATCCAAGCAGTAAATTACTTTTTGGACAGAATTAATCACCTCAGAGAGTTGTAGCTCTTTTTGAAATAAAAGTATTGACAGCTCACAGTGTTGGAAGACACATTGCAGTTCACTTTACATCAAATATAATTATTTTGCATTTGATAGCTATACATAACAGTGACAAATGATGGCTTCCTTACTTTTACTGAACTCCTCTACTATACTTTTCAGTCTGTTTCTTCCCTCTCCCACGCACATACACACTACATATTCTTGCACTCCCTTTAATTTTATATAACCTGGTGACATCAAAAAGAGATTTGAAAAGCTGCTGGCAGACAACAACATCTCATACATTTGGAAGTGTTTGTCAGGTTTCATTGCTTATCAATAGCACATTTTTTAAAAGTGGTAGTAGTATTATAAGGGAATGTTTCTTCTGTCTTTTTAATGATTAGTTTAAGGCTCTATTCTGCCCGTTAATTGTACCTGTGCACCTTAAAGGCTGGCATAATTTAAATGTTATAACAGTGGTTTTCAAACTTTTTTCTGGTGACCCAGTTGAAGAAAATTGTTGATGCCCACTGTAGCAAGGCAAAGACTCACTGGCACGGTGCCTCCTGCCGGTCATCTTGGGAATTAGCTCTTTTCCACCATACAGAGCACCCTCTGCAGGCCGGTGTCTCGTCTGCCGCTGGCCCCATGTCCCTCCTGGACCCCAGTACCCTTTACCTCAGGGGTGCTGCCCCAGCAGTACCCCCACTCTCTGGGTCTCCCCTCCCAGGGTAACTCCCTCCCCTCTAAACCCACCTTGCCTCAGTGGCTACTGCCAGTCATCATCTAGCCCCCACCCACTGGGGCAGACTACAATCTGTAATAGCCACTCATCGTTGGCAAGGGGTTAGGACCTGCTACCTTTGCCTATCCTCAGGCTGCCCCTCTGCAGCCCCAATACCTTTTCATAGGCCTTCCTCAAGGCCTGTGGCGTTACCAGGCTGGAGCCCCCCAAGCTCCTTTGCCTTGCCTTGCTCTGGGTACCTTGCTCCTAGGCAGCTAGCCCTTCCCATTCCAGGGCTAGAGTGAAACTCCTTTAGCTTCTAGCCCCCAACCCTCTTATAAGAGCTAGCTGGGCCCTAATTAAGCTGGCCACAGCTGTGGCTGCTTCCCCAATCAGCCTACCTTGGCTGCTTTTAACCCTGTTTTACTGGAGTGGGGCAATTGCCCCACTACACCTGTGACTCAAGGGAGCTGGGGACAAGGGATTTGGGGTGTGGGAGGGGCTCAGGGCTGGGGCAGAGGGTTGGGGTGCAGGAGGGGGTGAGAGGTTCAGGGTGTGGGAAAGGGCTCTGAGCTGGGGCAGGTGGTTGGGGTGTGGGAGGGTCAGAACTCTGGGCTGGGGTTCAGGCTCTGGAGTGGGGCCAGGCATGAGTGGTTTAGGATGCAGGAGGAGGCTCTGGGTTTGGGGGGGGCTCAGGGCTGGGGCAGGGGATTGGGGTATAGTAGATGGTCAAGGCTCTGAGCTGGGGATGAGGGGTTTGGAATGCAGGAGGGGGCTCAGGATTTTGGTGGGGCTGAGGCTGGAGCATGGGGTTGGGGCATGGGCTTTCCTTCGGTGGCTCCCGGACAGTGGTGCAGTGGGGGTGCTAAGGCATGCTTCCTGCCTGTTCTGGCACCACAGACCACGCTGTACCCTGGAAATGGCCAGCAGCAGGTCCGGCTCCTAGGTGAAGGTGCACAAGCAGCTCTCGCCCACAGTCCCCGCCCGCCCCAGCTCCCATTGTCCGGAACCGGAGTGTGGAGCTGTGCTCAGGGTGGGGGCAGTGTGGGGAACCCTTTGCCATCCTCCCCCTCCCCCCGCACCTAGGAGCTGGACCTGCTGCTGGCCGCTTCCGGTGCACAGCACGGTGTCAGAACAGGTAGGAACTAGCCTGCCTTAGCCGGGCAGCACTGCCAACGGGACTTTTAACGGCCTCGTCGGCGGTGCTGACCAGAGCCGCCATGACCCAGTACTGGGTCGTGACCCACCGTTTGAAAACCACTGTTCTATAAGGTATTCTCCTTTTAAGAATTATGTATATTTAGGAGCATGTGGGTCTTTGGGAGCAGACTAGGAGCATGTGGGTCTTTGTCCCCCTCTAATGTCTGGTCCACATAATGTGTTTCCCGCTAACAGTCATAGCCCTCAGTTACAAAAGTTATGCTCAGTGCGGATGCTGAAGTCTAGTAGACCTCAGATACCTGGAACAAACATCCCCGGCTAGGGAAATATATAAGCCACACAAGGATAGTGTGGATCTTTGTCCTCCTCTAGTGGCTGATCCACATAAAATTTTTTATTTTGCTATGGCTTCCACCTGAAGGACTAGGGCCAGATTTTTAAAGATATTTAGGCACCTAAAAATGCAGATAGGTTCCCAGTTGGATTTTCATTGGCAGTAGGTGCCTAGGCACTTTTGAAGATTCCACTAGGTGCCTATTTGCATATTTAGGTGCCTAAATACTTTTAAAAATCTGGCCCTAACTCCATTAGCTCACATAACAGACTCTCATATTTTTAGCTATGTAGGATCTGGGTTCAGTTCCTACTGATGAGCCAGATGGTGTTGGTCCCATAAACTTCCTGAGAAATTGCTGGGTGTGCATAAGTATAGATGTTCATTTTAAAAGGGAAGAGAAGGAAGTAAATAAGGATTCAAAGGGTAAACCGATTCAAATGACCAAGTCATATAGGGCCACTATCTCCTTCCAGTCACACTCCAGCAACACTGCTTACTTTAATGGAACTACAGTAGTGTCAATGGAAGGAAAATTTGGCCCATTCTCTAAGTTTTTTGAACTCAGAAAAATTGAAAGTGTACATTAAATCTGCTTCCAGAAAGATGGAGGGGGGGAAGAAGTAGAACTGATAAACACACAGGGTTAAATGTTGCAATCAATTATGCTCTTACAGCTGGTCAGGAATTTTCCAGTGGGAAATGAAGTTGACCCAAAATCAGAATTTTAATTTTGCTGAAAATTTTCAATCTAATGAAACATTTCATTTTGAGTCTGTTTGACATGAACTGGAATATTTAGGGTTTTTTAACTGACCTGTTTAATTTCAAATTAGCTCATCAAAATGTTAAACTGAATTTCTCTATCAGGGTACATTGCCTTATGGTTGTAGTTCTGATCCCTGTTCTCTGAAATGGGCTGAGCTCCTGGAGGATTACATCTTCCTAAGGCAATGTTCACTGATTTCACTCTGACCAAGCTGTGTGGTATGTAATAGGAGTCACATGACTTTGGATGCATTATGGGAGATGCAGTACTGCCAGGGAGACTGGGCCATAAGGACGAATGGGGGCATCAAGGACTCGAATGACAGTTCTGATAAGGCAATGCACCACCATAAGGAAATACAGCCTGTAATGTTGACATGAATCTAAACAAAGTTTTTTGGATCACTTCAGCAAACTGAAACAAAACATTTCAGTTTTGGGAATATCTAAATATTTAGTTTTGTTTGAAAATGTCAAAACAAAACATTCCAGCATTTCTGTGCAGATTTTTTTTGAATTTCTGTTCTGCAGAAAATTTCTACATTTCAACTTTTTGTTCCATTTCAGGATAAAAACAAATGTTGAAATATCAGAATGTCCTGCGGGATTAAAATTCCAAATTTTGTACAGTTCTAGTAGTTATGCTGGTGTAAGTTTAGTGCAACTCTGCTGAAGATATGAAATTCTTATGGACTCACACACCATTTTAAATGAAAATGTGTCCCTCTATCTGTCAGACACACAGGCTGATGCTTACTTGTCTATGAACTTTTCTTTGCAAGCAAGAGCCTGGCAGAAAGCAAACATGCATTTGCAATTAAGGCATAAAAGTCAATATACATCCCTGAGTATTTACTGCAAAATTCAACAAATGAAAGGGAAACATTACAAAGAGAAGTTTCATCACAGACAAGAACATCTATTCCTGCTAATTTTGATATCTTACAAATAAAAACCCTAGCCATATGTACAGTACCCTAAAACAATTACTGTGTTACTAAACTTCACATATTGGGCCAACTTCATCATTTATCTCCCACAAAATCAATGTGACTTCAGAGACGGCCCTGTGTGGAAGAGATTTTATTGTATAGTATGGATACAAGGTGTGGCTACAAAGGTCAATAAATGACCCTTCATATTGGAATTTGGGACTCTAGATTGTTACTACACAGCATAACAGACAAGCTGCAGGCTGAAGTCAATAGCAGGCTCTGATTCCTGGTGCTAAATTTATATAGTCTTAATAATTTAATTGCCAAAGAAAAACTCTTTGCTTTATTGGGAAGAACAAGGTACCCACTGTACTAACACATACTTCTGCTTTAGAATTTCAAAAGTCTATTTAAAACACTGAAAAAAAAGTACAATTAGTTTGTTTAAATAAACCCTTTCTTAAGGGGCTAAGCAAAGAAGCTTTTGTACCTAACTGCACAAGGCAGGACAGGATCTGTTTTACCAAGCATAAAGTAGTACAATGTTATCAATTAATAATAATATTAAAATTTTGTTGGAGTTCTTACTTAAGCCTTTAAATAAAATAAACTATTTAACAGTAATGAGTAATTTAGATAAACCATCCTCTGACTGGCACAGAATGGGAGAAATTAGATGCTACTTGATGTGTAATCCTGATGGTACAAGACAAGATTTCCACAAGACGGACCAGGAAAATGCACCACAGGCCTGATTAAAATGGGGGTCTTTCCACTTCCCCATGGCACACTTTTTTGTCCCTCTTAAAAGGAAGATGTACTCCAGAAACTGATGAAGCAGTGTAACACTGAAAGTAACTATATGGTGCTCTTACAGATTATCCTACATGTTGTTTGGCTGCATAGGTTGTTAGGTTTTGGAGCAACTGCTTAGTAGTAATGAAATTCTTTATTGGAAGCTCAGCATATTGCCAGTTGATTCTCCCTGCCTTCATCCCTCTGACTGAATCATTTAGTAGGAGCAGAGCTCCTGCCTACAAGTTCCACACAAGCAAACAAAGCCTATACAGTACCTGGTATCAAGTTGCATATAGACTAAACAGATGCAGGAAGGGTAAGTAGATATACCTTGTCATTGACAGATGGGGACATGGTATATTAGTTAACTGTAATTTTCACACAATCCTGACTAGCTATTTGTGGATGGGTGGGTGAGGAGGAAAGTGGTGAAAAAATGGTCTTCTAAAGCTTCTGATTATGCCCCCTTTTGCACCAATGCTGAATAGGGCAGAATTTAGCCCCAAAGTGGAGAGATTAGGATAAGTGATTCTGTCCAAAATGTCATAACAGGAAGAAATCTTCAGAATGTATGAACATATTTTTGTGTTATTGTAATTTGTCAAATCTGGAAACAATGGAGATAGATTGTTAACTTGTACATTACATCTTATTATAAAACAATTCTATGATAACATTAATTTTGCTAACCCACAATTTATTTGGCACTTCTGCAGGAGGCAGGGGAAACTAGTCTGAAAAATGTATAATTAGATTTAATTATCTGTATTGTTGTATTAAAGAAGGAAGACAAGTCTTATGTTTTGGCACATTCCAGAATGGATTATTATACACTGAGGAACTACATTTCTTCAATACCTTATTAAATTGGTTACTTTTTGCTGAATTGCACACAGTAAATAGATCAGATGTCATTATAATTCATAGCCCCTATTAAGGCCAACTTTTTCTGTGAAGCCTACAAGAAATTAGCCATCTAAGACTTTGTTAAAAATAAAAATCTACATAATACCTTTGATTCACCTTGCTCTGCACTAGCTCTCAATGAGTCACTGTTATTTTACTGGTACCTCTGTCCTTCTTCCTCCCTTCTGTTTTGTTATTGTCCTCATTTAGAGCATGCCAGAACTTAGGCTTGGTCCACACTACAAACTTACTTTGGTATAACTATGTCACTCAGAGGTGTGAAAAATCCACGCCCCTGAGCAATGCAGTTATACCAACCTTAACCCGCTATGTCAACAGTGCTATGTCATCGTGAAAGCTTCTGCCATCTACATAGCTACCGCCTCTCACAGAGGCGGAGTTGTTAAGCTGATGCAAGAGGTCTTTCCCATTGGCTTAGAGCATCTTCACCAGACATGCCACAGTGGTGCAGCTGCGCTGATGTAAATTTGTAGTGTAGATCTGCCCTTAGTTTGGAAGCTCCTTGGGACAGGAATCATATCTTTTATTTGTATTGGGAAGTGTACTTTGTAGCAGGAAAAATGTTGTGTGGGTTTTTCAAAAGCGCTCAGAATCAGCCTAACTCTGCTCCCATTGAAGTCAACGGTACAGGATTTTACTTTAGATAAGATAAGAGGGGAGGCAAGGTCACTTTGAGGTCTGCTTAGCCGCAAGGGTCTTCAAGTGACTGATCAGTCCAAGCTGAGCCTTTGTGGCCTCCTGCATAATACAAGTGGTCCTATAGAGCAGTGGTTCCCAAACTTGCTCCGCCGCTTGTGCAGGGAAAGACCCTGCCGGGCCGGGCCAATTTATTTACCTGCCGCTTCTGCAGGTTCAGCTGATCGCGGCTCCCACTGGCCGCGGCTCGCTGCTCCAGGCCAATGGGGGCTGCAGGAAGGGCGGCCAGTTCGTCCCTCAGCCCCGCGCCGCTTCCAGCAGCTTCCATTGGCCTGGAGCAGCGAACCGCGGCCACTGGGAGCCACGATCGGCCAAACCTGCGGACGCGGCAGGTAAACAAATTGGCCTGGCCCGGCAGGGGCCTTCCCTGCACAAGCAGCAGAACAAGTTTAGGAACCACTGCTATAGAGCATTATGCTAGCCCTCCAATCCTTGGACAAGACATTACCCAGCTTGCTCCGTATATCTGGTAACAAGGCTCTTAAGAATTATGCTCAGCAATTTATCTAACATCATTAAGAATGGGCTCTACTATGGCTATCACTCAGCTGGGAAAGACTTATAAAGGCATCACAGACCAAATTAACTGGGATCTCCCTGCCTGACAGTTCCTTGCTAGAGAAGGGGCATCGCAGCCAAAGGTCTCCCTCTACCTTTCCAAAATAAGATGATCAAAGAAACACCCTCCTTTCCCCCACATACATACACAAAGCAATCCAGGATGGAAACTTGCCATCTCCCCAATATCATGAGGGCTATAACCTCCCTTCAGGCTCCCCAAAAGAGGTTTTAAAATAAAGTTTAAAGTGTTCCACAGGCTGAGCCATGAGCTATCCGTTCTCATCTAGGGGATGCACAGAGGGAGTTAGTGTGGCCCTAGAATTAGAGGAAGTGCTTCAAATAGCATAGTCCCCAGCCTAGTGGGAGTGTAGGGAGACACAGGGAACAAAACTCAGAAGTATTGTGATGAAAGCCTCAGCTGGTATAATTAAAGAGCCATCTTGCCTCTGACATGCTGTCAGTAAGAGAACTTCAGAGAATTTCTGACAATTTCCTAAAAAGATAACTGGACACTTGTATACATTTGTAACCATTACCAGGGCAACCTGGGACAATGAGCATGAAGAAAGAACTCTTCATCTCAGATGTTAGTTGCTCTTTACATTTTAGGATGGGCTGTGGGTTTTGTCCTTCAAGAGATGCTGATGAAACCCAAAGCCCTATTTGTGCCAAGTAATTCTAGAAATACATAAAGGAGAATAATTGTTAAACAGCAAATAAAGATATGGTCTCTGCACCTAATAGTCTGCAATATAAGGGCTCAGTCCAGCAAATACTTACTTGTGAATAACTTGACTCCCATGCATAATGTTGTTATGATTGGGACATTGTTAAGTAGTTCTTTGTTTCTGTGCACCCCATTGTAAACAAACTGTTAGGTGCAATAAACAGGAAATGATATGTTACATATTATTAAAATATTTGCTACATTTTGACCACTGAGCTTTCAATGAAGTGAGTTGTCAAGACGCTTTGCAAATGAAATTTTTAATATTTTCAGCTAAAAAGATCAGAATGGAACAAGGAATATATATCTAGTATTAGAAAGACACCGTGAACGATCATAGTGAAGGAATTAACATAGGAATTTTTATATAGAGATATTTAATCACTTGTTTGTATAGTATTACAAAAACAGGTATGCCTAAAGAAAGAAAGAAAGAAAAAAAATAAAATAAAACAGCCCAAAACAAAAACTCTCTCTCAAGTTGGTAGTTCTGTTGCATACAATAGTCTCCAAAATCTTTTGATGGCATCACACACATAATAGATTTTGTAGACCATTGGTGGGCAAACTGCAGCCCATGGGCTGCATGTGGCCCATCAGGGCAAGCCACTGGCAGGCCGCCAGACCATTTGTTTACATTTGCATAGCTGCCTGCAGCTCCCAGTAGCCGCAGTTTGCCATTCCTGGCCAATGGGAGCTGTAGGAAGCGGCACAAGTCGCAAGTTGCCCACCACTGTTGTCGACTGTCTCACGTAACAGAATTACCATTTTGGGATTATTTCTGCGGGGTTCCTGCACTATAAAATTTAGCACTACATCACTTCCAATGAGCCTTTCAAGTTGATGCAACTCTACTGGAAGTAAATGAATGAAGTTGCATCACTGTAAGAAAGGAGTAATGCAATGGAGACTCAAGCCCAGTCTTTACACCTGAACACACAGTTTTGCCCAGGGAAAAACTTGCAATTTGCTTTGCATTTACCAATCATGTGGCTGAGCACCAAATGCAAACAAGTGTCACAAATACCCAGACCATTCTCAATAGTGCATTCTCTGTCTCACAAACCAAACAAGGATCCATACTGCCAGCGAATTAAAAATAAAATAAAATAAAACCCGAACACTTTCTTAAAACAACGACATCCTCAGCACTTTTCAAAGATCCTGATAGCTAGTCCATTTTACATTACTAGCTAAGTTATGCTATGTGTGATTCCATGTAATAAAAATGTTACGTGACCTAGATTAAAAGCCAGCTCTCACCAACATCTGTAACATCTTCTGAGTTACACTAGGTGGATAGGGTTTGATCCTACCCCATAAGGAGCAAGAGTCACTGCATGTTCCTTTTTGGGGTACTCTATAAACCCAATTTAGCTGGGTTAATTTGATCAGAGCAGGTTGATAATCATTTTCCATTGTAAAATACTGTATAGGAGCTAGAGTGCACCAGTGAATCTAGCCTAATTAGGAGAAACAAATTCTAACAGAGTCAAGAGAATACTTTTGATCAGAAGCTGCCTCCCATCCTGTCCTGCAGAACTCCCCAGCCTCCACAACCTTCCCTGGCCTCCTCCTTCTCCATCCCCAGTGCCAAGCACCCGCTTCCCATCCACCCTCCACAACCTTCCTTCAGGGACCCGCTCCCAATCTGTCTCCTCAGCTCTCTCTTGGTCTCTTGATCCTCCACCCCCTAGGACCAGGGACACTACCCACTCACAACCTTTCCCCTGAGCCACACAGCTGAATCACAACAGAACCCAGGTAGCCCCAGTACCCCTCAAAAAAAAAAAAGAGGAGAAGGATTTGAGGCTTGATGGTTTTTTAAAAAAAATGTTTACATTAGAAATTCAGATCTACTGTGGAATACTCTTGGTGATCAGGGAATCAGAGCCTAGCTTAAAGGTCTTTGGATCCAGGCCTCTAGTGAAATTACAATATAAGAAAGAAAGGAGGCAAAGATGAATAAGTGAGAGGAGAAGGGATTCATGCTCAAATTATTTTTTGTTTGAGATAAAGATCAGTTTAACTCCAATGTCTAAAGAATCCATAAGAGAAAGGTTACCTTTGTTAAAGATTCAGTACCCTGCTCCTTCAGTTAAGATCTCAAAACAGCTGAGCTCTCCTGGGTAAGGGCACAGTCCCACTCCTGTCTTCTTGCTCTGTCTACCGTTCAGAGATCCTCCATTGTTAAGACACCACTGTGTAGCTTATTTACATTGCTCTTCCCACCATCTTAACTGATCTATATACCACATCATTTACAGCATCAGTTTCTCCTCTGCCAAGGAAGGGAGAGATCTCACCACCGAGAAAGCCTTCCATAGTGCTGACTCTGCTAGCCTACACCTTCTTCCTCTGCTGCCTTCTATCCGCTGTGTTGATGGGCTAATTAGCTCTTTAGTCCTGCCCAGCACAGTCTAAGCCATTAATTAGGCACAGCCAGGTCCACACTGGAGGGACTTAATTGGAGTTTAAGTGATCAGAGTGCTGGCTCAACTGTTGCTTCCCAGCATTCTGTCACACACCCACAAAAAGTTGACATTCCTAAGGTTAAAAAACCTAGCCAAATACCCCAAATACTTGCAAGCCTTCATTTGCATCATGAAGTGGTAAAAAAGGACAGAAGCCCAATTAAAATAAATTATTTGCAGATCACTTGTAATTCTTCTATTCCACTGTTTTCATAATGTTTTGAATATGCAAGGAAAATATTCTGGCATTTAAGGACCAAATTTTGTGGCAAGGAACACTGGCTTCTGTAGCATTAATAGGCCAGTTAGATAATCCTGACCTGTACAAAAGTATGTGATACCAAAAAAGGGCCAGGTGTTCAGCCCCTTGCAGGATAAGGCTCTGAGCAAACGCTTCTAACACAATGCCCAGCCTACTGAAATACTCACGATCTAGCCACATAGGCAGCCCACTGTGTGCAGATCTTTTCCATGTAGCATAGTCGGTCAGCCATGTCCATGGCACAGCTGTCCTGTGTATAGGGAGGACTGGAGCATGGAATGATATATGCATTGCAATGATGTGACTTATCCAACTTTGTCTCTGTCAATAGAACTGTAATTGCTTTCATGTATGAAAACCTGTAGTCGTTCTTGCTGCTTTCCCATGCTTTCAACATTAGTATAGTGATATATCAGGCTTCTTCATTTTGCCAACTTGTACAATACTCTGTCTGAACTTCCTTTATTACTCACATTATCCTTTTTTTCCCTTTCCTGTGTAAGCCTGTAGGGAGTTAATTTGGGGTATTAAATCCTCCATAATATGACTCTACCCTCACTGCTCAGTTTAAGAAATGACTACAAATTAAAAATAAAAATCTATACAATCAAACGAGGAAGTTAGTAATAGGTGCATGCATCTGTAAAATTATTTAAAAGCAACGAAGTCTATACATAACTGAGTTAGCACCTGTCAAACAGACAACAATGACTAAATAACACAATTACTATAAATTTTCTTTCTATTTCTGTGAAGCATTTAGTGTACTTTTGGGTGCTCAAAATAATTACTACAACAAAAAATATACCTTTAAAATTCTGAAGTAAGATTAACAAGATGGAAAAATTGTCAAGTCAATGTTTATACCTAAAGATATTGAAAGTAATCTTTTTGAGACAAATTACAATCATGTACAAGCCCATGGAAGTTGTATTTTCCCTTGATCTTCATCTTACTTTAGTGCCAAATCCAAAGCATACCAAAATCAATGGCAAGCCAAAACCCACAGTTTACCTAATACTCTAGAAAGAAGAGAATAAAAATAAAACCAGAATGACTTCATTTTTTTATTGCGCTCAGCAGAAAATAAACATTATTACTGAAGCCTTTAAAATAGCCTAAGAATCTTTGACTTCCTGTACTTTCTCACATTCTAAAATCCTGCAAATTACTTTATGTAATTACAGTACTAGTAAAACACACCTGAATCTGAACCACCAAGCTATTAACTTAAAACTGTTAAAATTAAATTTCTAATTGGAAAAAGCCCTCCACAAAGTGCCACTCAAAGGACCTAGTTCACTCTGCGTGTTCACAAAAATGCTGCTTCTAGCTCCCCACTCTGCAATCTTTTAATCGACAACCGAACTCCTCAATGTGATAAGAATGTTGACTGCAAAAAAGACAGAAAATATTTTATCATAATAGCAGAATTTACATATCCTCATTGTTTGCAGAGTTGAGGCCAGACATTTATTCAGACAGTATATGCAGGCTACTCACAGGCATGAGTATTTACAGCATCACGCCTTTGTGGGCATGACAGTAAAGATTCTGAATGCATTTACAAAGATAGGTTTCAGAGTAACAGCCGTGTTAGTCTGTATTCGCAAAAAGAAAAGGAGTACTTGTGGCACCTTAGAGACTAACCAATTTATTTGAGCATAAGCTTTCGTGAGCTACAGCTCACTTGTAGCTCACGAAAGCTTATGCTCAAATAAATTGGTTAGTCTCTAAGGTGCCACAAGTACTCCTTTTCTTTTTACAAAGATAAAGACAGCTACTGTGTATCCAGCTAAATAGCGAATAATGTAAAACCAGGATTTCACTTACAACATTTTTACCTACATCAGATAAGAAAAGAGTATTTTTCTTTATATAGTCTCAAAAATAAATCACTTCAGCAGTCACTGGATAGTAAAATTAAGCATTCTCATAAGTGTTTTCAGGATTTAGACACTATTGACTAACAGAGATACATAGCTGTTGAATCCGGGGGGTCTTTCTGACCCTTCTCAAATCAGTACAGAAGAGCTTCAGTATAGCCAACCCTCAGTGTTCAGAAATCATGGATCAGCCCCTAAAAACACAAGATTGGCTTAAAAGTCACAACATTATTCAAAAATAAGTTTTGGATCCTTTTATTTGCCTTCTGGTTTTTCATAGAATATCAGGGTTGGAAGGGACCTCAGGAGGTCATCTAGTCCAACCCCCTGCTCAAAGCAGGACCAATCCCCAATTAAATCATCCCAGCCAGGGCTTTGTCAAGCCTGACCTTAAAAACTTCTAAGGAAGGAGATTCTACCACCTCCCTAGGTAACGCATTCCAGTGTTTCACCACCCTCCTAGTGAAGAAGTTTTTCCTAATATCCAACCTAAACCTCCCCCACTGCAACTTGAGACCATTACTCCTTGTCCTGTCCTCTTCTACCACTGAGAATAGTCTAGAACCATCCTCTCTGGAACCACCTCTCAGGTAGTTGAAAAGCAGCTATCAAATCCCCTCTCATTATTCTCTTCTGCAGACTAAACAATCCCAGTTCCCTCAGCCTCTCCTCATAAGTCTGTGTTCCAGACCCCTAATCATTTTTGTTGCCCTTCGCTGGACTCTCTCCAATTTATCCACATCCTTCTTGTAGTGTGGGGCCCAAAACTGGACACAGTACTCCAGATGAGGCCTCACCAATGCCGAATAGAGGGGAACGATCATGTCCCTCGATCTGCTCGCTATGCCCCTACTTATACATCCCAAAATGCCATTGGCCTTCTTGGCAACAAGGGCACACTGCTGACTCATATCCAGCATCTCGTCCACTGTCACCCCTAGGTCCTTTTCCGCAGAACTGCTGCCTAGCCATTTGGTCCCTAGTCTGTAGCTGTGCATTGGGTTCTTCCGTCCTAAGTGCAGGACCCTGCACTTATCCTTATTGAACCTCATCAGATTTCTTTTGGCCCAATCCTCCAATTTGACTAGGTCCCTCTGTATCCTATCCCTGCCCTCCAGCGTATCAACCATTCCTCCCAGTTTAGTATCATCCGCAAATTTGCTGAGAGTGCAATCCACAACATCCTCCAGATTATTTATGAAGATATTGAACAAAACCGTTCCCAGGACCGACCCTGGGGCACTCCACTTGACACCGGCTGCCAACTAGACATGGAGCCATTGATCACTACCCGTTGAGCCCGACAATCTAGCCAACTTTCTACCCACCTTATAGTGCATTCATCCAGCCTGTACTTCCTTAACTTGCTGACAAGAATACTGCGGGAGACCATGTCAAAAGCTTTGCTAAAGTCAAGGAACAACACATCAATTGCTTTCCACTCATCCACAGAACCAGTAATCTCATCATAGAAGGCGATTAGATTAGTGAGGCATGACCTTCCCTTGGTGAATCCATGCTGACTGTTCCTGATCACTTTCCTCTCATGTAAGTGCTTCAGGATTGATTCCTTGAGGACCTGCTCCATGATTTTTCCGGGGACTGAGGTGAGGCTGACTGGCCTGTAGTTCCCAGGATCCTCCTTCTTCCCTTTTTAAAAGATTGGCACTACACTACTGTTTCTTGACTTTAGCAAAGCTTTTGACACGGTCTCCCACAGTATTCTTGTCAGCAAGTTAAGGAAGTATGGGCTGGATGAATGCACTATAAGGTGGGTAGAAAGCTGGCTAGATTGTCGGGCTCAACGGGTAGTGATCAATGGCTCCATGTCTAGTTGGCAGCCGGTGTCAAGTGGAGTGCCCCAGGGTCGGTCCTGGGGCCGGTTTTGTTCAATATCTTCATAAATGATCTGGAGGATGGTGTGGATTGCACTCTCAGCAAATTTGTGGATGATACTAAACTGGGAGGAGTGGTAGATACGCTGGAGGGGAGGGATAGGATACAGAAGGACCTAGACAAATTGGAGGATTGGGCCAAAAGAAATCTGATGAGGTTCAATAAGGATAAGTGCAGGGTCCTGCACTTAGGACGGAAGAATCCAATGCACCGCTACAGACTAGGGACCGAATGGCTAGGCAGCAGTTCTGCGGAAAAGGACCTAGGGGTGACAGTGGACAAGAAGCTGGATATGAGTCAGCAGTGTGCCCTTGTTGCCAAGAAGGCCAATGGCATTTTGGGATGTATAAGTAGGGGCATAGCGAGCAGATCGAGGGACGTGATCGTTCCCCTCTATTCGACATTGGTGAGGCCTCATCTGGAGTACTGTGTCCAGTTTTGGGCCCCACACTACAAGAAGGATGTGGATAAATTGGAGAGAGTCCAGCGAAGGGCAACAAAAATGATTAGGGGTCTAGAACACATGACTTATGAGGAGAGGCTGAGGGAGCTGGGATTGTTTAGCCTGCAGAAGAGAAGAATGAGGGGGGATTTGATAGCTGCTTTCAACTACCTGAAAGGGGGTTCCAAAGAGGATGGCTCTAGACTGTTCTCAATGGTAGCAGATGACAGAACGAGGAGTAATGGTCTCAAGTTGCAGTGGGGGAGGTTTAGATTGGATATTAGGAAAAACTTTTTCACTAAGAGGGTGGTGAAACACTGGAATGCGTTACCTAGGGAGGTGGTAGAATCTCCTTCCTTAGAGGTTTTTATGGTCAGGCTTGACAAAGCCCTGGCTGGGATGATTTAACTGGGAATTGGTCCTGCTTCGAGCAGGGGGTTGGACTAGATGACCTTCAGGGGTCCCTTCTAACCCTGATATTCTGTGATTCTGTGATTAGCCTTTTTCCAGTCATCTGGGACTTCCCGCATTCGCCACGAGTTTTCAAAGATAATGGCCAATGGCTCTGCAATCACAGCCGCCAATTCCTTTAGCACTCTCGGATGCAACTCGTCCGGCCCCATGGATTTGTGCACGTCCAGCTTTTCTAAATAGTCCCTAATCACCTCTTTCTCCACAGAGGGCTGGCCATCTACTCCCCATGTTGTGATGCCCAGCGCAGCAGTCTGGGAGCTGTCCTTGTTAGTGAAGACAGAGGCAAAAAAAGCATTGAGCACATTAGCTTTTTCCACATCCTCTGTCACTAGGTTGCCTCCCTCATTCAGTAAGGGGCCCACACTTTCCTTGGCTTTCTTCTTGTTGCCAACATACCTGAAGAAACCCTTCTTTTAAGCCTTTAGAATTCACATATTTAAGCTCTTGTCTGCAGCCATGAGGGATAACAAACAAATTGAAGCTGAGAATCTCAAATAATCACATGACACAATGAGCTGGAGCTTTAAGAAAATAAGAAAAAATATCACAAGACTTGCTATGATGTGAGTTGGCAACACTGGATAGTTTTTGAAGGAGCAGGGAGGACATTTCCTCTCTCAATTTGAGCAGAGGGAGACTGTCAAATATAAAGGGAAGGGTACCCACCTTTCTGTATACAGTGCTATAAAATCCCTCCTGGCCAGAGGCAACATCCTGTTACCTGTAAAGGGTTAAGAAGCTCAGCTAACCTGGCTGGCACCTGACCCAAATGACCAATAAGGGAACAAGATACTTTCAAATCTTGGGGGGGAAAGGCTTTTGTTTGTGCTCTTTGTTTACATGTTTGTTCCCTCTTGGGACTAAGAGAGGCCAGACAGAAATCCATCTTCTCCAACCCATCCTAATCCAAGTCTCCAATATTGCAACCAGTATAGGTAAGCCAGGCAAGGCGGATTAGTTTATCTTTTGTTTTATGGGAATTTTCCCTGTGTTCAGAGGGAGGTTTATTCCTGTTTTCTGTAACTTTAAGATTTTGCCCAAAGGGGGAATCCTCTGTGTTTTGAATCTGAATACCCTGTAAAGTATTTTCAATCCTGATTTTACAGAGGTGATTCTTTTACCTTTTCTTTAATTAAAATTCTTCTTTTAAGAACCTGATTGATTTTTCATTGTTCTTAAGATCCAAGGGTTTGGGCCTGTGTTCACCTGTACAAATTGGTGAGGATTATTATCAAACCTTCCCCAGGAAAGGGGGTGTAGGGTTTGGGGGAATATTTTGGGGGAAGACGTCTCCAAGTGGTCTCTTTCCCTGTTCTTTGTTTAAAATGCTTGGTGGTGGCAGCATACTGTTCAAGGACAAGGCAAAGTTTGTACCTTGGGAAAGTTTTTAACCTAAGATGGAAAGAATAAGCTTAGGGGGTCTTTCATGTGGGTCCCCACATCTGTACCCTAGAGTTCAGAGTGGGGAAGGAACCCTGACAGAGACAATAGTACTTCCCCTTGAATTAAAGGGAATGGGAGAAAGGTCAGAGGCAGAAGGGGTTCTTGCAGGGGCACTCCCTTATCCCTGGAAATGAGACCTCTCCTCAGCCAGCAGTGGGTGATAGAAAGCAAGTCTCCTCTGCCTTCTGAGAGCATGCTTCCCCCACAGAGCCTGCACCCTACTGGGGAAGAAAGAGTGGAGACACTAGCCAGAGTCCCTTCCCAATCCAAGGGAAGAGAGGTAATTCTGTGAGGAGAAAGGGAGATAGCTTGCCCTATTGGGGGGACAAAGATGGAACACAAATGTGCAGTGACTGAGGAAGGGGACCAGAACAGGAGTAGAATGTAAGAGGGTTCGGTGTTTATTGTCTCTAAGTATCTAAGTCATACCAGAAGAAACATGTTTAGTTTGAAGCTTTGCAAACTCACTCTGGGCATTCAGAATCCAGAAGAATTCTACTGCAGGCCGAATGTCATCTTCACTTAATCCTGAGCAATTCCATTGTCTCCAAATGATGTCAGCAGTGTGATTGCAAAGGTGTAAGTGAGGATATCATTTGACTGCAGCATCTTTATTTCTTGTAATGATGGGTGACAAGTAAAGATCTCAGACTAAGTTTGCTGGGTTGGTAATTACAGAAGAACCTCGGTTTATTATTAAAATGAATGGATTTGATATAGGAGCAGCAGGACACTAACACTGAATCCTATAATGCTATTTTAGGGTAAATCTTCACTACAGAGTGTGAGCAGCCACACTTCAAAGCCCTACCTGAGTTATTCTGTCCTCAGTAGTGCTGTGTTCCTCTGTCTGAGTTACCACCTCTGGGGCATATCCCATGGTTCTTTATGCTGCAGTAAACTGAACAGCTCTGTGATTCTTTACCAAAAAATTGTGGGAGAACTTGTCTGCCCTTCTGGGTACATAGAGAAAATTGTAGGAAGACACTACAGGAGTGGATGATCAGTAGGCTTGGAAGGATTAGATTTTTATCAGTAAATGTCAGTAAACATTGATTTCACCAAACACACACAAACCAACAAAAGTATTTCCATCAATAATGAAATTTACAGATAAGTAAAGAAAAATGTTTCTTGAGAAATTCTTAGAGTTTGACTTAAGGATATTTACTTTGTATATTT
This sequence comes from Lepidochelys olivacea, assembly GCF_965140295.1. Lineage (NCBI taxonomy): Eukaryota > Metazoa > Chordata > Testudines > Cheloniidae > Lepidochelys > Lepidochelys olivacea. The sequence goes on from NC_140412.1 coordinate 213,907,343, forward strand.
TGATGTGACATTGACAATTTGTGTTTTAACAGTTATAAAGCTTTAACTTTTTGAATCTGTGTCTACTGTCATTAAATTATTCTCTGCTCCCTTGTCCCCCATAATTCCCCACAACTGAAATGTAAATACATAAAAATAAAAAATGCTTAAACCCTATAATTTTGTACAACTGTGAAAATTTAAATAGATAAAAATTGAAATAAGGTGATCAGCACGACTTGTAAAACCTCTAGTGCAGACAAAGCCGTGGATACTGCTTAGGTCTGAGTAAACAATTTACAAGTTATTTGCTTTCAGATAAGTCAGTGACTATCGTTACAGGACAGTCTTTTCCCTAATTTATTGCAAACTGTCACCCAGTTCCAGATTTGTCTCTTAGGATTTCCAGAGGTTTTGATGACTAAACTTAAAAACATACAAACAACTCTGACCTTATGTTATTATTTTGTCTGTCTTTATTGTGATTTTTTGGCATAAATTCAACCTTGATCAATTTTTGCTAATAGTGCCAAATGGGAGGGGTATCAAACCCATGGGAAAACAGAACCAAACTGCAAAGTGTCCTGAAAAGAGTGGAGCAGTGGGGGGCTTGAGGCAATAAGGGAAGATACATTACAAATAATAAACTTCTCTACTCGGAGACAGGAAATAAATAGTAGAGAGACACATTAAGAGAGGCTTACAACCAACCAGCTATAGTCATAACAACTAGTGCTGCTAGTTCTCCCAAGTTTATTGCAACCCTCACAGTATTTGGTGTATTTTCTTAAAATTTCAGATCCTGGAGTCATGTAATTAGGAGATATTTTTTCCTTTAAATGAAAGCCAGAACTAAGTTTCTAGCCCTCATGGTTGTGGAGAAAAGCTTGAAAATGTGACTTGAGTGAACCCTAAGAGGTTCAAAAACCACAAGGCAAATAAAAAGTAAAAAAAAGAGATTAAAAAAAAATAAATGTTAAGACCTGACTAATGATCTGTGAATGCTTGGATTTGGTAATGCTATGGTTAGAAAGTTTTTTCATCTTGTCTAATTAATACTGTCCTAATAATACATTTTCTTGTACACAGGAGGCAGGCTAGTTGCCACAGGAAAACTGTGGATTCTAGATTAGGAGTTTGGGACAGGAGGTGACCCATAGTATAAGAAATCTTGAAAGTCACTGGTATGGATTAATATTTTCCTTTTCCAGGATGATGAATTTATGTTCAAGGAGCTAATCCTCTACTCAGCCTTTCTTAAACTCGTGTTTAACATGTTTCCTAATTAAGAACACTTTCTCTGATGAAGTGTCAAAGCACTGAGATTAATTTTTCCTTACAGTTCTAACAGTTTTCAGGATGGTGTTTACAGCTGATCTTGCATAACAAGGACCTTGTCCCTTTCCCGGCATAAGCAGGACTACAGGGGTGAATCATGCTCCCCATTCTCCATTTCCTTCTCTTAACACATAATGAATGGCTTGGTTCTTCACTGTCTTTTTTTCCCCACTGGTCCCCCATTGTTAAACCTTTAGCAACCACTGCTATTTTTTACAGCTGTTCCTAAGCAATATTTCAATTTTAATAATAGTTTGGCATAAGAATACAGATACCCTGATTTGGATTTTGTCATCCAAAAAGTTTAGATGACTTCAATCTCTCTGGTCACGCGATCACAGACATGAAGGTCGCTATCTTAAAACAAAAAAACTTCAAATCCAGACTCCAGCGAGAAACTGCTGAATTGGAATTCATTTGCAAATTGGATACTATTAATTTAGGCTTAAATAGAGACTTGGAGTGGCTAAGTCATTATGCAAGGTAGCCTGTTTCCTCTTGTTTTTTCCTACCCCCCCCCCCCCCGATGTTCTGGTTTAACTTGGATTTTAACTTGAAGAGTGGTCAGTTTGGATGAGCTATTACCAGCAGGAGAGTGAGTTTGTGTGTGTATGGGGGTGGGGGGGATGTGAGAACCTGGATTTATGCAGGAAATAGCCCAGCTTGATTGTCATGCACATTGTGTAAAGAGTTGTCACTTTGGATGGGCTATCACCAGCAGGAGAGTGAATTTGTGTGGGGGGGTGGAGGGTGAGAAAACCTGGATTTGTGCTGGAAATCACTTTAGATAAGCTATTACCAGCAGGACAGTGGGGTGGGAATAGGTATTGTTTCATATTCTCTGTGTATATATAAAGCCTGCTGCAGTTTCCACGATATGCATCTGAGGAAGTGAGCTGTAGCTCACGAAAGCTTATGCTCTAATAAATTGGTTAGTCTCTAAGGTGCCACAAGTCCTCCTTTTCTTTTATCAACATATACTCTTATTTAAGCTGCCTCCAGAATACAACCAGTTCCTCTGTTCTCGGGTCTTTCCTCTTTTCCCTTTCTACTAAGAATCCAGTGTTTTCCTTTTAAAATGGTAAAATAAAATTTGGGGTGGTTATATGTTTTACCAACTTATTGATGTTTCTCTCAGAGCGAGGCTATGTCTACACTATCACTTATGTCAGCAAAACTTATATCGCTTAGGGGTGTGAATCCCCCAGCTCCCTGAGTGACATAAGAGGTAGTGTGCACAGCACTATGTTGGAGGGAGAACCTCTCCTGCCAACATAACTACTGTTGCTTGTTGGGGATGATTTAATTATGTAGACATGAGAGCTCTCTCCTATTAGCATAGAGAGGCTACATGAGAGATCTTACAGAGGTGCAGCTGCATCGGTACAGCTGTGCCACTGTAAACTCTCTAGTGCAGACTTAGTTTAAGACACCTTTTCTTTTGGCTCCCTCTATCCTTGGGTCATTCAGCCATTAATGTGACTCTGTCTTCCTTTCTTTGTCAAATTTATTGCATTGATTCAGTCTTTCATTCCCATCCAAGAATCTCCCAGTTCCTTTAGAAATCCTGGGTAATCCCTACCTACAAAGCACTAGATTACAGCATCTTTGTGTGTGACCTGTCACCTGTGCTCTCTCTGTCATATAGAGGATCACTAGATACTCCTTCCATACTACCACCCCATCACCAATTTCATGACCTGCTGACATGAGTACTCTGGCCCCATACTTTATTTTAATAAATGGTATTGTCCATATCTTCATAAGGAGAGGGGTGCATGTTACAAAGATTCAAACAAATCCTGCTTGCTAACCACTGGAACAAATAAAGCCCATCCCTCTCTTTAGCTCCTCTGATCACTGACAAAAGAAATAGCCTGGGCAAACAAATATAGGCTACAGTGTGTACTAAAAATGGTCATGGTCAAATGGAGCTCAAGAGGAAGCAAATTTCACAGCTGTTGGCCCTTCACCCACAATAACCTGTCAGCCACCGGCAGGAGGAGTTCAGACTTTAGGACAAAGAGGAAGAGCATTCAAACATTTCACAAGAGGGCATAGGAGAGACATTGCTCAGACATCCAGGTCAAAGGTCACTTAGATTTGTATAGGTAATACCCAATACCTTGATAGGGACAGGGAGCATTTGCAGAGCACAGAGATGTATGCCTGTAACTCCTGACCCACTTCTGTGACATGTGGCCACATATTCCATACTAACTGAAGTGTCTGGCTTCAAGGAGGATTTCACTTTAAAATGAAAGCAAACAATAAAAAATGATCTTTTAAAAGTCCATTTAAAGAAAAAAATACTAATGAAAACAGGCCAGTTAAAATACCTATTTTCCCAATCATGCTGTCTACTCTCTTTCATTTACTTGTTGCCCATAGCAGCAACAGCGTGGTAAGTGGCGCAGGAAACACTCTGTTTGCATGCTGTTCAGATAATGAATGGCCACAAGCTGAGTGACTGATGCTTGCGTCATTGTTCTGAAATGATCTTAGTCACGGTCATTATAGACTAATGAAACGATTTAATCTCTAAATTATGCTGTCTCCATAAAAATAAATCCATTTTTCTAAATGCAGAAGTACAATCTAGCTCCTGAATGCTCCAAATAAGTAAAAATAGTAAAGAAAATCTAGAACCTTTGGGCTCATTGGAGTAGTCCAGTGTAGCATAACGGAGCTGACAAACGTATGTGTAACTGTAGTGAGATCTATATCAGGGAGGAAAGGCCAAACATGATGAAAGGCACTTAGGCCACAAGGAGCAATGATAATTCCAAGAAAACTGCTAAAATATTGACAGGAAGGGTGGGCATTGCATCCCCCTTACAACGTAAGAAGCAATGATAACACCTGTCATTTCCTCAAGATCAGTAGTTCTCAAACTTTTGTACTGGTGACCCCTTTTACTTAGCAAGCCTCTGCATGCGACCCCCCCTTATAAATTAAAAACACTTTTTTATATATTTAACACCATTATAAATGTTGGAGGCAAAGCAGGGTTTGGGGTGGAGGCTGACAGCTCATGACCCCCCATGTAATAACCTCATGACCCCCTGAGGGATCCCAACCCCCAGTTTGAGAACCCCTCCTCAAGATCCTTTCCTCTAACTGCCGATATCAACCTTGTCTGGATTGATCCTTTCAGTCATGACCTCTTGTGTTACACCAGTTAGTTTTCCTCTTATACCTTTTCTCAGCTAAACAGTGGGAAACCAAGGAGAGGGAGGTATCTCTATTCAATAAGCTGTAGTGCTGATTCTCACTTGCATACTGATGGCACAGGAGCCCAAAACATCCTCCAGTCTTCTCTAATGGCCTTCCATGCACACTAAGCAGGAATAGGTGGCAGGAGGGAATCCTGTGAGATTTGGAATATGAGTGCCCTGAGATATAAGTAGCATCACAACCCTCTGGGTCCTCTTTTAAAAGAAAAGCACAGTCACTTTAGGCAATCAGGTATTAGCAACAGTATCAAATCTTGAAAACGGTCTCACATCAACAGCTATTCCATCACATAAGGCATTTGATTTGCTATGTATAGATGGACATTTTCCCAACAGACCACCAGAAAGGGTCACGAAAACAACAAAGGTGGCTGAATAATTGAATCAAGTCAAACTTGGATCTATCCATTCCTAAACTACACAATCTGTCAAAATAAAAAGTGAGGCTGATCAATAATATGTAAAAGTAGGGAGAAGTTCTCCTACCAAGAAAAGTGGGAAATTTCAGATTTTGTTTTTGATGATTTTTGTTCTAATTAGAAAAAGCCTAATAACTATTAAAGCAAAGAGCCGTATAGAACAAACTGTGTCTCCTCTTCTTTTCCTATTCTCCACTTTTCTTTTGTAGACCTTTTTCTTTGGTCTGGCCTTCTCCACCTCTTGCATTTAGTGTTTTTCTTCTCCTGTCTCCTCCGTGTTCAGATCTTTCCGCTTCCCCTTGGTCTTCTCTCCTGTAATTCGGAGTTTCTGGGATGGAGCTGGAGTATATGCCCTCTCCAAATGCAGATGACCAGTGATTTGCTGAGTTTGTTGGGTTTTGCCTTCCAGGTGGGTTGACAGCTCTGCAACCACCACTGTTGTCCTCTTAAGTTTCTGAAAAATTAATACTTTCCCTTCTGTTGTCTCATTTTCAGGTCAGAGCAGCATCTCTTCCTTCTACTGCTGCATCTTTTCCGTTTGATCTCTTTCTTTACACTCCACCCTGTTCTTCTATCATCTTTCTTCCTTCCTTTGGTCTTTCCTGTGTCCTCCTGCCCATATCTGAACTTTGTTGAGGGGCAGATAAATTCAATGTTTTCACAAACTATAATTTACTAGAATCACTGGTAAATTTCTCAATGTATCCAGGGGTGCACAACAGATCTAAAGGAACAGAACTGCAGGACTCTCAGATTCTCTTTTCTGCTCCATCCCCTGGTGGTGTATGTGTAGGCTGCAGGCTTAAAAGCAAAGTTCATCAAGGAATACATTAAATATTGCTTTGCAAAGTCTCAGTGCCGCAGGACAGGCAAAGAAAATCAGGGACTGCCCTTTGGGCAAGCTTGGATCAGGAAAAGCTGTGGATGATCTTGTGTGGTACACCAAACCCTTTTGGTGATATGCAAAGTGTACCATGAGTTGGAGAGATCACACAGGTGATCTTGGCATTTTGTGAATGATTCCTCAAGCCTAGTATCAGGATTGTTCCTTGAAGTTGGTTCCTGTTGAAGAGCAAATAAGTGTTTTGTCCTTGGGTTTTACGCGACAGGGCTTGAGCTTATCTTTAATAGTTTTGTTGAAGGGACCATCCATATTGTCATCCATTTATCTAGTGTGAATGGCCTTGTTTCCAGACTGTCTTATACTGCCACAGGAAAAAGCCAGAAAAAATGTGCATAAGATGTGCAAATGTAAACTTCTGCATTGCAGTAGAACCTCACTGCACAACTTCTCATAATCCACCAATGACCCACGCAAATGCAGTTCTCTCCATTCCTTACACTTCAATTCTAATCTCAGCAGGCCTTCCTCTCCTAATTCCTCAATTTCTACTCTCCTCCCAGACCTTCATTTCTCTTCCCCACCACATACTCCCACTGCTGCCCCATGTTAATAACTCCTCTGCTAGGGGGTCTTCTGTTCCACTGTGTAAATGCCTTTGTGGTCCTACCCTCCCTTGCACCCTCCTTCCTGCGGTTTGCAGCCACATTATTCTTGTCTTCTGAAGTCAAACTACTGATAACCTAAAGTTAGAATACTATATTATAACTTTCATAGATGATAATTTTTGTATCAATATTGATGTTTCATGTCCACGGAATCCTTGTTGATATAGGGATAAAGAACAGTAGTGAATACACTATTCAGTAGCTTCATTGCACCAGTACAGGAATGTTAGGTGGTTCCCTGCACAGCATGTTGTTTGCCATTGCCAACCGTCAGGCAGAAGAAGGAATAGGTTTGAAGACGTCAGGCATAAAGTATTAGTTAGGATTTGTTTTTAATGACAAGAAAAAATATCTATATATTTATATAACTAAACTCTGGTTCAATAATTTGAAAATGATACATGTTGCATTGAGGCCAATTCAAGCTTCCCATCTGCACTGAGCTCAGTCAGGAAGTGCTACTTGTACTATGAGAAGGAAGAGGAGAGAGTTTGTTCAACTAAGCCAAGATTTGAGGTTAAGGATACTGTTCCAGAATTTGGGACATCTGACACAGTAGCATGTACAGTTGCCCAGCCTAATATTCTACTCTTGTAACATTGACAGTTGGGATTTTCAAAAGTGCTTAAATGAGTTAGAAGCACAAGTTCTGTTGACTTTCAAATGGATGTTTTGTTTTATAAGAACCAAGTGTCCCTTCTTTCTGCACATAGCACACTTAAGAAATTAGGGTGGGGTTCTCAAAAGTGTTTTTTCTTCTTCAATAGGACTTGTGCTCCTAATTCATTTGTTTATTTTTTAAAATCCCACTCTATGCTCTTAAGGGCACTCAAGATGCAGAAAGAGGAGAGATTTGATTGTAATCACAAAGTATCCATTTTACTAGAACACCATCTATGATTCAATTACAGCAAAACACAATGACCCTTTCTCTATATATGTTCACTTAATCCCTACAGTTGCACTTCCTGTTTCGCTCATGATTTCTCCCTACATTTTATACACTGTAATTTATCTTATCATTTGGATAGTTCCATACCTCACGCACAGAGAACACACTAATGTCAGCCTGTGGATGTTACCTAATTTGGGTACAACCAATATAAAAATAGCTATGTAACTATGTGCTTACACTCTGTTTTTGCATAATTATACAACTGATAGTTTACCAAGCACTCTGGTATACTATTGCCCCCTTTAGAGCTGTCTCTAAGCACAGTGCAGCTAATTGGCTGAGTGCAATTAGATATGTGATGAAGACTTGAATGTTGTGAATGCAGACTTACTGCTATGCATAATTTTTTAGTTCTGGTAAACAAATATCCTTTGTGTGAAAGAAAATTAAGCTATGATAGGTTTCAGAGTAGCAGCCGTGTTAGTCTGTATTCGCAAAAAGAAAAGGAGTACTAGTGGAACCTTAGAGACTAACCAATTTATTTGAGCATAAGCTTTCGTGAGCTACAGCTCACTTCATCGGATGCTATGATAATTCTTTTATGTCCTTTTTTGTAACATGTAAAGAAAATCCAAATGCCTGATGCAGTGGAATACCTATGCTCAAATAAATCTGTTAGTCTCTAAGGTGCCACAAGTACTCCTTTTCTTTTTGCGAATACAGACTAACACAGCTGCTACTCTGAAACCTGTTCATTCTAGAACTCAGTAGTCCTAGTGGAATTCTTCATTACCCACTCCCACTCACCCCTCTACTATAAAGAAAACAGGTTTCCTCCCCTTCCCAAGTCCAAACTAGACCAAATATAAAGTCCCCTGAGCTCTTCCATTTCTGGTTCCAGGCTTTCTCTAACTTCTACTACTACTTTTCCCTTCATGCACATCACGAGACCTGTGATGCAATAACCCTTTATCCACTCCCCCCTACACTTTACTTACCCATGCCTAATTTCACATACCTTGAAGATCTGCCAGGGATTATGGAGTTTTGCTTTCAGTACAAACTGAAGGCTTTAATAATTTTAGTACATATAAAACTGGACGAATACTGAACTGTCAAGACAGATTTTCCTGAAAACAGGGATATGCTGTCCTTGTTTGAAATTTAAGGTCCTGATCCTGCAAAGACTGGTGCACTTAACTGGGGATTATCATTCCTACAGACTTCCGTGGGACTGTTAACGTGGGCCAAGTTAAACATGTGTGTGTTTTTGCAAGAGCAGGATATAAATACTTTTATGCGTTTATATTTTTGCTTTCCTAAAAGTGCAGCAAAATCTGCGGAAGTTTTACACAATTTACTCCCTCCCCCCCCCCCCCCGACGTGTGCTAATCGTCTAAGAAAATACTTGCTGCCTTAAAAACTGATGCCAGAGAGCAGTTAAGCCCATAGGAGATCTGTTGTCCTAGGCGTTTCTCAGGTCCAACTGCACCTGCAGGCAGCAGCCAGCTAAGCGAGCAAGCGAAACTCAGCAGGAACAGGACCAAACCCAAAACTCAAAAGGAACCAGCTAAGTAAAACAAAGACCAACTTTCTGGAGCGAGAGCAAGCTCCCAGTCAAACCACCCCCGCCCCGCTGCTGACACGTGGGGCATTTCAAGACCCCCCCCCCGCCATACCATCCTCATCCCCGAAGTTGTTTGCATTCAACCCCTGGGCTGGGAGAACGCGGCGCGGCTCACTGAGGTGCATTTCCCAGCCCAGGCCCTGGCTCCACGCTGGGTCCTAAATTCCCCGGCTACTGCTGCAGCCTCAGGGCTACTGGCCATTACCCTGACTGACGAGCCCAGGCTGCCCTGCACGGGGGCGACCCCTATGGTGGCTGCTGCTCTGGTCACGTCGCGCCCATGCCTAGGTGGGGAGCGCAGGGCCAGGGCCAGGGCTAGGGCCAGGCCCGGGCCCGGGACGGAGACGGGCCAGGTGGGGGCGGCTCCCTCCCCGTCTCTCCGCACGCTGCGGCCCCAATGGGCTGGCGCGCCGGCGGCGGCTCACGTCGCCCTCCCAAGATGGCCGCCGCTCCGGATCGAGCTGCGGCGGCGGCGGCGAGGCTGAGGGCAGCAAACGGCCGCTGAGGAGGTCGGCAGGGAGCGGCGGAGTCTTTCCCGGGCTGCTGCGGGCACCATGCAGCGGGGCTAGGGCCGGGGGAGTCCGCAGCGGGGCAATAATGTTAGCAGAGGTAAGAGCCCACCGAGGCCGGGAGGAGCAGCCCCAATCTCCCGCTGTGTGGGTCTTCCCAGGGCCTTGGCCCCCTTCCCACCTCCGGGCTCGGCTGAGCCCATCCCACACAGCAGCCAGCGGCTCTCGTCCCTTGAGCTGCCCGACACGGGAGCTGGGCCCCTCAGCCCGTCCACATCGTTAATCACCTCGGTAACCAGGAGCGGCGATTCGTCCCTGCCTCCCTAACGGCTGCGAGGGGCTCTTGGAGGAGCCCCCGCTCTGGCCTGGGGTGTTACGTTGTTATGAAGTGCAGTGGCCCCTGCTTTGGGTTTAGTCATTCAAGAGGCCGAGGTCCCTCAGCCTAGCCTGTCCAGAGATCAAAGTGCCTCCCCCAGCCCCACACGATTGGGCTTCAACTTCAATATGACCCCATCTCTGTTAAGCACCCTATGTGAGATCACTGGTGCACAGGCTTTGCCTTACTTACTTTTGTATTTATTAATTGGACATTGAGGCTGATTGGGGTAAAGGGCTGAGAAGCAGGAATTCCTGGGTTCCAGTCTTGCTCTGCTGTTGCCTTGGTGCATGGCTGTAGACACTTCCTGAGACGTGTTTGCCTCCGTTTCCCTATGATAATTTGGGGAGTTTTGCCTTCCTTACAAGTGTGTTTTGATGCTTAAGGTAATGTTTAAAGTAATAGCACATAAAATATAATGTAAATCTAAAGTATCTGATGCCCAGTCTACACTAGAAAATTAGGTCAGCATAACTACGTCACTCAGGGATATGAAAAATCCATATCCCTAAGCAGCATAGTTAAACCACTCTAAATCCCCATGTAGACAGCGCTAGGTCAACGGAAGAATTCTTCTATCAGCTAACTACCACCTTGCAGGAAGGTGGATTACCTATATGTAGGTAGTGCCTATGCTGAAGGTACCGTGGAGCCATGCTGTTCTAGAGTTTTAAGTGCAGACAAGCCCCGAGTGTCATAAGTGTGCTTGGTGTTGTGTAAAACATAGAAAAGATATGATTGCTGCACCAAGAGGCTGGGAGTGCAGTGTGATGTCTGGCATAGTTTATCAAATGCTTTAAGTGACAGGGGTTTCATACATTTGTAAGTTTCCTTTCTTTAAAGGATTATTGATTATCTGAATGCTAGCAGTGTGCTTAGTGTACAAACATTTATAAGGCATGATTCCTCTCCATTGTCCCTGTTCATATTTTGGTCTGTCATTTAAGTCCACCTACCTGCAAGGTGGGCTAATTCCTCTAAACAATATATAGTTAAATTTTGTCACGTGTTCTTATGTGTAGGAAAATGGCATTAAAGGGAAGTGACACTGCCTTTTGACAGCTGAAGCATCTGATTTTTATTGGCCATGAAGGCAAACAGATATTTTAAGTTCTGATTTGCATATCTTTTTATCTCATTGAGATGTAAGTTCCTGAGTGGGGAAGGTGCAGTGCAGTATTTGTGGGAAGTGTTCATGTTAATGTAACAGGACAAGAACTTGCAGACTAAATAATACGTATAAAATAAAAATCCTAGTTTGAACGTGAGCTATGTGGTGGTATTTTGTTTGGAGTAAATGGACTACTTTGAGTAATGATCAATAAGTGATTTGTATATGTAATGCTTTATGTGCAGTATTTCAGCAGTAAAACCATATTACCGTAGATTTTTAAAATCTATGCTAAATTAAAGTAAATACAATCTTGGGTGAATGATTAGTACAAAGTTCATATTTAGCATGTTTTTCTATCCAAGGGGCTTTATATCTAAAAGGGTTTACTGAGGCAGTGAGCTGCTTTGAGGTTGAAACTTCTGCTTATTTTTATGATATCTCTTGGTGATATTTCAAGGTACATCATCAGAATTCATACTAATAGTTGCTTATAATATTTTCCAATTTGAGTTGTGAAGTGAAGAATGCTACACCAAACGAATAAAGATTACCAGTTTTTCAAACTTTGGGTTTAAATTTGATTTACTGATTAAAATCCTACCAGCAAAACAGAGTTATCCACAAATACTATATCCTAAAATTAATACTAAAGAGATTCATACAGCTCCAGGTTTCCCCACTGTCCGCTTTATGCTGCTCATAATCAGTTTCATAAAGAGGCCATTGCTGAAGACTTCTAACTGGAGAGGAAATCAGTAAGTGACAGAAATGTGTTGTGCCTTTTTATTTGCCAAAAGAAACTCCCTAAAATTTTCAGGCAGTATCAAAAACTGGGAACTTTAAGAGTAGCCCACCTTTCGTGAAGTTAGTGTGTAAAATTAAATAGTATAAATTATTTTGCTAAGTAAGCAAAACATAACCTTTGAACCAAACATATGACTTGATGTTGGGGTCAGAAGGAGATATTTGTAAGTGCCATGTAGATCAGTGGTTCTCAAAGCCGGTCTGCCCCTTGTTCAGGGAAAGCCCCTGGTGGGCCGGACCGATTTGTTTACCTGCCGCGTCCACAGGTTCGGCTGATCACGGCTCCCACTGGTTGCGGTTTGCTGCTCCAGGCCAATGGGGGCTGTAGGAAGGGCGGCCAGCACGTCCCTTGGTCTGTGCACAGCCCCCATTGGCCTGGAGCAGCGAACCGCAACCATTGGGAGCCGTGATCGGCCGAACCTGCGGACGCGGCAGGTAAACAAATCGGTTCGGCCCGCCAGGGGATTTCCCTGAACAAGCAGTGGACCAGCTTGGAGAGCCACTGATGTAGATGATTCTTCTTGATCTTGGATTGTTGTTTCTTGGGTTTTTTAAAGAAGCATCATTCCTCCTTCAACTTCAATAATCCATAGTTACTTACATTTAATCAAAATAATAAAAACACTTTGAAGGCTCAATTTGCATTCATATACTCGTGTTCTTAAATAGTTTTCTGTTATTCTTATTAAGTATTACCAGCTTGTCAGTGAGCACCCTCTTCTCCCTCATATTTCCCCCGAACAGACCCACTTTAAATTGTTAGTGTTGCTCTTTCATTTCCTTAACTTTTCCGGGATTATGTTGCTACATTCATGATGCTTTTTATAGATGATACTCTAAAAATATAATTTTTTATGTGGCCCAAGTATAGTATATCTCTTCTTAAGCAGACACTAGATTCCACTTTATAAAATGTGTTTCATGTGGATGCTATTTAGACAGTCATGTACCCATATGCCTTTTCTTTTGGGAAAACAAATATTCTATATAGTTTGGCCTAGTAATGACAAATATAGTCATGCTTCTGTAAGGTATTCGACTTGATACTACAGCTCATTTTGATTAAAAAAAACCCCTAGAAAGATATAAAATTAACATGGCACACATTAAATGGATTAAAAACTGGCTAACTGGTAGGCCTCAAAATTTAAATGTAAATGGGAAATCATCATAGAATGGGTGTTTTTAGTGGAGTCCCCCAGGGACTGGTTATTGGCCCTCTGCTATTTTACATTTTTATTCGTAACGTGGAAGAAAACAATCATTACTGATGAAGTTTGCAGATGACCCAAAAATTGGGGGAGTGGTAAGCAATGAAGAAGACAGATCACTGATACAGAGCAATTTTGATTACTTGGTAAACTGGGTGCAACCAAACCATATGTATTTTAATACTATTGCATCTAAGTATATACATCCAGGAACAAAGAATGTAGGCCATACTTACAGGATGGGGGAACTCTATCCTGAGAAACAGTTGTGGCAGACTGACAACTTCCTGCAGTATCCTGAATGAACTTTGTTGAATTATTAAAAATGCAATTGTCTGTGTTGTTGTGCAATTGTCTGTATTTCCATGGAAGGATAAAAAGAACAGCGGGGGAGATTAAGAGATGTAGTAATATCTTCAGAGAAGAGACCTTTACATCTGCCCCACACTTCCTGAAAGGTATGCATATACTAGTTCAAACTGGATTCTCCAGGCACCAACAGACACCAAAAACGTTTTTGGATAAATAGCTTGGATTTAAACTGGTTTATGGCCTTCTTCCTGATCAGACAGGACCCCTTATCCACACAAGACCACAGTGCTTAGGGTAGGATTGGAAGACTGGGACTACTGAGGTTCAGGAGATTGAGTGCTTGTTTTCAGATGAATCTGTGATGAAGTGGTAACTGGAAGGAATCCCATTAGATAGTGGAGTTGAAGGACTGCTCCTGCTAGGGTGACCATATATCCCGTTTTGCCTGGGACAGTCCCTTTTTTAAGCCTGGTCCTGGCCGTCCCCACTTTTTTGGCAGAAATGGGTATTTGTCCTGTTTGCTCTTGCTGACTTGATCAGTTAGCAAGAGCAAATGGGACAAATGACCACTTTAAAAAAACAAACAAACAAAACCAAAGGTGGAGTGCGGTGTGGAGGAATGTGTGGGAGGGGGATGAGCAGCCATGCCAGCCCTGTGCAGGGGGAGAGGCAGGGCTCAGGTAAGCAGCGACGCCAGCCCCAGCCCTATGGGTTGCGGTGGTGGGAAGCGGAGCTTGGGCCAGCCCCATGTGGGGTGGGAGGTGCCTTTGGACCAGCACTCTGTGATGTCCCATTTTCCCTTTGGGAAATATGGTCATCCTATCTCCTGTCAGAGTATGTTAGGGTTGGGGTTAATTCTGGTGAGCTTATTAGCATGCATTCTTTTAATGTTTTAATATGTTTTCTCGGTAAAGCTTTTTAACTTAATAAAATGGGCTTTCCTAGGAAGTGCTGTGTGGTTACCTTATCACTGTAGAGAGTACAACTGCTAACCATCTCTGAAGAGAAAGCAAGCAGGCATCCCTGGGAAACCTGTGCAGGGAAATACATGATGAAGGAGGAGGCTGGGCAGCCTGGAAACACCCTGGTGACAAGGGAGAGGGATGCGTGTCTCCACTCAAGAGAGGCAACAGCTGTGGAGCTGGAAGCCTGAGAGTGGGTGCCCTGGCTGGTCCACTGAGGGGAAATACAGGTGCAGTTGCTCTCAACTGTGCCAGCAGACTCTGAAAAAGATTTGTGGTCATGGTGGATAATAAGTTGAACATGAGCTCCCAGTGTGACACTGTGGCCAGAAGGACTAATGAGATCCTTGGATGCATAAACAGGGAAATATTGAGTGGGAGTAGAGAGGTTATATTTGCCATTGGTTCAACTGCTACTGGAATACCGTGACCAGTTCTGGTGTCCACAATTCAAGAAGGATATTGATAAATTGGAAAGGGTTCAGAGAGGAGTCAAGACAACAATTGAAGGATTAGAAAACATGCCTTATAGTAAGAGTCTTGGAGCTCAAACTGTTTATCTGATAAAAGAGAAAGTTAAGGGGTGACTTGATTACAGTGTAAAATATTTAATAATTGGCTCTTCAATCTAGCAAAGAAAGTTATAACACAATCCAATGGCTGGAAATTGAAGCTAGGCACATTCAGACTGAAAATAAGGCATAAATTTTTAACAGCGAGAGTAATTAACCATTGGAACAATTTACCATGGGTTTCTGGTGGATTCTTCATCACTGGCAATTTTAAATCAAGATTGGATGCTTTTCTAAAAGATATGCTGTAGGAATTATTTTGGGAAAGTTCTATGGACTGTTATACAGGAGGGCAAACAAGATTATCACAGTGGTCCTTTCTAGCCTTGGAATCTAAATGATGTAGATTTAAATGCGGTAGCTCATTTTTTCTTTCTCTTAAATCTGTGCTGCAGATATCTTAAAATGTATTTAATGTTTGCAAAGCACTGTATAATTTGTAAGTGCTGTAGTGAGAGCAACAGTGACTAGAGTGGCTCCAAATCCTACAAAGACTTGCATATGTTTAAATTTCTGTACTGCGAGTAGCCCCTTTGTCTTAATTGGGACTACTTATACTGAATAAAGCGAAGCATGTACATAAGTTTTGACAGTTAGAGGACTGCAGTGGTTTCCATTCCAGTCTCCTTTATAGTTTCTTACAACTTTCTGAAACTCTTCATTATTTTAGGATGAAATTTTCCAGGCTTGGGTTCTGCTAAAAAGGGATTCTTTTTTTAAAGTTTGTGCAAAAACAGATGAGCTGTTTATTGAGTTGTGAAAAGAGTGTGGGTATATGTGGAGTTGGACGTTACAAATTCTTGCTAAATAATTTTTGAACAGCTCTTCAGCTGAAACACCTGGGCATAGAAAATTGAAACATGGCTGGAAATAGTGCTTTTTGAGAAGTGTTTTTGAGTTTTCTGGTGAAGATTAGGTTTGATTTGACTGAATTATGACTCTAAGAAAATTACATGCTTCCTTGTGTGCTTCGCATTTTGCGCATGGTTTCTTACTAAGCTTGTGAAGTAAGCGGTTATGGCAGTCTATGGTGCATATGTATGTGTCTATGCTGCAGTGTAAGACCAGGGTTTGAACTCAGGCTCAAGCCTAACCCACTTCCCATCCAAACACAACACTAACCCAGGGCTAGGACCCAGAGCCCCAGAGGGGGCTTGTCTAATCCTGACTCAAGCAGGACCCATGGTTCAAGCCCTATTGCTTTTCACTGTAGACACAGCCACACTGGATTCATGCTCTGGGAGTGTGCCAAAAGCATCCCACAATCCTAAGGTCTGAATTTCTTTGTCCTCTGAAGAGTCAAGTTTGTAGACAGTCGAGTTTTCCCACACGGTGCCATGAACAAAGAGCTAGTTGCCACATTTGGGAGGGCCCTCGGAAATCTGGGATATGGGTGACTGGACTTGGGCCATGCAGTGTAGGTGCTAGAATCCCAGGTAGGGACCAAGGGTTTAACAATTCTTAACTTGGGGTTACAAATGAGTGTAGCTGCTATTTTACTAACTCTTGGATTGCATTGCATTGTAGATATATCCTTAGGGCCTATCTACACAGGAAGTTAAGCCAAATTAACTACACTATGGGACTATAGTGGCACTATGTATCTACACTATGGGACTATAGTGGCATTGTTAGGGTGCCCTAGCTATGCTGGCATATCCCTGTAGCGAAGATGCAGCCTACAGCGACGGAACTGGCTTGTCCATTGCTGTAAGAACACCACATCCCTGAGTGATGGTAGCTAGGTCAACGGAAGCATTCTTCTGTTGACCTAGTTGCATGCACACCAGGGGCTAGGTCAGCATAGCTATGGTGCTCAGAGGTGAGGATTTTTCATGCACCTAAGCACAATAGCTATGTCAACTTAAAGTTTAATATAGACCAGGCTTAAAGATGTGACTTCAAAGTGTGTTAGTTAAAGTACATTAAACTCCTGAGTGGATGATCTCATTTAGAAGTAAAGTGGCCTTAGTTCACTAAGGGTTTGTCCACAGCTGGCACTTTAGAGTGCTGCAACTTTCTTGCTCAGGGGTGTGAAAAAACACTCCCCTGAGTGCAGTAAGTTTCAGTGCTGTAAAGCGCTAGTGTAGACAGTGCACCATAGCTGGGAGCTATGCCCTCGTGGAGATGTTTTTTTTAAGAGTGCTGGCAGAGCTCTCTCCCAGCGCTGTGCTGTGACTACACAAGCCATGTTAAAGTGCTGCTGTGGCAGGGCTTTAATGTTGCCAGTGTAGACAAGCCCTAAGTGAATTAAGCTAAAGCAAAGCCCTTAGTTATTTAGGTAAAAGTGTACTGGAGGTGCAAAGGGATCTGCTAGAACTGCTGCTCTGAAGCACCTTGCGAGTTTCACAATAGAGCAATGCACCATTCCCAGTTATGCAGCTTGTAAGCAGAAGGGGACTTCTGTGGACCTCTTTAGTATGTGAGAGAGTTCCCATTGCAACAAGTCAAAACTTCCAGAATATTCTTTAAAGCCAACTTTGCTGTGTGTAAGGGAGCGAATCTCATTTTTATGGCGGGGAAGGGATAGCTCAATGGTTTGAGCATTGGCCTGCTAAACCCAGCATTGTGAGTTCAATCCTTGAGGGTGCCATTTAGGGATCTGAGGCAAAAATTGGGGAATGGTCCTGCTTTGAGCAGGGGGTTGGACTAGATGACCTCCTGAGGTCCCTTCCAACCCTGATATTCTATGATTCTATGGATATGTCTTTAAAAAATAAACAAAAAACCTCAGAAGTCCCTATATTAAACTATATTAAGTAAAATCTATATTAAGTAAATGTTAAGCTTACAAAATTCAGTGTTCAGATCAAGAAATGCCAAAGTTAAAGAAGCACAGTAGTTTTCTCAATTCTCCAAATATGGTAAAAAAGGACTGTCCTTGCGAAACCTCAGATTTATGGAGGAAAAGTTGTAAAAAGTCTTAGGGTCTTTTATAGTTGGCTCCTGTTTAATGGAGTATAGGATTTTGACCCTGGTATTTTGATGGCTTTACATTTTTATTGTGAAATAATTGATTTTGAACTGAAAATAATTACTGTGGGACTTTTCCCCATAAATGTGTGTTTTTGCAATATTTACCATGTTAGCCATATTTTGCTATGGCAAGCAACCAGCCTTATTGGCTATTAACTTGCTTTGAAATAGTCACCTTTATTAATATGTTGCAGTTTACCACCTCATTGCTATAATACTAGCTCGATTCAGAAATATTCAGGAACAAGTTTAACATACAGACTTGTTTAATTTCTTTTGTCTATTCCTTGATTTGCAGCTATGAAAAGTTGAAGACTAGGTTTTCCAAAGGTGGCTTTGAAGTTTGACATCATGGTTGGGTTATAAATTGCTGGTAGATGTAGGCCTGGCTTGACATGAGTAACTGGACATGGGTGAAGCCTTATTTTTTGGGAGACAACATGAGGGAGTTAAATGGATCAGCAGGCTGGAAACAGAATGTCTTTAGGAGCTAAGATAAGGGAAATATTGTACAAATATGTCACTGTTATTGAATTTTACCAGTCTGCACTTACCTAAAAAATTGTGCCCACTAAAAGTTAGTAAAATATAGTTAAAAACTGTTTTTTAAAAACTTTCTAAACCAAAATGTTTAAAAATGCATAAGACTGGTAGAGTTGGGGGATGGGTACATTAAAATAAACTTAATAGGATTGGCACAAAACTAAACTGTTGTTTAAAACCAGCATCTCATTGTAAAAACAAACTGACATAGAAATGCTGTGGGAACATAAGCATTTCAACAGAAGATAGCGACAAAAGTAGAGCATCCATTGAATGAGCAAAACCAAGGACTCATTAATAAAGCTTTAACTATATATATAATAAACATAACATTGTAATTGCTTTACAAAAGTATAACATTAACATAAGAACATAACATAACAGCCGTACTGGGTCAGACCAAGGTCCAACTAGCCCAGTATCCTGTCTTCTGACAGTGGCCAATGCCAGGTGCCCCTGAGGGAATGAACAGAACAGGTAATTATCAAGTGATCCATTCCCTGTCGCCCATTCCCAGCTTCTGACAAACTGAGGCTAAGGACACCATCCCTACCCATGCTGGCTAGTAGCCATTGATGGAGCTATCCTCCATGAACTTATCTAGTTCTTTTTTGAACCCTTTTATAGTGTTGGCCTTCACAACATCCTCTGGCAAGGAGTTTTACAGGTTGACTATGCATTGTGTGAAAAAATTCTTTTGTTTGCTTTAATTCTGCCGCCTATTAATTTCATATGGTGACCCCTAGTTCTTGTGTTAGGAGGAGTAGTAGTAAATAACACTTCCTTATTTACTTTCGCCACACCAGTCATGATTTTATAGACCTCTGTCATATCCCCCGTTAGTCGTCTCTTTTCCAAGTTGAAAAGTCCCAGTCTTATTAATTTCTCCTCATATGGTAACATTAAGTCAATATGTTCTAATAGGAATATTGTGTAGCATGTAGGAGATACGTGCTATACAAAGTAAAAGTGGCCAAGTTCTATGGAGCAAAAAACCTTGCCTTTTATCACCACAGAAAAGTTAAAACTTTGGTATAAGAACAGTAATACCAGTTGGTGCAAGGTAGGAAAATTAACAAGGGTCCAGTACCACGACGTTAAATGTGAAACCCATATGATGTGGAAGAAGTTTGTTTTCTCTCCTCAAATACTGTTCCAAGATAATGCAAGGTCTGGAAAGCCTCAGCCTTGTGCTGCCATTTGCACCTGGTGGACACTTACATGTGCAGGTGTAATGTCTTATAGACAAAGATGCTGGCAAGTGGATTCACGCTGGGGGAACAGTCTCCAAATTGTACAGTACAGTTGAGATACTGGATGTTTGTAAAATAAACATTGCATATGCTAGTGATAAGTATTCTGTAGTCTCTGAAGAGGGCCACTTCTGGTATGGACCAAGGGGATGTTATTTTAATTGGCCTATGGTTTCTTTCACACCTAAATTGCCTCTAGAAAATGAAAAGATTATATTTTTAGCCTTTTTACAACATATAAAAACAAAGTTAAATTATAGAAGGATGCTTTAAAGGCACTGCAAGCTTATAATGTGGAATTATACCCTGGCGGGCTATAACATAAGAGATAAGCTTGTACCCCCCAGTTTGTACTTTAAGCCTAGTATCAGTGGTGGTTCAAATAATTACAACAACTGTGATCTTGAGAATGTGTTGCAGGGCAATGAACTTAAAAAAGAAAGCACAGAAAAATAGATATACTGAAAATAAAACCCATTCTAATATAGAAAAGAAAAACAAAAGCAGTGGAATGTAGGCCTGGCTTGACATGAGTATTTGGAAGTGGGTGAGGCCTCCTTTCTTGGGAGTCTGAGTTAGGGAGGTAAATGAATCAGCAGGTTGGAAATAGAATGTCTGTATAAGCTAAGATCATTTACAATGGACAAGATAACAGTGGATAAGATAAGTTAGGAATGTAAAGATGAGGTAAAGAGTACATGGACAGAGCATTCTGTGCAGGGATTGGTCCCTACAAAGTAACCAAGCCAATCCCAAAACATGATGCAATGTGTAGTACGTGCAATGTAATGTGTAAATGTATGTAAAAGAAGAGGTTTGCTATGTAATATGTGTGATATGGATGTATGATATGTCCTATACCCATACCCTACACTTGCATCTGATCAACTCAGCATAGCTTTGCTGTATGCCAAATAAAGGACTCTAAATGATGAGACTGAAGTCGAACAGAGTGGAAGAAGTCTTGGGGGAACCCCAAGACCCCAATAAGAGAGATATTTTAGAATATGAAAATAAGTCAGTTGGGCTGTGATCCTGAAGTTATAGGCAGAATGAACCTCTTCAGTGTTGGGATGCTGTCCCACTCTGTGGAATTTCAGTGACTTCACTGGGACTTTGTGCATGTTCAGGATCCACTTGTGGAGCTCTGATTACAGAACCAAGGTGTTAGTTTGTAAGCTCTTCAGGGAAGGGGATTTCTTTCCATGAGTGTTTGTACCAGGCTTAGCACAGTGGAACTCTGTTCCTGATAGGGGCTCCTGGGCACTACCTTAGCAAGGATTTAATGATTTTATCTTCTGTAAGCTGCCACTGGATTCTACAGTCCCATTTGTTCTAACATTTCTTAGACAATTTTAAGAAAGGTAGGGTTTTACGTGTCCAACGTAATTTACATCTTTGCCACACAATATATTAAAAATATTTTACAACTGTATTAAAGGACAATGATTGAAATCTCCAAAAGAATAGCCTAGAATATATAGTGGGCCTTAAAATAATTTGGTTGTAGTGTAGCCACCTTGCTGCAGACTTTTGTACTTGGCCTTATTGGACAACACAGATGAACTAAGTGCATTCAAAATAGCTTATAAGCTATACAGTAAACATGGTGTTTTGATGTTTTCAGATTCTGAGGTGACTGGTGTAGTAGAGCAACCTGTATGTATAGCTTGAAGAAAAAGCAAATGTAAAAATTTGTGAGAAGTGGATTAAAATGGTGGGTCAGTCAGATGTGAGCAAATAGATAAATAGACCATAATTCCAGGTGGTCTGTAGCACTGAACTGGCTCCTAACAGAGACCTTATGCCTTTGATCCTAGTTTTTGCTCCTCTTTTCCCCTCCCCACACAAAGATGACATAGCATGCTGTACTAGCAGAGACCATGAGGAGAGCTGCTAGTATTCGCTTTAGCTTTAGACACAACATACTAGTAGTAACTATGTTGCTGATAGCACTTAAAGCATTGGCTAATTAAAGTACTTCTAGCATCTCTCACTGTTGCTTGGGTGGAGGTTGCAAGGTTGGTATGATAGAGAGATCAAAAAGTAGAAGAGGAAAGAGAGAGAAAATAGGAGTGATAGAGTCCCAAAAAGCACTGGTTCTGGTTGGAAACATTTTATTTGTAGGTCATAGGTTGGAAGCACTGCCTCTAGAAAAGTCAGGTCAGATGTGGTGATGTAGAAGGGGTCATAAAGTAGGGCTGAATCACCTGACCTCTGGTAGTGGTAAAGCAATTGGTGTCTGAATCTTTTCGATATTTTGATCCTTATCTTCAGTGTTGGGATGCTGTCCCACTTTGAAAACATTTTGAAAATTTATCTTGGCAGGGCTATGGATGCTCTCACATAGTTGTTAAATTTAATCATATAAACACACTTGACAGTTTTAAAATGACCACTATTTCAATGGCATAACTGTGATCTTATTACGGATAAAATTCAGTACTTGCAAATACATACCAAAACTAGGCATTGTGAGGTAGCATAGATTGGTAGGCATGTTGGGCTGAGTTGCCTTTTTCTGTAACTAAATCTTTGTGCTTAGGATAATTTTCAGAGCTTTTCTGTACCATGCATATGAGCATTGAAGGATATCTGTGAATCAGTTGTCTTGTTTTTCTTCATGTTTTGTGTAGCCGTTGACTAAAATTCCCAAGTATGTTGCTGCATGGCAACACCAAGGCCTGTACAGTTTGTGTTAATCAGCTGCATGTTTTTTATTGTGGTTGAAATGTCACCTCAATGCTACAGTTCAAATAACCTGACCAAATATAGGCCCCAAAGTTGTTACTGTTTTTTGCATTATCGACATGTATACAGGGACTTAGGCATTATGCTAATATGAAATAAAGACAGGCCCTTTCTCCCAAAGAGCTGCAAACAACTGTTCCATTCAAATTGAGCCTTAATGGGGTTTTGCACAGGTGTAGTGATCAATCCATGCAGAACATGTTATAGGATCAGGCCATAGTGATTAGGCTATTAGTTCCTCATATTGGAAACTACAGGATTGTCTGACTATACCATCACCATCAATTTTGTCATACTTCACAAAGGAAGTGTGTGACATGGCTTGAGAAGAGCGTTAGAACCATTTCTGATAGAATTGTTGGGGATCATCAGGAGTTGCTTCATCTTGTGTATATGTAAACATGAGTTTTTTCAGATGACTTAAGTACTTCAGGACTAATGCGTAACTGCTGTTGGTATAGTGCTTTTTACATTTGTTCAACAGCTAGCTAGGGTTGATTCAGAGTTAATAGTGAAAGTGATGGATAATACTGGATAATAACTCTGTTAAATGTTCTTTACATCAATATTGGCTATGACATTAGATTCTTAAAACACTTATTTTACTTCCATATGTTTATAGTTAACTAGATTTTTGCATCAGTGGGTAAGGAAGCTATACTCAAAATTTTTGCTTTCTAAGAGCATTTCTGAGCTTGTGACTATTTAATAACTGTTAGGAAATGCTGCGGACAGGTTTGGCTTTTGCATTTTTCTATGATTATGGGAGTAAGGCTTTAGTGGAGTATGTTTTAGGATAAGCTCTGATCATAATATATTTGTGTTCATAATCATGCCAGTATTCTTTTAAATTCCATCCATTTCAGACTGTGCAGTATATCCCTCTAGTTTTAAGGAATGAGCTGTATTAAAGGTTTTTGCTGGTACCTTAAAGCCATTCCACGTTAGCAAGGCCATTGTTTTTGCCAGGTTTCAGAGTAGCAGCCATGTTAGTCTGTAACCGCAAAAAGAATGGAAGTAGTTGTGGCACCTTAGACACTAACAAATTTTTTTGAGCATAACCTTCCGTGGGCTACAGCCCACTTCATCGGATGCATGCCGTGGAAAATACAGTAGGACGATTTTATATACACAGAGGACATGAAACAATGGGTGTTACCATGCACACTATAACGAGAGTGATCAGTTAAGGTGAGCTGTTACCAGTGGGAGAGAAAAAAAAACCTTTTGTAGTGATAATTAAGATGGTAATAGCTCACCTTAACTGATCACTCTCGTTATAGTGTGCATGGTAACACCCATTGTTTCATGTTCTCTGTGTATATAAAATCGTCCTACTGTATTTTCCACTGCATGCATCCGATGAAGTGGGCTGTAGCCCACAAAAGCTTATGCTCAGATAAATTTGTTAGTCTCTCAGGTGCCACAAGTATTCCTATTATTTTTGCTGTAAAGGAATGAGCTTCAACAGGAAGTTTGAAGTTGCTACACATCCTTTAGGATATTCTACATTTCCATTCTTCCTGTTGACTCTCACAGACATGGATCGACTGCAGAAAATGCTCAGAAGTTCATTATCAGACTTGTTTCAGATGACCCACTGGCTATGATATAGTGACTCAGACTTCTGGGTTGAATTTGTTACTAGAAATCTAAATACTGCTCCTTTAGTTCCCCAGAGCGTATGGATCATTAATGATGCAAGATGTCCAACCTCTCACTCTAGGAACAGAATGAATTGACTCTACCATGCTGACCCACAGAATCGGGGCTGCATTAGTTCCATACTGGTGGGTGCTTCCACTCTGCTGATGGTGTAGCTTTTCTGTTTGTGCATCTCTCGCCGCCCCACAGATGTTTTTCTTTTCTCTTGTGTTTTTTTCTTCTTCTTTCCTTTCCCTCACCCAGGAGTATGGCAGGACAAGTTGCAGAGTGAAATCTTCTACTCTGTTAGTCAGTTTTCTTTAGCACAGCAGGATGAGCAGAGTGGCAGAGTGAAGTATCTCTTTGAGTGTCCCAGCAGTTGCAGGAAATTTCCTGTTTGACTCTGCCACTCCTTCAGGTTACTATGCCTGTAGAGTTCTGAATGAAACTAACTAGAAACATTGCTGGGCAAACACTGTGGTTGAGATTTTCAAAAATACTCTGAACGGGCTGTCCACACACTTTCCCTTTAATTTTAAGGACACCTGGATCCCATATACCTTAGGTAGCTTTGAAAATCTCAGTTTGTGTCCCTAAACAGAAGCAGCATCATGGGCATAACGCTTGACTGCAGGTGGCATGGGAAAATGCAGTATTCATGATCTTTGACTGAATCTAAATCCTTGGAGAGGTATGAGGCCCAGATCCTGTGAACACTTACACAGCATGAATAGTTCGTTCCACTGAGTTAACTGGGACTGCTCACCTGTATGATGTTACTCCTAAGCTTTGGGGCCCTTAGTCTAGCCCTCTCATAAAAAAGAGGGGAGGTAGGAGTTCTGTTTGCCAGATAATATTGGTGCCTGGCAGTCTAGGAGCAGTGGTTAGTTCTATTCATAAAGATGACCTTGTTGTCATTCTTCGACAATATGCCCAGTGTAACATTTGTTACTATTTGCTCAATTTATTTCAACTAGGATTTTCTGCTTGAAGCACAAGAAGAGGTAAGAGTTTCTTGCTTCAATATTAAGTGAATGTGCTACATTGATGCCTCATATGATTAGGAAACATGATGTACATAAGTGGCACATGCATTGCCACCTTTGTAATTAAGTATTTAACTTCAGTAAAGTGAAGCTGATGACAGCTAGGAACGGAGATAAATTCTTAAAAGTAGGTGCATCCTATTGGTTAACATTAATGGGATTTCTTTGTGATCCATGAGGGAAAAGTAGGATTCTTGATATAAATTTAAAATAAAAAAAATTATTGAATTAGTAAATTTTTGATGTTTTTGAGAGGGGGTACAAGGAAATGTTTGGTGACAAACAAACATAATATGCATGTTGTAGAGGATCACTGGGATACTTTAAGGAGAGAAATGTGTTGCAATCCAACATACTCTCTTCCTCTCCACTGTGCACTGCCCCCACCCCTTTAAAGTGTATCCTAATGAAGACCCTGATTTATCAAGTTTCTTAAGCATGTGAGTAGTCCCATTAAAGTCAATGGCCCTATTGATTAAGAACCTTATTAATCAGAGCACAAGTCATTTTGGCAGAAGGAGAATGCTGCTGGAGGGCTGCTCTCTACATAAGTTCTTGCTGAGCTATTTCAAGAGGTCAGTCAGAAGGATTTGGGAAGAAGGAATAAAAAATGCTTCTTTCTAGGAGACAGTGATGTATACAATGACCATCTGTACCTTAACATGGGGTGGGTGAAGAAAGTAGACTACAATTGATGTGTTACTTAATATGTGCTGTCAAGGTTCCTCCCCCACTCTGAACTCTAGGGTACAGATGTGGGGACCTGCATGAAAAACCTCCTAAGCTTATCTTTACCAGCTTAGGTCAAAACTTCCCCAAGGTACAAAATATTACCCCCGTTATCCTTGGAATGGCCGCTACCACCACCAAACTAATACTGGTTACTGGGGAAGAGCTGTTTGGACGCGTCCTTCCCCCCAAAATACTTCCCAAAACCTTGCACCCCACTTCCTGGACAAGGTTTGGTAAAAAGCCTCACCAATTTGCCTAGGTGACTACAGACCCAGACCCTTGGATCTTAAGAACAATGAACAATCCTCCCAACACTTGCACCCCCCCCTTTCCTGGGAAATGTTGGATAAAAAGCCTCACCAATTTGCATAGGTGACCACAAACCCAAACCCTTGGATCTGAGAACAATGAAAAAGCATTCAGTGTTTTACAAGAAGACTTTTAATAAAAAATAGAAGTAAATAGAAATAAAGAAATCCCCCCAGTAAAATCAGGATGGTATATATCTTACAGGGTAATTAGATTCAAAAACATAGAGAACCCCTCTAGGCAAAACCTTAAGTTACAAAAAAGATACACAGACAGAAATAGTTATTCTATTCAGCACAATTCTTTTCTCAGCCATTTAAAGAAATCATAATCTAACACATACCTAGCTAGATTACTTACTAAAAGTTCTAAGACTCCATTCCTGTTCTGTCCCCGGCCAAGACGACTACAGACAGACACACAAAACCCCTTGTTTCTCTCCCTCCTCCCAGCTTTTGAAAGTATCTTGTCTCCTCATTGGTCATTTTGGTCAGGTGCCAGCGAGGTTACCTTTAGCTTCTTAACCCTTTACAGGTGAGAGGAGCTTTCCCCTGGCCAGGAGGGATTTCAAAGGGGTTTACCCTTCCCTTTATATTTATGACATGTGCTTTATTTTTCTTTGAAAAGTTGTGGGATATTGGGATGTTTCCTCGAAATGTTTTCTCTACAGATTTTTACTTAAAATGTAGATACAACCAAAGAAATTTTCACTAGAAATCGAACATTTAAAACCTTGAAAGTGACTGCCCCCTTTGAATCGGCACATCTCTGAAAATCAGTCGTTGATGTTTTGACACACGTGGTGAAGCCAGCCATTGTCTTGTGGGCACATCTTTTAGCTCTTGCAGTGGAGGGTGGTAGGGCTGTCTGATATCAAAAGCAGTTTGTCTTGGGTGCTCCCACAGAGTGGGAGTTGGCTAAATATATAATCTGAACTTCAGAACTGAAAAGTGTGAGGATAGTTTACAAAGTGTTTAAAAAGCCCTCTTACACTTAAAATAAAATAGCTTTTAAAAACTGTTTGCCTTTAAATTGATTTTTGCAGTATCTACTTTAAAATGGTATTACATATGCATAGCTAAGCAGCAACATCATTTAACGAGTCACACAAACATCTTTACTAATCCTGAATCTAAGAGGTATATTCCCTACCCCTCAGTTTTGAAGTCTTCCTGACTTGTCTTTATTTGTTGTTTTAAGATATAGTTTTTGTTAGTGTTATAGCTTCATTAACATACATTATTATGTATGTTAATGACTGCCCCATCCAACCCCTCCTCCCCCACTGCAGCCACAAACAACATGACTTGAACCCCTTAACACCTAGGCTACAGCTTGACCAAATAACACCATTGTAAAGGTGTTAAACTATGTCTATCTTAAGTGTTAAGGGTTGTTTCAAAGACATGCTGGCTAACATGATTTTAGAAAGCATCTCTTTTTATTGTTTAAACAATAGCATTGAACCACTTTACTGTGCAAAGTAAATGGTTGTAGGACTGTACCCTTGCTCATCTATGTAATGGAGCACAAAATTAATTGAACTGTTAAAACATATCTAACATCCTATCATAGAACTATTATAGCTTGAATGTATTTTCATAGGTGAATGAACTCAAAAGATATTTTTTTTAAATGTGAAGTCTGCAGTTACCACAACTAAGCACCAGTTAAGTCAGCTATGCAGGTGGATGTGATAATAAATGAATACCTCAATAATTCAGTTTTCATTTGATAATTATGTTGTAATTCTGGTAATTGCTTCTTTCAGTAACAAGCAAATTGGAAACTAAAGAAATAAAACTGGACTTTCACATAATGTAGTATAAAGTTAACCAGTAATTAAAACCAAGACACTTGCTAAAGGAATAGATGTAATTCCTGCACAAACTTTTTGCAGCTTGCCATCTTAAAAACTAAAGATATTGTAGTAGCAGCATTTGCGTGGGGGGGCTCAGTTCCACATATGCTCATATCCACAGAAGTGTTTCTTGGTCATAAGAAACTGTAGATCTGGCTTTAGATTTTGATGATTTGTCAATCTAATATTTAAAAGAGAAGCCTCTTGTAAACAGTTTAAGAGTTGTATGTTAAAAGAATCTTAATCACAAACCTACAAATTAATTGAGAGAGAATGAAATGTCTTAAATTTTAATGTTCTCAAATTTATGTAAAATTTGATTTGAATAAATAATCACTGAATTAAACATGACAGGTATTCTGGAGCATTGTATCTTCATGTATGATAAAAAAAAGATGCAATACGCTTCTCTTGTGCTGTATGAAATTTTCAGATTTCCATAATTTTACTAAGAATGGAAACTTTATGGTACTTCAGTGTCCCTGTCATTGACTTCCTTATTTGCTTAAAAAACTGAGCTAATTTGTCACAATTCACTGACTTTGTGGGACTGTCACTTTCTAAGTTTTTAGGAATTTTGTAAAGAAAATGTCATGTCAGCTTAATGATTCCCCTTTTCTTTAAAAAATGGGAAATTTTGTAATGTAAAGTCTTAAGAAGGTGAAATCATTAAATACTATTCTCGCTGGCTTACTTGACTGGTGTACAGGTGGTTGTGAGGGATGTTTCCGTAGCATAGATTGTAACTATCTATGTGAAACCTGTCAAAACCAAAAAATTCTAACTGAACATCAGGTACAAGAGAAGCACAGGTGTGTGTGTGTGGGGGGAAATCAGTGCCTGGTATTCTAAATAGCAAAGCTATAACTGGCTGCAAAGAGCTGGAGTACTTGCACACGTGGAGAAAAACACTGGGTTATATTGGATTAAAATTCTAAATGTGCAACTCTACGGCCTAGAAGCCCAATTTTACTTTAAATAATATTTTAAATTCTACAGAGGTAGGTTTAGGCTTTATGCTCCTCAAGATGGGGATGGGGATTGTTAAGCCCTGGTGGAGGGTTTTTTTTTTTTTTTTTTTTTTTTTTAGTTTAAAGAAAGATTGTCATCTCTTTATCATCCAAAGGAAAGTAAGCTATAGCAAAATAATCATGTTTACACATTGGAAATACCACTTATTCCTGGGACAATACAGCTCTCAATACATCGCATGTCCTTTGAGGCATGT
Organism: Lepidochelys olivacea; assembly: GCF_965140295.1. NCBI lineage: Eukaryota > Metazoa > Chordata > Testudines > Cheloniidae > Lepidochelys > Lepidochelys olivacea. The sequence continues at coordinate 213,936,549 of NC_140412.1, forward strand.
AAAGTGTATATTGTTGGCATAGATTAAACTATTGACTTTGCCTACCATTATGTAGAAATAAGATAAAATTATTCGTACCTGGGAATTTATGTAACAACTTGCGTATAGTAGCTAAGACTATTTACCTTCTTAAAAGCATTTGGAGTCATCTGCACTAGCTACACTGTTGCTAGCAAGTAGCATACACTGTTGAGGCAATTTATAAATCATCATATCACTGTCACAGTGTATAGGATATTTTAGATGAAATCAGTACATCATTGTTGATTTGGTAAACAGCATGTTGAATATCAATAAAAGGACTAGATTTTCACTTTTGTGGTGCAGCTTATCAACTTTTACGAATTATCTGGCTTGGCCTGTTTGAATAGCAGTTAAGTCAAGTCTCCTCCTTCTTGGTCACATGCTTCATCACCATTTCAGTAGTTGTGCTGGAAACTGATAAAATCTGGCTCACGCTGTGAGAAAGCAAAGCATCAAGGTTGTTGCATTGGAGTTAGGCAGCTTGTGTGCTGTGCCAACGTAAGAAATATCTTTTCCGTATTCTTATGGAATTGTAAATTTTTCTTTCTAAAGGGGAAATAGTCTGTAAGCTTAGAAAAATTCAAGTTTAAGGGGACCTGCCAACCATCAGCTCCCCCCCCCCCCCCCCAGGAGTTGGCCATATGCTGTACCCAACTGATTCTCATATATTTAATAACTTCTCAGGGAGAGTGCAGACTGACAGGGCAGTATGCTGTAGAAATGGGTTCAAGGAGCAGGTGGCTATTGCTATGAAGCAGAAGGGTAAATGAAATGTGCAGTGCAGGTGTGTTATAGAGGAATGAGCTAGTTTGCTGTTGGCATTCCAGCCTCAGGGCACATTAACACAAACATAACCACCATTTGTTTTACAATACCACTTTTCATCTTCAAGAAGTACAGCTACTAAATTGTGAAGAAAAGTTTGTTACAGTTAAAAGAAAAGGAGTACTTGTGGCACCTTAGAGACTAACCAATTTATTAGAGCATTATTAGAGCAGTTAGTCTCTAAGGTGCCACAAGTACTCCTTTTCTTTTTGCGAATACAGACTAACACGGCTGTTACTCTGAAATTTGTTACAGTTGTAAGTCATCTTGTATGACTACCGGTGCTGTGATAGTTCTGACGGAGCTTAGCACTCAAGTTTTAAACCTGGTAGAATACAAATAGTCTACTAGAAATGATTTTTGTAAACGAAGGCTGACCTAATGAATTGGTGCTGAATTGTATGTTAGAAGCTGGAGGAAGTTTAAGTGGTTCAGACTATCCCAGACTGTCAGGACTGGCTAAGAAAATATAGGTGAAATAAACCATTAAGTAATTAATACAGAATTGCAATATTATTGCAACATGAAAACAGTAGAGTTTCAAAAGTATAGTTGCTTTTTAAGCAGAACAAAGCTTAATGTTGGCAGATGTGGTTTCTTTGTGTTTTTGTTGTAGGAAATGTAAAATATAGCCATAGTATTATATTTACTTGAAGAGAAATGTTTTGAGAATTCTGTTTCAGTGCAGATCCGGGAAATACATGTAATTTGTTTATCCAAAGGCCAAATACAGGATAGTTCAGGAATAGTACAAGTTTATTCCATTGGTGTGAACTCAGCCTTGTGGAAGGATCACTGTGTTATCCTACACTGAGTGGGTAGGTAAACTTTCCCTATGCTTGTGTGGTTCAAAGTACTTTGTCTGACTCTTTATACCCCCTTTAGTTTTACTTATTTCCTTCCTGTTTGCATTTTTCTGATTTAAATCACCAAGTGGAAAGTCTTGATTTAAATAATCAATTTTAATAAACTTTTTCCATTTGTACTTCAGTTAAAGAGAGTTGCATTCTCAGTGGTTGAAACATTGATTTACAGCTAAACAGAGCCTTTACACTAGATTTGTTATCTTTTTTTTTTTTCTCCCTACGAGGGTATGACTATAACTATATACATTTATTTAAGCAGTTATATAGTTTAATATTTTCACTTATATTAATTGTACATTTTATTTAGTATGTTAGAAAATGGTGAATGATATATTGCTTATTTATTAATTAAATTTTGCTCATGATTTGTGTCAAAGCTGCATTAGGATGCTAACCGGAATTGAATTAAATGCATACAACAGCATGCAAAATTTATTTTTATTAAACAAAACAACCTTAAATGTTTTGGATATATATATTTTTCTGATTCAAAATGTTTCTCATTTATAACTAAATGATTTATTAAACAGTGGGAAAAACTGTAGACAGTGAATTAAACTGATTTCAGGTCAGCCTGGGAAAACGTTCAAATATGCCTACGTGAAAGTGACTTGAGCTTAAGTTCCTACTTGCCAAAGTCTCTTGAAAATGAGACTGTCACCTAAGTTACTTAGGCTGTCTTTCAATCTTTGAAAACTAGTAGTAGATCCCCTTCCTCCATATTTTTATTCCCAGACTGGAAGGGAGAGACAAGTTTTCCTGTTTTTTCAACACCCAGTTCATTTCTCAATATTGAGTGAATTAGTTCAAATGAAAAAAATATTCCTTCTGTGTCTGCAGAAGAGGTTACTGCTTTCAAAGGCTGGTTTAGCACTTCACCAAACTCTGGTTCCAGGTGCTTAGCTAGTGACTTCCACCAGTTAGGTGGTCTGACTTTCTTTTAAAACATCAGCAAATATGTTCCGCTTGAATGGTTCGTTTCCAGCCCTGAGATTTATTATAGCTAGAATGGCTGAAGGGTGAGTATTAGATGCCCATGTGCAGCAGTTAAGCATCTACCTCGGTACTTTGCATTGAGAATATTGGCAGGAAAGTAAGGTGCAGTACAGTAGTTGATCAGTCTGCTTCTTTACCACCTGCAATTTAACTTTGTTGTTGGGTATTCCTTGGAATGTCTCTTGAAGTTCTTTCCAAATTTCATAAAAAATACAGCAGCAGCAAACTTTCTGCAGTTTGTCCAAGTATATGGAAATAGATTTTAGTATATTCACCATATCTTCTACATTTTTCTTTATCCGAGGTTGAGTACTTTGGCTTTCATAGTTTCATATATTTTATCATGATTTCTTCACAAATTGTCATCAGAATAGGCCAGTTTTTAATAAACAGCTCAAAACCGTCAACTACTGAATTCTATTGTACATCTTTGGGAGAATTAGTTTCTTCCTGCTCTCTTCAGTGAAGCTGAAGCAAAGTGGTTGTTAAAGTATTTTCCAATTTAAACAACATTTTCCCTTTATTCTTGGAGTTGTACTTAACCCTTTGGCTAAAAGATGCATTAAATGATCACTGCAACCCGATGTTGTTAGTTTCAGGTTCCCTTCATTATCTTCTTCTCGATTTCTTCTTATCCTTGCTACATGTGCAGCATTTTGTGTGACAAAGCTAAGTGCTTGAAATTTGAATTTTTGTTCAGTTTGTTATAACTTTTACTGCTAAACTCAGTTTAATAGGGAAAATAAGAAATCATAAAGAGTATCTAAATCTATTTTAAACCTGATCTTTAGCAACATACCAAACAGCATGGGAGGAAAAAACCTTTTTTTAAATGTTACAATTCATAAATGGCTAATACCGCTTTACTTTTAAACAGGAAGTCTTCACCTAGAATGTCTGATTATATTAAGCAATAAAAAATAATTTCAGAAGTCCAGCAACAATAGGAAAATTTATCAATTATATTTGTACTCTGACAAATAAACATAGCAATTATATTTTGAACACTGTCATTTTGAAATTCATAAGTAATCCACCCACAACATAAATCTATGATGATCTAAGTTATAATTTACTAGCATAAAAAGACACAGTGGCAGCCCGTAAGAGTGGTGCAAAAATAAGTTTACTATCCACATTGTTCAGACATGTCCACATCATCATCATCGTCAAAGTTATTGCCATCCAAAGGGCATTTTTCATAATATTGTTTCATCCTACAGTGTCCTGCTTTGACACCAGTGTTGTTCATTTCTGGTTTCACACTCTGCTTTTTCTCCCTTGTTATATAACTCCACCGCCCTAACCTCACCTCCAGAAAAACAAAAAAGCTAACAGCAATCCAAAACTTCTGCTTGTGTAATTCTCATGCCTTTTGCACTATAGTATTTTATTTGTTTTGAGACAGAGAGGGGAGGAAGTTGAGAAATTAATGGATTTCTGTTTTTGTATCTCTGCAGGGGGACAAAGCAAGGCCATTTCCTTGAAGTGCTCAGAACCATCCAGAAGCAAGGGCTTGTAGTAACAGGGCAGATCAGTGTTTTTCCATGAGTTGGAGTGTACATTTCCATGCTTGGTGAAGTCAAAAATATTAATCATTTGGGATGATCAGAGCTCAGGTAGGGAGAAGAGATAAAGTAGGAATCTGAGACCACCCAGTTAGGCTCAGCAGATGATCCTGTTGAGATACATGATGGTGTCTCCTGGAGTCAGAGCCTGGGCCCCAATGTCTGTTATGGCTAAGGCTACATTTTAGTCACGGGTATTTTTAGTAAAAGTCATGGACTGGTCACGGTAGTAAACAAAATTTATGGGCCTGTGACTTATTTTACTAAAAATACCGCTGACTAAAACAGTAGGGGACTTGGGGAGTGCCGGGAAGCTGGGGTGGGCTCCTTACCCACCTCCTGGGAAGCAGCGGCCCCAGCTCCCTAGCTCCATGTGCTACCTCTGCTCTGTCCCAAGCCCTAGTTCTGCAGCTCTCATTGGCTGGGAACTGTGGCCAATGGGAGCTGCAGGGACGCTGCCGGCAGAGGCAGCATGTGGAGCTAGGGGAGCTGAGGGAGAGAAACCCCCTGCCCTCCTCCCAGGTAAGCAGTGGCCCAAGCCCTCAGCCCCCTACCTCCCCCAAACTCCTGCTTCTGGGGGAACCCTGAGACTGCTCCAGCAGCAGCCAGTGCAACTGACTCAGTGGTTTCCCGAGTTTCTCAGGTGGCTCCTGGACCAGCTGCATGGAGCTGCTGCAGAAGTCATGGAGTTCACGGAGTCCGTGACTTCTGTGACCTCTTTGACAAACACAGAGCCTTAGTCATGACTAAGCCAGTAGCACAGCCCCTGGATCTCCCACAGGAAACCTGTCCTTAATACAGTACATGACCTGTTGTGCCATATTTATAAAGCTTGACTTCAAAAGTTGGGTGGCTTTTCCCCCTGATTCTTTCTTTATCTAGAAAAGTAGCCTCTCTAATTCAGTTTTTGTTAGAGGCTCATGAAGTCAGCATATTTATTTTTTATGTAAATGTTTTAAGAGATTATAATAAGTTTAAGCCTTAACATATTTTGTATTACATTCAGGTTTCATTTTAAATGAATATATCTTTGAAAAGAAAAACATAATTTAAATAACAATAAAAAATTCAATTTGAATTAAAAAAAAGATTTTTTTTAAAAAATTGTCAGTTTTTTTTATCCAACCTTTTTACATTTAGGTTAGTTTTTTAACATTTGGTGCTATAAAGCTGGAAAATACCATTTTTGAATGGGTTACAAGTTGGTCTCCTATGCCCAAATTCAGGGAAGCATTTGGGCAAGTGCTTAACTTTGAACATATGCTTATATCCCATTGTTTTCAGTGGGACTTAGCATATCTTCAAGCTCTTTTGTACATAAGGATGCTTTCCTGAATCAGGGACATAGTGCAGTTTGTGATCAGAAAAGAGATTTTTCAATTGGAACATGAATAAGTATTCTGCTAATATAAGGCATAACAAAATCCAAGATCTCTTTCCCAAACTGTTGGTTCTGCATCACCATATCATTTAACATCTTATTTATTAGAAAATAAAATTAATATGGCTCAACATACTTACTCCATATGCAAGGAATATTTGCTTTAAGTGAAAAGGTGCCATTTTTTCATTGTTTCTCTTACTGAGGACGATGCATGTGTCAAAAAGAACAAAGTTTGACTCTCAGATCCTAGCTTCAATTGACAATAAAAGTGTGTGGGGGGGGGGGGGAGTTGTTTTTTTCTTACAAGTTAGTAGATTTGATATGGACATTTAATATTTTTGATACTACCACCAATGTGTGTGTTCCTTTTGGAATAGAAAAGAGACATTCCTTTTCCTGAGGAGCTTGCAGCCTAAAGCTATTAGGATAGTAAACATAGAACCCAATTACACTACTTTTAGTCTCTTGTCAGATTATAATGGATTTAAAAGGATCTGCAAAAGTAGATGGGTCTAATTTATTTTATAATCTTGATACTTCTACTGAAAAAATCAGTGTTTAAAGGGACACAGTCAACTCAGTACCATTTTTCCTACTGTTGTAACACCTAAAATGATTGTAACTTGAAAGATCAAAGGGAATTAGTTAAGTCTCTTTACCTGATGTCACTTTGTGTATAGATTCTCCCCTGGCCGATTTTCCTTTGCAATATGGGAAAGGTAATGAGAGAATTGGGTTACTGTGCATGCCTTGCTGTAATTTTTCACAGCCTTATAGCTTCCTAGGATGAAATGGATCACAGAAGTGACTTTTAAAAAGACAAATTGTTAAATCTTGATAGTTGTGTTGTGTTATTACTACAGTTTAGCACAGTTACTCGCCTCTCTACGCTACTAAGAAGTTGGGAATAAGTAATTTGCAGAGCTGTGACTCTGCAAAGCTCCACCTGACATCAGTTTCACTTTGTTGTCAAGACCTTAAGTCATCGAGGTGTAAAGACTTCAGCAGTTTATTTCACGTGTTATGATTGTTGTGCCTCACTGACGTTTTTTTAAAGATATATGCTGTGTAAATCAGAGTTCTGGTTCCACCTACAATGTTCCAGATTCTAGTTGTCATGCTAGCTGAAGTAATTTAAATTCCCAAATAATTGTTTTAATCACTAAAATGACCTCTACCCTAATTATATAAAGGTGTATACATGAACAAATTTCTATTGCTCTCGGAATTGGAAACCAAAACTTAAAAGGCAGATGTGTTCGGAATTAAATATTTAAACTCAAATGTGTAGGTTAGTTGTCATACAATGTCTGATAACTACTGTATGTGCTATAACTTACCCATCCATTGACAGAGTTTTCTGTCACTCCAGCAGTGATGCTAAATATATTAGGCAAAATTTAGCACTGTATTTCTTATTTAAAAACTAATACACTGATTTGATAATTCTTTGTGCAAACTGAATAGTTTTGTCATTGCTCTATAGTAGCTACTCATAAACTACACTAAATAAAACCATTGCCTAAATGGAATTTAATTTAAATATTATAATAGAACTGATTATTCAAAATAAATGATTGTCATGTAAGTTTCAGAGTAACAGCCGTGTTAGTCTGTATTCGCAAAAAGAAAAGGAGTACTTGTGGCACCTTGGAGACTAACCAATTTATTTGAGCATAAGCTTTCGTGAGCTACAGCTCACTTCATCGGATGCATACCGTGGAAACTGCCACGGTATGCATCCGATGAAGTGAGCTGTAGCTCACGAAAGCTTATGCTCAAACAACTTGGTTAGTCTTTAAGGTGCCACAAGTACTCCTTTTCTTTTTGTCATGTAAGTGTTTCAAAGAAACCCTTGCTGCCACCATGCTGTAGTGAGTAGATACGTCCTTCCTGCACACTCTCTCAACTCCACTGCGTGGGAAGGAGAACTATGAGAATCAGTCTGTTTCTTGGTGGTGGTAGGATAAGTCTTAAGTTACCACAGCTGTAATGGGGGTAACCCATTCTTGAAGTCTTGAGGTTCAGGTAAATGATTCTGGAGCTGAATCTTTATACCAACTTCCATTAGATTTTTGTTTCCCTTTATAAAAAAAAACAACAACTTAGAAACGCTGTCAACAAAGTTCATGCTTCTGTCTGATATATTTTTTTACTCTTTATTATAAGTAATGCGTGGGTTATTAAAATGACAATATCAGGGATTTTCTTTTCCACTTTCACTGTGCATCTGACAGTTCTTTCCATGTAAGTGGTTTCACTTCCTCATTTCCTATTTTAGTATGAAGATGGCCATCTCAAACTGCTATATGGGGCACCCAGTTGCCTACTCTCCCTTTGGCAATGTGATTTTTGGTCCCTCATAAGCATTACTGTTACATCTTTGAGACTTGCTGTTTGGAAAAACAAGTTTATTAAATCACAATCTGAACTTCTTGGAGCTTACACACGCAGAGTCTTCCATTCTCTGGACCTAGGCAAAATGTCTCTCACAGTGCTTTGCATCTCAAATACACTCTAGAATGGTGCCACACCCTGTTCTTAAAAGGATAGCTCCAATTAACTAAAACACAGGTAAATACACTGAAAAATGCGTTTAGTTTCAGTCAAAAAAACCCTGAATAAATAATATTTTGGAAATGTTGAAATGTGTCACTTCGAAGCAACGTTTTTTCAGTTTTTCATTTCAATGAGGAAAAACCAAAAGTTCAGTGTCTGTTCAAAATGAGCCGGATTCTTTTTTGGATTTTTTTTTGGTTCAGCTACAAAACCAAAACTGTAATTATTCATTCAGCTATATTTGTGACACAGCAGTATACACTGTGTAAGGCCTGCAACAAACACCTCCACTCTATCAGCCATCTATCAGCAGCAACCAACCCTTGCTCCATTACCCATGACCTGCTGTGGACACAGTCTACGGGAAGTCCCTTCTCAAGGAGTCTGACAGACAAAAAAGTAACCTCATGGCTCCTTATTGGCTCCCCGCCCTATATAAACCCAAAGGGTGTTCCAGGAAGTATCTAGTCAACAGCATAGGTGTCCTGTAGTTGCCACGTCCATTCCTGCTTTATGCTCTTGAACTCTGGGCTCTGACCTAAGCTTGGTTTGGACCTTGCATTCTAACTTGGACTCTGATTTTTGGTATTGATCCCAGGTTGGAACTTGACTACAAACTTGTCCTCTACTCTTGGCCTCAGGTTTCACCCTGTTCTGACTCTTGGTCCCAGCCGCCCTTGTTAGGATCCTGACACTCTGGGTGTCAGGATTCTTGGTCTTTTTTTACCTGGGTCTAAGAGTAGACTGTGGTGTTAGGAGCTAGGCAGCATAGCTAATGTAACGGTTCTCCTGTGAAAGTTGTCTGTGGGGATTGAGATGTAAAAGCATGAGCATCACGAAATCATGTGAAGGCTGAAGCTTTTGCAGTCTTCCCAAGACCAGTTGCAGCAGGGTCCAAAATTACATTATTTGTGAGTTGGCAATACTGTTAACTATTTGGCTCGTTTTGAATACGGCTAACTCCCTATCCACTTACCTATTTCTTTCCACACTTTCCAAACAAGACTGTCTCTACCCTCAGAATCTGGAACTAGTGGAATTTGAGAGCTGGAACAAATAGCTGATGATGCCGAGTCTTTCTCTCCTGAAAGAAGCAGGGCTTTCCTACAAAGCTACAGGTCCAACTGAATTTATGTAATTTAAAAATCTGTAACTTGTAAAACAGTTTCAGAATCGCTGCTTTATATGCTCCTTGTGTTAATCTTTGTTCAGTTATTTAAAGGGAGGAAAGTTCCATTTCAACGTGCACTTCTCACTTAATACAGAATAGATTCTTACAGTAGCAAAATATTCAGTAACCTAGTCTGCCATTTTTGTGTTTTTCAGTTTCAGAATTACTTACTCCCACAGATATGGAAAAATAAAAACTCCTGTTATGGGATTTATGCCATTCTAAAAATGTAACAAAAAATTCTATTTTTACATGTACATCTTAAAAATCTTTTGGTATGCCTCTGAACTTGCTAGTTCAAAAATGTGGAAAACTAGTATGTTGCAGAAAAAACAAAATTGCTGGTTTTTACTAATAACTTGTAACATGAATCATTCTGCAAAACCAGAAATTCTTACACTCAGCTTCTAATACAAGGAATATAATTTTCACAATGTACCTTTTTAAAAAAGTTTGGTGCATTTCCCTTAATGACTCTAAACTTTTGAAATATCCTTCTTTGCAATCTAGCTTTTTGGAGGTTTCTGAGAAATGAAGTCTATCACTTTGCTGCAGTGGTATAGAACAAGGTCTTAATGTGAGTATTTTATTCTGCTTTTATGAGAACAAAACAGTAAAAAGGCACTTTATCCTAGGTGCCCATTGTCCTTCCAAATTTTTTAAAACTTAAAGATGAATCCAGGAGCAAACTCTGTGTAAAGCAATAACTAAACTTAACAGTGAAAAATTGAGACATTACATCTGCTAAATATTGTCTTGAGCAACACTGCAAAACTCCCTACCCAAAAGACTGTGTAAAAAGGTGTATTTTGCATTATGCTATGAAAATCAACAAATATGGGCTGTTTTGGAGCAGATTCTGAATTTATGGGTCCATCATGCTAGCATCTTCTTCCCTTTATATTAAGGGAGTCTGGCTTGTGTACCTCTGCTGGTTTCACTCTGGCATTCTGGCACAGGAAAAGATAGTCTCTTAAGAAGGTGTGCCCAAAGCCATTACGGGCTTCATACCATAGGTCATAACCATCAACTTAAATTTCACCTGGAAACCTGTAGACAGCCAATGCAAATTACAGTGCCCTTTTTAATAACAAGTTCATGGTGAGAGACTTTGCTTAACAAATGGTAGAGAATGCACCAGCCTAGTCTGTTTCCAAATGAATTTAAGATGTAGCTCCCAATAGAGTGCATTGCAGCAATCCAGTTTTGTGGTGACAAAGGAATGAATTATGGTAGCAAGAGAGAAGGCCACAACCACCTAGTAAAAAATTGGAATATCTTTTCACTTAAATGACACCCCAGGCAGGATGCAAACCATACAAGCCTTTCATGGGCAGGAGGAAATCCATAAACAAGCTCTGCTATTATTGTTAAAAAGGGAAGTGGGCACAACCCCCGCTTAATCAGTTTCACGAGACTTGCACCTGTATATCACTTGCTTTTCTTCTCCTAGGCTTTCTACCCAGCATAAAAAGCACAGCCCTCCCCACCCTCTAACCTCTCAGTGAGTATCTTAGTTTCATACTAGGAGAAAGTAGTAGCAGTCACCATTCTTGTCCTTAAAAAAGAAACAGGGAGTAATCTGACCAGGAGGCAGAGCTGAACGATCAAGGAGTGCCTCTAAACAGTCCTGTCCTATCAGCTCTGTCTGTGCCAGCCATTAACCTAGCCCTTCCCTTCTCATGTTTATAGCAACTTTACCCTTATTTAGTCTATCCACTACGTGGAGAGGAGGCAGGTATGTGGAGGTGAGGGAAGTAGGGGGAAAAACATAATTTCTTGTTTCCCCTCCCTTACAAATTGCTGATGCAGCCAGTGGCAGGATGTGTATGTCTTCTGTACTTTTAGAAAGGAATTATTTATCTATAATTATAATTTATCTATAACTGACCCATCTTCCTTCCCTGGAGAGCTGGATCATGCTATGTTCTTAAATTGGGACCCAGAAAAAGAACAAACTATAGAACAATACGGAATTCTGTGAAACTCTGAGCTATGTTTCAGAAATAATGTTTATGGAAACCCCCTTTCTGGGTAGCTGTGATTATTTTTTTTCATAATTTTTCATAATTTTTTCAATTTAGGTTTCAATCCCGCAACCGCATTTGCATGCTTAATTGCAAGTGAATAATCCCACTGAACTGCTTAAATTAAGTGTGTTTAAGTCTTTTCAGGACTGAGGCCTATATTATATGTTGGAGTCTAAGTAGCTTTCTATAGGATGTCTATGCATGTATATACAGGATGTGTATACATGTCTACAAAAAAGGTACAGTAAAAATTCTCAGTCATTGAGATTGAGGGAATGCCAACACTGCAAAAAAAACAACAACCCTACAGCAGTGAGTCTCAGAGCCTGGGTCAAATGACTATGGAGCTAATAAAGCCGTGTAGATGTTCTCATTTGGGCTGGAGTCCAGGATCTGAGACCTGGTGAGAAGGGAAGCCTAGGTTCCAGCCTGCATGGGAATGTCTACACTGCTATTTTTAGCCCTGTATCATGAGCCCGTGACAGTTTACCCGGGCTCTGAGATCTGCTGCTGCAGGGTTTTTTGCAGTGTAGATGTACCTCAAGAGTCCTAGAGAAATGCCTCCATCTAACAACCAAAGCATAACCTTCTTTCCTGAGGGAATCAGTTCACAGGTCCCTCTAGAATGAATAGTTTTCTCTTTAAAATAAATATAGTAGAACTAGAAATACTTGAAAAATCTGCAGAATTGTAAATTACATTGATTATTTACAGCAACATTAGCAGTAATGTCCATCTTCAGCATTTGGGTGGGAGTTGAAAAATATTGGCATTTGAATATTAGCTGCTTACGCTAAAGTAAATAATTCTGCAGCATTTTCTACTAAGCTGGTATTATGTGTTTTGTAGCAAATTCTCCTGGAGTGACTCCTTATGCTAGTCCAGTAGAGTTATGGACTTTCCTTGCATTAAGTCTTTTATAATTTCAATAGCTGATAGATAAATTTTAAAGAAACAGATGTAGCTGTGAGTCTTAATGCTGCAAACTTTGTTTAAAATTGTTCTTGGGAATTCCATTATCAAGAAGCCTAAATAGTACCTTTCTAAAGATTAGCTTTTTTGAGTAGCTAGAAAACAATAAGATTATGTACCATTTCGTAAAGCATAGAAGAATTTGGGTGAAAATCTCAGCTAAAATTAATACAGTGGTACCTAATAGTGAGAGAGCTATACAATTGGGTCAGTTAAATTTTAGTCTTAAGAAATCCGATTAAAATGCCTAATGAGATTTGACTCTTGGCAGCTGTATGCTACATTACAAAAAATGATATGGGGTAGAGAAGTTCACTGTTCTGGCTACCCAGAAAGTTTTGAGGGAGGTGTATTTGATAATTATAGAGAAAGTCTCATATCTTCTCAATGTGAAGTTTTCCCCCAGACTTCTAAGATTAGATCTTGCAATCCATGTTTAATAAAGCCTCAGTATAAGCATTCTGTATGACTTTAAAAATGATAGAGAAAATCTAGTGTGATTTTGTATTTATAAATTTTGGTCCCCATATACCCTGACTTCTGTTTGTCATGTCTTCCCTTGCCCTCTCTTGTTGTTGTAAACTATTTGGAGTAGGGCCCATGTCTGTTTTCTAGTTATGGCATCTAGCACACTTTTGAGAGCACAGTGAATGCATTTTCTTTTCTGTAAACTTGGGAGCTCCTAGAATTGGAGGAACCTTGTTTTGCCATATTGTGTAATGGAAACTTTTGTTTTTGTGTTCTTATTTTTAAGACTTTTATTTCTGACTTTGCTGCTAGGCCATAGTGTTCTGCTCAAAGAGAAAACAGTTATATCTTGAACTGAATTGGCTAGAAGAAGATTCCATGATTAGTTAGTATCAGTGCCCTATGTATTATGTGACCAGGAAATGTATTTCTTGTCACAGAACTGTTCTTCAAAATTTGAACTGTAATATTTTTTTGAAATATCTAACCCTAGTTATGATGATACTACTGAAAACACATACAGGAAGATATACCAGAATAATCTGTACAGGAATAAAATGACTAGAAGAGGCAACCAAATCCTCAAATCTCTAGGTAACTAAAGTTGCGAATATTGGCCAGTGTTTTTATCCCACAATCCCAAACTCTCTGTTCAGCTGCCAAAGGCCCCAATTCCAAAACATGGCAACTTCCATACAAAAATATGTGGTGTACTGAAATATGATGATAGTGTAAAATAGAATTTAACATAAGTGAAAGTAATACAGAAGAAATTGATTAACAAACCTATCTTTTTTTTAATTCAATGAAGCTGTTGTAAAATTTCCAGACTGCTGTGTATGTGATACAAAATTTTGGTCCACCTTTCTATGGTGCACACAGGAGCTTGCTTACAATAAGGGCCACTGGAAATGCCAACTTTTAGGGTGGCAGAGATCTTTGCTATTTCTGGTATTTTCTGCAGAATTTAAGCTTTTGTAAAAGATGCTAGTCTCCTGACACAAGACATGCTGCAAAGTGAGAATTGCCATATTCTTTTCAGTGGGGGTTAGTTTTTACGCCTTGTGATGACAAGTTAAATCAACATAGCCAAGCATTTCATTTTGGATAATTTGATGGCAGAAAGAAGAATTGAAGAATCTGTTTTTTCATTAGAAAACGTTGGGGAAAAAACAGTGGTTTTGAAATTGTAGATGAAATATAACTTTGTTCTGGTTATTAAAGTTAGAACATAAAGAATGGCCAAATTGGGTCATACCAAAGGTCCATCAAGCCCAGTATCCTGTCCTCTGACAGTGGCCAATGACAGTGGCAGGTGTCTCAAAGGGAATGAACAGACAGGTTATCAAGTGATCCATGCCCTGTCACCCAATCCCAGCTTCTGGCAAACAGAGGCTAGGGACACCATTCCTGCCCATCCTGGCTAATAGCCATTGATGGACCTATCTTCCAAGAATCTGTCTAGCTCCCTTTTGAACCCCGTTATAGTATTGGCCTTCACAACACCCTCTGGCAAGGAGTTCCAGAGGTTGACAGTGCATTGCATGAAAAAATACTTCCTTTTGTTTGTTTTAAACCTGCTACTTATTAATTTCATTTTGTGGCCCCTTGTCCTTGTATTATGAGAAGGAATAAATTACACTTCCTTATTTACTTTCTCTATACCACCCATGATTTTATAGACCTCTGTCATATCCCCCCTTAGTCGCCTCTTTTCCAAGCTGAAAAGTCCTGGTCTTATTAATCGCTCCTCATATGGAAGCTGTTCTATACCCCAATCATTTTTGTTGCCCTTTTCTGAACCTTTTCCAATTCCAATATATCTTTTTTGAGATGGGGCAACCACATCTTGACGCAGTATTCAAGGTATGGGCGTACCATGGATTTATATAGAGGCAATATGATATTTTCTGTCTTATTATCTATCCGATGATTCCCAACATTCTGTTCACTTTTTTGACTGCCACTGCACATTGAGTGGATGATTTCAGAGAACTATCCACAATGACTCCAAGATCTCTTTCTTTAGTGGTAGCAGCTAATTTAGACCCCATCATTGTGTGTGTGTGTGTATGTATATAAATAAAATTAGGATTATGTTTTCCAATGTGCATTGCATTTGCATCAACATTAAATTTCATCTGCCATTTTGTTGCCCAGTCACCCAATTGTGAGATCTTTTGTAGCTCTTCACAGTCTGTCTGGGACTTAATTATCTTGAATAGTTTTCTATCATCTGCAAATTTTGCCACCTCACTTGTTTACCCCGTTTTCCAGATCATTTATGAATATGTTAAATAGGACTGGGCCCGGTACAGATCCCTGCGGGACACCACTATTTACCTCTCTGAAAACTGACCATTTATTCCTAGCCTTTGTTTCCTATCTTTTAACTAGTTACCAATCCATGAGAGAACCTTCCCTCTTATCCCATGACTGCTTATTTTGCTTAAGAGTCTTTGGTGAAGGACCTTGTCAAAGGCTTTCTGAAAATCTAAATACGCTATATCCATTTGGATCTCCTTTGTCCGCATGCTTATTGACCCCCCCACCCCCAAGTTGATCTACCTGGAAGGAGACTGGGAGCTGGAATTGTGGATTTTTCATGATAGAAAGATGCATGTATGGTCTGAAGATCAAGGGGAGAACGAGAGATAAAATAGCTTGTCATTTTCTGTGACAAGAATAAATCTATCTAGTAAGGTCAAAGCAGTTCACAGCCAAAAAAAATCTGTAGAGGTTTCAGTTTTCAGCTACTAGATTTTGAATTGTATTAATGTTTTAATTAATATTTATCTATAAAAATCTCTGATGTTAGAAGGAAAAATGTGTCTTCCAACTCTTGAGCCACCCTGCCCTCCCTTCTGCAAATAACTGCATCTTACCATAGATACTGGGACACTTATTTAGGTGGCTAGTCTCTCTCTTAGGAAGAAACAAGTAATTTTAACCAATAGGAAAGCAGAACTTCACTCTTAACATTCCAATAGGATTTAGAATCACATATAATTCTTTATATCTTATAATAGATTGAGACACCTACTCACCCAGCAATCTATCCTGAGTGGTGGAAATTTTTTCTTTTTTCCTCCAGAAAGGCACAGAGGCCACTCTATTATATCTGTTCTTTTGGGTTATATGGCTTTTGACTCTCCTAAGGGTCTAAATACCTTTTCTAGAAAGTGAGCTTTCTGACTTGCATGCATAAAGTCGAAGCCAAAGTGTGTAAACTCTGAATATTCTAATCACTCTTTTCAGAGAATAAGAATTAAAGATAGACTTTTCATCGTTCTTTGAGGAGAGCCGGCTGACAACATAGTGCTGGATCTCCTTTTGTTTTACAACTGTCAAACCACATTAGAAGACAAGTACATTAAATACTTAATGACAGGTTTCAGAGTAACAGCCGTGTTAGTCTGTATTCTCAAAAAGAAAAGGAGTACTTGTGGCACCTTAGAGACTAACCAATTTATTTGAGCATAAGCTTGATGAAGTGAGCTGTAGCTCACGAAAGCTTATGCTCAGATAAATTGGTTAGTCTCTAAGGTGCCACAAGTACTCCTTTTCTTTTTGCGAATACTTAATGTTGTTCTTCCCTGTAGGCAATTGCTCGAATTCCCACAGGGATGTCATTTAATTACTAGTAGAAAAGGTGGTAAATTACACACACTGAGATGTATCCACACCCAGAAAAAGTTTGAGAACCCCTTAGTATTGCAGAACTCTTGGAAAGCCTCTAAATTCTTGCCTGTATTAATTTTATTTAATGCTTGGGGATCAGGTTAAAGCATGCTTTCCATATTTGGCTGTAGACTGGACTGATCTATGCTTTAACTATGTTCATAGGTCATGTTGCAGCATTGCAAAAGTCGTGACTAGTGTAGTAAAGTTTGTAGAGCCTTGTGTGGATACAAAATATCACATATCCACATTTGGTCAGCATAAATTGGCTGCAGATAGCTGCAGATTTGCAGGGCTCTACATAAGAGCTCCCCAAGTCACCATGCAGGGAGGCTACATCCCACAGGGTGCTCGGTTGCTCTAACACACACAGTTAGCACGCGGTCGTGCTCTCTTTTGGGAGTTGTCGTTTACCTTCTCCATTTGAGCAAGCTGGGGACTATAACACCCAGAATGCTCAGGTAGCTATTGCTGCTGATGTGTGATTCAGAAAGCAGAGCTGCAGCTTCAGGGCTGGGTGACAACCTCTCTGTTCTTGTGAGTGTGTGCCACAGAAGCCTGCGTGGATAATTGTATCCGCATCCAAGTTGCGAGCTGCAAAAATGGTCTGTGCATATAAAGCATGTATCTTCAGATTTTCAGGGTTCTACTGTTTGGTCCTATCTCCACTGTTATACTGAACTTTTAAAACTGTATCTGGGGGCTACTTTGTTGCTGGGGGACCCTGGGTACATATTACAAATTACAGTGTAAATACTAGTTGAGCATTGTGACAACGTAAATCTCATTCCACTATTCTGGCAATTTCTTCATGAGCAGAAAAAGGTGAAGAATTGTCCATTGAACTATGTAAAGTCTAGAATTAATTTACTTCTCAAATGCTCATTAGATTAATATACTAGGCTTCATCTTACAATGCTGTCAGCAAATGATTTGAGCAAGAATTAAAATTTTCTGTCTGTTTTCTATCATATGCTACTCTATCTCCTGAGTGTTCACATTGGAACACGAGCAGTGTAACATAGTAATATGTAGGGTATATCTACACAGCAGTTAGACACCTGTGGCTGGCCTGAGTCAGAGTCTTCAGACCCTCAGAGCTTGGATTGCAGGACAGCATTTGGACTTGGGGTGGATCCTGGGCTCTGGGACCCTCCTCCCGGCCACACTCCCCACTGACTGAGTCTCTGCTATAGTGACGGGTCTTGTGAGGTGGTGGTTGAAACATACGTCCCTCAGTGTTTTATTCACATTCTATTTATTGAGCAGTTTCTCATAAAACTGTTGCCACTTCTAAATGACCTCACTGTCTTCCACCAGTACTCTCCTCTTTTTATCTTTGACATACTTCACAGCTCCCAAGTCTTTTGTGCTTCTTTGCCTGATCTTGGCTAATCTATATATTGGTTTCCATAGTTCTATATATTCCCCACCCCCCAAAAGAGCTTTCGTGGTCGAGGTGGGTTTCACGCCCTAGAAAATGCCTCCTGCAGCTGGTGTAATATATATATCCTCTGACAGATAAACTGCTACCACTTTTCTTTTTGTGGCAGAGTCATTCTTAATTGAAAGTGGGGGGTGGGAAAGGCGAGTGTCTGGCACCTTATAACCAGGCTGCTCCAGACAGATGGGGCTCATAAGCTGTCGTAGGCAGTCCACCTGGGTGAAGGAACTTGATTTGAAATCGGAGAACATCAGGCCTAGCCAATGGATTTGTAAAAGTTGGGCCAATCACACATGCTCTATGGGTATGTCTACACAGCCTGTGGAAACAAGCCTCCCAGCCCAGGTCAGCAGACTTGGGCTAGCGGGGCTCATGCTAATGTTCTTAAAAATAGCTGTGTAGACAGTGCTTTGAAGTTGCTGCTCAGGTTGGACCTTGGTCTCTGAAGCTTAGGGAGAAAGGTAGATTTCAAAGGCCAAGCTCCAGCCAGAGCTGTAGCTTCAAAGCCCTGTATACACTGCTATTTGTAGAACACTAGTGTGAGCCTCGCTAGCCCAAGTCTATTGATCCAAGCTAAGAGGCTTTCTTCCATAGGCAGTGTAGACATAACCTGTGGGTCTTCGTATTCAGGGAGTATCAGTACAAAGTGAGGGCATTCCCCAGAAATCGTGCATAATTGCTTTGTCTGATGTCTGGGGAAATGGGAAGATGCTACTGCATTCCAGGTGCATTCGGCTAAAGAAGTGAGCCCACCAACTATATCTGGCTTCCCTGAACGTGGGAATGATGCCTGGGAAATGAAGAGAAGCAGATGAGATTTGAAAAGGAGAGTGCATGTTTTCTGCATACAAGACACAAAATGGAAGGATCAAAATCCATGAACATCAGGGTGGGCTACAAGAAGTATCATGGCTCTGCATCAAGGAGGAATAGAGTAGGAATAATTGTATCAGAAATATTACAGGATAAGGTTGTGGACATCCAGAGGAAGAGTGATTTGCTGGTGAAAGTCAAAATAGCACTGAGCAGAGAACAAATATTTAATGTTATATGCAGATATGGTGCTGCAGGTTTGTTGTGTATTGAGGGAGGATGAGGAATTCCAGATAGCGTTGAACCAAGTTATAAGTGAAGTACCGCAAACTAATTACTTGATTGTTTTAGCAGATCTCAGCAGGCATGTGGGAGAACGCAGTGAGGGCTATGACAGTTGTCATGAAGGACGAGCCTTTGGAACCAGAAATGAAGCTGGTGAGGATATGTTTGGGTTAACCAGCCCAAGGCCTGATTGTTGCCAATATATACCTCATAAAGAGGGAGGAGCACCTAATTACATACAAAAGTGGTACCATCAGGTCCCAGATTTATTACTTCCTGACAAGAGGAGGACGTCTAAAAATTTGAGACTGTAACGTGATCTGAGGAGAGCATATTGTGGAGTAACATAGATTGCTTGTAATGGACTTCTGTGTGGGTGGTATTGGTGGCCTTTGATATACAGACTAGATCTGTCCTTAAATTCTGTGACCCTGTCATTGAGAACTTGACACACACAATTAACTTAACCCTCCAAATAAGCCTTCAACAGAATGTTTGATGCAGCTCTTGGCCAATGCAGTGGTATTAGTGGAGGATGGACCATTTTGTGTTGGTCCCTAGTTTAATATAATTCCTTCTGCCTAAATGAAGGAGTCGCACTTATTGGCTATGGAAGGTAGTGCACAAGTGGAAAGATAGTTATTGTGTGACCTGAGCATATACTTTCTGTGACACAGACTCCTTGGCAAAGGACTTTTACCTCAGACCTGACAAACTTACTCAGCCAAACATATCTTGCGGAATATGTATCCATAAGGTATCTACAGAAAGCTTGTAACTTGTCAGGATTCATAATCATTGTAAGATGTATGGAGGGTAATATTTAAGGAATAATGTATTTATAGTGAAAGTATACTTTGAGGACATGGAGTAAAAGTTAGTCTCCAGGATAGTTTGTCTTGGTGATTGCCTATTCAAGGAGGAAGGAGTTTTCACCCTGTCCTGGTTAGTTGATGATATAATGCAAGGCTCAATTATCTAGCATTGTTCCGTCCCAAGACTTTCAATGGAACACCACTAGAGAAACTGCAAACAATCGAAATCACGTGGAGGTAAAAAAGGAACGCTGCAACAGACAGAGACTCACGCTGCCTATGAATAAAGACAAGATACTGTTTCAGCGTAACACAGGATGAGGATCCTCTGTATCCATTCACCGAGGAAACATCTTGTGTATTGAGGTTGTGTGACGGGTTCCCTTCGGGGTGCCACCTGGGAATGAGGTACCACTGAGCCCGCCTGATCCACCAGCCTGGGCTCCCTTTACACTGTATTGCTGAGGCAAGCCAGTCAAGCCCTCCCTCAGGCTTCAGACTGCACTTTACAAGCACACATACAGGTAGGGACGCACCCAGCTACAGTTCTACACACAGATGCTGAGATCAGCTCTGCATGGGAAGGCTCAGCTAAGGAACTGCCCAGTCACTCAAGTGCACCCCTCCCCTCCCCTGAGTATAAACCCAAAATTCTACCATCTTGGCTGCACAGAGAACTGTACAGCATAATGACAGGTTTCAGAGTAACAGCCGTGTTAGTCTGTATTCGCAAAAAGAAAAGGAGTACTTGTGGCACCTTAGAGACTAACCAATTTATTTGAGCATGAGCTTATGAGCTTATGAGCTCATGCTCAAATAAATTGGTTAGTCTCTAAGGTGCCACAAGTACTCCTTTTCTTTGTACAGCATAAGCTCATGAAATTTGCCCCCTCCTTCAATGTGGAGAGATATACAACAGCTTTCTGCCCCAAGTTATAATTTCCACACACACTGGTTTTAGACCAAACAAAAGAAGTTTATTAACCATAAAAGATAGATTTTTAAGTGATTATAAGTGAGGCTATGTTTTTTTCTGGGTATTTTTAGTAAAAGTCATGGACAGGTCACTGACAGTAAACAAAAATTCTCAGCTGTGACCTATCCATGACTTTTACTAAAAATACTGGTGAATAAAACTTGGGGGGGAGGGACTGCACTGGGGCCCCATGAGTGCTGGGGGGACTCTCTACCTGCTCTGTGCCTTCCCCCTCCTCCCAGCAGCAGCAGAGTTTGGGTGTGGGAGGGGGTAGTGCTATCTCTGAGAGGTTTCTGTTGTAGAAAGTTCCTGGCGTAATCCCTGTGTGTGTATTTTCTCAATGAGCTATTAACATTGTTTTGCCTTTTTACTGTTGCACCTGAAAGGCTCCTTGTGGGTGTTTTTCAACCTCACATTTTTCAGTAACACATACACAGCCAAACTTCAGAACTTCACATACAATGATAGCACATACAATCCAATGAGATATTAATATCTAGCAGATCAAGACTTTTAGAATGATACAAGGCATACTTTGTACAAAACTTATCCTAATTACATGACAGTGGTGAATATTGGGGTGCCAGGATGTCACAAATGGTTTTTCTCATGAGTTTGGATCCTGGTTCCTGTGAAGCCAGCCAGTTCTGCAACAGATTGCATTGTGTGTGTATTTGGGGGGGAGGGGATGGGAAAATTAACTATTAATAAATGTAGACCCAGGTTTGCATTTTATGATTTGGTTTTGTATTATGACCATTTGTTTCCACTGCACTCTCTTGTTTCCAATTAACTCGCAATTCTTTCTTAAATAAACCTACTCTTGTTTTATTATAAGTGCTGTG
Source organism: Lepidochelys olivacea (assembly GCF_965140295.1). Taxonomy (NCBI): domain Eukaryota; kingdom Metazoa; phylum Chordata; order Testudines; family Cheloniidae; genus Lepidochelys; species Lepidochelys olivacea. The sequence continues at coordinate 213,958,271 of NC_140412.1, forward strand.
TGATTTTACAGAAGCAGTGATTTAAGGAAAACTATGGTGCACACTGCTCCTTTGGGGCCAGAGGATCTGGGATTTCTGAGTAGCTAGTGTTGGGCTGGAGATCACAGAAGATCACTTCAAAGGGCATTAGGGGCTGGAGTGCCCCTATTTTTAATCTGCAGGACGAAGACAAAGCTGGTATAGCCCGGAGGAGAGTGCATGAGTGGCTAAAACCCAGCCACAATGGCCAAGGCTTCCTCTTGCTGGAGGCAGGGGGTGACTCGCAGTCCTGGGTTACCTGAGAACCATCACGCTTCCCTTCTCCAGAAAGTCTGAGACACATCAAAAGAGGTGTACAGACTGTAACAGAGGAGGAAGAAGTAGAAAGTTACATGAAAATAAGAGGACCCAAGGAAGAGAAGTGCACAAATGCATAATCAGAGTAGGGATGACAGTGTGTAAAGGAGGGAAGGACATGTAATATTTAATTTTTGCATGGAAGGGAGGATTAGTCGCTGAAAGAATCATGCAGTCGGATTGTTGGCTAAATTGGATTGTCAGCCCAAAAGTATTCAGTGATAAAAACGTCCTTTCTGGTACTTTGGAATCTCTTCTCTTTATGTCAAATAAAACTAAAACTCTGAAAACTAAATGGAAATGGGCAGTCATTATGAAATCTTTTAAGACATTTCAAATACATTAAATTTAATCTACTAAAAATTCTCCAAAACGTACAAATATTGTATTAATTATTCCTGTTCTGTTTTTTATTTCAGACCAGTCTTTCCATATGGGGATGGGGAAGCCTTGGTGTTGTGCTCTTTCTAGTAACTTTTGGACCGTTTGCTATATTTTACTTTGCGTTTTATATCCTCTGCTTTGTGGGTGGGTAAGTATACTCTACTGTGGATTATAGTGTATTTTGTAAGTTTAATTTAATTTACCATTTAAAAAGAACACATGAGAACTAAAACTGAGAAAAAGGGTAGAAATACACCAATAGGAAGCTATCAAGCCATGAAGCATATCCTACATTTTCTCAGATGCTTCACGTGTTCACAGTGGAGTACATTAATCTATCATTTTTTCTTTGGCTAATGGAAAAAGTATCCTACTTCTCTTATTAAATAAATGAAGAAAATAAAATTATCCTCTGCTTACTGCTTTCTTATTTACTTCATTACAGTATTTTACATAGGTGATAAATTTTTACTTAAGATATTTATTTCCGTTCTTGAAAATTTATGTACAAACTATTATGAAATAAAAAGGGAAACTGGAAATAAAACAAACAGTACTTTATTTTCCACTGAATGGTGCTTATTACAATATCTCCACCCAAGTTTGAGTAGTAACCATTTCTTTCTGACTCATGACATGTCATATTGATTTCTTACATTTTAGCAATAAACTGAAAATAAATAGCCATGCAATGACTGACTTTACTATCTTCAGTTGATCATTACCTTCAATTACTGTACTGATTACTTGGCCAAGAACCATGAGATAACTGTACTTTGTCCATTTCCCTTATCAAAATCCTATTTCCCCGGTTTTTTATCTATATGCTAGTTAACTCAGCAACTCCTATTTGAATGCCAGTCTTCCTTGGCAACCACACTTTCAGCTGCATATCCAAAGAGATGGAACGAGAGTGTAATTTTGTCTGAGGAAAGAGCTGGTGATATTTTAATTGTGTTTAGCTCCAGTGTTATAGTGGGCATTACAGCATGTGATATAATTAAGGTTGCAATTTGTTTTTATTTCTATACTTGTATGTAAACCAAAATTATATATTTTGTTAATGTATATCCTAAACTATATAATACGTGTTGTGGTAGTAACCCTGTCTGTTGTAAACAGCCAGGAAATTCCCCCTTCCTTTTTCAATTTATGATGTTGCATTAGTGCTATATGTTTTTTGTGTGTGTGTTTCGATATGTATTGAGTTTTAGTCTGCTTAGCATATTATCAACTGCAGTAGTCTTTCTGCAGGATGTTTTGGCAGTAGGTTATATTGACAGGTGTAGTAGCTTCTGATAGGGTGCTTAGTGGCTAGAGTAATTAAAAGTAGGGCACAGTATTTCTCCTAACCGTTTTGGAGTCTAGATCCTTTGAGAGCACATGAGGGTCAGTTTTATGGAGTTGTACAACATGGTTAAAACTGAATTATTCCCAGAAAACACTTCCTAGAAGGAGTGGGTTTTTAGACATGTATGGCTAGAGTATTTTTTTTATTGGTACTTCCAGTGAAAGTGGTACTTCCAGTTGAGCGCTGATATAAAGAAACTAATATTTTTAAGTTTTGTTATGGGTTCACTGCTCAATGCGTAAGATGATCTGAAAAGTTTTGTCCAGCTATACTGAAAGAAGGACAGGAGACACTTTATATGGTTTTAATGAAGCCTCAACTCTACTATCAGATATCTGGGACAAACTGGCAGATAAAAGTGTACCCCATGTTCATTCAATATCTACCTGGGGAGCTTCTGCCAGCCCCCCCCCTCCTTTTCCATCCAGGTCCCCCAGCCAACCCATGGCTGGGACCTTACCATCCCCCAAGGTTAAGGTAGGCTGTAAGGAAGGAGGGTTGGCTTCTTGCTGTACCAATTGTCAAAGTCAGATTCAGGACTCGCATAATTTGTCAGACCACTCTGTTTATTAGGAAAGCGCTTTGCCAGTGCACCCAGATATGTGAGCCCCTCTCTGAGGCTCAAGCTAACTTATTTATACAGCTAAGCCAAAGCCAATTGAGACAAAAGGAAGCAGAAACTGACCAAATATACATACATATCTTATTTGCATACTAACATTTGCCAATCTCCTAGCTCAGTAGGAGCTCTAAGTTAATTAGTTTGAGGACCCATTGTCTCACACTCCTTAGAATCATAGAATATCAGGGTTGGAAGGGACCCCAGAAGGTCATCTAGTCCAACCCCCTGCTCAAAGCAGGACCAATTCCCAGTTAAATCATCCCAGCCAGGGCTTTGTCAAGCCTGACCTTAAAAACCTCTAAGGAAGGAGATTCTACCACCTCCCTAGGTAACGCATTCCAGTGTTTCACCACCCTCTTAGTGAAAAAGTTTTTCCTAATATCCAATCTAAACCTCCCCCACTGCAACTTGCGACCGTTACTCCTCGTTCTGTCATCTGCTACCATTGAGAACAGTCTAGAGCCATCCTCTTTGGAACCCCCTTTCAGGTAGTTGAAAGCAGCTATCAAATCCCCCCTCATTCTTCTCTTCTGCAGGCTAAACAATCCCAGCTCCCTCAGCCTCTCCTCATAACTCATGTGTTCCAGTCCCCTAATCATTTTTGTTGCCCTTCGCTGGACTCTCTCCAATTTATCCACATCCTTCTTGAAGTGTGGGGCCCAAAACTGGACACAGTACTCCAGATGAGGCCTCACCAATGTCGAATAGAGGGGAACGATCACGTCCCTCGATCTGCTCGCTATGCCCCTACTTATACATCCCAAAATGCCATTGGCCTTCTTGGCAACAAGGGCACACTGCTGACTCATATCCAGCTTCTCGTCCACTGTCACCCCTAGGTCCTTTTCCGCAGAACTGCTGCCTAGCCATTCGGTCCCTAGTCTGTAGCTGTGCATTGGGTTCTTCCGTCCCACGTGCAGGACCATGCACTTATCCTTATTGAACCTCATCAGATTTCTTTTGGCCCAATCCTCCAATTTGTCTAGGTCTTTCTGTATCCTATCCCTCCCCTCCAGCGTATCTACCACTCCTCCCAGTTTAGTATCATCCGCAAATTTGCTGAGAGTGCAATCCACACCATCCTCCAGATCATTTATGAAGATATTGAACAAAACTGGCCCCAGGACCGACCCTTGGGGTAATGTTAATGTTTCTCTTAATGTTTCTCTTCCTGACAACTATACTTCAACAAACCTTTCAAGTAGCATTTCTTTAATGAATTATAATTTCAATATAATTTATTCTATTTTCACACATTCATAGGAGCCCCGAGCCTCCCCCCATTCCGTTCCTTTATCCAACTCCTCCTTTTTAAGTCCTTTACCGAGGCATTTGTCCGCTCACTGTATACCTTTCTTATGGAGTACGTGCACTGAATATTTTTGCTCCATGCTTATATAGTAAGTTGTGACATATAGCCTAACTCCCTTCATGCCTCACATCAGCAAAGCCCTCCCTGAACCTGCTGTGGGGAAGGCGAAACCCCACTCTCCCCCAGACCAATCTGGTGGTGAAAGAAAAATTCCTTCCCAGCTCTTCCATAAAAAGGGGTGGCTAGAGTAATGCCCACAGGAGGTCCTTGTATATTGCCACCTAAGGCGGAAGGAGGAGGAGTGCTGCTTCTCCTGCTCTGTGGAAAAGGGCTTTTTCTGCCCGGGCTTCCTCTTTTCAACTCGCCTAGGCTTCCTCTTTTCAACTCTTCCAGTCCCAGGGGATGAGTGAGCGTGGCCATATTGACCCATTTCCCCCTGTTGCAGTAGCTTCTGACCCCTCCCATCCGCTGCCCCCGTAGAGCACTGTTCCCTTTCCTTCGGCCAGCTGGACATCATCCTCCCCCTTTAAAGGTGTGGTGAGTATCTTAAATCTATTGTCTTATCAGTATTAAGGATGTTGGTCCACTGAGTAAGAAGTACTGGCCCACAGGAAAGCACACCAAGTGCTGTATGGCTCCTTCACTTGAGTAGCTTATCAATATTTTGAGGCAGCATGTTTTTGCTTTTGACAACTTTGTCTTTGAAAGTTTGAAATCATGTATGTGTCGGCTTCCCCCTTACCACTGATATTTGGGGCAGTGAGTACAAAATGTGTAAACTAGTTCATTTAAAAAATCTATTTGCAGCATGTTAAAATGTTTATAGACAGTTCCTTCATTTATTACCACTTCCTTATTACAATGTAGTCTGAGAAATTCTCAGAAATGGAAACTGCACTAATCTCTAGTTTGTGTTCAGTTTCAGCTCCCAGGCTGAATTGCTTGGCTTGTCAAACCTATCAGACTGAGGAACCAAAGACAACTCCTCATGCAGTCAATTTACCATCTTTGATTATTCATTATTGTAGGTAGCTTGGCTGCTACATCTTGTACATTTCACCAAGTCTCATCAATATCCGCCTTAAAACTAATTTCATTTTATGGTAATATCCGATGAAGTGAGCTGTAGCTCACGAAAGCTTATGGTCAGATAAATTTGTTAGTCTCTAAGGTGCCACAAGTCCTCCTTTTCTTTTTGCGGATACAGACTAACATGGCAGCTACTCTGAATACTCTATACTGTTATAGCATATTTTTCCAGCTGTCCTCCTGGTACTTATTTATTGATGTTGGTAGATGTTAAATCTGAGACCTCAAGTGGAATGTTATTACTTTGAATTTTCTGTGCACGAGGTTTCCTGTCTTTCTTTCTACCTATCCCTACTTAGTGGTGTTAATCTTTTCAGGAGCATGATACTTGCTTAAATTAAACTGTATCAATGTGTGAGGAACAGAGCTATGTGTATGGAACAGTTGAAGCTAGGTTGTATCTGAATTGTTCCTGTCTGCGTTTTCTTCACTAATTGGTTTGTCACATTAATCTGATCCAAATTATGTAAGATTCCAAATACTCTTCCTCTGACACAAAGGTATGTAAGTACTTGTCATGATTCATTAAAGTAAACAAAGTTTTAAGCTGTTGTTTAAGGTAAATTACTCATCTATACTTAGTAATTAAATAATATGCTGTGTAGTATATCTACCTTTATACCAGAAAGAAACAAACCTTAATACTTTGGGAGGTCTCCCTACACCCAATTCATCTTTATCATCCTGAACAAAACACGTAGCACAGAACAATTTTGGGTATGGATCTTTGCTTGATTCCTGTATATTTATATCTCTGTTTTTTCCTATTTGGCATGCACAGTCTTACCAGTTTGTATAGTTTTTTCCTCACAAGTATTTCAAAGCCTATATACTTAAGCAGTACCATTATTTATTTTATGTATTCATGTCCCTTCAATGTTGATGTCAGAACAGTATCAATCTTTGTCTATTTCTTCATTGTATATGCTAGTTAAATAAAAATGCTTTGTTAAATCATATGGCAATAGTTTCCTTTTAAATGTGATATACTCTAGCTAACTGCACATTTTATTTTATTTTAGTATGCTGTAGTCAGGTTACAACCGTTGTTCTTCAGCACATTTGTGGAATGATATTGGAACTCTTATTTTTATACATATGCATAGCTATAAGTCTGAAGTCCTTTTCTGCTTGATATTTATTTTTTTTTATTTGCAGACTGATTTACAAACATTTAGCTTTTTTTTGTAGTACATCTCTTCATCAATTCAGGATCAGGTAAGCTATCACATTAGGAAATTTGGCATTTCCAGAAGCAAGAGGCAAAATATTGGTATCATTTATGCAAGTTACATAACATAAAACCATAGAACATCTCAGTTTCCATGAAATATTTTTTGCCTCTACTTCAAGTATTGATAACTCCTTTGACCTATGTGCTGGACCCTAATTCTACCACCTCCCCTTTCTTTGAACAACATGTGAACATCTTTACTCCTGGGGGAATTGTGTGCCGCTGCACAAACACAGAATTAATGTCCCTGCAGATTCTTCCCCCCTCCCCCCCTTTTGCCCACCGGGTCTGATGTGGTACCAGAAAGAGAGAGAGAGAGCGAGCAGCTGGCTCAGGGGCTGCAGCAGCCAGCTGAGGAGGGGAAGGGGGCAGAGGCTACCTTTCTCAGATTGAGGTGAGGAGGCACAGGATATGGGGAGGATGAACAGAGCGGGGCACATGGGGTTGCTAGGGAGTCACAGACTGGGCTTCAGAAGGGCTAGTGGGGGGATGACAGACTGGGGAGGGGGCATATGAGCTAGTGGGGTGACAACACTGAGCCAGAGGCTTAATAGAAGTGGGGGGAGGGTGCAGGGCTACATGGGGATATGTGCAGATGTGCCTGACTGAATGGGAAAGGCTGAGATCAGCCAGGGTCTGCATGGGGGAGGCTCCCCAGCTCCCGAACAATCCCTCCGTGCTCCTCCCAAATAAAACCTGTCCCACACTTCTGCCACCCACACCCAACAGCCCTCCTGGTTCACTCCCAGGCTCCTTCCCAGCTATTACTTTCCTCTCACTCAGTTCCTCCATTGCCCCTGACTCTTGCAATCCTTTGGACTGCTTCTGAAAGGTGCAGGAAATACATTTCTGTATTGTAGTTGATATAAATTAATACTCAGAGTTCTGTACTAGTATGCCTAGTAAGAAATTTGTTTATCAAAAAAACATTTCCTGAATCTTTTTTGTTGTCTGTATTGTTGGACATACTTGCTGACAGGTATGTTGAAATAAATTACCAAAATAATTGAAATTGGTGTGATTATGTTGTTGTTTTGACAAATAAAATATGCAGAATTTTGCAGAATTTTAAAATATTGTGCACACAATTTTAACTTTTTGATGCAGAATTTCCCCAGGAGTAACATCTTTCCTCAGTTTTTTCCTTTGGATCCTAAGTGATGCTAGGCAAAATGGCAGTTATTTGCTGGAATTGAATTTTAATTGTGTAGACATAGAGAATAGATGTGACGAAGCGGGACTGTTCTTAATGTTTCCTCTGAATAGTGTGGGGGTGCCTCAGTTTCCCCTGTGTAGTTCTTAAGTATCTAGGTGGTGGGATAAGGGTGTATGATCGTTGAAGAGCCCTAGAGGGCAGGTGTGTGCAGGGGTCTGGACACAGAGAATGGCCAACACCCTGTTTCCTGGCCACTGATGGCTTGGCCCTTCCCCCCTGCAAGGTGAGAGCTAAAGGGTTGGAGAACAAAGGGATCAGGTGACCTCCTGGCCTGGGAAAGGGACAAAGTCCAGAGGAGGAGGGGCTGGAGAGAATTTCAGTTTGGGGCTGGCTGGGGACAAGGAGTGAAGTGCAGATGTGGTGGTCTGGCTCACGGCCCCCAAAATGGACCCGGCAGAGGGGTCCTGTTCTCTGCACCTACAAGCTCTGTTTTAGACCGTGTTCCTGTCATCTAACCTTCTGTTTCACTGGCTGGCTGAGAGTCACGTCTGACTGCAAAGTTGGGCTGCAGGATCCTCTGGCTTCCCCAGGAGCCCGCCTGGGCGGACTCGCTGTGGGAAGTGCATGGAGGGGCAGAGGATGCTGAATGCTCCGAGGTCAGACCCAGGAAGGTGGAAGTTGTGTGAGCTGTGTGTCCTGAAGACAGTCTGCTCAAAGAAAGGAGACTTCCCCAGAGTCCTGACTGGCTTCGTAGGGAGCAGTTCCAGAGCATCGCCTGGGGACTCCGTGACAATAGGCTTTGAAGCTAACATCTTGGATTTCTTTTGTTCACGTGCTTGGATCATCTGACTCTTACTTTGTGGCTGCAGGGAATGTCTTCTGGCCCATTAGGCCTACCTATCAATATCTTATCAATGTGTCCCTTTTTGTTGCTGGGATCTTAAATTAAAACTGTTGTTTGCCTATGTTTTTAGATGCAGCCCAAATTGGGAATGATGCTGAAGCTGCTTTTGATCCTTAAATAGTCTTAATTTGTTGTTATCTCCTTTAGGGCTATAATTCCTTAAGGGAGAGAATAGTCCAGATAAATCTGGAGCAAGATGGATGAGAATTTCAGCTCCCATCACTATTCTGTTTTAAACATTTTTCCTGAAGAGCTAGTCTTGCAGTTTCCTTTATGACAGGGTTACAGCTCTCTAATACTTTTGAATGTAGACAAACCGCAGGGTCTCCCCATTTGTATTCATCAATGTGTTTTCTGTGGTGTCTGATAAGGAGTTGAGGCAAACATTACTTTTTACAGTGCGTCAGTTAGTGTCCTTTTTAACTTATGTAAAACGGTGGCTGCTTCATATTGATAAAAGGCTGAAATTATCACTCTGCATCTCTAGTAACACAATGTGGGCACTTTTGGACACCATTTGCTGTCCCCACTAGGTGGGCATGTGAACCTCTACCTTTGCTGTTAAGCTTCAAACTACTGTGGAATGGATAAGTTCCCTTCTCTGTTTATGGCATATTGCTATTGAAAAGAGAAGACAAAAACAGCAGTTAGCAATAGTTTGTGGTACAAATGCTCTTTCATACTCCTTATTTGCCAGTCTATTGCCCACATGCCTCTCTCATGCTTGAAGTTTTTAACTGGGAAGTGCATTCAACTTAGTCACATAGGAGTTGTCTTATTGGATCAGGCCAGTGATCTGCATAGTCTGTTGACAGTTGCCAATACCTGATGCACCAGAAAAAGATAAGAATGCATATCCGTGTGCACCTAATCAGTTTGTCCAACACTTTATGTAGGTGTGAGTAGACAGGATTTCTTTCCAATTCTTTATCTCATTTTCCTGAAGTTTAAGATTTTAGCTATATATATTCTATTAACTTCTAGACATGAGTGATAAGAGTATATGTTTGGATGAGTAACTGCAGTCTACTGCATCCTCCTTCCAGTACAGTATGTAGGGCCAAATTCTCTAAAGCAGTGCTTAACTTCTGAGAAAAAGAAACAAGACAAATTTACCTGAAGATCAGTATAAAAAAAAGAGGGGTTATGAGACTCTGTGTATATATCAGCTTTCATCTGTGAGGATCTCAAAATTCCATTACAAAAGTCTATAATTATTATCCTTAGGTGCCTGTAAATTCAGAAATATTCATGCAGTCTGTATTTGCTGCTCAAGTTTTTAAAGAAAGGAAGGCCACTGAACTGGTAGAATTCAATGGCCAAGCACAGGGAATCAGAGTTTCTTGAAGTGCTAAACCAGTTTTTGACAACAGTTGCCTCTTGTACAAGTGCATAGAGAACATGTTCTTCATTTCAGTTTATTCAGCTAGTTCAGTGACAAGTTCATTCAAAGTTGAGAAACTGTTTGGAATAGAAAAAAACAGGAAAACTTGTTTTCCTTTTCTAATGTATGAATAAAAACTTTGTGAGAGATATCATCTACTAGTTCTAATATCTTGAAGGACATGGTGACCAGAAACAGCCAGTTCAATTTACTAAATACTTCCCTTGTTTTAATAAATCAGTTAGCTTTAAATACAAAAACTGTTTTGCATTTAACTTTTTTCTCCCTTATGTATCCCAGCACATTGCTGGTAGTTTTAATAAATAAAACTAATGTTAAAATGCTGTTTTTGTGCATTTGAATTGAATTCCAATATCGATACAAATTACAAATAAAAGATTGATAAATGCGTCATTCACCATTTCTAACTTAATAAAAATTAAGAATTTGAATAAGTATAAATCAAGCTATATAATTGCTTAAATAAGTGTGTGTGTGTGTGTATATATATATATATATATATATATAAATATATAAATCAGCAAGTAGAAAACCTTGATTTAATAACTGAATTTAATCTTGTTTTTCATTGTACTTTTTAGTTATTTTCCTAAACAAAGATTGGATTCTCACTGGCTGGTATAATTTGGTATTACCTTTTGTTGCCAGTGAGAATCCAATCTTTGTTTAGGAAAATAACTAAAAAGTACAATGAAAAACAAGATTAAATTCAATTATTAAATGAAGGTTTTCTACTTGCTGATTTAAATCATGATTAAAATCACTTTGATTTAAATTAATCTACCCTGCTAAAACATGTTGTATTTCTGGGTTTCAAAATTACTATTAATGGTAACATTAAAAAGTTGTTCAGAGGATATTTTTAATTATAAAATCGTATTAACACTTTTCTCGGTTTGAAAATATCATGGTAGTCATATGATTTTAGTAACTTACTTTAATGTGTCATCTTGGATTTTCTAACAGATTTGAAACAGAGCTATAATGTATGTAGTTTGTCTGTTACTTCCATGCACAGAAAACTGTTAATTTTGATTCTCTTTTGATAGAGTATAATAGAGAAATTTTGAAATTGGTTATTTTTCAAGTTAAAACTAGTTTATCATGCATAAAACCTTATATGCATCATCTTTAAAACATAGTTGGTTCCCTTCCTTTATAAAATGTTGCTTTAAAATTCATATCTGCAAATTTGCCTTTTGGAGAGAGGATTGATAATGGATAACTGATGATCATGATTGGCAAAAGTTGTCTGTTTATATAGTCACCGTTTCAATTATGCTGTGAAATTTATTTTGGGGAAATTGTTTTAATATAGTCTAACAAATTTGGGAAGGTTCTAAGAAAGATATTTCAACTGTTAATTAGGCTAATTGTCATTGACAGTGCCTATAAAGTACAGTTTCTGAAACCATCTCTGCTTGCAGAGAGCAGGACACTGTAGAGCTCAGTTTTTTTTATTGGCCCTCAATGATTTCCATATCAAATATGCTTACTTTGGGAGTGAAAAGATATGTTCTAACTGCCAGTACTGCAAACTCCACCTGGGATGTATAAATCAAGCTATGTTCTGCCCCCCAGCCCTTCCATCATCTACAGTAATAAAGGTTCTGCATTGCCAAATATCCATAGTTATGCTGTGCAACTGTGTTGTCCTCCATGACTTTTCACAAGTGTAACTGATTGGAACTTAGTAAATCATCATATTGATGAGCTTCAAAAAGGGATAGCGTCAGTCTCCCTGCTTCTTAGTTATATTGTTTCTGGAGTGCTTGCAGGAGTAAAAAGCCTTACAGTTTTGGGATTAAAACCTGCAAATAGATCTGCTTGAGTGTACCCATGTGTTCAGACAGATCCATTTGCACTAATCAGCCTCTATTTTATTCATCAATGTAAGCATTCCATATATGACCAAACAGGGAACAGATCTGATCAATAATGGTATACTATTTTTTTATAGTTACATTTCAGTGTAGAGCAGCACTTCAGGTTATCCATATGGCCATTAAAAGCCTCCAACTAGTTTACCTGAAATTTGCAATTTGCCTTTAAAACTTTGTGTATGACTAACATGAGCAATAATAACTTTCACCTTCTCATTCTCCTCCAGTTTAATTCTTTTTCAAAGGCTGCTTTTTTGATTTCGCCCATTCCGAAGTAGAAAGAGAACATACAATACAGCTTTTTGGGTTTCATCCACTTCCTATCAAAAGCAGCAGTGTTTGTCTTTCTGCTATCGTCCACCAGGGTTAAGTAGTTGATTCGTTATAAAAAGCAATTGAATTTGTCATCATCACAACTGAAACCATTATTTTTTTTCCTGCTGTCTTCATTTTTACCAGGATGAAAATGTGCAATAATAAAATTAGTTGCACTTCTATTCATCTTATCATTGTAGAACAGAGGTAGGCAAACTTTTTGGCCCGAGGGCCACATTGGGGAATAGAAATTGTATGGCGGGTTATGAATGGTCACAAAATTGGGGTTTGGGTGCGGGCTGTGGGGTGGGGCTGGAGATGAGGAGTTTGGAGTGTAGGAGGATGCTCTGGGCTGGGATCGAGGGGTTTGGAGAGCGGGAAGGGGATCAGGGCTAGAGCAGGGGTTTGGGGCGTGGGGAGAGGCTCAGGGGATGCAGGCTCCAAGTGGCACTTACTTCAAGTGGCTCCCAGATGCAGTGGCATGTCCCTTCTCTGGCTCCTACACGGAGACGCAGCCAGGTGGCTCTTCATGCTGTCCCATCTGCAGGCACCGCCCCTGCAGCGCCCACTGGAGCGCGTAGGAGCCAAAGTGAGGCCATGCCACTGGTTCCGGGAACTGCATGTTGCGATCCCGACCCTGTGCCCCATCTGGAGCGCCGGTGCAGGGCCAGGCCGCATGGTGTGGCCCCGACTCAGCGCCCTGGCCGGAGCCAGGCCACGTACCCTCACCGGAGCAGGGGCCAGCTTAAAACAGCTCGAGGGCTGGATCCGGCCCGTGGGCTGTAGTTTGCCCACCCCTGTTGTAGAAGCTCAAGAAGAGCCAAAAGTTAATTTCTGATAAAACCTCATTTTCTGCCAACCCATAAAAAAGCTTTACAATGTTCCTTTCATTGATTAAATTGTATATTTAAATAAAAAAAATAGTAATAAAATCACTTGCTTACCAAGCTCTATCATCACCACCTCAGGCTTTTAACTTAGCTTTCTTTTCTTATCCAAGCTACCTGATAAGTCTACTAGTTTGACCTTACATCTTAACTTACTGCTCCCTTCCTGTTTCAGCTGTCATTATGCTAATTTAAGTAATGAGTTCAGTGTTACTATAACATAATATAGTTTCTTCCTGGTAAAAGTTATTCTACAAAGAGTTATTTTCATACATTTAAATGTTTGTGTCCATGTCTTACACTTTCATGTTGCGGTTTGAGTGCATTTCTAAAGAGATTAGTGCTTTGTAGAGTTTAAAGAAAATATATACATAATATATGTATTTATTTATAATGGCTCGACTGCCTCTAAACCTACTTCATTTTGCTAACATCTCTGTGAACATAAATACTGTGGGTAAATTTACCATCTTTAGTTCTGATCCTGCATCAGGATCCACTAGTATAGACACCGGCCCTGTGCAGAATCCCCATGTGGAATGAATCAAAACATATCCCAGTGCTGGATAGCGGCTAAAGATTTTACCAGTACAAAGTACACTGGTGGCATTAAACGGGATGTTACACAGAAGTAGAGTTTTCATGGTTCTTTTTAAAAAAATATTTCTTGAAAAATATAGAAATTCAGCTTTGTATACGGTGAACAACAGTCACCTTTGGCAAGCGTTACACAATGTGTGTAAACTTTTGCTAGAAAATATTGCTTACCAGATGCCTTTGAATTTTTAAGTTTTAGATTGAACATCTAAGTTGAACATTTAGAACATGGAAGCTGATTATTTTATTTTGTATCTTTTTTTAGGGGGTTTGTGGTTACTCTCTTATTTGGAAAAACAAATTCAGAAAAGTACCTTGAACAGTGTGAACACTCATTTCTTCCTCCTACGTCTGTTGGGGTTTTTAAGGTAAGCAACATAAGGAAAATTTACAAAGCATTGTAGCTTCAAGATCAGAATCCATAAATTTCAGACTTTGCCACTTGAGTCTTTCAGTATGTTGTACTATCAAAAAAATTGAAATGTATCAGTTTAAGTGCATATTTCTCAAGATAAACATTTATATTCTCGGAGTTTGAGCCAGGTTTTCTTCTGCTACAAAGAAATATAATAAATGGACAAACTCTGCACTGGGCCTTTCAAAAACACATTTTTACGAAGTGTGCGCTACTTTAAAGAAACAGCTTATTTTGATTATATTTTTCTGGCTATAGTGTGAGAAGCAGAATAACGTATATACTAAGTAGTTTCTTCCTATGTGCAGTCTGTATAGTTTTTTCTCTGATTAACTTTTATAATTTCCTATGTATTCATTTAATAAATGTTTGTGTCTTAGTCTGCAAAAATGCAGAGACTGGGGCTCCTCACTCACTCCAACAGGATCAGCATTGCTGTTTGATATTTTTTCCATTCCTAGGATCTTCCTCTCTGCATCTTCAGTTTGATTCCCTCGGATCAGAAGGGCACCTGTTAGCTTACTTTTCTTGCCTAACTTAGTTGAGAAAGATTATTGAAGATTGGGTCTGGAAAGCTTGATAGGATGAGAGTCTGTCTTGGCCAAGTCAGAGAAAGCATGGTAAATGATTTACAGCTAGGGAAACTGTGAAACCATCTCCTCAGCTGTCATGTTTTCTGAAGCTAGTGACCTTTCTTTGCTCTGTTTAACAACCTGGTCTTCTGGTTGTGTGAGCCTCCTTTCAAGACTCTTCACTGGGAAGATTTTTTTGCATCTCTTTACCTTGAAGGTAATGTAACAAATACAATGGACAATGGAAGAGGTATTTCATGCTCTCAAGTAGGTCTCCATATTTGATCTTCTATGGCAGTGGTTCCCAGACTTATTCCACCGCTTGTGCAGGGAAAGCCCCGGCCGGGCCGGGCCCGTTTGTTTACCTGCCACATCCGCAGGTTTGGCTGATTGTGGCTCCCACTGGCTGCGGTTCGCTGCTCCAGGCCAATGGGATGCGGAAGGTAAACAAACGGGCCCAGCCCAGGAGGGGCTTTCCCTGCAGAAGTGGCGGAACAAGTTTGGGAACCACTGTTCTATAGTGATAAGTGTTCCTTTACACTTGTCTTTGTTAAAAACTAAGATCCTGTCCTCCTAACAAAGTTTTCAGAGTTTTGTTCCTTAAGTGAGGAATGTTGAAGCCTGGGCCTGAAAATGTGTTCAAATATATCTGCAGCCTTCAGGGGACTGGATCCTCTTCCAGGTTTCAAGGAGAGGCATCTAGGCTTCTGTATACATCATGGCCAGATGAAGGTTTGTAAGGCCACAGAAGGAAGTTCATTGTCTCATGAGGTTTAGAGAGACCATTCCATTAGAGCCAGAGCTCTGGCTCTGGGCTGAAGATGGACAAGTATCAGTGGGGAAGCCTTGCAAAACTGATACCTGTTATTCCATGCTTTTACTAGTTACTATTTGAATGTGCAGGCACCTACAAGTGCTATTCTACAATGGATGAGTGCTTAGAACTGGGCATCAGTTTAACATTCCTTTGAAGGGAGTGGGGTATGGGACTAGAGGTTGCCATTTTCTTCTCCTCAGGCTCTTCTGTCTAATTCAGCCGTGAAGTTCATGGTTTTCTATTGCAAACTGACCCACAGAAAGCATTATATACTAACTTATCAGCCAACTTGCTTTTTGTGGCTTTGGCAAGAGAGTGAAGGCTTCCACCATACCAGGCCTTCCAAAGCCAGGCTTCAACAATAGATTCTCCTTTGTTAAGGAGGTAGAGCAGACAGATGCCTTTTGGGTCAGAAGGAATCAAACTAGAGAGAGTGATGAGGGAGCCTGAGTGAGTGGAAGAATCCTGGGTAGTGGTTAGTTGTCGTCCTGTTTATCAGCAGGAATGAGGAGGAGGAACCACCCCAGAGTCTTTGCTGTCTTGATGGAGCCACAGAAAACAAATTAGCTACTAAAAATTTGCCTTAAGTATCGCTGGGTCACTTCTATACTTTCAAAAGTCCTTCTACTGCTCTAATACTTAGTTACTCCAAATTTTCTTTCTTTGGAGGTGCTTACTGACTTTTGATGTTGTAAACACACATTGCACATTCAGGTTAATTTTGTCTATTCATTACATACAGGTTAGTCAAAACTCTGGGCTCTTGTGTGTCTGTGTGTTGAGGTATGTTTATGTTTTAAAATAGAGAAGCCCACACAACAAAGAAAGGGGAGTGTTGATGAAATTGCAGAATGTTACGGTTCCAATCTATACAACCCTATCCATCTTCTTTCCCCTCAGAATAATGTTTTCCATGCATTGCATAGGGTTTACAGCAGGAGTTGCTTTTCTTCTTTCCTTTCAGAATTTTTTAGGCAGATGGCCAGCAGGGATTACTGCTCATTTGTTTATATCTCTAAAAATAAAGAAACCAGAAAACTGCACATGTGTGGATTGTGATACCAGGTGTGCCCATCACTATTACCCTCATCCTCCCTTTTCCTATTATTTTTTTTCTTTCTGGTACATGCACTTGTTCTATTTTGTCTCTAAACCAAACTTTGTGGGACAGGAGCTCTCCCTTAGTAGGTGTTTGTATGGTATCCAGCACAATGGGAACTCAGTCTGAATGAAGCCTCTGCATGCTTCTGTAATGCAAATAATGAGAAGCAAAACAGACAGTATTGTAAATGGCACTCATATAGTGCAAATATTAAGTATTTCTTGCCTCATAATGTTTAAAGCCATTGGTCTCATTGGTTCAGATGTCTAAATGAATCTCAGCCTGTTGATTGTGTGCACTTCAAGACAGAGAAGATCCTTGGTGGCCCAAAGGCCTCCAGCCAAATTTAAACAACCTGTGTTTAGTTCTAACTCCTCAGTCTGAGACAGGGAAATGGATCAGCGTTCACTCCCTATCAGTGACCGGGCCACGGAGCTAATGAGCCAACCAGCGGACCAAATTCAGTAATGAATCCTTGTTATGTACCACCTGAGGCTTGTTGTGCATACACTAAGAAATCTGAGACTGTTGCTTTCTCCTTGTTCCTCTTTGACTTGTCCTCCCTTATTCCCAATGCTTCAGTGGAGGCACAAGCTTATTCCATGGCATCAAGATTGCACATTTTAAAAATAAAAAACTAGTTGTGGGCTTCTAGCAGGTCTGTGTTTTAAGGGTATAAACTTCTCTTATCTTCAGAAGCTGGGTCGTTGGCCAGTTGGTTACTTATCCTCTTGTGGCAAAGTTATTTAAACCTATGGGGGTATCATCTTAGCCTGAAGTATGAGCCTAGTACTCAGAACTCTGTGTATGCCTCCTTTTTTAGCCTCTGTTTAGTTTCCATGAGAATGTTAAACCATAAGGTTTTATTTTTAGTTGCTGCTGTTGCTGAAGGACAAATCAGCAAATTAGTGACACAGTCAATCAATAGAAATTTCATTTTTTTACTACGATAGGCTGAAAAAAGGAAAGTTCTAATGTTTGAGGGTGCAGAGTTGCTGTCTATTCTTTAGTGCATACAGTGTATGGTACTGCGTAAGCAATACCTCTGCTTCTCTTAATCTGCCTCTGTGAGCAGATTTTTGAGAAACTCTGCCTTCTCTGATCTCACCCTCAGTTTTTTGTTTAAATTGCTACTTTGATCAATTTATGTGTGGACTAACCTGACTTGTAGAGCACTTTTCCCCCCCTTATAAATGACATTCCTATGACTGGTTTCAGAGTAGCAGCCATGTTAGTCTGTGTCCGCAAAAAGAACAGGAGGACTTGTGGCACCTTAGAGACTAACAAATTTATTTGAGCATAAGCTTTTGTGAGCTACAGCTCAGTCCTCACAACCTTCCCTGATGCTTTTACTACTGGTTTGTATATTGGTTGCTTGTGCATGTGTGTCCTCTTTTAAACTGTTAACTGGTCTGTGTACTGAAATTTTGTTGTGCAAAGTTTATATGCATTTTTATAGTACCCTATTTAACAAAGAAATCTTTATTTTTGATTTACAGGCTTTATGGGGTTTATTATATAATAGTTCAACATTCTTTTAAGTCATTTTCCAAATAAGTTTAATTTTGTATGCTCAACACAACACAGAGGGTGAAGTGATTTGCTCAGGGTTGCAGTTTCTAATGGTCAGGTACAAGTCACAGGTCTTTACTGTCAGTCCTGTCTTAATCACAGGCTATCCTGTCTCCTTTGACTATTATGACATTTCAAAGGAACCAGTTTTTTCACCACATGGGCAGAGTTTTTCTAATATTAGTCCCTCAGCTCATTTCAGTACATAGTACAAGGGGTGGGAGAGGGGTGGGTGTGTGTATCTCTCGTGTGTGTGTGTGTGTGTGTGTGTGTAAATATACACATACATAAGATATACATATTTTCAAATGATTTTATGTACTATATAACGATTATAAGTGAAATACTGTAGTGTAGGATTTTTCATTAAGAAATATTCATATACCGTGAACAGTAGATGCAACAATTTTTATTCATAGTGAAGATCGGGTTAGTAAAATTGTCCTAATCTATTTTTAAGTGTACAGAAGAAATGAAATGTGAAGCCAGGCCTATTAAGATTGACAGAAGATTGACAGGTGCCAATATAATTGATGAACCTTTGCAACAAGTGAGTTTTAATATAAAATATTTGAATTTTTTTTCTTGTATTGGGTGTGGTATTTTTGTGGCCTTCATGACTAAAATATTTACATGATCCACAAAACGGGTAACTGTGTATGAATTGCAATAATTGAATACTACTTTAATATAAATTGCACAGTGCTAAACCCACTTGAAGACCATTCTAAATAACTCTTAACAATTCCTGTCTCATTTACAGGTTGGAGAGCTCACTTTTAAAATATCAAACATTTTCTGTGTGGAAGACCTGAATTAAATTTTATACTTACATGGTGGCAGAATGTGTTGTTAAATCCTTAATTTTTACTTGAACTGTCTTACTTATTTGGCAGATTTTATTCAAAATGATTAATGTGGACAAATGCAGCATTTTCAGTTTGTCTTTTGAGTAGTGGTTATAGTCAACACAATAATGACTTGCAGATAGAACATTATTCACAATATTTAACAAGAAACAAGTCTAAGAGGTGTTCAGTTGAGCCTCCTTTGACATTTTTGTTTACTTATAGAACAAATATGACACGGGCAGTGGCATTGTAAGTTTCCCTACATTGCCTTGCCTATATGCCTCTACCCTAAGACGAAAGACTAAAGGTTTAAAAGAGTTCATTCAATCACTATAAGTAATCTAATCTTGGTCTTTTTAGTGAAGAAAGCAAAGAGTTAATTATAAGTTTATAACTGTCATAAACGGCATTTAAAGTGATTTATTATAAAATGTTACCGAATTATGTACATTTCACTTTTTAGAGCTTAGCTAAAGCATTGTTTTCTGCCCCCAAAAATGCTGGACATATTTAAAAAATATACTTGCTATAATAAACCTGAGATGCACAGGCTATCCTTCAGGCATCAGATTGCAAATATCTTGAATTCTGAATACAAACTCTCTGCTACAAACCCATAGTTGTTCTATAGCAATATGTTAAATACTCAGAATAAGGTTAAGCCTCTAGCATACCTTTGGTACTACCTACATAATTAACAATGTCATTTTCAGGAGGTTTTTTTTTTTTTTATTTAAGGTGACTTATTTTAAAAATGTTTGTTCTCCCAAAGTAAATTTAATGATAGCTGACATAGCCTAGGTATAACATACATCTCTTCAAAAGTTTTGGATCCTGTGCTTAATATTGAGTAGTGGCAACACAGGAAAAAAGGTGCCTGATTAAAAGTTTAGTTTTTACTTCTTCAAAAAAGTTATAACTGGTTTTCAAACCCCAGTACTAGCTCTCAAACTCTGTACAGCAAATAATTCTTAGAGAGTACTTACTTTATCTATATCCATTCCTCCCTAAAACGCATCTTTTAATGGTACTCTACAACTCACCATTCTCTATCTAAATTAGTACAAATTAGGTATTATGTATAGTACCAAACTAGTATGTTTCAAGATGCAGTTAAAATTGTCATCCTGATCTCTATCATATCAACTATACAATTTATGAGCGTGTCTCTAATTTGGCCTTTTTTGCAGAAGGTTGAGAAGGTGAGGGGGCAACTTTGGAATCATTTGGAGTCCTCAAATTCCATGATTTCTTTCTATCTAGCTTTCAGCCAGGGTGTGGAGCATTTTCTCTAACTCCTTCTTTCCCCATCAATCCCTGCCCCCAGAATACTTTTGATTCTGGAGGGATGACCTATGGTGCTCCTTCCAAATTGCCTTTTTTAAAAAAAAAAAAAAAGTTCCTTCTCTGTGAATATCTCCAGGACTTACCTCTACTTCGGCTCATAGTCATCTCAAACAGAAAAAGTGAATTTGATGCTATTGTGTGTTTCAGTCCTGCTCAGAATCTTCATTTTTTTTTTTTTTTTTATTGCTTGGGAAGTCTTCTGAACCACAGAACAGGCACTAGAGTTGTTTGTCTTCAGATTCAGGAAGGCAGCACTTAATCTGTTTACACTCTGTTCTATTTGGAAGTTATCTTTGCAACTATGTAGGCTTAGAAACTTTTTCAATTTTAAAAAAAAGCTCAAATTCTTTGTAAAGTTACTTAGTTCACCTTCATTCCCCTATATCCTTTATAGGAGCTGATAAATGAAACTTAATCCCTATCTTTCTCAGCTGTTGACTGACCATGGAGAAGTTCACTTGCAACAAAGCACAGTCAGGAAAAATTCACAACTTGGATTCTTTGTATGCCAAATCACTAAGTACTCTCAGAATTCTATTCCCAATGCTTAGCTTTCCATAGACAGCAAGGATTGTGTGCAACAGATAAATTGTATATCCTTCTGCCTCCTCTCTCTGATCTCCTTGCAAAATTCAGACTAAGCAAATTGCAGTTGAAGCACTCTTCAGTAATTCAGAAAGCTGCTTAGAAGGGAAAACTTAAGTGAGAGCTATTACCACCCTCACATGTACCTAACAGTTCTCAAATGTTGAGCCCAGGCTCAAGGCTGTCTTCACTTCCCCTTTCCATTGTCTGAGAGATGTTTTTATATCTATATTAAACCCTACTAAAAGTGTGTCTGTGTGTGTGTGTGTGGGGGGGGGGGGGGAGGAAGAGGTTTTACAAGATTAGTTGTGACCCTGGAATACTCATTTTGACATGGTATTTATTGCCAGCTTGCTGTGTTTTTATATATGTAAAGTAGGTGTCAGAATGTGATTGTTGTGGCTATGAAAATAGTTCTTGAATGATGATGCATTTATTAAAAATTATACTTGAATATTTCATAATATTTGTATTTATAGTTAAGGCTAAGATTTTGTCACGGATATTTTTAGTAAAAGTCATGGACGGGTCTCAGGCAAGAATGAAAAAGTCACAGAAGCCCGTGACCTGTCCCTGATGTTTACTAAAAATATCCATGATAAAATGAGGAGCCTGGGCAGCTGCAGGTAGGCTGGGAGCTCCAGGGTCCCCCTCTGCTGGCGGCTCCCAACTCCGGGGGTTCCCCCTGCTGCCAGGGAGGCTGGGAGCTCCGGGGGTCCCTCCTGTCGAAGAGCTGCGGCGGTCCCCCCTGCCGTCTGTGGTGGCAGAGAGCTCTGGGGGCCCCCTGCTGCCTGCAGTTTCTGGGAGTGGCAGGAGGTCGCCTGCCAGCAGGGGACCCTGTAGCTCCCAGCTGGGGGTGGTTGAAGTCTCGGAGGTCTTTGGAACTCACGGAATCTATGATTTCTGTGACCTCCATGACTAAATCGCAGCCTTATTTATAGTTTATGGATGTAGTTTGACTCCTGGCAATCTATCTCCTTTGTAAAAGTGCAAGGAGTCAATAAACTACAGTATAGAACTAGACCATTAAAAAGAATGGTGGCGGCTGCTCAGCATAAGTAAAGTAGTGTGAGCTTTGCAAGAGAGACAAATGGATTGCCACCTTTGTTACTGTGTTTTTTCATGCAAAATCCATTACTTGCTATGAGTGCAGAGCTGATAGTATAAAAAGAGGAAACTTGCCAGTTTTTCACTCTTTAAATTTCTTGTTGAAATTGATATTCTCCCCATTGACACAATTTTTGCTATGATGATGCAGGGCAAAATCATACACTTTAGTACATGTTAAATCTTGTGCACTTGCCAAGTACTCCCACTAAGCATTATATGAAGATTTAAAGATTACAGTATGTCACGTTGTCTGTAGTGGCTCACAACCATAAGTGCTTACCTCTGGGCAGACACCACAAATTGGTGGTATGTTCTATAATTAGATTTTACCAAGCCAGTAACAAATGTGAACTCTTGGATCACTATATCAGTCTTACCATGGAGTCACAGGTTTCAGAGTAGCAGCTGTGTTAGTCTGTATTTGCAAAAAGAAAAGGAGTACTTGTGGCACCTTAGAGACTAACCAATTTATTTGAGCATAAGCTTTCATGAACTACAGCTCACTTCATCGGATGCATTCAGTATAAAATACAGTGGGGAGATTTATATACATAGAGAATATGAAACCGTACATGTTGTAACGAGAGTGATCACTTAAGGTGAGCTATTACCAGCGAGGAGGGGGGAACCTTTTGTAGTGGTAATCAAGGTTGGCCATTTCTAGCAGTTTACAAGAATGTCTGAGGAACAGTGTGGGGTGGGGAACACCCAGTCGGAGAACACTTCAATCTCCTTGGTCACTGGATTACAGACCTAAAAGTGGCAATTCTTCAACAAAAAACCTTCAAAAACAGACTCCAACAAGAGACTGCTGAATTGGAATTAGTTTGCAAACTGGATACAATTAACTTAAACTTTAATAGAGACTGGGAGTGGATGGGTCATTACACAAAGTAAAACTATTTCTCCATGTTTATTCCTCCCCACCCCCCCACCCCTCGCTGTTCCTCAGACGCTCTTGTCAACTGCTGGAAATGGCCCACTTTTATTATCACTACAAAAGGTTTCTCCCCACCCCCCCCACCCCCGCTGGTAATAGCTCACCTTAAGTGATCGCGCTCCTTACAGTATGTATGGTTACACCCATTGTTTCATGTTCTCTCTATATATAAATCTCCCCACTGTATTTTCCACTGAATGCATCCAATGAAGTGAGCTGTAGCTCACGAAAGCTTGTGCTCAAATAAATTTGTTAGTCTCTAAGGTGCCACAAGTACTCCTTTTCTTCAAGGAGTCACAGTGATGGACGGTGGAGTCACTTCTTAACCTGGAGAGTCTATCTTGCCACCAAGACAAACTCAACTTACTGATAAATGGTCACTTACACCAAAAAATCACACAATATTTCAGTTGCTTCCAATCTCAAGAGACCAGTCACTTACCCCAGATCAAATGGTACCATAGATATTATACCAAAGACAAAGCTTGTAGCCAATCCTGTAGTAAACAATCTGAAGTTTTATTAACTAGGGAAGAGAAAGAAGAGGGGTGTGCGTGTGTATATATATATATATGTGTGTGTGTGTGTATATACACACAAAGCAAGCAAATATGCACAAATGAGTTGCAATCTAAATTCTAAGAGTGACAGAGTTGTCGTGATCTGTCAATTCAAAGTGTCATTCAGGGCAAACCCAGGGGCAGCCCCTGGGGATCTCTGGCTGCAGTTTGGTGTCTCCGGCCATGTGAGTGTTCAAACCGCAGAAATGAAAAATCTTCACATCAGCGATTTTTATTTCTCTCCTCCAGCATTCAAAGCAATGGGATGAGTCCTTCTGTATGTACTTCTCCATGGTGGATGAAAGCTTTTTAATGGCTCAGTTAAATTTTGATTGTTGTCCTTGGTGGGCAGTTGGGGGATGGAATTCCCATGCTTGGGTTCACAAGTTCAGAGCAAACATTTAGAGAGTTATAAAGTAAAACTTACATATTTTCTTATTGCATGGAATGTGGACATTAGAAGTAAGATTAATGCATACAGCAATTTACAATCATTTAATAATCTAAACATTAAATACATTCTTATAAGACTAATACCTATTTTAAGCAAAACTAACATAGAGCTGAACTGGTCTGGTCTCCAGCTATGAGTTTTTCAGTTCTTAGCTAATGCCTGCAGTCTTGGCAAGAGCCTCATCTGCCAGCATCACACCATGCCTTTAACCATGTCTACAACACACAGGTCATAGAGAACAAGAGTTATGATTTGCAGATTAAATATTTCTCCACCTTTCTGCAACCATAGGGCATGGTACTTATATGTCTGAGCCACAGCTATAATAGTGATGATTAGAGGCTGTGGTTTGCACATCCTTCCTTTTTGCGGGCAGTAGATCTCTGTAGTTGGTAAATCCACTGTGGGAACATCTCAACACCCCATTGCTCAAACAATATGGAGAGAGTAGCATTTTAGTTGCAAGGAATTGTGGAGTCCTGCTGCATAGCTTCTCTGCTTATCATTCCCCCAAGCCAAGCAGTACAATGGTGTTTCACTGTGTTTGGGGCCTACCACAACTGCAGGAAGTCTGAGAATTTCATGTAGTGGTGAGTAAATTTGCATAGTCTAAGGTATGTTTCATGTCTGTATAAGCATAACAATATATTGGTAAAAGCAAAGATTTCAGGGATTGTTTTTTGATGCTCAGCCTTGTCTCTGTATGTTTTGAAAGATGCCTTGGAGTTTTCACCATTGTAACAATAGAGAAGGGTGAATGTTAGTCAACAGTAGAGAGACTGAGTTAAACATAAACAACGTTGAGGTTAAGTTATCTGTATAGCGGTGTCTCAATCACCGTGATGTAAAGGATATGAGAGAGCATTCTTTATCATATGAACTTTAAATGACACAGCTATTGCATCTTCACACGCTAAAAGATATTTTGTATCCTTTTTTTAAATTTTAGGTAATCCAGTTTTCACTGAGGGACTATGTCCAGTACTGGTATTATACACTAAGTGATGATGAATCCTTTCTTCTTGAAATCAGGCAGGCTCTTCAAAATGCACTCATTCAGTTTTCTACTAGGTAAGACAATTTGTGTTTCTATAAACATGCGTTTAAGCCAGTACAAAATATCATCGGTAGATTGCAGTATAACAGCTGAAGTTTTAAAAAAAATATACCGATGCATACCGTGGAAACTGCAGCAGACTTTATATATACACAGAGAATATGAAACAATACCTCCTCCCACCCCATTGTCCTGCTGGTAATAGCTTATCTAAAGTGATCATCAGGTTGGGCCATTTCCAGCACAAATCCAGGTTTTCTCATCCTCCACCCCCCACACAAATTCACTCTCCTGCTGGTGATAGCCCATCCAAAGTGACAACTCTTTACACAATGTGCATGATAATCAAGTTGGGCCATTTCCTGCACAAATCCAGGTTTTCTCACATCCCCCCACCCCCATACACACACAAACTCACTCTCCTGCTGGTAATAGCTCATCCAAACTGACCACTCTCCAAGTTTAAATCCAAGTTAAACCAGAACATCTGGGGGGGGGGGGTAGGAAAAAACGAGGAAATAGGCTACCTTGCATAATGACTTAGCCACTCCCAGTCTCTATTTAAGCCTAAATTAATAGTATCCAATTTGCAAATGAATTCCAATTCAGCAGTTTCTCGCTGGAGTCTGGATTTGAAGTTTTTTTGTTTTAAGATAGCGACCTTCATGTCTGTGATTGCGTGACCAGAGAGATTGAAGTGTTCTCCAACTGGTTTATGAATGTTATAATTCTTGACATCTGATTTGTGTCCATTTATTCTTTTACGTAGGGACTGTCCAGTTTGACCAATGTACATGGCAGAGGGGCATTGCTGGCACATGATGGCATATATCACATTGGTGGATGTGCAGGTGAACGAGCCTCTGATAGTGTGGCTGATGTTATTAGGCCCTGTGATGGTGTCCCCTGAATAGATATGTGGGCACAATTGGCAACGGGCTTTGTTGCAAGGATAAGTTCCTGGGTTAGTGGTTCTGTTGTGTGGTATGTGGTGTTGGTGAGTATTTGCTTCAGGTTGCGGGGCTGTCTGTAGGCAAGGACTGGCCTGTCTCCCAAGATTTGTGAGAGTGTTGGGTCATCCTTTAGGATAGGTTGTAGATCCTTAATAATGCGTTGGAGGGGTTTTAGTTGGGGGCTGAAGGTGACAGCTAGTGGTGTTCTGTTATTTTCTTAGTTAGGCCTGTCCTGTAGTAGGTAACTTCTGGGAACTCTTCTGGCTCTATCAATCTGTTTCTTTACTTCTGCAGGTGGGTATTGTAGTTGTAAGAAAGCTTGACAGAGATCTTGTAGGTGTTTGTCTCTGTCTGAGGGGTTGGAGCAAATGCGGTTGTATCGCAGAGCTTGGCTGTAGACGATGGATCGTGTGGTGTGGGAGGCATGCAGGTAGGAATAGCGGTCAGTAGGTTTCCGGTATAGGGTGGTGTTTATGTGACCATTGTTTATTAGCACTGTAGTGTCCAGGAAGTGGATCTCTTGTGTGGACTGGACCAGGCTGAGGTTGGTGGTGGGATGGAAATTGTTGAAATCATGGTGGAATTCCTCAAGGGCTTCTTTTCCATGGGTCCAGATGATGAAGATGTCATCAATATAGCGCAAGTAGAGTAGGGGCTTTAGGGGACGAGAGCTGAGGAAGCGTTGTTCTAAATCAGCCATAAAAATGTTGGCATACTGTGGGGCCATGTGGGTACCCATAGCAGTGCCGCTGATCTGAAGGTATACATTGTCCCCAAATGTGAAATAGTTATGGGTAAGGACAAAGTCACAAAGTTCAGCCACCAGGTTAGCTGTGACATTATCGGGGATAGTGTTCTTGACGGCTTGTAGTCCATCTTTGTGTGGAAAGTTGGTGTAGAGGGCTTCTACATCCATAGTGGCCAGGATGGTGTTATCAGGAAGATCACCGATGGATTGAAGTTTCCTCAGGAAGTCAGTGGTGTCTCGAAGGTAGCTGGGAGTGCTGGTAGCGTAGGGCCTGAGGAGGGAGTCTACATAGCCAGACAATCCTGCTGTCAGGGTGCCAATGCCTGAGATAATGGGGCGCCCAGGATTTCCAGGTTTATGGATCTTGGGTAGTAGATAGAATATCCCAGGTCGGGGTTCCAGGGGTGTGTCTGTGCGGATTTGATCTTGTGCTTTTTCAGGAAGTTTCTTGAGCAAATGCTGTAGTTGCTTTTGGTAACTCTCAGTGGGATCATAGGGTAATGGCTTGTAGAAACTCGTGTTGGAGAGCTGCCGAGCAGCCTCTTGTTCATATTCCGACCTATTCATGATGACAACAGCACCTCCTTTGTCAGCCTTTTTGATTATGATGTCAGAGTTGTTTCTGAGGCTGTGGAGGGCATTGCGTTCCGCATGGCTGAGGTTATGGGGCAAGTGATGCTGCTTTTCCACAATTTCAGCCCGTGCACGTCGGCGGAAGCACTCTATGTAGAAGTCCAGTCTGCTGTTTCGACTTTCAGTAGGAGTCCACCTAGAATCCCTCTTTCTGTAGTGTTGGTAGGGAGACCTCTGTGGATTAGTATGTTGTTCAGAGGTATTTTGGAAATATTCCTTGAGTCGGAGACATCGAAAATAGGATTCTAGGTCACCACAGAACTGTATCATGTTCGTGGGGGTGGAGGGGCAGAAGGAGAGGCCCCGAGATAGAACAGCTGCTTCTGCTGGGCTGAGAGTATAGTTGGATAGGTTAACAATATTGCTAGGTGGGTTGAGGGAACCATTGCTGTGGCCCCTTGTAGCATGTAGTAGTTTAGAAAGTTTAGTGTCCTTTTTCTTTTGTAGAGAAGCAAAGTGTGCGTTGTAAATGGCTTGTCTAGTTTTAGTAAAATCCAGCCACGAGGAAGTTTGTGTGGAAGGTTGTTTTTTTATGAGAGTATCCATTTTTGAGAGCTCATTCTTAATCTTTCCCTGTTTGCTGTAGAGGATGTTGATCAGGTGATTCCACAGTTTCTTTGAGAGCGTGTGGCACAAGCTGTCAGCATAGTCTGTGTGGTATGTAGATTGTAATGGATTTTTTACCTTCAGTCCTTTTGGTACGATGTCCATCTGTTTGCATTTGGAAAGGAAGATGATGTCTGTCTGTATCTGTACAAGTTTTTTCATGCAGTTGATAGATTTCCACTCCGTACGGCTAAATGCAGTGCCTTGCATAATGACAGGTTTCAGAGTAACAGCCGTGTTAGTCTGTATTTGCAAAAAGAAAAGGAGTACTTGTGGCACCTTAGAGACTAACCAATTTATTTGAGCATGAGCTTTCGTGAGCTACAGCTCACTTCATCGGATGCATGCCATGGAAACTGCAGCAGACTTTATATATACACAGAGAATATGAAACAATACCTCCTCCCACCCCACTGTCCTGCTGGTAATAGCTTATCTAAAGTGATCATCAGGTTGGGCCATTTCCAGCACAAATCCAGGTTTTCTCACCCTCCACCCCCCCACACACAAATTCACTCTCCTGCTGGTGATAGCCCTACCAGCAGGAGAGTGAGTTTGTGTGTGTATGGGGGGGGGGGGGATGTGAGAAAACCTGGATTTGTGCAGGAAATAGCCCAACTTGATTATCATGCACATTGTGTAAAGAGTTGTCACTTTGGATGGGCTATCACCAGCAGGAGAGTGAATTTGTGTGGGGGGGGGGTGGAGGGTGAGAAAACCTGGATTTGTGCTGGAAATGGCCCAACCTGATGATAACTTTAGATAAGCTATTACCAGCAGGACAGTGGGGTGGGAGGAGGTATTGTTTCATATTCTCTGTGTATATATAAAGTCTGCTGCAGTTTCCACGGTATGCATCCGATGAAGTGAGCTGTAGCTCACGAAAGCTCATGCTCAAATAAATTGGTTAGTCTCTAAGGTGCCACAACTACTCCTTTTTATAGAGAATCAAGTGGTAGTGACAGTGATTTGAGGAAAGATTAATATCTGTATTTAATTTGCCTACATTTCAAAAGTAAGGGTTTTATTGCCAGTTACTCCTGGGGGAATTCTGCGCAATTGCACAATGCAGAATTTTACATTGTGCATGCAGAATTTCCTTTCCCCCACAGAAATGGGCTGCAGTGCTGCTAGCCACCATTGGGGCCAGTGGACTCAGCAGAGCCCAGCTTGCATATAGAAGACACTGCTGTGGGGAGGGAGAGGGAGCTAGAGGGTTCCTGGCTGCTGTAGTTCACAGCATGCCCTGAGGGAAGGAGAGGGTGGTGCGTAGGAAACTGTGTAAGCTTGGGACTGAGCATCAGGCTATTTCTCCCTCTGGATCCCTGCGCTCTGAGGGGGAGGGGAACGGGTGTCTGGGCAAGGGCGGGGGTGCCCACAGCTGGGCTTTGCGGAGGAGGGGTGCAGGTATCTCGGCTGGGGAACCCCAGCAGTTGGACTCTAGGGAGGAGGTGGTTCGGGTGTATTGGGGGTTCAGGTGGGCTTTGCGGGGGTGGGGTTGTGTGTGTCTGCCCCCACGGCTGGGCTGTTGGGGGGAGAAGGGGGAAGAGAAACAGGAACTGGGTTGTCATAGGGGTTTCTTTAACTCTCTACTCCTGGGGGAAATTTTGAGTGTGTCTGTATTGTTACAGACATACTTGCTGACAGGTATTTTTAAATAAATTATCAAAATAATTGAAACTGGCATGATTATGTAATGTTGTTTTGTCAAAATTTGCAGAATTTTAAAATATTGTGCACAGAATTTTTAATTTTTTTGGCACATAATGCCCACAGGAGTAGCCAATGGAGGTGAAAAATAATGTAGGGTGAACAGTGGGATGGAACTAGAATAATGGGTGAAATAGATGCGGAAAATTAGTCTTAATATCAAGAAGACGTCTTACCATTGAAATCTGTTAGGCTATAAGATAGTGGAAACTTGCAAATGCTGTCACTTGGGACGCTTAAAACCAGACTAAACAACACGGGAGGCTGTGTACTGTGGGAAATAATCCTGCATTTGCAGGAGATGGATTGCAGTTTGCTTCCATCTTTTAACTACTATGATTCTGTGCAATTACTTAATTGGTTTATTTTTACAGGGAGGGAAAAAATTCACAGATTTTTGAGCGCTATTTGGCTATAGGCAAAAAATGTAACAGCTTATAGGAGTGCTAATTAATTAGTTATGACTAGATTGACCTGCTTTGACGTTAAAGTAGAACTTGCTGTCCTTGTAAGATTGAGAAGATTGCATTTATTCATTTCTTATCTTTAAGAACTTTATTTCATAGAATTGGTGCAAAGCCATCAATAGGCTGTAACTCAAAAAAAAAAAAAAAAAAAAAAAGGCTGCTCAAGTTTGTTACAGTGGTTATAGCTTGGTATATAGCTGTTCTGTAGGTAGGTGGATGATTTTTTGGCATAATTCTTTTTCTTCTTGGGAGATGCTTGTCAGAGGAATTAGGTAAGGCTGCCACCTAATGTTCTTTGTTTGATTATTAGGTACTTACTACAAGTGAACAATTTGGCTGCTGAGTCATAGCTTTGTTATACTCTTCAAGGTGTAATGCTTTCTATTCATATTTTCCCCCCAGTTCATGCTTCTAGACTAGACTTTGCTGTAGGCTCAACCATTTGTAAAGTTTCTTGCCTATCTTGGTGGGAAAGCTGTTCAGAAACCAAGGTGGTTTTACTTAAGAGTGTTGTAGTGGGGCCCTTTTAGGCAGAGTAGGTACCAAAGTAGTTTACTTTTGCTCTTTCAGTTAAGAAAGAACCCGTACTGGGAATGCCTAGCGAGGAGGAGCTGTGATTGCCTACCTCCTGCTTTACTAAAAGCAAAAGGGAGGAACTTCCTTCAGTCTACACAATTAGAAAGTGTTTTTTTCCCTAAGAGCACTAATGAAATGTTAATACATAAATATCATAAAATGGTGGCTGCTATTTTACCAAATGTATAATATGTCAGCAATATAACTGGCTCCCTCACAGTTCATGTGATTTTTTTTTTAAATGATTGCTTGTTTATAATATTGAACTTGCTTATAGCTAATGTGATTTCTAATATGATTACATATTGCAAGGTGTGAGAAGAAAATAATTTGGCAACATATTTTTCACAAGTAATGTCACAGATCTGTCTGAGAGGTCTATTAGTATTACACTGAGACACAGTACAAATGTTCAACCTTTGTTTTCTTATGCTTAGTACAATTTATGAAAAATGCAAATATGCTCATTTTTAACGGTCTGATGCAAATGTTGAAATTACTGTTGTACATTATACGTTATAGTTGATTTTGTAAATTCATTTATAGCATGTAAGAAATCCTACATTATTTAAGGTTTTTCTTGTCCTCCGTGTGTGGTGTTTTTGTTGATATAAAGCTTTCTAGTGTTGTACAATCAATCAATCTAAACATGGAAACATGTTTGAGTGTGTAGCCTTCTGTAGATCTTCCTGAGCTGATAAGTTACAGCAGGACCATACTGTTGATTGTTCATATAGTAATTGTATAGGCTTTCAGAAATGTAATACCAAATTATAATTCTCATGTCCTTAGATAACTACTGTTTACAATAGCATTAAAATAAATTAGTGTTCTGCTTTAAACATTTCTGTTGATGTATACTCTATTTTCTGTAAGATCAAAAGAAATGGACTGGCAGCCTTATTTCACCACACGACTTGTTGATGATTTTGCCACTCATCTTCGAGTATTCAGAAAAGCTCAACAAAGGATAACAGAAAAAGATGATCAAATGAAAGGTATTGCCATAATTTAAAATGCATTTGACTTTTTTGTTGTTGACCCTGCATAGCAAATTTCTCTATTCTATTTCTCTATTCACTTCATCCAAACGCTTTTTTTATTTGTATTCAATTACTGGTGACTTACAAAAGAGTCTTTCGTGTACACAAATATCTTCTAATGTCTTTTGTGTAGGTACAGCAGAAGACCTTGTAGATACATTCTTTAAGGTTGAAGTTGAAATGGAGAAGGAAGTCTGTCGTGATCTGGTCTGCACTTCTTCCAAAGATGAAGAAGGTTTTTCTAATGATTTTCTAAATGTTGTGTTGCTACATTAAGTTATGTTAGAAATGTTAGTTACAGCATCAGCCAATAACATGGAAGAGATTCAAAGCTAAGCTGGTAACTTTATTGCAACCAGTTATGACGTGATATTTCATATATTTCTTGATTGGTGCATATCAGTATTGTACTTTTAGTGGCAGTGACAATATATATAATGAGGGCTGAAAGAATTTGACGGAAATGTGACTGTATTCAATTTCATGGTATCCCTTTATAGGTGGTGGTGGGAGGAGGGAGAGGCTAGTTAATTCTACATCTAATATCAGACCATCATCTGATTGAGGAAACAAGGATCTGTTTTGTTTAAAAAAAAATAAAAAATGAATAATAGTTTCAAGAAATTTTATGCTATTAATAGTACAGTTACTGCCTGATCTCCCTGGGCAATTTATTCCAGTGCTTAACTATCCTGACAATTAGGAAGTTTTTCCTAATGTCCAACCTAAGCCTCCCTTGCTGCAATTTAAGCCCATTGCTTCTTGTGCTATCCTCAGAGGTTAACAAGAACAGTTTACCTCCCTCCTCCTTGTAACAACCCTTTATGTACTTGAAAACTGTTATCATGTCCTGCCCTCAGTCTTCTGTTCTCCTGCCTAAATGAAACCAGTTTTTAAAATTTTTCCTCCTAGGTTGTGTTTCTAGACTTTTAATCATTTTTGTTGCTCTTCTCTGGGCTTTCTCCAGATTCCCCACATCTTTCCAGAAATGTGGCACCCAGAACTGGGCACAATACTCCAGTTGAGGCTATATCAGCATTGAATAGATTCTTGTGTCTTGCTTACAACACTCCTGCTAATACATCCCAGAATGTTTGCTTTTTTTGCAACAGTGTTACACTGTTGACCTGTATTTAGCTTGTGATCCACTGTGACCCGCAGATCCCTTTCTGCAGTACTCCTTCATAGGCAGTGATTTTCCATTTCGTATGTGTGCAACTGATTGTTCCTTCCTAAGTGGAGTACTTTGCATTTGTCCTATTTACTTCAGACCATTTCTCCAGTTTGTCCAGATCATTTTGAATTTTAATCCTATCCTCTAAAGCAGTTTTGTATCATCCACAAGCGTAGTAAGTGTACTCTCTCTATGCTGTTATATAAATCATTGATGAAGATGTTGAACAGAACTGGACCCAGAACTGATCCTTGTGGAACCCCACTCTATATGCCCTTCCAGATTGGCTGTGAACCACTGATAACTACTCTCTGGGAATGGTTTTCCAACCAGTTATGAGTAGTTCCATCTAGGCCAGCCGTCCCCAAACTTTTGAGGGTTGCGTCTCCCCGGAGCTGGGGCCGGGAATGGGGCTGCAGCTGGGGTGGAGTGAGGGGGATGGGAGTAAGAGGGTTGCAGCTGGGAGCGGGTCTGAGGCCGGGGCTGCGGTCAGGTGCAGCTCCACTCCTGGCCTTGCCTCCAGCCTTGGTCCTGGGCTGGGAATGGAGCCATGGCCAGTGGCGGAGGTTGGGGGCTGGCGTGGGGCCAGGAGCGGAGCTGCGCTGCGTTTGGGTGTGAGGCCAGGCGTGAGGTCGGGAGGCAGGAATGCGGCTGCAAATGTAGAGAGGCTGGGTGGTGCTCCCTCCCCGCCGTGCACCTATGGGCATTGCTCCCCGCCCCCCAAAGGGGTGCGTGCCGCACACTTTGGGGACCTCTGATCTAGGTTGTATTTCCTTAGTTTGTTTATGAGATGGTCTTGAGAGACTGTATCAAAAGCCTTACTAAAGTCAAGCTATACCACATCTACTGCTCTCTCCCCTCTTCCCCCCTGGCGACAAGACTTGTTACCCTGTCAAAGAAAGCTATCAGGTTTGTTTGACATGGTTTTTTCTCTTGACAAATCCATGCTGGCTGTTACTTATCACCTTATTATATTCTAGTGTTTGCAAACTGATTGCTTAATTATTTGCCCCACTATCTTTCTGGATACAGAAGTTAAGATGACTGGTTTGTAATTCCTTGAGTTGTCCTTATTTCCCTTTTTGTAGATTGGCAGTGCTTTTTCCCATTTTCCAGTCCTCTGTAATCTCTCCCGTGTTCCAAGACTTTTTGAAGATAATCTCTAGGTTCAGATACCTCCTCAGTCATCTCCTTGAGTATTCTAGGGTGTATTTCATCGGGCCCTGGTGACTTGAAGACTCTAACTTGTCAAAGTAATTTTTAACTTGTACTTTTCCTGTTTTAGCCTCTGATCCTACCTCATTTTCACTTGCATTCACTTTGTTAGATGTCCAATTGCTACTAATCTGTTTGGTGAAAACTGAAACACAAAAGTCATTTAGCACTTTTGCCATTTCCTCCTCCTCTCCTCCCACATTGAGTAAGGGGCCTACCCTTTCCTTGGTCTTCCTATTGCTTCTAATGTATTTGAAGAATATTTTCTTGTTACCTTTTGTGTGTTTAGGTAGTTTAATCTTGTTTTATGCCTTAGCCTTTCTAATTTTGTCCCTACATACTTGTGTTGTTTGTTTATATTCATTCTTTGTAATTTGATCTAGTTTCTACTTTTTGTAGGACTCGCTTTTGAGTTTCAGATCATTGAATATCTTCTGGTTAAGCCCAGGTGGTCTCTTACCGTACTTCCTATCTTTCCGATAAAGTGGGATAGTTTGCCCTTAATAATGTCTCTTTGAAAAACTGCAAACTCTCTTGAAATGTTTTTCCCCTTAGACTTCCTTCCCATGGGATCTTAATGACCAACTCCCTGAGTTTGCTCAAGTCTGCCTTCTTGAAATCCATTATCTTTATTGTTCTGTTTTCCCTGATTCCATTGCTTAGAATCGTAAATGCTACCATTTCATGTTTGCTTTCACTCAAGCTGCCTTCCACTTTCAAATTCTCAACCAGTTCCTCCCTATTTGTCAAAATCAAATCTAGAACAGCCTCTCCCTTAGTAGCTTTCTCCACCTTCTGAAATAAAAAAAAAATGTCTCCAATACATTCCAGGAACTTGTTGGATGATCTGTGCCCTGCTGCATTATTTTCCCGACAGATGTCTGAGTAGTTGAAGTCCCCCATCAACACCAAGTCCTGTGCTTTAGATGATTTTGTTAGTTTTTTTTTTTTTAAAAACAAATCATCCACCTCTTCTTCCTGGTTAGGTGGTCTGTAGTAGACACCTACCATGAAATCACCCTTGTTTTTTACCCCTTTTATCCTTACCCAGAGACTGTCAATAAGTCTGTCTTCTATTTCCATCTCAAACTCAGTCGGAGTGTGTATATTTTTGATATATAAGGCAACACCTCCTCCCTTTTTTCCTGCCTGTCTTTCCTGAGCAAGCTGTACCCTTCTATACCAATATTCCAGTCATGTATATTAATCTGTGATGCCAACTTGTTATACCAATAAAATAAAAAACAGCAGGATCTTATTAAAGGGGAAAAGGCAAAATGCCAAATTTATTGTGAATACAGAAAGAATC
Organism: Lepidochelys olivacea; assembly: GCF_965140295.1. NCBI lineage: Eukaryota > Metazoa > Chordata > Testudines > Cheloniidae > Lepidochelys > Lepidochelys olivacea. The sequence goes on from NC_140412.1 coordinate 213,993,562, forward strand.
ATAGTAAGCAGTTAGTTATAGCTATAACATTCCATTCAATTTCATATTTATTCACGCATTCATTCATACACACACGCACACACAGGTTCTGCAAGGTTGTTATGCTAGTTACCAGCCTTAGAGTTGCTTGTGCCAAGCCACTGGTCAGGTGGCCTGGACACGAGGATGGAGCAGGGCCTTGTCAGATGCACATCTGACGCTTTTGGAGGTTGGTTTGCAGAATCAGACCTCAAAGTTCTGAGTTTCTAGAGTCCATTTTTATAGGAATTTCTTCCTATGCCAGTCTATGGGAATTGCTTCATCATGCTGTTGCTGAATCAATCAGCAGATGGCACATTCCTGACTGCTCCGTGCTGCCAGATGTTATCTTGTTCTTCGGTTCTCCCATTCTTGAGGCTGTTGGGTGGATTCCTGTCTGCCCGCTGGGGGTCCTCTGGTTGTTTCCACTTGACGCCTTCTTCAGCTGATAGACACTGGATTCTTAGGCTGGCACCTCCCTGATCATTCAGTTATTATCCACACCAAGCATCCATCCACAAACATCCTCTATCTCTATTTTAATCACAATTGTTAACAAAGCGAGATAAATACAACAAAAGGGTGGGGAGTCTCTGTGTGCTGTTTCTGTTGTTACAAAGTATTTCTTTGAGAACAGACTCTGTCTTAGGATGTACTAACACAATTAGCAGCTTGTAAGTTGCACACAGAGAGGGAGAGAAACAGTACCAAAAACCAAGAAACCTCTTAATTAGTAATACCCTGGAATTTAAACTGTGGGGAATCAAACTCATTTGTGATTTTAATACAGAACTTTTAATATGATCCAACAAACCGTGTTTATTAACTAGCATTTCAAATTCTTCCTGCTTATTTCCCATACTTCTTGCATTAATATATAGACATCTAAGATACTGATTTGATTTCCCTGCATGTTATCTCCTGTCTCTCCCTTATCCCTGCTATAATGGCTCATGATCTCCCCCAGATTCCAACCCTTCTCCCAGGTCTCCGTGTTTTTTGACTTACCTGTGGGTTTTTATCACCTGCCCCCATCGAACTTCGTTTAAAGCCCTCCTCACTAGGTTAGCCAGTCTGTATCCAAATAAGCTCTTCCCCTTCCTCGATAAGCAGATCCCATCTCTGCTTAGCAGCCCTTCTTCCCAGAACAGCATCTCATGGTCAAGGAAGCCTAAGCCCTTCTGTCAACTCCATCCTCGCAGCCAGGCATTCTCTTCCAGGTTCACGTCTCTGCTCTGTCTGATTCAGAGCAGGGGGTTGAATCAGGGTGTCCCCACATGAGTGGTCCTGACCACTGGATCATTAGCTATTCTGGGTCTTTCTCTCATATCCTGGACCTGACAAACTTCCCAACAAAAGTTTAATGGAAACTGATTCATTCCTGCGAAGAGTTTGTTTCAGCTAGCTTGCCTTTTCCAACAAAAAATGTTTTGTTTGAAAAAAAATCCTGAAGTGCTCTATGCGTAAGTATGAAAAAAATGCACTGAAGGGGAGTAGCTGCTTCTGTGAAAGTTAAGAGAATGCACACATCCATTCTAGTCAATATATATAAAATCAGTAAAGTCATTTACTGCCTAGATTAAGTCAGTCAGGAATTACTGCATTGTAAGATTTGAAGACAGATACATATCTTCATATAAAATAGAAAAACAAAACTTAAAAGTTTGAGCATCATTGAAAAGTATATTTAATGCTGTCAAATTCAGTCCATAAACTAAAGCTTTTTTTGTTACATGAGAATAATGGGAAGGAACATGTAGTGTTGTCACTACTCTATATTGGATTGATATTTTGTTATTGTTTTTCCCTAGGATTCCTAAGGGATCTGTGTGAGGTGTTACTGTATTTATTGCTACCTCCTGGAGACTTCCAGAACAAGATCATGCGATACTTTGTCAGGGTAAATTTTAGGATTTATATTTCACCCTAAGATTTCCAGTCGTATATAGTATAAAAGAGATTTAGATATAGGTCACTTATTTTATGTGTTGTATAAAATGCAATCATCAGCTATTATATTAATACCAGATGATACTTTTCAACATAATAGGTTAGATACATGTTTCATATGGAGGTGTTGACTTTTTATATGACATTGGTGAACAATTCTAGATGACATTTGTTAGAGATATGAGTGACTTTTGGATGTGCAATAGTCACTGTTAAAAAGTCAATATTTACCTACTGATATCACTCAGTGGTTTGTGTGATACTGTAACTCTGATATACTTAAAATGGAAAATAACTGAGACTGTAGATACTATAGAAGGTAAATGTTTTTCAATGGTCACCATTGTATTCTTGTCCGACTAATACTAAAGTTCTTAAAATCTTATGGGGATGAGTGTTTCATTTGTCGTATTTCTCTAAGGATCCTATTGCGTGGGTCTTAGCCCAAAAAAAGCTTATCCCCAAATAAATTTGTTAGTCTCTAAGGTGCCACAAGGACTCCTCATTGTTTTTGCTGGTACAGACTAACACGGCTACCACTCTGAAACCTGTGATATCTAGGTTGTCTTCCTTGAGGTCAGTTTCTGTACTGGGCACACAGCAGACTAAGAGAGCTAACATTCTTTATTTATCACAAGAATTTACCTTTGGGTGGGGAGAGTGAGTTCTGAGAAATAAATCTAATTTTCTAAATTTTTTGTTTCAGAATTTGTTTTTAAGTTTGTTCTTAATATGCTTGAAGTTTCACTTGTTACTCAAATAGAAGCTTTACGTTGAATTCATAGTAAAATTTGATAGTTTTTTGAGTAAACTATTTGTCATTTTTTAGATACAAAGGACAGATTTCAATTGTATTACATTTCATTTTTCAGGAAATCCTCGCCCGAGGAATTCTTCTTCCATTAATAAACCAGCTCAGTGATCCTGATTATATTAATCAGTATGTCATATGGATGGTAAGCTTTTTAGTGCTTCAGTAGTATTTCAAGAATATTCATCTGTAAGCACATTCCTATTCTCTTTTCCTATGCTCTCTAAGCATGGTTGGTTTAGCGGAAATACAATTTGTAATAGTACATCATTAGAGTAAAAGGGGTAGTGATGCTATCGTTGATGTTGCATAAGAATTCCCATTCTAATCCCCTGCTTTGGTGGTTTTATGACTTTCTCAAACTTTGTTTTTTCAGGATGATAGTTTCTAAGCTTGCTCTCTACCTGCTGGTGAACTTTTAAAAAAAGTTTGAGTAAAAGCTGAGTACAATCAAACTAAGGAGGAAAGTAATTTGTCTTCAAGAATTTATTTTTCATGATTTTTATAGTGAAGTGCAGGGGTCAGCAATGTGTCTGTACACGGACACAAGTGTCTGTGGTAAAAATGTTGAGGACTATGTTAATTTTTCAAAAAAATTGAATGACTGAATGACATAATTGCCCCACCCCATGTCTGTCACTAAGTACGGTAATTTTGTCAAGTGTCCATTGCACAACATGGTGGTGTCGACCCCTGGTAAAATGTTTTGAGAGGTCTAGTTCTGCAGTAGTCAGTATTTCTTGTGGAAATGTCTTAATTAAAAAATGCTTGTGAGAGTTGCATCAAAAATTTAGTTTTGGATTGGAATAGACACGACACATCTTAAATCACACTTTGCACATTCACAATACTTTCCTAATCGTGATGCACAGCTAAGGAAGTCTGCACTTGCACACAACACAGTGAAACATTTAGTTGTGAGCTGATATATAATTTAACATGCATCCTGCTGTGAGGTTAAAGCTGCACAGTTCCTAAGGCTCACAGTAGAGAGGTCACCTAAATTATGCACAAAAGGGCAGAGGTAAAGTGCATATGTAACCTTATACTTTTTGTTTCTTGACTTTTAAGTGTTTAACTGCAACTTTAATGTTCTCAATCATTTTTAATGGAATGAGAGTAGACACATTTTTTATGGAGCGACAGAATTTGGTTGGTGGAAAACTATATTTTTAAGAATTTTGGGAATTGTTTTAGCCTTACATGGAAGATAAAAACAGTAACATTAGATCATAATACTATGATAAAGATGAATTCAGTAACTTATCAGTGATTCTCATAGCATGTCTCCAAATGAAGTAGTTTTCTTAAGGGCTTTAAGAATGACAGATGAAACAAAAACTAACAGCAGTTCAAGTACATTAAAAGCAGTCAGCCTGCAAAACCATCAGTGGGGCCACTGGATGATTGAAATGCTAAAGGAGCACTCAAGGGAGACGGTCGTTGCAGAGAAGCTAAATTAATTCTTTGCATCAGTCTTCACTGCAGAAGATTTGATGGAGATTTCCACACTTGAGCAGTTCTTTTTTGGTGACACATATGAGGAACTGTCCCAGATTGATATATCGTTCAAGGTGGTTTTGGAACAAATTGATAAATTAAACAGTAATAAGTCACTAGAACCAGAAGTAACTCAAATATGAAATTGCGGAACTACTGATTGTGGTATTTAACCTGTTGCTTAAATCAGCCTCTGTACCTGGTGACTGGAGGATAGCTAATGTAACAATGATTTTTAAAGAACGCTAGACGGGCCATCTAGACAATTACAGGCTGGTAAACCTAACTTAAGTACTAAGAAATTGGTTGAAACTATAGTAAAGAACAGAATTATCTGGTACATAGATGAAAACAACATGTTGGAGAAGTCTCACAAAATTAGTCTCTTTTGTAAAGGGAAATCATGCCTCACTAATATATAAGAATTCTTTGAGGGTATCAACTAACATGGACAAGGGTGATCCAGTTGATATAGTGTACGTGGACTTTCATAAAGCCTTTGACAAGGTCCCTCATCAAAGTCTTTTAAGCAAAGATATTAAAAGATGATAAAAGATATTACCTCACTCACCATGTCTCTCTAATAATATGGGACAAACATGGCTACAACACCACTTCATACTTAAGCAAAGTAAGCAGTCATGGAATAAGAAGGAAGGTCCTCTTATGTATCAGTAACTGGTTAAAAGATAGAAAATAAATGATAGGAATAAATGGTCAGTTTTCACAATGGAGAGAGATAAATAGCATAGATATTAGATATATAGATCCTCAAGGATCTATACTGAGATCAGTGCTGTTCAACATATTTATAAAAGATGTAGAAAAGGGGTAAACGGTGAGGATACAAAAGTACACAAAATAGTTAAGTCCAAAGCTGACGTGATGAGTTACAAAGGGATCTCACAAAATTGGGTGACTGGGCAACAAAATGTCAAATGAAATTCAGTGTTGATAAATGCAAAGTAATGCATATTGGAAAACGTAGTCCCAGCTATACATGTAAAATGATGAGGTCTAAATTAGCTGTTACCACTCAAGAAAGAAATCTTGCAGTTATGGTGGATAGTTCTGTGAAAACATCTGCTCAGTGTGAAGTAGCAGTCAAAAAAGCTAACAGAATGTCTGGAATCTTTAGGAAAGGGAAAGATAAGACAGAAAATATCATCATGCCACTATATAAATCAAGGGTACTCTCTATTCCTACTCAAGATTCTCCTGTTTATGCATCGCAGGACTGTATTAGTTATTTTGGCCACAGCGTCACACTGGGAGAGTTCATGTTCAGCTTATTTATCTACCATGACACTAAATTTCTTCAATGGCACTGCTTCCCAAAACATAGTCTGTCACCCTGTAAGTATGGCCTGAATTCTTTGTTCCTAGATACATGCATTTACGTTTAGCTGTATTAAAATACACATTGTTTGCTTGGTAAACTGGATGCAAGCGATCAAGAGTGTTCTGCATTAGTGACCTGTTCTCTTCGTTATTTAGCACTCCCCCAATTTTTGTGTTATCTGCAAACTTTATCAGTGATGATTTTTGTTTTTTTCTGGCAATAGATAAAAAAGTTAAATAGTGTAGGGCCAGGAACTGATCCCTATGGGACCCAACTGAGAAAACATCTGCTCAGTGGTGATGATTTCCCTGTTTACAATTACATTTTGAGACTTATCAGTTAGTCAACTTTTAATTCATAAAATGTATACCATGTTAATTTTATATCATTCTAATTTTTTATCAAAATGTCATGTGGTACAAAGTCAAAGTATGTCAACACTATTACCTTTTTCAATTACATGTATAATCACATTAAAAAAATCAAGTTAGTTTGATGAGATCCATTTTCCATAAACCTATGTTGATTGACATTAATTATATTCTCCTCCTCTAATTCTTTGTTAATCGAATAACGTATCTGCCACTCCATTATCTTGCCCAGAGTTGATGTTAGGCAGAAAGGCCTATATTATAAATTGTCTGAAATCAGACTCTTTCCAAATAAGTATTTCCAGAAAATAAGTAAATGGCATGCTTTCTGAGAAATTTTGATTTGTTTAGATTCCAATCAGGTTAAAAAGATGAATTTCCAATTTCTGAGACCAAAGTTGTGCTCCCCACTTTCTGATAGAGTTAGAAAGCCCATCCATGGGATTTTATTAACTTCAAAATGTTTTTACTCTTGATTATGATGGAAGTTCATGATGGATGTTTGTTCCACTCAGTAAGGTGTCATCTATGAAGACAGACAGCTTTAAATGAAAATCTTCCTGAGCTTGTCTTCCACGCTACACACGTTACACACACACACACACACACAACAATACATTAAAGTTCCAAAGTCACACGCTGAAAAGTTAAGAAATGTCAATATTAAGGTTGCTTGCATATGAATTATGACAGTGTTTAGTTTCATGATCACATACTGTTGTTCTACAGCACCCCACATAGCTCAGTGCACAGAATGGATGGTATTCACACCTATGTAGCTATTCAATATCTTTTTATTTTTTTCAATTATTGAACTCCTTGTTCAATTCATGGTTCCATGCTTCGTTTACTGCATGCTATTCAAAACCTGTGCTTAAGACAGAATTATTAATTTCCTCATGGACTTTTCTGGGGTGCTCATCGCAATAGCATTCAAGTGCATCACAAACATTATTTCATTTCTTTTCACGATACCCTTGTGAGATGAGGTGGTATTACTATCTCCATTTTATAGATGGAGAGTAGCGGCACAAAGAGATTAAGGTCAAAAATAGAATAGCTTGGAATGGAAATTCTGGTTCCCATGGGAATTCTGACACTTTGAAAGATATCGCATTCTGATTCAGAACAAAAATCTGAAATTTCTGGCAAAATGAAAATTAAAAAATGCAATTAGGGACCATCAAGACGTTTTGTTTAGTGTCAAAATGCAACTTTTCAATACTGTCATTTTGTATAGACTTTCTATATTATATTTAGTATTTGAATATAAAATAAAATAATTTTAATATAATAATTTGAAACAAAAAATTAGACCAGCATTGTCAGTTGCAAATTTTTTGCCTTTTTGTTGACAAAAATTTTCAGTCTCGCAAGATGTTTCAATCTAAACTAACTGCATTTTTTCAAAATAATCAACTTCTATTGAAATTTTTTTGATCCACTCTAGTCAAAACTATCCGCTAATTTCGGAGGCCCAGTTTGAGACACCTACAGCCTGATTCTTCTGAAGATGTAGCACTTTATATGTTCAAATCACAGCTCCCATTGACTTCAATTTTGACTATGAGTACTTAGCACTTCTGTTAATCAGGTCCCAGGCTTTCAAGTCCGGCACCTTAAAAATGAAGACCATACAGTTCGTAACAACCTGTGAAAAGTTTGTTTAAATGGCTTGGCCAGCATCACAGAGGAGCCCTGTGGTAGAGGCAGGGATTGAATCAGTTTGTCAAAGGCAGTATTCAACTGCCGTAAGCATTAGACTGCCCATTCTCTGCTTTCATCCCTTCTTTAGGGTTGCTCAACTTATGGTGCGCAGACTGTACATCACCCACCAGAACATTTCATAAGGCCCGCGGCCTGCTTCAACATATACTAATGGCTGATTCATTAGCATTTTGTCATCATGTTTACATCATTCTAGTTTACACAAGTGTGTAAACAGACAATGTTTCTATGTACAGAAATCTGTCTACATACGGAACAAGGGGAACCTAAAATATAAATCAATACAAGTGACTTTAAATCTTATTAAAATATGTAGAATCTGTTTGGCCCACACAGTTTTGCTTAGGTTTGCTAAGGTTGTTTTTAGGTTTATTTGGCCCTCTTGTGTAATAGAGTTGGGCACCACTGCTTCATTCAATATACACCTTCCAAGGCACTTAGCCAGTACATGGGGTTGCCTATCCTTCATGTTCCCCATTGTGTGCTACAAGATGTGAGGGCAGCCTTGCCCCCTGCTTCTCTTGCTTTCCTTGAGCAGGTCCTGTGGGAAGGTACTTCTCTCTCACCCATGGATTTCTGGAGCTTATCGTTGCCTCCCTCATTCCCCGGTACACAAGCTGAGCAGTCTGGAGGCCATCCAGCTGGTCTGTCTGTGAACTGCATCTAGAGAACATCTGTATGCACTCATGCTCCATACCATTCAATTCCTTGCCCTCATGTCCCACCCTGACATTAAGTGGTGGAACCTGCTGCCACCTGTGGAGGGTGGGAAGCCCTCATTGATTCATAGATATTAAGGTCAGAAGGGACCGTTATGATCATCTAGTCCGACCTCCTGCACAATGCAGGCCACAGAATCTCACCCACCACTCCTGCAATAAATCTCCCCCCTATGTCTAAGCTATTGAAGTCCTCAAATCATGGTTTAAAGACTTGAAGGAGCAGAGAATCCTCCAGCAAGTGACCCATGCCGCATGCTACAGAGGAAGGCGAAAAACCTCCAGGGCCTCTTTCAGTCTGCCCTGGAGGAAAATTCCTTCCCGACCCCAAATATGGCCATCAGCTGAACCCTGAGCATATGGGCAAGATTCATTGATTGTTATCCCATCATACCATCTCCTCCATAAGCTTATCAAGTTTAATCTTAAAGCCAGATAGATCTTTTGCTCCCACTGCTTCCCTTGGAAGGCTATTTCAAAACTTCACTCTTCTAATGGTTAGAAACCTTCGTCTAATTTCAAGTCTAAACTTCCCGATGACCAGTTTATATCCATTTGTTTTTGTGTCCACATTGGTACTGAGCTTAAATAATTCCTCTCCCTCTCCAGTATTTATCCCTCTGATATATTTATAGAGAGCAATCATATCTCCCCCAACCTTCTTTTAGTTAGGCTAAAGAAGCCAAGCTCCTCGAGTCTCCTTTCATAAGACAGGTTTTCCATTCCTCGGATCATCCTAGTAGCCCTTCTCTGGACCTGTTCCAGTTTGAATTCATCCTTCTTAAACATGGGAGACCAGAACTGCACACAGTATTCCAGGTGAGGTCTCACCAGTGCCTTGTATAACGGTACTAAAACCTCTTTATCTCTACTGGAAATACCTCGCCCGATCCATCCCAAGACCGCATTAACTTTTTTCATGGCCATATCACATTGGCCGATCATAGTCATCCTGTGATCGACCAATGCTCCAAAGTCCTTCTTCTCCTCCGTTACTTCTAATTGATGCGATCCCAGCTTATAACTAAACTTCTTGTTGTTAATTCCTAAATGCATGACCTTACACTTCTCACTGTTAAATTTCATCCTATTGCTATTACTCCAGTATACAAGGTCATCCAGATCTTCCTGTATGATATCCTGGTCTCTCTCTAAATTGGCAATACCTCCCAGCTTTGTATCATCCGCAAACTTTATTAGCTCACTCCTGCTTTTTGTGCCGAGGTCAGTAATAAAAAGATTAAATAAGATTGGTCCCAAAACTGATCAATGAGGAACTCCACTGGTAACCTCCCTCCAGCCTGACAGTTCACCTTTCAGTAGGACCCGCTGTAGTCTCCTTGTTAACCAATTCCTTATCCACCTTTCAATTTTCATATTGATCCCCATCTTTTCCAATTTAACTAATAATTCCCCATGTAGCACGGTATCAAACGCCTTCCTGAAATCTAGGTAAATTAGATCCACTGCATTTTCTTTGTCTAAAAAAAGCTGTTACTTTCTCAAAGAACGAGATCAGGTTGGTTTGGCACGATCTACCTTTTGTAAAACCATGTTGTATTGTGTACCATTTACCATTGACCTCAATGTCCTTAACTACTTTCTCCTTCAAAATTTTTTCCAAAACCTTGCATACTACAGATGTCAAACTAACAGGCCTGTAGTGACCCGGATCACTTTTTTTTCCTTTTTTAAAAACAGGAACCATGTTAGCAATTCTCCAATCATACGGTACAACCCCTGAGTTTACAGATTCATTAAAAATTCTTGCTAATGGGCTTGCAATTTCATGTTCCAATTCCTTTAATAGTCTTGGATGAAGATTATCCCCCCCGATTTAGTCCCATTAAGCTGTTCGAGTTTCGCTTCTACCTCAGATATGGTAATATCTACCTCCATATCCTCATTCCCATTTGTCATGCTACCATTATCCCTAAAATCCTCTTTAGCCTTATTAAAGACTGAGGCAAAGTATTTGTTTAGATATTGGCCATGCCTGGATTATCCTTACCCTCCACTCCATCCTCAGTGTTTAGCGGTCCCACTTCTTCTTTCTTTGTTTTCTTCTTCTTTATATGGCTATAGAACTTTTTACTATTGGTTTTCATTCCCTTTGTAAGGTCCAACTCTACTTGACTTTTAGCCTGTCTCACTTTATCCCTACATGTTCTGACCTCAGTAAGTAGCTTTCCTTGTTGATCCCTCCCATCTTCCACTCCCTGTATGCTTCCTGCTTTTTCTTAATCACCTCTCTGAGACGCTTGCTCATCCAGCTTGGTCTACAACTCCTGCCTATGAATTTTTTCCCCTTTCTTGGGATGCAGGTTTCCGATAGTTTCTGCAGCTTTGACTTAAAGTAATCCTAGGCTTTCTCTGCCTTTAGATCCATAAGTTCTTCAGTCCAGTCCACTTCCCTAACTAATTTCCTTAATTTTTGAAAGTCAACCCTTTTGAAATCAAAAACCCTAGTTGCAGATTTATTTTTGTTTATCCTTCAGTTCAGTTTGAACTGAATTAGCTCATGATCACTTGAACCAAGGTTGTCCCCTACAACCATTTCTTCTATGAGGTCCTCACTACTCACCAAAACCAAATGTAAAATGGCATCCCCTCTGGTCAGTTCAGCAACTACTTGATGAAGGAATCCATCAGCTATCGCATCTAGGAAAATCTGAGCCCTATTATTATTACTAGCACTCGTCTTCCGGTCTATATCTGGGAAGTTAAAGTCTCCCATAATCACGCAGTTTCCATTAGTATTTACTTCATTAAAAACATTAAAGAGGGCTCTATCCATATCCAAATTAGATCCTGGCGGTCTATAGCACACCCCAAGTACTATCACAGGGGAGGCTCTAATAGTTTTCTTCCCCAATGGGATTTTTGCCCAGATGGACTCTGTCTATCCATTCCATTGCTTCTTATTTCTTTACATTCTACCTCACCACCACCTTTACCTTTATTTCTGTCTTTCCTAAACAGCACATACCCTTCAATACCTGTAGTCCAGTCATGACTACTATTCCACCATGTTTCTATTATCCCTATAATATCTGGTTTCACTTCCTGCACCAGTAGCTCTAGTTCCTCCATTTTGTTACCTAGGCTCCTCACATTGGTGTACAAACATCTTAATTTTTGCTGTTTGGCCTTGCTCACATCCTGTACCCAATTAGGCATGGTCATTCTACAGCCAGTATGACCTATTAGACTGGTATCCACACTACCCTTCCTCCTTATGTCCATTCTCCTACCCATGGCTGTATCCTCTCTTACTTTGTTTTCTTCCCTCTCAGTGCTAAAATCCGGCGTGGAGATTACCTCATGGGCAAGCCTGTACTCCACCCTGGTCCCACGGGCCACTGAGGATATTAGTTGGTGGCTCCTCTGTGCAGCTAATGGCATGGTTCATGTAGTCTCCTGAAACCTGCCCCTTCTGTGTTGTGCCCCAAGGTCTCCTTCTCATCTATGAAAAGTGCATCAGACTGCAGCCCCTCTTCTGACTCCTCCAAAACCTCTTGCTGAGGTTTTGGCTGCATTTTTTCCAGTATCACCTTATATTTGCATGTCCTATCCATGGCTCCACAAAGCCATGAGACCTCCTTATCATCCTCCTCCTGATGCTGCCCAAGATGACCACCTACCAAACTAGGAGGAGCAAACTTGTGGCACCTTGGACTCCACTGAGGAGCAGTGGGTGCTGTCCGGGGTTCTCAGCTCAGTGTCCTCATCTGGATCCCCCGTTTTGACCCTATGACCCTTGCTCCCTTCACTGTTTTTTTTTTTCATTTGTTGTCTCCCTTAAATCTGGGCTCAGTGATTCCTTCCCCTTGGTTGAGTGGATCGGCCTGTAGTTCGGGGGGTTGGGGGGTGTCTAGGCCTCCCCATCCCAGTACCCACAGTGGATGCACACCTTCCAACCTCTGCAGTAATTGTAGCAGGGGTCAAACAGACAACAGTCTCACTTTGCACCCCTGATTCATCCCCAGAGCAGCTCCGTTCTGGGCTCTGAATGATGCAAAGAAACTGTTTAAAAAAAAAAAAGTTGTCATGCAGTTGAAGACTGTATCATAATGCGCACACACAAGAGGGTCAAGTTAAGGTTGTACAGTGAACCTTCATTCTGGCATTTTCTAACTTATGAGTGCTTGACTTTGCAACTTAATAATCTTTTAATATCATTTTTGGGTGATGTCATAGGTAAGGGTATGATTTAATTATGGAGGTCATGGATTCCATGACTTTAATGAACCTCCATGACTTCTTCGGCTTCAGCCTCTACCACAATGTGCTCTTCCCCCCTTTATTTTTAATAAAAGTCACAGACAGGTTGCGGGCTTCGGTGAATTTTTGTTTTGTGCCTGCAGCCTGTCCCTGACATTTACTAAAAATAACAGTGACAAAATCTTAACTTAATAATAGGATTTTAAAAAAGCAAAGTCAAACAGAAATTCCATCATGTCATGTTGACACTCACAGAAGTAATCAACAGGATTGGAACCTTCTGATCTTTAAGATCCTCAGCCACTTGATGTCATGGTGTAACTGATAGTGGTAGTAGTAAGTTGTCGTCTTCTATGTGGAACAGCACTACATGGGGATGGGGTTTGGAGATGTTTGCTCACAGCAGAAGAATGGTGAAACTCAGGAATCTTAGTTTCCATTCCAGGCTCAGGATGGGAGTGTTGCCACAGACTCTCCTCTTTTCTCTTCATTTCTTGTCCCAGTGAGCGCCACTTTCATCACCTTGCCAGCCCCAGTCTCCACTCTTCAGATGTCTCATCTTTGTATCATCCCACTGAACTCCCCATCCCAGTCTTCTCGTCCCGCCAGTCTCAGTTCCCCACGTACTTGGCTCCTTGTCCCCAGACTCCTTGCCTAGCCAGACTCCTGTGTCATTGTCTGCCCCACCCTTTCTGACTCCTTGTCCCAGTCCATGCCCCTCATCCTCCTGCAGGTCTCACTCTTGTCCCCTCCACTTTCTAATCAGGCAGCTTCCTTCTGCATACTGTCTGGGGCCAGCAGAGGGATCATTGACCGCACAGGAGAGAGAGTCTCTCTTGACTCATTTCAAATGTCTGGACTTGGCACAGCAGCTCAGAGCTGCAATTGCAGGGAAAGCCCTGCTTAGTCTCAGGCTAGACCATGTGAGATACTAAGAACTTGCAGTTCAGGGGGAGGGTGAGCTAAGGCACCTTAAGCCACCGTGTTAAAAAAGTCTGGTGACGTTTTCTTTGAAAGTCTCTCCTGCCCCCTCCACTTGCTTTGGAGCAGGGGCTTGAAATTCGTAGGGACAGACATTGTTTTAGGGATGTGCTCTGGGTTGTGTCTGTGAAAGTATGCCTAAATTTGACCAAATTATAAGTCTTGAAAATGAAAGTTTGAGTACACTCAGTAGAGACAACTTGGATTTCAGCAGCTAAGGATTTATTTCTCCATAGACGGCATAATCCTGAGAAAACAGTTTGAATTTCATGGCTGCCATGAACTGTGATGTTTTTAAAGTGATGGCACTATACAGTATATGTTAAATTTACAATTTTCCCTTAATTGTCGATTCCAGTTCACCATGAAGAAGCATACACTATGCATAGATTTTTCTCTTCTGCATAATTTGGGTTGTAAATTTTCCGACTATTTCAGATTCGTGATTCCAATTGTAACTATGAGGCCTTCATGAATGTTATTAAATTAAGTGACAATGTAGGGGAGCTGGAAGCAGTAAGAGATAAGGCTGGAGAAGAACTGCAATATCTTCGATCCTTAGATACAGCAGGAGATGGTTAGTATTTTTATTTTAATGAAGAATTAAAATAAACAAAAGCTAACAAGATTTTTTTTTTTTGGTAATTACAGAAGAGTGTTAAAATGTGAACTCTTACCTTACTAGTGTTAATCGTGAGTGCTATTAAAAATGTTATGTGAAAGATTCAAACCTGAGTTTTCTCTGATGTGCAAGATCCAAGACTGATTGCCTCCATCTGTATTCCCCTTTCTGTGATGGCTGTTATCATGGTTTCTAACAGTAATTATGTGTCTTGATAGGTTTTGTTCTAACTTTCTATGATTTTGTTCTATCTTTTAATAAAAGTCAAATGTCCCCGTTGAAACCTGCCTGACTGGTTCTGACTTTCAGTAGTGGTTCATCTATTGATGATGGACTACTCACAACTTTTTAAATAATAACTGAAAGTTACATTGAGAACGGAAGGAAAAAGACTACTTAACTGCAATTCAGTTCTTTCAGTAGAAATTAAATGTATTCAAAACAAAACCAAACCACTTCACTGTAAATATTGACAGTCATATTCATTCTGGTAGGTGTCCTTACATAAGAACAAAACAAGAAAAATGATATGTATCTTTTAAAAGTGTGTTTAAATTGTTAATATACTTCATCGATTGTTTGATCACTAGTTTGTTTCTACTTAAGTCCTCTTTAGTCTGAGTTATTGTTTTTTTTCTCTAGATATCAATACGATAAAAAATCAGATAAACAGCTTATTATATGTTGTTAAAGTATGTGATTCAAGAATACAGAGGTTGCAGTCAGGAAAAGTAAGTAATACTTTTCTATTAATACTCTTTCTGATGTTTGTTTTAATCATAAATGATAATGTGAAATTGTCGAAGACGTGCTAGCGATTGTCATAAGATCTCTCTAGTTCATTAAGGGAAAAATATGACTATAGCCCTTGAGTTTATACTGTGTAGTATATATACTGACTATATTGAACTGTATACTGAGTAATTATGTAGCTAAAGTTGCACCTTCATACTTCCAATTTTATATGGAAAATTCACCTACCAGAGCTTTTGTTAGAAAATGTTATCCATTATATATATATTATAAATATATAGCTATTATGCTACATATTACTATTGCATATTTCAGATTTATTTTCAAACCTTTAAAAATCTGGAATATATTTTTAAATGATCTTGGTTTTAAACTCTTCCAATTAGAAAAGAACTGAAGTAAGCTGCATAGCTAACTAATGAAGTTAAGAATTAAGAGAACAGTTTCTCTGACACATGAGTTCAGCTTCTCTACATCATCAACTGAATTCCTGCCTCTGATTAGGAAGTTCATGCAACACGCAGCTCAGTCTGGAGGCCCTTAAACCAAGTCCCTGTTTTTCAGCTGTAGGAGTTTATAACGTTACTGCCTATTTATTGGTAGTAGTGTTCTCTTTTGAAGTACAGTTTGTTGTTCAGACTGTCACTTGTTTAAAAGTACCAATGGTATTTTGCACTGCTTGGAAGTTCTTGTGTGTCAGAAATTCGTCCGACTTGCTTCCTCTGGTTTAACAGCCTCTCCAGTTGCCATCTAGTCTCTAGCCTCTAATTATTGTTACGTTTGAGAAACTGCTGACATTCTTACTGTAGCATATCTGACTTTGTCCTGTTTCTTGGGACTACATCAGTTGAGCTTTAAGCTTGGATGGGGCATAAAGATGATGAGGGTTGTGCTTATTGACCAACACAGTACCTAATATGTAGAGCTCTGGTCCATGACTGGGGCCCCTAACACTACTGTAATACAATCAATAAAATAACTAATGGAAGTCAGATATCAATGGAGACAGATCTATATCATATTCTATATCATGTAGTGCTAATGAATTGGCTGCAGAATTTGAGGTGGTTTCAGGTAATTTTTAAGATGGCTCTAATAATTTCTTTAGAAAATATTTCAGAAGGTTGTGATGAACGTTTTCTTATCTACCCACTTCGTGGCCACTTGTGAACAGCTAGGTTTAAAATACTTGCACACAGGAATTCTGGGGCAGGGATAGAATCCAATTCCCTGGAGGGCATGAATCATCTATGCTGTAAACAAACACTGTTATAAGTCATTACACAAACAAAAAATTGTGGAGATAGCAGTGATCCAGTATACTAACATTTTAAAAACCAAACCAAACAAACCCCAAACAGGTTGCTGTAGTTAAAGTAAATCTGTTTACATTATATAAACACTTTTTGGTAGTAATTTAAAAATATAAAAATTAATAAAAAATAATATATTATCAATGCTGTATCCCATATTGTACAGGAAATAGATACTGTGAAACTGGCAGCAAACTTCGGAAAACTTTGCACAGTCCCTCTGGACAACATTCTGGTAGACAATGTTGCACTACAATTTTTTATGGGTAAGAAAATGCTAACTTTGGGGGGGTGGGGGAAGGAAGATTATTTTTCATGAAGTAAGAACATGCCTGTGAACGAATACAAATTTGTGTCGTGTGCCATAACTGTACATGATCCTTTTCGGAGGGAATTGAAACTTAGTCTTTGCCATGACGAGTGTAGGTTAAACTGATATTATTCTTAACTTCATACTTTATGTTGAAGTCAGCTTGAAAGAGTTTTCAGACATAGTGATTTAACTGCAAGACTGATTCAGTGAATGTTTACAGTGGTGTCACTTAAGTTTCTTTTGAGAGATTCTACCGGTCTGAGAGATTCCTTCCCTGTTAAGTAGGGAATATTGCTGGAGCTAGTAACATCTCTTAAATTGAACAAATTTTTTTAATTATGACCATGTTGCTTCAGAGATGACTAGTACCTGCTGATTGTGGTGGGGCACAATTTAAAGGTTCTCTCCACCCTCTCCCCGCAACACTTTGAGTCACATCCCCTCTTACCCTTAGTGGTCCCTCCCTGCAGTTCCCAGCTATCTTGCTGCTGCCTTTTCCCACGGCTGCAGCTTGCAGCTCACCAGCTCCAGAAGCTGCCACACACGAAGGGGGCTCAGCCAGCAAAATCTGGCAGAAATCTGGCGAGGACGGGACATGACCCCACATGCACCCCCATGTGTTGCCTCTGCATTGCCTCATACTCTAGGTAGTCCTATTGAGACTACTTATAGTAGTATCCACTATGCCAGAATTTGGAGGATTGCAGGACTTGTAGAAGGCTCAAAAAATGTCCTTTGTTTAAAAATACTTTTAAAAAGCATTAGAGTTTTAATATCTCTAAAATGTATTCATTTGCAAGAATAAGAATGTCTGTTTTTAGATTGTTGGATTCTGCACTAAATCACAACATTGATAAAGGAGTGAAGTTCATTTACAGGTTCCACATAGTGTCAGTTTATTCTGTTGTGCCCTGACATTGCGAGGATTAAATAAAAGTTAACCTTTAGACTTCTGTGAAGGGACTCAGTTTTACCCCAGGCTCAATTTCCTCTTGGCTCCTACCATGCTGCACACAGTCCTGTTTCATCTCGTATGGCTGTGGCTACAATTAAGATGTGTTCATTTTTTAATATAAAACACAGCCCTACTTCTATACTTTCCTCCAGACTTTGCTTGTTGATCAAATCTTATGAGTATCCTATTAGGCGTGCTGGGGGGTGTTTCTAACAGTGACTCTGTGAGTGTCAATGTTACAGTTTTATCCAAAACCATAATCAAATCCTGAAGCTTATTCCTAATTTAATGTTTCTGACCTAGTTGTTTTTTACATCAGGATGTGTGATTTCTTAAGATTTTTTTTATCCTCACAGGTATAATTACAATAATGATGATTGATTTTGTAGATTACATGCAGCAGACTGGAGGCCAAGCGCATCTCTTCTTCTGGATGACAGTGGAAGGGTACAGGGTTACAGCACAGCAACAGCTGGAGGTGTTACTAAGCCGGCAGAGAGATGGAAAACATCAGACTAATCAAACCAAAGGCCTATTAAGAGCAGCTGCAGTTGGAATTTATGAGCAGTACTTATCAGAGAAGGTAAGAATATTCTTTTTTAAATACTTTACTAATTTTTGAATTCGTAAGTATTTGTGGAATGTTGTTTTAAAATGTACACTGCAGTTTCAGAACTCTTAGCTGAATTTAGAACAATCAGAAGCTAACTTCCTGTGAAATAGATTTGGTGAAAAACTTGTTACAAGAAAACAGATGCATTGCAGTTGATACCTGAATGATTTCACTTGCATCAAGCTTAGGGTAAATAGTTCTTGCTAGCAGGTCTATAAAACGCAATGCATATAAAGTACTCAAAAGTTGGTTGACTTAAACGAAGAAAAACAAATTGAAAACCTAAAAGCTGGCATCCTCTGCTCATTCGAGCTCCACCTATAACCAACTGGGTGGTAAGCAGGCATTCTGAGGGTGTGCTTTGAGGGTGACCTAGCCTGTGACCTGGATCCTGCTCCCCTGTTGTTTTCCACCTGTCTGTCCCCCTTCCTCCCTGCCTGGGCCTCTATAACATCGGACCGGCGGGTCATCTGCACAGTAGCAGGGGGATATACTCTCCAGTTTATTTCTATCCCTCCCCGTCCCTCTTCAGAGACCCTTCTCACAAGCATCTGCTCGTTCAGGAGGTGCAAGGCCTTCTCCAGGTGGGAGCCATCGAAGAAGTCCCACTGCATTTAAGGGGCAAGGAGTTTTACTCCTGCTATTTTCGATGCCAAAGGGGGGTCATGAGCTTCTCCCTAATCTCGTGGTCCTCCATCTCCAAGCTTGGTTCCTAGATGGTTCATGGGAATAAAATCCACCTGCTCGACAGGAGTATAATTAGTATTACTAAACATTAGAAGGGAGTCAACTTGAATTACTTTCAGAAATGGAAAAGGTTCAACCACGGGTGTCACCACCACCACCACCACCTCTGCTCTCTGCCATCTTGGATTATCTGCTGGACTTAAAAACAACCAGGTTTATCAGTTAGATCTATTAAGGTTCATCTTGCCGCAATATCAGCATTTCAGTCCCTACTAGGGGGGTTTTTCTATTTTTGATCACTCTGTGTTCTTGAGACATAGTAAGGATCTGGGGAATCTTCTACTCACAGGTTAAGGATACTATCCACTTGATCTCAGCCTGGTACTTAGGTTCAAACTGAGGCTCTGTAAGGTATCTATGTAGACGTACTCCTTGCTTCACATATCTAAAAAGACACCCTTTCTAGAAGCTATCACATCAACCCACAGGGTTGGAGAAATTGAGTCTTGAAGTCAGACTGCACACTTGTATTTTTCAAGGACAAGGTCTCCCTATGACCTATCCAAAGTTCTTACTTAAGCTGTTTGATTTCCATCTTAACCAGTCTATTAATCTACTAGTATTTTTTTCCTAACCCACATAAATCTCAGCAGGAGACGTCCCTTCATACATTAGATGTAGGCTGGGCATTGGCCTTTTATTGGAATAGGACCAAAAAATCACCTAAATTTTGTCTGCGTCGCAGAAAGATCAAAAGCAACTTCCACAGCCTTACTCAAAAACATTTCCATGTCTGAGATATGCAGACCTACTACATGGACTTCAATGCATACGTTTTCTAAACACTATACTAGGGATCAGCAGTCTTTGGCACGCGGCCCGTCAGGGAAATCCACTGGTTGGCTGGGACAGTTTGTTTACCTGCAGCGTCTGTAGGTTCGGCCGATCGCAGTTCCCACTGGCCATGGTTCGCCGTTTCAGGCCAATGGGGGCTGCGGGAAGCGGCGTGGGCCGAGGGATGTGCTGGCCGCCACTTTCCGCAGCCCCATTGGCCTGAAACGGTGAACCATGGCCAGTGGGAGCTGTGATCGGCCGAACCTGCAAACATTGCAGGTAAACAAACCGTCCCAGCCCGCCAGCGGATTTCCCTGATGGGCCACGTGCCGAAGGCTGCCGATCCCTGCACTATACCTTGGTCCAGGCCATCAGTTCTGATGTAATACTTGGTTTTGTTGTACTATCTTTAGTTTTGGACTTGATTCCAAACCTCCCTTCCTCCCTCCCATTCTGTGAGGATACAGCTCGGGAGTCACCTGAAATGGAGCACCCATAGGTATTCTACTTGAAGAAGAAAAGGTTACTGTCCTTGCTCTGTAACTCTGGTTCTTCAAGATGATTGACCCTGTGGGTGCTCCACTGCCCACCCTATTTCCCCTCTGCTTTGGACTGTTCTTGTTGGATCTTCAGATAGAGAAGCAACTGAGGGTGGTTCACCCACGCAGTCTCTATATACCCTTGGAGTGCGGCATGAGGTTGTATATAGCGCATGCGTGGGTTGAATGGACATTGGTAGCAGAAAATCTCCAATCAAGGGCTTCAGGCACCTGGGCACCTAATATGGAGCACCCACTGAGGGAGGGAGAAGGACACATCTTGAAGAACCAGTTACTGCACAGTTAACTTTCTGTACCCAGAAAGATAATGGAGCAAATAATTAAGTAATCAATTTGCAAACATCTAGAAGACAATAAGGTTATAAGTAACAGTCAGCATGGATCTGTCAAGAACAAATCGTGTCAAACCAACCTGATAGCTTTCTTTGACAGGGTAACAAGCCTTGTGGATGGGGGGAATCGGTAGACATGGTATATCTTAACTTTAGTAAAGCTTTGATACTGTTTCACATGACCTTCTCATAAACAAACTAGGGAAATGTAAACTAGATGGAGCTACTATAAGATGCGTGCAAAACTGGTTGGAAAACCATTCCCAGAGGGTAAGTTACAGTGGTTCATAGTCATGCTGGAAGGGCATAATGAGTGTGGTCCCACAGGGATCAGTTCCGGGTCTGGTTCTATTCAATATCTTCATCAGTGATTTAGATAATGACAGAGAGAGTAGATTTATAAAGGTTGCGGACAATACCAAGCTGAGAGGGGTTGAAAGTCCTTTGGAGGATAGGGTTATCATTCAAAATGATCTGGAGAAATTATCTGAAGTAAATAGGATGAAATGCAGAGCGCTCCACTTAGGAAGGAACAATCAGTTGCACACATACAAAATGGGAAATGACTGCCTAGGAAGGAGTACTGCGGAAAGGGATCTGGGGATCGTAGTGGACCGCAAGCTAAATATGAGTGAACAGTGTAACACTGTTGCAAGAAAAGTGAACATCGTTCTCGGCTGTATTAGCAGGAGTGTTGTAAGCAAGACACGAGAAGTAATTCTTCCACTCTACTCCGTGCTGATTAGGCCTCAGCTGGAGCACTGCGTCCAGTTCTGGCCCCCACATTTCAGGAAAGATGTGGAGAAATTGGAGAAAGTCCAGAGAAGACAACAAAAATGATTAACAGTCTAGAAAACATGACCTATGAGGGGAAAATGGAAAAATTGGGTTTTTTTTACTCTGGAAAAGAGAAAACTGAGAAGGGGCACAATAACAGTTTTCAAGTACATGTAAGGTTGTTGCAAGGAAGAGGGAGACAATTGTTGTTCTTATCCTCTGAGGATAGGACAAGAAACAATGGGCTTAAATTGCAGTAAAGGAGGTTTAGGTTGGACATTAGGAAAAACTTCCTAACTGTCCAGGTGATTAAGGACTGGAATAAATTGCCTAGGGAGGTTGTGCAATCTCCATCATTGGAGATTTTTAAGAGCAGGTGTCAAGGCTGATTCCCCACTCTGGCACTTTGAGTGGAGAAGGAGGGGACCCTCAAGGATTTTAAAAATTAATACTTGCTGCTCCCGGCTTGTATTAAACTCCCAAGATTACAGCTTCTCTCTGACCTTGGCTTGGTAAACGCTGCCATCACCCAAATGCAAAACCCCTTTTGGAACTCAGGAAGACTCATTTGGGAATTCCTTCCTGTGAGGTACCCTCAAGCCCTTTCACCTCGCCTCCGGGGAAGAGCTGAGAAAGAAAACAAAGGGTGTTAGCTGTTGTCATCAGCTAATTAAACAACACAAACCTCTTAGGGCACCAAAAATCCAATCCTGTTCTTAAAAAGGGTAAATTTTATTAAAAGGAAAAAAATACATCTGGAACTTAGGCTTTTGCTTGATTGTTAAAAGAGCAATTCTAAAAATCAACCACCCAAAATAGCTTTCTTGTGGGTTCACCTTAAACCAGGGGTGGGCAAACTTTTTGGCCTGAGAGCCACATCTGGGTGGGGAAATTGTTTGCAGGGCTATGAATGTAGGGCTGGGGCAGGGGGTTGGAGTGCGGGGTGTGGGAGTGGGTGCAGTGTGCAGGAAGGGGCTCAGGGCAAGGGGTTGGGGCAGAGGAGGGGTGTGGGGTATACGAGGGGGCTCAGGGAAGGGGATTGGGGTGCAGGAGGGTATGCACAGTGAGGGAGGGAGCTCAGGGCAGTGGTGCAGGGAGGGGTGCAGAGTGTGGGATAGGGCTCAGGATGGGGTTGAGGTGCAAAGTGGAAGAGTGTTGGGGTGCATGTAGGGATCTGGGATGCACGCAGGGAGCTTAGGGCAGGGAGGCGGGGTGCTGCAGGGGGTTGGGGTGCAGGGAGGGGTGCGAGGTGCATCAGGGGGTTGGGGCAGGAGGGGTGCAGGGTGTGGCAGGGGGCTCAGACCAGGGAGCTGGGGAGCAGGAGAGGTGTGGGGTGTGGCAGGGGGTTGGGGTGCAGGAGGGGTGTTGCAGGGGGCTCAGGGCAGGGAGTTGGGTTTAGGGTGCTGGAGGGGTTCGGGCTCTGGCCTGGCCCCGCTAACCTGGAGCGGTTCTGGGGTGGCAGCGGTGCGCACTGGGGCTGCTCCGGGAAGCAGCCAGCACCACGTCCCTGCGGCTCCTGCGGGAGAGGGGGCAGAGAGCTCTGCGCTCTGCACTTGCCTATCGGTACCTCCCCCGAAGCTCCCATTGGACGCGGTTCCCCGTTCCTTTTCACTATGGTGAAAGGGCTTGAGGGTACCCCACAGGAAGGAATTCCCAAGTGAGTCTTCCTGGGTTCCAAAAGCGGTTTTGCATTTGGGTGATGGCAGCGTTTACCAAGCCAAGGTCTGAGAGAAACTGTAACCTTGGGAGTTGAATACAAGCCCGGAATTGCAAGTATTAATTTTTAAAATCCTTGCGGGCCCCCACCTTCTGCACTCGAAGTGCCAGAGTGGGGAATCAGCCTTGTCATGGTGGCAGAGTGGTGGGATCATTTTGAACCAGAAGCACAGACCTAAGGATTTTAAAAGGACACATTTTTCCTTTTGGGTGCTTGAAAGCCAGGGAGTTCAACAAGCAGTTCTATATCTCTGCTCTACGGAGAACCACAACACCCAGACAAAGGGAAGTTTTTTCCCCATTTTAAAAATTTCTAGCCTTCCCATTGGCTCTTTTGGTCAGGCGCCCACTCCTTTTCCTTTACCTGGAGGGACTTTAACCCTTTACAGGTAAAGCAAGCAGAGAACAGCCACCAATAGGGACTTTATAGCTAACTGGCTGGCTGTGTGTCCATAAAAGGGAGCTGCCCCCCTGCTCCCCCCCCATTTATCACAGCCGGTTAGACAAACATCAGTCAGGAATGGTCTAGATATTACTTAGTCCTACCATGAATGCTAGATGACCTCTCAGGGTCCCTTCCAGTCCTGTGATTCTATGAGTAAACTCTTCGTATGCGCTCATAAAATTCACCCCGCTGTCCCACAAGATGTCTTCAACAAATTTCTATCCAAATCTGTTCTGTAATATTTCTTTATCAGCATATTTTTTTGTTCAGTTATATAATGAGTCTTTCACTTCTAAGTTACTTGTTTTCAATACATGCCAGGTTGATGTTGACAAGAAATTGTTGCCTTTTGAAGCTAATTGGTGGGCAGATATGAACCGGTAGCTGTAGTCCAGGTTGGATACACACAGAAAATACCTCTGTCATTATTAGAACCCTTCCATGTAGGAATCAATGACTGAATTGACTTGGAGACAGTTAGTCTTTCCCCTGAGACGCATTTTCTCTATGGGATATATTTATATTCTTGTTGACCATCTTGTACAATAATTATTAAGAAGACTTCAGTTTCCTGTATCCTCCAAGTGGGATATTTCACAAATAGCAAATTCACTTCAAAAACATGAAAATTAATATGTACTTCAAATTTTTTTAAAAGTATGCCTTAGTGTTACTTTCAAACTGTTTTTGTAAAAAGTAAAGCATTCTCCACATTTAATACTGGATAATATTTCGGAAAGTTTCACAATACACAAATGAAGATATTGAGAGGAATTTGAACTGTCTGTTCTCCCCTTACAATCATAGACTCATACGAGTGGAAGAGACTTCAAGAGGTCATCTAGTCCAGTCCCCTGTACTCATGGCAGGACTAAGTATTATGTAGACAGTTAGGAAGACCGTATCAAAAGCTTTACTGAAGTCAAGATATACCACGTTTACTACTTCCCCCCCATCCACAAGACTTGTTATCCTGTCAAAGAAGGATATCAGGTTGGTTTGACACAATTTGTTCTTGACAAATTCATGTTTGACTGTTACTTATCACCTTATTATCTTCTAGGTTTTTGCAAATAGATTTCTTAATTATTTGCTCCATTATCTTTCCAGGTACAGAAGTTAAGTTGACTGGTCTGTAATTCCCCGGGTTGTCCTTATTTCCCTTTTTATAGATTGACACTATATTTGCCCCTTTTCCAGTCTTCTGGAATCTCTCCTGTCTTCTATGACTTTTCAAAGATAATTGCTAATGGTTCAGATATCTCCTCAGTCATCTCCTTGAGTATTCTAGAATGAATTTCATCAGGCCCTGACAACTTGAAGACATCTAACTTGTTTAAATAATTTTTAACTTGTTTCCCTATTTTAGCCACTGATCCTACCTCATTTTCAGTGGCATTCACTTTGTTAGCTGTCCAGTCACCACCAACCTTCATAGTGAAAACTGAAACAAAGAATTATTAAGCAGCTTTTCCATTTCCACATTTTCTGTTCTTGTTCCCCCCCCCCCCCCATTGAGTAATGGGCCTACCCTGTCCTTGGTCTTCCTCTTGCTTCTAATATGTTTGTAGAGTGTTTTCTTGTTACCCTTTATGTCTCTAGCTAGTTTAATCTCATTTTGTGCCTTGGCCTTTCTAATTTTGTCCCTACGTACTTGAGTTGTTTTTTTATATTCATCCTTTGTAATTTGACCCAGTTTCCACTTTTTGTAGTTTTCTGAGTTTTAGATCATTGAAGATCTCCTAGTTAAGCCAGGGTGGTCTCTTGCTATACTTTTTAGTTTTCCTACACAGTGGGATAATTTGCTCTTGTGCCCTTAATAATGTCTCTTTGGAAAAACTGCCAACTGTCTTCAATTATTTTTCCCCTTAAACTTGCTTTCCATGGGATCTGACCTACCAACTCCCTGACTTTGCTAACATCTGCCTTCCTAAAATCCATTATCTTTATTTTGCTGTTCTCCCTCCTACCATTGCTTAGAATCATGAACTCTGCCATTTCATGATTGCTTTCACCCAAGCTGACTTCCAGTTTCAAATTCTCAACCAGTTCCTTCCTATTTGTCAATATCAAATCTAGAACAGCCTCTCCCCTAGTAGCTTTCTCCACCTTCTGAAATAAATAATTTTCTCCAATACATTCCAAGAACTTGTTGGATAATCTGTGCCCTGCTGTGTGATTTTTTTTTTTCCCAACAGATGTCTGGGTCCTTGAAATCCCCCATCACCAACAAGTCCTGTGCTTTGGATGATTTTGCTAGTTTAAAAAAAAACCTCATTCACCTCTTCTTCCTGGTTAGGTGGTCTGTAGTAGACCCCTACCATGACATCACCCTTGCTTTTGCCCCTTTTATTCTTACCCAGAAGTTTCAACAAGTTTGCCTCCTCTTTCCATGTCAACCTCAGTCCGATTGTGTATATTTTTGATATCTAAGGCAACACCTCCTCCCTTTTTCCCCCTGCCTGTCCTTTCTGAGCAAGCTGTACGCTTGTATACCAATATTCCGGTCATGCATATTCTCCCACCAAGTCAGATGCCAACAGTCATAGTTGTATTTACTGGTATTTCGAGTTCTTCCTGCTTATTCCCCATACTTCTCGCATTAGTATACAGACCTTTCAGATACTGATTTGATTTCTCTTCCTCCTCCAGCCCCCTCGAGTTCTGTCTTGGCTCCCCCTTATGCCTGCTATAACAGCCCATGCTCCCCCCAAATTGCAACCCTTTTCTCAGGTCTCCATGTTTTTGACTTATCTGTGGGCTTTGGTCACCTGCGCCCTTCAAACCTAGTTTAAAGCCCTCCTCACTAAGTTAGCCAGTCTGTATCCAAATATGCTCTTCCCCTTCTTTGATAGGCAGACTCTATCTCTGCTTAGCAGTCCTTCCTGGAACAGCATCTCATGGTCGAGGAAGCCAAAGCCCTCCTGGCAACACCATCTACGCTGCCAGGCATTCACCTCCAGGATTCATCTGTCACTGCCAGGGCCCTACCCTTTACCTAAAGGATCGAAGAGAATTACCTCTGTGTTCCCAACTCCTTCACCCTTAGTCCCAGATCCCTTTAGTCACTTCTGATCTGCAGAGGGTCATACCTTGCAGTATCATTAATGCCCACATGGATGAGTAACATGGGGTTCTAGTCAGAGGGCCGGATGATCAATGACAATCCCTCTGTACGTCTCCGATACGGGCCCATGGCAGGCAGCATGTCTCCTGGGCTGCTATGTCAGGGCAACTGATGAGTGCCTCCATTCCCCTCAGAAGAGAGTCAACAACCACTGCTATCCTACGTTTCCTCCTGGGAATGGTGGCTGCGATCCTCCCAGCCTCGGGAGTACATGGCTTCTCCTCCGCCTTTGGGGGTGATTCCTCATTGCTTGTTGCTAGGGCATCATAGAGTTTTCCGTCACCATGGTGGATGGGTTCGGAGTAGGGGTGGAGTACTGCCTGCTGCCAGAGGTAACCAGCTGCCAGTGTCCTCCCTGAGACAGAGCCATATCCTCCTCCCCCGGTGGTGTGAAAGCAGTCCTTTGTAGCTGGATGGTTTGCTCAGCCTTGAATGTCTCCATATGAATACTCTCAAGGAATTGCTCATGGGTATGAATGCTCCTCAGCCTAGTCACCTCCTAATGTAGCTCTCCTGCTTCCTGAGAGATTCCACCAGCAGGCACCTTTCACACTGGATGGTTGCCCCCAGCCTGGCTTTCTGAGAGTGGGAAATGCAGGCCATAGTCTGTGCAAAGCCACACCAGGATCTGGGTAGAGGCATCCATGGTTAGGCTGTCTGTCAGGATACAGGTGCAGGTGGAGGAAACAGAAGCAGCGCTGGCATCGGCGATGCAGCCCTTCCTAACCATAGCAATTATATTATGGCTTCCTCCCACCAACCTCCCTCTCAACTCCTCTCTTAGCGGTCCCCTTGATTCATATAACTCATATAACATTAGCTAAATAGCAGCTGTATGCATGCATTAAAGAGTAAAATGCCACAGGGTATTTTTAGGTTTGATTTCAATCACTGATGCAGAGTCATTACTTTGTGTTTCTTATTTATAGCCCTATTTTGTATTAAGGTCGAGGTTTAATTTTTTCAAATGGAGTGGTGTTGGTTTTTTTAAGTTAAACACTACACACATTGATTTAGATCTCTGTGATAGGCATCTCCAAGAGTTAATATTGATGACTCCTTGGTAGCAAAACTGGCAGAAACATTGAACCATGAGGAACCAACACCTGAAATCTTCGATGACATTCAGAGAAAGGTATAACATGGTCACTCTTTATTTAATAGGAATTATTGAGACTTATTACAGCAAGGTGGATTGATTTAAATCAAAGTGATTTAAATTGCTGAATTTAATAATGATTTAAATCAGCAAGCAGGAAACCTTGATTTAAATAGTTGATGTTAATCATGTTTTGCATTTGTATTTTTTAGTTAAGATGAAAAACAAAAAGAAACCCACATTGATTCTCCTTTGTAGTAACCATTAAAACATATGGACTTGCAATTGAATACAGCCTTTACACTAAATTCAGTGGTACTTGTTACCAACCAGGAAGATATACTATATCTATACTCATTTATTTAAGTAGCTATGTAGCTTGACTTATATTTATTCAAATTCTTAATTTTTACTTTTTTATTGATAGAAAATGGTGAATGATCTGTTTTTATTAATTTTTTTTCCTGTGTTTTTTTTGTCCAAATAGCATTTTAATTTGTTGAATTAAATAAAACTACCTTAAATATGCTGGATACATAAAAGTTTATCAAAAACTGATATATTAAAAGAAGTATTATCCGTAGTTAGTGAATTGAGCTGATTGTGTCTGGTCACCGTGTCCTTCAGGGTTTTAGAACTAGTTAGCTTTAATCCTCTTGGACCTCGTTTTTTATTCATAGAATAGAAGAAGAAGAAGAAGAAAACAAGCATTTCTGCTTTTTCAAATCCCGATTGGTTTCTTAACTTTGAATGGATTAGTCATTGAACTGAAGTAGCTGAATAATCTGACATGAAGAAAATATTCTTTCTACCCCTGAAACTATTGCTACAAAAGCTGGGTTAGCCCTTCATTTAAGGCTGGTTCCAGGTGCTTAACTAGTGACTCCCACCTGTTCAGGGGTTTGACTTTCTTTACAACTGGGCAGCAAACATACTGCTTAATATTTATTTTTGTGTTTAATTTAAATGATTTTAATAATTATAATAAATTTAGGTCTTAATGTAGACTATCAAATTTAATTATGAATACCTTTATTTGATTAAATAAGCCTGTAATTTAATTTAAATACCAAAAAATATTAATTTTTATTCCCTTCCCCCTCCCCCGCCCTTCTACCGAATTTATTGGCAATAATCAAATTTTTCTTCAATTTTCATTAAAAAATGAGTCACTCCAAAGTATCTAAGATTCAAAGTAGTCATCCTATGCTGTTTTACAGTTCCAGTGCACAGACCTCATAACTGGTTCATTGTTTTAAAAGCAAGTGGAGAAAAAAGATGTACATATGATAAAAGAAAAGGAGTACTTGTGGCACCTTAGAGACTAACCAATTTATTTGAGCATGAGCTTTCGTGAGCTACAGCTCACTTCATTGGATGCCACAGTATGCATCCGATGAAGTGAGCTGTAGCTCATGAAAGCTCATGCTCAAATAAATTGGTTAGTCTCTAAGGTGCCACAAGTACTCCTTTTCTTTTTGTGAATACAGACTAACACCGCTGTTACTCTGAAACCTGTACATATGATAGTAATTTTTTGGCATTGTTATAATTAGGGTGATATTGATATCTGTGTGTTAAAGCTCCAGTTTAGGAAAGCATTCTTACTGAGGACCACATTTAAACATGTGCTTAAGTCCCACTACTTTAATAATATCATCAAGGTAAGGATGGGTTGGTTAGATTTTTGTGCCTGAGCTAGGAAATTTTTAGGCAATTTTTTTTTTTCAAGGATGTTGCTATTGCAATGAATAACTTCCAGAAATACTGATAAAATATTAGATGTGAAAAAGTTAATTGCACTGCAGTTAACAAGGGAAAATATATATAGAACAAAGGGGGTGACATTTTTTAACCTTTTTACTGGTAAACAAGATTTTGTCTGGTTGAGCAGATATTCTCTATACTTTCAAAGGGAAATATTATTAGAACCAGTAATATCAAACCTTGTTTTAAAAGTATATTATTAACTGTGCTTCATGTACCAAAACATTTGTATAATACAGTAACAAGATTTAAAGAAAACCCCCAAAAGGGAGTGTGTGTGAGATGTTGTGTGCACGTAAACAATGTCATGTAGATTTTAATAAAAATATGTATTTAGAAACTTGCGTTAATCTTGGTATTTTAATTCAATAAGGTGTATGAATTGATGCTGCGGGATGAAAGATTTTACCCTTCATTCAAACAAAATGCACTGTATGTGCGCATGTTAGCTGAACTGGATATGCTGAAGGATCCTAGTTTCAGAGGATCAGATGATGGGGAAGGAGGTGAGGTCATGAACTGTTACTTTTCCTTTTTAGCTTTGTATTTCCACGTAAATATTAAGCAGTCAAGCAACCAGAATTTTCAGTCTGACTTTTCAAATAATAAATGTATATTGGTTTGCTGTATTGCTTTCCCACATTCCGTTCTACATGGTCACCATGTCCTTCAAGATTTTAGAACTAGTTAGATCTCGTTCTCTTGGACCTGTTTTTTAATTGATGGAATGGAAGAGAAAAACAAGCATTCCTGCTATATGTGGAGTTCTGAAAGAGTTACACATTTTATTTAACTTTATTAACTGGTGTTAAAAAGTATTTAGATTAATTTTATGAAATTAAATTAAATGTATACAGTATGTCACAGATGACAAACTTATAGATAAATTGTAATCCAGTTACTGGTATGTATTTAATAGCTATCAGTGATCCTTGTGATGAACTGAAGCTTGAGATTTTTACATTTAGATTCCTGATTTAGCTGATTTTATATAAAGGTGAGTGAAAGCTTGCCCACGAGAGGCCCTGGATAAAATAAATATCTGGCTTTAGCTCAGATTTTCTCCAGATGCGTTGCATGAAGGAGAGTGATGAAGTTTGCCAAGTCACTTCCAAATGTAATCAACCTCTATTGTGATGTCATTATGTCCTGACATATTAAGCAATATGGCTCATTTTAAGAAAGTGTGTACACTGTTGTGCACATGATTATACACTCATTGTGTGTGTACCACTTATTTGTGAGTATAAAATGTGTCATGAAAATGCATGAGATGTGGAATGTTCTGAAGGCTCTCTCAAAATTTAAAAGTGATCACTACTGTAGCCACTTCTAAACAGGAAGTGCTAGATTCCATTGAGGAATAAAGCTCTTAATTCAATAACTAGTTAAAAACTTTGTTTTTATAGCTTCAGGCCATTGTTCCTCATCTCTGTATCATCTGGCCTGGGAATGTCTCCCAATTTTATTTTATTTTATTTTATTTTATTTTATTTTATTTTATTTTATTTTATTATCTCAGACTATGATCCTGTTTCCTGGGTTGTCTTTTTCTAGATTATACAGATTTAGCCCTGTGTTTCTCTTATGACTTATACAAAATGATACAGGGTTTGAAGATAGATAAACTTACATCACATTTTATCCTTACCAATATAATGGAGGCTTTTTTAAAAAACAATCTAGATGCTAAAATTTATATACATATACACAAAGTAGAGAAACAGCTAAAGATGAAAAATGTAATTGTTGTGTACTTTTCTGCCCTCTAGTGGTGTTCTATAGCAATGTCTATAGAAGAATAAATTGGAGACCTGTTTGATGTCATTTATACTTCTGCCAAAATAGTTTTTCACTACAATATATTGTCCAATGTTTGTCCAGTTTTAAATAGCTCAGTTGATGGGGCTTTCCCTCCTGTCTTTGAGAAGGTCATGTCAGTCAAACACAATCCAGGGTATTCTGTCAACTTTTCTTCTTCATCCCCAAACTATTTGACATACTCCTTTATATCTACCCATTGTTGTGATTTCGAGTTTGCATGTTTATTATATCTGTTTTAGTTATTTGACCCAGCTTCACAATCTAGTTCTTACAATTCATATTAGTGACTCTGTTCCAATAATAATTTTGTTTCCTCAGAATTCCGTTCAGTGTGGACATCTTTCTATTATTGAAATGCTCCACGAATGAACGTAGTGTTCAAGGTGTTGTCTCCGTATAAACAAGGAACTGTTATTTCCAAATTTGATATTGAATGCAGTTTTGCTAGCATTTTATTCTCTTTATTTAGAAATTGGACAATACCATGTTTATATTTTTTCTATGGTTCCAGAATAAAATTCTTTATTTTAAAATCTTTGTTTATTTGTAAACTATAACGATGAATAGATTTCAGAAATTTCCTTTACTGATGTTCTGATATTGTTTTGGCATTCATTGAATCACATTCCATGTTTGGTTTTTGCTGCTAAGACTGTCCAGATATTTCAATTCATGGCTTTCTCGTGGTACAAACAAGGTGATTTTTTTGTCCTTGTATGATGAGGCAAGAATAACAAAGTAAAGAAGAGTTAACATTTCCAGGTAGACAGTAGTATGGGACTTCCTTTGTGTGTATGCTAGCCCCAAACAAAATCCTTTGTTGGTGGGATGTACACTGAGAAACTTTAAGCAAACATAATTTTTACATGAAGTAAATAGCAGGTTAATGCAACTTTCAGACACATGCCATAACAGCCAAACATCACCCGGATCCAAGTGCATTTGGCTATTCACGTTCATGATAAAATCCCTTGCATTTCTAACATATAACCAAACACAAATGTGCGTGTCAAAGGGTGGCTATAGAGAGGGTGTGATGATGTGTGTGGGGGAAGGGGAATGGCAGGTAAGTGAGGAATGGGGGAATTCGGGCTTTATGTATGAAGTGGGGGAAGTGGTGCTTTGTGTTGGGTGACAGGTAAAGGATGGAAAGGGAAAGAGGAATTGCATTTTGAGGCCAGGTCTACGCTACAAACTTACATTGGTATAACTGTGTTGCTCAACGGTGTGAAAAATCTACACCCATGAGCAATCCAATTATACCGACCTAACCCCCAGTGTAGACAGCGCTATATCAATGGGAGAAGCTTCTGTCAGCATAGCTACTGCCTCTTGCAGAGGTGGATTAACTACGCTGATGGGAGAAGCTCTCCTATTGGCACAGTGGCATCTTCACTGAAGTGTTACAGCGATGCAGCTGTGCTCCTTACATGTAAGTGCAGACCTGTCCTGAGGAACTACTGGATATTTGAGCGAAGTTTCTCTCTGCATCACCATCCCAGACTCCCACTTCAAATCTTCCTTTTTCCCTTATAAGCCCCAGCTTCCCTCTCAGTCCCACCCCTGCCAGTACCTCTGTATGCTGTTGTATGGTGTACCTGGGGAGCGTATGGGAGGATGCGGGTTGGGAGGAATGGGTCAAGAAAATTGGGGACTTAAAGGATAGCCTTATCCCTAAGTGCTCAGCCCCCCAACCCTGTTTCCTTGCTAAGTGCTGCCCTTGTAAGAATGATGGCGTAATGCATAGGGAACTGGACTAGAACATGGGAGGCCAAGGTTTGGTTCCTGGCTCAACCACAGACTTCCTTTTGAGACCTTGGGCAAGTCACTGAGGGCTTAACTGCACAAACAATTAGTGTGTGATAAGCTGTGGTGTAAATCTCCCATAGCCTGCTGCCATTTGATCTACTGCCATTTCAAAACAGAACTTTTAGTGTGTGGTAGCAGGGTCCACATGGACAATTAGCATGCAGCAGGCTAACGCAGGGTACTTTTACACAACAACTTGTCATGTGCTAACTGTTTGTAGAGATCAAGCCTTTAGTCTTAGTCACCCTGTGGTACCCTGATCCTCAGTTTCCAATCTGCAAATTGAGAGGAATACCTTCTTATGTCACTGTGCTCTTGTGAGAATAATGTCCATTAATACTGGCAGGGCGGTCTGATACTACAGTAACAAGGACTGTATGAAAACCTAGATAGAGGCATCAGAGAAATAGTCAGTTTCAATTCCCTTGAAATTCTCAGTATTACGAGAGCTACTCCTGATGCTTTTGTCTAGTGCTTCTTGGAGCCGAGGCAACAGCAGTGAGCATTGCTTCTGTGCCCTCCTACCAGTAGGTACCACAAAAGCATCTCATATCTTATGCTCTTCAGTATCTCTGCTGAGCAGAACTGGTAGTAGCCACCAGAATATTGGCTATTCCTTGAAATCAGATTGTTATATCAAACAAGGGAATGATTCTGTCTGTGTTTAAATTTTAAAGGGGGCCTGGATTTGATGTATGTTAGGAAGGTATATGGAATATCTGGAGATTCTAATGACCGATTCTTCAACTGGAACTGACCAAAAAACATTTTTTATGCAAGGTAGTAAACATTTGACCAAAGAAAAGCAGCTCTGTTGTCCGAAGCAAAGTTAGTATGTTATATATGGAGACTAAATTCAATAGTTAATGTAAAATATATAGGGATTTTAGTCAAACTTAAGGTCACTTTCATATCTACACTTTTAATGCTTGAGCATCTATGATGCCTCCATAATTAGACAACTTAAAGTGATACCCTGAACCTAAAATCACAGATTGTTCTGTAGTGTATGAATACTCTGTTCTTTTCTAGCTGCAGGTGCACACGCATTTTCATTTAGATGTTGTGGTTGGAGCCTTTAGGAGCTTAGACACTTGGAATTGGGTGTGTGCCACAAGTTATTCATTTTTTTAAATGTTTTGTTGTGTTTCAGCTGAGATGATTTTATTTCTATTGCGTGACTCTTAGATGCAGCAACTGTTTAGAAAGTATTTTCTGAATTCTAAATTGATTTTTTTCCTGCAGAATCTTTTAATGGGTCTCCTACAAGCAGCATAAATTTGGTAAGTGCCTTGGGCTTTTTTCAACGTTATAGAAGCCTTCTAAAATAGTTTAAAATATGTAGACATGAGGTTTTTGATTTTACTGCAGTTGCTTTTCTGAAAACATAAGCATACCTTCCTTTTGAACTGATTAAGCAAACGTAAAACTGTTCATTTATCCACAGAATACAGATTTACTTTTCAGCCTTTTCCCTGTGTTTTAAAACATGAACAATTTATTATTCTGTCTCTCATGGAAATGGGACACATTCATCTACAATTATGTTAATTTATGTAGAAACGTACATTCATTCCTAAATGATTTCTTAAATAGGTATGGGCTTAGGTGAAAATGAAATAGCTCTTAAATTGATGGAGTACCTTGAAACCATGCAAATCTAAAAGGAATAATTTTTTGAAAAATAATGCACCTATGAAATTGCAAGGTTGCCAGAGATTATTAGCTTTCACGATATGGCTTGAACAAATTTAGTAGTTTGTAAATGAAATTCTAAATTCTGATTTACATTAGTTATACAAATAATTGTTTGAAATACATAAATATCAATCTAGCAGATTTCAGTAGTTCAGTATTCCTTTTAGAATAAGTTTTGAAATAGTTAATCAGAACCAAAGAACCAGTTCAATTATTTGACTCCTCTGTAATTTTTAATAAATACTTGTAGCTATGAAGTTTGTATGTGTTCCCACATATGTGAAGCTAATAGTCATATGATAAACTCGTTTATCATACACTTTTGAGCACTTGACCTGCCCTTTTGCCACTAATTTTTTCCAACAGGACTTATTCTAACATTCGAAATCCCTAAGCACATTCCACAGCTTCAATCCACAGCCATTAAAAAAAAAAAAAATCAGCCAGCCCAAGTATGCTTCCTCCTTTTCCTCTCAGTGTGTTCCCCCTAAATTAC
Source organism: Lepidochelys olivacea (assembly GCF_965140295.1). NCBI lineage: Eukaryota > Metazoa > Chordata > Testudines > Cheloniidae > Lepidochelys > Lepidochelys olivacea. Next base: position 214,028,946 of record NC_140412.1, read on the forward strand.
ACCTGGCTGACGCCCAAGCAAAATTCAGCTGCACTCCTGTGACTGCTTTCTGTATGTAAGTGTGGTGACTTTGAAGCCCATCTCTCTGTTCTCAAAAAGATGGGAACCTTGTACACTGGGTCTCAGCCCTTACTTCAAGTCCGGAAAGGCGTGAAATCTGAATTTGAAGGCATTACATTTTCATGCCTAGCAAATGTTCTAGGTAGTTCTTTAGGGGATTCTCTGAGTCTCTACACTGTGATTAATTGTAACCTAGTTACCAGGCTCTAAAGGCAGAGGGATACAAACACTAGTCCCCACAATTAACTTGAAAGCTAGTCAATTTTAAAAAGTGAATTGAGAGTAGTTTATTGTTCTACACATATCTTGGAGTTCCCATGCCAATTTTTGTGGTTTTATAATCATATTTTCATTTTCTTCTTCTTCTTCTTCTTATTATTATCTGTTATATAAAACACACAAAAACAGGGGAAACTGACTAATCAACTGTAAAAAGGAAATGGGCTATACATAAAGTGCCATCAAATACATAAAATAAAAACTAGAGGAAAATAGTTCATCTGAAGTAATCTTACTGTAGCATGTACAGTGTAGATTACAAAATTTCACACAACTATGATTTCTATACCTTTTCTTTAAAAAAAAAAAAAAATCAAACATTTCTGCAATAGTTTTCCTGTATGATGGTGGTGGTGGTACTTTATTAATATTGGCAAATCCTGAATACTTGATGAGGGGTAAGGAATGGTGGATTTATTAGTCTTTATGCTTACCTGCATAACTTAATCATAGCTTCCCCAACCATAATTAGTGGCCACCCCAAACTAAAGCAGGTATAAAACCTTGATAGCTACACAATTATGTATTATCTGCATGTTATGTGCATTTGGTATTAAGCTTTTAAAATATCATTTACTCTTTGATTACCACATTTCATAACCTTATTGTAAAAATGATTTGCTCATAGAGTGTAAAGGACTTATTATGGTGGGATACACTATTATAAGAAAGGTCTGCATATGTGGAGGAACTGTTTACTTTGCTGGGTTTGTAACATTTAATGCTATTTCTGGTTTGCAATGCTTGTGCAGGTGCTTGAATACTAGTGGATTTTTTTTTTTTCTGGCTGAGCTCCATGCGTGGAATATATGCCTACTCAAATAATACAGCTCCCTTGTGTCACTTAGTTACATAAAACAGAACAATCTATGAATAGGAAAAACGTTACTTCTGAGGTCGCTGACTTGCAATATTTTGTAGCTCATGGCAATACATTAACTGTCCTGGTGTCAAATATTTTTTTGCATTTGGATTAATTTGTGCTTCGCTAATGTAATTTGTATAAATTTTTTTATGTAAAACTACTTCTAATTTTAAATGTCCTAATATCTCCAACAAAAAAAGCCAAACAACCCCACCCAACACCCCTACACCTTCTTACGTATTGTGGTAAGTAATCATAGAATAACCATAATGTGTTCAGTTTACTTTCATTAATCAATGCACTTCCCAGCATGGCCAATCTAGTTAAGTGATTGCTACCATTTCCATTATAAAACTACGTTTTTAGCAGTTTATAACTTGATCTTAAGAATGTATTTCAGACTTATTTGGAGGACAGTCTCAGCCTAAGAGCTAATTTTTGTAAATCAGTTGTTTTAGATTCTAGATGGTTAGAGCAAAGTATATTTTTGTACCTTATGTTTAAGATAATTTTAAAATACAATACTGATGTATCTTAACTTTTTGCAATTGATTTATATTGTAGATGAATCTTACCTGATATATTGAAATATATTCTAATGATTTGAGATGATGTACAGAACCATTGCAGTACATGCACAATAACTATTTTTCAAGTTGTTATACAGATATTATCTAAATGGGTCCATAATATAGAATTTACACTGGTGGTGGTGGCTTTTCACATCATATCTCTTCCAGAAGTGTATGCTCTTGTGCCTATAAAAATTGCACAAATATTAGCTTAATGGAACTAAATCAGGTTTCAAAGCTAGGCATATACAGTTGTGAACATAAACTAGATATCTGTGCAAACATAGCTGTTCAGAAGTTTAACTGATTATTGGTTTGTATAGATGAATAATATGCACATACGCATGTACACCTAATGTGCACATTTATTAGTTAGGGATTTGAAAATCTGAACATAATGTCCAAAGGAGGCAAGGATACCAATACATGTAAATACCTTTAACGTACGCTTTCTGTCTTCCCTATTTTTAAAAAATACATTAACATTAAAACTTAAAATGTCTAGAGCTCCATTCTCTCTTTTTGTGAACACAATTGTCCCCACACTTTTTGCACTTGCAGATAATTTGCAGCCCCAAATCTAGTTTGTTAGAAGTCTATACAAGAACAAATAAATTAACTGGGTAATTACTAATATCAAATAGCTGTAAAATATATTCTTAAAGAAAAATCCTGAAAACATGGTGTGATGGGGTTCCCTCTCCATTCATGGTGCCTCCTGCTGTTCACTCTGACAGTTAGCTCCGTCTTGTCCTGCGCTCTCCTCAGTAGTCTCTTCATCCATCGTCTTCTCTCTGTATGTGCCTCTCTCACGCTTGGTGCTGCCGCTTCAGGTCCATGGCTTAGTCCTCCAGCCAGATCACAATTTCCTCCCCCTTCTAGGGAAATCACAGTCTTTCCAGATCAACCATCTATCTGGTGTCTCCAGTGCCCTGAGCCACTACCCAGTGGCTGGTAAGGAAACCCAGGCCCACCCTCTACATTGGGTTCTAGTCCAGGGACCTGATAAGATGCAGCCTAGGCCTGAAGTACCTTTGACCTTGCTGCTGTTTCCCTGGGCTTTTTCCTGCTTAACTGGTTCTCCCTTTCTCTGGGTTCACCAGCTTCTCCACTCCCTCCTCTCAGGGAATCTGTGCAGCCTGCTTTCCTGCAGACTCATACACTCTTCCCCCTTTCCAGAGCATAACTGCCCTTCCCTAGGTGCCAATCTCTACCCTCTTGCTAGCTATCTGGCTTTCTACAGACCCTGCCTGTTCCTGCCCAAGTGAGCCCATTCCTCCTCAATTAGCTCCTGGCTTGCAGCCTAATTAGTAGCTTGGATCCATCTGGCTCCACCCAGCTCTTGCTGGGCCAGTTTGGGGTCCATACCCCAATACACATGAGCACTTTTGGGGCGCACCAGTTGTGAACTGGGAGACGAGGACAATATACTCCTATATATGACATAAGGACAAAAATCTCTTGCTGAGGAATTTTTTGAAACTGTCTACTCTTAGTTCAATTAAAATGATGCAGTTCTTTCATCCAGTTCATCAACTTTTGTGTAATATTTTTTACTTATTTTGATAGAAAAGAGAGTAATGCAATCATGTGAAGCAACAGTATATAACACTTATTAATTCTTGATACCAATATCTACTATGTCCATAATATTATTTTGCGTTTGCAAATGCTCTATAAAAAGAGCGTACATGTAGATCAGATATAAGGCTAAGATTTAATGGATATTTTTAGTGAAAGTCACAGGTCGTGGGCAATAAACAAAAATTCACAGCCGCATGACCTGTCCATGATTTGTACTGTATATCCATGACTAAAGCTTGGATGTTCTGGGGGTTCCGGGCACTCGCTGGTGCTGAGTTGGATGCTTCTGGGTGCCCACTGATGTTTGTGGGTGATGGCTCTGGAGCGCCTGCTGCTGCTGGGGCAGGGGCAGTACAGCTAGCCCTGGCAGCAATATGGCTGGCCCTAGAGTCAGGCGCATTGGCAAGCTGCAGAAGTTATGGAGGTCCCGAAAAGTCACGGAATCCGTGGCCTCCATGAGAGACTCGCAGCCTTAATCAGATGAAAACCTAAATCTGGGTTAATTTTTTTGGGGGGGACAGGAATAAGGCTAGTAGATGAAGGTTTGACAAACGTGGGGGTGGGGGGTCATCAATTTTTTTTTTAAAGATAGCAAAGATCTAATAGAAATTAGTAGAAGTGAAACTTCTAAAATAGGGGCTCAACATAAAAACAGAAATTATAGTTATCAGATACTGGAAATATTTATAATTTTAATTCTATTTATATTTATAAAACTGTTTCATTCAAAACTGAATTAAGAGCTTGAAAATTAAATGAATAGGTGAATAAGCAAAAATCTCTTTCCTATTAGAGGGATTATACCTATGATCTTTTTCTCCCTTCCAGTCCTTAGATGACCTTTCAAACGTCTCTGCTGAAGAGTCAGCACAGCTACATGCATATATTTCAGATACTGGTAAGTGATTTTATTGTAGTGATGGCTGACTTGTCTTTTTTCCCCTGCCGTTTTTGAACTTCCGCCATTTAATATACATTTTTTATTTTAATTAATTCTAGTGTTCTAATGTTAGTGAACTAATTATAGGCCCCCTTAAATCTTAATGTTTTCTCTTTCCTTTCTGTATCTTAAACATTTGTTTTCATGTTTGCTGCTGATGAAATCATTGTAATCCAGAGCCTCCTCAAATTCATATTGTAATTGTAGACAATGCACCTAATGTACTAAAATAGGAGACTTAGTTGTGCAGCATATCATACATTTCAAAGTCTCTCTACCACTAATAATTAGATGACCATCCATTAATTTTAATTCACTTGACTAATGCACAATACCTTACTATGCTCAATTTGAATTTATTTTAAAATTTAATTTATCCACTTCTAGCAGTTGTTGTCTCTTTTTCAGTCAAGCAAATCCTGTTCTCAAGTATTCTCTTCTGTACTATAACATCTTCAGCAATCTTGTGGTAAAGATTAAGTGAACCAGACTTTCACAGATATAGAAGGGGCTAAATCTTATGCTGCAGTAATTGTTAAGAATGGCTCTCATATCAGCTCTTCAAAAATTAATGAAAGTTTAATTGCTGTTACAATTAAAATTTAGGTGTTCAATAGGATTGCTCTTTGGTGGTATCAAATGCATCATATCTTCTCTTCATGTTTTGCTACAGTGGTAAGATTGTCATTGTTTCTTCATTTGATCTTATTACAGTACTAATATTTGATTTTTGGCATGGTATCAGGGTGCTATTGGGAAAACTTAGTATTTTATTCTTTCTTGGCCATGATTTCAGACAACAGTTTCCTCAGTGCATTTGACGGTTTCACTATATGGATACTAAAACTATTGCAGTGTGATATCTTTAAAACCAGAGATGACAAGTGTGTATTTTTGTATGCCCTTTAGATTGGGTTATTGGGTTGGGAGGTTTTTCTGTGTGCCTATGTAGACTTTAGTGAAATTCCCCTTTTATTATACCAGAACACCAGCTCCACTATAGTTAGAAAAATATCTTTTTCTTTTACATCTTGATTTCTATAAGTGCTCTGAAATCCTCACAGTAACTCATATTGCTTTGAGATTTTGTTTGCCTCATGGGGGGAATGGGGATTGGTCAATGATCCAGTTTGGAGGCCATTTGAATAGGGAGTTCCTGAGGGACAGTCTCCTGAAAGAACAACTTAAAGTGGTCATGTTTTGGTGGTGATTTTTTGTATCCCAAACACTTGAGTTACTCTAACATAGTGCATGCCACACTTAGCGGTTTTGGGAAAATCAAATTGCAGCATTATTACCCAAAGAGTTTGGTTCTTGGACATGTCAGATATATAAGTGCTTGGTGGCACACCACAAAGTTTATGCTGTGCATGCAGAGAGCGCAAAGCTAATTAGCTTGTTAATGTCTGAGTTACAGGAACTGAATGGCTCAAAGGGGAATGTTCCAACCATCAGACCTGAAAAGCATCCAAGCACTGAGAGTTCAAATCCAACCATTGGCAGAAATCTGAAATTATTAAAGGAGGCATCTGATTCTATCAAAGGTTTTGTTTTGAGGAAAAGTAGTCAGAGTACAGCAGAATATTCAGAAGGTGCTGAAACTGTTTTTGAAACAAAAATAAATTACATATGCAGATGTTTTCTGGGAGGGGAAAGTGATGGGGTGGAAGAGATTTGGGAATGGGGGGGAAAGGATTTAGAGTGCAGCAAGAAGAGGGGGATTATGGAGAGGGGTTGGGACACTGGGAAGTGAGAATCCCCAATATGGGGGACTTAACCTCTTGTGGGGGGTCAGCATTTCTCCTTGCCCCACCTCTGTGAGCTGGGGTCTAGATGGTCCTGTCCCTCAGTGGATCTCTGAGCCCCTCTCCTTGCCTCTATATAAGCCAATATTTTGGGAGGGAAAGGCTGAAGGTCATGTAGATTTAAATATCTGAATTCCAGAAAATGAGTAGTTAAGCTACACGTCCACGCTATGTGGGGTGGGGAGGGCTGGTTAGAGTGTACGGAGGAGGGGTGAACTGGGAGGGCCTGGCACATGGCTGGGGAGGCCTGGCAGAAACAATGGCAGGAGTGTCCCAGCTAGGGTGGGCAGTGGGAGTGAGGGGTCTATCTCAGTGTGCAACTCAGGCCACATAGCCGAGGTAGTTTGTGGCCCTCTAGTAAACTGCTCTCTATAATGAGTGTACACAGTAGCATAGGGCAGAAGACAGCAAGGAGGAACTTCTTAAATGGTAATAGCTTCTAGAGTGTCAACTACTGGCTTAATGAAACGGAAAGGTGAACTGGAATTGAGGATGGGCTGCATGGTGCGGGAGGAGATACAGAAGAAGACACACACATCAGTCTTCTCTCAGTTGCTTAAAGTTATTGTAACTGCCATGTAATAAAACTGTCAAGGTTTTGGGACGTGAACTGTGGATGAGTTTCACTGTTCCTGTTAACAATTACACATTGTAATGCTTAACCATTATCCCTTTTTCACTCAAACAAAATGTACAGGATGGGGGAGGAGCATTGAGGAATCACATAGCAACAGTGTGGACTGGGACTATTACTAGCTTTGTCCCTGGCCTGCTGGATGACCTAGGACAAGTCATTTCACCTCTCTGTGCCTTTGTTTCCCATCTGTAAAATGGGGATAATGATGTAAAATTCTTTGTGACATAGTCATGAAAATCACTATATTAAATTACTCCTGAGGGAATTCTGCGTCACTGCACGTGCGCAGAATTCATGTCCTCTGCAGATTCTTTTGCTTCGCCACAGAAACATGATTTTCTGATGGGGAAGCAAAGGAAGCCGCAAAAGCAGTCATGAACCGCTTCCCAACAGCACAGGTGTGTGGTTTTGGGTGTCCAGAGCAGCCAGAGGAGAAGTAAATCACTGGGGGGAGGGGATGGGATGGGGCACCCCGACCAGTGGCTCCTGCCCTGTGCCAGGCTCAGGTGCTAGTCCCAGCTGGGCTGGGGAGGATGGGACTTCCTCTTCTCCTGCAAGGAGTAGCCAGGGCTGAGTCAGACCCCCCACCCCCTACGAAACCTCTCCAGCTGCAGGAAGCTCTGTACCCTCCCCCCCCCCCCCGCTTCCGGTCCCCATCACTCCTCAGCCGTAGGGGGGGAGGGATCACTGTACAGAACTTGACCCCCAACTGACCCCACTCAGCCCCACCGTGCCAGCACCTGGACACCCTCCCACCCACTGCTGAGCCCTCCAAACCCAGACTACCTCTACTGAGCCCCAACCACCTTCACCTGGACTCCCCTGAGAGTCCCTTTGCTTCTGCACTCAGAACCCACCCCCCAACGAGGTTCATCCAGATCCCCCCCGCACTATCCACCAAGCTGCACCCAGATATCCCTGCACAGAACTCTCTCACACCACACCTGGATCTCCCCACACTATGCCCCTTCACACTTGGATCCTGCTGGGCTGAGCCTGCCTGACTAGTGTGCTTGGCATGGAGGGACAGGGCCCTGGGGTGTTTCTGGGGCAGTCCTGGTCCTGCGCTGTCAGGTGTAGCCTCACTGCCAAGTCCATGTCCGGGGGCAGGGGAGGGGCAGCCGGTTTGCATGGTGATCTCCCACCTTTGTGCAGTTAGTGGCCTGTGCTCCCCACTGCCATGCTGGAGCCTCCACATTTATTTATTCTCAAATAAAATTTGTAGAATTTTGCAGAACTTTAAAATATTGTGTGCCCAATTTTTATTTTTTGGGCACAGAATTCCCTGTGGAGTAGTGATAAAGCTAAGACTTTTTGATTATTATCTCGCCACAGTAGCAAATCTGCTGCAAACTAAGTGAGAACTACAACTGCTTAAATGACCACTGACTCCTACCAACAAACATTTCTCTTTCTGTTTAAAAAGCTAGTAAATTCAATGGCAGAAAACGTCGTTAATACAGAGTTAAGGTTGCTGGGTGATAGGTTGTGCTCTTTCAGAACATTCAGCAAAACTCAACCTTCTGAAACCTGAGTACTCATAACTGCAGCTGAGGTCAATAGAAGCTCTGTCCTGAACATATGAATTTCTATAAAATGTCAAATAAGGTTTCTCAAATAGGGTACCCAAAATTAGTTGATACTTCTGACAATATTGGCTTTAATGTCAGTGCCTCAGTTCTCTGTGTATAAAATAGGAATAATACCTCCTTATTCCACAGGGTTGTAATGAAAATAAATTCACATTTATTAAGGCATTATGATGAAAGAATTTCCAATGAGGAAATTAATATTTCTATATTCAGAGAGGAGTTTGGATAGCATGCAGTAAATAATGCTACACTCTGAGTGATGAGGATAAAAGAAAATATTGAATAGTTTTCCATTCAGTAAGCACGTCCTTTCTGTTCATTGAATGAGGCAGCAGTCCTGTGAAATAAATAGAATGTGATCATGTAATTAAAGACTATATCATAATACATATACATAAGGAGGCCAAATTAAAGTTGCAGGGGTAACCTTAATTCTGATATTTTGTTGCTTTTGAGTGCTTGACCTTTTGCAACCTGAACATTCTTTTTACATGTTTTTTTTAATCTCATTTTCTAGTTCTAAAATTGTAAAAAAGATTTTAAAAAATGTCATCATGTGGAAACATATTGACTCTCATATGGGCCTTCAGCAATGTTGGAATCTTCAGATCCACCACACTGTTCTCTAACACTGGGGGTAATGGAATAACTTGTAGCAGTAGAATGCTGTTTTATGTGTGTACCCTGTTACTAAAGTGGGCTGGAGATGCACGATTTTCCAGTGGGTTTCACAGCTGTTTTCTAGACAGCAAAAAAAAGTTGAGACTCGGGAATAGTACATTCAAGTCCAGATTCTGCAGGGATGCTCTAGTAGTAGTAGATCTTTTGCTCCTTTTTCTATCCCCTCTTCACCCAGCTTCTCCCTCTCTCCTTTTGCCCCTGTCCCAAGGGCAGTTCCTGCCCTGTTTCTGGCCACCTCCCACCCCTCATCCCATCTTCCCCGCCCTTCACTGAGAGCACAGGAAAGACAATGTCCCTTCTCTTAGTTCCTGTGCCCAGTGCCACAATGGCTTCTGGCAACTGGGAGGAGCAATTGCAGGATAAGTCCTGCATAGCCCCTATTATCCCTGGATGGGGCATACTCACGTATTCTGTGGGAATTATACATGTGCAGTCCGCGAGGTCTGTTGGGGCTATGGGGGGATGGGGCACATGAAATCATACAATTTAGCTTTCAAGCTCTAATGGGTTTCTATTGATCATGTATAAATTGTAAATTTTTTCCAAAGGTTTGTGACATAGCCAAATTTGGGTGAATCTTTGTGAGGATAACAAAAACTGCTTCCCTGACAAATGCTACCCCCTGACAAATTTAACGTCCCTGTTCCATGGCATGGCAATGTTAGAGCTTCTTGATGAATTGTTGTAAGATATTTTTTTAACATGGTCAAAATATTTTTTCACTACTTTGTTCTCAGACGCAGCTGAGCTGTTTTAGCTGAAACTTAAAAAAAAAAGTTCCAATCCAGATGATCTAAGTTTGGGAAAGTTATAAGTAACTGAAAACAGGGTCTTATAATGGAAAGTGTCAAGCAACTTTATCTATAGGCATCACTATCTGCACCCTGCCTATAATTGCGTTTCATCTTGAGCTACTTGACTCCTATTAGCTCAAGATATGGCAGCTTTCAATTCTGATGGCAAAAAGTTACAATACAATATTTTCATTTCAAAATGCTTTGAAAACTACTATGACTTAAAACCTTTTACACTGCCCTCTAGAAAGTCATTGGTTGTGACATTTAATTTTAAGACTGCTTCTCTCCCTGTGTTTTAACCTAGTGGTTGAAATCCGCTGGGGAACAAACTCATAGTTCCTAGTTATTGTTCTAAGGCACAGAGGCAGGATGTTCTCAGTTAAAGATCTTTAAATCTGGAACTTCCTTGCTTAACACATTCACTCCCCCCACCAGTCTTCAGAGCCAAAGTTTCTTGACCTACGTAAAGTTACCTATTTTTCCAAATTGGAAGTGGGGGTTCCAGCCTTATTACCTACTGAAAATGCATGCTTCAATGTTTCTTGATCAATTATCTCCAACATAGTCTCTTTAAACAAAACCCTTGCCATGCATGTTTTTTCTGTGGGTTGTATATAATTGGAAATAAGCGGGACTAGTGTGATAAAAAGACTATCATTTGGTATGATAAAGTATTTTTAAATGCACAACTGAGTAAAGTTGTCAGTTAAGATGTGTTCTCTATTTTTGGAGTCATTGATTAAATGAAGCTATGAGTTTTGTAGGATGAATGTGCCACGGTTTTTGATGTTTTCTAGGGTGATATGTGGAACTCAAAGTTCTGTTGGCCTCCTAACATAGCATTCTTTCTATTGTATGTTTAAGTATAAACTTGGCATTGTTTCTAGGCTTTCTTAACATTGTGGATTTTACCACTGATTGATAAGTCTTTACACTTTAAATCCATGTTAATGTTTTTACTTGGAAATTCTATGACTGTATCTCTGGCATAGTGGGCTCAAAATTATTGAACTCAATACAGGGGTAACAGGATGAAATTTAATGGTCTGTGATATACAGGATGTCAAACTAGATGATCTAATGTTTCCGCCTGGTGTTAGACACTATAAATCTATGGGTGGAAAGGGAAAAGGGGGAAGGAAAGGTACAAAATAGATTATTGGAATTATAACCACTTTGAGAGAACCTACACTTCAAAAATATATTGGTATCTGTATCCTCGGTGTAAACAATTATAATAATCTGTAATAAAAGAAGAAGAACAGAATAACTATACTATTAAATATTATTAAAAGTTTTAAAATGTTTTGCTTGGTAGTATTTTAGCTCTGTGTGTACCCCAAAAGAAGAAATCTGCAGAGGCAAAAGAAAAACTTATGGTATGTTTAGAGAGAAGAAACTACCTGAACATGAGTGCTGAGTAGTACTCTTTCTAGATTTACAGTAGAGTCCTTCACCCATTCCCTGGGATCCGCAAGGCTAAAATAATATTTGTCAATCAAAAAGATATTCAGTATTTAAAGATCTGACCACCTTATATACTCCTTGAGGCATATATATTTTTTATTTCATACATCAGTGAAACTTGTATAATTTTCTTCTAAGCTAAAGAATCATGCTTACACAATATGGGAGTCTCCGGAGGATGCTATCTACAGAGGGTTTATTCTTCTGCTTGCATCCATTTTTGTCTCCAGCTCTGTCATTTCAGATGTTTCCATTTCATGTCTCCTTTCGTCTTCCTCTTTGTTTGTGTTCCCTCTTCATTTTTGTTTTAAATTACTAGTCTATGCTGACTATAACCCATATGCTGTGGCAGGAGTATGCAACGACCATGGCAAGACATATGCACTGTATGCGATCACTGTACATCGGAGAAATCCAACTAGTGAAGAGATATGGAAAACGTATCGTCGCTACAGTGACTTCCATGACTTCCACATGAGGATAACTGAACAGGTAACGGATCCTATAGAGACTGCTTAATCTTATGAGTATATCTTTGAAAGGCATGGTTGTGTCTTAGCAGCTATCACATTGTTTAGAATTGGCTACTAAAAGTTTATATTAATATAACTTTGTCACTTGTGTGGCCTTAATTCAGGGGTGGCCAAACTTTTTGGCCCAAAGGACACATCTGGGAATAGAAATTGTATGGACAGGCCAGGAATGCCCATGAAATTGAGGTTGGGGTGTGGAAGGGGGGGAGGACTCTGCTTGGGGCTGCAGGCTCCAGGGTGGGGCCAGAAATGAGGAGTTCAGGGTGTGGGCAGGGGGTGGGTGTGTGAGGGCTTCGGCTGGAGGTGCGGGCTCTGGGGTGGGGCTGGGGATGAGGGGTTTGGGGTTCAGGAGGGTGCTCCAGGCTGGGATCGAGGGGTTTGGAGGGCAGGAAGGGGCTCAGGGTTGAGGTCCGGGAAGGGCTCAGGGGTGCAGGCTCTGGGTGGCGTTTACCTCAAGAGGCTCCCTGAAGCAGCGGCCATGTTCCCACTCTGCCCCATCCGCAGGCGCCACCCCTGCAGCTCCCATTGGCCGCAGTTCCCGGCCAATGGGAGCTGCAGGAGTGGTGCTTGAGGTGGGGAGAAGCATGCAGAGCGGAGCCCCCTGACTGCCCCTACACGTAGGAGCTGGAGCAGGGCCATGCCACTGCTTCTGGGAGCCACATGGAGCAGCCCCTGACCCTTCTCCCCAGCTGGAGTGCTGGAGTGGGGCAAGCCCCAGACCCCTTTGTGTATAGGAGCATCACTGTTGGGGGAGTTCAGGAAAAAACATGGGGTGAACACAGAAAGGTGCATAGCTCAGTGACTGGGTTCCCGCAGCCATTCTTTCACATAGCACCAGTTTCACTAACAGCTCTATAAACCAATTAGTTGCACATTAAGGGCAAGGTTCACCAGTGCACTTTGGCTGTTTGAGCTGTGCGCCAGAAGAGAGCAATCTGTCCATAAGTTAAAATAAAATAAAAAAATTAAATGGTTAGTACTTATGTTCAAATCATTAGAAATATTAATGAGTAGCGTTCTGTTTCTTTGTTTAATGTTCATACATGAAACTTACAATGATTTTTAAAAAGGAAATACTAAGACAAAAAGCTATTGTTAAAATGGAGTTAAAGTTAAGAGTATTAGTCACTTAAGGGCAAAAAACATTACAGGGTTACTGTAATTAACTGAAACCCAAGTGTTGCAAACCCAGGAAAATCAGAATTAAGGTTTCATTTAAGAGATTCATATCCACATGCTACGGTGTGGAAATTACAAATAAGGCAAATTCTACCCTGTAGTCTCCCAGTAGACTAAAACACAGCCAGCTAATGTGGCTAGTCTGCATCTTAATGAAACTTTTCAATAATATTACATTAACCCAACTGAACTGATATGATTGAAAATTTCCCCTTTTATGCCTGTGATGATAGTGCTTTAAAGGTCATTAGAATAAGCAATATCAAGTGTATCACCATGAGTGGTGTAAGACAATATTGTTCATACCTGGAGGGTAAAATCAGTCTAGTATGGGCAGAGATGTCTGCTTTGGTTTTGGTAAAGTGTATATGCTGTGTTAGGATTTACACAGGTCAGTTTAGGATGATTATATTATTTGGATTACTGTAGGGCATAGGAGCCCTAGACCCAATGTACCAGATGCTGTACGAACAAAGAACACAAATGAAGGAATTTGCATATTAAATCTACAGTCCACCTTGCTTTCAACTCTCCTCTTACCATATCATAAAATCGTAGAATTTTAGGGCTGGAAAGGACTTTAAGCAGTCCCCTAGTCTAGCCCCCTAAGCTAAGACAGGACCAAGAAACCTATACTGTCTCTGATAGGTGTCTGCCCAACCGGTTCTTAAAAACTTCCAGTCATGGGGATTCCACAGCCTCCCTTGGAAGCCTCTTCCAGAGCTTAACTACCCTTATCATTAGAAAGATTTTCCTAATATATAACCAGAATCTCTCTTGCTGCAGATTAATCCCATTAATTCTTGTCCTGCTTTCAGTAGACAGGGAAAGCAATTGATCACAGTCCTCAATATATGCTGGTTCTCCTTTTTAATGTATGTGACCAGGATTTATCATCGAATTTGGTCCGCTGGTTAAACCATTAGCTTCCCCGGCCTGGGCTGGGTACTGATTGGGAGCGCAACATGAACGCTGATCCATGCCCCCCAATATATTGGTAGCATATTGCAAAACTTATTCTATAGCATGAACACCATTTCCCTAGCTTGTCAGGCAAAACAAGTGTTCATCAAGTAGGACTACTGAAAACTGTTGAAAATTGTATTAGATAATGAATTTCAGTTATTTGAATTGATGTGCTCTTGTGTAATATATAACTGCATTTTCTCATGATTAATATGAAGAAAGATTTGCACTGAGCCTTATACTTGCATATTTTTAAAAATAAAATAGGTTTTTGTATATTAGTGATTGAAGCCTTTGTATTTGGTCAAGTAAAGAGATGCTTTTTATAGGTGTGTTTAGAATTAACCACCAAAAGAATAATGAAAAAAAATTTATCTTCAGAAAGATTTGGTTGACCTGTTTTAATTTTTCTATGGAAAGTTAAGTAATGTTCACAGTAGAAGTGTAGTCGGTGTGGAACAGTTCTTTAGTTCATTTGTTGTATTTGTCACAGAGCTTAAGAAATAAAAACTGAGCTTGGGAAATGGGCCATTTAGGTTTTTAAGTGAAATGCTAAGGATCTGTGAGGTCTAGGAAGGGGACAGCTGTTGGCAGTTCTATATACTATTAGACAATCTGCCTTTTATTGCTTTGCCTGTATTCTCATACTCTTAACCCCCATAAAATAAAAGAGAAAAATGCAGACTTGTAATTCACCAGCTGGTGCAAAGTAGAACCTGTTCACATGAATAAGTGTTAACAACACAATGCTTTTAAAGGAGTCAAATGCTTTTGAACCACATCTTAGTAGCGGTTGAGATTATTGACTATATAAATCCTTTAACTACTCTAAACTGTTGCTCTGTAATATATGTTTACTCTATTTTTTGGTAATAGAAGTGTAAATAGGTTTGAATACTCTGAGAGTTATCTGTGACCATGTTCTTATAGGGTCAAAATAACATTTTTAAATGGAAATGGCCAAGTTCTTGAAAAGTAAGCATATATCAACCGATAAGCTTGATGCTTATCGGTTTCAGTTAACGATTAAACTCGGCTGCCTCCACATGCTTGGGGTCCCAGCTGCTGGGACTCCACGTAAAACATGGGGATGCTGCAGCAGCCTCCCTCACCTCTAGTTCCCTGGTTAAATGTTTAACCGATATAATTTTAATAGGTTACAGAGTTACTTTTTTTACATGCTATTTACATCCCTAATATACACATACATATACTGTACACATACCATTTATATTTAATAATTTGTATATGCACATTAAATATTTTTTAGATTATAAAAACTATTATCAGAGTTGGACAACTCTGACTAGCAGGGGATATAGAATAATATATTTCAGTATATCAATTCTGCACTCCTTCCTCTCTGCAGGATTAATATCTATTTAAAAAAAAAAAAAAGACGTATCACACCCTGAAATCCATGAAGGTGAAACAGCTGTGTTAGGTCTCTTACATCAGTGGGTAAGGATGTGTAGTTGTTGTTGGCCCCATGCTGATAAAATGTATTCTAGAAAAGTGTAGTTTGTACATATAGACACACAGATTAAAAGCCCTGTGGAAGTCAGTGGTAGCCTTTCCATTCACTTCAGTGGGTTTTGCCTTAGGTTCTAGATCGATCACCATAGTTTGTGCTACAGTTTAAAGCAACAATATTGACACTTACAAATTCTTTATTGAGTTTCTTGAAGCTGCAGATAAATACCTATAAAATGTAATTATGGAAGTGTGTACAGAACAGGCTGTAAACCTCAGTTCAACGTTATTGTGTATTAAAGTTAGCTAACAAATCTTGCTCTTTCACAGAGTATTTCATTAACCTGCATATCTTCCAATTGTGTAAACTATAAATATTTGCATACTGTGGCCTTTCTTTTGAATCCACTTTTTAACCTTTTATAAATAATGCATTATCTGTTGGTGTTTGCAAGATCTAAAATCTTGAATCTACAGATTTAAAAAGCAACACTACCGTGTATTACCACACAGTGAGATTTGCTATTCTAGCCATTTGGAGAAAAAGAGATATTTTAGATGCCGTTGTGTGGTAAGTAACTTGTTAGTACCTATGATGTTGATGTATCTCCTGTGCTCTTCAATATGGGAGTATGCGACAGTGGTGTTTGAACGAGAGTTCTATTACATCTATCCTCTTACACTAGTGTAAGGTTCTTAAAGGACTTTGCATCAGTGGCATAAGCTAAAGCAGCCCCTCAGGTGTTCTCACTTGTGCAGGGGCTGCCAATGCTAGATCAAGGATCCATAGCTAGTGACTTACAGCCCACCTACACCCTGATTCACAAGCACAGCTTGTACATGCAGGAAACCTAGTCCTGTGGTTTTTGCCTTTTTATATTTAATTTTTAGCTAGCAGGAAGAACCATCACATTATTAATAGAGACTCTCTAAAAATAAATGACATCCAAAGCTGGGGTTTAATAGTGAGGAAGAAGTAAAGCTTTAATTATCCTGAGACAGTTAATCTCCTCTGTAGTGCAATGGTTTTAGCTGATTCAGGGAAGGGGTACTTTACACTTCCCTGTGGTAGCTTTGAATTAGGCCCAATATTTTATTATAAATAAGAGCCCAGAAATGAGTCATAAGTATTTGAGCCTTCATAAAGGAGGGTTGGGATGTTTGGTAACTCTTATTTTTCTTCAACTTTCACAAAGCTGGCTTGTGGCATTGGTTTCAGACTGAGCAACCCACCCTAGAAGCATGGGGCAGAAGATTTGTAGTGGGTGGCTGTGTAAGACAAGAAGTGGGAGCTCAAAGTTCTTCTGCTACTGAAACCAGCTTCTCTGGGTGCATTAATAAGAATATCATCTTCGACCAATAGGGATGTAGAAACTAAAGATTAGCACTACCTTTTGTAGGATTGCAGAAACTCAGCACTTGATCGTGACCTTGAACTTCGCTTTAGCTGTGTAATTAACTTTTTTTGTGATGATAGTTTGTGTCTGTTTGAAATGTAAAGAAGTTGTGAATTGGAAAGTTGCTGTACATGAGATACAAATTTATAAAGATGTCTTTGTTATAAAAAAGTGCTTAAAGCTCTGATATTAATTTAAAACAGTTTGTCGGACTATAAGATAGTATAGATATTTACTTTTTAGTGCTTTTTTTTAGGTTGAGCTTCTGTTAGCATTTTTTGTTTTCTGACCTTGGTGTTGCATCTTGAAAATACTATAGGGTTGCTTCCCGTTTCTAGAAGTTAGTATTTTAATGAATTCTGAGACATGCCATTGAAACCAACTAACCATGCTTGTTAGCCTATCTTCCACTTCCAGGGCTTCTGATTAGTATACTTTTAACAGGATATTTTGTGTCTGTCTCTCTAGTAGTCTTCCTATGTGACGTGCATTTTTAGAGTGAACTAGACTTAAAGCCAAAAGGGAAAATGGTTCTACACAGCTCTTCCTACACATTGTAATTAATTTAGAGCTGTGGAAACCTTGCAGGGTTTGGTGGTCTTCACAGACTCAACCCTGGAGTTCACATTGCAGGAACTGGAAATGAACCAACCCTCCCCTGTTTGATTGGACTTCACACATCCTGAGAACAGTCGTTCCCTCACTCCCACAGGTGGTTCTTAACTAAATTCCACTTACCCCTTCAGAAGACACAGGTTCCTACCAGTCTCTTAGATGTTTCTAGTAGAAAATCTGGGCTTGCTGAGCATGAAGAGCACTGTCTGAGTCTTCAGGTTCTATTTTTACAACCTTAAATATTCTAGGGTATTGCCATGGGAAGACACTATCTCCCTAAAATACAAGGTCTCTCTGGAGGGTCTAAAAAACCCCTCCTCCATATAAAGCAGTGGGACAGAAAAGCACTTTAGCCTCACCAATATGTGCTGCTACCCTAAGCCCAAGGGCATATAATGGCCTCTGAGGTTTAGTGCGATAACTAAGGTTAACTCTGATTCCCAGAATTCATATGCCAAGAATTTGAGACTTGATTGCCTAGCATATGAATGCTAGAGAAACTGTGGATTCCTTTGCAAGTGTGCTGTGATGTGCCTATCTTGCTCTGCGTTTAATGTGACAGTGGTCACTTTCAGGTCTGGGGGTGTTTCACTTTTCTAACTGGTGTTGCTCCCCCAGAGATACAGTATGCAGTCAGCCATGTGACATCCCAAAAGATCTTGGCATAGGTCCAGACAGTTAAAGAATGGAAGCAGCAGTAGTAGGAAGGAGGCCACTTCCCCAGAAGACTACAGTGGTAAGCAAGGCCTCTGAGGACTTGTGGAGAATGGCAGCAAGCTGGCTGACTTGGAGAGGAGGCAGGAGGACGTTTTGAAGGGGTTTGCAGATGCTCCCAATGTGCAATATTCTATGTGAATATTTTGTACAGTTCTAATTTAAAAATAAGTGGTTGCATCAAGTTGACACGTTATGCAGGAGTTCAGAATAGGTGATATAATGGATCCTTCTGGCCTTCCAATCTATTTTTTTTTAAAAAATCACAATAAAAAATATTTTTAACCTCCTTTTTTGTTTGTTTGTTTTCCTAGTTTGAAAACCTAGCAAGTATATTGAAGCTTCCTGGTAAAAAGACATTTAACAACATGGACAGAGAATTCTTAGAGAAGAGGAAAAAAGATTTAAATGCATATTTGCAGGTAAGTTCTTGACTAGTCTAGTTTCAAATTTTCCTTCATAGTTATGGCTGTCTGCCTGAACTAATAGTTCTCCATCAGGTATTCAGTAAATTCCACTAAATGTTAATTCAGTCACCATGAGATTGTCTTAATAAAATACCCTGATTTGGAACAACACAAGTATGTTGTAAATGTCACAGCTGAAGGTAAATGCTAAATTTAACTCTGATCATTTGTGTTTCAGTGACCAGAACTTAAATAATTGAAGTATAAGTGGGGGATGCAGATGCTCAGTTTTATAAGGTGTTAATAACCCAGTTTTTAGTTGGATTAACTGAAGTAGTTTATCCTAATGACTGAAAGTGGTTTATTGCTTAAGGAAGGGTATCCCTCCTCTTATACCATAAATAGAACAGTAAAACTTTATTCTAGCTGTTAAAGTTTCCCCTCCTGTTAGCTCAGCATCCTTCTTCATTTTCCCCACTCCCAGGTCAACTTTCAAACTTAGTCTACATCTACACTGCAGTTGGGGGTGTGATTTGTAGCTTGTGTAGATGTACCCATGCTACCTTTATTTTACCTATTTTGCTAAAAATAGCAGTGAGGACATGGTAATGCAAGCTGCACAAGCCTGCCTGACGCCTCTGGGTATATACTTGCTTGTGCTGCCTGCACGGAAGTCCACGCCACCCTATCCTCGCTGCTATTTTTAGTGAGCTAGCTAGCTTTAATATAGCATAGGTACGTCTACATAGGGCTGCAAATCATACTTCCAGCTGCAGCGAAGATATAGTCCTGGTAATTGTGCTCACTTGACTGAAACAATATTCCTGTCTTTTGGTCATTTTTTTAAAAAAGTGTTTAACCACTCTTTTCTTCCATTATTCTGATGCTGAATTCAGTTGTCTCATTTCTAAGTGACTCACTGAGGAGAATGGTCTCTAAACTTTTTGACTCAACAGGGAACGGTTGTCTGAGAAATTTTTTTGTTTCAGCGGGCACGTCTTTACTGGCACGATAAATCGGTGCTGCTGCTGTTGAAGCAGCAACGTCGATTTAGCGGATCTGGTGAAGAGACGCTAAGTTGATGGGAAAGCTCTCTCCCATCAATGTCTATAATGCACCACAATGAGAGGTGGAAGCTTTGTCATCAGGAGAGCGTCTCCCATCGACATAGTGTAGTGTGGACACCACTGTAAGTTGATCTAAGGTACGTCGACTTAAGTTACATTAGTTACGTAACTTAACTAGTGTGCCTTGGGTCAACTTATAGTGTTAATGTAGACCAGGCCTAAGTAAAATTCTAAGAGGGAGTGAGAGTAAACAAAATGCTATGAAATCTAACAGCTATTTAGATTGTCTAACAACCTGCATTTGTAATATGTATGGTACCTTATTTTATTTCAATATTTTTCCCAAGTGTTGATTACAGTGTAACTACTGATTTTAGACTCTAGTTTCAAGATAGCCAAAAAAGATGCATTTTACAAATAGAGTGGAACTGATAGATCCTTCTTAAAAAAAAAATTAATTATGCAATGCTTATTTCCCTCTCTGTAACAATACTCATCTTGGAGTAATGTTTAGAGAGAGAATGAAGAAAATACATTCAAAACTGACACTTCTTTGTACAAATATGTAAATTTAGTCGCTGCATACAGTATTAAAAATCTTTATCATATGAAAAGAAATGATATGACTTTTTTCTAAATATGGTATTGTATTTTGGAAGAAGCTGAAAGTTTACAATTAATCTTTTCTTTCTTAGTTGTTGTTAAATCCTGAAATGATTAAAGCTTCCCCAGCTTTAGCCCATTGTGTGTATGACTTTCTGGAGAATAAAGCTTACAGCAAAGGAAAAGGAGATTTTGCTCGAAAGGTAAGAATGGCATTTAATATTTAGCAGATTTTAGTGATGCGTTTGGTGCCATAACTTATTAAATGAATTGAACATATCAGTAACTGACTGCAGACAGTTATAAACCATAGTGTTTTATTTCATGTGCAAGCAATTTTTGAATTTGCATTGTATTTGTAATGTGTGTTGTCAGAAAGCGACAATAATATATCAGGAAATAAGACCAGTATAGAATTAAGAACTTAGCCATTTTTAAAATGTGTTTATTTGTAAGTCAAGGAAACCAAATTTCCAAGAAATGAGTGGGTGTTGAATATGCTACAGAAGGCATTTTAATTCTATTGTTGACAAGTTAACTTCCCATCAAAGATTCCTGTTCTCCTGTTCCTTTCCCAATCTCCTACCCACCTCCAACTGAACACATGGCTGCTGCTATCATGACTTCCGCTCTCCAGCCCAAAATATGTAATGTGTTTACCTTCTAAGGCTGCTGTTAATGCTGTTTCACATTCAGCCAGCAGAGAATACATGGAGATAAGCACCAAAGTCATGTGTCCACCGTTAAGCCTGCACAAAAAAAAATTCTCAGACAACTGTTCCCTGTTGAGTCAAAAAGTTTAGAGACCAGTCTCCTCAGTGAGTCACTTAGAAATGAGACAGCTGAATTCAGCATCAGAATAATGGGGGAAAAAACTCAGTTGTGTTTGTGAAATTGGAGTCTCTGCAAATAGATACTTGTGTTTACAATTGCCCATTTTGCATGGGCAGCTGCTTTTGCAAATTAGGTCCTCATCATTGCCAGATTTCCAGTGACCTGCATGTCCAACATCTTAAACTATTCAAAAAGTTACTTTTCAGTTATTTAAACTGCATTCTTTAAAAATTTACGTCCGTAGAGTTGACTGTAAAACATCATTCTGAATTTATCTAGCTTTATGTAATGTCCACAAAAGAATAAAGATTTAGTGTTCTGCTTTCCAAATGTATTGGTTTTTTCATAACCTTATCTTTTCCTTTTGTAGACTATTACACTAGGTAGTGTGCTTTTGCTACTTGCACTGTTCTTAAGAAATAGTGTGCATTGAAAATATCAGAACACTCATAATTAGTCTCCATGAAATATTTTACTAAAAATAATTTAAATGTGTGCGCCTAATGCTGAACATGTTAGACTTAACAAATCACCATGATGCTATTTAGACAAGATATGGGACAGTGAGTCAGGTTGGAGATGAGATGAGAACGAGGGAGGTAGCGCTTCTGGAAGAAGTGAGTTCGGAGGAGAGAAAGGACAATTAGTGGGCAAAAAATTGAAAACGCTTCAAAGCATAAGGGAGTGCTATGAATGAAGGCATGAAGCTGAGACTGAAGAAGGAGCAATAAATGAGGATTAGATAGGTGTAGGCAGTTAGAGTGGGAATGTGAGGAAATGGAAACTAATATAGATTAGACTGAAGCTAAAATGTTTCTCTGAACTCAGTGGGAAACAAACTTCAGCACTTTATCGCAATACATAGAAATGTTGCTTAAAGTATAGTTTTGATATGCACATGGGGAAACTTGTCCATATATTAAGATAATATGATACAAAGATATCAAACAACTGCATATAGATTTCCCAAACATTTCAAATATACATGATTGTAAAAAATAAATGCAGAATTCATTTTAACTAATAAGTCTTGGGGCAGAACCTTGAAGACCTTTTAGTAAAACATGTCTGATGTCTGATTTCAGCTGGTGAAATTCCTTATTCTGTGTTTAACACATTGTTCCAAAATTTTAAGCATTGATAGCCAATTAATTTTTGTCCACATTAGATAGTGTTTCCAGTATATCTGAGTGAAAATACTGAAGTAAAAATACTTAATCTAGTGCGTGTATCTATTGAATTTTTATATTCAAAGTAAGAGTTGTACTATAAATCGGTTTATTCTCTAGAACAGTGTGACTTTTTTTTTACTTGATGGTTGTACTAGTGTCCTCCGTAGGATATGCAATCGTGGTAAATGTTTTCCCCTTCAGATGGACACATTTGTAAATCCACTGCGTAACTCCATGAGAAATGTTTCAAATGCAGTCAAGTCCCTGCCTGACAGCCTGGCAGAGGGGATGACCAAAATGTCAGACAACATGGGCAAAATGTCAGAAAGATTGGGACAAGACATAAAGCAATCATTTTTCAAGGTAAGAATGTATTGGTGAGGTAATATATAGTAGAGTCTAACAGGAGATGACATTCAGGTTTGGGTCCCCTTATCTAAAAACAAATGTTAAACACCCTATTGAATATAAAAGGCTAAGAATAGCGAAATGACTATTATGCAAGGGTTCTATTTACTTTGGAAAGTTGAAGAGTAATTGGAGTTCCAAAAGAAAGCAATATACAAGGTAATTAATGATATAGAGAAGATAAAACAGACACCTAGTTACTTTTAAACTACAAAAAAAAAGAAGGCATTAGGTAAAATTAAAAGGCATCATATTTCAAATTGATGGAGATATTGTGCAAAAAATTACATATTGCCCCATGATTTATTTAGGCCAATAACTCCGCAAAATATGAAAAAGGAGTAGACCCAAAGCACAACTGGCATCCCATTTTTTACTGACACTCTCTTCGAAATAAGGTTTACGGTAAATAAAAGTGCTTTTATGACCCAAACCAATTTTTAGATGGCCCTGATTTACTCTTTCTTGCTTCCTTGATGTTTCTAGGAAGTTGATATTTCTAGGAAGACCCTTCCCCACTCCCCTCCCTGCTGAAATTGCTAATGAAGTCCCTCAGCAAGGAAGCAACACTTGCTGTTTGAAGAGAGGAGGCAGGAAGGTGCTAGTACTTCATACAGAAAATCTACAGGGCAATAGGCAATCCTGTGCATTTTTCTCCCCTGCATCTGGCAACTGAGCATCAGGAAAGAGGTGAAGAAATCCTAAGCTCTACAGACATTGAAAGCAGACAAGGGAGCATTGATAAGGAGCTAAGTCTAGTGCTGGGATTCCTGCTTCTGCTGCCAGGTTTTATGATGGCTTCCTGCCAGTGTCACCTAAGCTGCTGGCTCCGCTCTCTTCCCCACCAAGTCTGTGGTGTTGCTGGGAGGGAAGACGAAGCTATGGTGGTCTTCTGTACACCACCCACTCTTGACCAAATCTCCCATCGGGCATGCAATTTATTTTTCTTCCTTAGAGGGGCTGCCTTGACAACTGAAAGGGTAGGAATAGAGGAAAGTATTCTACTCATCTGATCCTGCACTAGAAGTGGGAAAACTCAACAGTGATTTAATTGCCTGCTTGCTGGCATTGGTCCTATCAGGGCTCTCTTTCTTCTCCTTGGCTAACTTATATCTTTGGATAATTTGAACTTCTTTCCTGATCTTACCCACCCCTAGTGTACCAGGTATCTAAGGTTGTAAGTAGGGAGTGGGAACTCTGCTTCCTTGTTTGACTGATTGCACGTGAGCATTCCACTCTTGGTGTGTGTGCATCCCAAACCACAGTTGATGGAAAACTTTCCCTCACTAGTACCTGTCAGTGCAGCTTGAGCTCCTTGTGCTGCCTCACACTGCTGTGTGTAGATATAAAGGGCACAGATGATTCACACCCCCACTTTCATTCTTATCACCTGTGACTAATGTTGGAATCTGTTGGTCTTGCTTTAGCAAGTGCTCTCAGCATGGTTTTTTTCATATATGTAGTTATATATTTGTGTAGTTATTAGGGTCAGTTAGTGTTTGAGTTAGTTTTAGTCTTAGTTTTTCCCACATTTGGAGTTCCATTAGCAGTACCAAAGAATGCCTTTGGAAGTATCTTGCCTGGCATGCTCGAAGTCCATGCCTGTGAGTGACCCACACTCTAGTTGTTTGAAATGCTTGGATGAGTCACATATTAGGGATCAATGAAAGGACTTCAAGCCTCAGACCAAGGAAGATGGAGAAGCCAGGCTGAAGTTTCTTTTGATGGAAGCCATTCTGAAACCACCTTCAGAACCTTCTTGGTCAGAGAGGGTACCAAGTACATCAGCATCTGAGAGATGTGTGCCTTTGATACAGACTGAATCACTGTGTCCAGGAAGAAACAGAAGTCTTTCAAAGACGCTGCTGGGAGAGGCAGCTCTTCAGCCCCAGAGTCTGCCAGGAAAGGGGACAAAGTGAGTAGAATGCAGTCATAATCGAAGCACTCCTCCACTTATTCATCAGCTAAGTCGACCCGTTGACTCCTGCACAGAGGCAGGCACTGTCAAGTCTAAGGCCCGAAGAGGTACCTTCATGGTTGTGGCACCATCTAAATCTCTTGCACACCAGTCAGAGACATTCCTGGTACTGTCCATGCCAGACACATTTCAAGCTGCAAGGGACTTGCTAAGCTTATTGGTGCCAGTGTCCCCAGCGGTGCAGGAGATCATTCCTCCAGTACTGGTAAACCACTTGGAACCAGTGGAGGGCCCAGTACTGAGTCAACCTCCTGGGTCCTGGAGCTCTGCCCTCCAGTACTGTTGAGGAAGAAGCCAGCATTGATGGCTTCTCTTTGCTCTTCCCAGGACTCTCAGTCCCTGGCACTGACTGGAATGGCTCCTCCATAGTCAGGAGAAGGCAATTCTTCTTTTAACTTGGGGTTGCCTCCTATGTTTCCCAGCTGCAATGTCTCTTGTCACTCCCTTCCTAGATCTTATCTCCTGGGATAATTGTGAGACCCTGTGTCTAGTGCTGGCCTGCATGCGTGGGCTGCATGACATTGGCTTCAGCGTCTATTCAGTGGCCCTTCTGCAATCCATGAAGGTTTTCCCATTTCCAGATCCTCACCTCATCAGTGGCATTCAGTTTCCCTGGGCTAGAAGTTGAGAGTCAGATTGTTAAGCTCCTCCTGATCCCAAGCAGGAAGATGATGTTCAGGAGCATTCGGTGGGACAACTAACAGAGGAGGCTCATCTACCTCAACCTGTGCTAGCTTCATCGGGTCCAAATGAAGCAGTTTCCTTGGGGGTGTCTTTGCCCCTTCTGATGATTACAGGAGACATCGGCCTTGGACATTCAGGTAGAAGAGGTTAGGGAATCTTCTCAAAACCTGCTATTCTGGCCTCTGCTGTTCCATCTTGGGTGGCACCGCAAATAAACGAACCCATCAAGACTCTCTGGCAAACTTCCTCCTTTCTTCCTCCTGCATCAAAGCAAGCAGATATCTAAAATAGATAAAGTTTTGCATGGTCATGCTGGCTTCCATTATTCTCTCCCTGGATCCTGGAGATTTGTATGTTGCCCTTGACTTAAAGGACCCCTATTTCCATGTGATGATTTGTCAAGGCCACAGGAAGTATCTCAGGTTCCTAATAAATTAATCTCGTTACCAGTTTGCAGTGTTGTCCTTTGGCCCCTGGGCAGCTTCCCGGGTTGTTACAAAATGTATGGCAATGGTAGCTACCTTTCTGACAAGATTAGGAGTACATGTCTGTCCCTACCTGGAAGACTAGTGTTTGAGGCACCATTCCACAGTTCAGATACTCTTTAGTGTATCTCTCATTCAGTCAACTTTCAAGTCACTGGGTCTGTTGATTAACTCAGAAAAGTCTATCTTCTCACCAATTCAGAGGATAGAATTTATAGGAGCAGTACTGGATTGTATCCAAGCCAGAGTTTCTTTCCAGAGTCAAGGCATCCGACAATTTGATCCATCATTTTAGATTTTAAGGTTTATCCTTACAACTGCACAGAATTGTATGAGGTTTCTGGAACATATGGTCTCTTGCAAGTATGTGGTCTGGTATGTCAGATTGTGTTTCAGGATTCTACAAGATTGGCTGGCCTCAGTATTTTTGCTGAGCCTTCGCCATTTGAACACTGCTCAGAGTGCCCTCTCACATTTTATTGCCTGGACTGGTGGACAAACCCTGTCAAATTTGCATAGGAGTTCCATTTGTCCTCAACCATCGCTAATGTTAGTAATGGATATGTCTTTCCTGAACTGGGGGGCTCATCTGGATTCCCTTCAGTCATAGGGGTTATGGTCCACAAAGGACATGATTCTTCATGTAGATGTCAGAGTTGAGAGCTAGCCATCTGCCGTGCCAGGTTTTTCTAACTCATATCAAGGGAAAAAAACCTGCTCGCTCTTACAGACCACACACAGTCAATGTTCTGTCTCAACAGATAAGGAGGGGCCCACTCGTCCCAGTTCTGCTATGACACAGTTATCTATGGGATTCCTGTATTACCAACACAATCGATCTCAAAGCCTCTTACCTTCCCGGGATGCAGATAGAGCTGTCAGATCACCTAAGCAGGTCATTTTTGAGTCACTAGGAGTGGTCTCTTCATCCAGATGTAGCCAGGTCCATTTTCCAGCTCTGGGGGATTCCCAAGCCACTCTGTTTGCAATGAGGTGCAATAGGAAATGTCCACAGTTTTGGTCCCCAAAAAGTCACAGTCTGGGTTCCCTAATGGATGCTTTCTTGTTCTCCAGTCTTTTTAATCTCTCCTCATATGGAAACTGTTATGTGCCCCTAATAATTTTTGTTTCCCTTCTCTGTACCTTTTCCAATTTTAATGCATCTTTTATGAGATGTGGCAACCAGAACTTCACACAGTATTCAAGGTGTGGGTGTACAATGGATTTATGTAATGGCATTATGATATTTTCGCTTATTATCTGTCCCTTTCCTAGCGGTTTCTAACATTCTGTTAGCTTTTTTTGACTGCCTGTGCACATTGAGCGGATGTTTTTAGAGAACTATCCACAATGACTCCAAGATCTTTCTTGAGTGGTAGCAGCTAATTTAGATCCTATCATTTGGTATGTATAGTTGAGATTGTTTTCCAATGTGCATTATTTTGCACTTATCAACATTGAATTTCATCTGTCATTTTGTTGCCCAGTCACCCACTTCTGTGAGATCTTCACAGTCAGCTTTGTACTTATCTTGTGTAATTTAGTATCATCTGCAAACTTTGCCACTTCACTATTTACCCCCTTTTCCAGATCATTTATGAATACGTTGAACAGCACAGGTCCCAGTACAGATCCTGGTATTTATCTGTCCATTGTAACAACTGACCGTTTATTTCTACCCTTTATTTCCTATTTTTTAATGAGTTACTGATCCATGAGGGGTCCTTCCCTCTTATCTGATGTATGCTTTGCCTGGTTGCCTGCTCCACCCAAACCTGAAGGCACTCCATTTAATGGCGTGGATGCTCTATGGTTAGAGCTGGGAAGGAGTCGTGTTCAAAAGAGCTTCTAGATGTGCTGTTGAATACCGAAAACTATCTACTAGGTTTACTTCCTTCTCTAAGTGAAAGCATTTCTCTATCTGGTCTCATTAGTCTGGAGTTTTGCTGATTACATTCTTCAATCCAGCATACTTGGACTGTCTTTTGTACCTGAAACTGCAAGAGTTGGCCATAAGCTGCTAAGTGGATCTTGATGAAATTATCTCGGCCTTCCATCCTCAGGTGGATAACAGTCTGTCTTTTCTAATTAAAATATCAATAAGATCTTTGAAAGGCCTGGAAAGATTGTACCCTCAGGAACAAGATCTGTTCTTCTATGGGACCTAACCTTGGTATAGTCAAAGCTTATGGGTCCTCTTTTTGAGCCTTTATCTATCGGTTTACTGCATCTTTCAATGAAGGTGGCATTTCTGGTGGCCATTGCTTCTGCTAGAAAGGTAAGTGAGCTGCAGACCCTGATGTCTGCTCTGCGTTATACTGTTTTCTTTAAAGACAAAGTTTACCTGTATCCTCATGCAAAATTTGTCTTGGAAATGGTATCTAACTTCCATATCAACAAGGTGATTTACCTATCTTCATTCATTCCCAAACTATCTTGAATAAAGATCAGGAAAGGCTGCTGCATACTCTGGATATCTGGAGAGCATTGGCTTGTCAGGTCCAAGCAGTTCCATCAGCCTTCTCAGCTCTTCTTGGCAGTCAAAGACAGTGTGACACAGCTCCCAGTTGCTTCTCAGAGAGAGAATCTTGGATACTCTCATGTATTTGCTTGTGCTTCAGTTTGGATAATGTTATCCCGCCAATCAGTGTGACAACACATTTGACAAGATCATAAGCAACTTCTGTGACCTTCCTGGGCAAAGTTCCTATCCTAGATATTTGGTCTTTGGTGCACATTTGCTTCCCATTATGTTATCACTCAACAACCTAGAAATAATGCTAGATTTTGGTGAGTTGTCCTTCCGTCTTTGTTCAGATAGGCTCCAATCCCATCCCTTTCATGGCTTCTGAGTCACTAAGAGTGGAATGCACATATGCAATCACTCAAGAAAAAACTGTTACTTACCGGTTGTGCTTCGAGATGTGTTGCATGTGGCCATTATATGACCTGCCTTCCTATCCCTTTGCTTGGGAGCTTTTCTGACAAGAAGGAATTGAGGGAAGTTGGGGCCAGCTCCACCCTTCATATCTACACGCAGTAGTGCACAGCAGTGGCATGCTCAAGCTGCCCCAGCAGGAACAGATGAGTGATCGTGTTTTCCATCCTAAATCCCATGTAATTTCAACCTCATGGAAAAGTATTCAAAAGAGATAAAAATCAACAGGCTCTCCTAGATGTTTTAATGGGGTTCTATAGGAATTACTCTACAAACCTGTAGAATTTAACCATGAAAAGATACTTACTGTATAGTGGCTTAAAAATAATATAGAGACTTTATCAGAGATTAGAGTGACCAGACGTCCTGATAAAATTGGGACTATCCCGATATTTTACTCTGTGTCCACGTCCCGACGGATGACTTGGACGCCATTTGTCCCGATATTGTAAGGTAGCCCGGCGATGGCGTCCAGTTGGCGCGGGGCTGGCAGGCTCCCTACCTGGTTCCGTGCAGCTCCCTGGAAGTGGTAACATCTCCCTCTGGGTCCTCTGGCTCTGCCCCCTGTTCCTGGCCATTGGAAGTTGCGGGGGCGGCACCTGTGGGTGAGGGAGTGCACAGAGCCACCTGGCCATGCCTCCGCCTGGCCATGCCTCCGCCTAGGACCCAGCGGGAGATGTGGCCAGTTCCAGGGAGCTGCCTGAGATAAGCATCAGCCCACATACACTCCTGCACCCAAACTCCCTCATGGAGTCAGCACCCTGAACCACCCCCGCCCAGCGCTCCCCCAGTTCTGAGACTTCCCCCTCGCAGCAGGGCCAGAGCTAGGGCCCTGCATCTCCCACTGACCCGTGGCTTGCTGCAGGGCTGCGCTTCCCCGATCCATGGCAGGGTCCGGGCCCAGGGGCTGCTGTTGAGGCTTTGTGACATGACCCCTAGCTTATGGCAGGGACTGCTACCCCGACCCATGGCTTGTGGCAGGTGCTGCGGCCTGGGGCTGATGTTGGGGCTGTGCACCCCGACCTGCAGCTTCCTTGGGCTGTGTGCTCCAGTGGGGGCTGTGAATCATGTGTCCTGATATTTTATTTTTGCCATCTGGTCACCCTGTCAGAGATACAATTCTATATTCAGTTTAATACAGCTGTTTAAAAATATATGGAAAGTTTATAACTTTCTACAGGGCTTTTGTTGGAACAGTTCTTTCCCCAGTTTTCCAAACAATCTTGCTTTCCAGCAAATTGCTCTTTATCTGCTCCTGTTCACACCTGATCTAATACCCCTAAAATATAGCACATTTTTAAAAGTATAAATATAAAGTGGAACAAGATGAATGCCAACCATAAATCCTATGAAACTATTTTGTTTTCCCTCTTGCATCCTTATCCTTTCTAGTCTCCTACTTTTTTTTTTTTTTGCAAATAATTAAGATTGTAAGCTCCTCAAAGCAGGTACTTTGTGGCTTTATGTCTGTAAAGCTCACCTCTAATATATCTATAGCTATAGCAAGAGCCGAGGTGAGGGCCCTTCTTCCTCAAAACAGGAATGACAAGACTGAGTCTGGGGTCATATGAAATACAAAACTGTTACTTGTAAAAAACATAGATTGGACCTCACCCTGAGCCTCTCTTTTTGGAAAGCTTCCCAGTTACATAAATAAGGATAACACAGTTATACTCACAAAGAGAGATCTAGGATCATGAATCCTCATGCTTCAGTCCTGAGATCAGGAAGAAATGGGGGAGGGATAGCTCAGGGGTTTGAGCATTGGCCTGCTAAACCTAGGGTTGTGAGTTCAATCCTTGAGGGGCCCATTTAGGGATCTGGGGCCAAAAATGGGGATTGGTCCTGCTTTGAGCAGCAGGTTGGACTAAGATGACCTCCTAAGGTCCCTTCCAACTCTGAGATTCTATGAAATGTCCACTGTTGGCTCTACAGTATGGATTGATTGGTTTTACACCTTTCTCTGAAGAATTAGCCGCTATCTGAGAGGGGATATAGAACTAACCATCAGTTTCTTCTGGTTTGAGAGTTTGTGATAATTTTTAATATAAATGTGCATGTGGGTTTTTTCTTGAGGATATTCGTACAGTTTTGATAACTATATTGGGAAATGTTTCAAGCTGTGCTGGAAAATAATTCCATATGCAACCATTGATATATCTTGATATGTCACTATCTTGGAATCAAAATGCGTGATAGTAAGTCAGTTATGAAGATTGTATCTGAAATTTTGAAATTGGTTCTGTCATAATTAGAGATTCTCTTTGATGGTTTCCTTGAGACCTTTAATTTTCCCCCCATAATCACGTCTTTTTTTTATTTTGAGTATAGGTGCCTCCTTTAATGCAGAAAACTGATTCAGATCCTGAACACTGCCGTGTTGCAGCACAGCTTGATGACAATGTGAGTCTGACTTTTATTTTAGATTTGTTTAGCTACTTAATTTTAAAGTACCAATGTGTGTGTTGTTTCATATTGTATTATTTACTTGCTCTATGCTATACTTTATTGGCATCAGAAATTACACCAGAGGGAAAACTGGAAACAGTACTTTCAGAACATTTTAAATTTTTTACTTTAAATAAAATTGACATATTTCATTCTAAAATGTTTAGAAGCCCTTTTAATACAAAATTGTTTGCATGGTAATGTGGTAAATGTTACCTACCTATTATTACTTCTGTAACTATCCTCAAAGATAGAATAGGGTTGCAATATGAATAGTATTCAGCTAAATCTGATCCTGAGATCTTTAAAACTAGCAAACATAGTCAGTATTGGTGATCAGAGAGAATTGTTTTAAAGAAAACTTTAAAAAAAAATTCCTAAACAATAAATGTTCAATCTGTGGACCCTGAAATATATAAAGGAAAAAATATTAGAAACGTGATAGTGAAGTTTAAAATGTTAAGCTCTTGATGTTCTCATAAGCTATGGTATTTTCCCAGTGTTCTGATTGATACACTGATCATATGTGTGAAACATAGTTGAATAAAATCTTTTATCCGTAACTAGGACTGAAGGCCCTTAAGATTACTAGTGATTATATGCGGATTTGTCATGGTTATAAATCTGCACCTGTTCCACACTTCACATTTTTATTTGTCACATCAAAGCATTCCAGTTTGTCTTCATGTGCATAACTGCTACCAGGACTCCGGTAAATGACGTTTTGCTCAAGTAACATAGGCTTCAGTTCTTTCGTTTTGCAGTGATTTCATCTAATACAATTGTTTATCTGTTTACTTTTGAAATTCTTGTATTCTGAAACACTGAGCTCAGCCAAAACAAATTAACATAGAAAGTATGTGTACACCATTTTAGCACTAAATGAGCAGAAGTTTGAATTACTGTATCTCCCTTTTTCTGCAGTTCAACTTTTCTGGAAAAATATAGCATCTACTTAGTCTTAAAATTTCATTTTGAAAGAGTAGTGTTTGGAAGTTTGAATTTTGCACCATATTTTAGGATATTTTACATTTAGAACTTTTCCTGAACTTCACACAATGCCAGGAAATTCATAGTTAAACCTTTAGATAATATAATAATACTGCATTTCTCTTCTGTTAGCATTGCGAATAATCAATAGTATAAGGAAGATTTAGTTGGCCTATATCTCACTAACAAAATTGTGAACTAAGGCTAACATTTTCAAAGAGACACTTAAAATTACGTTTCAAAATCTATATTTAGGTTCCTGAATATGTGGCCAGACTTTGAGCACCCAACTTCAGTAATTGGTGCTGCATCCTGAGCACTTTTGAAAATCTAGCCACTTACTTAAGTGTATAGATTTAGGCTGGGATTTTCAAGGGTTCCTTAGGGAGTTAGGTGCCCAACTCCCACTGAAATTCAGTGGGAATTGGGCACCAAGTCCTTTAGGCTCCGTTCAAGCATAAGGAACTATTTTTCAAATCTTCGCTTTAGTTCCAATTGCATGTGGAAATTCTGCTCTCAACTATAGTTGTGCAACTCCATTGTTGGCAAATTGTGCCTTCTGAAACACCTATCCCATTGAATATAATGGAGTTGCACAGGTGAAAACAGTTTGTCTCTGCAGTTAGAACCTTGTGAACTAATTTTCCCATAGTTGTATTGACTCTGCAATTGACTTTTGCAGGAGTAGAATATAGTAATGTTGTAATATCAGTTAAGGAAGTAATTCCATTTAAGAGGAAAGCTGTACTGTAAAATATTTAAATGTGACTGAATAGTATGCTTAGTTTGAAATTTTTGCCTGAAGCAAAGTGAATTCACCCTTTACGCCAGAGATTTACAGAGGAAAAGTTTTCAGTAAGTTTTCTTATGTTCCATGCCGGTACAGGTTTGTTAAAACAATACTAATTGGCATAAAAACCAAGAAACTCAGTTAATATTTGTGCATGGATTTCCTTTGTTTTTTAATAACCACTTTTGGCTGACTCACAATCTAGTATGAGTTGACTTCACATGTTGAAATGGCTGCTCTAGATAAGTTATTGTCTTACATGTAAATGTATTTGATAAAAATGAAGTTATTTACCTAATAGTGTCAGTAAATCTGTAAACTTATATTTTGGTATATATAACATACAGCACATGGATAATAGATCCTACTGCTCACCTATAAAGAGACATTTATTATCAGATTTTACAGATTGTTTTTGACATCAGATACTATAATGATGGATATCAATATAAAATGCTAAGATAAAAATTGAAAACAACATATTTTAAACATCAATATAAAGATTGACAGTTACTGCAATTTCACAATAGCCTCTTAAGTTAAATATCTAGTATTTTGGAGCTATAAATCTTTTTGCAATATCTCTGTAAATATAGCGTCACTGTAAAATAGCAGCCTATGCAACTTTTAACAATAAACACAATTTTTACTACAGAACCACAGTGAAGCATTTGAAAATAACAGACCTTTCTCTCTCCCCACCACTAAGTTAAAAACACAGGTCCTGTGGAATCATCTGACACTGACAGCTTATTTCTGCATCAAGATCAGATTGAACTCAAAGAATAAAAGTTTGGGTTCTGTAGCAATGGAAGTGTGGTCTGCAATTGGGCACCTTCCTTTCAGAGCCACTGTTGCTACTGCTACATTCAAAAGAAAGGGTATCCAGACGAAAGCCACTCCTTGAGTTTCCCATCAGCTCTGCTCTTGGAAGCACTGTTGCTATCTGAAGAAGAGAAGAATAAGAAACTCCTCTAAGTAATACTGCTGCCACCTTCTGTAACTGGTTCTGAACTCTACCATTCTGGCCTCAGTAATGCAGCAGATTCTTCTTTTAGGACATATTTTTAAAAGACCATACTTAAAAATCTAGTTTAATTTCAAAATAAAAACCATGAATGATTCCATCCTGGGGAAGAGAGATTTCAGACCATAGGAAACTCTTCTAATTATTGACTTCTTTCAGAAAGGCAGTGTGTATGATGTAGTGTGGAAGAACTAAGACTCTTAACTTTAACAATTGTGGTAGATGCTACCTTAATTGCCTGAGCGGGAATTGAGGTTTTCTGTTTATACTTTGCCTTTTACTGTACATATCTAGGTGGACGACAATATTCCTCTTAGAGTAATGCTGCTCCTTATGGATGAAGTCTTTGATTTAAAGGAGAGAAATCAGTGGTTAAGAAGAAATATAAAAAATCTACTTCAACAGCTTATTAGAGCAACATATGGAGACACGATCAATAGGTACCAGCTTTTTTATTCATGCTCAATTGCTGTATGAGAGTTTGTGAATCATGTCTAGAAAGTTATCCTTTTATTAGTTAGTTGTAATGTTCTACTGATTGTGCATCTGCAAATGTAAGCTCACTGCTTAAGTGCAATTTTTTCTTTCTGAGATTATACACAGATCATTAAAGATGGAATGAGATGGAAGCAGATTTTTTAAAAAAGTCATTTTTAGTGTCTGTTGCATAAGACATGGAATGCGTCTTATTTAAACTTCTCTAAAAATTTGTAATTTCCAAGAAAATAGTAAGCTCTTGCATATGTTTATAGAAGTATGAATTCATTATATTATCAACTAATGTTGACATTGTGTAAGCTTTTTGTCAACTTTACTTTTTATAGTGTGCAACTGTTTATAAGATTTATTACTTCTTGCACTGTTTAACAATTGAGGCAATCAAATGCTCATAAAACTGAAGCCCTACAATCTACCAGACTGGATGTATTGTACATAGTTATACAGTATGTGTTAGAACTGGTGTCAACAAGATGTTTTTTGTTGGAAAATGCCGATTTGTCAAAGCTCAAACTTTTCATGGGAAGGGGGTGGTTTTTGATGAACTTTGTGACTCAAAAATAATTTGGAAAAATAAATCGTAATGACAACATTTCATTTTGATGCTTTCAAAATGAAAAATTCCAGTTTTCCCATTTGAAATGGCTGTTCATTAAAAAAAATAATATGGGGAAAAATTAAATGGTTGAAGTACTGTATTTAGAAATTACAGAAACAAAATGTTTTGGCTCAGACTGAAAATGTGTTTGATTTTCCATTCATGAAAGTATGAGATTTTGACTTTTCATCTGATTTGGGATGGGACAATGTTTTGATATGTCCAGTTTTTGTGGGATGGCAAAACTGTTCCCCGCTCAGCTCTAATAAGTAATGATATGGGAACTTACTGTATTAGTTTTTCTACTTCAGCATTTTAAGCGGTTTATTTAAGACCACCAAGACTTTTGTTTTATAATTATATTAAAATGTACATGAACTGTTATACTTCTTTTAAAAAGCTTAATCACTTTAGAGACAAACTCAGTTCTGTTTAATCCGTATTCTGTCTCGCAAATAGTTTCAAAGATGGGGGGGGAATAGCACTATTCTAATCTCCTATTTCCCCATCCCGCTAATAGGACACTGTTACATAATCCATGACTCCACCCACCAAGAAGCAGAAGACAAAGCAAATTGTAAATTATTAATCTTGTATAAGGAATAATTTCACTTACCCTCTTCATCCTAGAAGCAGGAAGACTATAGCTATCTCCAAACATTTTTTGTGCGCTTGGAGGTAGCAGAACTTGATGAGTGATGTGTTTGTTCTCTGCAAATGGGCTGTGTAGCTGGGCATGGGCCCCTGAGTAAGCAACTGAGACAGGTGTGTGTTGGTGCCTTGGTAAGGGCTGTGTGCTTTGACCCTTGGACCTTTGATCAGCCCTGCTGTTTGAAGTCTGAGTGGTTAATCATACCCTGGTGGTAAGGGGTGAAGCTGAGGTAAATAGGGAGACTTAATATAAAAGGTCATTTGCTAGGCAAACTTGAGCCTCAAACAAAGGCGGATAACAGGAGAGTTTCAGAGGGAGTTTGGAGAGGGAGCATGTGAGTCTTTCCTTTCAGTTCCAGGTCTATGTATGATTCCACAATGGCCAGCAATGGAACCGTGGTGGTGACCTGCAACAGACATGCCATATTTTCTTGCCTGCCTGAAGCCAGGAGGTACTTCCTCTGTATGAAGTTGGTGGCTATAATGGAAGAAAACATTCTTGGATTGGAAGGTGAAATAGAAATGCTACTGAGAATCAGAAAAGCTGATGAGTTAGCTCCCAGGTACAAGGTTGGGCAGTTCATAACCACCAGAAGTAAGAGGTCAAGGTGGCATTCTATGCAACTGCAGATAGATGAGGATGGCAAGCAGTGAGAAGAGGATCAGGAGGAATTTCACACAGCTAGAATCAATTGGAACCTTCTAGCTGTGTGGAATTCCTCCTGCTTCTCTTCTTTCTGGTGGCCACAGCCTACCATCTCATCTGTCTCCAGCTGTATAACATGTCACCTTGACCTCTTCCCTCTGGTGGTTATAAACTGTCAAACCTCCTCTATGATTTTCCCCTCTCTCCAATTCCATAGTGGCCAGCTCAGTGTAGAAACTGTACAATATATCTCTCAAAATCCAGCCAATCCAAGGAAACGGGGAGAGATGAGGGGGGACACGGATGAAAATCTGAAAGAAAATCAAGCTTGCCCACCGAGATCTCCAACCATCTAAGGCAAAACAAATTATCCTTGTTGGGGATTCAGTACTCTGAAGAATTGGAAGCACATTCTGCAAGGTAGAGGTGGACTACAGGATGGTGTGCTGCATTCCTGGAGCCAAGATAGGAGATGTCGCTCTAAGATGGGATAGGCTTTTGAAGTTCACCAGCAAGGATCCATTACTGATGGTTCATATCAGCATTAATGACACTGCATTGCAGGATATCTTGCAGCTAAGATGACTCTAGTGAACTCAGAAGTGTGGTGAAGAAGAAAGGAGGAGATATGAGCACTCATTACAAAATCGAGGTGCTGAGAACAAAATTAACTAACGAATCAAAGAACATGAAGAAAAGAAAATTTTTAATTGCTTGTGCACCAGCGCTAGGAGTTGCTCATTTGTGAGCATAAATTCAGTGTAGCTGGTATTATTGAAACCTGGTAAGATGATTCATGTGACTGGAATGTTAAAAACAATCAATATAATCTAGTTAAAAAGGATTGAGTGGGCAAAAGGGAAGGAGGAGTGACAGTCTATTAAAACTACTGTTACTTGTTTCTGTGTCCTGCCTATACTATGTAAGGGGTGGGGGGGGAGGGGAAGCTTCCCCCAACATGCTATAAAAACTCCACGGCCTACCTGTGTCACAACAACCGTTTTTCTGCATATAAAAACCGGGGCCGGCATTAGGAGGTAGCAAGCTGGGCAGTTGCCTGGGCCCTATGCCACAGGGACCCCTGCAAAGCTATATTGATCAGGCTTCAGCTTCAGCCCCATATGCCAGGGCTTTGGCTTTCTGCCCTGGGCCCTAGTGAGTGTAATACTGGCCCTGCTTGGTAGCCCTCCTGAAACCTGCTCACGGCCCTCCATGGGGCTCCAGATCCCTGGCTGAGAACCACTGCTTAAAGGGGCCAATTTCGCAAAGCTGAAAACAGTTGAGCCAAATCAATTTGCGAGGAACAATTTAACCTGAAAAATGTGATTAATGATTGGGAATTATTTAAGAACACTTTAAAAGCCAAGTCCTACAATCAAAAAAAGAAGGCTGTATTAGTTAAAACCAACCAGGTTCAGAAGGGAAGGCAGCTTTAAACATTAAAAAGAATATATAACAAATGGAAGAAAGGGGAAGTTGATAGTAATGAAAATAAATCAGAAACTAGGAATTGTAGAAAACTGGTAAAGTAAGTAAAAGACCACAAGGAGATATCTATGGCTACCAGAGTTAAGGATGATAAGGAGTTTAAGTATATTAGGAAAAAAAAATACTAACAATGGTATAGGTCATTTATTAGACAGAAATGGGAGAATTATTACTAATGCAGAAGAGTCAGAATCGTTCAATACATATTTTTGTTCTGGAAACAAGCCAGATGAAGTCATACTGTATAACAACACACTTCCCATTCCACTGCTGTCTTAGGAGGATGTTAAACAGCAGCTACTAAATTAGACACTTTTTAATAAATAAGGAGGTGCAGGTAACTTGCATCCAAGAGTTTTTAAAGAGCTGGCTGAAGAGCTTTCTGGACGGTTAATGCTGATTTTCAGTAAGTCTTGGAACAGTGAGGAAGATCCAGAAGACAGGAAGAAAGCTAATGTTGTGGCATCATTTAAAAAACAGTAAATGGGATGATCTAGGTATTTATAGGCCTGTCAGTTTGACATCTATCCCAGACAAGATAATGAAGCACCTGATATGGGATTTGATAAACAAAGAATTAAAGGAGGGTAATATAATTAATGTAAATCAACATGGGTTTATGGAAAATAGAACTTGTCAAACTAACTTGATATAACTTTTTGGTGAGAGTACTAGTTTGGCTGATGTAATAGACTTCTGTAAAGCATTTGACTTGGTACTTAACGACGTTTTGATTAAAGTAGAACAATACAAAATTAATAAAACACAAATTAAGTTAGTTTAAAGCTGGCTAATTGAAAGGTCTCAAAGTG
Source organism: Lepidochelys olivacea (assembly GCF_965140295.1). Classification (NCBI taxonomy): domain Eukaryota; kingdom Metazoa; phylum Chordata; order Testudines; family Cheloniidae; genus Lepidochelys; species Lepidochelys olivacea. The sequence goes on from NC_140412.1 coordinate 214,067,626, forward strand.
TAATTGTGAATGATCATTAAAAGGATGTGGTTCTTGGCCCTATGCTATTTAAAATTTTTGTCAATGATCTGGAAGAAAATGGAAAATCATCACTGGTAGTTTGCAGATGACACAAAAATTGGGGGAATTGGTAATAAGAGGATGGGTCACTGATACAGAGCAATCTGGATGTTTCATAAACTGGGCACAAGCAAACAATTCTAGGAACAAAGAATGTAGGCCATGCTTGCATAATGGGAACTCTATCCTGGGAAGGAGTGACTCTGAAAAAGATTTTGGAGTTATGGTGGATAATCTGCTGAACATGAGTCAGATGCTGTGGCCAAATGGACTAATGTTATCCTTGGCTACCTAAACAGAGGAATTTTGGGTAGTAGTAGAGAGGTTTTACCCTCTGTATTTGGCACTGCTGGAGTAGTGTGTCCCATTGTGGTGTCCACAATTCAAGAATAGACTCAAGGAGCTCAATCTATTTAATCTTATCAAGGAGAAGGCTAAGGGGTGACTTGATTGCAGTCTATACATACCTATATGGGAAACAGAAATTTGATAATGATCTCTTCAGTCTAGCAAACAAAGGTAAATATCAAGTGGCTGAAAATTGAAAATTCATTAATTGCTCTGCTTTCTGCATCAATGTGATGTAATGATCTAATGTTCTGTTTGTAGGATGGGAAAGAGAGTAAATTACCTAATGGCAATCTGGGTTGTATGCTTCTTCTCTTCTCCACCCTTCTTCATCCTTTTTCTTTCCTATTTCTGTTGGGGTAAACCTATTTAACTTTAGAAGTACTCAAAATGAGGAAGGAAAATGAGTGAATTTAAACCTTAAGTGAGACTGAGAATGAACAAGAGGCTTTCTGGTGTGATAACTTGATGTAATCTGTGGAATGGTGAAAAGGAGAGATGATGCACTTTTTTGTTTTTTCTTGAATATTGTTTGAAGTTTTAACTACTTTAAAGCACTCTTTACTTAAAGAACTCTTCTTCCTGATGCCCTTTGAAAAGTAAAATGAGAGCAATCACTAATTCGTCTCGCTTTGATTTTAGAAAAATAGTTGATCACGTTGACTCGATGACTTCTCCTGACCAAGTAGCAGATGCAGTGAAACGCTTCAGGTGTGTTTTATAGATACCTTTTTTATTTTAAAAGTATATTAAACTTATACCGGTATAGGCCAACTAATATTTAATGATTGTCCTCCTACCTCAGCAATGGAATCAGTTTAAGCTGTCAGAGACAGTAAGTCCACTTCACACCAGAAATTCTGCCTCTGTACAAGATTCAGATAGGTAGTTTATATCCTGATTTGTAAAGATTTTATGATATATAAATTATTCATTACTTGAACAGAGAATATTCTGTGGCTAGTCTCTTTAAATTTTTCTTTTTTGGAAAGGGGTATCATAAAATCATAGAATATCAGGGTTGGAAGGGACCTCAGGAGGTCATATAGTACAACCCCTGCCCAAAGCAGGACCAATCCCCAACTAAATCATCCCAGTCAAGCCTGACCTTAAAAACCTCTGAGGAAGGAGATTCCACTAACTCCCTAGATAATCCATTCCAGTGCTTCACCACTCTTCTAGGGAAAAAGGTTTTCCTAATATCCAACCTAAACCTCCCCCACTGCAATTTGAGACCATTACTCCTTGTTCTGTCATCTGCTACCACTGAGAACAGTCTAGATCCATCCTCTTTGGAACCCCCTTTCCGGTAGTTGAAAGCAGCTATCAAATCCCCCCTCATTCTTCTCTTCTGCAGACTAAATAATCCCAGTTCCTTCAGCCTCTCCTCATAAGTCATGTGCTCCAGCCCCTTAATCATTTTTGTTGACCTCCACTGGACTCTTTCCAATTTTTCCACATCCTTCTTGTAGTGTGGGGCCCAAAACTGGACATAGTACTCCAGATGAGGCCTCACCAATGCCGAATAGAGGGGAATGATCACGTCCTTCGATCTGCTGGCAATGCTCCTACTTATACAGCCCAACATGCCGTTAGCCTTCTTGGCAATAAGAGCACGCTGTTGACTCATATCCAGCTTCTCGTCCACTGTAACCCATAGGTCCCTTTTCTGTAGAACTTCTGCCTAGCCACTTGTCCCTAGACTGTAGCAGGGCATGGGATTCTTCCATTCTAAGTGCAGGACTCTGCACTTATCCTTGTTGAACCTCATCAGATTTCTTTTGGTCCAGTCAGGTTCCTCTGTATCCTATCCCTGCCCTCCAGCGTATCTACCACTTCTCCCAGTTTAGTGTCCTCTGCAAACTTGCTGAGGGTGCAATCCATGCCGTCCTCCAGATCATTAATGAAGATATTGAACAAAACCGGTCCCAGGACTGACCCTCAGGGCACTCCGCTTGATACCGACTGCCAACTAGAAATGAAGCCATTGATCACTACCCATTGAGCCTGACAATCTAGCCAGCTTTCTATCCACCTTATAGTCCATTCATCCAGCCCATTCTTCTTTAACTTGCTGTCAAGAATACTGTGTGTTTCCATATCAAAAGCTTTGCTAAAGTCAAGGAATAACACACCCACTGCTTTCCCCTCATCCACAGAGCCAGTTATCTCGTCATAGAAGGCAGTTAGGTTAGTCAGGCCCTTGGTGAATCCATTGCCCTTGGTGAATCCATGCTGACTGTTCCTGATCACTTTCCTGTCCTCTAAGTGCTTCAAAATTGATTCATTGAGGACCTGCTCCATGATTTTTCCAGGGACTGAGATGAGGCTGACTGGCCTGTAGTTCCCCCGATTCTCCTTTTTTAAGTTATTCACTACCTGTTCTAAACTGTTGCAAAATTGTTGTGTACTTTTAAACAGTAGTTAAATTTCACTCCATTGATGGGTGAAGTGGCTTGTTTGTGTTCATGCAAGTGTATAATATGTTATAGCAGGAGCAGCAACAATTACTGTAGTTAAAACCTTGCCACAGGTTATTACTAATATTTGTCTATACATTCATAACATTTGAACTTTCCTTTGGAGCTTTCAGCCCATTGAGTAATCATCGGTATTAAAAAAAAAATTATGAGCTAAAGGAATCTATTTGTACTACATCACTTTTAGAATGCTTTGTAGAAGCATTTGTAGAAGTCTTTGTAGAAGCCTCAAGAACATGCTAAAATAGTCATAAGATATGTAGGATGAGCTCTCCAGAAATGTGGTTCACAAAGATTGCCTGTTTAGCAAAGAAGATGAATATCTGACCGGTATTTTCATCTGAAGAGAGAAATACCTAAAGATGTAAAGGACAGTACTAACAGACCCCATAACAAAGGCTCTGTGACATTAGTCTTCTGGACACTCTTCCAGTCTGTATAGATATGGTCAAGACTGTATTTGAAGATGTTGCAGAAGTTTCATCTCTCACTGGAATTTCTGAGTGAATTTTATAGCTTCTCCAAAGGTAGAATAGATCCCCAGACTGCGATCCATGTTTTATGTGCGTGAATGCAGTTATGTACCAAATTGAAACTGCTTTGCCAGCAATGTAAGAGCTCAAAAAGTGGATTTTACATTGTTCTGACTCTGGTCATTAATAAATAGCATGGACCCAAGTGTGAGGTAACTTCAGTATTTGTCATTTTATCCAACAGAGCAGTTGCAAATAGACTAGATAAAGTCAGATTGGCTAGGCAGGCAGACAGTTACAGAGACTGGAACTTTCAGTCCATAAGTTTCCTTAGATAATGTACTTTTGAAACTAAGAAGTTAACTTTTTTTACAAGCTTAAAAGTAAATTTTTTTCTTAATAGACAAAATTTTAAGGCAGTTTTCATTGATAGGATAGCAGGATTGTCTACATTTTCCTCATTTCTCTCCTTGAATTGTCCAATTAAGAATACTGAGAGTCTATATGTCCTCTAATTGTAAATAGAAATAAAAAGAAGCCCAAGGTTTGGACCCGTTTTAAAAGTCAAAAATGCAAGCAGCGCTGTTGTCACACAGATTAAACATTCCAAAGCAAGTCATCGTCTTGTGTCTTACTACCAAAAAATTTGAGCCTAAGTTGTTACTAAAAGAGAGAGAGACTCATTGATATAAAGTGATTTGTAGACAAGTTACATATAGCTAATAAATTCAGCTGTATTTGGATGTTTCTGGCAGAGAAGGGGTGGGTGTATAAATTTTTCCAAGAGGCTCAAGCAACAGACTCCCATACTGGAGTACATAGAGAGTAGTATGCAACTGTTAGTAACATTGCTGAGTTATGTTCCTTTTAAAGAGAATTGACAAGCAAGAAATTCTTATTTTTTGTTCTACCGGTTCTGAACTACACCTCAAATGATTAACAAAAGCATTTTGAGTATTAAAGATTTTTGCAGGTTAATGTTATCTCTGAATGCTTTCAGTTTGTTCACATTATGCTATGAGGTAGCTCACAGGGTTTAAAAAATAGGTGTTTTTTTTAAAGAACTTGTTTTTGTATTTGTTACAGAGATGCCTTTTGGCCCAATGGCATTTTAGCAGAAACTGTTCCACGCAGAGACAAAGATATTAGAATGCGAACGAGAGTGGCAGGAAAAACTAAACTCCTGGAGATAATGCCAGGTGAGTGAGCTTTGAATATTTTTAGTATTTTTACTAATATTGTACATTACTGGATTTTATATTGTTACTGAAGTTGAAGTATGGGGGTCCCAATCTTTATTTAAAAGTGAAAGAAGCTAAAGTACTGAAATTAATATCCTATGGAGTAATTAAATATCTATTTGAACCCATATTTTTAACGGATTATCAGAAGATTGAATATTTTTGGTTCAGTCTGACAGCTTGAGGTTTCTCTTAGAACCAGTTCAGTATTAACTTAAACTAAAGATTTAATTTTTAGGTCTTGGACATGCATACTGCGTGTAGATACCAAGGGACAGTAAAATGTATAGCAGCATTGTTTTGCATGTGCGTGTGACTAGTAAGTAAAAGTGCACCATCATATTCAGAGATCTGTACTACTGTAATGGAACAACTTTTTTTCTCGCCTCCAAGCTGCATTCCTTTTAAACCCTTTCCCATAAGGTTCTGTCTGAATATTGCAATGGTTGATTTACAAGGAGTTCTACCTTTCCTATTAGTTAACCTATATATACTTAAAATATGTATAAAACTACTTCTGTAACTCTTGTCATTTGTGTAGATGAACTGAAGCACATCATAGGTGCTGAGACAACACGGAAAGGCATTCTTCGCGTCTTTGAAATGTTTCAGCATACTCAGCTAAATAAGAGGATGGTATATGTCTTTCTGGAGGGCTTCCTGGAAACCTTATTTCCACAATATAAATTCCATGAGCTCTTCAGCAAACTGCATTCACGGTCAGAGCAGATGCAGAGATACAAGCAGAGACTACAATCTACTCAAGCGCCTTCCTTACAGAAAAGGTGACACTCCAAACTATTGAGCTCGTGTTTGTTTGTCCAGGACTAGTGTCATGGGCATTTTCTCTGGGGCTTAAAACTCACTTGCTGTTGTTTCTGCACCAGTCTTTTAGTGTCACATATTAGATTATTAATACATCCATATGACCTGTGGATCTTCTCATCCTCACTTATATTGCAACCACTACCACAATGGGATTTGTGTCTCAAATGATTTGGTGCATCTTCATGCAACATTGAGAAGAATATTGGCCAGTTATGTACGGAGTGTCAGTTTCTTCCATTCCTGACTGAATTGGTGTTTGCAAGCAATGAAAAGTGTCAGACTGTATTTGCTGAGGGCTAAGGAAAGCACAACTACAGTAACCATGAGGGATTTGACTAGTTTACCACTGGGAGATTGTGCAATGTGTGAGAATCAGGTGGGGTTTGTTTTGCATTATGATTGTGGGTCTTGATCAACATTTGTGTAAAGGTTGAGCTTTGGAATAGAAGTCTTTGGAACAGCTGGTTTCTGGAAAAAAATGTTACAGTATGTCCCCAAGAGTACACTCACTAAGTAGAGGTTGAGGTAACGTGGCTTTTACACCTCCATTAACTTCATCTTCGTTTATTTTGAAAAAATAAACTAACATTATATCTTGGTTTGATTTGTTTTTCAGTGGTGCAAGGCAGAGGTGTAGTAGAAAATAGACCCTTTATTCTGATGAATTTGTAGCTTTAAGGGCCCTCTTCTGTTCTTATGGCACATGGCATACAGTTTGCATGCAATTTAAATGGAAAAGGGGCATACAAATTTTATTGAAATTGTGCAACTGGTATTATCATTGAAGCATATCTCAAGTAGATTGGCAGTGACAGGGGATGGGATACATGCTCCAAGCAAGATAGACACCAAACTAAAAGAGTAGAAATTTGCAGTGGAGAGCAAGTTACACACAACTTTTCCCAGTAAAACTAAAAATTGTTTTTAAAAGCCCACTGTGTTGTACTTCATTTAAAATAGCCCCAGGATAGCTATGTACCCCTCACATGAAAAGTTGCTAGAATTTCTTGGTGCCTGACTTACACAAGATTCCTCTAGACTTCATTAAACAGTCATGTGCAAACATTTGGAAATTCCTGAATGCATCACAATGTATATATGAAAATATAAAAAGGAAATACAACTACAATATTTTTTTAAATAACAATCTTTTTTATTTTTTGCATAATGTAAAATTTTAATAAATAAACCTATTCTACACAAAGGCCCCAAGTCTATCCATTTACTTCCATAAAAATTAATGTCTGATCAAGAATAAAGATTAATTACACTTGTTTGACCTTAGTATATGACAGTTTGCATCCTACTTTTTGGACTCCCCTTCTATCTTGAGCTCCACCATCTAGGGCAAAGGATGGGAACCATACACACTCCATTGTCTATTTTCCATTTTTAAAAATGTTTACAAATATTTTCTAAATACTAATACTAAATACGAAGTAGGATATTTAATGGATCACTGAACCAAGGTCCTCAGGTGAGATGAGAACAAAATATGGTTCCATTGTCTGAGGGATGGGGAAGGGGACTTTTATGGGAGCGTTCTGAGGGGAGGAACCAAACAAGCCCTCATGGGTTGGGTGTGGAATCAAAACAGATCAAGTTTCCATACTGATTTTCTTTTTTCTCTTTGATTCCAATCAGATTTTTTTCATCGTATTTCTCTTGTAGTGAGTATCACTGTCATTGTCATATGGTATACATGTGCTCAAGTGCACTTGTTTTTCTTTTTTGCAGATCTACATACTGTAAATTAAGTCCCTTCCCTTATGATTTCCAGGAAGGCAAAGACAGCACATGTGGAAGATTCCTTCCCCATTGCCCCATCTATGTATAGTTTACGAGGTTCTAAAGAAACATAATAATTCACTGCTGTTGGAATTAACCATTTTTCCTCACATTCTTATATAAGGTAATAGATATGGCCATCGTTGAAATTCCTATTGCTTACATGTCACTCTAAATCTTATTCCCATGTCAGTATGTATCACTTAAAATCTAAAGGACAAGATATCATGCAGGCTTTGTGTTTGGTAGTCCACACAATACATCAACTATTGGAAGGTGATGTATCTAAATACATACTAGAAAAGAGACCTAAAAATAATTATATAACCATACCAAATTCTATTTTTGAGTTAAATTTGTAAATCACTTAATAATTACATATATACTTTGAAATCAGAAAGATAATACGGTAGTCTGTGAAACTTGTGATGCCTCTTCTCGACCGGCACCCAGGCTAGACTTCTGGAAGAACAGTGGTCATGCTCATATTGTAGGAGATTTTACAATTACTTCTTCAGGAACACAAATTGTACATTGTGTACCAGGCTTAATAAAGTCATTACACTTAATGCATTTACTGCATATATATATATATATATATATATATATATATATGGCTTTGTCTTCTACTATTTTATTTCAGAATGTGGTTTCTTAACTGTGGGCAGGAACCATCAAAGATAAATAATTTTTATCAATGTTTGTGTGCTGTTTAAATGGTTTACATGTTGACCATTTAAAATAATCAACCCTGCCAATCTGTGTTATATATTACCCTGTAAATGCCCCAAAACTGAATGTTAAAATACAGCACTTAACTGGGAAGGTCTATATCCTAACATTTGCGTGCTGTTACTAGCCGCTGAAAATAATTGTGCCATGGACCAACAAATGCACTTATTTTAGCCTTAATTCATTTTAAGAGAAAATGAACAGTTGAACATTTCATTTGGTTCATTCTAAGCTTGTGTTGCTGGTGTTTGCTAGAACAAAACAGTTAACTTTAATGCTACCAGAATGTGAACCAAATTTTTTAAGAAGGTAAAAAAATAAAAAATTCCACAATCTAAATTTTAATTTTGTGCAATATTTTCATTTAACGCATGTGTATTTGAATAATTGTAAAATAAATGCATTTTTAATGTTCTGAGGTCTAGGTTAAGTTGTCTCCTTAACCCAACAACTTACATTCTGTTGTGGTGCATCAGTTTATTTAAGGACTTGTTTTAAAAGTCTTGTTTGACACTCCTTGTAATCTCTCTTGTTATCAGTGATCTTTGCTCAACTGAGCATGGCTCGTATAATACAAGGGAAAATCTAAAGAGCACATCTTATGAATATAGCTGTTATAAATGACTTGTGCATATCATTGTACAGTAAGTGTCAGCTGTGTGCCTAATTGTTCTATGATATTCCCGTCCCCTCCTTTTGACTAACAAAGAACGAACATGAATCAGAATGTTATGGTCATTTTTACTGAACGGCAAAGGACTCTAAATTTTTATTTGGAGTTTGCATTATGCCCTGTCCAACAGAAAAGCTGAAAAAATATTACACTAATAAAGAATTAACAATATTTTTTGCTGAGTCTGTAATTGGTTTGTTTCAAAATAACCTTCCCATCAGAAGATGAACATTATATCACATGTCAGTCTGAAAACTCACTACTTGGTACTACTGCTTTACCTAGTAACATTAGGAGCTTGAATAATTTGTAACTATCTGCCAAAGGAATATTTTTGTTACAATTGCCAAAGGTAGTGCTGAAGAAGTCTGCAAAGTCATTGCCATTGGTAAATACTGGGTACAGATTCACTTCTTAAAAAAAAGTTAATGGCACAGTTTCATATTCGCACCTACATTCTAAAAAAATTGAAGCAATAAAGCCATGTGAGATACAAATAACTGCAGGCCTTCCTCAAACTATTCTACATGTTTGGACCTATATTAGGAAAAAAAATCTTTATCCTTTGGCTTTTTCCCTTGGGTTTATTTTCACAGCAGCTGAGTCTGCAATGGAAGCACAATTGTTACCTTTGAGAGAGAGAGATACATACATATATATATATATATATATATATATATATATATATATATATATATATATATATATATATATATATTCCAGCTGTTCCACATTCATTATAAAGATGTTCTGAGATCTTGGAGCCACAAAGATATCATTTGATTGACCCTGTTGTAAACTATTTACTGTGGCTAATTTACACTTTTGTTACAGAATGTACACTTCAGGGATTTCATTAGCTGCTCACTGACAATTTATATGCATGTTTATTTCAGCTACCACTACTGATAGTAAGACTTCACAACAAAAACTTTAATCGTTTTAGATTACTCAAAATAAAAACACTTGCCCAAGAACTGTTTTCTTTAAAAAGGTATTCCTTCTGTTGAATCTACAAAATTATGCATCTGCTAGTTGCTACATTAAGATGATATATGTATGTATTTTATTTTGTTTTTACCCTCCAAGATACCATATTATGTCTAATTTATATGGTCTTTGATCTCTGGCAAAGGGGGAGGGGAGCTGGTATTTATATTATGCACAAACCATGACTTACTTTGACTCTTCTAATTTCAAACTTCTTGCTGTATCCCTTAGAGAAAAGAAAATGAACTTACGTAATGAAAACAGTGTGACTCTACTTTTACTAAATATTTCAAAATTAAGGTTTAGTTTCATGAAATATTCCATTTGTACTATTTTAGTTTTTCCTCCCCAATTCACCATATTTGGATACTTTAGTATTTAAGTATCTCCAATAACTAGTTTTCTTGCAAAGCTTTTTTTAAATTCCTATGGTCCATTGAGGTTAGGAATTGTTCACATACAACAGTTTCACGTACTAATTTCTGTTAATCATTTTGATACCTTACTTCAGGAAGGGCTAACTGGAGTTTTCACTTGACATAGTTTTAGGATCTGAATGGGGAACAATTTAATTCCAAAGGATAGATTTAATTATACAATTAGATCCCTGTGTTTATGCAGAATTGCCAATTCAAGGCACTGAAAAAATCATGGGTCTGGCCCAAAATAAATAAGGAAGCTGGCTATAAAAACATGAGTGTTTTTTTTTTAAAGTGTATGTGTTGACAAGAGGAGGTATTGGCCTTCTGATTTTTTTGAGCCTTTAGGGAGCACTGAGGTCATGTTTTCAAGCTTTTCATTTCAACCATGAGAGCTAGAGATTTACTTTGCTTAAAAGAAAGCAGAGATTCTCATAGAATTACCAGGCCTACAAGACAATACCCAAATATCATGAGATTCATAATATTGTGGGTTAGCAACGCTGTTATGTTCATTAAGGGTTTGATCCCACGCATGCCCTCAACTGTGAATGACGACATGTTTTGCTGTATCAAATGAGCAGAGCATAGGAGAAAACAATTTTTTCTTGGTTGGCACAACTTTCCTTGTGTAAGCCCTAAAGGATGCAGACATAGGAAAATAAACTTCAGGCAAACATTTTAGCTGGAAGGCTCCTTGGAAGAGTCGTGAACTGGAGTGGAAGTTTTCTGAGCATCAGGTGAAGGGGATGGAGGTGTTTAAAATCTTTATAAAAGAGAATATTCTAAGTGGCAGGAGCTTAAATAACAAAACAGCAAAATCACAGCAAAACACCTATTTATTTATTTATTTAGCAAAACATTGTCTACAAATCCACTTTCCCTCTCCCTCCCTCAGATTTCAGGTCTTATGCAGTCTTATATCCACTATACTCCTGCAAGGATAAACAAGGCCTTCGATTTCTAATGTAGAAACAATAGAAAAAACTTGGAAAAAAATTAGGGGCTTCAGTCTCTGTTGCCCTCCACCTTGTGTAGTTATTTACACAAGTGCAGAGTGGGTGTAGGCTGCTATCATTCCAACATGTTGGTGTTTTACACCCATTTTACTCTGGTACATATGGCAACAGAGAATTGGGTCCCAGACACACCCCAAAGTTTTACAAAAAACCTCACCATCTGGCAGTAGCTGTTAAGTGATCCTAAGAATTCCATTTTATCCAGTCCTCCGGAGGATCTGTTAGGTATCATGTCCCAAACGTTCTGCTCACCGTAAATTCAACCAGTGAAAGAGAATTTGGGGAATGGGAATGAGGGCAGCTGACTACTCAGGAAAAGTTAGTGTGAGTCCTCCAGAAACAAGTGCATCTCCAGAAACAAAATGTGTGAGATGGGTCTGTTTTACTATGGCTGACTTCCAAAAGTGCCTGAGCCGTTAAACTAGTCAGACAACAGAAACACGTTACATATTGGGAATAGATTAAAGGCAGCAGTTCTTTAGCCTGGGAGAAATTGCTAAAAGGGCAAAGGGAGAAATTCAGTGACAATGCCCACAACTCCTGAGGTGAGGGGCAAGCAAGGTATTTTAACGTCAAGTGCTTGAAGAACTAAGAGTCCAGCCAGATGGTTCAGCCATGTATCTGCTCAATTGCCCTTTTTGATTCTCATTAGGGAGTCACAGCACATTGTCCCAGAGTAAAATCAGTGAGTTGGGAACCATAATAAAACCAGGAATTTAAGCTGTGAGACCTTTTTTGGCTAGAGTGACTTAGATAACCTGTTCCTAGTAATATTCTGCACATCTATAGCAATCTTCAACTTGAAGATATCAGAACATTTTATGGCTTTTATGGAAGTCTCAATGTCCCTGTGATGTGGATAAGTTAATAGTTTGGGGGACAGAGTTGAACGTCTTCCCTGTGGAATGATGGAATCGTTTGTTCATTGATCCACAGACTGCTTGGTATGAAAGGTACATTATGCACTTATGTAAATAATGCTGATAGTTCAAGGAACAGATTCTTGGGGATAACATAAAACATAATAGGCTTAGTGCATAGATTAATTTAGAAAATATCATAAGATGCACAGGGCAGGGCAAAGATTGAAGAGCTAGATAGCTATTTAACCGAGCCTCTGACTGCCAGACCCTGGGACTGGTTAATGGGATTGATCACTCAATAATTGGCCTGTTCTGTTTGTTCCCTCTGGAGCACCTGGCATTGGCCACTGTTGGAAGGCAGGATACTGGGCTAGATGAACCATTGATCTGACCCAGTATGAACATTATTCTTATGTTTTCGTTTGAATCAATTTCTAGTTTCAAATGGCTGTCTACCTGACAGAAAGGTCGGAACTGGCCATCCACTATCTTATAATGAATGCTTAGATGTAAGAAACTAATCCAGGCATACGCTGAAGTCATTCTCATTGGCATCTGTTCTGCCAGTTGCTTGTCTAACCATCTGGCAAACGGAAGACTGATTGATGTAAAGAATTAACAAATTATTTGTCAAACAGAAAGCATGTAGAAATAGCTTCCAAGTCTCTTAATACTCAGACATAAAAGTTTGATTTAGTTACCTTATAAATAATTTTGTAATACAGATGAGGGAAGAATTTTAACTTAGTGTATTTAGCTGGCTAGACTGATTTGCTTGACATAGTTTGTCTCATCCACCTGTGTTGTCATATCCTAGATAGTCCTTGTGCTAGAGAGTTAGTGTTTTATTACACATCTCCACAGTGCTTTGTACAATGAGATTCTGATACTTGATCTCCTTTGGTGCTACAGCAATACAAATATTAAACGATATATGAATTTAGCCGCTACCTGCGGAATGAGGTTAAATATGAGGCTCCTTATTTTTTAAAATGTAGTCATTACTGTCAATATTAGGTGGATTGTTTTGTGAATGTTATTACAAGGGATTGATCACAGACAGATCTCTGTATCTGTTTGAGCTGGTTAGTTTTGAGTGGTCAGTGAAATCAGTCACATGATACTTCTCTCTTATTGAATGCAAATGGTCATGCGTGTCATTTTGAAACTTTTGTGAATGTTCATGGCAGTCAAACTTGATCATACAAATGTTTGTAGAAAGTGAATAAAGGACATGGAGATGGCTGAAGCGAATTCATTCAGCCAGTGAATATTAGCAGGCTGTTTTTTCAGTGCCCAACTCTATTCTATAATATGTCATCTGTCTCTTACAAAAAGGTAATGAATAGAAAGGGAAGAGTATTCGTGCCATCTCTAACACTGGGAAGTCCCACTCTTTTTTATGAAGGAAAAGCAGGCTCATGCTGATTAAAGGAGATGGTTTCCTAGCAAAAGCAGTAACAAGTATTGGATGTTTTGACCTAAACATAACGCAGCCACCTTACAAAGACTTAAGCACTTATGACGTATATTTGAATCACAACTGTCAAACAGTAAAATCAGCAGCATTCGCAGAAACAGAAATAACCAACCAGCAACTGAAACTCAGAGCTAAACAATAGCCCATCTGATACACAAGTACCAATCTGTATCACACCCTTCCCTCCCTGAAAGCAGGAGTAAATAGAAGAAGGGTTTTGCAGCATGTCCTGGTTGTTTGAACCAACTGAAATAGTGAAACCAGAGAAAGCCAGCCCTGGAGGTGTTTAACCCCCTCTTAGAAACCAAGAGGCCTCCAGTCCTAAGCACCTCTGCTGGAGGCAACTGCTGCAGGTATCACCCAGGGAGAGAGGCAATCACTCATTGGCAGAACCCAAGTGATTTAGGGTGTATAAGGCCAAACCAACAGGCAGCCAGCACTAGAGGACTGGCATCATGTATTCCTAACAGAAAACACCTGCAAACAAATGGGCTGCTACATTCTGCACTAGCTTCATCTTCTGAATGGATTAAAGAGGCAGCCCCACGCATAATTCACTACAATACTCTGTGCTGAGCAAACAAAAAATATATTGACACTAGTTATCTTGTATACAACTTGCAAACACCCATCTAGACACAGATTGGTGGAAAATCTCAAACTAGCTACTGCTACTAACCTGATCATCTCACAACAGCTGGGGATCTAGCCAGGCTCCCCAACTGGGAACCTGAGTAACAAAAGGTGGACACATGCAACCCATGTCAGTGGGACGTTTAAAATCCTCACCCCAACTTCCAGTTGTTTCCCTCCATCCTACCAGGATCTTTTATCCAGTCTGGATCGTAGCCAGCCATGTCCAATTGCAGTTATATATATGATAAAACATTAAGTGAATCAGATGGATTAGGTCAGATTAATAATAAGTTTAGCATACTGAAGGCCCCATAGCTCACATTTCCTCACTAGTCCTTCTAGCTGCCCTATATGTGCTGGCTAAGAGGGAAGACCAAATGGAACCTCAAATGAGAATGTCCTTAAGGAGAAAAATAATTGCACAAAACTGCTCTTTGGGGATGCTCAGCAGGAAGGAACAAAGTTGCCCCAAAGCCTATACATTCATTCCTGTTGAGATATGCAAGCAAGTCAGCAATATCTCATGACCAGTTGTCAATAGGAAAGGTAGGTTTAATACTGGCATGGACTGTTGGGCCAAGATTTTCAAAAATGGATGTCTAAAGTTAATTGCTAAAATTGGTATTTAGAAAAATCAAGCCACTTATTTTGGTGCCTACATATGGATTACTAACTGCAGCTGCTCATTTAAAAAACTTTGCCCTGATCTCCATCCAATGTTTAAAGTGTGCTGTCTCAGACCCAACAAATAAAAGCTCTAAAGAGCAGCCTGGGTTTGTGAGGGGTGCATATGTTTAGTACAGCCTTGCGGGGAACCCCTCTAGATTCTTTCCCCGCTTGCTTGCCTCCTGGGGATGAACAGTGAGTCAGGGCTGCTGCGAGAAACGTGCAGAGTGCTCTCCCCGTCCCCTCAGGAGCAGACCCCACTCTCATGAGAGGCAGGAAAGGGGGAGGAGAAAGACCTCAGCCTCCTCTGCCCTTCTCCTGCAACACCCAACCTGGAAAGAGGCAAAGGGGATCCTACTGCAGTCCACTCAGGCTAGGAGAGAGGGGTGAGGAAACCCAGGAGGAGCAGATGTGAGTCTAGAAGGCAGAATTAAAGGGGGAGCTGCAAGGAGCAGAATAGATATGGGAGCAGAATTTAGCGAGGGATATGATTTGGCAGTTGGGGCAGAATTAAATGCTGGACAAGGGGATGAGCAGCTGTGGGTAGTAATGAGGTCATCCCACATTTTTGTGGGGGATGATGATGTCCCCCCACTTCCATAATCTGCAGCTAGGTAGAGAACATTCACCATTGTGACCAGTGTAATTTCCATACCATTCTCATCTCAGCACTAAGACTGAAGACTTGATACTGGATGTTGTTTGGTTGCACTGTTTGGGTCAAGCAATAGTTTCCTGAGCCAAAGCCCCAACCCACTCTAAGGGAGTCATTATTGTCTCTACCAACAATGGACCTATGTCTTTCCCACTGGCCTTCGACATCCAATAAATGCATGGGTTGGGTGCCCTTGGTGAGGCGAAGTTTCTGGCACTGGATGTTCCCAGTGTCTCCAGGACCCTGGGATCAACTCAAGCAGAGCAAACTTAGCATTTTCCCCTTCCCACGGGTGCAGAGTTCATTTCAAATCCACCTACAACATTACATGAAATTTCCTCAAAACAGGAAAGAATTGAATCAATTGAGTAAAGAGTCAAGATTAACCTGGCTATCCACAACCTGAATCAAATCTGTTGTGAGGTTTTGTAGATGTGATGGAGGGAGACATGCAGAATAAGATGTTAATAGCGGTGGGTTTGTGAAATAATGGACCCAAACCTTTGACCCAAATTCAAACTGGATCTTTCTTGGGGTTGAACATGATCTTGGAGGGGCCTTTGCTTGCCCTTGTTCTAGCTGAAACACTGTAATGCAGGAAAAACCTATAAGAGACAGAGCTCAAGTTTAAATTCACAAGCTCCAATTAGTATGAAATGGGTCAGACAAATTACTGAACTTTTGGATCTTTACTGAACTTCTAAATCTTTTGAAGTTTGCCCATCACTAATATGAAACAGAATTAGGGTCTACAAGCACTGAGTTTCTGAGTGTTTGGGGCTAGCACCTGCTGAGAGAAATTTTAGGTCAATAGAGTTCCTTGTTTTTTCAGCAATTTTATTATGGTTCTGTTAGACATATTCTACATCAGAAAAATACTAGAGATGAAGTATTTCTTGATTGATTTTACCCTCCTTTCTGCCCCCCACCCCAACCCAACCCACACACATTTTGGGATGCATCATATTTAAACACACTTGCCATTCAAACATTCTGTCATCTGTTTTCAGGCCCAATGACTTTTCACTATTTCTCTTGTTGATCATCTTGAGGGGGATTGGTTAGAATTACAACTCAGTTAGCCAGTTTGGCTTTCTTAGATGAGCAAAGTTGTTGTCTTTTCATGAGAAATTAAGATAGTAAAGAGTAAGCAAGACGTTTAAGCTTTTGCCTCTGACAACATACGGTTTTTCTCTATAGTATATTTTCTATTGCTTTTTCCAATCAAATAATTCAAAAGACGGACTTCTACCATTCTCCTATTCCACAGTCAAAAAAATTCAACCCATGTCTATTATTCTCCTTCCTTGATGTTCAATAGAGCTGGTAGAAAAATGTCAATTATTTTTCAAGGGAAATTTAAAAAAATAATTGTCCATTTCCTGTGTTAAAATAAATTCAGCTTTAGAATGGAAAACCAGAATTCTGAACAATTTTAATGAAGAAATATGGTTTCACTTTTTAACTGAAAAAAACCCACCAGAAAATACACTCAAATGAATTTTTCCACAGAAGTTTTGTTTTTGACAGGAAGCCATTTTGTCTTAATTACTTTTTATACAAATTGACTAGTCCAGCATCTTCACCCCTCAGATAATTATCACACAGCACTTCTTAGCTGCTTGATCAAGCTCTACAAATTCAGGTTTTTTTCCCCTTCCTAACAAATTCCTCTTCACACAGAGGTCGTAATTTTCAAAGGAGCTGAGCACACTACTCCCCTAGGCCCCTTTGATAATTCCAGCCTAAACATTTATCTTGCTTTCCCTGAATTGCAGTTCCTCACCATTTCTCTGGTTATGAGATAATAGTAAAATCAAAATACTAAAAAATGTGGCATTAATAGATAGAAATAAGACTTGTTAAATATTTCCTATACCTTATTTTTGAAAGGAGTGATTTAATGGACTGACAAACAGTAGAATCAACCTGAGTTTTAAACCTGATTCTGATAGCAACTTCTCCTTTGGCTTTAGTCAAGTCACTTACCACTTATGTGTGTGCCTGTTTTCCCCATCTGTAAAATCAGGGCAATACCTCACAAGAACACAGTGAAAATGAATAGTATTAGTATGGTACTTTGAATTTTTTTTTTTTTAAAAAGCTATGAATTACTTTGGTGGAGTCTAGCACTGTACAGGATATCTAAGGGTATACCTGTGCTTCAAGTGATGGTGTGATTGTAGTGCAGGTAGGCATATTTGTGCTAGATTTAATCTATGCCTACCTATGCTAATATGCCTACCTGTGCTACAATCACACCTTTGTTTGCAATCTTGACAAATGTAATCTCACTGATGTTGTATATTCCCCCATAATATGGGACACATTTTTATGTGTGCAACCCAAAACTGGGGTGGTATTTGGCATCTTTTCACTGACCTTGCCACCAAAGTTTAACCTCCTGAGACTGCTGCCTCTAATGGCATCATTCAGAAATTTCTTGTTGGACTTATTTGCTATCAACCCTCTGACTGTGCCTCAGTCTGAGCCATTCCTCTCTGTATACAACTTCTTAGGTCAAATGACACAGCATGATGAATCCTCAATAGTGTGACTTCTGTTTTAATGATAACGTAAGCAAAACATTATTTTGGCATGTCTTAGTCACTCATTCTTCAGGCATGGATATGGGTGAAGCTATATTTAATGCATATATATATGTGTATATATAACAAACAATTTTGAAGAGATCCCTATATTTTACCATACATAAAATTATGGTATTTTATTGTCTGAAGGTGACAGAGATCAGGAATGACACAAAATGATGGATTTTCTGGAATACATTCACAAAAAGTCTGTTTGCCAGCAAAAGAACTGTCAGTATAAGCTGTCTCTCCATCGGGGGTGTTGCTGGTATAGCTAGGCTGGTGTAACTAATCAATGAGGCCATTGAAGCAATTGTGAAAGGGAATCTTTTCAGAAATGTATAGGAACCAAAGTGTAAACATTATAATTAAAACAGAAATAGGTCAAAACTGGAACTTCATATGAAACACCTTTTGAGTTACAGAGGAATGATTGGGCCTATTTACTTCAATTAGATTGTTCATATGAGCAAGAGCTGCAGGATTGGACCCATGGATTTTAAACCATTACTGTCACTTACTGTTTGTTCTGATTGGCCGTCTTTATTTTATTCCCCGACTTAAGGTTGGCTTTAAACTGGAAGGGAGCTGTCACATCATTACGAGTCAAGTCTAATACTACTTTAAAACATAGTGTTTAGAACTACGTAGTGTTTTGCAGCTCCAAATAGTTTGAGTGTTAACTAGTTCAATCCCCCTGGCACCCCTGCGAGAGAGGCAAGAAAATGTTATCCTCATTTTCCAGGAAGCAGAGAGCAAATGGGCCTGATCCAAAGCTCTCTGAAGTCAGTGGCTTATCCAAGACTGAAGACATGAACAAGATAGTTGGGAGTTCCTTCTTCACAGTGCTCTTGGCCATTCAAGTGGACCTCTAAATATTTACCAGCCTATTATTTGTTGATTTTAGTATTTTTTGTCCAACCCTCCCCCCCTCCAAAGCATACCACCGCATTGCTGTGTTTTGGTAAATGTAATAATAAGGCAAATAATTATTTGACTTTACCAGCAATTCCTCAGATAAAGCCAGTTTTATCCTTTCCAAAAGAATTCATTGTTACCAACCCAGCTCTACAGTAGTTGGGATTTTTCTCATTTTACTCCTATGGAAAATCTTCTAGCTGCAGGTGTTTTTCCTTTTTTCAGGAGGGGGAGGAGGCGGTTCATGGAGGTCACAGAAGCATGAAATCTGCCCTAATTCAGCTTAGCTGCTAATTACATAGAGAGAAAGGAAAGTGTGACTGAGTATTGAGTAAATGTCAGTTGGCACCTGTTTTCACCATCTCAATTTGTTTTTCTTCTCACAGCATTTTACACCTCTTAATTTAATTTGTGACTAACCTTTTCTCCTCCCAGCTGTCCCTGGCTATAGAGCACACATTCCAGCTGGTGTTATCAGGGGCTTAAATGGCCCATGTACTGAGCCAAGCAAATTACCAAAGTTGCATAGAACCCTGGGGTCCCAGCTCTGGCTGCCTTATCTCACAACTTGCTGGTAACTTGAGTCTCAGGATCTGAAATGGAATAAGCATATTTCAAATACCTCCAGAAAGTCTTTCCCATCCTAACTATGTTGTTTTGGGATTAAAAAAGACTTTAGGTAACCAAGTGGCCCATTCAGTGGCTTTGCAATAATTACAATGCTAATGTTGATTTAAGTTTGTTTTTTAAACATAAGGGTTCCTAATGGTATTTGCAGAATAGTTCATCTGAGGAACAGGCTGCTTTACAGCAGTACTGTTGAAATGTGTGGCGTGTAAGAGTTACACTTGACACATCAAAACAAAACCAAAAAAAAGCTGCAGGTCTGGAGAAATGGAACATTCCACTCTAGTTCCCCAGGAAAGTTTAAGGCAGTCCCAAAGTGAGATACAGAGCAGTAGCAAATTTAATTTCTTGGGCCTCAGGATGTGATAACTTAATCCCTCCCCTCTACCACAGCTATCTTCCACAGTAAGATGTGTGACTGTCTGGAGAAGTTAACAGACTGGAAGACTGAAAGATCATGAATGTGCAAGTTACAGAAGCCAACAATATCCCCTAAGCTTTGTCTATGGAGGTTCAGAGCATTTCAGGCCAATACCGGACAAACAAGCCTGACTCTGTTCTCTTTCTGAGCCAACATTTCTGATGTGCTCCGAGTCCTGTGACTTTTCAGAGATGAAGTTTATAAGCAGCAGTGGTTCATTAAATAGGTTGCTAATTTGTCTGCATTACAAAAATAAATAATCTGTTTCAAAACAAACAACTCTTTCTGTCACGGCAGCCAAATAACTTGCTCGAGATATTTCCATTGTGATGGGCCTGTCAATGCCTGTAAATGCCTGTAAAACAGCATTACATTATTGTCACTTTTATAGTGGGGTGGGACTTGTGAGATTTCTGTTATAGAAATTAATATGCAAGCCTCCTGTACAGTGTTTTCCTCTTGTGTTTGACATGACTTCCCCCACTCTCCACACACTACATTTATTACCCCTGAGCAGCAAATAATCTCTTTGCCTTTGTAAAATATACACTTGGCTGATACATTGCATACAGAACATGGTTTTTGAAATCGGGCCTTGGACTGATGAACTGGGGGAGAGATGGAGGGTTAAGAGGCTTCATGGGGGAACTCTAGGAGGCATTCAGTTTGGCAGCGGCTCTATTGAGGTCATTCCCTAGTCATGGGTGGTGCTTTCTGTAAGGCAGACCCCATCACTTCTGACCCTTTCGGCAGAGAAGTCAAGGATTGCATGGCCATGACAACTTGAGCTACGAGTCCCACCAGGTGAGGAAGCACATAGTGTGGGGAAGCTCTAATGCTGAACAACTTGTCCTCCATAAAAAACGAGAATCCTGTTTATGTTCGAGGGAAGGAACTAAATTTGAAATTTAATACAGAGTAGGGTCCATCTTTCAAACCCGTCTCTCTCCATTTTAGTTGAGGAGTGTTCAAATTTGATTCTAGTTTTCCACTAACCCTTCCCCTGCCAAGCGTAGGGGTGTGTTGGGAAGTCACCACCATTCTGTTAGTGTTTAATGGACATAGTACTGATATGTGCGAAGAACCTTTTACAAGCCTCTTTCAAATTAGAAAGGGAATGTGAATATCAAATTGTCTTTCCAGAGCATGATGAATAGAGGAGGCTTTCTTAGTGTGGAAATATGCACCAGGAAAAAGTCCTGTTTTTGTTTTTTGGAAAGTAATTTTTGTCTTGTCGTCCCACCAGTCAAGCCTTAAAGGGAAAAATAAAGTTACTGGGAGAGCCCATATGCAGAACTGCAGTGTTTGAGTCTCCAAGACATTGGCATATGTGGCCTCATAAAAACCTAAAGCCTACCACCACAATTGGATTTTTCAGGTAACAGATCTTCCAAGTATATTTTTTTGAGTAAACAAGCATAAATTCAGTATATTTATAACAGACATTTATCTAAACAAGTCTGGAATTAGGGATTCTAGTAACCAAGAGAAGTCTATATAATTCTTGAGTGAATTCAGGGTATCCAACCATGTATAATTAATAGAGACATAGGGTGTACTCACATCATCTAGTCTGTTCCTTATCTACTGCAGTGAAGGCAACTGAGGTCGATTTGGGGAGTGATAAATGATCATGCTCATTGTCTGTTCATTCTTCTGCTGCCTCTTGTCTCACATTTGACCCCAGCTGTTTGATTGTGTGCTTCAAGTGAAAAATCAAAATTACCTGCAAATTTTAAATCAGGAGGAACCCTCTCATTCCAGTGAATATTTACAAAATAGAACTAATGGGCAAGGGAGCATTTGAAAAAGTTTGGCTAACCTTTTGTTCACCTATATTTTCTTGTACCTGTGATTTCTGGTTTCAGCTAGAAGCAAAAGTACCAAAATATCACAAGAACCTGATTGCAGCCATCATGAGCCAGGAATCTCATGAGAACAGCATCTTTTGAAAGATTTCCAGTTAGATTTCTAGAGCCAAAAAATTTGCATAAGGTGCTGACCCAAATTTGGGAAGGGTCACCCCCCCCCCAACCTTTACTGCTCTTTAATCCTTTCAGTGACCCTATCCCTTCGAAAAAAGGCGGCTTGTGAGTTGGTCTAATTATATATTTCTCATACTGTGGTAGTCAACAGCTGATGACAGAAGTGTCTGGGAAAACTCCAGGGGGATGTGGTGCTTAATCTATGAAAGCAGCTGAATTTTTCCTACATTTGTCTCTTAGGAGGAGAAGCTGCTGTTTAAGAGAGAGTCACAGCAAGACAAAAGATGAGACACTAGAAGTGGGGGTAGGAGGGAGGGAAGCACTGGGAAAATGCATTTGTTTAGTCAGTACTCACACGAGGTCTGGGGTCAAAGGTCACTCTAGCTCTTGGCAACTTTTAAATTTTTCTCAAACCAAAGATGGCTGTAATAAAGCCACATAATTAAGGAGAAAAGGAGTACTTGTGGCACCTTAGAGACTAACCAATTTATATGAGCATGAGCTTTCGTGAGCTACAGCTCACTTCATCGAAAGCTCATGCTCAAATAAATTGGTTAGTCTCTAAGGTGCCACAAGTACTCCTTTTCTTTTTGCGAATACAGACTAACACGGCTGTTACTCTGAAACCTATAATTAAGGAGTAAGCTTTCAACCCGGGCTCAGCACTGGGACCGCCAGAAACTGATTACAAGACTTTTGTGGGGAAAAGGAAGTGCTAACCCCTTGAGCACACCCAAAAGGCATTCTTCCAGAGGGGTCGTGATTTCAGGGTCTGGCACAAAGCACCGCGCTGTCCTTTTAACGTGGGAGAGGAAACATTCACTTGGGAGGAGTCACAAGTTCAATAAAACAGATAGTAAACAAGAGGTGTTTCAGTATCTGCAGGTACAGCAAAATACACATCCATCCCAGGTGCCAATAATTCAGGTAGCTCTGGGTTAAGCCATCCAAATGCTAAACAAATAAAATGAGGTACGTTGATTAATGGATTTGCTTCCTTATTACAGAGTATATAATTGTTTCTTGATATATTGTTGACCCTGCAGCATGCGTGTTAATTTCCTTCTCTGTGTCAGGTGATGATTTCGGTTTTGTTCTAAATTATATTATTTACATTTTTGTTCAAAGTGCGTCTCCCCCTGGAATGTTCATTCTGTACAAACCCACCCATGTGACAGCAAACATATTGAGGGGAGTTAGGTTTTCTTGGCATGAGTGTCTAGTTACTCATCATGACCAATCCCCAAATGGGTTTTAAGTGGGTCACCCCAAAAGAGTGCTAATGAAACCTTGATGCCATCCCATTATACCTACTTTGTCACACACAATCTGATTTTAAATCCAATCCTGTGATGGGATCTATGCAAAAAGGCGCTCAATCAAGATTTTTTTCTCTACCATTTTCTTACTGAGACATTAAAGATGAATTGTAAAAGAGAACAATGTTTAAGGTCTTTTAAAATACATTTTAAGGTGGGTGGGGGGAGAAGGGATAGAGGCGGGTAGGTTTGGAAGCCCAGCTAGCTTTTTACATTTAGAAATTTTAGAAATTCAAGTTTTAGGTACCTGGAAGGCAATTGGAAAACTAGTGAAATTCTGGCACCATAAGAGACTAAAATTGAATAACTGAGAGCGGAAGGGATTTTTAGTTTTGAAATTCTTTTGTTTAACTTCTATTTAACTCTAGTGCTTAAAGAATGCTTTGGAGACAGAGTGCTTATGATAAAATTCAGCCGTCTTACTTCTTTCATATGACACTTTGAAATCCATGCTCTTTTGAGACCCCTTGAATTTTTTCATTACAACTGGGGAAGACCAGAAGTGACAATCCTGCTATTTCTAGGTTATACAGGCTGGAAAACAAAACCTTATAAAAATAAATGAGCCTTCAGCCTGTTTTATATTTGATAAAGAATCAAAAATGGGCACATACCCTTTTTAAAAGCCTTTTGGAGGTCACCTTTAAAAAATGGTCCCAGTGTAACTATTTTTCAAGGCTAAGGCATTGTAAAGATAAAGCCCATGCAGACTGGGCCCATGTCCAGCCAGTTGAAGGGTATTTTGAGTAGTGACTCAGATAGGCTTTTTCATGTTCTTTTAAAACAAAAATCAATCTTTTAAAATTGTTTTGATAGAGGCAGGAAAAATAAGGTCTGTTTCTGTGCATGTGTGGGAGGGAGAAAAAGGATCAACGTCTGAAAAGCTTTAAACAAACCTTCCTTTCATTGTTCTTGGGCACAAAGAGCTTGTTTTGAGTTCTGGATACTTACGGCTTCCCTTCGTATTTCTCATTGTTTGCTTGTAAAACAGTCTGGTTGACCAGGGACGTGGGTGCTGTGGTAATCTCTTCCGACTGCACCTGTCCGTGGGCCAACATTAGTGTGTTCAGCGTGTGTAAAGTAGCACTGTCGATATGGTCTGAGCAGAGATTTCATTTTTCCAAGGTCACACGCTCATACCTTGTCATTGCAATTTGTTGCACATTTTTGCGTGTCACTGAAGTTTTGTCTTCCCAACCAACTGCCTTAGGTTCCTAGTCTGGAATAAACTATTGGCCTCATTCTGAGAGCTGCCATGTACCCCGTGAGTGCTAGTGACTTCAATGGGAGTTGTGGTTGCTTCATAACTAGGCCCCATGGATGTGCTGAGATCTTTGAGCTATCAACCTTCTTCCAGTATGTCACTTAAATAATCATATTGGTCAAACTATTCATACTGGGCAGTGGTAGCACGGAATTCTGCTTTACATGTTAGCAAATATCTGCTCTTATTTGAGACCAAGGCCGTGATCCAAAAATGAGCTTTCACGGGCAGCCCCCTGCACCCATGCCGAAGTTGATGAGGCTCTGCTGGTGCATAGTCAGGGATATGCCCTTGCCCAGGGCTCCAGCTCCTGCAGCCATATGTTTACTTACCAAATAAATAAATAAATAAATAAATAAAGCTTGAGAATGTTATTTGAACATAATCCCTGCAGTGATGTCTGCTCAAGAGGTGGGAGTTGCCCATGTGTCTCAATGGCTTGTTAACACAAAGCCCCATAGCTCTGGGAGACACTAGCCATAGCAGCCCAACAGAGGTCTGTGTATGGTGGGTGGGGAAGAGTGCAGTGGACCTGGTTCCCCTCAGCTGCTGGGATATATACTGTGGTTCTGCAGTGGCTGCTCCTGAGAAGGAAAAGGAACCCTTATGCTGCTGCCCCTGCCTCCTTGAGAGAGAGAGAGGCTCCTTGCCACCTTTACTGCAAGTGGGGCCTGGCCACAATGCAGGAAAAATGGGCGGAGCCATGGGAGGGAGGGGGGAGCCCTGTGCTATGGTGTGCCTAGGGCACCCAATGCCCTTAATTCAGCCCTGTGCCCACGTGGAGCTCCCTGAAGGACGGAGGCCTAAAATTGTTAATTACTTGAAGCCTGCTGGGTAGCAGTAGCTTGTTGTTGTTGTTTTTGTCTGGTGTTGCCTTTGGCTTCTTCAAAACCCACTGAAAATAAGATGCTAATTTTAAATATCCCCCCTTTGTAAGAAAAGGAAAGAAGGTGTCACATTTCCTTTACTGGCTGGGCCTTGGCAAACGAAGTCCTAGGTCCAGTCTACACTACAAAGGCTTTGCCAATATAGTTGCCAAGGGCCCTAGTGCAGACACAGCATGTACTGGCTAAAGGAGTTCTTTTGCCAGTATAGTTAACTTCCTTCCCTGTCCCGTCCTTCCCCATACCCCCCTCCCCCCACCCACCGTAACAAGATCAGCTATAGTGGCAAAAGAGACAGTGAACTGTGTTTACACTGGGAGTTTTGCTGGCATAGTTATGTCGGTTGGGGTGTGTGCTTTTTTCAAACACCTGGCCAACGGGACTATGCCAGTGACGCTTTGTAGTGTAGCCCTGGCCGTACATATTGTAGCCCGAGCAAGATACAAATCCGTAATACACTCTGACCTTCATTGAAAAGGACACTGTCAACCTGAAATCTTTAAAATCTGATGCATTTAAAAAAAAAATCCAGTTTCTGACAGAACACCTTTTCCAGAGTAGGTCCTGATTGGTAGTTTTAATTGCCAATTTTTAAAAAAGGGATTTTCTGATCCCCCTAAATGGTGAAAGTTGACTACACCTAAAGTACAAAGTGGCCAGTTATCATCTTATGTTACTTTTAACTCTGACGGATACAACATTTTCAGATGCAAATGAAATGTTCACTTTAACTGTATCCTTTTAAGCCAGCATAGTGCACAAACAGATATTTCAGGTAAACAGTAGCTTCTGAGTATTTTAAAACAGCAACATGCTTGCTGGTTACCCAGAAACCAGGTTTTTTTGTTTACAACAGTGTTTACATGGAAACTAAAAACAGAGTAAAGTTATAAAAGAAACATTTGAAAAGGAATAACAGAGAAATAGGAAAATACAGTGTGTGTCCCTGCTATTGACCAAAAAGATCAGAGAAACTTTCAGGGCACAATCCTGTCAGCCTGCTAAGGTGCTGTTAATAAATAAGGATTATGAGATAGTAATGTTTTGTACTTCAGTGTGTCCTTCCATTTGAGTATCTCAAAGTGCTCTGCAATGTCATGACAGATGCCCTGGTCAGGTAAGTAAATATTAAGCCATTTTACAGATGAGGAAACTGAAGGAAAGAAAGATGAAGGCCCCATTGCTGTAAAGACTTAAGTGCTTGCTTAACTCAATGCATGCCACTGAATTCATTGGGACTCTCACTTTTGAAAACCAGGCAGTTCATCTCACTGTCTCACTTTCTCCATCTCTAAAATGTGGCTAACAATGTTGATATACTGACAGGGAAGGAGTGGTGTTTGTCCAGCACTTTGGACAAAATATAAAGTGCCACATATGTGTTAGTCCAGTGGTTCTCAACCAGGGGTATGCGGACCCCTGGCGGTACACAGAGATCTTCTAGGGGGTACATCAGCTCATCTAGATATTTGCCTAGTTTTACAACAGGCTACATAAAAAGCACTAGTGATGTCAGCACAAACTAAAGACAATGACTTGTTTATACTGCTCTATATACTATACCCTAAAATGTAAGTACAATATTTATATTCCAATTGATTTATTTTATAATTACATGGTAAAAATGAACGTAAGCAATTTTTCAGTAATTGTGTGTTGGGACACTTGTATTTTTAGGTCTGATTTTGTAAGCAAGAAGTTTTTAAGTGAGGAGGAACTTGGGGGTACGCAAGACAAATCAGACTCCTGAAAGGGATGTAGTAGTCTGGAAAAGTTAAGAACCACTGTGTTAGGCTGTTCTGTTTTTATCCTGCCTGGATGCCCTTTATGATGATCAAATTAGGGATGGATCCATTACAATCTGCATCACAGTCAGCTCTTTGTCAATTCTGTCACACACGAGGCCTGGGCTTCTTCAGCTATTCAGGTCTCCATTTCATGTGTGTGTCATAATCCTAGTGTGAGAACACTGATTAAAATGACCTGGAATTCATGGGCTTCCCTTTGATCATCCAATACATAAACTAATGGCAAGAGCAGCTACATATATGCATTCCAGCAGCCAACTGCACCTTACATTTGAGAGCACCTGGTAAGTGTGGAGAGAATCCCTTTTTAAATTAAGTTGTGTGGTGTTAAGAGTGGGTTCTGCTCTGCAAGAAGGAAAGTGAGAAGTAATGTTGAGGATTTCTTATAAAAATTCAAATGGACAGTAATAAGATATTAAAATTGGCCAAAATTTGAATCTCACAGTCCCTTAATTTTTTTTTAAGGTACAGACAAAATTGGGCTGGGATGGAGGGACTCTTCTTCCCAAGTGGTGTTTTGTTTGTTTGTTTTTAGTATAGATTTCATAATTATCCAGGGATGATGTGATTTCTTCTGGCAATATTTTTAATATGCTGTACTTAGTGCTGATAAAATCTGCTTCTGGCAGCTTATGTGTTCACCAGCACCATTGAGCTGTTTGTCAGATTGTAACTCTGAGGCGTGTGGTTTGTTGTTATAACCCAGATAGAACATGCAATTTAAAGGAAGGTGTTTTCCTGGCTGCTGTGACAGACATCTTTGAAATGCCTGGCATCATGGCAGTACCCCTAAAGTGTGTCCTTGCAGTATTTGTTGTCAAAGCTACTGGGTATGCAGAAAGACACATCATCAATTCATTTTTGTCTGTGTTAATAAAGAGAGAAGAGTTATGAAAGCAATAATAGCAATCTCCAGCAAAGGGCATTTCCTGATGAATTGATGACTGGCTGGATTTAATGACCCTCAGCTTTGCTTTGGGTCATTAACTCTCCCAGCTAGTTGTTAATCCCCAGGAAATGCCCTGTGCCTCAATGATCATTGCTTAAAGACAAGACACTCTCTTTTCTTACACATATTTTCCTATGCAATGTCCAAAATACACATCCAACTGAATCTTTTTCCAGTCCAGATGTCCCAGTGTTTTTCACTCTTAAGGAGAAAAATCTTCCTTTATCTCAGTGATTTATGTTGGCCTGACATTGTGATGATTAAAAGTGGTCACTAATAGACCTCTGAGGCAGACAGAGAATATTTACACCCCTCAGTCTCTTGGCCTTCAGTCCCAATTCATTAAACTAGCAGCTAACTGGTCTGTGCAATATAATTTAGTTTTTACTCTGGAATGTGTGATTTATCAACATCATTCTCAACTCAGTCCCATGTATCTGACTGCCTTGCTCTGATGTGGAAAACAACACCCACTCTCATAGAATCATAGAATATCAGGGTTGGAAGGGACCCCAGAAGGTCATCTAGTCCAACCCCCTGCTCGAAGCAGGACCAATTCCCAGTTAAATCATCCCAGCCAGGGCTTTGTCAAGCCTGACCTTAAAAACCTCTAAGGAAGGAGATTCTACCACCTCCCTAGGTAACGCATTCCAGTGTTTCACCACCCTCTTAGTGAAAAAGTTTTTCCTAATATCCAATCTAAACCTCCCCCACTGCAACTTGAGACCATTACTCCTCGTTCTGTCATCTGCTACCATTGAGAACAGTCTAGAGCCATCCTCTTTGGAACCCCCTTTCAGGTAGTTGAAAGCAGCTATCAAATCCCCCCTCATTCTTCTCTTCTTTAGGCTAAACAATCCCAGCTCCCTCAGCCTCTCCTCATAACTCATGTGTTCCAGTCCCCTAATCATTTTTGTTGCCCTTCGCTGGACTCTCTCCAATTTATCCACATCCTTCTTGAAGTGTGGGACCCAAAACTGGACACAGTACTCCAGATGAGGCCTCACCAATGTCGAATAGAGGGGAACGATCACGTCCCTCGATCTGCTCGCTATGCCCCTACTTATACATCCCAAAATGCCATTGGCCTTCTTGGCAACAAGGGCACACTGCTGACTCATATCCAGCTTCTCGTCCACTGTCACGCCCAGGTCCTTTTCCGCAGAACTGCTGCCTAGCCATTCGGTCCCTAGTCTGTAGCTGTGCATTGGGTTCTTCCGTCCTAAGTGCAGGACCCTGCACTTATCCTTATTGAACCTCATCAGATTTCTTTTGGCCCAATCCTCCAATTTGTCTAGGTCCTTCTGTATCCTATCCCTCCCCTCCAGCGTATCTACCACTCCTCCCAGTTTAGTATCATCCGCAAATTTGCTGAGAGTGCAATCCACACCATCCTCCAGATCATTTATGAAGATATTGAACAAAACCGGCCCCAGGACCGACCCCTGGGGCACTCCACTTGACACTGGCTGCCAACTAGACATGGAGCCATTGATCACTACCCGTTGAGCCTGACAATCTAGCCAGCTTTCTACCCACCTTATAGTGCATTCATCCAGCCCATACTTCCTTAACTTGCTGACAAGAATACTGTGGGAGACCGTGTCAAAAGCTTTGCTAAAGTCAAGAAACAATACATCCACTGCTTTCCCTTCATCCACAGAACCAGTAATCTCATCATAAAAGGCGATTAGATTAGTCAGGCATGACCTTCCCTTGGTGAATCCATGCTGGCTGTTCCTGATCACTTTCCTCTCATGCAAGTGCTTCAGGATTGATTCTTTGAGGACCTGCTCCATGATTTTTCCAGGGACTGAGGTGAGGCTGACTGGCCTGTAGTTCCCAGGATCCTCCTTCTTCCCTTTTTTAAAGATTGGCACTACATTAGCCTTTTTCCAGTCATCCGGGACTTCCCCGGTTCTTCACGAGTTTTCAAAGATAATGGCCAATGGCTCTGTAATCACAGCCGCCAATTCCTTCAGCACTCTCGGGTGCAACTCGTCCGGCCCTATGGACTTGTGCACGTCCAGCTTTTCTAAATAGTCCCTAACCACCTCTATCTCCACAGAGGGCTGGCCATCTCTTCCCCATTTTGTGATGCCCAGCGCAGCAGTCTGGGAGCTGACCTTGTTAGTGAAAACAGAGGCAAAAAAAGCATTGAGTACATTAGCTTTTTCCACATCCTCTGTCACTAGGTTGCCTCCCTCATTCAGTAAGGGGCCCACACATTCCTTGGCTTTCTTCTTGTTGCCAACATACCTGAAGAAACCCTTCTTGTTATTCTTGACATCTCTGGCTAGCTCTCCTCTCTCATAGAGGAGAGACTGATACTCTTGCAGACTTCCTAATGTCAGCCTGTGCTGGCAATGCCAACAATTCATCCAGTCCTATGATATTTATGGGGCAGGTGAGAAGAACTTTTCTACTTTGCCCTGTTTAGCCTGGCTTAGAATCATGATGACTGTTGCAGCGTTGCTGGTTAGAAATGACCAAGATTCTCATTTTCCATTTGTGTCATTTGATTTCTTTTAAAAATCTGAATGGTTAAAAAGCATCTCTTAGCCTCCATTTTCTGCAAATCCCCATTTGCACTACAACAGAGGAGTCTGCTGGGAGTCAGCAGCTGAGAATCTAGAGAAAACAGCTCATTTCAGCTGTCACCATTACAGATGGATACGTGCTTTAGCATTCAGAAATCTTGACAGTAAGTGCATTTAGGATTTCCCAGCTCTGTGCCCTAATTGCAAATGCATGAATACTCAGTTAGGGGAAATCTTTACACTAACCCTTGATTATTGCATAAGAGGATAAGAAGGAGCAAGATACCTTGTATAGTGAAAAGGCAGAATAGTTTCTCGCCTTAGAATTTAAATGCCCTATTTTAATCTCCTGCAATTTAAGCAGCTCTAATCAGGTTTATATGGGGTCTGATCCTACAGATTTCTACACAAAACTCCTATTGAATTCAAATAGGATTTTTTCATACAGAGGCCCATAGTTTGTAGCTGACACCTCATTTGCATTCAACGTGCCTCATAAATAGGCAAAGAGGTATGGGGTAAATCTGTGAGTTATCCCTAGGGAATATTCACTTCTGACCAATGTAACTATCCTAATGATATCCATGTCACTCAAATGTTCCTAGAAGTGCCTTCCTCTGATATTTTACTCTTAAAAGAGGTAGTTTGATAATGATACTTCTGGCTGGTTTGGTGCTCCTTTCACGTGACTCTATCTGCAGGCTTATGGAAGAATTCCAAAATTGTATATTTAATTATGGAGGGTGGTGACTGCAGAAGAGCTGTTCCTCCCCCCACCCCACCCCCGCTGATCATTAAAGAGTATCAAGGTCCGTCATAGTTGAGCAATATATGCCTATTTCTTTCCAGTTCTCCTGGGGTCCAGTCCTAAAGTCTTTTTCTTAGGCAAACCTCTCATATAACTTCAATAAGAATTTTGCGCTGAAGGTGCAAATTCACCACTGCTATTAGCAGACAGAGGAATTGGGATTTAGCCCTCAGAGAATGAATACTAATGTATACTCCACCATTTCCTGTACCCAAGTGGGAGAGTGACCTACGCCTACGCTCCTCCACAGATTGGGTTGCTATGCTATAGCTGCAAGCTATACACCAAGTCTTTCTCTAGTACAATAATACTGATTACATACCTGGACTATGAATGTGCACAACTGTGAAGCAAGAGTGCCACCTCCTGGAAAATGCAGTGATGTTGTAGATGATGTGGGTGAGGTAATATCTTTTACTGGACCAACTTCTGTTGGAGAAAGACACAAGTTTTTATAGGAATCTTGAGAAATCATCAAGTCCTGCCTCCTGTTCTGAGGTAAGATCAAAAATACCCATCCTCAACCCTCCTTGACAGGTGTTTGTTGAGCTTACACAGAGCTCTTCTTCAGGTCTGGGCTATCTTGGTAAACACTAATGTGCCACTGGTTGCTAGTTAATTACTGATTTATGTTGCTGACTGATCCTGAGTTTTCTCTACAAACCCAAAAAGTGCGAGGTGGAGCCTCAGGGGAGAGCCATGGGGTCCCGGTATCATGGTATGAGCAGGGCACCCAGTTGCTTTAGTCCAGCCTTGTGCCCATTTGGAGCTCCCTGCAGGACTGCTGCCTAAAATTGTTGGTAACTGTAGCCTGTTGGTAACTGTAATTTGCTATTGCTGTTTGTGGTTGGTGTTGCCTTTCTTGGATTCTTAGAAACCCACTGAAAATAAGATGCTAAATCTTAAATATCCCCCTTGGATATAAGAAAAGAAAAGTGTCTGTTACATCTCCTTAATAGGCCTTGGCAAATCCAACAGTGACACATACCTTGCAACCGATTTTTGCCTATAAATAACTACAAAATGGGTCATTTGTTAAAAAGAAAAAAAATCTATGTAATCTTTGCCATCTACTTGAAGATGAGTGTAGCAGAGGCTGTTTCTGAAGCTGTTACAACTCAAAGGTGAGTGCTAAAGGACAATAAAAAAGATGTTACGGAGAAGCAGATACAATCTTGGAATCTTTCTTCAGCCCTGACTCAGGCAAAATTTCCAGTGATTTTAGTGAGAGTTAGGCTTTGTCATTTCAGTCCAAGATTGCCAGTGATGATGATGAGGACTCTACAACTAGACAAACTGAAGCACCTTGCCAGGGATTCATCTGGGTGAGGTGCTCAATTTACAAGGAGCACACATCTCTTTGGGATTTGCGATGATGACGATGATAGATGGTTGGTTGGTTGATGATGGTTTCAGTCCTGGATCAGTTCAATGGACCAATAGGTCTGTATTCTGACTCTGACATGGCTCAGTAGAAGAGGATTCAGAAGCAGATTTAAGCTTTCATAAGGAGCAATGAGACGGTAACTTAACTATTGCTGATGTTTCTTGCCAATCATCTGTATTTGATGCTTGTTCTGAGTTTGCCGGAGTCAAAATGGAGTAAAGGCCTTAGTTAGGTCCACGGCACATAAAGCATGTCTTCTAACCTGATGAACTTGTGAGGGGGCTGTTTCAAAGTCAGCTGCATGTCCTCTAAAAAGCACTGAGCAGAGGCTTTGTTAGTAGAGAACCCAACTGTGGACCCTTTACCATATTTTTAAAATTCATCTTAGCAAACAGACAGGACACCCCGAAGCTAAGTGCTATACAAAAGTTATTTATGACAAGTGTACAGACGGGAGCTCTGATAAAATGACTCAGGTCTGGCTTTTGCCACACTGATCGCCCCATGAATAACTTGCCAGAAGCCCAATGGCTACACCATCTTCCATGTTCATGAGCATACTTTTAAAGTAAAACCAATGTACGAAACAACCACACAAAATCACATTTGTATCTGCTGATACAGCATGAACAACCAATGGCTTGTAACTTTGTAGCTGATTATCTTTCCCCCTCACTTTGTTTGAACAGGGAAAGGGTGAGTGCAAGAGTGGGAAGCAGGGTAGAACTCCACAGGCCCCTGTGCTGCTGTTGGGTTGCCCTAAGCATTTTAAATTTTTTTCCCTATTGCCAAACTTTTTGCCAGCACTGTTTTTATAGCTACCATTGTCTGCAGTTCCATTTTCATTTGGAATGCTGCTTTTGCTACTTCACACTATGCATACAGATAGAGCTTCTTAGGTGACATTATTCCCAGTGCCTAAAAACTGGTGGATAATTTTAATTTGTGATGTATTTACCTTTTTGTCTCTCTCTTGCAAGGATGTAACATCCATGCTATTGTACACGAGAACACTTCTTTAGAGAAATCTGTCTGTAGGAATAAGCCACACCATTCCCCATGTGACAATACAGAATGAAGACTTGCCAAGATGTTGCTATGCAGTAATACAAAATTATAGCAAGAAAGGACATGCTTGTGAAAGAAACCTGTTGAACAAACACGTTCCTTAGGGTCTTCATCAAAGTGGAGGCAGAAATAATACCAGGAGGCCTTATAAATCTACTGCCTATTAAAGAAACAAAAACAATAAAGCTTTACAGAGTTAGACATTTCCAATGCTCAGTGATAGCCTTGAGCCAGCAATCAGTGTAGCTGCACCTATGAAGGCCTTATCTAGAGTAAGATTTGGAAGGTTTATGTGTAATATGTGTTAAAGGTCCAATGCCTTGTCTACACTGAGCTGTTGGCATGTGCTGGCTAATGTGTGTTAGCTATCAGCTTCTAAATCTAACACACAGTAGGCAACATGTGCTAGCAGCTTAATGTAGGAAGGCACTATGCCTTTAAAACATGTTAAACATTGGTCATTGGAAAGGTTATGATTTACTCAATATGATTATCCTATTTGTATGCACGTATCATTTTTGTATCTGAAGTTAGGAATATTGGTTATGTCTCTGCAGTTCAAATGTGTTTACACTTGGGGAATGCCCACTAGACAAAAAGGCTCTCAGTCCAGTTGGCTGGCTGGGAAGGGCCCATTCAAGTTAATGAACCATTAACAACAGGCCTTAGGAAAAGCTTCTCTCTCACTCCGAGGGAGCCTTCCCGAGGATGCTGCTGACAGCCTCTGAATAATGGCTGCTGTGACACTACAGGGATATGTGACCAGGTCACCTGGTGCTGGACTCCATCTTGGGATATCAGTATTTTTCCATTGATTGGCGTGGGAACCAAGCTTTGAAACAAAGGGTTCCTACCATTTGCAAAAGCTATATAAGGCCGGGGAGTGACATCATTGTGGTTCTTCACTGACTCCCCACCCAAAGAGACTCCTGAAAACCCCTGAGGAACACTGAACTGGGGGAAGTGCTGGACCCAGGCTAAAGGGATTTTTATCTTATGAATGGAACACCTAGGGATTCCAAGCTGTAAGCAAGTGCAGCTTGCCTCTTAAAAATCTGCAGCCTGCTTGTATCATCACTTAGGGTGAGAATTTGCTATTCATATCCAATCTCTTTAGTATATTAAGCTTAGTTTGCATTTTTGTTTATTTGCTAGGTAATCTGCTTTGATCTGTTTGCTATCCCTTATAATCACTTAAAATCTATCTTTTGTAGATAATAAATTTGTTTTTACTTTGTCTAAAACCAGTGTGTGAGATTCATAACTCGGGGCAGAAAGCTGTTGTATATTCCACTCCACATTGAGGGAGGGGGTGAATTTCACGAGCTTATGCTGTACTGTTCCCTGTGCAGCACAAGATGGTATAATTTTGGGTTTATGCTCCGGGGGTGGGGGGGTGCCTGTGTAGCTGGGAAGTACTTTAGCTGGAGCCTTCCCATGCAGAGCTGATCACAGCGTCTGCATGTAACTGTATGTGTGCTGGAGAAAGTGACAAAAACAACCCTGGAAATGATTTAAAACCCATTTTTGTACATTTCTCCCTCTTAGGCCCTTTCCTCACCCCAGAGAACTGGCCACTGTACTTAGCAGCTTTGGGGTGACGGTGTCTCTCCCCATGCCCTGAGTCTTTCAATAAACTCAACTGTATAAATCAAACCCCACAGTTTAAAAAAGACGTAGAATGTGTTTTTATCACAGACTGAAGTCATAAAGATTTGGATTCTGACATGCCCGTTACAAAGGACCAGACACTGACACCCTGAGACTCTTGCTGAGTAGCACCTTACTCCTTGAGTGGGCCTATTGATGTAAATGTGTAAGTATAAGGATGTCACAAGCTGTCCCTGGATAAGTGTGGTATGTGCAGAATTGCTGGTGCAGCAGCACAATAAATGACTTGTGAATATTTTCACCAATTAATGTGGCAAATTTGCTCTGCCTTCATTTGTGGGATAATTTTTGTTTTACAGATGACTGCTGGTTTATTCAAGGAAATGTCTGTAACCAGTGGGCAAACATTTAATGGACTTTAGTGTACAGATGGTTTATGCTACAAGTACATTGTGAGCTATTTAATAATATTTTTTCAAATTTCTATTGTGGTAGCACTTTGGAGCTTTCATCTGCAGATCTCAAAGGAGGTAAGTATTATTATCTGCATTTTACTGATAGTAAAACTGTGACACAGAGGTAAACTGAACTGTCTAAGGTCACCCAGCAGGCCAATGGCAGATCCAGGAATAAAACCCACGTTTCCCAAATCCCAGTCCATCGACCTATCCATTAGACCACACAGCTTCCCTTAGTTATTAGTAATTTTCCTATTTGAAAAGTTTTGTCATCTCCAAAGGGAGCAGAAACAATCCCACGTGACCCTATGTGACAAATCCCAAACAGCTAGTGCATGAAAGACACGGTCGAACCAAGCTGCCTGTGAACAGTGCATGGAACAACTGCAAACCACTTCTAGGGGCAAAAAAAGTAGTTTAGTTTCCATGTCTATTGAATCCTTGGCCTCGCTACATATACTGCCAACGAGGCGTTTCTGGTAGTTTGCAGACATTTTTCTATTGGGAACTGGATTGAGTCCACCCAACCAACTTTGCAAATGTCATTACTGGCATCTTGTATCTGTATCAAACACATCACAAAAAGGTAGATTTTCCTTCCTTGTCCTTGGAGAGCTTTAAATTAGTGAATCAATGCCTATTAAATTAGATCTTTTCTCCTTTTCCAGGATTTGTTAGGTTAGACTGAAGAACGAACTTCTGTGACATGCAGACTCACTCAGTATTACTGCTTCTTTGGATTTAGAAGCTTTGGAGAAAGCTGCCAGCTAATTAACACAGACCAGCAGCTTAGCATTCTTGCCGAGTTACGACTCCACTGAGAATATTGAAAGAGTTAGTTCTAAATGCCGTGATGTTCTGTGTCTTTTACTAAACTTCAGATATGTGAGCAAGGAATGAACTGGAAAAAGCACATACCAATAAATATTTTAAAGGAACTTATGAAGTGCTTAAAGGCACCTGTTCCTTGAAATATTAATTTGTTAAAAAAATCAATAACGGGGAAAGCCCTAGGAAATATACTATAGGATAGAGTCCTTCATTTTCAGGGCGAGTAACTGGATGGTTTATTGAGGGTATTCCATCTCTAATATTCTAAGATTGTGACACCTTCTGAGGGTCAGATTTTTAAAAGAGCTCAGAACCAGATTTACTCAGTTCCCATTTGATCACCTAAATAAGGACCAGAGTTTCAGAAGTGTTCAGCAGCCATTGTGCTAAACCGTTATGAAAGGCTGGCCACAATAATCAGTCTGGGACCACGTGTAATTCCATAGGCAAATTAATGATAGAAAGGTAAGGGAAAATCTACAGAATCAAAATCTATAGAATCACGATTTCAATGATGTCACCATCTGCAGCGTGGCAGGGGGATTTGCTTCTGCCCTTTCCCCTCCCCATCTACACCTTCCCTGGTTCCCAACTTCAGGTCCTCTGGTTGTGGAAAGTTATGATAAATACAGTGTCATTGGAAATTGGTCAAGCTGGGTATCACTCAAAAGCCCTTTCTCCCATGAACACAGTGGTACCAAACCAAGAACAATCACATAGCTATATATTTGAGAAAGTGCTTAAAAATAAACTTTTTAAAAGTCATGCTTTAACACAGGCATGTCAAACAGGCAGCCCTTGCCCAGTTAAACTGTGGCCCCTGACTGATAGTACTCTGTTAGTAGTTAATGCTCAGAACATGATACCTGATTAATTTATTTAATGTTATAGATTACCGTAAATGGAAGGAGTGCTTCAGGATGAGTAGCCATCATCTTCAAATAAGAAGTGGTTCAGCGGTATTGATTCTCAGCTTTGTTCCTTATGCCAAAAGAGTTGTAATGAGGCACTGGCTAAGACCTCAGCATCGAGCCAGGACTTAGTAGAATCCATCCCCAAATGGTATGTACATAGTTACATAACATAATTACAATCACAAAATAATTTACTATAAAATTTTTTTTTATTTTGGTCTTGACCGTTTTTAGACATCAATTTGGAGATGAAGAGTAGCTGAATCTTTGGAGAATACCACTGCCAAGGACCTGGTTAAATGCAATGCTTGATGGCACCTTACGTGATATAAGAAGTGTACCCGTAAACTGAATTTGGTAAGGTTGGAGAGGAAGTAAATTGAGAATTAAGGAAAAGTTGAAGATGTTAGGACAAGTGCCAGCTGTGAGGAGAGACTCGCCTTCTACAAGGTTCCATGGCATGTGTTTCAAGAAGAACACCTGCTTCTTCTGTGGTAAGCCAGAAGCCTGAAGGCATCCATTAAGTGCAATTTCAATGTCTGAGACAGGTGAGAAATAGTATGAAGCAGTCACACTTAGTGTGATAAATGAAGGGGGAAGGAGTAGCTTCCTTTTATGGACACCCAGCTAGCCAGTGAGCTATAAAGTCCATCTTGGTGGCTGTTCTCTGCTTGCTTTACCTGTAAAGGGTTAAAAAAGTCCCCCACATAAAGGAAAGGGAGTGGGCACCTGACCAAAAAAGCCAATGAGAAGGCTAGAACTTTTTAAAATGGGGAAAAACTTTCCCTTTGTGTCTGTTATGGTTCTCTGGGACAGAGGGGAACAGGGAGCAGTTATGCTGTAAGAAGCTTTAAGCCAGATATAAAAATCATCAGATCATATCTAGAACTACTTTTAACAACCCAAATGTGTAAGTAGATCAGGAATGTTTAGAAAGGTTTATTTCTGATTTTCTTATGGCTAGTGGACTCCTCTGTGCTAACCCCAGATGCTTTTGTTTGCTTGTAACCTTTAAGCTGAACCCCCAAGGAAGTTATTTTGGGTGCTTAATTTTTGGAATTGCTCTTTTAAAATCTAGCAAAAGCCTAAATTCCAGATGTATTTTACTACTTCCAACTGTGCAACTAAGCTGGAGTTCTTAACTTGCCTAGAAGAGGCACTAATGGCTGATGCAGAGGGTAATTACAGAGAAATATGTGCTCTGAATGGGATTGAAGAGAAACAAAAGCGTAGCAGAGAGACTCTTAAAGCACTTATTGAAGGTGAACTGTGGGATATGGACATCGTTTTTAGCAAATCTATCCACAGAAATGAATCACAGCACATTAGGGTTGCCAACTTTTTACTCGCACAAAACCAAAAACCCTTGCCCTTCCTCTGCCCCGCCCCTTCTCCGAGGTTCCCCCCCTTCTTATTCCATTCTCCTTCCCGCCCCCCCCCGCCCCATCACTCACTCTTGCTACCCTCACTCGTTCATTTTCACTGGGCTGGCTCAGAGGGGTGGGGTGGGGGAGGGGTGAGGGCTCCGTCTGGGGGTACGGGCTCTAGGGTAGGTCCAGAAATAAGGATTTCAGCGTGCAGGAGGAGGCTCTGGGCTGAGGCAGTGGGTTGGGATGCAGGAGGGGTGAGGGCTTTGGCTGGGGCCAGGGATGAGGGGCTTAGGGTATAGGAGGGGGCTCCAGACTGAGGGGGTGGAGCCAAGGGGTTTGGAGTATGGGAGGGGGGGTTGGGGTGTGAGTGGGGTATGGGCTCTTGGCTGGGGGTGGGTTCTGGGGTGGGGCCAGAAATGAGCGGTTCAGGGTGTGGGAGGGGGCTCTGGGCTGGGGCAGGGGGTTAGGGTGGGGTGGTGAGGGTTCTGGCTGGGATGGAACTGGGGATGAGAGGTTGGGGGTGTAGGAGGGTGCTCTGGGCTGGGACCAACGGGTTTGGAGGGGGGGAGGTGGGGATCAGGGCTGGGGCAGGAGGTTGGGGCATGGGAGGGGGTCAGAGGTGCAGGCTCTGGCTGGTATTTACCTCAAGCAGCTCCCAGAAGCAGCAGCATGTCCCTCCCCTGGCTCCTATGCAGAGGCATGGCCAGGCAGCTCTGCGTGCTGCCCTGTCCACAGGTGCTGCCCCTGCAGCTCCCATTGGCTGAGGTTCCTGGCCAACAGGAGCTGTGGAGTTGGCGCTTGGGGTGGGGGCAGTGTGCGGAGCTCCCTGGCTGCCCCTATGCATAGGAGCCAGAGTGGGGGGGCATGTCGCTGCTTCCAGGATCTACATAAGACTGTGGGGAAGTAAAAGTTCTCTGCCATACCACGATAAATGTTTGAATGCAATGGAACATGGCATATGTACCAGGTGAAAAGCAAACTAATGCACATCTTGCATGATCTTCCTAAGCCAGCACCTATTAACAATGTGACTTGCATCTTATGCCATCAGAGGCCTTTCAGTATAGATGGTATGGCTGAGGCACAAATGCTCAACAAAGCAGAAATTGTTAACTGTTGAGATTTGGCAGAACACTTTGTTAGGAGGCTACAGAGAAAATACTGGCCTTATGGCAAAGCCAGTCTTGTCTTTGACATGTATGCAGAGGAATCAACTAAAAAGATGAGATAAAATTACTAGAAAGATGAGACTTCATGGTATTGCACTTGTCTAATACAAAAATCATTGATTCCACATACATCTCCAATATCGCGGTGAAGAAGCTACTGTCTCATACTAAGACGAAGGCTGAGTTAACTCACAGGAAAAAATGTTCCAGCAGGCAAAGAATTGCTAAAACAATTTACAGAGTAGCAGCCGTGTTAGTCTGTACCCGCAAAAAGGAAAGGAGGACTTGTGGTATCTTAGAGACTAACCAATTTATTAGAGCATAAGCTGTTGTGAGCTACAGCACTTACAGAGCTACTACGGTGGATGTTTTCTAATTAGCATGCATCTGATGAAGTGAACTGTAGCTCACAAAAGCTCATGCTCTAATCAATTTGTTAGTCTCTAAGGTGCCACGAGTCCTCCTTTTCTTTTTAAAACAATTTAGTCATTGTAATGAAGCTGCTACCTTGGACTGTTCAGTGGAATGACTTTGTAGTTCCCACAAGGAGGCTGACACTAAAATTATTTCACGAACCATCAATGCCGCAGAGAGGTGCTAATAACTCTGGATTTTTGCACCAGACACAGATGTTCTAGTTCTCTCTGTGAGACCTAAGACTTGTGCAAGACTGTTTGTGCCTGCTGCTGGGGAACAGAATTACTGTATATCCCAGAAGAGTTCCCATCACTCTGATGATTAAAAGCCACTGCATTGCCAGGTTTCCATGCCCTTTCAGGGTGTGACATGGCTGGAAAGAACAAATTATCTTACTGGAAGGCATTTGATTCAGCCTCTAAAGACTCTCTTCATGCTCTGAAGATGCTTGGAATGGCTGAGACAGTCCCTGATGAGGTTATAAATGCACTGGAGGTGTTCATATGCCAAGTTGAAGATGGACATGACAACACTTATAGGGCTACTATGGTGGATGTTTTCTAATTAGCAGATAAACAAAAAAAATGCCACCGACAAGGGATGCATTTATACTTAACAAATTACCAAGCAATGGAATGACTCGGGGATGATCGAGCACATTCAAAACTACCCTCCCCTATTGCGCATGGATGGGTCTTGGATGGATTAATCTCACTAGTCGTGTGAAATACCAGGCGCTCCTGAGTCAATCCTTCAGCTAATCAAATTCTCACATGCAAAGACCAGATGCTCCCCACCCTGTAAATGTTTGGCCCGCAGCCAGCCTTGTCGTGGGATGTGCAAGTGCAGCACAGACAAGACTCAGTGTGACAATGCACCCAGCGGTGGTGCCTTAGATAGGACTGAAAACGTTTATTCATCTCTATTTGTCAAGGCTAACTTCCCTAGGATTACCAAACCTCAGTGTCTTTTTGATGTAAGTTATGTGGCCATTTTTAAAAACAATTGATTTTTAAAAAATGTTCTTGAATATATATCTACGTAATTATTCTATGATGGTTGTGCTTGGTACCATTGTGTTCATAGGAGAAAAGGTTTTCAAATGATTCCCAACCAGACCCATTCCCAATGACACTCTGTTATCAAAATTTCCACTAACTAGGGGACCTGGATCCAGGGGGAAGAGTCCCTCCGCCATGCTGCAGAGGGTGACACCACTGAAATCGTGATTCTGTAGATTTTTATGAATCAAATCACCCATGGGGTGAGATTTTACTACATTATACTCCCAGACCTAATGGGTGTTGAGTGCACATGAAACTCTGTCTTTTGAAAAGAGGTGTGTGTGTGTAAATTGACAGTTCTTTGCATGACACACCAATTAGCTATGAATAGTGATAAATACTTACAAACACATCTGCTCCCTCCCCAACAACATCCCCCAGATTCAAGCTGCTCAAGCCAAAGCTGCATCGACATTCTGTCTTCCATTCATCGTGTCCCTGAATGTGCCCCACTTCTTACCTTGATTTCTTTTTTCTTTTTATTTAGTTGGTTCTAAAACCTTTTACTATTGGTTTTAATTTCCCTTGCAAGGTCCAACTCTGCTTGGCTTTTGGCAGTTCTCACTTTATCTCTACACTTTTTGACCTTCCTGATCCATGCCATCTTCCATTCCTTGTAGGCTTTCTGCTATCAGAAGAGGCATTACATGTTGTTGTTGTTCATTCTGAATAATTGAGCATTCAACAGTGGGATAAAATGCCATGGTTATGCAGGCATTTTTTTTTCAGGATTGTCTTAACATATACGTGTGCTGCTTAAAGCCAAGGTTTCCCCAGTTGGCTATGTCAGAACTTATGACATGTGTGAATTTTATCACCAAGCTTTGTTTTATATGAGATAAAGTGATTTATATCCTGCTTGATTATAAATATGACATTTGTTGTTTGAACTTATTTGGTCTTTTTTAAGTGCTGCTCTTTTGCTGAAGTGTTTGGACGACTTCAGTGTAACTTAGTTTGGCAGGCAGTTAGTTGTTTGACAGAAACTCAAGTACATTTTTTCATTAATGAAAGGAGAAGAAAATGACAAAATATTGAGAGAATTAAAATGCAATGGATCAAATCTCACTTCACATTTCAAACAGCCACGGCAACTTACATGTGAAAACTTTATTAAAAAAGTGTGTTTAAAAATTGGCTAGGATGTGATTTATAGTCTAACACTGCCACCTAGTGACTGCTGAGATTAATTAACACGTTTGTACTAAACTGTATTTTGACATTTCTTAGGATAATTTCTTCCCCCTATTACCAGCAGGACAGTGGGGTGGGAGGAGGTATTGTTTCATATTCTCTGTGTGTATATAAAGTCTGCTGCAGTTTCCACGGTATGCATCCGATGAAGTGAGCTGTAGCTCACGAAAGCTCATGCTCAAATAAATTGGTTAGTCTCTAAGGTGCCACAAGTACTCCTTTTCTTTTTGCGAATACAGACTAACACGGCTGTTACTCTGAAACCATTCTTCCCCCTTATAATTCAAGATCACATCTTTGTGACCTTTTCAAAAGTTGTTTTTTCCTGGGCAGTAAGCTAAAATAGTGCTAATGACTGACTCAATACCCCTAGAAAAGGGTGGTTCTTTGCCTATTTGGATATGTACATCAAGGAGATAAATATCAGAGCATTAGGCATATGGCTCTCAGTGAAGTCAATGGGAATTACATCCTTGAAGAGTTATGAAATCTAGTTATGAAATCTGTTTTCTGCTACTGTATGTGCATTTGTTGTTCTTCAAGAACACTCCCCAATACCAGAACTCAAGGAGGGGACAGGCATACTTTAAAAAGAACAGTTCTTACTGCCTGACACCAGGATTCATTACAACCAGTATTTATCAAGTTTTTTTTAGAAATTGTATGCCTAATATATGTACACTCCCTGGGTTACGTTGTATTTATCACCTCCTCACTGACCACTCATCTCCAAAATGACACTAACCTACAGATCAGAAATGGGAATAGTCATTGCTATAAGAGTGATAGAT
Source organism: Lepidochelys olivacea (assembly GCF_965140295.1). Lineage (NCBI taxonomy): Eukaryota > Metazoa > Chordata > Testudines > Cheloniidae > Lepidochelys > Lepidochelys olivacea. The sequence continues at coordinate 214,111,365 of NC_140412.1, forward strand.
TTACAGCCTGATATCTTAAGGTCTATCATTGCTAATTGTGAGATGCTCCTCTGTGCCCATTAGAAAGGAATTTACAGTCTCCGCTTTGTCCCAATTATATTACATTGCAGTTAGGTGCATAGTGGGGTTTTGTATTCTGAAGCATCAGGTATTGATCACTGCCAGAGGACACACACAGGATGCTTAATTTTTCCCTCTCTCTTTCAATAACAACTTCTGATTCACTGGACTGTCAAAGAAAATAGCTCTTTGGTGATGGGTTGCTTTAGAATACCTGTGCAAATGAGCTGGTCTCTTAACTGTGTAAGATGATATTGGAGAGGGGAGGGGAATCACGTCACTGTGTTTCTCTTTAAACATTTATCTCTTCACAGTTGGTCTGATTTTATAAAGTATGTGAACCATCTGAAACAGGAAACCATGTATGTAACGTCAAAAAAGTTATTGAAAACGGAAACTTACCATCAGTAACTTGATCTGTTGCATAGTTGGCCCCCTTCTCTGACATATTTGTCTTTCAACCCAAAATGGATGCCCGATGGAGCAAGTAAATATTCTATGATTTTGTTCACTAGACGGGGTGAGATGTAATTTTTTTTCTTTTTGACTATTTTTGGTGATAGTAATGCTTATTTTCTGCCATCCTGCTTTTCTCTTTCTTTCTCTCCCCCGCCCCCCCACCCCATGTAACCTGCATAGAGGAAAGGTAAGTCTAAGTTTGTATTGGTTGCAATTTACTTACCAATTCTGTGCTACAGAATTCTGACTTAAGGTATTTGCACAGACCATGAATTTGTATCCTTGCAAGGGACTACAGCTGGATTTTCTATAGGAACTTTCTAAATGCTAAAGGATAGAAATTAAAATAGGATTCACTGTCCCCTTCTCCCTCATCCTATTAGGAATCCTGTACCAGTCTTTATCATAAGAAAGTTACACACACACACTCTATATTAGCAGTTTCACACTTTTTTACTGAATAACACTGCAGAAGATAAACTGTTACAGTACATCAGTTATAACACACCCTACCTAGACTAACACTCTAACTAGAGATTTTGTTGTTTTCCTTTATATATAGTGACAAAGTTCCCCCTCTACCTTGGTGGGTCCTGTGCTTATTGGCGGATTTGCTCGCCTCAGAGATTCATGGCAGCCTTCAGTTTGGCCACTTTCATGGCTCAAATCTGCTATTTTACTCAGATAACCTCATCACTGTCCAGCATGGGGAAAGGAAGAAGAACAATCCCCGCAGTCTCTGCTGACCCACCATGTGGGTTGGGGAACAGCCCAGAGACATTTCCCTCTGGTTGAACCCCACAGTCCAGGTCAACTCCTCCTGTGTCTGATCAGGAGTTGGGAGGTTTGGGGGGAACCCAGGCCCACCCTCTACTTCAGGTTCCAGCCCAGGGCCCTTTGGACTGTAGCTGTCTAGAGTGCCTCCTGGAACAGCTATGCGACATCTACAACTCCCTGGGCTACTTCCCCATGGCCTCCTCCCAACACCTTCTTTATCCTTACCACAGGACCTTTCTCCTGGTGTCTGATAATGCTTGTACTCCTCAGTTCTCCAGCAGTATGCCTACTCACTCTCAGCTCCCAGTGCCTCTTGCTCCCAGCTCCATGCATTCGCGCCACAAACTAAAGTGAGGCCCTTTTTAAACTCAGTTGCCCTGATTAGCCAGCCTGTCCTAATTGATTCTAGCAGTTTCTTCTTAATTGGCTCCAGGTGTCCTAATTAGCCTGCCTGCCTTAAGTGGTTCCAGGAAGTTCCTGCTTGTTCTGGAACTGCCCCTGTTACCTTACCCAGGGAAAAGGGATCTAGTTAATCTGAAACGAATATATCTCCTGTTGCCATCTGGCCTGACACTGTCACAATATATATTTAAATCTCACAAAATAAATACAGGGTTTGGGACTTTTGACAATTGAAGGTCTTTTGTTTTCACGTCGGATCATCCTGGGTATTACACTGACAACTAAATAAAACATTTAATGGTCCCACAAAACCACTTGTTTCAGCATCCACAATGTTAAGCACATACATAACTTCAAATGAAAAAACCCTGACAATTTATGTAACTGTTAGGCTCACATGGTTTCTTTGGTTCAATAATCTGACAAAACTCTCAAAGACATCCAGCCACCAGACTATGATTTCACCTTTATTGTGGTTTCTTACTCTTAATCCCACTGATTTCTGTAAAATTACTGGAAACTGCATTGAGACTGAGAACTGTACCCACAGATTCAGTCTGGATTACCCCGGTAGCTCTATCATCTTCATGTGGGGCAAGGTTGGATCAACATGGTTATCAGTTTCGTTTCTCTGATAGAACTTGCCACTGATTGGTCAGGAGCTTACAGCTTCTAACTAAGGGTGTAATGTATGTACAGGAACGTCTGCCCTTAATGAAAACTTCTGCAGTGCCTTCAAAACAGTTTCTGAACATGATTAGCAGCTTCCTGTACTCCCTCTAGTGTGCTGAAATAGCAACTACTTGTTTGCAGTCACTCAAACCTTTATACTGCTGTCTTGTCTGGGAATGTTTCCATATCTACTCAGAGCAAGTAGATACAGCTGCTGTAATTACAGCAATAAGGCTTTTGACTGAACAATTGAAAAAGGAAAGGTTGGAGTAAGGGACTCTCTCACCCCACAAATAACCACTGGCCTTTGCAGGTAGTACTGTGGAAAGAAATGCTTTCTTATGGCACCGTATATGTTATCTGGGCCCTAATCTGAGACTACTGTGACTTGATAGTCTATTATGCATCTCAGCAAGGATCGCTCTGTCTGGTTTTATTGGAATTTGACAAATTGTAATCGCTATGTTTGGCAAGTCCAATAGTCTAGAGAAGTACTGCACTCCCTGAATGCCTTCAGAAAGCACTTACAAACCACTATGAACCTCTTTCAGATGAGGGCATGGTAAACTATTCTAAAAGGAAATGCAATTAAGGAACTGTCAGTCTGAGCATTTAGATGTGAATCCCCGGGAAAGCCACCCAACAACAACAACAGCATAGTCTGTCACTGATCTCTGAGGTCACAGAATTGCACAATATAGAGCAAAATACTTTGGTGACTAATGGAACTCTTTAAATAACATCCTTTCCCTGCCTGGGAGAGATGCCCCTTACAGCTTCAACAGAGAGCTAGCTTTACATTTTATAATAGCCCTGATAAGTAACTACCAACTTTTTTGTGAGAATAAAAAGTGAACCACTCAAAAGAGATGCTTATCTTTTACCTCTATTTAGTGTGTGTGTGGGCACGAGTGTGCAACACAAACACATTATGAATAGAGGGAATACATAACATAAACATTGTGTGTGTGTGTTTATATATATATAGACACGTACATGATTATATACTAAATAAAAATGGAAGCGCTGGTGGGCACCTTTTTAATGAAAATATTCCGTTTAATGCAATAAATCATATTGCTGCCAGTTAAATTTTAGCTGTTAAACTCACGTTCAGAGTTAATGTGGTGACATTACCAGTACCCTTTGTTCATACTGTACATGTGTTACAAAAGCAGGGTCTTTCATAATGGGATCATGTAACAGTGAGTAATGTGACATGCTGTACTTCTTTATTTTGTAAGCGTGAGCCTTGTATGGTTTCTTTTCCGTCCACTATGTGTGTAGGTATTTAGGATGGCAGAAGAGAAGGATTAGAAGTTTTTCACATTTCTTCAATGGTGAAAAGGGATAATGGCTAAATTAATGTGATTTGATTTTTTTCTTCATTTTTTCTAAAGAAAAATTCACTAAACTCAGGTTTTTCCGTTTACCTCTGTGACACGGTCGGGCCAGATGGGTACAGGAGAGTGATAGAAGGCAGATATATTAGCCCCAGGTTAAGTAGATCCCTTTTCCCTGGGTAAGGTAACAGGGAAGGTTCCAGAACAATCAGGAACTTTCTGGAAACAATTAAGGCAGTCAGGCTGATTAGAAGACCTGCAGCCAATCAAGAAGCTGCTAGAATCAGTTAAGGCAGACTAATCAGGGCACCTGGGTTTAAAAAGGAGCTCACTTCAGTTTGTGGTGCGCGTGTGAGGAGCTGGGAGCAAGACGCACGAGGAGCTGAGAGTGAGAAGGCGTACTGCTGGAGAACTGAGGAGTACAAGTATCATCAGACACCAGGAGGAAGGTCCTATGGTGAGGAAAAAGAAGGTGTTGGGAGGAGGCCATGGGGAAATAGCCCAGGGAGTTGTAGCTGTCGCACAGCTGTTCCAGGAGGCACTCTAGACAGCTGCATTCCTCAGGGTCCTGGGCTGGAACCTGAAGTAGAGGGTGGGCCCGGGTTCCCCCCAAACCTCCTAACTCCTGGTCAGATACAGAAGGAGTTGACCTAGACTATGGGTTCACAAAAACGGCCAAACCGAGGGCTGCCGTGAAGCTCCAAGGCGAGCAAATCCGCCAATAAGCGCAAAACCCACCAAGGTAGAGGAGGAACTTTGTCACACCTCATAACATTCCCAAAGGGAAATGGGGAATTTCATGTCGCTTTGGTGTTGTAAAAAATGGTGAGGGTCCCCGTTCTAGGGTGAGATTCTGTCCTGCACCTTTACGAAGTGCGTGACCTTCCTGACCTTGTCCTTATCAAGCTGTGATATGTTTTGACTGATTTTCAGTCAATGATTTTCATGCTAGAGGCTCAGAAATTCTCTCAAGCCTCAAGAGTGAGGCTCTCAAGCGTTGCTCAGGATCAACAAATAAAGGGACCATATAAATGCCTAGATAGACTGCAGACAGACCAGGTGGGCGAGGTAATATCTTTTATTGGACCAACTTATTTTATTTTGTTTTTCTTTTATTGAACAGCATTTGGGTCAGCACAAGCCCACTTAACTGCAGAGGGTTAATCCCTTTCCCAGGTGCTAGATGGCATTGTACTTTAAGCCAGGAACTGTTAGAGGGTTGTCTAGTCATGCACAGTTTTATCAACCCATCTTCTTTACACTTATTCTAACAATCAGTTTTTCCTATACATAGAAAGAGATGTATGATTTGTATTCAGATGTACAATAGATACCCACTTAAGGGGGAGGGGAGATGTTAATTATATATTACACATGCTGAGACCAAGCAAATCTCAAGTGCTTTTATGAACATAGCCTCCTAAAGGTGAATTACTGCCTCATGTCTGACGCTCCGCTATCTGGTGATATATTATGGGGTGGATATGTGGTTTTGAAACATTTTTCCTGTGTTGCAGCATGATTCTTGAAATATTTGGGGTGGGGGTAACTGGGTGTAAAAGATGATTCAGCTGTTGGAGGAAGTGACTTCAAGGTGGAATCAATCATCCAATCACATTTTGCAATGACCTCCTGTAGGCAACAATGATAAAGCAAATACAAAAATGCATCTCCCCTCCTTCCTAAACTTGCTTCATTTTGATGAAGCAATTTTACACCAGAAGCATGATGGGAAGAGTGTGCATTCAACTGACAGGGCCTTGGCACAACAGACAGACTTCAAAGTGCACTAATATTCTCTAGAGATCAGCCAATGTGATTGATATAGAGTCTGTGGGATTTTTGTTTTTTGTGAAGTTACACAGACTTCTAAAAAGAAAAACAAGTTTTATATTTAATATCTAATTTGTTCCACATGGTGGAACATGTATCAATATTTTCCTGTTAACGGCCAGATTATGAGCCCCTTGCTCTTGCTGTTCAGTAACTTAGGCCTGGATCCACATGGGGCCTTCAGTGGGGTGGTGCTCAGCAATGCAATGCCTCAGTTTTGGGTGCTTAGAAAATCAAAGGAACAATGGCTGGATAAGATGGTGGTGGGGCTGCCCACTTTATAGCTTTTAGCCCAGTGATTGGAGACCTCTCCTGAGAGGTAAGATTTGACCAGGGGTTCCTGTCTCCACCTCAGCCACAAAGGGGTATTGAACCAGGGTCTCCAACATCCCAGGGGAGCACTCTAACCACTGACCTAAAAGTTACAGGCTGGGCACTGCCTCCTCCTCTTCTGGACAGATTTTGAATGGGACAGGTGGCTGTGATGGGTTGGACCTCCCCCATCCTCACTCTGTCCTAGCTGTACTAGGCCTTCTCTGGCGCACACACAGGTAAGGCCACACCCAGCTGCAGACACAGACTGAATTCATCTGTGTGTGGGAGGAAGCAGCTCGGGGATACACCCAGCACTCACGTGTACATCCCTTTTGGGGAGTAAACCCAAAATAATATTGTCTTGTGCTGTATAGAAAGATTTCCACATTGAAGGAGAGGGCAATTTTTATGAGCTTGCACTGTGCAGAGAGATATGCACAGCTTCTTGGCCCCGTCTCCCAGATATGAATTGCACAAACTGTGTTATGTTATAAACAAGAAATAAGTTTATTAACTATAAAAGGTAAATTTTAAGTTATTATAAGGGAGAGCAAACAGAACAAAGCAGATTACTGAGCAAATAAAACAAAACACTCAAACTAGGCTTAATACACTCAAGAAACAGGTTACAAAATGTAATTTCTTATCCTCAATGTTGTTTTTAGCCAAGTTGCAGAGTTTCTCTAGCTTAGAGTTCCAATTATTTCTCATTACAGACTAGACTCCTGTCTTAGTTTGTACTCAGCCCTTGCCTTTCCCTCAGCTCAGGTCCTTTGTCTCTTCAGGTACTTTCAGCTGTCTTTCTTCTTGGGCAGGAAGATAATGGAGAAGAGCCTTGTTTGCCTTACTCCTCAGTCTTAAGTAGAATTTACATAAGGTGGGAATCCTTTCTTTCCAGTTGAAAAGTACCAGAAGTGTCCAAGGTGGTACTTTTTACCAGGTGACATTATCACCTGACCTTGCAGTGTCAAAGCAACCATGAAACCAGGTTTATTTGCCATGTCCACAGAAGATGGGGGATCCACATCTTCGAAGACTCATTGTCTTTTTCCCAATGGCCCATTAAGGCTGATTGCTTACTGTCTGGTGGCCATCTCCAAGTATAACCACAGTTGTAATTGTTACAGAGTCAATATTCCTAACTCCAGATATAGAAATGATAAATGCATACAAATTGGATAATCACATTCAGTAAATCATAGAATATCAGGGTTGGAAGGGACCTCAGGAGGTCATCTAGTCCAACCCCCTGCTCAAAGCAGGACCGATCCCAGATTAAATCATCCCAGCCAGGGCTTTGTCAAACCTGACCTTAAAAACTTCTAAGGAAGGAGATTCCGCCACCTCCCTAGGTAACGCATTCCAGTGTTTCACCAGCCTCCTAGTGAAAAAGTTTTTCCTAATATCCAACCTAAATCTCCCCCACTGCAACTTGAGACCATTACTCCTTGTTCTGTCATCTGCTACTACTGAGAACGTTCTAGAGCCATCCTCTTTGGAACCCCCTTTCAGGCAGTTGAAAGCAGCTATCAAATCCCCCCTCATTCTTCTCTTCTACAGACTATACAATCCCAGTTCCCTCAGCCTCTCCTCATAACTCATGTGTTCCAGTCCCCTAATCATTTTTGTTGCCCTCTGCTGGACTCTTTCCAATTTTTCCACATCCTTCTTGTAGTGTGGGGCCCAAAACTGGACACAGTACTCCAGATGAGGCCTCACCAGTGTCGAATAGAGGGGAACGATCACGTCCCTCACGTACTTATACATCCCAAAATGCCATTGGCCTTCTTGACAACAAGGGCACACTGTTGGCTCATATCCAGCTTCTTGTCCACTGTAACCCCTAGGTCCTTTTCTGCAGAACTTCTGCTGAGCCATTCGGTCCCTAGTCCCTATCATAACCTTTCCAATGATATCTTACATGAGCCATCTTGCATAAAATATATCTTAGCCATATTCATATCATAAGCATATTTCTATAAATAATATGGAGTGTCCTGGCACAGTGACCTCTGAGCATGCCTACCAGCTTGGGCACCACAGGTGAGATAGGTGCTTGTCCACCTATCTTCTTCCAGTTCATGGGTTGCAACAGGGAGTGGGGGATAGGCAGGGGATAGGCCTTGAGTTGAGGATAGCTGTGTGCATGCCCAGAGGTGCTTAGGGACCTTTTAGAGAGAGAATTAGTGTTATGTGACAACTGAGTGGGGGTTTTGTGGATCACAGTTGTGTCTAAAACTGGGACATAGGTGCCTAATTCTGAGATTAGGTTCTTAAGTACCTTTGTGGATCTGAGACTAACTTCTCAAGTAGTTTCACTGAAGTCAATGGGAACATCTATGGAATAAGGTGCCTACTCAATATGAGTAAAGTTGTCAGAATCTGACAAATGAATGAAATAAAATGAAATTTGTGAATGAAATTTGTGTCCAATAGCTGTGTGTAAAAATAAATAAGTTACTGGTCAGCTTTTTCCCTGATTGGTCTTTCCCATTAGTATTTCTCTATTAGCCAATTTAGGGAATATGAAACTGTTCATCTTCCACTCTGGAGTAGTTACTATTACATTTTACTATGGCAGAAGGGGTTCCCACTGTGTCAGAGCTATCCAGTCTATATTTCCAGTGCCAAGGTTTCTATAAGGGAAACTGCTTTGGAATGCAGTTTAACTTATGGCTGCACTACAATCCAAGGTGTGATTGCATCTTGGATTGACATAACCGTTCTGGCTTCACCTATGTCAGCATTGCTAGAAATAGTAGCGTAGATGTAGTACAGGCTTTAGCACAAGCTGTACAAGCCTGTTGGGGACCCTACGCTAGATACTCACATTTGCTAGCCTGGGCTGAAGCCCTTGCCACTGCTTCTACACTGTTATTTTTAACAGTACTTGCGTGGGTATGTCTACCGAAGCGGGGCAGAGGATATGATAAAGGTCTATAAAGTCCATGACTAATGTGGAGACAGTGAATAAGGAAATGGTATCTACCCCTTCACATGGCACAGGGACCAGGGGTCACCCGATGAAATTAATAGGCAGCAGTTTTAAAACAAACAAAAGGAAGTACTTCTTTATACAACTCAGTCTACTTGTGGAACTTGTTGCCAGAGAATGTTGTGAAGGCCAAAACTGGGTTCAACAAAGAACTAGATAAGTTCCTGGAGGATAGGTTCATCAATGGCTATTAGTCAAGATGGTCAGGGATTTGACTCTACCCTCTGGGTGTCTCTAGCCTCTGAATGCCAGATGCTGGGACTGGTGACAGGGGATGGATCACCTGATGATAGCCCCAATCTGTTCATTCCCTTTGAAGCGTCTGGCATTGGCCACTGTCAGAAGACAGGATACTGGGCTAGATGGACCATTGATCTGACTCAGTATGGCAGTTCCTATATTCTTTATGTTCTTATGTACCTGAGATGTACCATGCTTTACTTGGATTAAAGTATAGCCATTCCCTGGTAGGTGATATATCTTCCCATGGAAAGGAGTACTTGTGGCACCTTAGAGACTAACAAATTTATTTCTCTAAGGTGCCACAGGTGCTCCTTTTCTTTTTGCTGATACAGACTAACATGGCTGCTACTCTGAAACCTGTCTTCCCATGGGTGGCTGATACATGCAAAGATCTATGAATGAATACAGTTCTACTGCTGTCTGCACTTATTCATGACATGAGTCCCCTGCTTCTTGTCTTTATTTCTGTTTACCAAAAAAAAGTGGGTGAGACACTTTTGGGCGTTCAAAGAAGAGCTCCTTTTGGATATTTCCAAGGTAGTTAATCTCCAAACCCTTTTTTCATCTATCAAACAACTCTGGCTGGGCTGCGCTGGGCTGTTACTGCTGGGCATTTTCATTTGGTGCAGACAGATCATGCTCATAAATGCCTTTGTCATTTGTGCCACCTCTTTGCTATCTTTTTCAGGACCCCCCCCCCCTTAAAAAAACCCTAAAGTTGAAAGGTGAATTCATATATTTCCTTCCTTACTGTATTAGTTCTCCAAAATGCATTTGCAGCACAGCTATAAATTGTTAAATGGGAAATGGGTAAAGTTTCCCTCACTCCTCTTCTTCTGCATGCAGCTGTTGAGCGACAGTGGCACCCAGCCATAGCTTGAGAGACGAACTCCGAGAGTAGTGATGGTGCATGAGGTTTTGTGGTGGCATGTCCGGACTGCTACCCCACTGAGGGCTGCTGACCTTCTGCAGCACACTCATGCTCTCTCCCCCTCCCCCAGCAATTCCTGTCAGTGCTCAGGACACGCCTTTTTCATATTTACTTACTGAATGAACGGAATGAAGGATGCCGTAACTTTCCCGCGCCTGGCTTGCTGTTCCTTTTCAGAAACTTCCTGTAGAGGTCAAATACATGATGCAGATTTAGAAGAACCAAACAATGAAATGCGGTAGCACAGGGGTTTTCCCCCTGTTGTCTGTGATCCACAGTACACTTGCTGCTGGTCTGCAGAGGATTGGTTGGTCTCACTGTACTGGCTCCCCTCTGTGCTTCCAACTTTCAAATGACATTAACAGTGAAGGTAAAATATATAAATAAAAGACTTTCCTAATATTCCATGCAAGCAGAGCTGTAACTATGATAAAAAGCATATGTGGTCACGAAAGGCTGGGGAGATGTTCCATGTGATTGGGAATGGTTTGTAGGCCTTGGCTGTGCTAGGAATTAGCCCCCATTCTGCTATTATTGGCTAGAAAATGGAGTTTGCTTCCAGTACGGCTACACCACGTATAGACCAGGTGATTTGCATGGGTTGAGATTTGCCATTTCAAGCAGGAATAAGGCCAGCAGGTGAAAATCATTGCTTTTCTTGTCTACAGCTGGAGTTTTACATAGTCACCTCTTTGGGACAGGGGAATGGGCATTTTGTTCCATATTTGTACAGAGTCTAAGCAAAGTCTGTCTGGCAGCATGGAACCAAATGCTATTTAGCAGTAAATATTATAGGAGATTTGTTTGAGCATTAGTATAACACACTGATTTCAAAATGGTGTTAATGAGCTGACATAAGACCTACTGGATTTGTGTTCCTAAGCCCAGTGCATCAAATGCAGCAGTGTGAAATTCCTATTATTCCACAGTCAGGCTGCAGTTAAGCTTGGAAGGGTTGAATCAGGCTGTATGCTTTTACCAGCTCTACTTAAAAAAATACGCCAGAGAAGAGGAGTGTTGCAAGAAGTATTGATGGATATGTGGCTGCAGTGCTAATGCTTTGCTGCTGGGTTAATACAACAGTTATATGAAGACATTATCAAGTTGTAACTTATGTGTCCGGGTAGTCTAGCTTCCAGCAGTCTCACTTCCAGGACTACTATTTATTAAAATAAAATAAAATAAAAAAAATCAGATGATAAGTGCCAGATAAACAGCACTGGAAACGGCAATGCTCTCTCTCCCTCTCCCTCTCCCCCCCCCCCGCCTTTTCCCTCTGCGTAATTGGAGCAGTTCAGACCATTGCTGTGGAAGGTTCCCTCTGTTCCTAGACATTCATTGTGCCTTAGCTTTGATCTGCAGGGGTGAAGTCATTTCCTTTGCCCTTTTTAGGCCACTATTCTGCAGTGTACTGAGCATTTCCTGAGAGGGGCTCAGCACCGTCAATGTCTGTTGGTCACCTGTCAAAGATTCTTGCACAATTGAACTTACTGGCCTCTCTGCTGAGACTCCCAACAAGGGCATCAACTGCTGGATTTTGTGCTCTGGACCCCAATTTAGTAGAACCCGTTTAAGATCACCAACTCATTTCACACCTCTTAAAAAAGCACTCGGACAATAAAGGCTCTGTACCGAGTGTTTCCAGTACAGTGACTCTTCCAAACCAATCACTGAGATGATCTAACTGAGGCTAATGAGGCATTACTTGCAAAAATATGTTCTTTAATCCATAGCATCTAGTGGGAGTAGAATGGTCATTCTACACCCTGAGTATTCATAAGGATTTGGGTCCCCTGCAATTGATCTGTATTTTTAGACAAGTTGTGAAATTAGCACTAAAAATGTGATAATGTTATTGGCTAAAACTTATCAATAGACCAAAATCTTGGACCCTAGTTCAGCAAAGCATTGACGCGTGTGCTTAAGTCCATCTCTATTCAGCAAAGCACTTAAGCACATGCTAATAGTTAAACATGTGTTTAGGTCCCATTGGCTTTGACAGGACTTTGCATGTTCCTGAAGTTAGGTATGTGCTTAAGTGCTTTGCTCAGTAAGACCAAACTGTTGATCTGGCACCTTAATATACAACTTGGGCAATTCCATTGCCTTGTCTGGGATTGCAAAGGATGTGGCCCACTATATGGCCTGACCCAGACTTCAAAGAACAGGAATGTTATTCTAGGGGTTTCATGGGAAATATCATCCATTCCAAACTAAACATGATCTTCAGCATTAATGATGAGATATTAATACTTTTGAAAGAATAAGGATTGCATCAGCCATAACAGACACAGGAGTGAGAGGAATTTTTCACATGAAACATAGGATCTTAGTAATGACGAAATTAATCTCTTGGGAATGAAATTAAAAGCCCCACGAGACTCATAGACAGGGAGAGTGTATAGTGAAGGATCCAAGCCCATCAGGAATCCATTAGAATTAAATCCATTCCCATTTCCTGTCTAGGATAGCAGATGGCATTTTAAATCATAGTCTTGATTTAAAATGCCTTAAAAGTTCCCAGGCTACAAAGAGTTAAATAGAAAGATGTTTTCATTAAGTGAATTCCCCTTCTGGACTTTATGGTTCCTGTATCAAAGAGCGATACCACAATGAACCAAATATTTTGGAAGCTATTTCTCCTCTGGGAGAGAGACATTTACAGAAATTCCAGACATGAAAATGTCAAATGTTACTCATCCTCTATGGCTTTTTTATTTTTTCCCTAGGAATGTTTGCTTCTATGTGTTAGCTCAGGGAATCATTGCTCGCTGTTTGATATCCAATGCTGGGGCACACAAAAGGGTGACTAATCCCATTTACGGGAATTTTACTGTTTTCATCAAGGCCACAGTTTCCATTTCAAGCTTTATAGTAAAAGCAAAACACCAACTGGGAAATCAACTTCTGTTGTAGTAGTAAATGAATCTGGCTTCAGTGTTACAGCAAAAGAAAGCTTTTTGATAGCTACTTCGGAAATCAAAGGAAACTTTAAAAAAAAAAAAGATGGAGAATTTATAGTTACTATACAGTACAAAAGGCTCCTTGTCCATTTCCAGTCAGTGCAGGCTAGCCCTTGCATGTGCATTCAAACACATACACACATCCCTCCCTGCCTCCCTTTTTAATTTCATGGTTTACAGGGACAACAGATTAAATCTAGTTTGAAATCAATAGCTAGTAGTTTAACCCCATGACTTCTCCTTCTGCCAATGGGAACCACAGGGCTAAAACCCTGTCGAGCACTTGGAATAACTTTTCCCCCTTAATGTTCAGCAAAATCTCATTTATTTCACGGAATGAAAAACTAACCTTTAAAAAAAAGTTTGTTGTTTAAGTTTGTCCATACAGGAGCCTTTTCTCTTTCAATTTTAATTGGTATTCCGTACACTCTTGAGTTTGCTTGTATTCTGCAAGGGTGCATGTGGCTTACAGAAATTTGTGGTGAAGCATGTCTATAGAAAAAATATGAGCTTATGACAAATGACCGTTTGAACGTCAGATTTTAAAAAAGGAAAATCTAGTATATTTTGATTCTTGATATGTTTTCCTCTCTGCTGGTTGGTTGTTTGCTTCTACCCCTGGACTCAGTCCTTTCCACTACATCTTCTTTCTGTCCTTCCTCCTCTCCCTATTCTCATCTCCTCCCTCGCCTTCTTTTCTTTTCCTGTCCCCTTACTTCTATTCACTCATGCCCTCTCCCTTCCCACATTTCACCATCCGCCCTTATATAGCTACCCCGTGTTACACAATCTCATGGTCTCCTTATTAGTGGGTATGGGCAAGTAGGAAGAGTCCCTGGAATAATGACACAGACATGAGCCCAGTAAAAACAGATCCCCATCTAACAGTTTTGCCAGTTCTCTCATGGTTTTATCAGGAATCTTGTGATATTGGGTGTTTTTCTCAAAGCCCCAGCTCCTCCAATTAGCTGATTGATTACATAAGAACCTCAGCTTTCAGTTGGAAAAAAAGAAAAAAGGTAAGTTCCCAGCCTCTCTGGCGGAAAAGAACAGCTTGAAGATGTTAACCCAAGGGTTCAAACTCCAGAAAGCAAATAAAAGGAGCAACAAATGTATTTTTAAAATCTCATTTTTTTAGGCCTAACTCATGATTTTTGAATGACTGAGGTTGGCAATACGTTTGTCACTGGAGGAAGGTGCCAAGGCAACTCCCCTACTTGAGCAGGTGTTGCTGAACCAAACAATTTCACTTTCTTTCCCAGGCAGGAAGAACACGCATGCCCACAAACTCTTTCAGAATTATTTCCTGGGATGAGGGGTACTTCCCACTAGGGAGAACCTGTACCTTTTTAGGGCTGTTTGTGAATGTACCATGGACCAGCAATCCACCTCATCGACACAGTAACACTGTTACTTTATCTACTAAAAAGAACAATTTTAAAAATGTGGAACTCACATGTTGCTTGTCACTCTCCCTAATCACTCCGCTTCCATGTTGCATCCTTTTCCCCCCACCTATTATTCTATCTTGCCTGCTTGAGAGCACCTCCTCACCCAGTTGCAGGATCTAACTCTGAATTACAAACTCTTCAGGGAAGGGACTATATTTTATAATGTGTGTATAGATCCTAGAACAGTGCCCTGCTTCTGACTGGAACCTCTGGGCACTATAGAATCACACATAACAGAAGTATCATTACCAGGCTGGACCACTGAAAAGAGACTAAGGGGGAAACTCTTGAAACCCCCAATCCCCAGCATTTTAAAAGGCCATGTATTTGTTTTCTGAAGTCCACAGGAACTTATTCTTGGAGGTTTTTATTTGTGTTTGGTTGAACGTAGCACTCATGAAAGGTGCTGTAAGTAGGCCTTGAAGCCATTCAATAATTGTGCTCTCTGCTCAGCTTGCCAGATCGGTTGACAATTAGTCTCAACTATGTTGGTGGATTTGGTCATGTTCTCTGGGAATAGTACTGAGATCAACTTCCTAGCATTTTATTTTGATGTTAGTAATGATTCTTTCTGGTGTAATGCCACTTCCTTTCTTGCTTCATTCTGCATGAAAAACAGGTCATCCTCAGCTGGTATAAATCAGCACAGATGCATTGACTTTACACCAGCTGAGCAACTAGCCCAGAATTCTAGGATAGAGAAATCACATTCTCTTACTGTACAAGTGCCTGGAAACTCATAGAACTGGATTCATCAATGAGATCATATGTAGGAATTTTAACAAACAATGGAATTCCTATTTGTAAGTTACATACTTTAGACTAGAATTCTGATAATAAATACCCCATTGTTCTGTTTATAAGTAGTACAGTTCTCTATGAACTGCTAGTTATCACCTATACATGCCAGATTTTGTAATTAACATCCCCCAAAGTACTGTTCAGTTCAGGGTTGCTAGTTAATGAAGTTGCCATCCATGATGGGTTCATGGTTGAGATCCCAAATCTTTCTTGTATAACCATTTCTGTCCTTTTTTTTTTTTTTAAACCTTCTTCTGTAATAAGAATCTAGCTTAGCCAGTCAGGACAATTCTATACTTGCAAAAATTTGTTGTGACCAGAATAGAGAGCTAGAAATGCTTGGAACAGCCTAATTATGGTACAAGTTCATGGAGTGACTAATTATGTTGTGTGCTGTATGCTGTGCCAGGGGGGTTTCTACCAATTGAACTGTAGCTCAGAGAGAGAAGTTGAATTTTCCTATCTCCTGCCAGTCTCCGCGCTCTCCCTGTTTGTGTGTTTTCATATTTTGTCTTAAAATCTGATCATTTCTTCTGAACAGCAAAACTTGAGATCTGCAACCTACAAATTCCTGTTGCTTTTCCCCAACAAAGTCATTTAATACCCTCTGACTAGAGCTTCTCCTTTTAAAATATTATTTTGAGGGGAAAATCTGAAATTTTTTTTTTAAGATTCCAATTAAAAAAAATTTCAGGTCAGTTTTTATCCTCACTGGGTCTCCTTGTAGTTTAAGGTACTTCTCAATGTGAGTCAAGGGTATTGTGATACATCACTCTCTACTTGTAAAAAAGTGAATATGGCCAGACCAATCATACAGGGAGATTTTTTTTTTTAATACACAGAACTTCCAGTTTGAAACAGGCATTTTAGAATCAGCGTGTAGGCATGCATTGGTTTTCTGTTTCTACTTTGAGTGGACTTTGTTGTTTTTCCATTCCCAACTTCTCCCAGCAGGTGTCATTGTAAGGCAGAGCTGTTCAGAAAGTTTTTGAGGGAGACTTTAATAGATTACAAAATAAATGCATGAAAAGGGACTTTGCCTTCATGACTCTTATTTGCTTGCAGTGGTGATAAGCTAACTCCAAATAAATCAACACCAAAAATATAAACAGTTACAAATAATAAAAAACATTGGAAGGGGAATATAAAATGGGAACATCAAAGTTTTCCAATAACTTGAATTTACAGACTATTTGGGCCCTATAAGATCCCATCAGAATCCATCCTCTCATTTTCCATTGTAATGGGTGTGAGAATGAAATCACCAAAATGACAGAGCATTTTGAAAGCATAATCTTTTAATGCATGGACTCTGTGCACATAAGCATGTATTTGAAAAGCAAGTGTGTGTCAATGAAACACAGGCGCAAATTCAGAGCCAAACTCTGCAAACTGGAAGGTAGTCATTTTTATTTTACATGTGTGTGAAGTAGGGATTAAAGAAAACAATAAGATTTGATTGGTTTGCAGGCTTATGCCCCACATGTCAATGAAGTATGCTCGTAGACAGTTAAAATGCCATTTGGCAGGAAGTATTACTTATCCTTTCTTCTCTAATGTTTTAATTCAGTGAATGAATCACATGTAAGTGCTGGATCGTTCCTTTTATATTTGACACTAGCACAGTCAGGTGGAGTAACAACAACTCATCAACCAACAGAACAGACTTTTTTCAATGTGCCATCCACTGGAGTCCTTCACCAGCTGCCTGTGTTGGGGCAAAGGATTTGGATCATTTGAACTAGTACGATGACAAAAATCAGACTTACTGATCACAGTACTCCTCAGAGAAGATCACTAAGAAAACAAAAAAGAAATGAGTACCAAGACAAATATTGTAAATGGAGGGTGGAATCCTCCTGAGATCAAGGAAAATTAAGAATGATGGTTCAAAAATGAATAGGTGGAACAAGTGGGGAGATAGAAATAAAGCTAAAGCAGAACCTGCCCTTAAATTGCACAGTTGATGAATAAAAATTATTTTGAGGCCTATTTTCTTCTGGTTGCATAGGTATAATTCATACTCCTATCAATGGTAATTCTGAGCTCACATCTGGAAGAGCATATACTTGCTCAGAGAACCTGCTGCTTCACTACCAGTCAAATAATTTGACACTGAATGGGGGAAGTGTTAGTCTGCAATTCTGGTGATGTTCACACACACGTGCAAAATATTCATAATGTAGTAAAAACAGCTAAAATGTCTGGGGGGTTTTGCATTTGCGAGTGGGGAAAATTTCATTGTTCTGCAGATTTTTTTTTTTTTTTAAGTATGAATGAGTTTGAGTCTTGGTGAAATTGTGCCTTTTATAAACTAGAACAGGCTTTTGATTTAAAAACCTGAGAGAACCCATGCTTTTGCACATTTTCAGGGTGAAAATGACATTTTGCCAAAATTCCAGATAAAAAGAAAATTTGAAAAAAATAGAAAATGGCAGGGAAGTTATTGATACAAAAGTTATTTTTATGAGTTTATGAAAACTGGCACTAAGAATGTATGGCATTATTCATTCCTGTTTTAAGGCACAGCCATTCACAATCTCTACGGCTGGAGTTTGAAAACATTTTACATTATTTGCACAAGTCTGGATATGAGAAGTCCACGTTATTTGCCATGCACTGGGCACCAAACAGTAGCTAATGGGATCCAGTGGATATTGAGGACCCAGTTCATTCTTGATTCACCCTCGACAGACAAAGTTTGTGGGCCCCCAATAGCAGAAAGTCTGTCTGAAGTAGCAGCCTGGAGCCATAATCTACCTGCAGCCCCAGCTTCACCAGAAGTCTCTAGAGCAGCCAAGCAGCACAACCCAGAATATGGATGGAGTCCATCACAAGATGACATGGCCAATGAAACAGGGGCACATCCTGATTTGGCACCTCTCCAAGGCAGCATCCTCTGGCAGAGCTTTGATGGAGTTTAAAGCTGCCCTCCTCTTCTGGAACCTTTCAGGGCAAGACCTATTGGATTGCCCTGTGCATTTGGGAGTGAATTAAGCCCTCAGTCTGAATCCTCCATTCTTCTGGCCACTCGGCAGAGGTCGGCAAAAGGGAGGGACCCAGGGATGGCTGGAAGGTGGGAGCTAGGCCAAAAGGAAAGAAAAAAGGAGGCTCTGCTCTAGGAATGGGGTAGAGGGAGGAAACGGCTGACAGGAATAAGCAGGGAATTGTACTTGGCACACGGTTGGATGGAGGGAAGAAAGGACACAGGCGGGGAAGGGTGGAGGGCACAGAGGTCATTTCAGCTATGCATTCTTAGCAGTAAAAGTCTGAATCAGATTTACCAATGTGTTGACAAATCCACTCCGAATCAAATTAGTACCTTGTTCTGAGTCCACAGGCATGTCCTGAACATGTGGGCAGGCGCTTTGTGGCAGCGTTTTCATATGGGTCGTTTCCCTGTTCCCTGCTAAACTACTGAGCAAATTAAAAAGCCTCCCATTGTCTTTATAGTTTCTAAGTTTCTGTTTCTGAAAGCTTTTTAATGAAAATAAATTGCCATTTTAAAAAAAAAAGTATTTCCTTTTCCCTTTAATTTTAGTTTTCGACAGGGCAGTACTTAATAGAATCCATGTAGTTACTGTGTGAGATCCTAATAAAGTGCTTTTATCATTATACCATGAATAGAGAAGTAAACCTTAAGACTATTCATTTTAAATCAGTTATGTGTTTTATAATAGATTCCATAGTATAGATTTCAAAACTTCTAGTAGTTTAATCACAGACAGTGACTGTATCTTGCCTTCCTTCCTATGTAATTCAGCTGCTCCTCATTTTCTTCTGCAGCTTTATGTGTTTTTTGAACATCTGGCTTGAAGGAGTCAATTTATGTCTGTTTGCCTTATTAGAGAGTTTGGTAGTTGAGTTTTCCAGCTGAATGCCAGAATCCTGCCTTTTGTTTTTCTCAGTGACGTGCACAAAAACTTTGAGGTGGTGTAGGAACAGAGGGATCCCTGGCTAATAAATACTTCATTTCAATGGAAGAGTGTTTGAATTGGGCTGTTGGTCTTGCTGGGTTTAATTCTAACCATAAGGAGCAATAATCACAGCATGCTTTGGGTGGGAGAGGACATCAATCACTGTCTCTTCAGCAGCGAGGGTGGGGGGGAGGGGGGAGCAGAGTAGAAAAACCATGCTGGATTTTAGTTCTCTGAAATTGCCACTAGGAATTCATTTAGGAGCTAGGTTAACTCTTGGGTAATCAGAATCCAATACTTGCATCCCAAACTGTCTTTCAGTGGTTGTGGTTATTTTATTAGTAGGTTAGAAAGTGTATTTAATACTTTTATCCTGAATAGGCTTGGGTATTCTATATAATAACTGGTGATTACTCGTATTATTATAGCATCTAGAGCCCTTTCTGTGATTGGAGCCCACTGTACTTGGCATTGTGTACAGGGGATCATTATGGAATTTTCACTTTAATGGGACAGGAGGCTTTCCCATATTAGAGTTCCTCATCATTGGTGGTGAGAATTACCGCTAGTGTTCTGCTAAATTTCTCTTAAACATTTGAATATATGGTTAAGTGATTTGTATTTAAAACTGAGTATCATCACCAGCTAATATGTCCGCCATAAGTCATCTTGTCATAGCTGAAACAGGGCCAAAGATATTTAATCTACTCCATCCATTTCCCTGTACAGCTGTAATGAGGTCAGTGTGAGGGGAGCTATAGGCTTCCTCTCACTGATCACTGTACTGCTCTGGGCAAAATAATTTGACAGAGGAACAGCTGCATATTTCTATCAGTGCTAACCAAATGCTAGGTAAACCAACCCAGTGCTGGTGGTTTATATGATTTCCTTCTGCCTTTCTCTGTCAATGTGAGCTCCAGAATTAGAGATGACAAAATTTTCCAATTAAAATTTGTTTTTTGGTCAAGAAATAGGGTTTAATCAAAAAGACTTTTTTCAATGGGAATGTGTCATTTTTGCCAACGCTTCTGATTTTCCAAAAAAAAAAAAAAAAAAAATTAGATGGGAAACTGAAATTGTTGGAAATTAATTTTTTTAAAATAGAATGATTTTTTTTTCCAAATTTTCATTTTGAAATTGAGTTTTCCCCACTTTACTGTTTTCCAACTTTGCTAATTGGCAAAGAAGTGCTGAAAATGTTACTTTCAGAGAAAAAGTCACACTTTCTTCATATGTTAATTTAGTACTAAAAGTGAACGTTTTGGGTTTTTTTAACCGAAAAAAAATATTCCTACTTCCCCCACATTCCCTTGCGGTATCCCAAATGGAAAAAGTTTGGAAACAGTAAGGTACTATGGCGGGAAAACAAAATAAAAATAAACAAAAGACAGTTTCCACATATTTGAAGTGTCCCTTGGGAAACCGAGAATCCCTAGTTGGGGGAATTGCTAAAAGGAGATTTTCTGACCAGCTGTTCTCAACATATTTCCACTGTACTGTGGGGCTATACTTCATGTTCAGGATGAAATAAACATAGATTCGTAGATTTTTAAGGCCAGAGGGACCATTATGAGCATCTAGTCTGACCTTCTGCATAACTAAGGCCATGGATTTCACCCAGTGCATCAAACCCAACAACTTGTGGGAGCTAGGGCATATCTTCTAGAAAGACATCCAATCTTGAGTTAAAGAAGCCACATGATGGTACAAATTACTAGACCCCTTGATAATTAAAATGTCTCTGAGTACATGAGTGTTTTCTGTTATGATCAATGATACTGAAACGTCAGTGTGAGCAAGCAGCTTGACATAGGCAGGCATGGGAATTTTGCCGCTGACTTCAATGGGACCATGAATTCACCTAAATTGCCTATTCCACTTTTTGTTTCCTTTTCATTCTCTTTGTCAAAGTTTCTCAGCACGCCTATCAGTTCATTGACACAGTTCCTTTTTATCTGGCAACGTGATACACTGTGTATCAAGGGAAATAGTCATCTTCAACAGCATTGCTGTCCTCATTGACATGAGATAGATGTGATGCAGTGCCTTGCTGTCTCTACCCATTGCCGGCGGAGCAAAGAGGTAATATATATGTGATATTTGATTAGAGAGGTGGCATTTTCAAATGAAAATCTTCACTTTCTCAACTATATTGGCTACATTTGCTCTGACTTGTGGATATTTTTTACCACTTAGAAGTAGCTGACATTTTTTAAACATGATTTATATTTTTCCTCTCTTTTTGAAACTGCTGTCATATTTAGACATGAATTACTGTCTCTTCTTCTAAACTTCTCTTGGTGTTTAATTTCTTGGAGTGCCATCTGGCTCACTTAACAATGTGGAGTAGATGATCTACTTTCGCTTGACCACTATTTATTAATGCATACAGTCCAATTTAAAATGTAAATTAGAGATGATTTTGAAAAAAATGAAGACTGACACAAGCCTTCCACGATCCCAAATTCAATTTTTCAGTTCATTTAATTGTTTTCAATTTTTGTCACACCTCTTCACTTCCTAGTGGCTAAATCAGCCCAGAAAATGCATTTGTCCCTTTTTAAAAAACCAGGAGTGCAATCCTCTTTCTATTAAAATCAGTGCCATTGACTTCAATGGAGCCAGGGTTTCATTCTGTGCTTTCATTCCATGTAAAATTAAATATCAATTTTGAACATGTTTCTGATTAAAATGTTGGGTGGGGGGGAATAGAGAAAAAGGCACTAATTTTGTTTTTTACAAAAAATAAATTTTTGACAATCAACAGTTTTTCCAGAAAAAATGTATTTTTGACAAAAATGCTTTTTGATGATATTTTTTAGATTATTTCTATTTAATGTGACTGATTTTTCTTTCACCTCCCATTTCCTTCTTCCTTTCTTTTCCCTCTCCATTTCACTTTTCTGTTCTTTTCCATCTCAGTTTTGTCGTCTTACTATTTCCCTTTGTGCTTCCTTTCTTTTGTTCTCTTCTTATTTCACTCCTCTTCCTCACTTTCAGCCCATGTCTCTCTTTCTTCATTCCATTGGTTTCCCCATCTTTCTCTCCCTCTGCCTTCCCAATTTGTCTCCTCTTCCTTCTGTCACTCAGACAGTATCTCTTTCTCTCTCCCTATTCCATATAGCTGCTGTCCTATAGGACAGACTGGTCCCCAGAGTCCAGCTCTTCAAGACATCCTGTTCCTCTATCTTCCTCACAAGCCTAGGTTTCTGATCCACTCAGCAGCTCAGAACCAGATTTTTGAAGGCAGTTAGGCATTGCACTGCTCAGCAGTGCAAGTCCTAAGGGATTTAGCCATCTAAATCCCATGCACTTTCAATGACACTTAGGTGCCTAAGTGACAAAATAATTTTTGGAAATGGGATTTAGCCATCTAAATCACATAGGCATTGAACCACTGAGCAGGGCAATGCTTAAATACCTCAACAATTTGGGCCTATATCTAGCAAGTAAGCTAGACTGCCTCTTCCTTAGTGGTTCTTTCAGGTAAGTACTGACAAGGTTAAACAAAACCATTAATATACTTATAAATTTGCAACTTGAAAATATAATACTCCTCCATCCATATACTGCAAAAATGTCATCAACTATATATTATTGCAGATTGGGGTGCACTAAATAATGAGATGGCATCAAGATAGTGTGAGATAGTCCTCTGCCTTGGTAGGTCCTGTGCTTACTGGCAGATTTTCTCACCTCAGAGGTTCACGGCAGCCCTCAGTTTGGTCACTTTCGTAGCTCAAATCTGCCGTTCACTCAGTCTCATCACTGGCCAGCCTGGGGAAAGGAAGAACAACAATCCCCACAGTCTCTGCTGATCCACCTAGTTGATCGGGGAACAGGCCAGAGACCTTTCCCTCAGGTGGAACCCACTGTCCAGTTCAACTCCTCCAGTATCAAGTAGGGAATTGGGGGGACAGAGGGATGGGGGGAACCCGGGCCTGCCCTCTACTGCGGGTTCCAGCCCAGGGCCCTGTGGATTGCAGCTGTCTACAGTGGCTTCTGTAACAGCTGCGTGACAGCTACAACTCCCTGGGCTACTTCTCCATGGCCTCCTCCCAACATCTTCTTTATTCTCACCACAGGACCTTCCTCCTGATGTCTGATAATACTTATACTTCTCAGTCTTCTAGTAGTATGACTTCTCATTCTCAGCTTCTTGCTTCCAGCTCCTCGCATGCACCACAAACTGAAATGAGTTCCTTTTTAAATGATTAGCCAGCCTTAATTTATTCTAGTGGCTTCTTGATTGGCTGCAGGTGTTCTAATCAGCCTGTCTGTTTCCAGAAAGTTCCTGATTGTTCTGGAAGCTTTCCTGTTACCTTACCCAGGGAAAAGGGACCTACTTAACCTGGGGCTAATGTATCTGCCTTCTATCATTCTCATGTACCCATCTGGACCGACCCTGTCACATATTCGGCCCCCCCGGCTCAACACCACGGGGTTGGGCAACTTGGGACGTCAGGCAGTGTACCCATGACAAGCCATCTGCATTGCCATGGTGGATTCCAGCCCAGGTGAATTGGAAAGGTTGTAGGGACAGGTATCAAGTAGGGAATTGGGGGGACATCTGGTCACCCTTCGTTCTTCTCTTTATTTCGCTGCATCCACTGGAGGGGTGCATGGTTGGTCAGAAGGGTAAACGGTTTTCCCAGAAGGTAATAACATAGTGTTTCCATGGCCCATTTCACAGCTAGGCACTCTTTTTCAACCATGGCATACTTCTGCTCTCTCAGGAGGAGTTTCCTGCTGAGGTAGAGGATTGGGTGTTCTTTATCTCCGACCATCTGTGATAGGACAGCTCCCAATCCTACTTCAGATGCATCTGTTTGTAAAATTTTGGATAACCTTGTTTAGCTGGGGCTTAACCATGCCCTTCCTACAATGTAGCCAATGTATTTAGCCTCGGCTAGCCCTATAGCACACTTGGCTGGGTTGGCTGTGAGGCCAGCCCGTCTTAGAGTGTCCAGAACCACTTCCACCTTTTCCAAGTGGGTTTCCCAGTCGGGGGTGTGAATAATCACATCACCCAGGTATGCCGCTGCATAACTGGTATGGGGCTGTAGGAGCTTGTCCATAAGACGCTGGAAGGTGGCAGGTGCCTCATGCAGTCCAAAAGGAAGAACAGTATATTGCAACAGACCCTCTAGTGTAGAGAGTGCCATCTTTTCTTTCACATCTTTGGCAAGGGGAATCTGCCAGTATCCCTTCGTTAAATCAAGGGTGGTCAAAAATCGGGCATTGTCTAGGCCGTCAACTAACTCATCAATATGGGGTATGCATTGAATTTGGATATCTCATTCAGCTGGCGAAAGTCATTACAAAACCTAGTGGTGCCATCGGGTTTGAGCACCAACACAATCGGGCTTGACCACTGACTCTGGGACTCTTTGATGCTCCCAGCTCCAACATCCTTTTTACCTCTGCCTTGATCTCCTCTCTTTTTGCTGCTGGGACGCGATAGGGCCTTAAAGTTACCTTTGCCCCAGGGTCTGTGATAATATGATGATATGCTTCGGTGGTCCAGCCTGGTTTGGTTGAAAACACGTCCTGGTATCGGCTGATCATCTCAGTTACCTCCTCCTTCAGGTTTGGTGTCAGATCAGTGGATATCCTGATCGGCTCCTGCATATTATTTCCCTGGATCAGGGTCTCTTGGGCCACTACACACGCCTCTCATTGGTGCCAAGGCTTTAAGAGGTTAATGTGATAAATTTGTTCTTGTTTCCGGCATCCTGGCTGCCACACCTTGTAGGTTACTTCCCCCATGGGTTCAACCACCTCATAGGGCCCCTGCCATTGGGCCAAAAGCTTGCTTTCTGCCGTGGGTACCAACACCATCACCCGATCCCCTGGTTGGAATTATTGGACTTTTGCCTGGTGATCGTAATGGGTTTGCTGGGCCTCCGGCACCTTTTCCAAATGTTCCCGTACAATAGGGGTGACCCGGCTATCCGTTCTCGCATCTGCAACACATGGTCAATTATATTTCTCCCCTCATTGGGTTCCTCTTCCCAGATTACTTCTGCGATATCTAGTATGCCACGGGGGTGGCGTCCGTATAATAACTTAAAGGGGGAAAACCCAATTGAGGCACCTCCCGGATTGCGAACATAAGGTAGGGTGTCCCAATCCTTTCTGTCCCAACTTACCACTTTCCTTATCATTGCCTTGAAGGATAAACCTTTCTACCAGCCCATCGGTCTGTGGATGATAGACTGAAGTTCTCAGGGTATGGATATGGAGCAGTGTACAGATGTCCTTCATTAGCTTCAACATAAATGGGGTACCTTGGTCTGTTAATATCTCCTTTGTTAGTCCCACTCGGGCAAGGATCCCCACCAACTCTTTAGCTATTGTTTTAGAGGCTGTGTTCCGCAGGGGGACGGCTTCTGGGTAGCGAGTAGCATAATCCAGAATGACAAGTATATATTGGTGGCCCCGGGCTGTCTTCTCCAGGGGTTCCACTAGGTCCATGGCTATTCGCTCGAAGGGGACCTCTATGATGGGAAGGGATACTAAAGGTGCCCTCAAGTGGGGACGGGGACTGTGCAGCTGGCACTCTGGGCAGGACGCACAGTACCTCCGCACTTCTTCATGTACTCCAGGCCAGAAGAACCGTTGCAGGACCCATGCCAGAGTCTTCTCTATCTCCAAATACCCCCCAAAAAAGATGACTATGGGCAAGACTTAATACGGCATTCTGGTGTTTTTGAGATACTAGGATCTGCTGTACTTTCTGCCCCTGTACTGGTGCAACCTGGTATAAGAGATTCTTCCTCCTTATAAAGTAGGGTCCTGGTCTCTGGGTTTTCCCTTCCACGGGGACCCCATCTATTTCAGTCACCTCCTTCCTAATGTTGTTGTACCTTGGGTCTTCAGCCTGGTCCCGTCCAAAATTTCCTCTCCCGGGGCTAATCTGCCCGAGATCTAGGGGGCCAGTCTCTGTTGCCTCTACTGGTTCAGAAGCGTTAGGGTGTGGGTCAGACTCGGGTGCTTCTCCCTCTTGGGTGGCCTCCTTTTCAGCTGCTTGGGTCCGCCTACCTACGAGAGCGACCCTCTGGCTTTGGGTCAGTATTCGGGTTCCCAAGGTCTTAGCTGCCCTCCTTTTCCTTTTCGACTTTCTACCCTGAGTGGAGAACAGTGGGGATATTTCAGAGAAGATTGGGGGTTGACAGTCTACTGTGGATGCTTCATTGACTTCAGGGTTTCCCTATTTCTCCAATTCCCCTACTGGAAGTAAGTCTCCAAACCCTGGTAAGTCCCTCCCTATGAATACCGGGTATGAGAGTTTAGGGACTACACCTGGTGCTACTTCAGCAGTGTTCCCGTGAATCTTGATTTTTACTGGGATGGTGGGGTAATAACCATCTGTCCCATGGATGCATGTTATCCCCACATGCTTAGCCCACAGCAGCTGACTATGCTTCACAAGCGTGATAGCACTCCCCGAATCAACCAGTGCTGTGGTCTCTACCCCATTTAGCTTCACTGGTCTGATGTACATCTGTAGAGTTAGTGAGACCCCCACAAGGTGGATTAGGGAGCATGGGTCTGCCCAGTTCCCCAGGTTACACTGCATAGGCTCCTCAGCATTGTGCAGCTATGTGTCCCCACTGTGCAGCTATGTGTCCCCACTCCCCGCAGGTGTAACATCTGTGTGGAGTCCTAGGCGTTCCCTGGTCTCTTGGTTTGGGCAGTCTCACATCATGATCCCCTTCCCCCTCAGTGCTCTAACTCTTTGTGGCTTCTGGTGGGCCTTCAGCCCCTCTCTTTTTCCACCTGGGCTCTCCTGGTGGCCCAGTCACTCGAGGTCTAGGGCTTGGTGCTGCTAGTTTAACCCAGGGTGCTTCTTCCTTAACTGGTTGGGTCAACTCCCTCGCCATCCTTCACCTCTCTACCAGTGCGACAACCTCGTCATAGGTGGAGGGTTCATTCTGGCTTACCCAGGCGCGAAGGTCTGATGGTAGTCCTCTCATGTACTGCTCGATGACCAGAACCTCTAGTATCTCCTCTGGGCTCCGGGACTCAGTTCGCAATCACGTTCGTGTGAGATGGATGAGGTCATATAATTGGGACCGCAGGGTTTTGTTTTCCTGGTACCTCCACTTGAGATACCACTGGGCCCGCACTGTGGTTATTACCCCAGATCTGGTTTTCAGCTAGGGGTAGTCTGCTGCAGCTTCTTCAGGCAGATCATAGTAGGCCTTCTGGGCCTCCCCACACAGGAATGGGGCGAGGATGCCAGACCAGTGATTTCGAGACCAGGCCTCCTGTAGGGCTGTCCTCTCAAAGGCCAGGAGATATGCTTCTATGTCATCCTCCCCCATCATTTTCTGCAGCCTATTGCTAGCCCGTATGATCTGCATCCCATCATGGCTGTGGTTCATCTCCGTAAGGGCCTTCACTTGATTTACCAGTTCCCGCAACATAGCATGGTCTTGAGCAGCCTTGTCCATCAGCAGGCGATTAGTCTCTTGCCTCTTGTTGGGCGGCTTCCTGGACACAGGTAGCCTCCTGCTGGGCAGCCATGGCTTGTATCAGTGCCCGCACTACCTCCTCCATTGTGGTGGGGAAAAAAACCAACCCTTTCCTTTTTTCGTTTTTAAAATAACAACACCCTCCTTCTTCCGCCGCGCTGTGCACATCAAATCCCACTTCTAACGCCAGTTGTGACAAAGTTTCTCCTCTGCCTTGGTGGGTCCTGCACTTATTGGCTGATTTTCTCGCCTCAGAGGTTCACAATAGCTAAAATATAAACATGAATTCAGATCAACTTGACATGTCAAAAGGGAGCCTAAAACATATTCTTAGATGTTGCCTGAGAACATTTTTGGTATTCCAATACCTCTGAAGTTTACTTGTTTTGGTATATTTTCCACAACCTCTCCTGCCTAATTTATTGGAATGGTTTAACAATGTAATCTTGACAATTTTTCAATTCATTGTCATTTAGTTTTAAAAACACCAGTCCTTTTACAAGAATAAGGAAATTAGCTTTGGCATCTGAATTACTTCCACCTATTCCACACTGGTATTCTCAAGTGATTAGTTCAACTAATTCTCTTATAATTCACGTGAGTTCCTACATATCCTTTAATCCTGTTAAGAAGAGAATAGCGATTAATTTGTTAAAGAGTTCACTGGAAAAATGATCTAAAGCTCATGCTGAATCACTAAACAAAGTCTCTAATTGAATTATATAACACTTGGGAGGAATTGCTGTGCGAGGTCTAATGGGTCAGCAACTAACATAAATTTCAAGTCTATGTAATTTTGGTCATGAACACAAAGAAGCTGTTTTTTTTAAAAAAAAATTGTTACCACTGAATAAGGTTCAGTAGTTGGATGGGCTCTGTAAACAAACTGATTCCCCATAGTATTTCTGTTGAGAAAAATGAAATTACATCAGGGACTAATTTGGTCTGATGATGTAGCCTGCCTTTATGGGCTGTGATTTTCAAACGATCTTAGCATGGCCTAATTTTGCTCTTATTAGAGTAAATGGTAAAACTCCTATTGACTTCAATTGGAGCAGAGTTAGGCCAACACTGAGTGCTTTTGTAAAATCACACCCTGTACATAAATACGCTTCTGCATATACATACATACATATATACATACATATATACACACACACATGCATGTTCGCATACATAAAACACCTTAGAACTTCTGCTTTTTTCATTTAAAATCCTCTCCATGGCATGTCACAGAATTCATTAAGAATTACAATACTCAGCCATGTTTCAGGGGGAATTGAAAATGTTCGGTACCATAGATGTGACTTCATTAGAGAAGATCTGAGTATTACAGTTCCCCTACGCATATACACACTCAGTTACAAATTACAAGTCAAATCTTGCTCAACTTACTCCTGTGAGTAGACCTAGTATGTAGATGGAAAATCATATTTAGATTCTCCCCAAGAAGCTCTGTCTTCTTATTTAAACCTTACTTTACAGGTTTGACATCTTGACCAATCAATTCAATTTGCTCCTTCAATTGGATAAAAAAAGGAGTCTGTTTTCTTAAGTGCACAGTTTACTCCAATTGTGTGTACAACTGTCCCTAGAAGAAGCAGATTTGTGACCCTTCCAATAATTTTTTTAGCTTCTTTAAATTGCCTATAAACCAATTCTGGGAGCCTGGATAATAAGCAAGAGGAATTGGAATTGCTCATTTGTAAGCATGAAGTTGACCTGAGAGGTATTACTGAAGTCTGGTAGGAAGAGTTGCATGAATGTAATACTAAAATCAGTGGTTGTAACTTATTTAGAAAGGTTCAAGTGAGCAAAAGAAGTAGGGGAAAGCACCCTATGTTAAAAAGGCATCTATTTCTGATTCATTGACCACTCAGAAGCAAGTGATTTTGAATGCTTAGGATCAACGTTCTAACATACAAAGCACAAGACTACTAAATCACACTGGAGAACAGGATGACCCTTTCCTTAAGCACTCATCTATAATGCATAGAAAAAACGCTACCTTATCATGAGGTGCATTCTTTAATCTAAGTGATACATGCTGGAGGTCTCAGACTGCCAGTACTAAAACATTCTCAGAATTTCTAAAAATTATAGATGACAATTTCCTAACTCAAAAAAGGTTGCATCCAACATGAGGGAATTCTATATGAGACCTCACCTTGAAAGATAAAGAGGAGTTGATCACAGAACTAAAAATTAGTGGTAGCTTTGTTATAAGGAATTATGACTTGATTACATTTGCTATGTGAAAACAGAATAAAGTCCAAACTAGTAGTGTGTATGTGCGTACATATGTTGATGTATTAAAAGGGCCAATTTCACGAAGCTGAAAATGATTATGAGCCAAATCAGTTGGGAGAGACTGTAAACAGAAAAATGTAAATTATAACTTGGAACTGTTTAAGACCATTTTACTAGATCTCTCCTCCCATCCCCTCTTCCTGCCCCCCTAAAAACCACAACAGAGAAAGAATGCCACACTGGTTAAATGACATAGAGGGGAAGTGAAAGCAGCTGTAAACTTTTTTAAAAGTCTAGATCATCAGTAGAAGAAAGGGAGAGTTGATAGTAATTAATATAAATTAGAAGCTAGTAATTGTAGAAAATTGATAAGGGACACAAAAGGACATTAGGAAAACTCCATGGCCAGCAGAGCTAAGGACAATGAGAAGTAGTTTGTTTATTGGGAAGAAAGGAATCCTAACAATGGCATTGTTCCATTACTAAATGGAAATGATAGAGTTGTCAATAATAATGCAGAAAAGGCAGGAATGTCAATAAATACTTCTGTCCTGTATTTGGAAAAATGCCACATGATGTATACATTTCATATATGATGAATCTGTCAATCTGACAGTAACTCGGGAGACTGTTAAACAGGAGCTATTCAAGCTAGACATTGTTAAATCAGTAGGTTATAATGACTCCAAGAATTTTAAAAAGATGTTGACACTTGGACTGCTCTCGAAGGGTCTATAATTTTGGGTGAAATAATAATGGAAGTTAATGAAGATGTAACAGAAAGTAAAAGAACCAAAATGTATGTATTAAAAATAGGTTTGGCTATAGGTATTAAGCATTAAAAGTTTAGAGTGATGCCTAGAAGTTAGCAATATGTATCTTGTGATAGTTTAGTATTGTGATTATGACCTGCTGCTCACAAACCGGGAAGAATTAGTAGGGGAAGCAAAAGTGGATGGGAATCTGGGAGGCAGTGACCATGAGTTGGTTGAGTTCAGGATCCTGACACAGGGAAGAAAGGTAAGCAGCAGGATACGGACCCTGGACTTCAGGAAAGCAGACTTCGACTCCCTCAGGGAACGGATGGGTAAGATCTCCTGGGGGACTAACATGAAGGGGAAAGGAGTCCAGGAGAGCTGGCTGTATTTCAAGGAATCCCTGTTGAGGTTACAGGGACAAACCATCCCGATGTGTCGAAAGAATAGTAAATATGGCAGGCGACCAGCTTGGCTTAACGGTGAAATCCTAGCGGATCTTAAGCATAAAAAAGAAGCTTACAAGAAGTGGAAGGTTGGACATATGACCAGGGAGGAGTATAAAAATATTGCTCAGGCATGTAGGAATGAAATTAGGAGGGCCAAATCGCACCTGGAGCTGCAGCTAGCGAGAGATGTTAAGAGTAACAAGAAGGGTTTCTTCAGGTATGTTGGCAACAAGAAGAAAGCCAAGGAAAGTGTGGGCCCCTTAATGAATGAGGGAGGCAACCTAGTGACAGAGGATGTGGAAAAAGCTAATGTACTCAATGCTTTTTTTGCCTCTGTCTTCACGAACAAGGTCAGCTCCCAGACTGCTGCGCTGGGCATCACAACATGGGGAATAGATGGCCAGCCCTCTGTGGAGAAAGAGGTGGTTAGGGACTATTTAGAAAAGCTGGACGTGCACAAGTCCATGGGGCCGGACGAGTTGAATCCGAGAGTGCTAAAGGAACTGGCGGCTGTGATTGCAGAGCCATTGGCCATTATCTTTGAAAACTCGTGGTGAACAGGGGAAGTCGCGGATGACTGGAAAAAGGCTAATGTAGTGCCAATCTTTAAAAAAGGGAAGAAGGAGAATCCTGGGAACTACAGGCCAGTCAGCCTCACCTCAGTCCCCGGAAAAATCATGGAGCAGGTCCTCAAAGAATCAATCCTGAAGCACTTACATGAGAGGAAAGTGATCAGGAACAGTCAGCATGGATTCACCAAGGGAAGGTCATGCCTGACTAATCTAATCGCCTTCTATGATGAGATTACTGGTTCTGTGGATGAAGGGAAAGCAGTGGACGTATTGTATCTTGACTTTAGCAAAGCTTTTGACACTGTCTCCCACAGTATTCTTGTCAGCAAGTTAAAGAAGTA
This sequence comes from Lepidochelys olivacea, assembly GCF_965140295.1. NCBI lineage: Eukaryota > Metazoa > Chordata > Testudines > Cheloniidae > Lepidochelys > Lepidochelys olivacea. The sequence goes on from NC_140412.1 coordinate 214,143,374, forward strand.
TGGGCTGGATGAATGCACTATAAGGTGGGTAGAAAGTTGGCTAGATTGTTGGGCTCAACGGATAGTGATCAATGGCTCCATGTCTAGTTGGCAGCCGGTGTTAAGTGGAGTGCCCCAGAGGTCGGTCCTGGGGCTGGTTTTGTTCAATATCTTCATAAATGATCTGGAGGATGGTGTGGATTGCACTCTCAGCAAATTTGCGGATGATACTAAACTGGGAGGAGTGGTAGATATGCTGGAGGGCAGGGATAGGATACAGAGGGACCTAGACAAATTGGAGGATTGGGCCAAAAGAAATCTGATGAGGTTCAATAAGGATAAGTGCAGGGTCCTGCACTTAGGACGGAAGAACCCAATGCACAGCTACAGACTAGGGACCGAATGGCTAGGCAGCAGTTCTGCGGAAAAGGACCTAGGGGTGACAGTGGACGAGAAGCTGGATATGAGTCGACGGTGTGCCCTTGTTGCCAAGAAGGCCAATGGCATTTTGGGATGTATAAGTAGGGGCATAGCGAGCAGATCGAGGGACGTGATCGTCCCCCTCTATTCGACATTGGTGAGGCCTCATCTGGAGTACTGTGTCCAGTTTTGGGCCCCACACTACAAGAAGGATGTGGATAAATTGGAAAGAGTCCAGCGAAGGGCAACAAAAATGATTAGGGGTCTGGAACACATGACTTATGAGGAGAGGCTGAGGGAACTGGGATTGTTTAGTCTGCAGAAGAGAAGAATGAGGGGGGATTTGATAGCTGCTTTCAACTACCTGAGAGGTGGTTCCAGAGAGGATGGTTCTAGACTATTCTCAGAGGTGGAAGAGGACAGGACAAGGAGTAATGGTCTCAAGTTGCAGTGGGGGAGGTTTAGGTTGGATATTAAGAAAAACTTTTTCACTAGGAGGGTGGTGAAACACTGGAATGCGTTGCCTAGGGAGGTGGTGGAATCTCCTTCCTTAGAAGTTTTTAAGGTCAGGCTTGACAAAGTCCTGGCTGGCATGATTTAATTGGGGATGGGTCCTGCTTTTGAGCAGGGGGTTGGACTAGATGACCTCCTGAGGTCCCTTCCAACCCTGATATTCTATGATTCTATGATTGCATCTTCTGAGAAATAGGTAAACCACAAATTGATAGATGGTAGCATCTTAGGGGCTTTTTGCATTAAAAGCAAACTGCTTTGTCATACCAAAAATATTGGGAAAAGACTGACATAAATGACTGGACTGTCAAAAATGTAGTTATGACCAGCTGGAATAACATATATGGACAACCGAAACCCTAAAACTGGTCTCCTGAAATACCAAATATGAATAGGGGACTGAGACTTGGGACCATATCTGATCAAATGCATATGGGTGGAATGCACATCCCTAATTGGGACGTCAGGGATGACTAAAGCCTGAGACCCAGGAGTCTGAGTACGAATGAGCCCTCTTGTGGTGAGCTCCACTTACCTTTCCTTCTATCTTTGTTGTTACTAGTCTCCATAAAGTTGTAACTATGCACAGGTTTGTAAATAGGTCAACATTGGGGAATTGCTTTATCTTGTGCCAGCCTAAGGCTGTAAGTATGCAGGAGATCATTTCACTGTACTTATACTTACCTTGCTTTCCTATATTATTTTATTATTTCAATTATATTTGTCTGTATTACCTAAACCATCACAAAGTCTCTGTGTGTGCTCCACCAATCTCAGCTCAATACAGTTTCTGACATAGCTGCCTGAGTAAAGAATCTGTTGTTATCTAAGGCTACAAAGAGATGGCTCAAGAGCATGAGTTTATAGAAAATAGATTTTTGGGGGGTGAGATTAAAAGTTTGTTTGAGAAAGGTAATAATGTTAGTGTAATATATGTAAACTTCTATAAGGCATTTGACTTGGTTCTGCATGATATTTTGATTAAGATAACTAGAATAATACAAAATCAATATGTCACATATTATTGGCTTATCCAGAAGAAGGTTAAGGGTTGATTTGATCACAGTCTATAAGTAGCTACACAGAGAACACAAATTTGATAAGAGAGCTCTTTGGTCTAGTAGACAAACCTATAACGAGCTCAAAACTGAAGCTAGACAATTCAGGCTACCAGCATGAGAGAGACATTTTTAATAGTGAGGGTAATTAACCATTGGAATAATTTACCAAGAGTTGTGGTGGATTTTCCATCTCTGGAAGTTTTAAATTATGATTAGATGTTTCTCTAAAAGATATACTCTTAGTTCTAATAGTAATTATTTTGGGGAAGTTCCCTGGACTGTTATACTGGAGATCAGACTAGATGTTCACAATGGTACCTTTTGGTCATGTAATCTATGGAAGTGGAGGTAAAAATCAGGAAACTCACAAGGTATGGGAAAATATCTATCCAGGTCTGAAAACATTGCTGCCCATGTTATAACTTTCAGAGCATATGGAGAGTTTTACTCTAATTTAACCCATCACTGCAAAAATGGCACACATGGTTACACTTTCTGTTCCTTATACAAACTTTATAGCAATCACTGTAGAGGCCATCTGGGATTTAAATGCTGCAACTAAAAAAAAATAAAATCTGATAAAATCTGGCAGAGTAGTGGTTGGAGGCAGAGATAAACTTGGAAAACAGAACACTTTGTTTCCTGACCATTTACATCTAAGCTCCTCCCTTCTGCATAGACACAAATGAAAGAGATATATGTACAAATGCATATGCATTTATACTGCATATAAAGGAATACTTTGAAGAAAAAAAAATTACTCTAGAAGATATAGCCAACCCTTAGTTACTAATAACACATTAGATAACTAACACTGAAGGAATTCTAAAAAAGATAATTTACATTTCATCATTTATGTTGCTTAATTTTTTAACATTATTTAACAGCTTATGTAGTGAAAATATCTGACTAAGGGCTTGATCCTGTCCTGCTGCATAGTTGTATTAATTTAGATGGGATATATGGGCTAAAGTTGTTAACATAACTTAGGGTACATCTATACTACCTACTGGATTGGTGGGTAGTGATTGATCTATCAGGGATTGATTTATCACGTCTAATGTAGACGTGATAAAATCGATCCCTGATCACTCTGCCATAGACTCCTGTACTCCACTGCGCTGAGAGGCAGAAGCGGAGTCAACAGGGGAGTGGTGGCAGTTGACCCTGCGCCGTGAGGACGTGAGGTAAGTCCACCTAAGATACATCGAGTTCAGCTACACTATTCTCGTACCTGAAGTTGCATATCTTAGGTCGATCCCCCCTCCCCCCCCCAGCGTAGACCAGGGCTTAGTTGCTATCTAATATTAAACAAGGTCCAGGGCTTGGTATAGAGAGACTTCCGCCTGCTTAGAACCATGGCAAACACATTATTAAAAATTCTCTTAAATGTTTATTAAAGATGAAGAAAAGAAGGAAAAACAGTGGAAATGTTTGAAAAGTAAAGAATTAAATAAGGTTTTTATTTTAACCACTTTTTTCATTCCCTTTCCTTTGAGCTGTGAGAAAATTTTAGAAGGAAAACTCCCCTTATTTGACAGTCTTTTAGATGGTATCAAAGGTGGTAACTATCCTTTTGGGGAAAAGATAAGAAGTTAGTAGATCAGATGGCCTGGTGATATTGCTGCTGTTGTTAAAGTCTAATGTTAGAAGGAAAAGCCCCCTTGTTTGACAGTCTCTCAGGTGGTGGTAACAGGTCATTCCAGGTGGTGCTTGGGACACATCTGGGGCTGGTAGGAATGGCAGTGTCATCTGGGTCTCTCTCTCTGGCCCATTCTGGTCAGGATACTGCTCAGGATCAGGATGATGAAGGCCCAGCTCTTAGGAAATAGTGAGAGTTGCAGCCTTGGTGGTGAAGATTGCTTCAGTAGCTTCTGTCCTCCCCATTGGTGGCAGTGGTGGTGTTTTTTCATATTTTCCCCACGAAATGAAAGGGAGTGATGGATGGGATAGTTCATTCCCTCATTATTTTGTCTACTAACTAGGCCTAATATCCAATATACCAGTTTTGGCTTATTAATTTCTGGCTTTACATTTCTTGTTTTTAACCAGCACAATTTCAGCACAGTACTTAAAGTATATTAATGTAGCCTTTTCGTTTAGATTAATTCAGTTATTCTGTCTTCCTTTTGTACTCTTTCTCATAAACATTTGTTATTATAAGTTGTTATAACATTGCAAAAACTTTTACATAGTTTTTTACGGTTGAGCGCACAATCCAGGTAAATTAGTAAGCCCAATTGTCACAACAGCATTCAATAGTAGTTTTGCTACTGGCTTCTGTAAGAGCAGGTCAGGCCTTAATTTCACTTTTGCTTTGCAGTGACTTTCAATTTCTTGTTCTCGTGCATTGTCCAATAAAGTTGGGCCTAATTCTCATTTACGTTAAGGCCCCTCGTACACTGCCACTGAGATATAAAAGGGGCCTTAGTGTAAATGAGAATCAGGCCAGTTTTGTTTGGATACATAATACTGCAGGGAAGTGTAAAATTCCCCCCAAAATTGTTTACATGAAGAAGAAAAGAAACTTTAAACACTCTTGTAATCATATTCAATCACATAACTCTCATCTCCTTTCTATTTTTACATAACCTCAGTTTTCGGGGGCCTGGAGAAGAACCTCTTAACACCGTGTTCATATGCATTTAAGGGTGAAAAGTAGTCTTAGCATTTAAACAGAGTTCTTGATGAGAGGAAGTAAAAATGGCTAATCTTCACTGTACCCTGTAGCTGTGAAAAGAATTGGTAAATGTGAAAGCTTGAAAAACTGTTCTGTTTTTCCTTCTGGGACACCCAGTCCAAAGCCCGTCTAATTCAATGGAAGCTTTGACGTGATCTAACCTCCTATTTTCCTTTAGTTCCTTTGGTTAGTCACAGTAATAGCAGACATTTATTACAGTTTTCATTAAGTGACTAGGATGGAATAGAAATAATTTCAGACGCAGCAAGTTCACATTCTTTTTGTTCAGAAGGAAGGAGAACAGAAAGAGACTGAAGCAAAGTCTTTTTCAGATGATTTTGGAAATGATTATGGCATTTTGAAACTCCATTAAAATAAATTATAGATTATAAAAATGGATCTTAATTTACCTATACTTTTTTTCTCCTCCTTGCTGGCAGGTTGCTGGAGTGTTTCAGACTCTTTGCCCGTGGGGTAAGAACTCAGGTAATCACATCCAAATGTCAATAATTTGTACTTGGATTACAGATGGGTAAATCTAGGGAGGATTTAGCACCTTTTGGCCAACTACACAGCTTGGTTTAATTTGGCTTTTTAAGGAGAAAGGAAAGGGAAATCTTTCACAGTGTCTAGTTAAGATCCAGGGGAGCTTTCCATTCCTTCACATTTCTCCTCTAACTTCCTTGTACTTCTGTTTCATGGTTCATCTTTGTGAGAGAAATGTACTGCAGCTTGAACAAAACTTTGTTTCTTTAAATAGTAAGTGACATGTTTTAAGTACTCATAAGAGGTGCTGGATTGCAAGCCTTCAGGACTGAAGTCCTTTTTCCAGCCACAGAGCAGGAACCACATGGACTGTGACAACATACACACAAACCAGCTAATGTGTTTCAAACCTAACCTGGAGACCTCTCGAGATACAAGGGTAAATGACTCTGTACAATCTGGCACAAACTTTGGTGCCTCAGCTGAGATTGCTGAGAATCAGTGCCGACTGTGATGGCGGCTTTTGTGATGTGAACTTCCTGAGCAGCAGCTGAACTACTAAGTGGTCAACTCATTTCACGTGACTTTCAGACTACCAGTCAAAGACTGATTTAGACTGGTGACACAGAGGTGAAAGATTCTGCATCCAATCCTCTTACTAGTGTGGCCTTGTCTGCATCTGAAACGTAAGTGGGACTGGCTACAATGCTCAGGGCTGTGAAAAAATTCATTAGCTGTGCAATGTAGTTAGGTCAACCTAACCTGCACTGTGGACACTGCTAGGTCTACAGAAGAATTCTCCTGTCAACCTAGCTACAGGCTCTCCTGGAGGTGGATTTACTACAGCAATGGAAAAACCCCTTCCATCGCTGTAATAAGTCTTTACGCTACAACTCTACAGCAGCAGAGCTGCAGCACCACTGTAGCACTGGTAGTGTGGACCCAGCAGTTTAGTCCGTTGTTCTGATAAGACTTTATAAATTTCTACATTCTAACTTTAGGTCCATTCCCGCCATGGGACATGCTGGCACCTTTTCCCTTGTATATTTTAAACTCAACTTCTAGACATAACACAAGGCTGATTGTTTAGTTTACAAGAGATACAGTTGTGTGAGCCCACATATGACGGAATCAATGAGCCTTAAATGCCATAACACTTATGTACAGAGCCCAGAAGAGGAAGAATGCAACATCCTTACTTAGTGATAAGTTGCTGATGTACATAATCCATATTTTACATATTACTCATTTGTTAAATATAGGGTTTGGGTTTTTTTCATTAAGTGAGAAAAATCCCAATCATTGCTTTGACTATTGACCCATCACTCTCATCAATCAAGACTGCAAGTTGTTGGCTAGAGGCCTGATACATTGCCCTTGGAGTCAAGGGAAACTTTCTATTGACTTTGATGGATACTGTACCAGGTTCTTAGAATGGTGCTCTGGAAACCTACTTTCCATGCTTAGTTCACCCAGATCAGTCAGGTGTGAGCCCCTCTAGAGCCCTTTTAAAAAATTGTGTCACATTAGCTATCCTGCTGTCATCTGGTACAGAAGCTGATTTAAATGATAAGTTACATACCACTGTTAGTCGTTCTGCAATTTCACATTTGAGTTCCTTCAGAACTCTTGAGTGAATACCATCTGGTCCTGGTGACTTTTTACTGTTCAATTTATCTATTTGTTCCAAAACCACCTCTCATGACACCTCAGTCTGGGACATTTCCTCAGATATGTCATCTAAAAAGAATGGCTCAGGTGTGGAAATTTTCCTCACATCCTTTGCCAATGGCCTGTGGCCCCAGTTTGTTTAGCAGGCTTCCTGCTTCTGATGTACTTAAAAAACATTGCTGTTACTTTTGGAGTCTTTCGATAGTTGCTCTTCAAATTCTTTTTTTGGCCTGTCTAGCTATGCTCTATGTTTAATCAGAAAGACCCATTTCTCCTTTGCAAGTGAGTGTCTGGAGTTTCCATAAAGCTCATTTTAATATCTTTTCTTCATGCACAAGAAATCTTTAAATACTTTATCAAATTTGCTGAAGATGTTTTCCAATATCTAACGAGGAATCATTCAGGAAAACTAATTGATTTTAAGGTTCATAATTTAAACAGAAATATTACCCCAGAGGAAAGGCTGCATTGCTTTCCTTACATCTAGTTCATGTTGGATTGACTTGAGCAATTGACTGAAACATTTACTCAATATTGGAGTTACATCAGTGTCAGACTGTTGTAATAAGAGACCAGAGAACTTGACAGAGGAGCCTTTGATTTGCATAAGTGTGAGAGGAGAGATGGGACCCAAGTGCCCAGTTCTAGTTGTTCCATTAAGAAGTTTACAGTTTCAGTACAGGGATGTCAGGTTAAATATATCCACCAGACTGCTATGAGTCCAGTCAACTAGCAAATTTCCAAAGCTACTGGTGTGTGTACTTTGTTTCTGGAGTTTGTTTTCCTTGTGGCTTTGGATTGTCATTTCATCCGATTTGACATAAGCTATTTAGTTTTGATGAAAGCTTTGATCACTGATGGAAGAAAAAGGCTTTCAGTTATCAGATTTAGAGAATGACTTGGCAATAAAGAGAGGATGTGTATGTGTGTGAGCGCACAAATGCTGGAGGGTGATAGCTCTAATTCCCTACAGTGGTTTTTTCAATCCAAGTTCAGTGTGGTTTGGAAAAAAAAATTAAAATGATAATGCTCAGGATATCATCTCTGGCAGATATGAAGTCCTCAGGACCACAGAATTAGTGTCTTAGTTTATAAATCTGTATTAGGGACAATTAAATATTTCCATTTTGGAAGATTTTAGAAGGTCTAATGCTGTGAAAGAAATACAATGGTAGTAAAATGTCAAACCTTCCTGTAATTTATAAGTACATATGACTGTGGTAACATGAAGAGAGATTACTCCTTTAATTCAGTAAGGATCCTCTTAATAATGTGGTTTGAGGTGACAATAAGTCAGGCTCTCATTAAAAAGACATTGAAAAATAATTTTGATAATTAAAAAAAAAATCTTTCTTGTTAATTTCCTGTTTAAAATACAGTAGTACCTCAGAGTTACGAACTGACCAGTCAACCACACACCTCATTTGGAACCAGAAGTATCCAATCAGGCAGAAGCAATCCACTGTAGCAATCTCTCAGTGCACAAAAAGTCCCAACAGCCACAGACAGGACCTTGTTACCTGGGCTGAAATTGTGAAGCAGAATGGGCTAGTGGATAGAGCACTGGACTGGGAGTCAGAGACCTGGATTCTACTCCTGGCTCTGCTGGTGGCCTACAGTGAAATCCTGAAGAAATCCTCTCCTCCTTGAAATCAATGGGACCAGGATTTCACCCCCATTATATTGCCATGGTAAAGGCTTGTCTCCACAGGGAAGTTAGTTTGGATTATAAAATAGGGTGTGAATTTAAAGAGGAATAGCTATTCCTGAATAACTCCATGTGTGGATGCTTCCCCTCCCCTTTCCCCCAGAATAAGAGTGCCTTATTCTGAGTTAGTTTAATCCACTGAGAGATTAATTCCAGGGAGTTAATCAGGAATAAATATTCTAGAATAACACCCTGTGTAGACCAGCCCTAAATCACTTCACTTTCCTGTGTCTCTTTCTTCTTCCACCCTTCAGGTGTCTTGTCTATTTAGCTTGTGAACTCTTTGGGGAAGGGACTGTCTCTGGCATTGTGTATTACCAGTACCTGGACAACGGGTTCCCAGTGATATTTGGGACCTGTGGGAGCTACTTTTAAAAAATCATAATACTGTTCAATTTGTTCCTAAAGTCCAATACCGTTGTGAAAGCTGTAAGCAAGAAAAATGTGCTTCTGTCAGTATTGAGATGCAAACAAATACACTTAGCAGCCCAGTGTTTGACACTAAATGTTTGACATTTTCCTGCTTGCAAGTAATTAGTCCCCTCAGTTTTCCCTATATTAAGCATAGGGAACATGCGAATTCTGATGTGATATTAATTAGCTGGGTATAGTGACTACAGTACATCCAGCAAAAGCACAAGTAATTTTTAAGCTGGATCATGTGTGGAGATGAGACATTAATGGCCTAAGAATGGACCCTGAACTCTCAGGATCTCATTTTGATTTTACTTACATTAGTTTTACACCACTGGCTTGAACGTTGGTACTACTGATTTACCACAGTGTAACTGATAGCAGAAGCAGGCCCTTAAAAACCCCCTTTAGGGCTTACCTACATCTTCTATATACTATAATTTAGCAGACCTTTCCTATTGTTATTCTGGAAAAGGACACTGTTAAGCCTTAATGGCCCAGCTTTCAACTAACTCCTTTAGGTTGATTTGCAACATCCATGTAACAATTTCCTGAAAGATAAAATGGCTATATAAAAATGAATTTTAAAAAATTAATGCTGGTACCCAACAGCTAGGGACAAATCTAATAATGACAAATGAGTGTACAAGTTTTCCACATGAACGTAAGTCATATACAAAAAATTAAAATAATTTTAGGGCTTTGCCATAAAGGTTGGGAAATTTAGATATCAGGCTGAATCTCTATCCATAATCAGGCCCATACATTTCAGATTACACTGACAGATCCAAGTGTTTCAAATCAGTCTCCTAGACATAACTGTGTGGATGGAATGTTAGCCTTAATTCTACATTTCCTTTGCCTGCACATATACAAGCCAAAATCTTAACCTTATTTTGTAACATTTTTGATGGTGCAACTATGTACTGTACTGTATACAGCCAAGCATAGCAAGGTCTGGACTTAAAAATATCTGCCACTCTTCCACTTTATTTCTTGTATTACATGTGTCAACAGGTTCTGGCATAGCATAATTTTGCCAAGTTGCATTTTCATGTAATTCATCCAGGGATCACACCTATCCCCATCATCTTCCAAAGAAACAGATGGGAAGTGCCTTATGTTTGGATTCCATTACCAGTTGGTAACAGGTAGAAAACACTGTGACATGGAGTTTGCTCTTTTCTCTCACAGCACTCTGCTCTCTTGGACATGTTTTCTTTGGAGCTCACTGCTAAATCACAGTCAGCCAGCCAACCAACAGCTGATACGGTTAAATCACATTGCACAGCCAATTGCTGGGGAGTTGGAAAGATCTGGTTTTTGCATAAGCAGCCCATGTAATGTGCTTGTACTATCCTCATGCATTTTAAACACTGAGCAATAAACAGAAAGGAAAGTGGGCATTAGTTTTCTCATACTCTTAACTTGACAATCACTTAAGAGCCAGAACTAAAATTTTTCCATCAAGACCAGAGCCACATGTAAGTGAAGAAGCAATGGCCTCACACAACACACTGCAGGTTATTTTAACGTGTCTGAGAAGCTTAACTTTGGAAAGTAGCTGCAGTGCATATGCAAGAAAGAAACTCTCCCCTCCTCCCCACAGTGGAATTAGGACTTTGTCACAATGATTTCATGGCAATAATTTAGCAGAACCACAGTTACTTAGGACTTCGCAGCTCTGTCATTCCATGCCAGGCCATCACCACTCAATATTTCACACTGACAGTGGGGAATTGAATTCAGATCTTCTCTCTCCAAAAGTAGAGGTTCTTACCACTTCTGTTGAAGAAAAATCTCCTTTAGCTGTACCAGAATTAGGGTTATGACTTTCAGTTGAGCTGTTCTGATTCATTCTGGCAGAGGGGAGGGGTAAGATGCACATACTCACAAGTACATATGATCTCACTCCGGCAGAGGAGCTCCCAGCACTACCTATCCCATGTAAAAGATTAATAAACATATGAACAGATATAGATATTTATATACTTATATCATGGTATTAATGTCTGAGTTAGTGACTTTATGCTGGTTTTCAGGATGTTGACTCAGGGCATATCCATTTTCTGAAGAGCTGAACAGCAGCAGAATGATAAGAGGAAAAACTGCCTCTGTGTCCTGATTTCTCAGCATAAGCCCTACTCAAATATTTATGGGTAATTGTAAACTTTAAGTAATGTCTAATTTCTACTCTCAGATCTTTCCTGCAAAACCTGACTTCTCCTTCCCCTCTGACTACAGCTATTTCCCTCCTTGCTTCGTACTGAATCTGGAAACAAAGGCCATGAATTCTTTTCGTGACAACATAGCAATCAGCTGCCACACCTATGCACTGACTGATTAAAGTGTTTTCAGGGCTGAAGTTGCATTCCATCCAGCTGCCATTGATGAATACAATATTTTACTAGGTGAGTCTAAGGATTTTATGGGAGAAGGAATAAGTGAATTGTCAAAGGAAATCCTGGTGTTCGTTTCCACTATTTCCTTCCATTGTTCAATCTTCCATATGCTGAAGTAATCCCCACTGCGCTGGGGATCCCACATCTACATTTGTGCATAGTTGACAGTTTAATCATGCTGCCGCCTTATTGGAGCAGGTGAAATGTACAGTGGTATTTTAGACATTTTTCAAAACAAACAGAAAACTCTACTATTTGCCCCTGCCGTAGCTCCCTCCCTTATGAATAGAATTTAATCGAAAATACTGAACCATGCATTATTTTTGACCAATCCTTTAGAATTTGATAGGAAATGATGACCAAAAAACTCTGTAAGAATATCCTCTTTCTCCATTAATCATAGAATTAGAACCTTATTAATTTTCTATAGAATGCGGTTGATTCCATTCCTATTAATTTTTATAGGAGTTTCCATAAGGCCATCTACCAGCACTGGAACATTCATGGAAGTATTGTCGCTGATGGCAATACTTCTCAGAATAGGATACAATTTGTTTTCACATAGTACCTTTCATATTCAAGATTTTAAATTTCATCACAAATGGATACTGATAGTGCAGTCATTATATAGGGAAACAGATCACCTTATTCGCTCTTCACACACAGACTTCAGAGTATGTTTTATTGAATGAATGTTGATCAGGACAATCAAGAGGGATTTGCAGCTCTCTTTGGAGGTTGCCATGGAATGATTCTGGTTACTTTCCAGTTAAACAAGTAGAAAGGACACATTTAATGTGCTAGCCAAAGGTCCAAGGGTGAAATGTTGGTGTGGTTGGCTATTGCTACTGGTTAATAACGTACAGAGGCAGTCATAGAATCATAGAAGATTAGGGTTGGAAGAGAGCTCAGGAGGTCATCTAGTTCAACCCCCTGTTCAAACCAGGATCAACACCAACTACATCATCCTAGCCAGGGCTTTGTCAAGCTGGGCCTTGAAAACCTCTAAGGATAGAGATTCCACCACCTCCCTAGGTAACCCATTCCAGTGCTTCACCACCCTCCTAGTGAAACAGTATTTCCTAATATCCAACCTAGATCTCCCCCACTGCAACTTGAGACCATTGCTTCTTGTTCTGTCATCTGCCATTACTGAGAACAGTTGAACTCCATCCTCTTTGGAACCCCTCTTCAGGTAGTTGAAGGCTGCTATCAAATCCCCCCTTACTCTTCTCTTTTGCAGACTAAACAAGCCCCATTCCCTCAGCCTCTCCTCATAAGTCATGTGCCCCAGCCCCCTGATAATTTTTGTTGCCCTCTGCTGGACTCTCTCTCCAAATTTGTCCCCATCCTTCTGTAGTTGGGAGGCCCAAAACTGGACACAATACTCCAGATATGGCCTCACCAGTGCCGAATAGAGGGGAATAATCACTTTCCTTAATCTGCTGGCAATGCTCCTACTAATGCAGCCCAATATGCCGTTAGCCTTCTTGGCAACAAAGGCACACTGCTGACTCATATCCAGCTTCTCATCAACTCTAATCCCCAGGTCCTTTTCTGAAGAACTGCTGCTTAGCCAGTCAGTCCCCAGCCTGTAGCAGTACATGAGATTCTTCTGTTCTAAGTTCAGGACTCTGCACTTGTCCTTGTTGAACTTCATCAGATTTCTTTTGGCCCAATCCTCCAGTTTGTCTAGGTCACTCTGGACCCTATCCCTACCCTCCAGTGTATCTACCTCTCCCCCCAGTTTAGTGTCATCCGCGAACTTGCTGAAGGTGCAATCCATCCCATCATCCGGATCATTAATAAAGATGTTGAAGAAAACCGACCCCAGGACCAACCCCTTGGCGCACTGCTTGATACCGGCTGCCAACTAGACATTGAGCCATTGATCACTACCCGTTGAGCCCGACAATCTAGCCAGCTTTCTATCCACCTTATAGTCCATTCTTCCAATCCATACTTCTTTAACTTGCTGGCAAGAATACTGTGGGAGACCATATCAAAAGCTTTGCTAAAGTCCAGATATATCACTTCCACTGCTTTCCCCATATCCACAGAGCCAGTTATCTCATCATAGAAGGCAATCAGGTTGGTCAGGCATGACTTGCCCTTGAATCCATATTGACTGTTCCTGATCACCTTCCTCTCCTCTAAGTGCTTCAAAATGGTTTCCTTGAGGACCTGGTCCATGATTTTTCCAGGGACTGAGGTGAGGCTGACCGGTCTGTAGTTCCCTGGGTTTTCCTTCTTTCATCTTTTAAAGATGGGCACTATATTTGCCTTTTTCCAATTGTCCAGGACCTCCCCTGATCACCACGAGTTTTCAAAGATAATGTCCAATGGCTCTGCAATCACATCAGCCAATTCCCTCAGCACCCTCGGATGCATTAGATCTGGAGCCATGGACTTGTGCATGTTCAGCTTTTCTAAATAGTCCTTAACCTGTTTCACCACTGAGGGCTGCTCACCTCCTCCCCATACTGTGTTGCCCAGGACAGCAGTGTGGGAGCTGACCTTGTCTGTGAAGACTGAGGTAAAAAAAGCATTGAGCACTTCAGCTTTTTCCACATCATCTGTCACTAGGTTGCCTCCCCCATTCATTAAGGGTCCCATACTTTCCCTGATCTTTTCCTTGTTGCTAACATACCTGTAGAAACCCTTCTTGTTATCCTTCACATCCCTTGCTAGCTGCAACTCCAGTTGTGTTTTGGTCTTCCTGATTACATCCCTTCATGCTCAAGCAATATTTTTATACTCCTCCCTAGTCATCTGTCCAAGTTTCCACTTCTCGTAAGCTTCCCTTTTGTGTTTAAGCTCATCGAAGATTTCACTGTTAAGCCAAGCTGGTCACCTGCCATATTTGCTATTCTTTCTGCACATCGAGATTGTTTGTGCCAGCACCCTCAATAAGTCCTCTTTAAAATATAGCCAGCCTTTTCCCCCATTTTAGCCTCCCAGGGGATCCTGTCCATCAGTTCCCTAAGGAAGTCAAAGTCTGCTCTTCTGAAGTCCAGGGTCTGTATTTTGCTGCTCTCCTTTCTTCCTTTTGTGAGGATCTTGAACTCAGCCATCTCATGGTCACTGCTGCCCAGTTTGCCACCCACTTCTATTTCCCCTACCAATTCTTCCCTGTCAGTAGTCGTGAAAAGAAAAGGAGTACTTGTGGCACCTTTTCTTTTTGCGAATACAGACTAACACGGCTGTTACTCTGAAACCTATCAGTAGTGGGGCAGTAAGCAAATACCAGGCCTACCACTAAGAAAACACCATAGGCCAGTTTGCCACTCAGGAGAGGCAAAAGAGCCAGAAATTGGCTCCAACTGGCCAATGCCCAATGGAGAATTCCCCTGTTGAAAGGGAACTCCCTGCTGCTGTAAGAATGCTGGCTGTGGGCTCCACATCTGTTCCATACTCTGTGCAGGGGTGGGAATGAGAAAGGGGTGTGGTGAAGGTTCACTCCACACCACTTGTCCACCACTGCTGTAGGGTCCATTAAGTATGTCCATAGCAGAACTCAGAGCTGCCTGGAAGCAGTTGTAACTATGATAAGTGCTGGGACTGGTCCTGAGACTCAGGGAGCTGGAAGCAGTTCCCTGGCGTCCTTGCCTTCTCCTGGCCAAAAAGAGTCTGGACCAGAGTTTTGGACCAGATTTTGCTTGGCCCACATGTAGGAGGGTGCAAGGAGTTTTCCCTTCCTTTTGTGTCCTCCTCATAGGGCCTGCCTTACTTCTTGACCCCAAGCTCTCCTTGATAAACTCAGGGACTATTAGTGCTAGAGGGCTGAAGGCCACCCAAAAAGATGGAGATGGGCCAGGTGGAGATATGGAGAGGAGAACATGATACCCCCTCCTAAGATCACAGAAAGCAAATCTCTTGTTGTGACCTAATAGCGCAAATCTGGCATTTTATGTGGATGGAGTTGCTATGCTTTGCATTTCAAGGCTGTTGGAGGACAGCAAAACTTATCCACAGGAATACTTGGTATTGTTCTGTAGTTATGCGCAGGGTCTCTTCTGAGATCTCATGATTGTCTCTGGTAGGGCTGGTTTCTGTGAATGGCAATTAGATACAGTCACCATGCACTCTTGTCTGAGCTCAACAGGGAAACTTAGAATGGTCAGCTTGTAAAGGATAAATTAGGACACAGCTCTAGGAATCCAGAGAAAATTGCCTAGTCCCAAGATGATCAGCTTTCACAATAATGGGTAATAGGCGTTTTACAAAGAAGGCTAGTATCATTATCCGTGTTTTACGGATGGGGAAACTGAGGCATGGGTGGGGGAAGTGACTTGGTCAGCGTCACCCAGCAGACCAGTGCCAGAGTCAGGAATAGACCCCACACTAGGTCATACTGTCTCACAATTAAATATCAACGTTTGTCTGGAACAAGAACATGGAAGGCAAACAAAGGGCATCTTCTAAAATCAGGAGCAATTACAAACCCTGAAATCACTGACCATGTTGATTCCTTCCCTAGTGTTACCTTCACTATTATTAATGCAGGGTGAATTTCAAGCAGGCTTAGATGTTAGTTCACTGTGCATATGCAGCACCAACATGCTCCAACATGGATCTGAATTATCCTAGCCTTTGGAAGCTTGTTTGTATAAGCTTTCTCATGAGATTGCCAATACTTCTGCTCCAGGTTAGGTGGGGAATTACAAGAAAGGCTTTGCTTATGGCATCATATCAGCACTGTGATTCCCTCTGGAACCAAGCAGTGAACAAGAATGTGAAAGTTAAAGAGAAAAAAGAACTTTTTCAAATTCAAAAGGTTAGGATCCATTTTGGTTTGAAGATTTGGCTGACGGCTCCGGTTAGTTATTTTATTTTAGCCAGTGATCCATCACTAGTTGTTATAGCATCATTTCCTCCCTGTGGAAATGTCTGTAAACTTCTCTTTGTGGTGTGGAAGTTTATTTTAGTTCAGATGTGCATTGAAATGTTTGTTTACCTGAAACTTGTCCTGGTATGTAACTGTATAAAATGTACTGTCTCTCCTGCTCTTAAAACTATGCTGGAACGTGATCCTGTGATAATTTTGTGTAGTAGAAGCTGCTTAATTGGGACATCCAAAGCAAAAGGCTATCTTATTTTAACATTTTGTAAGTGTTACTCAGCATGTAACCACACATTTTTCTACTCCAATTCTTGCAATGGAAGCCTGTTGTAACCTTGAACCAGCGTAATAGCACTTCTAATTGTAATTGACTACTAGGATAATTAGGCAAAAAAATCCTAACAACAGTTTGAACAATTATGATCATCCTGTTAGAGTGACAGAACACACATGGAATTTTAGAGTTCTTTGATGTCTACTCAGTTAAAGCAGTTTTCTCAATTCATTATCCATGACCCATTGTATTAACCTCAGTTGTAATTGTATTAGTAGTGAAAACTAAGAAATTCTGACTTCTTATTTCTAAGAAATGCTGATTTTTGTTGTTATAAAGCAACACAAATGAATTTTTTTGAACATCAAAATCTTAGTTTGGGTTTGGACAGAGTTTTGGGTGAAGGTTCAGGTCGATTCTTAGTGTATCCAAAGGGGGTCACCTGTTCTTTCTTTGAAGCTACATGGATAATTTGAATGGCTCACTATAGAAGTGTAAAGTATCCTTCAGCAAGATCTCCTGGATTTCTTCCAGGGTTTGTCTATGATGGGAAAATGCATTGTGTTAGAAAACAGGGTTAGTGTGTTAAACATGAGTATCTGGCCCAGCTTAAGGGCAAAGTAGGGTTTAACATTGTGCTCATTATAAAGTTTAATATTGTGCTACTTATACATTTTTAACATTATGCATTTTCCCAGCATGGAGAAGACATCAGTCATGTTAGCACTTAACAATATTTCACCCTGATGCTGCTTCAAAAAGAAGAACTATTCGAAGAGAGTTATTGATAGTATGATAATAGAGTAATTGATATAGTGAGTGGTATATCTAATTAAGCTGTCCACTGTATTTATCTCTTTTCACTTGTTCTGATCCATTCACAATTGCGTCTTGATACTGTGATACCATGGGTTCATGGGTACTGCAATAATCTGTGCTCTGAGCCTTCACTTGATACAAATACTGCACGACACCATGCCTAAACTCTCATCTGTTTTCTCTGGTTGTTCTATACTGCATTATTTCTTTCTCAGAGTCATGTCATACATATACTGTTGCTGAAGTGTATATCTCAAACCACAGGTCCTCTAATATTTTTCCTTCCAGGCTTGCTGACAGCAGCTTAGATCCCTTGTTAATTTCCACCTGAATATGGTCATGGAAATTCAAATAATTACATGCCGTGCACATTCTTCTTTTGGAAACAAAAAGGGTTAGGAAAGGTCATTGGAATCTGAGCTGCATAGGCAGTCACGTAATGAAAAAGGGCATCGCAGTCTATATAGAAGGATAAATGGTATAATTGGTTCGCTTGCACGGTGAGAAAACATTCAGAAATAAAATGGTATCTAAGAAATGGGCTATATCTTTATTCCCTCCCTTTTCCCCCCTCCCACTCTCTCCTGTTTTCAGAGAAGTTCACCAGAAAACAGACCATAATGGGTCTCTCTGACTATTACACTGAGGAATCTGTAGACACTATAGAGTGTAAAGACTGCTTTGGATTTACTTCAAAATGTGTCATTTGCTATACTGCTACTGGATTTAGACCAAAGGATTGAGAGAGAAATGTGTAAAGTTAGGCAATGAAGTAAATGATCTTCAGGAGTCCTCAACCCCTGCTATTCCTATTGAGTTCATTTGCTACTTGCCTACAGACAGCCCCGCAACCTGAAGCAAATACTCACCAACAACCACATACCACACAACAGAACCACTAACCCAGGAACTTATCCTTGCAACAAAGCCCGTTGCCAACTGTGCCCACATATCTATTCAGGGGACACCATCACAGGGCCTAATAACATCAGCCACACTATCAGAGGCTCGTTCACCTGCACATCCACCAATGTGATATATGCCATCATGTGCCAGCAATGCCCCTCTGCCATGTACATTGGTCAAACTGGACAGTCTCTACGTAAAAGAATAAATGGACACAAATCAGATGTCAAGAATTGTAACATTCATAAACCAGTCGGAGAACACTTCAATCTCTCTGGTCACGCGATCACAGACATGAAGGTCGCTATCTTAAAACAAAAAAACTTCAAATCCAGACTCCAGCGAGAAACTGCTGAATTGGAATTCATTTGCAAATTGGATACTATTAATTTAGGCTTAAATAGAGACTTGGAGTGGCTAAGTCATTATGCAAGGTAGCCTGTTTCCTCTTGTTTTTTCCTACCCCCCCCCAGATGTTCTGGTTTAACTTGGATTTTAACTTGAAGAGTGGTCAGTTTGGATGAGCTATTACCAGCAGGAGAGTGAGTTTGTGTGTGTATGGGGGTGGGGGGATGTGAGAACCTGGATTTATGCAGGAAATAGCCCAGCTTGATTGTCATGCACATTGTGTAAAGAGTTGTCACTTTGGATGGGCTATCACCAGCAGGAGAGTGAATTTGTGTGGGGGGGTGGAGGGTGAGAAAACCTGGATTTGTGCTGGAAATCACTTTAGATAAGCTATTACCAGCAGGACAGTGGGGTGGGAATAGGTATTGTTTCATATTCTCTGTGTATATATAAAGCCTGCTGCAGTTTCCACGATATGCATCTGAGGAAGTGAGCTGTAGCTCACGAAAGCTTATGCTCTAATAAATTGGTTAGTCTCTAAGGTGCCACAAGTCCTCCTTTTCTTTTTGCGAATACAGACTAACACGGCTGCTACTCTGAAACCTTTGCTACTTGTGTGATTGTATGCCAGGATCTGGAACCCTCCCACCCACCCACATATCAGCTGGGTCCCACCAGCTCCGCTTCACCATGTGCCCTCCTCAGTCATGTCCCTGACCCATTCACTAAATTCCTTGCTCCAACCTGACCCACTCCCTACTATTGTACCCAGGCAGCACTCCCCCTCCCCCCTCCCAGCAGAAAACACAGCTCTCAGAAAGTCTTCACGCCCTGATATACAAATGTTTCTATTGCTGTTACTCCCTCCCCTGACCTTGTAATTCAACTCACATGAAGTGCTTGTAGCAAAGCAACCCATAAACTTTAAGGCCAGAGGGGATCATCATAATCATCTAGTCTGACCTTCTGCACATCACAGGCCACAGAACCTCATCCACCCACCCACACCCGTAACCTCTGTCTGAGTTACTGAAGTCCTCAAATCATAATTTAAAGACTTCAAGTTAGAGAGAATCCACCATTTATTCTAGATCAAATGAGCAAGTGACCAGTGTCCCACTCTGCAGAGCAAGGCAACTCTCCCCGCCATCCCCCTAGGGTCTCTGCCAATCTGACCTGGGAAAAAATTCCTTCCTGAGCTCAAATACGGTGATCAGTTAGATCCTGAGCCTTGGTGAGACCCACGATTCAGACACTTGCGAAAGAATGGTCGTGTTTCAGAATAGTTGGAGGATGAGTTTACGGCAGGACTGGTAAGAGAAATCACAGACAAGGTTTCTGTTCCAAAATACTGGCAGTTTTTTGTTTAAGAGAAACGGCAATTTTTTTCCAGGCCTTATCTCTCTATAACCCCTAGATCAAATGACCCCAAATTTGGGTTACTAACCTTACCCTGCCCTCTCTTGAGGCACACCATATTTCAAGGAATCCGACTAAGCATGTCTATTTTCGAGGACTTTAGAAGGTTGACCTTTAAACAGAAGTTGTGATACAACCTTTACTATAATGGTGCTGCCATGCATGCCACCGTAATACTGAAAAATCTGCTTTGATGGAAAGCTACCTTAAGGCACATTAAAAGCTATCTCCCTTCATCTAAAGATTCCAACAATGTAGTGAGGTCACATTTCTGTTAAAAACATAATTAGATTTATGTTGGGCACTTTTTATTAATTCAGATGTCTACTTTGGCTCAAAATATTTCTTGACACAGAAAAAAATGTGCTTATAGGCTGAAGTAACAGGTTTTAATGTGAAATGATGAATTGCTTAGAAGCAGCCAAGAGGTTGTTAGTGGACTGTAGTAGTAAATCTTGCCATTTTCTATTGCATATAATATTGAGTGACACATGCCATACAATACAATATTTTATGGGTATGTTGGTACCTGGCTTCTTCGTGAGCCAGAATGGTGTTAACCCTTCCAAGTTCAGTTTGGAAAGGGTTGAGAATTTTTGCATAAGATCTGTTTCCTGAAGTGATTGTATGCTTTGTAGTTAAAAAGAATGGATCCAACTTCCCCAGTGCCTGTGTGAACTCATAAACTGTGGCAGGGTTCTCTGGTTTACCAGAAGTAGGACTAAGCCTTATCTGAGATGCACAAAGCAGAGCTGTGATCTCAGGGAAACAAATGTCCCTTGCTCATTAAAAAACGTGCTCATTAGGATATGAGCAAAAATATAAAACAATGAGAGAATTCATATTAACAGGAAATTGCAGCAGGCCATAATGGTATAAAGCTTAACTTTGGTACCCAGAAAGTTAATGGAGTAAATAAACAATCAATTTGTAAGCTCCTAGAAGATAAAAAGGTGATAAGTAACAGTCAACATGGATTTGTCAAGAACAAATCAAGTCAAACCAGCCTAACAGCCTTCTTCGACAGGGTAACAAGCCTTGTAGATGTGGGGAAGCAACAGATGTGATATATCTTGACTTTAGTAAGGCTTTTGATGCTATCTCATATGACCTTTTCTTAAGCAAACTTGGGAAATATAGCTAGATGCAGTGGGCTAGAACGGCTTTTTGGAGTGGGGGTGCTGAGCTGCACCCCTCTTACCCCCGTCCGTGCCCTTCACTGCCCCCTACAGCTGGGGCTGGGATCAGAGCCGTGGCTTCAGGAGGAGGGGGGACGCAGACAGGGGTAAGGCGGTGGATGCTGGGGCCACAGCTAGGGGTGGGTGCAGACTGCGGGACTGGGGCAGGTGGGCAGACGTGACCCCGAGCCAGAGGCCAGGACCCTGCATGCGGGCTGGCTAGGACCGGCAGCAGAGCCCCCGGACATGGGCAGCGGAGCATTGGCCTCAGCTCCACTCCACCCTCAGTCCTGGCCTCAGCCCAGCTCTGTCCTCATTCCCACTCCACAACCAGGCCAACTCTGCCTCTAGCCCCAGCTGCTCCCCAATCCCAAGTTCTACCCCAGATGTTTCACTTTTGTCAATTTTTTTAGTGGAGACCTGGGGAAAGGGCTATCTGCACTAGTTAGGCAGAAGGGCTGGTAGAAGATCCCAGGAGTAAAAAAAGGCCAGGCAGGAAGCCTGGCTTTGAGAGGACTGTGAAACCCAGTTAGAAGATTTGTGGTGAGTAGAGTAGAACGGTTCTGTTTTTTTTTTAAATAGACCAGACTCCAAGAACAGGATGTTATTGAAACAGGTGAGCTTACACGCATTTTTGGGGAGCTGAGGAAGCAGTCATGACCAGATGACCCTGTAATAGTGTCACTTAGAGATTAAAGGTCAAATTGCATTCTCAATTAAACCGGTGAAGGGGAGAGTTATTCTGGGTTGTTACTGCAGCAATTTAGAGCAGAATCAGGCAAACAACCTGAGGTGTCTGAATTAGGCTGTTTTGGCAAAAATTTCCCACTGTTGCTAGCATCTGGGTCCAGGTGGCTGCCAGAATTTTAAGGAGGTCTATGTAATGTGGTTTGTAGGGCTTTGTTCTACACTACTGCTCCCATAGCTGCTATTACTAGTGAAGCTGAAGTGGTGGTTTCTGATGAAAGTGTTTTGCCAGAAAACCCTACTATAGAGATGGTTGATGTGCTAAAATGTCTGCCACACACGGATAATTTAAAATGATACCAATCACCCAGTGAGTTATTTTTTTTGCATCCAAAAAGAAAATGTGGGTAATGATGATATGTGAATATGTGGGGAACATAATCAGAAATATAATGTTCCCATTAAAATAATCACTGCTGTTCCAAAGGTGGATAAAAAGCCTTCATTTCCTTGTTCATTTTAAATGAACAAATACTAAATTTAGAAAAAATGATTAAGATATTATCTTAATGTTAACAAGCTTGATTTTTGCCAATAAATGTAATTACTTTGGTAGTGATTTCTTGCACATAGTCTGTTTAAAAATTCAGACTTTTTTGGCATAGGATTTTTTCGTGTTTAATTAGACTGTTTGCTTCCTGCTAAAAAAGAGAGTCTGATTTTACAAGCCTTACTCACAGTGAGTGGTATTTACACAAGATCCATAAGACCAACTTGAGTGTTTACTCATGCAATTAAATGACTTGCATGCTCCTCTCCCACTGCTGAGCCTCCGCCTAACTGAAGGCCAGAAATCTACTAGTACTTTGACCTATTCTACCTCATCTACATGGAGTATTTCCTCCAACACGCAACATTTTGGCCTGTGAGCCACCAATCAAGCACTGTTTTGTCCACAGCTCTGGCTCTATTGTCCACCATCTCCTATAGGCTAAGACACCACTATTTTGTACCTTGCCTCTAATATACAGGCTAGACTAGAGACTTGTCTTTCCTTCCAATGTAGAGATCTGATATGGATTATTTATGCTTGTCTAAATCATATGTCTTTTGTATTCAGAAGAATTAGGCAGAAGCTAATTTTACAGCTTGTATATTGCAGGTGTCTTCCTATGAATGGTTTCCTCTGGGTAATCTGATCTCAGAAGGATTGAAAGTAACACAGTTTTGATGGCATTCTATGAGATAAACATGTTTTAAGACTGGGATCAGAGCAATTAACTAACATCTGTTAATGTCTTTCATACAGGTCATCTTTCTTTAATCTCTTTAATACAAGGTATAGCACAGAGGTATTTTCTCACACACTGTGGGCTGCATGTTCTTTTGTTATTTACAGGGTGAAAAATCATCAGATGGAGAACAAACAGGAAAAGGCATGGTAAGTGTGAAGCTTAACCCCCTTTGGTAAGTATGAGGGGAAAAGCCAGTGGAATAACAGTGTAGTTGTGCAAATAAGAATTCCCCCCACTAGTCTTTCCAGGGATTTTTTAGAATACAATGGCAGTTCAGTACAGTTGTACTGTGCATATATCTGAGTACTGCATACTGGCTGTCAAGATTCTTTTCAGACAAAGCCTTATTGTTTTGTTAAAATATTTCAAAAGCCCTTACTGTGAGAATAACAAATCTCTCTCTCCTCCAGAGTCCAATACTGTTCAGGGTACGACTGGGAATGCATATCCTTGTCAATGTTAACTACAGAATAATTTCCCTGTAGCCTGTGCTAAAAATCCATTTGAATTGAATGTCTCCTTCTCAAACTTCAAATGACCTGTGTTGTCTTGTGTCAAAATAAAAGCGGACACTGACTCTCTGTTCTGGCCAAGCCATACTCAGTCTGTGAATGGTGGGGAAATGGAGACAAAAGTAACTTTAAGCCACTTTTCCACTTTCACTGAACAGGGTGGAGTAGCCTTAGGGAGGCTCTAATTCACACTCAGTTGTAATGACTCTAGAAGCGGTTGTGGCAGCCCTAAGCATAGGTGCTGGAACTAGGTATGCTGGGGGTGCTACCATAACCCCAGGCTTGAAGGGGTTTCAGGATTTTACAGGCTTTACAGTTTGGTTCAATGGCTCTCAGCAGCCCCACTATACAAATTGTTCCAGCATCCCAGGCCCTGAGTAACTGTAGCAGAGTGACACATACTGTCTTCCAACCATGATCCTGTTTGTCTTCTGTGCTTGGGACTGAGAAGGGTAGCATAAAGCCATTACACCAGGTCTCTGTCATGGGATTCCACCCATTTTATGCTGCCAGAGTGGGAAAAAGGGGCTGCAGCATAACAGAGTTGGGACCAGTAATCTCCAAATTACAATCCTTTTTGTACAGATTTGTCATGTCACCAGTCTACAGTTTAAACCAGTGAGATTATTTACCTGCAGCTTTTCAAAGTTATATTTCTGTATATTAGTTATTACTTATGAGCTGGACAACCACATACAGTATGAATGCACCAGGTAGAGGACTTTAGGCAAATCTGAACTATCGCCATTAATTTTGTGCAAGCAATAATGTGAGAGCATCCATTTGCATATGCAAAACACATATTTGTATGTGCAGATTTGGTAATTAGATGTATAATTTCCTGACTGTCAGGGTTAAAAGCCTGTGTGCATGGGCAAGTGTGGTTTACTCATATGTACATTTAGTTTGCACAGATTTAGAGGCCAGACTGAGAGTGGCAAAAAATGTTGCTTTATATTGATGATTGCTACACAATAACTAGCTGTTGCCCCAATCCAAAGGCATTTGACTCTAATGAGCTTTGGATCTGGCTTTGTGTAACTAACCCAGGGATCTGGACACAGTAAGTAGTTCTCATGTTATTGAGGCATATCAGCAACTTCTTGAAGATAGTCCAGAATATTTTCCAGAAAATAGACGGGCAAGGAGCTCATTCATCTTAGTTTCAGACAGTTTCACTATATTTAAGACAGATTATGTTTTCTTTAAGAAAACAATTTCTATTCATGCTTCAACTATTTTTCAGTGTTTTCTGATCACTTCCAATTCTGTGAATATCTAGAGCCATATCATTCTTTGTTGTACAACAAATAGTTTATTGTGGAACGGAAAAACCATTCTGCTAAAGATAACATAATTTTTACTCTTTATTTTCAAGTAGAAAAAATAAATTAATCAAACTAGATAAAACCTCTTAATAACCCATATTGCATTTTTAGCATAAAGTTTAAACAAAAAGACATAGCACATAATGACAAAGGTCGGAAAACAAAGTGTATCTAGGATAAATATTCAAAACAAAATGAATGGTTTTGCCCTTTCTCCTAAAAAGAACATAAACATAAATCAGGGTTGTTTTTCTGAAAAACCACAAATCTAGTGCAACCACTTTCCAAAACAACCCTTGTGGTGAAGAGCCCAAAATAAACAAAGATTGCCCACAAAAAGAGTTTCTGGACCATCTATGCGTTTTCCATATCTCTTCAAAATGACAGCTCAGGATAACTTTCAAGTGCATGGGTACGTACAACATATCCCAACAGGACTGGGGTGTGTATCCTATCCAAATGTGAATATAATAACCTGAGCTCTCTCGGTTCATTTGACAGGACTACATGGCAAATGTTCATCGAAATATGAACAAGAGGCTGCTCGGCAGCTCTCCAACACGAGTTTCTACAAGCCATTACCCTCTGATCCCACTGAGAGTTACCAAAAGCAACTACAGCATTTGCTCAAGAAACTTCCTGAAAAAGCACAAGATCAAATCCGCACAGACACACCCCTGGAACCCCGACCTGGGATATTCTATCTACTACCCAAGATCCATAAACCTGGAAATCCTGGGCGCCCCATCATCTCAGGCATTGGCACCCTGACAGCAGGATTGTCTGGCTATGTAGACTCCCTCCTCAGGCCCTACGCTACTAGCACTCCCAGCTACCTTCGAGACACCACTGACTTCCTGAGGAAACTTCAATCCATCGGTGATCTTCCTGATAACACCATCCTGGCCACTATGGATGTAGAAGCCCTCTACACCAACATTCCACACAAAGATGGACTACAAGCCGTCAAGAACACTATCCCCGATAATGTCACGGCTAACCTGGTAGCTGAACTTTGTGACTTTGTCCTTACCCATAACTACTTCACATTTGGGGACAATGTATACCTTCAGATCAGCGGCACTGCTATGGGTACCCGCATGGCCCCACAGTATGCCAACATTTTTATGGCTGATTTAGAACAATGCTTCCTCAGCTCTCGTCCCCTAAAGCCCCTACTCTACTTGCGCTATATTGATGACATCTTCATCATCTGGACCCATGGAAAAGAAGCCCTTGAGGAATTCCACCATGATTTCAACAATTTCCATCCCACCACCAACCTCAGCCTGGTCCAGTCCACACAAGAGATCCACTTCCTGGACACTACAGTGCTAATAAACAATGGTCACATAAACACCACCCTATACCGGAAACCTACTGACCGCTATTCCTACCTGCATGCCTCCAGCTTTCACCCTGACCACACCACACGATCCATCGTCTACAGCCAAGCTCTGCGATACAACCGCATTTGCTCCAACCCCTCAGACAGAGACAAACACCTACAAGATCTCTGTCAAGCTTTCTTACAACTACAATACCCACCTGCAGAAGTAAAGAAACAGATTGATAGAGCCAGAAGAGTTCCCAGAAGTTACCTACTACAGGACAGGCCTAACAAAGAGAATAACAGAACGCCGCTAGCCGTCACCTTCAGCCCCCAACTAAAACCCCTCCAACGCATTATTAAGGATCTACAACCTATCCTAAAGGATGACCCAACACTCTCACAAATCTTGGGAGACAGGCGAGTCCTTGCCTACAGACAGCCCCGCAACCTGAAGCAAATACTCACCAACAACCACATACCACACAACAGAACCACTAACCCAGGAACTTATCCTTGCAACAAAGCCCGTTGCCAATTGTGCCCACATATCTATTCAGGGGACACCATCACAGGGCCTAATAACATCAGCCACACTATCAGAGGCTCGTTCACCTGCACATCCACCAATGTGATATATGCCATCATGTGCCAGCAATGCCCCTCTGCCATGTACATTGGTCAAACTGGACAGTCTCTACGTAAAAGAATAAATGGACACAAATCAGATGTCAAGAATTATAACATTCATAAACCAGTCGGAGAACACTTCAATCTCTCTGGTCACGCAATCACAGACATGAAGGTCGCTATCTTAAAACAAAAAAACTTCAAATCCAGACTCCAGCGAGAAACTGCTGAATTGGAATTCATTTGCAAATTGGATACTATTAATTTAGGCTTAAATAGAGACTGGGAGTGGCTAAGTCATTATGCAAGGTAGCCTGTTTCCTCTTGGTTTTCCCTACCCCCCCCCCCCCAGATGTTCTGGTTTAACTTGGATTTAAACTTGAAGAGTGGTCAGTTTGGATGAGCTATTACCAGCAGGAGAGTGAGTTTGTGTGTGTATGGGGGTGGGGGGATGTGAGAAAACCTGGATTTGTGCAGGAAATAGCCCAACTTGATTGTCATGCACATTGTGTAAAGAGTTGTCACTTTGGATGGGCTATCACCAGCAGGAGAGTGAATTTGTGTGGGGGGGTGGAGGGTGAGAAAACCTGGATTTATGCTGGAAATGGCCCACCTGATGATCACTTTAGATAAGCTATTACCAGCAGGACAGTGGGGTGGGAGGAGGTATTGTTTCATATTCTCTGTGTATATATAAAGCCTGCTGCAGTTTCCACGATATGCATCTGAGGAAGTGAGCTGTAGCTCACGAAAGCTTATGCTCTAATAAATTGGTTAGTCTCTAAGGTGCCACAAGTACTCCTTTTCTTTAATCTAAAGTTTGACACATCTCAATGTGGCTTAGTTACTGCCAATGTAAAACTCTCTGTCCTACCATTTCAGTGAACATGTGAGAGGCTGCTTGCTACAGAGAGAAACACATTGTTCTTAGGTTTCAGAGTAACAGCCGTGTTAGTCTGTATTCGCAAAAAGAAAAGGAGTACTTGTGGCACCTTAGAGACTAACCAATTTATTTGAGCATGAGCTTTCGGGAGCTACAGCTCACTTCATCGGATGCATTGTTCTTAATCTACCTAATTGTTAATTGCCACGGGGCAAAAGTGGATATCAATTCAAAGCTAACATTCTTGGTTTTGTAAGTTGTACCCATGTGAACATTAGGTATCTTTCCTTTGTATACCAAGTGTTAGTGCCTATTCATTTAAACTATGTGTCTTTCTCAAAATGCTTTCAGTTACATGTCTTAGCCACAGAGCTCACCCAATTTCCTCTCCTCAAGCCCATGAAGGCAGGAGAGGGGGATGTAGTAATCTTAATAGGGGCCAAGAGTTTTTCTTTTCCCTTCTGGCCCTTCTGGCTGGGCATTGTAGTATCTTGAAGTTGTTTAATAAAACACTGCAGCTTTGTTTTTTGTGTTCTAGTCACACAAACCCCACCACAAGTGAATCCCATTAGTACAGCCTCACAGGAATCTCAGGCTTCTGTACAGTATATCCAGATGGACTTGGGGCCTCTAACATTCAGTTCTTGTATTTTGCTCTCTAAAGGGAAACAAAATTTAAACCATCATTTAAAATTCCCCATAGCCCTAATAGGATAACTGGTGTTGTTTTCAAAAGCAAATAATCTTTAACAAGCAAATGAAACTTCCTCTAGATTAGATCTGTGTAAATGTGGTAAAAAAAAAATGTTCCCATGGCATTTTTACAAAGACTCACCACGTTTGGAGGTAATTTTGCAACTGTGAAAAATGTAGCAGTAGTCGTAGTTATAAATTGTATCAATTTATTTTGATTTCAGTCTAAAAGAAGCTCCTCTCCAAAGGGTGCCACTGAAACCCTTGACTTGCATTTTGAAATATAGTAACATAGGAATTCCACTCACAACACCAGACAAAAACTCAGCTCTCTTCCCTCCCTCCCTCCCACATATTGTTGCATCCAAATTAAGGGATCCATGTCGTTTAAAACCCCACTGCTCTTCCCCACCAGACAGCAATCTCCCCCTCTCCTCCAATGCCCACTCAAACAGATGGGCTTTGCAGCCTACTTGGAAGGTCAATAAACTGAGATTTGTTGGGGAGAGCCTTCCAAAGGAGAGTGGCCCTTTGGGGAAAAGCTCTGCCAGCAGCCCCTTGCCTTATACCCCTATAATAAATAATCATTGTTTTGGTGTACTGGATTTTTCATAGGGAAGGGGAAGAGAGCCTGGTGTGAGGTACAGATGATCTGTGTTCTTTGACTACTGGACACTGTAGAAACGTATTCATAATTTGTCTGTATCCTTCTGCCCACTCAATCCATGCCATCATAGAGCTCAGTCCTGCAAACGTGGACTTCCACTAATGCAATGAGAGTGAGTTTGTTCCCAGCCTAATTTATCAAAATTGGTTAAAGGAGAGGCAGTGTAGTCTAACAGACAGGGCACTGGATTGGTCATCAAGTGACTTCAGTGCCATTCCTGGCTCTCTCGCTGACCAGCCGTATGACTTTGGGCAAGTAACTTACCTCTCTGTTTCCTCTCCCACCCCTTGTCTATTTAGATTGTAAATTTGTTGGGGCAGGGATTGTCTGTGTTGCTGAACTCTGTGCCTGTACCATGCCTAGCACACTAAGGCCTAAATATCATTTGAGACTTCAGTAATCAGTTGTGGATTATCCAGTGGGCCTAAGGGGCCCATGCCCGGGGCTCCCGGAAAATGGGCACCTCAGCAGCCCAGAGTCCTGGCAGAAGCCGTGGGGTGGCCCAGCGCCCCAATGTTGGTTCCCGGCAGCAGCGCCCGGTGGGGGAAACTCCAGCACCCGGACTACGGTCCCTAGCAACAGAGTCAGGGCTAGAGGAGCTCTCACTCCCCACTGCGGGGACGTGGCTGGGGGGACAGAGTTTCTCCGGTCCTGGGGCTGCACTGGGAGGGAGAGGGGACAGAAATAAGGGAACAAGGGGTGGGGGGCAAGGGGCAGGGCTGCGTGGGAAGGGGTGGAATGGGGGCAGGGTTGTGGGTGGAAGGGCCATAGGTTCTGGCACAGGGGGGCCCCCAAACTTGATCTGGCCCAGAAGACCTTAATCTATCTCTGGGCTTAATACAAGTAGATAATAAATGAGAGGGAAATCTCCTGACCACCAGTGCTCGTAGGAAAAAGTGTGAAAAATTCCTACATTTGAAATCACAGAATTACTGTACTCATGTACTCTAGTTATTTGCTGGGCAACACATACAGCCAAATAGGTATCAAATAGGTTTGTAATGGGCCTGATCCTGAGAACTCCCACTGATATCAATGGGAGCTGTGGATGCTCAGCACCTTGTACGATCAAGCCTATTTAGAGAAGCCAGATTTGGGTCTGGTCCTGTGAGATGCTCAGTGGTTTCTGCCAGGTGTGGAGCACTCAGGGCTCCTACTGAAGATGATGAGGTCCCAGGGCCTCAGAATAATGTAATATCTGGCATTTAATGTGTAATTCTGCTTCTCCTTAAGTCAGTAGCAAACTCCCAGTGATTTCAATAGTGCAAGATCAGGCTGATAGATTTGCCAGATTTTTATGAGAAGGAATCTGTCTGCCACTACATTTTGTAACAGATTGGTGACCATATATAAAGGACTGGTAATTATAATATTTAATCTGTCTTAAGTAAGAACTGAGCAGCATCTCAGAATCACTTTCTTTGAGCTGAAGTCTGTGCAGTGTAGTCTCACCTACAGAACTATAGGAAGGGGATTAAAGAACACTGTAAATATTTACCACAAGTTTATCAGTGCTTAAACTTTGCAGCACTGTTGTTCCTTTGCTGAGCAGTAGCAGATTTTGTGGCCTAACTCATCAATTTCTCATCGGAAATCAGTGATGCAGAGTATGGATATTGTCTTAATTGTAATTTGTTTTATTTACATGGTATGCACCAGTCCTTGGACAGACGTGCTCAAACAGCATGGAGGGATTCCTTTCTTTTAGCAATCTCAGCTCAAATACCAATGCCTGGTTCCTAGGGTGCAATTCTGCCTCAAGAATCAGATAGTACTTAGACAGACTAACTCAGAGGAGAAACACTCCTTCTGCTTGTGTCCCCAAAGCTCTGGCATCACAAGACTAGCAACAATGAAGTACCTGAAAGACTGAATGAGGCTCATAAGCTAAGAAACAAAATTTGTAGAACTATGTTTAATTTGGGATTGGTCCTGCTTTTGAGCAGGGGGTTGGACTAGATGACCTCCTGAGGTCCCTTTCAACCCTGATATTCTGTGATTCTATGATTCTATGTTTAACGGCACCATTTGGTGACTATTGCCACACTGGTACTGTATTGCTCCAGTCACAGCAGCTCCCAAAATAATATAATATGGTATTGTGAAAGATAAATAGTTGCTGTCATATTGATGTATAACAAGTTACTTAGGTCAAAGATATACTATGGGGGAAATCCCCTGCTGTAGCTTCCTTGAGTGAACTGGAGTTACTAAGTGGTGTTTCATGAGATGTCACCAGGTCACAGAATCAGGTCTGCTGTGTGGTGGCTGATGTTATGACCGGGGAGCAAATGCCAGAAAGAAATCAGACTGTACCTCGACCTTCTGTGCAAAAGCAGAGGAGGGTAAAGAGCTTCCTCCAACCTTTGCCGACCATTCCATACAGACCAGCATTTCAGTCTGGTCTCTCTCCTAAGCACAGGAACTGATCCCTGCTAGCATCCTCGGAGGCACTAACTACCCCAATAGGATGAGGATGGCTGAGGAGACTGCAGGGCCGTGTCTGCCCTAACCAATGGAGCAGGGTGACTGTGGAGGGGAAAACATGCTGCACCCACCTGATACATGGTGCAGTAGACATGCTCATAGTGCTCCTCTAGGGATCTTAGGGTATGTCTACACTACGGAATAAGGTTGAATTTATAGAAGTCGGTTTTTTAGAAATCGGTTTTATATATTCGAGTGTGTGTGTCCCCACAGAAAATGCTCTAAGTGCATTAACTCGGCAGAGCGCTTCCACAGTACCGAGGCTAGAGTCGACTTCCGGAGCGTTGCACTGTGGGTAGCTATCTCACAGTTCCCGCAGTCTCCGCTGCCCAGTGGAATTCTGGGTTGAGATCCCAATGCCTGATGGGGCTAAAACATTGTTGCGGGTGGTTCTGGGTCCATATCGTCAGGCCCATGTTCCCTCCCTCCCTCTGTGAAAGCAAGGGCAGACAATCGTTTCGCGCCTTTTTTCCTGAGTTACCTGTGCAGACGCCATACCATGGCAAGCATGGAGCCCGCTCAGGTAACCGTCACTGTATGTCTCCTGGGTGCTGGCAGACGCGGTTTGGCATTGCTACACAGTAGCAGCAACCCATTGCCTTCTGGCAGCTGATGGTGCAAAAGGACTGGTAGCCGTCATCGTCGTGTCCGAGGTGTTCCTGGCCACGTCATCTGGGAGCGCCTGGGCAGACATGGGCGCAGGGACTAAATTTGGAGTGACTTGACCAGGTCATTCTCTTTAGTCCTGCACTCAGTCCTATTGAACCGTCTTATGGTGAACAGGCAGACGATACGGATTGCTAGCAATCCTATTGCACCATCTTCTGCCGAGCAGCCATGAGATGTGGATGGCATGCAGTCCTTCTGCACCGTCTGCTGCCAGCCAAAGATGTAAAAGATAGATGGAGTGGATCAAAACAAGAAATAGACCATATTTGTTTTGTACTCATTTGCCTCCTACCCCGTCTAGGGGACTCATTCCTCTAGGTCACACTGCAGTCACTCACAGGGAAGGTGCAGTGAGGTAAATCTAGCCATGTATCAATCAGAGGCCAGACTAACCTCCTTGTTCCAATAAGAACAATAACTTAGGTGCACCATTTCTTATTGGAACCCTCCGTGAAGTCCTGCCTGGAATACTCCTTGATGTGAAGCCACCCCCTTTGTTGATTTTAGCTCCCTGAAGCCAACCCTGTAAGCCATGTCGTCAGTCGCCCCTCCCTCCGTCAGAGCAATGGCAGACAATCGTTCCGCGCCTTTTTTCTGTGCGGACACCATACCAAGGCAGCATGGAGGCCGCTCAGCTCACTTTGGCAATTAGGAGCACATTAAACACCACACGCATTATCCAGCAGTATATGCAGCACCAGAACCTGGCAAAGCGATACCGGGCGAGGAGGCGACGTCAGCGCGGTCACATGAGTGATTAGGACATGGACACAGATTTCTCTGAAAGCATGGGCCCTGCCAATGCATGCATCATGGTGCTAATGGGGCAGGTTCATGCTGTGGAATGCAGATTCTGGGCTCAGGAAACAAGCACAGACTGGTGGGAACGCATAGTGTTGCAGGTCTGGGACGATTCCCAGCAGCTGCGAAACTTTCGGATGCGTAAGGGCACTTTCATGGAACTTTGTGACTTGCTTTCCCCTGCCCTGAAGCACATGAATACCAAGATGAGAGCAGCCCTCACAGTTGAGAAGCGAGTGGTGATAGCCCTATGGAAGCTTGCAACGCCAGACAGCTACCGGTCAGTTGGGAATCAATTTGGAGTGGGCAAATCTACTGTGGGGGCTGCTGTGATGCAAGTAGCCCACGCAATCAAAGATCTGCTGATATCAAGGGTAGTGACCCTGGGAAATGTGCAGGTCATAGTGCA
The DNA here is from genome assembly GCF_965140295.1 of Lepidochelys olivacea. NCBI lineage: Eukaryota > Metazoa > Chordata > Testudines > Cheloniidae > Lepidochelys > Lepidochelys olivacea. The sequence goes on from NC_140412.1 coordinate 214,176,886, forward strand.
CAGCTTTGCTGCAATGGGATTCCCTAACTGCGGTGGGGCCATAGACGGAACCCATAGTCCTATCTTGGCACCGGAGCACCAAGCCGCCGAGTACATAAACCGCAAGGGGTACTTTTCAATAGTGCTGCAAGCTCTGGTGGATCACAAGGGACGTTTCACCAACATCAATGTGGGATGGCTGGGAAAGGTACATGACGCTTGCATCTTCACGAACTCTGGTCTGTTTCAAAAGCTGCAGGAAGGGACTTTATTCCCGGACCAGAAAATAACAGTTGGGGATGTTGAAATGCCTATATGTATCCTTGGGGACCCAGCCTACCCCTGAATGCCATGGCTCATGAAGTCGTACATAGGTAGCCTGGACAGTAGTCAGGAGCTGTTCAACTACAGGCTGAGCAAGTGCAGAATGGTGGTAGAATGTGCTTTTGGACGTTTAAAGGCACGCTGGCGCAGTTTACTGACTCGCTTAGACCTCAGCGAAACCAATATTCCCACTGTTATTACTGCTTGCTGTGTGCTCCACAATATCTGTGAGAGTAAGGGGGAGATGTTGATGGTGGGGTGGGAGGTTGAGGCAAATTGCCTGGCTGCTGGTTACGCGCAGCCCGACACCAGGGCGGTTAGAAGAGCACAGGAGGGTGCGGTACGCATCAGAGAAGCTTTAAAAACCAGTTTCATGACTGGCCAGGCTACGGTGTGAAAGTTCTGTTTGTTTCTCCTTGATGAAACCCCCCCTACTCTACTTCCCTGTAGAAGTTCACAGGTTCACTCTACTTCCCTGTAAGCTAACCACCCTCCCCTCCTCCCTTCGATCACCTCTTGCAGAGGCAATAAAGTCATTGTTGCTTCACATTCATGCATTCTTTATTCATTCATCACACAAATAGGGGGATGACTACCAAGGTAGCCCAGGAGGGGTGGTGGAGGAGGGAAGGAAAATGCCACACAGCACTTTAAAAGTTTACAACTTTAAAATTTATTGAATGACAGTCTTCTTTTTTTGGGGCAATCCTCTGTGGCGGAGTGGCTGGTTGGCTGGTGGCCCCCCCACCGTGTTCTTGGGCTTCTGGGTGTGGAGGCTATGGAACTTGGGGAGGAGAGCAGTTGGTTACACAGGGGCTGTAGTGGCAGTCTGTGCTCCAGCTGCCTTTGCTGCAGCTCAACCATACACTGGAGCATACTGGTTTGGTCCTCCAGCAGCCTCAGCATTGAATCCTGCCTCTCATCACGCTGCCGCCACATTTGAGCTTCAGCCCTCTCTTCAGCCCGCCACTTACTCTCTTCAGCCCGCCACCTCTCCTCCCAGTCATTCTGTGCTTTCCTGCACTCTGACATTATTTGCCTCCATGCATTCGTCTGTGCTCTGTCAGTGCGGGAGGACAGCATGAGCTCGGAGAACATTTCATCTCGATTGCGTTTTTTTTTCTTTCTAATCTTCACTAGCTTCTGGGAAGGAGAAGATCCTGTGATCATTGAAACACATGCAGCTGGTGGAGAAAAAAAAGGGACAGCGGTATTTAAAAAGACACATTTTATAAAACAGTGGCTACACTCTTTCAGGTGTACTCTTTCTAACACACTTGCTGTTAACATTACATACATAGCACATGTGCTTTTGTTACAAGGTCGCATTTTGCCTCCCCCCACCACGTGGCTACCCCCTCAACCCTTCCCCCCCCTCCCTGTGGCTAACAGCGGGGAACATTTCTGTTTAGCCACAGGCAAACAGCCCAGCAGGAACGGGCTCCTCTGAGTGTACCCTGAAGAAAAGCACTCTATTTCAACCAGGTGACCATGAATTTTATCTCACTCTCCTGAGGATAACACAGAGAGATAAAGAACGGATGTTGTTTGAACGCCAGCAAACATACACTGCAATGCTTTGTTGTACAATGATTCCCGAGTACGTGTTACTGGCCTGGAGTGGTAAAGTGTCCTACCATGAAGGACGCAATAAGGCTGCCCTCCCCAGAAACCTTTTGCAAAGGCTTTGGGAGTACATCCAGGAGAGCCGCGAATGCCAGGGCAAAGTAATCCTTTCACATGCTTGCTTTTAAACTATGTATGGTATTTTAAAAGGTACACTCACCGGAGGTCCCTTCTCCGCCTGCTAGGTCCAGGAAGCAGCCTTGGGTGGGTTCAGGGGGTACTGGCTCCAGGTCCAGGGTGAGAAACAGTTCCTGGCTGTTGGGAAAATCGGTTTCTCCGCTTGCTTGCTGTGAGCTATCTACAACCTCCTCCTCCTCCTCATCATCTTCTTCGTCCCCAAAACCTGCTTCCGTGTTGCCTCCATCTCCATTGAAGGAGTCAAACAACATGGCTGGGGTAGTGGTGGCTGAACCCCCTAAAATGGCATGCAGCTCATCATAGAAGCGGCATGTTTGGGGCTCTGACCCGGAGCGGCCGTTCGCCTCTCTGGTTTTCTGGTAGGCTTGCCTCAGCTCCTTAAGTTTCACGCGGCACTGCTTCGGGTCCCTGTTATGGCCTCTGTCCTTCATGCCCTGGGAGATTTTGACAAAGGTTTTGGCATTTCAAAAACTGGAACGGAGTTCTAAGAGCACGGATTCCTCTCCCCAAACAGCGATCAGATCCCGTACCTCCTGTTTGGTCCATGCTGGAGCTCTTTTGCGATTCTGGGACTCTATCATGGTCACCTCTGCTGATGAACTCTGCATGGTCACCTGCAGCTTGCCACGCTGGCCAAACAGGAAATGAGATTCAAAAGTTTGCGGTTCTTTTCCTGTCTACCTGGCCAGTGCATCTGAGTTGAGAGTGCTGTCCAGAGCGGTCACAATGGAGCACTCTGGGATAGCTCTCGGAGGCCAATACCGTCGAATTGTGTCCACAGTACCCCAAATTTGAGCCGGCAAGGCCGATTTAAGCGCTAATCCACTTGTCAGGGGTGGAGTAAGGAAATCGATTTTAAGAGCCCTTTAAGTCGAAATAAAGGGCTTCATCGTGTGGACGGGTGCAGGTTTACATCGATTTAATGCTGCTAAATTCGACCTAAAGTCCTAGTATAGACCAGGGCTTAGTGAGTTGTTATGCTTCCCTTTGGCACAATTCTTCTCAGAACTTCTCCTTGGGTGGTGTGCTTTCCCACTCACCCAAACACAGGTCAGTAGCCATCTGCACAATCTGGGGTAAAATGTACATGTGTTTAGCTTGCAGACTGATGCTTGTTTCAAAAATAATGCAGTTAACGTCCTACCCATTCCTCACATTTGTTTCAACAATTTATCTGAAAGTATCTGAAATGCTTCATCCATGATCCCTTTTGTCTGAACACATTTGGGCCCAAACCCACAGACCTTTACTCATGTGAATATTCCTTGTCCATGCAAGTATTCCCACTGAACACAAGGTGTTTCTGCAGGCGTAAAGCTTCGATAGTTAAAACTTTGCAGGATGGATGATTTTTTATTAATGCCTCCTGACCAGAATGATGATAAAAAGTTTATCTTTTGTTTGCTGGCTAAATCCCACCTCCTCTGTCAAATGTACTGTTTTTCATCCTTTACACAATTGATCCCAGTAGCCACTGCTAGTACTCATGTCCTCAAGTCTTTTTTGGCTCGTGATATTAAAGATCAACAGCACTGGGTCAACACTTAAAGGAAGAGTCATTATTTATTATCCTGTTTAGTCAAAGGTTCCAAATTGCAATGCAATGACAGCTGTGAGGATATCCAAATGCTATTTTCTCTCCTTTTGTTTAGTTGAGGACATTTATTTAGGTTGTCTTGAAACTACAGGTTTAGTGTTGCAACACTTTGCTACAAAACTGGTTGTTTAATAAAAAGAAAATTATTTAAGATTTTCCCTGGAGATTCTTTTCTTAGCATCTGACTTGAGAAAGTCTGGTTATAAAATGCTTATATGAAAGGAGAAGTTAGCCTGTTTGAAAAGAGAACTGGAGAGCAGGTTACATGTTATAACGATCACTTCTGCCTGAAAAGTGCCGGTCCACTTTCACTAGTTTTAGCCTTCAGCGGCTGAAGCAGCAACCATAAGTTCATGATTCACTTGCTTTTTAGGGAGTTGCACAATGTAGATAATCAAAGAAATGAGCGTATGTCTTGTATTAGCTGGTAAAAAGAGAAGGACTTGCATCTACCCCTCCCCCTACCTCCCTCATGTTGCAGTGCTAATGCTGACTGTGGACAGAGCAAATATTTCCTTGTAAAATGAGACAATACAGGAAGTGTTCAAAAGAATAAATTCATTGGCTTACTGTAATGTCCATCACTGGAAATGTTTAAATCATAATTGGATGTTTTTCTGAAATTTTCAAACAGGAATTAATTCAGCAAACTCCTATGGCCTGCGTTATACAGGAGGTCAGACAAGATGATCACGTTGGTCCTTTCTGTCCTTATAATGCATAGCTATGTAGAATAGTGTGAGAGAGGGGGAGAAATCCTGTTAAAGCTGGCATCATAGTTTTTACTGTAGGTCTCCAGTAGCAAATCAATGACATTATTGTATTCTGTTTTGTGTACTGGTGTGGAAAATTGAAAGGAAGAAAAGAAGAAATGTTAATTATTTCATGGACAAGAACATGCACATTTTTTGAAAGAGGAGGATGGGCTGCATAGTATCTTACCCATGCATGACAAAAATGTTCTAGAATACAACACTGCAATTTAAAGTATCCTAGGTTAACCCTACTTACACGGGATGGCTTTTTTGTCCTCCTTTAGTGGTTGCACCACAGATGTTTGAGTTGCTGGCTTTGAGCTAACAGCTGAATCTTTTAGCTCAATCAGCAGAGGTTCATGCTTTCATATCTGGAAATCCCAGGTCCAAATCCTCCTGCCAATGGCCCATCCAGGGGTGTTGCATTAAACTAGCCTGTTTACATCCTAGCAGGGGTTTGGTGACAGCCTACAGACAGGTTTATCCAGCACAGGTTAGCAGTAACCAAAAATCTTTATTGTGACTGTTTTGGTGGCTTATATAACATGAGTTAATGATCTCTATTTAATTCTTGATCAGCAGGTGTCAGCACATATTGACCATCAGCACTTTTGCTGGTAGTCTCAGGAGAAAGGCTAAGGACCGAATGGCTGGGGAGTCACAGAGAATCTGTAATAGTGTTCCTGATTAAAAAATGCGATACAGGCTAGGGAACATGCACTTCCTGTGCTTATTATACCTCTTCTGTGAAAGGAGGGGATTTGGTGCTGTCAATATAGCTTCTTTCACGTTGATTTAGATTAGAAGAGTGTGTGGCACCCTCTAAAAATAAAAAACCCAGGTGAGCAGTCTACAGTGTCACCGCTCAAACTTTTCATGTGGATTATTGGAACGTGAAATTAATTTTCCAGGCACCTGTATTTATTTTACAGCAAATCAGCATCATTAGGAAGCTGCTTCTAGACGGTACAGGAAAGAACAACGGAACAATCTATTGACAATATCTGAGGAACTGACAGCAGCATCTGGGGACTGCATGTTTGGAAAGCCGCTTTGCACATGGCCAGTAAAGTTTCCAAGGTGTGAGGTTTTATTTCAGGAACAGAGACTATCTGATTAAAATCAAGTGTAACCCTTGAGGAGGAGTGGTGTTTTTGTGGCCTTGGCTGCCAGAGTGGGCTCCTTTACAGCATAGCTGCTACTGCTGGGTCCTGTAGCTATACATCTCGAAGCAGCTTTTTTCGGTGAGCCTGATGACTTCCTACAATTAATTCACCCTTTAAAAAAAAATTCCCCTCAGTCTTTTTTTTCCCTTTTCTTCTGCCCCCTCCCCCCCCCTTTTGAAAAACCTGAGCAACAATACCATCTTCAAAAGAGTGGCTTCATTTGCACCACAGTTGAATTACAGGCAGAACTCTGATTACTTGGCATCTGAAAGAACATGATTGTGGCAAATTAGGTTGCTAACATAATTTAGGACTAGGTCAGCAATTCATTTTTAAGATATAAATTGTTCCTGTATAATGACCCCAGTTGTGTTAGCAATTTTACAACCCAGAACCTTCAGTGCTAAAAGCATGACCCTTTACTGCTAGCGCTAAAGGAGTAATTCCTTTACCTGGTACCTGTAGTCGACTCTTACAATCCCCCACACCCCACCAACCCAATGTGGACTATTCACTTGAAAGGTATAAAGATCCAAGTTTCCTACTGTGGGTTACATCTGTGTAAAGAGAGGCTGGGCCTTAATCCTTTGGAATGTTTCCCATTATATAATGCTCTCTTTCACACTTGTGCTGATTTTAAAAAACATAGTGGAAGCAAGATGTATGTTACTGATCTAACACTCAGAAGGTGGTTGGCTGAATAAATGAAGCTGTCAAAGATAGTTTATGAAAGCTAATTAAAGATTATTCAGTGCAGAGTGAAGTAGGATGAATAAAAAACACTACTGCAATAGGGTTTGCTTCTGCTACTATTAAAATTCAGTGTCAAAACTCACGCTGTTTTTCAATGGGACTAGGATGAACTTTCTTGGGCCTGATTTGGCTCACATTGAAGATCATGGAAGTGGAGGTGGTTGAAATGTTTTAATCAAAAATAGCTTTTTTGGTTAAAAATATTTTGTTTTGCTGGCGGGAAAAACCTCTACTCTCTTGAACTAAAAAAAGGGGGGGATTTTTTTTCCCACTGAAACAAAATTGTTTATTGAAAAATAATTTTAAAAAATCATGAAACATTTCAAATGAAATAAAGAATACATTTCTTTCAACATTTTTCACAAAATATACTTACCGTTTTTTCACCAGTCAGCTCTACATGGGAATTTTGCCATTGACTTAATAGGAAAAAAATAAGTCCCCTTCTCTGGTCTTGCACAGAAAGGCAAGATTCTCTCCTCCTCCACAGTTCTGCTCAACCCAGGGTGCAGAATGTCAGGGAACTGATCCTAACTCCCTATTTCTGAGGGTCAGTCCCAGCTACAACAGCAGTAGGCCTTGTCTATATTAACAGGGTTTTGCTGACATAGGTAAATTAATGTAGTTAAACTGGTAAAACCTTCCTAATGTGGATGCAGTTATAGTATAAAAGTGCTTACTTATGCCAGTATATTTTATGCTGGTTCAGGGAACTGGCATCAGATATGGTGGTATAATTACAGTTGTACTGGCATAACTACATCTACACTAGAGCTTTTACCGGCTTAGCTATGTCAGTTATCCTTAAGTAACTGCACCACTGACATATGGCCCTTAATGAACCCCATGCCAATGGAGGATTTGTGGAGTGGAACTCCATCACATTTCCTTCTCACTCCTACCGTTTCCCCACCCTACTCCCAACAAGCCTACTATGCCGAGAGTGGGATGGGAATGAAGAGCCACAGAGTGGGATATAGCTCAGCATTGCCCAGCAGAGTGTTCCCTACACCAGTGAATTTTCTGCTGGTCATTTGCAGCCATATTATGTCCCCATGTTGCCACATGAATAATGTAAAGGGATTATAAATTCACCAGAGAATATGACCCAAAATGTTTTACTATTGGATAGATTCCATGAGGTGAACTTTCTGTTCTACCACTAATTAATACACACAATTTTGTGTTCTTCAAACTTTTCTGCTCTCTTTTCTCCTCCACCTCCCCAGCCCTGTGCTTCTCTTCAGGAAATCTGGTCTTGTTTATTTTTACATTATTATCTAACAGGCATTAATTATAGCTCCGCATCACTTGGTATATCTTTAGGGAGCGCCTGCAAGTTGTAGAAGCCAGCAGCAAGATGAAAAACACAAGTTCTCTTCAAAGAAAGCAGCCATTTCACTTTATGACCTCTACATATCTGATGGGGGGGCTATATTATTTAATTAGTTATTTATTTAATTTGTTTTTACAGCTTGGCATTAGAAGGACCCGTTCAAAGAACAAACATTTAAATGTCCCCACAGTCATTCTGGAGTTAGTTTAAAGGACAGTTAGAACACTAACATTCAGTAGAAAAGCTGAAAGTATTTAACAGTAAAGGCTTCTTTGCCAAAATGAATTTTCAATCAAATAAATATCTACTTATCTTACCTGTAGTTGCTGATGAAAAACTGGTATTGTAAGACTAAATGAGAAGATCACTGAATAAGTGTTTGGACTTGGAGAGTCAACATGACAGCACTTAAAAAAGAGATTGGAAACAGGAAAAGAAAACAATCAATACATCCAAGTAATCTTCCTGAAATTTGTGGAAAGTGGTGAACAAAAAGAAAACCCTGTCTATATTCAGTATTTTATTCAGATGTGTACAGCTTCAGCTCCTGTACTGGAGAATCTAGGCTCACCTGAGTGTGATGCTCAATCACAGATACTAAGATGTCCCTCAGTATCAGAGATCCATATCTAGCCTGATTTCTAAGGGCTTGTCTATACAGCGACAATCAGGGGAAAATTCGTCCAAATTAATTGTTAAAGTGGATTAGTTAAACTGCATTAAATCTCTGCATGGATGCACTCATTCAGAATTAAAGTGGCCTTACCTTGGTTTAGATAAACTGAAGTAAGGCCACTTTACTTCTGAATAAGAGCATCCACACAGGGGTTTAATACAGTTTAATGAGCCGCTGATGGTATGGTTGGTGTGGGGATGAGAGCTGAGGATGCGTTGTTCTAAGTCAGCCATAAAAATGTTGGCATACTGTGGGGCCATATGGGTACCCATATCCCGAACCTGAAGCAAATACTAACCAGCAACTACACACCACAGAAACACTAACCCAGGAACCAATCCCTGTAACAAACCCCACTGACTTCTCTGTCCCCATATCTACTCTAGCGACATCATCAAAGGACCAAACCACACCAACTGCACCATCAGAGTCTCATTCACCTGCACATCTACTAATGTGATATGTGCCAGCATTACCCCTCTGCCATGTACAGTTTCTATGTGAAAGGCTAAATGGTCATAAATCAGACATCAGGAATAGTAACATACAAAAGCCAGTTGGAGAACACTTCAATCTTCCTGGGCACTCAATAACAGATTTAAAAATAGCCATTCTTCAACAAAACAACTTCAAAAACAGACTTCAAAGAGAAACTGCTGAGCTACAATTCATTTGCAAACTTAACACCATCAATTTGGTCTTGAATAGGGACTGGGAGTGGTTGGCTCAAAGCAATTTCCCCTCTCTTGATATTGACACCACCTCATCAATTATCGGGAGTGGACCACATCCACCATGACTAAATTGGCCTTCAACATTGGTTCTCCACTTGTAAGGTAACTCCCTTCTCTTCATGTGCCAATATATATTTATGCCTGTATCTGTAATTTGCACTCCATGCATCTGAAGAAGTCAGTTTTTTATCCACAAAAGCTTTTGCTCAAATAAATCTGTTAGTCTTTAAGGTGCCACCGGACTCCTTGTTGCTTTTGTGTCTATTCAGAATCATGTCTGCTCTACAGTGATAATCAGTTACACCTGACAACATTTGAATTGTACAGTTGTCACTGAAGGCATAATCTGAAGCCAGTGGGTTTGCACAGATATACATGAGGGCATACACTGGCCTGCAGAATCTTTATTACTAGTGATGATACATGAGAAATAACCTTTTTATTCTCATATCTTATCTGATTGGCTTTGCAGAGCTCCTAGCTAAACCCCCAAACTCCCCACTGCTTCCACCCTTTTTATATTGCTTGTAACGTGAGCATAGTTGATCTGGAGTCACTGAATGACAATAAACATGGAACCCACTGTGATGCCAATTTTACAATCACTTCTCAGGGTAGAACTGCACTTTAAGGAATAATGATTTATGGAGAGGGTATTGCCTCTCAATTCATGACCAGTAGAAGGAGTTGAGGGCCCCATGTGAACCTCATTGCTCTTAATCCAGATTTTCATTAATGGCTAGGAAATACCCAGTCCAGAGGTAATTATTGCTATTATAAAAAATATAATTAGTGAAGAAAAAATTATAAATGTTTACTATTACAGTGCTGGAAAACTAGAGGTTAAATCACACAGTTTCTATGCTTTGGTTTATTGAAAACTATTCAAATTATAAACTTGTCACTTTACATTTCAGAGTTTCCTGGTTCAGCTTGTAGGTCAGGGGGCTCTATAGGGAAGTGGAAGATCTGGGCCTACCAGCAGACAGACACATCACCTAGCATAAGGTGTGGGTGAGTTGTGTCTTTCTGTTTGAGGAAGCAGCCTGCTTGTCTCTCTCTATTTTGGGATTCTTGTGTGTTATCGACCTGAACCCTAACAAATAAAAGCAATGTTATGTTGCAACCTTCTGGCAAAAGTATTTGTTTTTATCTAATGATGTGTTGTGATGGACACAACACATACCGATCTTTTCCTTGAAGCTAAAGACTGATACAATAACCAATGGAAAAGTAGAACAGCCTGATGGCTCCAGTTCAGAAAAGAATTCAAGCATATGCGTAACTTTCAGCGTGTACTTCAGTCCCATTGACACCAACACAGGCCGATGAGCTTTGGTGAGTAGGGAAGGACTGCTAAATCAGAGCCTATAAATGTGCCATTAAACTGATAATCTAGACCAAGACTAATAAACATAGAAGATTCATGTTAAAATATCATTGTTCTCTCAGTAAGCCAGAAGCACAAGAGTTCATCCTTAGTTTCTTCTTAGTGGTACTTATAAATCTTGGAAAAATTTACAAGACTCACTTTCCAACATTAACAGACATAGTTCCCCTTTGTCTCAGGTTATGAGTGTCTCATATAAACTTTTAAGCCTTGTGGGTGGGATGCTGGTAACTGCTGCTTCATGGAAAAACATTTTACAATATATGGTACTATTGTTGCTTTGTGTTATGTATTAAACCATTTTATCCACTCAGCCATAGAAATACAGATTTTTCAAGTCTATGTTCTACTGCTTCAGACCTTTCCCCCTGCTCCTTTGAGCTCTCTTGAATCATTCAGAAGTTGGAAAAGCAGCTTAATGAACAAAATACCATTTTGAACTTGCTTTCATTTCACAGGATTAGAACTGAACATTTTTTACTTTGTTCTCAAAATATTTTTTCTAAAAAATTTGAACCCTCAAAATTTTAATTTCCCCTTCTTTTTGCTCACTCTTGCTTTTCTTTTTTTTTTTAAAGGAAATGTTTTTCTGCCTAAAAATTGCAACCATCGTTATTCAGAATTTTTCTTCAGTGTTTCTCTCTATGCTGCCCCGGCCCTCCACTATTTGGGGGATTCCATTTCCCTCCACCCACAGCTGTTTGGAACATTCCATATCCTTCTTTCCATAGCTAATCATCATCTAAAGAGTCTCCTCTTCAACTGTTCTGGACCTCTCTGATCAACTCTGGCTACTCTGCACTTTTTTCATTCCTCCTTCCCAGACACTGTGGGCTTTTGTAATGTGAAAACTGCACCCACTACAGGCCCATTCAGATGTTCTTTTCAAGTGTTTAGGGCTTTTCTGATCTTCATCTCTCAAAAACTATAATGTAAGGTGAAATCTCAGTTTCTTCAGGCTTCCTCTGCCCTCCTGCAGTAAAATCCTCTTCCAGGGAGGAAGAGGCTGGCTGCCTCTGACTGCCCTTGAACTCTTTAATCTTCTTCCATAACTGTAACATTTCCCTATTCCTGGATCTATTCCTGGATGTATACAATCTCCCCTTAACTGCTATGGGCCATTCCAATTTTAAGCACCTCAGTCTACCTCCTTCCCCTCTAGCCACTCCTGGCAGCCAAACCAAGTTTACTGAGCCTCACTAGGTATATTTAATTGTTAAACAGCTATACAGTCCAGCAATAAATGGGATATCCATGCCAGAAGATCTACAAACAGGATTTACTTGGCTCTTGCAGCAATGAGGTAAGAGGATTAAATGAGTTTGTGGTCACACATAATCAGACCACCATCAGAGACATAAAAGAATGCTTGGCCCATTGTACTAAGGAAAATATTTAGATAGCTCACATTAAGAGAAACATCTCTGGACATTTATAAAAACTGCAGTTTCTGAGTTTTGTTCCTGGAGGTTAACATCTCACTGCCTGTGAGATGATAAATTAAATGTCATTGCAAACCAGCGGGAGAAATCTGTGGGTTGTGTTCTATAGGAGGTTAGACTAGATGATCCTAATATTCTCTTTTGGCCTTAAAATGTATGAATCTATGAATTTCCATACAGCTTTAAAAACTGATTTACCAATAAGCAGAACTTTACTACTTAAGGGCTTCTTATTGAAGTCAGTGTGAGAGGTGAGTTCTCAGCACCTCTCCCAACCAGGCAAAATGATCAATATAATTTCATTTTTGATTTTGAAAGCTTCCTTAAATCAAGATGGAAAGTGCTTTGCATTATTTGACACTGATCTGATAATGGCACTGTCATATGTCATTTTTCAGCAAGAAGCTATAGTCATAATATCAGTGAAGGGCTCTAACTACAACTTTAAGAACTTGAGTCAAAGTCAATGAATTCAGTGGAAAGACTCCCCTTACCTTCACCTATTTAACTTTGACTTTAACTGCTTTCTTCACGCAAGAATCTTTGTTGCGGAATGTTATTAACATAATTTAGATAAACCCATGACATCCTGTCTGGAAGCAATGGCTCTTTCTCAATTTTCAAGTGGAGAAAAGTATATCAAGGTTTCAGTTTCCATCTTGTAAACAAAGCAGTCTCAAAACTTTTTTTTTTAGCAAAAGTCATTATCACCTTCAGCTCTACTGCCTGCTGATCAAACATTATGAAAGATGCATCACATGCTGAGCTGAAGGCAACTGTGTTTATTGGATGTCCAGGTCAATTATAGCACAGTGATCAGCTGAATCTATAACGAAAGGCAGCTATTGTTAGACCAACTTAACCAAAGTAAATATCTATTTTTAATATGTAAAATTACTGATTTATCACCCCCTAAAACCATGTATAAATAACTGCCTTTGCAAAATAGTTCATTTTAGCATTTGACAGCAATCCACAATGGGGAGAAAGAGTCCTGGAAAAAGTTGCAGAGGATTTCATTCTGCTATAATGTTGAGGGATTGATTGCTTTCTATGGAGTATTCCAATATAGTCCATTTGTGTGTATTGTTACAATGCTTTTTTCATTCTTTGGAGTATACTGCAGGAAAGGGAATTTCTCAGCAATACGTGCTGTTCCAACTTCACAATCTCTTCCCGCTCCCTGACCCCCGGCCCCCAGCATTCTTTGTTTGCTCTGGTGGGCCTGGATGCCATCAGGAAGAACTCCATAGTCTGGTTTCATGGTCCACATGTAATTTGGTGTAATTTGGGAATGACTCTTTAAACTCAAAATAAATATTGAAATTCCAAAATATTAATTTAATTTGGCAGCATGGTTCTCTTCACCCCTGGCAATACCCATTTGACAGGCATTTAAAAATTGCAGTAATTTTAAAAGTACAGTTATTTGAAAAAACTGCTGGAATTGCAGTTCCTTCAAAAATCAAGGCTAGGCTGTTAAATTGGTCTTAAATTTGAGAATATCCTAGTCCAGGTTTGATTTTGAATGACTAGTAGAAGGGGTCAAAAGGTAGGTCACAAATAATTTCACATAAATGTGAGTTCCCTATATGTGATCCCCTGTTGTTTGTAGTCAACTGCTGGTCTGTTCATAAAAAGTCAGCAAAACCTGAAAGTTGTGAGTTTTATCACAAATGACTACCCAGCTAAACCACATGCTATAGTTCATTGCTTGTTAGTCACTTGTCATTGTTTGTTAATTAGTCATTCTCCTGTTTAAAACAGTTGGCCAGTCAGGAAACAGAACCAACACCATGTGATGTAGGTGACCACTGTGAATAGGGACACAAGAACACAAAAGTCAATCGCAGCCTTATCATTAACTTCCAAGGGAGGAGAATCAAGGTCACTAAACTGTTTGCAAACAACCCGCAGGTTGAAGTTTGATACAGTTGCAAAATACTTAAATAGAGCAACCACGTTCATAGAAATCCAGATCAGTTTTTGAACAATTCACAATCTAAAGAAACCACAAAGTTTGCTGAGTAAGTTGTTCATAATAAATAACGTGCCCAACTCTGCTCAGGAACATAAAATGGAAAATCCTAGCCTGTGGCTACATAACTGTAATCAGATGCCTCATTTTGGCAATAATGCCTATAATCTGTCTTTCCATATCACAGATTTCTTGAAGAAAAAATGGGGCTACACAAGCCAGGCAATCTGAAGTTACTTAGAGGCCAAAAATATGAGATTAGAGTAGACTTCACACATATGGGGAAAAGAGCTCATTGTTAGCAGCAGTCATATTTAGTTTAAGGAAGGGCAAAGGCCACTGCAGTTGGCTTGTGTCTTGTCCTGCCTTGGGGAAAACTCATCTAGCTCTTTGCATTGTAAATTTTGATCTTATCAGTTTGAAAAGTACAACTCTAGAAAAAGTGCTTATGCCTGCTGAAATATTTCCAAATAAATTAATTTGTCCTAGGTGATGGACACAGAGTCAAACCCACCAAATCTAGGCACTCCTTTCACCTTAGGTGCAGGTCACAAAACGGGTGCTTGCTCACATCTCTGGGAAACAGAAAACAAAAAGTTTCCCTTTAGAAGATTAGAAACTAAACTGCCTTGCTCTGTTCAGAGTAAATTTAAACTGTACTAGGAGCAAGGAGGAAAAAAAATACGTACCAGTTAGTTCTAGTCTTGGAATGCTTTCATTGTATGCTCAGGGAGGAAGCCAAACCAAATATTTACATTAATCCTTTTGGGAGCAGCAGAAGAAAGTAAAAGATTGATCCTGCAAACTCTTACTAACATAAGTAGTCTTGGTGCATGTGACCAGCTCCACTGACTTAATAGAACTGCTTGTGTAAGAGGTTGCAAGATCTTGCCCTTAATAGTCAATGAAAGCAGATCATTAAAGGTTAGAATGAATGATGCAGGAGCTCAAACTATGAGGTGTTGAGTATCTCTGGTAACTTGCTGAGCAATGGTGAACTTTGGTGAATCCCCCACGATTTCAAGTGTAAGCGCTTTGGAACAGAGACTCTCTCTTACACTATATCTAAACTACACACCACCTGAGACTGGGAGTAGGACTCTCTCGTCCTGACTGAGCCCTCAGAAGCCTTTATTATGCCCAGGTGTTCCTTAACTAATTAATGGCTCCCTAGCCACTGAGGTAATTAACTACTCTCAGTGGATCTGAATTTGCTCATTTTCCTTAGCGGAGTCTGGTCGCTGAGCCCCCACAAATGGTCAGCCCCCATAACAAGAGTCACACCCAACTGATCCTTTTCTAACTCCTTCCTCACTTAAATGAATTGTCCATAAATGTTAAAATATCAAATGATAGGGACCAGCCCCCGCCCCAGATATAGGAATCTGTGTGACATCTTACATAACATGTCATATTTCTACTGATTTCTCCTCCCAGATATTGGGTTTTTTCCTAGGGTGTCCGTTGCCATCGTATCTAAGCACTAAGATGCATATTGTGCCAGACCAGCCACTGCACATCTTTATTTTGTACTTTCTTTTCTCCATCCATCTTGCCCCAGTCTTGTACTCCAGGTAGTGTCTTGTCCTTGAAACCCTAACACGGGCACATAGCTTTACTGAATGTGCGCTTAGTGGGACTACTCCCATGAGCAGAGTTCCTCATATGCATGTGTTACAGACCTGGCTGAGTCCCCCTACCTGATGATCACCAGTCTGTTGTAAATGGACCCAACCTTTGGATCCCACGTGCTTCCAAGCCAGCTTGGTCTGGGCAGATTCTAGTCACTGTTTCTAGCTCTGGGCAGCTAAGGGTACGTCTACACAGCAATTGAACATCCGCAGCTGGCCCGACTCAGCTGACTCGGGCTTGCAGTACACGGGCTGCCAGCCTGTAAAATTGCTGCATAGACATTTGGGCTTGGGCTGGAGCCTAAAGGCTGGGACCTCATAATGGGGCTGGTCCAGCCTAAGGCCAAATGTCTACACAGCAATTTTTAGCCCTGCCGCCTGAGCCCAAGTCAGCTGATCTGGGTCAGTTGCAGCTGTGCTATGGATCTTTTATTCCTGCATAGAGGTACCCATAATACACTCCTGGGTGCAAACTCCTTGTCTAGCACCTTTCCTAGGGATGTGGGACTCTGCAATCCAACTGCCCTTTGCTCTGAAACCCGTGCCGAGACCCCACAACCTCCCCACTTGCCTATGTGCACTGGTTTATAGTTTAACTCTTTGCTGACCACATGGCAGATAAAAAGGAGGAACACAGGATTTGCACAGGAGTTTCTTAACCACAATAAATGTTACCCTGAAAACATACCAGAATCACAGATCTTTGGGCAAAACAACAAAAGTCTTATGCTGTCTCCCCAAGTCTATGCTCATCCTTGAGAATCCTAGGCCAGTTGGTGTGTCAGGTAGCTAGGTCCCTCCTTCAGTTCTTCTGTATCAGGCCATGGTTACCTAGCAAGAGCGAGGGAGAGTTCTGGTCAAGTGACTAGCTGGGTAGTCCCAGGCTTCTTGGAGTCCAGACTGGGAAAACTAGTTCTCTTCAGCCTGGCTCTTCTCTTTAGAAAAACTGTTCTAGGAGTGGGCCCCCTTGACTGAAAGATAAGCACAGTGATGGCTCTTCTGTCAGTCCTTCAGGTTGTTACTAGGCATTACGATAAACTGGTCTTGGTCTGTCCTTTACATCTCTAAGCAGTTACAGCTACATTCTCAATGTGTAGGTCAAATTCTTCAAAACAGTGGTTACAATGTCAATTGAAGATCACAGTTTGGTACAGACATGTACATACACATACCAGTCCATCACAGCATGTATCCAGGATTGGGTCGTTCATTTGTAAGCTTCTTGGGGTAGCGAGCATGTCTCAGTTACTCTGTGTAAAGCCCATGTTAGTAGATTTGCAATGCCTATAGTCCCCCCTGGTAGATTCTGGCCCCCAAGAAGGCTTTGCATTTGTGTCCCAGCATATTATTTTGCCTCTGTTTTGGGCTTCATTTAATATTTGCTATCTGAAATGATGACAAGCAGCAAGAACAAACTCAACAAAAACAATAGTCTCACTTACTGGGTTGTTCAAGGGATCTTATAGTGTTATGTCACTTTTCACAAGATGGGGGTAAAAATACAGGTGCTAATGTCATCTTGATCTTTCAAAAAACAGGGAGAAGTGAAGGAAATAAATTACCCCCCTGCAACTGTTTATTTTTAAAGTACTTTACAGTTTGTGTAAGGTTTGCTTTCTTATGTGTATGCTCCATGGCTAGCTGGTTCCTATCACTTCATGCAGGGGATGCACAATTCAGTCTTTTGTGTTGTGAAAGTAGAATGAATTATATTGAAATTATAATTCATTAAAGAAATGCTACTTGAAGGGTTTGTTGAAATTTAGTTGTCAGGAAGAGAAACATTAAGGAGTGTGAGACAATGGGTCCTCAAACTAATTAACTTAGAGCTCCTACTGAGCAAGGAGATTGGTAAACATTAGTATGCAAATAAGATATGTATGTGTATTTGTCAGTTTCTGCTTCCTTTTGTCTCTTATGTTAAATTGGCTTTGGCTTACCTGTATAAATAAGTTATCTTGAGCCTCAGAAAGGGGCTCACATCTGGGTGCATTGGCAAAGCGCTTTGCTAATAAACAGAGTGGTCTGACAAATTAAGTGAGTCCTGAATCTGACTTTGACCATTTGGAGGTTCCACCAAGATGGCAACCGTCTTCACTGGGGCCGTGTGACTCCTGACCATCCTTAGGACTGCCGTGGCAAGCCGGCACCTGGGTATTTGGCCCAAGTGGTCCTCCGCCAGAACGGAAGGGTGCATGACCACAGTGAAGTCTACGCCATCGAACCTGTTGGTTCCCACTCTGTTCTGGTCTGACATCAGGAATCTGGTCAGGTAATTATTTCTGTGTTTTGTCCGGACTGAGGACTTTCTTGTCTCTGTGTCTATCCATCTTCCCTGTGATGTGTTTGAGTCTGGGCGCCGTCTCTGTCTGGGGATCGGCTGACCAAAGGGTTCCTGTCCCCATGGTCTGAGTGAGTGAAATCTGCACAATCGCAGCCGCACCGTGCCTTGGGTGTAACCCTTTGTGTGAAAGCAAGGGCAATTGAGGCAGTAGCCTGTGGGCTCCTTTTGTGTGTTGCACCGGGCATCGCTCTGATGAACCCGACCTTCCTTCTGGTGTGATTGGTGTGTAAAGCCCTCCTGTATGGGTAACTAGACGTCTAAGTCGGGACAGTTCCCTAAAGGAACGCCGGCTCAGTTTATGTATTTTAGGAAGGGTCCAGACTCCTGTAAATTTCTGAAAAAATGGTCTAGGCTAAGGGGGTCAGGTAGAGTGGCTACTACCACCATTACACTTCTGTCCCCAGAAGCCTTTACAGCTATTCTGAGGGAAAATGGGCCCTTTTCCCACAGAAATGGTCTATACAGGACTGCTGCAGGCAGCAGGCAGAGAGAGAATTTGATCAAAATTATTTGACTATTGGGTTATGTCATCAAAATCACTAAAGGATGTAAGGGGTTTCTATTGGAACTTAACTTGGCTGCTCCTGGTTGTGTCTAGTTATATAAGATGGAAGTGTAATCGGGGTACAGTTGTGTAAAAGAGTAATCACAGTGCAAGGAATGTTAGGCAAAAGAGAATTTTGTGTGTGTGTATAGTGCTAAAATCTGAAGCTGTGTCTCAGCTATTACCTGAGAATAAACTTAAAGGTTGGTACAGCAGAGAAACTATTGCAAACATGGTCTGTTGCACAAGAGGGGAAACTGAGGTACACCACCTCATGAATTTCATAAATGACCAGTGAGTGGGGTAATTCACCAGCCTAACTATAGAACAAAATAGGTACAGCCTGGAGGTAATTCTTCTGTTTTTCCTGCAATTAGCAAGGAAATTTGTAAAAGAAAGTGGTATTATTATTAAGCAATAATCTGTCCCCACCAGGGGGTGGAAATTGTTTTTTGTTTTTAGACTCTACAAGCAAGCTGGCGCCAGCAGAAGAATAACTCAGAATACCATGGATCTATGTTTTGTGGTGTTTGTCTTGTTGCTAGCATTGTTGTGTTTTAATGAACAGAAAACCTCATGACATGGGTGGGGGATGGCTTCAAAAGGCTGACCTGGGGAGAGGGGGGGAGATGTGTATGGGAATGCAAAAGTCTAACTCAGGAGAATCCCAAAATTCAGTGGCCGCTGTTAGGATCTTGGGACAAAGACTGAGAAGACGTCTTAAAAGACAAACTCGGCCAACCTAAAACTAAATTGGCAAAAGCAGAGGTTGATTGTTTCATGCAGTGGTGGGAAGAGGCAAATCATAGGTGGACAGAATCAAAACTTGCCTCTCTCAAAGATTCTGGCTTCTATCCCACCAGATGCAACTCATTTTACTGTTGTTGATTTCTGCTCTGCTTTCTTTTCTGTCCCAGTTCACCCTGACTCCCAGTTCCTGTTTACCTTTTCTTACAAGGGGCAACAGAACACATGGACCACACTGCCCCAAGGGTATACTGAAAGCCCATCATATTTTTCCCAAGCATTAGCCCGAGACCTTGCTGACCTTGTTTTCCCGTCCAGGTCCACATTAGTCCAATATGTAGATGATCTACTCCTCTGTTCTCCTTCATTGTCTGCCTCTGAAACTGACTCTTTAGTGCTCCTTACTGCCCTAGCAAATAAGGGTCACAAAGCTTCTTGCTCTAAACTACAACTCTGTCAAGCTTCTGTCACATACCTTGGCTTTCCCCTCTCCCAGGGTTCCCGTGCACTTTTTCCCACCCGCGTCCAAGCTATCCTTAGCTTTCCCCGACCCTGCTCCCCACGCCAGGTCCGGAAGTTTTTAGGCATGGCTGGATTTTGCAGACAGTGGATTCCCCAGTATGCCTCCCTTGCAAAACCTTTCCAGGAACTCACTTGATTCTCTGTGCCTGACCCCATGCCGTGGCCCCCTGAGGCCAATTCTGCCTTTGTTTCCCTCAAACAGGGTTTGGCTTCTGCCCCTGCCTTAGGGCTGCCTGACTATTCTAAGCCTTTTACCCTTTTCTGCCACAAACAACCTGGGTGTGCACTTGGAGTTCTCACTCAGATGCACGGAGAAAAGAACCGCCCAGTGGCTTATTTCTCTGCCACTTTAGACCCTGTTGCCCAAGGCTTACCCCCCTGCCTACGTGCTATGGCTGCTGCAGCGCGCCTAGTCGAAATGTCTGATTCCCTTGTTCTCCGCTGTCCTCTTACCTTCCTGGTCCCTCACTGACCTCACCCTGCTCCAAGACTCTGCCCTAGAAACCGAGAAAGAATCTTTGGTTGCCCAAGGTTGCTCTCTACATCCCGATTCTCTTTGGCGCTCGCCTACTGGCGCCTTTGTAGCCCCCTTTTCATTCTACTCGTCTCTGGCCGCCCTGCTACACGGTGTTTCACATGTCGGAAAGGAGGGGATGGTCTCTGCTGTAACTAAGACAGGATGGTGGGCCCCCCATTTTAGCTCTTTTGCAGCCCGCCACTGTGCAGCCTGTACCATTTGCCAAAGCCATAATATTGGTAAACCTGTAAAAGCGGCCCAGGGGTTCCGGGGCCTGCCTCAAGCACCGGTCTTGCACAAATGCCTAAGTGTCAACAATATGAATTTATATTGGTTATGGTATGTTTATTCTCTGGTTGGATTGAAGCCTTTCCTTGTCGCAAGGCTGACTCACTGTCTGTTGCCAAATGTTTGTTAAATCATATTATGCCTGCCAAGGGAATTCCTGTTGCTCTGTCCAGTGATCGGGGTACACATTTTACTGGACAACTTGTTCAACAGCTGGACCGTATATTGCAACATATATCAAACACCTGTTGCACTGTCCCTACCACCCACAGAGTGCAGGTGCAGTTGAAAGACGAAATGGTGTACTTAAAAATAAGCTTGCTAAAATTTGTGACTGTACAGGATTAAGCTGGCCAGTAGCCTTACCATTAGCCCTTATGGACATGAGATCCACTCCATCCCAAAGGCATAAATTAAGTCCCTTTGAAATTGTTATGGGACGCCCTATGCGAGCTATGACTACCATTACTCCCGTTCCAGATTTGAACCTGACTCACAGTGCGCTCCTTCAGTATTACAAGGGACTAATGCAAGCTGTAAGTCACTTCCATTCACAGGTTCGAGTTGCCTGGCCCATGGAACCCACCTCCGACGCTTGCCACAGCCTCGAGCCAGGTGATTGGGTCTACGTACGGCGCCATCATCGAAAGCACGCCTTGGAGCCCCAGTGGAAGGGTCCTCATCAGGTACTGCTTACTACACAGATGGCTGTTAAACTATCTGGCATCGCAGCGTGGATACATGCTTCACAGTGTAAGAAGGCACCATCCCCAGAGAACCAATCATCACCTCAGGACAACGCAGAGTCAATTTTGACTCCAGAAGAAGACGTAGAGGAAAAGTCTGCAATACCTTACAGTCTACGCTCTCGTAAGGGTTGCCAGAAGCAGACGCTGTTCCTTGGCTGCTGGTATCTTACGGTCTGGGGAGACCACGATGACAATTCTTTTATCCAGCAGCAGGTGTGGATAGCTCAGACCCTTAATATTTCTAATTGCTGGGTCTGCAGCCACATCCCAGCCCACTCTAAAACTGGTGTTCCTGTCCTGGCTATCCCACTCAAGTCCCCAGACCTCACTGGAGGGCCTCGTCCGTTTAACAAAATATGGAACAGCAATGACACTTGGGAAGCGGTGGGAATAAATGCATCTAAATGGATAAGTGTGTTGGACGGAAAAGGTCATTGGTGTTGGGTGTGTAATGGGACAGGGCTGGATCTGGGGAAAAGCCGTTGCCTTCAGCATATTGTGGCTAATGGTGTATGGGATTATTCAAACAAAACTAAGAAGTGGCGGGCTGGGTATGGCGATATGAATTTTTTTCTCAACCTGGGATCAAACAGAGAAATCAATCTCATGTTCCCCCTACAGTAACCTTAGTGAAAACAATACAATCTTTCAATGTCATGCAAATAACACCACTCCTCGTAAGGAGAATTACCCTGTACCCTTTGGGGGATACTACTCCTTTGCAAACACCTATATGACAAATGGGTACAACCTACCCTTCCCGGCCTTAATAGGCCATCACTGGGTGTGTGGGACCAGAGCTTATACCGCACTGCCAGCTAATTGGTCAGGAATCTGTGATCCCGCCCGACTCTTCCCACAATTCCAAGTGCTAGGAACCTTCCCTCGAGAATGCCTCTGCAATTTCAGGCGAAAAAGAAGGGACTTAACAGATGCCCAATGGTATGTAAATAACATAAGCCTCTTAACCTGGGAAGAGGCCATTGGCGGTTCCTTCATACCATTAGGGGGAGTAATACACCATGCAAAAAGGCTCCTAAGGTTACAAGCAGTAGTTGAAATAATGGCAAATGAAACCGGAGAAAGTTTAAGAGCCCTGGCCAAAGAAATAGGGGCAATCTGACAGATGGCCCTCCAAAACCGTCAGGCATTGGATATAGTGCTGGCGGCAAAAGGAGGGACTTGTGCTCTCATTGGAAAAGACTGCTGTGTGTATATAACAGACAACACCAATGAGGTAATAGCATGTGCTAGCCACTTAGAACAAATCGCATATCTTCTCCACGAAGAGCCAAGTTCTTTATGGAAGTGGCTAAGTAACCTTTTCAATTTCTCTGGCATAGGAAACTGGTTGTTTCAGGGAGCCCTAACTCTTCTGTTTGGAATCCTAATAATTTTTGTATGTTTTCAGTTACTTTTATGTTTTATCCAAAATTGTGTCAGGCATGCTACACAGATAGCTGCCCCAAACCAGAGTGCTAATTTGGTGATTTTAAATATCACTGATGAACAAAGAGATAAAGAACGATTGATATGTGGAACCCAGTCATTGTTGGTCATTGCGTAGCTTGACCAAAAGGAGGGATTGTGAAAGTAAAATGAATTATATTGAAATTATAATTCATTAAAGAAATGCTACTTGAAGGGTTTGTTGAAATCTAATTAACTTAGAGCTCCTACTGAGTTAGGAGATTGGTAAACATTAGTATGCAAATAAGATATGTATGTGTATTTGTCAGTTTCTGTTTCCTTTTGTCTCTTATGTTAAATTAGCTTTGGCTTACCTGTATAAATAAGTTATCTTGAGCCTCAGAGAGGGGCTCACATCTGGGTGCATTGGCAAAGCGTTTTGCTAATAAACAGAGTGGTCTGACAAATTATGTGAGTCCTGAATCTGACTTTGACAGTGTCAACGACAAGCTGTGTGGACAGTCATGACAATTTTTCTACACTACGGGGTGCCTCTGTTCTTTGTCTGCCTTAATTGATGTTAGGTAATTTGCCCAAGTCCTCTCATGTAATAGAGTAAACATGATCCCATTGCATAGCCTTTGATTGATATTACATATAGCAATTGACCACTTTTGCATTCCTATAGTATATAGCTGTCTCACATGCAAGAGATGTAGAATAGATGTACGCAAAAGTAAGACCAGCATCCCTCTGGTCTGTGCCATTTAGTTCTCAGATTTTGAGGCTGGCCTTCCTTTTCCAGGGGAGAGCAAATTAAAACAGCTTTATGGAAAAAGAAAAGAGGAATATTTTTCCTTCTTTGTTGGATTATTTTCCCGTGGGGCTCAGCAGAAGGAACAGTGTACTGCATACTGCACACGCAGTAGATGGTTCTGCTATTGCTAAACCACAGCAAGTTGTTGATAGGCTGCCATGTGTTTAAAACAATCTTTGAAAAAGCATATTAAAAAAACCCAAATATATTCCAGCAGATGGCTGAGGGAAAGATTCTTTTTATGGTCCAGTTCAAACACCATTGAAACCAGTGGGAATCTTTCCACTGAAGTCAATGGGCGTTGGATCAGACCTTTAAAGAGTTATTCTTGAGTACTGCACTGGGGCTACCCAAACCATGGCAGAGCGGGATTTGTGGCAAATCCAAATATAACTAGGGCATCTGGTTTTTGGTGAGTATAACAGAACCCAATAAATACCCACTGGATTCTGTTTGAAGACATTCATATATAAGAACTGTAAAAAAGCTAAGGTTGCTTTGTTTTTCTGCCTCAGAGGTTTGCTAGCCCTTTTGCTGACCGTCCTACTCAAATTATGTCTGTGGCATCTTTGCTCCAGCTTCTCTTTAGGCAGTCTCTTCAATGCCAGCCACTTCATAGCCCCTGTACTCCTACTTTCTCTGTTGTGTTAACTTCTTTGCTGCTTTTTGAACTCCTTCAGGCATAGTGGTGCCAGCCCCACAGACCTCTGTTCCTTCTTCCTGTGATCTCTGAGGTGCCAAACCCTCCTCTGAGTCCTCTTCCTCAATTATCTCTGTCGTCAGCCCTCCCTGCTCTCCTCAGTTTCTTCCTGTGATCCCTGTAGTGCCAGTCTGTTCACATCTCTGGTTCCAAAGGTGCCAGCTTCTTCGCTATTCCTATATTCTCTCTTACTCCCGTAGTCATGTTTCTGATCCTTTACCTTAAAAAAAATTCCTTTACCTTCCTGCTGATATTTGCAGACAACAAAAGTGCTAGATATAATTAACTAAATATAATCCAACCAGACATGGAGCTTAAAAGTTGTTTGGTTCAATATTATATTATTTTCTTCCTCTATTATTAAAATGAAAGGCTCATACATAAATGATACCAGAGCTATCCCTAGGGTACGGTGAATTGGAGCAACTGCCCTGGGCCCCGCGCTTTGGGGGGCCCCCACAGGAGACGGGCAGGGAGGTGGGCAGGCGGAGTGAGGTGGTGAATGGGGAGGGGAGCGGCAGGCGGGCGGGACAGAGCAAGGTTCCTCCCTACCAGAACCTCTCACTCCCCCAGTGCCTCCTGCCCGCAGGTGGGCCCCGCTGATCAGCGCCTCCCTCTCAGTGCCTACCGCGGAACAGATGTTTCATCCATGGTGTCAGGAGGCGCTGGGGAGGACGGGAGAGGAGCGAGGACGCAGCACGCTTGGGGGAGGGGGCGGAATTGGGTGCGGAAGAGGCGGGGCAGGGGTAGGAAAAAGCAGGGTGGGGGTGGGGCCTTGGAGGAAGGGGTGGAGCTCAGGTGGGGCCTGGGCGGAGCCAGGGGAGCACCCCGGCAGATTAGAAACTTGGCACCTATGTCCCAGCCTAAGGATGGCCCTGGATGATACAATAATTTAGTATTCAAGGTTTAATAAAAGGAACATTCAAGGAACATCCCTACGTAAGGACATTTTTGCATCCTGCACACACCATGCATGTGTGATTCTGACACTTGTGCTGGCATGGGTATGTTTGTTCTCTATATTATCATATCAGTGTAATCAGTTATCAGGGGCGGTATGGATCAGCGTTCATGTCACACTCCCCATCGGTACCCTGCCCGGGCTGGGGAAGATAATGATCCAACCAGCAGACCAAATTCAGTGATGCATCCTGGTCATGTGCCACCTGACGCATACTGCGCATATGCTCAGAAGAAGTGTGGTGGAACTGATGCTTAATTATGAACATATAAACATACCATATTCTAATATATCAGAGAATAACACTGTTTGATAAAAACATACTCTAAGGCCTGGTGTACACTAAGAATTTACATCACCATAGCTACGTCTCTTGGGGGTGTGAAAAATCCATACCCCTGAGAGACGTAGCTGTACCAACCTAACCTCTGGTGTAGACAGTGCTAGATTCTTCCAAGACTTCTTCCATCGACCTAACTACCGCCTCTTCTGAGGGAGTGGGAGCGGGTGGATTACCTATGCCGACAGGAGAATCCCTCCTGTCGGCATAGGTAATGTCTATACTGAAGTGCTACCGCTGTACCACTGTCGCGTATTAAGGGTCTATCAGTGAAAGTGGAGCCCAAGGTAGCAGGTGAGAAGACTGAACACCTCCATCCACCTTCTTGCTACATGATAGGGCCATATTTCAAAGGGCCTAAGTCTGAGATGGTTCTCGACAGGGGGATCTTAGGAGACCAGGTCACTCAGAAAAATATATTAAAGTAAAACACAGTTCACCTGGAATCTGTGTGTCATGTAGAGCACTTAATTTAACAGTGTAAGTGTTGTCTGAATTCCACATAAAAATTGCACTTTGGGACATCTGTTACTGTACACCATCTTATGCTAAGTGCGCATTTCAGCCGTGCCAGTCCTAGCCACAGCAAAACATCAAGCACTGAACTGAACAGCCTGTCAGACACAGCAGAAGGCTGAAAAGCACTTTCAAAGATGCGTTTGCTAACTAAGAAACAGCAAAGTAGTTTTGACACAGTCACCAATGATCTCCATTTTGTGCATGTAAACTTCACTCACTCATTCTGAAAACTGGACTCTCTATTTCTTTTAATTGGCTCCCTAACAACTGCAATGGATGATCTTTGCATATTGTGTGCAGAAGAAAAGGAACAAAACTGGAAAGGCAGATTTGATGTAGAGCCACCAGCAGCATGCCACATTTTTACCACTGACTTCAATGGGGCCAGGATTTCACTCCTGGCATTGCACTCATGGTGACGTTTGGGTGCTTTTAGAATGCCCAGAAAATTGGAAGGCTTTTAATAGTGGGCACATTTGAAATATGTCACTATATGTTTTTGTAGGTCTATTCTATAGATTGTTCTGCCATGTGAAAGCTGATCACAGGAATAGGTTATTTAGTATCTTTCCCCATAGACAAATAAAACTGATTTATTCTTAACTATTCTAACTTGTTTTAGAGAATAATTTTTAATCTTTGATGTACACTTCCAGCATGCTAGCAAAAAGAAAATTCTTGTGGTACAAAAATAAAATGCAGTGAGGTTTTTTTTTTTTTTTCATATGGATGCAATAAAGAATATTTCTGGTGGCCCAGCCATTACACACATGAATAGTTTTTGACAGGGAAAATAATCACAGATTAGGCTGGGTTTTGGCAATAATCCAGTAACTGAAACCTTTTTACAAGGAAGTTGCTTTAATGCATATTTTTCCACGGAAATTGCCATTTAAATTATGTTAATTTTTTTGTTTGAATATACTGATTGCTTTCTCATTTCTGCATTATTTATTGGATTGATTATGCTGGCATTTTCTCATGATATTTTTTGGTGGGAATGGGAAGAATGCATTTGTCATAATGAAATAACAAAAGTCATAGAATTGTGGAACAATAATGAAAATTCAAAACTTTTAATGAAATCAGATGTACTTTAAAAAGTCATTTAATCTGTTTTTTTAAATTTACTTTATTTTTTTTCCCATTCCAATGTTATTTGAAATAAGTGTTAAATATTATGTAAGAGTATGCGGAAGCTACTGTAGCTCTGCATGTCTAGTCTAAGGGATTTATATAGCCTCTATTGCCATAGCATATGAATGCCTTGCTATTGTTAATGTATTAGCCTGTTAATGCCCTTGTCTGGTAAGGAAGTATCATCCGCAATCCACAGATGGGAAACTGAGGCACAGAGTGAGTAAATGACTTGCCCAAAGTCAAACAGGAAGTTTGTGTTGAAGTAGGGCACTGAACCCAGGGCTAGCCTTATGCTCGTGCCCTAACGGCAGGTCCTTACTTCCTCTCCTGATCCAAATCGCATTGATTGGATTTTGGATCAGGCCCCACACAGAGGCTTGCTTCTGCAACTTTTACCTATGTGAAATGTTCTTTCACAGGTGAGCACTCCCACTAGCTTCCATGCAAGAGCTGTAGGGTGATATCTTAACATGCCATAACAACTGACTCAGACAAAATCCTTTATTGGATAAAGCATAAAGAATAGACTGCAAGGTGAAAACCAACATCTCTGGTATCCCAGATCATTTGAGAAACCAAGGAGGCATTCAGATGATGCTATGTTCAAGGAGGAGTCTGTCTACAGAGAGCTTTATTTGACAAAGAACTGCTAATAATAGTAACCCCAAGATTAAGAATGGGATCACCAAAAAATGATGTGACAGCTCCAAAGGATTTTTGATAAAAGATTATATTCTGCAAAGTTTTCTCCAAGTTGGGAGCACTTCCTGAAAGCAAGATATTGAAAGATTACATCTTTCTCAAACACAGTAGGAAAAATTCACCTTGACTGCAGCTCTGCTTATTTCATTGGAGTCATTGCCAGGATGAATTGATCTGAATGAACCTATCAGTGGAAAACAATTATGCTTTATTCCTCTCATGGAATAATGCAATTTTAAAGTTACATTTTAAGACAGAGCATGGGGAGCATGCAGAATGGTTGATTTAGAGTTCTAGCTATATCAGATGAAAAGCAGGACACCAAATATAGGTCAATGGAATAGTGCTATCCTCTATATGATTCTGCTTCAAGACACACATTGAGTCCCATCTTCTAATGTGAGACTGAAGATCAAGGGTAGACTGAAGCCAGGACAAAAGAATTTTGAGCCTTGGGGACAGTGTTTTGGTTCTTATTAACTGTAACCTAATTAAAATGCATTAGCCATTCACAAATTTTCTTCTCAACTGTAACACAAATGACTCTGGCTTCAGCAGTATTTAG
Source organism: Lepidochelys olivacea (assembly GCF_965140295.1). Taxonomy (NCBI): domain Eukaryota; kingdom Metazoa; phylum Chordata; order Testudines; family Cheloniidae; genus Lepidochelys; species Lepidochelys olivacea. The sequence goes on from NC_140412.1 coordinate 214,205,276, forward strand.
GCTCCTCATTTCCATTGAAATCAATGAAAGTTAGGGAGCCTAAATACCTTTGAGTATCTGGGCCTCTGTGTTTTGGACAATTATAGGGTACTTGGAAGGCCAAAAGAGGAAACATCTGCTCACTGATACAGTACTTCTGCTTAAGTAACCTGCCATTTCTGAAGCTGTAGATCTGCCATTATGCTGAATAGTCTTCCCCTGTAATACAGCCTTTGCCTTCACCACACTGTATCTGTTTTACTTTATCTTATCCTATTAACATTGTCTCCAAAGTCAAAAATGGAAACATTTTGAAATAATCTGTTGTGTATGCAATGAAATCAACAAATCCAAAATTCTGACTAGTAAATAGTTGCAATAGAGCTTTCAAGGTTTCCTATAATGCAATTCTGTATCTTAATTACAAAGTAATGGATCAGTCATCTGTAATCTCTACAGTCAGTTTTGATAGCAGGTTTGTTTCCTGACATATATTAAAATTAAGTCATTACCATTGTTGACGTAATAAATGTCAGAGTCAGGTAAATATGAACGAAGTGTCGGGAGAATTTAGGGAATGACCTAGAAAATGCTATATATATTCTGTTGCTTTTTTAAAAAAAATCTCTGTAATAGCTAGACAATTGAAAGGTCTCTACTTTTCATGGTTTTATACTATAAAAATAAGAATGGTTTTGATAAAACCAGACAGTGTAAAATAAGAACCCACCTGAAATCCTGGTTTTGTAATTTGAATAAGTTTGTTAGACTTTTAAATGATTTCAGATGTTATATATCATGCCCATACCACAAAAAACAAACAAACAGTAATTGTTTTTTATCTTGAAATGGTGGAGAAGCTACATTTTCTGAGCAGAGATACGAGGTTTCTGACTCATTTGTAAAATTCTTTTGTACAGTGGAGTGGAAAATGAGAGGCAGAAATTTCACTAATATGTATCTCCATTTTAAGATGAATTTTTGTTTCTGTCAGTATTTTTGAACGAGCAAATGGGAGCTGCTCAGGCCGTGCCTGTGTGTGGAGGCAGCCTGCGGCCCCACCTAGGAGCAGCAGGGACATGTCACTGTTTGTGGGGAGCTGCCTGAGGTGAGCACCACCCAGGTCCAGCATCCCACACCCGAACCACCTCCTGCACCCAACACCCCTCCCTCTTAGTTAACCAGAATTTTTGATTTACCGGCAAACCCCCCCTCCCCCCATTCACCCAACCTGCCAGATAACAAAGCTTTTACTGTACAAGGCTTATCCTTTGCTCTAGGGGCTGTTTGGTTCATTTAAGAAAATACAGTTATAAAAACAGTAACCTGCCTTTGCCCAACAATTAACACATGTTGCAATGTAGCAGCTAAGATATTTGAAATCTTTACAATCTCCCACCAGAGTTCTCTTAATACTCCAAGCTAGGGAAAACAAATGGGACTTGCTGTGTGCCCTGCAGATCACCAGTTTAAGACAATTTTAGACCTGGAGGCAGGAGGGAGAAATTAACCCATACCAAAGAACAGGTATTATTCCATCTAGGCAAAATTCACTGTCGAAGGCAGGACACTTGTTGCAGCAGTGGGCAGTTGTAGAGTGGGCATGCAATGGGACTCTTTATCATGGATCATGGAGATGTTCTCTGTCACTTCTTCACAGGAAAGAGAACATGGAGGAAGGGCAGTGATGAATTTCTGGCCCTATTGTAGTCAATGGCAAAGCTACCACTGACTTCGGCAGGGCCAACATTTCACCCTGGATTTACAATTACAAGGATCTGTGGCCACAAAACTCCCTAATTTGGCTGTGCCCCCATCGAGTTAATGCAAAAATAGCCACAACCCATTAACATGGATTGCAAGCACTTTAAGATGAGGGTTGTCATTTTCTACATGTTTGCATAGTGAAATAGTTTTTCCTATCCAACCTAGACCTCCCCCACTGCAACTTGATGTAATAAACTGTAAAACCAACATCCCTGTTAAGTCCATGGTATTTTTGTGTTTAGCGGAATTATGAATTTAAGTTCACAGGCTTGCCTTTTTGAAGGTTTTTTGCAGGTTTCCTTTAAGGATGTGTATTGAAAGATCAGACGTGGAGTGATCAGACAATTATTCAGGAGAGAATTGGTTTTATCACAACAACGTTGTGGTACAATTATATGAAGAATTGTAATTTGTTAGCGAGAGCAATTTGTTTAGGTTTTCATGGAGGAAACTGTGTTCTCAGGCTGAAACAGCACTTGTCTAAATTCATACATTCTCAGGGACAGACAAAAATATGCACTTCCTGGCTTATGCATAGGAAAAGTTGCAAAATAAAGTGATTTTTCACAAATGTAATAGTAATGTCCCTTAGGGTATTCAAATTGCTGTTTCTGAGGCAAATAGCATTTGAGAAGTATGTAGCTAAGGCCAATTTACACATCCAGGTATGGTCTGTATGCTAGCAAATTTTATGAGGGTTAAAGGGATGAAATACTCCCTCACTATCTCCCTGCTCCTCTTCTGAAGCATCAACTGAGGTACCATAGCTTCTATACAATAACCACCTCCATCTGCTTTATTCCCTTCTGTATCTAACCCCACATTCCATAGAAGAAGCCCCTGTGGAACAGTGTTGCAACACATATGGGATGAAATCCTAGGCCCACTGAAGTCAGTGGTAAAATATGCATTGTCTTTACTGGATCCCAAGGTTCAGACATGCTCTGGATGCTGTGTAGCTTCCACTGCATTCAGTGCACAGGGAGGGTGAGGTGCAGCATATAACTTCTCCCCCCACAGCATGTAACCCAAACATGTAAGAATGGCCATGATGTTTCTTTGATTTTGCATTCAGGGCTTCAGCTTTTGCTCTCCATGTTTTCCAACAATTAGATTTCCAGCAGCCACTTTTTTTCTGTGAAGCCAAGTCAGAACTTTTCCAAAAGGTGAACGAAACAGTCCATTGAAAATGCATCCGTCAGAAGCCAGAGTGTAATTTTATTTTTTTGATCCTGGCTCAGAATTTACTTGATTGACATATGGCAAACTGTTAAATGAACTGGAACAAAAGTGCTTGAAATAAATTTTCCTTTGACCTGATTTCCACTTGACTGAATTTGTTGTAGTAAACTGGTGACACATAGTGGATAAACAGTAACACATGTCTGCATTTGAAAACAGAGAACAGATGGTAACCATACTGATATAAGAACTGTTATACAAGAGCATTCTGTATTATTCAGAAAGGTCAAATCCCCTGAAAGCTGAAACAAGTTTGATAAGGGAAAGGGACTCGAGTTGATATGTCTACCTGCAATTTAAAGAGCTGTAGACAACCCAGACATCCTGCCCATCTTCTTCTCTTTTAAACCAGCCCTATGAGTGTGATCATTTTCAGTGGTGCTGGTTCTGAAAGGGCTGTTGCCAGAAAGGACATCCTCACCTCCCTGGTTGGCTGATTCTGTGCCGTCATTCCAAAAAGTGCTGCTGGTGGCATAACGACGAGTTGTATCTGGTGCAGCACACTTCTGGGCCTTACTGAAATGCCCCTTAGTCCTACTGGGCCATGGATTCCCCCGTTTGACCTATCCGCTCTCACTGGTTAAACAGCATCCTACTGGCTTGCTGTTAGCACTGCATACAGTGCCTTAGAGAGGAAGGATCGGAAAGGTGTCCATCTATTGAGAAAGCATATTCTGCCTTTGATTAGTAAAAGGAAAGGAGGAGAGCTCACTGTGGCTGATGGAAAGGGAGGGCTCATTAACCAAGGAACCAATCAACCAAAATATAACAAGTATGTTGAAAGGAAATGCTGTGTGTATTATGAATAATTTTCTCAGGTAAAGCCTGTGATTTATCTCGTAGTAGAGTTCAAAAAGTCTTAACTGAGCTGGCTCAGAAATGTACCAAAATACATCTGAAAAGTGAGACAAAATAAGAAGTAATCTAGCAGAAAATGTGCATTTGCTCAGAGTATAAAGAGTTTAGTTTTTAAAACCATTCAATGATTCCGTTATTAAAATGTAAACCATGATATAACAGTAATTTTCTTTTAAAGCTGAGTTCTACAGTTAAAACATACACCTGGAAAAAGTATTGTTCATGCACCATGTTTTTTCAATCAGTTCTTGGCAGCAGGCTTCAAATTTTAAATTGAAGTTGCTCCATTAAAGGACCCCCAGAAAACAGAAATGGAGTGAACAATGAGGTGCTGAAGCCAAGCATGTTGAATGCTCAGTGCACTATCTGTGCCACAGTCATTTCACTTGTGACTTATTTAACAGCTGTCTGCAACTGGAGATCTGAATTTAGTCTCTTATCAGAACTTTTCTCTGGGGGCCACTCATTCCCTTAAAACAAAAATGGATCCAGGCCAAAAGCTTTTTCAGACCACATGGGATTGTTTCTCTATGATGGGGATTTCGATGCAGTGGAGAACACTTCTCCCTGCACTAGGGACAATGAGCCAAATTCTGCTTAGTTACCATACTAAGTTACTTAGTTACTGCTTAGATATAACCAATGTGGAAAACTCTTCTAAAGAAAACAGAGTCCCAGACCCTCCCCTCAGATGGGGTAGGTAGGAGAGAGGTGGCCTGGGGAGGGGTCTCGGAGAAAATGCCATTCTTGTTCTAGTGTTCCTTCCAGTCAGTCTATAACAGCCATGGATCCTGCACACAGGTGGATCTCTCTGCCTCCGCATTGGCACTGGCATCCAGTGGGCCCTCCCCCACTATGTCCTTAGCTGTGGTTGTTCTTGGAACCCCTGGAGGAAGCTGCAGAGTCTCCATGAAAACTATAATAGCTCCAGACTCTATTATCTTTCCAGGGATAGATAGGCACAGAATGGGGGGGAGAAGAGGGTGAAAGGGGTGATGTTTAACCCATCCAGGTCCTCCCTTGACATGCTCACTCCTCCTCCTCACCTGCCTACTTTCTACTCCCTCTCCTGTGCAGATTCTGTCATGCAGGATCCTGTAGAGAAAGGGCAGTGGAGAAGGGAGATTCACTTGTAGAAGATTCTCCTAGCATGTGGATATAAGGGGTAGGATTACCAGGGCCATGCCTACAATATGGCCCTTTGTCCCCAGATTCACCTTTCAGTCACTTGTGGATGGCTACTTCCTTGTATTTTTATTGCTCCATACTCTTATTTATATTTTGCCTGAAATGTTGAACTATGTTCTCCCTCACTTGTCTTCATTCAATATTCCAGTCTGCTATTTTTTTGCAACTATAAGAAAGTTAGTTCCTGTGTCCTGGCCAAAATCTGGGTTGAGTAATTATATACAATCTGAGTTCAGTTTCAATGGGAGATAGAGTATATGGTAGTATGTTTTTGCTGTTGTAAATGACTGGGTAGTGTTGCTGTGGTTTGTTACAAGGCTGCAACATTCTACTCCAGGAGTGGCTGTGTTTCAGTGATGGATGAGGTGATTTATTTTGTATCAAGATGATAGAATGATATTTCTCAAATAATGTATTCAGTTAATATTTTCCCCCTTATTCACCAGGTTTTAGTCAAAAACTCATTTTTCATGATTTCCCTCGTTCTGCTTTTATAGGGCTCAGTCCAACTCCCACAAAAGTCAACAGAATGACATCATAGGAGTCTATGAGATTCCCCTGCTGAACGAACAAGGTGCAAGTACTAACCTTAGGGTGAGTGAGTTTGTCTGGCTGTTTTTTCTTTCAGGTTATTTCAGTTACTGGGTCAGTTGGGATTGTGTGTGTGGGGACAGTTTGAGCCTTTGTTCCCTTGATCATCCTTGTGATCACCCTCCCCGCCCCATGCAATTAATGAGGGGGTAGGGCTGACCTAGGAGGGAAGGCCTTAAAAGCCAGAGGCTAAGCGACCAAGGGACCACAGAGAGGGAGTCATAATATAATCGTTATGGTTAGGAAGAGCCGCAATGCCAATGCCAACACTGCTCCTGTCTCCTCCACCTGCATCCAGACAGAGAACCTAACCATGGATGCTTCTACCCAGATTCTGGTGTGGATTTGCAGAGACTGTGGCATTTCCCGCTCACAGAAAGCCAGGCTGGGGGGACTATCCAGTGTGAGAGGTGCCTGCTGGTGGAAGCTCTCAGGAAGCAGGTGGGTGAGCTACAGGAGGAGGTGGCTAGGCTGAGGAACATCTGTGCACATGAGGAATTAATTGACAGTATACATATGGAGACTTCCAAGGCTGAGAACACTATCCAGCTACAGACGCCTGCTGTCATGCCACCGGGGGAAGAGGATATGGCTCTATCACAGGGAGGACATTTGTAGCTGGTTACTTCTGGCAGCAGATAGTGCTCCACCCCTACTCCCAACCCACCCACCATGGTGATGGAGAACTGTTATGCTGCCGTGGCAACAAGTGATGAGGAATCACCCCCAAAGGTTGAAGAGGAGAAACCATGTACCCCCAAGGCTGGGAGGATTGCAGCCACCACTCCCAGGAGGAAACATAGGATAGTGGTGGTTGGAGAGACTCTTCTAAAGCTTATCAAGCTTTTCTTTTCATATAGTTGTAAACAGTGGTGAGCCAGAGCCAGTTTGCTAGAACCGGTTGTTAAATTTAGAAGCCCTTTTAGAACTGGTTGTTGCGTGAGGGACAACCAGTTCTAAAAGGGCTTCTAAATTTAACCGGCCAAAGAGGCGCCTTAGGCGCCGACTCCATGGGTGCTTCAGCCCTGGAGCACCCAAGGGGAAAATTTGGTGGGTGCTTCAGCCCTGGAGCACCCCACCAGCAGCTCCCCGCCCCGGCCCCAGCTTACCTCCGCTCCGCCTCCTCCCCTGAACATGGTGCCCCGCTTTGCTTCTCCGACCCCCAGGCTTCCTGCAAATCAGCTGTTTGCGCGGGAAGCCGGGGCACACTGAGAAGCAAGCGGCGGCTTCCCGCTCAGGCCTAGGGAGGCTGGGAGGGGGCACGTGAGGAGGGCCACCCGCGCTGCAGCAGGTACCCCGGGGGAGGGTGACGGTGCAGGGGAACTGCTCCCTGCCCCAGCTCACCTCCGCCACCCTTGGTCTGAGCGCGAAGCTGCGGCCTGCTTCTCAGTCCTCCCTGGCTTCCTGCCGAACAGCTGATTCGTGGTAAGCGGGGCGGGGGGGGGGCGCGGAGTAGCAGAGCGGGGCAATGGGTTCAGGGGAGGAGGCAGAGGCGAGCTGGGGCTGGGAGCGGTTCTGCACCCACCAATTTTCCCCATGGGTGCTCCAGCCCCAGAGCACCCAGGGAGTCGGCGCCTAAGGTGCCACTTTTGGTGTGATCAGTGGGGGAGTGGCCACTCTCCCCGAGCTATGCTCTCCCGCCCCTAGGAGCCAGAGGGACCTGCCGGATGCTTCCTGGGAGCTGCCCCGGTAAGCACCGCTGGGACTCCCCACCTTGCCCCCTGGCAGGTGCCTCCGGCTCTTAGGGGTGGGATGGGCACCCACTACGGTGGCCTACAAGACCCTCCTGCCCGGTTCTGGGCGCAGTCAGGGGAGGGCAACGACCCCCTTGTGGGGTGAGGAGGGAACCCATTAAGATTTTGACAGCTCATCACTGGTTGTAAAGCTCTCATCTTGCCAGATTTCTAAAGCTGGATGAGTGGCTACTTTGGGCTTTGATTCAGGATTATTAATGACAGAATTTAAGCATGAGCTTAAAGTACTGTACCAAAAAGTCCGTGGCACATAAACATGTGCTAAAACTTTGGTACATGCTTAATGGCTTTTCTGAACTGGGGGACTTTAAAGATTAGGAAAGTAGTTTCTGCAGCCACATATAATGTGGTTAGTGTTTATTACAATTGTATAAACAATTATAATATAACATAATAGTATTAATATAGTAATTTATGAAAGTTTGGAATTTGGGATCTCTACATGAAATGACATTCTAAAGAAAGGATCACAGATGATATCCTGAGAGTTGCTCTTTCAGAACTATTTATTCATTTTCTCTAAAGGTCCCCGAACCTCAGTAAAGTTTCTGAGTTTGCTCTCTGCTTGTAACAAAAATTATGCACCTTGTTTCTTATTAAAAGGAGGATATTTTTAGGCTTCTAACTTTTAAAACATGGCCAGGCAAGATATGGAGTTTCAAGACTGGCATGTGTTTAACAGAGGTTTAGCTATTCCATGAGATCAATAAGGGATATACTATTGTAGGACTATACATCTTCCATTAAGCTCTGCTGTCCTCCACCAGAAATGCCATTCTCTATGGCTAGATTGAATTAATCATTTTAAGTTTACAAAAGGAAGCATTACAGAATTCACGCTCAGTCTCAATGAATTTTTTTCCTTCTGCCACTATCTCAATCCAACGTTCGTTGATTAGTAGTAAAGCCAATCCAACAGGGGCACAAAGAGGAGGGAGATCTGTGAAATGCAGCGTTGGGAGGACATGTAGTAATAACTGGCATACCAGAACAATGGTATGCTATCTATCTCAGTGTCACAAATGAAACAATGCAGGAGGCTTCAGATGAAAATTAAAAAAGAAAAGAAAAAAAAATAATCAGGCTCCAAGTTCTGAGCTGTGGCCAAAGAACATCTGGGGTACCTCTGAAGTCAAGGTGCATAAGGGGCCTTAAATAGTCTTTGTATTCCTCTGATCCAGGATTTATCTGCACTGAGCAATTTAGAGCAGCCAAAACTGCTCTACATAACACCAGCTGCCTATGGTTGCAAGTGACTGTTTTAGTACTTGGAAACTGCTTGGGTGAAAGATTCATAGATACTAAGGTCAGAAGGGACCATTATGATCATCTAGTCTGACCTCCTGCACAACGCAGGCCACAGAATCTCACTCACCCACTCCTGTAACAAACCCCTGACCTATGTCTGAGCTACTGAAGATCCTCAGATAACTCAGATCCTACCCCATCTAACATCCCATCTCAGGCCATTGGGCCTATTTACCATGAATATTTAAAGTTCAATTAATTACCAAAATCATGTTATCCCATCATACCATCAAGATTAATCTTAAAGCCAGATAGATCTTTTACCCCCACTGCTTCCCTTGGAAGGCTATTCCAAAACTTCACTCCTCTGATGGTTAGAAACTTTCGTCTAATTTCAAGTCTAAACTTCCTGGTGGCCAGTTTATATCCATTGGTTCTTGTGTCCACATTGGTACTGAGCTTAAATAATTCCTCTCTCTCTCCAGTATTTATCCCTCTGATATATTTATAGAGAGCAATCATATCTCCCCTCAACCTTCTTTTAGTTAGGAGAAACAAGCCAAGCTCCTTGAGTCTCCTTTCATAAGACAAGTTTTCCATTCCTCGTATCATCCTAGTAGCCCTTCTCTGCACCTGTTCCAGTTTGAATTCATCCTTCTGAAACATGGGAGGCCAGAACTGATATAGCCTGCTTGGGCCGTGTTGTGTGAGGCTGGTGTGGGAACAGTGATGATGGCTGCACATCACCACAAGGGCCTCCTACACATAGGAGGCCCTCTGGAGCCAGGTAAGGCAAACTTGGACTAGTGAAGCAGCTAGCACAGTTGAGAAGGTGGTAAATTTATGCCTTAAAGCATATGAATTGCTATTCCCTGTAATGTTATGTTACTCCTGGTAGCTGTAAATACTGCATTTAATAATGCAAAAGAATGAAAATGTTGTACACAAGCTATTCTCCTTATGCATTAATCTATTACCGAGGGATGTATCTGCAGCACGAGTTTACAGCAGCTGAGGACCTGGTCCAGGTGTCTACAGTACAGAGCTGCCACTACAGTATGTGCTCCCAGGGAGCCTCAGAAAGAGCTCTGGATGGTAACTCAGCCCCTCTGCACCTCTTACCCTAAAGCAGGACATAGCTGTGCAAAATTTACTAAGGTTCAACTACTGTATGACACGTGTATGTCAGGAAAGGGCTGAGTACAGGTAACACCTTCAATAATGCCTCTAGCCTCCCACCCAGCACCTCCTCAAGGTCCTTGATACATAATATCAGTGTATGCCTAGCCTGAAAGGCCTAATCCTAAAAGCATTAGATACCCACCCCCCGCAGTGAACATCAACAGTTGAGTATTTGCCTCAGTTAAATCCCTTTGAAAATCTCAATCACCAATCTCATCTGCCCTTACTTGATAAGTATTAGAGACAAATGCATTCTGAGACAGAAGGGAACACACTTCTATCCAGGTTTTTCATCTCTCTCTCTCTCACACACAACCATTGCCCTAGTGTCGGAGCACCTTCCTGAAGCGCATTAAGCTGTGTGACTAGCATTTATTACCCCGCTTTTTATCTTCTTTCTCCCCAAGGGAAAATTGTGTGAGGGATTTTAAGTCTGCTGTGCCCTGTGTGTTTGTTATGGAAAAACAGGTCAAAGAAAAGCACCTTGAACTTGGAACGGAAAGTGGTGAGATTGGAGGCAGTTCATAGATCCTGTAGGAACTAATTTCACAGCCCCTGACTGCCCTGATAAAACTTTGTCTCCTTCACAGACAAACTTAACATTTGCATAATCACCAGTGTGCTACATGTAAGCTGGTGTAGAACACCACATATAAATACCTGATATTTAAACAAACCAAAAACAAGTGCTAAAGTCACCAGACTGTCATCCTCTGACTTGACCCATGGAAAGTTGTTACTGCATTATATTCTCTTTTCAAGTAAGACTTTAAAATCTATTGGGGCTGAACTGCTCTTTGTTCCATATTCTACAGAGATCCCACTCTAGAACATCTATGGCTTTCAAGAACTGAAGCAGATCAGGTCATGTACACAAAAGCAGTTTATGGCATATCTGATACTACTACATGCAGAACATATACTGCCAGCAAACACTTTATAGTCAGTATATTTCAGGAGCTTTTCTGCAGCGATTGCTGTATGGCCTGCCTGAGTTTATCATCTCTGGAACTATAGCCTCAGACCATGGTGCTATTATAATTCAACCTATAAAAGTGATGGCCATAAACATATACTATGCCTGTATCACAAAAGTGTATCAGAATGCATCAGTAACTTCATGCATTAAACCCAAACCATTGCATGCACTATGAGGTCAGTGTTTATGATGGGTATGTCACAAAAGCATGTAGAGTTTTGCATGACATCTACTGCAGGTCTCCAATAATCAGAAAACATCATTTCTCCCATTCATAGATTTTAAGGCTAAAAGGGCCCATTGTGATTGTCTAGTCTGACCTCCTACATAATACAGGCCATATGACTTCCTTGTATTAATTCCTGCTTCAAGTCCAGTAGTTGTAATTGATGAACTAAAGCAATATATTTTAGAAGAACATCCAATCTTGATGTAAAAGTTTCCAGAGGTGTAGAAACCACCACAACTCTTGGTACATTGTTCTCATTGTTAATTACCCTCCTGGTTAAATGTACACCTTATTTCCAGTCTGAATTGGTCTAGCTTCAATTTCCAGTTATTAGTTCTTCTACCTTTGTCTGCTAGACTGAAGAGCTCTCTGTTATCATGTTTCTGTTCCCTGTGTATACTTATTCATTGTGATCAAATAACCTTCTTTGTTAAGCTAAATAGATTGTGCTCCTTAAATCTTTCACTGTAAGGCATGTTTTCCAATCCTTTAATCATTGTTCCCATTGGAAGTAAAGGCATCCTTTGAGCGGTTTTCTGCATTTTCACCCAGTATAATACTATGAGATGGAATGGCTCCTGAGGTATAGGCTGAGGGCTATGAGACTTTTAGCAGAATGTTTTCTTGTTAAAGGCAATCATTTGGTGACAGACTTTGGAGAGGATTTTGCTGTGAAATGGGGAGAGATGTCAGGGATTCAGCCCCTCCAAGTGCAAGTGTCAAATGAGCATTGGTGGTAAGTAACATAGGCAATGGCAGATATAGCAATACAGACAAGTCCAAGCTCAGTAAAGTATATGTGGCTTTGATCTCTACTCCTACGCTCATCCATCCAGGGTAGTTATTTGTTTCTGTAAAATGAACTTGTGTATAAAGTAATTTTTAAGTCAGCCTCTGCTGTTTATCAGTGCACTGGAGTAATAGGACATCAATCTCCAGGGCAGTAACAGAACTGGAGAGCATGTCCCAGGCATTGCACACTATGGCTTTTAAAAGACCATTAGCCATTTGTATTGCATAGGAATACAATGCTAGGAAGTGTGAGAAGAGGTCTTCCACTAGCATTTATGTCAAACTTCGAAGGGGTATCCCCTAACTTAAGTTGACAGAAAGCTAGTGTCTGAGAATTCAGGGTCCCATTTTATCTAGCTGCAAAAATTATATAGTTGGCTTCAGAGAGAATGGACTGCAGTGAATTTACTACCATTCTAAATGAGCTCTCTTTTTGGAGATTTAAAAGATGCCCTGGATATTTAATTTACCTGCTTTGAAAAATGTCTAAATTCCACAGCTTTCACAAATATATTCTCATCATGAGGAGAGGTAATCTTGAACAGTGCTTTTCCATGGTATCCATGATCCTATATATTAAGAGTCATAGGGATCTGATCTTGCATATCAAAAAACCCCCACTGAACCATGAGGGCCTTGATTCTCTGCAACAACTATGCTCCATTTATGCAGTGCAAAGTGACTTCAGTGGGTTGGAGACTCCAGCCCAGGGAATTCTGTATCTAGACCTGTAATTGTAAAGTGGTAGTGTTCTGACTGGTTCACAAGGTTTCTCTACAGTGCTTCCAATAAACTCTGGTTATTTGGGGCTCACTGCTATAGCCCATTGCCAAGTATGCCATCTTTGTCATCTCCTCTGACAAACTCAGTACCCTGAATACTATTGAGTTTTTCCACTTCGTGGACTGTATTTTATCTTGTGTAGCATTTGGAAAATAAAAAATTTAAACAGAGTGAGACCAAAGCTTGACTGTCCTTGATGTCCTTACTCAGTGGGGGGAGCCTAGTACAGCAGGAAAAGGAGAAAAACATTAACTAGGTTTGAAAGTTATTTGGACAGATTTGGGAAAGATTTATTGCAACACTACATAAAAAGCCTAAAAATCATGTCTGCAGGAAATTAGCTATGCATTCCAAGAGACTTTTATTGTGGAAATCTGGGACTTGCTCTTTGGTCTATTCCATGACAATACAATTGTAGAGAAACTTCCCGTCCTGTCTCCAATTCTTTTAAAAAACCTGGAATCTTGACAGAGATGATCTTACCTTTAATCTTCACCTGCAATGAAAGTGTGGTAAACGACAATGTGAAATAATTAGCATGGTGCGATTGCCAAGTTTAGAAGAAAACAGGTAAAGTGATATGTACGTGTCTGAAGAGATGAGGAGGAATTTGGCATAACTCACCATGGTTTCTTCCTGTACCTTATGATACTTGCACTGGACTGTGGGTGGGTCTTGCATGTTTATGCAAGACAGACATTGCTTGGCCCCAGTTGATTCCTTAGAGCATAAGGACTGCTTCTAGAAAGGGAAGGATAAAGGTGCTCAGGATTATAGTTTTGAGCGTGAAAATTTGTTACTGTTTAGTAAAAGATCAGGGATTTTAGAGAAGGAACAAAATAGAATTGGGGGAAGAAAAAGGCTGGTGGGAAGGAAAGGGGGCACTGTGGAGAAGAACGCGATAGAGAAGGGGACTTTACAGTTCTTCAAACCTGTAAACACCTGATTTTTTGTGGACTACACAAGCCTACAGTATTCAGGTTTCCCCATGCTAATGGAAGGCAGTTGTGAATAATTGCCTTGGTTGGGCTGTTTGACTACAAGTGAAACAAGACCTTCAAGTCAGTGTTACTGTAATTATGGTGTCCAATTGAGTAACAACAAATGGCAATGGATTAAGTCTGTTTATTGGAATGCAGCTACTTTCTACTACATTCATGCTAACTAGTTCCCCCAGCTTAACATTCCTCTACGGCTCAAGCCCCTACTAGTGCATCCTGCAGTAGTGTAACAGAGATCAGAATCTGGCAAGCAGCATGCAAAGATAAAGCAAAAGCACTCTGTTGGATTCTTCACTTCCCTCAACAAAAATCTCTGGAAAACATCTTTGCCGAGCAAATGGTTTCTAGTTTTATTTCCATTCTCCTCATGCATGTCCAACATTTTTTCCAGGTTCTCTAGGTGATACTTAAAATTGCAGCACAGAAAGGACCCACTTACCTTCCCTTTTCAGAATTTCTTTATCAGTTCCTTGTATAATATCAATTATGACATACAACCATCAGCAGTTACCTAAAAATCAGCTATTGGAGCAGAAGTGAACCAGTAGTGAATCCTGATTGTTAAGATACAATAAGATCAACAGTTATGTGAGCAGTGTTCCTTCCCCACCCTCCCCACCAATTCAGAGTCCACTTCCCTGGGTCATACTGCTTAGAAGTACCACATTATAGCCTTCAAGAAAGAATTGCAATGATCTTACATTTCTACATAGCATCTTTCATAGGCACCGACTCTGTGCCTATGAAAAAAAAAAAGTGGTGCTCAGCACCCACTGACAACTCCATGGATCAGCACCTCCCCATCCCTCTTGGGTCTCCCACCTGCTGGTGGCCCTGCCAATCAGCTTTTCCCCTTCCTGCCCAGCACCTCCCGTCTGCTGTCGCTTAGCTGCTTAGCAGCATGCAGGAGTGAGGGTGGCGAATGCTCGGGGGAGGGGGTGGAGTGGAACAGAGGTCGAGGAACCCCCCCCCCCAGCAACTCATACGATGCACCCTATGTCACCTTTAGGGAAATACATAAACTGTAGGCAGCTACTCCCTTCACCATAGCAACACAAGAGAAAACATCAATTGTTTAACAGCACACTGTAAACACAGTGCAGTTTAAGACAGTCACATCCACTTGAAACAAGGGAAATTTTAGACTGGCAAAATGGGGTAAATTTCGATTCCCAGTACAATATCCCCAGCATCATGCTGGGGAACGGATACAAAGCTGACTCATTAGTAGGTGTCACTTTGCTCAAATCCTCAGCACCAATGCCACTTCCTTCCAACCATCTATCTATCTTTGTTACAGTTGCACACAGATGCCCTAGTTTTGATTGGGCTTTCTTTGCCATATGCTGACTGTTTGATCCAATCCTCCCCCTCCCTCACAGCCCCTTCATCTCAGCGTCACTCTACACTTGCCCCCCTCACTCTACACTCACCCTGCTTCCCTTCCATATCCCTTTCCCTTGGAGTAGGGGGAAAATAATCATGGAACTACCAAGAAGTTTGCTGCCACCACCACATTGTTCATTCTGCTTCTGTGATATACCTCTTCCCCACCCTGTGTCTGTCCTTCTGTTTAGATTATAAACCCTTTGGGGGGGGCAGATCCTCTTTTTGGTCTGAGTTTGTACAGCACCTTGCACAATTGGGTCCTGGCCCCTCCTAGGCGCTATGATAATACAAATAATAAGTAACAGTATAGGCCTTGCCAAAGACTGCTTAATACATGTGAGCTGACAAGATCACAAGACAAGGTAGTTTAGATAATCTCTAATACCATTCTTAAATGGTCTTTGAACAAGGGTGTAGTGGATTTAGCATAGAATCTTTGGAATTTTAGGAGACAGGATACAGTATAACTAATTAAAAAAATTGCCATGTATTAATGCATTAAGTGTTAAACTTCCATGCCTAGAAATGGACTTTAGTGTTTGGGTTTGTAATGCCATAGAATCCTAAACAAATTTCAGGTTTTAACGTCTAAAAGGATGGTGGTGGTTGCTGCAGTTTGACTCACATGCATTTGTTTATGATCTATTGAGAAACTCATCCAGTAAAGGTATGTTGAAGGCAGACAGACTTTTGGGGCATCTGTTCATCTGGCAGAATGCAACATTTGTTTCTTCTTCAAAGATGAAAAGTAGGTAACCAGGTTGCAGCCTGCCTTTTCTGGCATTAGCGAGTTACTTTGATTCTGTGGCATGGCAGGTTGATTAACAGCACTGTCACTGTCAAAGTATTTGTCTCTGTTAACTTACCCCCACATAAAAGTTAAGCTTTGTTAGAATTATTTGCTAAACAGGGAGCATAGAGGTGGTCATCATAGGACTTTGATATTGTCCAAATGGATATGGAAAAGAGAAATACATAGCTTTTCTGCTCACCTGGCAGACAGACTACCTCAACAAAACAGACAAAGTCTACAGTAATGAGCAGATGCAATGAAGCAAGCTCCTAAATCAATCGTGAGAACTAAGAGAGCTCTGCTAATTGGTTGTCAACTTAGTTTCATACATCAGTTGGCAGACCCAGTGCTTGCGTTACATATCACAGGAGCTCAAACAGAAGTTATGTGGTTGATGCTGGAATTACTGGGTGAGGTTCCGGGACCTTTGTTATGCAAGAGGTCAGACTAAATAATCATAATAGGCCCTGTTGGCCTTAAAATGTCTGAAAAAGATATCCTAGTTTTCCATAAACTTTGATGTTTTGAGCACAGCTACTCCATAGCATGCCATTTTTAGCTTACAATGAAAAGGCAGAGACCTATGGAGAGAAATAAAAGTGTTCAATACTGTCTTTGGAAAATGATAGAGGAATAATCTTGACAGATTCCATGCATAAAATTCTCTGTGAGCCCATATATTGAAAATAGTTTTCTTAATTAAACGGATTAAAGTTAAACTGTACTCCTCACAGTCCCACTTTAAAACAAAAGTCAAAACCCGCACAAATAAAGGGCTATATTAACTCAGAGTAAACTGTACTCTTGTGCACAGACTAGTCTAGTAGTAGCAATATGATAGTTATTCCTGGAGTGCAACACAGGTCAGGGCCCCATTGGTCTCAGCATTGTACAGACACACTATTTGTAAGTGTAAGAGAGACTGTGCACTCGAGCACTTAGATGCTCTAAATACATAAAGATAAAGAAATGGCAGGTGGGGAAAGACAGGCACAAAGACATGAATGAGGGGACTCGATTTGTCCAAGGTCACATAGCCACTTGCAGAACCAGGAACAGAACCCAGGTTTCCAGACAGTGCTCTGACATCCCATACTCTTCAAATAAATCCTAGCATTGCAAGGAACAGCAGCCTGATGTGGTCTCATATAGGACAATTTTAGACCAAGGACGAAAATGTGATAACAATGAAAGATCTTTGTCAGAGTGGACAATCCATTTCCAAGGATGGTAAATGGCTCTATAAAATATGAAATTCCTGAGGTTCCTTAAAAAAAAAGCCAATGGCCATACTAGGTTGACTAGAGGTCCATCCAGCTCAGTATCCTGTCTTCCAACAATGGCAATGCCAGATACCCCAGAGGGAATGAACAGAACAGGTAATTACCAAGTGATCTGTCCCCTGTTACCCATTCCCAGCTTCAAGGACATCATTTTTCAGGGTAAAAAAAGCCGTACTACTCTGTTTGGTTTCTATACTCAAATTTCTGACCCTTGCTCTTTTCACCCCTCTATTAGGATTTTGTTCATAGCCTAATGAAAGCTAATAAAATGCCAATGAACACAATTACATTAGGAGTTGGCTTGGAGGACTGCCAACTCTATAATAAACCCGACCACCCCTTCATGGACAGGAGTGCCTCCACAGGGCCTTGCCTCTGTTTCCCCCTTCTTTGGGGCTCCTTAAACAAAAAACTCTATACAATCTTGCTCACCCACTCACAGCCCTTCCTGGGGGTCTGGCTTCTTTATTAATATGAAGTTTCAAAAACAAATATTCCACCCCACCTTGATCTGGGCCCAGCCCTTCCTCCTGAGGTGCTATCCCTTTCTGCTGTCTGAACAGCTGGAGAAGATGCAAGGCCTGACTTGCCTTCTCCCAAAGGGGAACAAAAATTTCAGCTGGATCTTCTTATCCAGCCACAACTCCCCTCTTCAGGAACCATTGCCTTTCTCCCTGCAGCTTTAGTCTGCAGTACCTCTTGCTCTACCCTCACTGAACTCCTGCTGAGGGTTTATAGCCCAGGTGCAGCCCCACCCCTTTAATTGGCTCAACTGGGAGCTGCTCCTCAGGCACTGATCCTATTTCAATCACTGGGCCAGCCACCCTGTGACAAGGACTCTATAATAAACTTGATGCAACTGCCTTTGCATATTAGTAGCTGGGGGGAAAAATGTGTCTATAGCTACAATAAAATGTAAAGAAACAGCATAAAACTCCATACAGATTACTCTCAGGGGTGCCTCAGTACTGTGCCTTGTCACCACTGGTCAGTGTGCCTTAGCCCAGCTTTCTTCAGACACCAAAGTTGTATGTGTCTGGTACTGTGTCCCTAGTCTTTCTCCATAATTTCAGAGTATTAGGCCAGAGGGGACCATCATTATCTAGTCTGACTTCCTGTCTAGCATGGGCCATTACATTTCACCCATATATTCCTATATTAAGCTCAAAGTCTTTAGTTAGACCAAAACATTTCTGTCCTCAGGAAACTAAACTGTGCACTACAGGCGGACAACAAGTGCTATAAGACAGGTTGGCTCTAGGGTCAATGTTCTACTTACTACAGGACATTATTTAGATAGTGGCAGTTGCGTGTGAGATGCTTGGCAGGCAAACTGTTCATTTTATTATTCGTGGTCTGTTTTGTGCAGCTCTTGCATGCTCTCTGCCATGTAGCTAGTTCCTACCATAGAATTCTTGTGGGGCTCACAATCTCCCCTTATTTTTTAATTTTGAAGTTTGTGTTTGCTATGAGGCCCTGACGATTGATTAAAGATTCTAAACACTAACAATACAAATTAATAATAAAGAGATTCCCTGCCCCTATGAACTTATAATGTAACCAGACATACATACAGTCAGACCGACACTTATGGAAAAAGTATCCACACTGTATCCCAGGACACAGCCAAAGTCATAAAGCTGCAATGCTAAGGCAGTAATTCTTCTGCCAGCTCACAGAGAGGCAGCCAAGCCGGTCTGTGGTTACTTCTACACCCTCAGGACCCTATTGTACTCAGTCAAAATCCAAGGCCCCAGGTATTTATCCATGGTAGTTCTGTTCTTGCTTCCTTGTGCTAATTAAAATAGAATTTAAAGCTACAGTTCTAAGGATAGTTTTTTCCGCTTCTTTTGGCACTCCTGGTTCCTGACATTTGTGTTTGCACGTAACCCTAGCCTGACTAGCGATATATGTAAAGAAAGGGGTAAGAACTGGGTGAATTACTAGCAAATAATTGACTCAGCAAATTTAACCCCAGGTTCTGTCTGTGAATTATCCACTGTTCCTTGATTGGATGGCTCCCAAATCTACAAAGCCACTATCTACCTCTGGCATGAACGATTCTGTGAATACATAATCAGGACACCTTCTCTTTCCACAAATATTCTTGCAAACAAGAATTCACACAGATGAACCGTCACAGGAAAGGAACACACTTATTATGACTAAATATTACAATGCATGTTTTGAAACCATTGTTCAGTGTGGTTCTTTGAATTTTAAAATACAAAGGCTAGTGTCAAAACCAGTTGCCTTTACTTTGTAAAGTGGTATTTGATAGTGTGGGGAATAATTTAAAGAAACCACCGGGCTCATCACAGCAGAAGCTTTTGCTGCTAGGTTCAGCTGAGTTCCCCAGTTTTATTTCTCACCTCATATAGTACAATATGTTAACTGTGCTTTCAGGATATTGGGCTAGCTTGGAGCTGAGACCAGGACATCTGGCATCCAGAACTGCTGCAATGTGATTGTTCCCTTCTCCTCCTCTCTCTCTGTGCCTACCCCCACTCCCCATTCTCCACAAAAATTGGCAATGAAGGAGAAGGGGAGGTGGGGTAGGCAAGCAATAATAAATGGCAACAGCTGAGCTTAACTACCAGCGGTTGATCTGAAATGTTTTGTTCTCAGAAAACAATGGAGAAGTAGGAAACTCCAGTGTATCTGTTGTTACTAGCTGCCTCCATTTATTAGATTTTGTTTGGGAAAGAACAAAGGCTGCTAGAAACCCAAATGTATGGTACCTTACAATAATAGGAAATCCAACATAAAATGAAATATGTAATTCAAGTCAACCATTAATATTTCACATTCTTCCTGAATATTTTCAGCTAGTAGATCTTTGCAAATATATTACATTTAGCCACTCTGGAATCTGAGGACTGGCTGTTATCAGGCACACAAGCCATATCCCACATAAACATATCATTCAACTTTCATAGAATCATAGATGAGGGCAGACCCTTTGTTTGTGTTTGAATTGGTTTAAATGATTTAATCTTGAGACACTTATGTAGATTACTTAGTTGCTGTTGCCAATGAATACCCATTTCAGCTCTCAAGTGGAGGCTGGTGTAAACTTTGTATTTCTCCAGTCCTTAGTTGACTCTGCACTGGTCTGATGACCAGTGGAAGTTAGAGCAGCCAAAAGGTTTCTCTTACTTAACCAGCAGTCAGTGTGAACTCTGTTAGGGTTAGAATTTTAATCTCCTTCCCATGAGTCATGCAAAAACTCTGCTGCAGTGTTAGGGTAGCTTTAGGTGGGCAGGGTTTGGACACACAGCTGCATAGACTGTGAATCAAAGTTCATATTGACGAATGAGTTTTAATTTTGCCAGCCATCCCCTTCATGTTGTGGGGTATTCCATAGGCTCAGGACCACTGCACAGAAGTATCACTCTGATAGGCAATTATCCTAAAAATGTGTTGGTTTATGTGCATGTCTAGCATGCCTGTGTAAGAAGATCCTGAATGCACCTCTCTATATGGCACTGCTGAGACCATACGTAGGTAAAAACCATGTGATCACAGTGATGGCTCAAGGTGCAGGAAGGCTAACACTACTCAGAAAATTCAATGAGTTTACATTATAGAGTGATACATTCAGGGACATGAGATTTGCCTCCTAGTGGAGTTTACATGACCTGACAAACCCATGATCCACAAGGAAATATCACAAAGAAGCTGGGCTCATCTAAACAACATACATTTTCATACAGCCACATACAGGGGCATCTAGGAGCTGGAACAAAGAATGTAGGTCACACTTACAGAATGGGGAACTATATGCTGGAAAGCCATGACTTTGAGAAGGACTTGCAGATCATGGTCAATAAATAGCTGAATATGAGCTCCAGCTGTAATGCTGTGGGTAAGAGAGCAAATGCAGCCCTGTAACAGGGTCACACTCATCTCTTGCAAGCACCCCCTGGCAGGGTGCACATGCCTACACTCTCTGTTTGTGGTGGTCTTTGGTGACCCAGCCCTCCGGTCAAGCCAGACACAGTCTGTCTGTGAGACAGAGGCATTAGAGGGCACCGTGAGAGGCTCCTCACAGTCTGTCCCTACTCCAGAATAGAGTATTGCCCCAGGGCTCCTTCCCTGGAGGCAGTGTCTTCACCCTCTCAGTGCCTTTCTGGCCTCACCTCTTCAGCTGGGCCAATACAGTTCAGTTCCCCTTCTGGGGTGCCTCAAAGTCCAGGCCACTTCCCAGTGGCTGGTGATGGAAGCCCCAGGCCCACCATCTACTCCAGCTCCCAGCCAGGGACCCTATAGATAGGAGCCAGCTGCAATGTCCCTTTAAATAAATTGTGTTGCTGCTATAATTCCCTGGGCCACTTCCCTGTGGCTCCTGAACATTCTTCACCCTTACCTCAGGGCCTTGGCCTCATGGAGTCCCAGCAACCAGCCTGGATCACTATCCATTCTCCTCTAGCAAGAAACTGAACTTGCTCAGGCCCTGCAGCTCTTCTTATACTGACCTGCTGGGCCCAGATTGGCTGCTTTCCACACAGCCACTCCAGGCAGCTTGGAGGACCTCTCTACTTCCCTAGTCTGGGGTGGGGAGTGGTAGAGCCAAAACGCCTCAGGGCCTAGTCCACCCCGTCACGAGTCCGTAGATATATACATTAGGAAATGTTGAGTGGAAGGTATACTATGTCCATTTCTGGTGTCCACATATTAAAAAGGATGTGAAAAATTGCAGAGTTCAGAAAAGAGCTACAGAATTCATCTGATGTCTGGAAAATCCAGTCTTATAGACTCTAACTGATCAATCTATTTAGTTCATCCAAGAAAACTTTAAGTGACTTGGTCTATAAGATCTACAGGTGGAGAAGTTTTCTGACAGTAAAGTACTCTTTGATTTAACACACAAAAGATTAACAAATCAATGGCTGGAAGTTAAAGCTAGACCATTTCCGACTAGAAACGCGGTGTCAATTTTTAACAGTGCAGGTATTAGCACAACCATTGACCTCTGGCATATTTCATCTACAGATATGGCAAAATCTCCATCCCTTGCAGTCTTTAAATCAAGTCTGGATTTCATTCGGGGGGCTTTTCTACATGGGGGTGTGATGTTATTGACAGGAACTGTGACAGTATAGATCATTGTTGCACCTGGTCTTGTACAGCAGAAGCCAAGTGGGGTGTTTATGGAAAAGTTGTAGTTTGCCGGTTATAATTATGCTGTCTGTAGGTCCGTATCATTTTTGTATTCAAAGTTATGAATATTGGCTATCTACTTGTTTGACTTTAAGTAGCCTCAGTGAAGCATTTGGTCAGCTTCTTGAGAAAAGACTATTCTCAGTAAGTGCCCAATCAAGAAAAACTTAAGCTGACAATGGACTTTGAGAGACACTGATCCACATCTGAGCTTTCCTGGGAATGTTCAAACTAACGTGTAAGTCATGGCATCGACCTCTAAAGGACTGAGTCATGCATGGACATGTGACTTGCCCATGTGACTCAGAACTCCATCTTGTAGCTGTGATGCTGCATAGGAAAACACAAGGGGATTCTACCCACAATATAAGGCCTGGGGAAACCCCTCCATTTGGTCTTCAGCTGTCTTAAGAGATAGCCTCTCCATCCTAAAGACATGCCTGAAAGAAACTGGAACAAAGGACAGTAACTACAGGGGTGTGAGTGATTGCTGGACCCAGACTAGGAGGAAGCCTAGTCTGTGAAAGAAGCTTACTGGAACATCTCTGAGGTTGAGATTTACCTGCATTTAGTTTCTTACTGTATTAGGCTTAGACTTGTGTGTTTTATTTTATTTTGCTTGGTAATTCACTTTGTTCTGTCTGTCATTACTTGGAACCACTTAAATCCTACTTTTTATATTTAATAAAATCACTTTTTACTTGTTAATTAACCCAGAGCAAGTATTAATACCTGGGGGAGCAAACAGCTGTGCATCTCTCTCTATCAGTGTTATAGAGGGTGAACAACGTATGAGTTTACCCTGTATAAGCTTTATACAGAGTAAAACGGATTTGTTTGGGGTTTGGACTCCTTTGGGAGTTGGGTATCTGAGTGCAGGAGACAGGAGCACTTCTTAGGCTGTTTTCAGTTAAGCCTGCAGCTTTTGGGGCGTGTGGTTCAGACCTGGGTCTGTGTTTGTAGCAGGCTAGCATGTCTGGTACAAGCAGGCAGGGCACTGAAGTCCTAAGCTGCCAGGGAAAACAGGCATAGAGGTAGTCCCAGCACATCAGGTGGCACTCCCGGGGGCGGGGGTGGGGGGGACTGTGACCAACCCGTCACAGGGGGTCACTATGTGCTAACTTCAGTTTGTGCTCATTGTAATGGCCTACATACACATGAAGCAAACACTTAAAGCATAGGTTTCAGAGTGGCATAGTAACTCTGTAGAAACTGCACAGCTTGTGCTATGCTTCTGCCTGGCTTCTGCTATGTATCCCACAATACACAGCAAGAAAGTCCCAGAATGTATACAGCTCAGCAGCAAAGCTAGGGACCATGGGATACCCATCAGAATGCTGTGGACTTACTCTGCAGAATGTCTCTGTTGTATGTATGCAGTGATACAGATTGAAACCGAAAACAGCTGTCCATGTATACACTATCACTGCGGCTTATTTAATGTTTATGAGCCAGGGAGTTACAACTCAATGTGCAGTAAACACTGTGTGTAGACAAGGCCTGATCTGCTACAGCTCATCCAAAAGTTATAAGATACTGAGAGAATTGTGTATTATTCAGGAGGACAGACTAGATGATCACAATGGTCCCTTCTGACCTTAAAATAATGAAAGATCTCAGGTCATTCACAGGGGACTTTGCACAGAAAACTATACTGTACCTTCTCCTTTCCTTCTCTCCTCCTTGCAGCATGACTGATTGCAGTTGAAATCATCTTGCTCTTCTGCTGCTTCCACTACGTTTCCCATCTCCTTGACTCCCTTTACTGGCTCCCTGTCTCATTTATTATCTAATTCAAACTTTGTGCTCTCAACTTCAAGGTTCTGTGTTGGTCTTCCCTTACCTATTGTATACTTCAGCTCTGATTTTTCCAATGGCTCTTTTGTTTGCTACACTTTTCCACATGTGCTCCCTTTGTCTTTCACTCTTGACACCTCCCTCCTTTGTGCAACACACTTACCTCAAATCCCTAACTGTGTTTTTACTTTCTCGCTATCACTAATTTCAGTTCTCCGGCTCTCACACACTATTTGATTGGGATGAAAACACAAAACAAAACTCTGAGCTGAAACAATGTCTTGAATTTCCCATACAGAATACGGTCCCAAGTACAATTCTCCCTTTTGTTCTTTTGTTCCCTGATTTATCCACCTTAAGCTCAGCTATGCAAGGTGAGACGTATGACTATCAGATCAGGCTGATCCACTTTCCTCATAGCATATCTTTGGATGCTGTTTCATAAATCCGGTTACGTTTATCAATATAACATAATTCCGAAGAACAGAATTAAGAAACAAAGTCTAATTAATGGAATTTGAATCATGTTTTGTAACTTCATTGACACAAATGATGATTGTGCAAATTAAGCCTTCCAGGATGTACATGCCCTTTCCATTTTCCCTTTTGCTTCTGTTGAGACCCAGAGAATTTCTGTTCCTTGCAAACTTTCAACTCCGGCTCTCACCATTACAAAAAGCCAATGGACATTACAGCAAGCATGAACTGATGGGGCTACTGCTAACTATGCTTTGCTTCCTGGCTAACCCAGTACAACGTGGTAAAGAGTTATTATCGTGATTGCCAATTACTGCACACTGTGGTAACTACACCGTAATCCCACTGGACATAAGGGTACATACATACAGTAACTCACATTACTATTAATACATGTTCTATTCTGAATAATGATGTAAACTACTTGTGACGCTGCTATACACTGAGCTACTGATACAGTTCTAGGTATCAGCAAAGACACACACCCTATCCTTGTCTGCAAAGGCCTCTACTCTGAGAATGTAGGTGTCTTCTTATCACTTGGCTAGTGATAGAGGTATAAAAGAGAGAATCAAAATCACTGTCTGCCGGTGTAAGGGCCTTCTCTTACTGTGACAGTCTGAGGCCCTGTTCTCAGGCTAAGGCCTTTGGCTAAGCAGCAGAGGCAGCCATAAGCTGGGAAGCGAACAGTCACATCCTCACATTCCAAACTAGTCACATTGAAAGAAGGTGCTATTGGGCTGTTAGGAATACAATCCTGTCCTGATAATGCCTATCGCCTCCAGAGAAAGGGAAGTGCCTAGAAAACGTAAAAGGAAACTTAGTTTGATAGCATCCTGTCTGGCAAGAACTCACTTATCAATAGCTGGGATGTGAAATCCTCACTTCTGTATTGTCTTGTCATTATAGTTCCCACTTTGCTGTTGTTTGTCTGTATAATCTCTGTCTGGTTCTGTGATTGTTCCTGTCTGCTGTATAATTAATTTTGCTGGGTGTAAACTAATAAAGGTGGTGGGATATAATTGGTTACATAATCATGTTACAATATGTTAGGATTGGTTAGTTAAATTTCAGGAGAATGATTGGTTAAGGTATAGCTAAGCAGAACTCAAGTTTTACTATATAATCTGTAGTCAATGAGGAAGTGACTGGGTGTGGGTGGGGGTGGGCATGTGGGCGTGTGAGATGGGAACAGGGAATGGGGGTAAGAAAATTGGAATCATGTTTTGCTAAAGGGGGAAATGGGAATGGGAGTAAGGAAGTTGGAATCATGTTTGGCTAAGGGTAGGAATGGGAACAGGGACACAGGTGTAAGGCTCTGTGGTGTCAGAGCTGGGAAGGAGGATACTAAGGAAGGAAACTGGAATCATGCTTGCTGGAAGTTCACCCCAATAAACTTCGAATTGTTTGCACCTTTGGACTTCGGGTATTGTTGCTCTCTGTTCATGTGAGAAGGACCAGGGAAGTAAGTGGGTGAAGGAATAAGCCCTCTAACAGTGACGCTGGTGAACTGTCCTCTACTGTCACTGCACAAACTAGAAACTAAAAATTAAAAAAAATACCCAATGTGCCTGTCCTAAATTAGGTAGAAAAATTAATTGCTAGGGAGCTATAAAATATTATTATGGTTCTCAATTTAAGTAGCAATGATGTTATCATTGAATTGAGAAGTTATTAATTATTCATCCCACCTATAAACATGGTTGATTCAGAGCTGTCAAAAACTAAGGTTATAAATTACCAGAAAAAATCTGTTGTTTTACTGTAACAAATGTTTACATCTAGCTACATGAATGGTGTTAAGATGGTCACCATTGAAATAGCATGTTAGATGTACCTAAGACTTTTCATAGAGACCTGAGAAAGATGTCCACTCTGTTTAACTGAAGTCTCTTGGCTCCTAAAACTTTGCTCATGTCATTGCTTTTCTCATGTTGCTACCTAGCTGTAGTTCAACAAATAATATTTTGCTCCACCAGGAGGCAAGAGGACAATTATTGAAATCTTGTGGTGTAATAAACTTTAATGGATTTGTAGCTTTAACATTTATTGCTTGTGAGAAGGATTGGGGAGGGCTTCCTAATAGTGACTTATTTTCTAGTTTGTAAAAGGTTTTCTTTAAAATCAGCAGTAAGTGTAGATACTTTTCTCTGTTTATTTTATTGTAATATTATATAGTCTGCATTTTGATCAGCAAATGGCACTAGTGAGCATGTCCAATGAATGGCACTACTGAAAAGAGCAGCTGTCCTTTTTTATTTTTGAGGAGGGGTGGAGGCAGTCTTCCTTGGGATTTGGTGATAAGGTAGTCAGAGCTATCTCCATTTTGGGAGTGTCAGTGTGCAAATTTTGCAGAGGGAGAGAGCAAGAGTGAGAGAGAGCGCACGTATCTTGGAAAATATTCCTAAAAAATTCAGACATTTGGATGTAACTATTTTTTTTATAACAGTTGCATATGAAATAAGTGAGGGCACATTTTAGCCCAAAGTCTTTCTCTGAGGTATAAAATTTAGTATCATAGCTTGTCCAGATTCCACTTTGTAATAATTAGAGCTGCAAAGCATCTACCGGAGATTCACATTCACTGACAAATAAAAAGACGTATCAGGAGTGACTAGGAGTTAACTAATATTAGGAATCCAGACACAACAGAGTACTAACTAGTTAGGGTTTTTTTTTGTCACCCTCATTCACATTGACTAGGACTTTACTCCATGAGTATTCCTAATTAAATCAGTGCATCTACCTGCAGAGTAGGGAACCACTGAATATCAATTAGGATGGCAGAATTCGTCCCTTATGCAGCAAAAGGTGAGATGAAATGGTTTTGAGAATTGTGATTGGGAAATGATCATGTGCAGTGGAGGGGATAACCTGCTTTGGGCTTTTGTTTATTTGTTCAGTAATACTGATGCAGGTTTTTTAAATGCATTAATCACAGGTGGGCACAAACCAAAGGTAAGGATCTGAACACCCTCTGAAGCGCATGAATGTTTGGATACAGATTTAAATTTTGTAGATGGTCTTTATAGCTATAAACCATGGCTCTGAACACTCCCAGACTTTGGTTTCTCTAACTTTTATTTGCACTGAGCCTGATTCTGATCTATACCTGTAAGCTATGACAGGTTTCAGAGTAACAGCCGTGTTAGTCTGTATTCGCAAAAAGAAAAGGAGTACTTGTGGCACCTTAGAGACTAACCAATTTATTTGAGCATGAGCTTTCGTGAGCTACAGCTCACTTCATCGGATGCATACCGTGGAAACTGCAGCAGACTTTATATACACACAGAGAATATGAAACAATACCTCCTCCCACCCCACTGTCCTGCTGGTAATAGCTTATCTAAAGTGATCATCAAGTTGGGCCATTTCCAGCACAAATCCAGGTTTTCTCGCCCTCCACCCTGCCACACAAATTCACTCTCCTGCTGGTGATAGCCCATCCAAAGTGACAACTCTCCACACAATGTGGTTTAACTTGGATTTAAACTTTGAGAGTGGTCAGTTTGGATGAGCTATTGCCAGCAGGAAAGTGAGTTTGTGTGTGTATGGAGGTTGGGGGGGTGAGAAGGCCTGGATTTGTGCTGGGGGTGGCCCACCTTGATTATCATGCGCATTGTGGGGAGAGTGGTCACTTTGGATGAGCTATTGCCAGCGGGATAGTGAGTTTGTGTGTGTGTTTTTTGGAAGGGGGTGACGGGGTGAGAGAACCTGGATTTGTGCAGGAAATGGCCCAACTTGATTGTCATGCACATTGTGTGGAGAGTTGTCACTTTGGATGGGCTATCACCAGCAGGAGAGTGAATTTGTGTGGGGGGGTGGAGGGCGAGAAAACCTGGATTTGTGCTGGAAATGGCCCAACTTGATGATCACTTTAGATAAGCTATTACCAGCAGGACAGTGGGGTGGGAGGAGGTATTGTTTCATATTCTCTGTGTGTATATAAAGTCTGCTGCAGTTTCCACGGTATGCATCCGATAAAGTGAGCTGTAGCTCACGAAAGCTCATGCTCAAATAAATTGGTTAGTCTCTAAGGTGCCACAAGTACTCCTTTTCTTTTTGTAAGCTATGAGTAATTCAACTGGAGTCAATAGAATTACACCAGTATGAGATCAAAATCAAGTTAGCACACACCTGAATGCATATGTGCGTGTGTGTGTGTGAGAGAGAAGAAATATGAGCAAATGATCAAATAATTTATTGTGAATAATATTAGTTAAAAACTTATCCTTTTGTCCCATTTGTGAATCATTCAGAAGCCACTTTGATTTTGTAAGATAAGTTAAAAGAAAAGGAGTACTTGTGGCACCTTAGAGACTAACAAATTTATTTGAGCATAAGCTTTCGTGAGCTACAGCTCACTTCATTGGATGCATTCAGTGAAAGCTTATGCTCAAATAAATTTGTTAGTCTTGCTAAGGTGCCACAAGTACTCCTTTTCTTTTTTGCGAATACAGACTAACACGACTGCTACTCTGAAACCTGTAAGATAAGTTGAGTGTCTTAACTGCAAATGCTTTGATTTCTTGTAAATTTCCTGACTTTTAATGGTTGCTTTTTGTTCATTTGCAATTTTCTTGTAAGGATGTTTACCCTTAGTTTACTGAACTAGACTTCCAACCTTAACTTCACCTCAACTAAGTTTTGTGTTTGGGAATAGTTAAAAATAGGTAGAAACACATCTGACACTATGTGTCAATATACGCCTGGTATACCTACCCAGAACCAATACAATGCATTAACCCTTTGAAAATATAGTGTTAAAATACTGTATACATATTTCATGGTCCAATGATAGAGAAATTATTTTGGGGATGTTATCTGGCAGAGTTATTCTCACAAAAATACCAAAAAAAACACAACAACCCTCCCTGACAGAGTTTAAAGAGTAGCTTTTTACATTGAAGTTGTTTCTTCTGCTTATTTTTTCCATATGTCTTCATTGATTGTGTCTTCATTGATTGTGATCAAAAGTAAAATACATTCAAAGCTGACTAAGGAAAATGCTGGAACAAAGAGCCTATATATTACACCGGTCAATGCAGAATAGTGTTTTAAAAGTTAGTAATGTTGATGATGAACTGTCTTTGCTTTAGCTTATTACAATATTACTAAGACATAATTTGTGATGCTAAATTCATTCAAGAACTAAAATGCACTACATGATTTCAATGGCCACTTTTTTCTGCATTCCTCAAAAATGTTAATAACTCATTCTTTATTACAGGAAACATTTATTTCTATGTCTAAAATATTATGCAGTGATTTGGGTTGGCATTTTTCTTAGATTAATGTCCATTCAAGCTGACATTAGCAATTTGTAGGCATGCCGTTTGTTAAAAGAACCAGAAACATAGTCTGTGAGGTTGACTGCTTTATGGGTACAGCATTAAAACTAAAATTGAAAAATATTTGTTACTCTTCTAACTCTGCATGGCGTCTAGGCTGTAGCTACGTACAAATACTCCCCATCAAGAAGTACATGAGAAACAGATTTACAATCAGCCATCCGCAGGCAGTTTCCCTTTTTGGTTGTTCAACCTGGTGTAGCTTAAAGAGTCCTGATTTTCATAAAGCACATAGCACCCACCCCTTTAGGTGACCAATTTGAGACACTATAAACCTGAGGCACCCCACATCACTAATCACTCTTTAAAAACCTACCTATGATTTTCTACTAATTGAAGATTATTACACTCGACATACGGAGAAACACTAAAATTCACATGCAATTATCCAGGTTAGCACACACCTGTAGCAAAAACCAAAATTGTTACCTACAAAGGTTAAGATGAACAACAGGTGAGAAAAAGCAGTATTATGCAGAACGGCAGATTATAGTTAGCTATAGCTAACTGCTGATTAGATGAAGACAGGTGTCTTTTTCAACAATTTAGTGAGAAGATCAATAGAAAACATATATATTTAATTAGATATATGGTTCATTTTACTGCAATTGGAACTCCATGTCTCTCCTGGCTCTCCCATCAGTTGTATGTTTCCAAATTGCCTTTTTAAATATATATATTTAATGGAAAGGAGATCAGCAGATATCAGCTGATATTCAGATCTTACTGTCTCATGGTGCTGTTAAATGTAGCCATATAGTGGGATTTAAACAGACCTGAAACCAATACACTCCTGATTTTGAATGTCTGAATGTATTTTTAACCCCTTCAGTGATGCCTAGATACACAGAATGTTTTGCAAGAGCAGCAACTGTGAACAGAACCTCCATTCACCAATGAGCAGAATGTTCCAATTTATCAGTACTTCGAAGAGAAGGCTTTCCTGGGAGGTTCGTAGAATTAAAGAGATCTTACTTTCATCCCATCTGAGAAACAGGTATGTCCAGAGATTAGAAATACACTGTTCTACTCATGAAATTTATCCTTCTAAATACAATTTTGGTAAAATCAGCAAAACACCAACCAACCAACCAAGGAATAAAACCCTCTGCTTGTCTGCATCTTGCCTGTATGGAGATTGTTAGTGCAATACCTTATGATATTGGAAGTCATGCTGTAGGTCAAGTCTGAGACATTACTGCAAATCAAAGGGAGGATTTCCTTTCCAAATTCCATTGACAATTAAAAAAAATCAGTTGTTAATTTAGGAGGAGGTGGAGTTCAACTGTTTATTCATAGTGCACAAACCTCTGTGTGCTAGCATGTGTATATAGACATTATATGATAAAATATCTGTGTCTAGGCATTTCTAAAATGCTTATCTCCAAGGCGTCTAAGAGAATACTTTTTTACATGCTGACTTAAACATCATAATGTTCTATGTAATATCCAAATAGAATTTTTACCAATGTAACAGACCTATAATGGATGAACTACAATGAATTTTAATGAAAATCATAGCTTTACCTCAGCTTCTCCTCAGAAAACTTCCTGCTGCAAACATCTGGTTCAAGCTGTTAGTTCTGTTTGTAAGCAGAACATTTAATTAGCATAAAGAACAAGAGAACTCTGTTATGGTGTGTAAGGGAAAATGGCACAACGGAAAATATCTCAGAAGATTATTTTAATGTACAGTTAACGCATATTCCTTATGACAATGCTGAAGATCTCCTTAGAGACTCTATGACTGTAGAGGCTTCCAGTTGTTCTAAAAATCTCCTTTCTTTTCTGTAATCCATCACTCTTTCATGTGCTATCAAATGAGTTACCGACATCTCTCGGCTTAGAAAGGCAGTGACATTCAATGTCTCTCCCAATTTGCCTTCGCTTTCTACGTATTATCCCAGAACATGCTGCTGAACCAATACTCTCGTGGTCCATAGGCAACAGCTGTAAAAGAGACACTTCCCCTAGTCAAGCCGGCTGGGTCAAGCATGTTTTGTCAAAAAGTTGTTCTTTGCCTTAGTTTTAGTAACAATACCATCATACATCAAGGTAGTGTTATATATTTCGGGGAATGTTACATTCACTTCCTTTCTCATGCACTGCTTAAAACAGCTACTTTGCTCTGTCCTGACCTATGTTTAACAGTCCAGCTCAGAGGTACTATTCTTGTGACAAGGCCTGTGCACACTTCTGTAATTCCCCCCAACAATGGGAATTTTCTAAGTATTATTGCCATTTAATAAATTGTAATCATTGTCTCTGTTTTAAAAGGAGAAGTTTCTTTCACTGACATCTGAGCTTTCTCTTGCATAATGCTGAGGGTTAGAATATTATTGCCAGGCAGAGGCTTGAACACAGTAAGTGCAGGAAGGGCCAATGTAAAAACAGTGGAACTCTTTTGAAAGTGAAGTTGCACAGGTGTAAATGAGAGGAGATTAGGGTTGCCACGCGTCTGGTTTTCGACCTCAGGAGAATGTATATGGCTCTGATAGTTAGTATGAAGTGTCTTGGTATTTTTACACATGAGAATCCACAAAAGGGCTTCTAGGCCCATTTCCAGGTCAAACAAGTTATGAGTATACAAGAAACCATGCCATGAGCATGGGCATAGAGCTGGCTGGGGACAAAACGTCATTTCATGACAAGTTTGGAAATTTGTTGTCATTCCACTTTGGAACAAACCCCAAACCACTGCAACATTTAAAAACAGAATTGAGTTGAAACATCAGGTTTCTGATAAAAAAAAAAGTCAGGTTTTCAATTCAGGTCTCTCTTTCTCTGGCTTTGGTCAGAAGTGACCAGAGCATCCTAGTGCTCCCGTCAATATTGTGATGACTCTGCAAAATATTTTGTCTGTGACAAAACAGCATATTAGGATGAAAAAACATTTCTTTAGAAATTTTCTGACCATGAGAGTTTGTGTGGATGCAAATAATTTCTTAAGATACAGCTTCAAATTTAGTGCAAAAACCAGGCCAACAGGAAAGGCAGCAAGATTTTGAGTGACCTGGACTCATTGAGGGTTTTCACACCTCTACTAGTAACTCCCTTCATCCTTTCAGAGAGCAGTCACCCCTTGACCCAAAAACTAAGCATATAGTTTAAGCAACATTGGCCAAATGTTACCACACAAGCTGAGGTGCTGCAGATTACACCTGTATCTAGGATGGGAAGTAATTTTATTTATCTTAGATACTGCTTTGTAGTAAAGGCTGGCAAATGTTGACTTTGTCATGGCGACCATTGTTCAAGGAGAGAAAAGGCCCTTAGTTGTAACCCATTAAACTCCATTGTGTGATGTTAGCCCATTACGTACAGTGTGTTTGATTAGTTTTTACATTTTCAGAGAGGTGACAGAACTCCCTCATGCTCCTATTTAAACTGATTGAAATGATCCCCTTGATATCAGTGGGAGCAAGTTCAGGCCCAGTGAGTATTACATGTGTGCAGGTATAATCCTTCTGGATAACAATTGATTAAAACAAAGGTCTAGGAAACCAGGAAGAGTTTAGTTCTAATGCTGGCTGAGAGTTAATGATCTTAGGCCAATCACAGAGCACCTTCTCTGAGGATTTTGCTGCTCTGGGCAGACTGGAAAAATGTCATCTCCTTCCAGCCTGCAGTTATTTACATGCTCGAAAGTCACCAAATATTCTTCCGCTTTATGTTTTGCTACACTAGGCAACTGCTGGCTCTGCCTTTATGGGAAAGCCACCATTGAAGTCACTTGACCCCTTGGTGCCTCAGTCAACACAGATGTAACATAGAATGAAAACAGGCTGTCATTAGAACTCATATGAATAATCTGAGCTGAGTTTTTTTACCGCTGTGAATAAATAACATCAATGACCCCTGCCCCCAGTAGTTTAGTTCAAAAACTAACTATCCACTAAAGTGTGAAATGAAGTTTTGCAGTACTTTATTATCACCATTCAGCCCAGAGGTTGTTATTTTAAAAATAACAGCATTTATTTTATTAAGAGCATCCAGTGGGTTCTGAAGTAACCCGGTTATTTCTTGTATCTCAACTACTGGTACCACTGTGTGGTAAGTGTTGGATTATCAATGGCCACTGTTTGTAATCATCACTTTTATTTCTTCAGTAATTCACCAATTTGTCAAGGACACTGAATGCTTGTCATCTGTGCACCAGGTTAATTAGTTTTAAACACTTTTACATAGCCCAAAAGAAGTACATTCCCTATACGCCATATCAGAGACTTTCAGCTACAGCACGCTGACCTACCAGCCTCCCAAGAAAGCAGCCAGCAGTTGCCTTGGTTTATGAGCCTGCTTTCTTTTCTTTGCTCAGACACTACAACCAGTCCTCTCAGATACCAAAACCACCTTATTAAACTGCTCTGCCGATCCTTGCAGCGGCTCCTTAGAAGTGCCACAGGAACCAGTACAAAAGATTCTGGGTTGCATCTGTGCCCAACTGTTTCAAAGTGGCACAATGTGGAGTCACAGAATGAAAAGTAGGGCGAATATGAGGTTGTGGGTGGAGAAAGGTAAATATAAATATATATGAGTGGGGGTTCTCAACCTATCAGTAGGAGAATGTCTAGGTCCTTGTAATGTCTGACTGGTTGCTTTCAATTAGGTTCTCAGTGGGAAAATATTATACCTTACTGAAAAGAGGTATTGTGAATATGCTTTTAAGCACTGAAAATGATTAGAGCTGCTGGGTGCTGAGCATTTCTAAAAGTCTGGCTACTTCATTTACAAGCTTATATGGGAACTGAACTCTTTCGAAAGAGCTATGTAGACATTTCTGATTGAAGCCACATCGTTATAGTATCTGTGCACTAGATAACTCAATTTGGGGTTAAAGATCAAAGTGGTTTTCATGGGAATGCAAGGTTCTCTCATCATTCTTTTGATAAAGTTCATTGCTAAACAATGCACAAACTTACGTTCCCTTCACAGGGACATGTGCAAACACTTTCTTTGGTTTTGGTCTGCAAAGCGATAACCCCATTACTCCTGCTGAATTTCACTTTGTTTTTCTGGTTTGAATACATTGCATATCACCTGGGTTTGAATAAAAAGCAAGTGGAATTTATAATTTCACATGATTTCGAGGTAAACCCATAAACTGGGCAAGAGTCACTGGAAAGGTTCATGAACTTTAGTTGATCTGTTGACAAACCTGGTCTGAGTTACCATATGTAATTTTAAAGGATTAAATAAGAACTCCCTCAAAACATGTCTGCTGCTATGGCCCAGTTTAGAAACAAATGGCTGTAGGAACAGAAATAAAAGAAATAACTGGGCATGTATGTTATATGAAAACTACTTTTACTGTCCAACTTGAAAATCTATAAAAGTAGCCTCCAAAGAAGGAGACACTGCAGTGAATCTTAAGAAAATAATTGACAGTGGCTAGTTTCATTACAGCAAATACATGAACAGTTTGGAGAAATGACAGATCTGGCTGGAAGCTTTCACAGTAGAAAATCCTTTGCAGAAAATGGTATTGATGGTTAAAAATTCATATTGGTGTGACCAGATCCTATCGACTAGATTCAGCCCTCGGTTTTGCTGGCTTGTCTAACCATAAGAAGGTGGGCCGGGATGAGGGTGTGGCCCAAACGCCTCTCCCACAGGGCTTCAGAAGGGGACTGGTGTAGCAAGGAAAGTATGTTTCCCCACATAAGATAGTATGGTTCAAGATGGAGCTGTGCCTTAGAAGCACAATTGAGCCCTGTGTTAACATGTGAGATATGCTCCATATTAAATGTACTAGCAACCTGAACTATATTTCAATAAATATTATTGTAAATGTAATTTCCAATCTACGCATTTGGATTCCCAGATTGACTGAATGGGCATCATATCTTGTGAAGAAGCACACCATTCATTTGGCAGATAAAGTTATATTGACCCAGGTCTCAGGCTTTATTTTATATCCTCCAGCCTATTAAGGAGCTTTGATAGGTTTATGTAACTTTTAAGACCTCCCCTTGACCCACTTCAGTGATAACTGCCTTGTGTTCTGTCCTTTGACAAACATTTGCACATCTGGAAGACCGTTCCACATATCTGTATACTTTTGACAGATGTTTGACATATAATTTAAAATAGTGTTAAGTGAAAGTTTAAAGAATTGTGACATACTATTTTTATTATTTGTTCTTATTGGAAACACAAATAACTTGTTAGATGTCTCTCTGCCTTTACATCAGTGATAATGCACGTTCACCTCCAATTAAGTATAGTGAAGTCTGAAACATGCTGCCATTAAGAGTATGTGTACAATGTTGTTAGTATTCAGAGTAGCAGCTATGTTAGTCTGTATCCGCAAAAAGAAAAGGAGTACTTGTGGCACCTTAGAGACTAACCAATTTTTGGAAAGGAAGATGAAGTCTGTTAGTCTCTAAGGTGCCACAAGTACTCCTTTTCTTTTAACGTTATTAGTAAAGATTCATGTCAAATCCTGTTCCATTGGTGTAGAAGAAAAATACCCCAATTAAATACTACACTTGGCCAACAACAATTCATGGGTACTTTGTTTAAACTCACTGTGAGATGCACTGTCCAAGCAGCCAAAGGTTATTGCTTATGGGTCAACCTTATTGGTGTAATCTCATTGACTTTAGTAGAGTTACACCAGGGATTAATTTGACCCTAAATTCTGTCGCCACCTTCTGAAATATTTTCCACATCATAAATGGGAGTTAGGTGTCTAACTTCCATTGACTTGTTCTTCCTTTTAGTGGTGCCTGACATCCTTGTGGCTCCTCTCCAGTTCTCTGTAGAGAATTACCATAACCACAGTGATGACGGGTACTAATTAGCCATTATGTTGGCAGCCTCATTGGCAAAGTCAAGGAAAGAATGGCCAGGGAGAGTGAACTACAGGTACATAGCTGGTCATCCCCAAACCAAAGCTGAGTCATGTTAATAGTGAATTGGGAGGAAGTTTTCACAGCCTGTTCTTGTGCATATAAAATGGACTTTAGTCTGCAGGGCTATCAATGTGGCAAACTTTATGCATACATATATTAATGAGACCACCCCTCCTCCCCCCGCCCCCGAAAACCTTCTGGAGAATATAATGGTTATAGATTCATAGATACTAAGGTCAGAAGGGACCATTATGATCATCTAGTCTGACCTCCAGCACAACGCAGGCCACAGAATCTCACCCACCCACTCCTGCAATAAACCTCTCACCTATGTCTGAGCTATTGAAGTCCTCAAATCATGGTTTAAGGACTTCAAGGAGCAGAGAATCCTCCGGCAAATGACCCGTGCCCCATGCTACAGAGGAAGGTGAAAAACCTTCAGGGCCTCTTCCAATCTGTCCTGGAGGAAAATTCCTTTCCTACCCCAAATATGGCGATCAGCTAAACCCTGAGCATATGGGCAAGATTCACCAGCCAGATACCCAGGAAAGAATTTTCTGTAGTAACTCAGATCCCACCCCATCTAACATCAAGTTGCTGAGCTGTTAACTAAATTAGCCAAGGGAATACTTCTTGCTAATGATACTGAAATAAATAGCTTGTAACAACCCAAGAATTATTTATTATGTTCCTCAAAAAACAATAATAAAAAAAATCTTGTTTTGCAAGAATAGTAACTGTGAACACATGCAATTAAGTTTATTACACTATAAATCACTCAGTTATAAAATATTTTGCATTAGAAGAGTTATAAAGTAAATTGATGAAAGAAGATAATTAGAATGATTCAGAAATCATCTGAGCCCTAATAAGCTTCCTTTAAAGTGAATGAGAAGTATTGGTTTATAAGGAACCATGGCTGTCTTGTGCTGTGAAATCTTGGTATTTGAACTGAGGAGTCAGAGTGAAAATAATGATCTCATCTAGAAATGAACAATTGACTGTTCTGTTATTAGGGATATAATGAGGCTCTCTCTTCATTGGAGCTCACTGAGGCTCATTATCAAGAGCCCGACATTTCCCATAAAATGAGAGGGTGTGCTGGAAATGCATATGTCTCAGCTAAAGACTGGTGTTATGTATCACTTCAAGACTGTCATTCTGAGAAATAAAGATCTGAGTAACTCAGGGGCTGTGAGGAGGAGGAAGTGTATAGTATAAAGGCTGGGAACTGTGCCACTATAAATACAGAAGAGTTTGCCATCCTTCATGTCTGAGAAATACCCAGAAACATCCCTCCAGGCTAAATGAGGGATCAGGTTTTGTGGCTCTCAAGTGTTTTTTAACCTGGTATCCATTTAACCCTTTCATTGTCTGGACGACAATGTATGGATGACATACAAAACATATTCACATGGCAGTTGCATATTTTGATTGGCTTGCTCTCTGAGGCCTGTGTACAATGCACATGCCATACAAAGGGTTAATGATAAAGGGTTTCATACTGAGACATCTTCCTCCTCATACCAGGTTACAGAGTCATTAAAAAAGCAGTACTTGACCCTCAAGTATGGCATTGAACTTGTGAGGATAATCAT
The DNA here is from genome assembly GCF_965140295.1 of Lepidochelys olivacea. NCBI lineage: Eukaryota > Metazoa > Chordata > Testudines > Cheloniidae > Lepidochelys > Lepidochelys olivacea. The sequence continues at coordinate 214,243,577 of NC_140412.1, forward strand.
AAAAAAAATAGTACTTTCTTGACCACAGCTTTCATAGTCTTTTGACCCAAGGACTAATTCTGCTCTTGGTTAAATGCATGCAGCTCCAGTGCAGTTAATGAGGTTTTACAGGTATAAGTGAGGGCAAAAATGTATGTTTCTGAACCTTATTTGCTCCTCTGAGAGCATCACAGCTGTAATTCTGAATAATTCCTCTTGGGTCACTTCTCCTTTCAATTTTTTTCTAGGCTTGTAATATTCGTTATGCAGCTTTGGATCTCATCTCTTTTTAATTTGTAGAAACTAGCATGGTATTTAAAATGCATATGGGGGTTTCCTGGTTGACTTTTGAGCAAAACAATGATGACCTATAAATCCTTTTTCCCAACATTGTGTAAAATATTTTGGCAGCTTCCTCCCCTGAAGTGTTTGTGTCCCTCAGTGGAGGGATGTGGTCTGACAACACTTTTTAATAATATTACAAACCTTACCAGAGCAACAAAAATGTTACAACAAAAAGGTCATGCAAGTCACTAATCAAAAAAATTAAAGTTTCTAGGGGAGCAGTCAAGATTAAGACCAGCTTTCTAAAACTGTAAGACACACTGTTCCAGAATTTGTTCTTGTACCACACTCCCATTGAGATGCTGGTGGAGTTCCAATATCTGAAGTCTCTGTGAACTGCTGTACTTACTGTTTGAAAGGAAACATGGATTTCTTAAGTACACTACATGTTAATGGTTGGAAACGAGAACATACAAGAACTTTCACAAATTTGTTATCCCTTTTAATTGTCAGTAATTTTAATTTTTGAGTCCTGAATGACACAACTTGCCTCAAATTTAACATCACCATCATTTAAATAGAGAGTTCTTTAGGGCCTGACCCTCACTAGGAGTCCTACAGATTTCAGTTATACTCACAAAAGTAAGAGTTTGCAGGATCAGCAAATGCACATCCAGTGCCTAGCTCCAGTGCCCAAATATTTTGGCTAACTACTGCGGGGCGGGGGACCTCAGGAAGAGGAATCCTCCCACAATCTGCTCCAAAGAGCCAGCTCCAGGAGGCTACTGGCTGGAGTCGTCTTTGTTGCCTTAGCTTGCTCCATCTCTAGAGTGGGAGGGTAACTAGAGGATCAATCAGACTGGAGATCATTGGACACAACAGTAAATCTTTTGGCCTCCTTTGCCAAGTGCTTAGAATCCCTCATCCCACTGCACAGCTCAGATTTGCACTTTGTAGGGGGTGCAGATGGGGGCGAAAGTAACTCCAGACACTTACCAGTACGGGGCCGGCTCCAGCCCCCGGAAGGAGCAGGGTCTTGGGCAGAAGGGGCAGGGCTGGGGGGGTCAGCATCCCCCAGCCAGCCCTTCCAGGCCACCTGGCCCGTGCCACCCGGGCTCCGGTGGCAATTTAAAGGGGCCAGGGCTCCGGACACTGCTGCCACAGTTTAAAATCACTGTCCCTGGGGCAGCTGCTCCCTTTGTTCGTCCCCCCCCCCCCCCGTGACAGTCAGCAGCCGAGGGGGGGCAAAAGGGGCAGGGACATTAAAGCGCTGCAGGGTCCTTTGCCGCAGCAGCGCTTTAACGTTGCTGCCCATTCCTTCTCTCCCCACCTCCCCATCGGCAGCCTTGCCAATACAGACCCTACCAGCAGGGCCTCTGACAGGGGAGGCAAAAGGAGCAGGGACATTAAAGTGGCAGCGTTTTAATGTGGGCTGTGTATGAGCCGGTGCAGGTTCTTACCGGTACACCCTACCAGCCCACTTTCACCCCTGGGTGCAGACCACTCATACGTCCCCAAATCTTGCAGACCCATTATGTAACTGCGCTAGTTCCTCTGCCTACATGGATGCAGGTGGGATTTGCCCGTTGGTTTATGCAGTCTTATTATTCTCAAGATAATACCACTATTTTATTTCTAGCGGGGCTTCCAGCTGGTCCACTTCTGGGAAGATGGTGAGGCTGAAGGAAGAAAGCTGAGGCATTTGGCAGACAGCCCATACGATAACTCATCCCTCTGAACCACTGTCACTCCTCTGTTTATGTTGACAGCTAAAACTAATTTTTAGTTTTAGCTGTCAAGGATTACAGTTAGGTGAAACATTGGAGGTAAAAATAAAAATTACTAAACCATTCAAACTCAAACCAAGCCTGAAATGAGCCCCATTTTTCCCTCTGTTTTGAAAATAATTGAACTCTATTTTTAATTCCTACACAATTCCATGTTTCCTGGTTTCACACGATACTGGAAACAGAAGTACCACATGGTTTCATAGGATGGAAAGTTCCCTCACACAAGCAAAGCCATGACTTCATCGGGGTTAGGTAGGTAATAAGGGACTATGCAGCTTGTGTAAGGGAATCTGACTTATACCAGTGCCCAACCCATCAAAACCAGAAGGAAATAGAGAGCTCACCAGAAAAGCTCATTGTTACAAGTTCTCGAGCCCAATTTCTGAGCCAAAGTGCTGTGAAAAGCCAAAACCGGATTGACAAGATTTTGCAAAACGGAAACCTCTCTGCTTCATGAATTATTCATGACAGAAGACTAAACAAAAAGCTATGATCCATTTCTACCTATTATACTCACTTGCATATTTTTTTTAAATTTAAATGAAATGGGACCCAGATTTTACCACCCCCGATTTCCATTTTATAAACCAACCCTGCCCAGCACCCCCATCCTGCAACAAGATTTTCCAAAAACAAAACACAGGCTCCTCAACTTAGCTCTACTTTGGATTGATGTTGAAAGAAGCTAAATCTTTTGGCTTTTTGAAGCTCACCCATTACTTATCAGGAAAAGTACCAAGAAGAATTTATAGGATGTGTCTGGAATTTAGGACAGCATGAAAAGATGTAACAAAAACAAAGGGAATCTTGGTGTTTTATTGTATCATGTGCTTACAAGTCATGAAAAAAAGATTTCACAAGAATCAAATGGCTGGAGTAGGTGTGGCTGAGCTGAAGCAGCATGAAAGGACAAGAAAATTGGTCTGAGCTGGGATCTTAAGAAACTATTGTTTGAAAAATAATGAAATATTCAGGATGATGGTGTAACATTCCTCTGTTGTAACTGAGAGAAGGCACTAGAAATGTTAGCTAAGAAGTGACCTATTGTGTGCAGAGATAAGTGTGCAAGGTGCTTTCCCCACATCCACTTTCACCTCTGTGAAAGCCGTCCTTACATTTGGGAGAATGTAGGAACTGCTCCCTTCTAGGGGGCTCTTGGGTTGCAAATCACTCCAAAGGGGTCAGGAAAGAATGGAGAGAAGGCTGCATCATAGACCTGCTACAGCTCTGCATTAGTTTGTGGTAAGATTTGGCTGCACCATCCAAAGGAGTAAAGAAACATGCACATTCTCCCTGTGTGTTGTAAAGCTGGTGAACAGGATTGTACCTCCTATAGTACAACCACTCACAATTTCTTCCCCACCAGTTGAGATCCACATCATGCCCCACATATGGCAGTATTCATTACAAAATCTGATCCTAAACATTTATCTGGCCAATGTGCAGAGGTGCCAACTTCCTAATGTGCTGGGGGGTGCTCGACCCCACTCTGTCCCAGTCCCCACCCCCATTCCACCCCTTTCCCCTAAGGCCCAACCCTCACCCTACATCTTCCCACTCACACTTTATATTAGGCTAGAGTGTCTAAAGAATACAAGTGGCTAGAGCTAGCCATGATATGAACTTTTAAAGTATCCGCCTCTTAATCAGAAGCCAGAAAAGTGTCCTGCTAGATCTTAAATGGCTATGTCTCAATGTCATCTACTTGTTACAAGAGGAGACTGGGAGTCTCTGATATTGACTTGTTTCATGACCTGAAGGAAGTCTCTGTCCTGTTGTAACTGTGCCTCTGTGGGTCACAACTGAGGATGGCAAATTCAGGACAAACTCCTGAGAAATAGGGCAGATACACCCCCAAGACTGGTGGCTAATCCCCCATAGGATATATCAAACCATCAACAAACGTAAACTTCTGTTTCACCACACTGGCTAACAAGAAATCCTAAAAGCAGTTTGCTCAGGCATTCCAGTTCTTATATCATCACCAAAAACACTGGATTTAAAGGTGAGTGGTTCTTAAACCAGTCTCATCAAATAAAAGGGTATCTGATCCCAAAGGACCAGCCACACACGCAGGTCAATATGTAATTCAGACCTTACCCAAAAATCATGCTAATGTCAATCCTTTAGTATCTAAAATCTAAAGGTTTATTCATAAAAAGAAAGAAAAAAGGTGAGAGTTAAAATTGGTTAAAGGAATCAAACACATACAATAATTGCTAAGTTCTTGGTTCAGGCTTGTAGCAGTGATAGAATAAACTGCTGGCTTAAGTCAAGTCTCTGGCTGCTTCCAAATCATTGGAAGGCTTCAGTCCATTGGTTAGAATGCTCCCATTAGTATAAAGCCATAGTCCAGAGCCTTTGTCAGGAAAGAGGCTGGAGCAGATAGAAGCTGGAGCAGGAGAGAGGCAAAATAGAGGTATTTCCAGGGCCTTTTATAGCTTCTGCCATGAGGAGGGAAGCCCATTGTTCTTACTGTGAAAAATTACAGAAACAAGATGGAGTTTGGAGTCACATGCGTAAGTCATATGTCCATGCATTTTGCCTAGTCACAGCAGGAAATTCCATTAAGTGGAGATAGGCATCACCCCAGGTTCATTGTCAGTTAAATGTTCTTTTGTTGGACCACTCAATTTGAAGAGTCCCTCCAAGATGTGCTGGCTAGCTATCTTGTGGGCATCAACCCAGGAGCAAACATTTGAAATCCAGATATATAGCCAATACTAATAACTTCAAATACAAAAATGATACATGTATACAGATAGCATAATCATAACCAGGAAATCATAACCTTCTCATAGACATCGTACATGCCACATTTTGTACAAGATTTATTACAAATATATAACAGTGGTTGCAACAATGATCTATATGGTCATATTTTAACCAGCTAACATCACACCTGTGCTTTGGTTCTATATTTATAATATAACCTACGTTTGTAAAGGATATTGATCATCAAATGAAAGGTACCTGATCAAGTGAGTGTAAGGCATTGCATCAGTAACAAATAATAGCTAATTCTTTTGTCTATATTTCCAAAAGCAGAATGGAAGTTGTCACCTAATTTCCATTAACATTTGCAGATTAGCAATTACATTGTGATATCATGGCAACTCTGATAACTTTGGGCCAAATAATTGTATTTTACACAAAAATGCACATTTACACATATTTACCAGTTGAAGAGGCTAGAGCCTGCATTTTCCTACAAATACCTAAACCATCATTTGTGTGCTTATTTTGCAGATTGCCATTGATGTTGTTCAGTAATGTGACACCTTTTCACCTTTGGATTGCTTTTTTCCCCCCAGTCTGGCATCCTCCTATGTTTCTCTTCAGGGATTGTGTCTTTGTTTTCTAGGCAGCATCCAAATGATACAGGTCTAAAAGCACCAAGTCCAGCCGCAGAAAAGGAAGAGTGACCTTTTAACTCCAGTTTAGTTGATGAACCAGAAGAACCTGCAAATCTCGTCAGAGACAGACCCAGATTAGTGGAGCATATCAGTTCTTCATTTTGTGAGTTTTCCCTTTTTAATTTTCTAAATCCTCCAGTGATATTTATTCTAGAATCAAAATTAAGCAGTTTGGGCCAAATGCAAGGGTGAGTTTAGGAAAGTCTAAAGACAGTCTAAGTTGGTTAAACCCACTCCTTCTGGCCACTTCAGTGGACATACTACACCAGTGTATACCTCTTCCTGCCTCCCTTACCCTTAGAATCATACCAATTTAATAACGTATAACTTGCACGCCTATTGTGTTATATGTCATCTCTGAATTTGGCCCACTGAGCCAAACTGTATATAAAGGAGCCCGAGGGAGTCTATACTAACTCACATGCCAGAAAAGGGGAATGGACTAAGAAAAACAACAATAATAGAATGGTATGAGGATATGTAAATTAAAGTAGGCCACTCCTTGATATTTCCTACCATAATTTAAACCTTCTCCTGATTATCAGAGTTTTGAAGAGCCACGATATAAAGAGAGACACCTAAATGAGACACAATCTACACAAATTGACTAAAAAACCTAATGAATGGGAAAAAGAAATAAGAAGAAAAAACAAATGGAGAAATAGACCTTGTAGATAATCTCAGTATTTTTTCCCAGTGAATATACTAGAAGAAAGTGAGAGTAGTTTCAGAGGAGAATAAATAACACCCCACATTCACAGGCAGAATATTCTAGGACTTCAGTGAGAAAATGGATCTGAGACAGCTGAAGTTTCATGTTCATCCCGCACACATGCAAGTGATGTTCACTAGGGACCAGGATTTCAAAGTTAGGCCTGTGCATGCTTTTACACATGCTTAACTTATACATACAGTACTCGGTGAGCATATGAACATCATGGCTTTGGACATACATGTAACCCCCATGTGGAGTTTGCCAGCTCCTGGACTCCGGACTGAGCCTCTAGGGGGCTGTGCCAAAAGGATTACAATTACAATAGCTGCCAGAGCCCACTGACACTATTTCCCAGCAGTCATGGAGACAGGGTTTCTGAGGCCAATTGGGAGGCCTCTGCATGGGGTGATCTGGATAAGCAGTCCACTGAACTGATGACAGGTCAGGGCTGCACAGCCCCCAGTGAGGGAACAGCCTGACTCAGACACACAGCGAGAGTTTTATGTTCTGTTTTTGATATGGAAATTTGAGAGAAAGACAGCACAGCTCAGGGTATCCATGCTAAACTCCCACAGTCCCCAAAGGGAGTTCTTGCACTGCTGTGAGATCAAGCGGCATGGATCAGGCAGCTCCAGCACCTAAGCGACCAACACCCATCAGAGAGAGAGAAAACGCCGATCTGGCACCAGCTACCAAGAGCCAACCAAATCCCAGGAAGATTCCACACTAGGGAACCAGAGAGGACCCTGCCCCACCTAGGGGTGAAAATAAAGTTATGGTGTCCTTTATTTAAACTGGCCAACATCACACGTTGCAACACTCCATCTCAGGACACCAGATTGCAGCCTACCATCTGCCCTATGGGGGTGGCAAGGTGGGAGCTGGGGTTGGTGGCTTGTGTTGGGAGCAGATGAATTAGTTTATTTATTGTTTAGTTAACCTTGACCCTTTCCTTCCCTGGATCCTATTTTCCTTTCCCAGTAAAGTCCTTCTTTTTATGCTGTTATTTTTGGTGTGTCAGTCCTTTGTGGAAGTTTATGTACTTTATTGTCCCTTGTGTACCGGGCTTTACACTCCTTGCCAGTTAGTTGTATTGTTTTTCTCGAGGGATAAGCACTCCTGGGCATGGCACAATGAGGAGGCATTTTGAATGGAGACCCCAGGAACCAGAAAAAGAACCCAGGCCCCAACCCAAAAGAGGAGAGGGATGAAGCTGCTTCTAAGATTGGTGATAGCAAACTCCAGGGAGAGAAAACCACACCTTGGGTAGGACCTACATATACATGATCAGTTAGGTCATGTTATAATTTAACATGCTGCTGCTACCTACATGGGCCCATTAGGAGGCAATCACGTCTGTTGTGTGTATTTCTAATAAACAAACTGTGCACACTTCTGGAGGCTAATAGAACCCTCTGCCAGCTTCTCTGTGGACCTCATATGCAGCGACTCTGCCAGCTCTTCCCACAAGTGTGATGAATGATGTATCCATAATTGCTGCATTAGCAATGGAGATTAACTATCTCTGGGTCTGCATACATCACTTGGCAATATATGTGGATGCAGCACAGCAGGGCCCCAATACCTATTGGAGTCTCTGGGAACTACCATAGCTTACATCACTACTAAATAATAATTAGGTGGGTATCTAACTTGGAATTTCTGGTTCTAATTGAACTAGCAAAGGGACAGATTCTAGCCAGTCTGTGCAGATCTGAGAGAGAGAGAGAGAGAGGGCACAGTACTAAGGTGTAAGTTAATTATTAACTACACTGCAACTATCCAGAACTAGACTCATCTATTTTCAGTACTTGGATTTTTAGAAGGGTTTCTATTATGAGGTCTGGGAATATTTGTTTGCAGAAGCTTCTTACAGTTCAGAAATGAAAATTAAATTAGGTTTCAACCCTCAAAATAAGCATGCTCTTAATTTTATCAAATGGTGCATTTTTTCTAGACAACTCAGTAACAGAAGTTAGGAAAAAGAAAAGGAGTACTTGTGGCACCTTGGAGACTAACCAATTTATTGGAGCATGAGCTTTCGTGAGCTACAGCTCACTTCATCGGGTGCATGCAGTGGAAAATAGAATGGGGAGATTTTATATACACAGAGAAAATGAACCAATGGGTGGTACCATACACACTGTAACGAGAGTGATCAGGGACCTTACCTGATCACTCTCGTTACAGTGTGTATGGTACCACCCATTGGTTCATTTTCTCTGTGTATATAAAATCTCCCCACTCTATTTTCCACTGCATGCAGGAAGTGCAGACAATCAACAGAAATGTCCACAAGCCTTTTGTTTCAAGTGCATACTTGTGAATGAAGAGGTACAGTAAGTTTCCTTCTTAGGACATTTTGCACAAATATCAATCATTATTCTCAGTGTAAAAACAGGTAGTGTCAGAATAAATCTCAGGTGTGCAATTTATTTTTGGTGACTGCGCGGCATATTCCAAATGATTACTTTACATGGTCTTTTTATTTTTCTCCCTGACCTATAATTGATACAGTTCATGTCACCAGCAAAAAGGTAAAAGCTGTGTGACTGCTTATATCATGCAACTGGATCATGAAAAGTAAGTAGAAAGGTCAGAAACAAAGCTCTGTTAAACATTTCCCACATAAATCAAAACTGGTGAAGAGTATATTTGTGTGTGTGTATCAGGGCCTACATTAAATTAATGTATTCTTTAATTAGGAAACAATTACTGGGTACATCTCTCTCTCTCTCTCTCTCTCTGAGTCTAATCTAGTCACTTGAAGTTTATAAACACAGATTACCAGTGATACAACTTTAGGAATAATCATATGATAAACATAAAATTTACATTTTCACTCTTTAAATAGATGAGAAATTTTCTTACTTAACTATAAAAAAATAGAAGGGAATTATTTCTAATAAAATGAATATTAATGCATAAAAGTCAAAGTAACACACACTTAAAAACTTAACTGATAATAGAACAACTGTATTAAAACAAAAAAATTTTCTGTAGGCCAAAATATACTTCAAGTATATTCTGCAATACCCTTGACAAAGCAGTAGGTATTGTCAACATTAAGCTTTAATCAGTGCACCTGAAATGCAATACGTGCATTTTTATTATTGTTTGAACCTGTCTGAACTTGCTGTATGACTTGAGAAGTGCTTTCCAGGCAAGCGTGCCTCAAGTTTTCTCTGCTTTTGAAAAAGCCGGCCTCTGTTCTGGGAAACAACTGGTTTTTTGGCATACCCGATTAATTTTTACACTCCGTAAGTGTTATCGGGGGAGGAATGTACACATTGCCAGCCTTTCGTGGTTGTCTGTTAATGCAGAATGGCCATAGAGTTCTTTTTAGATTACTAAGTAATCTGCAAGAACATGTAATAGTATATGGTATTACCAAGTAACCCAAGTGTACTTAAAAAGAAAAGGAGTACTTGTGGCACCTTAGAGACTAACAAATTTATTTGAGCATAAGCTTTTGTGAGCTACAGCTCACTTCATCGGACGCATGTAGTGGAAAATAGAGTGGGGAGATTTTATATACACAGAGAACATGAAACAATGGGTGTTACCATACACACTGTAACGAGAGTGATCAGTTAAGGTGAGCTATTACCAGCAGGAGAGCGGGGGTGGGGGGGGAACCTTTTGTAGTGATAATCAAGATGGGCCATTTCCAGCAGTTGACAAGAACATGTGAGGAACAGTGGGGGGGGGGGCAGGAATTAAACATGGGGAAATAGTTGTACTTTGTGTAATGACACATCCACTCCCAGTCTTTATTCAAGCCTAAGTTAATTGTATCCAGTTTGCAATTTAATTCCAATTCAGCAGTCTCTCGTTGGAGTCTGTTTTTGAAGTTTTTTTGTTGAAGAATTGCCACTTTTAGGTCTGTAATCGAGTGACCAAAGAGATTGAAGTGTTCTCCGACTGGTTTTTGAATGTTATAATTCTTGACGTCTGATTTGTGTCCATTTATTCTTTTACATAGAGACTGTCCAGTTTGGCCAATGTACATGGCAGAGGGGCATTGCTGGCACATGATGGCATTATCACATTGGTAGATGTGCCGGTGAACGAGCCTCTGATAGTGTGGCTGATGTGATTAGGCCCTGTGAAGGTGTCCCCTGAATAGATATGTGGACACAGTTGGCAATGGGCTTTGTTGCAAGGATAGGTTCCTGGGTTAGTGTTTTTGTTGTGTGGTGTGTACTTATTATGTAAGCAATGAGTACTTACATGATATCCATGCTATGTAACTTAGTTATCTAAAACCTGATGAATGTTTTAAAGACTTTCACAGAGTGCCCTGCTGACACCAGAAAATACAGTGAAAACAGTTTAACAGATAGTATTTGGCAGCTGTGACTTTATTAGATTTGAGATGATGTGCATTGAAAAGCGCCAACGTTAGTGGTTTGAGTTCCAAATTATACTCCACCTAAAAGAACTGATCATTTCATTACTCAGTGCAACTAAAATTAAAATCTCAATTGCAATAATGTTAATGACAAACATAAGAAATAAACAAGTTAATTGTCCAGAATGAATGCAAATAGTCTTTGAACCTTAATTCAACAGTTCCAGTAATATACTATTCATCCTAATCTAAATTTGGATCATCTGTTTTTCCCACCTAAACATTCACCTTCTTTTCAGATCACTAAAAACTTACTAGACAACACTAGTCCTAATATAGCCTTGGGCCATCACATGTTAATCACTTTCCATGCTAAAAATTGACCATTTATTCCTGCTCTTTGCTTGCCATTGCTTAGCTGATTTTTAATCCATGACAGAACTTCACCTTTCACAACATGACTACTTAGTTACCATAGTATCCTTTTATGAGGGAATTTGTCAAAGGACATTTTTATTTGTGGAAAGTACAAGTTATTTCTATCAGCTGGCTAACCATCAGCCACTATTTTAAATTCACACACTTAGAGAATTCTAGTAGATTGGAGAAGCTCAATTTTCCCCATGTGCTGAAGCTGTGTCCAAGTGGTGTCATGACAGTGGACAGGAATGTTACATTGTGGGTGTGGGGTAATCAGAAAATTGCTCTGCAAAACTTCCTGAAACTGGTAAGAGCCCCCTCCACTTACTATTTGCAGCCCTTTCTGGAACTAGGACAGCATTGGCAGCTGCTGCTCATTCAGTTTCTGTGTTTCAGGTTAGCCCTCTATTGACATGGCAGCTGTGGCAACAGGAAGTTCTCTCCAGAATTCCCAGAACCACCATACATTACCCACTTGCTGTTAAATCCACCAACACTTGACGAGGAGCAAAGGAGATGGGGCAAATGCTATTGCAATGAGAATCCTATAGCTGTTGTAACCGACTGGTGCCCAGCCTAGAGTTTGAAGAGCCTGGATTTGGGAGTGTGGATTACTGCTCCTCACCCTGCCCCTAACAGAAACTTGTTCCCAATCCCTACACCAACTGACAAAACATGCTGAATCCTTCTCTCCGCTCATCTGCCAGCCAGTCAAGGACACCTGCTGCCCCAGCACCTCACCAACCAGGGAAGACCATCTCCCAGACATGCTACAAGATTGCTGAAGGGAAGCGTATGGGATTGACAGATGGTTTGAGTGAGAGATCGCAGAACTGAGAGATTTTTTTGCAGAAGAAGAGAGTATCACTTTTGTTACCAGCTGAGGCAGAACTTGTTTTGAGGGAGCCCCTTGTTAAAATGTTGGCAGCACATCATGAAGTAGTGGAGTATTTCTGCATAATTTTTGGCAAGCAGAGCATGATACATACTACACCTATTTCTTAACTCTGTACAACAAAACCTTCAGCTCAGCATCTTCCTGATCAACATCTGTCCTTCATTATCCCCACACTCAATCTTCTCTTTTGCTGGTGTTTTTTGAACAGCCCTTTCCTATGTGATAATCCTGACATTACAAGGCTCTCATTTATAGTAGAAAACAAGGCTTCTTTTGTTGAGTTGCTAGTCTCGAGCATATCTAGAGCTATGTTTTTAATGGAAGTTTCCGTAGGTGGTTTAGCAATTTTATTTTGATTGTATTTTACTTCCAAAACCAGTCAGTCTTTATTTTTTTCACATTTTCTTCTTGAAATTGTTTTTGGAACCTGTCACAGGAAAAGCCAATGTCCTGTAAAACTGCAGTTATGGGGACCTTTCCATTCTTTTGTGGTTCAGTAGCTCAAAAGTAGACTGATAGGAGAAAAACATTCTAAAGACTAGAAAATGTTTTATTTACACACCTTTCTCCTTTTAAAGTTTTAGTCTCACATCTCCCAGATCTTTGTGCATGGTTAACTGCTGGTTAGGTCTGTGTGGAGCCCTACTCAAGTCAATAAGGCTCTTTGTGTATACAGTAGTCCACCCATGCAGAGTGAATTCCAGCATTAGAGCCTAATTTAGGAGCATATGTTATATTGTAAATACATATCTTTTTATATGCAGCATTTCAACCTACATAAATAGAGTGACTTCTGCCTTTGGCTGAGGACAGCTTTGATGTAGCAAATGCAGTTTCTATTAACTTCAATGGAAGCTTCTCCCTTTTAAACCAAGGATGAATTTTGTCTCTTGTATGGATTTCTCAATGACAAGTATTTATACAAACATATGTTCTTACGTTCTTATTTCCCAGTGACAAATATTTATGATACTAAATATTTGGAGAGGGTATGAAGTTCTCATTTTTAGAGTAACTTGCCCAAGAAAGAGACACTAGACTAATTAAATGAAATAATTGTTATGCCATTAGGGGTTTAATTTACCAAAGTGCCTAAGTTCTATTTTCAAAAATGATTTAGGCACTTAATAGCATTAGCCTCATTGGATCCAAATGCATTTCACTTTTGAAAATGGGACTTAGGTTTCTAAATCAATTAGGTCCAGATCCTTAAAGGTATTTAAGTGCCTAACTCCCATTTGAAACCAATGGGAGTTAGGCACCTACATACCTAAAACATCCTTGGAATTTGTATATATTATAGATGAAAATGTCCTAACTCTCAAAATGGGTTGCAGTCAACACAGGGAAATTCTATTTTTGACCTTGTCCTAACAGATAAAGAGGAATTGAGCCCAGAACTAAAAGTTAATGGTAGCTTAGGATAATAACTCTATCACATTTATAATGTGCAAGCAGAATTAAGTCCAGACCAATACTATATATACTTGATGCTTTAATAGGGCCAATTTCACAAAGCTGAAAATAATTATGACCAAAATCAGTTGGGAGGAAGGATTTAATGAGAAAAATGTGAGTGACAATTGGGAATAATTTAAGAACACCTTACTAGAGGCCACAAATGAGGAAGAAGGCTGTGCAGGTTGAAGAAACAACTTGGTTTAGTGGGAAAGGGAAGGCAGCTGAAAAAAATATTTAACAAATGGAAGAAAGTTGATAGTAATGAATATAAATCAGTAGTTTAGATTTGTATAATGTTGATAAGGGAGGCCAAGGGACACAAGGAGAAATCTATGGCCAGCAGAGTTAATGACAATAAGGAATTTTTAAAACATATTAGGAACAAAAAGAATCCCGACAATGGTTCTGGTCCATTACTTGACAGAAAGGGTAGTATTATCAATAAAACTGCAGAAAAAGGCAGAAGTGTTCAATAAATATTTCTGTTCTGTATTTTGGGGAAAACAGTCTTATCATATGGTGACGATAAAACTTTTTCCATTTCTCTAGTATCTCTGGAGAATGTTAAACATAAGCTATTAAAGACAGACATTTTTAAATCAGCAGGTACGAATAACTTGCATCCAAGTGTTCTAAAAGAACTGACTGAGGAACTCCTTGGACCTAATGTCAATGTTTAATAAGTCTTGCAGCATTAGGGAAGAAGAATGGAAGAAAGCTAAATTTGTGCCAATTCTTAAAAAGGGTAAATGGGATGAATGAGGCTATTATAGGCCTGTCAGACTGACATTGATCCTGGGCAAGATGATGGATTACTTAATATGGGCCTCTAACAAAGAACTAAAGAAAGGTAATGTAATTAATGCAAATCAACTTGGATTTATTGAAAATAGCTCCTGTCAAACTAACTTGATATCTTTCTTTGATGAGATTACAGGTTTGGCTGATAAAGGTAATGGTGTTGACGTAATATATTTAGACTTCTGTAAGGCGCGTGACTCAGTGCTGCATGAGATTTTGATTTAAAAAAAAAACAGAACAATATAAAATTAACATGGTATGCATGAAATACTTTAAAAACAGGCAAACTAGTAGGTCTGAAAATGTAAGTGTAAATGGGGAATTGTCATTGAGCAGATCTGTTTCCAGTGGGGCCCCACAGGGATAAATTCTTGAGTGTTTGCTGTATAGTATCTTTATCAATGGCCTGGAAGAAAATATAAAATCATCACTGATAAAGTTTGCAGATGACCAAAAAAATGGGGGAGTTGTAAATAATGAAGAGGGCATGTTACTGATTTAGAGGGATTTGGATCACTTGGTAAACTGGCACAAGTAAATAATATGCATTTTAATATGGCTAAAAGTAAAGGTATACATCTGGGAACAAAGAATGTAGACCATATTTACATGATGGGAGACTCCATCCTGGGAAGCAGTGAAGTTGGAAATAAAGGGGTCATGAAGGATGATGATTTCCTAATGTGATTCTGTGGCCCAAAGAGCTTATGATCCTGGGATGCATAAACGGGGGAATCGTGAATAGGAGCAGAGAAGCTATTTTACATCTGTATATGGCACTGGTGTGACTGCTGCTGGGATATTGTGTTCAGTTCCAGTGCCCACAATTCAAGAAGGGTGATAATGAATTGCAACAGATTAAGAGAAGAGCCATCAGAATGATTACGGGATTAGAAAATATGCCTTATAGTAATAGACTCAAGGAGCCCAATCTTTTTACTGTAACAAAGAGAAGGTTTAGGGGTAAATTGGCAACAGTTTATATGTACCTACATTGGGGAACAAATATTTAATAATGGGCTCTTCAATCTAGTAGAGAAAAGTATGACATGATCTAATGGCTGGAAGTTGAAGTTAGACAAATTCTGACTAGAACTAAGGCATACATTTTTAATGGTGAAAGTAATTAACCTTTAGAACAATTTGCCAATTCACCATCACTGACAATTTTTAAATGAAGATTGACTGTTTGTTGTTCTAAAAGATCTGCTCTAGGAATAATTTTTGGGAATTTCTATGGCCTGTATGATGCATAAGGTCAGACTAGATGATCACATGGGTCCCTTCTGGCCTGGGAATCTGTGACTCAATCAAATTGCCAAGAAGTGTGGAAGGTTGAGCTTTAGATGTATTTGACGATGCATCCCTTTTTGATTATATCAGTGGATAGTACTGATATGCAAGCTGTAGGATATGTCACTTGAGTGAGGTAAGAGGTGAAGGAAATTCTGGAGAGCATCACCTTCCCCTCCTTAAAGCTATTATTTATTTCTTCTGCACCACAGGATGGTGCTTTGCAAGCAAAAGACAGCTCCCTGGGAATGTGCCATCTAAGACTTATACATGTCTTCTTTATTAGGTAATGCTTTATATGGAACAATGTTATCTCTGGCAGGATCAGTTTTCCTTTCTGAAGTTACAAGGACTAAAATAGATAGGCAAACTACAAATCCAGTACATTATACCATAAATCTGATATATTTTAGTTCTTTTTCTTGAAACCCTAGATTCATCTGGACTCAAGATGGACAGGAGTGGAGGTGGATGTCAAGGTCAAGTTGCCATTTTTCAGCTTGAGAACTTGGCTGCTTCTGAATTGCAGGTGGTCTTCTGCTGCTGCTGTCTTCTGCCAGAACTCTGACTAGTAATGATTAAATTAAGATTTATGAAATGGGAACTCTGGAGTTTCCTGTCTTTTGAACTGAACTGAAGTGTCAATGACCGTTATGTGTTAACTGAAAAGGGGAGCGTTTTTCTTTTTAATCAGAAACTGAGACAACTTACTTTTTCAAAGCTGAAATTCCCTGAAGTGGTACCAAATAATGTTCCAAAACCACTAACCTAAACCTGGCAGTTGCAGCCTAATGAAATCTGATCAGCTGACTGAAAGGACACAAACCCCACTCTTATGCCACAGAATAGAACCAAGAAACACTTTGAACACATTGCATTCTACCAGACATTTACATTTATTACACAGCTAGCACAGATGACTTGGGGTTTATCCGTGACAGATTACAAACATTGCTTCAAGAAGTAAAAGCTGCATGAAACCGCTGAAAGAAAACTTTAAAAAGCACGTTCACTTTACAGGCTATTTTTAATTTAATTCCAGCCCCATCACAGGTTTTTATAGTCCTCTTCTATGAAGATGTGCCATATACTACAGATTCCCCTCTTGTGGTGTGGATTTGGCTTCTTGTGGGGCCAGGGAGGGGTGGGGAGTAGTAAAATGAAGAGGAGCTCACTTGCACCATCTGCTCCATTACAGAGTCTGTTCTTCCTGTTTAGAAAGATTGATATTCAAGTATAGTCCGCTGGAGCACACACCACCAGTTCACAAGATGTGAGGCTTTTTAAAGGCAGCAGAGACTTGGACAGGCAGCCCATTGCTGCTGTTCTATAAACATCTGGTCAAAGCAGCACTGTTCGTTTATATCTGCCTTACATTCACAGAAATCTGTCGGTTCTTATTCTGTTATTGATTTAGTTAATTGTAAAATGCTTAATACTTTGATATGGCCAAAACACAAGCCTATTATGTAATACAAGTGGAGCATTGACGATCTGTGCTCCTGTAATCTGTGAATCCCAGTATATAGCATGCTGAGAGCCTTCAGTAAGTTGGTGGTGGAATTAATTCCTTGTAAGCATCCGTCTATTTCTGTTCCTTTTCAGCAATAGCAAAGTAGTGATCAGCTGGTAACAACTGTGTTACATATTTGCTGCCAAAATAAAAAACAAAACCCTTTTCAATTTCATGGTGCTTCCATGTAAGCATAATAGTTTGCGCAGAAGCTTCCACTATAGCAAACATTTAATCAAAGCTGGGTTAAGACTGATTTTCCACCCCCAGAGAACACCTGCACTTTATACACCGTCAATGGGTGGCTAGCTCTGGGAAGGGATGGCTCAAAGGGATGGCATGCTGTATGAGAAACTTCTCAAGTAGTGTAAAAGCCTATTTCAAAAGAGATCACTTAATTAGAAACTAGGTTTCGATTTAGCCTGTGTATGGTGGTTTTTTAATTTGCTGTTTGCAAATATTTGCATGGCAAAACAAATAGGCCTAAATTGGAGATTCCCTCTAACATATCTTACATTCACCTGTATCTCTCTTATACTTGGGAATAATTCCCTGTCAACACTTCTAAAGCTTCCACATCATTCTAGTTAGGCCCCAATTGCGGAAAACATTTACATACGTGCTTCACTTTAAACACATTCTTAAATCCCTTTGACTTGCATGAGACCTAAGTATGAGAGGCTAAACACCAGGGCCCATTGAAATCAAAGGGAGTTAGATGCTTAAATAGCTTTGCGGGTCTGGGCCATACTCACATACTTTGCTAAAGATGCATTAAATCTTTCCTTAAAACCTCCCTCGTCTGTGATGCCACCAAATCATAACAGTGTGGCATTAGGGTGATACTGGCTTTAACTACTTTGATAGCAGACTGTTCATTTCTGCAGCAAACCTGTCTTGGGTGTTTCCCATCCCACATCTGTTTATCTGCCTTCCTATGTGTTGTACCATTATCATAGACTGTGAACTCTCTCAAGTGTTAGCCATTTGTAGAGTGCTTAGTGCAATGCAGCCCTGATCCCTTATCACGGCTAAAGACACTACCGCATTCAGTCAGGAAACAGAAACAATGCCAGGTGACTTGAGTGACCAGTCACAAAACTCAAATATTGAACAATCAACTGAAAGCTCACTACAAACACTTCACAAACAATGCATAGCGCAAACAAGGAATTGTAGAAACTAATCATTGAACAACTTTGAATAATGAACAAATTCATAATCTGTTCCTGGACAATTTATGAAGAAGAAACAGGCTAAATTCATGACAATGCACAGCTACAGACTAGGGACCGAATGGCTAGGCAGCAGTTCTGCAGAAAAGGACCTAGGGGTGACAGTGGACGAGAAGCTGGATATGAGTCAGCAGTGTGCCCTTGTTGCCAAGAAGGCCAATGGCATTTTGGGATGTATAAGTAGGGGCATAGCGAGCAGATCGAGGGACGTGATCGTTCCCCTCTATTCGACATTGGTGAGGCCTCATCTGGAGTACTGTGTCCAGTTTTGGGCCCCACACTTCAAGAAGGATGTGGATAAATTGGAGAGAGTCCAGCGAAGGGCAACAAAAATGATTAGGGGACTGGAACACATGAGTTATGAGGAGAGGCTGAGGGAGCTGGGATTGTTTAGCCTGCAGAAGAGAAGAATGAGGGGGGATTTGATAGCTGCTTTCAACTACCTGAAAGGGGGTTCCAAAGAGGATGGCTCTAGACTGTTCTCAATGGTAGCAGATGACAGAACGAGGAGTAATGGTCTCAAGTTGCAGTGGGGGAGGTTTAGATTGGATATTAGGAAAAACTTTTTCACTAAGAGGGTGGTGAAACACTGGAATGCGTTACCTAGGGAGGTGGTAGAATCTCCTTCCTTAGAGGTTTTTAAGGTCAGGCTTGACAAAGCCCTGGCTGGGATGATTTAACTGGGAATTGGTCCTGCTTTGAGCAGGGGGTTGGACTAGATGACCTTCTGGGGTCCCTTCCAACCCTGATATTCTATGATTCTATGATTCTAATTGATCCTGATGAATAGTTTGACCAGCTCTAACAATGGTGGTTTAAAGCTGAAGATTTAAAAAGTAATTGCTAGTTTTTATCTTCAGCTGTTTTTCTTCACCAAATCTACAATATATAAATTTCCTTACACATTTACCCACCCAGCGCATATACATGCAGAGATATGTAAAATGACAAAATAGAATACACACACACTAGGAATGGGTTACTACCCCAAAAAGAGAAAATAATACTTGGCATTTATATCATTACTTTGATCTGTGGATCTTAAAGCACTCATCTTAGCAGCATTTCAGAGTAGCAGCTGTGTTTGTATTCGCAAAAAGAAAAGGAGGACTTGTGGCACCTTAGAGACTAACAAATTTATTTGAGCATAAGCTTATGCTCATTTTAGAAGAATAATCATTAATCCCCATTTCACATATGAAAGAATTGAGGTATAAAGAGTTTAAGTGTCTAGCCAAAATTCACTCATCAAGTCAGAGGCCCTGGTAGGAATGAAACTCAGATTTCTTGCCTTTCCAACCCTCAACTCTAACCACTAGACCATCTAGAAGCTAAGAAATATTAGGAATAGAGAGCAGCCCTCTGGCCCATCATGTCTTTACATTCTCTCTCTCTATATATATCCCAGGCAAAATCCTTCTAAACGTGGGGTTACCTGTTTTCACTTGCAGATGTCATTCTTCTGCTAGATTCTGTGAAGCTTTTCACAACCCCCCTTACTTCCAACCTGCCCACTCTCCATATAAAGGAAAGTAGATAAATAAGCAGTGACCATGACCTTACTCTGACTTCTGTTCCCCTATCAGGCAGAAACATTGCACAGGCTTTTCACTGTCACGTGAGTCTTCATGAAACCAGTGTTCCCCTGGTTTTGTCACCTGAAGCCTGAGGGCTAAGCTAAAGAATAGGAGTACACTGTCTATAGCTATTTATATTGTTGTCAGGATGGTTATGTTCTGTTGGTTAGTGTGTGTATGTGTGTATATCTATATCTATCTATTTATCTCTCTCTCTATCTGCTGACTGAGTCTGGAGATGGCACTGTTTGCAGTGTCCTCTCATTGATTTTCCTGTGCCCATGGTTCAGAGTAGTTCAGAAATCCTCACCCCTAGACGCTTCAGGGAGACAGAGCCCACCACAGATCAGCTTTGTTGCCTTCCTTAGCACACAAGACACACCACAGCTCCAGCGACTGGCTGCTTTCTTCCTGTGTGTTACAGGTGGCCCTGCATTGAAGGACTAACAGATAGAACCACTTTTTTCTTAGCTCTCTGACTACCTGGTTTGCTGAATTTCAGTGACTCTCCATCCTGTTAAACCTATTTTCCTTAAGTCAGCAGTGCCAAAACCAGAAAACTTCCTGGCTCTGTGCTATCTGGGATTAGATAATATTCTCATTTAAGTGGATGAAACTCCACTGAGTCAATGGAGCCATGCCCGTTCACACCAGTAAAGTATTTGGCCCATAGTTAATAATGATCTTGTAAAATTACAGTTAAGTCTGTAACTGTGGAACAAACCATGTCATACCAAAAAATAACTGAACATAAAACTAGCAACATTGTTTTTAGAAAGAATTCAAACTCTCATTCTAGTCCAATAGACAACTGGTCCTGAACAGGTTGCCAGGTATTTTCCAAAGAACTTATGGGCTTGTCTTGACTAGAATATAATGTGTGTTAGTTCTAAAATTCTATAGACATGTCAATGCAGGCTTTTGCTCCCTGGTTGAGTTGTAGCCTACTGGGAAGCCCAGCCAGCACATGCTAATGCTTACATAGCCTTGTCTAGACTCGCGTTCTAAAACATTATTTTGAACATGATCTTGTAGATGTTCATGACAGTATCGTAACTGAAATCTAATGGGAACCATTTTCCATGAGTGCATGAACATGAGAGCAATGGCATACACAATCGTGTTTGCATCCAAAGAGAAGACAGGATTACAAACAAACAAACAAAGGGGTTAATAAATAGTTAATCTGAGGTTCTCTGTGTTTTATGAATTGAAGAAAGGACTTTAAAAGCATGGTTATCTCGGGGACTTGCAATAACACATTTGAAAACAAGCTTTTTAAAAGACCATAAATTTTATTAGAACCATGTTTAGTTTTGTTTTTAAAACCAACATTTTGGCCTGTAAACTCTATCTTTATGGGAAATAAATGAGTACTGCTCATAGCTGGATTCAATTTCTAAGAAGCTACAGTAGTTGGAAACTATCTTTTGATGAACAGCTAAAGATCAGTTGTGAATTTATCATGCAGCATTGGTTCAAGTTTGTGCAGGCTCAGTAATGCCTTCCACTATGTTACTGAAAGATAATTCAAGAATTATTTGCATAATTAGTTGCAATGAGTATTTGTATTTTTTGGTTCACAGAGATGATGCTAACTGGACTATGAACAATGTCTGCGGTCTTCAAAGGAGTCTGAGAGAGTTAGACACCCAAGAAGTTCGACACCCAAGAAGTTCAACACCCAACTTGCAACGGGAGTTGTGTATCTAACTCCCATAGGCTTTGCCTTGATTGTCATTTAAATGTGTGCAGTTAGAATGTGTTTAGCTAGCAGAAAAGAATGGTTCACACTGGATGTCAGTTGTGATTCTCTCATGGACACCTACAATGTGTAAGTGGCAGTAGTAGGAAGCCACTGGCTCACAAATAACATCAACATTCTGGGCCCATTGCT
Organism: Lepidochelys olivacea; assembly: GCF_965140295.1. Taxonomy (NCBI): domain Eukaryota; kingdom Metazoa; phylum Chordata; order Testudines; family Cheloniidae; genus Lepidochelys; species Lepidochelys olivacea. Next base: position 214,265,211 of record NC_140412.1, read on the forward strand.
CCCAAACCATGAGCAGGATTGTCAATCTGGGTAACATGAAAGATTAGCCCCTGTCAAGAAAAAGCTCCCCATTCTGCCTCCAGCTCTCTTGGTATCTCTCCAGCTGGGGATGCATGAAGAAGAGCACAAAGGTAGGTGAAAAGATGTGAGCAGAGTGCAATGGTGACTGAGTACACAAGGCTGATCCCTGCCACATCTTTCACAGAGTAATGTGGACTACTGGAAAATATTGTCCAGACTGCTTCCATCCATCATCTAAATTCCCAATAATGTGGGCTCAAGGGTGGGAGAAGAGGTGAAGAGGAATGGGATCTTGGGAATGAGGAGGAGAGATGCTGGATTAAGCCTGCAGGAGGATCTGATAGGAGGTTGATTTACTGAGTCCTCAGAATTTTGATACTTCTTGGGCCCTTCACTTTAAAGTGTGGTGCTACTCTGAAAATATGGCATCATGGGGTTCCATGTTGTAGAATCAGCATGTTTGCTATGGAAATTATGAGACATGAGTAAAAAGATGCTTTTGCTAACCTCAGAGTCAATCTGGAATTTGAAAGTCAAGCTGGGTTTCATCTTGTGCATCATCACCAGCAGTAAAGCTTCTGCAAACCAAATTATGCCCTCATCGCTAGCCATGAAACCCCATTCTCCTCAAATGTGCTCTCTGTGAGATCTGTGGAATCTCAGTCAGCAGAGTTAGACTGGGGTAAGCATATTGAACTTGGTAAACAATTCTGTTGATGATGCTTAAGAAAGACTAGAATCCAGCTGCTTTAGCACATTTTACAGAAGCTAAAAATAATAGATATAGGATGAGGACCTGTGGCTGAAGAGGATCCTAATGGAAGCAGGAAAGGATCCACTGATTGTCCTTCAAGTAGGAACAAATGAAACTGCTAGGTTCTCACTGGAACACATCAAAGGAGACTATGACAGGCTGGTGAAGACACTTAAAGAAATGGAGGCTCAGGTGATCTTCAGTGGGCATCTACTTGTCCCTAGATGAGGAAAGCAAAAGCAGGACAAGTTTATGATGATCAACAGATGGCGTAGGCAATGGTGCTATAAGGAAGGATCTGGGATGTCTGACCACTTGGAGGCATTCATGGACAGAGAACTGTTTTTATGGGCTGGACTCCATCTGAGTAGGGAGGGGAAAAGACTTCTGAGATGGAGGTTGGCACAAATTATTAAATCTGGGGGAGACAATTTAGAGATATTTACATAATCTCCACACCTGATCTGAATATTGAGCAGAAGCAAAATTGGGCAAGGGAGGACACAGCAAGGGAGAAAGGAACAACAGAGGGTAGGAGAATGGACAAGAAGAAGAAAGCCAGTGCCGATACCAATTACAGTAACAGTCAGGAAGGTGATACTGACAGTAAAATGGCTGTACCTAACTGGGCAAAGAATCTGGGCTAAGCGAAGCAGAAACAACTGTGAGGTCTGTATGCCAATTCAAGGAGCCTTGGAGGAACTAGAATTACTGGTGCAGGAAGTGAAACCAGATATTATAGGGATAACAGAAACATGATGGAATAGGTTAGTCATGACTGGAGTGTAGGTATGGACGGGTATGGGCTGTTCAAGGAAGACAGAAATAAAGGCAAAAGTAGTAAAGTAGCTTAGTATATTAATGAGGAGGTAAACTGTAAAGAAATTAGAAGTAATGGAATGGATAAAATGGAATCTGTTAAGGCCAAAATCAATTTGCCTCAACAGAAGGTCCACTTGGGGTCTACTACAGACCCCCAGAACCCTATTTGGATATGGATAGAGACCTCTTTAATATTTTAATGAAATAAATACTACTGGGAATTGTGTGATTATTGGAAACTTCATTATTCCAGATATAAATTAGAAGACAAATGCTACTAATAATGGTAGGGCTCAGATATTCCTGGACATGATAGCAGACAGATTTATTCACCAAAGAGTCACTGAACCTACAAGACCTGATGCATTTTAAATTTAGTAGTGGTAAGTAACGAGGACCTCATAAAACAGATGGTTGTAGAGGACAACCTTGGTTTGTGTGATCATGAACTAGTTCAGTTTAAACTAAATGGCAGGCTAAACAAAAAAAAATAGGTCTTCAACTAGGTCCTTGATTTCAAAAGGGAAAACGTTAAAAAATTAAGGGAATTAGGGAAGTAGATTGGACTGAAGAATGTAAGGATCTGAATTGCAGGAGACTTGGAATTACTTTAAGTCAAAGTTGCAGAAACTATCTGAAGCCTGCATCCCAAGCAAGGGAAAAAATTCATAGTGAAGGGTTGCAGGCCAAACTGGATGAACAAGCATTTCAAACAGGTGATTAAGAGATATCAGAAAGTCTACAAGGAATGGAAGATGGCATGGCTCAACAAGGACAGCTACCTCTGAGAGGTCAGAAAGTGTAGGGAGAAGGTGAGAACTGCCAAAGCCAAGCAGAGATGGACCTTGCAAAGAAAATTAAAACCAACAGTAAAAGTTTCTTTAGCCATATAAATAAAAATAAAACAGGGAAAAGAGAAGTGGGAGCACTAAACACTTAGGGTAGGCTAGAGATTCAAGATAAACTAGGCATTGTTCAACACCTAAATGAATATTTTGCCTCAGTTTTTAATAAAGGTAATGAGCTGCTTAGGGGTAGTGGCAAGGTGGAATTATAAATTATCACATCTGTGGTGGAAGTTAAATTCAAACACCTTAATGGGACCAATCAGGGGCTTTGGATAATCTCCATCCATGAATATAAAAGGAACTGGCTCAGGAAATTGCAAGCCCAATAGCAAGGATTTTAATGAATCCATAAACTTGGGGTTATATTCTATGACTGGGGAATTGCTAATTTAGTACCTAGTTTTAAGAAAGGAAAAAAGTGAGCCAGGAAACTATAGGCCCATCACTTTGACCTGAATTGAATGCAAAGTCTTGGAACAAATTTTGAAAGAGAAACTAAAGGACATAGAAGTAAACAGTAATTAGGATAAAATACATGGTTTTACAAAAGGTAGGTCATGCCAGACCAACCTAATCTCTTTCTTTGAGAAAATAACTGATTTTTTAGACAAAGTAAATGCAGTAGATCTAATCTACCTGGATATGGGAAATTATTAGTTACATTGGAGAAGATGGGGATTAATATGAGAATTGGAACATGGGTAAGTAGCTGGTTAAAGGGGAAACTACAACAGGTCATGCTGAAAGCTGAACTGTCAGATTGGAGGAGGGTTACTAGTGGAGTTCCTCAGGGATCAATCTTGGGACCAATTTTATTTAACATTTTCATTAGTGACTTTGGCACAAAAAGTGAGAGTGTGCTAATAAAACTTGCAGATGACACAAAGTTGGAAGCTATTGCCAATACAGAGTAGGATTGGAATATCATACAAGAAGATCTGGATGACCTTGAAAACTGGAGTAACAGAAATGGGATGCAAAGGTCATGCACTTAGGGACTAACAACAAGAATTTTTGCTATAAACTGGGGACACATCAATTGGAAGAGACTGAGGAGGAGAAAGACCTGGTTGATCACAGGATGATTTTGACCCATCAATATGATGTGAAAAAGGGTAAGGCAATCCTTGGATATATCAGGTGAGGTATTTTTGTTACAGATGGGGAAGTATTATTACTATTAGATCAGGGACTGGTGAGATTCCATCTGAAATACCATGTGCAATTCTGGTCTCTCCGTTTTAAGAAAGAAGAATTCTTGAACTGGAACAGGTGCAGAGAAGGGCTACCAGGATGATCTGAGGAATGGAGAATCTACCTTATGAGAGGAAATTTAAGGAGCTTGACTTGTTTAGCCTAACCAAATGAAGGTTGAGGGGAGATATGATTGCTGTCTATAGACACATCAGTGGGATAAACAACCAGAGAAGCAGAGGAATTATTTAAATTAAGGACCAGAGTTGCCACAAGAACAAATTGATACAAACTGGCCATCAGCAAGTTTAGGCTTGAAGTTAAACAAAAAATTTCTAACCATTAGAGGAGTGAAGTTCTGGAACAGCTTTCCAAGGGGAGAAGTGGGGGCAAAAAACCTAACTGGTTTCAAGTTAGAGCTTGATAAGTTTATGGAGGGGATGGTATGATGGAACTGCCTACAATGGCATGTGACCCATCTGCTACTGCTAGTAGCAAATATCTCCAGCGATGGGACAGTAGATGGGGAGGGGTCTGAGTTACAACAGTGAATTCTTTCCCAGGTTCCTGGCTAGTGGGTCTTGCAGACATGGTCAAGGTCTAACTGATCATCACATTAGAGGTAGGGAAGGAATTCCCCCCTCCCACTCCCGAGTCAGATTGGCAGAGACTATGGGTTTCCCACCTTCCTCTGCAGCATGAGGGACAGGCCATTTGCTGGCTTTAACTAGAGTAAGAGGTGGACTCTCTGTAACTTTACTTTAAATCATGATTTGAGGACTTCAGTAACTCAGCCAGAGGTTAGGGGTCTATTACAGGAGTGGGTGGGTGAGATTCTGTAGCCCGTGGTATGCAGGAAGTCAGACTAGATGATCATGATGGTCCTTTATTCACTCTGGTGTGGATCTGAGTACCCACAAAGAGAAATTTTTTAATAGACCTGGATGCAGACCAGTAATTCCAGTTGGGAATGTAAACAAAAACTTTCCAAATTCTCTGCAAAACAGAAATTCAAATTCTAATCCAAAAATTGGGGAGCCAGGAAACTCTGGGAGCCCCAATAGAGCCAGGAGCATGCCAGGGCTTCCAGCTCCCTTGCAGCCTATCTGGCGGGCTGCCCCAGAACCAGGACCTCTGACTGTGAGGTAGTCCACTTTGCAGGTTGCCCTGGAACCACAGACCATGGAAGCCCTGGCAGCTCAGGCTGCTGACTGGCTCTGAGTTTAGGAGTCAGGACTCCCAGGTGTCCAGGCTCCCAGCTCCCTGCCAGCTCCCATTTTTGAGTAGTGCTACACTTTAATCCACCATGGAGCGACAAAGATTCAACTACGCTTTCTTGGCCGGAAACTCACACGCATATTTGAGTGGTCCAAGGTGCAGAGTAGTGTTAGGCATGAATACAGGATTTTTCATCGTTCCTGGTATTAAATGTGAGCATGTTACAAACTTCAGGCCAAGGCCCATATTTGTACAATATATTCCACTTATGTTGAAATAACATCACGTGACCTATTCTGTTCTGAATTACTGACTGGAAAAATCAGGCAGCACCAGTATATTTCCATTCAAAACCAAAAATGGCTCATAGCAAGCCCACGCTCTCATTTCAGATGACTCTCCACATACGATTTTTCACCATTCCCATTACATTCATTCACTTTAACAACAAAAAATAAAACACTGACATGTCTTGACTAGGCAGCTGTGTATATTATTTTCCCTGAGATTAAAAAAACAATAACTGTGTCTCAGTTGTGAAACATTAGCTTTAGTTTTTGGCTTTAGTCCTTACTTTATTTATTGTATTTCAATTAAGTAACTTTTCGACCTGAAGGGTAACAGAAAAATTAGTTTTGTTGTTCTAAGGTATTCACATTTTGTAAAAAATGGTTATTCAGTTTGGCTGGTTTTGTGCTTGTCTAACAAAAATGACTAGTTAAAAATATTTTGGCACATTATCAGTGCATAATATAATTTATTGCTTTTGGAGTTTTGGAAAATAAACACTGCTAAGATATTGTGGTCTGAAAATTGGCTATAGTAAGTTTTGCATATACGTATACTTTCATAGGAATTTTGTTATAATGGACCACAGCCAATCTGCATTCGTAATGATGTGATAGTTTGCCTTTTAGCTATATAATATGTCTTAAAAATTGTGGGGAAACTTTTCAGCAGGTGTCAATGGAGTAGCTCCATTTACACGTCCTCAGGATCTGGCCCCATATTGCTATTAAGACTACAAAACTTTTGAAATCAAAACGATGAATCAGGTATTTAGGCAAGAGACCAGAACAGTATTTGCATTTTATAAACTTTCTGTAAAGAATATGCTGTCTCTCAAAAGTTCTGTTTCTCTGAAATATTAAATATAAGAAAGAGAGAGAAATTTCACATGGGGCCATCTTTCTGTTCTGTGTTTGCACAGTGTCGAGCAAAACTGAGTCATGGTCCATGGCTGGGGTTCCAAGGTTAGTCAAATAGTAAAGGATGGCACCCCATTTTATAACATACTGTGACAGACTGAAATATCCTTAACAAATCTAATGGGATTAAGATAAACTTTATTGAATTAAGCTAAACCTCATTGAATTAGGGTTCGGCCCTTTGGGGTACACTGAATGAAAAATGCAATTGTGTATGCATTATTGTGGCTTTGTATGTGCAGTCTGTAGTTGGGAGGGGAGAATGCTAATGAACTTCCTCTGTTATCAGCCTGTGAAGCTCCTGCCCCCCTTCCCCCCAGGAGATATGTATACACTAGTTCAAAACTGGAGTCTCCAGAGATCAACAGACAAAGAGAGAAAAGTTTTGGATAAAAAGCCTGGATATTAAACTGACTCAGTGCCTTCTTCCTGATCCAGCAAAGGGAGAAGACTCCTTGTCCCTGGAGGGCCCCAATCCTATGGGAAGATTGGAAGGACTTGGCCTACTGGGGCTTCATAAGACTGTGTGCTTATTATGAGTTGAAGCTCTGATGAACTTGTAACCTCAAAAAAAACCAACACCTTAGTGTGGGGTGGTAGCTGGTAGGTTTATTAGTATTACAGTGACCAGACATCCCGTTTTTAAAGGGACAGTCCCGTATTTAAACCCTCCTGCTGGTGTCCCAACTTTTTCTTAAAAATGGGCAAATTGTCCTGTATTTTCTGTCTCCCCTCCCCATCAGTACTGGCGGATCCTGCTGCTGGATTGATCCCTGCTCACTAGCCACCCACCCCCAGTGGTAAGTGGGGGGGTCCAGTGGATGACGGTGGGGGTGGTGTGCAAGGCTGGTGGTGGGGTGAAGATACAGTGCACAGGGCTGGCCATGCCCCCTGCCAGTCTGTCAGTGCAGCCCCCACTTCATGCCGGCTCTTGGCCAGCAGGGCCCCACCCCACCCCCCATCCCATTTCCAGCCAGCATTGGCTGCGATCTGTGGCAGCCAGTTACGTGTTGCCTCTGCTGCCCACTTATCGGTCCTTTACTTGCTTCCCCTCTTGCTATCCTCTCCCTGATTCGTCCCCCACCACTATCCCCACTGCTCCTCCATATCCCCACTGGTGGGGCGCATCCTGCTCCCAGCGCTGTGCGGAGAACCAGTCCCTGGTCGGAGCGCTCAGCTCACCAGCAGCCTGACCTGCAGACGCCTTACTTCCCCCACTGCCTCTGGCTGGGCCGACGCCCAGGGAAAGCCCAAGATCCTCCGGCCCAAGGCGCTGACCAGGAGAAGCCGAGCCCTGCATGTCCCAAAACCCCACACAGTGCTAGCACAGGACGCCTCTCCGCCCCACAGCTCGGCTCTGGAGTGGTGTGTGGCAGGGGAGAAAGCGATTTCCTGCCTGTTCACACCCCCGAACCTGCAGGTTCCACACCAGCCCCCAGGGCAGGGGCTTAGCACCCTCTTCATCTGTGCCAACCTCCCCACCCCTACCTTGGGTCCTGCCCCCAGGAAGCACAGGGCTGTTCCATCCCCTAGGCACCCTCCCCTGCTGAGCCACCTCTCTGGCCATGTTGCCTGAAGCCCCTGCAGTCAGGTTCCCTGGGCCCTGGTGCACAATGCATCCTTAGGGCTTAGGCCCTTCCTGCCCACACTGTAGCTGGGGGACAGGAGGCATTGGGTCATGCTGGTGGCCAGCAGCAGTCTAGAGGTGTTAGCTGCCTTTCAACACTGTGTGGCCAGGAAGGGATAAGCTGCTTCCAGCCACTGGTGTGGTGGTGGAGTGGGGGGAGGGGGAGGGGAGAGAAGTGGGGCTGGGAGACGAGCTCTGCAAAGTCATGGGCCAGGTCATCCTTTCCTCCACCACCTCCTCCCCTGGAAGCAGCTCCCATCCCTTCCCACCCACATAGTGCAGAAAGGTTGCTGCTGGCCACGTACTGGTGTTTGGAAAATCCCTGGAAGAAATCTGGGGGGGAGGGGAGCATATGACCTTGTGTGCCCCCCACCCATGTATTGCCTTGGGAAGACGTGGCACCAGGTACCAGGAGAGGCCAGTCTGTCCCGGGGGCCCAGCCAGGCATGCAGGGCAGAGAGCACTGGGCAGGGAGGGTCGGGTCGGTCAGTTCCCCCTACGCCCATGTGAGAGAGCTGTACGGGAGTGTGTGTGTGACCTCTCCCCGTGTGTGTGTATGGGGGGGGAGGAGTAGGGGTGTGTGTCACCTCTCCCAGTGTCAATCCTAAAGCCTTAAAGATAAGAAGGTAAATAAAATGAATCCAACTACACAGTATTCCTTTTTAACAGGGACTCAGTCAACTCGATATTAATTTAAATGTTTGCCGTTGAACTTGCTTGAATATGAGTAATTTTACCAGGTGTCCCGTATTCAGTATAGGGAAATATGGTCACCCTAATTAGCATGCATGTAGGTTCTTTTATTGTTTATCACGTGCTTGCTCTGTAATGCTTTCTACCTTAAGAATAAAGAAGGTTTGCTTAGAAAGAACTGTGTGACAACGTATATCTGTAGCAATCACTGTTGTCATTCTCTAAAAAGAAAGCAAGTGGCTCTGTTTAGGCAAAAAGAAAAGGAGGACTTGTGGCACCTTAGAGACTAACCAATTTATTAGAGCATAAGCTTTCGTGAGCTACAGCTCACTTCCTCAGATGCATATCGTGGAAACTGCAGCAGGCTTTATATATACACAGAGAATATGAAACAATACCTATTCCCACCCCACTGTCCTGCTGGTAATAGCTTATCTAAAGTGATTTCCAGCACAAATCCAGGTTTTCTCACCCTCCACCCCCCCACACAAATTCACTCTCCTGCTGGTGATAGCCCATCCAAAGTGACAACTCTTTACACAATGTGCATGACAATCAAGCTGGGCTATTTCCTGCATAAATCCAGGTTCTCACATCCCCCCACCCCCATACACACAGAAACTCACTCTCCTGCTGGTAATAGCTCATCCAAACTGACCACTCTTCAAGTTAAAATCCAAGTTAAACCAGAACATCTGGGGGGGGGAGGGTAGGAAAAAACAAGAGGAAACAGGCTACCTTGCATAATGACTTAGCCACTCCAAGTCTCTATTTAAGCCTAAATTAATAGTATCCAATTTGCAAATGAATTCCAATTCAGCAGTTTCTCGCTGGAGTCTGGATTTGAAGTTTTTTTGTTTTAAGATAGCGACCTTCATGTCTGTGATCGCGTGACCAGAGAGATTGAAGTGTTCTCCGACTGGTTTATGAATGTTACAATTCTTGACATCTGATTTGTGTCCATTTATTCTTTTACGTAGAGACTGTCCAGTTTGACCAATGTACATGGCAGAGGGGCATTGCTGGCACATGATGGCATATATCACATTGGTGGATGTGCAGGTGAACGAGCCTCTGATAGTGTGGCTGATGTTATTAGGCCCTGTGATGGTGTCCCCTGAATAGATATACCCACCTGCAGAAGTAAAGAAACAGATTGATAGAGCCAGAAGAGTTCCCAGAAGTTACCTACTACAGGACAGGCCTAACAAAGAAAATAACAGAACGCCACTAGCCGTCACCTTCAGCCCCCAACTAAAACCCCTCCAACGCATTATTAAGGATCTACAACCTATCCTAAAGGATGACCCAACACTCTCACAAATCTTGGGAGACAGGCCAGTCCTTGCCTACAGACAGCCCCGCAACCTGAAGCAAATACTCACCAACAACCACATACCACACAACAGAACCACTAACCCAGGAACTTATCCTTGCAACAAAGCCCGTTGCCAACTGTGCCCACATATCTATTCAGGGGACACCATCACAGGGCCTAATAACATCAGCCACACTATCAGAGGCTCGTTCACCTGCACATCCACCAATGTGATATATGCCATCATGTGCCAGCAATGCCCCTCTGCCATGTACATTGGTCAAACTGGACAGTCTCTACGTAAAAGAATAAATGGACACAAATCAGATGTCAAGAATTGTAACATTCATAAACCAGTCGGAGAACACTTCAATCTCTCTGGTCACGCGATCACAGACATGAAGGTCGCTATCTTAAAACAAAAAAACTTCAAATCCAGACTCCAGCGAGAAACTGCTGAATTGGAATTCATTTGCAAATTGGATACTATTAATTTAGGCTTAAATAGAGACTTGGAGTGGCTAAGTCATTATGCAAGGTAGCCTGTTTCCTCTTGTTTTTTCCTACCCCCCCCCCCCAGATGTTCTGGTTTAACTTGGATTTTAACTTGAAGAGTGGTCAGTTTGGATGAGCTATTACCAGCAGGAGAGTGAGTTTCTGTGTGTATGGGGGTGGGGGGATGTGAGAACCTGGATTTATGCAGGAAATAGCCCAGCTTGATTGTCATGCACATTGTGTAAAGAGTTGTCACTCTGGATGGGCTATCACCAGCAGGAGAGTGAATTTGTGTGGGGGGGTGGAGGGTGAGAAAACCTGGATTTGTGCTGGAAATCACTTTAGATAAGCTATTACCAGCAGGACAGTGGGGTGGGAATAGGTATTGTTTCATATTCTCTGTGTATATATAAAGCCTGCTGCAGTTTCCACGATATGCATCTGAGGAAGTGAGCTGTAGCTCACGAAAGCTTATGCTCTAATAAATTGGTTAGTCTCTAAGGTGCCACAAGTCCTCCTTTTCTTTTTGCGAATACAGACTAACACGGCTGCTACTCTGAAATCTGTTTAGGCAGACTGTCTGCTTGGAAATACACAGTGAAAGCAGGGAACTAGACAGCCTGGTAATATCCAGGTCAGAAGGGAGAGAGACACTGGTCTCCACCCAGAAAGACAACAACTGAGAAGCTGGTGGCTGAGCCAGGTGCTCTGCTGAACCACAGAGGGAAAATACAGGTGCAGTTGTCCTGAACTGTGACACGTACTAGGTGCCTTCTTCCCTCTGTGATCCTGCAGTGACCTCAACTGCTGGGCCCAGTTTTTTGCAGAGTTCCCTTTATCATTGGTGGGAATTCCTTGCCACCCTCACAGAAAAATAGCTTAACAAGGGTAGAGAACAGAGAAAGCAGGAACAGAGATGATAGAAGTTAACAGGCAATGTTCCAGAGTGAGTGATTCTAATAGCATTCTAGAAACAACACATTCTGGATTTCTAGTCGTGGCTGACTGAAAATTTATTTGACTCTGGTGATCTTTGCAAGTCATGGAGTGCCTGATAAAGTGTTTTGAAATACTGGTCCAAAATATATTTGTGCATAATTGAAAGCACTGGATTTTAATTGGTTATATATGGTCCTAGTCCCAGGTGCTAAGTACGTTAGCAGAACAAACTTTTCAAATTGTCAAAAACACACTCAAGAAAAAAGAAAATAAAGACAACCTGGATCCTTTGTCTTTGTATCTCAAGTATATTGAAATATGTGAAATACATCCCAATACATCTAAAATCAAAGATTGCTAATTCCAATTAATATGCTTCTCAAAAGGAACAATATATCTATTAAGCAATAGTCGGCAGCTCATAAAACAGATAGCAGTAAGTTATTATGACAGGACAACAATGCTCCTCTTCTCTTTGAATACTGGTAACCAAGTGAGAATACCGCAAGGAAACATGAAGAACTTGTTAAACTGCTGGTCAAAGACAATGCTCCCAGATCCTATGTAGTTCAACTGCCTAATGGATGCGAGTTTAGAAGGAAACAGAAAACCTGTATTAATTATTATTCTTGACTATTATTGTTATTTTATTATTATTTATTTTATGTATGTGTATTACCATAGGGTCTAAAAGCCCCAGTCATGGATCAGGATCCCATTGTGCTACACACTGTACAAATACAGAACAAGCAGATGGTCCCTGCCCCAAGGAACATGCAGTATAAAGCGAAGGTTCCTGTAGACTCAGAGATATATAGCAGAAAAATCACCATCTGCAGTGACAATGGAATCTCCACCATTTACAGTGGAATATAGTGCTATAAATACTGCGACACACAGAGAAATGAGACAGCTGATGTTAAAAGTGACAAGGTAAATCAGGGACTTAGTTATACACTGAAAAAGCTATTGCAGCTACTGTACACAGAACAGCTGAATAATTAGACTTTCTAAAAGTCAATTATTATAGTGTTAGTGGGTGTAAGGGGACGGCTGCCAGAATATAATTGTTTGTTACTGCTTTAAGTTACACTGTATGTAGAGCTGAGGTGCGATATAGATATAGTGGGTGTAACTGGAAACTACTGTGATGATTCTTATAAGTGGAATGTCGCATTGGGGAATACAACTGAGAAAGATGAGATACAAAGGCAAGAAGATATGAGGAGAGTGAACCTGTATATCAAAAGTATGTACCGTGCCAGTCAGATATAATTTGACAATCATATTAGAATAATTATGCTACCCTTTGACACTGGGTCTCTTTTTGCGTTGTGACAGCCACAGCATCTGGAGTCTAGCTTTTTCCCTCCAGCTCTGGCCAAGTTGTCTCTGTCCTGATTCACTGTTAACTCACAGCACAATTAACTGAATGGCCTATTAGTCTGTTGGTTACTCTGTTGTATGATGAACTGCACTGTTGGTTTACTGCTAGTTGATATTTCCTGCCATTAGTTTTCCACCAGGGATACCTCATTCACTGCCTCGTTGTTCCCTCTCCTCTCCTTCTGGTCAGGTCCCTTCCCTTATTCCCTATCAGCTCCATCTCCCTATCCCTTTTACTATCTCCCTTTCTTACTCACACCACCTCTACGCCCATCCATCCGTATTCCCAATCCCCTTCTACTCCTAACAAATTCTAATCTCACTTCTGCATTTTCTGGCAGCAGCTGCTCCAAACCCAGCTCTTCTTGCCTCCCCATTCTTTCCATTTCCCCTACCTTTCTCTGACACCAGCTATGCCCTGCTGGACCCTCCCTTGACAACCTCACACATACCTCCACCGTTAAAAATATACTAAGGCCATCTTTTGCTTTAGGGTTTCATTTATGATTCCACAAGGATTTCCAGGCTGCAGAACCAATTCAGTCTCTGCTCCCCAGACTTTTGGCAGGGCCACTGGCCCCCAGCAGAAATGAGGCATGTCACATGGTAACTGCAGATTCCAAACTCCTGTGCAGCTTTTCTATGAGGTGTTTCCCTCCTGAAAGTGTTTAGGTTTGAGGGGATCACAAGCATCTATATATATTGTACACTATATCAAGTAATTTCATGGCATTATGTATTTTTTCCAGTATTTACAGTAAACAAATCTAGTGCAGATCTTAACCAGTTCCCAACTGTAAAATGCTTTCAATACAGAGCATTCACATTTAACATTATATGTTTTTGCAATAGTTCAAAGCACTCATAATTAACATCTGGTTTTTGTTTTTTCAGATTTACCATTGTTTTTCATGAATATCGAAGCCACCATGACTAAGTTGTGTTGTAATTCTGAAACATAGCTGCTGACAGTATAAAACACTAAAAAGAACATTTATACAAAAAGTAAATTAACTTACCACTAAACCACAGCATATTTTCTAATGAAACATGACTGTCCCTCAAGCCATTCATTTACCACCCTGTGAAATAAAATGAAAATGAACCTAATTAAAACAGGGCTCAGGACAATCTACAAAATAATGATGCTGACAAATTCAGAAGAATTGGCATGATTTTCTTGGGGTTTTGCCCATGTAATTCTATTTACTTCAGTGGAGTTACTCCTCATTTACATGAGTGTGGCCAAGAGGCCATACATAAAGCACTGACCTGGGTCCTGTTGCCATCTCTGGTACTGGCCTGCAAGGTGACTTTGGGCAATTCACTGCCTCTCTGTGTGCCTCAGTTTCTTCATCTGTAAAATAGCAATAATGACACTGAAGTGCTTCGAGATCTACAGATGGACTTCACTGGAGAAGAGCTGGCTATTACTATTATATTTCTGTAGTCAATGAGAAATCATCTCAAAGAATAGCTTCTGTAAACCACATACAGATGCATTCCCACCATATACAAAATGGTGTATTTCTAAAAAAAAATAGTCTATTGGGGCTATAAGGAGAAAGGAGGGAAGGCAAATCATTAGGCTTTTAAGGATCTCCAGAAGAACTGGAAGGGCTGTGTCATTCTCATCAGACTAATAGAAAAAATGTATTAAGACTATATTCTAATGAAAAAGACCGATAATATTGTTAGGGGGTTTATTCCTTCACCCGCTTACTTCCCTGGTCCTTCTTGCATGAACAGAGAGCAACAATACCCGAAGTCCAAAGGTGCAAACAATTTGATGTATATTGGGGTGAACTTCCAGCAACATGATTCCAGTTTCCTTCCTTAGTGTCCCCCTTCCTAGCTCTGACACCACAGAGCCTTACCTGTGTCCCTGTTCCCATTCCCCCACCCTTAGCAAAACATGATTCCAATTCCCCCACCCCCATTCCCTGTTCCCATTCCCCCACCCTTAGCAAAACATGATTCCAATTCCCCAATTCCCCCCCTTACTTCCTGATTGACTGCAGACTATATAGTAAAACGTGAGTTCTGCTTAGCTATACCTTAACCAATCATTTTCCTGAAATTTAACTAACCAATCCTAACATATTGTAACATGATTATTTAACCAATTATATCCCACCACCTTTATTAGTTTACACCCAGCAAAATTAATTATACAGCAGACAGGAACAATCACAGAACCAGACAGAGATTATACAGACAAACAATAGCAAAGTGGGAACTATAATGACAAACAATACAGAAGTGAGGATTTCACATCCCAGCTATTGATAAGTGAGTTCTTGCCAGACAGGATGCTATCAAACTAAGTTTCCTTTTACATCTTCTGGGCACTTCCCTTTCTCTGGAGGCAATAGGCATTATCAGGACAGGATTGTATTCCTAACAGCCCAATAGCACCTTATTTCAATGTGACTAGTTTGGAATGTGAGGATGTGACCGGTTGCTTCCCAGTTTATGGCTGCCTCTGCTGCTTAGCCAAAGGCCTTAGCCTAAGCACAGGGCCTCAGACTGTCACAGTAAGAGAAGACCCTTACACCAGCAGACAGTGATTTTGATTCTTTCTTTTATACCTCTATAACTAGCTAAGTGATAAGAATACACCTAAATTCTTAGAGTTTGGCCTTTACAGACAGGCCTGAATATGTACATCCTAACAAATATCTTTAACTATTTTCACTGCTGACTTGTCTGAAAAGAATGTGTACACATGCCAGTAACGGTGTAGCATATCCGAGAGCATAACACAAAACCCTTAATTAAACCTGAGACTCTTTCAAGACAAACTTTGGAAAACAAATGGAATTTTCCTCACTCTTTGTATAATAAAATTAAACTCCACACTAGGAGCCTGACACTTTCCTAACTAAAACAGCGATGGCTTTTGTAACCTGACTTGGTATGAATTACTACAGATAGACGTTTATTCCCCACCTCACTGAAGCAAAAATCAGAGGATTCAACTTCTTGCCAGTCACCGAATGTTGCTCCAGTACAAGGAATAAGCACTTTCAAAATAGATTCCTATGGCAATATTGAATAGTGGGTTATACAAATCTGGGAGTCTCCTGCAATGTACTAATTTAATATACACTGGTTAAAATGAAGTTAAAAACTTAGGTCAGACAGCTTGCTGACCTGATGACACTTCTTACTGCATTAACTGTAGTAGGTGAACGAGCTGTAACAATTTTGTGATTAAATAGTATCATATTTTAAATCCACAGTTGAGCAAAAGGTTCAGCGGACAGGTAATGGGAGATGGAATCTTTCATCTCTATGTAGCTGGTCTGAATCAGGCCAGGTCAGTAATAACCAAAGGTTTTTATGATCTTTGATAAAGATCTCTTGAAGTCTGTTTTCCGAGTAAGTGAAACAAGCTAGTGGTTTCAAGACAGATCCACATAACAAAATAAATCTCTCACTAATCACAGGGCCCTTTGTTGGCTGTCTCAGCAAGGGGACCAAGGGTTCACCATTCATGCATATATATTTACCTCTCACACCTAGAAGTAACCCCTTGAGGATTAATTTTGCACTGGTGGTATAAGGAAGCTTATTGTGGCAGAATTCAGTAGTGAGAAGTTTTACGTTTCCAGCACTATCAAATTGGGGACATTTCACACTCAGTAAATTCACTTTGAAATGAACAAATTACTTCAGGTGAAATATTCTTTATTTTACCTAATCTGTACTGATCCTAGATGAAATTTGGAAGAGTTAATGGGCTGAATTCAGAAGTGATAGAAAGGTTGTAAATTATATGTTGATAAGTGAATGTATCATGCAGAAGAGGAAGCAAACAGTAGGGAGTAAAAAGAAAAGGAGTATTTGTGGCACCTTTGAGACTAACAAATTTATCTGAGCGTAAGCTTTCATGAGCTACAGCTTATGCGCAAATACATTTGTTAGTCTCTAAGGTGCCACAAGTACTCCTTTTCTTTTTGTGAATACAGACTAACACGGCTGATACTCTGAAACCTGCCAGTGGGGCGTAGGAAGACTCTCCCCTGCCTGTTGGTTATTGTTCTGCCAGTCCCTCTATACCTTAGCTTGTAAATTACATGCACTTATTGATCTGTATATGTCAGTTGCCTCTGAATTTAGTCTAGTCAGAGCAAAGGCCAGCATGATAATTTTGAATGAAAAATACACTTTCTTCCCTCAGGGAGAGACAAGTTTTTATGCTTTGATCTTCCTGTAAGCCGCCGAGCTAGAAGGCTTTATGGGGAAAAGTAGCTCTCTGAGAAAGAGTTAAAAATAGCTCTGGCAGGCTTAATTTACATGAATTGTAATATTGCCCAAATGCATTGTTGTACAGTGTTTTATGTTGTATTGTTGGGAGTTTTTGTTCTGTTTTTGGAAATGCTATTATATGGTGCATGGATACAGAGTTATGAGCATGGGGAGAAATTTATAGATTCACATATTCAAAACCCAGAAGGGACCGTTATGATCATCTAGACTGACCTCCTGTGTAACACAGGCCATAGAACTTCCCCAAAAAATAATTCCTAGAGCAGATCTTTTAGACATCTCAATTTACAAATTGTCAGTGATGAAGAATTCACTCGTGTTCCAAAGGTAAGTACTCACATCACTAAACATGTATACCTTTTTTTTCAGTCTGAATTTGTCTAGCCTCAACTTCCAATCATTGGATCATCTCATACCTTTCTCTGCTAGATTGAAGAGCCCATTATTAAATATTTGTTCTCTGTGTAGTTACTTATAGACTATCATGCAGTCACCCCTTTACCTTGTCTTTGTTAAGCTAAATAAGAAATTAATAATCATATATCCTAGGAGAAGTGAGTGACTCCCTAAGTTAATGGCTAGTGGACTCTGGTTGGTTAAGAAACCCAGTTCAAAAAAGGGAAGTTGAGAGGCTCTCTCTAAGAGATCAGGGATTGCTCCAGAGTTCTTCCTTTGCACTAGGTTTCCCACTCTAAATCATGCATAAAGCTTGCTGCTGCCATCACCACAAGACTACAATGGTGGTAACGGATCGGTGGAGCTGACTTTGTGAAACTGGACTGCATATTTGAAGGTCATGACTCTGAACCAGTGGGTCTCCTTTGTGGACTGTAGCAACCAGTTGAAAGAGAGCTGCCTTCTGATGCCCACTTGACCATGACTGAGTCTACTTGGATATGTAAGTGGGGTTATAGGTGGTTGGGGATTGCCTTGTGAATAAGTATTCTTGTGACTCAACTAGCCATGCAATTAATTGTAGGAACTGTGGGGTTGGCCATACTCCTAATACACTGTGTTTAAGCTTTCAGATTTTATTTTTATGTAGGTATATAGTGTGTATTTCCCCAAATAAAGAAGTATTTGTGGTTTCTTAAACCCAAAAATTCCAGGGGGCTTGTGGGTGGAGAAGAAAAATGTCAGAAAAGATGACTGGGGAGGGTGGCACAACAAAGGAGGGAGGTTGTTGGGAGCTGGTTACAGATTCCATTTTTCTCTACCCCAGCCCAAGCTCAGCTTGAGTATGATTCTCTAGGAATTTTACGTCAGTTAAAGATAGTCAGCACCTAACATACCATGGCTGCTTTCCCTCCCTTTCCATGCCATGTTCCCTGAACAGGGGACTGAGGGGAGGGAAGCATATGCACCAGCTCTATGCCTATTGGGGATGACTTCATGCTGGAAGTGGTCCCTGGCAGGAGACAAAGGGGAGGTTTCTGCTTCTCTGAGCCACCTGCACCATGGAATGGGCAAGCACTGGAGCAGACAATCTGTTCACCTCTTTTCATAAGGTGCATAGGACAATCTCAGTTCAGGATTCAGGCTTTCAGAATATAAGCAAAGTCAGCAAGGCCTTGAAAAATAAAGTAGTTTAAGAAATTAAGCCAAGTACATAAACAAGCATTTCTGGAAAGCTATTGGTGAAGAAGAGGAGGAGGAGGAGATTAAAGGGTCATTCTTAAATAGAGAACAACATCAAATCACATTTTAAAATGCTAATATATGAAGCTATTACTCTTTTTAAAATGAAAGCTAGAGTCTGCAACTATGCCCTTTGGTGTTCGTGGCTAAACTCTAAGTTTGTAAAAGAATAAATCTGATTATAACAAAGCTGACTCCAAGCCAAGCAGGGAAATGAAAAGAACACACATTAAAAGTATTATTTAGATCACCCTGAACGTGAACCCCATCATGAACTGTAATGGACTCTGCTTTGGCTGTGGTGTTGTGCAAGAACTCATCTGATGTTATATGTTGTATGTATCTGTAATTATAGGTTAAAGTTACATGTTTATTAAAAGAAGAGCTACAGGGCTTAGCTAGTATATGATCATCCTAGATAAAAGCTGATTCGTTTTGGCCCAAGGGCAGAATCGCTGAAATAATTCTTCTAAGCGCTAAAATCAGAGAGAATCAAAGCTTCAAATCTGGCATGCAAGAGCTTTAATCTAGAAGCACTATATACAATGTATTATAGTTTGGATTTTAATGTACTCATTGCTTGGAAAAACATCTGCTTTACATTATGACTGCAGTGAAGATTACATTGATTTCATTGCATTTCTATGCAGAATAAAAATTACTGGACTCTATGCCATTTTTAAAATAACTTTTGATAAGAGTAGAACAACTGCTCTCATATTGGCATGGTATAAGATCCTAAAACAATATTTTGAAACCATAGTTCAGACCTGTTGCAGTCATTTTTAATTTAAGTTAGCCTGTAGTCTGACCACTGGTTATCTGCAATGGCCACTGAGCGATTTGACTGGAACATTTCCCTTATTGTATTGACAATTCCCTAAAGTAATAGGAAGAGAGACTGACCTTGAATAGATAGGTTTTTCAAGCTATGGGGCATGAACCTATTCTTCCCCGACAGAATGTAAATTATAGCAGAATTCAGCACTGTTTTGGATTTTCAAGAACTTTAAACAGTGAGTATTTGTGGGTTTTAGACTTACGTAAAATTAGATGTCAGACTGCTGATTGTAACAGGGCTTCTGAAGCCAACCTTAAAAGTAAATCGAGCGTGTAAAGGGTTTACAAACAAAATAAGCAGCAGCTTCTGCCATAGAGGCAACCATAACTTGCTGGAATTTTCAGGGAGAGTGAGAAAGACTCAATGATGGTGATACTTTGATTATACATGTTACTGTACACATAGTGAATGACTATAGCACACAATCCTATAACAGCTGAAGAATATTTTTATTATGTCACCGGCCAGCGTAGAGGGGGAAAGTAGCCTAGGACAATGCTGCCAATGTCAACCTTACCTTTTATCATAAATTCTCCACTGCTCTTACAGAGAACAGACAAGTTGCTCTGTGGAGTTAAAGTTAATGCACTATACAGAATAATTTGGAGGACTGAAGCCTGGAAGTGCTGTTAGAGTCAAAACTCAAATCTTGAACTATTTCTCCTGTCAGGGGTCAATGCAGAGATGCTGTGGCTAGGATCCCCTCTACCAACACTTGATAATCATTAGGCCAACAACTATTAGCACCGGATCCATATGTCTAATATAGACATAACCCAACTTCATGACATAAAACCGTTCATTAGCATTATCAAGACATAGCGTTGGACAAACATGCCACAGAGATTGTAAAAAATAGCCCAGAACAAGGCTGAAACCTTGAGCAAAGGTCACACCCAAACACCACATCACAATAGCTATACAGGTAAAAAATTAGATCTTGTGTATGTTAAGTTGTTTACTGAAGAAGCCCTAGTTTTGATGGAGCTTTTGGCTAATACGTTTGATTGTTTTAACCAGTATCTGGTTATATCAGCTTCTGGTGGATCATTAACCAGTATCTGGTATCATATCAGCTTCTGGTGGATCATGTTTAAAACAGCTGTTCAATGTTAGCTAAACATTTTATGGTACATAAAATGCATAAGTGAGTTTCTTTAAGAAAAGAAGTAATTGGAAAACACTTTGAAAAATGAAGGGTTCCTACCTGGAATGTAAGGAGGAGACATGAAAGCATTTGTTTTGAGTTTACTTAAGGAGGTTTTGGATCTAAGTCCAGAGATAAATGTACAACTAAATTAATCTTAGTAACATGACAAGAAATGTTTTCACAACTAGAAATCTCTGAGGATGGGAGATGTAATTATATTAAATGTTTTCTTATGTCTTATTGATGGAATGGGTCTTGAGACAACACTAAAAGTGAACATTTATATTAGATTGGTTGGCACAGACAAGGCTGATTCATCCATTATTCTGTAAATCATAAGGAAGCTTCAGGCATTCAAAAATATTAGTCCTAGATACTAGGATCTGCAGACATCCTGTAAAAGGAACGTAAAAATGATTCTTCTCCTCATTCCGGATAAAATAAAGGGTTCCTGCATCAGTTTAATTTGGGAACGAATGCCAGTTGCTACATTCTGGGTTGTGTTGGAGACTGGCTCAGTTGGGTGTTTGTGTGTAGTATGTTTAAGTGCTTCAACTATGAGTAACAAATATATTAAAAAAAATAGTCCATGTCCATATTATTTATTGGCTTTTTATTTAGTTATTACAAATGTGTATGTGAATTTAGTGCTGTTCATTAGTAGTGAATTGACAGCATGGGAATTAAGTCTTCTAGCCATGGAACAGATTTAGTAGAAGTACAAGTTTTCCCCTTCACTACCCAGCCATTGTACTGCAACTTGATCTGAAGAATCCATCCATCCATCCAGATGAAAAGGGCAGTTCAATCTCCATTCCAGTTCAGGCCTTTGAGCCTTTTTCCATCTGCAAGTTCTGGTGGCTGTGTTCATGATGTGGTTTTAGATGGAGACCCAGCCCATTTCACAGAGGTCACAGAACAGCTATCTGATGATAATTACTTTCCCTCACTACTGTTATGGGTTCCACAGTATTATTACCATAGCCCATTACAGTGATCCAGCCCATACTTTCAAACATTCATTTTTTTTTTCATTTTTTTTCAAACATTCAAATTTTTTTTCTTTCTCTTCAGAGTTGCAGGCCTGTAATCTGATGAGTTCTAGCTCAGCACATATATGCAGTAGCTGGCCACCCTCTAGTAGATCTTATTTTTATGCTGGTATTGGAGTTGAGGTTGTTGGGTGGATGTTACATCCCTCTCACTATTTTCTCCATTTTGCAAACAAGGCACAACTCTTGCATTGCACAGGTAGTAAGCCCTACTTTACCAGTCCGCCTATGGACACTACTGGAATATGGTGTCAGGTGGCCTTAAGGAAGACTTACATGCAACCAATGGACCATTCCAGTGATGGCGTGATGTGACATTATGCCCATCTTTATTTGCTACAGAGGTCCCAAATGCCCACTTTTTTTGTACTGTCCTCACAGGCCACTGTGTTATACAGGCAACCTGTGACAGATGAATCAGGATGGATGGAGGGCTGAGCACTGGTGGCAGAGAGCAAACTCTGACTTCCACTAAATGTGACATATAGTGGAAAAATGAGAATCAGGAAGGGGGAGCTCTCACAGCATCAGTTAAGGAGGGTGGGGCATGGCAGGGAGGGACAAACTGCTTACGTAAACCAGGGAGAGGAAGGGGAAATGTTATTCCATGACTATATTAACCATGAAGGATGAGTCTCCTGCTACATACACCAATAGCCTCTGTTACGTCCTAGTCAGCATAACAAATCTGCTGTATGGCCAGCCTGGGGACTATGATGTCACTGTAATGAGCAAATCATTAAGTGTAGAACTTGCAGGTCATTGCAGCATACAGGCTTAAAATAAATGAGCTTTCTGGCATGTAGCACATCTGCATTTAAAGCAAACCTTGTTTTAAATTTTTTTTTTGAAAAATGCACTAGACCCTTTAATGAATTGTGCCTTTGTGTCAGGCTTTGAGCCAGAGAAAATGCTGTACCACTGGCTTTTCAGGGAAAGACCAAAGTTATTATTCATGGGTGTGGGGCAGCTACTATACACTGCTTTGAAGTGAAACCTTTCAAAGACAGTTTAAAGCTTCAGGTAAGCCACATTTATTTTTTAATATAAAATGTTCTCAGCCAGTAAAACTATGTGTAGCGTGTCAGTAGGAAACCTTTAAAAGGAACAGTTTTATCAGAGGCAGGGAGAGGTGGCTTCCATGAGTGGTTCACTTCTGTGGGAGCTGAGAGTAGCCTCAACACCTTGCGGAATCAGGCTCTAGGTCTAACTTTTCCATATGTATTTGTATTTATCTAGAGTGAAATGCACCCCTGAGCAGAGGGCCAGCCCAAAGTCTATGCCCATGGGTCGTGGTAGAAACACCTATGGAGCTCTACGTTCCATTCCAAGGATAGTGTCTTTGGACACAGAAATGCCATCCAGCAACCTGCTGAAATAAGTCTCTGTGATGATCAGATATGCTTGGGGAGGTTCCCCTGCTCTGTCATAGTACCTTGAACTTCCTGAGATCAATATCCTGTTGTCCTGAACATCACTGCTTCAATACGGTGGTGTCATTTTGGTCCCCTGCTGGGTGAGTAGTTGCTTCTGCAAACCAACTTCCAGGAGCATCAGATGAGCATCTGACAAGGCCCTGCTCCCTACTCATGTCCAGGCCACCTGGCCAGTGGCTTGGCATGAGCAACTCTAAGGCTTGTAACTATGATAACAACCTTGCAGAACCTCCTTGTGTGTATGAATGAATGTGTGAATAAATAGGAGATTGAATGGAATGTTATAGCTATAACTAACTGCTTACTATGATTCTTTCTGTAGTCACAATAAATGTGGTATTTTGCCTTTTCCCCTTTAATAAGATCCTGCTGGTTTTTATTTTATTGGTATAACAGAAGGTCTCTGGTTGTCTGTCATGGACCCTCTTCATGATAGCAGCAAACATGCTCTGCTGTCTGAAAGTACAAACACTAGATCTCAGCTGGGGCGTAAACACCCTCCCCTTCTTCCAACATTTCTGGGGAGATTTGGAAAGAGTATTTGGCTGGTGAACTTTTAAATTTTTTTGTTTGACTTTTGAAAAATGTACAAAAAATGAAATGTGGTAGGCGAATCCAAATTCTTCAGTCTCTCTCTCTCCTCTCACTCTCTCTCACACACACACACACACCCACCCACTCTTTACATCTCAGGAGCTGCATGAACATGGGTTTCCCAATAGACTGAAAGATCCATTCATGGATTCTAAGCACATGTATCATAGCATCATAAATTAAAGATGGGAGAAACCCATTACGTCAACTAGTCCATCCCCAGAGCACAAGATGGTTCAGTCTATTTTTAAATGTCCTAATCGACAGAGCCTCCTTTACAGACTCTTTCACAACCTAACAGATTTTACTGTTGGGAATTTTCCTTATACTTAGTCTACTCCTTTTTCTTAATTTCATCCAAATATTCCCAGCCAGATTATCTGGTACCAGGCTAATTCCTCCCTTATTTGGTATTTATACCCTTCAAGGAATCACAGCCAGATGTCTCTTCTTTAGTTAGCAGTTACTATGTCTGTTCCTACACAGAGGGGAATCATTGGAAAAAGAAACACCTGTAAGACAGCAATGGACAAAGAGAGGCTTTGGAGAGCAAATCAAATATGAGCTTGCAATGTAATATGCAGTAAACCCAGACCAATGCAATGCTGGCATGCATGAGGAATTATATCCTGGAACAGGGAGCTAGGGAGTGGTTCTATCCATCCAGATACTATTATAATGTGATGAGTACTTAGGGCTTGTCTTTACTACTGTGCCACATCGGTGCAGCTGCGCCTGGTGACCACACACTATGTTGAGAGGAGAGCACTCTCCCATAGACATAGGTACTCCACCTCAATGAGAGGTGGAAGCTATGTTGGTGGGAGAGCATCTCTGCTGACATAGCATGGTGTAGACACCACTTTAAGTTGATGTAACTTAAGTCACTCAGAAGCATTTTTTTTTCACACCCCGGAGAGCCGTAAGTTACAATCGACTTAAGTGGAAGTGTAGACCTACCTTGAGACCTTCTGTCTGGAGTGACAGTACCTGAAATATCATTTTCAGTTTCAGAAAAACCTAGCCAAAGTGGGGGAGTTTAGAGAACAACAATAAACATGGGTGGGCAAGGGGCAGAAGGGATTTATTTATGAGGAAGATTAAATATGGTTTCTTCTGACCTAATAGGTATTTGGAATATTAACGTTTAAGGTAGCTCTTCACCCAGATTATTATGTTGAGACATGAGGAGAAAAAATAAAAGCTCTCTCTATGCTGCACTGCAGTGCAGACTCTGGGGTGGGGGGGTGAATTGCAGAGCACCCTAAACTGTTCTGCTCCCACTGCTCTATGTGGAGGTTCCTAGCATGAACTAAAAGATAGCTGATCCTGGTTGAAAGAGGACTATGCTCACACAACCTCGGTACCTTTCATTTTGCACAAGCAGCAGCTACATAGGGCACTTAGAGCACAGCATGCTAGTAGTAAAGATCTTAGAGTAAAATATGCCCAGCTTGGCTAAGCAACAGCCAAGTGGGAAGGGCATGAGAACAGTTACATAGTGTGTGGTGTAAATATCCAGGAGAAAGAGGAAACATTTGATATAATGAACAGTGTATAACGAAAGGTAATGGGAAGAAATTAAGAAAGGGAAAACTTAGCCTGAACACAGGGAAATCTTCCTGCCAGTGAGAACTATTAGGGGTTGACAGATCTCTCAAGCGAAGTAGTGGAATCCCCATTGCCTGGCACCGTTAAACTTCTACTGAACAAAGCTTTAGTACAACAACAAGCAATTCTGCACTCCCAGCAAGATGACATAATAGGTTTTTACTATATCTAGATTTTATAATTCATCAGTAACATTTCAGTTTCTTTGATCTGTCTAAAGGCAGTTTAAAAATCAGGTAGATGTGGTTAAGAAATCCAGTGAAATCATAATGTTGGGCAACCTTATTAAAACAGGGGTGTATCACAACATATTCTAACATGGTTTGGTTTTGGCTTACATCTCTGATGTAGGTAACATGGCTGCCTTAATATGGTTTGGACTGGTCTGCATAAATAAAAAAAAATCCATGTTATAAGACAGTTGGAGCATTGTAACGGGGTTCCCCAGTTACACAGTTGTTTAGATAATTCTTTAATTATCAAAGTGAGGCAGCTGGCAAATGGGAACTTTGATTGATGTCTGCCCTAAAATACAAATTAAGCAATGCCTTGATATTTGGCTGAAGCTGAAGTACAACCACCATGAGCATATAAAATGGCATGACAGTCACAGATACAGCTAATTCAAATTAATCCGATAAAGCAGTTCTACTCAATACTTCATTGTGAAACCAAAAATTTAGATTTTCATGATTGTAAGGAGAGATTTAACAGATTTTGTTGATTAAAGCCTTGAAACACTGTTTGATTGTTGGAATTTGCTCTGCAAATGTAGCTACCCTGCAAATGCTCACCCGAAATAATATGACAAAAAGAATTTAAGCAGTGCTATGCTTAGTAAGCACAGTATCACAGTACTTGTGTTTTAGGAATACTGGAAGCTAAAAATACACAAGGCTCTGAGCCATTAAGAGAATCACAAAAATCAGAACAGGATGTAATCTATCCCACACGGTCAAAAAAGTTCTTTTTAATGTAACCTTAATGGAAATATACTAACATTCATCTGGTATGAATGACTATTTAGGCAGATTAAAAAATCCAAAAAGCCACTAACTGATATGTGGTTACAAATGAGCATGCCCCCAAAAAGTCTAAAGTAAATGATCCATTCAACAACATTCTCAGGTCTTCCAACTAATTTCCCCTTCTGCTACTAGGCAAAATGTGCACTTGAACACCAACAAGATTAATTTATGCTGGGTTGTATAAAGAGCAGTTGTGGGACCTTTCAGCTATGCTATAGTCTCCACCAGAACCACAATCATTTTATTTGTAAATGAAGGAGCATATTTGGTTTATAATACCAACTAGCCAGGAATTTGCTTGCTAACATGGGCATTTTATGCATGAATTAGTATGTTGAGTGCCAAGTAATTTTATCCTAAAATATACTATTAAAATACAGTATGGAGAAGCAAAGGTTTTGCTAGATCAAATTATTAATTGACTCATGATTTCAATTCCAGGGGGTTATTTTATTCTTTGTCACACGATTTTTATATAGTAAGGGGTACTATGACTCAGAGAAGGAAAAATTCAAAGTTATAGAGTTTTCTTTATAAAAGAAAATAGATAGTAAGTAATGGAAGTGTTAATGTGAAAATCTGTTCTCTTACTACTTCATACAACTAAAATTAATACCTTTTATATGTATGAAACCCATTTACCACGGATTCGTCTCTGGTTAGACATAGTTCATATCCCAAATCAATAGGTGGATTCTGTTTTCTTATCATAGATAATCCAAGCAATTTATAGAAATATTGTCCCCCAAAAGTAAGTCCAAGAATCATATAGGTGCCAGCTTGCCTTGAGAAATTCAGTATCTGTTGGAGATTCGTCAACAAGTTACTTCAAGAAGCTATTGGAAGACTATTCACTTAAAAAGAGAGGTTACTTACCTTATACAGTAACTGGAGTTCTTTGAGATGTGGGGTCCCATGTTTATTCTTTTTGAAGTGCACATGCACCTGGAACTGGAAGATTTTTCACCAGCCGTGTCCATTAATCCACACCTGAGACTTCTTCCTCCTGGTGTCCAAATTAAGGGTATAAAGAGCAGTGTGTGCTGACTGCTTCTCCAGTTTCTTCTCTATCACAAATAATCTTCAGGGTGAGGATCTGAAGCAGAGGGGAAGGAGGGCAGGTAATGGACTACATACTGGAACCACACATCTCAAATGCCTGTTACTGTACCTGGTAAGTAACTTCTTTCTTGTTTGATTGGTGTGTATTCAGTTGAAGCGACTCTCAAGCAGTGTTCGCTGAGCAGGAGGGTGAAAGGAACCCTGCTGTGCCACGGATTGGAGAACCATTGATCTGAAGGATGTGTATGCTGTAGAAGCTGATACCAGGCTGTCATGTCTTGCTAAGGTACCCACAGAGCCCCAATTTGCTACTCTACAGCCCTCCAGAAGGGGAACATCACGGAGTGAAGCTACCAACATAGTCTGGGCTCTGATCAAGTAGGATCTCACACCTTGTGGGGGAGAGGTTGCAGCAGGATGCAGCCTGAGTTCCATTTAGAGAGTCTCTGTACAGAGATTGTGATTCCTCTTATGCATTCAGCAGAGACAAATAATTTGGGAGAGTTCCTGAAGGGTTTTGTCCTTTGCAGATAGAATGCTGAAGTTCAATGGCCATCCAAAGAGTGGAGTTTCCTGTCTGTCCTGCTGGCATGGGTTTTCAGATAGAAGACAGGCAGGTGGATGAGCTGGTTAAGATGACATTCTGAGATTACCTTCAGAATAAATTTAGGGTTTAACCTCAAGGAAACTTTAACCTTGTGGGAGACTGCACAGGAAGGGTCCACCATGAGACCTACTCTTCTGACTAAGGTGATTACAACCAGAAAGGCAACCTTCACAGATAGAGGAGCAAAGGAGCATGAGGCTAATGGCCTGAATGGAGGGTTTTTAATACTGAAAGAACTAGATTGAGATCCCATGATGGTATAGATTTCAGCATCAGAGGTAAGGTTCTGTCAGATCCCTTCTGAAATCTCACAGTAGTAGAATGGGCCAAGACCAGAGGGTGAATGGCACTGCCAGGCGTACTTGCAAGAAGCTAAAGGATAGCCCTGACATTTTTAGAGATAGGAGTTAGTCCAAAATAGTAGGGATTTCAGAATAATTTGGGGTCATTTGATGATTCTGGCACCAGATACAGAATCTTTTCCATTTTGCTGTGTCACATTTTCTTGTGAAATCTTTTCTCTTATTGCTAATGATGGATTGCATAGCTTCTGTGCAAGACCTCTTAGATTCATCAGCCATCCAAACACCAAGCTGTTAGCTGGAGAGATGCTGGGTTGGGATGGAGGATCTTG
Source organism: Lepidochelys olivacea (assembly GCF_965140295.1). Classification (NCBI taxonomy): domain Eukaryota; kingdom Metazoa; phylum Chordata; order Testudines; family Cheloniidae; genus Lepidochelys; species Lepidochelys olivacea. The sequence goes on from NC_140412.1 coordinate 214,293,662, forward strand.
CCCCTTTCCTGGGTCTGGGAAGTACTGGCTGGGGATGTGTGGGCACAAGGACTACTGAGGGATGCTGATGAACCAGAACTGCCTTGGCCACCATGGAGCCACTAGGATCTCCGTCACTGTGTCTTGTTTGATCTTCATCAGGACTCAGGTAAGAGGGGGATGGGTGGAAATGCACATGTCAGCAGTTATGATCATATCCACTCTGGATTTGTGGCCCTTGACTCCTGGATGCTTGGAGTAGGCCAGGCATCTCTTGTTCTCTTGAGATGCAAAAAGATATCCCATGGCAGAAATCCCTACTGTTGAAGGATGATCTGGACTTGTGAATTGTGTAGTTTCCACTCCTAGTCTATGGCGAGAGCTCTGTTGGGGCTGTCTGCCAGAGTACTGTGAACTCCAGAAGGGGCTCTGCTAAGATGGTGACCTGGCGATGGATGCACCAATTCTAGAGATTGACGTCTTCTATGCAGAGGTAAGTCCCTCCCTGTTTGCTTTGTTGATATAATAAACTGCTGTCATGTTGTCCAACATGATTTGAATATGTAGGGTCAGAATAAATGGCAGGGACCATTTGCAGGCTTCATGTACTGCCCCCAGTTTCAGGTGGTTTGTGTGCAACTTGGATATTCTTGGGTTCTGTGCTCATCTAGATATGCTCCCGATATGCAGGGAGGCATATGTAATCAATTTTTTCATGGACAGAAGGTGCAGGGGTGGGGAGAAGGAAGGACCCCCCCACACACACACATTCTCCCATCAGCTGAATGAAATCAGAATGCTGTGGTGGAGACAGACCTGTTTGTCCAGACTGTGCTTGCTTGGCACATAGATTATCTGCAGATAACGCAGACAAAATCTCACAGAGGGGCATCACATAAGTGCACAAAGCCATGTAGCCTGGAAAGACAAGGCAAGATCCCACTGTCAACTGAGGGCTCAGTCAAAGATGAGTGATGAGATCCTTCATAGCTTGGAACATGTCTTGAAGTAAGTATGCTTTGGCTCTGATAGCATCCAGAGTCATTCCATTGAAGTCTATAGCAGGTGTGGCCAAACTTACTGACCCACTGAGCTGCATACGACAATCTTCAGAAGTTTGAGAGCTGGGGTGCACCTGCGAGGTCTTGGGGCTTCAGCCCTGCTCCTGCTGAAACCCCAACCCCCAGCAGGTGCACCCCGCTGGGCAAAAGCCCTGAGACCTCCCTCTCCACTGGTGAGAAGCCCCTACCCCACCACCCTGCTGCAAGGGAGGGGTCCCAAGCTCCCATGCAGTCCGGTAGGTTGAGAATGGGGGGCAGGGGGAGTGCCTAGGGGGGTTCCACAAGCCTCACTTTATTGGGAAAAGAGCCGCATGTGGCTCGCGAGCCACAGTTTGGCCACCTCTGGTCTATAGTCTGCATAAGTGGTCTTTTCTATGTTTACTTGGAGTCCTAACCATCATGGCTGGGATACGGTTGCTATCTGCAGTTCTTGAGGACTTCCCTGTGAGCAGCCAGTCATCAAGGCATGGTAATACTGACATATCTTGATGATGCAGGTGAGTTTCCATGAATGATGATGCCTTTGTAAACACTCTTAGCACCGTCAAAAGGCTGAAAGGGAGCATTCTGTACTGGTAGTGATCTAGGCCTATGGTGAATCATAGGAACCTCCTGAGTGCGGGTGGATATCTGCGTAGAAAAAAAGTGACCTTCAAATCAAGAGCTGTAAACCAATCACCTTTGTATAATCCCCTGAATAAACAGGCCAGCGTGATCATTCTGAACCTCAGGCAGTGGATGAAGATGTTCAGTTGACTAAGATCCAGTATAAGTCTCCAGCCCCTTTCTTGGGGATGAGGAAATGTCTTGAGTAAAAGCCTTTCCCCCTGGGTTGCGGAAGCTTCCAGAGGGAGCAAGGCTTCTAATTCCTGTCTGAGCATCTTCTCATTAACAGGATCCCTGAAGAGGGACAGGGGTAGAGTTTTTTGAAGAGGGATAGACAGGAATTATTTTGTGTTACTGGCAGTGATTATCTCCAGCACCCATCTGTCTGATCCTATATGGCGGAGGAAGAGTGAATTAAGTGGCCAACAAATGGGGGTGAAGGAATCTAGTCTGAGTGGATTTGGTAGGAGCACTGATTTTCTGCTCTCAAAGGCCACATCAAAAGGACATCTTGCAGAGAGACTGGGGATGACAAGAGAATGAAGGGAGAACATTTTGCTTACTGAACTGCATTCTTTGGTATTTCCTAGGAGTTCTGTAAGCCCTCTGGTAGCAAAATGGTAGGGGAGCTAGTCATTGTCTGTAAGTGCTGAGATAAAGATATCCAGAGAGCAAAGCAGTGTTCTTGAGTGCTTGACGGTGTGTAATGATTCATATTTGCTCATTAAGTTTATTTCCCTCAGAAGTCAGATCCTCCGTGGTGGATTGAATTTCTTTGGGAAATCCAGAGAATTGGAGCAACGAGGTCTGCTTCATAACCATGGATGCTTCCATCGAGCAGGAAGCTGTATTTGATGCATCCACTGATGGAAACCTGGAAGGCAGAGCCGGCTATCAATTTACCTTCTTTGATGATTGCTTGGAATTGACGTCTGTGTTCTTGCAGCCCTTTGTTGGTGAATTCCAGAAAACATATCTTAATATCATGTGTGACCATCAAAGCCTTGTAGTTTGCTAAGCAGAACTGTAAACTTGCCAAAGTTAAGCTCTTTTCCCCAAAGAGGTCTAGACATTGGCCTCTTTGTCTGTGGGTGTAGATCTAGGTTAGTGCTGCTTGTTTCTTTCAGTGACAATGTGCATGTAAGAGTTTGGAGCAAGGAGGGAAAATATGTATTCCACCCCTTTTAGCTGGTACAAAGTATTTTTTCTTTGCTCTTTTCAGAGTGAGCGCACAGGTGGCTGGAGTGTGAGAAACCATGATGACCTATTCTAAGATGACCTCACTGATTTGCAAGTGCCACTGTATGAAAGACCCGCACTCTGCAAGATATTCAGTAGCTTAGGAGGGGTTGGCTGTGCTTCCTTGAGGGGGATCTAGAGCATATTCATGATTCTCCTCAGGAGGTTCTGGAATTGTCTATAGTAGTTAGGCAGTGATGGTGAGGCTGGCATGAGTGCCTCATCTGGTGAGGATGATGATAACCCTGCAGGGGCAAGTGGGTCCAGCTGATCAAATGGTTCCTGTTCAAGAGCATTTCTGAGTTGAAGTTCCTCCCCCCACCTAATCATCATCAGGATTTGGAACATCTCATATCTGGATCCCAAGGCCACTGGGAAGGTGTGAGACACTGTACCTCAGAATGGCACCCTGCAACCCCTATATTCATTATTCATATACGGTTGTAATATTTCATACAAAGCCTGCCATGTAAGCTATCCTATGAAAGGTCATGATCTGCTGAAGCCCATTCTGTCCAAATATGTATAGCATTAGTGTGTATAGAGCTATGAGATTATGCTTTATGGTTCTTAGTAAAATGCTGTAAATTTGCTAGTAGCATGCCAAGGATCCCTGCCCAGATAGGTGTTGACTGTCCATTAATCATCTGAGAGACTCAAGTAGGCAAGCCCCACATAATGGGAACTGATCCATCACTGAGACTCAGGGGCTGCTTGTTCACTGTAACTCAGCAAAGCCCACCAGGACATGCCTGGGCTAGTGTCTGCCAGGCACATGGGCCAAGGGTATAAAATAAGAAACAGTGCAGCATAAGGGGGACTTTCTCCTCTACCACCTATGCTGGAAACAATCACAATGCCAAGATGATGACGATCAGCTGAGGAGACTGGTCCAGACTTCAGGAGGGAAGTCTGTGCATTAAGGACTATAATATCTAGCGGGTGAGACTATTACTTGATTCAAATTTTGTTTAGTTTCTAGAATACAGATTAGGTGCTTATTATTTTCTTTGGTGAGCATCTTGATCCTTTTATGCCTACCACTTAAAATCAATTTTTCTGTAGTTAATAAACTGGTTTTATATTTTGCCTAAAACAGTGTGCTTTGCTTGAAATGCTTGGGAAACAAGGCATTCCACTGCCTGTGGGTCTGATCCCATAGGTGTGCTCCGAGCTTGCAGACAGGCTCGGGCTCCCAACAAAAAACATCCAGTAAAGAGCAGGTTGGGAATTTTTGTACGTGTTCCAACAGTCCAGTGGCTAGGACACTCACCTTAGACACGGGGAGTCAGGTTGAAATTCCTGCCCAGAGTTATTTTAAAGCAGGGACTTGAACTCATATCCACAACCCAGTGCCCTAACTACTGGACTATCTCAGACAGGTTGGGCTGGATCTTTTGCAAATCTCCCCTGCTGAAGCTGCTCTACTTTGTATAAAATAGTTAAATACTAATTGGGCACTAAGGAGGAGTAACTTCATAGTTGAGTGGCTAGTACACTCTCTTGGGAGACCCAGCTTCCAGTCTACACTCGAGTGAACACAAGTATTTTATACAAAGCAGGAGAGATCAGAAAAGAGTAGGGTTGGAAGAGACCTCAGGAGATCTAGTCCAATCCCCTGCTCAAAGCAGGACCAACTAAATCATCCCAGCCAGGGCTTTGTCAAGCCAGCCCTTAAAAACCTCTAAGGATGGAGATTCTACCACCTCCCTAGGTAACCAGTGTTTCACCACCCTCCTAGTGAAATAGTTTTTCCTAATATCCAACCTAGACCTCCTCCACTGCAACTTGAGATCATTGCTCCTTGTTCCATCATCTGCCGCCCCTGAGAACAGCCTAGCTCCATCTAGATGGAGAGAAACCCTCCACTCAGAGGACTAGATGACAAGAGGGAAAATGACCAGTACCTGGACAAGTTATTGCCAAACAGTTCCCAGTAGTTACATAATAAAGTGAAGCCTAGCATCTTGTGTGTCTTCCTGCAGTGCCTGGAACAAAGGATAAATGGAATGACTCAGGTAACCACAGGCTGATTAGCTTGACATGGATATCAGATAAAACCATGGCAAGGTTAACACAGACACAATCAGTAAAGAATTAAAGGATGGTAGCATACTTGATACCACTTGCCATCATTTAATGGAAAATAGGTCTTCTGAAACTCATGTCAGTTTTTTTGCTTATGAGTTTGGTTGACAAAGTGCATTAACATAAGAGACTTCTGTAAGACATTTGACTTTGCACTATACAAAGTCAATACATAATAAGTGGTCAGGCTGATGAATATTCTCTTTTGATGATTTGCATTCTATCTCATGAGGATGCTTTTAGTGGGGTCTCCACAGTGATCTGTTCTTGGCCCAATGGTATTGAATATCTCTATCCGTGATCTGGAAGAAAATATAAAAGCATTGCTGATAAAGTTGGGGAGTGGAAAATAATCATAAGGTCAGGGCTGTTCTGCAGAGTGATCTGGATCACATGGTAAGCTGGGGCTTACTTGGAGAACATGTGATTGTAATACAATTAAATGTAAGGTCATACTTCTAGGAAGGGAGGCTCTATATTGGATGTCAGGAACTCAGAGAAGACTTAGGGAGGACATAGCTGACAAACAGCTGAACATTAACACAGTGTGATGTGATGGCTAAGAAAGCAAATGCAATCCGTGCATGTATAAATAGAGAAACATCAAGCAGAAGTAGGAGGGTGTTATCAACATTGATGCCATTACTACAATACTGTATCCAGTTGTGTCCACACTTTAAAAAGGATGTTAACAAATTGGAAAGTATTCAGAAAAGAGATAAGAATGACTTCCTTACAGAACCTAATTTACAGGAAGAGATTAAAAAAGCGCAATCTATTGGATTTACTTAAAAAAAGGTTCAGAACTTACTTGGTATCAGTCTATAGTTACACAATGTGAAGATTTCTGATACTAGACTCTGAAGATATTGCTAGCCTGAATTTGTCTAAGACGGAATTTTTAAATCAAGGTTGGATGTCTTTCTAAAAGAAATGATTTAGCTCACCCTGAAGTTATGGCCTTGATGCAAGAACCACTTATTGAAAGTCTTTTGGTCTTAAAATCTAGTAACCTGATGGATGGCCTTTGAGTGTATTCATTTTAAATTAGCCAAAAATTGTGTTAAAATACTCAGACTGTGGGTTATTTGCAAATTGTTCACGCCAACTAGACATCCTTAATTTGCACAAGGAGAGCAATGACTGGAACATGTTAGGATGAATAATCATTTGTGCTAAAATTAGTGAGACATTTGAGATTTATTAACATTTTAAAATGCTCAGCAGCCATCCAAATAGTCAGACAGCCTTACTCCAGGAATATTTGAGATCACTTTCACTATTCAACTAGTTGTAATACTACAGAGCATGGACAGAATATTCTCTTTTTGATAGCGATTGATAACTCCCTTTAATGCTAAGGGCCATATTCCTCTATGTACTGAGAAGCAGAAGAGGGAAAGTACAAGGCTTGTGTATCACTTAAGCCCTCCTCTGTGTGAGGAGGAAGGAAGTGACTTTTTCTAAAAGGAGGCAAGGATGACTACATGACTCACAAATGGAAAACTCATGAGTTGGTCATGCCATCTCTAACTCACCAAAGAAAGGCATATTCCAGAAGAATAAATGCATTTTTCCTTTTATAGCAGACTTTATTCAGTATTTTTTTTTATTAAAAGAGCACAAGATCAAGGGTTTTTTTTGTTTTATATTTATTAAAAGGTTCTGACTGATTTATAATCTCTTTGAAGACAACAGTTCTCCTATTAAACTCTTTCCTCATATGCACATATCTCTTACTTTAAAATAACTGCTTGTCACTTTGTACATACTCAAAAAAACCTGATTTTTTTCCCCTCAGAGGAAATGTTTACACATTTTTCATTCAGAATATGGAGCCCTATAAAACAAAGTGAACACAAAAGTGTTAAGTCAAATATTGGGCCTATCAAACTCAGGTTTCCTGGTATCAGACTATCTGGTTAGCAAGTGGTGTCTAATCCAACACAACTGTTAATTGTTGCTGACTATTTAAAATGTTGATAAGCTGCCAGTTACCATTCTCTGTGTCATTCTGATACAGAACTACAGTTCAAATGTATGTTTTTATATACAGCACCAAATTGTCTCCATGTGCTTGTGTCTAACACTTTGGAAATTCCAAAGTCCACAGTGGTGAAATCACAAAGCTTTTGCCATAGACAAAGAACTGTTTGTAGTGAAAGAACATACATATCAGCTACATTCATATGATTATTTTATTACCATATATTATGTTTTACAAACATTGCTGAAGGTTAGTAAGAACACTACAAAAAACATACCCTAAGCCAAGAAACGTACAGCATGGCATGTGCAGGCATCGCAAATCAGAAATAAGAACTTAAAGCAAAACAAGCCAAGAAAACTGGTACAAAAATGGGTAATAATACTGATTAACAATGGGTTATATCTTATATCATAACAGAACTGGAGGGCTAATGAAGACATTCAAAATTTCCTGTGCACTTTTGAAGTAATTTGGTGTAGATTAATAGTTCACTAATACACAGTCAATCATGGGTTTGTTGTAGGCACAGCTACAGAAAAAAACTGATATTATGTATAACACAAAACTAATGTTTATAATAAGGTAGTACACTAGTACTGCTGCTTCCTTGGCACTTAGTGATAGAACAAGAAGGTTTTGGTTTAGCTAGACTGATCAGATACATTTTTATTTATACTGATGTAAAAATGTACATTATCCCTTTGAATCTTTCAGTTTTACAGAATTTATATAACAGATTGTCAAATTCACTCTCTTAAAAAGTGATACACTAACTAGAAATGCAAGAAATTGGTTAAAACTTACCTTAAATTAAAAATTTAAATGTTAAAATGTGAATCCAGATGCTATTAAAATCAAAACTTTTTGTTTTCAGCATGAGATATCACAAAGTTTGAAACTTTTAAAATTTTAATTTCATGTCCCAAGCCAATTTCTTTTTAGGGCTTTCCTGAATAATGAAGAGTATTAATACAAGTTATTTCCTTGACATCCGTTTCTCCCTTGGTAACTTTATTTAAAGGAACTGGTAGAGTCATGCATCTGAAATTCTACAACTGAATTTGATATTCTGTCTAGCAGATCATATTACACTATAGAAGGAAATGAGTTTTACTTTTGGAGAGTGTGTTTCAAAGAAGAAATCAAAGAAATGGGATGAAAATCTAATGCACAGTATTTAGCTTTGTAGTTATTTCAGTGCAGATTGCACAAATGGTGGAATGAAAGCTCCCGCATCATATTTTCAACAATTTTGCAAAATATTCTCTCTCCTCAAGTTAAAAAACTCCAATAGTCCTTGTATTAAACAATATGAACATCAACCAGGAGGAAGGTGGTTTATTTTTGTTTCCTTTTTAACAAACTGCCTACACTGTAATTTATATTTATACATAACGAATGTAAACATTTCATCTTTATATATATGATGTAACACTTTAAAATTAACTGTTTTAAAATATTTTACAAAGACATTACATATGAACAATACAGCACACAAGAGTATGCAATAATTTGAACATATACACGTTTCTGTATTTTTCCATTATGCTACTGTTTTGCACCAAACATTGGTGTCTACAATTCTAGCAATTCTCTCAAATAAAAAACCCAAAGCAATATTTTTAGCTTTTCTGAAAACAAAAAATACAAACATCTTTTTCATTACTAGGATAATCTCTAATTTGAACTAATTTTTTTTTCAATTTTATATTTTGCACATAGCTCTTTTCAAGTGGGTTCACAAATGAAAAAATGATCACTTTCTTTAGAGTGCAATTTATCAGGGATAACATTTAATAATAGCAGACCCTCCCTTCCCCCCTGCAATGTTAAAAACTGCAATCAATCGAACTTTGACCATCAGTGAAGACATTTTTTTACAAAAGTAAACCTCAATACTATTTACTATTGAGACAGCTCTTCCCCCATAATTTAAAAGTTAATCCTTTTTGATAACCATTCTAGTGAAAGTATTTGCATAGAGCAGCCTTGTTCTTTTATTTCCGAAGAACATTACAAGTGTTTTAACACAAGATAAGGCACATGTTTTTCAGCCTTGAAAATCTGAAACTAATCTTGAGGAATCCTCCCCCATGCAAAATCTCTGTTTTTACCCTGTTTTACCTGAAGAAAGCAGATGTGTAGTACAGAACAACAAAACCCTTTACTTGAACTAAATGTAAAACATTTACATCTCCAGATAAGTGTTACAACTCTGCAGACTCAGAACTGAGTCTAATTCGAAACAGCAATAGCTAAAAACTTTATAGAAAAAAGAAAGCCAATAGCACTGTATATGTTACTTAAAAGTTCACACAATGTCGATGACTAATTTATGGTGAATGTTTTCCACAACAAGCTTCCTTTCAGAAATAAGGTAGCTAAGTTGTGAGGCACTTAAGATTGTCAGTAAAGGAGGAATGCAATGGATTTGTTTATATAAAACCTCAAATTGCATATCAAATCCTTGTTTTAATCCATCTATTAAAGTGCTAGAACTGGAAATTAAAACAAAAGGAGCTAAAATAACAAGCAATTAATCAAAGGAAAAAGCTTAGTATGCAGTAAAAAATAAGTGCTTCTGATGCTCTTAAATTTAGATCATTCTTTTTAAATTTCAATTTTTAAAAAATAAAATCTGGCAATAATTCAAGCGTGAAAACATTTTCCTTTGTGCCATTACTAGGTAGGTCGTCAAAGTGCCCATTTATTTTCTAAATAATAAAACCATTTACCTTATCTTATGTTCTACAACGCGATGTATGTAGTACATAATCCATATTGCAGCAACATCACATTTTCAATCTGACTGACAACAGCGCATGCACACTTTTAGTCAAAGTATAGTTCCTATTCCTTCCCCAAAAAGTCAGGTTTTGGTTTACATGTCCTATTGGTATATAGTGCAACCAGCCTCAACTACTCAAAATGTATTCGGGGCTTTTAAGCCCAGTGTCCATAGCCTTATCAAGCTCTCCTTCACAGGCCAAGGTGACAGCCATCAAAAACCACAAATGGGATATTGGCTCTGAATTACATAAATCCATTGGATGCCAAATCTGAGAAAGGTCTGGATTCTGTTGGATGATGAAGCGGCTGAAGGTGTGTAGCAGTCTGTGTGTTATTGATGACATCTAACTGAGAGGGATATGCTTCATGTAAGTTTATTTCACCGAAACCATTTTGGAACTGGAAAAAAAAATTACAAGGATTATGGACTGCTTTCTTTAAAAAACTTCAAAAGCATTTAGTAAAATGCACAAGGAAGATTAGAGATTCCTAATCCTAAAATAAAAAGGGACTCTTTCTGCATTCTCTGCCTAAGCTTCTGGTGGTGTTTACCCGCCCCCACCCCCCAAAACCCCACTACAATCCTGAAAGAAATGCTTCTTCTATAGGGGCAGAAACTAGTCATAATCAGCTAACCTAGCTCCAGGTCCACAAAGTGACTCAGGTGCCTAAACCCAAGATTTAGGCACCACTGCAATCCACAAAACCCACGATAAGTGGCTATCGAACCATGTAAGTGTCTAAACTTACTTGAGGACTATATTTTTTTCTGTAAAAGTCCCCTAGGTGCCTAAGTTTCTGTACGTGACTGGATGCCTATCTCAGACCTAAGACAGGACTAGATCTTAGTTCTTTGAAAGTGGACTAGTCCTAACTGGCACATTAATGAAAAGTTAATGTGCATCAGCATGGTACCCACCACAGCTAGAGCACAGTAGGCTAGTGCAGAGTAGATTCATACCTTACCGCAAACTAAATACGCTTGTAGACAAGCCCTTTGCATTATGGCTGGGGCCAATAGAGAGATACAACATGTTGGGATGGGTAAAGAGGGAAGTACAGACACAGTAAAACAGTCACGTTTAACATAAGCAGAAGTCACAGCACAGAAGGCAAACTCATGGTCCTGTCAACAAGCCTCAAGTCTATAAGCTACAGGCAGGGATTGTCTTTACTACAGGTGTGTACAACCTCAAGCACAGATGGATCTTGACCCTTAATTGAGGCCTCTAGGCACTGCTGCAATACAAATAGTAAATTAACCATCACCACACTGGGTATGTCTGATATCTAAAGGGAATGGTCTAGCTATTTCTTTTTGTTGAACTCAGTAAAATATTTCAATCATACCTTTCAATAAAAGTTTTTATGCGATACCCAATAAAGGATTAAAAGCTTAATACTGTATACAGAAAAATCCTATACTGTGTCTGATAGCAACTATGTGTCACCTTATGAATTGGACATGTGAATCCATGAGAGCTATCTATGGAAAAGAAAAGAACTCAGTCCCCCAATAATACATTTTTCATATTTCCATACATCTCAAAGATTACCCTAGTCAGGGGCAAGAACTGCTTTTGCTTAGGACAGAGTTTGTGGACTTATGTTTTTCCCCCACCTCTCGTTCTTCCCCCCAAATTAAGATTACACAAAGATCACAGACAATATTTTAGGATTATGAAAACTTTTCTGGCATCTAAAATTAAAAAGGAGTTGGCCGTTCCAGAAATTCTGAAACTGGTTCTGAAGAATTAATTATCAAACTTCTGAAGTAGTAAAATAAGCTTAGTGGTTTTTGAATGTAAAGCATTCTTAATGGCACAAGACTCAAGTATTTCATTTTATAAATAATAGATATTTAAGATGTTAAAAGTTTATTTTCCCCTATATCCTCAAGACTGTTTGGGGGACTTTTTTTAGAAAAATATTAATAGGGGTTCCTATATATAAATATATTTTGGTTCTGCACTGCAAATCTGCGGTCATTTTTTAAAATAAAAAATTTTCAGTATGCCTTGAAACTTGTTCAGTTCTAACTTTTTTTTAATAGTAAATACTAACACTGCACATGTTGCATAATAAAATCATAATAAATCCTGATTTCTGTGGTCAGTTGCAAACAGAACACACTGGACTAGTGAGAGAAATGGAAAGTTAAACAAAGATCATGGGCACAATCCTACTTTTGTTGAAGTTAATGGGAGTTTTGTCACGGACTCCAATGACAGAAAGAGCAGACACCTAGGTCTTGAAAGTTTCTCAAAATCAGATTTTTAGTGTGATTTTTTCCCCTCACCTCAACACTACCAATTTCCTTGTCAAGAATGTTACAATTTCAAAATCCACCTAAGGTCCTATTTTTGAGTGTGTGGTGGTGGTCAGCTTTTATGGTTCTTCCGTGAGTGCGTATTCAGTTCACTTATAAATTGGAACGTACCCCACTTAATGCAGTTGGGTTTTTTTGAATGACTGACGATGATCATCACCATATCTAACAAAATCAAGTGAGAGTGCTGAATTTTTTTTATTAGTCTTGACATACTGCATTTCAACAATTCTCTTCAAAAGCATTCCCCCTCACCCCCTGGATTATTTTAATCATTTATATGCAAAAAAATCATTATATGCACAAATATTCCATATATTAGTGGAAAATAAAGCAAAATACTTTAAAAATTACATGAACTCTTTACAAACTAGCCTTGATTTAACAGGGCATGAGGTGCACCCAAATTAGTTAAGGCCTGCCTTAAAATAGCACATACTTGATACTACAAGCCATGCAAGTGTGCACAGCTCTTTTCACTCTTGAGTTTCTAATGACTACCGGCAGTAGCTGTGGATTTAGCTGATTTTCTGACTGTGACAAATCCTTCTGAGAATATTTCTCTTTAGAAATATTCACAGAATCTTAAATCAGAGATGGAAAATATCTACTAAGTCACTAGGACAGGATTATTTCAATGTTTTTTACTAAATCCATTTTGTGGTGAGATCACTTAGTAATATGTGCATTGTCTGGCAGACTTTGCTGAGCATATAGTAGTAATTAGTAAGGGGGAGTAGTCCCTGTTTACTAAAAGGACACTGGTCTTACAACCATTGGAAGAACTTTCCAAAGGTTGTGGTAGCTTCTTAATCACTAGAAACTTTAAAATCAAGTTTGAAGATTTTTCTAAAAGACATGCTCTAATTTAACCAGGAATTAATTCAGAGAACTCCTATGGCCTGTGTTATGCAGGAGGTCAGACTAGATATGCTCAGTGTATGACTACACTGTGATAAAAACACCCATGGCACTGAGTCTCAGACCCCAGGTTAGCTGACTCATGTTCATGAGGCTCAGGGGCTACAAAATTGCAATGTAAACATTTGGGCTCAGGCTGGGACCCAAGCTCTGAGACACTCCCCACTGCAATTTTATAGCCCTGCAAGCTTGAGTCAGCTGCCCTGGGCCAAACATAGCTGTGCCATGCATCTGCATGGCTTTTATTGCAGTGTAGACATAGACACAGCAGTCCCTTCTGGACCTTAACTACAAATCTTGTCATATAGAAACTAACTAGGGATAGAAGGATCATAAAAAGGGTAACTGACACAAAATGCTTGTCCATACACTTTTTCCCACCTGTTTTATTACTGTAACCATTAATAACTTCTCCCTATCTACAGTAACCATGTCTCAAATTCATTTTATTTACAGTCATGGTTTTGGAACGGAACTTATTTCATGTCATTACGACTACAAGTATACACCCATTTCTCTCTCACATACACTTGTTTGGAATCATTCACTCTTCTGACAGCCACAGTAAATATAGACATGACATAAATATATTTTAACATAAGACTGTCCTGGTTGCTCGTCTCCCTTTGATGCATTAACATTACTACAAAAAGGTGAAAGCAGAACACAGTATTCTAGCGGTTTAACCATTTTCATGGACTAACAACTAGATTTAATTTTAACTATTTATAATATCCTATTAAGTATGACAGTACATTTTGTTAGTACTGTGACAATCCACTAGAGTACTCTGGCATGATATCTTTGCTGAGGAGCGGGAAGAGAAAAAATTTCAAAATGAAGTTACAAAAATGGGAAATAATTAGAATGGCTATGAGTATTATAGTGAGAAATTAACAACCTACAAGTTAAAAAAGAAAATTTAAATTGGTTATTAAAAATAGGCATCAACATAACAATGCTCAAGAGTGTGTGTAAATGACAATCCTGTACTATTGGAAGGAGATTAACTTGGATGATGCAGGAGATGCTTTCCAACACTATTATCTAGGACTATGAAGGATTAATAGCACCGACTAGAGTGAGACACAGTGCAGCCAAGTGTTGTGTAAGTTTCCTTACTGAACTTTGCCAAAGTATCTTCATGCTATTCCAGTCATGGGTCTCTCAAGCAAAAGCTATTAACCTTGCAGAAGCATGCTACATTTTAAAGGAAGTTTTATAATTTTATAATTATATTTTATTTAATTAATGAAAGAATTAAGAAACGTAACAAGTCTTCATTTTCCTTCTGATATGATGTAATATAGACTGTACATTTTCTGATTGTATTCTTCTTCCTTGCTCTGTGTATGTTACATGCCAGTTAATGCTTTAATTCTGCAAATACCTACACGCATGTGCACAAGCATTTGTAGGATCATGGCCTTAGAATGTACACTCTTTGGAAAAAGAATCATGCCTTTGTATTTTTGCTGCTATTACAGTCAAATGATTGTATTGAAATTGGAAGGTTTTTTTCCAAAGCTGCTAATGTACTCAATTCTACCCAGGAAGAATTTTGCTGAAGATGTCCTCTAAAGAATGGCTACACTATTTTAATGTGTTACATTATTTTGTTTTGCACTCTCCTTGGCAAAATATGGATATGGCTACCATTTTCAATGTTCAGATAATTCTTCCTTTCTGTTGCATATAAACAAAACAAAAAAGGTAGAGAAGACCTGGGTTTTTAAATCAGTAACTTGAGGAACAGGAAATAATTGTTTTGACCTTTTTCTGCTGCCGTATCATTCCTCTTTCACTGAGGTGCAATATAGCTAGTGACTTTGCACATTCAAAACAATTAGCACATAACTCCTAGTTTAAATCAGTATTCAGTCTGGTTTTGCTTGAATGTGCCCTAAAGAGCAAACTTTTCTGTAGCATTAAGGTATGCTTCTGAATAACCTTTTAACCCTTTTAACAGTTTTCTCTTTTGGAAGTTTTTTAAACTAAAAATTGTATACTCCTAAAGAAAGGAAAATTGTGTTTTTATAGATAGGTGTATCTTAAAATAATTTATGTTCATGCTCTGCTTAGAACTTCCTCCACTAAGATAATTAGTCCCACCAATCAAGGCCTAACCAATATTTAATTTTTATTTTTGTGTGTATGCCCTATTTATGTAGCTTGTGCTAATTTTTCTCATATTCTTAACATTGCTCTAAACGCTGCAAAAGAAATACTTTAAATTTTTACAAAAGTACATGTATAACATATTTATAAGTCTTAGTTCTTAAAAATGTTGTGGTATTTCATGAGTAAAATATGTATAGGCCAGTTTCTCAACTTAATGGTGTACCACATGTTGCCCCACAGTTTGAAACCACTCTCACAATACCTCCACATATGTAGGACAGGGATTCATATGATTCCATGCAAGTTATGTAAAATCAAAATTTGTATGTTAATGTGGTCTTTAAAATATATTAAAGTAAGCAGTGAGATTCTGTTGATTTAAAGAGAAGATTTGTATTTTAAGAATCCAAACAATGAAAGTTTACCTTTCTTATTGTAAAGTAATGAATTGACAATTAAATGTGCCAGACAATTGTACAGTCACCAATCTATTTACCTACAAAATAGATACACACATACTCCAAGCTTCTGCCACACTTCTCAGCCTTGGCCTGGAAGAACTAATTTTAGGTTTGAGAGGAAGCATATTTTGTAAGTATAAGTTTGACAGAGGTAGAGGTTCCTGTGATATGGACACATCCCCTGGGACCTGGACTGAGCATGGCTCATGTCAGGCTAATGAACAGAAGTTACAGTACCTCTCATTCATTACTACAACTGCATCAGTTTCAGATCCAATGACTTATAAGGTCTGTATCCCATAAACCATCTAGTTTCCTGCTAAAAACTATTAGAACATGGAAGAAAATTTAACAATGCCCTTTATCATACCTTATTTAACAATAGTTGACCCTCCATCATAGAATTATATTGCATTTGATCCATAGGGTTGGGTTGAGTTTCTGGAACACACTGGTACATAGACACAGCACCTGCATAGCTTGTTTGAGGAGTTACCATAACTGGCTGAGAGTTTATTCCACACTCTTGATTCTCGGGGACTTGTTGTGAACAACTGAGAAAATCCTCCATGCTTGAAGAACCAGGATAGATTGATCTGTCAAAATGTCCAATGGGGAAATCTATTTGGGTAAAACTAGAGAGCTGTGCTACAGGGGTTGTGGGCTGTTTATAAGGCATAAACTCCTGCCTACATTCATGAGGTGGAGGGTTGACTTCTGATTTGTAAGCGAACTCTTGAGTAGTACCATGCATGTCAGAAAAAACATATTGCACTGGCTGCTGCTGTGAACAGCTAAAAGGCACACTACTACCAGAGTTCCAATTTGTGAACATCCCATTGACTTGCATATACTTCATCTTCTGACATAACTGCTGCTGCTGCTCAACCACTTGTTTTTGGTGCTGATTAAGTTGCTGCTTATCCAAATGTTGCTGTACCAAACAGACAGAGTTCTGAACCGTTGTCTGTTGCTGATGGCAACCTGAATACAAGAAGTCAGGCTTATTATTTAGAGAATCCTCAACATAGGTCAGGATTTCATCAGTTATGTTGATGTCTCCAATATCATCCACACAAGAAAATTCAGCTTTAAAAAACTCCTCATCCTGCTGAATACATTTTATATCTTCAAAGTCAATACCCAGACTTCTCATGATGTTGTACAAGTCACTATTTTTATTATCTTGAAAGAGCTCTGCACTGTCCTCAGTAAGCATTAAGTTGCTTTCCTGGGGACAGTTGGTTTGTTCCCGTTTCAGGATGTTATTTCCAGTTGGTAAGAGATTATCTTGCCAGTCACTGGTAACAATGTTGCCCAATTCATCGGTGGTGTCCGTAAACAAGTTTCTCTCAAAAGAAAGTTTATCTGAAGCGGGAGGACAGAGATATACAGACTCATCTTGTCTTAACATGACACCCAGAAGTGAGTTTGGATCAACATATTCTTTATGTAGTGTAGCTTTGGCAGGAGGTCCTTTCACCTTGGTGCTTTTAACCTTTGTCTGCAAGGGATCCATTAGGCCAGGCAAAGGGAAAGTTACCTCATACAACACAGCCTCACCAGTTGCAAACATAAAAGGCACCATCATGTTTCGCTTCCGTAAATGCTCTTCCCCTTCTTCTTCTCTGAAATTGACAAAAAAAATACAGTACTTTATTACAGTATTGTAGTAATTACAATAAAATAGTATAGTTTGTTTCCTCGAATTGATGCATTAAAAAAGTGAACTATTCTATTTGTAGGCACTTGAAAAGTGCCAGTCATGAAGGAATCTATTAAAACTTAACTTTAGTGGGTAAAATGAGCAACAGATCTTGGTAGAAGGAGTTTATTTACTGTAATACTTCTACATAGGTTAATCAATATAATGTGCAATTCAATAAACCTAAATGACATACTTCATATTCTACTATTCTTGCCTTGCTGGGAGTATGGATCTTTTCAGCACTGAATTCTCTCGATATTTTTCATTTCTCGTGTCAAGTAAGTGTTGGGTTTGTCTGGATGATGCTAAATAATAAGTGGAATGGAATTCAGTAGGTACTCTACTCAAGTTAATTCCTATGAGTAATATATGAGGTCTCTGCAGCTGGATTTCTTCCAAGAGAAAAAGGGAGAAAAATAGAGGTAGGGTGGATGGAACAATTTTGTGCCTTTGTTTCATTAAATTTACTTCCTGAGAGGAACACCATGGCATCTGCCATAATTAGTGCTACATACAATTTGAGATTTCAAGGGAGGGATTTACAGATGGAATTACTGCAACACTGGCAATTTTTAACTCTTTTAAAGAAAACAACAACAAAAAACCAAAGCTCTTTGCAGCAGGTAGAGAACATTCAAAAACAAAAACATAACCCCCAAATCCCTGCATCTTAATAAGATTATGTCAGATGGTAGGTTGGTTATTTTCAAGCTAAGCTGCCATATTGTAACAATTACTTACGTAAGAGGTCTCTGTGTTGAAATGATATAATCAGGTCTTCCGTTTTTGTAGATCAGGCGTGCATTTGCTTGAACCCAGGCCCATCCATTTTCTTTGGTAAGAAGTCTAAACACAGTCATGCCACTCTCTCCAGTTTTTATCACTAGAATTAAAAAGGTCAAATATACTGCTTAATATTTTTTCCAATTAAGAAATAAGCAAGAAAACTTGGCATGTTATAAAAATAATTCCACTTCAAAAGCAATTTAAGTCTCCAATTACCTACTAGTATAAAAAGTACTTAATAGTATGTTTCCATATTACAGAATTATGTTCTCCATAAACCCATTGACATACAATAACCGAACCCATTTGGACCCAAAAAGTAAAACAAAAACAAAATGAATATATGATCTGCCTGCCAAAAAGCTTTACCTAGGCTATGGGTAAATACAAGAACAAAAATCACAATGAATTCTAAGATATTCATATGACACTGACAAACCAGCACAGTTTAAAATGAACTAGCCAGTCCACCTGCGTTTAACCTTTAAAGGCATGTCAAGAGGCACTGCAATATAATCAGGTCAATTCAGTGTGTGCTAGTATCAAAGCGATATTAAATGGGCTAGCAGACACCAACCCATTCAGTTATGTTGATAAGAGATCAAGGAAAATGTTGATGGAATTGTTTTTGTCTGAGTGTATCCTGTACGCAGTCAACCTTAAGATCAAAGATATGTATATACAGCATGAAATTAATATTACCTGCATTGTCTTCAATTATCTATCTCTGTTAAAATGAGTGGCCGGCAATTATCTTATATAAATCAATGTAACTTGATTATTTCTGTATGGATGGGAAGTAAAAGGTTAACTTCAAAGCAAGGGTCCTTCGTTTAACAATGGAGATTCACGAGCTGTCTGCATTACCTATTCTTGCTCAGCAGGCGAAAACCCATGCTGCAACAGTGACACTCACCAAGCTGTTTGCAGCTATAAGCAGCAGCACTGGGAATGATCCTGCCTTCTCTGATCTGCTGAACTCTCAACTGGGGAGTTTTGAGCCATTGGACTGAGATCCCCAAAAAGCTAATTTTGGGAAAGCCCTGAGACTCTTACCGCCATTAGCAGACATTACATCTCTGCTATCACCTGGGCTCATATATTCTGATTCAATTGTAATGTATTTTATCTGCTTTTAACCTTTTTAGTAACATTTTATTAATTAATAAATCTGTAGTTAGTTTACTAAGGATTGGCTACCCGCATTGTTTTTTGGTTAGAACCTGAAGTATCCAGTAACCTGAGGTGAGTGACCAAAACCTAGTGTGTGTTAGTTTTGGTTTTAATAACCTTACACCAGAAAGTCCAGTTTGGCTGGGTGGTAAGTAGGGGCTGGAATGCCAAGGGGAGATCTGCTGAGAGTCACTCCAGACACTAACAATTCAGTACAACCCCCCCAGTATTTAATGGCACCGTGGTCCATTATCTCACCAATAGCAGGGACTGCTAAATACAACAGCACATAAATGACAAAATTCTAAACTCTGTTCTAGCACAATGGTTCTCAAAGTAGGGCCGCCGCTTGTTCAGGGAAAGCCCCTGGCGGGCTGGTTTGTTTACCTGCCGCGTCCGCAGGTTTGACTGATCGCAACTCCCACTGGCCGTGGTTCACCGCTTCAGGCCAATGGGGATTGCTGGAAGCGGCATGGGCCGAGGGATGTGCTGGCCGCCCTTCCGGCAGCCCCCATTGGGCTGGAGTGGCGAACCGCGGCCAGTGGGAGCCGCAATCGGCTGAACCTGCGGACTCGGCCAGTAAACAAACCAGCCCAGCCCGCTGGGGGCTTTCCCTGAACAAGCGGCGGCCCTAGTTTGAGAACCACTGTTCTAGCAGAAAGGCAACTGCAAATACAAAAACACAAAATAAAATTATCACCACCACCACACACAGGGCATTTGCTTTGAGTCAAGGATGGAAAATGTTTAGTTGTTTTAGATCTCTAATATGATGAAAATATTATAACAGTGAGTATTTCGAATAGCAATTGTAGCTTTCAGATGCTATCTCAAAAAGTCTATCTGCCACTGCTTCATCTTGCAGTCCAATTGTCACTTTTATAGTACTTACAGTGATGAAATAATTGCACAATTGCATTGTGTCTAGACACAATAAATAATTTCATTCCTAGACACAAACTGAACTGAAAATAAAAAAGTAAAAGTTTGTAAGAGTCCCTAATAGAAAAAATCTATTTTATAAGGAGGCATTTAATATACTTCGCACCAGAGTGGGGAAAACCAATGGGAAAAAATTATTCCATCTCTTCCCTGAACCTTCTCCCATTTTAAAAATTTTAAAAAACCTCCCATCTTTTGAGGTTCTGAAATGTTTGAGATAAATTTCCCTTCGGTGCCACCATTTTCAATCCTGGTCTCAGCCAGAAATTGGAAGTAATGAAGCTACCTTTGTAATATTTACATTCATTGCATGATCGGATTTGGGTGGGGGTGATTGAGTGTGCCACCAAATTGTTCTTTAGGGCTCCCAAACCTGCAAGCTGATCTGCGTGGGCAGATCTGACAGATTATTAATGGGGCTCTGAACAGACACAGGGGTCCACTTACACATGTGAGATTTCACAGGTCAGGGAGGACTGTGTGCCTACTGGTCACCCCTTTGGTATATAGAGTGGGGGATAGCTAAACAGTTTGCTTTACAAATGATCAGTGGAGAGCAGAGTCTAGGTGATTTACTACAGATGTGTAAGGGGATAGCAGGAAATTATTAAATATTACCTCCAAAGAAGAGTAAAAGAGACAGTGCCTGTAGATCATAGAAAGTTTTCCTGTAAGAGGCTAAATTGAGAACTATCTTAAAATCCATCTCCCTAGGAGAAGTTGTTGAAATAGCAGCAGCTGGGCTGTGGAGAACAAGAACTGTGAACAGCAGGACATGACAGGAACCAGGATATTTAACCAAAATGGGTCCAGATAGGAATATTAAATATTTCTTCTTCCAGTATAAACTCTTATATGCAGCAGAAGGACATGTATAAAGAAAAGTGTTTATTTTGTAAATGACTAGATTAATTTTGCTTGTGTTTCATAACATTTAGTATAAATGTAATCTTTGCTTTGTTTTAGCAGCCTGCCTTACACAGATGCCAAATTACACTTACTTCGGATATGATTCTCAGCACAATAAAGCATATCAGCTGCATGAAGAAACTGATATCCTGTTCCTCTCATACACAGCTCTGCTTCAGTGTATCCCAGCACAATTTTTCCTCTGTAAGACAAAAAGGAAAACAAACTGTAGCACTACTGATGTATCAACGTACAGTATGAGCACAGGAACTAATCAATCTGGGCTAAACATTTCTGCTACAGCAGAGTATGTCATCAGTATTTACAATAAAGATTTATACAAGATTTTAATGCGATTCTTCTTACAAAATTTAGCAAATACATCATGAGCCATAAGGCCTTTATTATTTACCTATTTACCTTCAGAATCCAGAAATGCTTCCACAACATGAATTGGGATATTCCAAAAACAGACATTTAAAGTTAGGCTCCTAATTCTGTATTTTGTTACATATGCAAAGTGGGCTAATTTTCAGAATTACTGTGCATGCAGTAGCTCCCACTTTCTGCAAAGGGACCCCTAGTCTGCTTGGCACTTTTGTGTGTGTGTGCGCGCAAATCAAGCCATGTTTTTACTGGTAGGTGCCTAAATATGGCATTACATTTCCTTGCTAGTTAGAGAAGTATTCTAGGCAATTTTCTACATCTATTCTAGTCAAAAGTGTGTCCAAGAATATGCCACTTATGTGACTGATGAGTCTGGGGATGCTCATAGTGCAATTAGGTGGTTGCTCAGAGCAAAAGGAGGCTGGCACTGTGTGCTCTTGTTCTGCAGCACACAAGCCCATGTCGTCTCTAACCTCCCACTTCTCTTAAAAAAAATGGAAGCACCTCCTTCCTCCAGTTATTAAACACCGCTTCTATCTCCTGCATTTCACGCCAGCTGCCACTCACCCGAGCTGCTCAATATGGGAGTGGACGTGAACGCCACTGTACTAAAGGGAACACAGAAGAGTTGTGCTGGCAGTAGCACCATGCTCCATAGCAGTCAACAGGATTCTATAAGAGCCCTTCGCGGCCACAGCAGGATCAACAGGATATTATCAGGAATGGGGGAGGAAGAATGGAAGAGGCAAGAATTTTGAAGGAGCTGGGAGTATCTCCCAGCGACTTAGACAGTGGAAAGCTCAGTGGAAGGAAAGACTAGGGAGGAAGACATCTGGGGCACAAATTGAAGATGCAAATAAAGGAAGATGCAGTAGAAGGAAAAGGGAAAGAGATGTGGATTAAAAAAAGAGAAAATAAAAAGGAAAGGAAACAACAGACAAAATAAAGAATAAATGGTTTGTGAATGAAAAAAAGAAAAATGGGAGATGGAAGGTAAGACAATAGAATAAATACAAAAACAAAAATGGAAAGAGGAAGAGATGAAGTTAGCAATCTCATGGCTAGTAAAATTTTACTTCTCTTTTATTTATTCGCATATTCACTTTTCTTTATTGGGATTAGTAGTAGTTGGGGGAACATGGGAAAAACACACTCATATACTGACGAAAGGGTGGAGGATAGTCTGGCTGTACATTGTGCAGCATGGGTTCAGGGGAATCTGACCAGGGCTACCCAATCATAAATGGAAGTGAAGATTTAAAGCACTGACAACACTTGAAAATCTGACCTCAGAAAGGAAGGGAGAAGGGAAAAAACTTAGGAGAGGCCAGAGGATTTTATCTTGTAAGAGGAATCAACTTAGTGGGCTTTTTGCCATGCTTGGGGCATGGTTGTGCTACTTTGATCTAGAAATGTAGTAGGGTTTATTTTTTTTTTAAATGAAGAAAAAAGAATGGTTTGGGAACTGGTCCAAAGCACTGTGAAAAATAGTTATTTCATGTGGTTAATTTCTGTAGAATTTCGTTTCATTTATAGCTAATTTGCAATAAATCACATTTCCATAGTAGTTTACATCTATTTGAATTGAAAAGGTGTAGTGGAGGAGCAGGAGGAGGAGGAAGTGGTGAGAAAGATGCTTTGATCTGGGTGAACTTCATCTTCATCAATGGAGAGTATTCTAAATCATCCCTCCCAGGGGTTACCTTTTATCTCTAATTCATAAAAATACTTCTTCAGAACAATTTTTTGTTTTGATAATGCTCAGGAGACAGGTATCAAAGAGTTTCTGAGCGGATACCCATAGACAGTACCCCTTCTATCTACAAGTGCTTTATATCTTCCAGCAGTGGAAGAGAAAAACCTAATGATAAAATACTACTTACCACCCGAATACACAATCACATCCAATGCTCACCTAAAGGTACCCATTTAAACACTTTAAAGGTGCAGAGATCCATTTCAGCTGCAAGTGTACAGGGAAATGTAACATGCTACGTAGATGACCGTGTACCTACTTTGCATCACAGCCTGTAGGTGTGAAGTCCAGTTTGTGCTTAGTTCTGAAAATGAAGTTTTTGGTTCGTATCTCAAGGATGGATGGAAGCTGCAGTGGGGTAGCCACTGCAAATAGAGCTAGCTGAGGAGAGACAGGAGAGCCATCCTTCCCTTTCTTGTTCTGTCCATGAAGAAACTTTAATCTCCCTTGAAAATTCATGGCCTTCAGATGAGGAAAATATATAGTGATCACAGATGACAGAGATATTTACAATTCAAACTTTATTTATTTATTTAAAAAAAAACACCTCTCTGAAAAGTGGCAGATTTTAACTTATTTTAACGTCCATTAAATTCATGCTTTGGGCCTTGCTATTAATATATATATATTTTTAAATAGAGTTATGCTGCTATACTTAGATGTCTGTCATTTAGAAATCTATTACCCCATAAACCCATCTCAAAAAGCAAATACAGAAAACCCAGTGTAAAACAGAACATCACTAGTAAAAAAAAAAGCTGAATTGTTTTGAACCCTATGTAAGCAGAGATGGATTCAAAGAACCTTTTATTTTATTCCTAGGCACCATTACCACCATTCTCTAGTTTTATACACTTTAGGCAACAGTGGAAGCCTTTATATAATTGTATACTCACCAAGAACCCAGATGAATTATCCAGGAGGCACCGTAATCTGCAGACGAAATTTCTTTCCATAAAGGAAGAATTCTCTGGAGGAAGCTGTTCTGGCTTATAATAGGCTGCTGGCTGTGAAAAGCCATTATCTCCTACAGGAAAAGATTATTTATAAGGGTTATTTTTAGAGCAACACCTAGTCAAGGCTATCTAAAACAAATGATCTTCCGCCCCATAAACAAAATCGCAGGTCATGACCTGAACATGAACAATGTAAATTGGAAACATCCTCAAGACCTACATTGACTGTACCACTAGAAATGGTTTAAATATCAGTTCTCTTGATAGGATCGTGTTTAACTGTTTATCATACTGTAGAATTGTGTCTAGCACACCTCCTAGTTGTTCTTTAGTAGTCCTTTTTTTAGTTTATGATTCAGATTTTGAAGCAGTCTTGGAAAATTAGATTTCTCCATGGGGAGTGTCCACACTGCCTTACAGGTGGGATTTTCAACAGGGAGTTTGGCAGTCAACTCCCATTTAATTTCCTTGGGAATTAGGCACTTAACTCCACTGAGTCCTTTTGAAAATCCTACAGCATTTCCTGTTCACGCCTAGTATTGCGTTAAGAAATCACAGCTCTCTACGCATCTAACAAAATCCAACAGGAAAAGTGCCACAGATCAGCTGCTCTGTTTGTTGTGCATACTGCCACTTGTTAAATGCTTATTTTTATAGAAACAGTCTCATATTCATATATTGTGATGTCTCAATAGCATGTGCAGAACAGAAACAACAAAAACAGCAAGATTTGTTATGTACAGTGCTGATCATGAAATCAGTGTGTCATTTTACCCATCAGAAGCGTGTGCAACTTTAGGATGTGTAACTGAGGTGGTAAAACGATACTGTGTTAGCAATTTAGGATAACTATTTGCTGTTGAAGTGACATTCAGGCATTAATTTATATTTCAACCGTTAAGGTCCAAGAAACATAATGCAAAAAACACTGCATCAGTAACCTGCAAACTGATCATATGATCTGCATGATGTTACACATTACAATTACTGTACTATGTCTGTTCAACGTTAGTTAATGAAGTACTCTCTGCAGGCAATACATCCCCCCCCCCCCCATTCATATGCATGTACAGGTGAAATTGAGAAAACTGCCACAGTAAGAACTACAAGATCTCTTGTAGTTGTAGATCATCCCACCTGATGATCACTTTAGATAAGCTATTACCAGCAGGACAGTGGGGTGGGAGGAGGTATTGTTTCATATTCTCTGTGTGTATATAAAGTCTGCTGCAGTTTCCACGGTATGCATCCGATGAAGTGAGCTGTAGCTCACGAAAGCTTATGCTCAAATAAATTGGTTAGTCTCTAAGGTGCCACAAGTACTCCTTTTCTTTTTGCGAATACAGACTAACACGGCTGTTACTCTGAAAGATCTCTTATGCCGTATATATGCCGTAGCTTTGGAGTTGTGCAAACAGCTTGATTAAAATAAACTAATCAGGTGCGTAAAACCTACACAAAATTTGCTCTGGCATTTACTCTAATAGAAATTCAATAACTAACAGTATCAATGAAAAATTACACAAAGTCAAGTGAGGGAACTGATTTTGATGTATGAAAAAAAAGCCAAACATTAAATTCCAGATCTCAAGCAAGATCTAATTTGTTGTTTCTCATATATCAAAAGTAATAAAGTAAATGAGTTGCACATTAGCTATAGTACCATTCTCTCACACTATTTTGGGAGTAATTTTAGACAGTCTTGAAACACTGTTCGACAATCCACATTTAACTATCCATGGTACAGCTGCACTCAAGAATGTCTGAACATTTCTTCTAACTTCCTTAGAAATAGAAGAGACACAAACGTACACATTGGCACTTCTTTTTTGGATCCAGTGATCTGAAAGGTCATGAAATCTGGACTCTAATTTCAAGGCGTTAAAAAAAAACACCTTATAATTAACTATGAATGCCAAAAACGGCAATATGAACATTAACACTAACAACTCAGGTAATTCATCGAAACATTCTGTAACAGAAATCGACATAGCGTAACCTGAATAGTATGGTCTGGGGTAGTCAATTGCTGTCCTGTTATTTCTTAGACTTAATCTTACTCTTAGTACTAACACAGCAGGCTCCCTCCACAGCAGAACTACATCTGAAATTTTGAACATATTTCATGAAAACGTGTTAATAATCCAGATTACCACGCTATACACACAATTTACAATTTAAACATGAAATGTTTGTACTACACTGAAAACTAATGGTTTCTAACAGAAACTAAATTTTCTGATTTACACGTCCAGTAAATGGATGGCTAGTTGAATGAACTCTTCCTTTCCATTCTGCCCTTAATTCCAGCCATGCCTCACAATAGGTAAAATGTTTGTTCGGTGTCCATAGCAGTTTTATTCTGTTGGTCACTAAAAGTACAAATCAAGACAAATATATGTATACGAGATGACTGAATTAAAATGCTTTCACTAACATTTTGGGGTCCTCGTGATCATAAAAGTGACATCTGTTTTGTATCTGAATTAAATAATAATAAAAAAGACCAAAGAGCCGAAAGTTGTATTTTCCCAATTTACAAGTAATCTGGCATGAAAACCGTTAAAATTTAAAGTAAACTAGAAAGTACTGCATAGCATTAATATTCCTGCTCTGTTCTTGCATTACTTCCATCATTCAAGTGAAAATTGATGCTGAGTTAAGCTATTGTCTTACCTTTTCACACATTTTCACACATTATTTATAAATTGCTCTGTGCTGTTAAAAGGCATTTTTAATCTTGGAATGCTTTTTCACTCTAAAGTAAATCACTCTATACAAATATGTCTTCTGACAACAGCTGTTTGCTAAATTAAGTCCCAACACTAAATCAAAAGACATGTTCACTGTAGAATGTTTTCAGCTAGATGTATAAATTGATCCAGATCTGGTATAAACACTATAAAAACCTAGTTGAGTCACAAACACAAATTAACTGTTTTGTACTAGGCACAAGAACAACTGTGAGGCACACTGAGCTTTAAATGAGCCAAGACCATAGGTCAAGGATATTTGGTCTTCTCCTACCTAGCTTAGTGGACATTTATCTTATTAAATATTTAAGTATGCCATCTGTTTGCAATTGAAGAAGGTTAAAGGGAAATTGGAAAATTTTAAATCAAATTTCCTTATGTAGGTAGATTGACCACAATATGGGTTATTCCTTGTTTGCTGGATTCAAAGTAGAAATAATCCAATAATAAATAGGAAGAGGGGACCTGGCCCACACATTTATAAAACTACAATGCCAAAATACACTTCTCCAAAATGTTTTCAACCTAACAATGGTCTTTGTCCTCTTTGTCATGCAGTTTCAATGGTGAAGGCCCAAATACCATTTTCATTGCTATAAGAAGAGCAGTACGAAAGCCTTATTAAAGCTCAATCTAAGAGTATCACTGAAGCTAGTATATATGATAATTCAAATATAACTTTTGGATAGTTTTCCAAATAATACAAATTGTAAAAATGTTAGCACCAAAGAAAGTATCTCCAAACATGATTCAGTTGTGGGTGGTTGTGCTTTGAGCAGGGGGTTGGACTAGATGACCTCCTGAAGTCTCTTCCAACCCTAATCGCCTGTGATTCCATGAAACCACATGGTTACCTGGATACTGACTAGTTTGGTGGCTTTACTAGGAAGGATTCAGTTCCTTTGTTATTACAGGAAGCCAGCCATAAAGGCAGCTCTCCCAGTCCCTATAGGTAGGAGATATATTACTCACTAATTGCTTCTCAATCCAACAGATCAAATTGGCACCTACCCCATGAGGCCAGTTAGGATAGTCTCTGGTCTTAAGGGCCATCCCTCTTGTGTATTCAGCTACCTTTTGTTCTTTTGCCTGCTCCCACCCAGGAGGGGGTGCACATGGGAGAGACTTCATATATGTATGGGGAATAAAAAGTCACTCTTCCACAGCCACCAATGCACTTTTCCAGTGCTAAGATGTGACAAATGCACTGATTCAGCCATCACAGAAGATAGGTCAAAAGTGCTAAAAAGGGATGTCACACAATTTCAGTGACGTCCTAACTGAGCTAACAAATTTGATGTCAAGCTCAGTATCAGGAGAGGATGTGTAATAAATGCATAATTTCATGGAAGGGACACCGCTTCATTTAAAGAGAGATGATTAAGACCTTTACTCCCTCCTGACAGAGATCTTTAGATAAATTGATTGGTTGTTATGTGTGTTCCTATCCTCAGTTTATGAAATAAAATCACATTTGGGCACTTTTGGATACATAGTATCCATCCTAGGCATCACATTATTTCACCCCAATATGAAATTAACGAGTAGTGATGCGATGCACAAGGCTTGGGATCTGCACTTCAAAACAATGATTTTCCACCTGTAATTTTCATTTAAAGTGAAACTAAAATCTTGTTTATGTAAGTGTCATGTTAAATGCTATAAATGGTTATCAGAAATAAGAATTTATTATTCAGAATACAAATACATGAAAGGCAACTAAGCTAGCTGATTGCATTCTCACCTTGTATTCTCTCTGCAGAATCTGAAGGTTGTGCAGGGTTTAACGCCCAATGAAGCTGATGCTGAAACTCAGGTCTGTCTTCTGTATGAATCAATTCAAATACACTCTGGTGTATAATATCAGACTATACACAAAGAAAAAAGTTGAGAGAATAAGACATCTCTGATGACGGTACCAAAGTAGTCATCTTATTGACTTCAATGACATGACTGGTTGCTGAACTGGATATTACAATCCATCTCACTAGAGGTACAATATCATCAATTTGTATTTAAGAAGAAAAAGTTTCATTAAATCATTTGTAAATGCTCAAAAGAATCTAGTCTTGCCCATTAGAATTGAATTCCTTCTTGTTATATTTTGGTTTTCTTCTGACAAAAGCTCAGCATATCTTAATTTATCAAGGTTTTACTTTTCAGTCTTCATTGTCCATGACAGCCTAACAGAAATGTAAAAAAGAAAAAACAGCTTTGCCATATTCAGAAATGACAATGGTAAATACGTCTCCCTCTTTTTTAAAATAGGAGATGAAGTTTAGACTTGAAATTAGACCAACGTTTCTAACTATCAGAGGAGTGAAGTTGTGGAATAGCCTTCCAAGGGAAGCAGTAGGGGCAAAAGACCTAAGATTATGGAGGAGCTGGTATGATGGGATAACATGATTTTGGCAATTAATTGATCTTTAACTATTCACAGTAAATAGGCCTAATGGCCTGTGATGAGATGTTAGATGGGGTGGGATCTGAGTTAGTACAGAGAATTCTTTCCTGGGTATCTGGCTGGTTAATCTTGCCCACATGCTCAGGGTTTCAGCTGATCGCCATATTTGGGGTAGGGAAAGAATTTTCCTCCAGGGCAGATTGGAAGAGGCCCTGGGGGTTTTTCGCCTTCCTCCGTAGCATGGGGCACAGGTCACTTGCTGGAGGATTCTCTGCACCCTGAAGTCTTTAAACTATGATTTGAGGACTTCAATAGCTCAGACATAGGTGAGAAGTTTATTGCAGGAGTGGGTGGGTGAGATTCTGTGGCCTGCATTGTGCAGGTGGTCAGACTAGATGATCATATTGGTCCCTTCTGACCTTAATATCTATGAGCCTAAGATGAAATGGATTTTTTTTAAAGCACATTCCAGTTTATATAGGAGCAAAATAAACACAGTGCCAGTCAGGACTTGAGCACAGTTGCGCTAGGAGACAAGGTTCCGAAGAAACTCACAAATATAAGACAACTATAAACTATGAACGTTGGTTTTGTTTGCCTGAAATCTTTCCCTGTCTAAGGTCCATTTTTATCTTTAATTATTAAACTGCCTTATCTGCAGTAATGGTGACTAAGAATGGGACGTGAGCCAAAAATTAAGAACTTCCTGCATCAGGGGGTGAGAAAGAATTGAAGGAAAACTTTAAAGCTAAGAAAATAATTTCAAAAGCAGGATCAGTAAATTAAGATAAATTTCTGTGCTGTAGGTTCTCTTAGAAAAATGTTTGTTTTCTGTGGTACCAACCATTATATCAACTCACAGTATCTAACAAAGACATAAGGGATATAAGATGGTTTTGGCAGAAGCAACAGTTTAGCTCAAACTAATTAGTTCTTTGATTTATGCATGTTTTATAAAAAAAGTATACATATATACACACAGAGTATAAGTTTTAAACAAACAATTTAATATTGGTACACAGTGATGATGATTGCGAAGCTTGGTTGAGGTGGAGGAGTCAGAGGGTGGGATATTTCCCAGGGAATGCCTTACTGCTAAATGATGAACTAGCAATTGGCTGAGCCCTCATGGGTTAACATTCACACTCTACAAGGCAGGAGGAAAGGAAGGAGGGTAGACAGAGCCAGAGACACACACCCTGTGTGCGTTTGAGAGACAAAGATGCACTTTTCCCCTTTAAGTATGAAGAGTGGGGTCAGAAGTACACTCTTTGTTAACTAGCTCAACAAGCTGAGACCTGACTGCAGCTGCTGCCTAAGACAGCAGCTCCCTCTGTCCATGTGTCCCCCCTGCTCTATGGAAGATGGGGTAAGCGGGGTGCAGGAGCAGGGGGGAGGAAGACACCCTGACATTAGCCCCCCTCTTCTTCCCCTCCCCCCCACACAGCAAGCAGGAGTCTCAGTCTCCAGGAGAAGCTCCAAGGCAGAGGGCAGGAGCAGCACATGGCAGTGGGGGGAGGGACAGCTGAACTGCCCGCAATTGATAGCCTGCTGAGCAGCTGCTGCATAGGGAACTTAGGGGAGCAGGGAGCTGATGGGGGGCTGCCAGTTCACCCTGGTTCCAACCACCCACCAGGTAGCTCCAACGGGCTGCTCTTCCTGCAAGCAGTGGACAAAGCAGGCAGCTGCCAAAAACTTAGAAGGGAGCATTGCACAACTTTAAACGAGCATGTTCCCTAACTGATCAGCAACGTAACAACGAAACGACGTTAACCTGGATGACTTTAAGTGAGGAGTTCCTGTATATCCAGCACCCTGCAAGACTGAGATCTGTATTAATCCCAGGTGGTGAAGAGATTAAGTACAACTGTACCTTCCAGATATCAGTACGATCATTTTCCACGAAACAGGTTTTTTTTTTATTCTGCAGCACAACTTAATTTGTTTGGCTTATATATTAAGTGATATTATCATTAAACAAAAACTCAATTCCTTCACTTACACAGTGAATTGTTTACAAAAAAGGTACTATACTTAAGAAAAAGAAAAACAAAAACTCAAAGGAACTAAAAAAAACCCAGTAAGCTAACCCAATATATAATTAAACTAACCTTAAAGCATATGTAGTTCATTTTATAAAAGTTTCTATTGAAATTACCTTTCTAGTGAATTACATACCATTCAGCTCCGTAAATTGTGCAGCATTTCATATGACTTCAAACATTTATTCCAGTACAGACAATTTAACTGTGAAAGTTCCCTGACTTGCTTAACATGTTGGAAAAATATTCCTATTTTGCTTGGTGCAAGATCCCTTCTCTACTATATCAGCTAATACTAAAGAAGTATAGTACCAAAGTAATCCAACTCAAAATATTCAATTTAGAGATTTTCCATGTAAATTATCAAAGACTAAATATGAGCACTGAAGCTTTAGGAAATTAAAATCTTCTAGAAATGAATAAAAACTTGTCAGGGCTGGGGAAGGGAGTAGTAAGAGGAAAAAGAAAAAGAAAAAAGACATACTTGCTGGAACCCCAGATAGTCCTGGATGGTCGAAGAGACATAAAAGACTAGCGCATCTGCTGTAACAACCAGCACAAAGCCATTTAATGCCTGGAAAGAAAAAAACACCAAATCTGTTAGCTTGAAAGACAGAATTCCAGATTAAGTAGTGTTTCCATAAATTCCAGTGTTCCTATAAACCTACTGGCTGCTTTTTCATCTCCAGCTTTAGTTTGAACTGCAATGCATTAAAACAAAGTATCACTTTAAAAGAAATAAAAAATTTCCCTACTTACACTGTTAGACAATTAAGTCCTGATTTTACCAGTACCTTACAAAACTATGCAATTCTGTATAATTCTGAATCTGAAAGAAAAGATTTCATATAAAAAATCTTAAGTACACATTTCTGCATATTGACTTTTTATGCAATAGCTTTAGAGCCATCCTCCTCCAAGCACATAACACCACCACCTAGTTCCTATCTATCACTTTTTATTATTGCGCAAAATAATAATGTAGAGATGTGTTTTTATAAACTGAGAGGACTTGGTGCTATAGTAATGAACTGTAGTTAAGGATGCAAATATTTATCAAATAACTTCAGAGTGGAAAACTAACAGGCCACTCTAATTTCAAAAGAAAATAAATGCCTGAAAGCCAGGAAATTAACTTAAGTTACATCTTAAAACCTCAGATATTCAAAAGTCCATAAATGCAGGATTAAGATAATCAGGTCACCTCTAACTCTGTCCATAGATCCCTCCTACCCTACACCACCAATCACAAGATAGTCATACCTCTTCAAATCATGTACTGACGATGAGTCATGCACCCCAAATAGGTATATGGTAAGTGTAAATTAATTTCTAAAAGGTTAGTTGAAATACTATACTTATACAGTCTATATATTTGAGTTTAATTAATTCCTGATGAAACACCACTAAGGGAAAACACTAAAGTAAGTCCTCTGAAGTTATTTACACCAAGGATGAATTTTGTTCTTGATGTGTTTTTTTTTAAATAAAGTCCCAATAATAGAAGAAATAAGGCAATAATGCAGGGTTAGCTCAGACTGCATAACAAATTCTCAATTTTAAGTGCATAACAGATAAACAATTTAAAAATTAACTTTTACTTATTTATAGGCTTGTCCACACCACACTACAAGTACCACAATGAGTGAGGAATTAAAAATAAAGACAAATACATAAAAACAAAACAAAAAGAACACATTATCTCAGAGTTTTAACCCCAAAAGGGATAAGCACAAAGCAGAAAAGTTCACTAGTAACTTCTCTAATGCTACTGATTTTTTGTTGAAGATGTTGAGTTACTATGGTAATGGGCAGTACTATAAAAACCAATATAGATCTAGTTACAACACAATTCTCCCAACCAACGGGTGGTGCAGATGAAACTTTAGTAAGGCTTAGATAGCCCAAACCTTTTACAAAATTAACAGATAAAATCCCATATGCAGTACAAAATGGAACCAAATCTATTTTACTTATAGTGCATAGAGGCCTCACATGGAGAAGCAAGTAAATCAACAAGCTCTATATGATTAAAAAAGCATTTTGCAGATCATTTAAAATATGCAGCTGAAAACCTCTGTACTAGCAGACGCTGCAAGCAAACAATGTTTTTAAAGAGAGTTTCCCCTTTATGAAGAAGTAGACAAAGTGGCTCCTTATTTAAAGTCATGTAAAGGGTAATTTATCTGAGCTCACAATCAATATGGTTCACAGCAATTGTTGTGACAGCAAACAGAACATTTGTGACTTGGCAGCTCATCTAAAAGGTGCTGATTTACTTCCATGGATTCCAGTCAAGATTTTAACAAAAGGTTGGCTCAAGGGACTGAATTAAGTATGTTTTGCCATTTAATTACCATAGTTGCATTTAGAGTTAGACTTTGTCAATGTGTTCAAATAAGCATATTTCAAAACTTTGTTTAGTGTGAAAAATTATTATTTACAACTTCTGGATTACAAAGTAAATGAACGATAAAATACTGTCATGTTTACAAACTAAAGTAAGAGAACGAATCTCACTACAAAGAATTATCCACCACCCCTACCCATTTGTGGTCCTCGGCACAACTGTTATTTCATGAATTCACCCTCCTAGGGTGCATTTACTACTTCAATTTGATCTTCCCATTACCAGGGTTTAATAAGGTCAGGTTAAATAGTCCATTAAATTACCTTTTCGAAGACTCTCTGAACACCTTACATTTAAAAAAAAAAAAAAAAATTCAGAAATGTCACGTTTAAAAACTTTTCAAAAATGAAGTGCCCTCCACCTATAAACAGGATATTGCAGTTCTAATCCTGGAAGAATAAGTGACAGTATGAGTTCAAAAGAATCCAGAGTTAAATTAATAGTACAGTCAATCCAAGAGGTCTTCAGATCTCATATAGCTGTCATTTAGTCAGCTATGAGATATATGTAAAGTGCCTTTGTTAAAAGATAATATAAATTAAAAGGGAATACAGTGCAAAAATGTCATGGCTTTTGTTTGGGTGCTCTTTTGATTTGATTTATACAGTACTAATACACCTAAAATTAAAAAATGCTGTAAACTGTACAGTGACTAAATTCTGGCCCAGCAGCTAAAATTAGTAATTTTAGTAAAATTAGTAATTCTGGCCCAGCAGCTAAAAGGTAATTTTATACCTTTTCATCCAGAAGTCAAAGAAAGATTCTTTGCTCACTGTAATATGAAGAGGTCATCTCTCCAGTTTGGAGCAACATATTTTATAGTAAAAGGAAAAGGAGTACTTGTGGCACCTTAGGGACTAAAAAAATGTATTTGATCCTAAGCTTTCATGAGCTACAGGATGAGCTTTCATACTCCTTTTCTTTTTGCGGATACAGACTAACACGGCTGCTACTCTGAAACCTGTCAGATTTTATAGTGGTTCTGATGCTTAGTTCAGAAAAAAATGGCTGTTCATGCCAAAAATGGGTTATGTTAGGTAAGTGGCAACTTCAGTTTCTATAAAATACAAAATAAGTCACTTTCCCAAAGCTTTTATTAGAAAAATAATACTTAATATTCTGTAAACATACAGGTGCCCTACATAAATTTGAACTCTTCTATTTCTTGTTTAGTTACAACAGTTTAATCAGGTCATTTATCTGTTTTTAAAAACTGGATAAAACAAAACGAATTTCACTTTAAACCTAACACCTGGATGTCTCTAGTATAAGTAAGTCCTTTATGTATGGGTGTGTTTTGCTCCTTAAAAGGAAAACTGGTGGCCTTAATACTTCCACATTTGTTCACTATATCTGCTTAGAGTTAAAACAATAATATACTGAAGTACCTTCAATTTTGATTAGCTTTTCTAGTCATTGAGGACATTACTTTTCATCAATATTAATTTATAGTCATTGTTTAAGGATTCTCTCTTTCACTTTCATTTTTTTTAGGGATTGTTTTCAAGACGACAATATCTAAGACAGTATAGACAGAAACAGCGGTAAAGAAAGGGAAAATGTTGGGGGTCATCTTTCTTGATGTTCCTATTGAAAAAGTTGGTGAAGAGGAAACGCCAATTTTTTAAAAAGACTCCGGAGGCAATCCTTTCAACTTCTGTACCAGGCAAATTGGTTGAAACTACAGCAAAGAACAGAATTATCGGAAACAAAGATTAACACGGTATGCTGGCAGAAGAGCCAACATGGCTTTTTTAAAGGGAAATCATGCCTCACCAATCTATTAAAATTCTTTGAGTGTCAACAAACATGTAAACAAGGGTGATCAGTGAACAGTGTACTCGGACTATTACAAAGCCATTGTCAAGGTCCCTCACCAAAGGCTCTTTAAAAAGTAGGCAGTCATGGAATAAGATGGAAGGTCTTCTCATGAATCAGTAACTAGTTAAAAGATAAGCAACAACGGGTACGAATAAATGATCAATTTTCCACAATGGAGAGAGGTACAAAGGGATCCCAGAAAACGGGGTGACTAGGCCAAAAAATGGCAGATGAAATGTAATGGTGATAAGTGCAAAGTAATGCACATTAGAAAATATAGCTCCAATTATACATACAAAATGATGGGGTCTTAATTAGCTGTAACCATTCAAGAAAGATCTTGGAGTAATTTTGGATAGTTCTTGGAAAAATCTGCTCAATGTGCAGCAGCAGCAGACCAAAAAAAATAAAAAATAAAAAATAAAAAACAAAAAAAATGTAACAGTATGTTGGGAACCATTAGGAAAATTATATAAAGTCACTATATAAATCCATGGTGTGCCCACATCTTGAATACTGCATACAGTTTTGTTCACTCAATCTCAAAAAAGATACATTAGAATTGGAAAAGGTACAGAAAAGGGCAACAAAAATGATTAGCAGTACAGATCAGCTTCCATATTAAGATAGATTAAAAATACTGACCAGCTTAGAAAAGACACAACTAAGGATGGATATATATGTCTACAAAATGATGAATGTTGTGGAGAAAGTGAGTAAGGAAGTACTCTTTACCCGTTAACATAATCACTCAATAAAATTAATTGGTGACAGGTTTAAAACAAATATAAGGAAGTACTTCTTCAAACAATACACAGTCAGCCAGTGGAACTCCCCGCCAGTGTATGTTGTGAAGGCCAAAGTATGGGTTCAAAAAAGAATAGATAAATTCATGGAGATTGAAGGGTCATTGATGGCTATAAGCAAAGAAGGTGAGGGACACAATCCCATGCTGCGTGTGTCCCTAAACCTTTGGCTGCCAGAAGCTGGGACTGGATGATCAGGGATGAATCAATAGATAATTGCCCTGTCTGGTTCATTCTCGCTGATGCACCCTGCATTGGCCACTGCTGGAAGACAGAATACTGGGCTATATGGACCAAGGGTCTGACCCAGTATGGACATCTTATGTTCTTATAAATAAAATAAAAATATCAAAATTCAAAGTAGTATATAAAAAACCCAGTCTCGTTCACAACACTTCCCCCTGCCTCCACCTACTCCCTGATACTAAAAAAGTGAATCACAAATTTTAGGTTTTACAATGTGAGCTGAACTTGTATTGCCAAATTTAGGCTTTTTCAAACCACCAGAGAAGACAGGATCTTTCACTCTATACCACCACCTATAAACATTTAAGTCACAGGAAGTACTGCCTAGAGCAGCTCAGCAGATGGTATATTTCATTACACAACTCGAGAGTGTAAGTTTTAGACAGCTAGGTCCAAGATCACAAATTATTATAGGTTTTAACCAATACTTTGAACTACACCTGGAACCACATAGGAAGTCAGGACTGGGTCCAGAAGACTGGTGCTCTGTGGTAACAGGCTGAACCAAATGAGACAAGATGTTGCTTTTTATGCTAACAAGCTTTTCAGTCATTGAAAGAGTACGACCAAGTGACATGTATCACCAGGGTCAGATTGATACTTTGTGGTCCCCACACCGTCCCTGGTGGCTGGGCAACTGCGGGGCCCCAGCTCCAAGCTCCCTCCGTCTACAGGGGCCTGGAACCAGCCGGGAGCTGCGGGGGTGCCCCTGCCAACCAGTGGCAGAGGGAGCTGTGGGGTACCCCCACCGTCCACAGCAGCTCAGAGTTCCTAAATGCTGCGGGGGTACTACTTGTAACTTTTAGGCACCCCGCCGCGCCCCCCTCCCCCAATGCCTAGTGTCCCCTGCACACCCCCTACTGTCCAATACCCCAACACACATAGACCTCCCCCACCCTACACTCTCCAGAGCCCCCTCCACAAATCCACTCTCCCATGCCCCGCCCCATGGCCGCACTCGCCCGTCCTGCTGGGAAGTGTCTGTGTCCGCCGGGCTGAGCGAGGAGTGCTCCAGCAGGGCTGTGTGGAGCTGTCTCCCTCTTAGCTGGCCCTGCCCCGACGGGACCCGGGAGCAACAAAATTTGAATTTTTAGGCACCCCCTCGGCAGGCCTACAGTTCCTAATGGGAAATCGGCCCTGTGTATCGCAGTAATTTGGCTTTGAAAATGCACCCATGGATCATCTACATCAGACAAACAATCCAAGCCCCACAGCCAAATACATATGGATAAAAATTGTTCTAAACTGTATAGTTAAAAAAAGCAAAACACTGTTCCTAGACTCTTTGAATATAGTTGTTCCAAAACTGATGAAATTGTAGCGCTAAAAGTTTCATAGGTATCTCCAAAGAAAGACATTCTCACAGCCCTTTCCCCATTCCTTCTAGTATTAATCCAGTTGTTCAAAGAATTTGGGAAGAAGCCCCAGGGAAACAGACAGTTCTTTCTATAAGAACTATGTTTGATCTTTTGGTTCTTTTTTTTTTTACCAGAGAATTGTAGCAGTTCTTTTTCTAACCTTTAGTCAGCACTATTCTCTTTAATTGTTTTGCATTCCCTTCAAGAAATAATTTTGCATTTCTGCTTAACAAAAGAAAATGCTTTTTCTGTCAGATCTGTTCTTTATACAGCTATGCTGCTTTCTGTTTGTAGTCCCATAATCTTCTATATATAAGGACGTTTGTCCCATTATTTTACTGGGAACAGACATTTTCAGTTCCATGATGGCTTCTTCTGCAATCCTCTGGTAAGATCAGTCATGTGAATTTTCAGTAAGTGTCAATGGTTCACAACTTTTGTTATCTAATTCCGTAATACCCAATTATGTATGTCATATGGGCCTGCTGATTTCTACATTAGTAAAAAACTTGGAAAACTAATACTTCCCAACTGGCCAATTTCTGCCTTTAGAATTAAACAAGGAAAGATTATGCATTACAGCATCTATAATGTATTTGTCCCTTCCCCTCATTTCTTATGTTTGTTCCTTACTTTCTCACTCACATTTTTAGTCTGGGAACAAGTTCCCCTTGCACTGGAACTGAGAAGAGAGCTGAAGGCTGTCTTCTGAGGGCTACTTTGCAAATTGTGGTGTAGGGGGGATTCTGCGAGTGGGACTTCAACTTGGTGGAGTCTGCTGGGGGTGGGGGAGGTGGAGCCAGAGCCACAATGCATAATGTTGCATAGACCCTGGGCAGCACAGCTGCCCATAGACAGCCAGGGACAGAATACCATAGTTTAGACAAACCCACCAGGGTAATAAGTTACATAGGCAGTCACTTCAGCCCCTAGATCAGCCCAGAATTTGGAAGGTTGCTTTTAGCTGTCAGCTGAAGCCTGAGCTCTGGGACCCCATGAGCCTGCGTTAGCTGATCCGGGCCAGCCAGCGGTGTTTTATTGTACTGCTGACATCCCCACAGAAGCACAGCATGGAATCTCACCCACAGCATCTTTTCTGGATTTTCCATTAACTCTTTTTTGCTTCTAGAACTTGGTCTCATTGCACCAAATTACTTATAGTTCCTCATTCCTCTAAAATTTGGAGAGCACTCTCCTATGGAGGTTATGGAATCTTCACTATTGGAGATTTTTAAGAACAGATTAGACTAACACCTTTCAGAAATGGTCTAGATAATACTTAGTCCTGCCATGAGTACAGGGGACTATACCAGATGACCTCTCGAGGTTCATTCCAGTCCTATGATTCTACGATTATTCCTTATGTGTGCCACTTAAAGGTACAATTAAAGCCCTGCTTTATATTGTATTCAATAACTAGCAATGGTATCTTATGCTATTATTCACATATTCTCCACCATGCATCTTTAAATAGGTCCACATCAGCCTCTTTGATCAGTTAGAACTATTTTTTTCTTTTGTTTTTAACACTGACCAGTTTAGCTTTATTAGTTACCCAACAAAAATCTGAGCAGAGTTTTGGATCAGTGTGGTATTCTGTGGTTTTGAATACCTTAAGAGTTGATATAGAAAATTTCCATTCTTGAGTTTCTGCAGTCCAGATGGTTTTTAATAGACACCTACTGTATTTTCTCCCTGTTCATTCTATTATAAGCCAAGTAATTTAGCAACAATTGAATTTACAATAGAAACACAAATCAAAACTAATTACAACAGCACTTAGAACACTATAGTTGTTCATAAAACATGGCATGCAAAATAGTTTGAACCCAAAATAAATTCAAACATCTTGAGTATGAAGGTATCAAAAATATAAAAAGTGTTCTACAATGTGCTTTTAAAAAAGTAATGAAATGTTTAAATAAATTCTCAAGTTAACAGCCTCTAAGCTGGGTTACAGATGGCTAGCATTTTAACCCTCCATCAATACAAGGCATGGTTTTGTGTATTTGTTGGGCTTTTTCTTATTTTAAATAATCTGTTAGAGATTAAGGGGTAAGAAAGAACTGGAAGACTATTGGCTGACAGCAGGAAAATAGCCATTGCTATGCTG
Organism: Lepidochelys olivacea; assembly: GCF_965140295.1. Taxonomy (NCBI): domain Eukaryota; kingdom Metazoa; phylum Chordata; order Testudines; family Cheloniidae; genus Lepidochelys; species Lepidochelys olivacea. The sequence continues at coordinate 214,333,817 of NC_140412.1, forward strand.
GATCAGACTAGTGGTTCATCCAGTCCAGGAGCCTGTCTCTTAAGTTAGCTAGTACCAGATAACTCAGAGGAAGGTTCAAGAAATCCCATAATGACAATTACATAGTAATTTGACTATAAGAAGTTTCGTCCTAAACCCCATCAGTTAACTTTTGTAAACGTAACAAAAGGCCTTTCTTCAGCAATTATTATATCCGCTGTAAAACATACCTGTAATAAAAGTTCTCCTTCTAGTAGATGTATGCCTTCTCCAGGCTTAGTTGTTCTGCAGCTGTCCTGAATGCCATTTATCTCAGGTCTGGTACAGTTGGAAGATTTTAATGCAACTATGGAAACAAAACAAAAAATAAAAATCAGTTTTTCTTTGAAGGTCTTAGTAAGCCATGAAAGTGTTAAACTGTAGTTAAAAAACAAAACAAAAAAAACCATACACACAATGAAAAGTTCTTATGTTTTAATACCTTTGTCTGTTTCTATCCTCTCAAAGGCACAAAGTAATAATATGAAAAACAACGTAGATTTTTCAGGTTTTGTAAAGGCTATTTACAGAGTAGAAACTTACACTGCACATCAATGGGACTTTTTTAATAAATCAAAATCTAGTTGTCACAATGGCAGTTTCCTGTTTTGTTATTTAAGACATTTATTTTTCACCACCTTTGCAATATGCATCTTTGCAATATGTGGCAGTTTTCATTTAACATACATTTAAGCATGTGTTTATATGTAAGCACATGCTTAAGTGTTTTCCTGAACTAGGACCCCAGTCCTGGTGGACATCAGGGCATAAATGAGAGCCAGCTACCTGAGTCTCTATCTGGATAAGACAAAAGAGAGATTGGTAGGCTGGGAATAACAGATGGATGATTACGTGGAAATTATATCTGCTGCTATTATTGAGGTTATACATCTGCAACTTATTCCCTGAGTTCATATCATCAGGTGTCATTCACCCTGTGGAGAGAGTGGAATTCCATGTTTAATTAAGATCTGTGGGCCAGGGTATAAATTTCTAGCTTTCACATATGTGAGGATAACCTTCCAAATGCACTGTTGTCTTCCCAAGTCTACAGAAGAGGGTTCCGAGAAATGATTCAAGCATTGGAAAAATTGCTTTATAGTGAGACTCAAGGAGTTCACTATATTAATTTTATCAAAAGTCTATTAAGGGGTGACTTGGTCATGGCCTGACCTACATGGGGAATAGAAACGAGGAGTCTTCAGCGTAGCATACAGAGGTATAACAAGATCTAGATTCATCGATTCCAAGGCCAAAGGGATCACAGTGATCATCAAATCTGACCACCTTCATTTACTAGCTGGAAGTTACAGCTAGACAAATTCAGACTTGAAATAAGGTGCAAATTTGTAACTGATTGTTCCAGTGGTTGGTTTCTATCTATTAAGGGTAATGGTGGATTCTCCATCACTGGGAATTTTTAAATCAAGGTTGGATGTTTTGCTATAAGACATAGTCTAATTCAAACAGGAAAGGCCTATGGCCTGTATTACGTAGGAGGTCAGAGTAGGTGACCACAATCATCCCTATAATCTCCAAATCATTAAATGACAGACTGTTTCATCTTATTGTAATTTGACGATCCAACTCCAATCTTCCAGCAAAAAAGAAATCAAACCTGATCATTCTTACATGGATTTAAAAGAAAAAAATAGAAAAAATAAATTATGCACTAATGTTTACATATTAAAAAAGGAACAAACAAGAGCACAATTAATGTGCTTCTCTGCAATTTACTTTTAATGAAAACCTTCAACAACTTTACAAATAGCACAAAAATAAATCATCCAAATTTTCTTTTTAACAATTGAGCTTCAGGCTAAGCACTTTTCTACTTTCATATGAAGCTAAACTGTAAACATAAGCTATGCAAGCGGGTAAATACAATTTATAATATCTGCATACAGGATTCTTTTTATATAAGAAAATAGGTCCTATTTATAATCTCAAACTTCACTGGTTGTCACGTAATCCTGGATTTATCATCCAATAATAAATCACCCTACCATTGCCAGGAATTTTCCAATGCCGGTAAACACTAAACCCTAGATGTAGTAGAATGAGGTAGTGACCTTTTCTGGCTTTTCTAAAACACAGCAGCTTCGTGATTTTGTGTGCATTTGTCTTGAGTGTGAAATGCGATCTGCTCACACTCATACCAGCAAATGTAAAAGATATTAACTTGATTCAGTTTGTACTATATCTACAGAAGACAGCAAGTTAAATACAGACACTTTACAGGAGAAGTAATTAAAATGTCCGTGTTTAGCAACCATAACCTCTTATCTTTAATTCTAAGTATATGGAGGAAATTGAGTTTAAGTTAGATAAAACTGTGTTGTAGGTAGATGCTGACTTAAATGGTAAATGGCAAATTAGTTTTAAAATCAGATGTTTGCATAGCTAGAAGTACCCATGAAAAAATGAACTGGCTCTTTATTTTCACAATGGAATTTCCACTTTGAGAAGCCTTGCTTCCTGGTATATTCTTGTACTGCTTGAGATAAAAGAATCTTACAGAATCAGAAGTCAGACACCACAGAGAAAAACACCGCATAAATTGTAGCCTCACCTATCATAACTGTAACCCACTGGTTATGATTCAGAAGAGAGAGGCATGTATGGGGGCTATCACAATTAAAGAGCAGTTGCATTTTTGACCCCTCTCTGATTTCTGAGTACCTGTCCTCAAGCGTTAGGCCCTGTGAGCTGACTTAACTCAGCATGGAATCCCATAAGTCTCAGACTTATAGATTGGGTCCCCAGACTACAGAGCTCTGTGTTCCAATCCTGATAACTCACCAGGCTCAAATGGATTCAATACCTGCAAGTCTTCCCTTTGGGAGGTGTGGCCAATGGTTAATACAGTGACCTGAAAACTTCCATAAAGTTATTATTTAATCTTAACAGTAGGAACACAAAGCATAAGAGAAAAAGTATTTAAAAACAATGAAAGCCCTCACATACCTATCTTCCCAGTGGCTTGCCATCCCTTGAAGGCCCTAGGGCATCCATTTCCTTCAGATCCCTGGCCTCTACAGCAACCCCAACCACCATTCTCCTTCTCCCTCAAGAATGTCTCATGTCCCCACCAGCAGCCCTTTATCTTGCTTCTTGGGCTTTTGATACTCCTATGATTACAAACTGATTCTCCCCCTTAACAAATTGGCCTAGTGAGCTCAACAGGAGGTTAGAAGTCAGATATCAAAGCAAATGAGTATAATATTGTCCTTCAAGTGCATAAATAAATGGGTGGCACTCTGAAGATATTTACCTTGTTCGTGCTGACTCCTTGTAGTCCGACCATAAACCCCTTACCACTGTCAGACAAGCAGAGCCCTATTCCTAAGTGATTACAAAGCACCTCTACATCCATCACAGAAGCTTCGAAAACTGACCAGATTTAAAGGCAGTCCAAACTTATGTGATAGTGAAAAGACCTCCCCCTGTACTGTGTGGAGTCAGATCCCTCGTATCATTTTGGAAGAGAGTCTACCAATGCCGAGATGTGCTGTAACGTGTTGTACTATGGCAAAATTCAATGATGGATGTACCACCTTAAACTCTGCCTGCTCTGTACTTTTAATCAGAAGTAACAGTATGAAGACATACTCCTCCTTGGAAGAATGACCACAAGGCTTTTTGGTTAGTAAAACAGGGTATTGCTTATTTTGCCCACACTTATGTGGAGAAGATCCAGAAAACCAGAGAAGCAGCATGGTTTGATGGACTGGATGAAAATGAATCTTAAATTACAAGCTCAGCTCAGCCCCTGACTCAGCATCTGGGTATGTTTCTGAATTTGTCTCCATTTCCCCATCTGAAAAAACCTACCTACATACCTGACAGGGGATTTGTGAGAAACTTTAGCACCAAATCACTAATCTCAGCCTCTTGGACAGATCTCATCACCTTTGCAGTAGCTCAGACAAGCCATTTTTTGTTTCAGGCAGTCCTAAATTTGAGTCTAAATACTTAATTTGAAGAAAGATATGTTCTTGCAAGGCACCAGAAATAACCTCTAGGAATAACAGAATTGTGAGTGTTGAGTGGCTGAAGAAAACAGAGGCCTTCAGTCTATGGAAGTCAGTCAGGATTAAACAGATCTCTGATCTCAAACTCTTCCAAAGCCAGAAAAGCTTTGTGAATGCAGATTGATCCTGCAACCATTGGCTGAAAAGCTGAATGACAATCATACAAAACCCCTTCTGTGAGTTGAGCTTTTTCTTATTATTGCAGATGAAGATGCAACTAGAGGCAGCCTGACTACTCGCACTGAGGTGGGAAGAAAAGTCTTAAGTTGCTAACTCCTAATTGAGCATTTTTAGAAGTCATTGCCAAGTTTCTGCTTAAGTTTGAGTCTATGCAATTTTACTATTAGGCAAATGATCTATTCAAGCCTAAAAACGTATTAGGCAAGTATTACATCAATCACAAGTAGATCTTTAGCGCATCACTCATGCAGCCCTGGAATTCAATACAAAAGAACTTCCCAGAACTGTTTATCATCAAATTTTGGCACAACTCTCACAATTTGATAAAAAAGGTCAAAGTTATAGTTAGAGCCAGTTTAGTCTGTTTCATAACCCTTTCAATAGTGTCATCAGTTCAACTAACGATCACTTTTAAAAATGCTCTGAAGAAGGGGAGGTTCTTAGTTGCTTGAGTAACTACCACCAAACACCCAAAATAAAGTTAATCAATCAAAACCAGGCTTATTTCAAAAGACCTAAAGGAAGACACTATTTGGAACACTGAGTTAATATTAAACAACTGCTTAAATCATGAACATACTTTAAACAGTTTATGCTAAGTTTGTTTGTTTTTGTTTTTTTAATTTAAACTGATCTTTTCAAGGTGTTCCAGTAAAGGCTATACTAAAAATTGATTTCACATTAAGTACCAGGCTGACTTGAGTTAAATCAGCAAGCAGGAAACACTGATTTAAATCTTGATTTACATTTGTACTTTTTAGTTATTTTCCTAAAGCAAGGTTGATCATCATTGGTTGTTACCTGTTAAAAACACATTGATCTGCAACTACATATGGTACATTTTGCTAACCAGGAAGACAGAACGTATCAATACACATTTACTTAAGCAAAAATATATATTCAGATTCTTAATTTTTTACTTTTTGTAGTATGCTAGAAAATGGTGAATGATGCTTTTCTTAAATTTTCCTTTGTAATTTGTGACAGCTGTACGGAAATTAGAATCCAATTAAAAATCCAAAATTAGCATTTTAAAACTGTTTTTGTTAGTTAATGTGACACAGAAGAGGTATTTGTTATTAATATTAAATGTGCATGAGAGAAAAATAAGGTTATCAAAACATTTTACACTTAACATTAACTGTTTTATTGAATAAAAAAGTACTCTATAGCTAATGAATTGAATGATTGTTTCTGAGCAGTCCTTCAATATTTTAGAACTAGCACATCTCATCCTTTCACACCTAATTCCTATTCACAGATAGAAAAAAGTAAACAATTTCCTGCTTTTTCGACTCACTCAAATTCTTAAATTTGACTGCACTAGTCATTGCATTGAACTAGTTCAATCAACTGAAATGAAGAAAATGTGCTCTCTGCACCTAACTTTAGCACCAAATATGTACTGTAATTTTTTAAATTTCATTTATATTATTTTAACAGATTATAGTGATGGTGATGGATTCTCCCGTAGCTTTGACAGATGAGCATTCAGCTAGTATATTAAGTTCTGGGTTTATTTGTTTTTATGGCTTCTCACATGGAAACCAAGTCCAATCCACGATTTTCAAATGCAGCTGCATTTGGTAGTGGGAGGGTTTGAGGCATCGACCTAATGATGCACTCACTCTCTTCTCAAGCAAAGACTTTGCGTGCCACTCCTCAAAACTGGACACAGTCTTATGATGCATACTTCTCCAACCGGGGCTATCCTGTGCAACTTATCCCCCAAGTTTTAATGTCTATCTTGCACACTTTGATGGTGGCCTTCAAGGAGTCTTTGTATCAGAGAATGGGTCGCCTCTTATTGTGGGTTCCTATGCTCAACTGGCTGTAGAACATCACTTTTGATATATGGGAAGCCTCCATGTGGATTGTGTGTGGACCAAAGTTGAGCTCTGATGAGCATGCTCTTGATGTTAGGGGTCTGGCACCTCTCAAGGACTTTGGTGTTGGGGATCTGTCCTGGCACTTGACACTGCAGATAGATCTTAGGCAGTGAAGGTGGAAGACTTCCAGCTGTTTGATGTGGCTTTGGCACAGCGTCCATGTCTCAACCATAAAGGAGAGAGATGAGTACATCAGTGTGGTAGACTTATCTTAGTCCTGAGGCAGACTTCATGGGCCCTCCAGAGCCTGCCAAATGCCAAACTGCCCTTTACAGTCGCTGAATGATACATATAACATGGTGTTGCTGGAAAGCACGCTACGCAGATAGCTCTGTCAGGAAATTCTACTAAGTGACAATGGGATCATGATGCTTGTGATCTGGTTCTGGCTGGTACACCACCTCCATCTGTTTCAGGATAATTGTGAAACAAACATTTTGAGGCACAGGTAAAGTGATCCACAATAAGATGAATATCCTCAAAAGTGCATGCAATGAGGGCACAGTCATCAACAAACAGCTCTCTTGATAGCTGTTTGATTACAGTAGAACCTTAAAGTTATGAACACCAAAGTTACAAACTGACCAGTCAACAACACACTTCATTTGGAATTGGAAATATGCAATCAGGCAGCAGAGACCAAAAAAAGGCAATTACCGTACAGTACTGTGCTAAAGATAAACAAAAAAAAGAAATTTAAAAAAATACTCACCAGGTAAGGAAACTGTTTCTGTGCTTGTTTCATTTCAATTAAAATGGTTAAAAGCAGCATTTTTCCTCTGCATAGTAAAGTTTCAAAGCTATAATAAGTCAGTGTTTGGTTGTAAACTTTTGAAAGAACCATAACGTTTTGTCCAGAGTTATGAACTTTTCAGAGTTACGAACCACCTCCATTCCAGAGGTGTTCGTAATTTGAGGTTCTACTTTATGAACGAGTTTCCATAGGCTCCCGTGATTCACCATGTCAAAGCCTTGGTCAGATCAACAAACACCAAATGGAGTTCCTTGGCTCTGTTCATGAGCCTTCTCTTGTATTTGTCAAACTGCCAAAATCATGTGCATCCACAGCCAGCACAAAAGCCACACTGACTCTGCATTATAGTAATTTTAGGTCTAAACAGTTTGTCATGTTTTCAGATTTAACTTTAAATAGTTTTTTTTTAAATTTATTTATATTTTTAATATATATCTCCAATTTTATTGAAAATAATTTTCAATCTCCCTTGTTAATAAATGTAAATCTATAGTGTAAAACTATAGTGTATTAGGTAGGAACATGCAACAATGTAGGAAATGCAAAAATTAAGGTTGCATGTGGAAGCTAAACTATGACCCCTTAACTTAGAGATGTATGGAGCATTTTGAATTACTCTCTACTGCTGAATCCATGTAAGACAAAAGGAGTTTATGAAAATACTTTAATATACATATCTCATCATGGAATAGGAATTATAAATTCTAATTTTATAGTATGAGACAATATATTCATGTAATGTTTAAAAAAAAGTTACGTAAATGAGTTCCAATAGTTCATAGATCAGGGACCCAATCTTATGGGGTTCCAGGGGCTTCTGTATACGTTATTTAGGTTAATCTCCCAATGGGACTCAGTGCTCAGTCTAGAAGATACCATCACAGATGCTTAGTTTTGCAGTTCTCAAACTGTGGATTTGTGTTAACAGCAAAAATATTTAAAAATAAATAAATATACAGAGGTGAGAAATCACAGACCTCAACCCTATTGTCCTGCTGCAAATTTGTGTACACAGAGTCAATCCCTTACCGCTCTCTAAAAAGTGCAAAATTTCAAAAAATACAATGAATAGAAGATTATTGGGGGTGGAATAGATCTGTACAAGGAGAAGTCTGGAGATAACTGTGAGACGGGAGGGACAGACAGTTGAAACAATAGTGAAACTGCTGAGCAGCATATTAAAAAGTCTTGAGGTCTTTCTGAGTGCAGCCTTCTTTGATTTGAGATCTACCATACCATTCTCTCACTAAAAGGGAAAACCTATAATGGCAGCAGGCCGTAAAAGAGACCCAGTTTGGGAATAAGAATCATTCAAGAAATATATGCTTGCTGAGGACGTTTTAAAGGAAGTCACACCAGTGAACTGGTGAAAGTTACCAAAGCACTTGGATTCAGAGACTGTTGAAGTGATAATCTCACTTTTAACAGCAGTAATTTCTTCTGCCGGTATAGACAGAATATTTTCTTCCTTTGGAATAATTCGTTCTAAATTGAGAAAAAGCAGGAAAGCTTGTTTTTCTTTTCCAGATTATGAACAAACAGGAAAATGAAGGTGAACATGACCGAGTTAGCTGCAGAACCCAATATTTTAAGTTTCTCATGTTGACCTGGCTAACAGTCCATTTAATTTTTGTTGTTTTTTTTAAAAAAAAACTATTTTAAACAATTTTAACAAAAACCAATCTGATTTTAAAAAAACTTGAATGTTTAAATTCAAAAATTCATGCGCTTGTTTTGTTAAAATATTATATATTTTCTGTTGAAGAAAAAAATCCAGAATCCATAATAATGTTGTTTCAGTTAAATAAAATAATTTAAAAGTCTGTCTGGTGATGTTCTCCTCCCAGTACAACATGGCAAGAAAATCCCCCAAATATTAATGATTAACCTGCTGAACTGGAGATAGTTCACCTCCCAATGACTTCATAAATATCTGCTTCATTTACCTTTGGTAAATGAAATAACCAATCATTCATTTTCTGATATAGCTGTAAAACTAATCTGAAAAGTTTTCAAAATAAATCACTTTAAAATGTATAGTGTGTACATTCTAAAAATGAAACCTATATCTATCTCTGAGTTATAACCTTAATACATATTATTGACAACAACCAACAAGAATGCACTTTTATGTAGAAAACCATGATTAAATCAAGTCTTCCTGACTAGTGATTTAAATCAAATCCACCCTGATTATTTGACTTAACCTTAAAGTGGAGTACAACACACTATTTTTTGTTTGTTTAAAACTTCCACTCATTGCATATTGCAATGAAAACTTCTCAGTAGCAGCAGCCATGTTTTAATATCGTCATGATGGCTTCCAATTAAAGGTAAAGGAATCAGTAATGAAAGCAATCAGCGAGCCACCTAAGGCATAACTTTTTGATTCTGGACATGTGCCTGCCTGGTCTGTGAATGGACTGTATAAGGTATAGTTTTAAAAATAAGGATTGGTGGGAGGAGGATAGAGGTCTCCCTCTTGAAATTTTGTCATTGGCCAATAGGTGGTCAGTCAAAACTACATGGGCTGTGATCTGATGGGAGGGAAATAGAATCAGAGACCTTCGGGTATCAGTAAGAAAAGACAGGTTGGAGCCCAACAGTGTTAGTGGGCTTGGAAACAAACACTGTGTCCTAAGAGTCTTGTGGCATGGCACAGAGGCTCCTGAACTTGCTTCCAGCTAGTCTAGTATCAATGAAAGACAATGACAGTCTGAGTCAGTTACTGGGTGTCAGAGCTGGGCATCATTATTTATTTCTGGAATCACCCATAATGTGCTAGACACTTTCAAAAAGTTATCTGGCTTTTTACTGGTCCAAATGGTGAAAGCTCCAGAAATTCACTTTGGGGGAATGAAGGGTGTATCACTGGGCATGCACTTACAGAATTCAAGAAAAAGTATACGGTTCCAACTAATCCCTCTCTCAATCAGCAGCATAGCTTCTCAGCTACTGCAACTGGGGTTTAAACTGAAATGTCTGCAATATATGTGCAGTCCTGCATTTTCATTCACCCAAAACATTTTTTTAAAAAACCTCCTCTAAAACTGAGTAAAGCACATACTCCTCAGTGAACACTATGCCCATGCCTTATTATTTTTATTATAATAGAAGTATAGCCAGTTATGAGCACATACTCTACTCAGAAAAACAAAACAATTTTCTCTTTGCAAATGGGAAACATGTATTTTGTCACTCTTCCATAGTAAAAATTGCTAGAGAATTTGTTCAAACTTTGCAAAAAAAATTCAAACTCAGAACAAAGAAGGAAAATTTTAGCTCTAAAAGTGAAAGAATCAGATATTTAATAGTGTGTGAACACAGAGGGTTTCAATGGAAACGATTTTGCAATGTTGATTATAGGGGTTGTCACTAAAAACAAACACTAAAATAAAGCACTATTTGGTTGCTAAAATAAAAAGTGCTTTGCATATTTGCAGTTTAGTCAGGATAAAGCACTGCCAATATTAAGGTTTTATTAGTAATTGTTGAACGTTTTAGAGAATACAGATGGAAACAGACTTACAAAACAAATAAAATAGTAAATATTTTCTCAGTATTGTCTTGAAAATTACTCAACATACAGCTACAGAAAACCCCCAACGTCCCGAGTGCTTGAACTTTAAAAACATGTCTTCGTACATATTTTAAATTAACATGGAAAAGGAGTAGGCACTCTTTAAATTACTTCAGAGTCAGCAAAAAATACTCCTTGACTTAACTCATTATATGCACACTATATACACACACACACACACAGAGAAAACAAAATAGAACAGACTCATGACCCAGGCATAAAAATATATTTTAAAACTGCTTACATTTTCATGAAAGCTGACTGCTAATAGTTTTTTTGTGGTGCTTTAGAGTCATATACTACTAATGGTTTAATTTTAAGATAACCTTGGGTCAAAAGAAAATGTAAAATTAATATTTTTTCTTTAGCTGAAATCAAATAGACTTAATTAATTTAGCACAAAAACTATTTCTGTCATAAGGAAGTCTGTTGCTTGCCCTTTCAAAATTTACGTGTTTGTGAGCTCAAACCACTGCTACTTGGTTTCCAAGTCTATGGGAGGAACATGTAGGTTTATAAATCAGAAGACAAGAGACAAGAACTTGGCAGAAGGAACCACCTTCCCCACCCCCACCCCACTCCCCATTGAATTTCACTGGCTAAGACCAAAAAGCAGCCCACAATTTCCCAGAAATTACATTTCAAGATCACAAGAATCCCAGTAATAACATGCATTTTTACTAAACAGAACTCAGAGAACTCTTGTGTTTCATTCTATGTACAGTATCCTCATTTATTAAGTATTCTACTTGATATGGCTTAGTAACACAAATGAGGAAACATTAATACAGGGGTTCTCAAATTGGGGGTCAGGACCCCTCGGGGGTCATGAGGTTACTACCTGTGGGGTCACGAACTGTTAGCCTCCACCTCAAACCCTGCTTTGCCGCCAGCATTTTAATATATTTAACAGCATTATAAAAGTTTTTTTCATTTATTAGGGGGGTTGCACTCAGAGGCTCAGGTGAAAGGGGTCACCAATACAAAAGTTTGAGAACCACTGCATTAATAGAAGTAGAAAAGCCTTTTTAAAAGGTTTTGATTAACTACTCTATACTCTTAGAGAGCTAATAAGCAACCTTATCTTACAATGGTCACTGGTGCTTTTATTTCCCAGTCTTCCCTTCTATACTCTGTTTTTCAAATTCTCATTCTTTATTTCATCTTAGTATTGAAAGCTTACTCAAAGATGTATTTCCATATCAATAAGACGCTGTAATATATTCCACCTTAAAAACAGGCACAATGTTGGAAAATTTTGACAACTGCCTCTGACCAAGATTATAAACACTTCTTTTCTCATATTAAAAGACATTTATTTACATAGGTAAACCAAAAGCATTCAAATATACACCATATCTTCATTAAAAAGCTGAGATTTCAGTCAAAAAACACTTAGCATTAGACTAGTAGAGAAGCGACAGGTGGGAGATACGCGTTAATGTTTTCCTGTAATGACCAGAATACATACATCTGCTAGTACATAACTACATGAGGGTATGTTTTGAAAGAGAGGGAAAACCAGAAGCATAAGCTCCTCCTTTCAAACAACCTAAGCCAGTGGTTCTCAACTAGGGCTACATGTGCCACTGGGGGTACGCAGAGGTCTTCTGGGGCCACATCAATTCATCTAGCTGATATTTGCCTAGTTTTAAAACAGCCTATATAAAAAGCACTAGTGAAGTCAGTAAAAACTAAAATTTCATACAGTAAAATGTTTATACTGCTCTATATATGCTGGAATGTAAGTACAATATTTATATTCCAATTGATTTAATAATTATATGGCAAAAAAAGAAAAGCAATTTTTCAGTAAGTGTGCTGTGACACTTTTGTATTTTTGTTGTTTGATTTTGTAAGCAAGTAGTTTTAAAGTGAAGTAAAACTTAGGGGGTATGCAAGACAGATCAGATTTCTGAAAGGGGTATAGCATCTGGATCTGTTGAGAGCCACTGACATAAGCTATCTGCAGACTTCTCATATTAAGATGCTTCAGCTGCCTCAGTACCCTTTCCTGCAGTGGAAAATTTCTTAGTTAACACAACTCAAAGACAAAAATAATCTTCACTCACAAATGCAGCACAACTAATTCTTGGATGAAACATTGCAAATGTTACAACACACAAGGTTGGACAGAAAGTGAACCTTATTCAAATAAAAGTATGGGCTAAATTATTCAGGCAGATTATAAAGTAAATTTCTGAATCAGAACTTCGCCAAGACAGCAGGGTTATAACACCTTTATTTTCATGAAAAGGGCCACAGATATAATAGCTACAGACGGTCAAAGAATAGGTTTTAGACTACATGTAAAATACTGCAGCTGACCATGAATGATAGAGCAGTGGTTCAATATTGACTCTGAAAAGAATGCTACTCAGAGGCCTTCTACATGCTTCCCAAGATACACAAACAAGGCAACCCAGGCAGACCCATCGTATTTGGCCATGGTACTCTTACTGATATTCAGACTCCTATAAATTATTCACCACACAAAGGGCCAGCTTCCTACAGGACACAACCGACTTCTTCCACAAACTCCACAACATAACAAGCTCCCTCAGAATATCATCCTTGCCCCTATGGATGTCACCTCCCTGTACACCAACATCTTTCACAATAACAGCTTAGCTGCCTGCCTCAAATATTTACAAGACAATGGACAACCCTCAGATATCCACCCCAGACTCATCCCTTTCAGCCTCACCCATAACAATTTTACATTCAAAACACACTTTGTCCAAACCATGGGAACAACCATGGGTACTAGGATGGCTCCCCAGTATGCCAACCTCTTCATGGGCTACACTGAAGAAGAATTTCTGGACAAATGCACCATGAAACCAATGAAATACCTGAGACATATCAAGGATATTTTCATTCTCTGGACAAACGACTTGAACTCACTCAGAATTCCACCACAACTTTAACCACCACCACCACCACCACTCACCCATTAAAGTGTGTCTGGAACATTCCCACACCAGCATCAACTTCCTGGATACTACTATCAGCTCCAAGAACCGAACCCTACTGACAACCGTACGCAAGCAACTCCTGGATCACCACACCTATCTTCATGATACAGTAACCACCCCAAACAAACCCAGAAATCTTATCTCCAGCTGGGCCATCAGACACCGCATAATATGCTCCGAGGAGAAAGTCTGTGATATACACTTTAACACACTCAAAACTGCCTTTGCTAAACAAGGACACTCCACCAGAAAAGTAGATCGCAGCATGGAACAGGACAACCAAATACCCTGAGAGAACCTGCTTCAAAACAGAAATAAAAGCCCCTCTGACTGCACACCCCTAGTTGTCACCTGCCACACCACAATGGAATCCATATGGGGTATCAAACAACTACAACCCATACTTGATGAGGACCCCATCCCAGGAAAAAAAAAATCTTTTGAGCCCTCCCCCCCACCCCGTTCTGGCCTTCAAAAACCAACAAACCAACCCCCCAGCCTCTTCAAGTTCATCGTCAGAAGCAAGTTCCCCACAGACCAGACACCAACTCAAAGCGGCACCAGACCCTGCCAGAACAAAAGATGCAAAACCTGCAGACATGTCTCCACCACTAGAGTGATCAACACACTTTTCAAGATCCATGGATCCAAAATCCTATCACATGTGGTATACCTCATCCAGCTCACTAAACGCCCTAATAAAAACTATGTGGGTGAAGCCAGACAATCACTACACTCTTGAATGAACTCACACAGGAAAATGATAAAAGGCAAAAACACCACAAACGGTGGTGAACACTTTTCACAAAGCAATCATTCTATAGCTGACAGATTTTATAGCTGATCCTCAAAGGAAACCTGCACAACACTTCCAAAAGACAAGCCTGGGAGCTTAAATTCATAACTTTGCTAGACAATAAAAATCATGGACTGAATAAGCACTGGATTTATTACAGAAATCTATAACCCACTAACCCAGATACAGTAACAGCTTTGTTATCCGGTACGTTGGGGCAATTAGTGTCAGTTAGTCAAAAATTCCAGTTAACTAAGAACTATTACCAATGGAGGGAGGGAACTGGGGGTATGGGGTCTGGGCTCTGGGACGGAGTTTGGATGTGTGGAGGCTCAGGGCGGTTAGGTGAGGCGTGGTAGGGGTTTTGGGGCGCCAAAAACTGGTGGCACTCACCTTGGGCAACTCTCTGAAAGTGGCAACACGCTGCTCCTAGACAGAGGTGTAGCCAGGCTGCTCCGCGTGCTGCCTCCACCTGCAGGCACTGCCCCTGAAGCTCCCATTGGCTGTGGTCCCCAGCCAATGGGAGCTGTGGAGCCAGCACTCGGGGTGGGGTGGGGGCAGCACAGGGAGCTACCCAAGGTGAGCACTGCCCGGATCTGGCACCCCAAAATGCCAGTTTCTAGAGCTTCCCGGGTGGACGGAAGAACCCAATGCACAGCTACAGACTAGGGACCGAATGGCTAGGCAGCAGTTCTGCGGAAAAGGACCTAGGGCTGACAGTGGACGAAAAGCTGGATATGAGTCAGCAGTGTGCCCTTTTTGCCAAGAAGGCAAATGGCATTATATGGCATTATATACATAATGGGATGTATAAGTAGGGGCATAGCGAGCAGATCGAGGGATGTTATCGTCCCCCTCTATTCGACATTGGTGAGGCCTCATCTGGAGTACTGTGTCCAGTTTTGGGCCCCACACTACAAGAAGGATGTGGATAAATTGGAAAGAGTCCAGCGAAGGACAACAAAAATGATTAGGGGTCTGGAACACACGACTTATGAGGAGAGGCTGAGGGAACTCGGATTGTTTAGTCTGCAGAAGAGAAGAATGAGGGGGGATTTGATAGCTGCTTTCAGCTACCTGAGAGGTGGTTCCAGAGAGGATGGTTCTAGACTATTCTCAGTGGTAGAAGAGGACAGGACAAGGAGTAATGGTCTCAAGTTGCAGAGGGGGAGGTTTAGCTTGTATATTAGGAAAAACTTTTTCACTAGGAGGGTGGTGAAACACTGGAATGCGTTACCTAGGGAGGTGGTAGAATCTCCTTCCTTAGAAGTTTTTAAGGTCAGGCTTGACAAAGCCCTGGCTGGGATGATTTAATTGGGGATTGGTCCTGCTTTGAGCAGGGGGTTGGACTAGATGACCTCCTGAGGCCCCTTCCAACCCTGATATTCTATGATTTTAGGATTCTATGAAAAGTGCTGGATAACACAGCTTTTACTGTACTGCTCCCCCACCCTTTCTTCCCTGTGACTGGAAGAGTGTTAATAGAGCGCTCTCCTGTTGACTTAATTATTCCACCTCCATGAGAGGCGGTAGCTATGTCGGCAGGAGAAGCTTTCCGGCCAACATGCCGTCTACACCAGCACTTAGGTCGGTGTAACTTACGTCACTCCTGGGGTGTGGATTATTCACACCCCAAGCGACGTAAATTATACTGAAGTAAGTGGTAGTGTATACAAACCTTGAGTTAGTTTCCCAGACCTGAAGAAGAGCTCTGTGTAAGCTCAAAAGCCTGTCTCTCTCACCAACAGAAGTTGGTCCAATAAAAGATATTACCTCACCTACCTTGTTTCTCTAATAGCACTGGCACAGACATGGCTACAACTACACTGCAGGCATACATATATATGCCTGAGTCACTTGCCGGTCTCCCACTCAAAAACTAGACTTCTCCTGACATTGTTAGTTTCAGATTGACAATATTAGAACAGAAGATAGCATGGCTGCAGGCCAAATATATAGGTACTTGAAAAAAGGAAACAGATAATAGAAATATTGTTGCTCAACCCACAAATTTCCACATTAGCATAAGTAATGTTTTATACAATGGAATAGAAAAATCAGACATTGCCTAGATACTTATATTTAAGTAATCAATTTTAAGCAATTAAAAAATGTTGCCAGCGCAAGTGTCATTATAGCAGTCACAGTGGTAAATGAAATACTTGTATTAGAATACAATAGAATCCAGTTATGAAACAGTCAAGAATATTTATCAGAATAGAGAGGAAGCATGGTCCAGTAGTTAGGGGAGTAGCTTAGGACTTAAGAGTTCCTACTTCAGCACCAACTGCCTGGGTAACCCTGGGCAAATGACTTAAGCTGCTCTGTGACTCAGCTTACCATTTGTAAAATGAAGATAAAAAACAGTTCTCTATCTCACAGGGAGTTGAGAGAGCAATACATTAAAAATTGTGAGGTGCTCAGATATGGGGGCCATCTAAGTTCCTAAGATAGGTATTTGAAAATAGTTTAAATTATACCAAAAGTTTATGTAGAGAGAACAATACAACTTTTTAAGCACTCTTGGTTAATTTGGTGAGCTGCACTGAACAATGTATTATGAATGGTTACCTTGTGCCACATGCTCTCAAAGAAACTGCGGAATCACCTGATCAACATCCTCTACAGCAAACAGGGAAAGATTAAGCATGAGCTCTCAAAAATGGATACTCTCATAAAAAAACAACCTTCCACACAAACTTCCTCGTGGCTGGACTTTACTAAAACTAGACAAGCCATTTACAACACACACTTTGCTTCTCTACAAAAGAGAATTGTTTTGAAAACACTAACTTTAAAGCCAGTAGTATACATTTCTTTAGGGTTACACAGAAGCAGAGCCATCTAACGCTGCACCCAACTCAGTCTGCAACAGAGGTTCCAACTACACGTGTGGACATTCCCAACAGTTATTCTGTGCACAAGAAGGAAGAAACAAGAGAAATCTGGTCCAAATTGATGTGTAATCCTTTTCCACCCAGTACGTTTTTAGTAGTTCAACATCATAAAAGTTGAGACAGAATTATAGAAATGCATTTCACTTAAATGTATGAACATAAATGATCCCTCTGGGGCTTTTGATTTTTTTGAAAATGAAAGGCATTCATAAAAGCTATGAACATAAATAGTTAATGTGGTTCTCATCCCTAAAAAGCAAACATAAAACAGGGAATACTGTTATAATATGGGAGTCTGCTGTGGCTCCAAGCCACAGCACAATAAAGGATTGCATAATTCAACAACAAAATATATAGCGTTTGGCACATTAGTGTGGATTTTAAATACTCTGCCTTTAAGATACTTTTATCTAGCATTCCAAGTTTAATGTAAAGTATTTACAATTTGTTATGGTTCCACGGCTAGCTGTGCCTTTGTCCTCTCCTATCAGGCTCTCTGTGGGCACCCTTTCCAATAGACTTCTCTGCGAGTGGAATCCCCATAGTTCACTCCACTTTTCAATTTTAGGTTACCAAACTCCTGTTTACCAACTGTGTTTCCTTAGCAGGCCAAACTGGATTTGGTGCCTACCAAAGACTGGCCTTTCACGTTTGCAATCAGCAGGTAAACACTCCAAAAAGCTTCTGTAAAACAAAGTATATACTTACCCATAAGAACACAGCAATCATAGAGAAAAGGATTAAAACAACAACAAAAGGTCTACACATCTATCATCTTAGTGAAAAGCTTTGCATTTCTCTCATGTTTGTTCTCTTTTTTTAAAACAATATTTATGGACTGTAGACTAAGTAAGCTTCTTTTAAAATATAGAACATATATAATTTAGCAAGTCACTTCACTGAAAGTGGATCTTAACATTTACCATTTTCATAGAATCATAGAAGAATCGAGTTGCAAGAGAACTCAGAAGGTCATCTAGTCCAAGCCCCTGCTCAAAACAGGACCAACACCAACTAAATCATCCCAGCCAGGGCTTGGTCAAGCCAGGCCTTAAAAACCTCTAAGGATGGAGATTCCAACGTCTCTCTAGGTAATGCATTCCAGTGCTTCACCACCCTCCTAGTGAAATAGTTTTTCCTAATATCCAACCTAGACCTCCCCCACTGCAACTTGAGACCATTGCTCCTTGTTTGGTCATCTGCCACAAGTGAGAACAACCTAGCTCCATCCTCTTTGAAACCCCCCTTCAGGTAGTTGAAGGCTGCTATCAAATCCCACCCCCACCCCGCTTCTTTTCTGCAGACTAAATAAGCCCATTTCCCTCAGCTTCTCCTCATAGGCCATGTGTGCCAGCCCTCTAGTAACTTTCGTTGCCCTCCACTGGGCTCTCTCCACATCCTTTCTGTAGTGGGGGGGGGCCCCAAAACTGGACACAATACTCCAGATGTGGCCTCATCAATGCTGAACAGAGGGGAATAATCACTTCCCTAGATCTCCTGGCAATGCTCCTACTAATGCAGCCCAATATGCCATTAGCCTTCTTGGTAACAAGGGCACACTGTTGACTCATATCCAGCTTCTCGTCCACTGTAATCCCCAGGTCCTTTTCTGAAGAACCGCCACTTAGCCTGTCGGTCCTGAGCCTGTAGCAGTGCATGGGATTCTTCCATCCTAAGTGCAGGACTCTGCACTTGTCCTTGTTGAACCTCATCACATC
Source organism: Lepidochelys olivacea (assembly GCF_965140295.1). Classification (NCBI taxonomy): domain Eukaryota; kingdom Metazoa; phylum Chordata; order Testudines; family Cheloniidae; genus Lepidochelys; species Lepidochelys olivacea. The sequence continues at coordinate 214,352,661 of NC_140412.1, forward strand.
TCTTTTGGCCCAATCCTCTAATTTGTCTAGGTCCCTCTGTATCCTATCCCTACCCTCCAGTGTATCTAACCTCTCCCCGCAGCTTAGTGTCATCCGCGAACTTGCTGAGGGTGCAATCCATCCCATCATCCAGATCATTAATGAAGATGTTGAACAAAACCGGCCCCAGGACCGACCTCCTGGGCACTCCGCTTGATACCGGCTGCCAACTAGACATTGAGCCATTGATCACTACCCATTGAGCCTGACGACCTAGCCAGCTTTCTATCCACCTTATAGTCCATTCTTCCAATCCATACTTTTTTAACTTGTTGGCAAGAATACTGTGGGAGACCATATCCAAAGCTTTGCTAAAGTCAAGGTATATCTCATCCACCACTTTCCCCATGTCCACAGAGCGAGTTATCTCCACATAGAAGGCTATCAGGTTGGTCAGGCATGACTTGCCCTTGGTGAATACATGCTGTCTCTTCCTGATCACCTTCCTCTCCTCCAAATGCTTAAAAATGGATTCCTTGAGGACCTGCTCCATGATCTTTCCAGGGACTGAAGTGAGGCTGTAGTTCCCCAGATTCTCTCTCTTTTCCTTTAAAGATGGGCACTACATTTGCCTTTTTCCAGTCATCCACGACCTCCCCCGATCGCCAAGAGTTTTCAAAGATAATGGCCGATGCCTCTGCAATCACATCAGCAAACCCCCTCAGCACTCTCGAATGTACTGCATCCGGCCCCATCGACTTGTGCATTTCCAGCTTTTCTAAATAGTCCTTAACATGTTCTTTCACCACTGACGGCTGCTCCCCGCCTCCCCATACTGTGCTGCTCCAGGCTGCTGCACTGGAGCTGACCTTGTCTGTGAAGACCGAGACAAAAAAAGCATTAAAGTACTTCAGCTTTTTCCACATCTGTCACTAGGTTGCCTCCCCCATTCAGTAAGGGTCCTACATTTTCCCTGACCCACCTTCTTGTAGCTAACATACCTGTAGAAACCCTTCTCGTTACCCTTCACATCCCTTGCTAGCTGCAACTCCAGTTGTGATTTGGCCTTCCTGATTTCACACCTGCATGCTCGAGCAATATTTTAATATTCCTCCCTAGACATCTGTCCAAGTTTCCACTTCTTAAAAGCTTCCTTTTTGTGTTTAAGCTCACTGAAGATTTCTCTGTTTTCTCACTTTGTAAAGAAATATAATTAATGACGTATTAGGAATGTAAATATGCAATATGTGCATCATCTGAGGAACAGCATTCATCAAAGATTTTGGCTTTTATAGGAGAAAAAGGATGACAAACTAAGTTTACAGTCAAAATACAACTACAGTTTTAGTTGTAATCAATACGGTAGTATATATGAATTTATCCGAGTACACTGTCAAAAGCATAGTTTTATATATCAAAATCATTATTTTGTATTCCTAAGGATTGGATCCAGAAAGTTTTATTTTGGCTGCTTTGCTTTATATTTCACTTTTAAAATCTGGTCCATGTCCATATCAACTGCACTCAGATTGCTATTTGAGTAAGTGCAAATCAACTTGAATTTTAAGGGTGCTGCCATTCTTTTTGTAATCTTGCTGATAATACACAAAAAAGCAAAGCAAATGAAACAATCCAAACATGAGGTTTCATTTCACTTGCCACAATGAACAACACTCAAGGGGGCAAAGACAGATCTGTTCAATAATTATATATTTTAGTAACCCGTTCCAAATGCTAAGAATATGTGGGATTCAGCCAAGAAGAAAAATAAAAGTAATAGGCGTAGTCAAGCAGTTCCTCACAAACTAGGTATAAAGTTATCTTTAGACAACAGTTCTTTAAAGTCTCTATTTAACATTTCTGCTGGATACTGAGCCCTTGTATACACTGCAAACTTATATGGATATAACTATGTTGCTCAAGGTGTGGAACACCCTGACTGATGCAGTTATACCAACTGAACGCCTGGTGTAGACAGCGCAATGTCGATGGAAGGGCTTCTTCTGTCAACAGAGCTACAACCTCTCGGAGAGGTGTAGTACCTATCCCAAGAAGAGAAGCTTTCCAGCTGGTGTAGATAGCATCATCACTAAGCGCTGCAGCTGCACCACTGTGCTGTAAGTGTAGACAAGCCTTAAGTTAATGTATAAAAATCCATTTCAGAAGTGAATAGGAATATGGTTAACATGCAAGAGATACATTTTCAAAGAAACTACACCTAGTTTTAACCCACAACTGCTATTTAAAACGATAATAGCACAAACAAAGCTATACATAATGCTTCTAAATATTTCACTGTCAATTTCACTTTGTTGGTTCTATAGTCCTACAAACACCTTTAAAAACATTAACAATGCACTCTATTCCACTGTTTTTTCATTGACAGTGAAACAATCCAACCGGAATGTTTAATTACACTTATTCATTCACTACTTATAATTAGCGAATGGAAATTAGGTTTAACTCCTTGATTTAATATTTAGAGTTTTTTGCTCTCAAACTGACTGTCAATACATTTAGAGGTATGAATTTAAAAAAATTAAAAAACAATGGTGTTCTTAGAACACTAAAATTTGTTATAGTACAAAGAAAAAAGATGGCGTAAGTACATACAAGATAGTCAGGAAAATTGCATACAAATAGGAAAAATCAGAAAGTGAGTATTATAATAGGAAAATCTGCATTACTTCCTTCCCTCACTCCCATGTCCAAGAATCTCTTTTAATTAGTGTCTGCGGCTATATCTACACTGGAACAAAACCAAAACCAAAACCAAAATTAAAAAAAAAATCCACCCTCCATCAGCAAGTCTCAAAGTCCAGGTCAATCAACTCAGACGTACGACACAAGGATAAATATAGAAGTGCAGACCTTCCCACCTGGGCTGGAACAACAGCTCTGAAGTCCAGCAAGGTGGTGGTAGGTTTCAGAGCACAGGCTCCAGCCCAGGCTGAGACTTGCTATCATGGGGGGTTTCTTTCTTTTTTACAATGTAGATGTACCCTTTAAAGATAATAGCTCCTAACACTACTTCCTGTATAGAATTATGAATTGCTCTCTAACTTACTCATGGGTTCAAAATAACACTTATTTCCCAGTCTGAAGCCTTACTGAACATTGTGCATTACATACAACACTTCAGGATGGTCTAAAGCACGAGTAGACACAATTAAGTCAACACTTCCCAACTTTTAGCACACTTGGCATCTACAGTTTTTCCCTAAGCTTAAAACAGGAAACGACTGCAGCGTCTCACAACAGTACTGGCAAATGAAGATTTTCTCATGGTGACTTATGTACTGTAAAAATCTAAGTTTGACTTGAAGGAGAGCTGAACTAGAGGTCAACAGCAATGCTGATCTAGCAGAAAAAACAGAACGTGGAAGGGACGAGCCCTTTCTACAAAACCCTGTGTTTATTCTCCAGATATAAACCTAGTTTTGTTTGCAGAGAAAAGTGGACCCTTAACTGAGAGCCTGAGCACTACAATGTTTACAGCGTTTGTACTTTTAATGCACTTAAACCATGTTAAGGGGCAGAAACTTTTAACTGCATTCCTGGCTCCCAAACTGCTGTTTCTGTAAGAAAGTTTTTGATAGGAATTTAAAGACTGAATGTTGCCATTACAGTTAGTGTGTCAGCTAAAGTTATACCAGTTAATGGCAGGAGTTCCCTAGTTAGTCCAGTAAGTGTAAGAGCTTTTGATGTGGACAACACACATGCATGGAATTAAGCAGCAAGCCATCACTTCTGTTAAAAACTTTTAGCACGAGACGCACTACAAGCCCATCACCCATTCTCTCCTATATAAGGTATTTAATTGGTTCCAGTATGGGGATTACAAGGCTCCATACCATATAACCCGTAACTGGCACCTGGGTTACGGGGCTCCTTGTCGTATAACCCATAAAGCAAGGTAGGCTCTCCTTAACCTACCCGTTAGGACTCAACTCTCTCTGCACCCTAGCATTTCCCCTCCCTGCCCCCTCTCGCCCCCGAGGTCTGACCTCGGGCCACAAAAGCCACAAGGTCTTACCCTATCACATCAGCCAAAGGCCCATCAAGAAAACCCCAAGTCTTTTACCTCTGGGAACTGTTCATTTTATTCTCTCAACCAGCTACAGGGGGTGCCAGCAACTAGCTTGGTCCCCCTTTCTGCCTGGTATCACAACTTGACTAGAACAGATTTAAAGGAAAAGAAAACTGATCAGCTATTTCCGTACGTGGTGGTGGGGGACGTGGGGTGAGCCTCTGGATTTCATTAGCTTGCAAATAAGAAAAGAGTCATGTCATTTTAATAAGTTACACTGATATGCCCTCCTGACCTGCAGGAGACATACAGCATTTGATGAAGTAATTACCCAGTACTACACTAGCAGCTGAAAATTCTTCTAATTTGCCTCTAAATATATATATAGATGGTGAAACAAAACTACAGTAAGGTTCCTAAAACACTGTAAAGAACTTTGCATAAAAATCTATTCTCACTATTACATTTTAGTACTTTAGGCAAACATACTATGACTTTTTATATTAGTCCTTTTCATACATTTTAGTCAATTCATTTGTCCCTCTTACTTGACATCAACAAAGAAAAACAGGAAAAACTTGCATCGTTTCAAAGGAATGGGATATTTTAAAATTTTATAATCCTTCTGTTAAGGTAAAATAAAACTATTTCTTGCTTAGAACGGAAGCATGACTAGACCTTATATGGACAGCCTATAAAATTGTGAAAGACTATCACAACTGAGCTGCATAAATGGATTTTTAATGCAGAAATCAATTATCTACCATTAATTCTTGTGACAAAATATGGCCACCAAAACCATATAATAGGGGGGAAAAAAAGTATGTTCAATCCCTTAAAAGACAATTAAGTCTTGTAGAACCATAGTGATAGGCTAATAGCCATTCGGAAGGAGTAAAGGGTATGTCTACACTGCACACCCCTTGTGGCGGTGCATAGAATTCCCATAGCTACATTCCACAGTGAAAAGCGGACTACGTCCACATTGTGGTGTGTAGTTACATACATCAGCAAAACGCTCTGGCAGAGGGGGAGGCAGTAAGGAGATGCCAGAGCCTTTCCTCACAATGGGAGAAAGACTCCGGCAGGTCCCTGTAGTGGGGAAAGGCTCCCACAGCAGCACACTTCACAGCTAAAAACAGCAGTTTAGATGGGAGACACTGCTATTTACGCCTTTGTTAGGGCATGCAGTGTATGCCAATGTAATGTTGTAGACAAAGGCAAAAAGCTCTGTTTTTCTACGGCTAAAACAGAAGTCCCAGATACCTTTAACAGAAAACTAGGCTGTGGGAGCTGTCTCCCAGAAAACGTACTTCAGGTTTACCAGGGTGAGGTCCCTGCATGGACTCTTGTTTTTCCACAGGTAACCTTTCCCAAGTCAGCTGAAAGAGTTGTCAACTTATCCTGTTGAAAACATTAGCTATCATACGATCACTGCCTCTATTTTGTGGCTGAAGAAAAATACTGAATATTTTTCTTTCAGACCATAAATATCGATCATAAGCCGGTTAGTTTATAAGCCTGGCTGGAGCTGCTCCAGATTATCTCTATCTTTGGCTGTATTTATAGGATCAGATTTGTTTTCCTCCTCCTATAGCTAGGAGCAGGTAATCTACCAGGGCAGGGCAGGTTGCAGGAAACACAGGTGCCAACTTCTTTTCTAAAACATACATTTAACATGGGTTAAGGTAATTTAATGATAAAATACACAAACTAGACAGAGGCTTTCCTAAACAATGCTTTCCATTAGAATCACAAAAAATATGCTTGGATGTCTGGAAAATTCAGTAATAATTTACTCTTACATTTATGTACCCGATTGCATTTCCTCCCTCAGAACCTGGTGCCAGAACACCCATTTATTTCACTCCAAACCTTTATATAAAAAAGGTATAAAAACCATAGATGGTACCTTTCTGGAACCAGTGCAACTGACGTAACACAAATACTATATACAATGTGTTGACATTCAACTTATTTTCTTAGCAGGCTTTCAAACAAAACTGACCCTGTGGACAAATGTAACAATTTTCATTAAACCACTTCAGTAATAACAAGGAAAAACAGTCAACCAAACAAAATCTACCCTTCAGAATCACATTCAATTACTTTATGAATTTTCTGCAAGAATAATTTGTCATCTGTCAAAATACAAAGGCAGATTTATTGGCTGGTTTTCATTTGTAAGTCTAATTAGTTATATGGTTCATCTTGCCTGTTCCGTTCAACATTTATGGATAAAACTTTATACATTTGGATAACTTCACTGTGTTGAATGTGTCTCTATTTCATCTTTTAGACTTACCAGTCACTGAACTGATTACTTTTAGTTATATATAGGTAAGGTGGAAACGGTTACTTTTAGAAAAAGTGCACTGAAAGATGTGATCATTGTAGATTAGATAGTTTCATCTATGTTTTTCTTGATAAAAGTTCATTATTTTTCTTGAATTGCTGGAAACTATGCAAGTTTATAATTTAGATATGGATTTCCACAAGAGGAGGAATTTTATTTACTTGCATGGTTATTGGTAAAAAAGAGTGGCACCTATCAAAGTTTTATTAGGGCTGTACAATAATAGGCTTATGACTGCAATAATAATTTCATCACAAATGATGGTACTAATTGGGCTCTCCTGGTCACCTTTGCTCCCCAGCTAACTGGTACATTCTTACATATTAAGACTGTCAAATGAGCCACACGATATGCCAAGCATTAACTTACTAAGTAAAGGAGCAATAATCCTCCTGTATTACAAGGTACTTTTAGCACTGTAAGTGATCTTTGCTGTTTATCTCTCTATTGCTATAAAAAGTATACTTTTGAAGGCAAAGGAAGCATTGCCACAACTTGAGATATTACTATTAATGTTATAATTTGCATTCTGCCCAATACAGAGACTTCTCGTTTGATCCATATAATGCAACCATAGTTAGCTTTGTTTCTGTCATGAATTGTTATTAGCACCTAATAATAATAGAGCAGGGGTTCCGAAACTTGGTTCGCGGCTTGTTCAGGGTAAGCCCCTGGTGGGCTACACGATGCTTTGTTTACCTGAGCGTCTGCAGGTACGGCCGCTTGCAGCTGCCAGTGGCCGTGGTTCGCCGTTCGGCCAATGGGAGCTGAGGGAAGCAGTGGCCCGGCCCATGCCGTTTCCCACAGCTCCCATTGGCTGGGAACGGTGAACCGCGGCCACTGGGAGCTGCAAGCAGCTATGCCTACTATAGCTAGCAGCCCAAAGGAGCTTGTAAATCAAAAATAAGACAGCAGACCAACCTTTAGAGAATCAGGGGAATGAAGATTGAGAATTTCTCCAAGAAATTGGAACGGGAACGGCGAACTGCAGCCACTGGGAGCTGCGGGCGGCCATGCCAGTGGATGGTAAATGTAAACACTGTCTCGCAGCCCACCAGTGGATTACCCTGATGGGCCGTGTGTGGCCCACAGGCAGCAGGCTGCCCACCACTGGCTTAGAGGAACAGATCAGATTCTAATAAAAGTTGGAGATAGAGCAGGAATCTTACAGATATTGTTGAAAAGCTTTGCAGAGGTTATTTGACAGATTTGAAGGAGGAAAGGTAAGTTGTTTGTGAACTAATATGGGTCAATTACCCTATAATTCTTGAAAAAACCTGCTAATTTATTACCTATAAAAAGTTCCACTCCTCACCCGTGCACACTTTTTCTTTCCTCCCTATGTCCATTTACAATCCTTGATCAAATGATCCTTTCCCAGTAATACATTATTTTGTTTGTAGTGGTGAGGGGCAAGATTAGCACAGTTGGATTCCTTTTTAAGATGTCATATGCTCAAGAGGAAAATTAAAGGCGAGAAATTTTTTCATTTTCAACCTGAGGTGTGCAGACTAGGGCAATGCACCAAGACCGGGCAGAGGTCTATCTAGTTCAGTCCTGCCTCCAACAGTGGCAAGCACCAGAAGTTTCAGAGAAAGGGGCAAAAACCCTTTAAAAGGAGGCTTATGGTGGGAATTGTCAGAAAACATAAGCAGAGCTACCAGTCTCACTTCCCCTCACCCCTCCCAAACACCTTCATCTAATCAAAACTGATTGGGAAGTTTTCAATTAAATGGTTTCTCTTTGATATAACTTCTTCACTAGACTGTACCACTTTTGATAAACTTTTCGTCAGGAAATGGTTTCCAATGTCCAGCCTGGAATATCTAGTCAAAATAAGAGAGACAACACCTGTCCTGAGAACAGCTAATAGACTGCTATCTAAGCACACATCTGGAGTTGAGAGACCCAGGTTCAAGTTTCTGCTCTGCCTGATTCGGACCTGGGACTTGAACCTCAGTCTCCCACAACCCAGGTAAATGCCTTAGCCACCAAGCTGTTAAGTGTTGCGTGGAGTGGATCTGTATCTATCATTTTGATCAGAAAATTCATCCTATACTTAAGAAACCGTTCCCAACAGGTGGGGGTTTTTTTTGTTTGTTTTTGGTTTTTTTGGTCAAAATTGGTACACTCCTAAAAAGAGTATGTTTTGATGAATTAGCATTTTCTGACAAACCATTTCAGTAAAAATCTCCCAGTGAGCTCTATATCTGTTGTCAGTAATAAAACTAACTTGTGTACTTCTCAGCTTCTGTGGATGTCTCCCCAGCTCTTAGTTTAAACACTCCCCCAAAATATATTTGTTTTTTGTTCCAGCAGTCTGATTCTGTTTTGATGGAGACTGAGTAGGCTCCTTCTTCCCCAATTGTTTCCTACTGCCTAATAAACTTAACCCCCCTTTTTAATTTATACCATCTTATCAATCTCACTTAGGCTTTATCTATACTAGCAACTGAACGACAAAAGTTGTCATTCAGAGGTGTTAAAAAAACAGAAAAAACACCACGAAAGACCAAGTTTATAGACGAAAAGTGCCAGTGTGAACAGCGCTTTATCGGCAAAGCTACTGCCACTCGTTGGGGGTTTAAGGTTTTTGTCGGCAGGAGAGCTGACAAACAGTGGCTACAATGCGCACCTTTTAGCAGCACAGCTGTAACGACACAGTCACGTTGCTAAAAGCTGCAAAGTGTAGGCAAAGCATTAGACTTGAAGTCCTTGTTTTGCTCCTCAAGCCAATTCAATGTCTAAAAAAAACCCAAACAAAAAAGACCCTCCTACGAGATTTTTCTGTATCTACACTTTTGTGAACACTTTCGTTTAACAAAGCAAAAGGAGAGTGTCTGAGAAGGAAACCACTTGTCTAGCACAGTGCTCAGAAGTCCAATCAGCCACAATCTTCTCCTAAATGAGTATTTCTTTCTAGATCACTGATATAGGAACTTCAACAGCAATGCAACATAACAGCTTACTATGAACTGAAACTCTATTTAAATCTTATTACAAGAAAAAAATGTTAGTCACCTGCAAAACAGACATCCAGTCATTCCTGAATGAAAGAGTAAGTTAAAGGCACTTCAAAAGTTTTGCTTTTAGTTAAACCACAAAAAAAATACACAAATCAGATTGAATATACTTGTAAGATATTGTTCAGTAAAAAGCTGTATACTTGTTTTTGTGCAACTACCTGCAACAGAGTCAGATTTTTAGCCTAAAAACCAGATATTTAAATCAGGCACTGGATTTCTTGCGAGTTTGATGGAAGTTTCCAAGACTGTCTGGATCTGCTAAGATGGAGAAGAATGGCCAAGAATACAAGACTTGGGTTTCCACATGGTTACAAACCTGAGAATCTTTCTGCCACCAGAACTGAAAAGAATTGTTATGACCATATCCCCAGTGCTGAGATTATTTGAGTCATGCCACACTTGTAATTGAATTTGGCACCACCAGGTTGTAGACGAGTATTCTAACTAGTTTGCAAAAAGAAAAGGAACACTTGTGGCACCTTGGAGACTACCCAATCTAAGGTGCCACAAGTACTCCTTTTCATTTTGAGAATACAGACTAACACGGCTGCTACTCTGAAACCTGTCAACTAGTTTGGCATTTTGTGCCAGTTTCACCCTCAGTAGGGAATGCTTCCTACTATGTATGTATAATACAAATTTTTGGTGATAAGTGATTTTGAATAATCATATTTATAGTGCATTTCTCATACTATATCTTTTCCTCTATTCTAAATATCACTGAGTCAGGTCTGTAAGGCAAAGGGCAGTTCTATCCAACTAAAATCTCATAGTTCCCCGCCCCCCCCGATTTATAATTTATACCACAAATAACTGCAACCATCATTGATGGTTTACAGAGTAATGCATACTGAAGTTTTAATAACATGCTGCACTAATATTATAATAAATGGTAGGGGAAGTGAATCACTTTCTTTATATCACCACCAGTAACTAGAACCTTATTTTTACAGAGAGAGAAAAAAAAATGTAGCAGCTATGAAATTCCTCTGTCATGTAAACCCACTGACAAGACATGACTGAAGAATTAACTTTTGACTTTTTTTTTCCCCCATGGAGTGTATTTTGGGATTTTGCAAGCTTTACTAATGCAAATATTCTGAAAATTCCAAGGGCTTTATAAAAACCTGAAGCTACAGCAGGTGTTGTAAATATGTTCGTCTGCAGAATACTCTTTCCTTTGACTCACTCCTAGAAGGACACAAATCTTGAGTCAAAAACTGTCAAAGCAGGTAAGTATTTTAAATATATTTATTTTTTTTAAATGTAAAACAGGTGAAATTCACCTATGTGCTGAGGACCACACAAGGCTCATATACAACTGAAGCCCTTGCAATATGGCTTACATTGAACTTCACTGGTGCATAACTCTTGCACACAGAGGAGACTTTCATTTAAAATGAACATTATGGACACTGGTTTATGTGTGGGGGGTTTTATGTAACTAGTATTAATAACTATCGAACTCTACAATTAATGCTTATTTAAGGAACAGTCTCCATTAAAAGGAGAACATTTATCACAATATGGTAATTAAAATAGGAAACTAATATTTTGGATACCATTTGGTAAGAGTAGTGTTCATTTTTTAATCATTGAGAGTGTGTAGTACTGCTAAATGTAGTATTAGTTTAGATCTGGTATCTGATCAAGTTTGCAGTCACTAGATTTTTTTCAGATCTATTACAAAACTTCAATAAAATGTACAAACAAGAATAGACATTAGGGCAGGCAGAACTACTCAATTCCTTTGAGGGTTTTTTTTTTTTTTTAAAAGCTTTCCATGAAGAGAAAGAAATTAGGATTTCTATATGCTGCTGCAATATAAATTCATTACTGAATGAGGATGTGTATTACAATATACCATGTATTACCTTGAACAAATAAATCATTTTACCTTTCTGTAACTCAGTTTCTTTGTTAATAAAATAAAGATATTTACTGTACCATACAAAGGTTTTGTGAGACATAAGCCATTTGCTGTTGTAAAGCTTGTTGAAATCCTTGAACTGAAGGTGCTACAGAAACTCAACATGTAATTTTTACTGGTCTGATTTTTCAGATGTGCTGAACACCTATACAGTCACCACAGCCTACAAATACTCACCTTTGAAAGGAAGGTCATTTATGGTATCTGAGTTTTAGAAACACGTACTATACCTCTTAGCCCAATCAGAGGTGGCATCCAGCAAATACGACTAAAAATGATTAAATTGTTATTTACAAAGTAAGCTAGCTGTAATTTCCTAGAGCAGTTTCAGATAACCCTTTTTGTCCAAATTTAAAAAGATTACTTCATCTCATTTTAGTCTTAATGGTAAATTTTTGTTTTGAACAGAATGCCTTGTGGAAAAAGTTGCAGCTATTCTTGGATGGCTGAAATCTTTTACCTTGGGGTTTGCTGATAAGATATGTGTTATGAACTAACCCATAACTATTTACTACTTAGCTAAACTAATACTTCTAAAATCTATACATATAAATTGATCTAAAAGTGTTTATTAATGTTTTTGATCATCTTAATTAATGAAGTACTTGTCTGGGATTGTTCTAAACTTTTAAAATTTTTCACAAAGCAACCACTTTTTAACCAGTAACAGCTTCATTAAAACATTTACTGAGTAGCAACTGTTTTAAGGGTTGAAGTTTTTGTTTCATAGGGAAATAGATTGTGTTATAAATGGCCAGAGTTATAAACTACAGAGCTCAACCATACAAGCAAATGTCTTATTTCCTTATCAGAGTATAGATAAAAATCAAAACAGGAAAACTCAGACATTTCGGTTAACAAGTACGTGTGACAGGAAAATGCTGAATCATAACAGAAACGCAAAGCATGAAAAGGTGTTTCAGCCTTAACTGCTTATTATATCTTTAAAATTACATAAGATACTAGCATTTTTAACACTATTAAGTGTTTTTCCTGCCTTCTCTTCCTCCCCGCAAAGAGTGATCTTTAGAATTACAAGGAATTCTTTTTAAAACAGTATTCAACGAAAAGTTCAAGGTGTGATATCCTGGCACAAAGTCAATGCGGAGTTTTGACATGGAATTCAATAGGACCAGGATTTCAACAAGGATCTTTATGTACCATGACATTTTAGATTTTAGACACCTCTTTGGAGTAGGGGCTGTCAATTATGATTTGACCAAAAAGCACAAGGAGAGCTAACCTGGTTGTGTTTTTTAGGTGCTACTATAATCATCAATGCCATGGAAGTAGAAGATTTTCGTAGCAGCATTTTGGTAATATTGGACTGAGGCAAGATGAGAAATGAGGTGCAAGAAAGGGGACTACAGTAATTGACACAGAAGATGACTTAGAAATAGACAAGGCTGTTTGTGCCTGACGAGGAGATACTTTGGAAGAAGCAACAGAGCTGGAGAGAGGCTGGATGTTTGAGGGAGGAAAGAGTATGAAAGAAAACAGGTTGTAAGCTTGGGTGAAAGGGAGAATACTTAATTTGTCACCAGTGAGGAAAGGAGAGCATAAGGAGTGTTGTGGAACAAATTGAAAGGTCTAGTTTTTACAGCATTGGATTTAAGAGGGCATCAGCATATGCTAGTGCTGATGTCAGAGGCAGTAAAGTGTCAAACTCAAATAAGAAGAAACAAATCAACTTGAATTTAGGATGTAACTTTAAATTTAATCAATGAACCCAGGAAATTAACTTTCAAAAAGGGGAACACAGTCATGGGACTTTAGGCCTAACAACCTGAACAGTGCCTGTAAACAAAGTGTTTATTTTTAAAACATTTCCAGAATTACAAATAAAATCCAAAGCTGTAACTAAGAAAGGAAGATGAACAGATGCTAATATAAGTCAAGGACTGCTTGCTAGGAACAGCTCTTTGGGCTTCCTCTACAATGAGGAAGGAAAAAATAGAGTGTGAACCTCCTACCCGCTTAGTTTGCTCATTAGGCTCTCTGGCTCCCGCCTAGGTAAAAAAGAGGAAATCGAGGGGCTACTTACCTAAGGAGTTTATGAAGTGCTTACAGTTCTTTTATTTGGAATTTATGTTTCATTCTTAGAAATAGTATTAAAAGTGTTATGTAACCCTGATCTGGAAGTCAGGCACAATACGAATAGAGGAGACACTTCTTCTGGAGGCTTTTGTTCTGGTGAGAGAGGCTCTATTCCACTCCAGCATCATATTAAAGCTATCCGGATTGGAGCCAACTTGGTGAAATGGCAGCTGCAGACTGGACAAGAGCTGGCAGTAGAGGACGGTGGCTGATTGCTGTAGGCTAGAGAAAGTCTAGGCTGTACTTGGTAGAGGTGGACCAGAGGGGAGACTGTCCATATTGCACCCCTTTGACTACTATCAAGTTAAACTATATTTGAGAATGTGGTTTAGATTTGTGATGGGTGTGCTTTGAGTAAGTGCCTTAACAAATAGCTAATACATAAGGCTAAGAGTCTGTCACATATTTTTAGTAAAAGTCAAGACAGGTCATGAGCAATAAAGAAAAATTCATGGACGTCCATGACCTGTCCGTAATTTTTACTAAAAATATCCCTGACAAAATGGGGAGGGAGAAGGCTCCAGCACCCATGGCTGCTGCTGGGGCTCTGGGGTCACCCCATAGCTCCAGAGGCTGGGCAGCTGCAGGTCCCAGTTGGAAGCTTCATGGCACTTCGCAGCTCCGCACCGCTACAGGCTGAAGTCATGGAGGTCTCTGGAAGGCATGGATTCCGTGATTTCCACAACCTCAGTGATAAAATCGTAGCCTTACTAATAAATAACAAATGGAACTGGAGAAGCTCCTCGCTCTCAGAAGTGTTTGGTGTTGCTGAATTTCATTTTAAAATTCATTTTTTTTTAGCCCAATATAAGTAGTTGTGTTTCAGGTTCCCACAAGACTTGTGTGCACTTGTAAGAGCAAAAATGATACACTGTTAAAGGTGGCCAAAGTTTTAGCTTTTGATTTCCTGAATCTGAAGTGCAGAAGTGTGGGAAATCATCAAATCGGGGCATATCTAGTGGGGTTCTGCAGAGATTGGTACAAAGCCTGATACTATTCAACATTTTCATCAATGATCTGGAAGTAAATGTAAAAACATTGTTGATAAAATCTGCCGATGACACACAGATTGGTGGAGAGGCAAATAATGAGGAGGGCAGGGCAGTCATACTGAGCAATATGATCATTTCATAACCTGGGCCCATTCATACAAAATGTGTTTTAGTACAGACAAATGCCAAGTTATCCATCTAGGAACAATGAATGCAAACCAAGCCTACAGAGTTCAGGGCTGCATCCTGGAATGCAGCGACTCTGAAGAGGACTTAGAGGTTATAGTAAACAAGCAACTTAACATGAGCTCCTAATGCCATGCTATATCAAAAAGGACAAGGCAATCCTTGATGTATAAACACGCTTAGTCAGCAAGATGACTTTACCTCTGTATATGGCATTGGTGAAACCAATACTGGAATACTGCACCAAGTTCTAGTGTCCACATTGTAAAAAGGATTTTGAAAAACTGGGTACAGAAAAGATCCACGAAAAATATTTGAGGGCTAGAGAAAATGATTTAGTGACAGATTTAACCAGCTCAGTCTGTTTATCAAAGACGATTTGAGTGGTGGCTTGATTACAGTGTGCAAGTACCTTCACATGAGATAATCCTGGGTACTAAAGGGCTCTTTAATTGAGGATAGAACGGCATAACAAGAACCAATGGCTAGAAGCTGAAACCAAATACATTCAAATTAGAAATAAGGCACACATTTTTAAAACAGTTAAAGCGATCAGCCACTAGAACAAGCTACCAAGGGAAGTGGTGGATTCTCTACCTCTTTGTCTCGAAATCAAGGCTGGATGTCTTTCTGGAAGATATGCTTTAGTCAAGTACAAGTTATGCTTTAATCAAGCACAAGTTATTAAGCTCAATACAGGGATAACTGTAAAATTTAATGGCCTGTGATATACGTAAGGTCAGACAAGTTCTAATGTACCTTTTTGGCCTTAAACCCTATGAATGTGGGGGAAAGGTGGAGACCTGAACCAATTGTTTTATATATTTTCAAAAGGACCCCAGCAGTAATCCTAGACATCATATTGAAATCAGCCCTTTATACAGTCTAACACCTGACAAAAGTGTTATATCTACCAGTTAAGCAGCTAAAGTGGTGAGATCGCTCATGATGCTCTTAATAGTTTCATTGTTACCTTGTGCCCATATCTGTTGTACACATCTATTGTCTCTTATCTTAGATTGAAAGCCCTCTTGCTGATGAGGAACGATGAAGTCATCCTACACTAAAGAATGTGTGTGTTAATTATTACATTTCAGAGTAAAATTAGGAAGTGCAACTTTAATGAAAAAACACCTTGAAGTAATTACTTTATGTTGTGCTGGGCTTGCCAAAATCACTTGCATAAGAAACTAATTCTTATACATATGACTTGCATAAGAAACTAATTTTCAACAGAAACTTTCTTCAGTGACAGCAGAATACTGTCCAATGAGCAACAAAAAAAAAAGAGTGCCTATTAAAAACCACAGGAATTTATAGGAAAATGAAATAGACACCAGTCATATAAGCAACATGCTAATGTTTCTAAGATATTTTGATATACATATCTAAAATTACAATTCAACTAACAGCACAGTGCTTTTGTATTATGCTGGCAACATAGGCAGCTTGTTCCAAGTTATGCAACTGTCTCACCCTTATAATGAATTTAATTATAGATAATGCAGTCAACAACTGCCTTTGGATATTTTTGGTTATGACTAGTGGGTTACTTGTTCTCCATTCAGATTGCTGGCAGCTCATTACGTGAATGTGACCAACTGCTGAATATCATCAGACTTAATTATATCATCACTTACAAAGCTGCAGTGCCACTTGTTTAGATGAAATAAAATCATCATCACTGAGGCAGGCACGGGAGACTACCCTCTAATTATAATACTGTAGAAATTAAGTGCATCTTCTCAATTAGTTCTGCAATAGAGTACCTTTTTACGTAAATCTGCTGAGTTCAATGGTTTCTTAATTTCAGGACTATTGGAATGACTCCCACAACTTTAATTATGGAAGCACTACTGCATCTCCTTAATATCTGAGAAGCAAACAAGTATATTAAAAGCTTCTTGCCCTCAATCTTTCTCAAAGCCATGGCTGAACAGTCTAAAAGTTAAATAAGATGATCTTTTATACTTTATTTCTACTTAAGATGACTTTTTTAAAAAGTATAAAAATAGTTCCGTCTTTCACAGATTTCCGTCTTCAGAAAACAGACATCCACTCTGGATTATTTAAACTTGGAAAAATGCAAGTGTTTTCTTTGAAAAAATATCTATTGTTACAGCAAAAAACTTGGGTTTCCTTTCAAGCAAGATCATATGATTACACGTTTATATTTTACTTTCCGCAGGAATTCACATACACCCCCATTTGCATCCTGTTATTCATTTAACGTTTCCCTTCACTTCAGCATGCTGTGTTAATAACATGACAATCACAATGCTAACTTTTGCATTTAACAGGTTTGTTTTATACACAGAGTATTTCAGCTCACTGCACAAAGATTGGTTCTTCTTCATATTCTATGAGACACTATAAAGGGCACCATTGTTTTAAACTGCACTTTACATCAGAAAAAACTCATGTGGTACAGAAATCCTGACCTTTTCCTTTGGTGGATCAATCTTTGTTGCAACTAGGGTGACCAGATAACAAGTGTAAAAAAATCGGGATGAGGTGGGGGGTAATAGGTGCCTATATAAGAAAAAGTCCCCAAAATCGGTACTGTCCCTATAAAATCAGGACATCTGGTCACCCTAGTTGCAACTTCTATAATAATACACACAAAGTCTTTTAAACAGTGAAAAGATTAGGGTTGTTCCCTACTCCTAATATTGCATCTGTCTGAATCTTAGACAGTTAGATTTATTTGTACTCTTCACTTTTATTAGTAACTATAGGTGTAAACCTTTAAATACTTTGAGACAGATTCTGAGTTACCAACCACACAATGCTCTTAGAATGTCTTAAAGACATATTCAGTCAGTCGGTATGTGAGTCTTAACAAAAATGGTACAAAAAGCCCTATGCTCACAATTCCATCCGGAGCGATAAATGAAGACACCTGTCACAATTTAAGATGAACCACCACAAAAGATGAGCAATATTCTTAACACAGGTCTTGCTTCTCTTTTCACATCTAACAGAGTTTAAACTATAGAATAAATGGGTGCTATTTACAAAGACTGTGTTGAAGACTAGAAGGTCAGAATTTCTTTGTTGTTCACTTAGTTGCTGGAATTACAGACTGCCAAGCACAACAGGATAAAAATTTAAATGTTTTTTTTTTTAAATCCTGTAATGTAAAGAACTGTTTTTTTTATACACACACACACACACAGATGCAAATCTGTACAAAAGAGCCTACACTCCATTTCACATATCACAAAGCCCTTCATTTATAAAAGTAACACTAATTGCCCTGTTGTAGGACTCTACAAAAAAAAAATAAGTGTTTATTATTCAGATTGGTTAAAGACAATGTTTTATTAGCCATGTACATATCTCTATAGTCTTCTCTAACAAAGAGAAATGTAAGTAAAACTACAATTTATTTTCGTCACCAGAGATAGTCATGAACATTCCAAATGTGCAGAGATTTACACACTTCAGTAGAAATTAGATCAGACACTGTTCAGATGACACTTCCTCCTCCCCTCTATTCTCCTCAATTAGGACAAGGAGTTAAATACCCAACTAGTTGAGCCAGAGGAGTTTACCTAAAGTCTGTCTAACAATACATGAAAGGAGTTTGAAAACTTTTTAAAAAACATATCAAATGCAACAAATAGCAGCCACACTAGCCTTTTCAAGCTTTAAAATCCAAATAGTGTGAACTCTACTCCTTTATTGGGAAGCCGCAAGATATTCAGTGATAAAACACACGTTAAGCTAAGGTGAGCAGAAAGAGGGGTAACATTGCATAAAAATAAATGTTTGCAACAGTAAATCACCAGCATAAGAATAATAGGAGTTACCTGGATTTCATGAAAAATACCATTTTTCAGTGTTACCATCCTTATAGTATAGTCAGATATCCTTAAATTTGTTCTTAATGAAGATAATCTATATCCAAAAATGATTCCTCTCTTTTCAAATTTATCTCCCATTATCAATTTTTTCAAGACTTCTTTCAGGACACCTTAATGTTGTACAACGTGCACAAATTTTTCAAGTCTCAGATAATTCTAGTTCCGAATATGAAAAAACTAATTCAAAGTTACTGCTGTAACTTGCAGTACATGCACATATTTCTTGTAGCTTGAAAACAAACAATTCATATTCACCACAGACAGGCAAATTAATCAAAGCTCTGCTAAAGAACCCACTACTATTCAACAAGATTAAATACAAAGCATATACCTGCAACTGTTCATCTCTAAATATAGTACAATGTGCTGAATATATATTGTTGTGTGAAATGACTTTCATCCCAAAAGATGGGATTTTCTGTTCAGTGATATACAACCCTGCTACAAATCTGGATCTATTTATAGACATGTTACATCCAAAAGTGCATGCAGGCTTTTTTTGGTGCCAAGAAAACTATTTCCAATTAATCACTTGAATGGATGGAAACTACCTCTATATCCAAGCTAGTCAGACACAACCAACATATATGAGACAAAAGTAGGGGGCTGAATATGAGGCTTTTGGCATACTACTATACTGTGTGAACTTGGATTAAGACCCTGAAGTCTGTGCAGGATTCACAAAAATCCTGGGCAATAACAACAGCAACCTCAGCACTCATCTCTGGACCTCGAAAGACCACATAATGTTCTTGAACAGGCAGAAAACTGCAAAAACTGCAATGGGAAATTCTGAAATCTGGTTTTGCCCTAAATCAGGACAAAGCCAAAATCCTGGAATTTTGGGTGAAACAAAATATTCAGAAACATTTTGTTTTGATGAGGCTGAAGTGTTCTGTTTCAACTTCTATATTATAAATAATAACAAAAGTCAAAACAAAGCATTTCTACCTTATCAAAACGAAGCATTTCAAAAAAACTGCTGTGAAAGTTTCAATGAAAATTGGTATGTCCTATGAGATCTTTATTTAACCTAAACAGCATTTTCTAATATGTCATAGACCGGCTGCCCCCCAAGCACTCTCTCATGGCCAAGGATGGCATAATGCCTCAAGTATCCGAGGGGTGGCCATGTTAGTCTGTAGCCACAAAAACAACAAGGAGTCTGGTGGCACCTTAAAGGCTAACAGATTTATTTGGGCATAAGCTTTCGTGGGTAAAAAATCCACTTCTTCAGACACATGGTGCCTCAGTTTCCCTTCTCTCACAGGGCTCCTCAATAGCTCACCACCATAGTCCAAAGGTAATATACACACTCCACTTCTGGTTTCCAATTTATTTAGTCCTAAGGCACTGGCCGTCTAGGCCCCCACCCCAGTTCAGGGTCTCTCTCCTTGAATCAAAAGTCCCCAGCTCTCCTTCACAGAGCTGGGTTCAATTCAGTTCTGTCTCTCAGTTCAGTGTGTCTCCTTCCGAGTCAGGAGTTTGGTCTTCCAGGACCCAATCCAACTTCCTTTACTCTCCGCTAGAGTCCGTCTCATTCCCTGAAGCACGCACTTGCTTCCTCAAGCCAGCTACAGCTTTCCAAACTTCTGTTGCACTTGGGCCTCCTAGCTGGAGTGCTACCAGCTTCCACTTGAGCTCCCTTCCACAAAGACAGACTCCAGGAGGAGTCTGTTCCTCCTTTATCTCCCCAGCCCTCACCTGAGTTAACCACATGACCTCATTCATGCCTACCTGGAAAGTTGAACTGATCTTAACACAGGTGGGTTGAGGCACCATTTCCCCTTAAAGGGGCCAGCCCCCCCCGTGATAGGATGAGAAATTGTTCCACCAAACTTTTCGACAACCTGTAGTGCTGAACAAATGTCATATGCTGTACTATCCTGATTTACCACAAAAAGCACTGCATTGACTGTTTACTCAGAAAAAGAAAAACAACACCTCAACTTTTTTTAAAAGGACACTTTGCAAAATTTACCAGGATTAGTTACCAATAATAATATACACACACACTATATGTGGGACTGCTAACAATCAGTCAAGACAACCTAGAGCAGTGGTTCCCAAACTGTGGGTCACGACCCCGGCTCCATTAGCAGATAGGGTGGCAGCAATCCCGAGTGGGTGGAGAACAGCATTTTACAAAATACGTGCAAGGTCATGCCTCATGGAGGATGCGGTTTTGCTCAACAAAATGGAACCCTCCATACAGTGTGATCTCGCACACAGTGTGTGCGTGCAAGGCCATGCTGTGAGGAGGACACCATTTTGTAAAGGAAAATGGCACCCTTTATGCAGTCTGATCTTAGGTGTACAGTGTGTGCAAGGTCTTGCTGCATGGAGGATGCCATTTGAAAATGGTGTCCTCAGTGCTGTCTGGTGTCACAGAAAATAATACATCTGAAAATGAGGTTATACAGAGAAAGTGTTTGGGATCCACTGACCTAGAGGAAGTACTTTGATGAAAAGAAAAAGGCAAAACTATTTGGAAGATAGACTTCAGTAGCATGATTATCAATGGTAGTGAGCAATCATATCTGACCACATTACACTTGTAGTGTGGTGTTAAAGACAGAGGTTAAAATGTCACACAATTTTGCTGAAAAGGCTTTCAACTAAAAGATTAGCGCCATTTTAAGCTCAATTCCTATATTAATATGGATGATAAACTTTAATTTTACATGTAATCAGAACTTCAATACTATCACAGCAAGTGATATAACAATCAACCATTTTTTTTGTGGGCATGGTTCTTTTGCACTGCCGCAAGAGAGCCAGATTCTGGCCACAACTGGACAGATAAGAATTTCTACAGTACGGGAAGCTCTCAGCTGGCATTAAGCCAACCACCCCACTTCAGCCAAGGGGGCAGGCCAGGGAATGAAGGAGCAGCACAGAGCTTTGTTCCACCAATTCTCAGCTGGTGTGGGGAATCGTATGTTGTTGGCCCAACACAGAATAGCTCCAAGAATGCTATAACTCAAACCAGAGCCAGGGTCAATGCAGACCGGCCCACAGAACTAGGGAATCTTAACTAATTCCTTATGTTTCCCTCTCCCCTCCATTTTCCTTTGCCAAGCACAGCTTGAGCACAGGAGAGAATATGCCTCCATCAGTTTCAGTAATTAGCTTCCTCAAGCATGTTAGATGATAAAACAAATTATGTGATGGGGTTGCAGGTGTTCAATCATTTTATTCATAACAAAATTATCTTTGCAGCATCAAGGAAAACATTCAACTGATGGGAAATCCGTCTGAAAAAGTGTTAAGTGAGGAAAAGGTCTGGAAGACTCATTAAAGGTAATATTGCTTCGAAACGCAAGCTGATGAGTTAAGTGAAATGTAAATAGATACATTTGGTTCTCAAGAAACTGGACAACTGATTTTGTACAGTTACACTGTACCTCGCTGCACAACTTGACATGTCACTGAAGTATAGATACATTCAACAATTTTAAATATGAGAACAGGTGAAAGTAATATACAGCACCAAACAGTATTTTAAAAGCACTCCAAGAGAAATTAAATCTTAATCTCTTACCATCAAAGAAACTTTTGGCTCTCAGGTAACTCACACTAAGCCTAAGCACAGACAGTTTATCCAGTTTGGCGATAACATCTTGTGGGAAAGGCAAGAGGCTAGCCAAGCGATCTAACTCTGCATTCAATCTGTCTCTGTGTCTCTTGGATGGATTGGACTTGACTCCTTCAGATGGGGACGGCTTTACCCTGTGGCAAAGACAAAACACAGCATAAACGCACATTTTTTTCTCAAAATGATCATATTGTCTTAGTAATTATATATATATATTTTTTAAAAAACAGAAAGGTAGTAAAGCTTTGCCATTAAACTGATGCCCACCAGCACAAATCTTTTACATTTTAACATGTAATATACTTCCCCAAAAGGACTTGCACATTCCTCAGCAAAAATTAGCTTAGATTGAAGCTAGGAAAAACATACGTCACGTGGGCATCTAAGAGCCCTGTTCGCGCACCAGAGCATTTAGTTAAAAGTGTTTGAAAGTTTAGAGATACTTAATAATAATCTGTTCTATTGTTCAGAAAAAATAATTAAATGTCACTTGGAATGTGCCAAATACTTTATAGTGTACATTAATACTGGTATTTCAGTATGAATATTCTGTGTAAAATTGTACTCTCGCATTTACACTTGTTCACTTTTAGTGCAACATTTCTCAACATATGCTTAATTTTTGTACAGTTTTTTATTTTCTGCTCAACACTGCAAGAGTTCTAACAATTTGCTGGACACCAACAGTAAGATGGCCCCTGCCCCAGATATCTTGCCATCTGGGAGAGAGACAGGTCCAAGATATGTTGGGGAGTTCCTGAGGAAGGTGTCACTATGAATGCTTGTAATGAGATTTTGAGGGTGGGAATACGTAGATCAACTCATTAAATCCACTTACAGTTCACAACATACTGAGCACTAAAATACTCTTCAACTCTTAACTAATCACAACATTTACAGTAAGTATGGCATGACAAATTGGTGAAATATACTATCCAAAACAAAGCAATAGCGTTCTTCTATGAATTATATTACGGTGTTAATGGAAACTAGAAGCAAGATTACATAAACACCCACCATAAATTCCTAGTGCTCACTCCAAAGTTTCCTACATGCAAGGCTGTGAATAGGGAACATTAATCTTACCTGAAATCATACTTGATCATTAGAAACAAATACATTCTGAGTCTTTCAACAGATTAGAAAAGCTTATTTTAAGCATACCTGGCACATGAGCAAAGCTAATTACAAAGGGATCAATCATTGATTCATTTTTGTGTAATAAATTCATAAAGTCAGTTTACTACTACTTAGATTACCTTTACATGAATGTTGGCTGTGTATGATATGCTGTCTGCAAACTCTGTTCATGCCTACGTGCTTCATTTAGTCCAAGTAGTCTTGGCAGTATTTATTTCTAAGTATTGCATTCAATCAAATGCATATTTTTCACTGGCTAGAAATTTAAAAAACCTCCCGTAATGAAATTTAGATACCACTATGTAAAACGATTTCATTACTTCCAGTTAAATGCATGACAGACAGAACTGACATCAAATAGTGAAATACATCATGTGTTTTTAGACTTCTCTTTCTTCCAGTTCCAACTACTAAGTATCTGCTGGAGGGGGGTGTGGGTTTTTTTTTAATAGAGGGGAAAAAAATTGTTAGTATTTATTTAAATCTAAACCTTCCAAATCTACTTTTAAGAATCATGTCTTCTTATACCCGTATCACTTGTCCACTACCTCTTGATTGGGGAAAACTTGAATTTGTCTCCTTAACTGTTCACTCTTACTATGAAAATGATGTTGTGTTGCTGTTATACACTGAAGGGGTGTAAACACTCCCCCCTTTTCTTACTCAGAGTTTGTAATCTGATAGGGGCTACAGTCCAAATGTTGACAACACACACATGAAAGCCCCAGGAATAACAACCATCATCACACTTATAAACTCACTGCCATTAAAGCTAAGTTTGTTGCAGATGTAAAGGGTCAGCTTCCCCACCGCTCTGATGGAGGTTAATGGTACAGAAATGGGCAAAACGGAAGTGATGGACATAATTTTCATAACCGTTTTTATTTTTCCATTAAATAGAGAGTATATCCAAAACAAAAACAGCACACCGTAGATGGGTGTGCCATCAATTACAATATACAGTGAAATAAATCTGGTTAAGGGCAGTATTAGAACTACCTCAATTATGAACCTTGACTTTCTGAGGGCCACTCTGAGCCCGACATCTCTCTAAGGCCATTTGATGTCAAGATACCTGCAGCTCACCACAACCCCAGATATTAGTTTAGAAGTCATTCTGAAAAGCTTTTGTTCAGATAAAAGAAACCAAACAATGTTTACTTATTCTAAGGAAGCATTTGTGTACCCAGACCATGACAACTGGAATAATTCTTTTAAAAAAAAAACAAAAACAAAAACAGCCTACACAACAAAAAGCTTGGATTTCAATACTGGCCAAACAACAAATTATAAGTCACCCAACATTTCCTTAACAATCCCTATTAGTAACACTAAGCCTCACTGAGTGTGAGTTGTTAACGTGCACTACTATCAGTTAATACAGAGCCAGATTAAAACACTTATTTCTTGAAGTACAACCATTGGATTTACAGCAGGACTGAACTATCCCACTCATACACTTGTACACTTTTAAGTCAATCAACCAGGTCTACTATTCCTGCATAATAGTTTGTAGCCTCCGATTCCTGGTAGTCAGGCTTTGTCTACATTGGACTTTTGTCGGTAAAACTTCTGTCATTCAGGGGGGTGGGGAAAAAAACAAACCTCTGAACAGCACTTTGTCACTTTTGGCCCCCCTGCCTGGGGCAGCACCACAGCATGGCTCAGGTGGGCAGAGGCTTCAGTCCCCACTCCTGAGGTCATTTAGTAATTTTTGTTGTCAGAAGGGGGGTCACAGTGCAATGAAGTTTGCGAACCCCTGGTTTAGATAGAGGGTGCAGCACTCTATGCATTACAGCAAGTTACCTGAGTGAAATTTTTGCGAATACAGACTCACACGGCTGCTACTCTGAAACCTGAGTGAAACTGAATGCTAAGTCAAAATTAATCCTTGTATATGTGCTTTATACAAAAACAGTCCAGAAAGCGGGGGCAGATTTTCAGATTGTTAAAACTACTTTAACAGTAGACTGCCCTTCCAGTCCTGCTACTCTACTCTACAGTTTAGGTACAACTGTAGATCTGAATAAAGCAAATGGCCAGAGGTCCTTGTTTAGTTAATATCTATTACAGCTGAACTAAAACCTTTCAATATTTCAATTCTTGAGAGGCAGACGAAAGTGCGGTCATAGAAAGTCAAAATAAAAACAGAGTTGTCAAAGCATGATTTGAACTGTATTTTCACTGTTCTTCTATGCCGCAGAGTCTTTAATCACATACAGTCTAAACTCACACATAGTAAGGTATTTATTTTTTTAATACACACATATATACACACACACACACATATGTACACAATATATACATACACAATAAAACCAAAGCACTGTAGCCTTAATTTTTACCAGGAGGCCAAAGCAGTTCTGGTATATACTTCCTAATTTAAGAATAAAAGCAAATTAAAATACAATTTTGAATAAAATCAGTTGCTGAGCACCTAAAGATAAGTGAATATTAGCAGGGATCCTAAAAATCTGTTTTACACAGAAAAACGCAGAAATTGCGTTTTTACAGAGAATCTTATTTTTTCACAAAATGAAAAAGTAAACACATAACTATTAATTATTTTACACTTATTCAATGCGCACAACCTCCCCCTCGTGATCTATTTTTGAGTACATTTTAAATTTACAGTGGAACCCAGTTTATTCGTTCTAATTGGGACCAATGCCAGATCGAATAATGAGAAATTGGGATAATCAGGAGAATTGGCAAAGAGCTTTCTATCCCTTATTTTATATGGGGTGGGAGGGACTCGGAGCTGCAGCTGCCCACAGCTCACCACCGGATCCCCCAGCTACTGTTAGCCCGAGGCTGGAGAGCTGGATAATGGAGGCTCGAATAAATGGGGTTCTACTGTATATCAATAAAACATTGTGTTCAAAGGATACTTATGTATATTGTGGCTAGGGAACTTGAAATTCAGTGTTTCATTTTAAATAGCAAAAAACCCATGGATTTTTATTGTAGAATTTTGTTCATTTGGTTTTTTTGGTCATGAAAAAAGGGATCCCTGAATATAATGCACAACTGTTTTACCCCTCAAAAAAAAAAAAAAAGAGAGAGGGCCTTGAAGGAGATTGATAGCACAGGCATCTGTCATATAACTGACAAACTTAATCCTTGGGGTAGTATGTGCTGCAGATGTTTTTCAACCCATCCTTAACGTTACAAAAATGGGGGTGTTATTTCTGTGCATTATTATTTAGGGCAGACAATTCAGGACGTGAGAGAAATGTGTCAGGTACATACATCATTATTTTATTTTAGAAATGAAACCAAGCAAGACATTTTGAGGACCCTGAATAAACAGCATTGAAATGGACATAAAATGCATGGCCATCGAAAAAACTCTATATTTAAAACAAAAAAGCCCTTCTAAATTAAAATAGGATGTCGTCTCCCTATAGTCTCAACCACATATGCAAAGACATGTTTTTTTCCCCAAAAATTGTTATTCACACCACATCTGTCTATTACCAAAAGTGAGGCATGTTCACCATTCTCAGACAATACCACTTCACTCAGAGGAACTGAAAACTAAGCATGATTTACTTCTTTTATTCTCCCTACCACCATATTCAACATTAATAATACACTGGTTCTGATGTGTGGGGTTGGAGTAAAGAATGATAGGATGGATGTTATCTCATCTCTGTAGACTGCTGACCCCTTTATTTGAAGTTGGGGCACACCTGTCTCAATGGTGCAACAAACCTGTTTTGTGGTTTGCCCTCAGGGGGGTGACAGAACCAATGAGCTTCCAAGTAGCTTTAAAGGATCAGGAAGAGAGTTCCAACTCTTCTGTCAATGGTGTGGTAGGACCCTCAGTGCATCAAGAGGTTATTATGTGTGGGGTTGTGAGCTGTCAGCCTCCACCAAAAGCCCCACTTCAACTCCAGCATTTATAATAGTGTTAAATATATATATTTTAAAGTGTTTTTAATGTATAAGCTAGAAGGGTTGCACTCAGAGGCTTGCTCTGTGAAAGGGGTTATGAATACAAAAGTTTGAGAACCAAGGCTGTAACCTTTTGTCCTCCGCTAGGGGCTATGTCTCAACACCAGCCCACTCTGTTGGCTTCATCTTAACAGATTATTTTGATTTAAAGACTGCCTGCAACAGACAGAGCAAGAGGAGAGACTACTAGAGTACTGACAATGGAAGTTTTGTGCCAAGTTCAACAGATTGCAATATATAGCTTTTAAAATCATATACCGTGGTTGCGCATGAAGGAAAGAATTTTCTTTGCTTCCCAACATAGTGTCTTTCGCTATATTTAGAAATATATATTTAATATGCTATGTACATTTTCTTTTTAATGTCTCTCTGAAAGAAGCAGAGTACATAATAAATCTGAAATTAAAAATATGAAGTATCTTAAAATGCTATCTGCTACAAACCATCCATCTAAAGTACTGAAACCGTAAATGAATGTACATTGTTTCTAAATAGAAAGACTGTATCCCCAGGGTGGCCAAACTGTGGTTCGCGATCCACATGCCACTCTTATCATTGAAGTGCTGCTCGCAAGCCCCCTCTGCACCCCTCCCCACATTCTCCACCTACCAGTCTGGGGGAAGAGCTTGGGACCTCTGCCTTGCAGTGGGGTGGTGGGGTAGGAGCTTCTGTCCACTGGGGAGGAGGGTTTCGGAGCTTCAGCCCTGCGGGAGGGCACCTGCTGGGGCTCAGGGCTTCAGGAGGAGTGGGGCTGAAACTGGGCTACCAGCAGGCATGCTCTGGCTCTCAAACTTCTGAAGATTGTCATATGTGGAGGGCCAGTAAGTTTGGCCACACCTGCTGTATACTAACTCTTTATATTAAGTGCAATGAGAGAGAAAGAAAGGTACCAGAATAAGCCTGGAAAGTGAACACCTATCTACACATGAAGAAAAAGCAATGACAGGGAAATGATCTCTATGCTGCCTCTTGAACCACTGTACATTAATCCTAGCCTGAAGGGTCACCCAGACAACCAAATAAAGCAAACATTTTTCAAGTACATTGTATATGGAGAATCCATGTAAGTAAGCATTGGACAAAGCCAATCACTTATATTTCTTGTTCATTTTTCATTATCTAACATGCAATTAGCTTTAACTGGCATTCTAGTTTGTGTATATATGGCAATTAAACTTCTTAAAGCGCCCCCACACCAACATACCATTTTCCCACTTGTTGAAATAAAATACACAATAAGCACTAAAAAAAATGTTAAAGTATATTAAATACAAAATATTTTGAGCTAAAACATTATAAGGATTAAATATATATAAATTCATAACATCAGGGGAAGGGCATTAAATGTACATAATGATCTATTTACAATGATCTATTTAAAATCTAACTTCTGTGGATCTTGCATTCCATCCTGTTTGGCATTAAATGAACTCTATGGCTTGTTATGTATAAATGAGATTCCAGTGATTAATAAAAACCCAGGAAAATTGATAATTTGAATTCAATGTATATGAAAAATAAAAAAGATACAAGCCTTGGTAAATCTTTGTTAACACCCATAGGAAAATGACCACAGGGGGGTGTCCACATCATTCAATCAATAAAAGAGAAAGAATTACATGGAGGAAAATAAACATAGAAGTAGAAAAGGTTCTAAGAAACTGCGTGTGCCCTAATGCATAGCAAGATTTAGTTGGGTGTAGGTGGTGAAATCACACTTTGTTTACCATGCATTTTTCTTCTTTAACAAAAGACGTGGATATTCCTACATTTAAACTATCTATTGTATTTCTCCAAAAATGCAGTCAGTATCTTTTCCTTTGATACACATTAAAGTGATAGGATAGCTCTCTACAGAAAGGATTATATTTTATACTTTATAATGTCAGGGTAATAGCCCAAGATTTCCTGTGGGCTTCTGTCCTGTACACTGCAGATAATAGGAGTGTTTTTTTCTGAACTGGCTTCAAATTATTACCATGATTTTCAATTAGTTATTTTCCAGATAAAAATCAGAGTTTTTCCCATTTAGATTTTCTTGTGAACATTACATCATTATATAGATGACAAAAAAAGTTGTTCACACAAATGGGTTGTCTGTATTACAGACAATATATCACTCATGCTCCACTCAGAATTGTGGATACAGCAAGTGAAGCACAAATACACAATTCAACACAAATTTACTCTCTTCCTTATATGAAAAAAAAGTAAAAAAGCTACATTACCTCACTAAACATAACAGTATGTCAGCTCTTCTATTTTAAACTATTTTTTCAAGAGGTTTGAAATTTGCTTGGAAAAAAGCTAACTTCAAGGCAGTTATCCCAAAAGTGTCCTATATATTAATTTGAGGAGAATCAGAGGCAAACTAGATCTTTTTACAATAATTAACAAGCTTCATAACCGCTTTAAAAGTCAGATCTGATAATCTGCTGTTACTATAGCATTTTCTCTCTTTTTGGCCAAGAGTATGAACTATGATCAGTTTTTAACTGGGCAAATCAGAACCCTCAGGCCTGCGGATAATGCGTCTCCCAGGACTGCTATCATAGTATAAATGCAAAATCAATGTAAAACTAAGCATAAAGAGAGGGAAATAAGTATGGTACACTGAACAAATAGAAATTAAGCCTGCACAAATTATTGGTCAATCCAGCTGGGTAGCAAATAATATGATTAAAAGGAGGGTTTTGTTTTTTTTTTAAATCTGTTATAGGTGAAGCCAAAATTACAGCCAGATTAAAAACAAAAATATTTACCTTAAATTAAGAAAGGTTTATTTTTCCCTTTCAGTCCTAAAGAGAGAAGTTATTTTATGACAAGGACACCTCAAGACCAATATTAAACTTTTAAATTTAGTTTCCACCCATATGTTGATAGACATAAAAAAGAAAATATTCAGATTCAAATAAGGTAAGTGTGGCAAATTAAAAATAAAGAATATTAAAGACTAAGCAGCTTGAAAGTCAGACATTTTTATATAAAGGTACAAAAACAGAAACAGTTTTCAGATCTGACCAGAATTTATTAGGAAACAAAGCATTAAGACTACTCTGATCAGAAAGAGTGAATAGCTACACAACAGTTCCTTAAATGAAGATTTCTGTGTACTTTAAAAAGGATTAGTCTAAGAAAGTATGTAAACAGAGCGGGGAAGCTATCTGTGCTTGCACATAGCTGTAGAAAAAATAAGCATTTCCTATATACTTGTATATCTTGAAATAGGGCAAATATGTTCTTTCTAAAACATAGATTTATATTGTTGAACTGTTTTAACACTTCTATACGTTAGCATGGAAGAGGCTAGCCACAAGTTATATTCACATTTACTGCAGCTTCTGCAGAGCATTGGTAGAAACCATCATTTATATATATTGCTTTTACTGATTTATTCACTTCACAAACATAGTAAAATTTCATTTAAAGCAAAATACCCATTTGTACAAATACTTTAATAGCAACAGCTGTGATTGAACACACACTCAATTAACTGATCTAAAACAGGGAGCTGAATGATATAAAGGAACTTGCTTACACGCAGTGTCCCAAAATGTTTTTCTCTTTTACTAGTATGTTACAAGGAACAACTCTTTCAAACTTAGTGTATGATTTTACTTTTTAAATACAGTTTTTTTCAGTAATGCTATTTGAAAACAAGTGCAATTAAAAAAAGAATAAAAATGATTTTTGGCCATGAGTCAATAAGAAATAAGCTGTTGGGGGGGAAAAGCAGCTAATTAGACCACTTATAAAAGCAGCTAATGTATGCATCTTTATGTAATAGATAAATGTAAAAGTTAATGATTTCCTCTAGGCTGAAAGTCATTTCAGTTTAAAGTAGTTCTTTTAGTGAAGCAGGTACAGCCTTGGGCCCAATCCTATCTATACTTGGGTAATGTAATTAGCTTTACTCATGCAACTAAGGGTTTTCAAAATTAGGCCCTATTATAAGAGGTAATTTTTTTTCTTTTTAAGATGTGGCAGTAATTTCTGACTTTTGTGTTTGTTTGGAGTTAAATGAATAAGTACCATAAAATATAATCAAACTGTTGACAGAATAAAAATATTAAGAAAAATTGTTTTTTAAATATTCCCAAACAGGATAACACGATTATACATAATCTACTGTCATGCCCTTTGTTGAAATGTCCCAGGCACCTTGTCAGAGACATCCACATTCAGAAACACCACTCCAGGAATGTTACATTTTAGGGGGGTCCAGGATCTGATGTGTAAGACTTCATACAGAGTTGAAGTAATAAAATGTGCTTTATTAGTTAAAAATCACAGTACCAACTGTGAAATACTCTACTGCAGAGAGTGAATATTAACCTACAAGCCCATCCAAATGGGGACAACCAGTCAGGGGCAGTGCACCCAGCACAATGTGCTTTCTGCACAGACTCCCACCACAAGTCCTAAGCAGCACAGCTAAGCACTGCACTATGATCAGTAAGACATTTAAAAACCTGCATTTGTCATTTAACTACTTTTAACAATTATTTTAGCTGGTGGGGGGCTTTGTAGCCATCGCTAGGGAACTGCCACCTTAAATGCCTCCTAGTCTAGATCAGGTAAACCAGCCACAATAAAACCTAGTTATTTCTTCTCTCTCTCTTTCTTTCTTCCTTCCTCCCTCCCGTCCCCAAGCCCTCATTCTGCCTTTTAATTACCATCCTTATACAACTGGGTCATCAGTGCCTGTTAACAACAGGTTTCAGAGTGACAGCCGTGTTACTCTGTATCAGCAAAAAGAATGAGGAGGACTTGTGGCACCTTAGACACCAACAAATTTATTTGGGCAAAAGCTTTCATGGGCTAAAGCCCACTTCATCAGATGCATGCAGTGGAAAATACAGTAGGGAGATCATATATATATATATATATATATATATATATACACACACACACACACATATATATACACACAGAGAACATTTTTTCATGTTCTCTGTATAGATCTTCCTACTGTATTTTCCACTGGATGCATCTGCTTTAGCCCACGAAAATTTATGCCCAAATAAAATTTTAGTCGCTATAGTGCCACAAGTACTCCTCGTTCTTTTTGGTCACAACAGGACTCCGAACATAGCTAACTACAGACTTCCCTGTGGGGGGTGGCGAGAGGAGTCTGAAAAGGGACCTCCTGGATCCCCACCAGTCGCGCGCACGCCCAGCGCTGCTGCCGGGGCTCCCAACCCAAAGCCGCCGACAGACAAGAAAAGCCCCCGCGAAAGGGCACCAAGCACTGCAGCAAACAGCCCCCTGCCTCTGGGGCCGCGTCCCCGGGCAAAACCCAAACAGCGCCCTGGACAAACAAGGCAAACCCGTAGCTGCCGAGGCCCACGTGGAGCGAAGCGCAGAGCCCCGGGGCTGCGCGGAGGCCGGGGGCTGCGGCAGGAAGCAGAGGCGGGGGCTGCAGACACCCACCCGGCGCTGGGCAAGCGGGGAGCCGCTGCAGAGCGGACACTCCGGCTAGAGGGAGAGGAGGCTGGGGGCGCAGAGCGCAGCCAGGGACCGGTTTGGGTGAGCCGCTGACCGCCCCGCAACGACCAGTAGCGAAGCCGGCCCGGCAGCTCACCCCACCCCACCCCGCGCCCCAGCTCGACTCTTACATTTTCTGCACGGGTTTCCGCCGCTTGCGATTGGCGTAGGTGATATTGGGGTTCATCTTGCTGCTGCTGCCGCCGCCGCCGCCGCGGCCCCCCGTCCCGCAGCCGCCGCGAGTCCCCGGCGAGCCCGCTCGGCACCGCAGCCCGCAGCTGCCCAGCCCTGCCCGTCTGCGGCGCGGCTCCCCCGGCCGAGAGAGGGCGGGGAGCCCAGGTGATCAGCGCCGGCGACACCCACCAACGTCTCTGTGCCCCCGGAAACAGGGGCGGCCGGGGCTTTCCAGCTGCCGCTGCCCGGCCGCCGGCAGCGGCGGCTTCTCCTGCCTGGAAAGGTCGGGGCCTGGCCACCACACCCCGAGGCTGCTGCCGCTGCCGGCGGCTGCGACGATCCCTCTGTCCCAGCGCGGCTGCCGCAGGCCGGGCAAACGTCTGTCGCAGCTCGCCGCCCCCGGCCGCTGCGGTCTCAGAGCCAGCCAGCCTCCCCCTGCTCTCCCCGCCCCGCGGGGGAGGCTCCGCCGGCTGCCTACGTGAGGGGGTGGCGTGCGCCGCCATGTTGGGTAGGTCCCGCCCAGCGACAAGCCGCCGGGACTGGGGAGGTGGGAGACGCGGGCCCCGACGGCCGGCAGAGTAGCTACCGCCGTCAATGAGAACAACAAGGGAAGGCACAGAAATCAGGGCATTTCCCGTCCAGACAGGCACCGGCGCTGCCTGGGTGCACGGGGAGAGCTGTGCGCCCCGCATCGCCGCTCCTCACCCCCGCCTACATTAACTCGGGGGCCGCCCGCCGCTGGGACAGCAGGTGTGAGCCCACCGCAGGGAGGAAGGAGCACGGTGCTGGTGAGGCCTGGACTTGCCCTGAGTGGAGGAGGAGGAGTGTGGGGGCGGCTCATGCCCTTCCCTACGAGCAACCCGTGACTGCACCTATGAAATTCTGCAAGATAAGAGCCCAGGATATGGTTACGGTCTTGCTAAGGGGGAAGGCCATTATCGGTCTACATTTTAAAGGAAAAACAAAATTACAAGCGACGTGGGCTGCTAAAGTGCTGCTAAGTCCCGCTGTTCAGTCAGAATCATCATGCATTTTGACTAGGGCAGTCAACCAATTAAAAAAAAATAATCATGATTGTGAGATTAAAAATATCATGATTAATTGCCGTTTTGGCCTCACTGTTAATAATAGAATACAATTTATTTACATATTTTGGTTGTTTTTACATTTTCAAATAGATTAATTTCAACTGCAACACAGTAATACAAAGTGTACAGTGCTCACTTTATATTATTATTTTAGTACAAGTATTTGCACTGTAAAAGATAAAAGAAACAGTATTTTTCAATTCACCTCATACAAGTACTGTAGTGCAGTCTCTTTAGCGTGAAAATAATTCTACATTTTTAAGTTGCACTATTATTTTTACATAAACTGCACTCAAAAATAAAACAATGTAAAACTTTAGAGCCTACAAGTTCACTCACTCCTACTTCTTATTCCGCCAATCACTAAGACAAACATGTTTGTTTATATTTATGAGAGATAATGCTGCCCACTTCTTATTTACAATGTCATCTGAAAATGAGAACAGGCTTTCCCATGGCACTTTTGTATCCAGCATGGGCGGTATTTACATGCCAAAAATGCTAAACATTCGTATGTCCTTTCATGCTTCAACCACCATTCCAGAGGAGATGCTTCCATGCTGATGACAGGTTCTGTTCAATAATGTGCCAAAGCAGTGCGGGACTGATACACATTCATTTTCATCATCTGAATTAGATTCCACCAACAGAAGGTTGTTTTTCTTTTTGGGGGGGTTAGGGTTCTGTAGTTTCTGCATTGGAGTGTTGCTCTTTTAAGACGTCTAACAGCATGTTCCACACCTCGTCCCTTTCAGATTTTGGAAGGCATTTCAGATTCTTAAACCTTGGGTCCAGTGCTGTACCTATCTTTAGAAATCTCACAGTCACCTTCTTTGCATTTTGTCACATCTGCAGTGAAACTGTTCCTAAGCTGTAGCTCACGAAAGCTTATGCTCAAATAAATTGGTTTGTCTCTAAGGTGCCACAAGTACTCCTTTTCTTTTTGCAAATACAGACTAACACGGCTGCTACCCTGAAACCTGTTCTTAAATTGAACAACATACGCTGAGTCGTCATCGGAGACTGCCATAGCACAAAATGTATGGCAGAATGTGAG
The DNA here is from genome assembly GCF_965140295.1 of Lepidochelys olivacea. Taxonomy (NCBI): domain Eukaryota; kingdom Metazoa; phylum Chordata; order Testudines; family Cheloniidae; genus Lepidochelys; species Lepidochelys olivacea. The sequence goes on from NC_140412.1 coordinate 214,387,630, forward strand.
TAAAACCACAAAGCCAGAGATATACAATCCTCCCCCAAGGAGTTCAGTCACAAATTTAATTATCACTTTTTTTTTTTTAAACAAGTGTCATCAGCATGGAAGCATATCCTCTGGAATGGTGGCTGAAGCATGAAGAGATATACAAATGTTTAGCATATCTGGCATGTAAATACCTTGCAGCTCTGGCTACAAAAGTGCCACGCGAATGCCTGTTCTCCCTTTCAGGTGACATTGTAAATAAGAAGTGGGCAGCATTATCTCCTGTAAATTTGACCAAACTTCTTTATCTTAGCGATTGGCTGAACAAGAAGTAGGACTGAGTGGACTTGTAAGCTGTAAAGTTTTACATTGTTTTGTTTTTGAATGTAGTTATGTAACAAAAAAACTACATTTGTAAATTCCACTTTCATGAGAAAGAGATTACTACTAGATTACTATAGTACTTGTATGAAGTGAATTGAAAAATACTGTTTCTTTTGTTTATCTTTTTACTGTGCAAATATTTGCAATAAAAATAATATAAAGTGAGCACTATACACTTTGTATTCTATGTTGTAATTGAAATTAATGTTTGAAAATGTAGAAAAGCATCCAAAATATTTATAAATTTCAATTGGTATTGTATTATTGTTTAACAGTGTGTTTAAAACTGATTGATTAAAAAATTATTGTAGTTAAGTTAGTTTCTTTTCAGTTAATCACTTGAGTTAACTGCAATTAATTGAGAGCCCTAACTTTGATAATTTTTTCTTCCCTCCTCCTCATTTTCATCTTTTCATTCGCTACAGCTCAGCAAGGTTCTTCTCCCCCTAGGTAACAATACAGTTTGTGTCAGAACTCTGAGACAGGGGCAGAAATCTGCCAACGTAAAACAAAATATATACAAGTCTTTGCTGAAACAAAAGCCCTGCTGACCTGTAGGGAGAGAGAAGAGGAGTCCAGTCCTACTCCCATTGAAATCACCTGTAAATTTCTCAGTAATTTCAGTGGAAGTATGACTGGGCCCCAAGGAGGGAAATGAGTCAAAGAGAAACACGTTTTCCCTTTTAGCAGCTTGGAGGGAAATTTTCTTTGCCTTTGGATTTCCCCAGCACTATTCATCTTGGAGTTCTCTACTTCAGCTACAAGGAGTGAGAAGCTGAGGCAATGTCTTTTTTTGTGTGTGTGCTGGATAAATGGCTTAAATCTGACTACAAGAACCAGCCAGAGTGTAAGGGGCAAAAACAGCCAGTAACAACAACTGCATATTCACTCGATGGTTATTAAAAACAATACAAGATTATGCAAATCCTTCTATTTGGATTGGCTGATAGATGTAATTAGCTATAGTACAGGTATTAATATGCTGTGTAATTACTGAGAAATAATGATACAATGATTATGCTAATCAGACAGCCAGAACCAATCAATGCATGGAATTCCATAACTGCAAGACTGCACTGTTATGTTTCAGTAATCCTACAGCTTCCCTGTAGCTGATTGTTGGTACAATATTTGTTCAGTATTGACAGTATGAAGAAAAGGAGTACTTGTGGCGCCTTAGAGACTAACCAATTTATTTGAGCATAAGCTTTCGTGAGCTACAGCTCACTTCATCGAATGCATACTGTGGAAAGTGTAGAAGATCTTTTTATACACACAAAGCATGAAAAAATACCTCCCCCCACCCCACTCTCCTGCTGGTAATAACTTATCTAAAGTGATCACTCTCCTTACAATGTGTATGATAATCAAGTTGGGCCATTTCCAGCACAAATCCAGGTTTTCTCACACACCCCCCCCCCCACACACACACACAAACCCACTCTCCTGCTGGTAATAGCTTATTTAAAGTGACCACTCTCCTTACAACGTGTATGATAATCAAGGTGGGCCATTTCCAGCACAAATCCAGGGTTTAACAAGAATGTCGGGGGGGGGTAGGAAAAAACAAGGGGAAATAGGTTACCTTGCATAATGACTTAGCCACTCCCAGTCTCTATTCAAGCCTAAATTAATTGTATCCAATTTGCAAATGAATTCCTATTCAACAGTTTCTCGCTGGAGTCTGGATTTGAAGTTTTTTTGTTGTAATATCGCAACTTTCATGTCTGTAATCGCGTGACCAGAGAGATTGAAGTGTTCTCCGACTGGTTTATGAATGTTATAATTCTTGACATCTGATTTGTGTCCATTTATTCTTTTACGTAGAGACTGTCCAGTTTGACCAATGTGCATGGCAGATGGGCATTGCTGGCACATGATGGCATATATCACATTGGTGGATGTGCAGGTGAACGAGCCTCTGATAGTGTGGCTGATGTTATTAGGCCCTGTGATGGTGTCCCCTGAATAGATATGTTGGCACAGTTGGCAACGGGCTTTGTTGCAAGGATAGGTTCCTGGTTTAGTGGTTCTGTTGTGTGGTATGTGGTTGCTGGTGAGTATTTGCTTCAGGTTGGGGGGCTGTCTGTAGGCAAGGACTGGCCTGTCTCCCAAGATTTGTGAGAGTGTTGGGTCATCCTTCAGAATAGGTTGTAGATCCTTAATAATGCGTTGGAGGGGTTTTAACATCAGCCACACTATCAGAGGCTCGTTCACCTGCACATCCACCAATGTGATATATGCCATCATGTGCCAGCAATGCCCATCTGCCATGCACATTGGTCAAACTGGACAGTCTCTACGTAAAAGAATAAATGGACACAAATCAGATGTCAGAATTATGTCAGTGAAGGAACAAACAAGTTTACTGATGTGTCTACTACACTGTACTGTGTTGCTCTATGACTATTTCCCTTATAGACTCTCTTATAATAGTTAGATTGCAAAATAAGCAACTTTTGTGTAAGTTATATAGTCATGAATTTTTAAGATAATCACACTTCTGTGGGCACAGGAGAAAAGCAGTTCCCATATGCCAATATTTAAAATAATGTCTGTTGTCTTCAAAACTAAGGGCTTGTCTTCATTACCGCAGTAAATCAACCTAAATTATGTGATTCCAGCTACATAAATAATGTAGCTGGAGTCAACATAGCTTAGGTCGACTTACCCCAGTGTCTTCACTGTGCTGCATCGATGGGAGATGCTCTCTGGTCGACTTCCCTTACACTTCTCGGAGAGCTGGAATACCGGGGTCGACCGGAGAGCGCTCTGCCGTCGATTTAGCAGATCTTCACTAGACCCGCTAAGTCGACCCCTGCTGCATCGAATGCAGCAGCGTGGATCTCCCCAGTAGAGAAGACAAGCCCTAAGTAGCATACTTATGGAGAGGAGAGGTATGGGGTAAGAGGATGGGAGAGCACGACGGGATGTATAAATCCCTCAGTAGTGCTGAAGGAATTAAATACTGGGCCCAGATAACCCCGCCCCTGCAGATGCGCAGAGCATGTGTCAATTGGAGAGGAATCTTAAAAGTGAGCAATTCAGTTAGAAGGGAAGGAAGACAGATCTGTCCTGAGGACTCCTGAACCAGGGGGCTGAAGACACCTTATTGGGAGGAAGACAACTGCCTTAGTTGTGTGTGGAAACCAGAAGCATTTGATCACAACAGTAAAATCATTAGGCCTATCAACAAATAATGAGCAACATATGATTCAGGCGCTGCTGTACCAAAAACCTGTACACCAAGATACATCAGTAATGGCAATTATTTTTATTTTGTGCTTTAAAAATACTGCTGAATTACTTTGACTAAAAAGGCTTTCTTGCCAAGTAGGCTTCTAACTTTGACAAAATGTGTCTTAGAGAGTTTAACACAAGTTTACATTTATGATGTCCCACTAGTGGGCTGCAGTTTCCTTTCTGCTCTCATTAAGAGGCAAGTGTATAACACACAGCAAGATTAATTATATAAAAATAATTATCTAAATTAGAAATGATAAAGTAGTTAATATCCTGGTGTTTCATTTCTGTAACAACAAACCTGAGCTAATTTAACTAATTATAGTATAGGTTCATGAATTTTAACCTGACCATGATTACCATTATAGTAAAATTTTGTTAATTGAAGTATCACAAACTGCAGGTAATGTATGAATGACAAACATTGTCTGTTTTCTACTGGAGTTCATATGAAGCCAAACAAGTAAATATCCAAAGTGAGAATATGGGGAAAATGACAATATAGACATAGAGATACAAGTCAGATGAGCTAATATCTCTGATTGGACCAACTTCTGTTGATGAGAGAAACAAGCTTTAAATAGTAAGCTTGAAAGCATGTCTCTCTCACCAACAGAAGATAGTCCAGTAAAAGATATTACCTCACCTACCTTGTCTGTCTGATATCCTGGGGAAAACATGGCTACAACACTGCATACAGTATAGATATAAAGATGTAATCCATAGGGACCAGCCCTAAAACCTAACTAAACATTGGTATTTTATAATATGGTAAGTGTACTCAGTGTGTTACCTACCTGAGAGGAGTGCCAAGAAAGAGTGACTTGAAGAAGATGAATTGAGGAAACAGCCTGCTTAGGAACAGAGAAAAACAATTCTCAGGTATCAGAGTCACCATGGAGTCAAGTCCATGGATCCGTCAGTTCTGAATAACTATTTTGTTTAAAGGCAGGTGTAATTGGAACTTTTGAAGATGATAACTGGGACTCTAGAAGAGAAGATACTCTTTAGATAGTAAACTTTTTGGGGTGGGGACCTTCTTTTGTGTATGTGTAGTACCTTGTACAGTAGGGCTACTCTCTGGCATGGATGGTGGGTACAGTGATCCATGGTGCCTGGGATAGCCCTCACTGCAAATGCCAAGGTCAGGGCAGGCTGAAAAAGGAAAAGCAGATTCTCCCAAAAGTGGTGGTTAGCACTGAAGTTAGACTCACCAATCAATCACAAACTATGCTCCTGATTTCCCACACTGGTTATTAAGAAGCTAAAATAGGAATCACACACACCCTCTATTGCATTCCACTTCTCTGGCTCCCAGTCAGAACATAGGTCCAATACAGTGAGAAGTTATTTAAAAATTCTGCTCACTATACAAAATATTCTTCTGACCCCAAAGGGCCAGCCACATTACCAGATCAATATTAGTTTGGATCTTATCCAAAATAGCATTCAGCCAGCCAATCCTTTAGTATTTAAAGGTTTATTAGAAAAGAAAAGAGTAAGGAGAGAGTTGTTCAATGGCAAAGCAATCAGATACATGCATAAGACTTCACAGAGCATATATCAGGTTCTTAGCAATGTTGGTGAGTATGCTAGCTTGACAGTCCCTCTGGAACACATCCAAAGCATGGATGGGTCATTCAGTCCTTTGTTCAGAACTTCAGTTTGCAGAGAAGTTATTTCAGAGTTGAGGAGCAGGATTGAAGACAAAATGGAGGTGATGCAGCTGCCCTTTAGTGATGTTTCCCTGTGGTGTTATCTGGACCAGTGATCTGCTAGGTCACTCCAATCCTTGACTCTGGGAGCCAGCCTTACCCTGCTCCGCTGTGAGAACCCCCACTCCTGTGCTGTTCATGCACAGCATCCAGCACATAAGCTGCTTGGACTGTGCAACCAAATGACACTAGCCAATATCTCCGGTCTCAGACACAACCCTAGGAACCTCCGTCTTGCAGTGTCCAGTTATGCCCATTAGACGCTGCAAGCTTATATGAGTTCGTCAATTTAACAAAGAAATTGATATGTACCAGGCTTGTTATCCCAAGGGGAGTCCCTGACATGCTTCAAACCAAATGCACTGCTTCAGATAAAATAAACAAACAGATTTTTTAACTACAAAGATAGATTTTAAGTGATTATAAGTCAAAGCATAACAAGTCAGATTTGGTCAGATAAAATAAAAGCAAAATGCATTCTAAGATGATCTTAACACTTTCAATGCCCTTACAAACTTAGACGCTTCTTACCACAGGCTGGCTGGTTGCCCTTCAGCCAGGCTCTCCCCTTTGATCAGCGCTTCAGTCTCTTGTGGTGATGCCTGTAGATGGAGGTGGAAGAGGGAGGAAGAGCTTGGTAAATGTCTCTCCCTTTTATCATGTTCTTTCTTCCCTTTTGGCTTTGCCCCCCCCTTCAGAGTCAGGTGAGCATTATCTCATCTCAGGCCCAAACTGACCAAAAGAAGGGGGGTGACTCACTCAAGAGTCCAACAGATCCTTTGTTGTTGCCTAGGCCAGTGTCCTTTGTTCCTGTCAGGCTGGGCTGGGTTTGTCGCATACATGTCCTGAAGAGGTGTGAACTGCCCCTCTGCTCTTGGGGAGCTTTTGCCTGGGTTTGCTTTAAGCCATGAGGACACATTTTCAGCCTCATAACTATACACATGAAATTACAACGTATAATATTACTATAACAATGATTACTATAACATTACCATAACAACAATGCTCAGTACATCATGAGCCTTCTGAAGACACCTGACATGACAAACTTTGCATTAGATCCCACGCAATCATATTATAAGGATGAACATGGGGATATAGGGTGTTCCCATGAGGTACAGAATGTCACACCTCCCCCATTAGTTAACTGCAAGAGAGTTAGTCACTCACTAGCTCAAAGGCAGTTTGTGTTATAGTTCTCTAAGCATCCAGCCATTAAGGCCATGAGGCAGTGTGCCTTGGTTCCCCATTCACACAGGGCAAACCACGTTTTTTATGGTTTCTCTGCTGTGATAATCTTTAAACCTGTTTACAGGTATTAATTGAAAAGTAGTATTATCATATGGTTAAACATCCATGTCAAAATTCTTATCCACAAAACTTTACATTAATACCAAAATTTTTATCACAGATGGGTGTATACTTTCATCACATATGGGTGTATCTTTATAATACCACACCCTCTGTTCAGATAGTGTAGTTTGGTTAGTTTGTTCATTACCCATCTTGTCCTTTGACTCTCTCCCATGTAATCAGTCACTGGCCGCCTTCTAATCCACATATCTCTACAGCAGAGGAATTTTCAACTGCCCAGCTGCAGCTAACATGATTTTCCTGATTCTTTGCATCACTGGACAATGAGCTGTACTGGTTTCAATGTGGACTCTCAATGTTTATTTGCGAAGTGTGATTTCAAGAATTAGCTGTACGGTAGAAATTAGACACAAACGTTTAAGAGAGAATATATATATATAATATTTATAGAATATATAGTAAAGCAGATAGCCAGACTATTTTGTTGCTTGCTAATTCAAATTATCTTTAATCTCGGGGTCAATGTCCAGACTAATGTGTACTAATCAATTAGTGAAGTTAGTGTCTCCTTTTCTATCATTTTCTGAAGGTTTCTGCAGCAGTCTATGTATTCAAAATAGAATAAAGAGTCCAGTCTATCATTTAGTAATCCATATAATTTCATCAATAGTGAAATTTCCAAAGTATAGTAATGTATATCATAAAGTAGACCATAAACTCCATAATGAGCTAATCACATTCCAGGCCTCTAAAGTTGACCTGAAAAAAAGAAAAGAAATGTTTTGTCCTTTAAAAAATTTCTATAGGATATATAAAGAAAAACTGAAAACACACTGTGAGAATCATCTGTTTATTAAAGCTTTTGTTCCATAATCAAAGTGTTTATATATTGTGGGGTGGAATAACTAAAAGAGACTTAAGAAAATGTGCTAGCATCCAGCTAATACACCTACGCAATTTCTACACTTCTTTTTCAAAAAAATCCAAATATTAGAATGTCTGGAAATGAACAGTTAAGAGAGTCAGTCTGTTCTGTAATTAATTACTATATTGCATCATTCAGTCTTACTCTACCTCATTCTCAGACTCCATGCAGTGTTTTTGCTAACAATTAAATTACAGCATAGGAAAAAAGATGGGGAAAAAAGTGGGGGAGGTTGTTTGTTTTCTTTTTTTTTCTTTTCTTTTTTTTTTTTTTTGTCACTGGGTATCTTTGAGAATGAGTCTAAAAGAACCCTGAGGTTACGCTCCTCTTTCTTTGAAAACCAGAGGCCAGGTACTCTGAGCAGGGAGGTCACCGCTTCTGTTAGATTGTCATACTTCCTCTCTCTATTTAAGGTCAATGCTGTTTTCTGAAGATTGAGTGTGAGCCTCCTATTTTTCATCTGGTCTCCTAATTCCCTCTAGACTACAAAATCAAGAAGACAATATTATCCATGCTAAATGAGAAGATGATGTAGATCTAGGAGTCATAGGTATATTAACAACACTGTAGCCCATAGTGTTTTACCCAATGGCCTTATAAATATGTGGAACTACAAATAATGAGTCTGTTCATCATATTTTTCTTTATGCTGCTGATAGAGCTCTATTAATTCAGTATCTTCTGACCTGAAATTTTAGCCACAGACAACAGATTCAGCAATATCTTTAGTTCAAAGACAAATTGAAGAAAACAGATTATTTTAACAGTTCGGGTGGATGCCACTGTATTCCTGCTATAAGTGACAATCTCCTTTCAGATAATTGAGCATAGATCTGTGATGACTTCTATCTCAACATTATGACTTACAAAATAGTTAATATATGCAATAACCAAAGATCTAACTAGATAGGCCACCTTCAACTTTCCGTTCTTAGGATGTATCAGTGTGATAAAATGAATATGTTGCCCAAATGGTTGCCTTTATGTGAGTCTATAACTTATATACAATATATAGCATTATTTTCTATTGTGATCTTTTGTGACAATTTGGCAGCATACGCAGACAAGGAAGTAGTGGGGCACCTTCATGGCTGCTTTTGACCTGTGGACTGAGACATCTCTCATCTTTTCTCAAAAATGCACTGTCATTCAGTTACCGCAATATATTAATCCTGATAATTTTCCCCAAGGATGCTCATAAATTCATGTAAAAACACAATCATGAGAAATTTCTCAAAAACACTTAATAGTAAGGAACTTTATAAGCATTTAAATGTATCATATCTGCTTTTATTATGGATTCGCTCTTAGGATTCTCCTGTGAGGGAGAGTAGTTTTTAACATACCTGAAGTTCTTCAAAAAGTTGCATTCAAGGGATGGGAGTTGAAAGGAGTGACTTTGTGAGAGAAAGATTCCCCACCATTGGGTAGGGGCAAGAAGTAACTAGGATCATGCGCATTGTAACATTCCAAACTATCCCAATAACTACAGTCTGGAATTCAGCCTTAAAATTCATTTTGTCATGCAAGAGGTTTCCTGCCCTCAAGGATGGATTACATTGAATAACAGTGAGTTTGTGTGTATATAAATAGATAAAAGGTCAAAGCTTTCATGCAGTTGGATAGAAATTTCAGACCCTAGGACTTCAAAGTATACATTTACCTCCGGAAGTTAATGAGACAGTCATAGACCTTCAGAGGACAAACCCTCGACTGCTAGAGGTACCCAGAAAGCAACTGGGAAAGAGAAACCAGGAGCACCTTTAGGGAGGGATCTACCTTTTTACTAGCTGGCTGAAAGACAGATGACTTTTTCACATGGCTATGGAAGCTTGTCAGGGAGAGGCTGATAAAAAGCTGGGGAGTCTGCCAGAAGGAAAAGAGTTCCTATCTGCTGTAGCTGTGGCAAGGTGGGACCCTGATGGAAGAAAATAGTGACCAGGAGCTGGACCCCATAAAGCCAGGATAAATTACACTCAAGGGTGGATTAAGGTTTTGTGGGGCCCCTCCCCATCCCTTCTACCTGCAGCCCCCCTCCCCGTCCACTCCCAGTGCTCCCATGCCCTGACCCCCTCCCCTCCCAGTGCTCCCATGCCCTGCCATGGCAGGAGCACTGGGCAAGCGGGCAGCTGGAGCAAGGCAAGCCCCTGTGCCACAACCCTGCTCGCCGGCAGGAGCACTGGGAGTGCGGAGTAGGTCGGAGCGCTGGAGCACCTATTTTTCTGGGGCCTTCCAATTGGCTCAGGCCCTGGGCACGGGACCCGTTGGCCCAGTGGCTAATCTGCCACTGATTACACTCTCAAGTATATAACAGCACTTATATACTCTCAAGTGTATAACAGCAGTATTATCTCTATGCCCATGCTGTTGGTAACACCATAAAGTGTCTGTGTTTGTTGGCTAAACATCTTGTGTCCTGGATTCTTTGAACCAAGACCCGTGAACCCATCACACATTCCTTCAAGATATACTTCTCAAGACAAATGTTTTGATCAACTGACTGAAAGATTAATGTTGCTGGATAAACAGCTTTTTCAGCAGTTAAAAATTAAAAATTGTATGGCCACTTTTCTCTTCATGCACAGGAGTATGACCCATTAAGACTTTCCTGATAATCAGAACCTCTTTGAAATGATTTAGAATGGTGCAACAGCACACCCAATTCTTCAAGAATGTATGTCTCAAAAGCTGATATGTCTTGCCACACAGGGAACTGCTTTCCCAATCAATATTACTTCCCCAAATAAGTGTGTTACCTTTTCTCTTAACTAAAAAGATTTTCATACCTACTAAACACAGGTCAGGACATGATCTGTATTACAAACAAATGGATAGACTAAAACAAATGTATCTAATATTTCAGAATTGATTAATATGCTATATGTTTAACTCATATATTTTAGGATTGTCTCAACTGCTTAATTATTGGGAAACAGCATTTGGATCAGTCATGGATCCACAGGTCTGATACTCTGGGACAGTCCCTGGGAGGACTCCTTTTGTGTTCCATATCACTCTTTCACTAGGGTTAGCCACTTGGCTTCGCATTCTCCTTGGTCTGAACCTAAATGCCTTCAGCACCCCTGCTTCACACTGTGAGCTCCCTCCAGCAACTCCTCCTGAGTTGGGCACCTGAGAGAGACTTGTACACCCACAGAGAGCAATGCACCCTACCTTCAGCATCTGTAGTGATTTTCAGCCAGTATTGTAAAAGCAGTAGGGTTTATTAGATGTCTGGAACAGAGTGTAAAAAGTCCTTGGTTAGCACAGAGAGCGGAAAGTTACAGCATGGTCTATCTTGGTCAACCAAGAGCGCTCTGACGACTCTTTTGTCCTAGTTCAGGAGAGACTCAACCTTCGAGCAGCCCACACTTAACAACCCCCCACCTTGCCGGTCCACAGTCCTTTGTTATTCATGAGCAAACATGGCTGGCTTCCTGCAGAGGGGTGGGCCATCCAGTATCATCAGTTGCTAGGTACCAAATGTCCAGGCAATTGGAGTGGCCAGTGCCTTCTGACTCTCCATGGACATGGGGCCTAGGCTGCAGTCAGCTAGGTATCAGTCACACCTGTATCTCTGATCTCTGCAGAGAGTAAACAACCCTTTCCCACCACCTAGTTAACAAAACAGCATATAGTGGAAACTGGGTCATACACAGTATTCAAACAAAATGTTACAGAAAATTTCCATTCTGTCACAAGAAGTATTAGTGGCATGGTGCAAATGACAATATAGATACCTCTGTGTTGGGCACTGTTTTTTTTTTTAAAGTCTAAATAGATAAATAAGGACAGATAAAGACGGAGACCCAAATGGAGCAGGGGTGGAAGCCTGGGGATGGATAAGGGTATTAGAAGTGGAACTGCCTAGCCAGGAACAGAGCACAGATGAAGAAAGAGTGAAAGAACAAACTTCCAGTGCAGGAAGTCAGTATAGGTTTGGAATTGCATCCCATGACCTTAGATTATAGGGTAGACAATGCATAAAGAAAACAAGCATGGAGGACAGGGGAGAGATGAAGTGATCATCGAGTCAGAGTGAAGGGTGATTGCGAAAGAGAGGATGGGGAATGACAGTAGTTGAGGATTTAGAGAAATTTGACTCCTTAGGAGGCTGAAAAGGAAGAAAAACCAAACAAACACTAAAGAAAAGAAAATATAACATAATTTCAGTAGAAGCATACAGACTGATGGAGACTATTATTTCACTCACAGAGCTAGATTCAAATAGGAAAGCCTGCACAGGACCTGATAGAGACTCCCACTAAGGCAAAGTCTGCAGTAGGGTGGTTAGTAGCAACACAAGCTGTTCCAATCTCCACAGCCAGTCAGTGCAGTCCAGAAAAAATGGAGGCTGGGGGAAGGAGGAACAATAATTTGGTGGTCAGGGGACGATCTCCCTTGGTAGCACCCATCAGTGGCACTTTAATGGCAAAGATCATCTGGTGAAACTTAAAAACTGCCCTCCCTCAGTAGAACCTTCAGGGGGAGGCATGCATGGAAAAATATCTGCCTCTCCCCAGGTGTGAATCCCCCTGCAACCAGCTAAAAACAATGGCTTTGTTGTAAAGGAAACTTGAGAACAAACTAAAAGGGTGGGGTATTTTCTGCATATACTGTGTATCACTGCAGCTGTGCGACTGTCGCATTTCAGTGGAGACACTACCGAAGCCGACAGGTGACAGGTTCTCCCATCAGCATAGGTACTCCACCTCCCCTGCAGCATTAGCTATGTTGAAGGGAGAATTCTCCCATTGACCTAGTGCTGTCTACGCCAGGGGTTGGTTTGGTTTAACTGTGTCGTGTCAGGCTGTGGATTTTTCACACTCATTTCGACATTGTTATACAGACCTAGTTTCCTAGTATAGCCTTGGCCTAAATAAAGGTCTGGCTGTGACTAGCGGATATTCTTCTATGGCCTTACCAGTAGTTGTTACAATAACAACATTTTTTACACAAGTGATTAGTGACATTAATCTTGATTCTGAAACTGTTGATTATTTAAATTAATGCTAGTCAGATAACTTCTTCTGGTCCATTCCAGCTTTATTGTAACTGCTGCCTGTAATCAGTATAAGCTGCATGATGTATATGTAACAAGCCATACTTCACTGATTAATATGTGCTGACATTCAAACGGAAAAGAAAAAATAATCTGAACTCTTTCTAATGTCAACCAGCATTCTGTATAGAGACGTGACTTAGAGCAGACTTTTCAACAAATGGACATCCCCTCATTGCCAATGCATTCCTGATTTATGTCCAAAATTTTTGGAAAAAGTAAATATAATATTTCTGTAGCCATTAATGATTTTATTACTTGTATGCATTTAATTGACTTCCTTGGTATTCAAATGTCCTAAGAGCAGGCAGTATTACCAGTATTTAGAATGTTGTACAACTTTCAATTTAATTTCTTCCACACTGAGGACATGACATACACATACACACAGAAACACACACGGATGCATGCGCATAATATTTATAAAACTCACATATGAAAATGAGAGAAATGATAAAATTATCTTGGAACTGTATTCCTTATTATAACCCACACCACATCCCCCTGATTTCCTGCATGCAAAAGAATTCCACTCTGAGTAGTTAGATCACATGCATCTATAAAAAGCATAGAAATTATTTGTGTTTAGTCCAGTAGTATTTCTCAATCCCTTCAATCTGTGTAGCTCAACATAAGTACAGAGGCACACAGATGCAAACAAATCTGTTCTTTTCAAGCTTGTTGCTTAAAAAAAATAATCAGACCAAGTGGGTGGCCCTACCCATGTTTTCTCTTGTAACTGAGATCATTTTATAGGTAACATGAGGTGAAAAAGCATAGCTATTATCCCCCTGCAGAAACCTATGGTATCTTACTTCTAATTCCCCTCATTCCCAGAAATAATTTATTTAAGGCCAGATTCTGCTTCTCCTGCTCACAGTGAGTAGTAGTATCTTACTTTGCCAATAGTCCTACTGAAGTTAATGAGACTACTTAATGAGACAAGGAGTAGAATACTACTCAGTGTAAAGATGGCAGGATCCAGTGCTTAATGAGTACTTTTGCAGTTTAATTACATTAGTTGGCGCTTTGCTTAAGGGTTTCTGTAACAGTTTCATCAGCTGTCTCTTCCTTTACTGATTTCTGCCCATAAACATTTGTGAAAGTGCTCACAACCAAAAACAACTGCTGGCTTTCTTTTTTCTTCAGTCTGAGCATAGTGCTGTTGTGTTTTAGAATCATAGAACTGGAAGGGATCTCAACAGGTCATCTAGTCCAGTCCCCTGCACTCGTGGCAGGACTAATTATCTAAACCATTCCCAATAGGGGTTTGTCTAACCTGCTCTTAAAAATCCCCAATGATGGAGATTCCACAACCTCCCTAGGCTATTTATTCCAGTGCTTAACCAGTCTGACAGTTAGGAAGTTTTTCCTAATGTCCAACCTAAACCTCCCTTGCTGCAATTTAAGCCCATTGCTTCTTGTCCTATCCTCAGAGGTTAAGAACAAGATTTTTTCTCCCTCCTCCTTGTAACAACCTTTTATGTACTTGAAAACTGTTATCATGTCCCTTCTCAGTCTTCTCTTCTCCAGACTAAACAAACCCTGTTTTTTCAATCTTCCCTCATAAGTCATGCTTTCTAGACCTTTAATCATTTTTGTTGCTCTTCTCTGGACTTTCTACAATTTGTCCACATCTTTCCTGAAATATGGTGACCAGAACTGGACACAATACTCCAGCTGAGGCCTAATCCATGTGGAGTAGAGAGGAAGAATTACTTCTCATGTCTTGCTTACAATACTCCTACTACTACATCCCAGAATGATGTTTGCTTTTTTTTGCAACAGTGTTACACTGTTGACTCATATTTAGCTTGTGATCCACTATGACCTCCAGATCCCTTTCCGCAGTAGTCCTTCCTAGGCAGTCATTTCCCATTTTGTATGTGTGCAGCTGATTGTTCCTTTCTAAGTGGAGTACTTTGCAGTTGTCCTTATTGAATTTCATCCTATTTACTTCAGACCATTTTTCCAGACATTTTGAATTTTAATCCTATCCTCCAAAGCACTTGCAACCCCTCCCAACTTGGTATCATCCGCAAACTTTATAAGTGTATTCTCTATGTCATTATCTAAATCATTGATGAAGATATTGAACAGAACTGGACCCAGAACCGATCCCTGCAGGACCCCACTCATTATGCCCTTCCAGCATGACTGTGAACCACTGATAACTACTCTCTGGGAATGATTTTCCAACCAGTTATGCACCCACTTTCTAGTAGCTCCATCTAGGTTGTATTTCCCTAGTTTGTTTATGAGAAGGTCATGCGAGCCAGTATCAAAAGCCTTACTAAAATCAAAATATACCACGTCTACTGCTTCCTCACTATCCACAAGGCTTGTTACCCTATCAAAGAAAGCTGTCGGGTTGGTTTGACATGATTTGTTCTTGACAAATCCATGCTGACTGTTATTTATCACCTTATTATCTTTTAGGTGTTTGTAAATTGATTGCTTAATTATTTGCTCCATTATCTTTCCAGGTACAGAAGTGAAGCTGACTTGTCTGTAATTCCCCAGGTTGTCCTTTTTTCCCTTTTTATAGCTGGGCACTATATTTGCCCTTTCCCAGTCTTCTGGAACGTCTCCTGTCTTCCATGACTTCTCAAAGATAATTGCTAATGACTCAGATTATCTCCTCAGTCAGCTCCTTGAGTATTCTAGGATGCATTTCATCAGGCCTTAGTGATCTGAAGTGTTTTGCAGTGTTTTAGGCAGTGTTTTGGGAACTGGACAATCCTTTTGCAGAAGTTCAGCCCCCATATTCATGTGAGTTTGCATCAAATGAGATTTTAAGATTTGTTAATCTCAAAACATTTTAGTATCAGTGCTTCAGTGCTAACTTTTAAATATGTCCAAAAACTCTTCTCTTGCCAGTCACCACATTGCCATTCTATATTGTTCTCTAGTAGTAATCTGAGTGAAATACTTAATTGTGACAAGTTAGTGATGTTGTAATAATTGTCACAATGACCTGTTATATAAAATTATTTAAGAAAAGATATAAGAAGGAGGCAAAGACTGAACTAACTTAAACAGAATGGGTTTTACTGACACCACTCAAGGACTCTGATAAGATTAGGACTAGTAAACAAGAGGAGTGGAAGTCAATGGATCAAAATTGGTGCTTCAGAAATTAGGCCTTATTGGTGGACAAAATAATAAGAAGATGGACCATTCCATCCATTGCCCTTCTGGGGGCCCTTGAAAAGAAGCTTTGGGGGAGAAAAGGGGAACTTTTTACTTTCACTGCAGCTGCAGTGGAAGTATAGTTTCTGTGACACCAGATTTCGATACTCCAGTGGGAATGCTTCCAGTGGCACCAGAACAGGGAGGGCCAGGGGGCCATGCCCCCCCTTTTTACCAGCTGTAAGGGCGAGCAATGTGGGAGGGGGGCGAATGGAGAGGAGGCATGGGAGTAGGGCCTTGAGGGAAGGGGTGGTGCGAAGGCAGGGCCTCAAGGGGAATGGGTGGTGTGAGGGCGGGGGCTTGGGGAGAAGGGGTGGTGTGGGGGTGGCACCTTGGGCGCTGCACAGCACAGTGCAGCACAGAGGGGTGCGGGGCCATGTTTCAGGTGCCTATGTCCCCCCCACACACATACTTTTAGGGCACTTCTGCTGCTCCTGTGCTTGACCACCATTGCTGCACCAGCTTGGTAAATGTGAGCTCCTGCTTGGTTTTCACCTCTCTCATGTATTCCTTTCCGTTCCCTACACAATCTTCCTCCTGCCCTATCTCTCTCCACTTTTCACCTCATCCAGAAATCAACTGCACTGTATGGCACCAGCATGGTGGAGATGAGACAGCCTGTCCTTAGAAGGACCAGAGAAGAACCAACCAGATGATGTCCCTGAATGGAAGGTTAGCCAAGGTCCCAGCAATAGCTGTTATGGCTGACCTACCAGCCTAAAGCATCCACTCATGACTGACCAGCCACACAGTATCCTGAGAACATCAACAAAATGCTGTATTTCCCCCATCTTTACGATCCTCTCTCTTCTCCCCATTCTTTGTCTGTATGTTTGGTCTAAAGCAGGAAAGTGGCTATCATTTCCAACCCAAAATAAGTTTGTCAGAATAAGAGACTTTACCCAATATTCCTTCTATAACAAGAGACTTCCAAGGGTTTTGATTAAGCTTGTTTTGCATAATCACTCAATTCCAGTTTCAATGCTTTGTGCCTTGATTTATTTCTTTTCCATTTGTGTGTTTCAATTAATAGATTGCTAATCTTTGGCATGAATATCATAATGTGTTTGCTTTGGTCCTAAGCAGACTAAGTTCTCTGTACACCAAACCCTGAACCTGCTTAACATTGTTTCATGTGGGACAGTGACAAGATTATGTTTGAAGGAGTAAAAAGTGCAGTCTTATGGATCAGTTCAGGGAGGGCATTCTGTAAGTAAAGAGTGGCATGGAAGAAGGTACAGAGACAAGCGTGAAAAGCTGTAGATGAGGCTGGCAGAGCAGAAGGGGAAATAATGATGCAACAGGAAACACGATCGATCAGATAAGTAGGAAATGTCAGAGATATGAAGTGCCTTGAAGGGGAGGGCAAGATATTTAAATCTGATGTGGTTGGAAGGGGAGACTGGGTGATGTGTTTTGTGTGAATGAGAGATCGGAGGAGAAGTGGGCATGAGTAAGATCAGAAAATCCTTCTTTCCAGCATCTTGTTGTGCATTATTTAGCAGTTCTAAAGGAAGGAATGTTAAAAGCTGGTAATTTCATGAATACACACTAGAACTCCTCTTTCTTTATTAAAAAACTTGTTTTCCTGAAACATTTGCTATGGATGTGATATTACAATACACTGGCAAAGCCAGCAGATTGTGTAAGCTCTACAAGCTGAATCTCAACAATGCAAACAATTTATATGTTCAACTAGCGAAACTGTCATGCTCTTCAGGCTGAATATTAAGTAACTTACAAGGAAGCATGCAGCAAAGATGCCTAATTAAAGATCTCTGTTAGCAGTGCTGCTTGTGGAAATCACAGGCACTCAGAAACTGTCAGGGAAAGTTCCACCAGGCCACGGAAAACCTCAGCATAGGTCAGGACTCAAGACTAATGAATTTGGGAAAGCAAATGAAATGTGTACACACCATCAATTACTTAGACTGTAAGTTCATTGGGACAAGGAATAGGGTTGTGAAAATTAAATATTTTCTGGTTCACTGGAAAATCTGAAAAATTGAAAAAAAATGCATTTAGGGTCAAACCAAAAATTATTTTTCTGAAATGTTCAGTTAATCAAAAAATTGATTTTTTTTGTTTCAGTGTTGAACAAAAAGTTTTGTTCAAAATTAAACATTTTATTTAGATTTAGAGCATTTAACATTTTAATGATTTAAAAATATATTTGAAGGAAATTTCTGAACAAAAAGTCATTTCACACTGACAACCTGAAATATGTCATGTCAAAAATGTCAAAATGAATCGGCTGGAGTTTTCAGAATATTTTAAAAGACAAACATATTGGTGAAACCGACCTGAATTTGCAAAACGTTTCAGTGTTGTTCCCCTCCCCAAAAGCTTCAGACAAAAAATTTCACCCAGCTTTAACATGAATCAACTTTCTTTTGTTGTGTTTGTATAGTGCCTTGCACAATAGGAACCTAGTCCAAGGCGGTTCCTGCTACCACAATACAAATAATAATAACATCAACAGTAATAAAATAATCATCAAATCCAGATAGAGAAACGTATTGTACAAGCTCTGACTGGAGAAGAGCTCTCTAAGGCCCCGTCTACACTGACAAGTTTCTGTGGCGTAAAGCAGCTTTGAGCGCTGTAACTCCCAAGATGTACATGCGGCCAAGCCACTTCGTGCGCAGAAACTGTGCAGATGCAGTGCTTTAAAAAAGCCACCCTGCCAAGAGGCGTAGAGCTCTCTGCGCTGGGGCTACAGTGCTGTGGTGCCAGCATAGACACCAGGGTGATTACAGCGCTGCGATTGGCCTCCGGGAGGTGTCCCACAGTGCCTGTTCTCACCTCTCTGGCCATCGGTTTGAACTCTACTGCCCTGCCCTCAGGTGACCAACTGTCATCCCCACCCCCTAAATTCCTTTGCAAATTTGGAAGTCCCCTTCCTGTTTGCTCAGTGGCGCATGCAGTGGTCTCAGGGCATCTTTCGAGGTGGCCATGCCTGCTCCACGCACCAGGCGATCCCCCGCTTGGAGCAATGCCGAGCTGCTGGACCTCATCGGCATTTGGGAAGAGGAAGCGGCACAGTCCCAGCTGCGCTCCAGCCGTTGGAATTATAATAGCTACGGACAGATTTCTAAATGCATGACAGAAAGGGGCCATGACCGGGACACGTTGCAGTGCAGGATCAAAATGAAGGAGCTGCAGAACACCTACCACAAGGCACGAGAGGCAAACCGCCACTCCGGTGCTGCGCCCACGAGCTGCCGGTTCTACAAGCAGCTGGATGTGATACTCGGAGGCGATCCCACCTTCACTGCGAAGGACCCTGTGGATACTTTGTTGGCTCATGTGCCAGTCAAGAGCGGACTGAGCCAGGAGGAGGCAATCTTGGATGAAGAGGGGGAAGGGGACCCAGAGGCAGAGGATGACTAGGAGGCCAGAGATGCATGCAGTCAGGAGCTCTTTTCTACCCCGGGGGAGCCTAGCCAGTCACAGCAGGTGGATCTTGGAGAAGCGCAAACAGGAGAGGAGGCCCCTGGTAAGTGGATCTGATTTTGGGAATTGCTGAAGCGAGTTGTTGGGGGCAGGAGGGTTGCAGAAAGCCAGCTCGTCTCCCACCGCATGCCTAGTCTGAGCAGCAGAACAGGCTGTTGATACACTCCCTCACTTCACGGGAATCTCCCTCAGAGACCTCCAGGAAATTCTGGTGGAGATACTTGGCAATCTGCTGCTGCAGGCTCCTTGACAGAGCTTCTTTGTTTCTTGCTCCATTAATAGTAACTTTCCCGTGCCACTTTGCCATGACAGGTGGTGATGGTGGGGGGGGGGGGATCATTGCTGCACACAGGCCAGGGTGGAAGCCGCAGGCTTGGAGAAGACCCTCCCTTGATTCCCTGCTCACCCTCAGCAGCAAGATATCTTCCATAATGATCACCTCCTGTGGAAAGTGTGGGAACAGGAATGATTATCAGGCCCACCCTACAATGCTGTCTCTCCCCAAGAGTCATGTGTACAGCAGGGTCCGGGAACAGTGATTTATCCTGCCTCTGTGGCTACTCACCATTTTGGGGGTCTTGTGGCTCATGTGTGCTTGCCTGGGGTCAGCCAGTTAGTGACAGGTGTGTGAGTACTGGCTGTGGTTTAAAGCACTGAAACAGTGTTGTCTGTGTTGAAAACAATACTGCTTCTGTAAAATGTTGCATTTAAACTTCACAGAGATGACCTTGGGAGCACAGCCTCCCTCTTTGTTATCAGCAGCAGAATAGCTGTGCAGAATTAGAAAGCAGTCAAGAAGAACTAAGGAGGACTTTCTCTGTGAGATTATGATGCACTCCACTGTGGAGAAAAAAGAATTGAAGGAGTGGTGGGACAGCGAGAAGAGGGACCGAAAGAAGAACATGACACACCAGAAAGAAGCCACAGAGCAGCTCTTAACAGTTAGGGATCACCAAGGAGACACGCTCCAGGTGATACCAGCTCTTCAAACTGAGCAGCTCTGTGCCCGCCCTCCCCTGCAGCCACTGTCGCAAAACTCTTTACCATGCGCCACCCCCCCCCCCCATACACACACACTGCCAACACACTCTTATCAACCTCCTGGCTCCACTCTCTACCTGCAGTATTCCATTCCTCCCTCCTCACAGTCCAGCAGTGTGGACGCCCACTACCCGCTGCACTCAACACCCTTATATCTGCAGTTTGGCCCTGCTGAAGTACAGCACCCGCTGCATTGTACTCCAAAGGAGAAGGTTGGGTATGATCCCTGGACATACACAAATCTGTAGCTGCCTCCTCCTTTTGAGACCTTCCCACCCTGCCCCCCCACTGTTGATTTTTTTTGTTAGACTCTCTCCGCTGGTTGTTGTCTTTCAATAAAAGAATTGTGTTTGTTTGAAAGCAATCTTTATTCTATTAAGTGAAAGCAAAAAGAGCACTGCAAAGCAACATACAATTATGTTAAGGCCCCTTCTTGCATCATGTGCACCCATCACCTCCTAGCATTACAAGCACTGCAATCCTGAGCATAGCAACACATATTAGTCACTTTCAGCTTCAGACTGCTGCCTCAAAGCATCCCTGATACTTATGGCCCCGCGCTGTGCCCCTCTAACAGCCCTGGTCTCTGGCTGTTCAAACTCAGCCTCCAGGCGCTGAGCCTCTGCTCTGAGTGAAGCTTTCACCCTTCCCTTCACAAATATGGTGCGTACAGCACATGGCTATAAGCATAGGAATATTGTCATCCAGCTTCCCATACAGGCATTGCCAGCAGGCTTTTAAATGGTCAAATGCACTCTCCAGAGTCATTCTGCCCTTGCTCAGCCTGTTGTTGAACTGCTCCTTGCTGCTATCAAGTTGCCCCTGTATGGCTTCATTAGCCATGGCATTAAGGGGTAGGTGGGGTCTCCCAGGATCACAATGGGCATTTTGACTTCCTCTACAGTGATCTTCTGGTCCGGGAAGAAAGTCCCCGCTTGCAGCTTCTTGAACAGGCCAGTGTTCCAAAAGTTGCGTGCGGCATGCATCTTTCTGGACCAGCCTGCGTTCATGTCTGTGAAACACCCATGGTGATCCACAAGCACCTGGAGAACCATTGAGAAATACTCCTTGCGATTAATGTACTTGGTGACCAGGTGGTTTGGTGCCAGAATTGGAATGTGCATGTTATCGATCACCCCTCTGCAGTTAGAGAACCCATTTGTGCAAAGCCATCCACAGTGTCATGCATGTTGCCCAGAGTCACGGTCTTTCAGAGCAGGATGCGATTAATGGTCCTGCACACTTCCATCAACACGACTGCAACGATCGACTTTCCCACTCCGAACTGGTTAGCAACCGATTGGTAGCAGTTTGGAGTAGCCAGCTTTCACAGTGCAATCGCCACGTGCTTCTCCAGCGACAAGGCAGGTCTCATTCTTGTGTCCTTGTGTGGCAGGGCTGGGGCGAGCTCATCACACAGTCCCATGAATGTGGCTTTTTCATGCGAAAGTTCTGCAGCCACTGCTCATCATCCCAGACGTGTATCACGATGTGATCCCACCACTCAGTGCTTGTTTCCCAAGCCCAAAAGCAGTGTTCCACTGTGGTCAGCACCTCCATGAATGCCACAAGCAATCTCGTATCGTAGCGAATATGCTTGGTGAGATGAATGTCGCACTCCTCTTGCCTTTGTATTTTAAGGAATAACTCCACTGCCACTCGTGACGTGTTAATCAGTGTGAGCAGCATACTAGTCAACAGTTTGGTATCCATTCCTGCAGCCCGAAAGAGGCAGGGCAGGGTGCGCAGTACATAGACCATCGAAAGATGGCACCAAATGTGAACGGAAGCTCAGGGATTGCTGGGATGTGAAGCAATGCATCACGGGACATTGGTACAGGACCCAGGATGCCCTGCAACCCCTTCTGGCTTCCCACAAGTCTTAGCGACAAAAGAGAAAGAGGTGCTCTGTGGGATAGATGCCCAGAGTGCAGCACTCTGAATAGCACTGCA
This sequence comes from Lepidochelys olivacea, assembly GCF_965140295.1. Lineage (NCBI taxonomy): Eukaryota > Metazoa > Chordata > Testudines > Cheloniidae > Lepidochelys > Lepidochelys olivacea. The sequence continues at coordinate 214,409,894 of NC_140412.1, forward strand.
AGTGCAACAAATGTGAACACGCTATTGTGCAGGCAGCTGACAGTATGAACACACAACAGAGGTTTTCCTTCGATGCTCTCTGAGCGGCACTGTAACTTTGCAAGTGTAAATGCGTCCTAAGTTAAATGGGTTATAGGTTCACATTCACTGAATTTTGCACTTCCAAGAGAAATTCTCTAAAGTCAACTCCTCCCGCTCATTTTACCCTCATGGAAGCAGAAGCATAGAGATGGTCATGGAAGCAGAAGCATAGAGATGCTTCTTGTAGACATCTAAGGTCTTAAGGAGAGGTTCTAGGATCTGTTGAGGGGAGCTTGAGAGATCAGCCATAATGGAGGGAATTCACCTGTTTCCCATCTGTTTGAACAATCTCAGCTGATGTTTTCAAGCTTATGTAAGAATTAGCTAAGCTCTGCAAATGCATCAAACCTCAAACCCAATGTGAAGTTCAAGTAGGCTTGAGGTTCGGCTTGAGGTTCAAAGCAAATATTTCACACAGCTCTAGTATTAATCAGTGGTTAGTTAATCTAGTGTGTAGGTGAGGGGGAAAACTAGGGGATGTGTTTGCTTTATAGTTTAGTGATAGTGAGCTCAAATCATATGAAAGCTGTATTTTTATTTTAAAAAACCTCTTATATTTTCAGTACACACGTTTCCATTGCATGTCTATACTGAATGGGCTTTGTCCAGAGGCTGATTTTACACCAGTGGTTTCTCATCATACCTTTCAAGTGTCCTGTGTTCATTTGAACTACCAGTCTTTCCATTCTCTTTCCTGCCAACCTGCCACTGAATCAGAGTATAAGATCCAATGCTTCCCACAGTGTAAGATCTGCTCCAAGGCATCTCTGTGAGCTCTTACATGCAGAAAGAGAAGAGTACACATCAGAGAAAGTGAACAGAAGTGTTCATACGTGAATTGAATCAACTGGAAACCTAGGGATGTTACAATTCTGTCAGGGTCGTCCCATGTCTTACAAGCCTAGCACACAAGACATTTACCACAGTCCCAAAATATCTTCAAAGATGATGCAATATAGTCATAATGAAGCTTGCATCACCAACAATACCATCATACAGTAACACAGGGTAAGCATCTTGTGAAGTAAACATCCGAACCTCATGGTGAAGTGATTTTGACTTGGAGAACAAAGTCTAAAAGATGTTCTGTCAAATTTCAATACAAAGTACATGCATCCTTACCAACTGAAGTCCCTGCAAAGTCCTTTAGAGGAAATAAAATAACAAACAACTACAAATATTATACAATCTTATTGTAAAGTGAAAAATACACAATAGCAAAGTAATGATAGGAATTAGGAGTCAGAAGGAAGACTGACAACATTAAATATAACTAACTTCTAATATTAATGTTGGGAGGGGGATGTCCGAAGAAGCCTTAGAACAACCTCCCAATGAAGCAAAGAATATGATTAACTTAATGATGATTAATGTAAACCTATATTCTACTGTACAGTTAGGACATTATGGAAAGTGATAAAAATGAGATGGCAATGTTCCACTAAATATTGAAGGTAACATCCTGATACCATTAAAATCAATGAGACCCAGGCCATTCACTTTAATAGAAGCAGAATCGGGCCATAAAATAGGAAGGGGGGGAAAGAGATCACTTAATATACATCGCAGGATGCCATTGAAAGGGAAAGAAAGGTAGAATTTAGTCTCAAAATGAATATATGCACACTATTTGCAAAATCTTGCAGAGAAGATCCATGTAGAAGAAGGCACGAAGGGCAGAGTGGACAAGAAAAGAGGGTGTGTAATGCTGTAATTATGATGATCCTTAGTCTTGGCAGAAATGTTCTTTTCAGGAAATATTAAAATCTATGGAGGAATAAATATGGCATAGAGGGTTGGGATGAAATGGTTATCTACTTTTTTTAAAAGCAAGGACACTGAAAGTGAATGTACTGTAGCTAGTGTGATGCCCTATCCACTGGACCACACTGCTCTTCTTGGTCTGTGTGAATTCAAGGTGCTGATTCCAATTCACCTAGCTCCCACTGTGGGATTCATTGGTTTGTTCCATGTGCCTACTTATTATTTCAGTGATGCTACTACAACTCATTGTCACGTCTGTTGACTCCTCAATGTGCAGCAGACCAGCAGCAGACTCGTAGGTTTTGCACTTGCTTCAAGTTCAGATTATGTTTAGGAAATCAGAGCCAGCTTCTGTTCATAGTTTGTGCTGCAGCAGGACGCCAGACTGCAGTGAGTAGGTGTTATTTCTCATATAGCAATTCATACATAGCCTTAAAGTCAATTGTCCCAAACCATTTAAATTTCAGATGGCTTCAGTTTAATTAAACATTTTGCATATAACCCAGGAAACACAATTTCTGGTAGAGTCCATGAACTAAGTATTAAGTATAAAATGAAGTGTCTGAATGTTCAACTTGGCCTGGAAAGTTTATTCACCTTTCATGCTTTTGACTTAACTGGTAGAAAAGTCTCACAGTACAAGAGCAGATAGACATCAAAATGTTTAAAAAAAGATTTAAAGAAGAAAAGAAGTGTCCTAAAAAGCATTTTTGTCTAATTAAGCTCCATTACAGTTAACAAAATGTTCACTTCAAGCTCTTAGCTCATTAGGTCTCTGCTGTCCTTTGGCTATATCTAATGCCTTGGCATAATATGTAATTCCCTTGGGCTTAATGAGCTGAATGCTTGATATAGCACTGCTCGGCATAGCTACTATACCTAGTCCTATAAATGTGAAGATTAATTCTTCCTCATATAAACCATGATGTGTAAATATCCTCATTTCGAGGATGGTGGTAACTTCTGTTCTTTAAGTATATTTCAAAGGTACCAGTATGTCAAGAGGCAAGAAGATTTGTCTCAGTAACCTTTACAATCACTTAAAATACAATTTCAAACACAGATGCGAAGTTCTCCCTTTGCAAAAAGCTACTGTAATACACTCCTACCCAAAAGTGGACTTAATATTTTGGATTCTTTATCATAATATTATAGGGATTTTTTACATTCTGAATATAAAATTCAGAATTAGTATTAGAAAATGTTACAAATAAGAAAAAAATTAATTAGTGAAATGGAAACCTGCACAGCTAATCATGCTTTCTAAACCAAAAAGAGTTCATAAAATGAGTTTGCATATGATGCCTTAAGAAGCATTTGCAGCTATTATGCAGTAAATAGCAAGATAAGGTATGAATGACTCTACTTACATTTCTTTACCTATGGTAATTCATTAACATGTTGATCAAAGCTACTGTGCATGAAAACAATTTAGAGTTGTGCGCTATCTAACTGAAAAGAAAGTCCTGATTTTTTTAAACAAATATAATCATAACAGTAAATGTTTACATTAGTGGAATACATTAAACAAATCTGTTAATGTTCTATGACCTCTGGCATTCTAGTAACAAACTTGCAAAGTCTCACTTAATTTTGGATTCATTATCTTAAATAGATTGTAAAAACAGTCTCTTTTCCTGTGCAGGTAAATTATGTAACATGCTCCAAATGGGACAGTTCCAAGAGAAAGATTAATCCGTTAAAAACAAAATTTGCTACGTGCATTAGCAATAAGATGTTAGATTATTAGAAGTGAAAGTACGTATTTGAAGTCTAATTTCCTTTCCATCATTTATAGTCTCTCTACTTTTTTCAGATTTCAGCGAGCCTTTACTATGGAAAAAATACGGCGGTAGTGCACGTGAGTTGACATTTCAGGGTCTCAGTTATTAGCATGACCCTGTTTTAGTCCATCTCTCATGTTTGTCAGTGACACTGTGTGGAAAAAAACCCACTATTTTATTCGTATTAAATTCTGTTACATTTTAAAAAAAAGAAAACCTACCTTTTAAGGTGTAAACAATGTGATAGTATTCAATTATTTATTATTATTATGACAAAACCAGGGGAAACAAACAAACATGAAAGGAAAAGAATGAGAAAAAATAATTAAACAAGCTCTGGTTCTGGAAGTTTGTCAGGTTTCTTCATTTTCCATCCTTCCTGGTTCTACTCGGTCAGAGTCCATCCAAGATAACTCTCACGGCCATTGACAAGACTGGCAAGCCAAGTTAGCATTCAGATCCACAGCTATTCTTTCTTCAGGAACAATGCCAGTAGTTACTGTGTTATGATTTTAAAGATTCTTAATTCATAAAAGTTCCAAGAAGAGGTTCAATCTTTCAGGTTACAGTAAATTCATTGAAGGCATCTGACTTGGTGTCTCAAAAAAAATGTTAGAGCATGTCTGGGCCACAACCTTGGTTTCTTTATTTTTCTTTTGAAAAACAGAAATATCCAGAAACTGAGAAGATGTTTAGGAACAAAAAAAAGGACAAGTAGGAAAGAATTCTATAAAAATTTGAAACAGTAAAATGGTCCAAAAAGATATGATGTTACAGCAAGATGATAAACAGACACAACATTCAGCAAGACATAACAGCTAGAAAAGGCTCAGATGAAAACCCTGGATCCAAACATACCCAAACTTTGGAGAAATTAAAATCCAGATCTGAACAATGAATGCTGGGCCTATACATCTAATGTACTTAACCAAAAACACTGGCTCCAATCATGCTCATGCTTAGGGGGAAATTGGATCTGAATTTTGTGATTTAGGCCCATTTCTAGTAAAATATAAATCTAATGGTTATTTGAACTCTAAAATGTTAGCATTGTCACTTAATAACCATAGATTCCACAACCCCACCTCTCAAGGCCTTGATTCAGGAAATCATCCCTATTCAGGAAGGGTGCTTAAACATGTGCTTATCTCTAAGTGTACGCTTTGGCCTGTAGAAGAACATGGTACTTAGGTACATGATTTCCTGAACAGGGATGGACTGAAGAACATGCTTGAGTGTTTCTTGACTTAGATCTAAAGTTTGCAATGTATTGGATAGTATTCCAATTAATTTGTGAATTGTCAAAATGAACATACTATACTGCAAGGGACCATGGCATAGGCAGTCTGGCCTAGCAGTCACAGCTGGGTTGAGGTCTGTCCACCAGGGACAGGAGTCACCAGGAAGCAGTTGGACGAATCACAGTGCAGGTCCCATAAACAAGAGTCAGGGTCAGAGTCAGGCCGGGTGGAAGACAGACTATCGGGCGGTACCAGGTTAGAATCAAGAGGCAGGAATCTGGGTCAGAGACCAGAGATCAGGACACAAGGTAAAGTCTAGCATTAGAGCAGGCCAAAGTCTGAAAAGTTGCCCAGACAACTTCCTGGGCCAACACCTGGGGTTAAGTATTGGCACTTGGCCAATCAGAGGGCCGCAGGGTACTGTTACTCTGGATCTCATGGGAGGTACTTCCTGTGGTGCCTACTCTTTAAAGTGCTCCCTTGCTGTACCTCTGTATGATCTTCCAGTAGCCCTGTGAGACTATCAGCCACACCAGACTTGATGGACCTGGGTTCTAGGCCATGAGTCCTTACAAACATACCTTTTGCCCCACATTACAAGAGTCATCTCTATCTCTGGATTAGAAAAGATATCACTGTTTTCTAAGACAAGGACAAAATTAGTAAAATTATTTTTTTGTCAAACTCTCCCCTTCTTTCTTCCATTCACAGGAAAGACTGGGTATGGTCAGTCTCTTAACTGAAAAAAGAAAAGGAGTACTTGTGGCACCTTAGAGACTAACCAATTTATTTGAGCATGAGCTTTCGTGAGTACAGCTCACTTCATCGGATGCATCTGTAGCTCACGAAAGCTCATGCTCAAATAAATTGGTTAGTCTCTAAGGTGCCACAAGTCCTCCTTTTCTTTTTGCGAATACAGACTAACACGGCTGTTACTCTGAAACCTCTCTTAACTGAGAGGTGCTCAACACCTGTAATTGCCACCTCAGTATCTCTTGGGTTAAACCTTAAGAAGAATAACTGACATATAAGCAGTGGAAATTTTATTTAATCACAGTAGTTAGAGCTCAGAAAGACTGATTAGAGATCTGAGAGTCCAGCCCTCTGCCAAGACAAGGGACAGTCCCCAGAGAGTGTTATCAGATAATAAAGTGATATAGATCAGTGGTTTTCGAACTCTTTTTCTGGCAACGCAGCTGAAGAAAATTGTTGATGCCCACGACCCAATGGAGCTGGGGATGAGGGGCTTGGGGTGTAGGAGGGGCTCAGGGCTGGGGGTGCAGGCTCTGGGGTGGGGCTGAGGATGAGGGGTTTGGGGTGTGGGAAGGTGCTCCAGGTTTGGCAGAGGCTCAGGGCTGGGGCAGGGGGGTGGGGCATGGGCTTACCTGGGGCGGCTCCCAGTCAGCGGCACAGCAGGGGTGCAGAGGCAGGCTTTCTGCCTATCCTGGCATCACAGACCGTACTGCACCCTGGAAGCGGCCAGCAGTAGGTCCGGCTCCTAGGTAGAGGTGCGCAAGTGGCTGTGCGCTGCGCTCATGCACCGGCACCGCCTCCACAGCTCCCATTGGCTGGTTCCCGGGAGTGCTCGGGGCGGGGGCAGAACACCAAGCCCCATGGCCCCCCCGCTTAGGAGACAGACCTTCTGCTGGCCGCTTCTGGAGTGCAGCGCAGTGTCAGAACAGGTCGGAACTAGCCTGTGTTAGCCGGGCAGCACCGCCTACGGGACTTTTAACGGCCCAGTCGGCGGTGCTGACCAGAGCCGCCGCGACCCAGTGCCTTCCATTCCACAACGCAGTACTGGGTCACAACCTGCAGTTTGAAAACCACTGATATAGATACCTGAGATATGCCAAAATACATGCAGTATACATAAGTCTAATAAAGAAAGAATATATACCTCTTACAATGATTTTAAGAAGTAAAACCAAGAGATACATTTTCATATATAGCCACAAGATCCCATTAATGGGCCCATGTTGTGATAGGCCACGCTGTTTCAAACTGCCCAGGGTTGTCACCTGATCTTGTTTATGCAATAAACCATGTAACTGGCTGTGACATGTTCTCAGATGACTTTCTTATCCAGGCAGTTTATAAAAACACAACTGAACCATGGTAGAATGATGGGTTGTTGCAAAATAAATACAGTGCAACTTCATTAACTTGATATAAAGACGAAAAAAGCAGTGTATAGCAAGGGAAAACCGATTATTAAAAAAAATTTACGTTTGATAATCAGTGGTTCTGCACTCCTCATTTTAGGCAAGGATCATGCAGGCATTGACTCAATATATTTGTGTAGGTGTCTATAAGTAAATTTTTGGTAGTGGTATGCTATGGTCTTAAATATGTGAATTCTGCCATTTTCCTCCCTACTTTGGTTTCTACAGTTGAGGATTCCTCGCACTCCCTATCTCTCCCCCTGTTCCAAGGTCATGCAGGACCAGGTCAACTGGTTTTCAGCCTGTAATTAGCCTTTATACGTGTGAAGAGAAAGGAGATCACTGCAAATTAGAATCAGGCCCACCATGTAGGTGCAGCATGAACAGCATTCCTGTAACATCCTGTCAAAAAACTTCCAAGGAGCAGCTTAAATTACAATTTTAAAAGTAACAGTATTGTGCTCTTGGAGCGTGTCAAAAGAATGTTTTAGGTTGCAAAGTCAAGCACTCGATATAACCAGATTTACAATTCCCTGCACAACCTTAACTCATGTGTCCATTCTGTGCTCTAAATGAGGCAAGGTCTCCTGTGTCAAAAATAGTATGCAACCATGTGGTTAAAGATGGTATTGTAATGCATATGCACAAAGGAGCAGAATGCCTTCTGTGCCTTTTTCTGAGCCCTGTAGATGCCAGCCTGTAGCCCTGAGCCTCAACAGCATGCATACAGAATCCTGCAGTGGGCACTCTTGTTATTTATAGGTTTTAGCTTATGCCCCATCATACTGATAAAGTTTACTGAACTAATCCAACTGCTGTTGGGAATATAGTCTTGGCAGATTATAGAGGTGGCCACTTCAAATATGCATAAACTCACAATTCTGTAGTTCCTCAATTCTGTAGTTATACTGAAACTTGGCTAGGAATGATAAATATTCCAGGAGAAATATGTGAGAAAAAGAGAATATACCAAGTATTCTTCAAAGGCAATGACACTGGCTTCTGGGACAACTGGCAAGAAACAACTGCCTGGAAGAGAAAGCGCAATTGGCAGTGATGAAGTCCACAAAATTAAGAATGAATTTGGCATAGAAGTTAGTCATTTTGAGAAAAGAAACCATCTGGGAAGTGTTCTCTGGATCTGGCAGCTGGTGAATGGCTGCTCTGTGTGGAGAAGAGTGGTACCTTTGGCAAAGACTTGAAATAAACTGGGCATCAGACTTAAAACTAGAATTTTGCAGGACTGGAGGTGACTTTGTATGGATAAATGTATGGAAAAGCTAGAACATATGATTGTTGTGTTGGAAGCAATGGCAAACCACATTGTGCCACAATAAAGTGATAAAAGAGGACACCAGGAGTATCAGTGAAGGGAAACATTATAATTTTCTAAAACCCAATTTTGTATCAAGCTGAGATAAAAAAAGCATTTCAATTAAGCAAGATAACATGTCAGTGATGAATACACTAAGATTTATATTATTTAGTTCCAAGAGAATATGGACATAACTCTGTCACATGGCTAACTTACTAGAAATATTGGACCCATTTACAACAGCAGTCAGAAGCATTAATTTGGGATCTGCAATATTGAAGGGAACTTTAGTAATTATTTTAATGTAGGGTGAATGGCTCTGTCCACTGGTGTTAGATAAAAGACACTTGTGAATAAACCACAGTTACTTAATCCCTAGCCAGCCTTTCCCTTGTCAGCAACAAAATGCAATTTAATTAATCTAGTCAAGAGAGAGCTGAACGCATTATATTCTTACTACTGCCAAAATCACCCTTTTGTAAATTGTTTACATTTTGAGTAAGTGTCATCCCACGGGTTCTTGTTTTAACATTCAGTAGAAGGCTTTGAAGGTCTTCCCTGTTCTATTACATATTACTACTGTTTTTATATTACTACTGCATTCTAAATAAAAGCAGTCTCTGCAGTCCAGAGAAAAACAGATAAAAAGGATCAAATTAACTGTTTAACACTAATAATGGGCTACAGTATATAGCAATGTACAGAAACAAAAAATCAGGCCTGAGAGAATATAATGATGAAATTGCTATAAGAACCAACACATAAGTAGATCTAGAAACACCAAACTAAAATTATTGAATGGTGATTGCAACATGTCTCTATCAAATTATAAAGTAGGTTTTTATTACTCGTCATCATTGGAAATATAGGCCATGTCCACACTATGGAGCTAAATCCAAAGCTACACTATGGAGCAGCAGCATGGATTTAGCTGGTCAGGTGAAAACATGCTAAATCACTGGGAGGGTGCTCCTCCTTCGATTTATGTACTCCACCTCCCCGAGAAGCATAAGATAAGTCAGCAGGAGAGCATCTCCCGTCAACACAGCACAATAAGTGGATCTAGAAACATCGACTTCAGTTAGGTTATTCACATAACGGAAGTAGCATAGTTGAGATCAATTTATCATGGTAGTGTAGACCAGCCCTTTGTGACGTAGCCTCAGTGTCTAGAACCACAGCCTGACCTGCTGTTAGCTTCCAGGAGGGACAAAGGAGCCTCTAAGCTAAACACTCAGCCTTTCAATACTCTCATCAGATGAGCCTTTACATTCCACGTGAAGTCTCCATCCTTATTGCTTCAACTGACTTTTCTTCTGATGAAAACTTCCAGAATGTTCATCATGGGCAACTGGTATGTGACCATAATAGCATTCTTTGGTACATGCGCCCAGCTATCACCAAAGGGTTGAGCCTCCAACATTTATATTGGCACTTTCCTTTATTGGGAAAGTTTCTATATGATATATTTGGCAAGTCCATAATTCCTCTAGTACTTATAATTCACTCGCATTACCACTTCCTGTAATTTCTGGATATCACCTGGGTTAATGGGCATGACAGATCAGAACTATAAGCTTTGTTATAAGGCTGAAATAAATAACTGGTTTGAAATACAGGCCTACTAAAAGGGTTTGGTTGTGCCTACAATTACAAAATTATACAGACTGTAAAGGTCAAGAAAATATAATCATGAAGAGCTAATTCAGAATAAATAACAATTCCAAACCTCAGGCCAAATCTCAAACCTTACCATTTTAACAAAATAAACTCATCCCTTTCCCTTTTAAATTTTGAAGTCATATGGATAATTATCCCCTATCTCATTCCTTTGCTGGAATCAATTTTAGCACTTGGGTAAGTATGATAATCTCTCACAGGCCAATTACAGCCTTTTTGCAAGTAATGGAATTTTCAATTAGTTCAGGGGCAAGACTCCAGCATGGAGAGTGCTGCAATTAAACTGAACAGCAAAACCAAGCCTGGCAGAGGGAACGGCAAGCCTTCAAGCTCCTCCTAATGTGATAGCACGGGAGTCGGGAATCAAGCTGAAGACACTGAGAAAGCCGGAGAGATAGTTGGGATACAGAAGGATGTAACTGTGTGTCAGAAGAATGAGCAGCTGTGATGGGGGAAGGATCAGGTTTAGTGGGCAGAAGAGAGGATTAAGAATGGAAGATAACAAAAAGAAGGTAACACTCCAAATATTTCTATAAGCATTTGAATGTTTGGGGCTTATGCAAGTTTTTGAGGTTAAGCCATCACCATTAATATCAGAATGAATTAATTTAAAGGTATCTGGAATTTGGAATCAAACAAAACAAGTAAATACAGCCATTTGATTCCAAGATCTCAAAAGGGCCGGGCTTGATGCAAAAAAATGGCAATAGGATAAGACAAGATTTCCATTTTTACTTACCAAAAATGGCATTAGCCACACATGCACCAGAAACTTTGAAAAGCACCAATGTCAGAGGCAGTCCTCCAGCTTTCTTTTTCCCTCCACCTACTTAAAGACACAGTATGCTCTAAACCTGTCCTCTAACCACAGTTTTCAGTATGAGCAAAGTACCCTCTAAACCACTTGGTTGTAAAACTTCAGCATTACCTTCACAATACAGTGCTTCTTTGCTACTTTGTGCGGCTTGGATTTGGCTGACACCAAGAGCATAGCATAAGTTAGGCCAACTCAGGAGCTGCTTTTACTAGTGGCAGACTCACCCAGCCACCAGTGAGCTGTTTTGCTGCCAAAGAGAACCAGGTGCATGCAGTGATCAGTTGCCCCATCCTGCCTTGGCAGCCCTCCTCCCAGCTGGGGACTATGTGTGAGTGATGGCAATATAATGCCACTTCCATCCTCCCTACATTGACGCAGCATAGGGGGAATTCTCTCTCAGCCTATAGCATCCCCTTTTATAGTGGCCATGCATGTTTAGGGACCTGAGTGGAGGGCCAGAATTGGCCCCAATGGTTCCATATTTTTATCTACCCTAACTTTGCATGGGAAAACAGCATTTGGCCCTAAAACAAGTTAAAGTTACTTAAAAAGCACATGTGCAGCATGAGATAAATGGAATATTTTGTGCAGGATTATTGAGAAATTATTTATTTCCTGTTTTGTCTATTTTAAAATGTGTATATAATTGCACACACACTGAGCTGAGATTAGCCTCCCAAGCCAGATCTGTCGTCTTCTCTACAGTGTTGCCTTTATATGGCTGATTGCTTCAGCAAAACACAATATATGACCTGTGTCCCTCTAATTCAGCCCTCAAGTTCTCTATTGTAGAAAAATCACTCCTTGGTTTTCTGAAGAGCAACAATTGGCATATACTCTTAAATTGCATTGTATTGTCTACTGTAGTAACTGGGAAACAACAGGAATAATACTATAGGGTTTCATGAAGTCTGTAATACAGCTATTTGGGAGGCTGGATGGCTCAGGAGCAAACAGACCTTTTCATCTTCGGGTCAAATCTAGAATTGGCTCATAGGGACAAAAACTTGTTTCCAAGTCTTTTCTGCGGTCAGTCTAGTTCCTATTTGACAGGTGTGGACATCTTAAAATTCTCCATCTTAATTTAGAATCATAGAAGATTAGGATTGGAAGAGACCTCAGGAGGTCGTCTAGTCCAACCCCCTGCTCAAAGCAGGACCAACACCAACTAAATCATCCCAGCCAGGGCTTTGTCAAGCCGGACCTTCAAAGCCTCTAAGGATGGAGATTCCACCACCTCCCTAGATAACCCATTCCAGTGCTTCACCACACTCCTAGTGAAATAGTCTTTTCCTAATATCTAAGCTAGACCTCTCCCACTGCAACTTGAGACCATTGCTCCTTGTCTGTCATCTGCCACCACGGAGAACAGCCTAGCTCCATCCTCTTTGGAACCCCCCTTCAGGTAGTTGAAAGCTGCTATCAAATCGCCCCTCACTCTTCTCTTCTGCAGACTAAATAATCCAAGTTCCCTCAGCCTCTCCTCATAAATCATGTGCCCCAGCCCCCTAATCATTTTCAGTGCCAATATGCATATTTGGAAGGAGCTGTTCTGAGTCACGTTTATCAGCTGCTGGTGATAAGCACCTGAAGAGAAGTCTTGCAGGTACCAGCTGCAGTTTGGCCTGTACTGTTAACACAGCTGGAAACAGGGACACTGCCACCCCAAGATCCAGTCTCTGAGTGCAGGCGGGGTTCCACCTTCAGAGAAGTGAAAACAGAAAAAGTTGTCACCTCTGTGGTAGGAACAGGGGGTGTGGCAGCCTGGTAATCCCATCTCAAGTGGTGTGAACTATGGAATGCCACTTTGGGAGGAGAGCACGTAGGGACCTGTCACTTGGAAACAGTGCCACAGGAGAGTGAGAGAGAGAGCGATCACAGGTGCAGCTCCCCCCCAGGCTGTCACAATCAGAGTCAGGCATATTAACAATGCAATGTGGGAAAGCTTGCATTGCTGCTACATGTAGATAACTAAAGGATTCATCCCACAGAGCTGTCAACATAGCGCCTTTCAGAGACACTAAATTCAAACTAATTTATTCTTAAAACATAGCTGCTGATTTTACAGAACTGGTCAGCTTTACAGACCACTGCATGCATTTACCTGGAAATATTTCATGCCTTCCACTTGGAAGAGACTATAAAAGGCAGCTGCCTCATATCCATTTTGTCTTCAATCCTGCTTCTTACTTCTGGAGGAACCTTGCTGCAAACTGAAGCTCTGAACAAAGGACTGAATGACCCATCCCAGCTGTGGATGTACTCCAGAGACTTGATTTGAACCTGCAGTTTATTCCATCACTGCTACAAGCCTGAACCAAGAACTTTGCCATTACTGTATGCAATTGATTCAATGTTACCAATTTTAGCTCTCGTTTATATTTCTTTCTTTCTAGAAATAAACCTTTAGACTTTAGATTCCAAAGGATTGGCAACAGCGTGATTTGTGGGTAAGATCTAATTTGTATATTGATCTGGGTCTGGGGCTTGGTCCTTTGGGATCAGGAGAACCCTTTTTCTTTTGCTGGGGTATTGGTTTTCATAATCATTCATCTTCATAATGAGTGGCTCTGGTGGTAATACTGGGAACGTGGAGTATCTAAGGGAATTGCTTATATGACTTATGGTTAGCCAGTGGGATAAAACCAAAGTCTTCTCTGTTTGGCTGGTTTGGTTTGCTTTGGTGTGCAAAGGAACCCCAGCCTTGGGCTGTGACTGCCATGCTCTAAGCAATTTGTCCTGAATTGGTACTCTCAGAAGTGTCCCACCAAAGGCAGCATCGTTACACACCTATACACTGTTTCTACCCAGTCTTCCACTAAGGTTTGTTATCCAGACAATCAGTTTAACACTAGAATTTATAACCTTGGTATTTTCAACAGAGTGAGTCATGTGGGTCTCCACAGATGTCACACCTCAGAACTAAAAGCTGTCGTTGTCCTGGCATTTCTCGACATTTACACCACAGAAATGTTTAACCACTTGATAGGGGAGAAGTTACTATAATTTGTTAATATGATAAGAAGCTGACGGAAATCCTACAAAGACTGAAACCTCTAGCTGTCATTCTAATACTAGTTCTCACTGGCATAGCTGGATAGAGTTACCCAGAGCTGAAACTGGGCGCACTACTTTTGAAACTAACAAACTCCTGCTGCAGTGCAATTTGTCCTCCCCCTTATCTCTCTGGACCCTTGTGGCTTTTTAAATCCATAGGTTCCCACACCCACACAGACCAGCTAAATGAATCACTTTCCTCACTGTGAGTTCCCCTATGTCTAGCAAGATTTAAAAATAGATTGTTTTTTACAGAAAGAATATCACCAGTCACATGGCAAAATGAAATAGAAAAGTGCAGCTAAAGAAGTAAGACTTCTCAGAATGTTACCAGTGCCGGATTAACACATAAACTAACTAAGCTACAGTTTAGGGCAGGGGTTCTCGCACCATTGTTTGTGGTGGCCTCAGAATGCGGCCACCAGCTCTTGCTGGTGGTCTGGTGGGGGAGTAAGGAGGTGAGTGGCAAGCCACAGCAGGGTGAGGAGGCGGGCAGGAGACCAGGGCTGAGAAAAGATAATTGCACTTGTAAAATTAGTATTTCTATGAGTAAGTCTGCTATCAGTCTCCTAAGGCAGGGCTTCGTTGGTCAGCTGTTACTGGTAAAATTCTGACACTGCCATCATAATTTATTTAAATAAATCAGCTCACGGCCGATAAAATTGGGAAAAATGTGAGGTCAGAGAGGGCAGTGTTGTGAAGCAATCCTTCCAAACTCATACTCGTATGGGCCTCGTCCTAGGAGCGACGTCATCTATAGTGTCCCCCTTGGCTGGTAATAGATGGCTGCCATCTTTTGTTTACGGTCCAGCACGTGCAGTCGTATAGTGCCTTCGCCCCTGTTTTTCTTTGATTTCTTAAGTGCTAGTGTGTTCTTTCTTCTTTTGATCTGATACATATGTATTTTAGTGCACACGCCGCTTTCTGCTCCATGCGCTATCCATGTTTCACATGATTGAGTTTGCAGGTGATCGTCTTATGGACTTGGGTAGAGTGGATCTGAGCAGGACAAATTTGTGTTTGCTTCCCTCCATCAGTTTTGGGAATCTTCACAGTAAATGTCAGCAAGTGCTGATGAAAGGATAAAAAGAGGGCTTTGAGAGAAATGAAGGAAGATATACATATATATCAAAATATTCTGAGTACTTGGTGAACAAGTTATTTCAAACTATGTACATGTATGATTTATAGGCTATTAAATATTCATTATATATGCTTGAATATAGGCTAGTTTTTCTAACTTTCTCAATGCCTGTCTACAGATTACCAGTCTTTTTTCATTATTATCTTTTTTCTGATAAATTCTTTATTTCTCTTTCGCGCATCTAGTTTGTTGTCACTCTGTGGGTTCTAGATGTTTACTCGAAATTAATTAGTGATCCTGGGGGAGACAGAGGAGAGAGAAGCGAATGCGAAGAGAGATGTCTGCCTAGAAAAAAGATGGGGATTTTCTGCTTGGTGGGTTTGGAACATGCAAGATAATATTTTATCATAGGCAGTATGCTATGTAAAAATTCTTATGTAGACTTATAAATCACATATGACAAGGCTGATTCCCCACTCTGGCATTTCGAGTGCAGAAGTTGGGGGCACACAAGAATTCTAAAAATTAATATTGGGCACTCCAGGCTTGTATTAAACTCCCAAGGTTACAGTTTCTCTCTGACCTTGGATGGGTAGATGCTGCCAGCACGCAAATGCAAAAAAACCCTTTGAAACCAGAAAGGCACACTTGGGAATTCCTTCCTGTGGGGTACCCTCAAGTCCTTTCACCCACCCACCCCAACCCCCCGGGGAAGAGCTGAGAAAGAAAAACATAGGAAATCAGCTGTTGCCTCCAGCTAATTTAACAACATATGCACAAACCTCTTAGGACACCAAAAATCCAATCCTGTTCTTAACAAAGGTAAATTTTATTAAAATTGAAAAGAAAGAAAATACATCTGGAACTTAGGCTTTTGTTAGATTTAAAAAACCCACTTACAAAATTTAAATATCAAGAATAAGCTTCTTGAGGGAGGTCCAGGTTAAAGGTTACAAGCAAAACGAAAAGCATTTGGCGTTAGCACAGAGGAGTCCACTAGCCATAAGAAATAAACAGAAATAAACCCAATTGCGTCTTTCTGGACTTACACATTTGAAGTTCCAAATAAGTAGTTTTACCTTTATGCTCCTGTAGGCCCCCATGTTGGCTGAAGCATGTTGTAGTGTAACATCCAAAGGAATTACTGGAATTATGAATTTAAATTATGTAATTTGCTATTGTATGGTTATACCAAAAAAAATGTTTAGAAGGAGAAGTGGTTGGAGGGGAGTGTAGTATTTGGGAATGGCTGCTTATGAGGCATGGTTCCTTTTAGAAACCAGGACACAGAGTCTGGAAAGGGAAGAGGAGGAGCCCCAGCAGGTCATGGAGAAAGACCTAGAGAGAGGGTGCCCATAAAATGCCTCGCATAAAAGTTTGTTCTTGTTTGCATTTAAACTTGAGTGGTCTACAAGTTATTGGAATGCCACATCGTGTGACACTAAGTCAAATGCCTTACAGAAGTCTAATTAGATTACATCAACACTATTACCTTTATCAATCAAACCTGTAATCTCATCAGAAAAAGACCTCTAGTAGTTTGACAGGCTCTATTTTCCATGAACCCATGTTGATTGGCATGAACTATATCAGTGGTTCACCACACTGCATTTTGTAATTTTTGGGAAGCCATCATTATTCCTGCTTGACCCTCCCCCCTCCAGCCCTAGCTCTCCATCCTCTCCCATACCCTCCATCCCAGACCTCCTGGTCCTTGTCCCCAGCCCCATTCCTCCTCCTTCCTCTTCTCTTTTCAGCCCGTCAGCCCCCTGATCCCACATCTCCCCAGCCCCCTGCTCTCCTCTCCCCATCTCAGCCCCCAAGTCCCCTGCTCAGCTCCCACCAGCCTCCTTGCCCTTGTTCTGTAAGCCCTGCCCCATCCTGGAGTTCTCAGCCAGCCCATCCATCCCCAGGGCAGGGCTGTGATCACTACCAGGCTACTGACTGTCTCGTCGCTGGCTCCACGCTGCTGCTGCTGCTCATATCCCACTCTCTATGCTGATGCCTGCTGTCATGAGGAAGTTAGAATGCTGGTAGGGGGAAAATTTTTAAGGCATGTTCAGCGCACCATTTTGGAAACACTGAATGATATTACTATCCTTTCCTTCTTTATTAATTGATTCTCACACATTGGCTGTTCCATTATTTTGCTCAGAATCAATGTCAGATCATTACCTGGGTTGTCCTGATTACCCTATTTAAATATAGACACAACATTAGCTTTCTTCCAGTCTTCTGGAACTTCCCCTGTGTTCCAAACTTATTGAAAAATCAACATTAATGGTCCAGCGACCTCTTTGTCCAGCTCTTTTAAAACTCTTGGATGCAAGTTATCTGGACCTGCTGATTTAAAAATGTCTAACTTTAAAAAGTGCTATTTAACATCCTCTTGAATTACTCTTGGAAAGGAAAGTGTCTGCCAGTGCAAGATACTAGCACGTGAAAAAAAAAAGTCAGAAAAAACATGAAAGAGCAGGTACAGATCAAAAATGAAGAGGAGGGTAGTAGAAAGTGATGAGGTCTTGTATCCTGAATAGGTATACAGAGCATCAGTCTTCTCCATGTTACACATCAAATAGGGTTCTCAGTACTGTTTTTCAATGGAGGTGAACAAAAAAATCCCTCTATACTGTGCTGTACTGCTCTGGTTCATTATAGATCAGGTCAAACATATCAATAGCCACCATACCAACAAACCAGGTTAGGGAACACATTTAACAGAACCATACAGATTATTACCATTTCACAACACAAGCTTGAATATTTAGGGCTTCAGAGACATCTTGAAGTGCAACTGATGTTAGAATTTTAAGAACTGAGTAATGTAGTTGGATTTTATTGTTGGCAAGTTTGCATACTATGCACTACCCCAATAAATGACACTAATAATGAAATATAGTCATTCTTTAAAAGGCCTTTAATATTGTGCCATATTCTGTCATTTCTTTTTTTCTCTCCTTACATAAATTATTATTTCTGGTTATGAATGTTTTGTGGTAGCATGTGTTGTGTAGTTTTGATGGGTTTTTTCCCCCAGAACTGTTATGCATTCAGCTTTATTTATGTAGAAACCGTCCAGTTTTCACTCCTTTGCTTCTTCCTTGTAAATTCTTGAAGGGGACCCAATTTCCAAAACAAATACTGTAAATAAATACAAAATCTCTCATATTTAAGCAGTAGCCCCCCAGAATGCATAGATCTATCTATTTATCCTCCATGCTGTTGCAGTTAAATGAAGCCTCAGTTTGATTATTTCAGGGCTTGTCTACACTACAAAATTAAGTTGACTTTATCTAATTCAACCTCGAGCCCCCAAATTAATGAAGTCGATTGTGCATGGCCACACCATGCTCATTGTGCCGATGGAGTGTCTCCTCACTAGCTGTGAGCATCTCAAACACCTTATGCCTTCTCCTGCAGTATTTCCAGAGCCAAAGTAGGGTCCACCGCACGAAACATAGCGATGTCCTGCAAGAAGCCCTGCTGCAAGCCATTGAAAAAAACAATACACAGTTACTGATGGCAGTCACAGAGCAGCTTCACTCTGAGCACCATTTCTGGTCCCGTTAAACAAGCACTGACTAGTGGGGCCGCATGTTTTGCGGGTATGGGATGATGAGCTGTCATAAACATTTCAGCGAAGAGTAGCATAAAATACCTCCTTTGCCTGTAAAGGGTTAAGAAGCTCAAATAACCTGGTTTGCACCTGACCAAAAGGACCAATAAAGGGAGAAGATACTTTCAAATCTGTGGGGGAAGGTTTTTGCTTTGTCTCTTTGTGTGGGTTCTCTCAGAGCCAGAGAGGGACAAGGGGCAGGAAAAAACATCTCTTAAAACCCTGCCTGATATAAGATCTAAGATTACAAAAATTGTAAGTAAAGCAAGGAAAGGCATTAGATTATCTTTTGTTTTAGCTTGTGAATTTTCCCTGTGCTAAGAGGGAGGTTTATCCCTGTTTGCTGTAACTTTAAATTTTTGCCTAGAGGGGAATCCTCTGTGTTTTGTATCTGATTACCCTGTAAAGTTACCTTCCATCCTGATTTTACAGAGGTGCTTCTTTTACTTTTTTTCCCTTTATAATAAAGTTCTGTTTTTTTAAGAATCTGGTTTACCTATGTGGTTGGTATAATATTCTCAAGCCTCCCCAGGAAAGGGGGTGAAGGGACTTGGGGGAATATTTTAGAAAAACAGGAACTCCAAGTGGTCCTTTTCCTGAATCTTTGTCTAACTCACTTGGCAGCAGTACCCATCCAAGGACAAGGAAGGATTTGTGCCTTGGGGAAGTTTTTAACCTAAGCTGGTAGAAATAAGCTTAGGGGGTCTTTCATGTGGGTCCCCACATCTGTACCCGAGAGTTCAGAGTGGGGAGGGAACCCTGACATGAGCCGTGTCTGCAGAACTTTTGAATGTGGAAGGCCACCTTCCATGAACTTTGTGCAGAGCTTTCCCCTACCATGCAGTTTCTAACCATCAGAGGAGTGAAGTTCTGGAATAGCGTTCCAAGGGAAGCAGTGGGGGCAAAAGACCTATCTGGCTTCAAGATTAAACTCGATAAGTTTATGGAAGAGATGGTATGATGGGATAACATGATTTTGGCAATTAATTGATCTTTAACTATTCATGGTAAATAAGCCCAATGGCCTGAGATGGGATGTTAGATGGGGTGGGATCTGAGTTAGTACAGAGAATTCTTTCCTGGGTATCTGGCTGGTGAATCTTGCCCACATGCTCAGGGTTTCAGCTGATCGCCATATTTGGGGTCGGGAAGGAATTTTCCTCCAGGGCAGATTGGAAGAGGCCCTAGGGGTTTTTCGCCTTCCTCCATAGCATGGCGCACAGGTCACTTGCTGGAGGATTCTATGCACCTTGAAGTCTTTAAACCATGATTTGAGAACTTCAATAGCTCAGACATAGGTGAGAGGTTTATTGCAGGAGTGGGTGGGTGACATTCTGTTGCCTGCATTTTGCAGGAGGTCAGACTAGATGATCATAATGGTCCCTTCTGACCTTAATATCTATGAGTCTATGAGTTCAGCAACACAAAAATGAGAGCTGCTCTGACAGTGGAGAAGTGAGTGGCCAATCGCTATTTGGAAGCTTGAAACGCCAGACAGTTACCGGTCAGTGGGGAATCAATTTGGAGTAGGTAAATCAATTGTAGGAGCTGCTCTGCTCCAAGTGTGCAGGGCCATTAATCAACTTCTGCTACGAAGGGTAGTGAGTCTGGGAAATGTGCAAGATATAGTTGATGGTTTTGCCATTATGGCAGGTTTCAGAGTAACAGCCGTGTTAGTCTGTATTCGCAAAAAGAACACTATCCCCGATAATGTCACGGCTAACCTGGTAGCTGAACTTTGTGACTTTGTCCTTACCCATAACTACTTCACATTTGGGGACAATGTATACCTTCAGATCAGCGGCACTGCTATGGGTACCCGCATGGCCCCACAGTATGCCAACATTTTTATGGCTGATTTAGAACAACGCTTCCTCAGCTCTCGTCCCCTAAAGCCCCTACTCTACTTGCGCTATACTGATGACATCTTCATCATCTGGACCCATGGAAAAGAAGCCCTTGAGGAATTCCACCATGATTTCAACAATTTCCATCCCACCACCAACCTCAGCCTGGTCCAGTCCACACAAGAGATCCACTTCCTGGACACTACAGTGCTAATAAACAATGGTCACATAAACACCACCCTATACCGGAAACCTACTGACCGCTATTCCTACCTGCATGCCTCCAGCTTTCACCCTGACCACACCACACGATCCATCGTCTACAGCCAAGCTCTGCGATACAACCGCATTTGCTCCAACCCCTCAGACAGAGACAAACACCTACAAGATCTCTGTCAAGCTTTCTTACAACTACAATACCCACCTGCAGAAGTAAAGAAACAGATT
Source organism: Lepidochelys olivacea (assembly GCF_965140295.1). Taxonomy (NCBI): domain Eukaryota; kingdom Metazoa; phylum Chordata; order Testudines; family Cheloniidae; genus Lepidochelys; species Lepidochelys olivacea. Next base: position 214,430,789 of record NC_140412.1, read on the forward strand.
GATAGAGCCAGAAGAGTTCCCAGAAGTTACCTACTACAGGACAGGCCTAACAAAGAAAATAACAGAACGCCACTAGCCGTCACCTTCAGCCCCCAACTAAAACCCCTCCAACGCATTATTAAGGATCTACAACCTATCCTAAAGGATGACCCAACACTCTCACAAATCTTGGGAGACAGGCCAGTCCTTGCCTACAGACAGCCCCGCAACCTGAAGCAAATACTCACTAACAACCACATACCACACAACAGAACCACTAACCCAGGAACTTATCCTTGCAACAAAGCCCGTTGCCAATTGTGCCCACATATCTATTCAGGGGACACCATCACAGGGCCTAATAACATCAGCCACACTATCAGAGGCTCGTTCACCTGCACATCCACCAATGTGATATATGCCATCATGTGCCAGCAATGCCCCTCTGCCATATACATTGGTCAAACTGGACAGTCTCTACGTAAAAGAATAAATGGACACAAATCAGATGTCAAGAATTATAACATTCATAAACCAGTCGGAGAACACTTCAATCTCTCTGGTCACGCAATCACAGACATGAAGGTCGCTATCTTAAAACAAAAAAACTTCAAATCCAGGCTCCAGCGAGAAACTGCTGAATTGGAATTCATTTGCAAATTGGATACTATTAATTTAGGCTTAAATAGAGACTGGGAGTGGCTAAGTCATTATGCAAGGTAGCCTGTTTCCTCTTGTTTTTTCCTACCCCCCCCCAGATGTTCTGGTTTAACTTGGATTTAAACTTGAAGAGTGGTCAGTTTGGATGAGCTATTACCAGCAGGAGAGTGAGTTTGTGTGTGTATGGGGGTGGGGGGGGATGTGAGAAAACCTGGATTTGTGCGGGAAATAGCCCAACTTGATTGTCATGCACATTGTGTAAAGAGTTGTCACTTTGGATGGGCTATCACCAGCAGGAGAGTGAATTTGTGTGGGGGGGGTGGAGGGTGAGAAAACCTGGATTTGTGCTGGAAATGGCCCACCTGATGATCACTTTAGATAAGCTATTACCAGCAGGACAGTGGGGTGGGAGGAGGTATTGTTTCATATTCTCTGTGTATATATAAAGCCTGCTGCAGTTTCCACGATATGCATCTGAGGAAGTGAGCTGTAGCTCACGAAAGCTTATGCTCTAATAAATTGGTTAGTCTCTAAGGTGCCACAAGTACTCCTTTTCTTTTTGCCATTATGGGGTTCCCTAATTGCGGTGGGGCGATAGATGGCACGCATATCCCCATCTTGGCACCAGACCACCTTGCCAAAGAGTACATAAACCGAAAGTGATACTTTTCAGTGATGTTACAAGCACTGGCAGATCACAGGGGGCATTTCACTGACATCAGCGCAGGATGGTCAGGAAAGGTTCATGACATGCACATCTTTAGGAACTCAGGTCTCTTCAAAAAGCTGCTGTGATGGTTTTGGTCACAGAGACCCCTTTGGGACTGTCACCTGACATGCTGGAATAATCTCTTTCATTGCCAGCGTGGGACTCCAGAACCCTGCCTTGTTTAGCCCGACATGCTAGTCTGCTGCAACGCAGACCCAGGTCTGGTCCACGCCCCCAAAGCTGCAGACTTTAACTAAAAACTGCTCAGCAAGTCACCTATCTCCAGCACCCAGACACCCAGCTCCCAATGGGATCCAAATCCCAGATAAATCCGTTTTACTCTGAATAAAGCTGACACAGGGTAAACTCATAAATTGTCCACCCTCTATAACACTGATAGAGAGATATGCACAGCTGTTTGCTCCCCCAGGTATTAATCACTTACTCTGGGTTCATTAATAAACAAAAGTGATTTTATTAAGTATAAAAAGTAGGATATAAGTGGTTCCAAGTAATAACAAACAGAACAAAGTAAGTTACCAAGCAAAATTAAAAAAAAAACATGCAAGTCTAAGCCTAATACATTTAAGGAACTGAATACAGAGATGTTCCAATAAGCTTCTTTCACAGACTAAACTCCTTCTTAGTCTGGGCTCAATCCTTTCCACAGGTACAGTTCTTGTTAGTTCCAGATCAGGTGGTAACTACAGGATTTCTCATGATTGGCAGCCCCCTTTGTTCTTTTCCACCCCCTTTTATATCTTTGGCACAAGGTAGGAATCCTTTGTCCCTCTCTAGGTTCCACCCTTCCTTCTAAATAGAAAAGCACCAGGTTTAAGATAAATTCCAGTATCATGTGACATGTTCATATGTCCTGTGAGACTTCATTACTCACTCACTGGCACCCATGTATACAGGAAAGCTTACAAGTAAACAGAGCCATTTACCACCAATTGTCCTAGTTAATGGGAGCCATCAAGATTCCAAGCTACCATTAATGGCCCACACTTTACATAGTTACAATAGGACTTCAGAGTAATACTTCATATTTCTAGCTTCAGATAAAAGAATGATACAGTCATACAAATAGAATGAACACACTCAGTAGATTATAAGCTTTGTAATGATACTATACAAGATACCTTTTGCATAAAGCATATTCCAGTTACATTATATTTACACTCATAAGCATATTTCCATAAACATATGGAGTGCAATGTCACAGCTGCAATCCGGGACTTTCTTTCCAGACCTCAAAATTAACATTGACGATGTTGAGATACCTATTATTATCCTGGGGGACCCAGACTACTCCTAGCTCCCATGGCTCATGAAGCCATACACTGGCCATCTGATCAGCAGTAAGGAACTATTCAATTATAAGCTCAGCAAGTGCAGAATGATGGTTGAATAAGCCTTTGGTCGTTTGAAAGGATGCTGGAGAAGTCTACTAACAAGGTTGGATCTTAGTGAGGAGAACATTTCCCTGGTTATAGCTGCCTGCTGTGTGCTCCATAATATCTGTGAAAAAGGGGGAAATTTTCCGCACAAGTGGGCAGTTGAGACAGATCACATGGCAGTCATTTTTGAGCAGCCAGACACCAGGGCAATAAGAAGAGCACAGCAAGGGGTGCTGCATATCTGCAATGCTTTGAAAAGCCATTTCATAATGAGTCACGGTAATGTGAGATGCTCGTCTTCAAACCTTCACCTGGCTTGTAACACTGTCCCTGTAAAGCCAACCCTCCATCCAAGCCCACTGCTTCTACTCAATAAAGAACATTTATTTCTTGAATCCATTTACTTTATTTAACAAACATAAGTAAAGAGGAAGAGCAGAAAGAAAAGGTAACCTTGGGGAAAATGGGTTGTAAAGTTGGAATGGGAGAAACCTTTTCAGCTGTGTAACATAACACCGCATTCCAGACCATCAAAGGTCTGTGAATGGGCACCTTCTGTTCCTTGTACCCTCCCCCTGAGTTAAGTGAAAGGGAAAATGGACTTTTTGCCCATGCCTCATGGAACGCTTCAGGGAGGGTGATTCTGTGCCAGGCGATGCTGGCTGTCTGTCCATCAGGGTCTGCAGAGGGACTCTACCCTCCTGCTTCTGTTCCTGCAGTTCAACCAGACGACTCAACATGTCTGCTTGGTCCCTCATAACCCGAAGCATCTCATCCTGTGCCACATGCTCTTGCTCACTGGAAGCTTTCCTGCTCTCCATGTCCATGTCTAACTTCCCAGACAATGAAATGCTCCATGCTCTCAGCTCGGTGTCAGCTGTCCTGGAGGCATTCATTATCTCAGTGAACATGTCCTCCTGCATTCTCTTTCTCCTCCTCCTAATCAGTGAAAGTCTGCTTTCAGGTGTTGATGACCCGCTGAAGGACACATTTCCAGCTGTCAGTCAGGGGAAAACAATAAAGGAGCCATTGTACATGAATAAAAATGTTTCCATAGCAAGGCCGTTTTCATAAAGAAAACCCCCTTATTACAGTAGGTGCATGCCATAACATAATCAGAATCCGTAACCGTCCACTGTGCCGCTTTGCTGCTCCAGCCATGGTGAGTAGCCCCCCCTCTTCCCCCTCCGGGTCATGGGTGACCGCACTTTTAATGAAGTTTATGGCAGGCTCATGTCGGGAGCACAGGTAGCTAGTTGAACAATGGCCCTTCCCCATAGCACTATGGGAAGCTGTTTACGAACAGGGTGGGGGGAATGTTTTCACTCGCAAATTGGGGAATCTCTCATGTGCGGCCCCAGTTCCCTATCAGCCACTTTAAACTACTTGCCGACCCATGCCGAGCAAGTAAAGGCACATTAGTGGCCACATGGTTTGGCAATCTGGAATGCATGTGTGGGGGGGGTCTACATGCCCTTTTTTCTGTGTAAGAGCACTTTTAATGAGAACTTCCCCCATTTCCCCTAGGCGGCCCTCTGTGATATCAGTCTCCTGAGGGTAACAGAGGCAGAAAGGAAGAAGATGCTGCAAGCATCTGTGAATAGACCCGGTCCTTAGACTGCTATTCTGTGTACTGCAATGATGCCAGCAGAATTAATTCAGGAGCTGTGTGGGAAAATGTCCTACCATGGTGGAAGAAATAAGAGTGCCCTGCCCAGAAAGCTTCTGCAAAGGATTGCAGAGTATCTTCATGAAAGTTTCCTAGAGATATCCATGGAGGATTCCCGGGCTATCCCAGTCCACATAAACAGACTTTTCTGGGGGCCACTCTCTGCGTAGCTGGAGCGGCCTCTTATAAACAGAGAACCACAGCACCTTGCTTTTTCTTCACAGCAAACATTCAATACCACCGAATGCATGTGCCCACTAACATTTAACTGGACTTTCATTTTAATTGTATACTCACCAGAGGTGCCTTCCCCAGCATCATGGTCTGACACCGTGCTGTCCTGGGACCCCCAGGGCTCCAGGGTTTAAAATATTTCCTGGCTCTCAAGGAGAATGGATCTACCGTTTGCCTGTCTCCCATTATCCTCCTCCTCCTCTTCCTCATCCACCATACAATCCTCTTTGTTGTCCCTAGACTCACACACCTGTGAGGTGTGTGTGTTGCTTGTGCGGGTGCTGGTCATCCCCGAGAATCACATGCTGCTCATTGTAGAACTGATATGTGTGGGGTTCAGCACCAGAATGACTGTTCACCTCCCTTGCCTTCTGGTACGCCTGGTGAAGTTTTTAATTTCACATGGCACTGCTGTGTGTCCCTCATGTAGCCCTTCTCCCCCATACAGCGAGTGATATTTGCATAGATGTAAGCATTTCTTCTGCTGGATCGGAGCTCTGCCTGCACAGACTCTTCTCCCCACACAGCGATGAGATCCACCATCTCCTGTGCAGACTAGGCTGGAGCACGTTTGAGGCGTGTAGTCTCCGTGATCAGCTGTGCTCAAGCTGGCATGCTCCCCACGCTGATCAAACAGGAAATGGGAATTCAAAAGTTCCCGGGGCTTCAGCAGGGGAGGGGCTGTTTCCTGTGTACCTGGCTGCAGTGCAGCAGAGTTGGAATGATCTCCAGAGTGGTCACAGATTAACATTGTGGGACACCACCTGGAGGCCAATTAAGTCAAATTACACAATGCTGTGTCTGCAATACCTCACAGTCAGCCCATGAAAATCGAACTAAGTGCTAAGAAATCGACATCAGAGGTGACTTAGGTCAATGTAAAGGACCCAGTAGTCTAGACACATACATTAACAGGTTGACTTAAGTTGGTTTCCTTCGACCTAACTCTGTAGTGTAGACCAGACCTCCATGATATTGGTATCAAGCCAATGACTTACATCAGTAGGATAAGAGACTTCCAATGGGCAATTAATTTTTCCCCCCGAAGGTCATTAATGGAGTTAGAGGAATATTCATTTAATTTGTTTAAACAAAATCACTTTAATTATGTTGCTCCTCTCTTTCATGTTCACTTTACATGAATATTTCAGCAAACAAATTAACCAGCAGGAATGTTTGTGGAAATAGTAAATTTTAAGTGACTACTGGAGAATATTCATTGAGAGTGAAATTCACAGCTGTGCATAGAGTCAGCACAATAGCTATGCCCCTCTTAAGTCCCACTTAAGCTTTATTTTGAGGTCTGATGGGGGACGTCAGTGTTGCATAAGCCTTGTGCTGGCCCTCTGTATGGGGTGATATTCACACACAAAGTAAATTTTGAATTAGAAAATGTGAGTACTAGAAATGGGATTCAAAGAGTTGCAGTGAATTATGGGGAATTACAGACCAGTCATCTTAACTTCAATACCTGGAAAGATAATACAGCAAATAAGCAATCAGTTTGCAAACACCTAGAAGATAATAAGGTGATAAGTAACAATCAGCATGGATTTGTCAAAAACAAATCATGTCAAACCAGCCTAATAGCTTCCTTCAACAGGGTAACAAACCTTGTGGATAGGGGAGTAGCAGTAGATGTGGTAAATCTTGACTTTAGTAAGGCTTTTGATGCTGTTGTAACCCACACACTTCCCGGGTATGGTGCTCTGCCCCAGCTAGTGGCACTGAGACCACTTAGAGAGAGATTAATGAGTCTGCTCTACAGCCTGAGCTAACAGCGATATGGCTTTTAGCTCATACAGTAGAGGCTCATGCATTGAGCTCCAGAGGTCCCAGGTTCGATCCCGCCCACGGACGACCAGGGTCGGTCAGTGTTACACTGTCTCACGTGATCTTCTCATAAACAAACTAAGGAAATACAACCTTAATGGAGCTATTATAAGGTGGGTGTATAACTGGTTGGAAAATTGTTCCCAGAGACTAGTATCAGTAGTTCATAGTCAGGTTGGAAGGGCACATCGAGTGGGGTCTCGCAGACATCAGGTCTGGTTCTGTTCAAAATCTTCATCAATGATTTAGCTAATGGCATAGGGAGTACCCTTATAAAGTTTATGGACGATACCAAGCTGGGTGGGGTTTTAAGTGCTTTGGAGGTTAGAATTAAAATTCAAATTGATCTGGACAAAGCGGAGAAATGGTCTAAGTAAATAGGATGAAATTCAATAAGGACAAATGCAAAGTACTCCACTTAGGAAAGAACAATCAATTGCACACATTCAAAATGGGAAATGACTGCCTAGGAAGGAGTACTGAGGAAAGGGGTCAGAGGACCATAGTGGATCATAAGCTAAATGTAAATCAACAGTGTAACAATGTTGCAAAAAAAGCAAACATTCTGGGATGTGTCAGCAGGACGTGAGAACTAATTCTTCTGCTCTACTCAGTGCTGATAAAGCTTGAACTGCACTACTGTGTCCAGTTCTGGGTGCCACATTTCAGGAAAGATGTGGACAAATTGGAGAAAGTCCACAGGAAAGCAACAAAAATGATTAAAGGCCTAGAAAACATGACCTTTGAGGAAAGATTGGAAAAAATGGGTTTGTTTAGTCTGGAGAAGCGAAGACTGAGGGAGGACACAATAGAAGTTTCCAGTACATAAATGGTTATTACAAGGAGGAAGGAGAACAGAACAAGACGTAATGGGCTTAAATTGCATCAAGGGAGGTTTAGGTTAGACATTACGAAAAACTTCTTGTTAGCATAGTTAAGCACTGGAACAAATTGCCTACGGAGATTGTGCAATCTCTGTCACTGGAGGTTTTTAAGAACAAGTTACACAAAACATCTGTCAGGGATGGTCTAGGTATTATGTAGTCCTGCCTTGAGTGCAGGACTAGATGACCTCTTGATGTCCCTTCCAGTCCTACACTTCTATGAACAGCACAGCACATGTATTCCATCAGATTTAACCAACCCAGCTTGGAATTTGTTTGCTCACAGTGATCTGCAAGCCCAAGAATTATTGGTAGAAAGTTTTAAGCAAATTTGAATAAGTAAATTTGAGAAAATCTTGAACTACTCACTGATTATTGCAAAGAAAAAATAGAGACAAACATTACAATCACTATTCATTATGAATTATTTGAAATGAAATGTATCGTTGAAATTGAAGCTATTAAGGCACTGGTAACACAAGCTGAACTGAAAGATTTTTGACTGTGAAATAACATTGTAGATAAAATAAATAACCATATTTTAAAAATTCTAAGAGCCCCATTTAGAATGCATGTATACATATGGATTTGCCTTTGTGTCTCTTAGACTACGAGTGGATGCTTTTTTTTCCTGGAGTGGATAATGCATAGATACTGCCGCATAATTGATTGGCACTACTATCTCTTCCTTTAGATAGCTCACACTGGTTATTTTTTGTCTGTTCCATGCTGCAGAAAGTCTTTGATTTTTGGAGATTGCTACTCAACAGCTTGCTAACTGTCAACTTGCTCTGTTCGTGAACAGAAGAAGGATTTGTAGGAAGGTGTCAATGTTCTAAAAAAAGATAGGTTCTGGGTTCCTCTCTCCTCCTTTCCAGCGCTTTCCGTTTCAATAAAGAATGCTATTGCTTGCCTCTTCTGTACTTTCTGTTCTAAACACTGAATGAAAGGGATAGAGCAACTGCTATTTAAAGCCAATTTCACAGTAATCAAACGTCTCCTCTGCCACGTTAAAATCACCCAACACAAGGAAATGTTCATGTCTGATTTTCAGAGCCTGCGACTACTTCAGTGGGACAAAACAGGCCTCCACTGCCAGCCTGTACTCCTAGTACTTCCCCTACTGTGATTAGGGCATCCCATAAAGACAACAATACACCAGCTCCATTGGATCAAATGGTAATTACACAGCAACTCCCATTACAGTTATTATACTCCCACCTGATAATCATGCAGTTAACTTGTGTCATCATAGTGATGCTAGAAATGAAGTAGCAAACTAATTTTGGCATAAATATACTGTATGGCCCAATGAGTATACCTACACAGTCTTGGGGGTCAAGCTGATTATCTCTGTATATTCACACTGTCATTTCATGATGTGTTTCTAGTTTTCATCCTTGCCACACTTAGTTAAAACAGTTTGTGACAAATGACACTATCCTTATGGAACGAAGTTAAACCTTACTGAATTAAGTATTTTAGGAGTCCATTGTATTAAAAATACAATTGTTTATGTTTTATTATAGAATTGTATGTAACTGTTAGAGGAGACATGATTAATGCCAACTCCAGGAACTGCAAGGGACTTCTGGGGACAATACAAGACAAGTGAATTTCCTAGGAAATACTTGGGGTGAGGGGAATGCAACCCCCATTTTTGAGGCTTTGCTTTGAGCAGAAAAGTCTGGCTGATTACCTATTCACAGGCCCACCGACAGCAATTCCAGGCAGAACAGTCAATGGGCACTCTTCCGGCACAGCCAGGGCTTCTACATTCCCGCCTGGCTGCCTTTGCTGCTGCCGGTACCACCCTGCATGCGCCTAGGAGCTCTGAAGCCCACCCAGGTGATTTAAAAGGGCCCGGGGCTCCCGGCCTCCACCATCACTGCTGCGGTAGCGGTGGTCGGGAGCCCCGGGCCCCTAGACAATTGCCCCCTTTGCCCCTATCAGCGGGCCTGCCTAGTCACAGTCTCTTCAAAGGTTCAAACTAGATGAGTGATCCACAGAGTCAGGAGGGTGCCTGTTCAGAGCTGAGACTGTGAGGAACTTGTGACCACAGGAAAAAACCCTGGGGGGTTTGAAGACCAATAACCATCCAGAGGCATTGTTGGAGTTGGCTGATCTCTGGTAAGCTTATTAGCATGCATGTAGGTTCTGGTATTGTTTATAATATGTTTTCTCCGTAGTGCTTAAACCTTAAGAATAAAAACTGTACATGCTTAGAAACAGCTGTGTATTAACTTGCTACAAAAGCAATTTTACTGCCATATTTTATGTCAAAATACCTTGAGCCACATCTTGCCCATTACAAACCAACAAATTGCATCCTAATTAGAAAAATATTCAGGTTTGGTGTCTGATTTCTAGTTTAACTATGATTTAATTACTATTTAACTGCTATTTCAGGAGGTGTTTGCTCTGTGTAATTCAGTGTTACACCTTTTGATGTGCAAGAAATAATCTTTCAATAAGTTTACAGGTTACTTGTGCTAATTAAAAATTACATTAACAAACTATTCACATGTATATGTGTCACATTAGTGCTGACTGTCCTTTTAAATATCAAATGTTTGCAATCGCACAACCATTATGTTTTTGATGTACCAATACTCTACTGCAATTATGGGAATACAATTGTCCCAGGACTTCAGATGACTCTTATTATAACTAAATGGTAGTCACAAAAAAAGTATTTTCTTTTCAGCTGAGCACCACAATCGATCTATATTTCAGCACATATCGTTCTCTTGGTCATAGCAGAAATTTCAGAAACAAAAGCCAGACTTTTTAACCACAAGATGTGAATCACATCACGTTAGCAAGGAAACCAAAAGGTTTAAGATGATGCATGTTCAGAAATAACAAAGAACAAAGATAGTAAAGTCTGTCATGCTAAATACAGTTTTTGAGAAATTCTATAGTAAGTTTTGGTTACTCTGTGGACAAACCAAATGTTACAGGCTGCTTGTTAACCAGGTAAATGAAGTTTCTCCTGTAAGAGTATGTTAACCACCACTTGTCTTTTTGAAGAGTCAATCTAGACTGTATGTTGAATGTATTCATAAAATGGTATTTAAAATTGTACTGCATGTCTTTTTGGTGGCATGGAACTGTTCTTTTACATGTTTATGTTCTAATACTACCACTCTCTGATTATGGATTTACAGTCTTTATATACAATAATGTGCATTTTTATACTCATTTCCACTTTCTATTCACATCCCTCTTTGAACTCCTCCACCATCTCCTCGTGTTTCACCACATCACATTCAAGCTTCTTGTCCTCACCATCAAGATCCTTCATAACTCTATCTCCCCACCTGAATTTGCAACATCCCTTGCCCCAGCACTGGGGAGCCAAAAACAGGTTTCTAAGTGATAGTACAGAATACAAGGATGGGATTCTTTTCTGTGGACCTTCATTAACATTTTTATTCCTTTAGGGTGAAATTTGTTTCACACAGATAAAGTCCAGATAAGTGAGCTGTAGATGGGTGAAATGCTAGGGAGCCAAAAAATCTATCCTCCAAACCAAGGTCAAGGTGAGGGACTGAAGTGCAGCTTCACATTGCAATTACTTATGGGCTTACGTGAGAACTAAGAGCCATTAGATCAATGTGACCATAAATCCTATGGGCTCCTCCCCTGGTCCACTTGTAGCCTATGATGAGGGTAATCTCCTCAACCAGTAACCCTTCACCCCTTTCCTCAAGCAATCCCACCACAGCATAAGTGGTACAGAGGGCCTTGCTTAGTCCCTTCATACCAGGTGTGACGGGGCAAGGCCAGATGGCTATAGAAAAGTAGTGGGAGATAGATATATTAGCTCCAGGCTGAGCAGATCTTTGGTACCAGGCTAAGTGAAATGGCAGCTGCTCCAGGTCAATTAAGACACCTGGGGCCAATTAAGAACTTTCCAGAAGGCAGGGAAAAGGCTAGGTTGATTGGGACACCTGAAGTCAGTCAGGGGCTAGCTGAAACTAGTTAAAAGCCTCCCAGTTAGTCAGGTGGGTGTGCATGTCAGGAGGTGTGGGAGGAAGTTGTGCTGTTGGAGAGGCTGAGTAGTACACACCATATCAGGCACAAGGAAGGAGGCCCTGAGGTAAGGGTGAAGTGGAACTTAAGGAAGTGAGGGCTGCTGTGGGGGAAGTAGCCTAGGGAATTGTATATGTAATGTTTCTAAAAGGTCAGCTACCATAGCTGATACTATTAGGGTCCCTGGGCTAGAGCCCGGAGTAGAGGGTGGGCCCATGCTCCCCCCACTACCTTTGCCCCCTGATTAATCACTGAGACTGGGAGACAATAGAGACTGTGCAAGGAAGGATAACTTCTCCTCACCTCCCTCGCTGGCTTATGATAAAAATGGCTCAGTAGACTGTGACCCTTGTCTCTAGAGAGAGAAGGGTTACGTGCAGGGTCACAGTGAGCCTCTGAGGCTAGGGAAATCTGACAGGAAACGCAGGACCCCCGGAGGCAAGGACAGAGCTTTGTCACACAGGGTACTGTACATTCTTAACAGAACTGAGTAGAACTGATGCGCAGTTACAAAAGTTCCTCAGAATCACCTGAAAACATAAGAAAAAGGGCTCAAATGGGCAACATATTACAATTTATTTATTATATTTAAGGTTTCAGAGTAACAGCCGTGTTAGTCTGTATTCGCAAAAAGAAAAGGAGTACTTGTGGCACCTTAGAGACTAACCAATTTATTAGAGCATAAGCTTTCGTGAGCTACAGCTCACTTCATCAGATGCAACACTTCATCTGATGAAGTGAGCTGTAGCTCACAAAAGCTTATGCTCTAATAAATTGGTTAGTCTCCAAGGTGCCACAAGTACTCCTTTTCTTTTTATTATATTTAAGAGGAAAGACACTTTTACTATTGCATGTCTTTCTTCTCCCAGAAACTATAAATTCTAAACAAAAGCTCCTGGCTTCCTTGGGGAACCAGGACTGGATGTAACAGGGCACGTTGCTGAGCAGGTGCTCACCTTCTGTGGAGATTGGGGAGAATGAAGAGCTTTAGTGGAAGCTTCCTCCCTACAGCAGCTGCCACACATCCAGGCCAGGCCTCAGTGTATGACGTGTCTCTCCCACAGGCCAAAGGGGTGCTATGTGAAGACCCCTCAACCCTCCCATGGTTAACTCCTCAGGCCAATCAAGATTTTTCTGTGTGTGTTGGCCCTGGCAACAATAAAAGGATGGGTACAGGTGTTTAGGTGAGAAAGAGAATGTCTATGAATGAGATAAAGAGACCCAGAATAGGATGGAAATAAAAAGTAGGGATTTGTTTGTTTGTTTAAAGAAAAAAAATCAACTATAGTTCTTTTCCCCCTGAAAATTCAAAAGTCTTGTGCTACAAGGCCTTCTCCCCCCCACCCCCACCCCTCCTGAACTCTACTCCTATCAGAGGTTTGCCAGGATCTCCTTCTCAGTACAGCAAATCATTTTTGAGTGCTAACATGCAGGTGGTCACTGGTGATGTCTGTTGAAAACTATAAATCTTTTCAGGTTCATTTTACAAGAACTGCAATCTAGGTCTGTAGCTTCCTCATTGCTGGGGCAGTTTCACCTTTAACTAATGGTGGGACGTGGAGTCCTTCACCAGGGCCCAGCTGCAGCACTGACAGTCACAGAGGGCCATGGAAGCTTTGCAGGGAAGTCTCTGCTAAGCGCCAGCCCAATTTTGCCTCTCTGATTCTTCTTCCCCTCACTACCTGTTCAGTGCTGCCCTTTTCCACTTCTCCCATAGCCTTCTTCTGCTGCCCTTCTCTCTTACCCTTCCCCCAGTCTGACTCACCACTCAAAGCTTTTCATGATTATTATTTGTAAAGATACTGTCAACATATAGTTTAAATTATAAACATGGGGAGAGGGGATTGGGGACAAAGGATTATTGGGAAGAGGGCTCCTGCCCAGCGACTCCATTACAGGGGCATCCAGGCACTACCTTAAAGAAAGAATAGCAATTCTGATTTATTATTACCATATCATTCTGACTCTCACGGACATCTGAATTTGAAAATTTGCCTTCAGAACTCTTCTGTAGACCTGAGAAAGCTTGATGTGCAGGTAAAGGGAATCTGTGCATAGCCACAACAGGACAGACAGTCAAGGAAACACTGATGAATGTTGTAAGAGAACAATTTTTATGTAGGTACTGAGTAGATATGAGTCCAAACCAAAAAACATGGATGCAAACACCTTTGAATTTTGGAAAAATTCAATTCTGGATCCAAACACCCTGACTCATCTCTAGTCTAGAGGATTTGACCTGTAGAACACAAGATGACTTGGGAAGGCAAATATGTAGATTTCTTGTCTCAAGACACTAGGTTTTCTTTAACAAAGCTGAACTACAGTGCATATAACGATTAGGACTCAGAAGATAACAAACATGAATTTGTTTAATAAAAAACCCAATTAGCTTCAATTTTTTAATTTAATACTTATACCCTTCATTGCTTTTACATATTTGAGGTAAAAAACCAAAGCGAACAAATAAAATAAAATTCAACAGAATTCTGCCAGCAGCAGCTAAAGTTTGGATTATTGATGCATGCAGACAGGTCAAGTATTTTTGTGGTTTCACATCAACTTCTTCTGTTTTACTTCCATATTTTGAATGCTTTCCTTAGGTACAGAACACATCTGTTTGTATCTGAAAATAACAGAAATGCTCAATTTGGAATGCGGGGAAAGTTTGCCTCAAAAAACAAGTGCAGATTTCTGCTGGCCGGCTTGCCACAGGGTACAATATGATGGGGAATATAAACTGTTGCACTTGCATTACTGTACAAACAGAAAACTTCTCTTAAGACATGACCTCCATGCTAGGTGGAGAATTTATGTGAACGTAACAAGTTAAGTATTCCCAATTGACTTCTGTCACTGATTTACAATATTGAAGATGGGTCCATGGGTTCAGCTGATCAGGGCAGGGCAGCTATAATCTAGCATCGTTCTGATTGGCTAAGTAAAGAACAGAAATTTTTAAAAAAATTCTCCATATCTACAACTACCCTCTGACAAAGAGAAAGAAAGGGGCTGTGTGTGAAATCCTGGCCCTGTTAAAGCCAATGGGAGTTTTGCCATGGTCTTTAACGGGATCAGGATTTCACCCTACATACCTACCATTGTGCTTCCAGTGCAATATGCTATTTATTGGAAGTGAAATTAGAGCTGCCTAAACATGTGAAATATCCTTAGACAGGTTTAAAATAACTAATCATGAAAAGACTGCAAGACATACTAATAATAGAAAATCAATGTTACAGAAAGTGCTTTGGCAATTATATTTTCTTCAGGCCATGGAGAGAGAACAGGTACATTTTCAGTTGTGATGTACCGTGACTAAGTGAACACCCTTTGTTATTATTGAGTGGTGTCTCATTCATTGAGAAAATACTTCAGGCTATATAGTTCGAGGCAAGGGAATTTGGAAAATCTAGGGATGAAATGTTTATTTAATCTTCAGTTAATCAGACTCGGAGTTCACCCAACATGTTTTAATATTTGGGGAGCAAGGAAATAAGAACAGAACTACCATTTTCTTTAAAAAAAAAACCCCAAAAAACAAGGAGTACTTGTGGCACCTTAGAGACTAACAAATTTATTTGGGCTAAAGCTTTTGTGGGCTAAAACCCACTTCATCAGATGCATGGAGTGGAAAATACAGTAGGAAGATGTATATATACAGAGAACATAAATGAAAATGGGCCATAGAAGCCAGAAAGCAGGGAGTGTGGCTATTAAAACACAAAGTATTGCTAAATAATACAGGGTTAGCAATAGCATTCAGAAATCTAAGCATATCACTGATTTCTTGGGACTGGTACGGTCAAAAGACTTTGGCATACACTGAATGTATCAAGCAGAGAGAAGGTAGTATTTTTCCTATTTCATTCAGTGAGCTTTGAAAGGTTCAGTAGGCGCAACTGACTTGAGAATTACTGGGTTTTTAAAAAAGCTGTTTAACATTCATATGTAAGAAGCCATAGAACAAAATTATTAAAGCTCGTAACTTGTTTACTGTGAAACTCCTTTGTCTTAGTCATCTCTGATGATAATAGGGCAAATGTGTCAAGGAAGAGGAACTGGATCATATTCCATGTGTTCACGCTTCCTTAATTTACTTGAACATTACTTCATACAGTGTTTGAACTGGAGGGGAAAAACTGGTGGATATGCTCCACTCCTTATCCCCCAGCAAGGACACAACTGGCTTTAAGATTTTTCCCCTTGCCCCAGTCCCAGGACCGGATTTACACCTTATGTGCCCCATGGCACAGCATCATCGGTGCCCCCCCTGCCTACAACTGATCTTCATGTTGCACAGTTTTAGAGAGGTAAGGCGCCCCTAGAATGCCAGCACCTCTAGGCACATGCCTAATGTCCCTAATTGGACATCCGGCCCTGCCCCATCCAAATTTTACATAATAAATAAAAATGTAAGAACCTTAAGGTTGTGTACCTCTTCTTGATTTCATTGCCTGGTTTCCCCTACAGCTTTATGATCTTCTTTCTCACCTTCCTTTTTCATTTTCTCCTTTTATCTTCATGTCATTTTCTTTATTTTTCTGTCAATTTTTTTATTTAATTGCTCTCTTCCTATTCTTCGGTCTCCCCCACTCCCTCCCACCCCCCACATTTGTCCAGTCCCACCCTCAAACCATTCTTTGTTTCTGGTTTGTCTCTTTTGTTTTTTTATTTTCTGTTGATCCTTATCCCTAACTAAAGGACAGTTGATAGAACACTATAACTTTGGATCAGTTCATTATTTTAGAGTCCTTATCATTTATATACTAGAAGCACTTATAACTTTAAGCTCGTGACTAGTTCCATTGAAGTCATATGCTTGAATTAAAATGTACTTAAGTGCCTTGTTGGATAAGGTTTTATCAGCACAGCAATTTGTGCTCTAAAAATAAACCTGTAAAATAAATACATCACTCTTGTTCTCTTGCCCGGCTGGGATGTTCGCTTCCAGCTGCAATGTAGACATACCCACTGGGACCACTGCATCTGAACAACGCCTCACCCAGGGGACAGGAAATAGGATTTACCTTTTAGCAGCAAAAGGATCACTTTTAAATGAGAGGATAAGACAGGATGTAATTTATGTATCAGAGTTGAACAGAAAATCTGAAGGGAGAATACTTTAACACTGATCAGTGCCGAATGATCAACTAGAAAGAATTTTTGGCAATTTCTTTTATCTTCTATCATGTGAAGAAATCGAAGGATGGGGATTTCTCTGCATAACTATCCTCTAATAATGTATGAAGCTATCAAGATTGCCATTCAAGATGCTTCATAACCACATAATGTGTAAAGACTGAAAGTGTGAAGTTCTATGACCAAATTATTAGAGGAAAGCTGCACTGGAATGTTTCCAGGAACTTTATTTATATTTCCTCCAGGATACCAATAGAGTATAACTATTCATTGATTGGATCACCTGATATTTAAGGTAGCATTGATAACGTATGAATGTGAGTGATTTTCTTTTGAACCAATAAGACCCGTTGGCAGTGCAGTTTTTGGTATACTTGAAAAGCAAAAACTTTTAATGAGGTGTCAGAAGCTGTGAAATGATCCTTATAATATACCAGAACATGAATCATTAAGCCCATTCCAGAGTGTTTTGTTTTGTTTTTTACAGCTATGATTGTTTATTAGTCAGTGTATGAATGAATACGTTCTTTGCACAATTAAAGTTAAAATTTTGCATAATTTGTTCTCATACAAATAAAAATCTACCTTTAGAATACTGAATTAGTCAAAACATTCAAGGCTCTTTTAAAACACAAATATGTAATGTGGATCATAATAAACACAACTATGTTCCTACCTTATGTCCTCGAATAAAATTCCAGCAAAAAGGAGGAAATAGTTCAGTTCAATTCACTCTTGAAGATACAGTACAATAGGCCTCAGTGAGAGCAACCAGAAACAGACAGAGAACGCCAGTCCTGTTAATGGACTATTCTTTCATGTAAATAAATGATTTGCCTACTGTGAAATGCTAGGCTTTTCTGTTCAATGTTTGAGGGTGGAATGTTCCCTTCAGAAGAGGTTTTCTTTCTTGAATAGATAAAGAATGAGAACTGACAACACAATGCAACAAATGATGTACGTTTGTTACATGAAGCATGATTCTCCATAGGGAAATGAATAATTTATAACCTATTTTCAAATAACTTCTGTAACCTGCCATCATGGCAAAATTTTAATAGGCGAAAAAACTCAAGTCAAATATTTAAAGGGAAAACTAAGTAATGACTAACTTGATTTGATAAAAATCTTTCAAATTCCTATCTTCTCTTTTGCATAATTTAGTAATGAACCTCCGGGGTGGCTCAGAGGGTAGGGTAATGAGAGCCAGACTTTCCCCTCTAGATTGTTGTTTTAAATCCAGCCTGGGGCAGATGTGATTGAAGGTTACAATCCAAAGGCTAGCACATGCAAAATGATGTGTGATTCTCAGTTACTTTCCTAATTGACTTAAGCTAAAATTAGTTGTCCAATATCTGTATCTGAGTATGAATGTTAGGCCAGATCCTGTCATCTGCTCTGCTTCATTTGATCTTGCTTACCCCAGAACAATCAGTAGTGATTCCACCAAAATCAGTTAAATCAATGTCAATTTACACTGAAATACCTGAGATCAGAATGTGGCCTATACAACTTTACTGATTTTCGTTCCACTGAATTAATGCAAACTAAATGTCATATATTTTGTAACTACAGTTAATTCCATTGGCCCAGGCTATATATCAGCACCATACACCAACAAAATTATTTTTTACTGGTTATGAGTCTTCTCCAAAATCCATAACTCCCATTCTGGTCACGTCTTCCTTTTCTTGCCTCCTGCCTCTTCCATCTGCTATCAGTCTGCATTACATTTCTTTAAAGACCCAGTGTATGCACTACTACTGTGACATTAAGTAAACTTCAGATGCTAATTATAACCACATAAATGCTAAGCACGTTAACTGCTTCACTGCTGAACCCTGTAACAGGTGCATCCAGGAAATGTGCTTGTCTCGAGAGCCTGGCCTGACTTATGTTCCTGACCTTCCAGGCATTTGAACACAAACGGCCTTAGGAAAGTGTTGACCAAACACATTCGCATTCCAGCTGTCGTGAAAGTGGTTAAAAAAAGAAGCTAAGGCAGCTGGGTCCTGCTTTTTACTTGGATGATCCAAAGAAAAAGAGAACTCCTGTGGCATTTGAGCCTGCTGGAATCAAGCTACAATCTAGTTTATATCTAGGATTTTTTAAATGAGCCCCAAGAAAATTAAATACAACTCCATCAATGTTAGAAAAAGTGATGTCCAAAGTCAGTAAAGAGCCAGTCTACAAAAGACAGTCAACATATAATTAGCTCACCTCAACTTTCCCCCACCACACATTCCTTTTTGAGGTCTCAACTTCTAGGCCTGCCATGAATCACCCTTCAGACATTCCAACATGCACTGTGAAAGTGACGTTGAATCACCACATCAGCCATGGAAGACAAAGCAGGAAGATAAGCACAATTTTTACATATTCCAAAAGATTCATAATCTTTTAAAACAAAAAAGTGCCATTTATCTCCAGAATTCTAAAACTATTCAATTATAAGAAGCAAGCATTCATATAGGCCCCACTTCAGGAAAGCAGTCTGATTAACTTCCGTGGGATTTAAGCATGTGCTTACAAGGATCTCCTAAAAGGATTGCTTTCATGGATAAAAACTATAATAAATAAAATAGCAAAAAGAGGAATAGTGCAAGAGACTGCTATATTTACAAACAAATCTCAAATACTTAGAAGACAAAGATTGTGGCAGGCTTGCCATTCTGAGCCAATCGCTTCCTCTCTCTCTCACTGGGCCCTTTAAATCTCCCATGTCCAGGTTTACCTGGGATGGCCACAGAAGTTTTCCAAAATAAAATTACCGTAAACACAAAACCCTGATAGCAAATGTCCTTTCTTCAAGTGTTCCTTTAGGGAATGGGAATGAGACTCCAGGTCACCTCTTTCCCTCTTGGAGTGGACTATCCACTGACAAACAGTCCCTCTCTATTGTTTCCCTTTTCCCCTCACAGTCGTAACAGGGAGCTTTATGCACTGCTTTCCACTCAGAATTTTTGTCATGATTGGTTGAATGATCACTTGGGAAAGCAGGGAGCCTCGTTCCACCCTACACCACAAGCCTCCTTAAAGAAACAGGAGTCATCTCTTCTCCCTGAGACTTTCCAAGGGACTATTTCCTTCATCCCCATGACTACCCTTCCTGTTCCTCAGATCTTTGTTTGGTTGGACTAGTTGGAATGAGGTGGCTTAGACCCAGTCCCCCTCTCTCAGACCAATTCCTCTTCTCCCTAAAAGGCTCCATTACAAAGACATTACCATAGACAAAAGCTTTACGGATGGGTGGATGAACTAGGTGGACCACCTAGCTGCCTCATGTCCATAAATACTATTTTATGTAGCATAAATTTGTTTTTTCATGTATGTTACTGAAGAATCCTCAGCATGAAACGATTGCTTTAAATAAGAAGCCAATAATGTACAGCAAATAATATCAGTAATAGATTAACACCCTGGACACATCTGTATAAAATGTCATGCATTGAGAACATCTCCTTCATTATCTGTTGCTGTTTCAATTCTAGTACAAGAGAAATTAGTTTCCCTTTGGAGAAAATAATGGTTTATCCATTATCTCCCATCTGCAAACACAGATGGTAAAAACACTGAAGCCTTAACAAATGATCCCCCCCTGTGCAACTGATGAAACACTGAGATGGACCAGGTAAAATGACAAGGTTAAAATAAAAACAGCGGGCTGGAAAAAAGAGTCTATGGATTGAGATGTAGTACTTGGGTCCAAGAGCATAAACAAAAGGACAACCTTCAACTACAATCTCTGTTGATGGAATAAAATGCACTAAAGAAAGGCATTTCTCAATTGCTGTGATGAGGGGAGTTTAAAATAAACACTATGTCTTCTGTCTGAGTTTGACATCTATGAGAAACAAGAAGTTCCATTTTCTGAATAACATCCTGAACTCCCAAAGTAGTGTTTTTTATTCCGCTTTATTTTGCTCCTTAACAAAATAAGCAGAAGCAACCAAAAAAATTGCACAATGTCATAAAGGAAATAGTATGACTACATTCAGAGATGAATAAGATTGGTCCATAAAAGCCGGAACTTTGTACTTATGAAATTAAAATGTCTAGAAAAACACATACTATTTTAAACACGGTACAAAGACTGAAAACATGTCTGCTTTGTCTGCTTGAAACCAGGGTAAGCTCAACTGGTGCAAATCACAGTCTTCCTTGCCTACTCTTGGAGTTCACTCTGGTGCATTTCTACATGCTGCTAGCCACCAGTTGCAGCATCCCAAGCATAGAGACGGCCTGAGTCCAGTGGTGGAGCTGCACCAGTGGAGACTTATGGGTCCAAATTTTCCTAGTAAAGATGGAGGCTTAGGGCCAGACTGTGATGTACTATTAATTATTAATAGGAGTCTTACCCCTCAAGAAGACCCATTGAAATCAATTGTGAAGTAAGGTGTTAGTCACCATGAAGAAGGGTGTCAAATCTGCTTTGTAATGAGGAATGCTAAGGGGCAGAGTCTGTGTGTGTTTTGTGAGAAAGAGAATATGTTAATAACAATTTGTCCCTGCTTTGAAGCTTCTATATTCAATTTCAGTCAGAAGCAAACTGTTATGCCTGAGTTCAATTCAGAAAAGAAAGGGTATATAATGACCCAAACATATCTTTCACATGTGAATATGCTTCTATGATTCAAAAGAAGTCAAAAGTCAATACTGTTCTTCCCTAGATAAGAGCCAATATACTAATTGAAACCAAATCTTGTTTGTGCCCTGGGATGATAGCCAAAACTAATTTTGCACTCTTTCATTCTCTTTTAACCAGGGTTAAAGATATCATAGAGCAGTTCCTTAGGCTTAGACGATGAAACAAGCTGTATGCTTTTGTTATACAGATGTATGCTGCTACCATCACTGGTGGTCAATAGGGAGAATGGTCTTAGAGCCAACAACACATAAATCTACATGACTAATTTTGTTTTACTCACATTTATTACATTGTCACTGAAGTCAGTGTTATATAAACTTAAAGCCCTATATGACCTGAATCACAGAGATCTGGTTGCATGACACCAGGATCCCTCTGCTAACTTGATGCATTTTAATTCATTAATTTAACAACAGAAAGGAGAGCCAAAACTAGCAGGTTTTATGCTTATTTTCACCCATCTCCCCAAAGACTACAGGATTGCTAAAAGAGCTCACTGATATCGAGTCAGTATGGTGGTGAAATACCACAGAGCGGTCATCAACATACATCTTTACAAAAAGTCTACTGCTCCAAAAGCTCCAAAATGCATCTCCTCACTTGCTGCCCTAAGACTTTCCCAGATCACCAGAGCTGGCTTAAACAATGAACCAGTGGATAGTGTTACCCAGGCTACATTTAGCTATGCAAAGGATTGTGTCAGAGTTTATAGCAAAAATGATTGTACTGAAGACCTGGCTTCAGAAGGGTTCTGTTGGGTACTCGGATAACAAATATTCTTTGTGCTACATAAAATGACTAGGGCCCTACCAAATTCATGATCCATTTTGGTCAATTTCACAGTCTTAGGATTTTAAAAACTGTAAATTTCATGATTTCAGCTATTTAAATCGGAAATTTCATGGTGTTGTGATTGTAGGGGTCCTGACCCCAAAAGGAGTTGTGGGGGATGGGGGGGTTGCAAAGTTATTATAGGGGGAGTTGTGGTGCTGCTACCCTTACTTCTGTGCTGCTGCTGGTGGCGGCGCTGTCATCAGGGCTGGGTGGCCGCAGGGCAGCAGCTGCTGGCTGGGAAGCCCAGCTCTGAAGTCACCAGCAGCAGCGCAGAAGTACGGATGGCATAGTATGGTATTGCCATCTGTACTTCTGCACTGCTGCCTTTCAGAGCTGGGTGGCCAGAGCGTGGCAGCTGCTAACCAAGAGCCCAGCTCTGAAAGGCAGCAACGCAGAAGTAAGGGTGGCGTGGCATGGGATGGTATTGCCACCCTTACTTCTGCATTGCTGATGGTGGGGCGCTGCCTTCAGAGCTGGACACCTGGTCAACAACCACCCCTCTACGGCCACCCAGCTCCGAAGGCAGCGTAGAAGTAAGGGTGGCAATATTGCGACCGCCACTAAAATAACCTTGTGACTCCCCCCAGCTTCCTTTTGGGTCAGGACCCCGAATTTGAGAAATGCGTGTCTCCCCTGTGAAATCTGTATAGTTTAGGGCAAAAGCACACAAAAGACTAGATTTCATGGGGGAGACCAGATTTCACGGTCCGTGATGCATTTTACATGGCCGTGAATTTGGTAGGGCCCTAAAAATGACCATCTCTTGCTTCATGTATGTCTCTGAAAAACCCAATAAAAGTTTATTGAAAATAAACCTCTTCTTTCCACTGCTTCTGAAGTTCAAACAGGGTTTATTCTGTTTCAGAAGAAAATACAAACTGGTAGTTTACAACTCATCTTTCTGGCATGGAATGGACCCTTTTTTTTATGGCCCTTCTAATTCAATGAGATCTCTGCTATTTTTCAAATAGGATGGTAAGACCTTGAGAGTAGGTTACATAAATAAAACAATTAGATTTATTGAAAATGTGCTGATTCAGCGCTCCATTGAATTATTCTGCTGCTTCTGCCTCCAACATAGGCCTGGAAACGTAGAAAAATTAAACAGTGATACTATTTGAGACCCGCACGTAACGAACCTATGTATGTAACCACATCTTCCTATCATTCTCTTCTCTCAAGCTTACTATTTATTGCTTTCACTCATTACATCCTGACTTAAATGAGGGCTAGACCCCAAAAACTCCTACCCCCACTAGTCAAAGTGAATCATCCGTGGGACTCCTCCTAGTAGTAGGCATTACACAAAGTTTTCAGGATTCAGTTCTTAATTTGTAAATTCCTTAGGCAGGAACTGTGGGTGAAATCCTGGCCTCACTATAATCAATGGAAGCTTTTCCACTGACTACAATGAGTCCAGGATTTCGCTCCATATCTTTTTGTTGTTGTTCTGGAAAGCACCTAGCATACTTTTGGGGATGTATAAATATTAATAGAGAGAAATTTTATTGTATAAATATTTTATTGTATAAATATTGTATAAATATTAATAGAGAGACTGATTTTCAGAGCAAGCAATAGAAAAACCTCACTAACATAGGTGCTGGAACTAGGGGTACTGCCGCATCCCCTGGCTTGAAGTGGTTTCCATCATATACAGGGTGTACAGTTTGGTTCAATAGCTCTCAACATCCCCACTATACAAATTGTTCCAGCCCCCCTGCTCACTAATAGTCTTTGTGATCATGGTGTTTAAAGCTCTAATAACAATTTGAATACCACAGCAAATGCTGTGAATACTTTAAAGTGCTCACCTGGGGCCCTGCCTATTATTATTCTAGAATCTATAAACAGAAATCTCTTAATGATTCAGTGGTGACTCAGTGTGTGTCATTTATCCAGCCGTTGTTGCTAAAGGAACTTGTGGCCCACTTCCAGCCGCACCATTCCAGTACAAAACAGTGACAAGCCACAATAGTTACTCTGCTATTGACCACACAGAAGCTAAATACCAGCACCTTGTGAAAAACAAGACTGTTGAAACCAGTTCAGTAAAAGAAGAAGAAGAAGAAAAACCAGGCCAGGCAACATCCAGTTGGGTCTATGTTTTTAAAATAGGTTTTGCTGATTTCAAAGCCATTTAGAAAATGTCCTCACTCTGTACTGGCCTGTAGGATCATTCAGTGATTTCTACTGCTTTCCTCAGACAAGGCTCTCTGCCCTTTATTTGATCCTGGTGACAAAGCAGGGAAAGGAGAGAAAATGGGGTTGAGAAAAGCAATGTCTCAGTAATCTAACTACTTAGGTTTACTCCATGTCAATCTCCATGGCATCTGAGTAGTCAAAGGGATTCTGTGTAGGTCACTATTATAGGTCCTGTTCTCACTGGGTGCTCAGTCTTGCAAGCTGCTGAATGGTCTGGTCCCAGTCCAGCAAAGCACTTAACCCATTTTTAACTTTCAACAAAGGACTTAGATCTCCTAAGTCCATGCTCCAACCCTCAAGTTATGCAACATCTTATCCTTAAACATCAGCATTGTAACAAACAACATATCCATTTCCTTCTGCGACTAAGGTGGGGGTATTCTGTCATATTGTTGAGGCAGACACAGAGTAGTAAGGTTCAAAACTGTTCAGGCCTTATTTTGAATCAGAACATATTAGTAGATCATATTCTAGTATTTCATAAATTGTTTTGGTCTCAAGTGTCAAAAGCAATTGAAAAAAATAGCTGGAAAAACTGTTGTGGAATCTTGTTTGTATCTTCTCTGATATTTCAGGAATTAATAAATTCCCTAATATATCATACAAATGTATCTCTGCAGGCTTACGGATTATTGAAAGGCTACTTCTGTGGCACCTGAAGTTAGACAGTATTTGTCTTACGGGCCTCATGCAAAGAAATTATATATCTTCATGCACTACATCATGAACAATTGAATTTCTAAAATTTACTAGGTCAATGTGCACAGGAATTGGGGAAAACCAATAATAATTGAATAGTGCTTTGCACAGCTTGAAACATACAAAGAAATAATATAAATATGACATGAATTGGCCTATATGTTGAAAGTCAAGAGGATATTTATTTCTACCCTGCCAAAATTGTAGAAACATACAGGGTGTATAATTGTTAATATGTATTTTTAGGATTTAGTTCATGAATTTGTATTTCATGAATTTTTCTACTTAGGAGAAAGTTGCAGCTCCTGTTCTTAATTGATTGTAAATTCCACTCTAGGTAAAAACAAAAAACAAAAACAAAAAACACCACCAAACAACTTTTGACAAGAAAAGCATTTGCATGTAGACTAGCCAGAGAAAGATTAAAAGTTACAGGAATATCAGACTTCATTCTTCAGGGCATAGTATAATCTCCAGCTGAGGTCAGAGTAGTGTTTAAAAAAAAGCCCCTTCTTCCTATATAGGATTGCACAACTGGCCAGGTGCATACAGACAAAGGATACAAGATAACATATTTGAAACTTCTTGACGTATAGTGTTTTTCATCTATAGATCTCAAGGCACATTGTATAGGATTGCTATGTCCATTTTGCAGATAAGGAAATTGAGAAAAAAAGAGAGATTAAGTTGTTTGACTAATGCCAAACAGTAGGCCTTATTCACTCATTTACTCTGTTCCTGCACAGGGCACAAGGTCAGGGAAAGGAAAGTAGTGGCTTCAAACTGTATTTTTCCTGCCATATTCTGGAGCTATGCAGGGCCCTGCTATAACTATGCTTTGCTTCCCTAAGGGCCTTTAGAAGCAGAGAATAACCATAGTGCAGTGCACCTCAGCTACATCCCTACTCTAGGGTCTGGGAGCAATGCTGGCATGCAGCCCTTCTGTCAACTCTACACTGGCTAGGGAAGGGCTGTTTCCACCTAGTTTAGGAACCAGTTAAATGGCCAGAGAAACCAAAAGGGACCTTAGCATAATGAGAATCAGTCCCAGTGGTCTCTGGCACAGCTGGAAATAGAACTCAGCGTGCCTCAGTCCTAGTCAAGCTGTTTTGTACCTCCCTGAAGTTTAATGTTAAGAAAAGGTTACTACCTAAAATGTACCTATTACAGTTTTAAGCATAGATAAATGACATTAAGCTGAGCACTAGTTAAATGGAAATCAATTGCGAAACTTCCACTGACATCAATGGGACCAGGATTTGGCCCTTGCCTAAGATTTGAGAACAATTTTTACACTGGACAAGAGGCTCACTTTTGCCTTTGGCTACTTCTCTCATTGGCACCTTGCTGAAATAGGAAGTTGCACCTATATAATCGATGGTAGGATTGGATCCAGTCCTGTCTCAGGAGTACTTGTGGAAGGACCTTGGACACCAGGCTGAACTCTTTCCCTTCTTCTTCATTACTAATTTCCTTCATGTCCCTAGTGGGCTGCCCAGCAGAGGGAGCTGGAGAACACACTCACCTTTTCAAGAATTGTGTGTCACTCCGGGCTAGTGTTTCTGGCTTCAAAGCATTTTGTTTTTAAAACCTTGACTTCAAAATGTCTCCAGCTGAAAATAATTGTTTGGATGGTTACATTTCACTTTACTGTTAAAGGAGTAAAACTATCTTTCTTAGAAACACACATAAGAACAGAGCCAATGAACTACAAAATTTTTGATAAGCTAGTAAGTTTCCTCGTTGCAGAATTCTAATTGGAGGAGAGAACATTTTACAGAATGATTCAAGATCAGTGATGCGACATAAAGGTGTTATGTTCCCACAGTTCTTAGGCGACATTACAATTTGAATGTTTATCCCATTGTAATACTTTGTGAAGCCTTCTATCGACATTACTCCAATAGATACACTGCCTTGGGAACAGCAGCTTATTAATGCCTAGGCCAACAAGGCCTAGGCCTAGGGTGGCAAATTTGCAGGGGCAGCAAATTTATAATAGCAGCCAAAGGCTGCTTCCCCCAGCGCCGGTTCGCGCCCTCCACCCCACCCCAACTCCACCCCTTCCCTGCCCCCATTCCCTGTCCTTTCCCTACCCCTATTGGTCCCCTTCCCCAAATCCCCGCCCCGGCCCCGCCTCCTCTTCTTAGCGCGCCGCGTTCCCCTCTCTTCCCCCCTCCTTCGCGAAGGTGTTTTGCGCACAAGCGTTGGCAGGGAGCGGGGAGAAGCAGGACCCGGCGGCGTGCTCAGGGGAGGAGGCGGAGGCAGAGCAGAGGTGAACTGGGGCGGGGAGCTGCTGGGGGGGGCAATTATTTCAGGGCCTAGGGGTGGCAAAATAATTAATCCACCACTGCTTGGAAAGATTAAAATGGTGCCTCCATCATCCAGCAGCTCAAAGGGGTAGTAAAAGTGGCTTAATTTGCCTCCTAAGGACTGTGCAAGAAGAACCTTGGGGTAGATTACAGCCAGTTTATCATCTCTATGCTACACCGACCAGGCCCTTGTAAAAAACATGACACAGGGAGAAAGGGGCATGTCCAGGTTGTCTCTATACCCTGGCACATCTCTGGCTACGGAAGCAGCCTCTCGGGGCCATAGGCAGCTAGGCACAACTTAGAGCTGACTAAAGGCTGGCCTAAGCTTTGCTGAGGGTCAAACTAGCACCCAGGCAGCCCCAGGATCAGGGTAACAAAATGATGGCATCAAAATACCCCCTGACATACTGTCTTACACTGAGCATAGCTCAACTGGACAGGGAGATTATAGCCCTCCATTTCGAAATATACATTACATATTTGCAGTAGTTGAATTTATCCATGATGTAACTGACGGAACCTTTTAACAACGATGAACCTCTGCCTTTACCCCTATATCATGAACATTTGCTACTTTCAAACAACTTCAAAGGAAAAACTGCAGGTAAAAAAACCAAAAACAAACCAGGCTGTTTGCAGAGCTCCTAGCCTAAGGGTTATACTGTATAGTGTATTGTTATATCATCAACTGAAATGAATGCATTTTTCCTTTTGTAACTTTGGATAGTGCAGCCATGCTTTAAACTCCAAGTGTTGGTATGCATTAAAGCCTGCCAAATGTTATAAGTTCAATGCTGGAAGGCATGTCTCTCTTTTTAGGAAGTGCTTAGGTCTTGAACCTTAGGGGAAAGTGGCATTTTTCTAAATACTGCTATGACTACATCTGCAGATGTCAGAAGATCTATCTCCAATAGCCCCAAAGACATTTAGAAGAGAGAAACATTCAGTTTCTAATGACTGTCAGTTTTGATTAAAAATAACTCAATCCATCTTATTTTTTATTTCTAAAATTTTCATTTTCCATTTCTCTCTTTATTTAGTCAAAGAATCTATTAACTATGACACTAATCTGGCTTCTAAACTTGTATTTAGATTCTGTTTTTTCAGAAGGACCTCAGGTGAGCATATGGAATAAGTTTTAAAGCTTCTATAGCATCTACATCAGAAGTCCCCCATTAAATCTTTGTCCCCGTGAAATATATAAGGGATATATTTAGGGACCACTATGTCCACCACCGAAATAGAACCACCTCTGAGGTAGAACAGTAGCCACACACCATTCTGTTTTAATCCAAGATGGAATTTTGCCAGGACAGTGGGTTTGACGTCCCTACTCTTATCAGATCTATCATGTGTGGTGTATATATTGTTTTTTGTATACTGCACTTTAACTTCTAGAAGCCTGCTCCCAGTTGTAGGCAGCTACCATTGTGTGTTCATATTTCTGAAGAGATATGCATTGTGTTCTCTCTCATAGAGATCTTACTTTTTTTCCTCTTATTTTCAGTTCTCAAAAGTAATGTTTATGATTGGTATTCGTTTATGGGAAAACCATATCATGGGGGCTGATCATCACAAGTCATCAGGGCATAGGTTTTATGACTTTTCAGAAAGATGACACCTTCAAGGACACAGTGGCTCTTTGGCACTGATTCAGTAAAGGCCTATCCACTAAAACATCACCAGCACCTTCTGGCAACATCTTATTTTTTCCTGTGAAGGTGTCCTTCCATACATTTACTCAACTTAATGCTTCTTGTGCTGTGATTCTTTCTTATCTCACAACCCAAAATGGCTTGTTTCAAATCTTGCCATTGTTTTCATTTACAGTTACAGTTTAGATATAGGTCTAGTCTACACTACAGAGTTACGTCAACACAAGGCACTTTACGCCAACCTAACTATGGAAGTCGTTACACTGGCAAACCAGCTAACCTGTGTATGACCCATAACAACTTAACAGAAGCAGGACGGGGTGCCTTCCCAAAAGTGGGGAGCTCCCCGCCAAGTCCCTGCCCCTCTTCTCCCCCCGGAGGCCCTACCCCCAGCCAAGCTGGAGCAGGGCCAGGCAGCCTGTGCACACCATCTCCCCCCCCCACACACACACACTTAGGGTGGGGTTGGGCTAAAAGCAGCCCCCTGCCTGCGTCCCCATCCCCCAGACCCCTGGCAGGTGGAAGGATCAAGGCTCCCGACAGCCGCCTGCACAGCTCTCCGCGACCCAGCTCTGGCTGGGGGGAGGGAGGTGTGTGTCTCGGAGCTGCAGGTTGGCCAGGATAAGAGATGCACAGGGCCAGACTGCTGTGGGGAGCCATGGTGGACCCTCCACTTACCCTGGGCAGGGGAGGGCACCAAGAGCAGCCCCCAGCCATGTCCCTGCCCCTGGGCCTCCAGCCCAGGGCAGGTGGAGGGTCCGTGGCTCCCCACAGCTCTTACCATGGCTGGGCTACAGCTCCGAGGGCCCCTGCCCTGGCCAGAACCGGGTCGGGGAGAGCCTCAGGGGCAGCTGTGGAGAACTGACATGGAGTCCCAGACCCTCCGCCTCCACCATCCCTGAACCGGGTGGTGACATGGGTCGGGGCTGCTCTCAGGCCCCCTGCACCATGGACAGGTGGAGAGTCCACATGCAGTGTTTCATGCTGATCTGGTCGGGGGAGGGGGTGGGAAAAGTGGACAAACCAGGCCCATCCATTTTCGAAGAGGGGGAGGGGGTAGGGCCATGAATTGCGACTTTTAGGTCTGTAATCGAGTGACCACAGAGATTGAAGTGTTCTCCGACTGGTTTTTGAATGTTATAATTCTTGATGTCTGATTTGTGTCCATTTATTCTTTTATGTAGAGACTGTCCAGTTTGGCCAATGTACATGGCAGAGGGGCATTGCTGGCACATGATGGCATATATCACATTCGTAGGTGTGCAGGTGAACGAGCCTCCGATAGTGTGGCTGATGTGATTAGGCCCTGTGATGGTGTCCCCTGAATAGATGTAAGTAGACCAGCAATAACTAACCCATTATTTAGTAGTAATAGGAATCAAGGGAGATTCTAAATGTGTTTGTCTGTGTACCTATATACTGTTAGAAGTTTACCAATATAACCAAATTAGCTTGTAGATGCTAAGTACCCCTCATGTCTTGATTGCCTTTACATTATGTACGCAACGGTTTTCAGTTAACCTTAATATCAAAGATGTGTAACACTGCAGGAAACTAATATTACCTATATTGTCTTCAACTTACCTATCCCTATTATAATGAATGACCAGCAGTTCCCTTATGTAAATCAGTGTAACTAGATTATGTGTGTATACATAGGGAATGGAACGTTAACATCAAAGTGATGGGTTGGTGTGTGCTTAAAGAAGGATACACAGGCACATGCTATGCTCAAAACACTTGACAGCTTGTTTCAGCTCTAAAAGAGAAACTCTGGGCCCAATTCTGCATCTCTAGTCTTCTAAACTTCAAGATAGGGAAATTTTAAGCCATGGGACTGAGATCTCCAAGCAACTTAACTTGGAATACCCTGGAAAATGCATGGAAAGACTAACAGATTCTACATCTAAGCTGCCTTTGGATTCTGACCTGTTGGAATGATTCCACAGAGACTTTTGTGCAAGCCAGCAAATTCACCATCAATGTTACAGTTCTAATCCGAGGACTTGGC
This sequence comes from Lepidochelys olivacea, assembly GCF_965140295.1. Classification (NCBI taxonomy): domain Eukaryota; kingdom Metazoa; phylum Chordata; order Testudines; family Cheloniidae; genus Lepidochelys; species Lepidochelys olivacea. The sequence goes on from NC_140412.1 coordinate 214,461,704, forward strand.
AATCACTTGTAATGAATATGATTTTTTTAACCATTCAGTAACTCTTCTTTGCTTTTATTACCAAGTCTTTAGTTAGTAAAATAAGGATTGGCTGACAGTGTGATATTTGAGTGAGATCTGAAATATATATTGACCTTGGGTTACTGTCTGATCCTTTGGGATTGGTACAACCTCATGTATGGTGAATTGGGTTTTCAGTAACCTCTCATCATATAAGATCAGTTTGTCTGGATTGGAACAAGGGTCTGGAATGCCTAAAGGAGACTGTATTTTAGCTTTTTGTTAACCAATGTGGTGGTACATAAGCTCTTTTGTTACTGGTTTGGTGAATCTAATTTAGAATAAACCACCAGTCTGTCTGCCCTGTTTCTTTCAGTCCGGTCCATTCTAGGCCCTGGTCACAGAAGTGTCTACACGTAATTTCGCTGCCATCTATGTAACTGCCCTACGATGCCAACTTAATAACTCCACCTCCACGAGTGGCAGAGAGTGGAGTTAGTCGACATAAGCAATGCAGTGTCTGCACTGACACTGTGTCAACCTATTACTGGCTTTCAGAAGCAATCCCACAATTCCCCACGCTGACTGTGCAATCATTACAAACTCTCCTGGTGAGGACGCATGGTGCAACAGAAGGAGCAAAGCGGAGCCATGCACAAGCCATGTAACCATAATTTTTTACTTAAAATTTCCCACGGCAAAAAATTGGGCTTTGTCAACAGTGAAAGTTTCTGCTGGAAAAAAATTGTGGGTTTAACAACATTTTTATTTTAACTGGAAATTTCAAAATAAAACAAAAAGCCATTTTGAGGGAAGTTCAAAATTAATCAGACGTGTTCATTTCATTTTGGTGTGAAGTGCATTTTTTCATTTCAATTTGATTTTTGAGGATCAGACCAAAAAAACAAAAAACAAACAAACAACCTCATACATTTTTAATTGAAACAAACCCCAATATTTTCAACTTGTTTTATTTCAGCATTTTCCATTATTCAAACTTTTATTTTTTTTAAGATTTATTTGAAAGCTTTTGTGGGTAAAAAATAATTCTAACAACCAACTCTAATTCCAAGTGCCAACAGTGCCCAAATGGGACCACTTCACTGAAACACCCAAATTATCCACATATTTACGATGTTTAATTAGTGGTGCAGAGTGAACGAGAGAGGACATATATTAAGGCACCTTGTTTGGGCGGAGGGTTACAAAAGGCATTGGAGGTGAAGGTGGAGGAGATAAAAGGGAAAATGACCGTTTTAAACCATCTTCCCGCCCCCAAAGTGCCAGCAGACATTCCCACAGAAGTCTGTGTGCTTTTAACACACTTTCCAACTCCAAGGTAAACAACTAACAAACCTGAAGTCAAGGACGCCTACAGACTTCAGCAGCAGTTGGAGCAGACCTAAGCTAGCAGCTTCAAGCCTCAGGATGAAATCATAATGTAAACTAAAAGGCCACTAATGCATAGCCTGTTGTGGCTTATTGTTATGCTGTGTCACCTCTTCAAGGGGATACTGATAGCATGGCAATACAGTTGAACTGAAATCCTCTTGACATACATGTTGGTATACTTCACTGTTAGCCAATCAAATCACTCATTTAGTTTTGCCCACATTATAAATATATATTATTTTTGTTCTTGTATAGCTGGCTTCTAAAGAGGTTGGCTGAGCAAGTGATGCTGAAATAATTCACATACACCAGGACATATAAATACATACCTTGATGTTAAAAGAGCTAAATTCTCTTTACGAAGAAACCACTATCCTGTAGAAATTAAATTTGTATGTATCTCATATTCCCTAGGGATGCAGCTGAACTAGTAAATGAGACAATCTTACCATTTCATCCAAGTTAAACTATTTTGGGCAACATCGCCCCAGTGCATAGTTGCATTTAACATAGGTAGTGGTTGATTTTTTTTCCAGGGTAACTGAATCCTCTAGACAGCAGACATCATTGTAGGATTTAGGAAAGATGAAGCTTTTAGTATCCTGCCAAAAGCAATAATTAAAGTAACTAGGATCTGCTTATATAAACAGCTGTCATTTTATTTTAAGTAGGGGCTTTTGCCTTTTACCAGTGTCAAACAGAATAAGCTTCCAAAAGACTCAACTTTCAAGAGGTTCCCTTCAATAACATTATCTTTTCTGAAGCTTTAATGAAACACACTTAGCTACAGACTCCATCCTCAGAAAGACCATTTGCAAGTTGTTGGGCAATGTGTGTTAATTACTGCACAATGCAGTCAGGTTGGAGGACATATGGGAACAATATATTGTTCACGCTTTTTTAAACGGCAAAATCTTAAGATTGTCGTGCAGTAACAGATTTTTACTATTGTAGATCAACTTGAAAAAAAAGTGATGTTCTTTGCAACCGACCAGATTTAAGGGTCTGATCCAAGCACATTGAAATCAATGGAAAGGCTCTCACTGACTTTAGAGGGCTTTGGATCAGGCCTTAGAAGCACAATTGAATATGCTGTGGTTCTTCTTGAAGGCAGAGAAAGCTCAAGGACATTCTGATGCAATTCAAGTAACCTCTCTCCCAATCCCCAACCCTATGGATCATAAACAGTAAGTAGGGATTACATGGTGAGGTAGGCAGCCTGACGGAGTCCAGGGTTTAGAGGCCTATTTCAAGAGTGCAGGCCAGAGGAGCCATGAAAGAAGAGAAGGTGGAAGAGAAGGAGAGGCTTAAAGGGATGGATACAGCTAATGGATAAAAGATTATCAGAGAGGATGGAGTATGGGGGAAAACAGGGAGGAGTAACCAGAGAGAAATGAAAAGAAAGAATACGCTATTTTTCAATGAGAAGAAAAGGAGAGAGCAAGAGAAAGAGAAAAAGGAAAAAAGATAATGCAAAGGAGAGAGGGAAAAGGAAATCTTAGGGTGATATAAAAGGGAAGTCTGAATGACTCAAAAAGAGACAAGGAAAGTCACAACTTGAAAGTCAGTGCTCCAGCTCACCAGCTGGGGAAGTTAGAATTAAGCTCCCAACAGCCATTCAGTCCAAGATCCTTTCCTCAGGGCTGCCTTTACTTTCAGACAGGAATGTCAAAACAAAAAGCAAATGAACTCAAAATCCTGGTACTAATCCCCTGAGGCTTCCCCAGATTCCACCTGCTGGGAAGAGAGGGAACACACCGTTCCCCTTTGATCACCCTCCCTGGCTAATATGGAGAGGCCCACACTAGGGCTTTCTTGACCCTGGGTCTTTCTTATCTACAACTCCTGCCCCAGAGGCAGGAAGCCTTATATCTGGCTTCCAGTATGTTGCATGTTTACTCTTAGTTGTGTGACCTGCAACTACAGCCCTGAACTTTAAAGGGCCCAATGGCTATAACATGCACATGGGAACGTGTCCCATACTGTTAATATAAGTTATTTATGTTGCTAGTTTTTGTTGTTGTAGTTTGGCCCCCCCACCCAAAAAAAAGGGGGGGGGAGGGAGAGGCTAGTGAAAATCCATTCTCAGCCACTGGCAAATTTTAGCGCTTATTTTTCATCCCAGTCTAAGCCCTGCTTGGAGAACAATTGCTTTAACTCTTTGTCTGTCCTTTAAGTAAATTAAAAACAATGGCAACAATGTTTTCTCTAATAGATAGATAGGCCTGCAAAGTTTATTGGTATAATTAAATGCAGACTGATCTTTAAAAACTTAACAATTTCCACATAGCCTGAGAGAATGTAATTGCATTATGAGGAAGCACCGTATGTAGCTCATGATTTCTTTGTTTAGTGCTTGCACTCTGAAGACTGAGCCAAGTTCTTAGGTGAGTCTAAAGGACTCCAAGTTTGTGTAATTTACACTTTCTTCTAACCTCTGAGCATACATCAAACTAGCCTCAATTCCAGTTTCTGATATGTAATTTCTACTCCTACCGTTATCCGCTGAATGTGTCCCACTAAAGTTTAAAATTAGTTAGACTGATGTATCTCACACTTCTCTCTCCCAGCTACTCAGTGCAACAGGAAAAGCAACTAAAAGGAGGATGTACAAAAATATAACTACTTTAACTTGCACTTTCTTCTGGCTTCTTGCCAAAGAAATTAACACTATCTTAGACTCCTGCATAACAGACTGTTAACTTCATTATATCCACTCAACATGAAACTTATCACTACATATTGCCTATGAATTAGGTCTACTTTCTTATCAAAGATACTTTCCTTTAAAATTAGCTAATTTGCATAAATAAATGTAAGGGCTGCTTAGATGCTCAGGTAAATAGTGATTGATTCTACTGTCCCTTGTTCTGACACCAATGTCCTATCCCTCTGCAGAATAGTGGCAGATATCCCGGGCCTTACAGGTAAGATTCCCATGGAGTCTGGGTATATTCAGGAGTAACTTGAGTCTGAGTAAATAAAATACCAGTTCTAGAACAGAGATGGTCAAAAAGCATGCAGGAAATCCCTTCTTCTGGGAATCTTAAGCCAGCACCAATATCCAGTGTGATGTTGCATGTCATATGCTTTATGAAAATATGCTTGGAATGTGAATATAATGTAACTGGAATATGCTTTATGCAACAGGTCTCTTGTAAGGTATCATTACAAAGCTTATAATCTGAGTGTGTTCATCCTATTTGTATGTATGTATCATTCTTATATCTAAGAGCAGAAATATGAAGTTAACTCCGAGGTCCTATTGTAATTATGCAAAGTGTGGGCCATTAATGGTGGTTTAGAATCTTGATGGCACCCACTGATTAGGACAATTGGCTGTAGATGGTTTATTTATCTGCAAGCCTTCTTGTGGATGTGGGAGCCAGCAGTGGGTAATGAAGCATGAGGTCTTACAGTGACATGTGACCATGTCACCTGATACTGGAATCCATCTTAACCTGGTGCTTTTCAATTTAGGAGGCATGGGAACCCAGAGAGACAAAGGATTCCAGCCTTGGGTCAAAGCTATAAAAGGGGAGGAACAGAACAAAGGGGGCCAGTCATGAGAAATCCCCTAGTTACCACCTGAGCTGGAACAAGGACTTTACCAGGGGAAAGGATTGGGCCCAGACTAGGAAGGAGTCTAGTCTGTGTAAGAAGCTTATTGGAACATCTGAGGGTGAGATTTACCTGTATTCAGTTTCTTAAATGTATTAGGCTTAGCCCTAGTCTACACTGGGGGGGGGTGGGGGGGAGAATTGATCTAAGTTACGCAACTTCAGCTACATGAATAACGTAGCTGAAGTCGACATACTTAGACCTACTCACCGCGGTGTCTTCACTACAGTGAGTTGATGGCTGCCACTCCCCCATTGACTTTGCTGTACTCCAGCACTGCGAGAGGCTCAGGCAGTTGACGGGTGAGCGCTCAGGGGTCGATTTATCGCATTTAGACTAGATGCAATAATCGACCCCTCCTGGATCTATTGCTGCCCGCCAATCTGGTGGGTAATGTAGACATACCCTTAGACTTGTGTGTTTTGTTTTATTTTGTTTCATAACTTACTTTGTTCTCTCTGTTATTTCTTGAAACCACTTAAATCCTACTTTTTAATACTTAATAATATCACTTTTGTTTATTAGTAAACCCAGAGTAAGTGATTAATACCTGTTGGGGAGGAGTGGAGTGGGCAAACAGCTGTGCATCTCTCTCTCTATCAGTGTTATACAGGGTGGACAATTTATGAGTTTACCCTGTATAAAATTTGTACAGAGTAAAACAGAATTTATTTGGGGTTTTGAATCCCACTGGGAGCTGGGTGTCTTGGTGCTAGAGATAGGAAACCTGCTGAGCAGTTTTAGTTGAAGTCTGCAGCTTTGGGGGTATGGTTCCAACCCTAGGTCTGTGTTGCAGTGCAGTTGCGTGTCTGGCTCAACAAGGCAGGATTCTGAAGTCCCAAGATGGCAGTGGAAAATGGGCTCAGAGGTAATTCCAGCATGCCAGGTGACAGTCCCAAGGGGGTCTCTGTGACCAAACCTGTCACACCCAGTTCTCAGAGAGAAACTCTGTCTCAAGAATTGACTAATTAAAACTCAAAGCTGAGAGCACTCTCCTGCTGCCCACACAGCAGCTACTCAGAAGACCACTGCTTCCACTTAGAACCTTGTGCAACAACATGGCATGTCTTCTCAAGAGCGAAGATTTGCTTACACACTGTGAAACAGATCTCTAATGATTATATATAAACAGTACCAGCTGATGACATCTGCCATAACAGGTACATTATAAGAACCTGGTTAAACAAACAGGCTGATTTTCAAGATAATCTTTCCAAATATATCTAGAAACATCAGAATCTCCATACTGGATCAGACCAGTGGTACATCTACTCCAGTACCCTATCACTAATGGTGCCTAGTACCCAGTGCTTCTGAAGAGATTCAAGAAATCCTGCTGTGAGTAGTTGTAGGATAACCTACTCTCAGAAAAAAACATCCCCCTGCCCTCAATAGCTAGAGAGTTTGACTTAAGCATGCGGGTTTAAATAGCCCTTCCATTTTGTGCTGTCTAGACACGGGGAGGTACATAAAAATCCTACTAAAAATCATTGACTCAATCACAATATTACCATAGAATTATAAATACAGACAGCGAGAGAGGTCTATGCCTGGTAGCATCACAACAGTTAGTCCTCTCCCTGTTTGGGGGGTCCGGGGGGAGAGCCTCATCTGGTGCCAATTGTCATAGGACTATTGAAGTCAATAGAGCTATGACAATTGACACCAGATGAGGGTCTGCTCCTTTACAGTTAGCAATGCCTGCAAAGCACAGCATAGGAGCCAGAAAATGGAGTGGGGGGTGGGAAAGGGTGGCAATGGTTAGAGGACCACAAAAAATAAAAATAAAGTATTCAATTGCTTTTACAACAGAGATCCATGACATCTGTCTGTCTATTTCATATCCTGCGGCTGTATCAGCTGGCTTGGTTTAAGATAGCCTGAGAGATGGTTTTTGTTAACTTGGTGCTAATCCTATCTCTCAGACCATGAAGATTTCACTTTGATCACCAATGGATCTGGTACGATAATTTAACTTCCTACATTGCAACACAAAACTGAAACACTGCGTGGCAACTGTCAGTAACATTTGTTGCTCCCCATGTAATTATAGAGATACCTTTATAATTGCATTCAAAACACCAGGATCCCACAGCACTTTATAAAGGTTTACATATATAGTCGTCACTACTCACATCTGCAATGGGCCACGGCTACTATGTACTAGCACACAGCAGTGTGACTCAAGAAGTGAGAAATACCTAATCAAAAGTATAGATGGGAACTTTAAAGATAGATGGAATCTTTTACGTAATTGGAACTTGGTCAGGAGATTGTAAGTAACTCACAACAGTTCTGTTAGGGAGGTACCACCCTGTTCAGAAGATAGAGAGTACAGTAAGTGTACTGGTGTCTTAATTGTATACATCATTCACAACTGTTAAAGGTATAGGGGTTTGGTGGTAGTTTTAAGAATCCATTGGAAGCACTTGGTCCTTCTCATTCTAGTAGTGTGTGCCAAGGCCTCTGAAGCCACAATATGGACTCTTTGAACAGCTCAGCAGCCAGAGCAAAAGTCAAAGAGGCAATTTTTTAAAGCACCCCTCATGATCACGTGTGCTGTTAAGGAGCAACTCAGAAAGGTTACAGCACTCCACCTAAAGTTTTAGGCCAGTCACTAGCAGAATCAGCCACCCTGCTCTTGTGAAAAGTGTCACTGAATCTTTAATGCAGCAGTTTTTTAACTTTGAGCTGAGCCACCCCTTTGAGTTACAATTTTTGGTTGCGCCCCCTGAACCCAGACAAAACTAGACACACTGGAAAGTATGCTTGATATGATAGTCTACTCATAAACTTAACAGAGACCTTAGCACAACTTTAATTAAATCACCTACACCTGTAAGTTTCAAATGCACAGATACTGATCAATGGCACAGCCAAGGCTTCCTCAGCAGAGGGCTGCTTCTACCTTGCAGCCGGGCTATACACTGCTAGGGTAGGGCCAACACCTGCACCTCCACCTTCCCCCCACCCTCAGGTTTTCAAGGTGGGGGAAGGCGCATGCGACAGTCTCTGGGGGCGGAGCCAGCACTGGCTGCAGAAGCTTCCAGGAGCAGAAGTAGACATGGCCACAGCAGATGTTGACACTGACCTACGGGCTTCATTGCCTGTGAGGTGAGTGAGGAGGTAGAGGTGGTATTCCTTCCCTGTCCCCTGTGGGAGATAGCCTGGGCTCCACCATGCAGGGCTGATACAAGCCACCTGGCATTGCCTCTCGACCCCTCCCCGAACATTTTTCCATGATCCCTAGGGGTGTGTGCCCCGCAATTTCAAAATCTCTGCTTTAACGTCTTCTTTTGAAGCTTAAGGTCAGGAGGGGAGCTGCTGGTACTTTGGGGTCTTATGGCTTTTCACTGATGTAGAATTCCTCAGAGTCACATTGTCCCTGAAATGCACCAAATCTAGGCACTCACATAGCCCACCTAGATCTAAAGAAACCTTAAATTGTACAATGTTCATCAAAAGTCCAATAGGGCAGGGTGGATAAAATCCAGTACAAAACTCAAAGTTTACCTCTAAGTGACCTTCAGCATTTCGTGTAATCACTACATAGTGGATGGGGACACTTACTCTGTATGAGCAGACATCAACTGAATATGAAATTAAATTAAAAGAATTAGCTTAATGAAACAAAATGAGTTGCTTATTTATCTGTGTTTAGAACCTGATAAGATTATGGGAATTAAATTAATGCTGACCCCATTCACTTTCTGTTTTAGGATTAATGGGGAACAAACATTGGCAGGAGAAAGTACAGAGTACTTGTTGAGAATGCCTTTGTGGATACCATCTTTTTGAGAAATTGCCTGTATGCTATTACTGTGGGTGGGGAAAAAAGGTTTCGTAAAGTCAAATTATCAGTGATTCTGAGAACTGAAGACCTTCCATTGCTTGTATTTGGAGGGGTCTACCTTCTCCTCAATATGTACCCATTCAGTAACTTCTTTTATTGTTAATGGGTGTTTTGCATGTACATGCCTAAAGATTACATTTCGTCATTGGAACTGGCCTGATTTTCCAACAACTTCAAAGCAGCTTTTAATAATTTGGAAGAATTTTAATGGTAAATGTGAAACACCGTGCTGCTGCTAGGTTTCAGGTAACAAGTATTTCATGTTTGCCAAAGCAAGCTAGAGATGCCAGCAATGAATTTAAATGTAAGTTGTTCTTAGTTCACATTTGTGTTTTTTTCTTTCCTCATACCCACAAAATCCAAGAATCATCCTCATGAAACCAAAGTTACTGATGATCTATACTGGCTTGGAAATTATTAATGTCCTCACTTAGCAGCTCAGTTCCTCTAACGTAACAAGGATTGTTCTTGGTTCACCAGGAAGTACAAGTTCCACAAGCAGTAGCTGAAGATTGCCTGAGATTTATCCTTGCTTTATGAAATTCATATCAACACAATATTTTACAGACATTCTCTGTGCTCAGGAAAATAATCCAGTTAAATGGTCTACAATTATGAGGCACAGCAAGCACAACTTGGAAATATATTATTTTGAGAAAGATTTACATTGATTGTGACTCATACCATCAATCAATTAACCAAAAATCAGAGCCTGAGGCATATCAGAGCCAAGTCTTGAGTTCCTCCCTTAGATTTTACTTCATCAGACTGCCATTGATATAAAAGGTTACATATAGTATACATGGGGACATGCCATCTACCAGCAAATGGAATTTGCCTGAATGAAAATGGAGAGTGAAATGCTGACCCTATTGAAGTCAAGGAGTTTTGTCAGAGTTTCTCCCTGACTACAAGGTATGAATTTGGCTCTAAAGACAGAGCCGTGATGAGAAAGAGAAGCCCCTCCAAGGTTAGATGAAGGAAATTGAAACAGCAAGTTGAGTATCATGGGCTGGAACTAATATTTAATAGGGAGGTACAGGATGAAGATTATGAGATGTGGAAGGGAAAATGGCAACAACATTTCAATACCAAAACTTCGAACTTATACTAAACAAAGATGAAAAAAGAAAAGGAGTACTTGTGGCACCTTAGAGACTAACCAATTTATTTGAGCATGAGCTTTCGTGAGCTACAGCTGTGAGCTCACGAAAGCTCATGCTCAAATAAATTGGTTAGTCTCTAAGATGCCACAAGTACTCCTTTTCTTTTTGCGAATACAGACTAACACGGCTGTTACTCTGAAACCTAAACAAAGATGAATAGTTGTACATCTGTGTTGGACTTAAAACAAAACAGGTTTTATAGAGACATCCGTTTAAATTCTCATGTCAAACTGACTGATCCAGAGTCTATTTCATAATACAAATGCTGATGATCAGATTTGTGTTTGACAAGAACTTATCCGCGCACACATAAATAATTCATCAAAGAAAAAATATTTGAGAGAAGGGGCTGCAGAAAAAGAGATGAGGCCACATTCTGCTGTCAGTGACACACATGTATTTCCATAGACTTCAAATTCACTTACATGCATGTAAAATGAGAGAAAAGGCTGGTAGAAAAAACAGATTTGATTTTGATCAGTCAAATTGGGAGGAATCATGAGTGTTTTGTTCAAATGTATATTTGCCTGCACCTTTAAAATAATGAGACTTAAGAGGTCACTCAATCCAAACCTTTTGGATTCCTTTCCCCTGTATAAGGCATTTACCTATAGTGGTAAGTAAATTTTAACCACAGGAAATAAGATTAAAGCAGCTGTACAACAATATGGTCTGAATTCTGTTTTCACTTGTTCTGGTGGAAACCCAGAAGAATTCAGCAGGTCCATCAATTCTGAACCCAATAGAATTCAAACACCAAGTGAAATAATCACGTTACAGGACATACAAGAGCTCAAGGGACTCTTTGGCTCTCGCCTGACATCTCAATAGTAGAGGTGAGTTCCTATTTATAGAAAATCAATTTAGAATTATTCTCTGGAACATACAGGGTTTCACCGATTTTGTTAAGTACTGGGGGTACATTAACACTATGAAATATTGCTAGAAAATAATCTGTCAAGCCTGTAGCAAATTCTGTTTCATTCATTGATTTGACAAATAAGCAAAATTGAATTTACTTTAATCATAGTGGCCCCAGTACAGCAAAGTGCTGACACTTACCTTGTTAGGGCCCTGATTCAGCAAAACTTGAGCAAGTGAAGTAAGTGCATTACTTGAAATCAATGGGACTATTCAAATGTTTCAAGGTACACACTTTCCTAGAAACCTTGCTGAACCAGGAGCTGATCCAGATCTCATTGAAATCAATTGGAGGCCCATCCTTGACATCAGTGAGTCAGATCAAGCCCTAAATTACATATATTTTAGGCCAGGAAGAAATAGTTCATTAGAAATAAAGTAGGAGAGCTGGTATGTTATCATGCCATGAGAAAGAAGTATCTTCAGGGAGTTGGTTCCAGGACCACTCTGGCATGCTATACAAAAACTTATGTGCTGCAGTCTGTAAGCCCCAATTAGACATTTACATAAACAGGTTTGTAGAACAAGACTTAAATCCGGTGGGTTGTAGAATGAAGGGATGGCTCAGTTTGAAAGGGGATGGGGGTTCTGAGATACATGCTGACACCCAAATGTACTAAGCACTATACCAAGATAGGTTTCAGAGTAGCAACCGTGTCAGTCTGTATCAGCAAAAAGTATGAGGAGTACTTGTGGCACTTTAGAGACTAACAAATTTATTTGAGCATAAGCTTTCTTGGGCTAAAACCCACTTCATCGGATGCATGCAGTGCAAAATACAGCAGGAAGGTAGATACAGATATACACACAGAGAGAACATAAAGCAATGGGTGTTACCATACCCACTATAGCGAGAGTGATCAGTTAAGGTGAGCTATTATCAGCAGGAGAAAAAAAACCTTTAGTAGTGATAATCAGGATGGCCCATTTCCAACAGTTGACAAGAAGGTGTGAGTAACAGTAGGGGAGAAAATTTTTTTCTCCTGCTGATATTAGTTCACCTTAACTGATCACTCTCATTATAGTGGGCATGGCAACACTCATTTTTTCATGGTGTGTGTGTGTGTGTGTGTGTGTGTGTGTGTGTATAAATATATATCTTCCTACTGTATTTTCCACTGCATGCATCCGATGAAGTGGGTTTTAGCCCAAGAAAGCTTATGCTCAAATAAATTTGTTAGTCTCTAAGGTGCCACAAGTACTCCTCATTCTTTATACCAAGATACTGAGATCCATGTCTTTCTACATACAGTGCAACCCACACTGAACTGTGCACTCCTCAAACCTGCACCCACCAAACCAGTCATCCAACTCTGTTTATTGTACGACAACATTTGTTACTACAACAAGAGAGGATTTCTGCCTTTAACACTCCTCCTCATTAATTGACCCATAATCGTTGGTGCCTCCCCACTGCAGCACTCACACAGGCTGCGTGTCTCCCCTCTCAGGAGGAAGATTTTCCTTGTCCCTGCATACTACCCCCACCTCAACTGTCCCCTCCTCATTGCAACACCACCCACTCATATTTGACCAGCTGTTCCCTTATCATGACGGGGAGGAAAGGGGGGAAGGGAAGGGCAAACCTGAGCAATGCTGCTAGTCACTGGGCCAAGTGAAAATATAGGAAGAGGATTGGGGAGCTGTTCCTACCTGTCCCCTGGCAGCCAGCCTGATCCTGGATGCTTTGGCAGCACTCTAGCCCCTTTTCCAGCTTCTGCTCTCACCTCCATGAGATATTGTGATAAACATACCTCAGCCCCCGCAATATTCCCACTTACGGCGTGCTAACCCCACCATCTCCCCATCCCTGTTGGTCAGACCCTTAAACATTCTATAGAACCACAGCATGGATGAACATGTTTTCAAACAATTTCCTTGCAGAAAGAAATTCTGTTCCCTCATATCCTAGGGGAAATTTTTCTTAAATAAACTAATAATATAAATAGTTTGCTCGGTGGTGCTGGACACCTCTGGAGCTGCGAAATCTTTTGCATCTTAGTTTACCGCTCCTCGGTGTGGCAACAAGAGAGAGTCACAAATAGATCTGGTGCTTCCACCCACACCCAAATCCACAACTTGAGTTTTATTCCCTGGAATGGGGAAAATGCTGACCTTGTGGGAGCAGAGGAATATTCTTAGTTGTTAATGATCTTGACATCAACCTGATGATTGAACAAGGGTTTAAGCAGTATAAAGGTGAGCGTGTGCATTTTGAGGAGCACACATTCCAAGTAACCTAATTACACAGGGCTTGACTCGCCACCGCATACTTCAGTTTTAACACAGTGAAACTGGATCAGTGACTGCATTTTTAGAGGCAAGATTATCGAGTGGCTAGAATAAAGGAAGCAGCAGCAAGAGCTCAGAATTTTGTCTATGGTGGTACTAACTCTTCCAGAGTTGGTTGAAAGTAGGAACTAGAGATTGACCCAAACTGGTACCCCAAACTGAAAGAGCTGACTTATGGTGGTGTTCAGATGTTGTGCGTCATATGCAAGCTAATACCTGCACTTTGGGATCCAATCCCAATCTGACCCCTATTGGTGACTGGCTGAAGTATGAGATTTTAGGAACATAAAACATGAACTGGAAGAGATCCAGCCCCCCACCATAGACAACCCCATCATACAATCTCACTCAGAAATTTATCAAGCTCTATTATAAGACTAATTAAGTTATTTAGCCCCACAACTGCTATTGGCAGACTGCTCCAGAACCTTACTCCTCTGATGGTTAGCAACCTTCTAATTTAGAAGATAGAAACAAACAAATATGCAAGGGATGAGTGATTTAAAATCACTGACTCCACTAGAACAATGACTGCTTTGATCACGGACATAGACTATAGTCTCATGCCAAGGGAAAGTGCCAAAAAACAATCAGAACAAAATCTGAGCAGGCATTTAAAGTAAAAACATTAAAGCATATTCAGAGGGTGTGTCACAAACACACACACACACAGCTGTGTTTTCTGAGACTTGGTGACCTTTTGTAGGGTCATTTCAGGATCTTCTGATTGGGTCTGACCCATTTGCCAAGTCTCAGATGTTTGGGGTTATAATCTATTATATTTATCTCGAGAGAGAAAAGCATTTCCCCAGATAGAAGTCAGTTTCATGTGAGCATTATTTTTTCAAGCTGCACTTGCCAACTTTGAGCATAAATGTGATATTTAAATGTTTCTGGTCAGTGTGACAAACTCAGGATCACTAAGGAACTGAGGAGCCATGCTGTAAATGTTCTGGGACTGGCTTGAACTTTGGGAATGAATGAATTGCCATAAACAAAACAGAAGCAGAACTGTATGAAAGATAAAAAGATCTTTTAATGTGGACGTTTCCTCAGAAGTCAGAGTTAAAACTGATTTCTTGTCCATTTTCAGTTTCTTGCTGAGGTTATACTATTCCATCATTTAAGAATACATAACACATCATTTACTGTAATTAGCCAGTCTTGAGGTTTTCTACTTATCTGCCTCTTCAAATTAGTGTAATTAGCCGGTAACAATTACCGACTAACTGCTTACTAATGTATTAAATACTGTGACTGGGTTTTTCAAAGGAGCCAGAGAGCTAGGCATCAACTTCCACTGAAAGGTTCTGGTTTTTAAAGAACATTCACATGCAACAAATTTTATGGTGTGTGCTTTACTAACTAGAAGCAAAGCTGTGAAGTCTATTTTCTGATTCATGGAACTAACTGAGGACCTTAGTAAGCACAGTTTCCATCAGGCAGATAGATTTTTGACTATAAAAAAAGTCAAAGCTGATTTGCTTCTGGTTTGTGTTAACTAAAGGTCTTTCAACCAACATTTGAGCACAAAATGGATTTCCAGCAATCTGGAAACTGTGTTTCATATTCTGTTCCATTGGTGGTTTTAGTTGAACAGGAAGGTTCCTTAGACTCTTCCCAACATGCTAAAATATCTTGGAGTCAGCTAGCTGATCGTGGCTTTGACATGGCCTGATACTGCCAGGGACTGAGCACTTCCAGCTGAAGATTAAGAGGCCTCACCAATGATGAAACTTGGAGGATCAAATCCCCAGCTGATTTACAACCTCATGGTAATCTTAGACTACCAAACATATTTATTTTATCCATCTTTGATTCTATAAGACTGAAAAATATGTATAAAAACCCAAGCCTGGCTTGTAGATGCTAGAGTTTGATCCTACAATGCATTGTCATACAGATAAGGCTTATTCATAAGAGTAAGGGCTGCAGGATCAAGCCTCTATTTGGGAAACAAAATAGTTTGTTGGACTGTAATACCGAGAGGTTAGTCATTAACTCCTGTTGCCAAAAATGTCTGACCTTTTACCATCCCTACACACTTCAAGCTATCAGCATCACAATGATACCTGAGGAATTAAAAAACTACAGTAAGAAAGCCTGGCATGGCCAATTACAAAATTATTAAATGCACAGGCCCAGATTTATAAAGATGTTTAGGCACCGCTGTGCTCAGTGTCATAACACCTAAGTGATTTAGGAGCCTAAGTCTCATTTGGGATTTAGACTCCTAAGTGCCCAAATTCCTTTTGAAAATGAGAGTTAGGTGTTGTGACACTGAGTGCAACAGTGGCTAAACACCTTTAAAAATCCGGGCCATAGCACTCAGTTATTGCTTATTCAGTTCTTGGGCTTGGTCCTGGAACAGGCCTGGGGTGGGGATTAATGATGGCTTTAAGCCAGTTTTGGGATCCCAGTATTGGGACAGCTAGAATCTACCTGATCCTTGAAGTCAGTTAGAGGTACTCTACTCTAACCTACATTCAGCTTCCCATGAATCTCTCTGGGGGATCTGGGAAGTGGAGAATAGCCCTAAGCACAGTGTGCTCCAGCCATATCCCTTCTCTGTCCCTCGCTCATCTCAGCTATACAAATGAGAGTAAATCTTCATGCCCTTTCAGTTTGTGGTGCTTCTGCTGAGACTTGCCAGCAAGACTTCTCTTTATCAACTGATGGTGGTTTCTAGGTTCTGCACACTTAGGTCACCAATAATTCATTTCACATAGTCCATTTATCAGACGGTAGAAACTATGTGTCTCTATTAATCTGTACTGCATTCAGTTCTATAGCCCAAAGATAAGATTCCATGTCCCATTACCAGTTTCATAAACCAAGTCCTGTACACCATCAGAACTGAAGAGGCTACTGAAAACAGGTCTTCATTCTGAGTACTTGATAACCTCCTCCAGAACAACTGAGAAATGTAACCTTTTGGGATTCGTGCTTGAAAATAGGCTTGGCTAATGCTGGCAATAAAGGTTATATAAGTAGATCCTTTTGCAATGACTCCCTGATCAATTTGTACAATTCTGACTAAACAAGATTCTATGTTTTGTCAATAAGAGTTACTTTCCCCTCTAGTCTAGAAACAGTGCACCCAAGTACAAGAACAGATGAGGAATGTCTGGAGAAATAATACTCTTGTACCCTTGTTCAAACAAATTACTTGAAAAAACAGCTAATGGTTATCTTTTGGAATCATATGTCCAAAAGACATCTACTTCCAGAGATTTAAGCCTTTAAAAAGAACATCTGCTATGAATTTTCTGTGCCTGACTTGTGGACTGCTAACTGAAAGCATTGATTCTGATCTGATAATAGCAAAATCCTTAGATCTAGATTGTACAGTACCTTTTTTTAAAAAATAATAATAATAAGCTACTACTGTTCTGTTGCTCAACAGCACCTGCATATGTTGACCCTGGAATGACAGTGGTATTGGGAAATTGGACTGAAAAGGCCTCCATGAAGATTAACATTCCAATTTGTCTACAGTCCAGCTAATTTCTACCCCACATCAAGTTTCCCCATTAAGGATGGCCTGAAAAGAAACTCCACAGAGGAGAATGGCAAACAATAAATGATGAACCACTATAGAGTTTTCAGTCTGACATTTCCAGACACAAGGTCTCTAGAGAAAGAGGTAGCAAAATACTCCAATTTTAATTTTCTATGTCTTCCCAAACATTAGAATGAGAATATAAAAAAAAAATGCTGTTGAATAAACTGGCGATAGTGAGCCTATGAAAGTTATAACAACTGTTTAATTTGGATCTAGACATTTATTTGAATACCAACACTTTCCCAGATTTTTTCAGAATTGATTCTCCTTTCATGACTGAAGAGTACTGATTTTCTAAATACACTACAAAATCAAGACACTCCATTGAATTTGGTAGAATTTCAATTTTCTTATTTTCATTTACTTTAAATCCCAAAACCTTTAACATAAAAAAACCCAAACACAAAGCCAATTCGTCTGTAAGCCCTAATAAATGCCACAAATTAAAAATCACCACCAGCTGAGACCAACCTGGCATTCTTAAATTTTTGCATAATGTTGTACAACAGTGGACTATTGAGAAGACTATACAACACCTTCTGAGTACCTGCTGAAGGAGTCTGCCATTCAGTTAAATCTCTCATGTCATGTTCCTCAAATTAGGACATCAACAGGAGTAGCATCTGGAAACAGGACCGGGCCACCAAGTCATCTATAACAGTCATTTAATATAATTCTTTCAGCAACTATGCTGCCAAAGACAGGTCTGCCATGCTGTGTTTCAAAAGGGCTATTTTTGCAGAATGTAGCTCAAAGCATTTCCTGTTCTGACCACCCCAAGAGCAATATGTGTAGCACTCACTATAAGTAGTCACTAGTTTCATTAGTCAGCCTTGCACAAAAATATGTTCATTCATGTTACATCCCACCATCACCCTCAATTTGCCTTGTGAATTATTTGATAATATATCATGGTCGCACTGACTCAGTTGGTAAACACAGATCTATTCACATTTCAAGACATTAGTCAGAACAAGAGACAATTAGCTTAGACCACCCGCTCTCTATGAATCCTCTATACCTGGCATTGAAAGGAACTCAGAAGAATCCATTTGCATTGTATTATTTGATGTTTGTTAAGTATGTAATTAAAGTCATGTTGAGAAGTCATACTATGTACAGTTTGTAATTATCTTTTAAAAAAGATACTAAGAGCATTTGACAACAATTTTATGCATATCTGTTCTACGCTGATGCTTCATAGCCATCTATATGATGGCTACTGTGAGACAATAGTTGTTTTTTTTTTTTTAAACATAGTATCAAAAGATAAAAAACAGACACCAGGCAGTTTGAAAGCTCCAAGTATAAAACAAAAAACTTATAGAAGCTGGCCTGGCAATATGAAGACATGAGGCCTAGGTGAAGAGAATGGTGAAGTTTTTCAGAAGAAATATTTTTTGGCTGATAAATGCAGGTTTGGGATGGAAACATTTTCCATATTTGTGTTGAATTCTCTGAATTGTTTCGACAGAAGAAAAAGATTCAGAAAAAAATACCTAATCTTTTTGGACATTTTCAAAACAAATGATTCAATTCAAAACATTTCAGTTAAATAAATGTTTAAAACCTCAAATGGAGGTTTAAAACCCTGAATGTTTAAAACAAATTTTCAACTTTTTGGGTTCACAGAAAGATTAAAAGAAAATGTGTTTTGAGTTGATCTGAAACAATTTTAAACAAAAACATTTTCAGTTTGGTCAGCAAACCAGAAAAGTCAGTTATTTACACAAGTCTGTCTTGGTGTCAGAATGATCTAAAGGCCTGGGAGTGAGGTGGGGGCTTTATGCAGGCCCCAGTTCAGCAACATATGACTACTTGTGTGCTTAAAGCTACACATATCAGGCAAAGTCAATGGTAGATCTCTCACCGACTCCAGTGGGGTCAAGATTTCCCTTATAGACTTTAATGGGAATATTTACAGGGGAAATTCTCAGACACAAAGAAGAATTAGCACCTAGCTAATATTAGAAATTAGTGGGAATTGGGTGCCTAATTCCCCGTTGAACCTTTGAAAATTGCCTCCCAGATGCTTAAAATTAGGCTGAATTGAGGCCTAAACTGAGAAGTAGAGAGTTAGATACCTGATCTTTTTTGCATTTAGTGTTTCTCAGAGAAAAATGAAGGGAACTCAGCACACTTGGAAAACAAACAGGTGACTTAAGACCCCAATCCTGCAAAAATGTATCAACAAAGCTAACATTTTCCATCCAGTCTTCCAGCAGGTCACTCTTAACAGCATACCCATGGTGGAGACTCCGTAAATATTCCTCAAGTAGTCTTTCCAATGACTTAGTGCCACTTTTAAACCATGGTAAAAACATGTTTCATCATTTTGAATGGATTTGCCTGTGTCCTTTGGAAGAAGGTGTGTTTTGAAATGAAGGAAGTCAAAAGCGGGTGATTTGGCACAGCACTTCTAGACGGGGGAACAAATTCCCCTATGATGAGAGAAGAGGCCTGGTGATCTAAAAGCCAGAAATGAAGGGGTGTATCTGAGTGTGTGGGTGGGGGGAAAAATCCTGATATATCTCCAATTGTTTTTCTAAAAAACCATAGAAGGTGTCAGTAGTCAACAGGCCACTTAAAATTGTAGAATGGATAATGGTGAAGGGAATGAAAGTTTTATGAACACTATTAATGATGTAAAAATAAAGTTTAAACAGTGATGTCTTAACGGAAGTAATGCAGGTATGAAGTTTGCACGGAGTTCAGCAGTGACAGCAACAGGTTCTCTGTATACTGTTTATGCAGAGCTAAGAAAACTGTATCCTCTTCCTAAAACAATCTAGCTAGATGTATGCTCTGTCAGTAATGGTCATTATGTTTCTGCATACATCCTGAAAATTACTTACCTTAAACCATCAGAAGAACCACTGGGAAATTGTGTTGAGGAACTTCCAGCACAATGAGCACCATTTTGGGGTAATACAATCTCACTGGGCCTGACTACTAGCTCCTTTATACTAGCTTTGCATTGATGTAAACTCAATGGACTTAATAGCAGTTGCTCCTACTCTACAGGTATGAGATTAAAATGATGCCTTTTGCATTTGTGCTGACTAGGCCAGAGCTTCCCCTTACAACAATGCAAAGCAGGGATATTTCCACTGGTATAAATGAGAAGTGGGTTAACAGTTTTTTGTCTATGTCCATTCAAACCAACAGAAAAATCCAAGACTGAGTTCTTGGTCTAAACATTGTAAATTGTAATGAATATAAAAAGAACTGGGCTGGAACTTTGCTCAACCTTTTCAACCCTTTAAAAAATAGTTTAGAAGTTCAGAAAAAAACAACAACCCTAGTCCTAAATGAGTGTGTCCCTCAGCACTAACTTGTTTCTGCCAATCTAGAAGGAGACATGCTGAAATACTACAGGAAATGCCTTTCTCACGATATTTCTATGTAGGACAAGGAAGTGCCAGAGATCTTGCAAGAAAGCAATTTCCAAACAAAAGTGGGTTAGATAAAAGTTTGGATAAAATTTCAGATAAGGATCAGATTTGTTCAGTGCTGAGTCCAAACAAACTCTGAACATGAAGGCCTTCACTAGATTAAAATAGAACCTTCATATATTCCTTGAAAATCTGTAGATTTATCTGTTAATAGCTATCAGCTGAATCAACTCCATTGATTGAATAAGAAGCAGATTACATCCTGCACATTCAGACATATCTACGATCTCTAAAGTATATTACATTTTTCAAAACTCTGGTTTCCCCTCTCAAGGGCTCATACCCCTAGAATTATACTTAGGCTTCTGCCAAAGCCACTGAGTTTTACATGGTTTCCTTCACAAACCACTAATTAGCCCAGTTTGCATGAAAATCTGCCAGTTTTTGAACCTCAACAAGCTTTGCCATGAAGCTGGTACAAGTTTTGGGGTTGTAACAGAAGCTGAAACATGGCTAATTTTGCCTTGTTTGTTGGAAGGAGTTTGGCATAGTGCTACCTCAACCCCACAATCAATCAATCAAAACCCCTGTTTCTGATCACTTTGTCATACACTTTAACTGGGCAGAGGCAACTATAACTTCACATATTGAGCTCAGCCTAATGGTGATTGATTTTTCAAACAATCTAAGACAAATCCATTCTGTTTGAGTTAGGCAAATACCCTTTATTTGATATTGTCTTCAGCTATACAGCAACTTAAATCACTACTGTAAAGATATTAAGAGTATATTTAATGTAGTATGTTTGTCAAATTCGATTACCTCATGGTGAGTGTATTTTCTTCCTATGAGCAATGTGATAGGCTTATAAAAAAAGACTAGCTCTACCAGGCCATGTGAAGTGACTAATATGAAAGGTAAACTTACATTTAAGAAAAAACAACATACTAGGCAGGAACAGAGGAAAGTTCCCATTGGCAGTGGCCTCTTGCATTTGGAAACTGATTTTCATATTTGTGTCTGGGAACAGCATTGGAGATGAGGGTCAGAGTGGCAGGTCTGGTATATAATATTAAAAAGCATTAGTTTATATAGCAATTCTTGCTAGATTTTGCCCTTCAGTCATGCCTCTGAGAAAACAAATTGAATTTCCTGATTTCAAATGGCAAACTCTGCTATTACATACTTTGCGATTTCAAAGAGCATCTGTCATCACACAAAGGCAAATACATTTCTCAAAGAAACATCTGGTGCTTTTTAAAAAGAAGCCTCAGGCCAGGTCTGCACAAAGAATGAAATATGTACTATAGATAGAGTGTTATTTAGTGTTGCTTTTCATTCAATCAACTGCTTGTGGAATGTTTGTATTGAGTTAACTATCTCTAAAATAGTGGCTCACTCAGCATTTTGAACAATTGTTGACTCCCACCCCCAACCCCAAGATTATGTATGCTTTGAATACAAGAACAAAGAGCAATAAATCATCTCCACTTCATTTCCCAATTCCTTGTGGGAATTCTGTGGGAAAGGCACTAGATGCTTTCTCACTTAGTGCCACAATATTTGTGAGAAAGGCAGCTATTTGGTCGTTGTGCTTCATGAAAATCCAGCATTAAATTCCATTTATTTAGTCTATATTAATTTACAATAGCTGAACAATGTTCTCTCTGTCCCTACAGAATGCCAATTGTGTACGTGCGTGTGGAGAGACACAAAACATTGGAAGTTTATGCTTTTCTACGCTGAAGAACAATAACACTAGACTCAGAAGGCCCTTAAGGGCCCCATTTTCCACTTTGGCAGTGCAACAGGACGCAGCTAGGAAAACTATTACACCAAACTGGACGTTGAATTGCATATAACAAAGTACGGTAGTGTCTCATCCAGCTACGCTTACCGTGAGGTTTCACTTGTTCATCTGTAACACTCAATCTCATAAAAGCAATGGATTCTAATATAAAATCTCCACCCCTATCTGTGGTGATGGAGCACTGTTTCCACAGCACAAGCTCTGCTCTGATGGGTGTTCTGACTAGTTTGCCCTCATATCTGCCTCATTACAGGCAGAGTAGAATGGACATAAGGGAAAGCCAGACCTACTGTTATGAAAACTACGAGAGGGCAAGTCATGCCTGACCAACTTAATTGCCATCTATGATGAGATAACTGGCTCTGTGGATGAGGGGAAAGCAGTGGATGTGTTATTCCTTAACTTTAGCAAAGCTTTTGATACGGTCTCCCACAGTATTCTCGCCAGCAAGTTAAAGAAGTATGGGCTGGATGAGTGGAGTATAAGGTGGATAGAAAGCTGGCTAGATCATCGGGCTCAGTGGGTAGTGATCAATGGCTCCATGTCTAATTGGCAGCTGGTATCAAGTGGAGTGCCCTAAGGGCTGGTCCTGGGGCCAGTTTTGTTCAATGTCTTCATTAATGATCTGGAGGATCATTGCACCCTCAGCAAGTTTGCAGATGACACTAAACTGGGAGAAGTGGTAGATACGCTTGAGGGTAGGGATAGGATACAGAGGGCCCTAGACAAATAAGAGGATTGGGCCAAAAGAAATCTGATGAGGTTAACAAGGACAAGTGCACAGTCCTGCACTTAGGATGGAAGAATCCCATGCACTGCTACAGACTAGGAACTGAGTGGCTAGGCAGCAGTTCTGCAGAAAAGGACCTAGGGGTTACAGTGGACAAGAAGCTGGATATGAGTCAGTGTGCCCTTGTTGCCAAGAAGGCTAACGGCATTTTGGGCTGTATAAGTAGGAGTATTACCAGCAGATTGAGGGAAATGATCATTCCCCTCTATTCGGCATTGGTGAGGACTCATCTGGAGTACTGTGTCCAGTTTTGGGCCCTACACTACAAGAAGGATGCGGAAAAATTGGAAAGAGTCCAGCGGAGGGCAACAAAAATGATTAGGGGGCTGAAGCACATGATTTATGAGGAGAGGCTGAGAGGACTGGGATTATTTATTCTGCAGAAGAGAAGAATGAAGGGGGATTTGGTAGCTGCTTTCAACTACCTGAAAGGGGGTTCCAAAGAGAATGGATCTAGACTGGCCTCAGTGGTAGCAGATGACAGAACAAGGAGTAATGGTCTCAAGTTGCAGTGGGGGAGCTTTAGGTTGGATATTAGGAAAACCTTTTTCACTAGGAAGGTGGTGAAGCACTCGAATGGGTTACCTAGGGAGGTGGTGGAATCTCCTTCCTTTGAGGTTTTTAAGGTCAGGCTTGACAAAGCCCTGGCTGGGATGATTTAGTTGGGGCTTGGTCCTGCTTTGAGCAGGGGGTTGGACTAGATGACCTCCTGAGGTCCCTTCCAACCCTGATATTCTAGGATTCTATGCGATGGACTGAAAGTTGAAGGGGAGTAGTATGAGGGACAAGAGGAGGAAGAGACAAGGGCAGAGCAGGAATGCGGAATTGGGAAATGATGTGTCCATGTTGTATGGCAGGAAACCATGGTGTGAAGGTCATATCTGAAGACAAAATCCCCCACCCCACACTCCCAAGAGTCATATCGTACAGATTTTGCGTTCTTGTTCAGATCCATCTTAAAGTCCAATCCAGATCCAAACATCTCCAAATTTCAAGAGTGTTCAGAACTGATCAAGCTTGAGCATGTCTCAATGTGTGTCATGGTCTCAGGGTCAGTGTCACATGTGGTTTCACATTTTGTGAGTCATTAGGAGCTGCAAAGGCTCATATTTACACTCTTTTGGTACAACTGGAATGATACATGTTTAAACAAACAAATTCTCATGTCCATTTGTCCACTTTACAGTCAACTGCTGTATTTTAAGAAAAAGAACAGCATTCTCTCTAGATCCCCTAAATTCAAATTCTGCATCTAGGTGATGGGAAACTAGTATAAATAAGTTATAGATTTGGAGAGCAAGGAACCAAACGAACAAATATATGTAAACAAACCACTCATACAGCACACAGGAAAAAAAGACTGAACAGTAGTATCAGCTTCGTGTAGATCTACAGTAAAAACAAAACAAAAGCAAAATGGACTAACAAGACCATAGAATAGATCAACAGATTGCTGGAATACAAACAAGAAGAATTATTAGTTTATTCTGCTATTGCTATACAGTATAGCAAACTTTCCATTCAACTGTCTTTTGCAGTATGGTCTGCAAATAAAAACTTTCAGCCAATCCTGAGTTTTCTCACGGACATGTAAAATAAACCAAGAATTTTGGAGGGGGTATAAGCCTTCATGCTTTGGGATATAAGCCAACCTCTAATTAATGGGGTTAGTGAGAAACTTGAATGGAATGTAGACTATTCCATAACTTCCTAGTTCCAGGTTTCATGCACCTTCCTCTGAAACAGTTTATATTTGTCACTATTAGAGATAGAATACTGGACTAGCTGGATCAATGATCTGACCTATGTCCCTAAATTTCTTTTTCACCTTATAGACAGTAGACATTGTTGCATTTGTGCTGAGTTATCCTCAAATGTTACATTTGTGCTGAGTTATCCTTAAAAAGGACGGAATTTCGGGGGGAGGGAATTAATTTTGGAGATCACTTAGCAGCCTGGCTGGAGACACTGCACTGCATACAATACTATTTAATTGTTAACTAAAATTACACAGTGCATCTCTGTTACCTAAACAAAGATACTTCCTAAACAAATGGCCAATAGATTTGGTAATGAAGGAGTAACAAAACATTCCAAGACAAAACACACCCACCTTGAAGGGTCTTGTTATCCTTCTCTCTCATAACCCAGTGAATTCAAGAGTGGAAGTAATGACAGCGGTCACTACTACTAGTGCAATGGGCTGTTTGCTTCTAGCCCAGAACTCTCATGTAAACACTAAAGCCAGTCTGCCAGCCTGTACTTCCACTCCCACCCTGCTTCTGTGTACACCAAACTTGCTGCCCTTCCATGTATCCTCAGTGGACAAGCTGCAGTAGCAGGCGGCCCTGGAGTGTGTGCTAAATCCATACATTCTGGACTTGAAACCTACTAGGAATGTTTATTTTTCATTTTAGAGCCAGGGAATAAGTTGGAGGGTTTGTTCTTTCAGGAGTATGGAAAGAGAGAAAAAAGGCAGCACTAGAGCATGGGGAAAATTGGCAGGTGTCTCTCCTCTTTAAACCTGGAGAGGACTGTGGGTTGAGAGCGAACAGCTCTGGTAGCCCATAAGCTGCAAGACTGTGCTCTGGTAGCAGCAGTCTGCCATCACAGGCAACAGATGCTAGCATGGAACTACCATGAAGATAACTGCATGCTGCAAGCATTGCTTATTGTGAGGCTGTTGACAATGTCACCCCGATTTGTACTATGGATAGCACAGTAAGAGTTCAAGTCATTTGCTAGGCAGGATGTCATGGGGTAGCTTTTGAGCCTTTTGTGGTTGAAGCCCTTCCCCCAAAATATGCAGGGACATGGCTGTGTGACTCCCATTAAGTCAATGGCCTTTTCTTTTCCAGCAGTCCATTTTGTCCCATAGTCCTGGCACAAATAATTTAGTCTCAAATCCAGAAACCATTTTTTCTCCTGCTAAATCTGCAAACATTTATTACTTCAAGTTTGGATTAAGGTTCAGATGTAGTTCAGACAAATCCAATTATATAAATGAAATAACAAAATAACTTAATTTCCTTGATGTTGTCCTCATGATGTAAAGTTATCAAATTGAGCCAAACCAAAGGTTAAATAGGCTAAATTAGTCAGCTAAAGCTAAGGCTTTATAGTTGTGGTGCAAACAAAAGCTATGATTTTTTGAAAAAAAAAAACAAAAACAAAAACAGCATTTTTGCAATTATATTGTGTATAACTCCTGTGCAGGAGGAGGAGAACACTGAATAGAAAAAACCCACACAATCTGATGATCTAGTAGATGCACAAAATCTCCTTCAAATATTTAATTGTAGATATAAGAAACTGTATTACTTAAGAGCTTGCAGTTCTCAGAGACATCTGTGCTATTCCCACATGCAGCAAGGTACACTAAGGACTGCCAGGACCAAATTTACTCCTGGTGAAAGCTGGTGAAGTTCCATTTTCATCAGTGGAGTCCAATATCTGAATCTGGCCAGGTGTATCTGAACATTAAGAATCAGACCTAAACTGACAAATCAATTGGTTTGTATTTAATTGATGTTGCTTTTAAATTGCTTGTCCATCCTGTTTTAATTTCTCTTTCAAATAGTATCCTCTTAAGTGATGGTTCCATTTCTAAAGAGCAATGATTGGGTAATACGTGTGTAACCTGTGGATTGCAGAGACCAACTGTTTTTCTTCAGTGCCTCACCGTGGAGATGCCTGGGAAGTTTGGTTTGGCAGTCCCAAGATTTGTATGTTAGGGGATGGAGTCAGGCAGGGCATTCTCCCCAGGGGAAATTCACCTCTGGAGTTTGCTTTCTCTAAGCTAGACAGGGTACATCTACACAGCAGCTGGGAGTGTGCTTCCCAGCCTGGATAGACAGACAAATGCTAGCTCTGCTCATATTAGCATGCTAAAAATAGCAGTGTAGACATTGTGGCATGGACAGCAGCCTGGAGTAGCCTTGAGTACAACCCCATCTGACCCCAGATCTACTGTAATTCCTATCTCCAAGATGGGTTGGAGGAATTTTGTTAATGTCACCCCATCTGTTATTTGTTTGCTTTGGCTAGCACTGGCCATATTGTGGTGTTGTCTTGCTGTAAATGCACAAAAGAGGGATGGGTAGAGAACCACATAAAAGTACAAGAATAGGCAGAGAGAACTTATGCAGAGCCATGAAACTGGGTGAAAGGAGCCCGATGTGGTAAAAAACAGGAAGCTAGTGAAATGATTCAAGGAGGTGGTATTATGTGGTTAGAAAGCAGTTGGAGGGGAAAATAACTTTAGCAGTGAGATTCTGAGCAGAGAGAAGGAAAATGTGAGGAGATCATGCATCTTTGATTAAAAGAAATACAGGAATCAAATTAAGTGTTTTGGAATTTTTGAAAAAATCCCCTTCATTTCTTCATTGTTGATTAATGACTAAGTTTGAACTGATACGGTATTGTACACAGTTCAGTGACTCAAGTGTGCCACATATGTTGAAAGACATTTCTTCTGTTTTTTTTTAAACCAGAAATTTATCTCATGGGAACATTCCCCATGATACCTACCAGCCTTAGGGCTGTGTTCAGACATACCATGTTCATGGATGCCAAAAATACCCTAGCAAGGAAATAAAATAAACTAGCATGTATAATCAAATCATTTAATATTTACATAGTTTTCTTCCATATATCTCAAAGCAGTTCACAAAAAGGTGTATAAATATAATTATCCCCATAAAACACAGCCAGTGAAACAGAAACAAAGAGAAGAAAAGTGAGTTGGCCATGGTCACACAGCTGGCTGGTGACCGATTCAGTGGTAAAACCCAACCATCCTTGCTTCCTCCTAACCACTGGAAGATACTGATGAAATGGACCTCCTCCTTTCTCTCCTGCTCCTTTCTCCCCTCCTTGGATGGTCTCCGAGCCCTAAGGCAAATTTCTCTGCTGGTGTAAATCAGTGCATCACCATTGAAGGCACTGGAGTGGTGCTATTTTACTTTAGCAGACAATTTGGACCCACGAGTTTCTATTCTTGGAAAACTGTCTTGCCATTAATGCTGGGTGAGATATATTTCCCAGTTGAAGACATTCACAAGATAGTTTTCATCCAAACTTGTGAACAAAAATAAATACATTTGGTATTCAATGTAAACTGGAATATTTTTGTCGAAAACAGTTTGTCTGAAAAAATTCATTTTTGATTAAACCACATTTTTCAATAAAAACTATGTCCAAAAATTTTGACCTGCCCATTATTTAATTAAGAAATAAATTGACTGTATAGCACACCTCTAATGAAGACTCAAGATGTTGAAAAGCCACTTGCTACAAGAATTTCAGTGTTTAAATTTAATAATCCTTAAGCTAAACAAGTGTTAATGTACTAAGACAACCAGAAAACTCTGAAAACATATGAAATAAACCCACAGTTTAATTATATTGTTCTGCTGTTGATATTAATCTTTGCTTGATAAGCTGAACTATTAAAATGGATTAATATAGTAACAGAAAGAAATGAACATAAAAACTACCAATAAGAATAGGAATTATTCAAACACAGTAAACTTACGTTAAGGTACAAAATGACTTCACTGCATCTGTTTCCAGTGTGTTCTGTGGTGTTTAGATGTTGCTTGTAACTATTAGAATTGGGAGCACTGGCTGTTGGGAGTCTGAAAGGACAGGAAAGAGGAAAGATGGCAGGGAGGAGTTGAAGAAGCTGAGGGAGAGCTACTGAGGGTGCAGCAGCAGCTTGGAAAAGAGGTTTCCACTTTAAAAAATAAAGTCCTGTTGAAGTTTGTTAGTACCTTGCCTTGTCACTACATGTTCCCAGAACTGTACAATTACAGCAGCAAAGAGCATTTAAAACAAAAACAAAGACATTCTTAGAAAGACAAGAGAGATATCCAACATACCCACTACATTAGCTACTGACCTGTATACTGTGCTGTCTAATATGAGCCCGTGCTTGGTTATTAGTCAAGAGTTAGGAAATAAAGGAAATACAAAAAAGTCTCAAACATTTTCATAAAAAATATGGCAAAGTTTGACTATAGTATTTAGAATTCTGACTGATAGTGTTTGCAGATCTTACTTAGCACTTGCAGTGGGCTTTTCCTCTGTAAACTTCAA
This sequence comes from Lepidochelys olivacea, assembly GCF_965140295.1. NCBI lineage: Eukaryota > Metazoa > Chordata > Testudines > Cheloniidae > Lepidochelys > Lepidochelys olivacea. The sequence goes on from NC_140412.1 coordinate 214,490,608, forward strand.
CTTGCTTTGCAAGCATTATTACCTCCAATTTAAAAATAGAAAATTGAAGCAGAGAAAGGAGAGATGACTTAGGGCTGGTCTATAGTACGCGGTTATTTTGGAATTAGCCTAGTTAATTCGAAATAAAACTGATTCCGTCCACATGACCAAACTAGTTTTTTCGATATAAAGGGCTCTTTAATCCGATTTCTGTTCTGTACTCCACTTCGGCAAGTGGAGTAGCCCTAAAATAAGATCACAGTTCCGGGTTACAGGTACTGTGGATACAATTTGACATTATTGGCCTCTGGGAGCTATCCCAGAATGCTCCCTTGTGACCGCTCTGGACAACACTCTCAACTCCGATGCACTAGCTAGGTGGGCAGTAAAAGCCCCGGAAAGTTTTGAATTTCATTTCCTGTTTGGTCACCATCAGCACAGGTGACCATCAGCACAGTCCACCATCACAGGCGACCATGCAGAGTCCACCATCACAAGAGACCACGCAGTCCCAGATTCACAGACAAGCTCCAGCATGGTCCAAACAGGAGGTACTTATTGCATGGATCTTATTGCATGTTGGGGAGACAAATCTGTTATGGCAGAACTATATTCCAAAAAAAGAAATGCAAATACGTATGCTCCAGGGCCATGATAGAAAGAGGCTACTCCAGGGACACAGAGCAGTGTCATGCAAGTGTACCAAAAAGCCAGGGAGGCGAACGGGCGCTCTGGGTCACAGCCCCACACATGTCGTTTCTACCGTGAGCTGCATGCAATTATGGGGGTGACACCACCACTACCCCACCACTGTCCGTGGACACCTGCAAGGGGGGAGTTTCACGGAGTGAGGAGGACAGTGCACAGGCGGCAAGTGGGGAATCCGTTTTCCCCCCTAGCCAGGATCTATTTGTAACACTGGAGCCAATAGCCTCCCCCCACTCCCAAGGCGGGCTCCCGAAGCATGACCCCGGAAAAGGCACTTCTGGTGAGTGACAGCCTGATCGGAGCCACATGGTGGGGGATAGGGGGGAAACCCAGCCGCGCTGGGCTGTTCGTGTTTAGTTTAAAGGGCTTATCCCTGCTCAGAGCCTCATCGGAGCCACATGGGGGGTGTGGTGGGGGAGGGGTGTTGTGTGATGCGATCATCCCAGAGAGCCACAGGCCCTCCTTTTTTATGGCAAACCCATCAGGAATTGCTTGCTATGGGAAAGGGGGCCCTGCAGTCTGAAAGCATTGAAATGAATGTGGAAGAAGCAGAACCCCATGTGCCCCTAGGGCTTACCATGGCTGCCTGCAAGCTGAATTCTGTTGCCGCGTGTGATGGCTTACCCACACCAAAGTGGCAGGCACTTCAGTATAAGAGGCAAAATGCAACTTTGTACAGAAGGAACATGTGCTGTGTACTATGAATTGCCTGTTTCACTGAGAAAGAGTGTCCCCTTTGTTCTCTAAAATGTATCTTTTAAAATACTACCCTCCCTTTTTCTCCTCCCACAGGTGCAAATGTTTCAACACGGCCCCTATCGACTCCGTCCCAGAGGCTGGTCCAGATTAGAAGGCAGAAAAAAAGAACTCGGGACGACATGTTCGCCAAGCTCATGCAGTCCTCCCACACTGATAGGGCCCAGCTGAATGTGTGGACACAAACAATTGCGGTGTCCCGTAAAGCGTTCAATGAATACGAAGAGAGGAGGGACGCGTGCGATGAGAGCAGGCAGGATGCTGTGCTCAGGCTCATAGGGAGCAAACTGACATGCTCCACTGTGTGGTGGATCTAATGCGGGAAAGGCAGCAAGACCACAGACTGCCGCTGCAGCCCCTGAATAACCGCCCTCCCTCCCCCCCAAGTTCCATAGCCTCCACACCCAGATGCCCAAGAACACAGTGAGGGAGGCTACGGGGACCCACATACTCAACCCCAGAGGATTGCACAAACAGCTGAAAGCTGGCATATCCAAAATTTTGGTTTGGTTTCTGGACTTGTCCTTCCCTCCTCCTCCACCCCCCTAACCCAATACCCACCCCCCTCCGGTCTACCTTCTGATTTCTCTCAATGTGTTGTGCAACAAATAATAAAGAACGGTTTTTAAACAATTGTGACTTTATTTCCTTTCATGTATATATGGGGGGGGGACTTCAAGGGAAATAAACACAACAGTCACACCATACCCTGGCCAGTCATGAAACTGGCTTTCAAAGCTTCTCTGATGCGCAGCGCGCCCTGCTGCACTCTTCTAATCGCCCTGTTTTCTGGCGATGCGAAATTGGCCGCCAGGTGAGTTGCCTCAACCAACCACCCTGCCATAAACATCTCCCCCTTACTCTCACAGATAGTGGAGCACACAACAAGCAGAAATTACAATTGGAATATTGGTTGTGCTGAGATCTATCCGAGTCAGTAAACGACCAAAAGCACATTCTACCACCATTCTGCACTTGCTCAGCCTATAGCTGAACTGCTCCTTACTACTGTCCAGGGTGCCTGTGTACGGCTTCATGAGCCATGGATTAAGGGTAGGCTGGGTCCCCGAAGCTAACTATAGGCATTTCAACATCCCCAAAAGTAATTTTCTGTCCCTTCCTGCAGCTGTTCAAATAGACCAGAGTTCCTGAAGAGGCAAGCATCATGCACCTTTCCCGGCCATCCCACATTGATGTCGGTGAAACGTCCCTTGTGATCCACCAGTGCTTGCAGCATCATGGAAAAGTACCCCTTGCAGTTTTTGTAGTGGCCGCCCCAGTGTTCTGGGGCCAAGATAGGGATATGCATTCCATCTATCACCCTGCCACAGCAGCCCCCATAGTAGATTTGCCCACCCCAAACTGATTCCCAACTGACCAAGGTTCCACAGGGCTATGGCCACTCACTTCTCAACTGCGAGGGCTGCTCTCATTTTGGTGTCTTTGCCCTTCAGGGCAAGGGACAGCAAGTCACAAAGTTCCATGAAAGTGGCCCTATGCGTACGAAAGTTTCGCAGCCACTGGGAATCATCCCACACCTGCAACATTATGCAGTCCCACCAGTCTGTGCTTGTTTCCCGGGCCCAGAATTGGCGTTCCACGGCATGAACCTGGCCCAACACCACCAAGATCTCCCAATCGCCACATGCCGTGTTTCTAGGAACGTCTGTGTCCATGTCCTCATCAGTATCGTAATCGCACTGTGGTCGCTTCTTCGCCCGCTTTTGCAGGTACTGCATGTACTGCTGGATAATGCGTGAGGTATTTTCAATGGCGTAATCTGCAGCATAGATCTGAGTGGACTCCACGCTTGCCACACTATGGCGCCTGCACAGGTAATCCTGGAAAAAGGGCACAAAACATAGGAGAGCAGAGTGGCAGCCGAAGAGGTGCTGTTCAGTTCATGATAGCCGAAAAAAGGCAGGAAATGGTTGTCTTCTGTAGCTTTCACGGAGGCGGGAACCCAGGACAGACAACATGGAGAAGCTCGGTAGCGTGGCAAGAGCGGGAGAGCAGAGTTGGTGGTGGAAGCTGTGCTGCTCGGTTCATGATGGCCGAGCAGAGTTGGCAGCGGAAGCAGTCGATGAGGAAGAGAAAGAGTAGATATTATAGAGATTACATAGAAAGATGAGATGCAAGGTGGATTCATAGCACCAGGAGAGAAGCGGTGCAACATACTGCACCGTCTGCTGAAAGCAGTATGGCATCTGCACGCCAAAAAGGCACGAAACGATTGTCTGCCGTAGCTTTCATGGAGGGAGGAGCGACTGACGACACACACCCAGAAACACCCGCCAGAATGTTTTTGCCCCATTATGCACTGGGAGCTTATCCCAGAATTCCAATGGGTGGCGGGAACAGTGGGATAGCTACCCACAGTACACCACTCCAACTTTCAAAACTAGCCTCGGTACTATGGATGCACTCCACCGAATTCACACGCTTTAGTGGGGGACACACAAGACCGAATGTATAAAATCACTTCCAAAAATTAGAAAAGAATAATTTCTAAATAATTTCATACTGTCGACTTACCCTTAGCCAACTTGGTTAGTCTCCTTTTCCTTCAGATAGGCTCCCATTGCATCAAAATCAGATTCTCTCATTGGTCTAGATGCCACAGTGCTTGGCCAGACAGCTGCACGTGCTGGTCTCCTGCTTCTTATGTCTGAGCTGTTCACATTGCTTGACTGTTTTAAAATGCATGACACAGTAGTGCACTAAATTAACACAAGAAGCAACAGAGTGGGATCTGGCCCCAGCTGGTCTCTAATCTGGATTCTCTATTACTGTACCACCTACTCAGGCACTCTTCCAATCAGGAATCAGTCCTGCCATGGTGGGAAGGATATTCAGGGTGTCTCAAAGTCCTGGGCTCTCCCTTGAAGTTTCCTTGCCCAGACACAGCAATCTTTAGCAGTAACTCAGAGTCTTAAGACCAGAAAAAAGAAAAGGAGTACTTGTGGCACCTTAGAGACTAACAAGCTTATTAGAGCGTAAGTTTTTGTGAGCTACAGCTCACTTCATCAGATGCAGTACTCCTTTTCTTTTTCCAGATACAGACTAACACGGCTGCTACTCTGAAACCTGTCTTTAAGACCAGAAGGAACCAGTAGATCATCTAGTTTAGCATCTTATATATTACAGACCACCAACACTATCCAACATGTGTACACTAAACCCAACAACCAAAACAAGATCAAAATATTACAGCCCACAGGACACTAGACTGTTAGGTGCCACAGGCAGAGAACAGGAGGGACCAAGGTGCACCGGATGTGAGGACCCCACAACAGTAGGGAAATGATTAACTGTTATGCATGGACTTTCAGAAAGTTGTAGTAATTTCCAGTATGCACATAATTAGTAATAACAGGCCTTTAGTACATTATGTACAATTATTGTCTCTTGTACAAAAGCAACTTCCTCCATCCTTTATTTTATGATAGCATAGAACAGATTAAATTAAATAAAACCTTATCTATAATAATTTTCACTTTTTAAGATGAAAACGTGTCATATTTGACTAACCCCATATCCAGGCTACTATGATACTTTAATCATGTGTGAATTCTTCAGAGAAAGACAGGTATCTATTTCAATTTGGTTCAGTAGGTGATAATCTCACTATTATCATCCTCGTTTCAGTTAACTCTAGATTGTTCCTGAAAAAACTAGACATGAAACCTTAGCTCCCTACTTCTAGTTATTTATCAGCACAAAATTGCTGTTGCAAAATTATGTTTTTGCATTATTCAAACCTAAGCTGTGTGTCCCATCAAAGGATATATTCTCAATTAAAAACCAATCAAAGTCAATAGATTAACCACTTCAGTACTGTAAAACATACTAGACACTTCCTCTGCAATGGTGTTCATAAGTTACCTATAGCACTGTGCAAACAACAGATCCTTCATTTTGTTGGCCATTTAAAAAGAAAAGAAAAAACAACAAAAAAGGAAAACTCTCATTTCAAGTCAACCTTAAACAAAAAAAAAAGTTAAGTGAACCAAAATATCCATTTCAGGTCAAATAAAAGTTTGTTTAGAGTTAACAAGTTTTATTTAAAACTGAATTACAATTTGAAATGAAAAGTGATTTTGAATTAAAAAAATCCAAAATATTTCATTTTGTAAGTGTCAAAATGAAACACTGAATTTCCCACCTCCCTCCCCAACTGAAACAATTTGTTGAAATTGACCAAATTTGTGTTTTGATCAACCCATATCTGTATTCTTGGGCAAAAGAAAGTTGGCCAAAAACATTTCGCCCAGCTTTAGTTGCCAGCCAGAAGAATCCCAACATCAAATTTTAACATAATTCTGCACAAATACAGCCTTAGAAAGGTAGAGCTAACCACTGAAAGAGAGTGACTAAATGGAGCACATACAGATTTTAAGGCCAGAATAGACTATATGTAAGCAGGGTAATGGTCCCACTATTGTGGGGAACTTTCCTCGCTTATACACTACCCCAGTGAAATGGGCTAGCGAAAGGATTTGAGTCCTCGCTCCCACTTCCTTTACCCAGAGACCTACCTGACCTCAAGGGCTCCTGTTCCACTCTCCTGTGTGACATAGTCCTCGTAACCCCAACAATGCTGGGCCCAGGATTCCTGGGGGGCTCGACCCCCAACCTTGTCATGGTCACTTAGGGCAGGGGCTAGGGTGTCCCCACTCTCTGCGCTGCATGCTTCCCTGACCCACTGATCATTACATACAGTTCAAAGCAAATACAATTTATTAAACAGCAATCAATTTTAAAAAATAAGGAATAAATGGGAAAGGTTAAAGGAAAACACGCCACCCCGCTCTGTGGCACAGGAACATCACAACCAGTGTCTCTGGAATGTAAGGGAATTTCACAGTCTGTTCCTCACAGGCCTCCTCAGGCCCTGGCTGTGCTGCAGGGATGCTGCGGGTTGGACACTTGCTCTGGTGGTGGCCACACGCTCTCAGGCTCTAGGTGGCAGGACCCTTCTTCCCAGCATAGCCCCCGCCCTGTCGGGGTTACGATCCCCCTCCAAGTCTGGCCTGCAAGGCATTTTGGCTGGGGATGTCTCCCTGTACTGGGCCCGCTGCCCAGGACCCCCCTCGCTCTTCCCAGCTGCTCACCGCATCTGGCTCTGGATTGCTCCAGCCCCTGCTCCAGCTCCACTTTGCCTCAGCACGGCTGCTGCTCTGCCTCCAGCTCCCTGGGCTGCTTCTCTGGCCCCTCTGGCTCTGGTTGTTACAGCTCTGCTCCCAGGACAGGTCTGCTCTGCGGGCTGCTTCTGTGACTCTGCTCCCAGCACTGACCTGCTCCCTGGGCTGCTTCTCTGGCCCCTCTGGCTCTGGTTGTTACAGCTCTGCTCCCAGGACAGGTCTGCTCTGCGGGCTGCTTCTGTGACTCTGCTCCCAGCACTGACCTGCTTCCTGGGCTGCTTCTCTGGCCCCTCTGGCTCTGGTTGTTACAGCTCTGCTCCCAGCACAGGTCTGCTCTGCGGGCTGCTTCTGTGACTCTGCTCCCAGCACTGACCTGCTCCCTGGGCTGCTTCTCTGGCCCCTCTGGCTCTGGTTGTTACAGCTCTGCTCCCAGCACAGGTCTGCTCTGCGGGCTGCTTCTGTGACTCTGCTCCCAGCACTGACCTGCTCCCTGGGCTGCTTTTCTGGCCCCTCTAGCTGGCCCAGCTCTGTTCCCCAGCTCAGCTTGGGCCCCGCTTTCTCTTTAGCTCGGCCCCACTCTGACTGACGCAGGCAATTCTGGCTCACACGGAGGAGGACAGGACACCCCTGGGCTCCTGACTCCCCGATTAGCCTGCCCGCCCTGTCAATCAGGCTGACCTGGGGCATTGGCCTCTCCCCATTGTTCCTGGGGGCTGTCAGTCTCAGGGTCCTGATTTCCCATTGACCCTTCCCCTTTCTTTTGGTACTGGGAGCTAGCCAACCAAAACACCCCCACTAAGTTTTAGAAAGGGCACAACAGTCCCCTTACATATAGTAATGATCTTGTCTGACCTACTGCATAACATATGCCATAACATTTCACCAAATGATTCCCTCAAATTCTGGTTGAGCTAGAGCATCCCTCTTAGAAAGAAATAGTTTAGAAAGCCATCCTCAAAAGAACTATAGGAAGAACAAGAGGGAAGAGAAAGGTGAAAAACAGGGAATGTCAGTACTTGTAAAATCAGCGGAAACTGAAAAGCCAGAAATCTAACCACTGCCCCCTTCCACTGGGGCTGGGGAGGTAGTGATGGATCAGAATGGGGAGGTGGAGTCCTCCCACCTTCTTCCAATCTGAAGAAAAGGAACATTGGCCACCAAAAAAGTAAACTTGGAACAATTTGTCTATCAAGGAAGTAGCTGGCACCTCATGCTAACAGTGACTATCCAAATCTCCACAAGCAAAAATTTCCAATTTTCTGTGACTAAACAAAATAAATTTGTCAAAATAAATGCAAATTTGACAGGATGCCAGATAAATAACTCTGTAGTAAGTGACATGAATCTACAAGATTCCAAAATGATGTATTTAAAAGAAAAGCAAGAATAAAGCCTCATACTACACAGAGCATGTTACAAATACAATCAAAGTCTCATTCTTCAATCACAGCAGTAGTAATTTCTGTCTCTGTCTACTGTAAAGGATTAATCATGACCACTTTATGACCATAAAGCATGACCAATTGCTGCCCCCTACCACATTTCCCAATATGTGCCCATAATACTGTGACATTATTGATGTGAACTGTGACTGTATAGATCATTGTTGCAACCAGGGTCCTACGGTTGCACCAGGTCTTGTACAGAAGAGGTCAAGTGGGGTGTCTATGGAAAGGTTGTAGTTTGCTGCTTATGATTATGCTGTCTGTAGGGTATATTTTTGTATTTGAAGTTATGAATATTGGCTATGTACTTGTCTCTCAATGTGTTTGATTCTAAGTAGCCCCCGTGAAGCATTTGGTCAGCTTCTTGAGAAAGGACTATTCTCAGTGAGTGCCCAGTCAAGAAACACTTAACTGACCATGGACTTTGGGAGATGCCAATCTACATCTGAGCTTTCCTGGGAATGTTCAAACTAACATGTAAACAATGGCGTCAGCCTGCAAAAAGCTGAATCATTCATAGACATGTGACTTGCCCAGGTGGCTACAAACTTCATCTTGTTGCTGTGACTTTGCACAGAAGAACAAAGGGGTTTCTGCCCACAAGAAAGAAAATATAAAAGGCCCTGGAAGCCTCTCCATTTTTTCTCAGCTGGCTTAAGAGATAGACTCCCCACCCACAAGAGATGCCTGAAAGAAACTGAAACAAAGGACAGTAACTACTGGGGTGTGAGTGACTGCTGGACCCAGACTAGGAAGGAGTCCAGACTGTGAAAGAAGCTTACTGGAACATCTAAGGGTGAGATTTACTTGTATGCAGTTTCTTAATGTATTAGGCTTAGACTTGCGTGTTTTGTTTCATTTTGCTTGGTAACTTACTTTGTTCTGTCTGTCATTACTTAGAACCACTTAAATCCTACTTTTTATGTTTAGTAAAATCACTTTTGCTTATAAATTAACCCAGAGTAAGTAATTCCTGGGGGAGCAAACAGCTGTGCATCTCTCTCTATCGGTGTTATAGAGGGTGGACAGTTTATGAGTTTACCCTGAATAAGCTTTATACAGAGTAAAACAAATTTATTTGGGGTTTGGACCCCATTGGGAACTGGGTATCTGGGTGCTGGATACAGGAGCACTTCTTAAACTGTTTTCGGTTAAGTCTGCAGCTTTGGGGCATGTGGTTCAGACCCTGGGTCTGTGTTGGAGCAGACTGGCGTGTCTGGCTCAACAAGGCAGGGTTCTGGAGGCCCAAACTGACAGAGAAAATGGGCTCAGAGGTAGTCTCAGCACATCAGGTGGCAGTCCCAAGGGGGTCTCTGTGACCGAACCCATCACAAATACATTCTTCTGTTCTATGAAACAGATACAGCAAAACATGCCTTAGCGATCACCTCTGAAGAAAGACCGCCCATCACAAGTAACTACTTGCAGAGGCCACAGAACATTTGCCCTCTATAATTTAACTGTGAAGAGCGACACTCTGTCATCTGCAACCAGCGACCACGTTTTCTTACTCCCATCCATAAAAACAAACCGGTTGGAGAAACAGATCTTCCTTACTTCTGTGCTGCTGCAGATGGCAGCACTGCTTTCAAAACTGGGCACCCGGCCAGCAGGCTCTGCTCTGAAGGCAGAACAGGGAGTGGTGGCTGCTGGCTGGACAACCAGCTGTGAAGGCAGTGCCACTGCCAGCAGCAGCACAGAGGTGAGGGTAGCATGGTATAGTATTGCCACCCCTACTTCTCCACTGCCTTCCCACCCAGCCAGCAGCTACCACTCTGTCCACCCTGCTCTAAAGGCAGTGCAGAAGTAAAGGTAGCAATACTGCAACTCCCCTATAATAACCTTGCGATGCTGTCATAAATATAAGGGGAAGGATAACAACCTTTATGTATGCAGTGTGCAAATCCCTCATGGCCAGAGATACAGAATCAGTTACGTGTAAGGGGTTAATCAGTTCCATTAACGTAGTTGGCACCTGACCAGAAGGACCAATGGGGAAAGAAGATACTTTCAAATCTGGGGTGGGGGGAAAAGGTTTTGTTTGTGCTCTTTTGTTGTGTGCCCTCTCGGACAGAGAGAGGGACCAGGGCAGGAAAAAAAATCTCCTAAAAAGATCCTGAAATGATACATCTAAAATTACAGAAATTGTGAGCAATAGAAAGGAAATGTGTTAGAGTATCTTTTGTTGTAGCTTGTGAATTTTCCCTGTGCTAAGAGGGAGGTTTATTCCTCTTTTATAAGTTTGAAGTTGAGCCTAAAGGGGAATCCTCTGTGTTTTAAATCTTTTTATTACCCTGTAAAATTACCTTCCATCCTGATTTTACAGAGGTGCTTCTTTTATTATTTTTTTTTTAATAATAAAATTTTAAGAACCTGATTGGTTTTTAGTGTCCTAAAAACCCAAGGGTCTGGTCTGACCTCACCTTGTTAACCTATTGGTTGGTATATTATTCTCAAGCCTCCCCAGGAAAAGGGGTGAAGGGGCTTGGGGGGGATAGAGCTCCAAGTGGCCCCTCCCTCAATGTCTGTTTAAATCACTTGGTGGTGGCAGCAGTACCATCCAAGGATAAGGAAATGAATTTGTGCCTTTGGGAAGCTTTTAACCTAAGCTGGGGGAATATAAGATTAGGGGGTCTTTCATGCAGGTCCCCACATCTGTACCTCAGAAATACTGTGTACTTTTACTCTATACTATAAAGTAAAAGCACATAAAAAGACCAGATTTCACAGCAAACCTTTGAAGAGAGACCACCTCTTACAAGTGACCACTTTTGCTAACACCTATGAATGGTGGCTCTTGGCAGGTTCTACTGTATATCGCATGGTTTAATGCGCTCAAATACTATGGTAAGGAGCATGGTATAAAAACCAATGTGGAATAAAATGTTCAATTTCAGAAAACAAAAACTGAAGACTATTTGTTAGTTCCTCTTTCATGCCCTCATTTCTAGAAAAGATATCAGATATCCAGATGACACTACTGATATAGAAGTTGAAAGACTTCACACAATAGGTATTCACCCTACAGAATATATTTGGTAAAAAAAGATTTTTCAAACATTTTTTACTGAAAGAAATGGGACACTTTTTTTATGAAAATGTTCAATTTTCCCCTGTTTTCTGACCAGCTCTACTGCAGCTGGATCTGGGGAGGAGTCTAAGTATAACTACCTACCACTTATATACTGTGGCAGAGCACCAGCTTTGCCTCGGGGGGGCCCTGCACTTCTAGGCGGTTAGTGTTTGCCTCAGAGGTTTTCTGTGACCCTCAATGTAGCCTCTCTCCCCTACTAAAGGCAAGGGTTACAGTTTACTGAGCCCTCTTCATCATCAGCCAGTCAACTGGTTCAGTGTAAGAACCCTCTTTAGTCCCTGTCTTCCTTTTCAGGGAGCATTTGTGTAGAATTGTGAGGGAGGGGCAGGGGGAACCTGGGCCCACCCTCTTCTCCAGGTTCCAGCCCAAGAACCCTAATTGGCAGCGGCAACAGGTAGTTTTCCTATACTACCAGAGCTATAGCCCTTCTCTGGGCTACTTCCCCAAATGGCCCCTCCTAGGTACCTGACCATGCTTGTTCTCCTGGCTCTTTTACTGCGCACCTTCTTTCTTCCAGTCTTCCCACAACACACCTACTTACTCCCAGCTCCTAACACCAGGCCTCTCTGAAGGGGCCTCCTTTTAAACTAGTCCCAGCCAGTTCTAAATGGGCTTCAGGTGATCTGATTAGCCTGTTTCTCTTGATTGCTTCTAATCAGTTCTTAATTGGTTCCAGGTGTCTTATGGACTCTGCCTGACTTAATTGCTTCTAGCACCTTCCTGACTGCTCTGGCCCCTGCCTTGGTCACTCAGAAAACAGAAAACTATTGATCCAGTGTCCAGGATGTTTTCCTTCTACCAGACTCCTGCAGTGTTCTTGGCGCAGTTCACCCCCATTCCAGACACCTGCCCCTTTTGCGGCATGAGGGAGACCCTGGTGCATGTGTATCTGGAGTAGGCCACATTGCAGCCCCTATTCTGGCTCCTCTTGGACATCATGTCATGTTTTTGGTTGCACTTTTCCCCTCACCTGTTCATATACACACCCCGTATCCATGGCCCCACAAAGTCATGAGACCTCCTTGTTAATGTCCTCCTAGCCCTGGCCAAAATGGCCATCTAAAAAACCAGGGAGAGGAGGTTGGCTGACGCGGTTTCCTGTGACTGTGGGTCCTATTTCTGCTCCTCAGTCTGTTCACGCATCTGGGCAGAGTTTCTCTGGGCTTTCTTGACACCTTTGAGGAGCAGTGGGCACTGTTCAGGGTTCTCTGTTCAGTGTCCCCATCAGGTTCCCTTCGTTTAGCCCTGTGACCTCACTCCTGTCCCTGTTATATATTTAGTTGTCCACCGTAATTAATTGAGATACTGGACTTTGTGGATCCTCCCCTTAGGCTGAGGGAGGTCCTTTAGCAGTGGGCGGGCACTTCCAGGATCCCAGCATGACCAGACTCCTGCACCCAACCAGTCTGGGTCTGTCACAATACCTTGTTCAACAAGATGGATTTCTACGTATTACATGATCAATCTTATTCTTAATTAGGAAGTAGCAGGCCCTGAATACATAGAACTAGATCCTCAAGTGGTATAGCTCCATTAAAGATCTGGACCATACTGTGCAGGATGTTAAGGAGGGCATTGTTTGTCTTTGCCCAATAGACCACGTTGGAAAACCTCTTTCGTATCCTGAATCCTTTTACAACTGCTTCCAGAAAGTGGGAGGAGGGACAAAAAAAAAACAACCCAAAATGCCCCATAAATTTATCCCATTCATGCATCCAATGAAAAATTGGACAAAGTGCCCAATCCCAAAAGGTGCTAAGCATTCCAGGTGCTCTCAGCTATCAGGAGAAAGACAAAAGCAAAGGACACACACGCCTCAGCTTTTTCTCAGAAAAGTGATCCAATTTACAGCTCCATTTTCTCCTCTTCTACAGCGTGTATCTTAATGTTGATTACTTTCAGTTGAAGTTTGGCCACTACAGTTAGGGATTGATTCAAGCTTTTTGGGGTTTTCCAAAAGAGCATCAACTTTACAAATCTTTTAGATATTTCTGAAACAATTTTCCTTTTGTTAAGCTTCAACTGGGCTGAGGAAGCATTATTCACATCCAGGTCTGTATTAGGGTATGTCTACACTACGAAATCAGGTCAAATTTATAGAAGTCGTTTTTTTAGAAATCGGTTTTATATATTCGAGTGTGTGTGTCCCCACAGAAAATGCTCTAAGTGCATTAAGTGCAGTAACTCGGCGGAGTGCTTCCACAGTACCGAGGCTAGCGTCTGGAGTGTTGCACTGTGGGTGGCTATCCCACAGTTCCCGCAGTCTCCGCTGCCCAGTGGAATTCTGGGTTGAGATCCCAATGCCTGATGGGGCTAAAACATTGTCACGGGTGGTTCTGGGAACATATCGTCAGACTCCCGTTCCCTCCCTCCCTCCGTGAAAGCAAGGGCTGACAATCGTTTCGCGCCTTTTTTCCTGAGTTACCTGTGCAGACGCCATACCACGGCAAGCGTGGAGCCCGCTCAGGTAACCGTCACCCTATGTCTCCTGGGTGCTGGCAGACACGGTACTGCATTGCTACACAGTAGCAGCAACCCATTGCCTTCTGGCAGCAGACGGTGCAATATGACTGGTAGCCGTCGTCATCATGTCCGAAGTGCTCCTGGCCGCGTCGGCCGGGAGCGCCTCGACAGACATGGGCGCAGGGACTAAGTTTGGAGTGACTTGACCAGGTCATTCTCTTTAGTCCTGCAGTCAGTCCTATTGAACCGTCTTATGGTGAGCAGGCAGGCAATACGGATTGCTAGCAGTCGTACTGTACCATCTTCTGCTGGACAGGCAAGAGATGGGGATGGCTAGCAGTCATATTGCACCACCTTCTGCCGGGCAGGCAAGAGATGAGGATGGCTAGCAGTCGTATTGCACCGTCTTCTGCCGAGCAGCCATGAGATGTGGATGGCTTGCAGTCCTTCTGCACCGTCTGCTGCCAGCCAAAGATGTAAAAGATAGATGGAGTGGATCAAAACAAGAAATAGATCAGATTTGTTTTGTACTCATTTGCTTCCCCCCCTCCCCTGTCTAGGGGACTCATTCCTCTAGGTCACACTGCAGTCACTCACAGAGAAGGTGCAGCAAGGTAAATCTAGCCATGTATCAATCAGAGGCCAGACTAACCTCATTGTTCCAATAAGAACAATAACTTAGGTGCACCATTTCTTATTGGAACCCTCCGTGAAATCCTGCCTGAAATACTACTTGATGTAAAGCCACCCCCTTTGTTGATTTTAGCTCCCTGAAGCCAACCCTGTAAGCCGTGTCTTCAGTCGCCCCTCCCTGCGTCAGAGCAACAGCAAACAATCATGCATCTGAGTTGAGAGTGCTGTCCAGAGCAGTCACAATGGAGCACTCTGATGGGGCTAAAACATTGTCGCGGGTGGTTCTGGGTACATATCGTCAGGCCCCCGTTACCTCCCTCCCTCCGTGAAAGCAAGGGCAGACAATCGTTTCGCGCCCTTTTTCCTGAGTTACCTGTGCAGACGCCATACCACGGCAAGCATGGAGCCCGCTCAGGTAACCGTCACCCTATGTCTCCTGGGTGCTGGCAGACACGGTACTGCATTGCTACACAGTAGCAGCAACCCATTGCCTTGTGGCAGCAGACGGTACAGTACAACTGGTAGCCGTCCTTGTCATGTCCGAGGTGCTCCTGGCCACGTCGGCCAGGAGCGCCTGGGCAGACGTGGGCGCAGGGCTAAATTTGGAGTGACTCAACCAGGTCGTTCTCTTTAGTCCTGCAGTCAGTCCTATTGAACCGTCTTATGGTGAGCAGACAGGCGATACGGATTGCTAGCAGTCCTATTGCATCGTCTTCTGCCGGGCAGCCATGAGATGTGGATGGCTTGCAGTCCTTCTGCACCGTCTGCTGCCAGCCAAAGATGTAAAAGATAGATGGAGTGGATCAAAACAAGAAATAGACCAAATTTGTTTTTTACTCATTTGCTTCCCCCCCCATCTAGGGGACTCATTCCTCTAGGTCACACTGCAGTCACTCACAGAGAAGGTGCAGCAAGGTAAATCTAGCCATGTACCAATCAAAGGCCAGACTAACCTCATTGTTCCAATAAGAACAATAACTTAGGTGCACCATTTCTTATTGGAACCCTCCGTGAAGTCCTGCGTGAAATACTCCTTGATGTAAAGCCACCCCCTTTGTTGATTTTAGCTCCCTGAAGCCAACCCTGTAAGCCATGTTGTCCGTCCCCCTCCCTGCGTCAGAGCAACGGCAGACAATCGTTCCGCGCCTTTTTTCTGTGTGCACGCCATACCAAGGCAAGCATGGAGGCTGCTCAGCTCACTTTGGCAATTAGGAGCACATTAAACACCACACGCATTATCCAGCAGTATATGCAGCACCAGAACCTGGCAAAGCGATACGGGCGAGGAGGTGACGTCAGCGCGGTCACGTGAGTGATCAGGACAGATTTCTCTGAAAGCATGGGCCCTGCTAATGCATTCATCATGGTGCTAATGGGGCAGGTTCATGCTGTGGAACGCCGATTCTGGGCTCGGGAAACAAGCACAGACTGGTGGGACCGCATAGTGTTGCAGGTCTGGGACGATTCCCAGTGGCTGCAAAACTTTCGCATGCGTAGGGGCACTTTCATGGAACTTTGTGACTTGCTTTCCCCTGCCCTGAAGCGCATGAATACCAAGATGAGAGCAGCCCTCACAGTTGAGAAGCGAGTGGCGATAGCCCTGTGGAAGCTTGCTACAACTGACAGCTACCGGTCAGTCGGGAATCAATTTGGAGTGGGCAAATCTACTGTTGGAGCTGCTGTGATGCAAGTAGCCCATGCAATCAAAGATCTGCTGATATCAAGGGTAGTGACCCTGGGAAATGTGCAGGTCATAGTGGATGGCTTTGCTGCAATGGGATTCCCTAACTGTGGTGGGGCCATAGACGGAACCCATATCCCTATCTTGGCACCGGAGCACCAAGCTGGCGAGTACATAAACCGCAAGGGGTACTTTTCAATAGTGCTGCAAGCTCTAGTGGATCACAACGGATGTTTCACCAACATCAGCATGGGATGGCCGGGAAAGGTACATGACGCTCGCATCTTCAGGAACTCTGGTCTGTTTCAAAAGCTGCAGGAAGGGACAGAAAATAACTGTTGGGGACGTTGAAATGCCTATATGTATCCTTGGGGACCCAGCCTACCCCTCAATGCCATGGCTCATGAAGCCGTACACAGGCAGCCTGGACAGTAGTCAGGAGCTGTTCAACTACAGTCTGAGCAAGTGCAGAATGGTGGTAGAATGTGCTTTTGGACGTTTAAAGGTGCGCTGGCGTAGTTTACTGACTCGCTTAGACCTCAGCGAAACCAATATTCCCACTGTTATTACTGCTTGCTGTGTGCTCCACAATATCTGTGAGAGTAAGGGGGAGACGTTTATGGCAGGGTGGGAGGTTGAGGCAAATCGCCTGGCTGCTGGTTATGCGCAGCCAGACACCAGGGCGGTTAGAAGAGCACAGGAGGGTGCGGTACGCATCAGAGAAGCTTTGAAAACCAGTTTCATGACTGGCCAGGCTACGGTGTGAAAGTTCTCTTTGTTTCTCCTTGATGAAACCCCCCGCCCCTTGGTTCACTCTACTTCCCTGCAAGCTAACCACCCTCCCCTCCTCCCTTTAATCATTGCTTGCAGAGGCAATAAAGTCATTGTTGCTTCACATTCATGCATTCTTTATTCATTCATCACACAAATAGGGGGATGACTATCAAGGTAGCCCAGGGAGGTAATGGAGGAGGGAAGGAAAATGCCACTCAGCACTTTAAAAGTTTACAACTTTAAAATTTATTGAATGCCAGCCTTCTTTTTTTTTTTTGGGCAATCCTCTGTGGCAGAGTGGCTGGTTGGCCAGTGGCCCCCCCCCCCCCGCATTCTTGGGCGTCTGGGTGTGGAGGCTATGGAACTTGGGGAGGAGGGTGGTTGGTTACACAGGGGCTGTAGTGGCAGTCTGTGCTCCAGCTGCCTTTGCTGCAGCTCAGCCATACACTGGAGCATACTGGTTTGGTCCTCCAGAAGCCTCAGCATTGAATCCTGCCTCCTCTCATCACGCTGCCGCCACATTTGAGCTTCAGCCCTGTCTTCAGCCCGCCACTTACTCTCTTCAGCCTGCCACCTCTCCTCCCAGTCATTTTGTGCTTTCCTGCACTCTGACATTATTTGCCTCCACGCATTCGTCTGTGCTCTGTCAGTGTGGGAGGACAGCATGAGCTCAGAGAACATTTCATCACGAGTGCATTTTTTTTCCTTTCTAATCTTCACTAGCCTCTGGGAAGGAGAAGATCCTGTGATCATTGAAACACATGCAGCTGGTGGAGAAAAAAAATGGGACAGCGGTATTTAAAAAGACACATTTTATAAAACAGTGGCTACACTCTTTCAGGGTAAACCTTGCTGTTAACATTACATACATAGCACATGTACTTTCGTTACAAGGTCGCATTTTGCCTCCCCCTACCGCGTGGCTACCCCCTCAACCCTCCTCCCTCCCCGTGGCTAACAGCGGGGAACATTTCTGTTCAGCCACAGGTAAACAGCCCAGCAGGAATGGGCTCCTCTGAGTGTCCCCTGAAGAAAAGCACCCTATTTCAACCAGGTGACCATGAATGATATCTCACTCTCCTGAGGATAACACAGAGAGATAAAGAACGGATGTTGTTTGAACGCCAGCAAACATACACTGCAATGCTTTGTTGTACAATGATTCCCGAGTACGTGTTACTGGCCTGGAGTGGTAAAGTGTCCTACCATGGAGGACGCAATAAGGCTGTCCTCCCCAGAAACCTTTTGCAAAGGCTTTGGGAGTACATCCAGGAGAGCTGCGAATGTCAGGGCAAATTAATCCTTTCACATGCTTGCTTTTAAACCATGTATAGTATTTTAAAAGGTACATTCACTGGAGGTCCCTTCTCCGCCTGCCAGGTCCAGGAAGCAGCCTTGGGTGGGTTCGGGGGGTACTGGCTCCAGGTCCAGGGTGAGAAACAGTTCCTGGCTGTCGGGAAAACCGGTTTCTCCGCTTGCTTGCTGTGAGCTATCTACAACCTCATCATCATCATCATCATCATCATCATCTTCTTCTTCGTTCCCAAAACCTGCTTCTGTGTTGCCTCCATCTCCATTGAAGGAGTCAAACAACACGGCTGGGGTAGTGGTGGCTGAACCCCCTAAAATGGCATGCAGCTCATCATAGAAGCGGCATGTTTGGGGCTCTGACCCGGAGTGGCCGTTCGCCTCTCTGGTTTTCTGGTAGGCTTGCCTCAGCTCCTTAAGTTTCACGCGGCACTGCTTCAGGTCCCTGTTATGGCCTCTGTCCTTCATGCCCTGGGAGATTTTCACAAAGGTTTTGGCATTTCGAAAACTGGAACGGAGTTCTGATAGCACGGATTCCTCTCCCCATACAGCGATCAGATCCCGTACCTCCCATTCAGTACATGCTGGAGCTCTTTTGCGATTCTGGGACTCCATCATGGTCACCTCTGCTGATGAGCTCTGCATGGTCACCTGCAGCTTGCCACGCTGGCCAAACAGGAAATGAGATTAAAAAGTTCGTGGTTCTTTTCCTGTCTACCTGGCCAGTGCATCTGAGTTGAGAGTGCTGTCCAGAGCGGTCACAATGGAGCACTCTGGGATAGCTCCCGGAGGCCAATACCGTCGAATTGTGTCCACAGTACCCCAAATTCGAGCCGGCAAGGCCAATTTAAGTGCTAATCCACTTGTCGGGGTGGAGTAAGGAAATCGATTTTAAGAGCCCTTTAAGTTGAAATAAAGGGCTTCATCATGTGGACGGGTGCAGGTTTACATCGACTTAACGCTGCTAAATTCAACCTAAAGTCCTAGTGTAGACCAGGGCTGAGAATGGAGTTGGGACTTAAGGCAAGATGAAGGCTAAAGTTTGGTGACAGTTAAATCTCACAAGTATCCAAGTTAGAAGCAGAAAATAAGCCCTTTTTGGGTTTGGATCAACTTGGAGTCAGAATTATGGGTGAGTTCATAAACAACAATTTGGAACTAAACAGACTGTTTGATAGTAATTCTAAGAATACCAGAAGAACAAAAATACATAGCATCACAGAACTCATGCTTTACCAGCACAATATGAAGATTGAACCTCAGAAGGTCGAAATCTAGAACCTACCATTTTTGTGTAGATTCTAAACTTGACAAAATGTGTTTTTATTCTTATCAGAGGCCCTACTTAGGCCCAAAAAACTAAGTTAAAGTAACAAATTAGAGAGAGAGTTGGGGGGAAACTTATCAAACCTGTTCATACCTCCAGATCTTTAGAGGTTCACCCATCTCCAGATGAGTTACCCCATTGCTATGAAAATGTTAATAATATGCCAAATGTAGCTAGACTGCCTACCTTTTTTCTCTGTTATTATACATAATCTCTAAAGATTTTGTAGAACAGCCTCTGACCAGGGTATTTTAAGGCACATCATAAAATAAATTACAGTATGCAGTTACATGCAAAATTCAAGTTTTCATCTAAAATTAGTCATAGAGACTGTATAATTGGCTGGACAGGTCTTAAGTGTGAATGTGCGGTTTTTAAAAGGAAACCTAACAATCTATGGTTACATGCCTCATGTTTTTCATAACATTCTCTAGATTATTCCTACAAGACAAGACTGATAAAGACTTATCAAACTGAGTTTGAAGTGAAGTCACATTTTATTTACTCTTGTCAATTATGCATGTAGAAATTGTCTGTTTAGACAAATCTATGAAAAAGGACGTCTAAAGATGTGTCATGTTTATGGTTAAATATGTTAAATGTAACGTTAAAGCTGACATGGTTATGGCCCAATGGGGAAGCACTGTCAAGCTACCTCCAACTCAGATGCTGTGCATATCATCAGACTCATTGTTTCTGTTTAATTGCATTCACATTGCATAATATTGCATAACAAGTGTCCAAAAAAAGCCGTTTGCTATGAGAGAGTTTCGGTCTTCTTCTTCAGTATTATGCCAGGGTTAATGATCATCACAGCTGCTCAAAGCCAAAAGGAATAGGCAATTTCACTTAGAGTTATCAGATTTCTCTTTTAGTAGAGAACTGAAGGCCTGCTCCATCTACTGTTTATAGTCTGGCCAGAGACAGTCTCTTGATTCCCATGCTGACTCTCAGGCACTTTGCCCTCTGTTTGGTTGAGAGGGTTTTTTACAGCTAAGTACTTTAGAAATAATCATAGAGAAATGGATTGTTCTCAAAAGTACGTTGTTTTTTGTTGGCCTTCTGGAGTTCTCATAAACTAGTAGACTTCAGTAGCAGTTGACTCAGAGGATTATCACTGCTGTAAACCATTTGCAGTGGTGATTTATAATATTTTAATTATATCTAATACATGGGTTTCTAACACAGCTGGACCATCATTGCAGCCGCACTGGGAATGGTATTTTCTGGCAGTTAACAAATGACTTTCAGCGAGGCAGATTCTTATCAGCCCTCAAGACCTTATTCTATTAAGCAGAATAATATTTATAAACGCCATACACACATGTATTTTCTTGCCTAGTTATTCATAATTAAATCTTCCAGGAGTCACCATAGTGTGTTCTACATTGTAGGCATTTCTTTCGTGTTCTATAGTATCTTGGAGGGAAAAGCGTTTTAGAAATTATAATGGATAAATCTAATCAAACCATTTGGTTTGGACAAGACTGAGCCACCCCAAGAGAAGTCCTGAGAAGAAATTATGACTCAGCATCACACAGTTCCTTCCCTGCTCTTCCCATATTCCTAGGGAAAATAAGATACTACAGCTCTTTGCTAGGCACAGGCCACTTCTCCCTTTGTGCAAGCTCAGCTCTGCCCATCAGCACTTTGTGGGGAGGGTGAGGCAGAGTAGAGACTCCACCCACTCGCTTTAGGGGGCATGTACAATACTGCAGAAAAGGAACTAGGTGATAGTAGAGCAAATAGAATGAGTCAACAATGTGATGTTGTTGCCAAAAAAAATAAAAAGGCAAATATTCCGGAGTGTGCTAACAAGTGTCATACTTTAAGACATGGGAGGTAATGGTTCTTTCTCCTAAGCTGAGCTTGTGAAGCCTCAGCTACAGTGTTGCATCCAGTTTTGGGTGCCACACTTTCAGAAAGATGGAGAAAAATTGGAGAGAGTCCAGAGGAAAGCAACAAAAAAAAAATAAAAGGTTGGAAAATCCCTGAAAAACTGGGCATGTTTAGTCTTGAGAAAGGAAAACTGAGGGGGGAACCTCGTAAGAGTCTTCAAATATGATAAGGATTGTTATAAAGATTGTCAATTGTTCTCCATGTCTACTGAAGATAGAACAAGAAGTAGTGGGCTTAATCTGCAGCAAGGGAGATTTAGATTAGATATAAAGGGAAATAAAGCTGTCTAACTTAAGTACTGGGATAGCTTACCAAGGGAGGCTGTAGAATCCCTGTCATTGGAGGTTTATAAGAATGCATTGGACAAATTCTCATGAGGGATCATCTAGGTATACTTTGTCCTATCTCAGTCCAGGGGCATGGACTAGACGACCTTTCAAGGTCCTTTCCAGACCTACACTTCTATGATTCCATAGATGTGTTATGCTCAGCTACAATCTGTCCCTACCCTCCTAGGGCAAAAGCAAGATTATCAAGTATAACTAGAGCTGGTTGAAGAAAACATTCACATAACCATTTTACATTGGAAAATACAATTCTGACAAAATTGAAATGCTTTGTGAAATCATGATGAGTTCTCCAAAATTTGTTTCAGGAAAAGAGTTCCAACAGTATCATTCCCTCTGGGGCACCTGGCATGGGCCACTGTCGGAAGACAGGCTACTGGGCTAGATGGGCCTTTTGTCTGACCCAGTAGGGCTGTTCTTATGTTCTTATCAAACTGTCCATTTATTTTGAAGTAACTTTTTGGTTATAATGTATAGTACAATTTTTATAAAAGAGTGATAATGTCTATAGTATAAAATAAAAATGACATCAAAACAAAACACTGATTGATCTGAAACTTGGGGGGAGGGGGAGGAGAGGGGAGATTCCTCCCCCCCTAAGAGTTTGGAAATTTTGGGTGTTTGATCCAAATCAGGAAAAAAAAAGTTTTGAAATGCCCAAATCCTTTGAAAATGGAGTTTGTCCTCTGCACATCAATAATTATACCTAAAAATATGTTCTCTGTAGGGGGCTGGACATTTGGGATTATTATGCACCTTTAAGACACAAGTCTGTTTTTCTTCCTCAAATTTCCGAAAGTGCAGGGAAAGCACAGTTCTTGTCCAGTTGTCTGGGAGGGCGTGCAATGCACTTCCTCTTCTACAGCTATTTCTGCTGGCCAATATGGTGTGTAGAGGGGATGGTTATAGCACCCTCAGCCAGTTTCAGGAGGTTAGAACCACTGTTGGCAGAGTCTCAGTAAGCACAGAGACCAAACAGCACCCAGTCTTTCTGCAGGGGGCAATGGGATGGAAATGCTATTTGCTCATCACCACCCTTACGGGACCAGACATAATCTGGCAAGAATGAAAAAAAATAAGACAAACATTTAAACTTTTCCTGGACTCTTCGACCATTCATAGCCCTTAGAATAAGCAGAGCAGGGTGGCTCTAAGAAATACGTATAGTTTAAGGAATCAGTAGAGGTTCTATGAACTATATGGGCTGGGAAAGGGCCTTGTTAGGCCCAAGTTCTAAAACAAAGTGTCACAGGCAGGTCATGGGTGGCCAGGACCAGTAGTCTGAGCCAGAGTCCGCAGTGACGAGACAGAAGTCAAGAGTTGGCTGGATCAAGATACCAGGAGACAAACTGAAGATCAGAACCACAGGTGCGAAGCAGAGTCAGGCCAGATCAGGCTACCAGGGGAAACCAAAGGTAGGAGACAAACTGGAGGTCAGGTACTATAAGTCAGATGCCAGAATTCAAGCTGGGTCACAATGCCAAGAAATTAAGCCAGGGATAAAGCAATTAGGGTCCAAATGTTGCTGAAAATACTGGGTCAAATTCTGACCTCAGTTACAATGATGCAATTCCCATCCACCAAGTCAAAAATAATAACTCAACTTTAATCAGAGATTTTGTAGGGTCCTTCAACTCTATCTTTGTCAGAATATTTCTACCAAAAATGGTTTCGATGCTATGATATGCCTGCTTTATATGGCTCTTTCTTAATCTCCTTCCTTTTGGAGAAATTAGATCTGCATTGTACTCCACACAATAGGAGTGACACAACAATGGCTGTTTACATGTTTTACTCTGTTTGGTCACTGCCTCCAAGAACATAAAAGGTTTATAAAGACACAGTATAGGAGACTTCACAGCTGATCATAAAGACACATGGAATACCATATAGGGCCAGGTGCAGCTGAGAGGAGAACATTGCATAATTTAAAAAAGCTGACCTTGCTTTTGTGCAGGATTCACAAAATTGCAAATAATAGTTTTAGATAACATCATTTTGTGAATTTTCGCAGTGAAAAAATTCAGAGGATGGGTATTTTTGGTGAAAACAGGATCTGCTTTTTATGATAAAACTGAGCAAGTTAGGCATCACAGCAGAGAAGTAGCCAAAAGCCAAAGAGTGACTATCACATGTTTCCATCTGAAATGAGTCACATGAATAGCAGTGTGCATTGTGGTTATGAAGGTTCTTGGGAGAATTAAGAGGAAGGAAAGAGATAAAGACCTAGAACAAAAGAATGAGTGGCTAACTGTCTTAGCTCCTCTCCTGTCTCTAAATGGATACATAGTAGCCTAGCACTACAAATACAGCATTAAATTTCCATGCTGTGCACAATCTTTGCCCATGCAGATTAACACGGCCAAGACTGAATGACCTGCCCACGGGCTGTGCAGAGGTGGTTCATATTGGGCAATTATTAAGTTACTGAAGTGCTATGATTGGGGCCATTGCACAACCACAATAAGACAAAGTCCCTCCCCTAAATAGAAAGACAAAGGCACTGAGAAGGGGAAATGACTTGTGTAAGGTAATATAGCAGAGGCTAGAAGAGAACCCCAGATCTCATCCTTTCTAGACCAATGCCTGAACCACTGGATCATAGCACCAGAAATCTACATCTAGCCCTGAAATGCCCATTTGAAGCATATAATGCCTATAGTATTAGCGCTCCAGAGATTTGGGAAAAACTGAGACCAGGAGCAACAATGTTCTACCCCATGTTTCAACAGTTGGCCACACAACTTCTTGTGTCCACTTACTGTATTCACGCTACTTGATAAAATCAGTTCAATACATGTTCCTAGCTGGGAGTGTTTTTCAAGATCAGGCAGAGTATATGATTAATTTGATTTCAGTATGCTGATGAAGTGATTGAGAGAGGAAAGAGTGGGCTGGAGGGACTTTTTGTTGGCATTTCATGAAATAAACGACATTTTAATATCTTTCAATAGTCTGTAACATTTTGTAAGCCTTTTGCTATTAAAAATTTCTCAGGGCAAAGTATTTCACTATTGCTTTCAGTAAAGCTGTTGCTCCCAGGTATATTTTCAGTTAAGACAAAACCCCATTATTTATCAGATAACATTTATGAGGGCTGGTGGCTGAAGCTGAACTTCACACCTCAAAGCTGTCAAACTCTCCTTAATACTTTATTTTTGTACATGACCATCTTTCCTCCTATATGTGGATTTGCAGTTCTCCTTCCCCAGCTCTGCAGAGAGGAAGATAGGTCTGCAAACTGCTTTTGGTTCAACCCACATGACACTGTCAGCAACCTATCTGAAAGGTGGCCATTTTATTACCACAGGTACCCTCAGTGTTCCTCTTACACACACACACACTCACTCACTCACTCTTCTTGGGCCTGATGCATAGTCCATTTAAGTCAGTGGAAAGACTCTCATTGATGTTAAAGGCCTTTGGATCAGGCCTATGGATTCTTCATCTTCTGTTCCCTCCTCCAAGGCTGTCTTGCCTGGAAAGTGGTTCCCCTACAAGAGCTTCAATGGGAATTGCCCTGACTAAATCCTGGGAGAGCACTTCCCCACTGGGGCCCACAGTTACTTGCCTGTATTTATGCCTTCTCCTATTTCACTCCCACTCTTTTGTCAAAGACAAATAAAAATATTTAAAGACAGAGGAAAGTTTCCCACGACATCAATGTCACAATCAGCTTGCAGATTATTTTCCACAGTCCATTCCTCTGGAATATTTGATTCCTCTCAGAATTCCCATCACCCTCTGGTTTGTGGCACTCAAGTTGCTGGATTGCTGTGCTTGCAAGATATTCTTCTAGTGAGCTTTCAAACCAGATTCCTGCTCTTTATATGCATTTTTACATTTAATTATTTCATTTACAAGGCCATCATGGGACATAAAATATCCCCAAAGACTTGAACAATTTGTTTCATTAATGTTTTCCATCATTCAGCTAGCACTGATGTTTTAAAGTGAGCTCATAATATTAGGTTGGCTGGGCAAGCTGATTTCATAATGTTTCCCCAGTAAAGCTTAAATGTAAGTGAGAACTTCATTTGGAAATATAAGGGAAACCAAATGGTGGCACCAAATAGTTAATGGATTTTCCATTTAAAAATAAAAACTAACCTATTTATGGTGAAACAGCAAGTAGCATCTTTAAAAAAAGAAAGAAAAAAAACAAACAAACCACCTCAGTCTGGTTAAAATTGAAAATATAAGGTTCATGTTGCTTGACTATGGAGTTCTTTAGTAACATAATTCATATTAAGACCCTGGCCATGAAAGCAGTTCCATGCAGTGGACCTCTGCACTCAGAGCAGCTTGCAGGATCAGGATCTAAATTAGTAGAGACTGTGCCAGGGTTTTAAACTCTACTGACAGCCCTGTCAACTGAAGTCACTTAACCACAGGTGACGTATAGCATGAGCAGTAGCTGCATGAGTTTTCTGACAGAAGTACTTAACTCTATCCTAAAAGAAAAATCTGTTACTAGGGACGTTTAGTCTCAAAGTCCATTCAGTATTTGATCGCTCTGCTGATATTTCCAACAAGAGTGCCAGTTAAGCTCTGTTTGTACTAGGGCAATGTATGAAAAACTTTTCTCTCACTAACACCAGGTCTGGTATTTACAATATTAGGAGTTTGAAATAGTCACGATTGAAATAGCCACTGTCACGATTTTTATTACTGTACTGAATAGACATTTTCTAGGTTGCTCCAGAAAATACCCATTTCTGAGCCAAGTGTCAATGCAATATTGTGTGGGAAACAATTTGGACCAGATATGATAGAAAACACCTCACAAGTTTTCAGCACCATTGAATTAGAATCCAAACCTTAGTCCTGACACCACTTCAAACTTGAATTCTACTTTCTAGCCTACCTCTAATATCTAATATCTGGATCCTACATTGTTTTCTCATTTAATCTCTTACTCCTTTGTTTGCAAACCACAGCAGCTAGCATTATAGAGGCAGAGGGCTCAGTTTATGGGAGGGGAGTTCATAGTAATGTTGACAAAACAGAGAACAACAGTTGAAACACCCTGGAGGAAAAAAAGTCACCACAACAAAGACAAAATAAACTTTGCCATAATCTAAATCAAGGGTCAGGAAATTCAGAGTTTAGGGAATACAGCATAACAATGAGAATCAAGGGCTATTTTTTAAACTAATGGCATAAGTGTTTACGCCTTTGTACTTCATGTTGATTGCTGGTTTTTGTAAAAAAAATAGTTTGGGTTTTTTTTTACTATCTGATATGGACCACAGCAAACTGCAACGAACCTTTAGTGGTAAAGCCACCTCTGCAGATGTGCTGGTAACCTGAGACCAAATGACAGTAGGCAAATGTTTCTTTTGAGCTGCAGCCTTTTATCTTTTTCTAAAGGGAAATTAGTAACATGAGATTCCAACCGCCAAACCACGTAAACAAGGCTTTGTTCCTGAAGCTGTAACTGGAACTCACTCTTCAGTTCTAATTGTTCCTGCTTCATTCCTAAGGGGTATTCTTGATTGTAGTTTCTTCCTTTTGTTTTTATTTCTTCCTTTCTAGGAATAATGCTATTGCTATCAGCTGTGCATATATATCAGCATCTTCCAGTGGTTGCTATTTACAAGCCAATATTGAATGTAAGGGTTAGAACAGTGTTTGAAAAAAAAAAAAGTACACTCCAACATACCCACAAACAGCTAGTCTCAAGGCGTGCTGGTGAACAATTGAGAAAGAAAGTGCTGTTTCCCTTTCTTTATTCCCTGTTCATCTTTGTTATGGGAAATGCTCTAAGGCAAGGTCACCAAGTGGCTGGCCCATTAAGAGGAGTGGATGCCCAGTCTCTCCTATGACTGATCAGCTAGGGATCACTATAAAAACCAGCAAGTGGTTGCTTAGTATGGATGTTCGGGCAGGAAGCCCCTGGATTTGGGGGACTAGAGGAAGCAAGGTGACTCCCAGGCAGATTGGCCTGTAGAAGAGCTGCTTATCATAGGAAGCCCCTGAGTCAGGGGAAAGGTGAGGTTTGAGTGGGGGACTTTGTGTTACCAGTATAATGTGGAATAAAGCTGAATCCCTGAGAAAGGGAGCCTGCATCAGACTCAGGGCATAGTGCCACTCCTTCCAGGCCAGAGAGAAGAAGTCAGCAGTGTCTAGGCAGACTCACAGACAAGGCTAGTAACATCCCAGTCACTCCGAGTTTTCCTTAGGAGATATGAGAAATGCCTAAGAGGCACAAGTTTGCTGACACAGCAGTCAGTAAGCAGTTTATTTGTGAAGGGGAAAAGCAGGCTCTTTGGGTGACTCCAAGTGTTGCATGACCTTAAGTCAACTGTGCTAATATTTTATCTAGCTACAGGCTTTTGTGAATACTATGAAATATAAAGGATCAGTGTGCGATACAGTGGCCTTTGTCGAGTGTTGCTGTATCACACAGATTCTTTGTACTTCAGAACTGAAGATATTTCTACTGATTGTTTCAGCTTCAATTTTGGCAGCAGGGTTTGACACCTTAAGCCAGACTCAATCCTCTGATATGCATGAGTAAGTGCCATTGATTCCAATAGGACTTGCAAACATGTATTTCCTTCCTTTCCTGTATTTTAGAAGGCTTGGGTTAGATAAGGTGACAGGATAGGAAACAGTCTGAAACCTGCAGCCATGAACCTGACTGATTTTTAGGAATGGCACAAGACTGATTTCAGCTTCCATTGGGAATTTGTAGTTCTGTAGCCCCTTTTATTGCAAAGTTAGCCTGGAAAAATGTAAAGTTGCAAGTTTGTCATTACAATTCTTCTGAAACTCAGATGCCATTCATAACCCACTATAACAGGGGTGTTCACCTCTTGAGCACCTCCAAGTGGCTAGGTATGGTATCACAGTCCTTTTCCCACTCCTGGTGCCCCGTGTAGGTTTTCGGCCTTGCTTGGCTGGTTTTCAAAGGCTCAGACTCTGGCCATTTTGACTGTGACCTGAACTTCTTCTGGGATAGTAAAGACTCCAGCAAAAACTATCTGCCCACACCAAAATCTTCAGTCCCAGCTCTGTGCCCTTTAAATTCAAACTTTTGCTCAGGCTTCCAGAAGAGGCTTGTCCCCTTCTTGGGATTTACACCACTTCACCAGTGCTTGGTGGGAGAACCTATGTCTACTCACTGTTCCAGTTTGCCACCCTACAAACAGCAGCCATGTCTTGCTCACTTCAATTCATTGCAGCTACTTCCCTGGGCCTCTTCCTCCCTCGCTCCTTCACCTTCACCCCTTTCCTCAGGATTACAGTTCTCAGGTCCTCTCTCCCCCATCTTAAACAAATTCAGCCAGAACCAAACTCTGGCTGTCCCTCAAGCTCCTTTGGCCAGAGAGGCACACCATGCCTTACCCCTCTGGTCCCAGCCAGGAACTGAGCTGTAAAGTCTCTGCAGCTCCTTTTATCTGACCCTGCTGGGCTCTGATTGGCTGCATCTGTGAGGCTTTTCTAAGCAGCCCTGGAGGACCCACCTTCACTGTTCCTTGCTCTGGGTGGGATGTGGTAGGAGAGCAAAGCCCTGAGCAGGGGGCCACAAAGTTCTGGTACAGCCCATCAGGCCCTGCCAACCCCAAACATGGCTTTTATGTCCATGAATCCTCAGTTTTTCCAGGGACCAGGACCAGTTGACCATCCTAGTGATTGCTGCCTACGCATACTACTACTGAAGTCCCAGTATGTGAAGGCCCCTCCCGCAGCCTGAGGGGAGAAACCATGAAACCCAGGGTTCAACTAAATTCAGGGGACAACAAATGATCAAATGGAAACGTGAGTGAGGATCACAGGGACATCAGCAGGAATCCTGAGGGGGACACTAAGCAGAGAATGCTGGACAGCACCCACTGCTTCTCAAAGGTGTCTAAGGAGCAAGCAGACTTTTGGCCCAGAGGAACTCTGTCCGGATGTGGGATTGAAGGAAGGAATGAAAATAGGCCCCACAGTCACAGAGCACCCCCCCTCCAACATCCTTATCCTGGTTTTATAAATGGCCACTTTGGCCAGCGCCAGGAGGAGGATGACAAGGAGGTCATCCAGGAGGTCCGCGACTTTGTGGGGCCATGGACAGGGTGTGCATAAATCAGGAGGTGAGGGGAAAAGTGCAGCCAGAACCTAAGAAGAAGGTTCTGGAGGAGCTGGAAAAGGGGCTGCAACCTAGCGCACTGCAGATAAATGTGCACCAGGGTCTCCCTGGAACCGCAGAAGGGACAGGAATCGGGGAGGGGGCAAACCACGCCAACAGCTAAGCAGCTTCTCTGATGAGCAGCCTCTGGCCACAAGGGGACAGTTAAATAGTGGGAGAGGGGAGAGACAATAATGACTTTTGGACCAAGCACAGGTAAGGGAGCATCAGACTTTTTTCTAATCCCTTTCTCACTACTCTCCACTCCTTCTTACTGCATAGTGTAAAATAAAATACCCATGCTAGAGAAAGAAGATATTTGATATTTGCCTTAAGCAAGGAGCTGCCTAGCTAAAGCATAGTCATTTTAAAACCTTCCTTCTTCCTCAGAAGGAAGTAAAGTGACTCAAACTAAAACCCAAGGGGTCTGATTCTCCTCTCCCTTAGGCAGGTGTAAAGCAGGAGTAACTACATTCAGGTACATGGATTTACTTCTGATGTACACCAGTGTAAAGGACAGGAGAATCAGGCCTATGTTTTTTCCACCTCTTGTGTATTCATGTTTTTTGGTTTGTGTGTTTGGTGGAGGGAAATTTATAGGCGTGGCAGAAACTGCAAGGTTTTCTGCTTTAGCTTTCACAAAGTTTCCAGCACAGACCAGAAATCATTTACTGCAGCAAAATCTTAAATCCATATACTATGCAATTTCCACAACTTCATTTAACCCCAATAAGTACCTTTCTCTCTCCTTGATTTCTCTTTAGAAAAAGAAAACAAAAATTCAAGACAATAAATGAATTCCATGCTTGGGGATTCCAGGCCAGCTTGACTCTCGGGATTGCTCTCTCCAAGTTGTAGCTAGAAACTACTACAGCAGGAGATGTTTTAGGCCCTGGAAGAAAAAAATACAGCATTTGTACTTATTTTATCTTTCTTGCAGTAAGAGCAGTGTAGATATCAGGATCTTACAAGCCATCTAACAAAGAGCTGAAAAAGTTTCATTCTCTCTCTGTTTTTATTCTGATAGCATTTAATGTATTGGATCCTCAAAGCATTTTACAGATATGAAAAAATAGCTCCCCACAACACTCATAGGAGGCCGGTATTTCCTCAATTTACATGGGGGAACTGAGACACAAAAAGATTAAAGACCAGAGTAATTTTGGCCACCTCAATATTAGAGCCGACATCCCAATTTTCAGAGGTACTGATTTTCTTAGCAACTTTTGGGTTCTCCAACTAGATTTTCAGGGGTGCTACATGACTCTAGTTGTACCCTCAAAACAGGTGGATGCTTTTGAAAACCTAAACCTCAGTCACTTGCTCCATCTTCCCAAACATGGCTCCAGCCTTATGCTAACCACAGGGCCCTCCTTCATTCTCCCCTGTGCCCCTCTTCAATAGACACTTCCTAAACATCTCAGCTCCCAAAACTAATAAACCAAACATTGGTCTAATTATACCTCTGGTTTTAGTTCATGTGATGTGCACAAAGACACAGACCTGAAAAAAAGCTGCAACTGGTGAAATATTATGGGTGCTTTGGAAAATTCCCCCTGCTATCTCAGCCTCTTTTCCCTGTTCCATTATTTTTTTCTTTACTGTAGACCGTGCTCCCTAGTATATAATGCTTTATAAAGGTACCTCTAGAGCTCAAACAGGTCCCAGGTTTATTTCCTGGCCTTAATTTAAGGTTCAATCCAACGCCTACCACTGTCCACTTGGGGACCTTAAACCTAAGGAACTGTAAGAACGCTTTAGATAATTGCATTGGAGCAGTTCAGCCGGTCACTAGTTTGCAGAGAAAACCCTTTTCTGCCTCAGAAGCCCAGCATGTCAATCCCCACACTGCAATCTGCAGAGCAACGTGGATTGTACGTAGTGATGGGTGAAACTCAAGGGGTCCAGAGAAGTAGAGCTGATTCAGAACCAAAATTCACTGGCAGTTCTGAAAAATTAGGAGAGAAAAATCAGTTCAGCCCAATGACTAAATTCATACTCAGGGGCTATATTCATGGCCATTCATAGTGGCTCGGAATGACAATGAATCGTCACTGGTCCATAGACAGGGTGAGGCAGACTCTGTAGCCCAAGGCAGGGTAAGGCACTCACCTAAGAGGTGGGAGCCCCAAGTTCAAATCCCTGCTCCAATGACCTCAAGCAGAATAGCTTCAACAGGAAAGGTGGAGAGAGCCCTGCTTCTGCAGAGCCCAGTGGCTAGGGCACACCTGCACGCGGAGGGTATGTCTCCACAGCAAAGAAAACCCTGCAGCTGGTCCATGCCTGCTGACTCAGGTTCCCGGGGCTTGGGCTGTGGGGCTATTTCATTGCAGTGTACACTTATGGGCTCGGGGACCGTGAGGGCTGGGACAGACCAGCTATGAGGTTTTCTTTGCTGCATAGACATTCTGTGAGAGATCCAAGTTCAGGTCCCTGTTCCGCATCAGGCATTAACCAGGGGAGTACCCTAGCTGCCAGGCTGGAGGCTATAAGGAGGGCGCCTCCTCTTCTGGCCATTTTGTGAATGGTGTCTCAGTCCCCTCCCCTGGCCCCCCCAGAAAATTGTGGCTGAAACTATTCAGTGAATTCATGTTAAATTCACAAATGGTTTTCAGTTGACAGAAAACCAACATTTCTTGGCAAATAAACTATCCACCCCTCAACAATTCAACCAACTTGACATGGAAGTATCCCAAACCATATTCCTTAGCCATATCCAATCTATGCCATTCAGGCCTCCAGGCTGTGCAGGTAGAGGCTGGCAACCACATGAGACATTCTGTGAGAGCCTGCTTTATCTGTCTAAGCATTTATACTGTGCTCATCACACTATCTTCAGAGTGCTTGGTACTGTCAGCACTTGCTGCTTTCATTCAGACCAGAAACACTACAAGCCTCTTTTGTGGTATTTTGACCCTTCTTGCTTGCGTTTTTATTCTTCTCCGGCCCATGCAGCACATGAGTGCACACAAATAAAAAACAGGAAATAAAATACTTTTGTAATTTACCAATGATGGTTAGTTTGAATTTGGGGCAGATTTGCAGGTCTGGTTTTATTTTATCCAACTGGAGAATGAAGCAGTCAGTTCTAGGCACCTCATTGACAGAAGGCGTTTGATAAACCAAAGGCAATTAAAATTAATGGATTGATTTCAGAAGAGATTTTTTTATATTTATCATTTAGCTAAAGAATGGCTAACAGGGGGATGAGAACCATCTACAAACATCTGAAGGGTGAGAAGGGAGAGGAAGCTGGTCAAAAGGACCTGGACTATTAAGTAAGCAGATGAAAATATAGGCTGCATATCAATATTCATAAACAATTAGCCTAGGGAATGGCCTTTCTGGGGAAGTTATGGTGGCTTCATTTCAAATATTTAAAATAGAATTAAGAGTGTACTGCAAGAAGCAGTCCTTGAAGACCTAAAAAATGACCATTCCATTCCAAATTTCTATTTTTCTGAGAGCCACTTTACTCCATTAACTATTTTAATTAAATATTGTGACAGTGCCCCCCCATAAGGCTTTTTGGAAATATGCTTATGAATGTATATATGACATAACTGGAATATGTTTTTTACTACATATGCCATGTAACATATCTCTGTAAAGGTTATGATCTACTGAATACGTTCTTCCTATTTGTATGCATGTATCATTTTTGTTCTTGAAGTTATGAATATTGGCTGTATACTTGCTTGATTGCTAAGTAAGCTTTGTAAGGCATTTGGTCAGCTTCTTTAGAAAGCAATTTGCAAAGTTAAGTGCCCAATCATGAAGCACTTAAGGAACAATGGATCTTGGAATGCTCCAATCCACATAAGAAGTCTACTTGAGGATGTTCAAGGTAGCATTACCAGCAGGAGAGTGAGTTTGTGTGTGTATGGGGGTGGGGGGGATGTGAGAAAACCTGGATTTGTGCTGGAAATGGCCCACTTAATTATGCACATTGTAGGGAGAATGGTCACTTTGGATGAGCTATTACCAGCAGGATAGTGAGTTTGTGTGTGTGGTTTTTGGGAGGGGGGTGAGGGGGTGAGAGAATCTGGATTTGTGCAGGAAATGGCCCAACTTTATTATCATGCACATTGTGTAAAGAGTTGTCACTTTGCATGGGCTATCACCAGCAGGAGAGTGAATTTGTGTGGGGGGGTGGAGGGTGAGAAAACCTGGATTTGTGCTGGAAATGGCCCACCTGATGATCACTTTAGATAAGCTATTACCAGCAGGACAGTGGGGTGGGAGGAGGTATTTTTTCATATTCTCTGTGTATAAATAAAGTCTGCTGCAGTTTCCACGGCATGCATCCGATGAAGTGAGCTGTAGCTCACGAAAGCTCATGCTCAAATAAATTGGTTAGTCTCTAAGGTGCCACAAGTACTCCTTTTCTTTTCAAGGTAGCATGTGAACCATGGCTGCTATCTGTAGTTCTGAGTCATGCATGGACATGTGACTTGCCCATGTGACTCCAAAACTCCATCTTGGAGCTGGACTTTGCATAGAAAAGTGGAGGGGGTCTCCACCCACAAGAGAAAGTCTATTTAAGCCCGTGGGAGACCCCACCATGTTGTCTTCAGCCGGCTAAAGAGAGAGCCTCTCCACCCACAAGGATAACTGAAAGAAACTGGAACAAAGGACAGTACCTACAGTGGGTGTGTGAGTGATTGCTGGACCCATACGAGAAGGAGACTAGTCTGTAAAAGGAAGCTTACTGGGTGAGGATTTTATCTGTATTACTGTATTAGACTTAGACTTGCGTGTTTTATTTTATTTTGCTTGGTAATTCACTTTTGTTACTACTTGGAACCATTTAAATCCTACTTTCTGTATTTAATAAAATCACTTTTTACTTATTAATTAACCCAGAGATTGTATTAATACTTGGGGGCAGCGGCAAACAGCTGTGCATATCTCTCTAGCAGTGTTATAGGAGGTGAACAATTTATGAGTTTACCTTGTATAAGCTTTATATAGGGTAAAATGGATTTATTTAGAGTTTGGACCACAATGGGAGTTGAGCACCTGAGTGTTAAAGGCAGGAACACTTCTTTAGTTGCTTTCAGCTAAGTCTGCAGCTTTGGGGTATGTGGTTCAGACCCTGGTCTGTGTTGGAGCAGACTGGGTGTGTCTGGCTCAGCAAGACTGGGTGCTGGAGTCTCAAGCTGGTCAGGAAAGCAGGAGCACAAGTAGTCTTGGCACATCAGTTGGCAGTCCCAAGGGGGTTTGTGTGATCCAACCCATCACAAATATATTCAGTCCTTTTAATTGTGACAATATCATTAGGAGAACAGGAAACCACAACTTTCAAGCTGTTGGCTTGTTTCCCTAGCCTACCACCATAATCCCAGTCATTTAGGCTTTTCCTTACGGTCATAGTTTTATTCCTCAAATATAAAACTCAGAAAACAAAGCTCGCCCCCTGACCAAAGCATGGGTAGACTACCCTATTACACTATCCTTTATTTTTCAAATAAAAAAGTGTGATAGTTTTGCTAATTAGGGTTTTCTCTATTAAAAGATATCATGCTGTATTCAGTCTAACTTATTAGACATTTTCAGTTACTTGTTTTATTTTATTAAAGGTAACAACAGCTGTCAGGAGTAAAACACATTTGTTTCTTTTCTCCAACCAGTGTATGTGGGAAATTATACTTTTATTAGTGATATTCTAGCCACTCATATTTAAAACTAAATTAGATAAGGATGCTTTCCCCCTGCAATTACAAAAGAATCCATCTGTAAGGTTTAATTAAAATAGTGAATCTATACAGCAGATGTACTGTCCCAGTATATGCAATCAAACAGTCAGACCAAATATTTTCCTCCTCTACTGTCTTTAGTTCATTTTTCTTCATTCTGGAGCAAGGTTTCCCCAGACTTGGACACTGCAGTGGACCTTTTGGATTCTCAGTGTTTTCCAATTCTCACTTGGAAACTCTTCCAAAAACATTTTCTTATGAAGGTATAGATAAATGTGTTGGTGGGCCATCCTTCTTCCCACACTGAGTGAAATCCATGAATGTAATTTATTGATCAGATATCCTGGAACTATTTATTTCTAAATAAGTGTTTTGATTAATAGCTGGTCAGCAGTGGATACTTCATTACACCTCCCTTCCTCCCCATGTCTGAACACAAAAACCAGTCCTGTTAAGGTATATGATTTGCCGTATCTGCTACCACAAACAAAGAGATGAGGTAGCTTAAAAAAATAGCACTCCATGCTGTAGTGAGCATCAACAGTACAACGCTTTCAAGTTAAGAAATAAGAAAAGAAGAGGGTTCTTTGAAAGTGTTCTGACAAATGGGGAAAAGAAACATTTATATTAATTGTTGACAAATAGTATGATTGGTTAAATTTTCCAGCTGAACATAAGAAGAGGCAATAAAAGTCAGCTGTCATGTTTCAGATATGTTCCAACAAGTTCTTCTTTTTGAATTTACAGTGACACACATGCATTAAAATCTAGTAAGCAAACATTTCATTCAGTACAGATTAGCTCAGATGAGGGTTAAGATTGGATTGTTTTGCTGTCACTAACATGTTTACACAGCTAGGGTCAAACCTGATCCTAATTTGCTAGGGCATGCAAAACTCAAGAAACAACAGAACTCGGTGGGTCTGCTATTTAGGGGGCAGTCTTTTCTGTGGTGACTTTCCTTTGAGAAACACAAAGGGGAGGGGGGAAACGTACGGAGTAGGGGTGTGTTTGATGATCTTGTGACTGCATTGATTAACTGGCTAAAACAACTTCATAGAAGGAACAACAGCCACTATATTAGCCTATAGGATAGTAGCTGCATTGGTGATCACCATCTGGACAAGTGGGGAAACTATTCCATCTGATGAAAGCCAGCGGTGGAAGTCTAGCTAAAGCAGCCACAAGGTACCTATGACCCCTGTTCCACTGGCAGGTCTGGCAACAGCCAGCACAGCCTCTAGTAGCATAGAAGCCCAGCCACAAACAGTAAGGAACTTCCCAAGGGATGTGGTAGATTCTCCATCGTTGGAAATCTCTAAATCAAGAGTGGCCATTTCTCTAGTTCAGTTAGAAGTTTTGGAGTACTGATGCAGGAATTAGTGTGTGAAATTCCATGGTCTTTGCTAGCCAGGAGGTCAGATTAGACAATTAACAGGGTTCCTTTTGGCCTTAAAATCGACAGGTCTAATAACATAATGCAAAATCTAACCCATTTGGGGGTTTAGAGTACAGGAACTTTCCTGTTACGGAAAGTTGTTCTTTAGTTGAGAGCAACATTTCAATGCATTGGCAATCTGGTGTCTTTTTTACCAGCTGCCTGATCAAAGATTCTTTCAAATAACCAAAGATAAAACAATTGATTACACAGTGCTAGAAAATGAAATTTCAGCTGAAAAGGGAATTGTGGCCATATAAGTGCAGCAGCACCACTACCAGGCACTGTTACATGACTCTTTTCTTTTCATTCTTTTCCTTTTATAATAATAATTGAAGACCAGGACTTCAGGCAGAGTAATGCTAGTTACTTTTTAGGCTTTATTGGCATCTCTCTCTCTCCTTTATTCCCAAGAAACACACAAATATGGCCCCCTGACTAGCATATACCTGATAACCAACAGGCCTTTATTTTGCTGAGACATAGCTGGAAGATCGAGTGAATTACCGGCACTTACATGTTACCATTAAACACTGCCAAACCACATATGCTCAATTCTGAGGAACTTCCAGTCAAACACAAAGCAGCTTTACATGCTGTTCTTGAGGGAAGAATCAGGAACTGTGTCAGCAAACAATAAAATGCCCTTATCTTGGCATGGCCCCAAGACTGGTCTAAGTTGACTCAATAACCAGGTAAGAGGTAATTTTCTTAAATGAATGGAGCTAGGGTCTTCCTTCTTGAATTAGGACATTAATTAATTGGTGTTAGAGGATGGAATTAAGCTACAAGCTTTGCTTTAGGCACTGTGAGACAGTCAAGATTGGTCTACACTACACAATTAGGTCAAAGCATGGCAGCTTATATTGACCTACTTTTGCATGTGTCTACACTTAAATCGGCTCCTGCTGACATAAGTGCCCCCTTATGCCGACTTAATAACACCATATCCCCAAGCAGTGTAGAGTCAGGGTTGATGTACTTAGGTCAACGCAGTGTGAATGTAGACACAGCGTTAATTATATTGTCCCTACCTGTCCTCCAGCAGCTGTCCCATACTGACTGCTCTGGTCACCATGGTGAGCTCCACTGCTCAGGGGTCACAGAGACCAGAAGCCCCCTCCTCCCCTTTAAAGCCCTGAAAATTTTTGAAATTCCTTTTCCTGATTGCCTTGTTTGGTGAGCACACCTATTAGCTCTCCATTGATGATTGCAACTGCCAAACTGACCGTGCCAGCTACATGCTACAGGTGTGCTCCTGCCTGGAGTTGACAGAAGACATTAGATCTCCAGGGCTTGTGGGGGGAAGAGGCTGCTCAGGCAGACCTCTGATCCAGATGTAGAAATGTCAACATCTACAAGCAGATTGCTGGGGGGATGCAGGAGAAGGGACCAACAGCAGTGCTGCGTGAAAGTCAAGGAGCTACGGCAGGCATACCAGAGGGCCAGGGAGGCTAACAACCAATCTGGTGTCAAGACACAGACCTGCCACTTTTACAAAGAGTTGCCTGCCATACTCGACAGACAATCAATCACACACACACACACACACACACACCCCACACAGCACTGTGGCTACCTCCAAGGTGCCCGAGCCATAGGCCCTGGCCATGAACAGTGAGGAGGAAGTGGTGATAGATGAGGAAAAGGAGGAGGAGGAGTATGGGGGACAGACGATAGGGGAATCTAGCTGTGCAGTGAGCCAGGACCTGTTTTTGATTCCACTGCCTTCCAGCCAGTCAAGCATGGGCGAGCCCAGTGCAGGGGAAGGAACCTCAAGTAAGTGTGTAATTTAATTTTAAATTACAGTGCTGGCATCCCTAAAGTAGTGTCATACATCTTTTCACTTATCAGTAACTTAATCATGCTAGAAGGGGTAGTGGTACAACCAAGAGAGGTAGTAGAGTTGCTATCTGTTTTTCATTCCACTCTAGAGTTAGGTGGAGGGACGGGGGCATGCAGAGAAGTTTGTTTATGTGCTCCAAGATGTCCTATGAATCCTCTAGAGAGATCCCAATGAAACTTTCATGGAGGTACTTTGCAATCCTCTGCCAAATGTTTCTAGGGATGGCAGTCTTATTTCTTCCTCCACAATAGGACATTTTCCCATGACACTCAGTGATAACTTCAGCAGACACCATTGCAGTACACAGGCTAGCAGCATACAGGCTTGGGCCACTTCAGGACACCAGCAGCAGCTCTGCTTTCTCTGCCTTTGTTACCCTCAGGAGTGAGATAGCTAAAATCACCACAACCTATGGAAAATGGTGCCAGTATTCAGTTCCATCAACATATACTACCAGAATCATGCAACCGAGCAATTCCCTCCTCATTTCCACAATTCCCAGAGGGCCATATTCACCATGGCTGGTGCTGTGATGGGTGCCATGCACAAGCAATCCCACGCAGAAATGAGAATGTAGTGCTTAAAACTTTAGGGGAACAGGAGGAGAGATTTCAGCATTTTAAGTTTCACTTTTGGTAGTGAATGATTCCTCTGGGTGTTTTATCTGTAGCTGCTGCCGCTGCAGCCTTCACGGTCTCCCCCTCCACACCCATGGAATGCATGCTCCAGATGAGGAGAAAGAAGAGGACTCGAGATGACATCTTCAACAAGATCCTGCAAGCCAGTGCTGGATCAGACAGTGAGCACAGGGCCTAGAGGATGAACATTCCAGAGAGCCTGGAGAAAGATAGAGTGGAGAGGAGCAAGACACAGGAAAAGAAGAGGGAGGTGCACATAATAGAGCTCCTCAGGCAACAAACACACCTGCTGCAGACTCTTGCGGACCTGCAGGTTCAACAATCCCATCCTCATCTCCATCTGCAATCCATTGAGAACTCAGTATCGGGACTGTTTTATATCTCCCTCCACATTCCCCATGGCACATTCCACCACTATTATCACTCCACCCTGGGCGACATGAAAGACAATCACAGCTTCATATACACTGACCTGTGAAAGCCATGGTTGGTATATGTGTAGATGAAATGGACATGCATGTTCTTTCCCCTCAATGAGTTCTGTTCTCTTAATTTATTAAGTTTTAAATGTACATTTTTAAACTGCTCAGGGTTTTTTTTGCACTGATCTTGTTATAGAATAAAATTTGGTTATTCGGATCATAATTCATCTCTATTAGTTCACAACATATGCTGGCTGGTGCTCAACAGTTCTGAAAGTGACCAATTACTTGTTACTGCACAGCATCACACAATTCATAGGATCATTCACAAACAAAATGAATAGGTGCATTAACAATGTTATATTCCTACATGTACAGCAATCACCACACAATTCAAACCGGGCCACAGAAGAGCAGGGCCAGGTAGAGCACACTACAACACCACACACTACTCTGGCTCACTATTAAAATGGTCTTTCTAAGTCTCCCTGAGCCTCATAGCTCTGCGTTGACCTCTTTGAATCCCCCGTGTATTTGACTGTTCAGACTCAGCAGACAATCACTCCACCTCCACCCTACACCCTGGCAGAAACTTCTCCCCCTTTGCTCCACATATATTATGCAGGACACAGCAGGCAGCTATAACCATTGAGATATTTTTCTTCTCGGATGTCCAATCTTGTGAGTAAACAACACCAGCATCCCTTCAACCACCAAAGCCACATTCAACTGTGATTCTGCACCTGCTGAGCCGATAGTTGAATTGTTCCTTGGTGCTGTTGAGGTGGTCAGTGGACAGCTTTATGAGTCAGGGGAGCAAGGGGTAGGCTGGGTCACCCAGGATGACTATTAGCATGTCAGTATTCAGAAAGTCCCTGCTGGCAGCTTTCTGAACAGTTCTGTGTTCTCAAAGATGTGAGTGTCATGCACCTTTCCAGCCCACATTAATGTTGGTGAAGCATTCCTGGTGATTGACCAGCACTTGCATAATCATAGAAAAGTAGCCCTTTCTGTCAATGTACTCTGTGGCAAGGTGGTCTGGTGCCAAAATAGGGATATGTGTGCACTAGGAATTACTCCCCCACAGTTCGGAAACCTCACTGCTCAAATCCATCCACTATTCCTGCACATTGCCAAGAGTCACAGTCCTGCAGGAGATTAATGGCCCTGCACACTTGCCTGACAACAAATCCACAGTGGATTTCCAGTCTCCAGACTGATTCCCAACTGCTCAGTAGCAATCTGGCACTGCAGGTTTCAACAGTGTGATCACCACGTTTTTCTCCACTGTCAGTGCAGTTCTCATACTGGTGTCCCTATGCTAGAGGGCTGGAGGGAGCTCGGCACACAGATCCAGGAATATGGCCTTGCACACCCGAAAGTTCTGCAGCCACAACTCATCAGCCCAAACCTGC
Source organism: Lepidochelys olivacea (assembly GCF_965140295.1). Lineage (NCBI taxonomy): Eukaryota > Metazoa > Chordata > Testudines > Cheloniidae > Lepidochelys > Lepidochelys olivacea. The sequence goes on from NC_140412.1 coordinate 214,531,743, forward strand.
ATTAACATGTGATCCCACCAGTCAGTGCTTGTATCTTGGGCCCTGAAGCAGTGCTCCACCATCTGCCGCTGTTCCATGAATGCCACCAATAACCTTGAATTGGTTCTTGCTATGTCCCACAACAATCTGTCCTTCAAGGAATCCTCATGTTCCTCATGGCTCTGCAAATATGCCAGGATCATGCATCCTGTGCTTGCAACGCTCTTAACAGTAGTGCAGAGCTGTGCAAGCTCCATGCTTCTGTCGGAGATGGCAGACAGTAAGGAGGGCTGCACGGTGCTGTGAAACTACGAAAATGTGCAAAAATTATGGGATACAGAAGACATACATTTGTAGACACATCCAGAGTATTACATCTTTCTTTAGTGTGCGTCAGTGGTGAATAATCAAATACACCTCAGCAAAATCTGATATGCTGAATAACTAAATCCAAGGAACAGACTGATTACTCCCACCACAGATGTGGAAAATGGTCAGTAAGAACACTCAGATGTTTTTTATAGATTAATAAATAAATATTATCACATTCAGAGGGCATCAAAGCCTACATTTGATTTAATGGAAACAAGTAAGGGAAGCCTTACCAGATAAAGAGGAACTGATCACAGAACTACAAATCAATGGTAGCTTAAGTACAAATGATCATGACTTGATCACATTTATAATGTGCAAGCAGAATGAAGTCCAGACCAGTAATATATACACTTGGTGCCTTAATAGGACCAGTTTCACAAAGGCGAAAAGAATTATGGGCCAAATCAACTGGGAGGAAGAATTTAATCAAAAAAATGTGAATGATAATTGGGAACCATTTAAGAACACCTTACTAGATGCTCAGAAAGTCACAACTGAGGAAAGCCGCCATACTATTTAAAAAAACAACCTGATTTAGAGGGGAAGTATAGGCAGCATATTCAAATCACATTGCATTTCAAGCTTGAAATCAGTGGGAATTAAAGTTGCTCTGCACCACATGGGTTCAGATGCTAATGCCTTAACACAGTGCCCAAATTCCTAAGTCCCACTGTATTCAAGTCCTTCAATCACCAAACAGCTTTTGATGAGAAGAAAATTGTACCTTTCTCTACTGAGGTTAGAACACTTACATCTAGTCCTTCTCATGGACTTTAAATGTTGCATTAAACAACTGTGTGAGCACTTATTTTTACACAGTGAATTATTTTTACACTTTCTGGGTGACATGAAGAGTCAGGTGCCCTGTAACTTGATGTTGGATTTCTTTACCATGGCATCCAGAAATTATATGCACACACAGATACACATACACACCCACATACCCAAAACCTTTATTTGCAATAAGATGCCAGTAACAAACATGAGTCCAGAAGCATAGCAAGGTTTATGAATCATTGTCATCTGTCTTTAACCAATTCCTCAAGAATAAGCACACAGGCAGCTAACCAAATAAATCAAAAAGCTTTGCATAGCTTGAATAAGTTGTATTTTTTTAATGTGGACCATTTTTCAGTAATGATGTGTTATTATATTAGATTAATTAATCCTCTTTATAATTACTGATTCCAATTCTGGCTTTCTTACCTATAACTCTTACCCTTGAGCAACAAAAAACAAAGTCAGGAATTGCATTAAAATTGGCCCAATTTTTAAGATTTGTTTTATATAATTGTTTCTGGAGAATTCCACACAATGATTTTCATTTGGGAATTATTCTATAGAGCTGTCAACATTCAAATATTTCTCAAAATTTCCCATGATTGCACTACAAACAGAGTAGCTCTACTAATGATAGCAATGATGGGAACTCTAATGTACACAAAATGCCAGTGTTTCGGGACAGGACAGAAAGACGCAGTGGTAAAAAACCAGCTGCCGCTGGTGACTTGCCCACAGTTGCTGCCTCTGGAGGGGTACACACAGAGAGCAGACCCACTGAACCCTGAAAACAGTCAGCACTTGTGATGGACTTTTACATGGACTGTGCCAGGGAGTTTCTTGTGAGCTTCTCTTCTCCAATTCATCCACATAATAGCCATTCCAAAGCTATCCCAGAGCATCCCTGGAATCCTCTTCTTCCTTGATAGCATTTACTTTCAGCAGCCTTTATAGTTTGTGACAGAGTTGTCAAGGTGCAGCCTGTGTAGACTCCAGAAGCAGCTGGAATGCATATCTCCTCAGTTTCCCATTTTCAGCTTTTTCATGTCATTATTCCACCCAGGATTGCAGGAGAGCGAAATCTGTAGCAACTCCACAGAAAAAATGTCTTTCCTTTCTGGAACTGACTTGTTCATTTGTTATTCACACCCTCCCACTGTCTTCTTGCTGATGATTGAACTTCAGGGGTGGGAGGAGAGGGGAAGGAAGAGTGCTACAGAGAAAAGTCACCTCTCCTTTAGATTTAGGCTAAGCTTCTGTCCCTCTTTTGAACAATTCAGTAAATTAGCGTTAAGGGGTAGAGTCACAAAGAAATTTAGGCATAGGCATCACAACGCTCAGCATCACTAACTTATAGGTGCCTAGAAAATTCACAAAGTCTGAATTCGGTGGATAGGCTCCCTATACAATGAATGGGGAGAGATAGGTGAAAGGGATTCACCTAAGCCAACACAATGGGCAGCTCCTCACCTAAACTAGCCAATGGGAGGTGCCAAGCCAAGAGGTGTGTGCTAAGCCCCACCCTTCTCCCAGAGATAATACAGCTTTTGCAGAATGGGCCAGATGTGGGCTGGGGGCAGGAAAGAAGGTACAGCACTAAGGAGATTCTGGGCTGCTGCTCACACCATAGATAGTGTAGCGTAACTCATGTCAGTTCCTGTGCCAGAGGGATTCCCTCCAGAGCTCCTCCATTATAACCCCTGCACCCTGCCAGAGCATCATGTAGGGGTCAGAGCAGGTGACATGACATGGAAATACTATCCAAGGCCCTGATCCAGCAAAGCAGCTACAGTCGCATTGAAGTGAACCTGAATGTTACTTTTAATGCAGATACTCCCATTTCTAAAGTTGAACTTGTGCCTAAATGCCGTGCTGGATTGGGGACAGAGCCATCCAGCAGGTCACACCAAAACATGCTGGGTCAAATCACATAAAAATTGAAATATTTTTATGCAAAATCATCTGTGCCAGCATGTTTCTCAACTAGCCTAGCTCCCAATTGCCCATGTTTTCATCCTAAAACTTAATTTATTTATCAAGAAACACTCCGGTAGCTCCTTTTGCTTTGCAGGAATGTGCCAATAAAGTGAAATGTTTTCAATATATGTATGTGCAATTTTATTTTTAATACAAAAACAGATTATGGAAGCAAATAATACATATTAATTAATTTAACTATCACTAAGAAACAAGATGAAAGCAAAGGTGGAGAAAGCTACTAGGGGAGAGGCTGTTCTAGATTTGATTGTGACAAATAGGGAGGAACTGGTTGAGAATTTGAAAGTGGAAGGCAGCTTGAGTGAAAGTGATCATGAAATGATGAGTTCATGATTCTAAGCAATGGTAGGAGGGAGAACAGCAAAATAAAGATAATAAATTTCAAGAAGGCAGACTTTAGTAAACTCAGGGAGTTGGTAGGTAAGATTCCATGGGAAGCAAGTCTAAGGGGAAAAACAATTGAAGACAACTGGCAGTTTTTCAAAGAGACATTATTAAGGGCACAAGAGCAAACTATCCCACAGCGTAGGAAAGATAGGAAGTATGACAAAAGACTACTGACCACGTCAATGATTTAAAAATCAAAAAAGAGTCCTACAAAAAGTGGAAACTAGGTCAAATTACAAAGGGTGAATATAAACAAATAACACAAGTATGTAGAGGCAAAATTAGAAAGGCCAATGCACAAAACGAAATCAAACTAGCTAGAGGGATAAAGGCAATCAAGAAAACATTCTACAAATACATTAGAAGCAAGAGGAAGACCAAGGACAGGGAAGGCCCGTTACTCAATGGGGGGAGGGGGGAATAATAACAGAAAATGTGGAAATGGCAGAGGTGCTTAATGACTTCTTTCTTTCAGTTTTCACCAAGAAGGTTGGTGGTGATTGGACGTCTAACATAGTGAATGCCAGTAAAAATGAGCTAGGATCAGAGGCTAAAATAGGGAAAGAACAAGTTAAAAATTACTTGGACAAATTAGATGTCTTCAAGTCACCAGGGCCTGATGAAATGCATCCTAGAACATTCAAGGAGCTGAGTGAGGAGATATCTGAGCCATTAGCAATTATCTTTGAAAAGTCATAGAAGACAGCAGAGATTCCAGAAGACCGGAAAAGTATAGTGCTCACCTATAAAAAGGGAAATAAGGACAACCTGGGGAATTACAGACCAGTCAGCCTAACTTCTGTACCCGGAAAGATAATGGAGCAAATAATAAAGCAATCAATTTGCAAACATCTAGAAGATGATAAGATGATAAGTAACAGTCAGCATGGATTTGTCGAGAACAAATCATGTCAGACCAACCTGACAGCTTTCTTTGGCAGGGTAACAAGTCTTGTGAGGGCGGGTGGGGAAGCGGTAGACGTGGTATATCTTGACTTCAGTAAAGCTTTTGATACTGATATGATATTCTCATAAACAAACTAGGGAAATGCAACCTAGATGGAGCTACTATAAGGTGGGTGCAAAACTGGTTGGAAAAACATTCCCAGAGAGTAGTTATCCATGGTTCACAGTCATGCTGGAAGGGCATAACGAGTGGGGTCCTGCAGGGATCAGTTCTGGATCCAGTTCTGTTCAATATCTTCATCAATGATTTAGATAATGGCATGCAGAGTACACTTACAAAATTTGTGGACGATACCAAGCTGGGAGGGGTTACAAGTGCTTTGGAGAATAGGATTACAATTTAAAATGATCTGGACAAACTGGAGAAATGGTCTGAAGTAAATAGGATGAAATTCAATAAAGACAAATGCAAAGCATTCCATTTAGGAAGGAGCAATCAGTTGCACACATACAAAATGGGAAATGATTGCCTAGGAAGGAGTACTGTGGAAAGGGATCTGGAGGTCATAGTGGACCACAAGCTAAATATGAGTCAACAGTGTAACTCTGTTGCAAAAATAGCAAACATCATTCTGGGATGTATTTGCAGGAGTGTTGTAAGTAAGACACAAGAAGTAATTCTTCTGCTCTACTCTGCACTGATTAGGCCTCAACTGGTGTACTGTGTCCAGCTCTGGGTGCCACATTTCAGGAAGGATGTGGACAAATTGTAGAAAGTCCAGAGAAGAGCAACAAAAATGATCAAAGGTCTAGAAAACATGACCTATGAGAGAAGATTGAAAAAATTGGGTTTGTATAGTCTGGAAAACAGAAGACTGAGAGGGGACATGATAACAGTTTTCAAGTACATAAAAGGTTTTTACAAGGAGGAGGGAGAAAAAATTGTTCGTCTTACCTCTGATGATAGGACAAGAAGCCATGGGCTTAAATTGCAGCAAGGGAGGTTTAGGTTGGATATTAGGAAAAATTTCCTGTCAGGGTAGTTAAGTACTAGACTAAATTGCAATTGTAGAATTTCCATCACTGGAGATTTTTAAGAGCAGGTTGGACAAACACCTGTCAGGAATGGTCTAGATAATACCTAATCCTGCCATGAGTGCAGGGGACTGGACTAGATGACCTCTTGAGGTGCCTTCCAGTCCTATGATTTTATGAAAATGTAACCAGAAATATGATAGATTTGCCTCAAATGTGAATCAAAACAGCAGCATTTGCAATTTGCTGACAATATAGTTATATACCTTTCTCTTCTTTGTTCTCTGGCACAGGAAAATCAGCAGCATTGGTATCACTCCTCTACTTTTCATATTTCCTTTTGTCTAGTCTTTAGCAGCACACTGTACAAGAGGTAACTAGGCTGTGATCTAGTGCCCATGGATGTCAATGGAAAAACTTTCATTGACTCCAACTGACTTTGGATCACGTCCCTATAGAGCAGATACAATGGAATGATGGCTTGGGTTCACACACCATAAGCACACAGAAGATGCTGCTTCATAATTTCTGCTTCTTTGTTTTCCTCAGGACAGGAGCTGATCTGTGTGCAAAAGACCCCTTTCCACACAGAATCCCATAATTTGGTCTGGCCCTAAATTAACATCTGGCCAATGTGCGAAGGCAAGATTTAGATCTCCGTTTTGCTTAAAAACAGAAGGAAAACTGTCCTCTTTTTCACCAGGTTTTGTTTATGCTCAAAATGATCATTTTAAAATTCCTGTTCATTAAAAAAAAAATTTAAAAAAGCATGGGTAATTGTAACCTGGCTTTGATTTTCCATGCATGTTTTGCAGCTTTTAAATAATATCCCTTGATAGTCGCATTTTAAATATTAGCCCATGATATTAAAAACTGCAAGTAGGTTTGAGTATGCAAATACTTTTCCAGGTCCCATGTCTGCTCAATTTCAGAAAGTGCCATTTTGCACTAGGATCCCTGAGAACACTGAAAATAAATTCTCAGCAGGTGTAAATTGCCTGAGCTCCACTGGCACAGCTCCATGGAAGTCAATTGACAACAGCTGAGGATCTGGCTTACTACAAAGTAGCGAGTAATTTTCAGTTTACTTTGCGTTTCTCAACCAATTTATGCACAAGTCACTACACCCAGTTTTACAAAATATTGAGAGTCTAGGTATTTTTAAAAAAACGTGGTGAAGTCTGTATTACAATTATTTTTTAAAACATATTTAACATTTAATTTCCTCTTTCTGTGTAATTTGTAAATGTTCATGCCTGACCCATAAATTAAGCCATAAAACCCTTGTGCTGCTCAGCTCATTCACGTACTAATATTCTTAATGAAACTGTCAAATTAAGACTATCCTGAACTACAACTGTAATGATTGTAGACCATAAATCTTTACTGATATAAAAAGTTCAAATGTCTCCTGCCATGCAGCAAAAGATTCTGGTTTATTTAAGGTGGTGTCCTTTATTTATAGCCATGAGGAATAAACATCCAGACAAACAATGCATACTGAGTAGCATGCCAACACTGCTGTCATAAAAGTATCCAAAAATATACCTGAAAAACCTTAGCACTGAAACCCTAACCCACTTCCCTCCCACTGACAGGGCTTAAAATGTCAGGCTTAAAACTTGCAGAATGAACCTGTTGACATAAAGTCTGAATATAGCAGGGTTCAAAGACCTAAGCACTGAATCCTGGAACTCCCAAAGACATACTTCTGGTCTGATGTGCAAGTCTTTTTATCCGAAACTCTATTGTATACATCTCACCATAAAAGAAATAGAGGGTACTGCTGGCAACATAAAGATATTGAAATGAGCCATTACTAACAACGGCCATATGGGCCATCTAGCCCAGTATCCTGTCTTCTGATAGTGGCCAATGCTAAGTGCCACAGAAGGAATGAACAGAACAGGTAATCATCAAGTGATCCATCCCTGTCACCCATTCCCAGCCTCTGGCAAAGAGAGGCTAGGGACACTCAAATCATGGGGTTGCATCCCTGACCATCTTGGCTAATAGCCATTGATGGATCAATCCTCCATGAACTTATCTAGATCTTTTTTGAACCCTGTTATTGGCCTTCACAGCATCCGCTGGCAAAGAGTTTCACAGGTTGACGTTGCTTTGTGTAAAGAAGTACTTCCTTTAATTTGTTTTAAACCTGCTGCCTATTAATTTCATTGGGTGACCCCTAGTTCTTGAGTTATGTGAAGAGCTAAATACTTCCTCATTCAATTTCTCCACACCAATCATGATTATATAAACCTCATTTATATACCCTCATAGTCATCTTTATTTCCAAGCTGAACAGACCCAGTCTTTTTAATCTCTCCTCATATGGAAGCTGTTCCATACCTCTAATCATTTTTGTTTCCCTTCTCTGTACCTTTTCCAAGTGGCAGGGGCCAAATAGATGGAACCACACATTAGATTCTGGCCAAGTGAGTATAATTTTATTACATCTTTAAGACAACAAACAAAGTAACTTCTAAAGGCAACCTGTCCTGGCAACAGTGAAAGGAAGAGAGGGAACAACTGCCCATTAGTGTGCCATATATCATTATTTTTGTTTCATTCTTAAATTAAACTTATGTGGTCTCTCAGATGCACAGCTGATTGAAGTTAATTGAAAGTGTCGTATTGACTTCTGTGGACTTTGAATCAAATCCTTAAGGAGTCTCTACTCATGTCAGCAATTTAGAAGCCTCTCTTACAAAGTTCAGGTTCTTGAACATCAGAAAGACATTCATAGGCTAAATTTTCAACTGACATGACTCTACTGACTTTAACAGAGTTGCATCAGCAGAGAATTTGGCGCCATGTCCTTATTCTACAGTAGATTCTTCCCAGTTATTTCTCTGTTACCTCAGATACACTTTACAAAAGACAATTGGCTATGGTCAACAAATACATATTGCCATCAACAGAGGGCATCTCTGATATATAAAGCATGATGACCAAAAGCCCTTACATCCGAGACCCAAGATAACATCCTGAATACTTATCAAGAGGTAAGGAAGCTGTATTTCAATATTAGTATTGAAAAACCTCTTCAGATTTTGCCTTTGCCAAACCAAACTCTATCAGGGATGGTGGAAATATGCGTTGTTTTTACCCAAACCATGGAACATTCAGGATGTTTGATCAGATTTCAGGCTCCTCTGTATAATGGGAGAACTGGGATAGCTTGGAGTTTGCAAAGTCTTGTTAGTCAGGGTTTGGTTTTACAGATATAAATGAGAACTGTTTGGATCTTTCTTATACTTTATCTGAACACCGGATGAGAGAAACAGTTCCACGTTTGGCCTCTCTTGCTCAGCAGTGCTGAAAAGATATATCCTTCAGCAATGACAGCAAAAAGTGACCTGCAACAGAAAGTTTTCCAACCATGAGATTAAAAATAAACAATACACTTGCCAGCATGAAGAACATGAAGCATAACAGCATTAAAATGAACTGCATGAAGTACAATAGCAAATATTTGGCATTCTACATACATCAAGAGATTTATAGTTGCTTTCCTATTCATTAATGTTAGATAAATATTTTTAGTCTAACTTGAGTGTATGTTTTGGCTCTCATTTACTCCCTACCATTTCACCTCAGTCCCTCCCTTGTTGCTCTCTAAACTTCTGTTCTGCTTCTTTTGTGTTTACATACTTTCCCTGTCCACTATCCATAAATTCCTAGATTTCGTTTTTCTTTCAAGCACTTACATATTTTTCTATCGTTTTTACTGCTCATTTCAAATCCTGTTTTTTAATTTCCTGCATTTGTTTCATATTATAACTCATATTGCATTTGATTTTCTAGTTCAAAAGATACAAAAAGATTAATGCTATTTCTTTTTCCTTATTTTGCCTCTTCATTCATCTTTACTCTTCCTCTGCCGATTCATCTGTCTGTGCTTTTCTTAATCTCCTTTATCACTCACCCCATAGTACATGCAACAATTACAGTAACAAGTTATAAAAAGGCAACAGTTACTCACAGCTGTAACACAACAGTGTCTGAGGTGACAAAATTACCATCTATATAGCTGGGCAAAATATTTTGTATGAAAAGTACATTTGCTGAAAAATGCAGTTTCCATCAATCTGAAATGATTCATGAATTTGCCAAATAGTCTTAAGAAAATTTTGTTCTATAGATCTTAGGTTCCATTCACAAACAGCTGGAGGAAGAGAAAGTGGTGTTAGACCTGGAGGTGCTAGGGCCTTCCTTACGACCATTAGCCTAGTGGTTAATGTATTCACTGGGGATATGGGAGACCTGGGGAGCAAAGAATTGAGAGTTCCCTAACCACTGGGGTATCGGATAGTCTGGGACAGGGCTCTCAATCTCTCCTGTTGAAGCTGTTGCCCTTTGTATCAAATACTTGAATAGCCCTTGGGCCACAGAGAGTGATGGAGGAGGACTCTATAGCCTCATGCTTAACGCACTCACCTGTGTTGTGATAACTGGGCTACAAATTTACCTTAGTTGTGAAGGCAACTGCAAAAAGTGAGTGTGATGTCATCATAACCTAGAACAATAAACTTTGATGGAAAAAGGTATGAAAGGGAGACCAAGACTGAATTAGGTCAAACAAAAAGGCCTACTGAATAACATAACTGAAGGGTTGTATTAAGATCATGCTTTTCAAACAAGAAAAGCATAAAATCAGTGAACAAAAATTGGTGTTGGAAACAAGACTTAACTGGGAGATAAAGTAATGAGGGGATGGGCTATTATGCACACCATTTCCTTGGTGGATCCTTAAAGAAAGACAAAAACTGGGGAGAAAAACTGCTGACTGGAGCAAGCTTCACCATCCTGGCTGCCACTCCCGCCATCCCCTGGGACCCTGGGCCCTCACCACCCTGAAAGACGCCCTGTCCAGGCTGGGCCAGAGAAAGAGACCAAACCACATTGCCACCTCTCCCCGCTCCATCCTCCACCTGGGATAAAACAGGATGGAACTGACACATAACAGCTCCAGCCCATCTCGACTAACTTATTCCCTTTTCCCTAAAAGGACAGTCATTACCACCTTTGATACTATCAAAGAGAATGTAAAACAAGGGGTGAGGGAGCTTTTCCTTCTAAAACTATACCCACTACAAGGAAACAGAACAAGGGACGCTGTTAAAATGAAAGTTTCTTTAACACTTTCCATTTCAAATGCTTTAACTGGTTTCCCTTTTTTTTTTCTTTATCTTTAATAAAAGGTTAAAAGGGATGTTAATAGAGTGTTTGCCCTGGTACTAAGCACACTGTATATCAAACCCCGGACTTATTTAACACTATTTTATGTGATTGGGTTATTTTTATACCTTTGGCACATTAATTCCATCTAAATTAGTACAACACATGGAGGTAGGAGACCCAAGTTCAAGTCCTTATGCCCATGACTATTTATTCACAGTGGAACAGACTCCACAGGAGAGACTCAGAGAGCCCTGTCCTAGACTACGCCATAGCCCACTGACTAGGGCCCTCTTGTACAACCCAAGTTCAAATTCCAGATTCAAATCTAGGGCAACCCAAGTTAAAATCCCTGCTTTTTATCAAACAGAGGGGGAAACTAAACCAACATCCCAGGTGAATTGTCTAACCACTGGGCTAAAAGTTATAAGGGACTCTTCTCCTCAAGCCATTTTGTGAATCTAGCCTTTCATTTCCTTAGCTTTTATTTTTAAAAGTGACAGAAACTAAACTCAACATTTCATTCAACCCAAAGTAAATTTTTGTTGACTTTTTCAATTTGGCAACATTTTTCCAGAATTCTCATTTTTTGTTTGGATTGAACCAAATTTTTTTTCAGAACTTCCATTGAACCAAAAACATCAGATATTCACCTAACACTAATAATCTCCTATAATAATAGGGAAAAACAATGGATAGAAGAAGATTTTTAATGGCAGACCTCCTCTATTTCAACTGCAGCAAGTTTCTTGGAAAGTTCAATGAGATATTATATTTGCAAAAATGTTTTCCAGCTTTGAGAGCACACACCAAATCTGGAAAGCATGTGGTGAACACTGACAGGTCTGAAGCTACTTTGTAATAATTCATTATTACTGTATACAAATGATCTGGAAAAAGGGGTAAACAGTGAGGTAGCAAAATTTGCAGACAATACAAAATTATTCAAGATAGTTAAGTCCAAAGCAGACTGCGAAGAGTTACAAAGAGTTCTCACAAAACTGGGTGACTGGGCAACAAAATGGCAATGTTGATAAATGCAAAGTAATGCACATTGGAAAACATAATCCCAGCTATACAGAGAAAATGATGGGATCTAAATTAACTGTTACCACTCCAGAAAGAGATCTTGGAATCATTGTGCATAGTTCTCTGAAAACATCCACTCAATGTGCAGCAGCATCAAAAAGACTAACAGAATGTTAGGAACTATGAGGAAAGAACAGATAGTAAGACAGAAAATATCACAAAGCCACACCTTGAATACTGCATGCAGTATGTCCCATCTCAAAAAAGATATATTAGAATTGGAAAAGGAACAGAGAAAGGCAACAAAAATTATTAAGGGTATGGAACAGCTTCCATATGAGGAGAGTATAAAAAGACTGGGACTCTTCAGCTTGGAAAAAGAGACAACTAAGAGGGGATATGATAGAGGTCTAATAATCATGAATGGTGTGGAGAAACATAACACAAGAACAAGATTAGTGAGATTAGAGGCAGCAGGTTTAAAACAAACCAATAGAAGTACTTCATACAATGCACAGTCAACCCATGGAACTCATTGCTGTGGGATATTGAAAAGGCCAAAAGTATAACTGGGTTAAAAAAAAAATTAGTAAATTCATGAGGATAGGTCCATCAATGGCTATTAGGCTGGATGGTGAGGTATGCAACCCCATGCTGTGGGTGTCCCTAGCTTTTGACTGCAAGAAGCTGGGAGTAGACAACAGAGGATGAATCACTTGATGACTGACTGTTCTGTTCATTCCCTTTATAGCACCTGACATTGACCACTGTTGGAAGACAAGATACTAGGCTAGATGGACCATTGGTTGGCTCCAGTATGGCCAGTCTTATGTTCTTATATTGACCCGGTTATTGGGATGTTTACTGTATGAATATATTGATTTAGTTTAATAGAGGTCTGTTGGGAAAAAAACAATCATGAAAGTAAAAGAGTAGTTCAAAATAAGCCTTTTCCTGCAAACCTATGAGGATTGTTAAAAGACAATGCCAGGACTTGAAAAAGTCTGAGAACCAGAAGATCAAAAGGATTATAGCAGTTTAAAATGGCACACTCTCTCAGGAAGGGCGAGTTGTTCAGGGAACCAGACAGACAGCAGGCCCCTGGGGTGTCTGAAGAAGTTAGGCATGCCTATATTACCATCAAGGAGCTGGTGGTGCTTTAGGAAAGGTAGACATGTGTGAAGACTATTTGTTGTTTTAAAACCCTTTTTCTCTATATGCCTTGTTCTACTGAAAAATCAAAAATACTTTAGTTCTGAGAAGGCTGTTCTGTCACTCTAAACTAGGTTGCAGCCTTCCAGAAGGAGGAACAGAAGGTGTCCAAAATCAGTCAAACCCACTGGGTAAGAGTAGTTGAAACACATGGTACTGCAGCATAAGGCCTGACACCTCAGGAGGTGCACACAGAAACCAGGAAGGGGACAGAGGAGCAGCTAGCCTTGCAACCAAGACAAACACACCTGCGGCAACCAGAGGTAAGATCTGGTTCAGTCTAAGGGCTTGTCTTCAGTACCGGGGTAAGTCGACCTAAGTTATGCTACTCCAGCTACTTGAATAACATAGCTGGAGTCGACATAGCTTAGGTCAACTTACCCTGGTGTTTACACCGTGCTATGTCGATGGGAGGTGCTCTCTGGTGGACTTCCCTTACTCTTCTCAGAGAGCTGGAGTACCGGGGTCAACCAGAAAGCGCTCTGCCACCAATTTAGCGTGACTTCACTAGACCTGCTAAATCAATCCAATCTGCCTATAGTGGAGACAAGCCCTGAGTCTATCAGATAATTGTTGCCTAATTCCCTTATAGTCAGGTTGCACATCCTCTAGTTTAAACTCTTATCAAGACATAGAATCATAGAAATGTAGGACTGGAAGTGACCTTGATAGGTCATCTAGTCCAATCCCCTGCAATGAGGCAGGACTAAATATTATCTACACCATCTCTGACAGGTGTTTATCTACCTGTTCTTAAAAACCTCCAGTGACAAAGATTCCACAACCTCCCTACATAATTTGTTCCGGTGCTGCACGACCCTTACGGTTACGAAGTTTTTTCTAATGATTAACCTAAACCTCCCTTGATACAATTTAAGCCTGTTACTTCTTGTCCTGTCCTCAGCGCATAAGGAGAAAAAATTATTATCCCTGTTTTTATAATAACCTTTTAAGTACTTAAAAACTCTTATCATGTCCCCACTCAGTCTTCTCAATTTTTTCAATCTTTCCTCATAGGTCTTGTTTTCTAGACCTTTAATCATTTCTGTTGCTCTCCTCTGGATTTTCTCCAATTCATCCATATCTTTCCCATCCGATGAAGTGGGCTGTAGCTCACGAAAGCTTATGCTCAAATAAATTGGTTAATCTCTAAGGTGCCACAAGTACTCCTTTTCTTTTTGCGAATACAGACTAACACGGCTGCTACTCTGAAACCTTCCCAAAGTGTGTTGCCCAGAACTGGACACGGTAATCCAGTTGTGGCTTTATCAGTGCTGAGTAGATTTCCCATTTTGTATTTGTGCAATTGATGATTCCTTCGGAAGTGGAGTACTTTACATTTGTCTTTATTGAATTTCATCCTGTTTATTTCAGAACATTGCTCCAGTTGGTCAAGATCATTTTGAATTGTAATCCTGACCTCCAAATTCCTTGCAAATCCTCTCAGCTTAGTATCATTCACAAACTTTGTAAGTGTACTCTTTATGCTATTATCCAAATAAAATAGAACCAGACACAGGACCCCACTCATTATGCCCTTTCAGCTTGCCTGTGAACCATTGATAACTACTTTCTGAGTATGGTTTTCCAACCAGTTGTTCACCCACCTTATAGTAATTTCATTATGCCTATAGCTCCCTAGTTTGGGGATGCTGCTGCAACTGCTGTACCTCATAAAAGGACAATGGGTGGAATCCACAAAAGTTCTTAGACACCTAAACTCCAGATTTAGGCACCAAAGTCTAATTTTGGCTCCACTGTGATCCACCAATATCCTGCTGAACCCTATAGGCACCTAAGTTTCTCCTTCTGGGCACACATGCTGCTGCCTCTCTCTAGGCTTCCAGACACCTATATTCTGCCTAAGACCTGGAGTGAATCATGAACTGGGGGAAGAGGGGTGCTTGATCACCTGTTTTATATGAGAAGCCCAATCCAGTAGGCAGCCTCTGAGCCACCTACAGATTGAGTGCCATTCAAAATTCCCCCAATGCTGCAGGAGGAGGAAGTGCTGCTGCGGTTGCTGCCCCTTCTCCCCTCCCCCCCCCCCCCGCCCACTTTATAACTGTTAGCCCAGCAGTTAGAGAACTCCCCCTGGGATGTGAGAGACCCAAGTTCAATACCCCCTTTCTGCCAGAGAGAGGGAAAGGATTTCTATAGGAGTCTTCCACCTCTCCAGAGGATGTTGTCATGACTGAGCTATAGGATATTCTGATGTGGGCTCCCTGAATCTCGCCTGATGAAGCTGTTCCACCCTGGAAGAATGACTGGAGCATGGAGACTGGATGTGGGGTCTCCAGTCTCCCAGGTGGGTATCCTAACCACCGGGCTACAGACTAACTGTCTCTAGCAAAATGACTATTCAATGATTTATCCACAGTAGAATCTGCCTTCTGCACATCCCAGGGGAGTTCTCTAACCACAGCCAAAGTGACAAGGACCACCACCTCCCACAGCCATTTTGCATGGAGCAACACTTGCCCTTAGCACATTCCTTCAAGAAACGCCCTAGACACCCAAGCTGCAGTAGGTTCCCATTCATGGATTGCTAAGCAGAGTTGGTGCCTCCCTGCAGCTTGAACTTAGGTGTTTGTCTCAGAGAGAGGTGGGGCTTAGCACACGACTTCTCCTTGGCATTTTCCATTGGCTAGCTTAGGCAGTTCAAATAAGTGTGCTGGCTTTTGTGGATCATATGCTTGGACACCCATCTCTCCTCATTCATTGTATAGGGACCCTAGGCACCTGACTCAGCTTTGTGGATCTCAGTGTTGTTCCTGTGATTTTCTAGGTGCCTAAAATATGCTGATGCACCGTGCTGCAACTCCTAAATGCAATTGTCTATCCCATCGAAAACTTCCTAGAGCTCATCAACCCATGGAGGAGAATACACACACTGCATCACCCATTCAAAGGGGGCAGCGTGCTCTCCTCTGTGCAGCAATCCAGCTTTGCTGGTCAGAGCAGAGACATGGGTTTATGGCCTCCCTCCTTCTTCACCCCTTTGGGGTCACTAGCTCCCCAAGGGACACTAACAGCAAACATGCATTTAAAACCGGGCCCTGTCATTTGTTATCTGTATTATGGTAGCAGCTAGAGCCTGTGGCCACTGAGACTACATTGTGTTAACATTTTCAGAGTGTGAATAGTCCCACTGAATTCAAGTTAAGCAAGTTTATATGTCTTTGTAGGACTGGGGCCATACTTTCATTGGGCTTTTGCTTGAGCTATTTCAGCTACTTCAAGTGTGAGTGTCCCTTAGCTTTAATCTGCTTTAATATTCTACAGAATAGGATATTTTGAAGTTACCTAAAGTACTTTAAATATGTAGAAAATTACATGCATCTTCTATTAGCACAGAGATTTAGCCAGAGACCACCAAATCATGACAACTAGAGTGTCCAATATTAAATGGCTAATCTGTGGACTTGGTGCCAATAGCCCTTCTTCAAAGAGAACCAACAGGAACACTTCAGGGTGCGGGGGAGGAGGAAAGGTTACTGGGACTATACACGCAAATGAACAGCACGCAAAGAGACAATGTGCGTCAGAACATTACTCACAAAAGAGATTCATAATTGTGATATTTTTCTGATGAGGAGAGATAAATGATTCTTAGAAAGTTAGGTTCTCCCTACACAACTAACCTTTGAGTCAGCAGTCAGGAGAGAATAATACAGAATGGACACCACAAACAGCTTTGCAGTTTAATGTCAGCAGATGACAGTGAAAGGAAAGACATGTATTGGATAGTGTTTTAATCAAACTGTGTTTAATACGTATCTTGGGTGTCTAAACATAGGCCTGATCAGTCCCATGTTTGGCTCTCAATCTGGTCTTTCACAGCCTGCATTGGAAGTGCTGTCTGTGACTTGACTTCTTCCTTGTCAGATTTTGTAACTGCTTTTGGGTGACAAAATAATATTTTAATCTGAAGTTTTAATATGTGACTAGAATATCTGCCAAAAATTAATGACCAGCTAAAAGATGACACTTTACAAAACACTGATTTCCTTAAAAATCAGAACTTCTTGCCAAATCTCACCGTAGCTAACTTTCCACAGTATGCCAAAATATATAAGACAAAGAGGCGTCAGTATGATTAATTTCACCGCTATTTCCCCCCCATCCCCTCCTCAAACTGACCACTGGGAGCTGCAGACTGGGATGACTAAGCATACACTCTCCACATGTTAACTGAAATGTTTGTCAACAAATGACTTTCCCCCCTTCCATTAACTTGTCTTTAGTCAGCTGCCTTGATCTATTACACAAGAATGATTTCTATGCATAAACTGAATAATCTCAGATGACTCTGTTTCTGTTTTGCCTTAATCCATGATAAACTTAAACAGGAAAATAAAGTTCATTAAGACACAGTGGATCAGATTTAAAAACAAAGACTTGTTTGGGAGAAAAAATATATTGATAATTAGAATGGTAAAACAGGACAACTACTTTCTGCTGAAGAAGAAACAACCCCTAAGCATAAAGCTATTCCACTTCTGGTGGTGATCTTATCAGACCTCCAATGTCAGACAGTACTTGGTTTGAGGGCCTCCAAGGATAAACCATGGTGCTGCAGAAAGTGGAGTTCATGACATTTCAGTAGCTAGCAGTCTTTCCTCTGACTCAATGAATCACCATAGTACGGTATTTGGGAGGGGTAAGAAAGGGAGTGACTGGAACGCAGCATGCTCCTACTATCCTGAGTTGATGCTTGGTACCTAGGGCTGTGGCAAAGAATCACTGCATCTGGCTCCCAGATAGCTCCCACTGCTCTGGGCGCAACACAGAATGTGGCCTGTCCTCACAGTAGTTATAAAGACGTATGTATATGTACTGTAATAACAAACTTCAAAAATGGTCTCAAGACACAAAATTTGGAACCAGATTTTAAATGTCAGAGTTCTGGCATATAGGTTTTGTTTCAGTCAGTCAATTAGAGATATATGTAACTTGTAGCTCTTTGCCAGATTGGGTACAGATCAGTTTCAAACACCCCCCAAATTTTGATTTGTTCCGGTTCTGGCTATTACTAATGAAGTATTACTATAATATCCTTTCAATTTCACATCGTACCCTCAGATATATAGGTGCAGATCTCACTGAAGTCAAAGGAAGTTCCACGTACATCTCAAAAAACAGAACTTAGCCCTGTCCATTTAGATATCATGACATGCTTAACTAATGACGTTATAATGGTCAAAATCTGAGAACTGTTCAGAAAAAGCATTTGATGTTTGTTTGTGGATCTGCTTTATTTTCCACAGTGTGAAGACCACCTCATTTCCAGAACATTGCCTGTAATCGTACTTTCAGTATCATACAAGAAGTCTTTGGCACAGCCAGAAATAGAAGAGGTCATGACAACTACAAACTATGGTACTAAGGCAGACTAAATTCTGCTATTACTTGTCACAGCTCCTTTGTAACAGTGCCCATAAAGATTATGTATTATTCTCCTATAAAAGTTTACATGTTTGTAAATGACCCTGTATGTGCTGATCCACTTAGGGAAACACACTTTCCCCCATCCCACTAGCTACTCCTGTAGCTGAAGTGAAAGAAGTTGGTGCTGTTGTGGGTAGGAAGTTCAAAATCGGAAAAAAAAAACACCCAAAAGCCCATGGATTTAATTATCTTTTCTTTTTTACATCTCATTATTTGGATTGGAGGGTCTGACTCATGATTTTTGAACTTTTACAATTGGCATTATTGCAGTGGATTACAAATTTGTCTCATGATCATCAGCCTACAGCTTAAAGCAGTCCCAGGGCAGCCCTTTCAGGGAGCTGATGGATCATAGCTGGGATACAGGGTCACCATGTTTAAAGGCTTTACTTTGGGACAGCTTGCTGTATCTCATCATATCACCTGTGTAGCATTGAAATATAAATGCCATTCTTAATGGCTCTAAAGTTAATTTGGGATTTTCCATGCTTGCAGGAATTTTCCCCTTTAAAAGACTGAAAGACATTGTGCTATGTTATAGACTAAGGCCCCAATTCAGCAAAGCACTTGAGCACATGCTTCAAGTTAGGCACATACTGAAGTGCTTTGCTAGACTGGAGCCTAACAGCTTGCAAAATTAGCTTCACTTTGAAAAGCAAAGATACTTTTAAAGTGACACTGCCAAATATTTTTGGACAGTTAGATTTCATTACAATGTCATTTTATACTGACAGCATCTTAACATTTCTATCTAGGATTGGGTTTCCATTGGTAAAGGTAGCTTTTGGCTGGAGCGGTTTTTTCGCTCTTTCATGACTCAGAGAATGGGTATTGGGGAAGTTTCCAAAAAAATTGCAGGGAAAAGAACCCCACGCTATATTGGAGTTTGAACCTTGCATGCCCCAGTTTAAAATTTTAGCATGGAGCACATTTTCATGATCAAATTATAGCTCCTGTGAAGCAAAGTTTGCAATAACTTTGCAAACTAACATTTAACTGGATGGAGGCAAATGGTACAGCTATAATAAACTATTAAACTAAAACTGTATGACAAACTGTGAGGATCCACTAAGACTTCCAGCGCTTACCTCATTTCTTTGTTTTAACACAAAGGCTACTAAGACTTTGGCTCCAACTAAATTAAACCCTATTAAAATTATCCTCATTAACTACACCCTCTAACATGCAAAATGCTTGGCTCCAAAGGATGGTGATATAATGAGGGTACAGTGTGATGGACATGTATTATTTTGCTTCAAGACACCCTGGAGGAACTAATGTATTTTTATTCTCATTCTTGCCCTGTTTTGGTCTTATTCCACTTCCTTTGTGGTTACCTTGCTATGGACCTATGATGACAATCATTGGTAATGGCCGTCTGCATACAATTCAGCTTCAGATTTACAAGATAAAAAAAATAATAATAATAGAGGCAGCAGTAACACATACCAGAAAAAAACAGTTTTGGGGGCTGCAAGGAACCCTCTCTCTCTCTCTCTCTCTCTCTCTCTCTCTCTCTCTCTCTCTTCAAGACAAAGGAATTATGTTAAAAAATTATCCCCTCTCTTGGCATATTTGAACTGGGAAAACTGAGTTAGCTTCTCTCATGGCTACAGTTCCTAACCTTACTGGGAAATCCTTAATGAAGGCTCCTTACAGGAGTCCCTTTTCCCCATCCTGTTGGCTAAAAATCTAGGCTTTATGGTTCCAAGCCACAACAATCAAGAAATGCCAATTATAGGAAGTGCTTGAATCACAGACCATACGTAATTAAAATGTCAGCCTCCTATAATGAAGACGATGGCTTGCATTAGAGAAATTCTTTTAGAATTATAGCTGTGTAAACTTGGTAGAACTTGTTGCTACTCGTGACTTTTTATGTTGGCACAGCCCTATTTTTCTTCTCTCCCCTGCCCCCCATGCTGGGTGTATACTTAAGAAGCTGCTAGCAAAGGAGCCAATGCTCTGAACAAAAGAGTGTATTGTCATGAAATAGTATTCATGAGTCCTTCTCTAAGCCAGCACAGAATTGACCTCAGGCAAGAATTTTCTTTTCTTTAAGATTTTAGTCAAAAAATGAAGTTTAGGCAAATTCAAACCACCAAACGAATGAGATTATGAGAGTGCAAACCAAAGGGTCCCAGGCACTAGGAAAATTGCATGTCCTTCAGGAAGGTTTGCCTTTTTACCAACATGGATCCATCCTGTGTTAGAAGTAGAACAAATGAGTGTTAGACTTAATGTCAAAGGATGGATCCTGTAGACAACTGAAGTCCCTGGATGGGCTCCCTTTGATTTCAGTGGGCTTTGGTTTAGGGCCAATATGAGGAGCTACTCCATGATAGAACTTCAGTTCTTCGCATTCAAAGTTCTACCCTATCCCACTGACATAAGTTACCCTGATTATTTTATTAGTTCATATTTATTTAAAATGAAATAGAAATGAACTGTCCAAACCCAACATTGTGAACATGGGAACTTGAACTAAATTAAATAAGTAGTAAAAAAAAAAAAAAAAAAACACTTTAGCTGTTTTCTTCCATCATATTCCCACTTGGCAATACAAATTGGTGAGAATCCTTTTCAGGTCTTCATTTTCTACAAGCAGGTGAGGATAGCAATTCCAGTTAACATATTATGATCCTGACTCAAAAAAAAAAGAGAGATAGTCAATAACAATCATGAAGAGATGGTACAATTTTTAGCACTCTATACAGTGACGTTTGACCTACAAGTAGGTTTGATGGTGCAGTTGAGGATCCAGAACTGGATTCAGATGCTTAACCTAATTTGTTTGGCTTGGAAGTATCATTAAACTTTGACTTTTACCACAAGTAGTGCTGGAAGAGAAGCTCACAATGAATTTTCGTATTTATGTTTCCAATCTTGGCTGAAAACAGGGGACTAGATTCTAAGCTGTGTCTATTGTCAAGTGGGGAAAGGAAGCCCAAAGAAGCCAGTTGGAGGCTCTTTGGTTCTAGGGCTTGTATACAGCACTGGAGTAATTTAGAACAGTTGGGGGCTTCTCTAAGCTAAAAAAGGCAGCTATTGCCCCAAGGATTCATTATCACAGCGAAGAATGGCAAGAGTGCAAAGTAGTGCTTGGTCCAAATTCCTTATGTTGGGGGCTTATGGTGGGGTGTGCAGCATAGGAGCAGGAGAAATCTCCACCTGGAGAGATCTGATGGTTTTTTGTTCTTTTCTGATCATATTTGCAGAGTGGCACAAATGGGATGCATTGCAGGAGAGAATCTGGCCCAGAATCTGTGCATGAGTTTTGTTTTTATGTATTAAATAAGAACAAAAATGTAATCAAGGCTTTTAGCTTGGTTCAAACTTTGGATGCACGTTTGGGTCACTTCTCATTGGATGCAGAAGATTCCCCCAATTCTTATATCCAAGGAAGATTGAAGCTAGTTAAGCAAGAGGACTAAAGATGTTTGTACCCTTTTCTCATGCTGTAGCCTTTACTCACAGATGAAATAGAAGGTCACCTAAATAAACACATCTGTGATGCTCACATTTTCCAGGGATACCATTTTTTAAAAATTACGAAATGTGTTTGATGTGTTCGTGTTACAAAAGAGCAGTCTCCAAAACATTACTTCCCAATGTTTTTAAGTGTAAACTGACCTATTTCTGCTGGATCTATGGTGGCCAAGATATATTTTTTTTTAATATTGGCTAATGCTGGAGGTAAAATGTTAAAATACTTTGGTTATTTTATGTGTACTTTGGAACAAAAATATGAGGGGGCTGTACGCCCTTTATTCCTGAAGCTGATTTGGAGAGTAGGACTGAAAAGGTGGCTCTGTTAAAGGTCATCTAGAAAATCATGTGTTGCAGTGGAGTACTTTGGCCAATAGATACGAAAGAAACCGCATACATTTTATTTGCAGCCACAGTTGGACTTTAAGAGCTCAAAACATTGTCAGTTTTATGAGACAATAGAGACCTTACGGCCAAATTCAGAGGGGATGTGGGACGCGGTGAAAGTTAATCATCAGTAAGTCACATGTGTGTAAAGGAGTTGAACAGTCTGAACCTGTTCCTAGTGAAATCAATGGCAAAACTCCCATTTGACATGAGTGATCAGGACCTGGTCCCTCAGTGAGTGTAACATAGGCCAAGGGAGTAACATCTTGTAACTTACTCATAGAAGAGCAGATGGTGTAAGAAAGTAAAGCTGAAGTAGGGGGGGAGGGCTATTTTACCTCAATTTCTCAAGTTCGCCTGGTAGTTGCTTTTCCTGTAACTTTTCAAGGCTGTTCCTTAGATTACCTTACATTCACTGACTGACATGCAACATATACCTCATGGCTGAATTTTGCCCCTAATTGATACAGGTGAGTCTGTCTCTCCCCCCACCCCCAACCGTTGAAGCCTTGGGGAGAAAAAACAGCTAAGAATGAAATACCATATTATACCAATACATTAAAAATGCAATTGGATTAAGTGACCTTTGGGTAGACCCAATAAGAGGATACTGACATGGAGACAGGTGACGGCCTCCCCCACATCAAGATATGATTGGATGGAGGGGGTTTGAGGAGACTTCCTAGTTTCTATTCTTCACCTTGAAAATATGCATTGCATTAGCTTTGCTAGTGGTCTGAGCCTGGAATCTTAGCCTACTGGTATCCCAGGTGACGGTCCAAGTACTGTGATGTGCTCTCCTTTTTAATCAGGAAAACATTTGAAACAGGCCCTCTCACTGAAGAATGGACAGTTCCCCCTTAACAAGCTATTTATATACTGACACAGACAGCTGATTTTCCCCCTTAACCCTTGGAAACTTGATGAGGGTGAAAGGTTTAAACTTGCCAGTCCGCCATCAGACACTGATATTTATTAAATCAAAAAGAGGAGACATGATTAGTGATGAACCTTCATTAAGAAGCTACAATGATCTCATAATCCAAACACCCAGACTATGTTAAGGGCTGTAATAAAATACACTCATTAGAGTACAGTGGGATAGACTGCAGCCTGCCATTAAAGTGCTTTAATCCTTCTCGCAGCACAGCAACTGCAGCACTTGTTTAAGGTCATCTGCTCTTCTGACTCACGTTATAATTTGTGTGTAATAAATAAACCAGCTAGTATTAATACTGAGCTGAAGATGCATTCTTGTATTTATCTAGCACACAGAAGACGTGGCTTTGTTTAAAACTCAATAGACTCATACTGTCAGCAACCTATAGCATGCAACCAGAAATGAACCCAGAACAAAGCCAGACAGTGACATTTAAAGTGTTTGGGAGTTTAACTCAGGATCAGTCAGGGTGTTGGCTGATAAAACTTTAATGTGAAAAAAGCTGCCTTTTTCTCCTCAAGCAATGGTCTACTAAAAATTGGGAACAGGCTCAGTTCTGTTGACACCATGGTACCAACAGTAATGTACAAATGCTTATCTTGACAGACCCCCATTGCCAAGAGACAACAGATCCCAGGTAGGAAAGAGTCGGCCTGTGTCAGCAATCTCTCTGGTCTCCGGGAGAGTGTGACAGGATCACAAACAACAAAGATACTGGACACAGTGACACAGGAAAGCTAGGAGGGGGATACCGAGCTGCATTAGAAAGAAATGTGGTTAAAGGAAAGAGCTGCCAGAAAGATGAATGTGGGGAGGGAGAACGAAACCAAAAACAACAACCCACAGGAAATAGTAAAGAAGAGAAATATATCGGACAATACAAGAAGTGGCCACAAAAAAGCAAGAGGCAGTGAGTCACTAACTATTTCTCTGCCACAAATAGATAGGAGGGAAAAAGAGACACACAAACTGAAAACACAAATTCCAGAAACAAAGATGGAAAAAATAAATGTGTGCCCATTTTAATTCTGTTTGGAGGAAATTAATTCCTTTCAGAAATCTTTTAGGCAGAAAGCTCTTCAGCCATGACACAAGCCCACTGAAGTCAATGATTTTGCTGGGTTTTGGAACAGGCCCTCCAAGGCAGGAACTTGTTTGTTTGTTGGGGGGGTGGGGGGGATTTTTCAGCTGAAACTTTGAGTTTCTGTACTTTACATTTTTTCAACAAAAAGTTGAATATTTCTACTGAAAAGTTCAATGAAAGCAAACTTCCCCTCCCCCCGCCCCTTACATTTCCGTCTAAATTTTCCACCAAGAAAAACAAACAAACATTTTCTGACCAGTCCTAATTTAAAGTTCAGTAAGATTTGACAGGATTTGGTACTTAAATACCTTAGACTATGACTACACTACAGCTTAAGTCAACATACATTATGTCACTTAGGGGTATGAATTAGCCACCCCAGACTGACATAACGTATGCCGATTTAAGTGCTGGTATGGGCAATGTTATGTTGCAGGAGAGCTTCTTCCACCAACATAGCTATTGCCACTCACAGGGGCTGGAGTACAGGAGAGCTCTCTCCTGGCAGCTTAGAGCAGCTACACGAGAGGGTAAGATGTCTAGTGTAGCCATAGCCTCCAGCTCCTTTGAAATCCCAGATTTTATGTTTCACTGTGTCCATTATCTTTGTTGTCTGTGACCCTATCACTCCATCCAAGAGAACAGAGACATTGCTGACACAGGCTGACTCCTTCCTACTTGGGAACTTTCCTACCCCTTGAGTGCAGAGGACTGGACTACATGACCTATTGAGGTCCCTTCCAGGCCTACACTTCTGATATTGGGACAACCCAAACTGGTTGAGGTCTCTAGATGCTCTGACCATGCAAATATTATATTCCTTTCTCAAAGTAGACTTATTTTTAGCCTTCATTTTATTTTTTGTTTCCCCTTTTGTGAGGCTGTTTCTGATCAGGCAGTGTAACATAGATGCAGATTCGAGACACCTATAGGTATTTTAGAGTTTGTTTTTGTTCATATCACTGAAAAACATCTGTAAGATGAGGGTAGCTTGAAAGATTCTACAACATAAACCAAACACTATCCCCCTGGCTCAGATATCCTGTTTACGATGCCTTTATATTTCTAGTTACAGCAATACACACACAATTAATCAAGAAAACATACCTGATCTGCCACAACAACTCCAAATTATCACTGGCTGCTTCCAGACTTGTACCTTGCAGAAGTAGGTATAGCCATTACTGAACTGGGGCCTGTGACTTAAAGTGGTAAGCATTCTAGGAAGCATATAAATAGATCTTCCTAAATATACATGGAAAGGAAAGTTTAAGATACATTTTACATATGAGCCTAAACTACTTGACATCCCATCTCCACCCTCTCCAGACTCCAATGTTGATGATTTAGATCAAGAGAAAAGAAATACCTCAGTAAATGGTGAGACTCTGAACAATTTCCTCATTGTTTGAAACTCTGCTATAATTAATTGGCTCATTTCTGCTATGGGCTATGATGTCCGCTTCAAAACCAAATTATGTCAAACTTTCTAGAACTTTCTTTAACTGAAGATAGAAGCCACATAAGGGAAAAACTAACTGAGAGGGTGACTGTGGAAGCAAATTTTAAAAATGAACCAGGTTCTCAGCTGGTATAAAGCAACATCTCTACTGAAGTCTATAATCAATTGTCTATATAAATTTACACTAGCTGAGGATCAGGCCCAAGGTATTTACACCCATGACCAACAGAAAGATCTGCCTTATTTTTTTCCATTGCTCTCTTGCTTGTGGGCTCTTCTTTTTCAAAAAAGTCAAAGTCCCATAGGACTGTGCTGGGAACTTGATGCAGAATGTTGGTGCTTTGTTGGAGGAAGAATAGAAGTGTTCATTCAGACACAATATGCTATTATTCAGTGTTGGTAAACCAGTGAATGCATTTTTTGGAAAGCTGCAAGTGCTGGAAGGCATGATGCAACGTAGGTGATCTCCCATATGAAATAGTTATGTTATCAACAAACATGCTGTAGCAAAGAAATAGTGCAAGACAGGAGGCGAGAAACTAAACAGATGATATTTTGCAGGAATGCCCAGCAAGCAGTGTAATCTGTACTGAAATACAAAGCTTCATGCATCAAGAAAAACTTGAAATGAACATGGATATCTAAGACCCAGATCATGATATACTGTGTAGAGCTGATCAGAACACTTCAAACATTTTGAAATCTGTATGAAAATTGGAAGGAACCGCTGTGAAGTATTTTTTGGGGGCGGAGGTGGGGGGCATTTTTATCATCTCGTGTGTGTGTGTGTGTGTAAGTGTAATTTAGATTCATCAGTTCTGAGCCAGATACTGAATCTACAGAGATTTATACCAGCTGACATTCTGGCCCTCTGTACGGATGTCAAGACACTCATGCCCAACCATCTTCTTAGCTCTCAAGTCCTCTGAATTCCCCATGCTCAGACTATGCTTTTAACACACCCTGCTCAATGCTCTTGTGTCTTCTTTTCACTTTTGTCTTCATTAATTTTCCATACCACCCTCCTGTAACTCTGTCCCTCCTTTATGTGCCAAAACACCATTGTTCATTCAAATCTCTCCTCACACTTTTCCTGTTAAACCTATTCATGTTAATCCACCATCAACAGAAGAACATTAAAATATACATTTGTACCACTTTGAAGATTAGACTATTACCTGATCATCCCATATTATATATTTGTCTGAATAGCATTAGCTGACTAATTAAAAATGCCATGTCTAATGAGGCAGGAATTAGACTTTCCTTTATTGTTTGGACAGTACCATAATAACATGAAAGATAGCCCTGGCTTACATTTTCAAGAATGGGTAGTGATGTTGGGTACCCAACTTGAAACACCTTAAAAATACATGATATTCAGGATGTGCTGACCACCCAACTTATGAATATCAGACCCATTTAAGGTGCCTCACGTAGGGATCCCTGAAACTTAAGCACTCAAAACCACCGGGGCTGGCCCACAACATTTTGGCACCTGAGGTGGGGAGCTCAAATGACGACCCCATGCCCCCTCGCTTGGGCCAAAATTTTTAAAGGTCTCGATTCTGCCTTCTTCCTGTTCTACTCCTCTCATGGTACTGCTCTGCTACCTACCCCAGTAAAGGAGAACAACTTAAAATGGCTTGTTCAAAAATTGTAAGTATCACTTAACTTTCAAACACCTGAGCAACAGATGTAACTTTTCTTGTCTGCGTAGTAAACACTGGCATTTTTATCTGTTTGAATAATCAAAGTGGTGCTTTCTGTGCCTTCTTGGTTGCAAAGATTTGAGCTGCTTCCTGCTGAAGGTCCACAGTCTGGGCCAGCTCATACTCTATTGAGATGGTTGCAAGGCCAACCACTCTCTCCTGTGTCATTGTGGAGCATAGATGTGCTATTATTAACTTCAGCTTGGAGAAGCTGTGTTCTCCACTGGCAACTGTTACAGAAAGTGTTAGAAGTATGCGCAGAGCAACAAAAGCATTTGGAAAGAGGGTGGTCATCTTATTTGTGCACATATATTCCAGGACAGCCTTTGGAGTTGATCCTCCTGAAATGTATCTTGAAAGGGCTTTCAGTTCATCACCTAAATCACTCGTATTAATGTCGCGCATGTCATCATGTGTCACTGTCTCTAGTGCCCTGCATTGCTGGTATAGGTCTTCTTCAGGTATAGTGAGGAGTTTTGGAATATCATACAACATCCCAAATATACTGCTGTGTTTCTTGAGCTGCATGAAACGTTCAACTGACTGTATTGCACAATATAGCACCTGGTTAAAGAATTCAACTTTGAATTGTTGTTTGGGGTCTCTTATGGGATTATCCCATGCCGCGTAATCAAAATGTCTTCTTCTTCGGTGACTCTTGTATTCTTGAATGGGTGGGAAAATAGCTTCAGTGTCAAGTTCCTCTGCCAACTTCTGTGCACGCTTCAGAACATTTTGAAATCCCTCATCGGACAATAAGACTGTAGGTATGACTTTGCTTTGTCCAGTTGTTCCATTGCTCCAGATATATCAAGGTCAACACCTTGGAGTCTCTTGCTTACAACATTTTTTTCAAACAGTATGTCATGCCACAACACTAAGCCACACAGAAATTTGAAGTTATGTATGTTTCTGGTGATTCCATCTCCCTCTGCCACTGTTCTCCCATGAACAGTTCCTGTCATAGCATTACCCTCCATAATGGCAACTATGGCATCATCTATCTTCCCAATCTGGTGTTTGATAGGCTTCATCGCCTCCACTCAACTTTCTCATCATGTGGCACTCAGTGATTTCAGTGTCAGAGAGGATGTTCCCAGATGTTGCTTCAAAATTTGCCATCAATGGGTTGATGCAGAGAAAAATACATAGATGCTTTGAATTACATTACAAAATTCAGCAGCCTCACTAGAAGCTGATGCTGCATCACTGACCCAGTTCAATGAATGAGAACTGCATGGGACGAAAAAAAAAAACCTTGAGGGTTTAACTCTCAGATCCGCGTCCGCACTCCTCTGTTCTTTCCTCTCATGTTGGCACCATTATCATAGCCCTGACCTCTCATGTCAGCTATCGCAATTCCCATATCTTCCAGCTTTTTAAGAAGCACATTTGTCATACCAGCTCCTGTAGTATCATCAATGTCAATAAATTCTAGAAAATGCTCTCTGACAATCACCATTGCAGGGACATTTTCACTAGGTTCTGCTGTGGTTACAAAATGCACCATTAAAGTCATTTGTTCCGTATGGCTGATGTCAGGTGTGCAGTCCAGAATAACAGAGTAATATCGTGCTGACTTCAGATCTACCACCATCTTCTGTTTGCATTTTGTAGCCAATAACTGTATGATCTCATTTTGAATTGTTCTTCCAAGGTAGTGGTGTGTGTACATTTCTTGGGTGGTGACTCTTCTTAGATGCTCCTGGAGTACAGCATTAAATTCAGCCATCAGCTCCACAGTTTTAAGGAAGTTTCCACTGTTTGGCACATACAGCTGATCTGAAGTGCCACGCAGTACTAGGTTTTGGGAAGCAAGCATTCTCGCAATGGCAATGAGCCTTTTGGAAGATTTTGCAAGTAAAGAGATTCTGATGCAATCTTCTCTTGATGCTGATTATCTATGGTGGCCTTTAACTTTAGTCTCATCTCAAGCTCTTTCCACCTATGAAATGCTCTCTGGTGATATGCTGCCTTCTAATGACATGCCATATTTCTAACCAGATTTTTCCAGTCCCTTGTTCCTGTGGAACCCAGTGTGGCTGCAACATTAGGCTGGAAGAGTTTGCAACAAAAACAGTATGCAGCATTCTGGATTTTTGAGTAGATAAGCCATGGCCTCTCCACTTTGTCACCATTGGGGATTTCACGCCAGTAATGTGTTGGATGGAAACTTCTATTTTCATTGTCTTTAGGGAACATGAAGTTTTTCACTTGCTGTGGCCCACGCAGTACAAGGAAGTCCCTCAGGCTACTAATCAAGTGGGTCCACAGTCCTGGATCATCTAGTCTTAAGAAACTAAATTCAGCAGCAGCTGTTTCTTTCACCTCCACCACACTTTCTCTGATCTACACTTTTGTTCAGGAATGTGCATGGTTACATCCATTTGAGATGGAGATATGGATGCTGCAGTACCTGCCAGGTCACCTGCACTCTGAATAACTGGAAGATCAGGT
The DNA here is from genome assembly GCF_965140295.1 of Lepidochelys olivacea. Lineage (NCBI taxonomy): Eukaryota > Metazoa > Chordata > Testudines > Cheloniidae > Lepidochelys > Lepidochelys olivacea. The sequence continues at coordinate 214,561,610 of NC_140412.1, forward strand.
ATCTCCTCACCACTCACATCCTCACTGGGGCCGGAAGGCTCACCGTGAACATTTGTGTCTATGTATCTCAGGAGAGCTCCTTCCTGCTTAGATAAAAAGGCTTCCTTTGCTTTCTTTCTTTTTCTGAATGCTGCCCCAGAGGGGCGTTTTCTTCTTTCACTCATGACTGCTGTTCTGTGCCAGCTACAGTGGCTCTCAACACTCAATTGAAGGGGACAAACAAACAGGCTGGTAGCAGGGCCTGAGTGAGGGAAGATATCAGCATCTTAAGGGCCTAACCGGCTCCTACTACTTCAGTTGACTGCCGGTTCTCCTCAAGTGGGTTCAGGGAAGCAGCAGGAAACAGGAAGCTCCCTGAGAAGCTGGTGTTAATCAGTCCAGGCTCTTGGGGGTGCTAGAGAGGTACATAAGAGACTCCTCCTCCTCTCTCTTCCTGCAGCTCCTGCTGCTTTCTGTTATTCCCTCTCACCTTTTCTCCTGCCTGTCTGTTTTGTCTCTTGTGCCCTCCTTCCTCCAGCACAGCACTCCACCATCTCTGTGCATCTAAAGCAGAGAGAATACATATGCACCAGCAGCAGACAATTTTCTACACTCTGAGTCCAAGTGGTGCCCCCCACCCCGAGTCTGGCACCTGCGGTGGCCATCTCAGTTCGCCTCATGGTAAGGCCAGCCCTGAGAAACACTAGTGATTTTTGAAAACTAGGCTTGTATAATCACACGCTGTATCCTTAAGCAAGTGTGAAGAGGTATTTGAGAGGTCATAATGACAATAATGTACCACAAGAATAAAGATAAAATTACAGCCTCATAGTATGTCTAGGTTTTGAAAAACACACACAAATACATATACATAAAACCAACCAACAAATACATATAATTTAAGTAGCCATGTGGTAAAAGGGAAGGTCCTCTAGGACCAGTATCTGGTTGAAAGATAGGAAACAGAGGGTTGAACGCATGGTCAGTTTTCACAATAGAGAGAGTAAACAAGGAGTCCAAGGATCTGTGCTGTTCAAATATTCATTAATGATCTGGAAAAGAAAATGCACAGTGAAGTGGGAAAGATTGCAGATGATACAAAATTATTAAAGGTAGGTAAATCCAAAGCAGACTATGAAGAGTTACACGGGGATCTCACAAAACTGAGTGACTGGGCAACAAAATGGCACATGAAAGTCAACATTGATAAGTGCAAAGTAATGCACATTGGAAAAAATTATCCCAACTATACATGTATACACAATGATGATTCTAAATTAGCTATTACCATCCAAGAAAGAGATCTTGGAGTCACAATGGATGGTTCTCTGAAAACTTCTGTTTAAATGTGCAGCAGTTCTCAAAAAGGCTAACAGTATGTTAGGCACTATTAGGATAGGGATAGAAAATAAAACAGAAAATATCATAATGCCATTATAAATCGATGGTTCACCCAGACCTTGAATACTGTATCCAGTTCTGGTAGCTCTGTCTCAGAAAAGATATAGTGGAACTGGAACAAGTTCAGAAAAGGGCAACAAAGATGATAAGGGTTTGGAAGAGCTTTAATATGAAGAGAGCCTAAAAAGAAAGGGTTGTTCAGCTTAGAAAAGAGATGACTAAGTGGGGATATGATAGAAGTCTATAAAATCATGACTGTGTGGAGAAGGTGAATAAGGAATTATTACTGGCTTCTTCACATAACACAAGAACTAGGGGTCACCCAATGAAATTAATAGGCATCAGATTTAATACAAACAAGTAGCAGCAGCAGCTGTTGATTGCATGAAAAATTAATCTGTGGAACTCATTGTTGTGGGATACTGTGAAGGCCAAAAGTATAAATGGGTTTTAAAAAGAATTAGATAAATTCATGGAGGATAAATCCATCAATGGCTATTATTCAAAGTGTTCAGAGATACAAACACATGCTTGGGGTGACCCGAAACCTCTGACTACCAGAAGCCAGCCTTCACTGGAGGTTTTCAAAAGGAGGCTAGACAGCCATCTGTCTTGGATGGTTTAGACACAACAGATCTTGCATCTTGACAGGGGTTTGGACTAGATGACCCTTACAGTCCCTTCAGACCCTATAGTTCTATGATTTTATGCTTGTTACAATGGACTTAGCTCAATCAGCAGCCTATCTAGCCCCCACTGTTCCCCATTCCCTGACCACCACCCCCAGAACTTCCACCCCATCCAACCACCCCCTGTCCCTTGACTGCCCCCTGGAACCTCCCACTCCCCGCCCCCTTAACATGCTGGAACCAGCCACACCGCCGTGCTGCCCGGTAGGAGCAGCGGGCCAGAGCGCTGGCGATGCAGCACACTAAGGCTGTGGAGGAGAGGCCAGGGACTAGCCTCCCCAGCCGGGAGCTCAGGGGCAGGCAGGATGGTCCCGTGGGCCGGATGTGGCCCGTGGGCCGTAGTTTGCCCACCTCTGCCTTAGGCAGTGCAGGGCTACCTAGCAGTCTCCAATCCTTAAGCACGGGAGAGCTACCAAGCAGTCTAAGCTCCAACCCTTAGGCAGGACAACACTAACAAAGCAGTCTGTTGTCCCAGTTCTGGCGAGCAACAGACAAATGCAAGCTTCATGGCCTATGGTGGGGAGGCTGCCACCCCAGGGGTGGAATGGCAGGGGCAGGGGAACACAGGCCCACCCAACTCCACTGCATCCCAGCCCAGGGCCCTAACAGAGGCAGGGTGTCCCACCACTGGGTCAGCAGGGATCATCCCACAACACACTGAGCAGCTGTTCAGCCACAGCACCAACTGAAGTCTGATTTCTCTGGGCCACTCCTTACCAGAAATCCAGATCAGGTTCCATGGCCTTGGGAATCCCCTGTCTCATCAGGGAACTCAGCCACCAGCTCCCACAAATACCATGTTTTTTCTGGTGTTTATACAGCACCTAGCACATCGTGGTTAATACCAGAAACAAATATAATAATAGGCAATAACCATGACCCTGGAAATGTATTTCTGTCATACAGAAACACAGGGATTCTTATAATGGAGAATTGGTCATGTTCTTATTTTCCACTTCCTCAAGTGTCCAGAAGCTTCTCTTTAACATCAAGGGCCTAATTCTCAAATCACTTAAAGTGGAATAAATCAGGAGAAACTTCACCGCAGGCAATGGAAAACACAGGTGTGAGAGAGTAGAGAATCAGGTCCTAGGTGCTTAGGAGGCAGCTCCTGTTCACAGACACCAGGCCCCAATCTCTGGCCAGTGGTAGATACTGGTATGGTAATCCATGAATATTGTGTACATAGCATGAAAATAACTGAGGAACTGGTATACTAGTATGGACATTAGAGCTGAAAGTAATTAAATATTACTAATTAGTTAAAAGAACTGACACTTACTAAAAAAAAAACACTTGCGATGGTTCCACTAGATCTACTGCAGTGTCTTGGTTATGTGATATTTTAGCAACCCTAAGTATCATACTTTATTTACTTTAAATGATTGAAGTGTGATAGGATAGAATATGATGTGGCAATATTTCCCATATGAGCAATGTAAATATTGTGTAAACTTTGCTACATATTGAGTAAGGGACTAATGAACATTTGACTTAAGCATCCATTACATTCTTCCACTGGTACCTTAAAAATAATTTGTTTCAGTGGCTTATCCTCTTGAACAGATGGAGAGAGGAAATGTATCCAGAATTACTGGATTTGAGTGAGTGCAGTCAAAGACTTTTTTCCAGTTAACTATGATTAACAGAATTTCTTTTCTGCACTATGTAAAAAAGGTTTGAAGTTACATGGAAAGATTCTTGTAAATCTTCACTAGCTATGCCAGGAAAAATATATTTATCAGCATCTGAGAGTGAGAGAATATGCAACATAAAACTCATACTTATAAATTCCATGTTACAAACCTTCCAGAGATTTTATAATGACTGGTGACCATCCACTGTCTCAGATTATGTTCAAAGCCCAATGAAGTTAATGGAAAGACTCTCCTTGCTTCAATGGCCAAGATTTTCAGAAATTGGTAGTGATTTGAGTTGCCTCAGTTTTCAAATGCTCTGTCTGAGATCACTTAAAGGAGTTGATTTTTAACAAGGTGGTCAGCACTTCTTGAAAAATCAGGCTTTTAAAATTGTCTCAAGTTGGGCACCCACAAATACTAGTCATGTTTGAAAATCTTGACCAAATTTGTTTTCAGTAAAGTGCTGTGTTGGGAAAAGTATCCAGAAATTTTATTTTTCTTTGTAATTTATCCAAGTTTTCTGAACCTCTTTGGTCTGCAAACTTGTGTTAGAAATTTTGCAACAGCAGGCTTTTAAATGAGATTTCTGGTACTTCCTTATTTGAACAAAGCTGGGGAAAAGTGTGAGAATAGCATTTCAGCACTTCTGCTTCTGATCAGAACCAAAAAGTGCAGAAGTATACACATTTATTATAATGAGTAAGGGGGATTATTCAAACTATTTTTTGAGCTTCAGAAGAGATTTGGTTTGTGTTTTAAGGGAGAGTTCAAGAAACATTATTTTCTTAAAACAAGTTTGTCCCATTCCTCAAATGTTTTCATGTGGGTTTTTTTTAAATGTGCATTCATCCTCTTTGGTGCATGTAAACTGAACATTTATTTACTATATGCTGCAGCTTAAAAGCAGTCAGAACTTGGAAACAACCTCTTAAGATACACTATGTTTTTTAAAAAACTGAACAAGAACAGTTAATACCCAAACTAAAGCTCAAATCAAAGTCTGAGCAAGACTTTGTTATGATGCATTGCTATGTACACAGACTTAGACTTTGTTTCTCGGAATAACTGGAACCAATGGAGGATGTTTCTGGTCTTGTCGTCTGTCTGTCTAGGTTCTTATATGGCTTCCAGCCAGACATGGCCTACCCTAGCCAAAGTTTGGAATATCAGAGAGCATGTAAGCCAAACACAGCATGGGAATTCCAACCACTAAACCAGCTGGCCTATGTCAACATGTAGAACAGTTGGAAGAAAAAGGAATTTCCCCATCTTTCAAGAAGAATTGAGGAGAAAAGGAGAGAGACAAAATACTCCTTCCTTCCATAAGAGGACAAAGATAATTGTGTCTCCATCCTATCCAAAAGCCATCTGGGAATGAATCTGAGGCAATATAGTTACCACCTCTTTACTAGCAACAAGAAGTTCCTTGAGGATTGCAGATGGAGGAAGAGACTGGTCAGCAACAAAAAAGAGCTGCCACATGGGGAATATGGGCATGAGAACAAGTGACCTTTGTTGGGGATTACCATTATATTATCCATTTATGCTACTTGGATTGAGAATAGTTACCCACCATTGTAAAGCACTTTGAAACAGATGTGGATGAGATCCCTATGATGAACCCAACCTAGAGCCTGAATCAATAAGGACACCAAAAAAGGTTCTGGGATGCTGACAAGAAAACTGGAGGATATTCCTTCTGAGGCATTATTGGGGAATGGTGCAACAGGGTTAATCCCCAAGGGTTCAAATGCAAACCCACCTAGGCCAGACTCAGTAGCCTGGAAGGAGAGCTCACTGCCTACCTTTACCAGGGAAACTAAGTCGATGCTGACTGTGCTGTGGTCAGAAATCCTGCCGGAAGCAAAGAATAAGAGGCACAACTTAATAGTGCTGAGAGTCAGAACTTGTTTGAAAGATGGAAAATGAGGCACATCTGGGAGGTGCTGTAATTTAAAAAGCTGCTGGGAGAAGGCAAACTGAAGGAGGTAAAGTACTACGAATCTCATGATGCCCTGCAGAGGATGAAAAAAAGCCCCATATGGGTGTAAAACAATTACTTGGAGAAATGCAGAGAAGGGAGAGGGACGTTTTTCCCTTACAGCTTTAGGGAGGTCAGTAGAGAAGTAATTGAACCTGAGGGTGAAAGGGATGAAGGACAACTCACTTCTCCTTAGTAGGTGTGAAGAAGGGAACTTGGCTTGGAGGAAAGTGAGGAAATTCCACCTCATTCCAAGAACACAGGGACTGTTTATTACCCAGAGGCACTGGGTGTTAAGACCCACTCTCACAGGGGCCAAGCCTCCAGTGGCCATCCCATCCAAACAGAAATAGTTGGGTGACAAGAGCACATGAGGTCCAGTGAGATGGGCTCGAACTACAACCGCCTGGAAAGTGTCTAGCCAGAAGGAGAACTCTACATGGGGTGTGTTTGTATGTGACAGTGGGTGATAAAAGGATCTTCTGAGCTGCAATTCCATTAAATATTTGGGGGGGAGGTAAATCCAACAAAATCCAAACCTTCTAGTGCACGTTTTGCAAATAAGTGTTCCTTAAAATGTAATAATTCCTGTCATAAACAAGAATACATTTTGGGAAACTCTCTCAGGTGTCTCTAATTATGTGTTATTTGGGTGTTTCTTGTGTTTTAACAAGAAAAGCAGACATCACAAAACTGCTGTTGTATTTATTTACAGTGGAATGGAAAGAACAAATTGAAATGAAGATGAACAACATCTAGTGGTGACAGGAGGCGTTTTCTAAGAAAGATAAATATGGCAACGTTACCAGATATTATTGCCCCATTTTACCTAATTTTCTAACAGCCTCTCTCAGTGTTACAGCATTTCCAGTTCCAATATTGGCTTTCATGTGGAAATGCAAAAAAAAAAAAAAAAGTGTTATCTGAGCATATTAGGATTACCAGAAATAATTTTCAGTCTGAGTTGAACAAAGCAGAGATGGAGATTGAGTTTTACCTTTTCTGAAACCAATTTATTCATATTTTATAGTACCTTACTCCATACATAATCCCACTGAAGTCACTGTGGCGTAACAGAAGGGGTGTCAGAATCTCATCACTAATTCTCCATTCCCTTCTCCAAAATCAGCACTGACTTGTAAAAACAAGAACTTTGAGCAGCTGTGGTCAATTCAGTTTTGGGGAAAAAAATCACAGGAAATCACACTTTGATTCTGCATGTGTGAGATTGCTAGAAGGAGATGTGCATAAGAAAACGGAAGCTAAAATCTGATCATTTAAAAGAAGAGGCCACTTCCTCTTGAGAGACTGTCATCACATTCTGATTCACATAGAGCACACTTTCCTGAATTTTAGAATATAAATAATGAATCATAAGCAGTTCCCAAATTTGTTTAAATCACCAAATATAACTCATGATGTACAGTAACCATCCCATTACTTATTTCTATCTCTGTGTTTTGCCTCATATTGTATACCAGAGATGTTGCTCTTCAGTGAGCCACCTGACAATCCCTATTAAATACCTTCTATTCCATGAAGTCATCACCACTATTTCCCCAGTTACCTCTCCTCTAACAACACTGCATGCAGTGCTAAAAAATGTTTTGCAGCTAGTAGTTCTATTGCAAATTTACAATGGATTATGTGGAGCTCTTGCTAATCGCTGACTTTTACATGGTAGTTCCCGCGGTCCTTTCTCAGGCAAAATTCTTATGGACAAAGGCCCTGAACCAACAAGGTACTTACAGATGGGAACAGTCTTCACTGAGTCCAGCAGTTTGTAGTTAAGCACATGCTTAAGTACTCTGCTGATTTGGGCCCATACTGAAGACAGTAGGATTCAGCCTATAATGATTAACAGCTTTAGCTTATGAACAAAAAACATTCAGAATGAACACATCTTGCTGAGGCTGGTGGAACTTTCACTCGGGCCCTACAGGAACATTTCTGGGCTGTTGGTGCCCCATTGTCTTTCTGATCTCCACTGTTGCTGCATCTCTCCGGCCCTTTCCCACATTAAATGCAGGAGCATCACAAGGTAAACACTAGCTATCTCAAAGATATGGTAGTAAACCTTGTATTATTGTAACCCACACACCTCCTGGGTGTGGTGTTTTTCCCATCTAGTAGCACTGAGAGAGAGACATTTTGAGTCTACTCTACAGTCTTAGCTAGGAGGCAGCTGGCTTTTGGCTCATGCACTAAGCTCCAGAGGTCCCAGGTTTGAGCCCACCCACCAACAACCAGGGTCTGTCAGGCTTACATTATCTCAGATGCTTCTTCTCTAGTAAATACCAGACATCCCTAATGGTTTTTAATTAAGCATAATTTTTGATTGATTTTCATCATGGGGAAGTGCAGAGTTCTTTTTACTCTCTAACAAATATGCCCCTGTGACAGGATCACTCCTGGGCTTATGGCCAAGAACTACTGGGTCCCCAATCAGGTGCAGCAGGCAAAGGTCTTTATTTAGCTGTTGACCCCTTCAGGAAGGGCACCACCTGCAGAAGTCTTATACTGCAATCACAAGCAGGGCATAGGTAGTGCAGTAGAACAGTAGCCCCACATCAGGCCTACCTACCCTCATGGAGTCAGCAATCTTTATTCAAGTCATGGACCCAACCAGGCTTCTAACACCAAGTGAGAGTTGGAGATCTGTTCCCCCTCCCAGCCAGTACCCAGCTGAGCTGTGCACTCCCATTTTAACCCCTCACACCAGGACTGACACCAATTACAGGTGTAGAAGGACAGGGCTGACTAAGCCCACAACAGCTCATTTCCTGGCCACTATGGGGTTTGTATACCCTATCACAGCCCTTACAGAAGTATTCCTATTAGCTGCCTCCTCTGACGCCACATCTTCTGTGGCTTCCATGATGTTGACCCAAATACATGTGCTAACTTCTGAGGGTATGTGAAGAATTTGTAATGAGAAATCTTATTTTATACATAATCTAGTGTCCTAGAATTCAGATCATCCAATCCATGTCTCTGCCTGTTTAGCTTGTTCACTGTCATACTGTCTAGCTTTAAAGTGTGCTTCTACTCAGAAAAGTGACATAATGAAATTTCATCTTTATTGTTTATGAACTATTTCAATACATATTTACTTGGTTTTGCAATTTAAATAAACACCTAACTGCCAGCTCTGCACATCTAACTTAGGATCTTAAAGTTAAGCTGTGTCCATTACTTTTCATGCACCAAGTACTAGTAATTAGAGATACTGCTACCAGAAATATGCCCTCAGTTACTTCTATGCAATCCTACTGTTTTCAAATTATATCCTTGTTTATACACTTGCAACATCTGACTCTGCAGATGGAATTTAGTTTTTTGATTTTGTGCAAGAAGGAAGAGAATCCCATTTACTCTCCCCATGCTGTGTTGACTTTGCAGAGTTAAGAGGAGTAAAAAAGGAGTAAAGTTTTATTTTTGTCAGTAAAAAAGGTAGATTTCATTCTGTTTATGCACATGCTGCAAATAGTTGAATAAGGAAGTTTAATCTTTACACTGATACTTATCTGGGTAGTATACTTCAAAAGGCCCAAGTGGGACTTCCATTTTCCATAGGAAACTATTCCATTCTTTGGGCCTGATCCAATTCCTATTGAAGTCAGTGGGAGTCTTTCAACACTGACTTCAATGGGAATTGGAACAGCCCTCTGGTTCTCGAAGTTTGTTCACTATTTCATCAGAAATTTAACTGCCTTAAAACAAGGCATTTTTGAACTGTACTTTATGTATGGTGTTATTTTCTTGGCACAGTAGAGTTAATAAAGGCTATTAATTGAAGAGCAGCAGTGCAGTCATATAGAAAATATCTCCTCCTTAAAATAAGGTGGGCTGTCTCAAGGCAGGTTTCTAATCTCAGTTATACTTGCAAAAAATCAGAAATAACATCACTGAAGTCAGTGCAGTATCCCCAGACCTGCACCAGTACCACTGAGATTAGAATCAGGTTAGGCTAACAGTGTATTCTTGATTTGACATAAACTAAAATGTCCAGATAATCAGTAAAGAGGACTATTACCAAGCAAAACGTGGTCATGTGTATTGATAGTCAATGCAACAAAACATCATCTACCATTCTGAGTATCCTGGTCCCAGTGAATTTAATGGGAATTCTTTTCCTAAATTCCAGGTAACAAGGCTCTATGTGCATTAGGTCTGGTTGCTGAATGTTGGAACCCCTCTCCTCCCTGCTGGTCTGTCTCCAGATTAGCACTGTACCTAGGGTTAAGGGATTGTGCCATCACAGTGCTTATTCTAGTTACTGTAGGTACTAATATTTGTAAATGGGAAAAGTAGCGGCATCATGTGTTTGTCGAGTGACGAGAGCTTTGATCCCTGTATTTGTAGAGGTACACAATGGGGGAAATGGAGCTCGGGATTATAATCATATGTGTCTCATAGCCTCTTTCCGTTGTCTCCACATGCAGTGCATAACCAAAATACGTTGCCATGCACCACACAAGTTACAGAGACATCATTAACGCCCCTATTCTTGAATGACAGACTTACACAAACAACAGGGAAGACACTGAAAATGACCATATGAAAAGTGTTGTCAAATGCACAAACTGAAAAAAACCAAAAGGTCACAGAATTTGTTGTGCCCTGGAATCAGGAGCACAAACATAGCCTTAGTTAGAACCCAGTAGATATAGATACTTCCATTTTTATTTTCACACTACAGAAGAAACAGCATCACTGAGAAATATACTTTAAATCATGATGTATTTCAGACTTTTTAAATGTCAGCTTCTCCAATGTACAGGCAGGATTCTGCCACCCATACTCATCCTAAGTAGAACCTTAATGTGGGCTCAGTTGTAAGCCTGGCCCCACACATGCACAGGGGGTGTAAGGGCATAAGGAATGCCCTTTTGCCCAGGTATGGGCTACCTGCATTGCCAAGCCCAGCAGATGGAGACTTTCCTTTCCACACAGCTAGGTAGAGGGTGGGTGGAATGTTGGCTTAGCCTCCACACTGCACCAGGCAACACAGCTGAGCTGACACAAGCTGCACTAGGAAAGGGGTCTAGTCGCCAATGGTCAGACTATGACCTGCTTACTCACACTGTGACTACTTGCATAAGTACTTGCTCTCCAATGTGAGGGGTGGGGTGTGTCTCAGTGTGGCCCAAAGTAAGATTCTAATCAACGTGAGTAAGGGGGGGTAGAACTGGGTCCCAGTAGGCGGTTGTGTTTTTTGTTCCTTTAATAGTGGGAATAGTTCCTTTAATAGAGGCCCAATCTGTGAAAGCAGCTAATTTTAAAATTCTGTGTTGGGTACTACAGCTTCTTCAGCTCATTAGGGCTAGACAACCTTCCTAGACATCAGTGCAAGTTAAACACTTGGTGACTCGCCCCACATATTCATTTGCAGCATTTCCTGCTGCTGTGCTTGACTACCAACAGGATGGACTGAGCTGTATCCCAGGGGGGTTTTCTCAAGTTGTTTATTTCTCCAGTTGGTTAAGGTGGTCAGATTTGATATGTCCTGCCCTTCCTCTGCTCACTAAATAGCACTTGCTCAGGAAGTCACTGATGATCAATGTAAAGCATCGATATGTCTGTGGTGAGTTGGGCCGGCTGTTTGAAGTAAGATAGTATGTGCTATCTTGGCACTATTTCTACTTTACTGAGATGTATATCAGGATTTGGAATGCGCCTAGTCAATACGTGAGACCGCTGAGGGGAGAAGACCACAGAGGGAGCAAATCAGGTTAACAAGAGATGAATTGCCCTTTGCATATTTATCTTGAACTAGGCTGTTGCAGTTTTAATTGTTTGTGTTCTCACCCCATTCTAGAGAACCCTGTACTCTTCACAGGACTGTTCTTTACTAACAGGTTTCAGAGTAGCAGCCGTGTTAGTCTGTATTCGCAAAAAGAAAAGGAGGACTTGTGGCACCTTAGAGACTAACCAATTTATTCTCTAAGGTGCCACAAGTACTCCTTTTCTCTTTACTAACAGGGTAATCAAATGGTGAAGACCTGTGAAATTATAGGCAACCTTCACTTTTTTTTTTTTTTTTGCTGCTTTCAGTCACCCTCTCTTCATCTCTTCTTCCTACCAGTGACCCAGTTTAACTAGTATGAACAAACAAACAACCTCGAACCCAAATTCCAATCAAACCTGAATCAAGCTTTTTTCGGATTCAAAGCAGTCTAGTTATCTTCCTTTTCTTTACCCATTTGTCATTTATTAACTTCTCTGAACTTTTTGGTTCCAGCTGAAGCTGGAAGAGGAAGTTAGAAGAGCTGAGACTTTTCTCACAGTGTTTCTGGATGAAATGGAAACTGTGAGCACTGGACGTCTGCACACTCAGAGGACAAAGCTAACTGCTCCTTTGACAAAACCAGTCATGACTGAGTGATGTAGGACTAATATAAGAAACCTTTAGATATCTAGAGCTTTGTGATTTTTAAAAATTTTGTTTTGAAGTCATTTGTGTTTCATTTTTACATGCAATCACTGACTTTATAAACTGAGCATTTTTCAAGTTAAAAAATGTATTAAGTCAAAATATCAATCACTTTTTAAATGGAAGTAAAATCATCCACTGTATCTCATGCTCAACTCTCCTCCAGCAAAAGCTGAGAACAGCAGAGCCACACCCTATGATGTCATTACAAACTTGGGCCCTCCAGAGAATGCCTGTCTAAATCTGGTGTCTGTTAGTCTGTACATTCCAGCTGCTCTCAAACATCAGAATGGTACATAGAAGGAGAAACAAATCTCTGACATAGCTCAGCTGTACAGAGCTGTATAGATCAAAATCAACATCTTGAATTGCGCTGGAAAAAGGAATGGGATTCCATTGCAGCTGACAAAGAAAGGAGGTAATAAAACAGTTTGAAGCTAAAGCAAGCAGATGCAGGATGAACTCGCTGAAGTTGCTGAATGACCTTTAAGGATAGCCCAACACTCTGTGTATTTTAATAATCCAGTTGGGCGGTGAATCATTAATATTATACTGGCATTTGTATGTGAGAGAAACTGTTGCAAACGTCTAGTCAGATGCAGATGGAAAAAGTCACTTGTGGTTACCCATACCACCTGAGCTAGGGAGTTTCAAAAGCTAAATATAAACATGTGGCAGAATTTGGTCTTAAATGGTGGAGAGGCAGAGGTTGTTTTGTTTTTTTTAAAAAAAAGTCTCTGTGTTTATGACAAAAGTTTTGTTTAAAGTTCCTAGAACAAATCCCTTTAATACATCTGGAATTTTCCTGTCATGTTGAGAGGTAAAAAAGGTGTGCTCCAAAATTTTGGTCAAGACATCATCAGAGCTATAGAGCCTTCTCTGTGTCTAACACTATTTCAGTTTTTTATTAACTAAGGTAGGTACACATCTCCTGAAGGCTGGTGATTTATAGTAAATGTTCTAATGTTGACTCCCATTCATGTCTGGCAAAATCTCCATTTGGCCCTATATTCCAGTTGAGTTGAGTGATATCACACCTTTATTCCAGTAGAAAAGAAAACCCTACTACAGCCTTAATAGTTCCATAGACTCCTGCAGTCCAATATTTACAATACAAATATAATTGTCTTTATTAGCCATTATATTTTTCTTAACAAATTAACATTTGAAAGACTTAGTAATGCTATTTAGAGAATCTGTTGTGAGAACAACCCACAACAAATAACTGAATTCCTTGAGCTCCCTTGCAGTCATAATTGCTTGATACAAGGTACTGATTGCCTTGGTTGTTTCCTAAATGGGATTAATGATTGGAGGCTTCAGTGACTCCTCATTAGCAAGCAAAATGACTGAGTGCTAATGATTTCCAAATAATGGCTTTGGCGAGATTATGAGTGCTGCAGGGAATCATACATTACAAATGACTGAAATATTCCTTTCAGCTTTCTTTTTTGTGCAGGCCACAGATTTGAATGGATAATAGACACTAAGCTAGCATCTTATTATCACTGGCTAAATCTCTGTGTGGGCTAAACAGGCAAAATTTGAATACCATTTCCTGCCTCTGCAAGAGCAGGCTGTAAAATAGTGGCCATTATCACAAAGGGGATATTGTGGATTCAGAAGCACTAAAAGCGTTATGCAGGCAGAGGATCCTGTGTACTATGAAATGGCACAAAGCCTGTAGTTTAATTCAACAATTTGACTACTAATGCCATTTGGGGATGGAAATAACCATCATTAACACCTGGGAAGGATTGTGCTTTTAAGTTTTCACTTATATTTAAGTTTCTTCTTCTTTAGTGCACTATTAGGAGATTGTGTCATATGTGAAGCAGTTTTCAATAGGCCTAATATCTACTGATGCCTTGGATTGTTTGAGTTCTGAATATTGGCAAATGTTGTATCTGCCACCACATTTTGATCTTTCTATGACCTGAGGGGAAATGCTGCTATCAGTGCTCTGTTACACCATTATGCACTCTGTCACGCTCCCAAAGGTGGCACATGGGGTGTCGGAACGTGGGGAGGGCTGGGGGCCATGTCTCCTCCCTTTTACTGGTTGTAAGGACGAGCGAAGGGGGAGGGCAGAGAGGAGTGAGTGGGGGCAGGGTATTGGGGGAAAGGGTGGGGCCTCAGGGGAAGGGGCAGCATGGGGGCAGGCCATGGTTTAGGTGCCTATGGCCCTCCCCCCCCCACTTTTAGGGCACGTCCACCATTCTGGGTGGCACAAGAGTGTGAGTACCAACTTCAGGGCAATCTTAATCAACCAGGGCACAAACCCCAAATTTGTCATGAGTTCTCTACTTAGACTTCGCTAACCAACTGCTCCAAATGCTAACTGCTCAGGCTCATGAAGAGCCTTAAATGGAGTCACAGTCTCCTTGGGTGCTCTGGTCTGTCTTGCCTCCCAGATGAGCATATCTCTGTGATAGATGGCCCTTAAGACCTTAAGATCCCTTAGTCCCAAAGGATCAGTCCCTTAGCCCTAGGACAATTGTTGTACCTTAGGTCTCACACCAAGGACAGCTCGCAGCCAATCCTATAATAGACTATATGAAGGTTTACTAAATAGGAAAATCAAGCTATAAAGTTAAGGTTAAAGCAAGTGAATATAGACACACAAATGAGTCTTGGATTTTAAAAGGTAACAGAGCAGGGGTGGACAAACTACAGCCTGCGGGTTGAATGCGACCCACAAGCCATTTCAATCCAGCCCTCGAACTTTCACTGGGGAGCAAGGTCTGGGGCTTGCCCTGCTCTGGTTCTCCAGCTGGGGAGCAGGGTTGGGGGCTGCTCCGCGTGGCTCCTGGAAGCAGCGGCATGTCCCCCTTCCACCTCCTACACGCAGGGAAAGCCAGGGAGTTCTGCTCTGCCCCCGCCCCAAATGCTGCCCCTGCCAATGGGAGCTGCAGGGGCGGCACCTACACACGGGACAGTGCAGAGCAGAGCCGCCTGGCCAAGCCTCCGCGTAAGACCCGGAAGGTGGACATGCTGCTGCTTCCGGGAGCTGCTAGAGGTAAGTGCCACCTGGAGCCTGAACCCCTGAGGCACCCCCCACCCCAATCCCCTGGCTCAGCCTTAATCCCCCTCCCACTCTCTGAACCCCTCAATCCCAGCCCAGAGCACCCTCCTGCACCCCAAACCCCTCATTCCCAGTCCCACCCCAAAGCCCGCACCCCCATCTGGAGCCCTCACCCCCACACACACCCCAACCCCCTGTCCCAAGCGCCCTCCCAGACCCTGAACTCCTCATTTCTGGCCCCATCCCAGAGCTTGCACCCCAGCCAGAACCCGAACCCCCCCATCCCAACCCCAATTTCGTGAGCATTCATGGTCTGCCATACAATTTCTATACCCAGATGTTGCCCTCGAGCCAAAAAGTTTGCCCACCCCTGTAATAGAGGTTTCCCTAATCAGCAAGCTCTATTTATCCTTTAGGGTTAACCCATGCTAAGCAGCTGGGAATCTGTTGCTTATGCCTAGGAAGCTCCATGCCTGCCCCTCCGCCTCTGAGTCCCAGCAACACAGAGATCCTTAGCTCCTTTTGGTTGGGGGTTTTAATCCGCTCCTGCCATGTTCTCTCGGCTGATGGGAGGAGTCCACTTGCATGACCCATCTTCCTGGGAGGAGAGCAGAACAACAATAAAAGTCTTTAGTCCTTTTGTTGATGATTCCTCAATCCAGATGTAGGAAGTTTCCAGTTGTTGGATCCAACCATCGCCTGTCTGGTATCAATAGGTCTCCTCTTTAGAGTGGGGTGTAGCCATTTCTGCAGAAGAGCAGCTCTTCACACGAATTAAAGTCCCTCTCCTGTGTGGCAATTCATATAGCCACAGAGGCTCCAACTGCACCCGGTCAGATATAACATTACAGTAAAATTAATGCAGGCAGTAACTCACAAGCATTTGATAGAGTCTAAACACTAAACACTTTCTTACAAGTCTAACACCTCTCCTACCAATATAAACCCATGTGCAAGCCAGACGGATTTCAGCCATGTATCTGTCAATGTTCACCTGAAACATGGGGACCTTGGCATCAGCTGGTGCTTGGTCTGCCAGACTCACACATGCACGTTACATATCAGAGGGATGTGTTATGGATTTGGCACAGACCCTCTGGACTCTTGGTTGCTGCAATGGCTAATGATTCTACTGGATATGCCAGACATTTTGTTAAATTTCAGACATCTGGTAAACTCTTTAACCAGAGCATATTTAAAGACTTCAGAAAGCAATTGAGGATGTTGTATTTGAGCTTCTCTAGCCAGATGACTGTGTTCTTAGGGCTTGATCCAATTCACACTGAAGTCAACAAGGGTAATTTAATTGAATCCAATGAGAGCAGGCTATTGCTGTCCAAGCTCCAAAGGACCTCTAGCTTGTAGAGGCATCTAAAACTATGGTCTTACAGCACCATTAGTGCAAGGAAAATCAACATATACCAACCCATGCCTAGAAGAATATACATCAGACATAGCCTCACTGTCATTCGGGCTGCTGTCAATGTGGTAAAGGTAAATGACACCAGTTCCCTGAGTAAAGCCTTGTGGCACTCTGTCCTTGTTCCAAAGATCATTATCCAATTTGAAAAGAGCATATTCTGTATATGGCAGAGTGCAGCATGGGGTCAGAACCAGTGTATCATTATAATCCTTGTGCAGTGCTCAAAAGGCTCAGCTAAGGTCTGTGCCCCTATACGAATGCATAGAATGACACAGTCCCTTGGGTTTGTCATCCAAGTAGTGACATAATACCTGAGGTGCCTGTTTTTCATGCTGTAGTGATTTCCATCTGAAGTTCTCACCAGGATATCAAAGATCTGAAATCATTTACTCAACAGCCTCTATGTTATTATACACACCAAATGGCAAGATTAAAAAAAAAATGAGGATCTGCAAAGATATTGCACAAGCATCTTCAAAGTAATGGACGGGACACCTAATCTCCATGGAGGACTGTAGGCGCCCAAAGAAATGTAAGTAGGGAAAACAGTAAGATGCAAAAAGGGGAAGACATAAAAACTGTAACAGAGGCATCAGCAGGTGAGCAGTTACTTTTTTTCACCCAATTCACAGGAATGCTGATGTAACATATGGTACAGGAAATTCTGAAGCCTGATGTATAGTCAACAGGAAAGCAAGGTATTGTGCAAGCAGAAAGGAAAGGAGTTACAGACACAGCTACCAGCAATGAAAGCATTTCCCTGCCTCGCTTACGAAATGGTCTGTCAATCAAGAATTAGATTCTCCAGCCATCTATAAATCTCTAAACAATCTTACTAAACCAGGCCTCATTGACATGAAGGGCAAGAGAGAACAAACATATCTGCACTGAATCACTAGTAATGTCTATACATAAAAGAAGACAAGTCCTTGAAACCTGCAACCATCAGACATCAGTTCTCTTATTCAAAGTTGATTATCAGTCTTGTCTGGATTCCCTTGTTGTATTACCCATCAAAGATTAAAAAGCTGTCTGAGACAACTGGGAGTATCTTTATTAATTATTTCTATGATAGGAGCTCCTAGAAGCCCTAGCCATGAACCAGAACCCCAAAGTGCTAGGTGCTGTACAAACACAGAACAAAAAAACAGTCTGTGCCTTAAAGAGGATACATAAGTCATTCTTAATTGAGCCTGGAAAAAAAATCACGACAGAATTATTATCTTCACCCAGTTCCTCTTTAATGGGAAATCATTTCTGTTGCTAAGGTCTGGGTAATTAGATTTAAGACTAGCACCACCTTTGAAGTGCAGACCCTACTTTTTTACTGCTAACAGATAGCTTTGAACCACAGCACTGCTTTGGAGAGGCTGTATGTCTGCATCACCTCAGAGAGTGTCTCAGGCCTGGTCTACACTTAAAATTCAGGTTGACATAGCTATGGTGCTCAAGAGTGTGAAAAATCCACGCTGCTGAGTGCTGTAGCTATGCCAACATAACCCTGGGTTTAGTCACAGCTAGGTCAACAGAAGAATGCTTCAGTCAGCCTATTTACCATCACTCAGGCAGGTGAAAAACCTCTCCCATCACTCTAGGTTTCATCTATACTATGGGGTTATGCCAGCATATCTGGAGCACCTTAGCTGTTTTAGTCCCCTTCGTATAGACATGGCTTTAGGGAGGCCCCCAGGTTTATAGAGTGCTCCAGATGGAACAACCCTTCAAAGGATGCACTGCACTTTATCAGATTAAGTGGATTAATCTAATACCCTGTCTCCATTCTCCATGAAGTATTGTTCTTCTTAGGAACTTCATTACCACCTGGGCGTTTTCAGATCAGGCTGACATGATTTCTAACACTGATTGGATTACAGTTTATTTATTTTAGAGTCAGATTAGGATTTTAAACTAAACTGTACTCCCCCCCCCCCCTTCTTCTGTAGATTTTTTTCTTCTTTTTGTTAAATTCCAAATGCCAGTTAAGTAGAGTAATATAAATTCAAGAGAAATCGAAAGGATGAATAACTGGGTCAATATCATTCATCACATTTGTCATTGAGCTGTCAACCTGTGAGGCTTTTAATCAAACTAAACAATCTCATATTACATTCTGTGCTGCATTCTATGCATGCAAAAAAAGGAAAAAATTAAGTGTCTCTTTTCAGAGCAATTAATGCATCAAAAGAATATGGGTTTCTTTCAGCAAATATTAAATAATTTCATGGGATATTAGTGGGGCTACTCATAAGTATTGGTCCCTTTGTCTTGTTCTGTGCTTCACTGCACTATTTTAGCAGTGAATAAACAACTTATTAAATTATCACCATAATACACTTTTTCATTGTCCTTTCTTTATTACAAAAAGGTTAGGAATTTGTGTCTTAACCCTATAGTATCATCCAGTGCATAGTTTCCTGGCATATTTTAAGTGATGTGGGTTGCAGCAGGGGTAAAGTGCAAATAGTTTTCTCAAAGTTCTGATTCTTTACCATGGATCTTACACACTCCAGCTCCAAACTTGTCCATTAATTGGCAAAACAGCACTTGGCACTCGTCTATGCCAGCCAGCAGATACATGCCTGCTTTCAAGCTGATAAGCGCTATCAGCTCTCTCTGAAGAAAGCTTCCTGTTCCAAAAGCTACATTAAAGGAGCAGCTGATGATTCTTAATGTTGTTCTATGCCATCTGCTCCTTGCCCCTCCTTCTAGGTGGGTTCTGAGGGTATGTAGGAGTGAGAGACATGGATGGAATACCCAATGCTCTGACCAGTCATCTGCTGGTAGATTCGTCCTAAGGGACCACAGTAGCTGGCCAACTTAGAGCAGACAAAGGGCTGCTCTAAATTGCTCAGGATCAAATTTTTCTGTCCCCAGTGGCCCCAGGATTGGAAAAGCAGAAAGTGGATTACAGCTGTACCAAGTATGAGCCCATTGAAAGCTGAAGGGTTGCAGCACTTAAGTCTTTTCAAGAGGCAATTATAAAAAGGCAGCTTCCAGCATGTTTTCAGGACTCGTAGAAATATGTAACCTATGTAAAGTAGAAGAGATGGCACATTGGTTGACACATTGGGGATGGAAATGGCAACCTCTAGAGCTAAAAGCATGAGCTGTTTGAACTGGACCCGCAGTGGTCTCTGCTAGGGCTGTGATACACTCATAACTTGATGATCAGGCACGGGGGAAGGAGATGGGGCTGTAATTCATACCCACCAGTGGTTGACAGAGACGTATTTTATTATATTCTGCTCCCATACCTCCTCCCTTCAAAATTTTACTAAGAAATTATTTTTATTATTTTAAAAGACTTTCACAGAATCCTGAAGACAGTAAATTTTTCCGTTCAGTCTCACATACACTGTGTAATGAGAAGCAAATAAAATTTTATATAGTTATTAACTGAGAGTTACTATTCATCCCATGTTTTGTGAGACAGTCCCAATATTGATGGGAAATATCTTCAGGGCAGAGGAATGATATTGTCTTAGAGGACAAATATTTAAAGGTTGCAGATTTGTATTAACTAGTATCATTTCTCATACATGTACACTTCTGATGCTCAATGAGACAGAGATTATGGACTTTGGCTCATTCAGGTCCAAATGAAGTAGAGCCAAGTACATATCTTCTTTCAAATATGAGCCAGGAAGAAGTCAATTTTCTGGGTCCATCCATTGTGCCAAAAAATTGTGAGGGTTCTGGTTAGCTTTGTAAAATTTGCAGACTTAGGACAGAATTTAAACCACCTCACACATGCATATCTCCTATGTTGGGAATCTCTACTAACAACCTCACACGGGTACATACACACTGCTCCCTGCAGTTCCTCACTGGGTTAATGGAGCATCTACAGGTCTTATCCACAAATTTTAAAAACTTCCAGGAAGGACGTTGCACAACTAAACTGAGGGCTCTCCTGAGCCCTAATATGCAAACCTTACCAACAGGGATAATTCCTAATGTAGTATGAGCCAAGGGCATTTTAACTAATGACATGAATCAGTTTCCATAGCCGCTAAAATGCTGACTGCCAGTATGCTTCATCACTTCTGATCATAGACTCCAGAATCATTTCTGTTCAGATAGTCTCTCTGGTGCAGATTTTCATCCGAATAATCTTCTAAAACATCAAATTCCTGATTAAACAATAGATACAGAAGTATCTCTTGGGCTGGGTGTACTGTAAGCTTTTCCTCAGAACTCTCACAATCACTTTTTCCCATGCTCATTCGGCACACAGTGCTCACTATTAGTAAGTTGATATTTACTAACAGTTATGACTCCTCAGTAGCAGAGATAAGGTATTTTCTATTCTAAGTATATGTGGCAATGTGTCTGGCTACAGTATGTTAAAGTATAATGTACCTTAAAAGCTAACTCGATGTCTTTGTTCCCTTGTGTATCGTTGGATCAGTCTTTTCATGGGTACTATATGTCCCCATAACTTAGCACCAATCAAGGCTTCTAGGCACCACCACCATATAAAAGTTAAATATGTTTTGTCAGCACATTTCAAACCCACTTGTCACTCTGTAAAACTGCTGACGTCACATTCTGAAATGAATGAGCAACAGAAATATAATGTGCCTTATTTAAGGGACAGTACTGGACAGGCAGACTGACCTGCTTATTCATACTTATTCTGAAAATACTTATGAGCATTTTTGACTCTGCTCACCCAGTATATTATAGGACCCTGAAGTATCCAACTGCCTGAGTTTCTAAAGGTTGAGATGGCCTTTAACATGCAGTATCACTTTCAGGCACCAAGTATGTTTCGTAATTGATTACACAATCTACTTGTAATGACTTGGGGAGAGAGGGAATCTATATTATTTTTAGTTTAAAGTTGTTGGCATTTAAATCCTCCAAACTGTTCATTAATATGAATGATTTAGACCAAAACTTTGACATTGGGTTGCATAAACTAAGGCTCTTAAATACATATATAGGCATTTAAGTAGGAGTGACTTGGTCTTCAGAAGTGCTGTGTACCCATAGAAGATGTCCATGGGAGCTGCGGGTGCGCAGCACCTTTAAGAATCAGGCCACTTTTACTTAGGTGCCTACATATCAATTTAGGAGCCAAATTTCAGGCACTGATCATTTTGGCCTTACATCAAAAGGTACTTCAATTAAAGTGGTTAGCTTTACATCTGCACAGAAGTTTCTAAACCTAGACCCCAGATATTATGTCTTTAGTCAGGTAAAACACCAATGGGTTTATCCAGGCTTCTCATCCAATTCCCAGTCTCCTTATCCAGCAACTCCTATTCTCACCAGCTGGACTCCTATCCTAGTCCCAGTCTGCCCCTTGCTGACATTCCTTTTTCCACCCTCTCCCAGCTAGGTGAGTTGACTAGGACTGGGATGAACAGCCAAGAGACAATACTGAAACAAGGGTAGTTTGGAGGTGACAGGGCAGAAGGGGTCAACCTTGGGGGGAACAAGCAGAAGACTCTATGCCCACTATAGCACTGTCCCCTCCAAAGCCTGGAATGGAACTAGATATCCCAGAGTCTCACTCTTCCTCTGCTATCAGCAAATATTTGTGAAACCCACGGGCTCATCCCTCCCAGTGCTGGTCCACATACAGGATAACAACCTACGACAGCTATCAGGCACTCCATTAGCTCAAATGGCAGAGATCTGTGCAGTGGATCTAAAGATTCCAACCCTGCTGATGACCCATACTCGAATTTCTGGGGGTGGGGGTTCAGTTTGTTTTAAAGACCTAGGGAATTATGCACAAAAACCTCTGTTAAAAAATTATGAAATTTCTAAAGCCAGCTCTCAAAAGTTAGGAAATGCCAGAATTAAGGCTGCTTATGCAACAGTAACATAGTTCAGAGAGTGTAAAATGAATTAATCAGGAAAAGCTTGAGTAGCGGAGCTTCATCTTGTGTCCAATATAAATCAATATTCTTCCTCCGTTCCCATGTGCCTTACAGATGGCACAAACTGTGTTGAGTCTGTTTAGTTTTAGAAACTATGTTCTGTCCAGATCAGTGTTTCTCAAATGCGGCCACCAGGGGCTTTTCTTGTGGCCACAGCCTCCTGGGTGATGATTGGGGTGGGGTGGGTTGGGGGCAGGGCAAATCAGTGGCCCGTTCCCCGGGGTCTCCAGCAGGGGTTGGTTCCTGCCCCCTTCTGGAGACACAAACACTGTAGAAGCCAGGTGACCAGTGTGAGTTCCCCACCTTCCTGGGGACAGTGGGGCTTGGGCTTTGGGCTTCAGCCCTGGGGTGGTGGGTGGGCAGCAGGCTCTGTCCCCCAGCTGCAGGGCTTCAACCTCTGGCCCCAGGCTCACCCTCCCATATTGCCCCTGGTTAATGCTGCCTCCTCCAGCCCCCACTCATGCAGCGGGACCCTAGTCTCCAGGCCCAGACTCACCCCCCACATTGCCATGACCCCCGCTGCCTCCTCCACCCACCCCCAATCCAGTTCCCCAGGCCCTCCTGCCTCCTTACCCATCTCCCCATCCAGGCTTTAATTTGTCCCCAAGCTATGAGTAAATGAGTAAATCTGCTGTGAAAAATATTAACAAATATTCAGATATCACTTTTCACAGTAGCTATGGGAATGAGTAAATCTGCTGTGAAAAATATTAACAAATATTCAGATATCACTTTTCACAGTAGCAGATTTACTAGGTAGCAAGTCTTTCAAAAAAAAATCAACCAAAAAAAGCAAAACAGGCAAAGCACCTTATTTATGTTTCTATTCTGTTCAGGTCCAGTAAAGAATAATGACAACTGTATTTTTATTATTGAGTCTGCAAAAAAACCCTACATAAATAAATTCTAATGATGTGGACATGGATATGTGCATATTTATTTGTTTTTCCTAAAGTTAATTAAGTATTTTAGGAAAAATTGTCAGAGCAGGGGTGGCCGCACTGTGAGGCCACCAAAAATTTTGTTGTGAGAACCCCTGGTCTAGATAATTTGGACAAGTTATGTCTGTCTCAAGACAAATCAACATTGTTGTATCAGGGTTTGGTGGGTTTTTTTTTAAATTCAGTATATTTATTGCTCATACAACGAGCACCATTTATGGTTTTGGAAGCAGAAGCTGGCAGTTTTGATGTACTTCAGATTCATCATCATGCCTGATTGGTTTTGCCTCACCCACCCATCAGATCCCTTACTTAGTTAAGAAATTAAAATTATTTCTACAACTAAAATGTTTTCAGATTTACCACTCTACTAAGACAATGACATATTAATACAGAATGTGGCCTCCAGAGATCATGTTAATTGTGAAATGTGCCATGAATGTAATCTTTCTATCTGTGTTCTTTAAAAGTGGAGACCTAAATCATCCTAGCCTATAGACCTTACTTTTCAGTTTTCAACAAATCTTCTATATGATAAAGGAATTAATTTCCTGAAATTTGAAACATCGTTACAGCTTATTATCTCATCACGATTGCTCATTTCCAAGCATGTTAGATAAAGATCATATGTGGCTGATGTAATAGACTTGTGTTCTAAGTTTGATATTAATCATCCTTAAAGTAAAGCTACAGCACTCTAACTGTGCCCTGTGAAGTACTTGAGAAGCATGCAAATTAGACTGTCTCCATAGGTTTCAGTGATGCCCCAGTAGGTATCAAACTTGTCCAATTACCCACAGGCATGACAAAATATTGAATTATATGTGCCCTGGTGTGGCTAGCACATGAGAAATTGGATATCAGTTCTGAATACCATCAGGAAATCCCACTGACAATATTGGGAGGAGAAGAGAGAGTTTGCCCATGTGATGTTGCAGTCCATATATTTTATGGAAATATGCTTATGTGTGTGAATATGATGTAACTGGAATATGCTTTATGCAAAAGGTCCCTTGTAAGGTATCATAACAAAGGTTATAAACTACTGAATATATTCTTCCTGTTTGTATGCATGTATCATTCTTGTATCTGAAGCTAGAAATATGAAGTATAACTCTGAGGTCCTATTGTAATTATGCAAAGTGTGGGCCATTAATGGTGGTTCAGAATCTTGATGGTTCCCATTGACTGGGACAATTTGTTGTAAATGGTTTATTTACCTGCAAACCTTCCTGTGTGTGTGTGGGCCAACCCAGGAACAATGGAGACTAGGGGTCTTAGAGTGACATGTGACCATGTCATATCATACTGGAATCCATCTTAATGCCTTGTGCCAAAGCTATAAAAGGGGGTGGAGCAGGACAAAAGGGGTTTCCAGTCATGAGAAAACCCCTGCTTACCACCTGAGATGTCTGCTGGAACTAACAAGGACTGTACCTGTTACAGTTGCCCTGGAAGATGTCAGCTTGGGGCCACCAGAACAGCTATCAGAAGAACCCATCCCATTAAGTACAAAGCAAAACAGGCTGCAATATACTTAGAGCACTTCCACCACTCTGGTGGTGACAGCCTGCATCACCCAGAGGTGCTGCTGTAGCGAAGAGAGTTCTTGACAAATCTTTAATAAAGATGTTAAAAATCCCAGAAAGGCAAAACTAAGCGCAACATCCAGTAAGCATATACGAATGTAAAAAAAAAAAAAAATCCCACTTCCCTGCTCTCCCATGACTTGCCTTTGCGCCTGCCCCAGCCCCTCTTTCAAAAGTCATTGCACATCAGAAAAGAATTTACTGGTTCTGAGAAGCAACACAGGGTTCTTCGGAGATTGAATATTACACATGCACGTTCATAAGAAGTCAGAACATATTGCTATGACATCACTAACCACAGGTATATCACTGCATGTTTTCTTGGACCAGGATTTTGTTCCTCTTTAATTTAAATGCTGGAAAGTAAGTGCCAAATTGTACCCTGTCATGGACATCCCTGCAAGAGGAATGTAGCAGCCAAAGAAACTCTGTGAAGTGAATCTGACCTATCTGCCTGCAAATCTTCTCTTCAAAGGGAAAAGTTGAGGTGTGGCCCTGGAACAAGTAAAGGTTGCAGTTTCCTATCTCCTCATAGCCCTGAGAAGGAAGAGGAACAAAACCATTAGCGCCATGGAGAGCTTTCAGACTCCCTGCCAGGTAGCTGGTAGCCTAGAAGCCCCAGCTGAACTCCCAGCTCTGCAGCAGGGACTCTGGAAGCCTTAAGAACCCCAGCTCCCAGGCTCCCAGCTCAGCTGTGACTTCAAGGCTTCTAGGTTCCCAGCTCCTTGTTAGCCGAGCACAGTGATGTGGAGCTGTGGGTTTAGAAGTCCTGATAACCATGACTGAGCTAGGAGTTTTGGAATCTGGGCTCCCAGCCTCAAATTCACCTTTCTAAACACAACGTTTAGATTATTTCTAGATGAAACTTTTTAGCGTCTTTCCTTCCACTGGAAATGTCAAAAATTCTACTTTTCATTCCCAAATGGGATAATTTTTAGAGTTTCAGGATTTCCTACAAAACAAAAATTCCAGCTTTCAACCAGCTCTACTCCAGACTTTGAAACCTGTCACTGTGAACAGGTCATATGAGGGGTAGCCATGTCGGTCTGTATCAGTAAAAACAACAAAGAGTCCTTGTGACACCTTAAAGACTAACAAATGTATTTGGGCATAAGCTTTTGTGGGATATAACCCATGAAATAAATTTGTTAGTCTCTAAGATGTGCTACAAGGACTCCTCATTGTTTTTACTATTCACAGTGGTGTCAAATGAATGTTTTTGTTATTTTTTTTAAAAAAAATTATCAATCACTATATCTAGTGGCCCAACGCCCAAGAAATCAAATGGCCTCTTTAATGTGCTGTTGAATTTCTAATACAACTTTATCATCTTTGCTTCATGTAGTTTTGACATTGAGTTGGCAACACTTTAGATAGCTAGCAGCTTTGGAAGAGAAACTTCCTAGCAGAATTAACTGAAATGCAGAGCTCATTTTTTTTGTGTGTGTCCATGTAAAATGATGTCTCACAGCAGAAGCATTTCACTAACTGCACTCTTGCTCTGTATGCAGTCTTGGGAAAAATACACAAAAATCTATGCAACATCCAGATGGTGCAGTCAGTGACTGAAGTGAAAGCAAATTCAAAGGTCTCTGTCTGCCTGGAAGCGTCCAAAATCTCTGTACAAAAACTGTACAAAAGAATCTTTGTCTGCCCTCGCTGATGAAAGATCCCTTTGAAGCTTTGGCATCCTAACTGGCAGCATTTCATATCTGGCCATCTTTTGGTTTGGAGCAATGGATACCAGAAAAGAGAGAATGGTGAGATTGGGGCCAGACCTGAAAAAGATCTGGCTAAGAGCTCATGGCATCGAACATGTACAACTGCCATCAATTTTTTTTTTAAACTTGTGAAATTGGAGTCTCACATACCAACTCTGGCTATCAGGCTTTGGGGAATCCTTTTACTAAAAGAAGCTTTTATTTACCTAGAAAGGTCAACAGCTTAGTTTTGGTAAATTAGAAATGTTTTGAATCCAGGAAACTGCAAGCTTTAGTCCAGCTCCGCCAAATTGGGTGGTCATGGGAAATCATTTGACAGCTCTATGCCTTAGTTTCTCTAGTCATATGATGCAGGTAGTACTTACATCCCAGAGTGTTGTGAGGATTACTTAGCTGATGTGTTTACAGCACCTTGAAGATGGAAAACACTAGATAAGTGGTAGGCAGTAGTTCTTGTTCATTTAACAGTACTCAGTTTTGCACTATTTCCAAAGTTTCCTGTTATCCTGGATTCATCTGTTTCCAATTCCAATTAATTTGTAAACCGCAAAGATTTCATCCACATTGGACAAACTCTTCTTTATTTCCTGTAGTCTATCCTTTTTCTATCAGGTGGCATTTAATCTAGCTATGGTGCAGAGAAAAAGGAGGCTTATAAAAGAAGAGGAGATCAGCTCTTCACCCTCAAGATTTTGAATCCCAAAAGAAGCAACACAGTCCTGTACACTAGTGATGTTCACTAATTTTCCGTGCTTTTATTTGTGAATGCCCAGCTCTAGATACTTTGCCCAAATCCTCAAAGATATAGTTATGCGCCTAACTCCCATTAAAATCAATGGAAGTTAGCACCTAAAACCTTTGAGGATCTGGGCCCTCGTGACTAATTTTACATGACCCTGAGGACTTGCAAGTCCTTCTGAAAATCAGGCACATAATATCTCAAGGTGGCACCCAAATATAAAGGCAGAGAATTTATCCAATACTTCTGAAAATTTGGCTGTATGTGATTTACAACAGGCAAAGTGGGTGTAAGTGATAGAGCCAAACTTAGACCTCAGGGGAGTTTGATTCCCGATCACCGTTCAAAATTCTAGACCATCCTTCTATTAAAAGCATCAGTTTGGATTAAGTTCAGATAAGCATTCAAAATTCACATCCTTATCCAGACCTCTTAGGACTTCAAAATTTGGCCTGAATCTCACCACAAGAAGAGTGTTTCTTCGGTATTTTGGGTCTTCCATTTCCTGTTCAACCAACAACATGAAGGGAAGTTAACTGAACATTTCAGAAATGGGTTGTAACTTCAATTCTAGAAATGGGCAAGGGTTGGAGGGGCTTGTATTTTACCCAGCTCAGTGGACACAATGAATTTTGACTGTTCCTCAAGGCCCAGATCCTGCCCACAGAGACAGAGGTAATTACATGAAATTATGGCCTGTGTGACACAGGAAATCAGACTAGATGATCTAATGGTCTTTCTGAATCCATGAAATCACAGTCTGATTAATTCAGGGCTTGTCTACGTAAAACTTATGCACTGGTTTCACTTAATAAGTTAAGAAACTAAATTAGTTAAATTAACATATCACCACTGCTTAAAATTGATGTAAGAGTGTCCACACATAACATTGCACTGATTTAACTAAGTCAGACCTTTAGTTAAATTGGTCTACAACTGCACGTGTAGACTAGGCCTCAAGTAGCCATGGAGAACACCATACAGTCAAGGGGAGGATTCCTCCCTGATGAAGTGGAAAAGGAACAGGGCTGCTCTCCCACCACAGCCCCTGAATTGCTCTCCTCCAAAGAGAAGGTCCAGAGGTTCCCCAAAGCAGTAGATCCTCTGATAGCCTCTGTATGTGGTCATACAAGGAGCAGTGGCAGTGCTGTGCTGTGTCCTGTCATCCTTTACTTTAGCCGCATCACAACTCCTCTGCTGTGTCTGGGACTTTCTGCCCCGACAAAGGAGACTGTCTGGGCCTAAATGAATGCACTGTTGTATCAATGGATATGTACAAGTGGCAACCTATGAAACTCTGATTGACATAAGACTATGTTTTCAAAAGAGGTGGGGATCATATTTTCTAGTGCTCAGGTCCCACAGCCATGTTCAATTTTCAAAAGAGGTGAACTCTCATTTTAGGTACCCATCTAATAGGCAGATTTTCACAGAGACTTAGCCCCGGCTGCTCCATTCTGAAATTTATGGCCAGGTTTTTTCATAAGAGTTCAGCACCCAAGGAGAACAATCTGGCCACTAATTATGGTGAGTAAATGGGAGCAGAGCTTTTTGGAAAATCTAGCCCATAATGCACTATTTTTCCTAGTCCATAATAGGACAGCTGTATGTCTCCTCTGAATGCTCGATGTCTTGGGAATAAGTGATTAATTCACAGTGTGAAGACTTGAAAGAAACACCTGGCTTCTAAGCTTACAGTTAAAAACAAAAGTTGTCAGAGAGAGTGCGAGACAAATTAATCATAAAAGTTAATTGTAAGGGGGGTTTTTTTGGTGTTTTTTTTGGAGGGGGAAGACGACAGGAGAATCACATCAGACAAGAAAAAACCTGTTTTTTTCTGAAGCATGGTATGGACTCTGTAATAGATTTTTCTCCATAATCTACCCCTTTAGGGCAATCAGAAAAGGGTATTGTGGCACTTCAGCTAGGTGACTGGGTGTGGAGAAGGGTTCTGTCCCGCTTGAAAGTATTAGGAAAATATGTCATAAACGGTAGCAGTTCTGTAGTGATAATTTGAATGTGGCATGTAGACTAAAACATTGGTTTTTAAAACAAGACAAAACCCCCTTCTGCCTATATCCCTTCCTAACCAAATGGTCAAAATGGGTTCTGTTGATCATCAGCCCATCCATAGTGGGTTCCATTTTTGGCTCATATTAAGTGCCTTTCACTCTCAGGACACCTTCAGAACACCATCTGTAGGCTAATAAGGTGAGCCTAATGAGGAA
Source organism: Lepidochelys olivacea (assembly GCF_965140295.1). Lineage (NCBI taxonomy): Eukaryota > Metazoa > Chordata > Testudines > Cheloniidae > Lepidochelys > Lepidochelys olivacea. The sequence continues at coordinate 214,591,296 of NC_140412.1, forward strand.
AATTTCTAAACTGTAGATCAGCGCCAGGAGTAGTCTGTATAAGAAGAAATCACCACTCTCCCTCCGGTGAAAGCCCAAACATATGACCTAATACACCGTGATCCATTGGCTCTGAAAGAAAGAAATCTGTGACTAAATTCAGGTCTCCTGTCTAGTTCAGCAGCACCAAGCCAGTAATTTAACTCCTTTTCAGATGGATTCTGCAGTATATCCATACTGGCGTCACCCTGACGCCTATTAGTTGGCGAGACATGATAAAAACTCATGAAGGAACAGTTACATCATACTCCAAAACATGCTTATTAAAGTCTCCTTATTGGGTCTGACACAATGTAACATGTTCTATAGTACAATTTAAATATGCTGGGAAATTGAGAGTTTCAGTTATAATTACCTCTGCTGTTAACATATCCTATTGTTCCTTGGTATAACAAGAGATGATCGGCTACCAATCCATGACATGTGAGGACAAGATGGGTGACTCATGGTAATGGGTAGCGCAAAAGACTTAACTCTCAGTTTCTTTGATGTTCTTTCTTTTATTTGTGTAAGTCCATGCTACCATTACAATATTTTACTTTCCAGTTTTTATATTTAATATAACATAAGAACGGCAATACTGGGTCAGATCAAAGGTCCATCTAGCCCAGTATTCTGTCTTCCAAGAGTGGCCAATGCCAGGTGCTTCAGAGGGAATGAACAGAACAGGTAATTATCAAGTGATCCATCCCCTGTTGCCCATTCCCAACTTCTGGCAAACAGAGGCTAGGGACACCATCCCTACCTAGCCTGGCTAATACCCATTGATGGACCTATCATCCGTGAATTTATCTAGTTCTTTTTTGAACCCTGTTAGTGCGTTGGCCTTCACAACATCCTCTAGCAAAGAGTTCCACAGTTGACTCTGTGTTGTGTGAAGAAATACTTCCTTTTGTTCGTTTAAACCTGGTGCCTATTAATTTCATTTGGTGACCAATAATTCTTGTGTTATGAGAAGGAGTAAATAACACTTCCTTATTTACTTTCTCCACACCTGTCATGAATTTATAGACCTCAATCATATCCCCCCTTAGTTGTCTCTTTTCCAAGCTGAAAAATCTTAGGCTTATTAATCTCTCTTCTTATGGAAGCCGTTCCATACCCTAAATCATTTTTGTTGCCCCTTTCTGAACCTTTTCTAATTCTAATACAACTTTTTTGAGATGTCCCCGCACCCTCTTCCCCCTGAGGCCCTGCTCCCCTGCAGCCAAGTCAGCAGCTGGGGAGCCCAGGCAGCTGGGGGCGCACTGCGGACCCTCCACTTGCCCAAGAAACAACCCCTGGGAACCGAGAGCAACCCCTGGCCCATGTCACCATCCCTGGGCCCCCTGCCCAGGGCAGATGGAGCTGCGGCTCCTCATGGCTGCTTGGCCGCGTGGCTCTTACCATGGCCGGGCTGCAGCTCTGAGGTCCTGTCCCCGAGCTGGAGCTGGGTCAGGGTAAGAGCTGTATGGGCAGCTGTGGGGAGCCACAAAACCTCAACCTGGCCTGGGTGGAGGGCCTGCAGGGCGGGAACATGGGCTGGGGGCCAGCCCCCTCACCTCAGGCAGGTGGAGAGTTTGCGGCTCCCAGCCTATTCCCATTTCTGGCATGGCCAGTGGCAGCCCTTGAACCCCCGACTTTTGGGAAGGTTCCACCAGGGCTGGACATGGAGACCGCATCTTCATGCAGTATTCAAGATGTGGGTGAACCATGGATTTATATAGAGGCAATATGATATTTTCTGTCTTATTATCTCTCTCTTTCCTAATGATTCTCAACATTCTGTTCACTTTTTTGACTGCCGCTGCAAATTGAGTGGATGTTTTCAGAGAACTTTCCACAATGACTCCAAGATGTCTTTCTTGAGCGGTTGCAGCTAACTTAGACCCCATCATTTCATCTGTATAGTTGGGATTATATTTTCCAATATATATATTTTCCAATATATATTTCCAATATATCCAGGAAGTTTTTGGAAATCGTAGGGGACAATTTCCTGGCGCAAGTGCTAGAGGAGCCAACTAGGGGGGGCGCTTTTCTTGACCTGCTGCTCACAAACCGGGTAGAATTAGTGGGGGAAGCAAAAGTGGATGGGAATCTGGGAGGCAGTGACCATGAGTTGGTTGAGTTCAGGATCCTGACGCAGGGAAGAAAGGTAAGCAGCAGGATACGGACCCTGGACTTCAGGAAAGCAGACTTCGACTCCCTCAGGGAACGGATGGCCAGGATCCCCTGGGGGACTAACTTGAAGGGGAAAGGAGTCCAGGAGAGCTGGCTGTATTTCAAGGAATCCCTGTTGAGGTTACAGGGACAAACCATCCCAATGAGTCGAAAGAATAGTAAATATGGCAGGCGACCCGCTTGGCTTAATGGTGAAATCCTAGCAGACCTTAAACATAAAAAAGAAGCTTACAAGAAGTGGAAGGTTGGACATATGACCAGGGAAGAGTATAAAAATATTGCTCGGGCATGTAGGAATGATATCAGGAGGGCCAAATCGCACCTGGAGCTGCAGCTAGCCAGAGATGTCAAGAGTAACAAGAAGGGTTTCTTCAGGTATGTTGGCAACAAGAAGAAAGCCAAGGAAAGTGTGGGCCCCTTACTGAATGAGGGAAGCAACCTAGTGACAGAGGATGTGGAAAAAGCTAATGTACTCAATGCTTTTTTTGCCTCTGTTTTCACTAACAAGGTCAGCTCCCAGACTGCTGCGCTGGGCATCACAAAATGGGGAAGAGATGGCCAGCCTTCTGTGGAGATAGAGGTGGTTAGGGACTATTTAGAAAAGCTGGACGTGCACAAGTCCATGGGACCGGACGAGTTGCATCCAAGAGTGCTGAAGGAATTGGCGGCTGTGATTGCAGAGCCATTGGCCATTATCTTTGAAAACTCGTGGCGAACCGGGGAAGTCCCGGATGACTGGAAAAAGGCTAATGTAGTGCCAATCTTTAAAAAAGGGAAGAAGGAGGATCCTGGGAACTACAGGCCAGTCAGCCTCACCTCAGTCCCTGGAAAAATCATGGAGCAGGTCCTCAAAGAATCAATCCTGAAGCACTTGCATGAGAGGAAAGTGATCAGGAACAGCCAGCATGGATTCACCAAGGGAAGGTCATGCCTGACTAATCTAATCGCCTTTTATGAGGAGATTACTGGTTCTGTGGATGAAGGGAAAGCAGTGGATGTATTGTTTCTTGACTTTAGCAAAGCTTTTGACACGGTCTCCCACAGTATTCTTGTCAGCAAGTTAAGGAAGTATGGGCTGGATGAATGCACTATAAGGTGGGTAGAAAGCTGGCTAGATTGTCGGGCTCAACGGGTAGTGATCAATGGGTCCATGTCTAGTTGGCAGTCGGTATCAAGTGGAGTGCCCCAAGGGTCGGTCCTGGGGCCGGTTTTGTTCAATATCTTCATAAATGATCTGGAGTATGGTGTGGATTGCACTCTCAGCAAATTTACGGATGATACTAAACTGGGAGGAGTGGTAGATACGCTGGAGGGGAGGGATAGGACACAGAAGGACCTAGACAAATTGGAGGATTGGGCCAAAAGAAATCTGATGAGGTTCAATAAGGATAAGTGCAGGGTCCTGCACTTAGGACGGAAGAACCCAATGCACAGCTACAGACTAGGGACCGAATGGCTAGGCAGCAGTTCTGCGGAAAAGGACCTAGGGGTGACAGTGGACGAGAAGCTGGATATGAGTCAGCAGTGTGCTCTTGTTGCCAAGAAGGCCAATGGCATTTTGGGATGTATAAGTAGGGGCATAGCGAGCAGATCGAGGGACGTGATCGTTCCCCTCTTTTTGACATTGGTGAGGCCTCATCTGGAGTACTGTGTCCAGTTTTGGGCCCCACACTTCAAGAAGGATGTGGATAAATTGGAGAGAGTCCAGCGAAGGGCAACAAAAATGATTCGGGGTCTGGAACACATGAGTTATGAGGAGAGGCTGTGGGAGCTGGGATTGTTTAGCCTGCAGAAGAGAAGAATGAGGGGGGATTTGATAGCTGCTTTCAACTACCTGAAAGGGGGTTCCAAAGAGGGTGGCTCTAGACTGTTCTCAATGGTAGCAGATGACAGAACGAGGAGTAATGGTCTCAAGTTGCAGTGGGGGAGGTTTAGATTGGATATTAGGAAAAACTTTTTCACTAGGAGGGTGGTGAAACACTGGAATGCGTTACCTAGGGAGGTGGTAGAATCTCCTTCCTTAGAGGTTTTTAAGGTCAGGCTTGACAAAGCCCTGGCTGGGATGATTTAACTGGGAATTGGTCCTGCTTCAAGCAGGGGGTTGGACTAGATGACCTTCTGGGGTCCCTTCCAACCCTGATATTCTATGATTCTATGATTTATTTTGTATTTATCAACATTGAATTTCATCTGCCATTTTGGTGTCCAGTCACCCAATTTCGTGAGATCCCTTTGTAATTCTTCACAATCTGCTTTGGATTTAACTATCTTGAGTAGCTTTGTATCATCTACAAATTTTGCCACCTCACTGTTTACCCCTGTTTCCAGATTATTTATGAATATGTTGATCAGCACTGGTCCCAGTACAGACCCCTGAGGGACACCACTATTTTTTCCTTAATTGCAAGGGGCCCGATAGGATGCTTATCATTCAAGTCCTACAGCCCTGAGCACACAGCCATGAATCTGAGTAACAAAGCAATGACTATTTATTAAAGTTCCACTAAATAATAAGAGTTTAACTATGGGTAACAAATACATTCATTTCAACCATATAGCCGAGGATCTTTTACTTAATGTTATGAAACTCATACTGAACTCCCTACCCTAGTCTCCCAACCCGGAATAATAATATTACCTAGCTCTTATACTGTTCTCACAGCATGGGGGCAGAGGGGAGGGCACTTGCAGGTTTAAAGTAGTGTAAATGGTGGATTCTCTATAACTTGAAGTCTTGAAATCATGATTTGAGGACTTCAGTAACTCAGACAAAGGTTAGAGGACTATTACAGGAGGGAGTGGGTGCGGTTCTGTCGCTTCCAATGCACAAGAAGTCAGACTAGAAGATCACAGTGATCCCTTCTGACCTTAAAGTCTATGGGTACTTTAAAAAGGGCGTATAATTAACCCCAGTTTACAGATGGGAAAGCCAAAGCCCAGAAATGTGAAGTGAGTTGCTCAAGGCCAACCAGCAGGCTAATAATAGAACTAGTAACAGAACTCAGGTCTCCTGAGTCCCAACACAGAGCCTCACACAGCCAGACTATTGTGAAATGTCAGCAGATCCACAGTGGGTTCCCAATCCTGACTGGGGCCTGTAGGGGATACCACAATACAAACAAACAAGCAGTAGTTTCAAATCCTTTCTTGTGTCCGTCCTGTCCCACCCTGCTTCTCTGACTGGCTGATGAAATATCAGACTACCATCCCCACCCTTCCAACAAGGACCAAGGCCAAAATTTTCAAACTTGGGTGCCTAATGAGAGGCACCTGGATCCACATTTAGGCATCTGAATAAACGTAGCCTGATTTTCAATGGTGTGCAGCACTGGTGGCTCCCATTGTCTGGTTATCAGCCGCTTTATTTGGGTGCCTAAATATGGATATAGGTGCCTAAGTTTGGTCACTCATGTTTAAAAAGTTTGGTGTAAGTACAGTACCACTGCTGCACACTTAGCCCTGCTGGTTCAGGGGCAAATTGTCTGCCACAAGTGTGCATTAGCAATACCGTCACCTGACTTCCAGCATACAGGACAAATATCTACATAAAAGATTATCACATCAGTATGAAAAAAGCAATTTGTCTCAAATTGGAGGAACACTGGCCTTTTTTATCTTTTTACAGACTTTTTTCCTAATCACTTGATTATCCTGGAAAAACTGACATGTTTATCTGGTTAAACAAAACAACTTCTCTCCAGAACAGACCAATAAAACAGGATTTATTTAAGCAGCTAAAGTTTTATTAGCTATTGACTTAAGCTGTTTGCCCTATTTTAGGAGAGTATCTTTTTTTATTAGATTTGTGTGTTGAAAGAGACTGGTAATTACACTGTCATAAATAAGGAACTATATTGTTTAATATGGCTGTTAAAAAGGAGTTTTACAGATCACATGATGAGGGTTCATTTATCTCTCTTATTAATTAATATAAATAGATGTACAGTTATGGTTCATGATGTATTTTTGTTTGACTTTTTTTCCCTGAAAAGTTTTCCCAGATTTACATTTTCTTATGTAATCTCTCAAAAAACTTAACACTAGTGTCCTCTGCTGGCCAGACCAGTTCCTCAACATAAAATATAGCTTACTGTTTGCAAATATAACCAGTCAAATAAAACAATGTTCGCAAATTGTAAGTGTATTGATGAAAGTGTGAAGGATGTGGAGCCATCTGATCAAGAACCACCCTTCAACTTAGAACATAAGAATGGCCATACTGGGTCAGACCAAAGGTCCATCCAGCCCAGTATCCTGTCTACCTGGATATAGTAGCCAATGCCAGTGCCCCAGAGGGAGTGAACCTAACAGGTAATGATCTAGTGATCTCTCTCCTGCCATCCATCTCCACCCTCTGACAAACAGAGGCTAGGGACACCATTCCTTATCCGTCCTGGCTAATAGCCATTAATGGACTTAACCTCCATGAATTTATCCAGTTCTCTTTTAAACCCTGTTATAGTCCTAGCCTTCACAACCTCCTCAGGCAAGGAGTTCCACAGGTTGACTGTGCACTGAGTGAATAAGAACTTCCTTTTATTTGTTTTAAACCTGCTACCCATTAATTTCATTTGGTGGCCCCTAGTTCTTATATTATGGGAACAAGTAAATAACTTTTCCTTATTTACTTGCTCCACACCACTCGTGATTTTATGTACCTCTATCATATCCCCCCTTAGCCTCCAATTTTCCAAGCTGAAAAGTCCTAGCTCTTTAATCTCTCCCCATATGGGACCCATTCCAACCCCCCAATCATTTTAGTTGCCTTTTTCTGAACCTTTTCTAATGCCAGTATATCTTTTTGAGATGAGGGGACCACATCTGTACGCAGTATTCAAGATGTGGGCGTACCATGGATTTATATAAGAGCAATAAGATATCCTCCATCTTATTCTCTATCCCTTTTTTAATGATTCCTAACATCCGGTTTGCTTTTTTGACTGCCACTGCACACTGCATGGACGTCTTCAGAGAACTATCCATGATGACTCCAAGATCTTTCTCCTGATTAGTTGTAGCTAAATTAGCCCCCACCATATTGTATGTATAGTTGGGGTTATTTTTTCCAGTGTGCATTAGTTTATCTTTATCCACATTAAATTTCGTTTGCCATTCTGTTGCCCAATCACTTAGTTTTGTGAGATCTTTTTGAAGTTCTTCACAGTCTGCTTTGGTCTTAACTATCTTGAGCAGTTTAGTATCACTCTGTAAACTCACTGTTTACCCCTTCCTCCAGATCATTTATGAATAGGTTGAATAGGATTGGTCCTAGGACTGACCCTTGGGGAACACCACTAGTTACCCCTCTCCATTCTGAAAATTTACCATTTATTCCTACCCTTTGCTCCCTGTCTTTTAACCAGTTTTCAGTCCATGAAAGTATCTTCCCTCTTATCCCATGACAACTTAATTTACATAAGCGCCTTTGGTGAGGGAGCTTGTCAAAGGCTTTCTGGAAATCTAAGTACACTATGTCCACTGGATCCCCCTTGTCCACATGTTTGTTGACCCCCTCAAAGAATTCTAATAGATTAGTAAGACATGATCTCCCTTTACAGAAACCATGTTGACTTTTGCACAACAATTTATGTTCTTCTATGTGTCTGACAATTTTATTCTTTACTACCATTTCAACTAATTTGCCCAGTACTGACGTTAGACTTACCGGTCTGTAATTGCCAGGATCACCTCTAGAGCCCTTCTTAAATATTGGCGTTACATTAGCTATCTTCCAGTCACTGGGTACAGTAGCTGATAAAGGACAGGTTACAAACCACAGTTAATAGTTCTGCAGTTTCACATTTGAGTTCTTTCAGAACTCTTAGGTGAATGCCATCTGGTCCCAGTGACTTGTTACTGTTAAGTTTCTCAATTAATTCCAAAACTTCCTCTAGTGTCTCTTCAATCTGTGACAATTCCTCAGATTTGTCACCTACAAAAGACGGCTCAGGTTTGGGAATCTCCCTAACATCCTCAGCCTTGAAGACTGAAGCAAAGAATACATTTAGTTTCTCCGCAATGACTTTATCATCTTTAAATGCTCCTTTTGTATCTCAATCGTCCAGGGGCCCCACTGGTTGTTTAGCAGGCTTCCTGCTTTTGATGTACTTAAAAGACATTTTGTTATTACCTTCTGAGTTTTTGGCTAGCTGTTCTTCAAACTCCTTTTTGGCTTTTCTTATTACATTTTTACATTTAATTTGGCGGTGTTTATGCTCCTTTCTATTTACCTCAGTAGGATTTTACTTCCACTTTTTAAAAGATGCCTTTTTATCTCTCACTGCTTCTTTTACATGGTTGTTAAGCCACAGTGGCTCTTTTTTAGTTCTTTTATTGTGTTTTTTAATTTCGGGTATACATTTAAGTTGAGCCTCTATTATGGTGTCTTTGAAAAGTGTCCATGCAGATTTCACTCGAGTCACTGTACCTTCTAATTTCTGGTTTCAGAGTAGCAGCCGTGTTAGTCTGTATTCGCAAAAAGAAAAGGAGGACTTGTGGCACCTTAGAGACTAACCAATTTATTAGAGCATAAGCTTTCGTGAGCTACAGCTCACTTCCTCAGATGCATATCGTGGAAACTGCAGCAGGCTTTATATATACACAGAGAATATGAAACAATACCTATTCCCACCCCACTGTCCTGCTGGTAATAGCTTATCTAAAGTGATTTCCAGCACAAATCCAGGTTTTCTCACCCTCCACCCCCCCACACAAATTCACTCTCCTGCTGGTGATAGCCCATCCAAAGTGACAACTCTTTACACAATGTGCATGACAATCAAGCTGGGCTATTTCCTGCATAAATCCAGGTTCTCACATCCCCCCCACCCCCATACACACACAAACTCACTCTCCTGCTGGTAATAGCTCATCCAAACTGACCACTCTTCAAGTTAAAATCCAAGTTAAACCAGAACATCTGGGGGGGGGGGTAGGAAAAAACAAGAGGAAACAGGCTACCTTGCATAATGACTTAGCCACTCCAAGTCTCTATTTAAGCCTAAATTAATAGTATCCAATTTGCAAATGAATTCCAATTCAGCAGTTTCTCGCTGGAGTCTGGATTTGAAGTTTTTTTGTTTTAAGATAGCGACCTTCATGTCTGTGATCGCGTGACCAGAGAGATTGAAGTGTTCTCCGACTGGTTTATGAATGTTACAATTCTTGACATCTGATTTGTGTCCATTTATTCTTTTACGTAGAGACTGTCCAGTTTGACCAATGTACATGGCAGAGGGGCATTGCTGGCACATGATGGCATATATCACATTGGTGGATGTGCAGGTGAACGAGCCTCTGATAGTGTGGCTGATGTTATTAGGCCCTGTGATGGTGTCCCCTGAATAGATATGTGGGCACAGTTGGCAACGGGCTTTGTTGCAAGGATAAGTTCCTGGGTTAGTGGTTCTGTTGTGTGGTATGTGGTTGTTGGTGAGTATTTGCTTCAGGTTGCGGGGCTGTCTGTAGGCAAGGACTGGCCTGTCTCCCAAGATTTGTGAGAGTGTTGGGTCATCCTTTAGGATAGGTTGTAGATCCTTAATAATGCGTTGGAGGGGTTTTAGTTGGGGGCTGAAGGTGACGGCTAGTGGCGTTCTGTTATTTTCTTTGTTAGGCCTGTCCTGTAGTAGGTAACTTCTGGGAACTCTTCTGGCTCTATCAATCTGTTTCTTTACTTCTGCAGGTGGGTATTGTAGTTGTAAGAAAGCTTGACAGAGATCTTGTAGGTGTTTGTCTCTGTCTGAGGGGTTGGAGCAAATGCGGTTGTATCGCAGAGCTTGGCTGTAGACGATGGATCGTGTGGTGTGGTCAGGGTGAAAGCTGGAGGCATGCAGGTAGGAATAGCGGTCAGTAGGTTATGAATGTAACATTCATAAACCAGTCGGAGAACACTTCAATCTCTCTGGTCACGCGATCACAGACATGAAGGTCGCTATCTTAAAACAAAAAAACTTCAAATCCAGACTCCAGCGAGAAACTGCTGAATTGGAATTCATTTGCAAATTGGATACTATTAATTTAGGCTTAAATAGAGACTTGGAGTGGCTAAGTCATTATGCAAGGTAGCCTGTTTCCTCTTGTTTTTTCCTACCCCCCCCCCCCCCAGATGTTCTGGTTTAACTTGGATTTTAACTTGAAGAGTGGTCAGTTTGGATGAGCTATTACCAGCAGGAGAGTGAGTTTGTGTGTGTATGGGGGTGGGGGGGATGTGAGAACCTGGATTTATGCAGGAAATAGCCCAGCTTGATTGTCATGCACATTGTGTAAAGAGTTGTCACTTTGGATGGGCTATCACCAGCAGGAGAGTGAATTTGTGTGGGGGGGTGGAGGGTGAGAAAACCTGGATTTGTGCTGGAAATCACTTTAGATAAGCTATTATCAGCAGGACAGTGGGGTGGGAATAGGTATTGTTTCATATTCTCTGTGTATATATAAAGCCTGCTGCAGTTTCCACGATATGCATCTGAGGAAGTGAGCTGTAGCTCACGAAAGCTTATGCTCTAATAAATTGGTTAGTCTCTAAGGTGCCACAAGTCCTCCTTTTCTTCTAATTTCTGTTTAACTAACCTCCTCATTTTTGCTTAGTTCCCCTTTCTGAAATTAAATGCCACAGTGTTGGGCTGTTGAGTTGTTCTTCCCACCACAGAAATGTTAAATGTTATTACATTATGGTCACTATTTCCAAGCGGTCCTGTTATAGTTACCTCTTGGACCAGATCCTGCGCTCCACTCAGGACTAGATCGAGAGTTGCCTCTCCCCTTGTGGGTTCCTGTACCAGCTTCACCAAGAAGCAGTCATTTAAAGTATCGAGACATTTTGTCTCTGCATTTTTTCCTGAGGTGACATATACCCAGTCAATATGGGGATAATTGAAATCCCCCACTATTACAGAGTTTTTTATTTTGATAGACTCTCTAATCTCCCTTAGCATTTCATCGTCACTATCACTGTCCTGGCCAGGTGGTTGACAATAGATCCCTACTGTTATATTCTTATTAGAGCATGGAATTACTATCCATAAAGATTCTATGGAACATGTGTATTCATTTAAGATTTTTATTTCATTTGAGTCTACATTTTCTTTCACATATACTGCCACTCCCTCCCTCCTCCCCCTATGACCTGTTCTGTCCTTCCAATATATTTTGTACCCCAGAATGATTGTGTCCCATTGATTGTCCTCACTCCACCAGGTTTCTGCGATGCCTATTATATCAATATCCTCCTTTAACACGAGGCAGTCTAGTTCACACATCTTATTATTTAGACTTCTAGCATTTGTGTACAAGCACTTTAAAAACTTGTCACTGTTTATTTGTCTGCCCTTTTCTGATGTGTCAGATTCTTTATGTGAATGTTTCTCATCTGATCTGGCCCATACTTTGTCCTCTTTCATCCCCTCCTCCTGACTAAAACCGAGAGAATCTCCATCAAAAGACTCTCCTCTGAGAGAAGTCTCTGTCCGATCCATGTGCACCTCTGCAGCAATTGGCTTTCCCCCTTCTCTTAGTTTAAAAACTGCTCTGCAACCTTTTTAATGTTAAGTGCCAGCAGTCTGGATCCACTTTGGTTTAGGTGGAGTCCATCCTTCCTGTATAGGCTCCCCCTATCCCAAAAGTTTCCCCAGTTCCTAAAAAATCTAAACCCCCTGCTCTCTACACCATCATCTCATCCACGCAGTGAGACTCTGAAGCTCTGCCTGCCGACCTGGCCCTGCATGTGGAACTGGTAGCATTTCTGAGAATGCCACCATAGAGGTCCTGGATTTCAGTCTCTTTCCTAACAGCCTAAATTTGGCCTCCAGGACATCTCTCCTATCCTTCCCTACGTTGTTGGTACCTGCATGTACCATGACCACCGGCTCCTCCCCAGCACTGCACATAAGTTGTCATAAATATAAAGAAAAGGGTAACCATCTTTCTGTATACAGTGCTTTAAAAATCCCTCTGGCCAGAGGCAAAACCCTTTAACCTATAAAGGGTTAAGAAGCTAAGGTAACCTACCTGGCACCTGACCCAAATGACCAATGAGAGGACAAGATACTTTCAAATCTGGAGGGGGAGAACAAAGGGTTTTTCTGTCTGTGTGATGCTTTTGCCAGGAACAGATCAGGACAGCAGCCTCAGAACTTCTGTTAAGTTAGTAAGTAATCTAGCTAGAAATGCGTTAGATTTCCTTTTGTTTAATGGCTGGTAAAATAAGGACTGTGTTGGATGGGATGTATATTCCTGTTTTTGTGTCTTTTTGTAACTTAAGGTTTTGCCTAGAGAGATTCTCTATGTTTTGAATCTGATTACCCTGTAAGGTATTTTCCATCCTGATTTTACAGAGGTGATTCTTTTACCTTTTCTTTAATTAAAATTCTTCTTTTAAGAACCTGATTGATTTTTCATTGTTCTTAAGATCCAAGGGTTTGGGTCTGTGTTCACCTGTACAAATTGGTAAGGATTCTTATCAATCCTTCCCCAGGAAAGGGGGTGTAGGGCTTCGGAGGATATTTGGGGGGAAGACGTCTCCAAGTGGGCTCTTTCCCTGTTCTTTGTTTAAAATGCTTGGTGGTGGCAGCATACGGTTCAAGGACAAGGCAAAGTTTGTACCTTGGGAAAGTTTTAACCTAAGCTGGTAAGAATAAGCTTAAGGGGTTTTGCATGCAGGTCCCCACATCTGTACCCTACAGTTCAGAGTGGGGAAGGAACCTTGACATAAGTCTATCTAGATGCCTCGAGAAATCCACAACCTTCGCACAAGGCAGGCAAGTCACCATACAGTTCTCCTGGTCATCACAAACCCAGCTATCTATGTTTCTAATGATCAAATTTCCCATTACTAACACCTGCCTTTTCCTAATGACTGGAGTTTCCTCCCCCAGAGAGGTAACCTCAGTGTGACAGGATACCCCAGCATCATCTGGAAGGAGGGTCCCAACTATGGGAAGGTTTCCCTCTGTTCCTGTTGACTGCTCTCCTTCTCTGGGCCTTTCATCCTCCTTAACAGTGCAGGGGCTGTCTGACCGGAGGTGGGACAAATCCACAGTGTCCTGGAAAGCTTCATCAACATACTTCTCCTCCTCCCTTAGCTCCTCCAGTTCCACCGCGCTGGCCTCCAAAGCTTGTACACGGTCTCTGAGGGCCAGAAGCTCCTTGCACTGAATGCACACATATGCCACCTGCCCACAGGTAATCATACATGCTACACTGAGTGCAATAAACAGGATAGCCCCCACTCTGCTGCTGGGCTTCTGCCTGCATTTTCACCTACAGTTACGTAGGTTAATGATAGGGTTTTTGTTTAAATCAAGAAGTTTTGATTATAGTTTAGTGTAAAGGTTTTAAAGAATGGCAAGTGTACCTTGCCCCCTTCCCAACTCCCTGTTAGCGGCCACTGGTCGCAAAGCTCCCTGGTCGCTTGCTCACTGCTTTATAAAGCCCTGGCCTCCTTGATAGCTCCACCCCACTTACTGTGTAAGCTCTACACCTGCATCAGTGTACAGGAAGGCTAGTTTGGCACCTTCAGAGTGATTGTCACCATAAACACAAAATATGTGCAAATACAAACTTATTTATTTTAATTTTAACAAATGTATTTTAAAGCATAAATTAGATATTCCACAGGTAACTTGGTGAAGAGTCAAGTACTTTACTTCCTCCAATAATTATTTTAAAAGCTTAATGCCTCTGAATTCCTTCATTCAAAACAATCCCTTCTGTTTGATGAAGAGCAAAAAGATATTCTATGTCTACAGTTCTCATTTTTAAACTTTCCTCTCCTTAGCTCAAGAGATCAATCATATACTATATACATCCTTTCATCTCTAGGTTGCTGGTTTAATTCTCCCTCGGGTCAACAGAGAATAAATGGTGTTGCTAATTTGTTGGCCTATGTAAAATGAGTTGGTGGACTCAATCTAGCTTCTAGCAGACAAGTATCCATACAAGAAAACTACTATGACAGTTAACTGGATTGCCCACGTCCACTGAAAGGCAAACGCTGAAACAGGCCTCATGAATTGTCTGCCCTCTTTCCCTTAGAGGTGGCCCATCCACATCAAGGTTTAGGCACGTTGGCGCGAGCAGTGATGTTTGCACTGCGGTTCTCTGGGCTATAGCTATTTCTTGAATCAATTTCCAATGCTATCAATGTACCTCCTTTCATGCGCAGTAAATTTGCTGAGCACTTTTTTCTTCTTTTTTTTTTAAACTTTCCCTTTATATTAAATGCATGTGCATTCAGCTGGTCATCACATGCTGGAGTGGTGATATTCATCTCTTCTCACTGAAATAACGTATCCCTTGCCACTAAACATTTTTTCCAGTCATACCTTTCCCCATGAAAAATGCACTGCTGGAAGGCAATGTTACCCAAGAATGCATCACAGCAAGGAAAGAGTGGGACCAGTAAAGCATTTGATCACTGAGAGAGATGCCCAGGGCTATTGCACATGGTTAAACCCCCATGTACCTTTTAAGCTGACAATCGATGTTTGAATTGAGGTGATCAGTGTATTCTGGGTCATCTTGATTTTGGAAGCTGGATGAATACTATTATCACAGCAAAGGCTCAAGGCAGTGACCATAGTAGATTGTGGGCACCAGCTGACCTTAGGGCAGAGAGATTTTCTATTAGATAAAGAGGTTAAGGGAAACTATAAAGAGGAGGAGGAGGAGGAAAGACAAGCAAATCAACACCGCTGTGAAGATTATGGTGTTTTTATTCAGGTCCTTATTTCTGGAGTCATGCTATGAGGGACTTCCACAAAGAGGACTGTCCTTGTAATCCTCTTTAAAGGGGCTGCACAATACAGAGGGCTGCATTAATTTCCCCACAATTCACTGTGGGACCTGGGTGATGACATGTATAAGCCACAGTCCCTCTCGTCCTCATGGATCCCACAGAGACTACCAGATCAAAGTAAGGAGGGGTTTTACCATGAGAGCACTGATCCCTCTTCTGCACAGGAAGGACATATCCAGGTGAGGAGAGTCCCCTCCACATGTAGATCAACAGGGCCCTTTAATTCTAAACATAAAATATCCTTTTTAACAATTCCCTGCTGAAATTGCTATTGTATTATTTCACCAGCTCTTTTTACTTCCCCTCCCCCACAATAAATAAATAAAACTAACTCCTAACTTCATAATCACTCAATCAAATAAACCTGTCCCCTGTGTATTGTAACTCCTAACTCCTGTCCCCTGTGTATTGTATTGAATATTGGACTATTCCAGATCCTTAACTAGATATTACACCAGAAGACAACTAAAATACCTACAGGATGTTCTCTGACAAAGTGGAACAGTCCAAAGACCTAATCCTGCAATTGACAGCCTGTGGACAGGCTGCTGGGCCAGCATGGAACCCCAGCATCTTCAATGGGACTTGGTGCTGCAGTCTGCCCACGTGCAATGGCCTGCTAGATCAGATCGAAAAGTTTTTGTTCTTATTTCCATTCACTGTAAAATTACCCTAAAAGGTAGAAAGTAAGTTCTACACCTCCTGAAGGAGAGGGGAAGACGTGCACTTAACTAAGCACACAAAAGTTACCAAGAAATTCTGTCATCTACTTATAATATTTCCAGTTACAGTGTATTCCTTACGACATACCCCTGGTTTATTTGATTGAGTGATTATGAGCCATACTGTGGCCATCCTCTGTGTGAATACATAAGGTGGGGAAGGCATAAGAAAAGGCTTCAAATTTAGGTCCCACAATAGGCCTGCTACTATTTAAGACCTGAGCGCAAGGATTGCTTCCCACTAATGGACCATCCCAATATGGGCAAGAAAGAGGAGGCAAATTCATGGCCAGGTCTCTGCTCTGTGCTGGCCACAAGAAGGGAGTGCCATTAAGGTACAGTGTCTTCTATTGTGGCTTTGCACTAGACACACTACGGGGCCCAGTGCTTAACAGATGATAATAAGTCTTAAGATGTTAAATTCAGTTCATGTTCAGATATCACTGGAGTGGCCAGCTGACAGCTAAATAGCTATCCAATAATTTGAGTATTTCCTCAGACACTGAGTGGAGTTTTCTGCCAAAAGGGAGTAAATAAGTTTTGTATTAAAAAATTAATACAGCCTGCACAATTAGGACTATTAATGCTTTAGTTTAAAGACATAGCAACAGATTCCAGATACATTCTTCCATGTGATTAGAACTGACCACTAGAGGATCCTTTCTGCTCAAGAATATCCACAGGCACAGGAAGTGTCGTTCATAACTAACAACCCCTGCCCGAGGGCTGCTTCCACCCATTTCACTGAGCCACCTGCAGAAGTAGCTCCAGAGCAGAGGCAAGAAGAGAGTTTATTTTTGGCAGATAAGGTATTGAGAGGGGTCCTCAGCAGGACCCTAGAAAAACTACTAAAAATAGCCATGTTTCTTTTAAAATATTACTAAATCAATTTTTCTAATGGGATCCCAGGGCTGAAAGCTTTTTTATTCACGTCTGGAAAATGTTCAGTGAAGGTTGCCATGAAAATAGGACAATACAAGTCTCTTCTTCCATCTTGAAAACTAAACAACCAAATGGGCTGCTATATGTTAAAATAGCAGTCAACAGAGAAGTTACCATGAAACCTCTCTAAAAGGGAAGTAAACCCATACTTCTCTCTACTTCATACTTTTTGATGCCAATTACACAAAAATCAAAGACATGCAGAAATGAAACTACATGTAGCATAGTATGTCTAAGGAAAAGTTTCATAAAGCTTTGGATCTCCTTTTAACATAACATATATCCTCCTCAAGGGCATACCAATTAGCTCTCAGGCTTCCAGGCGTCACCTTTCTTGGGGCAGAACCTTGTGATTGTCTCTGTCCAGTCCAAGGCTTTAGGCTGCAGACCCCTGCAATTCACTGAGATTACCTCAGCAGCTCTGACTTCAGTTCAGCACACGCAGCCTGTTTTCTCAGGGTTAACCAGCCAACTTTCAGAAAGCAAACAAAGGCATTACAGAGAAAACATATCTTGAAAACAATAAACAGCTTATATTCATGCCTAGCTTACCAGGTATAACCCATGTTCCACATGGGGACCCTGGTAGGCCTAAAACACTTGAGGTCCTCCCACAGGGCCTGGTTCCATTAGTCACAGTCTCATGCCGGAATCAGTGGGAGCTGCAGGTTCTCAGCACTCTGAGAATCAGTCCTTAAATATCCTCCACCTTTTCTGTCTATCTCTGGGGGGTTGGAGGAGGAGCAACTATGTGTACATCCATCCCCCTTTAGCCATGTGCTGAACTTTCCCCTTATAATCTGATAATTCCTGAGATTTCCTTGAGTGCTTTCCTCTTTGAAAGAGCATTTTTGTGTCTTAAAGTGATTTCAGAAAGTCTCTAGCTGCTCCTCAAAAGTTTTGCTTAGTGCTGTTATTATGAGTCAACACAGTGAAGATGGAGGTCACCCAAAAGGAATTAACAGCAAAATCCAGATTAAAACAGACAGCAATGATATCATTTGTACAGACAACACAGAAATCTGGTTTCTATTAAAAGGTTCACACCCAAACTACTTTTGAAGAATCATAGAATCGTAGAATATCAGGGTTGGAAGGGACCTCAGGAGGTCATCTAGTCCAACCCCCTGCTCAAAGCAGGACCAATCCCCAACTAAATCATCCCAGCCAGGGCTTTGTCAAGCCTGATCTTAAAAATATCTAAGGAAGGAGATTCCACCACCTCCCTAGGTAACACATTTCAGTGTTTCATAGAAGATTAGGGTTGGAAGAGTCCTCAGGAGGTCGTCTAATCCAACCCCCTGCTCAAAGCAGGACCAACACCAACTAAATCATCCCAGCCAGGGCTTTGTCAGAGCCTCTGAGCTGATGCAGGCTCTTCCTTATCCAGTTAACAAAAATCATAAATTGTGCTGAGCCTCTCTAATAAATTATGAATATTCATTGCCCCATTGAAGGTCTAATTTCTTGAAAGTGTGTCCACTAGAACATTAGGTGGTTGCTGCATTTTAACACCTTCTGACTGGAAGATTTTCAGGAAAAAAGGGAATGTGATGGTCTAAATGTCACTTTATTGTTACTAGTTACTATTTATACTGTAATAATACCCCGCGACCATAATAAGGATTGGGATTCCATCGTACTAGGTGCTGTATAAAAAAATATAAAGATTAAAGTCCCTGCCTCTGAGCTACCTGAAACTAGCATATTTTTAAACTAAAATAATTGGCAGGTATTTCAACTGACACAAATGATAAATATTTTTAAAAGTCACTGAAAATGTGTAAAAATATTTTCACTTTAATTTTATTTTTTGCTCTTACAGTGTGTTCTGCACCACTGCCCCTCCAATCCATCAGCTCAAAAACACTCTGAAGTCTTGTATTCAGCATTACCCAAATCTGGAAAAACACATTAAAAATAATAACTTGCTGTAATTAGCACAATACCAGAAAGTCACTGTATGTCAACACATGAAGCACTGTAGTTTGAATCCACATTGCATGATTACATTAGAGCAACACTTTCTCCGTTATTTTGTAGTTATTTTTTTTAATGAACTCAAGCATCTCATTTGCTTTTTAAACTGCTGCTGTGTATTGGCCACATATCTTTGCTGAGCTCTCAACCACCAGTCCCTAAGGGCTCTGTTAAGTCTCTACAGCACTGAACGATGAGAGTTGGGGAGGAGGGGCACCCTTGCCTGGGGCTACCCGAAGGTATTCTTCCTGTGGAAGGCAGGCAGAATAGATCCGATTCCCTCTGCCTTGTACCTTGTGTTGTCATCACTTACACCCAGGCAAAGTAACTCCAGGAGTGCTTGGGGATGCATGACCTCCTCCCCAGGGCTGTTATGCTACCATATATAAAATACTCACCTCTACATTCATCATTTCACTTTTAACAACGATCTTCGCTATTCTGTATTATGTTCTGCATGTCATAATAATTGGCTAGCCAACCCCTCCAGCCCCAGATGAACCCCCAACGCATGGGCCTAACAGACTCCCCTGCCCCACTTCACATGGAGAAGAGCAGCAGCAGCCTCGTGGCAGCATCACTCACCCAACTCTGAAATTTAGTCTCAAGATATTTTTCTCATTTGCAGTGCTGCCTTTGGTCACCTTCATGTCACCCCCACTCCTATCATTGCAGCCCTTAGCAACCCAGCCTTGCTCTCCTGGGCCACTATCATCTTCATCACTCCATATCTCCGCTCTCTTTTACCCTTTCCTATCTCCCTGCCTCATCAGTCTCTCTCTCTTTTTTTGCAGACACCCCTTTCTTGCTCCAACAATCTCTTCCTCTGCCCTAATTTAACCCCAAGTGCCTTTACCCCACCCCCAAACTAACATGACACATACCTCACAGCACCCTGACCTTTTGCTTGTATGCTGTAACCATTTTCCTCATCCTTTGTGTTTTTGTTAGTGCTTCTCGGCGGGGACTCTGATGTGTTTGTACAATGCCTAGTACACTAAGCCTCCAATCCTGATTGGGTCCTTCAGTGCTACCCTAATATAAATACTAATTTACTATTATCCAGCATTATAGCATTTTAAATACAGATCTTGAATACTGCCATGTGTCTTACATTAGACATACAATTCATTTTACTTTTGTACATGCAGAAATTTATGGAAAAATTTGTTTTCCACATGGAGGAATGAACTCTGCTTTCCTCTAACTGCATTCAGAGCTCCGTGACCACATCTGAAAGTGTTTCTTGTCATCTCTTCTTGTTTACTATAAAGATCCAGTATGCTACCATAAATGTCTAAAATGAGGCCAGATATTTTCAATTATTCATTTCATGAAGATGCCTTTTCAATCACAACTTCTTACTTGCAGCTCAGCTGCTTGGGTCACATTTCACTTTAAGAGCCAAACTTCCTGATTATTAAAAGTTTCTGTCTGAATCATTCTCAAAGTGAGCAAGGACAGATTGCCTGTGTAAAACAAGGGCTCTTCAAACAGCAATCTTAAAAAAAAAAAAAAAAAAAAAAAAAAGCATTACCTCAGACACACAACAGCAAACTTTCGCTGAGCTGATGAGAACCCTAGCAAAGTGTGTTTATTGTCAGTTTGGGTTTTATTTGACACATGTGGTTGTGGCCTAAAGCAGCACAAGATCTACAGTTAAACTATTCCAACATTCCCATTAAACCAAGTTCTTCATCAATTTATGTGATTTTAGGGCCTGATCCAATTACCTCTAAAATCAATGGAAATACTCTCTTGGATTACCATGAGATTTGGATCGGGCTTTTATTCATCTTTGACCCACAAGTAGTACTTACAGAAAGTTTCCCAGAGTTCCATGCTTTGGGAAATGGAAGGTGTTGCTGATGGAGAGCTAACATTTATCAATACTTTTGTGCTAATTAGCCAGAATCTTACCTGTGTTTCAGTCTACAAAATTCAGTATCGGTGTGGGGTGTGGTTAGAGGAGCAGAGCAGAGTAGGCTTATAGAGCTGAGGAAGCCATAAGACAGGGACACGAAACCCCACCATGGTGCACCATAAATCCCAAATCTATCTGCCAGCAAAGATTTATATTACCATTGTGTGAATTCACAATATATTCCCTTCCTAAGACTACTCCCCCCACCTCCGGGACCTTGCAGCACCCATGCAGGAGCCACACAGAACATACTCCAAACTAATGGACAGCATAGTCCCTGTAGCTCCTTGCATGCCCTCTGCATTGGGGCAAGGATGGGAGAATCCATATAACAGTAGATCCTCATGTTCGGTCTCCAGCCCACCTGTTTCCCATCCTCATCTTATGTGCAAGGGGTCTTCATGAAGCTGAATTCTGCACTATGCTCGGGGTACATATTATGCTTATAAGAAGCACACGGGATCTTTTTCAGGGAAAATGGCAATACACCGCATTTATTGAGAATACAGCAGTTAGCATATGCTTTTCAGTCACACACACACACACACACACACCATGCACACAGTCCTGCCAGCTGATGTCTATAGTTACCAGTCCAGAGTCTGGATCAATCTGGTGGCCAGTCAGATTGGTCACAGAGGGGAGCCGGGCTCTGTCGGTCGCGATCCGATGCTCCTGGAGTTGTGGCAAGATGAACCCAAAGTCCCATGGCCAAGCACCCTGTTCTTATAGGTTTTTTCTCTGGTGAAGTCTATGGATTTTGCTGTGTCATTTTGTGACCGATTACTCCTTAATTGGTGTTATCTTTTGAGTTAACATTCCAAAACACTTCCGAGAGGGTCATCCTGTCCTGTGATTTAATCAATTGTCTTGTCTTTAGGGGTGCTGGCCTCCACCTCAGGGTCATCAATCTGCCCTTCCTCACTTATGGATTTGGTGGATGGTTCTCTGGTTAAGTTTTTCACTCCTCCTTCCTTGACCATCTGACTTTAACAATGGCCTTCACACCTTATCTTTTCCTGATGCATGCATTCCTCACTCACACAAACAGTCTTTTACAGAGACCTTCAAAGGTATACAAACAGCAGTATTTTATATTGAGCAAAAAAACATTGTAAATTAAACCTTGCTAAATCTTATAACCAAAACAATTCACATTGAGGCCCAGGCCTATTGTAAATTAAACCTCTAATTTCATTAACATAGTGTGACAGGGTTGGGCCAGACGGCTACAGGAGAGTAATAGAAGGCAGATATATTAGCCCCAGGTTAAGTAGGTCCCTTTTCCCTGGGTAAGGTAACAGGGAAGGTTCCAGAACAATCAGGAACTTTCTGGAAACAATTAAGGCAGTCGGGCTGATTAGAACACTTGCAGCCAATCAAGAAGCTGCCAGAATCAATTAAGACAGGCAGGCTAATCAGGGCACCTGGGTTTAAAAAGGAGCTCACTTCAGTTTGTGGTGCGTGTGCAAGGAGCTGGGAGCAAGAGGTGCAAGAAGCTGAGAGTGAGAAGGCATTCTACTGGAAGACTGAGAAGTACTAGCATTATCAGACATCAGGAGGGAGGTCATGTGATGAGAATAAAGAAGGTGTTGGGAGGAGGCCATTGGGGAAGTAGCCCAGGGAGTTGTAGCTGTCACGCAGCTGTTACAGGAGCCACTGTAGACAGCTGCAATCTACAGGGACCTGGGCTGGAACCTGGAGTAGAGGGCGGGCCCAGGTTCCCCCCATCCCTCCATCCCCCCAACTCCCTACTTGATACCGGAGGAGTTGAACTGGACTGTGGGTTCCACCAGAGGGGAAGGTCTCTGGCCTGTTCCCCTATCCACTGGGTGGATCAGCAGAGACTGCAGGGATTGTTCTTCTTCCTTTCCCCATGCTGACCAGTGATGAGGCTAACTGAGTGAACGGCAGATTTGAGCCACAAAAGTGGCCAAACTGAGGGATGCCGTGAACCTCTGAGGCGAGAAAATCTGCCAATAAGCGCAGGACCCACCAAGGCAGAGGAGGAACTTTGTCACAATAGACACAATACAAGATTCTGTCTCTTACTATCTAAACCTTAAAACAAAGCCTAAAACAGAGGGTGACCATAATCAGCCATAAGGATTGTTCTGGTCTGTCCCTGCCTTAACATCAGTACAGACACTGGCAGTCTGTCAGATGTGTTTCTACCAATGTCCCAGAGGGTCATTCCTTTCTGCTATTCAAAAAGGGTGGCTGGCAGGATGATCAAATCATACATTAATTCGTATAGTACAAATATAAAATCCTGCTCCTACATACATGCCCCTTTATGCAGCCAGCCAAAATCTGCCCTCCCTTGTGCACAGAAACCTCACACTGCCAGGAGCCCTCTGCAGTGGGAGAAGACGGGGTTGGAATTGCCAATAACCAGGGCTGGCTCCAGCGTTTTTGCTGTCCCAAGTGGCAAAAAAAAGCAAAACAAAAAACCTTGCCGCCGAACACTGGAGGCAGAGTGATTGTGCGGCCACCGAATTGCTGCCGGCGACTGAAGATGAATCGCGTCCCCGCCGTCAAATTGCCACTGAGCGCGAAACGTGCTGTGACGGAGCGGCCGCTGAATTCCCACCACTGCCGAGGGCGGATTGCCACTCCAGAGCCCAACCTCCTGCCGCCCCTTTACATTTGCCACCCCAGGCACCAGCTTGGTTCACTGGTGCCTGGAGCTGGCACTGTCAATAACTGATTGCATTACATACTGGAACTGAAACTTCGGGGATCCTTGTCACATTTAAAACATGTTCTATTTGTAATACAATAAAAATCTAACAGGACTACAAAATTGCCAATGAAAATGGACAATCTATTATGGGGGGGAGGGGTTGTTTCTATTATGTTACTGCTTTCCAACCACAAAACAACTAGCGTTCCATAAAGGAAATCCTGTCTAGACCCTTTTAGCCAGATCTGTATTTTATTCATAGCTGAAAAAAGGTCTAGGTGTTGTGGTATGAGCAGTTTGGTTTATACCAGCTAGAGGCTTGTCAGCCTTTTATTGCACATCCTGTTCTCTGAAATGATGAACAAAGAAGCAGTTATAAAAAGTAACATGAAACACTTCAGTGGGTACATTTTCTGCCACAACAAAATTGGTAGGGGAGAGATGCACGGCTAACAATACGGACTGTGTGTGCAGTCCCAGCACTCTAAGTTTAAGGGGACGCTATTTTTCAATGCTTTCTTTGAAATGTCAATCTATTTAGAAACCATTCTGCTAACGTAATATCTTCTAATTTTTGTCCCATGTTCTTTAGTGCTGCTGATTACCTGCATGAAAATATAACTGTTTCCTAAAAATTTGTCTGCTCCTGTTGCTTATTCCCTGTATGGAGTCATTTTTATATCAATTAGTTGCTATGGAAATTATTACAGCATCATTATTGTAGGGTTAGGATTTCAAAATAGAGGAGTAAGTGGGACACACTGAACTCTGTGTGTGAAAAGAGTTTGTGTCAGAAACTGGGACATCAGCGATGGTGCCTAGTGATGGGGGCGGGCGTTAGAAATCAGGAACGGGAGCGAGGATCAGAACAGGAGTCAAAGGCCAGAGGCCAAAGCCAAGGGTCAGAGCCAAAGTCAGAAGTTAGGAGGGTCACCTGGAGTGAGGTGACCTGGAGTGAGGCGAGGCAAGGGCAGGCATTATTGCCACCATGGATGAATGCTTTGAGTAGCCACCTGTGACGCTGGCATACCAGGCACCAGCTCATGCCAAGGCCCCTAGGCCTTAACTGAGCACTGACCAATGCGCAGCCGGAAACCAGTCTGGCTCACCTGTGCGTTAGCCTTGTTAAAATAGGTGTTAAGTTTATGAAAATGTATTCAGATTTTATGAAATGCTTGTAGGATGCAGCATGTAGTAATCTCACTTAAACATCTGCACCCCGTGTTATAAGGTTACACTGAGTGTTTGCGCTGTAAACCTCAGTAACTGTAAGTCATCAAACAGGAACGGAACATTCAGCAATGTAAACTTCTGGCTTCCTACAAAAGGTGTTAAATCGTGCCCTCCAAGAAGGCCCATTGAAACTTAATGAGCCATTGTAAAACATCAGAGAACAAAGACTTTGTTAATTGCTCTCCCCACACCCTGAAGAGAAGACATGCATCAGGACTTGTCCCATCAGCTTCAACTCTGCGGGAAGGAAATAAAAATCCCTGATAAGAAGCTGGATCTCTGTACTGCTCGGACTTTGGGAGGGCAAGTTTTCTAAACATAAGTAAGGGATCCCCAACTGCTTAGCCTGGGTTAGCCCTAGAGTATGTATAGAGCTTGCATATTACAGTAGCCTCTATTACCTTTTGGAACTTAAGACTATAATGCATTTGTGTGTGTACGTTTACCTGCTTTAACCTTGTAAAGAACTAATTTCTTATTTTTAATAAATAAATCTTCAGTTAATTTATGATAGGATTGGCAACAAGTGTTGTCTTTGGTATAGAATCAAAGGTGCAATTGATCTGGGGTGAGTCACTGATCCTTTGGGACCGAGAATAACCTGAGTCCTGTTGTGATGTTCAGTGTAAGGGACCATCTATCCCAAAGGCAAGCTTGTCTGAGTGTCAAGATAGATCAGAATACCCAAGGGGCTGTCGGTGACTCCATAATAAGGCTGTTGTAGTCCTTGAGGAGTTCACACTTGATACTGGGTTGGTGAAATCTAAATATAGAATGCACAGCCAGTTTGGGGGTTGTGCCTGGTTTATAACAGTCTACCCTGAGGTTGATACTCATGCTCCTGAGCCCCTCCAGACAGCTTGAAACTGCCAAACTGGTCTGCTGATTCTGAGCCAGTCTGCTGATTCTTCCCACCAATCAGATGGTGTAGCCAAGTAGGCAGCTACTTTCATTAGGCCATCTGGAGACTGGCTCCACTGCAGATCCTTATTTCTGACAGGATGTTTGTTACTATCTTCTATAATAATTAAAAAAAAAATAAAGGAAAACATGTAGTAAATATCATCCAGATCAGAGTAGATTCATAACTGATTTTTTTTCCAGTTTTTTCTTCAGTCATTTGTTGGGTTTTACCTGAGACTGAACTACAAGAAAGTGTTATGAAAATGCCACAACCACCCACCAAACCTGGTAAGTGACAGCTGTGGTGGATAACACACTACTAGCACAGTGAAGTAACTATAAATGAGCTACTACATAGTAGTGTCCATCGGATAAGAATAAAATTCATGTATTTTGGGTGGACTCATACCAAAAAAACAGTGGGATAGTAAACGCTTAGAAATGGGGATTTCCAAGAACATACATGAAGAGGCAAAAAGACCTTAGGAGTTAAAAATGGGGAAATTAAAATCCTTACACTCAGCAGGAACACTACTAACACGCCCCATAACAGCGTCATACAA
Source organism: Lepidochelys olivacea (assembly GCF_965140295.1). Taxonomy (NCBI): domain Eukaryota; kingdom Metazoa; phylum Chordata; order Testudines; family Cheloniidae; genus Lepidochelys; species Lepidochelys olivacea. The sequence goes on from NC_140412.1 coordinate 214,617,241, forward strand.
GGCTTTTCACAAATAAAGGCAGTAGGAAGGCAACAAAAACATGGTTTGGTTAAAGCTCAAGTTGCAAGAGGTTATTTAAACCAACCTGGTATCTAACAGAAAATGGAAACTAACCCAAATTGAGCCAATAGAAGGAGCAAGCACTACGGCAGTTAAAGTGTAAGAGGGACCTAAGGAGATTTAAAAGAGAATTTAAAAGAGCAAAAAGCCAAAGTGATAAAAACTGTGAGATAAATGTCATGTCTGCTGAAATCAAAGAAGTAAAAGTGAGCAATTAAAGAGAATAAGGACATTCCAGGGATTAAGCTAAATAATTTCTTTGCATCAAGTCTTCATTACAGAGGATGTTGGAAAATTATCTACTGTGAACCTTCACTTTTAAGATAAAAAAGGATAAGGCATTATCAAAGACTGTCCAAAGAGAAGAGGCAGGAAAAAAATCATTTTAAAAGATGTTTTCCCATGCACTCCTTTGTAGTAGCAGGAAATTTTTGATGTATGTTTTTCCATTGGCAAATGTTGATTTGTGAAAAGTTCAATGTTTAGCAGAAACACGTTGATCTCAATAAAATTTCATTGAGGCCTGGTCTACAGTATGCAGTTATTTCGGAATTAGCCGAGTTAATTCGAAATAAAACTGCTTCCGTCCACACAACCAAACCGTTTTTTTCTATTTAAAGGGCTCTTTAATGCGGTTTCTGTACTCCACCTCGGCAAGTGGAGTAGCCCTAAAATCAAAATCGCAGTTCCGGGTTACAGGTACTTTGGACGCAATTTGATGTTATTGGCCTCCAGGAGCTATCCCAGAATGCTCCCTTGTGACCGCTCTGGACAACACTCTCAACTCCGATGCACTAGCCAGGTAGGCAGCAAAAGCCCTGGGGAACTTTTGAATTTCATTTCCTGTTTGGTCACCATGGCGAGCTCATCAGCACAGGCGACCACGCAGAGTCCACCATCACAGTCCCTGTCAAGGTTCCTTCCGCACTCTGAACTCTAGGGTACAGATGTGGGGATCTGCATGAAAAACCCCCTAAGCTTATTTTTACCAGCTTAGGTTAAAACTTCCCCAAGGTACAAACTATTTTACCTTTTGTCCCTAGACTTTTTTGCTGCCACCACCAAGCGTCTAACAAATATAACAGGGAAAGAGCCCACTTGGAAACATCTTTTCCTCCCAAATCCCCCCTCCAAGCCCTACACCCCCTTTCCTGGGAAAGGCTTGATAAAAATCCTCACCAATTTGCATCGGTGAACACAGACCCAAACCCTTGGATCTTAAGAACAATGAAAAAGCAATCAGGTTCTTAAAAGAAGAATTTTAATTAAAGAAAAAGTAAAAGAAAAACCTCTGTAAAATCAGGATGGTAAATACCTTACACGGTAATCGGATTCAAAACATAGAGAATCCCTCCAGGCTAAACCTTAAGTTACAAAAAGACACAAAAACAGGAATATACATTCCATTCAACACAACTTATTTTATCAGCCATTTAAACAAAACAGAATCTAACGCAGATCTAACTAGATTGCTTGCTGACTCTTTACAGGAGTTCTGACCTACATTCCTGCTCTGGTCCTGGCAAAAGCAACACAGACAGAGAGAACCCTTTGTTTCCCCCGCCCCTCCAGCTTGGAAACTATCTTGTCTCCTCACTGGTCATTTTGGTCAGATGCCAGCGAGGTTGTCTTAGCTTCTTAACCCTTTACAGGTGAAAGGGTTTTTCCTCTGGCCAGGAGGGATTTAAAGGTGTTTACCCTTCCCTTTATATTTATGACTGTCCCGGATTCACAGATGAACTCCAGCATGGTCCGAACGGGAGGTACTGGATCTCATCGCATCTTGGGGAGATGAATCTGTTATGGCAGAACTACGTTCCAAAAAAAGAAATGCAAATACGTACGCTAAAGTTTCCAGGGCCATGATGGAAAGAGGCTACTCCAGGGACATAGAGCAGTGTTGTACAAAAATCAAGGAGCTCAGGCAAGTGTACCAAAAAGCCAGGGAGGCGAATGGGCACTCTGGGTCACAGCCCCATACATGCCGCTTCTACAGTGAGCTCATGCAATTATAGGGGGTGACACCACCACTACCCCACCACTGTCCATGGACACCTGTAAGGGGGGAGTTCCACAGAGTGAGGAGGATGAGTTATTGGAGGACAAAGAGGAGGAGGAGGAGGACAGTGCATAGGCGGCAAGTGGAGAATCCATTTTCCCCCTAGCCAGGAACTATTCATAACACTAGAGCCAATAGCCTCCCCCCACTCCTAAGGTGGGCTCCTGGACCATGACCCTGGAGAAGGCACTTCTGGTGAGTGAGAGCCTGATCGGAGCCATACGGTGGGGGGTGGGGAAGCCCAGCTGTGCTGGGCTGTTCATGTTTAGTTTAAAGGGCTTATCCCTGCTCAGAGCCTCATCGGAGCCACGCGTTGGGTGCGGGGCTGAGGGGGTTGTGTGAAGTGATCATCCCAGAGAGCCCACAGGTCCTCCTTTTATATGGCAAACCCACCAGGTATTGCTTGCTATACGAAAGGGGGCCCGGCAGTTTGAAAGCATTGAAATGAATGTGGAAGACGCAGAACCCCACGTGCCCCTCGGGCTTACCATGGCTGCCTGCAAGCTGAATTCTGTTCCCTGGCTGCATGTGATGGCTTACTCACACCAAAGTGGCAGGCACTTCAGTATAAGAGGCAAAATGCAACTTTGTACAGAAAGAACATGTGCTGTGTACCATGAATTGCCTATTTCACTGAGAAAGAGTGTCCCCTTTGTTCTCTAAAATGTATCTTTTAAAATACTACCCTCCCTTTTTCTCCTCCCACAGGTGCAAATGTTTCAACACGGCCCCTGTCAACTCCGTCCCAGAGGCTAATCCAGATTAGAAGGCAGAAAAAAAGAACTCGGGACGACATGTTCGCCAAGCTCATGCAGTGCTCCCGCACTGATAGGGCCCAGCTGAATGTGTGGACACAAACAATTGCGGTGTCCCGTAAAGCGTTCAATGAATACGAAGAGAGGAGGGACGCATGTGATGAGAGCAGGCAGGATGCTGTGCTCAGGCTCATAGGGAGCAAACTGACATGCTCCACTGTATGGTGGATCTAATGCGGGAAAGGCAGCAAGACCACAGACTGCCGCTGCAGCCCCTGAATAACCGCCCTCCCTCCTCCCCAAGTTCCATAGCCTCCACACCCAGATGCCCAAGAACACAGTGAGGGAGGCTACGGGGACCCACATACTCAACCCCAGAGGATTGCACAAACAGCTGAAAGCTGGCATATCCAAAATTTTGGTTTGGTTTCTGGACTTGTCCTTCCCTCCTCCTCCACCCCCCTAACCCAATACCCACCCCCCTCCGGTCTACCTTCTGATTTCTCTCAATGTGTTGTGCAACAAATAATAAAGAACGGTTTTTAAACAATTGTGACTTTATTTCCTTTCATATATATATAGGGGGTGGCTAACTTCAAGGGAAATAAATACAACTGTCACACTGTTCCCTGGCCAGTCATTAAACTGGCTTTCAAAGCTTCTCTGATGCGCAGCACGCCCTGCTGCACTCTTCTAATCGCCCTGTTTTCTGGCTGTGCGAAATTGGCCTCCAGGTGAGTTGCCTCAACCTCTCATCCTGCCATAAACGTCTCCCCCTTACTCTCACAGATATGGTGGAGCACACAACAAGCAGCAATTACAATTGGAATATAGGTTGTGCTGGGATCTATCCGAGTCAGTAAACGACCAAAAGCACATTCTACCACCATTCTGCACTTGCTCAGCCTATAGCTGAACTGCTCCTTACTACTGTCCAGGGTGCCTGTGTATGGCTTCATGAGCCATGGCATTAAGGGGTAGGCTGGGTCCCCGAGGCTAACTATAGGCATTTCAACATCCCCAAAAGTAATTTTCTGGTCTGGGAAATAAGTCCCTTCCTGCAGCTGTTCAAACAGACCAGAGTTCCTGAAGATGCAAGCATCATGCACCTTTCCCGGCCATCCCACATTGATGTCGGTGAAACATCCCTTGTGAACCACCAGTGCTTGCAGCACCATGGAAAAGTATCCCTTGCAGTTTACGTATTGGCCGCCCCGGTGTGCCGGGGCCAAGATAGGGATATGCGTTCCATCTATCACCCCGCCACAGTTAGGGAACCCCAGCACACTAAAGCCATCCACAGTGGTCTGCACATTTCCCATAGTCACTACCCTTGATTGCAGCCGGTCAATGATTTCGTTGGCTACTTGCAGAACAGCAGCCCGCACAGTAGATTTGCCCACTCCAAACTGATTTGCGACTGACCAGTAGCTGTCGGGCGTTGCAAGCTTCCACAGGGCTATGGCCACTCACTTCTCAGCTGTGAGGGATTCGCTCATTTTGGTGTCTTTGCGCTTCAAGGCCGGGGACAGCAAGTCACAAAGTTCCATGAAAGTGGCCCTACACGTACGAAAGTTTCGCAGCCACTTGGAATCATCCCACGCCTGCAACACTATTTGGTCCCACCAGTCAGTGCTTGTTTCCTGGGCCCAGAATCAGTGTTCCACTGCATGAACTTGGCCCAACGCCACCATGATCTCCCAATCTCCACATGCTCTGCTTCTAGGAATGCCTGTGTCCATGTCCTCATCAGTATCGTAATCCCGCTGTGGTCGCTTCCTCCCCCACTTTTGCAGGTACTGCACGTACTGCTGGATAATGCATGAGGTATTTACAATGGTGAAAACTGCAGCAGAGATGTGAGCGGACTCCATGCTTGCCACACTATGGTGCCTGCATGGGTAATCCTGGAAAAAGGGTACAAAACGTAAGAGAACAAAGTGGCAGCAGAAGAGGTTCTGTTCTGTTCACGATAGCCAAGAAAAGGTGGGAAATCATTGTCTTCTGTAGCTTTCAATGAGGCGGGAGCCCATGGCAGACAACATGGAGAGGCTCAGTAGTGTGGCAAGAGCAGGAGAGCAGAGTTGGTGGTGGAAGCTGTGCTGCTCGGTTCACGATGGCCGAGCAGAGTTGGCAGTGGAAGAGGTCGACGAGGAAGAGAAAGAATAGATATTATAGAGATTACATAGGAAGATGAGAAGAAATGCGAGGTGGATTCATAGTAGCAGGAGAGCAGCGGTGCACTGTACTGCACCGTCTGCTGAAAGCAGTATGGCGTCTGCACGCCAAAAAGGCGTGAATCTATTGTCTGCCGTAGCTTTCACAGAGGGAAGAGCGACTGACTGCACACACCCAGAAACATCTGCGAGAATGTTTTTGTCCCATCATGCACTGGGAGCTTATCCCAGAATTCCAATGGGTGGCGGGGACTGCGGGAACTGTGGAATAGCTACCCACAATGCACCACTCCAACATTCGATGCTAGTCTTGGTACTGTGGATGCAGTCCACCGAATTCACACACTTAGTGGGGACACACAAGACCGAATGTATAAAATCGCTTCCGAAAATTTGAATATAATAATTTCAAAATAATTTCATGCTGTAGACGTACCCTGAGAAACAAAACCAGAATTAAGCATTTCAATAAAGTCAAAGTGTTCCATTTTGACCTTTTCAGAATGAAAACATTTTGGTTTTCCATTTCAAAATGACTGCCACTTTAAAATTTATAAACAAAGCCAAAATCAGAATGAATCATTTCAGTTTTAATTGAAACTCGACATTCTGATGGACCCAAAGTGATTTTTTCCCCAAATTTCATTTTGCACAAGATTTTTTGGTTTTGTTCCATTTTGGGAATAGAAAAAAAAATACTGAAACCTTAGAATTTCCCATGAAACAGAAAATCCAGTTCTTACCCAGCTCTGTTCCTTTATTCCCATATTTTAGCCAACAGGTAGAACCCAGTAGAACCCTAATTCCTGGATTATTTCACTGACTATGGGCCATTATTGGAGGTTCTCTGTTTAGTGCCTCCCCATTGACAGTCTTCTGCTGAATTTTCATCCTTGCTTCCACCCTCACATTCTAATTCAGATTACCTTTGATCTCTCTGATCTAGAGTGACCTCTTTCAGGGATCTTGTCTGTTTTCTCTTCCAAGATCAAGTAGACCAAGAGCATATAAGCCACAGTGGGAAAGTTCCAACCCCAAATCACTCAGGTAGATGTATCTTTCTACTCCTAATAATTATGTAAGACAGGTACCTCTTTCTAGTACCAATAATCAGGGAAGAAGTCCACAAGATAGTCCTCATACTCACAGAATAATATTTTGCTTCATTGGTGTCTGTTTTTATGTAGCTCCCAGGTGTTCCCATCTCCAAATCGAAAGAAATGTCCTTTTCCCTTCGTGCTACACTATAAAACATTTTTCCAGAAACATACAGTAGTTTTGACAGTGAGGCAATACCTCTCAGTCTTTGTACTGTGGAGCTTTATTGGTTGTAAAACTTTTCCTCTGAAGGATATTTCTGGGACATCTGGATGATGGTTTTTATAAACCATGTTCTGGTTTATGAACTTCAGAGACAGCGGAAATATGGGGCCAGGTCCGTGGGTGTGTTGAGGCTGTACTTTTGTTGTGTGTAAACCATAAATGCAGCCGAGCTAGCTCAGGGTGGTTCACCTCAGTGACCCTGAAATGGCACTGAGCTGACATAAGGGCTTATATAATCACACACTCTTTACCTCCAGCTTATGGAGGTAAGCCCTATTCTAGAAGTTCCATACACTTCACTAATGCAGGTCTGATCCTTCCTGGGGAGGAAGGAACATGGCTAGAAAAAAGGAGGCATAGTCAGGCTCACAAGATGCCAATTTGGGGCAACATTTTCAGTCCTCCATGGCATTACAGACTGGTGTGAGTTAGGGGAATGGTATGTAAAACCACCAGAATCAGGGCAGTGCAAAGGAAAGCTTTAAAACCCCTTTTGCACACCACAAGCTGACTTTTTTTTGTGCATGTTGGCTGACCCAAGGGTCTGGATATATTGACTTCTCTCCCCATTCCCAGGCATAACTTTGGGATATGGTGAATTCAAGCATTGTAGTCTAGGAGGCCTAGCATTAATTAATTTCTCCTTGTTGATATGGAGTAGGCCTGGGACAGGTTCTCCTTTAGTTGGATTTTAGTTTAATTTTAGTATCCCGACTGCCTTCTGCACTACTTCGGAGTGTCTGCGATGATCCATACTTACCTGCAGGGTAGTTAAAACACCACATCAATGAATCAGCTTGTGATCCTAAACTTGATTATAATGTAGGGTATTTCTGTTCTCATTCTCCTCCATTGCCAAAACCTGCTCTCTGCAGCTCCTCTTTTATTTTCATGTTTTTGTAGCCTCCTCCAAGTTTTGCCACTCCCCTTACTGGTACAGTTGCTCAATTGTTTTGCAACTGTTATTTGTTATTCACCCAATGGTAATGAATAGACGCTCCAGTCAGGGACCAGGCCCCATTGTGTTGGGCATTTTACAAATGAGTGTAACTCAGACAGTCCCCTCACCAAAGAGCTCATTGGCTAGATTTCTGCTAAAATGCAGTCCGATGGAACAGGGCCCAGGTAGGATGGAAGACAAGGTACAATAAAGATAATTATGTAAATATACCTAAGTAGTGTCAGTGATTAACCACCACTACTTCCTAGAAGAAATATCTTTTTCTTTCCTTCCTTCCTCTCTTTCTTCCTTTCCCTTCTATATACATTAACCCCTGGGCATTAGCATTCCCCCGGTGACAATCAATTTCAGTGATGCCTGCTGGGTGATCTTTTCTAGTACTTCCCCTGTCTGGCCAAATTGGAAATACTTTGAGAATCACCTCTTGGTGATATTGTAATACTTCCACTTCCACACATAGTTTCCATGAAGTTCAGAGGCATACACAAATACTTATGATAAAATATAGTTAAAAAGCTGACTTACATATGGCAGTATGGACAAAAGATCAGTTTTACTCCTGAACTATTTGCCCACCCTAGTTGCTGAAAGAGATTGATGCTATACATACGGCAACAAACTAAGATAGGTAATTACAGCTCTAGTTGTGAACTGTTAAACCACCCAGACCTTTTAGGTCAATGACTGTTTTCAATTTCTGAGTCATACTATGTGGCGTCATCCTATTCTAATCCTCTCTGCTTTGTTTGTTGTTTGAATGTGGTGAGGAATTATATTAATTTGTTGCAACCCTGCCTTTATATAATTATTTTTATAGATCAACACAAACTGGCTCAGTTAGGAACCAGGAACCAAACTTCTCTTAGAACAATTAAAAAACTTGATTCCTTAATTCTGAAAAGCAAGCACCGAAACAAGTCAAAGCAGTGCAAACTGTTTGCAAAATAAATGTATTAATAAAAAAACAGGAAATAAATAACTGGTTTTCAGACTACCCCTATCTCAGCATTATCCCAGCATGGTGAGTAATTCACCACACACAACAGAACTCACCAGGGAAAGGTTTTGTTTTTCCCACATGATGAACAGAACTCAATACACCATTTAGGTCAGAGAATGGTACAACAACCAACTGATGTCTGATATTAATTCTGTGACTCATATCTTACTCCTATTTCACACACACACATTGAATAGGATGCTGCCAAAGGGGAGACTGTGGTCAGCTTTTTAGCCACAAAGCAGGTAGAGTATGGATGTACTTGTCTCCACACTGTCTTAATCCTGTGCTGAATGCACTAGCCATGACATGTACAGTATCCATGTCACACCCACTGAATAGCTGCTGCAGCAGTGGGTCTAGTGTCTGTCCATGATGAAATGCACTGAGACTAATCTCATTTCACATATGCTGCTTTTTGTCACTGCCAGCCTGAGCTGAATTTCAGACAAGGACCTCAAGAAGTTCAAAGTCTTCATACCCCACAAATAGTCTCCTTACCAGTCCAATTCCCACCCCATAACCTGATCTTACCAGCTAATGTTGTAATGTTTCACTGTGAACTTAGTACACGCTCTAATTCATGTTCACTAACAACATGCTACAGTTGTTCTTGCCAGAGCGTTTTCCATTGACCACAGCTGTGTCATTTGTGTTGGATTTTCCTACCCTAATTAGATCTTGCAACTAAAGGTTGTTGGGTTTTTTATTTATTTATTTGAACTTGCCTTTCCTGGAATTCTATACTCTGCCAACATGGGTAAGTGAACTCAGTCATTGGCAACTGTTATTTTCATTTCATAGTCTCATCACTCTAATCCTATAACCACTGATGGAAGCTAAATAATTTCCCTTTCCTCTCCCCTGCCCTACTCAAGGAATGTCAAAGTAAAAGTGCAAGTTTTCTATGCCTCTCAAATGGTGACACTGTACATCGGTAGCTCACTTTGCAAGTGAAAATGTCCCCCCACACTCCTCCAACTGCCAGCCCTGTCAACACAACCTCAATCTGAAAATCAGGTTGTGTTCATTCTGGCTCTCAGATCACCACTAAAATACTCTGCAAGACAAACAATTCCCTCAGTTGCATGGCTGCAAGACTCATTACTGCAGTGAGAGTTGTTCCCATATAACCTGGAGAAGAAATAGGCTCCTTCTGTCTTCAGTGGGGGTTGTACAAGTATAACTGAGGGAAGAATTTGGTTCTAACTCTAAAATGTAAGTCTTGTTTACAGACAGACATCTAGTAAAATTAATCTGAATGAACTAAGGTTGTGAATTTGAAGTGGATTACTTAAACCACATTAAATCCCTGTATGGAGCATCAGATCATACGTCTACATTGAAAAGAGAGAGAGAGACTGTGACAGCTATTCTCAGAGCCCAGGTCATCTTACTTGGGGTTGCGCTATAGGGCTAAAAACAGCAGTATAGATGTTCCCATTCTGGCTGGAGCCCTGTCTCTGAAACCCAACAAGGGAGGTGGATTTCAGAGCACATGCTCCAGATTGACCGGGAACATCTACCCTGCTATTTTTAGCCCCATAGCACAATCCCAAGTCAGTTAACCCTGGCTCAGAGACTGGCTATTGTACTTTGGGGGTGGGGGGAAGGTTGTGTTTTGTTTTCGTGCATTGTAGACATATACAGAATTAAAGTGCCTTAATTTTGCTAATTTAATTCAATTCCAAAGTGAATTAAGCTAAACTGAATTAAGGCCACTTTAATTCTGAATAAGGATGTTCACATCAGGGTTTAATGCAGTTTAAACTAATCCACTTCAAATTCACACCTTTAGTTAGTTCAGATTAATTTACTGGCTGTACCTGTGTACACAAGCCCAAAGTAAGCACAATTGTTGCCAGACCACATATGTTGCCAGAATCACACTCACTTTTCCCATAGCTCTACTGGATCTTTAGTGCAAAGAAGAGTATAAAAAGAGAATATCTGTGACCTAACTGAATACACATAAGCATTAAAAAAGATGCTAATTGTACAGTCATTTTTCAGTGTGGAATCATATTTTAGTGGAAAACATGTCTATGAATAATAATAAGTTACTGCACAGCTGCTTAGAGATTGTGAAGAGAAGACCTTAACCACCAACTGAAACTCTTTCTAGCTTCTGGACCAAGAGCCTCAACTGTTTTCTTTATAAAATGGAGCCCTGAATCACTGGAACTAAGTAGGTAGGAATAATTAAGAAAAAAGAGTTACATTCTGAAGACATAAAGTAAGTGTATTAGTAAAACCCAGATTGCATGGAAACTGCTTGAAGCCAAATGAAATCTAGGAGGCCTATATTTGGTGGGGGGGAGGTGAGAGGAGGTGGGAAGGGAGTGGAATATTGGTAACCTAGGAAAAGGGGAATCATTTTATACAAAGGTCAAGGAAACAGAAATTTTGTTTTCCCAGTCCTGGGAACCTCACCTAGGTCATAATAAGAGAGTCTTCTATCCAATAGAAAAAGCATTACAAGAGAGTATTTACAAATTAACTTCATTATGTCCAGTAGTAATATAGGCCCAACAGAAGCAAAGGTTATTTGTTTTGGGATCATGAATCGGTAGGAAACTTTGTGGATAAGCAGTCAAGAAATTGACTCCGGCTTTGAATCTAGAATTTGAATACTCAGACTTGGTATCATCACATAGACTCATAAGAAGGGAACCACTTTCCAGGACAAAATTGCAGTTGTAATTGGTTGCCATTGCTCTATTTTGATTACCCATGTTACTATAATGTGCTAAAAAGATGACTACTTTGGGTGAAATACTGGCTCTGTTGATGTCAGTGGGAGGTTTGCCAGGGTTTCACCCTTTTTATTTATGTGAGGGAAAGGCCTGGAAAATAGATTCAGACTCTTGGTAATTTAAGGTTAGGAGAGATACTTGATATAAGTATAGAAGACAAATGTTTTAAAATGATCCATATTTGTTTCAGTTTTGACAGTAATACTTTGCAATTCTATAGAGCTTTCAAGATCTCAAGCTATCCCTATTAGATTGCAAAATGGCAATCATTCCTTTTGTAGAAACAGAGGATGTTCAATAATTTGCTCAAGCTCAATGTAGAAATTTGTGGCAGAACCCAGCTGTCTCAGCCAGTAGGCCCATACCCTAACCACAAAATAGTTCTTTCTAAGGCAGTGTCAAAAAAAGGAGGAGCCAGGGATACAACTGTTCGAGCAATATGCATTACAATTGCAGAGAGCTAGATTTGTATAAAACAATGATGCATCCTTCATAACATCAGGGAAAGGAAGAAGAAACATTCTGGTTTCTCTACCACAACTGAATGTTCATCATAATAAATCAACAGCAGCCAAGTTTACAGCCTGAATCTATAAATGTCTTTTTCTGAGGTGTCTCACTTGCTCCATTGCAAGAATATCCCTTATTCTGGAAAACCATTTATGAAGAGCCAAGTGCATGCTGCTTGTACTATCTGGAAGCTATTACAATCAGGGTCATGAAATAATAATCATCAGAGCAGGTGTATCCTGCTGGTCATTTCTAACCAGTGTCATAGATTTAGGGGTTTAGTAAGATTAATTTATGTTTCAGTAATGTGGTTATGGTATTTAACCATATGTTGAAATATATAGAGCTTTGAGTAAACTGTCCCCAACACATGAGAAAATTCAGCCATTATTCTGTATCCAATCCAAGAGAAATGGGTTTGCATTTGAGAATATTATAACCCTTGTTCACCTATTCCCTTTCGTGCTTATTCGTGCACATCTCCTGCCAAGTCTGAGCTCTCTTCTTGATACTCCGGTGTCAAAGCTTTCACGATCAGCAGTAATATGATGGGATAACACTCTAAATCATATCCCCTGTTGTTATCCCACCATTCCCAAAGTATCACTTCCCTGACAGAAACATCTGTGATGTATTTCCTGGAATCGTGTTCAAAACCAGAAATGTGGCATTATTAATGTGCTGATATTTTACTAAACAGAGAAATGGCAATTAATTGGAAGAGGCTTTTGTGTGTTGTGCTGCCAAGAGAAGCAGAGACAGATTAAATAATGAAGATGTCATCTTACAGTGTTTGAACAATCTGAAAATGCTCTGTTCAAATGCAATAACAGTGTAAAGCAATGAAGCTTATTCTTTAGTCTAAGACCAATATAGGATAGAGAGAGTCAGTGAGTTAACCTTAAAAAAAAAGTTGAAACCCTTCATTGACCAATATTATTATAGTAACAGGGTATTGCAGCGTAGGTGCCAAAAGCATCTAGTTTCACTGTGTTTTTCACATATTCAGACCACTTACAAAATTACATGTATTTATATGACAACTTTGTGGAGCAGTTGCTCGTGAGATAACTACATCCTGGCTAATTAAATTTGGAGGCCCAGCTCCACTGACTATACAGCACTCTTCCTGCTAATGCTGCTCTACAATGCTCTTATTCAAATCACCTCAGCCCATTTAAGCTCAAAAAGAGAGTTTCCTCTTGTGTTTTCGAGGTCGTAAGTTACTACTAACATCTGTATCGAGGCAGCATCCAATATGTGAAGGTAATTTAGAAATGAAATAGGAAAGTCCAAGTGATTTCAGTGCAATACATGATGGATCATCTTTGTGCATCCTAGGTTGACCCAGACCTCACTTATGGTAATACTGAGCATTGGGTTAAGTCATTATCTACCTCTTATTAGTCCTTGGCTTAATTTTTTTTAAATGGTGTAGCCACATAGAGAAACAGTTTTAGTTCTGGAGTGGCTTCTGTCAGGCATGTTGGCTTTCAGTATAAAAAAGCAGAAAAAATTACACTGAGTCTAGAGTAGGAATAGGAAGTAACTATAGAGCTAAGGTTTTAGGCAATAGATACTGGAGTCTGATCTTCCTGTTTCACAGAATTTTGAAGACCACAAGAATAAACTGATGCCAGTGAATTTGTCCACTTTCCTGGATATTCCTATCTTTAAAGTGTCCTCTTGCTGCCCAACACTGTGGTGTTGTCTTCACTTAGACATTAATATCTTTGTCTTGCTTCCAACACATGAAGTATAATTAGAGAGACCATGACTCCTCAAAAACCTTTGGGGAAAAATCTGTTTTGAAAGATTTTCTTCTAGATTGTGTTCTGAATTTCATTTAGTCTACATTACAGAGAATAACTATGTGAAAACAGGCTCTTTTTGAAGAGAGAGTAGAAATTCATTGATATTTTGTCCTTCTCTGCTTGAGTTAAAATACTTTATGCTATCATAACTGATTGATGATGAATGTTTACTTCATGGAATTGTACAGAAAGAACTCAAACTTACTCTAGTTTTTGTATATCAGAAACAAGGCCCATGCAGTGACCTCAAGGCTCTGTCACACTGAAGTTATCATATTTAGAATTCCCTCCATAATTCAACAATCAAAGCTGGAATCTAGACCTTAATGAAGCTCCTTGGTTTTTTAGATTGATTGGTTTTTTAGATCTTCCTAACAGCCAGACATCAACCGGGACAGAAAAGGCTGCTTCAGCTCATAGTGTGAGTGCTGCATTCATAACTGCTAAGCATTTGATCCTGCACCATCTGACCCGGCACACTTTAAGCACATGAATTGTCTTACTAACATCAGAGGGGTTGCTTAAAGGTAAATACATTCTCAGCAGCTTGCAGGATCAAGCCTTAAGAAGGTTTGGTTGAAGAATAATGGTCTAAAAGGAGCCCAATGCTAAGCCATACTGAGTTGTTCTCATGTCCTCCTGAGTCAATGCTTCATGGGGCTTAAGCCCTAAGATGGACCCTTAGTTATAATAATAGGTAAAGGAATGCCTGTACTTAAGATCCAAATACTTTCCCTTTACAGTGTTTTTTATTTATATAGTTTTACATTTTAAAGCAGAGAGTGATGTCACTGCAGAAAACCATCATAAAAATACTGAAGCAACAGACATCTCTTTCAACAGATGCCTGGTTGACTCACTTTCACAGCTGCAGCAAAGTATTCCAATCTGTTTCTGGAGAGCAATCTTGCTTGTGAAGTCTTTAATAGGACACTTTGACTGTAGGGGAATGCAGCCGCTTTTCATTTCTTGTGGCAGTCAGAAAATTTCATTGAATATTTCTGAGCTCTCAGTCTCTTCCAAACACATGCTGAATTTCTTGGCTCTCTTCCCTAAAATCTGGTCCGAGTTTCTGCTCCTGTCCTGCTTCAAATTACTGTATGCACACAAAAAATGAATACAAAAAACCCCTAAAATCATTATTATTTAAATGCATTTTTAACTTTTTTCTGTAGCTTTGTGAATATTTACATGTAGTTGTTTTTTGTTTAAAGTTTTTGTCCTGAAAACATTATGAGGCTCCAAAGAAGTTGAAACAAAAACATCAATCTTTTAACTATTAACAATGCAACACTGCCAACTAGAGGAGCTGTATCTATCAAATTCTTGTCTCATGGACCACATGAGGGTTTGTAAAGATATAAATATTGAAATTCCATATTTGCTCGACAGGAATGCCAACCCACCAAACTCCCAAATATATTGGTGCTTCCCTTTGTTTTTCTATAGACTTTTGTTGCCTCAATAAGTCATATATGGAGTAGAAACACCACAAATTCTGTTATTCACTCAATATTTCCACCATCTAGAAATGCAAATACCACCACAAGACGGTGTTATTTTCTGCCTCCTACGAGAGTCACTAAAGCATTAAATAGCTTGTGGAGAAACAACACACTACTTGGATGACATACTGGAACCTTCACCCAGCCCTGATGTATTCACAGTTCAAACCATTTGTAATCTATTCAAACTACTCATATATTCGGCCCAATCCTGCAGACGTTCCACAGGCAGGATGGCTACAGGATTAGAACAAAACCCACTCGAGCAATGCTTTATGTCTTCCAAGTACAAACCTTAGGCAATATCCGCGAACACCCTTGCGAAAAAGGTAGTAGCTCACTTTTAAACTGGAAATATATGGAATTGGATACAGACAACATATACCCAAAAAGAAAGGGGTTTAATAATCACCTTGCTGCATTTGATTCTCCGATTTATACAAACTTACTATATACACACAAAGCATGAAAAAATACCTCCTCCCACCCCACTCTCCTGCTGGTAATAGCTTATCTAAAGTGATCACTCTCCTTACAATGTGTATGATAATCAAGTTGGACCATTTCCAGCACAAATCCAGGTTTGTGGGGGGGGTGGGGGTGAGAAAACCTGGATTTGTGCTGGAAATGGCCCAACTTGATTATCATACACATTGTAAGGAGAGTGATCACTTTAGATAAGCTATTACCAGCAGGAGAGTGGGGTGGGAGGAGGTATTTTTTCATGCTTTGTGTGTATATAATAAGATCTTCTAAACTTTCCACAGTATGCATCCAATGAAGTGAGCTGTAGCTCACGAAAGCTTATGCTCAAATAAATTGGTTAGTCTCTAAGGTGCCACAAGTACTCCTTTTCTTTTTGTGAATACAGACTAACACGGCTGTTACTCTGATACAAACTTACTGTATCATTGCATTAGAACAGATTCAGCATGATCAATGCTCCTAGGTTTTGTAGTCGTATTCCAGTGGACTAGATTGTGGCTCACCATTACATAGCAGCTCAATGTGGGGGAAATAAAACCATATATGGCCTACTTAAGGGTCTAATTTCAACCACTGAACTTAGATAATACAAGGGCTGCTTCCTAACTGTTCCCTCCAGAAAGCGTAATGGCCCAAAGGAAGCAGGTGGAATTATAGCACCATCCATTCACCCTCACACCAGCCACCAGAGCTGGTTTGCCATGGGATGACAGAAGTCTATTGGTGGTTCACTACCCTGTGTCAGCAACTCTTGTCAGGCCTGGCACACTAACGACACCTCATGCACTGTTGGCACAATCTGTATTTAAAAGGTGTCATGTAAGGTATTATATACAAACTGTTAACATGCAGTTCCCAAAAATAATTGTGTTGTGTATGTAGGGCAGTGGTGGGCAACCTGCAGTCTGTCAGGGTAATCCTCTGGCGGGCCACCAAACCAATTTGTTTACATTTGCATGGCCGCCCGCAGCTCCCAGTGGCCATGGTTCATCATTCCCGGCCAATGAGAGCTGCGGGAAGCGGTGGCCAAGCCCGCACCACTTTCTGCAGCTCCCATTGGCTGGGAACTGCGAACCGCGGCCACTGGGAGCTGCGGGCGGCTGTGCAAATGTAAACAAATTGGTTTGGTGGCCCGCCAGAGGATTACCCTGACGGGCCATTGCCCACCACTGATGTAGGGGGGGTGTAAAAAATTATATATTATATATATGTACGTGCTTGGCAAGCAAATGCATAAGACCGGTCCATCCTAGACAAAGGAATGCGTATTTGCTTGTCTGACCAGCCTGGCCATCAGGCCGAGACAATGAAGGTAAGTTTACATGTAAGGTAGACAAAGCACTTAAGCTAATAAGTGAGGGAAGAAGATAGCATGGCATCTGTATCCTAGCAGGAGAGAGAGAAGTTCCATCCGGGCTTACTTTTTCAAAGAACACATCTCAAAATTTATTGGACCATAAAAAGAAAGGGAGAGAACCCCTACGTTATCCTTTACCTGAGGACTCCAGTGTGTTTGGTCCTTGCTAAAGAACAGGCCGGTCATGTTGGAAGAATGACGATGGTGAGCAAAACTTCTTGGAATGAAAGACTATTTGTTCAGTTGAGTTTTAGTCTTAGACATGTATTTTTTTACTTTTGGTTTGTTTGTAACCATTTCTATCCTTATTCCTTATACTTGATATCACTTACACCTATGTCCATTTCTTAATAAAGTTATTTTACTTTTACCATAAACCAACTTGGTGCTTTGAGCAGAGGGTTTATCAACTCAGTAAGCCTGTCGTGTACCAGCTCTTTCAAAGGAGTAGAGAACTTAATACAGTTGCGTGAGTGTTCAAGTGAGAGGGAGTGGACACTGCAGAAAGATGTTACTCTTTGTGGTGAAAGCCAGATTGAGACCTGCATGTTTGGATGCTGGCTGTTGGAGTCAGGGCTGTGAGCACCCAGAGTTGGAACACAGGTGATGACCGAACCCTTTACTGGTCTGCAGCTGCTGTCCTTATAGTGTGTGTTCTCATGCACACCAGAGAGATGGGGAAGGGGACAGAATGCCTCCTAGTGCTCCCCTGGAGCAGTGCTGCCCCACACCACTCCTTAGTACTGCTCAGTGATATTAGCATGATCTAGTCCTAAGAATATTAAACCCAATCTAAATAAATTTGCCCCTCCCTTAGTGATATTTTACAGGATTATGTTACAGTGATATGTGAAAGTCCAACATCCTAGAAAGCTCTGGCTACAGACAATGAGCACTGGCTGTATCTATTAGAGCTGCTCAAGTAATATTAAATACAGTATCTGGCAACTTGTCTTTTTTATGCTTAAAGAGTTAGTCAACCACAGCCATAGATGATCTGATCCTATCCATCAATACACATTTTCAGTAATGTGTTCCATTTTTTCCTCATATTCATCCATCCCAAGTATCTGTAAAAGGAGCTTTGGGAGACCTAAAGTGAGTGGGAAATAATCTTACTGGGCAAAGGGAAGCAGATGGAAAGATGGCAGTGAGTCAGGGAACCTTAGAACTTCAGAGCGTCTGAGAAAGAAGCGGAAAGTAACTCTGGGGAGATTAAGGAAGCAAGGGTTGCCAGGGCTACACTGCAGGATAGTTCAGAAGATGGGAGAGTCAGAGTGACCCAAAGCAGCAGACAGACTGGAGAGGGTAGGAGATGACAGTACTGGAACAAGATGAAGGCTAAGATGTGAGCCAGGGGAGCTTAGGCATTAGGCTGGGAAACAGAGTCAAGTTTACAGCCAATATAAACCACTGAGAAGAGCAATTCAATAAGTGTTCTTCCAGTTATGAAGCTAGGCTTACTGTAAATAATTGTTATGGAAAGTAACAAGAACATAAACCCAACAAAGAACAGTTATTCAGTAGGAACAAAACCACTGTGGCTCAGAACTAGCAAAACTTATATTTTAATTAATCTAGCATCACCTGAAGCATGCTTTTTTTTAAAAAAATAGTTCACATCTGTTGTGAATCATCTTGTAATGCCAGAAGTGGAGTTTCCACAATGGTGAATGGGCCCTTGGAGGAATGGCGGGGTGGGGGTGGGGGGAGAGCATATGATATCTAGTTTTCATTCAACTACTTTATTGAGATGAATCAGATTTTCTGGTTGTCATTCAGAACCCTAAGGCAAGTACATTCTTTCACTGATGAATGGATGGAAAAACCCTGCAAGTTAGTGTGCAGTATTCTTGGGTTGTTCTGAAATCTGATCCTCCACTGTGTTGTTTTAAAATACATTTTACCCGATTACGATGTTATTAATTGCCTGATGCCAAGAGATGATGTGCGCCTGCTGTTACCACCTGCCATCAGTGGGTGCTGTGAGTGCTCAACATCTCTCAGGAAATCAGGCCGTAAATGTTCTAGGAAGTATTCTCATCCTGTTCAGTGTATAATCTGTCTGGGCATTGTGCTCCGTAGTCTAGTTATCTAACTAAGGTGTCTCAAATACCTTTTAAAATGCATATATATGTTGGGAGTTATTAAAATATTTTGGATCCCTGTGTAGAAGTATATAGAGATTTTGAGAGAGCAGTTTTGAGTTACTGCTTCTACTCCAGCTGGGCTCAGAGCTCCTCACCTCCCACAATCTAAGCATGATTGGCCTGATTTGTTACCTTTCTGGGTGAAGCACAAAATAGGGTTTGAATAGTGAGTGCTGCCAGCCGAATCGTAGAATCAGCTCCCAGACAATACTTAGCCAAGATTGTAGGAGACACTGTCCTGTTGGAGGTGCCATCTTTCAGATAAGACAAAGCCAGGACCTTCCTCTCCACTTGTGGTCAATACAGCACATACTGTAAGGACAGTAGTGTTAATCTTTGTGCCTTTACTGAACTACTACTTGGATAGTCAGCTACCAACCACTGAAGTACTCGACAGTCATTTCAATGCAAAATAATATTCATCTTCACTTACTTGCTGTCCCAAACTGTTGTGTAGTACGGCTTGGTGCTGTTCAGCCACTGATGCGTTTCCCCACAGATGCAGATGCATTTCACTGACAAAGCAAAGTAGTCCTTGTGTATAGTTTGTCTATATCAACTTGCCAGACCCTTGGGCATGAAAAGCGATTTAAGAAAGTGCAGAATTACAGTATCATCACTTCAGTGAGAAGCTATAAATGAGCAAATGTTTAAAGATTACAGAAGTAAGAGATGGAAATGAAATATCTGTTATCTGTTAATTATTCACATGTGGCTCTAAAATACTTGTCTTCCTATGGATAAAGCTGAGCACCAGGCCATAACATTATTAGCGTACAAAGTTAATATGACTGTGTTAGTAGCTTAGCATCTTCAGTTCTATAGCTCAGTGAATTGGCCTTTGGAAACTACAATACAGATGCAAGTCGTGCTGTGCATTTGGAAGAATAGTGACGTGTGCAGGGAAATATTCTGCTTCCAGTTTTCACCTCCATAGTCTGACGGACCCTCATTCACGTCCCCCAAATCCTCCTTAGCCCATATCCAATTCTCAGTTTTATACAGTTATAGCTCCTGGGGGGTCTAGCCATGGATCAGGACCTCACTGTACTAGGCTCTGTACAGACACAGAACAATAAGATGGTCCCTGCCCCAGAAAAATTTACTGCAGTTCAGTTCCACTGTTAGTAAATCCAAGGCCAGATTCACTCATAGACTTGGCTGCTTTGGACTCCTCCAGTGAGGCAAAACCACTATAAGCTCAGTGTAACCAGCCACTTAAGTCAAGTTCATAGTTGCTTTGTACCAGCAGAGTAGCACAGAGTAGCTGGAGCACACAGGTCAATGTGTTCTCTAGTATTTATGATGGTCTTCTAGCAATGAGATGAGGAACAGAGCAACAGCAGGAAAAGAATATTCAGAGATTGGACTCACAGGATGTCAAGTGGAAATAGAACACTTTTGGTTATATTCACATCTGAATGGTACCAAAGGAAATAGACCTTTCTCCATGGAAGACTAATACACCACATTGTGATATCCACTAATAAGAGCTTTAGTAGATGTTATTTAGCAGTGATTAAATGATTTCACAAATGTTCATTTCTGCGGTTTTCACTAGAGAAGTTTAGTAACCACCAAAAGTAAGTCTGGTCTTCTCTAATGTTGTATAAATAGTCACAGTAACAAGATCATTTTTTGGTATTTGTTATTTATTTTTGAGGATCATATTTATGCCTTCTTTTTTTCAAAAGACTTTGAAAAGTGATACTCCTGAAACTTTCCACTTACTCCATTATGTTAAGAATGTCCTGAGCTTGATTTAAATTGAAAACTAAATATACAAAAAACAGATTCAGAAACTAAAACTGCACTCAGTTTAACTTTACACAGATTGAAAGCCCAAAGACATTTGACTTCAGTCTTTGTAAATAAGACCAAAACCTCTGATTTCTTACAAGACCACTAATCATTTGAGTTTAGATTTCAACCTTCTAAAGTAAAAGAACAGGAAAAACAAATACCAAAACATAATGTCAGTACTTGTCATTTAAACACATTGCAAAACTATTCCCATAACTGCGTGTGCAACCCTAATTCTCAAGAGACGACCCTACTCAATTTTTAGGAGCACTATAACAGGTGTATGTTACAAATGAACACTACAGTCTGTGTTACTTTCTGACTCAGTAAATTAAACAAAGGTATTTCCTGTCTAGCTCTACACGTTTTTTCCAGTGGGTTTCTCAGCAGGTAGATGAGAGGGATAATTTGGCTTGGGGGTTGTTTTTAGCACTTTGTTTGGTGCTAAAGACCATGCTGCATGGTTTGCTGGGCAGGGTGGAGAACAATGCCCTCTTTGTACATGCCGTTTTCTATTATTACTACTTTCTCTCTGAGAATACGTTCAGACATGTCTTCCATCTGGGTCAATGAGCTGCTGAAGTCGGAGGTTCACTTACCTGTAACTGGCCCTTGAGTGCAAAAGGCTGTGAGCAGGGCACAGGGGGTGCAAGCAGCCTCTCTACTTGCACAGCCCATGTAACTTGGACAATTTGTAATTGAAGCCCCTGATTCTATTCTGCTCCTTCCCTAGTCTTCTTGGGGCAGTCAGCCAGCCCAAGGTTGATAAACATTGGTAAGTATCGTATGTTAGGTGTACATTGTCATACCTGTGTATTCTTACTAGGGTTACAGTAGAGTTCACAATGTACTAGGGCTAAGTGATACATAGCAAACTGGGAACTCAAATACCATTGAAAGTCAATGGAAGTTGGGGGCATAACTCCATTAGGAGTTTTTGAAAATCCAGGGTGAAATCTTGGCCCCATTGACATCAATGGCAAAACTCCCATTAACTTCATTAGGACCAGGATTTCATTCCCATGCTAAAATGAGCAATGGCATACATTGGAATCAATGAAATTATCTTTCTGGGACAACTCAGAAGTGAGAAGCAGAAGAAAAAGCTTCACATGGGAGTTACATATCAGTGGAACCAGGAATTGATCATTCCCTTCTCTCCCCTCCATCTTATTGTAATGCATTTTCTTTTCCCTTCTTAAAGCTGATTTCTTTTAAACATCATTGAGGAAGCCCATTATGACCTATTTACAAAACGATGGGCTAAGCAGTTGTTTTTCAGCTGTTAAAAAAATGCAGTCAGTTTTTAGCCAGACTCCACTGAAAGTTTCTCATGGCTTCTCATTGTTTGCATGATTCTACTGTATCAGCAGAGGGCGCTATCCACTTAAGTAATGAAATCATTGATCTCATTTAGCAACAAATTCACCACTTCTTCTCCCCTAACTCTTTCTTTTTAAGTTAAAGTACTTAAGAAATGAGCCCTCAGCTATGGCTTGAACAAAATCCAGTAAGAAACAGGAAGAAATAAAAATCATTTTGGCAAGTTGAAAAGCACATCAGTTGTGAGATAAGAAATGTTTGAAAGATATTCAAAATCATAGAATACCAACATTAAAAACTGTTTTAAAAACAGTGATGTCTCTTTATATTAGTTTAGTGCTACTGTACTACACACCCTGTTCATCTCCATGGTTTACACTATCTAGTCAGGTATTTATAAAGAGCCTAATCTCTGTGATATCCTATAAAAGTAAAAGCAGGGATCAGAGGTGAATTTTTCAATTAGGTATGGAAAATACAAGGGTGGAGTGCTTTACTATGCACAAACAGAATAAGAGACTTCTGGTATCATTTTAATCAAATGTGATCTCTCTTCCTTGTAACAGTAGATGTTCAGATATCTAGCAGCCATAACTGAAGGTGACAGAGGGATCATATATTTGGCATTAAAAAGATAAGCAATGGCATATGACGAAACAGCACACAGCAGAGAGAAATCATCAGGTTTTGTGGGGGAGGGTTTTCCAGAAGTTGTTTGGTACCCTGACTTTGTAATGTGAATTAACTAAGTGAAACAGCACAAGAATAAAAGTTACACAACACAACTGTGCATGGCATGGCAGTTTAATGGCATGGGCTTAATGCAGACATTACTAGGAGAGGGTCTTTGGTCTGTGTTCTGAAGGAGGTCAAATGGGATGATCATAATGGTCCCTTCTGGCTTTAAACCCTATGACTCTAGAACTGTATACAGCCTAACCAAGGAGCCAAGGGACTTCAGAATGAGCGAAGATGGGAGTTGAGAAATGCTGAGCTCTCATTTTAGCGGTGTCATTGCCTCACTGTGTGGCCTGGGGCAAGTCACTTCACTTTTCTGTTTCACTTTCCCTAACTGTAAAATGGGGATAGAACCACTTACCCATCTCCTGCATTAGAGGTTTTGTGAATCATAATCAGCTAATGTCTGGACAGGGTTTTGAACATGTGAAGCTCTACATAAACATTAGGTTCATTCTCTCACTATATCAAATGACAAAATTCAATTAAAAGGTCACTTTTTAAGGTAGCATTTCACAAGGAATTTCTTAGATGGGTCCATAGTCATCTAAACCTTCCTTAAATTGTTACTCAGACAATGTATAGTAGTTCTATTTTCTGGTAACTTTCAAGCAACTCTCCTCTTCCTAACAGACTACCCTCTATGTGTGCCTTATTCAAACTTATTTACAGCCTAGTTATGGCTTAGTTCCCATAGAACGTATTCACGTGTATTCTGATTTTAGAACTGGATAGGTGCAGCATTCGTATATTTATACTACTAGTTAGCAGCTACTTCAGAAACAAGTCCTTTAAGGCAGGGGGAGAAACTGTGCAAAATACCTCTCCTTCCACTTCACCTTATATGTATATGTAACCCTTCTGCCCGTCAGAGTTGGCAGCAACAAGGGCCGTGTTCAATATCTAGGGGATCCATTCCAATAACACAATGCAAACCGGCTCGAGCCCCAACCCAGTGACCTGGGACAAATATATACCACCCCGCTGGGCGCCTCCAAGAGGCAATACTTCCCCTCTTGCAAGCACATAGTCTGAGTGTAGCAAAAAGCCTTTTAATAACAGAGAGAAACAATGTGGCATTATGTTGGGGAAACACCACCAACAGGATTCATAACACAACCCATGAGCAAAAAGAAAAACCCACCCCAAGCAAATTGGGGCATGTCCTTTCCCTTTGGTTCTTGAGTCCAGCAACCCCAAATCACCCAAAGTCCCAAAAGTCCAATGACCCAAAAGTCTCTGTCCCTGGTCAGGGCAGCCCCAGAGTTCGAAAGTTTATCTGCAGAGCTTTACCTCCCAACCTAGGTGGAGATGGGACAGGGGTAAGAGGCACTTTACGTGATCTGAAGCTGACCGCCCCACAGCTCCATAGGCCTTCGCTCCGCCAGCTGCCCCACGAACTCCTTCGCTCAGCTCCGCTCCGCGTCCCACCAGCAGCTCCCGCCGTCCTACGAACTGCTCCACAATATATCTTCAGGCTCCCCCAATACTTAACACACCACTCAGTGATTTCAGCTCTTAGTCAGTTCAGCTCTTCAGTGAATTCAGCTTGTAGTAGGGGAGCCTCAGTGCTGGTGCATCATTAGCCCAAAGTGAGCTCAGCAGCCTGTAACCAGACTTCTAATGAAATCAAAATTAGCTCTGATATTCCACAGTGGAGAGAGGAGGAAGTGCAATTAGCATGTAAGGCCCTCACCAAGGGGCCCATACCACCAAGTATTAATACTTGTCCCCAGCCTCTCTCAATTCACAGAGTTTTGGAACCCATGACCCTTGCCTAGCGAGTGCTACTTAGGTGATGGTGAGTCCCTCCATCATAACAAAAGGCCAAGTACAGTTCCAAGCACAGTTCCCATAATCAAGGTAATAACAATTTATTCTTCCTGCCCCAATAACAGAGACACTGGGGATCCCACAGCAGCCAGAGTGACCATTTGGGCAGCTATGGCCTCATTCTAGGCGGGATGGGTGTGCCTATGCAAATGAGATCGGCCCCTGAAGTTCTTTTCCACAGCTTGCCACACCTCACCACCAGATGTCAGGGTGGAGCTCATCCTGACACTGCTTACATCTACTATCCAGCATAAGTAGTTAAAAGCCCAAGTCCCGACACAGCAGTCCGCACAAGTACATGTTCAGTGTAAGGAGTTGATATCTGGCAGGTAATTGCTGCTGCACCTATCCTAGTCATTGTTTGATATTTAGATAAGTCCAGCTGGCAAGCTGTGATGGAAGGCTGGATCTGCTGGCTCCCTTTGCAAACTCACATGGACCTGAATGCTGCATATATGAAACAGTAGCAGGTTGGAGGGTTCTACCTCATGAGCAGTGACTGGATTTAGAAACTTAAGGCACCTAGCATGACTCTCTATAAAATTCAAGTCAATTCCAACTCCTCCATTATGACAGTGACATCCTTTTGACAGGTCTTTCTACATCTGACTATGCCTGTTGACATTTCCCCATCCTATTGGAATCAGCAATCAGACTACTAAAGCTGTACCCAAGCAAGAGCTTTTAAAGCCTGTTGAAAGCATAGCAGCATCAGAAGCTTGTGGCTAGAGAATGGGATTCAGAGCCAAGAAATATTGGTTCTGCTCCTGGCTCTACCATGAACTTTTGTGCCATAGGGCAAGTCATGGAGCCTCTCTGCCTCAGTTTTCCCATCTGTAAAATGGAGAAAACTATATTTACCCCGCAGAAGTGAGGAGACACTGAATTAATTCAATAGTTCTAAAGTGCTTCAGGATCCTCAGATGAAAGGTGCTAAAAGAGCAGAAGTGTTATAGAGCAATAGAATTGTGCCTGTGCCATGCAAGTAGACCAAGTGGGTGGAGGGAGATAAGGAGAAGCCAAAAGGTGAATAAGGTTAGCAAGTACTTCCAGCTCCTGACTGATCATTATCATGTTAGCTATATGCCAAAAATATAGATATTTATCTTCTGTGCTCCTGGGCCTGTACTTACTGGTTGTGCATGAGAAACAGGCCTGATTGTGTAGGATATATAGGCAGGAGCACAGAAGATATCTGGCAGAGCAGATGCCTGATAATTTAAGCAGCTTTGCATTGAGCCCATCTCCAGTTATAATTCTATCTGACTGAACTACTATGCCTTGAATCCCAGCAACATTAGAGTACCTGCCAGAGGTGAGGAACAATCCTGTCAAATCTATCCAGCAACATACTTAAATGCACTTACAATATTTTTCAGTCCTATTTTTCTCCAAATAGTTCTTTAATTACTAAGCAATTTGTAGTAAGGTGGAGAGTAAGACATACTGAAGCTTTTTATGATTTTATGTTTGGCATTCCTGGGTGATTACACTTTTAAAGTGGAAGCCAAGATAGCTCAGAGCTTTGGATGGATGCCTTTTGGTGTGAAGGTTCTTTAGACCAAAATCTAAATGAACACATAAAATAAAGCTATTTGTTTTAAAACAAGGGTTTGCGTCCAATTTTCTAACTCAGTCCACTTTCTCTTTGTATTTGATCCTTAAGGTAGTGAAAATATTGTGTAATTAAAAGCAAATATACTTGAAATACAAACTTCTGTGCACTCAGTTACAAATATTAAAGATGGCTTTTGTATACACAATGATACGCCACATTTTCATAGCTTAGTTGTTTCACTGCAACTGCAAATAAGGAGAAAATGCCTGTGCGGCAATACCAACTAGAAAGCAAACTTTCCGAAAGGAAATTCTGTAAAACAAAGCTGTAATTTTTCCAGAGCTTTTTTTGATCATATATGGAAGTCCTCATGTGATAATTTCAAACATCAATGAGCTATAACCAGGGATGGGCCAAAGTAGCAGTGCTTAAAGCTGGAGCCAAAATTCAGTTGAGAGACAACTGGGGGAAATCATTTTGGTTTAAGACACATGATCTTACACCAGTTACTACAATATAGATCTCATTAATATAAAATGTCAGAGAAAGAATCCAGTTGTATTAGAGAGATTGTTTCTGATTTATCTGGATTTCTGTGCAAAAGCTGCACCAGAGCAGACAAAGATAACCTAGGTAATTCCTGTTCTATCCAAGGACAATGAAGCACTTCTATGTTTGTCAAGCTGGGTCAGAACTATATTAGGCATCATGTCTAAAAAACCTCCTATCTTTAAACTTTAACTTAAAGAAACAATATAATCCTTAGATTCATGATCTTTAAAGTAGCATTCTGTTATCCTCCTAAATTTAAAGAAACAAGTTTCCTTCATTTGTTAATTACATTCCTCCATACAAAGTAACTTTTGTGTCTTCCTATTAACTTCATATCTAATCTGCCAGCACCAGTGAACCCAGCTATTCATTGGGAACAATAGCACATACAGTTTCATCTTTCACTGACCGTTTCTTTTTTCACTGGACTGAGGCCAGACCCAAACTATTTGGGGGGAAAAGTCACAGACACACACAAGTCACTATTTATTTTGAGTCCCAATATGATGACACCTGATACAAGCCAAGATGGAGAGAAATCTGAGTATTTAGTGTGCAAGCATGAGAATTCACAAGAGTAAAAAGTTAAAGGGGAGGGCAAAAGGGGTGTGGGAAGAAAAAAAATTCTTGGTTTCAGACTAACTGGTTCCTGTTGTTTTTGCAGGTGAATACACTCTTGTTGCTATGCTCCTAGAACTGTTCAGGTCAGATATTTTTGTGTGGATAAATCACACCCATTTTTAAACTAGCCACCTCCAGAAAGGAACTTTTATCAGCAGACCTGATCAGCTAAGGTGAGCAAACAGTTTTCAGCATTTACATGTATTTATTTAGTAGTGAATCTATGTTATCTATAATGTATATAATCTACCTATAATGTGGTGCTGTTGGGGAAGAATAAGAAAAAAAGGTTAACTGGCAAAAAAAAATTCTTCTAAAGGGGAATATGTAACAGAAGCGGGGCTGATTTCAAGGGTGTGTCCTATAACAAATGCATCGTTTAAACCAGCACACTGGCATTGGATCTCATAAGATCAAAAATGGACTTTAAAGCTTCATCCATCAACAATGGTGGCAATTATCTTTCATAGCAGCCATCCTGGGCTTTTGTTATGATGATTTTCTGAAAAAAAAAGTTATTTAACTGTGAGAAAAATATTTCTGTTGGCCTTGAGCTAGAAAACTGTGTTTATTTCCTAAGATTTCTTGTCAGTAAGAAGTATCTTATTTATCTTGAAGGAAATTACTGATTTGTATATTTCATAGGTGTTATATCATCAGAAATCTGAGACTATTTCACCAAGCCCTAACTATTAATGTTTTCACATTTTGGAAATATAAAACAAAATATAAGTGACAGACCTATCAAAGATTAGTGCTAAAACCTACCTAATGCTAAAGATTATTAACCCCCACATGCAATGGCTACAAGGAATATTTTTGTTGAGCTAATACTGTAAATTACAACCTATAATTTTAATGGCCATGGATAGTGATCTGCACAGCCCCAAAGAGAATTTGGGATTGATTTTCTGTTCCCAGTAATTTTTCAGTCCCAGGGTTAAAGCAGTAGTCTTATTCCCTCTTTGTGGAACAATGGGAGACCTCCCATTTCTCAGCACTCAACTTCAAGCCCTTCAGCAAGCTAAAGAGCTCCAAAGGTGTTCTCATCCATTCCTGAATGGAGGGAGGGTATCTGCTACACATAACACACAGGGTGGGGTATGTAAAACAAAGAAAAAAATGTAGGCTTCTTAAAGCCCCAGAAGAAACAAAGTGAACCACTATGGACTAGAGTTGGGATGGAAAATATTATGGTGACTTTACTGATTGCTTTAGAAGCCTAGAGGAGTCTCTTAATAGTTATGGAATCCTTAGGAGAGGATAATACTTGCAAGGATTCATTTTCTTTTCTTTTTTTTCTTTTCTTCTTTTTTTTTTTTTTTGTTCTAAGCAGCAAATTCTATTGTGGCCCCTTTGAAGAGAATCTGTTTTTTGTGTTGAGACTGAAAGGTGTAGGAGAACTAGTACTGGAATGCACCTGCCAGAACTGGAGTTGGTAACAGTGATACATGTGGCATTGGAGGGCTTGCATATAGACAGTGTAAACGCCCCCAAAACTTTTCATGACTGCCCTTCCTGAGATGGTGCTGTAGCTATTACACTAATAACATTCAGTCTGAGTTGGTCCTGGTGAAATTCCACAATGAATGTGGTACTGAGTTCAAATTTAAGGTATTCTCCATTACAACAGGCTTAATCCTTGTTGTTGTTTTTTTAATTTTTAGTCAGAGGCCTCTCTCATAGACTTTAAGGCCAGAAGGGACCATCATCTACTCTGACCTCCTGCACATTGCAGGCCACAGAATCTTGCCCACCCATTCCAGTAAAACTCCGGCTGAATTACTGAAGTCCTCAAATCTTGAATTAAAGACTTCAAGTTACAGAGAATTCACCATTTACACTAGTTTAAAACTACAAGTGACCCATGCCCCATCCTGTAGAGAAAGGCAGAAATCCCCCAGGGTTTCTGCCAATCTGACCCAGGGGAAAATTCCTTCCCAACTGCAAATATGGCAATCAGTTAGACCCTGAGCATGTGGGCAAGACCCAGGAGTCAGATGCATAGTAATGAATTCTCTGTTATAATTCAGAGTCCTTTCCATCTTGTATTCCATCCCTGGCCTTTGGAGATACTTGTAATCGCAGATCGGCTACATGCCATTGTAGGGAGTCTCATCATACCATCCCCCCCACATAAACGTATCAAGCTCAGTCTTCTAGCCAGTTAGGGTTTTTTCTCCCACTGCTCCCCTTGGAAGGCTGGTTCCAGAACTTCACTCCTCTGATGGTTAGAAACCTTTGTGTAATTTCAAGCCTAAGCGTATTGATGACCAGTTTATATCCATTAATTCTTGTGTCAACATTGGTGTTTAACTTAAAAATAAATACCAGGGTGGGGAGGAGTTAGCCCTCTGATTTATTTATAGTGGGAACTGGATTTATAGTGGGAACGGGAAAAATTTAGTTTATTATTATTCTCAACAGATTGTGTTATTATGCATAAAGGACTGCCACTAAAATTAGCATCACAAGCGATAGTGAGCCAATATAGAGATTCAATTTTCTCTTCTGCAGCATGCAGTTCCACGACACTGCATACTTTGCCAATAACATTCAAACAACACATAGGACTTTGGAGATACAATATATAGCAATGACTGGACCATGTTATACCAATAAAATAAAAACCAGCAGGATCTTATTAAAGGGGAAAAGGCAAAATTCCACATTTATTGTGAATACAGAAAGAATCATAGTAAGCAGTTAGTTATAGCTATAACATTCCATTCAATCTCATATTTAGTCACACATTCATTCACACACACACACACAGGTTCTGCAAGGTTGTTATCATAGTTACCGGCCTTAGAGTTGCTCATGCCAAGCCACTGGCCAGGTGGCCTGGACATGAGGAGGGAGCAGGGCCTTGTCAGATGCTCATCTGATGCTCCTGGAAGTTGGTTTGCAGAATCAGACCCCCCAAAGTTCTCACTTTCCAGAGTCCATTTTTATAGGAATTTCTTCCTATGCCAGTCTGTTGGAATTGCTTCATCATGCTGTTGCTGAATCAATCAGCAGATAGCACATTCCGGACGGCTCCATGCTGCCAGATGTTATCTTGTTCTTTGGTTCTCCCATTCTTGAGGCTGTTGGGTGGATTCCAGTCTGCCCTCCGGGGGTCCTCTGGTTATTTCCACTTACGCCTTCTTCAGCCGATGGACACTGGATTCTTACGCTGGCACCTCCCTGATCATTCAGTTATTATCCACACCAAGCATCCATCCACATACATCCTCTATCTCTATTTTAATCACAATTGTTAATACAACAAAAGGGCGGGGAGTCTCTGGGTGCTGTTTCTATTGTTACAGAGTATTGCTTTGAGTCTCTCTCTGTGTGAATTGCTTTGAGAACAGACTCTGTCTTAGAATGTACTAACGCAATTAGCAGCTTGCAAGTTTCACACATAGAGGGAGAGAAACAGTACCAAAAACCAAGAGACTTCTTAATTAGTAATACCCTGGAATTTAAACTATGGGGAATCAAACTCATTTGTGATTTTAATACAGAACTTCTTTAATATGATCCAACAACCAGACCAGAGGGGGGAAAGTACCATTTTTTAAAAACAGAAATTCTAACTAAGTTCAAAAGTGTTTGATTTAAAAAAAAATTCCTGTTTGCACAGATTTTGCTCTTCTCACTTCTAATCAGAAGCAGAAATCATAATGTTTCAGGAGTGGCTATTCTCATACAAGTTTTGCCCTGAATACACACACGTACCCCTAGAATACAGCAATTTCCATGACATTTTCTGAGTTAAGATATTCAGATATTTTGGACAAAGGTCAGACTAACACTCAGACTTTCAAAAACTTTTCAAATACATCAATGCACTGATGTTTTCTCATTATTAAAAGCAATTTTTTAAAAATGTAGTTATAAATGTGTTTTTCACTTTGTAATTTTAAATTGTTTTCTGGGAAATCCCTTCCTGATGATTCTCCAGTGTGTCTTGTTACACTGGAATCTACCAGAAGACAAACTTTTTGTAATTTTCACTAACTTTTTTGGAAGGGACATCATCAACGAAAGTTGGAGCAGAAAACCTACTGTCAGTAGAAATGTTCCCATGCCATTAGGTTTTATTAATTATTATTATTATTATTATTAATTCCAACAACACAGTTTGGGGAAAGGAAAACACAACCTCAGAAGCATTATCCTTCCATGTTTTCAACCCAATAATTATAATATTGGACTAGTGCATGACAACTGGAATGTGAAATTGACTAGAAATTAAAGTGAAACTGATTCATTTTTCACTGTTCAAAATGATAGTAGTAACTCTATATTATTCTCCAGATATATTTCTGACAAATTTGCAGTATGTTTACATATCTAGGGTAGGCCACCTGGACTCTGAACTATTGTCATCAAGCAAGTCCACTGTTTCCAGAAACAAACAAAACAGTCATTCTGGTGTAGATTATTAGAATGCTATTAAAATCATCTTCCAGATGGCAACTTGTAATGAACCCACCCAACTAACAAGGTTGCTTCATTTTCCAGTTTCACGGCTGCATTGAAAGGGGCTTTCTTAAAGAAATAATGATGCATTCAGCATTGGCTTTGTCACTGCTGCTAATCGCAGTCTCTTCCAACCTCGCGATGGCAATCAAAAAGGAAAAAAGAGCTCCCCAGACACTGTCGAGAGGTGCAGTATGTTCACTTTATTTAATTGTTTAGTTAATATAAAATGCACCCACATGTTTAAATTCAATATAATCTTCTATTTTAAGACATTTGATAGAATATGATGTTTATTTTAAGTGTGTTTATTTTCTCTGAAAGGGACTATGTAAAAAGAACACTTTGTTATTCAACTGATCTACCCCTTGTGTGCATTCACTCATATCAGTTTTCTTTCTTGCCCCTCACCCTTACTGATTTTTATTCCTTTCAGCTCTGCAAAACCAGCAGACCTAATGGTGAGCAGGGCTCTGTTTTGTCTTGTGCCGTGAAATAATTTACACAGTTCCAATAAGTTATGCCTGCACAAACCAATGAAACAATGGAGTTGTACAGACAGCACAGAGGGCCTCTCTCACAGAGTTCACTCACCACTAGGGCGCCTCCTCCTGACTGCTCTGGGAATTAGCTCCACTCTGGTCTGGCGTACCTTTCCTCACCCCATGGTCTCTGTCTGGAATTCAGGGTATTCCTTCTCATGATTTAGCCCTCCAGCCAGGTTCCTGGACAGTCTTCCCATTCCAGGGTATCAGAGTCCCTTTGGGCATCTGTCCCAGGGAGTCTTTGGCTCCACTGCCCAGTTTATGCTACTATCCCAGTGGCTGGTAGAGGAACCTGAGCCAACCTACTACTCCAGGTGCCAGGTCAGGCAGTCTATGTCCAGCACCTATGGTCTGTTTGCATCCAGACCCTGCTGCCGTATCCCTGGCCTCCTTCCTATTTCTTTGCTCTCATCCTCTAGCCTCCCCACTCCCTAGGTGTATCAGCCCAAACTTCCTTCTCCCAGGGAGTGACTGCAAACCACTTCCCCTGCAACAGCTTTCGGCTGTGAACTTCCTGGCTTTATACCAGCCCTGCCTGCCTATTCCTTCTCAGCTGGTTCCACCTTCAATCAGCCTTTCAAGCTCTGTCTCTCCTCAGTTGCAGCCTATCAGGTTAATTCACTCAACCTGCCCTGCCTTGTGTGGCACATCACAGCCTCATTTGGCCTGCAGAACTTGTTACTAATAATGATGTAGTAGAAATAAATAACCCAACTTGACACATTTGACATGGAAATCACATAGACTTCACACACACACACACACACACACAAACAAACAATTTTTGCTTAATTATTTTTAAAGAACAGAAGCACATTTAGAGACTGACCAATGAGGATGCTCACATATCTATCTCCTGTCCCTTAGCTGTTCATTTTCACACTTTTAAGAAGTTCCTTGTTATGCAACATTTTCAACCTTAATGTTAACCAGTCTTTAACTTTACATGTAATGATTTTCTCTGTATTAATTCCCTTAAGAATATGGGCACAGGAGTAGTTTAGGAGTTCTGCAAGGTCCTTGCCACTTCTCCATCTCCATTTGTGGAATTTGGATAATATGACTTGCTTTGCATAATCTCCAGCTACTTCCCCTGCCTCTCCCTATCACGTAATGTTTAAGAACTCTGTAGTCCTCAATTACCCATAACTCACACTTGGCAAAATTCATCCCACACAAAGAAAATTAGCACAAGGCATATGCACCACGTAATTCCCATCTAATCCTAATTACCCCTGAGGGCTGAACATCCTTCCATGCAAAGAGAGGGGAACTCCCTGTAGCTGAAGGTCTGATAACCTATTGCAATCATAGAATCATAGAATATCAGGGTTGGAAGGGACCTCAGGAGGTCATCTAGTCCAACCCCCTGCTCAAAGCAGGACCAATCCCCAATTAAATCATCCCAGCCAGGGCTTTCTCAAGCCTGACCTTAAAAACTTTAAAGGAAGGAGATTCCACCACCTCCCTAGGTAACACATTCCAGTGCTTCACCGCCCTCCTCGTGAAAAAGTTTTTTTCCTAATATCCAATCTAAATCTTTCCCATTGCAACTTGAGACCATTACTCCTTGTTCTGTCCTCTGCTACCACTGAGAACAGTCTAGATCCATCCTCTTTGGAACCCTCTTTCAGGTAGTTGAAAGCAGCTATCAAATCCCCCCTCATTCTTCTCTTCTGCAGACTAAACAATCCCAGTTCCCTCAGCCTCTCCTCATAAGTCATGTGTTCCAGGCCCCTAATCATTTTTGTTACCCTCCGCTGGACGCTTTCCAATTTTTTCACATCCTTCTTGTAGCGTGGGGACCAAAACTGGACACAGTACTCCAGATGAGGCCTCACCAATGTCGAATAGAGGGGAACGATCACATCCCTCGATCTGCTGGCAATGCCCCTACTTATAGAGCCCAAAATGCCATTGGCCTTCTTCATACTGAAGTCCTGCAGTCCTCGACCAGCAAGGCTTTAAAAAAGTGCCAGGACTAAGCCCTAATATGTCACTCCAGCATAGGACAGGATTGAAAATGGAAGCTAGAATCATTTGAGTTTTGCAGCATAAGGCATCGTTCCTTATTTTGGACGAAATGTGGACAAAATAGCCATGGACAGCATGTCAACAGCTTGCTTGCTCTGAATTCTAAGCTTCTGAAACACAGTATAAGTTTAAGCACGTAACTTGCAGCCCCCAGAACTCATAAGGGAATATATTGCTCTTTCCAGCAGTCCAGATTGCTAAGAAATCTTTCCTGCAATAAAAAGGCCTCATATTAGCTCTTCTGAGCTATAAGACAACCCCCTACCTCAGTCACTGAATCAAGCCAAGCTCAGCTGCTTCTTGGTCAAACAGATCAGAATAATATTACCAACCTGAGAGATGCATTGTTATCCTAAATGGTCCTCCTTATAAATGATAGGAGGCCAAGAGATACCAGATTTAAAACGTCTCAGGTTTTCCTCTTTAACCCAAGAGAATGCAGCCCGAATCTCACTGAAGACAAGTACTGACAAGACTGGATAAGGAAAGAGATTGAACAATATTGGCTGTTGTCACTAGGTGGAGCTTTACTACAAGATCCTACATGGTTGATATTGACCAAGATACTCAGCAGAGAAGAATCAGGCAGGATCTTCAGCTGGCTCCAAATGCCTTCTCAATTGGTGTTCAACCCTGGCAGCAATAGTGCTCCCACTGCAGCCTTAGCAGGGAAGTAACATTGTTAAGGAGTCTGAACCTATTAAACAAGAACCTACACACTGGTGATCTGACTGGGCACATGAATCAATTTGACAATACCCTCCTCAAAACCAGAAAGTGACACGGTGGGGATGAGTGGAGAGGCTGGTAATTCATCTGGAAATATTTTTAATATTAATTCTTGTTAAAGACCGCATGTACAGACATAGTGTTGCCAACTCCTAATGTTCAAAAATCATGATTCAGGGCCAAAAATTATGAGATTAAAAACAACTCATAATTTTTAATCTAAATATTGATTTTGGAATCCTTTTGTCTTCTGGTATTTGAAATTTTAGGGGGTCCCATTTTCAAACTTTTCTCTACAACTATGAGGGTTGGGAACTCTTTTTTCATCCTACTTTTGCCCTCTGACTTCAGGTTCTGCACCAAATGCAGATCAGTCAGACTCAGAGACTTGGGAACAGATGAAGATAGGCAGACACCAAGTGAAATTTACGAAGTGCTTAAGTTTGGCAACTAACCTGCCTAGGCGTTTTTGAAATTCCAACTTTGTGTCTATCTGCCCCTTTAGAAACTTGAATACTTTTGTAAACCTGTTCCCTTGTCCTCTGTGCCTAAGTTTACTTATCTGTAAAA
The DNA here is from genome assembly GCF_965140295.1 of Lepidochelys olivacea. Classification (NCBI taxonomy): domain Eukaryota; kingdom Metazoa; phylum Chordata; order Testudines; family Cheloniidae; genus Lepidochelys; species Lepidochelys olivacea. The sequence continues at coordinate 214,652,933 of NC_140412.1, forward strand.
TTAGTGTAATACTCAAAAGTTGAGAGACTTAATATCTATATGGAGTTTTGAAGGCATTGGATAAAAAAATCCTATCTCTGTGCAAGATTTTGATAAATGCCCAAAACATAAATTATTTTCAAGACTCTGTTGGTTAATCCCTCCATTGTGATTACAGGCTGGGGAGATGATATTACTTGGGTGCAAACTTATGAAGAAGGGCTTTTTCAAGCAAGAAAAAGGTAAAGAACATTTAGAAAAAATAAAATTGTCAAGTCAGCTGAACTATCTAGTCAAAGTACTGTAAAGAAACAAAGCAAAATAAAAAATCCCACTCTAGCTAATCTAGAAAGCATCTTGTAACAAAACAAAAATGTAATTCTATAAATAAAAGCAACATCTTTTTGGTAATCATGCTGTGGCTTACTGCATCAAGCACTGTTAGACAAAATGTTGGCATTTATGCATGTGCTATGGAATAGAAAATTGCCACAGGATAAATATCTTATCAGAAAGTAAACAGACTTTTTATGATGATTAATTCCTCATCTTCACCACAACAGTATGAGCCAGTAATAGAACCTCGGGCAATATTCTATTGCATTAACTGTTATCTCAATGCTTTCCCCTTTGGCTTATAGTATTAAATACATGGGCAGTTCCCCACTGTTCACAACTCATCCAGAATGAGTTCTTGAATAAGCATCACTTTGAGATTCAGCAGGAAGTCAACTTGAGGATTCCTCTACACCTCATAACCTCACTCTCCTCCAAATCGCTCCTCCAAACCCACTTCTTTCTACATCAACAGAGCACAGTCCCAGGCCAACCTACCAACTCAGTTTTAAAAGAAGGGGCAACTAATCTGATGCATACCTTGTGAAAGCAAGGAGAAAAATCCTACCATTGACTGCAGTGGCAAAACACATAGTTATAAGCGCTGTGCTGAGCATGAGAAGTGGTCAAAAAAAATTTTTTTTAAAGTGTCTCACAGATTTGGGTTTTTTAATTATTTTTTCTGTTTTCCCCAAAAATGTTGAAAATTTATCTAAATTTTTAAATGTCATCAACATTTTTCATTTGGAGAAAAATGTAAGCCAATTCCACAGCTGCTCAACACACACTCACCCCCGCCCCCATCACCCCCCAATTTTTCAGTGAAACTTTTCATAGACAATTTTCAAGGGAAGGGCAGTTTAATCAAATATAGATTTTTTTGAAGAAAAAAAAAAGACTTGTAGTAAACCAGATCCAGGACATTTTGACTAGCTCTACTCAGTTGTAAGTGTCCACAAGATTGGGCTACAGGACTGGAGAAAGATTCTCTTTGTAAGCCTTTCTGGAACTATATATTAAGCAATAATAAAAAGATGATTCTCTGCAGTCTCCAAGCTGAGAACCTCTTAGTTTAGACAGGTTTCAGAGTAACAGCCGTGTTAGTCTGTATTCGCAAAAAGAAAAGGAGTACTTGTGGCACCTTAGAGACTAACCAATTTATTTGAGCATGAGCTTTCGTGAGCTACAGCTCTCACGAAAGCTCATGCTCAAATAAATTGGTTAGTCTCTAAGGTGCCACAAGTACTCCTTTTCTTAGTTTAGAATATATCTTGCTCCTCTATTTTGTTGCATTCCTTTTTATGAAGGAGTTACATGAAACTCTTGTCCCTAAGCTCAGAAATATGCTCCATTCTTCCCAATGCCTCAGTCTAGTTATTAGTTTGGTGTAACATAATATACAACAGCAGTTGCATATCTGGGCCTGTTTGTAAAATTAGAGTCACTTGAATACTCATCAGATGATCTAATTATGTAATTTTTTATTGTTATTAAAGTAACAAACCACTGATGGTCATTCATCATCTGGAGGACTGTCAATACTGCCAAGGTAATTTCAATTGTCTGATTGTTAAATTAATTTGAGGATTTTTGGAACATATATGCACCAATATCTAGATTGTTACATGGCCCGTTACTATAGTTATCTGTAACACTTTCTCAGATGTGCTACATATTCAATAGAAAGTATCTCCAAAAAGTACATAATGAAAACAGGCTGCTTACAAACCTCACCTTTTACAACAGAGAACATGAAAAAATACCTTACAAAGCTGTTCTGCAAAGCCTGACGCAGCATTAGATGGTTTAAATTAAGATGCATGAATTTACTCCTCACTCATTGAACAGATTTAATATTGTTCTTTCCTCCTGAACTGGTAATCAGAGAAGGAGACTAGGGCATGACTGCTGAAATTGACCGAAGAAGAATCTACAGAGAATAATACACTTTTGTCAAGCTCTGGCTTGATACCCATTGAAATGAAAAGCTTCAGGAATAACAGGAGAAAGCTTCCATTTGTATAGCTGAAGGTTGTCACGACACAGGACAAAACCAAAAAGTGGTGATAGATCTGTGACCTGTCTCATTAAAAATGTGGAGAAAGCAAAGCATGAAAGTCTCATGCATATGTTGCCACAGTGTAGAAGGAAAAACAGATTTTGGAAACAGTGATTGAGAGCAGCTTTTAAAACCATCACATCTTTTCTAGCACTGAAGAAGGTTTTTTCAGAAAATGAGGAAATACAAGAAATGGCTCAAAATAACTTCATCATGCTAAATCTCATGGTAAGGTGATATATATTGCACATTTTAAATTGATGCATTTCAGCATATGTTGTCATTTTAGCATTATCTACCATGGCTTCGTATGCTCCTATCATATATTTCAAGCACAGATGCTAGTTTCACAAAGTGCGAATGAATATTTAATAATTTGCTTTTAATTTTCCTGCCAGCATGAAACCACTGATAAGAACTTGTCACCTGATGGGCAATATGTACCTCGAATCATGTTTGTAGGTATGCACAAAATGTATCTTCTTCTTTAAAAATGAAACCTCATTTCAATAGTATGTATGTGTTATAGGAATTTTCTCCCTCATGATATACAAGATATTTAACATTTTTATTTGCTAATTTTTGAGTTAGAATGGTATTTACCAAACCCTTGCTTCTTCAAGGACATACAGGCATCAAACAGAACCATAAAAATGTAGGGCTGGAAGGGATCTTGAGAAATCACCTAGTCCATCCACCTGCGCTGAGGCAGGATTACATATGCCGAGATCATCCCTGACAGGTGTTTGTCTAACCTGTTCTTTAAAAACTCCAATGATGGGGACTCCACAACCTTCCTTGGAAGCCTATTACAGAGCTTGACTACCCTCATAGTTAGAACGCTTTCCTTAATATCTAAATCTCTCTTGCTGCAGACTAAGCCCATTACTTCTTGTCCTACCTTCAGCGGACATGGAGAAAAACAGATCCTCTTCCTCTTTATAACAGCCTTTTACATATCTGAAGACTTATTAGATACTCCCTCATTCTTCCCTTCTCTAAACTAAATATCCCCTCTAGCAGGGGACAGCATGGACAGACAGATACGCACACGCACACAGAGAGAACAAGGCTCATCTCCTCCAGCAGACTAGAGGAGCAAGGGATAGGTGAGAGTTGGGGGTGAAGTGTATGTGAAAGTAGTTTGGGTTTGAGTCCCCCCTTCAATCTTAGAATTCCATTCCCATAGGTTCTTCCCACTCCTGGCTTGAGCTTGAACATGGTGTGACATTGTCAAAACATCGCCACTTTGTGTAGAATCCTTGGGCCCCTGGGTTGAGGGAGATGGCAGGAGCCAATGGTTCCACATACGGTAAAGGGGATAATAAATGAAAGGTGCAGCACTGGCAGATGTTGCAGCAGGGGCAGGAATCCACAAGCTATGGGGAAAAAAAAAGATTTAATCAACTCGGATTTAAAATCAGTCTACCAAGGCAGCTCGCCACAGATCTGTCTACAAAAGAAATCAATGCTATATACATAGTCCCCTGACCCTCCAAAACCAAGCAGAGTCTCAGCTATTGGCAAGTGTGGCAAGAGGAGGAGTTTACTGAGTTGCCTAACTGGAAAGACATCTCCACGAATGTCTAATAAATTGTTCATACAGCATTGCAATAGTATGTCCCTGCAAATAGTCTCATGGTGGGTGCAGTGTGTATTTTTAATGCACTGGTCACTAGGCTGGTAAAAAAGGGATATGTCAGCCTGCAATATAATTCAGATTTGCACCAGGCCAGCTGATCCCAAAAAGAATTGAATCCAATGCCACATGGGGGCAGGGATGCTCTGAAGCTACAATGCAATCCCGGGCTGCTCAAGTAGAAGCGGTTGTAAATGGGGAAATTATGTAAGTGAGTGTTTCACACACACACACACACACACACACCCCCGCATCAATCCTGGTCCCTCTCTTTCTAAGTGCCAGCCCTTACAGCCGCTGTAAGGCCCATGCGGGGGATGAGAGATGGGGGATGAGAGGTATTGTTGACAGGTCCCGATAGTCATTATTTTCAAACAAGTTGCCTCCTTCAGGAAAGGACCAATGAGGGGATATAATCCAACAGTTACAAACACACAGTGTTGTATCTTCATGGCAAATGTGGAATTTTCATTTTTTTTTAAACTGTCACAAAGAGGGAGAAATCATGTAGGATCAATGATGGACGAGCTCAGTGTGGCTCTTAGACCCCTGATATGTAGACCGCCAGGAATCCAAAGTGTTCTTCTTGGTGGTCTTCAGAATGAATAATTTTCAAGTCTCAAAATGGTGCAGTGGCTATAGCCCTAACTTTGACTGTGGAGACCTGAGTTCAAATCCCTCCTCCATCATAGACTCCTTAAGTGACTTAGGCAAATCACTGTTTTTCTATGGCTTAGTTCCCCTATTGTAAAATGAGGATAATAGTATTTCCCTACTTTTCTGGGAAGGATGAATGCATTAAAGATTGGTTTCAGAGTAACAGCCGTGTTAGTCTGTATTCGCAAAAAGGAGTACTTGTGGCACCTTAGAGACTAACCAATTTATTTGAGCATGAGCTTTCGTGAGCTACTGCTCACTTCATCGGATGCATACCGTGGAAACTGCAGCAGACTTTATATGTACACAGAGAATATGAAACAATACCTCCTCCCACCCCACTGTCCTGCTGGTAATAGCTTATCTAAAGTGATCATCAGGTGGGCCATTTCCAGCACAAATCCAGGTTTTCTCACCCTCCACCCCCCCCACACAAATTCACTCTCCTGCTGGTGATAGCCCATCCAAAGTGTAAAGAGTTGTCACTTTGGATGGGCTATCACCAGCAGGAGAGTGAATTTGTGTGGGGGGGTGGAGGGTGAGAAAACCTGGATTTGTGCTGGAAATGGCCCACCTGATGATCACTTTAGATAAGCTATTACCAGCAGGACAGTGGGGTGGGAGGAGGTATTGTTTCATATTCTCTGTGTACATATAAAGTCTGCTGCAGTTTCCACAGTATGCATCCGATGAAGTGAGCTGTAGCTCACGAAAGCTCATGCTCAAATAAATTGGTTAGTCTCTAAGGTGCCACAAGTACTCCTTTTCTTTTTGCATTAAAGATTGTGAGATGCTCAGATACTATGGTGATGGGGCCATAAAAGTCAAGTTATGAGAATCTTCGCCAGAAAGCTTGAGAAGGGAAATGAGCCAAAGAGAGGATAATAAAAGTTGTCCCTCAGAAACTAAAAGTCTGAGAATCACAGTAATACATGATTCTGGCTCTGAAAGCTCCACATAAATTATATGAATGCCTTACCAAAAGTATGTGCATAGTTTTACATACTGAATATTAGGGCTGTTGATTAATCGCAGTTAACTCATGCAATTACCTCAAAAAAATTAATTGAGATTAATTGCAGTTTTAATCAAACTGTTAAACAATAGAATACCAGTTGAAATTTATTAAATATTTTGGATGTTTTTCTACATTTACAAATATATTGATTCCATTTACAACACATAATTCAAATTGTACAGTGCTCACTTTATATTATTTTTATTACAAATATTTGCACTGTAAAAATGATAAGAAATAGTATTTTTTCAATCCACTTCAAACAAGTACTATGGTGCAATCTCTTTATCACGAAAGTTGAACTTACAAATGTAGATTTTTTTTTTTTTGGTTACATAAGTGCACTCAAAAACAAAACAATGTAAAACTTTAGAGCCTACAGGTCTACTCAGTCCTACTTTTTGTTCAGCCAATCACTAAGATAAATGAGTTTGTTTACATTTGAAGGAGATAATGCTGCCCTCTTCTTATTTACAATGTCTCCTGAAAGTGAGAACAGGCTTTTGCATGGCACTTTTGTAGCCGGCATTGCAAGGTATTTACGTGCCAGATATACTAAACATTCATATGCCCCTTTATGCTTCAGCCACCATTTCAGAGGACATGCTTCCATGATGACAACACTCGTTACAAAAATAATGTGTTAATTACATTTGTGACTGTACTCCTTGGGGGAGAATTGGAGGTCTCCTGTTCTGTTTCACCCACATTCTGCCATATATTTCATGTTATAGCAGTCTTGGATGATGACCCAGCATGTGTTGTTCATTTTAAGAACACTTTCACCGCAGATTTGACAAAACACAAAGAAGGTACCAATGTGAGATTTCTAAAGATAGCTACAGCACTCTCCTAAAGTTTAAGACTCTGAAGTGCCAAAATCTGAGAGGGATGGAGCATGCTTTCAGAAGTCTTAAAAGAGCAACATTCCAATGTGGAAACTACAGAACCCAAACCACCGAAAAAGAAAATCAACCTTCTGCTGGTGGCATCTGATTCAGATGATGAAAATGAACATGTGTCAGTCTGCTTTCGAATGTTATCGAGCAGAACCCGTCATCAGCATGAACCAATGTCCTCTGGAACGATGGCTGAAGCATGAAGGAACATATGAATCTTTAGCACATCCAGTATGTAAATATCTTACAACACCGGCTACGATAGTGCCAAGCAAACACCTGTTCTCACTTTCAAGTGACATTGTAAACAAGAAGCGGGCAGCATTATCTCCTGCAAATGTAAACTAAATTGTTTGTATTCTATGTTGTAACTGAAATGAATATATTTTAAAATGTAGAAAACATCCACAATTATTTAAATAAATGGTATTCTATTATTAACATGTGATTAATTGTGCGATTAATGACAATTTTTTTAATCACATGATTAATCGCTATTGCTTTTTTAATTACTTGACAGCCCTACTGAATATACATTCAGTCAAATTAGCCTCCTTTTGTGATATTTTCCTTTAAACATGCAATAGAATATACATGCTGGTGAACATAACATATAGCCCTATTTAACAATTAATACATAATACTTAAAATAAATATCTCACTCGTTCAGTAAGTATCAGTGTAATTAGAACTCTGGGTGGAAAACAATGTCATTATTCCATTTGCTCTAAATTAGTATCCTCCAAAATCATATTTAAGTTGACTCAGCCTCATATTCACAATCAGTAGATATTGAAGATGCTGTTACTGCGAATGCAATGGGATAATTGTATAATATGTCTCCTTTTTCAGACCCCTCTCTCACAGTAAGAGCTGATATCACGGGAAGATACTCTAATCGACTCTATACTTATGAACCACAAGACATACCATTGTGTAAGTATCCACATTGTGAATGTTTTGCGTTTCACATTGTGACCAATGAGACATACCCTACCCATTGACTTGTGCTTGAAGATCAGACAGCATTTCATTGTCCTTCCTGCTCCCCACCCCAAAAATACCTAGGGAAATTCTTTAAAAGAGTCTATAAAAATATGATTATGCGCTTGATCCTACAAGAGGTCGAACACTATGGTCCTGATCCAGCAAAGCACTTAAGTACGCAAATACTACCACTGAAATTAGTAGGACTACTCATGTGAGTCAAGTTAAGTATGTGCGCAAAAGTTTACAGGACCAGGGTGTAACTGAAACAGTGAAAATTACTACCCACAAAAGGGCTGTCAAATGCACAAAGTAAACAACCTAAGGAAAAAATTGAGAAAATATTTTTCTACCAACTTTTTAAATTTAGAGTTACTTAGGTACAACCTAGGATTATTCATTGTCAGACAGAAAAGTAATTTTTCGAGTTGACCTTGTCCCTTTCATGTCACAACATCTATCAGAATGCATTTTTCTTACCCCAATAGAATATTAGATGTAATGAAGACCATTGATTTGTGTGTTAGCTCTTCATATATGATTATAAGATTTACTGTTGAGTATCAGTTTTAAAATATGAAAAATGAAAGGAAGTGAAAAGTGATGAACTGGAGCTTATCAAGTTCTTAGTAGTGATGAACTATGAAACGCTACACCCTCAGTTTCAGTAAAGGGTGCCAAAAATCCCACAATAGAATATCTACAATATATTTTGTGCCCCAATATACATCAATTAATTCATAGGCGAAACATTTTAATAAATTGAGATTTTATTTTCAGATAGAAATGTACTTCAAATATTTTTTTAATTTGCGGTTTATTCTTCTTTCAGTGATAGAGAACATGAAGAAAGCATTACGCCTCATTCAGACCGAACTGTAACTTGTGGCAGTGAAATCACCATAACCTCTATGAGGTGAAGTGGTACAAGAAACCCCTTCACATCTGAAATATACTCATTAGCTGATTTGTCTGTATTAGCATTTAAACCTTATAGCAATCAATTGTGGTACACAGAATTTCATATGAAAAAAATATATTTCCAGGTATATATAACCCTTTTGAAAGTGAAATAAATGTTTAGAAAGGATGAATGGAAATATTTAAAACATGTAAAACCTTAGCTGCAGAGATAAATTCAGGGGAATGGTAAAAAGATGCAAAAAAATCTTTGAATTCTAGGTCACTGATTCAAATCTGGTCCAGGAAAGCTTGACTAGAAATTGTAACCCATTCCATCTGGTGACTGCTTGGTAGCCTGCACCAGTTAATAACCTCTGATGAGAGGATCAGATCAGAAGACATTGCCTAGAGAGGCTGGAGCAGAAAAGGATAATATGTTCATTGTAACTTTTCAAGAGAAGGTCAGTTAGCAGTGTAGGAGTGGCTCGTCTTTGTGTCCAGCATTCTTCAGTACGACTCTGTGATTGTTAAAAGCAGAACATATACTTTGATGCTGAATATACAATGAATGCAGCTAAGTGCACAGTATGGGCTCCGTCAGGTAAAATTCAGCAAAACCTAAATAAAAGGCCTTTGACTTTGAGGAAAATACACTAATGCAATGGGGTAGAAGGAAGGAATTCTCAGCTTCAACATAAACTTCAGGGCCATGACACCCAGACATAAGAATGGCCATACCGGGTCAGACCAAAGGTCCATCTAGCCCAGTATCCTGTCTTCCGACAGTAGCCAATACCAGGTGCCCCAGAGGGAATGATATTCATCTGGTGATTCATCCCTTTCGCCCATTCCCAGCTTCTGGCATACAAAAGCTAGGGACACCATCCCTGCCCAATGGCTCCATGAACTTATCTAGTTCTTTTTTGAATGCTGTCACAGAGTCATTTGTTAAGAAGTAATTAAGTTACTCCTAGCTATAAAGTAAAATGTTGTTCATAAGGAGATTTGCTGTTATAACGTTTGAGAGAGACTTGGAGAGAAATGATCTGTATGCTTAAAGAAAATTCAGTTTCTTACTTCAGCCACTAATAGTATATTATCTTGACAACCAGAGAAATGAATTTTGTACCTGTAGGAAGATGTTGAAAATAAAATAAAACTGTCAAATATGAACCCTCCTAACCCTGTTTGGTTTTACTCATTTGATACACAATTCAAATTCTGTGTGAAGCATAGAAAATCCAGAGAACAGCCAGAATACGAGGGTCTAAAGTGGTATTACTTTGCTGTCATTTTCAAGTGTCATGATTAGACCTGGTCGGAACGGAGGGAGGGTGGGTCCCCCTGGTGAAAACTTGAAATTTCATTGAAAATTTTCAATCTATAATAATTTATTTTTTAATCAACCCTAGCTGTGAGTCCTGGTGTCCTTCATGTATCAAGGACTGACTTCTCAGTGCAGAACAATACTCTACATTTTCTGGTCAAGTCCAAAAAGCCACCTACCATTCCAGAGGACTTCAAGAAATATGCCTAGCAATCATCATGATTTCCATTCCCTCAGTGACTGGAAATACAGTGAAAGGCTGTGAATAAAATAAATAGAAGAGCATGGCTTCTCATGAAAAAGCTTCTTAAACCAAGTATTGAAGACTTGATGTTATTGCATTTTAAGAGTCTGAACAAAAGAAATCTTATTTCCTTGCCTACCCTTAAGCTGGTATATATAACATGTAAGGGTGACAGGGCTGGTCATAAAAGACTCATACATTCATCTTGTACTCTACGTATTCAGACACTGCATAAAACTTGTAGTAAGGAAAGGGCATTCATCATACATACAGTAATATAAAGGAAACAGCTACACTGAGCTGCAAGACTGCTTCGAGTTTATACAATGTATGAACATTCTATTCCGGGCCTTTTGCTGGAAAAAATACAAAACACATGTATGTTGAAAATAAACCCAGACATCTCATCTCCACCAAATGTTATAATGGTGTAACTTAAAAGAAGAAAACCAAAGAACCTGAATTTGGTCACACCAGTGTTACTCAGAATATAAGAACATAATAAGTGCCAAGCTGCCTCAGACCAATGGTCTATCTAGCCTAGTATCCTGTCTCTGATGGTGGCCAGAACCAGAGCTTCAGTGGGAGTGTACAGAACAGGGCAGCTGGATGATCTACCCCTGTCTTCCCCTCCCTGCTTCTGGCAGTGAGAGGTTTAGGGTTGCCCTTAGAATGGGGTTGCATCCCTGATCATCTTGGTTAATAGCCGTTGATGGACCTATCCTCCAGCAATGTATCTAGTTCTTTTTTGTCCCCTGTTATACTTCTGGTCCACACCATCCCATAGCAATGAGTTCAACAGGTAAGTTGTGTGAAAAAGTGCTTCCTCTTGTTTGCATTAAACCTGATGCCTATTAATTTCATCGGGTGAACCCTGTTTTTTTCTATTGTGGGAAAGGGTAGATGACACTTATCTATTCACTTTTTCCTCAGGGACTAACTCCACTGAAGTCAATGGTGTTATTTATTTTAATTTATAAAGAATTTTTTTTAAAGTGCCTATCTGGCTCTAAGCAACTCTGCCATGAGTTAAAATACAAATCACCACTTTCAGTCAAAGGAGAATCAGGCCTACCTGGTGCATACTGAATTTTGCATAATTCCAAAACGAAAACAGAATCCTGAGAAAAGGGATTTCCTCGGGTTCTACATTAAAAGCCAGTTTTAAGAATACAAGGATGTTAAGTCAAAACAAGGCAATTTTTTTTTTCATCTTTGGTAACATTTTTATAACTGTGTCCTATAGGGCAAGTACTTGGAGCCATTAAATACAAACTGAATGGCATTGTCAGCTTCATTCTCAAGGGCTGAAGCTACAACAGCTAGCACTAAAAAACAGAAAGCTCCCCCCCCCCCCCCCCACAAATAGTCAAAGATCAAAGACCTTGCAACATGAATCCTTTGACTACTAATGCTCCCCTTGTCCGCTCCACCAACAGAAGCCAATTCAATAAAAAACATTACTTCACCAACCTTGTCCCTCTTATATCCTGGGACCAACACTGCTACAACACCATCAAAAACAACCTTCCCCGGCACCTTCAGTGCTCTAGTCAACCATAAACACGTCATTTCAGGCAGGCACCCGTAGCTGGAGCACTCCGCAGCAGGGCAGAAACGTTCCATTGGGGCATACATGGAATGTTTAGAGACAGGGATCTGTATAATTTTACCCTAAAAATATACATTAGCTCTGGACACTGTGACTACATCTGTCCTTTTGCCAGCAAACATTTGGGGCCCAAATCCAATGCATACACAAAGGAATTCATGCAACATTAAGGTTGGACAGTGTCAAGAATAATTGCACCAATTAAGACTCCACTTGTATTGTTAACTCAGCTACGTTCCACACCTTGTATGTTTTATATCATAATTTAAGAATGGAACTAGTCACAGCAAGGTTTTTCTTAATAGCACAAACATGCAATGCAGCCAAGTGCTTAACATTTGCTGTTACACATATTTTTGTACAAATTTCAGCTGCACAGCCCTCGGACTGGTTTATGGACTATAGTAACAGCCCCATGCTGGAAGTGGGGGAGGAGGTCAGGTGACTCACAAGGAGCATTAGCAGGGGCTGGGCTTAAAGCAGGTTCTTCTCCAGGAGACAGTGCACCACCACTGGAAACGATGCAATCTCTGCTCCCCTCTGTTCCAAGCCAGTGCTCTTGGCCAGTTTGGGGGAGTGGGACACGGACATGATCCACCCGTTTTACGAAGGCTAGTGCTACTAGTGATGGCAGCTGTGCAGAGACTATGCTCCCTGAATGCAAAAAATCCTAGTGAGACTGGCCTTTTCGAGGGTCATGACACAGGAGAGGGGCTTCCTGAGCTTTAACAAGCCTATCTATTCCCAGTCCATGATTATTAAAACAATAACCACTCATGTTGCAGGTTAGGGTGCCTTGCAACCCCTACTGTTGTATTTTAAAAGCACTTTATGAAACAGATTATTTTTGTTATAGGTGCATCTCATTAGGTATAAAGCCATTCCTCCCTTTCTGAATAACTCTTCAAATTCCCTAACCCCCTCTCTCAGCCCTACTTCACCCAACTGAAATAAGTCTTTATTAGAGCTAGACAAAACTTTTCATCTGAAAACTTTTTAGCAGAAAAATACAGATTCAGGTTAACCAAAGCAATTCATGATTTCAAGTCCATTTTGATTAACTTTTTTTGCAGAAAAAGGAAAAGAAAAAAAAGACATGTTGAAGGAAAGAAAAGGTTCTGATGTCTTATTTTGGAAAGACTGTTAATTTTGGGGTGTCCCTTGCTTTTATTAAAAAAAATTGAAATAACACTTTTTGGTTTGATCAACACAAAATGAAGCATTTTTTAACTTTTTAGTTCTGTATCTGATTAGCTTTATTGCGCCTACTAGCTTGAAGCTCCCACTCTGATTTCACCTTCTTCCTTCTCTCATTTCTTCAGTCCTAAGTATTGGGTTCAATTCTGCCCTCTGTTGTAACCTTGCAAGCTCATTAACTTCAGCCAAGGACAGAATTTGATCTTTAATTCTATCATGTATTGATGACATGAGACTAGATGTCCATTAAAATTTGTCAGCTATATGTAATGGGACTACTTTACACAGGAAGCAAGATTTTGGGCTATTATAAATATTCATATTACAGCAACACCTGCATATCTGCTAAATGGTGTAAGATATAAGAATGCATACTCTCTGCTCTGAACAGTTTGAATATGAAAATTAAAACTCAGCATAAATCCAAACAAATCACCAGCACAGCAGTCTATGGTGGAGAAGTAGGCAGGATCACAAATATGGTCACTGCTGATAATTTAGCATCCTTGGACATGAAAACTAGGGTGACCAGATGTCCTGATTTTACAGGGACAGTCCCGATTTTTGGGTCTTTTTCTTATATAGGTTCCTATTACCCCCCATCCCCGTCCCAATTTTTCACACTTGCTGTCTGGTCACCCTAATGAAAACAAAGTGGCTAAGAATCAGATCATATGCCACAAATATTAACACAAGTAGATCAAAATCATAGAATCATAGAATATCAGGGTTGGAAGGGACCTCAGGAGGTCATCTAGTCCAACCCCCTGCTCAAAGCAGGACCAATCCCCAATTAAATCATCCCAGCCAGGGCTTTGTCAAGCCTGACCTTAAAAACTTCTAAGGAAGGAGATTCTACCACCTCCCTAGGTAACGCATTCCAGTGTTTCACCACCCTCCTAGTGAAAAAGTTTTTCCTAATATCCAACCTAAACCTCCCCCACTGCAACTTGAGACCATTACTCCTTGTCCTGTCCTCTTCTACCACTGAGAATAGTCTAGAACCATCCTCTCTGGAACCACCTCTCAGGTAGTTGAAAGCATCTATCAAATCCCCCTTCATTCTTCTCTTCTGCAGACTAAACAATCCCAGTTCCCTCAGCCTCTCCTCATAAGTCATGTGTTCCAGACCCCTAATCATTTTTGTTGCCCTTCGCTGGACTTTCTCCAATTTTTCATAGAATCATAGAATATCAGGGTTGGAAGGGACCTCAGGAGGTCATCTAGTCCAACCCCCTGCTCAAAGCAGTACCAATCCCCAATTTTTGACCCAAATGGCCCCCTCAAGGATTGAACCCACAACCCTGGGTTTAGCAGGCCAATGCTCAAACCACTGAGCTATCCCTCCCCTCCCCTCCCCTCCCTCCCCTTTCCACATCCTTCTTGTAGTGTGGGGCCCAAAACTGGACACAGTACTCCAGATGAGGCCTCACCAATGTCGAATAGAGGGGAACGATCACGTCCCTCTATCTGCTCGCTATGCCCCTACTTATACATCCCAAAGTGCCATTGGCCTTCTTGGCAACAAGGGCACACTGCTGACTCATATCCAGCTTCTCGTCCACTGTCACCCCTAGGTCCTTTTCCGCAGAACTGCTGCCTAGCCATTCGGTCCCTAGTCTGTAGCTGTGCATTGGGTTCTTCCATCCTAAGTGCAGGACCCTGCACTTATCCTTACTGAACCTCATCAGATTTCTTTTGGCCCAATCCTCCAATTTGTCTAGGTCCCTCTGTATCCTATCCCTGCCCTCCAGCATATCTACCACTCCTCCTAGTTTAGTATCATCCGCAAATTTGCTGAGAATGCAATCCACACCATCCTCCAGATCATTTATGAAGATATTGAACAAAACCGGCCCCAGGACCAACCCCTGGGGCACTCCACTTGACACCGGCTGCCAACTAGACATGGAGCCATTGATCACTACCCATTGAGCCCGACAATCTACCCACCTTATAGTGCATTCATCCAGCCCATACTTCTTTAACTTCTGACTTAGAGGGTCTAGGAGGGAGCATAGCAGTAGAAAAAAAAAAGAGAGGATTTAGAGACCTGAAATGGTGGCATAAAAGAAAAGACTTCAGGAGCCTTAAGGTAATGAGATTTCAGAGGCAGGCCATTGGGTGGAGCTATGTATTAAGAGAACAAACACACTGTGTATTTGTAGAGTTCAATGTGTTCCTCTCTCTTCAGTTTTAAATTAACAGTTGACCTGTCCCTCTCCCCCCTTGAGACTTACTTTTCCATGTACCAGACTTGGTGCTGTAACATGAAGCTGAAATCTCAGATTTATGTCGTTTCTCAGTGATGTGTATTTTAAGCTAAACAACATGGTAGTCCGTGACATGACCAGCAGTGTCTTCCTCCTCCTTTTTCCTCCCCCCCTGATGCTGCCCTGAAAAGATAGGGATGGAATAGTTAGAAGTGGGACAAAGCTCCCTCCTTTCTCCTCCCCTCTCTTGGCTGCTGCTCTACCAACCCGTCTTCTACTTATTCATTGTATTTGTTGCAGACAACGATTTATCAATGTTTTTATTATTTCCTTCTCTTGTGATATGGGGGGGGATCCTGTTCCTTCAAGTTCCTTATTCCTACACCACAATTCACTGACATAAGAAAGTCCAGGTTTGTTTGGTCTCCCCTGTTTAGACTACAGCTGAGAAGGCCAGGAAGGAAAACAGAGAGAGTGTGAGAGAGAGAGCGAGAAAGAAGTAATAAAAGCTGCCTTTTTTTTTTTTCTTACATTGAATCCAGTTTGTAATAGCAGTATAGCAGAGCTAGCATTCAGGAAGGCCAATGATGTAGACGTGTCCTTTTATACAGGCTTATTGTATATATATATAGAAAGAGTGTACATGTATATTATAAGGCTGTATAAGAGGACACATCTACATCATTGGCATTCTTCTAGCTCTGCTACAGACTTGCTTCATTGTCACAGCAGCCTCTATTGCCTCTCACACATTTTCCTTTCTGGACTTATCAGCTGTAATTTGAATAGGGAAGGTCTAAAAGTCCAAGTTCATTAAAAGTCAAAGAACTGAGGCCTAGGAATTAGGAAACTGACGGAACAAAGTACTCCCCTATATCCGTCTCTGAGCAAAAGGGTGTTGGCTTTTATAAGCAGCTGGCTGATGTATAGGTTTGTGGAGCTGAACATTTCCCAGTGTGCAAATATTTGCACTGAACCGGAACAAAAGAAAAACACTGCAGCTTTGTTTACCATGGAAACCAGAGACTTTGGGACACCTCAGCATTTAAGCAATGGGAACCGGATGAATGAGCTCCAATCCTGATTTCAATTGTTTCATGTTCTAAACCTGTTCTTATCAAAAGACTGGTGAAAGGAAAGTTCCAAATGCTGAGCTGTACCCCCAGGGGACCAGTCAAATCAAGACTTATTGCTTTCTTTTCCTTCCTTCATGGGAGGTAATGGCTTGTGCAGATGATCAGTATAAGGTGGAAAGTAGAAATCCTCGTGGCAATTAAAAATCCTGTAGCACTTTTGAGAAGAGTAGGAATATTGGTACTGGTGTCTGGACAACTCCAGGATCTAACTACTCGGATTAACTACCACATTATCTTTGCTGTTTCAATTGGACAAGATGCTCTTCAGTTGTGTCCCAAACTGCTACTGTGCATTGTTAAATAGCTGTCACATTGCTCCAGAAGGGGCTCCATTTCAGTAGCATATGGAGTGTTTCCTGTTACGGGCAGATACATTTGTGAATCTTTAGGATAAAGAGATGCTACACGTGAATAGAGAGAACATTTTGTCTCCTTAAGTGATCAGAAGGCACCCCGGTCTAGTGCAACTGTTCCTTGGATCATAGAACCACGTCAAAGAGTGCCTCTACATTTCCCTCAGCCTTCCTTCCCCAGGTCCAAGGAATCCTATGAGTAGATGTTAAGTGGGAATTGTGCTCCACCTGTCTGATAGAAGGGGGAAGCCACTGTGTGAGGTATCATTTCTTCTGTATACCAGCAGGCATCCCACGTAAGATAATTATGCCAGCTTTCTGGTGTTGCAATCTGGCATATTAGTTCAGGCAAGTCTCTACAAACATTTAAAGAAATAAAGGAAAAGACCTACTTGGGTCATCTGTTATGGAACCATGTCCATGCAGGATTATTCTCTACATTATTACATATTTTAGCCCTTTGCGTACTCCAGTTGTAAATACCCAATGGATGGGTGTTGTAAAAGTCTGGCAGTGTTTAGCTGAAACACCCTAACCTGCTAATAAATGTTCATTCTCTTGGGGGAGGTTCTTGTGAGTTCTGCTGACTTATTAAAGCAGGTGGCTTGCTACTCTATCCAGATATAAGGAAGATCAGAGTGATTGTCTAGAGAAAGAGGTCTTTGAGTGTGGACTGAGCTATACCCAGGAAGTGAACTGGTGAGAAATCTTGAACTGAAATTTATGCTATTGTTCTTTTCTTTGTTAATAAAGTTAATGTCCTGGAAAGTGGTGAGTTTTTGACTGTGCATGCACTCTGTTTTAGAGCAGCTTGGAAAAGGCAGCTGCTTCCACTCCTCTGGCCTGGAAAGCAATTCCACTTTTAGCAAATATTCGCTAATGTATCTATTCATCAAGCAACAGCCAAGGACTGGCTAATTGAAAGGAATATCAGCCTAACTCTAGAAGTGAGTCTTTTGTGGCCTCTACTGGATAGACTATGCTTCATTTCTTATTAATTTGTACTTTCTCAACCTTTGTGTCAGACTTACACACACACACACAATCAGACCCCGAGGAATTCAAAGTAGAAATTACTGTGGGTCTGGCATTTCTCTCAAACTTTTCTTCCTTGGAAGGCTTTCGCTATTATTTATTCATTAGTTTAATTAATAAATAGTTAAAATCAAAGGGAGTGTAAAACACTCTAATGATCCCATAGTACTATTTAGGTTGTTCAATGCTCTTTGTCTAAAGATGTAGGATACAGAAAATATTTGGATCTTTTCTGGAAAGTAAAAGATAGGCTATTCTCAAAGATGTGGCCTACAAACAACATGAATGATGTTTTTAAAAGATTGTGTATGAAGATTACTTGCATCTTCTGCGGAATAATGAGAAGATGCAGGGGTGAGCCTCCATTACCATAATATCTGAGTGCCTCACAATTTGTAATGTATTTATCCTGACTGTACCCATGAGGTAGGGAAGTGCTATTATCCCCATTTTTGGAGACAGCAAACCAAGGCACAGAGAGACTATGTGATTTGCCTAAGGTCACACAGGAAGCCCGTGGAAAAGCAAGGAATTGAAGTGGAGTCTCCCATGTCCCGGGTTAGCACCTTACCCACTAAGTCATCATGATGCATATGAACCTATGCATATACTAGGGGTTACAACAGTGTAATACATTTAATTTGTCTGTACCACATATACAGATTAAAATGCCTAAAAGTAAAGAAAAGGAGTACTTGTGGCACCTTAGAGACTAACCAATTTATTAGAGCATAAGCTTTCGTGAGCTACAGCTCACTTCCTCAGATGCATCTGAGGAAGTGAGCTGTAGCTCACGAAAGCTTATGCTCTAATAAATTGGTTAGTCTCTAAGGTGCCACAAGTACTCCTTTTCTTTTTGCGAATACAGACTAACACGGCTGTTACTCTGAAACCTAAAAGTAAAGAGTTTCTTATTTCTGGGCACCCAAAAATGTACACTACTGGTCCTAGATTATGCTTGAATTTTAAAAAAATAAAGGTTAAGTGTTATAACATACAAGTAATTGGGGGGGGGGGGAGGCACTCAGGGCTTGAAGATGGATTGCTGTGCAGTGAGACATAAGGCCTTTCTTCTTGCACTGAAACCTCAAGGGATATGTGTTCTTCCAACAGAGAAAAGATGACTCCCCAAGAAAGGAGAAAAAAGTTCCCTCTGTGCTGTATAGTTTCATAACATGCTCTATTGAGCCATAAAAAACCCAAGGGCACTAACAATATCATTAGGAAAGGGTAAATCCCAAAAATATTTGTGGTATTATGCCAACTTACAACAATGCTAATAGTCATATGGTCGAAATGGCTTCCAGGACTGGCAATGAGAGAGTCTGTCCTAGTACTATGTGTGTGTTCTAGTCCAGCGTTTCTCAATGCGGCCACCAGGAACTTTTTTGCCCCTACTCCTCCCTGGTAGTACTCCTCCCTGCCCCTACATCCTCCTAGATGCACCACCTTGGTGTTGGTTGCTGGGGCATCAGCAGGGGTTTGGCCCTGACCCCTCTGGAGCCACCTGGGGCACAACACTGGAGGAGCAGGCAACTAGTTAGTTCCTCACTTTCCCAGGGCTGGTGGGTCTCAGACTTTGGGCTTTAGCCCTGGGGTGGCAGACTCTGGACATGGGGCTTCAGGTTCCGGCCCCAGGCTCCATCTGCATGGCTTCTCCTCTGTCCTCTGGCTGTAGGGCTTCAGGTTCCAGCACCCCACTGCCTCTCCCCCATCATATCAGCCCCCTGCTACCTCTCCCAACCCCCATCCAGGGCTTTATTTGTCCCCAGGCTTGGGAGGGCTGAATAAGCCTGCTGTGAAAAGTGATACTTGTATGTTTGTTAATATCACTTTTCACAACGGACTAGCAATAAATACATTACAATGATTTGGACATGTCTGTGTGAATATTTATTTGTTTTTCCTAGAGTGAATTAAGTGTTTTAGGAATATGTGTGAGAACGGCCACCAGCAAGAGTTGGTGGCCGCACTCTGAGAACCCTTGGATTCACCTCCTTTGTGCCAGGATAAGCATACACCCAGCAAATTTTTGGATTTCAAAGTAAGTAGATTGGTGAGAAAGACAGAGGGTTTGTCTATCCAGGGACAATCAAGAACATACATGCATGCAATATAACTTTTCACTTTCACAACACATAAGGGTAGCAGGGAGCACTCACGGCTTCATGACCAGTTGATGTGTAATGAAGTATAAGGCTTCACTTCCGTCATTTTTTTTAAAGTACATTCAGCTAAAATAAATTAAAGCCACTTTAATTCTGATTGAGAAAGGCCACACAGGAGATTTCATGCAACTAAACTAATCCTCTTTAAAGTTGTGAATTTAATTAATTTGGATTAATTTTCGTGAGCATCCCCATGTTGACAAGCTCTGTTTGTTCGTTCCTCAGTTGCCAAAAAGATGATAGGTTGATAATCTTTATTCAAAAAGGAAGTAAACAGCAAAGTTGAAAAACTAAAATTTTCCATCCACATAATTAAATCATTCAAATTATACTCATGAATGAAGCAACTGTTATTTATTTCTACTCAGTAGATTATTGACTTACTAAAAAAGATAGTGTCAAACTGTAGAGCTCTAGAGTAAAAAAAATAGAGTAAAAATCAAATTCCTCAGTTACAAAAATGTGAGTCATTATTCACCTTGATTCAGCCAAAGAAAGCAGAGAATAATATGAGGTTTGTGTCATAAAAATCTTTACCTGAAATTGATATTATGTTTTGAGCACAATTAATAATTTGTGACAGTAAAACAAATACTTCCCAAAAACAGAAGAGTCTTTTTTTCACTTGTTATACACTGCTAACACCTTACCTTCTGATGTAGGGTACACACAAGAGTAGTCTAAAGTGAGGTTCTATGACCAAAAGTGAATTTGGAAAATTAACATTATGGAGTGTTGTGTCTCAATGCACAACATTCACACGAATTCACAGTACACCGAAAATATGATTTTTTAGGGATTTGAAGGATTTTCTTTGCGATTATGCATCACCAGTACTACTAAAGAGTCTGTGGCTAAATTTGTCCTCAGTTTCAACTGTACAATCCTTTACTCCTCAATGGGATTGTAACAGAGAGCACAACTTGGTCTGGAAGCTGAAATTTAGGGTCCAGTCTTGTCCTTTTAATGTCACAATGGGAGTTTTGTCATTTACTTCGAACAGTAGAATCTAGACACAATGCTTTTGATAGTACATAAGAAATAGAATACAGCTCAACAACCCTGCAGTGCTAACAAAAGTATTTTTTTTTAAAGTGTTATTTGTAACAATAAATGAAGCTGGTAGGATTCAAAGCTCATGAGATCTAGTGAGTACAAGGTGGTACAAACACATTTTTCTTTTATTACCACAACTCCACTTTGATTAGAAAGCTTATAGTCCTTCTTACATATAATGTACTCCTCACACCTTCTTGTCAACTGTCTAAATGGGCCATCTTGATTATCACTACAAAAGTTTTTCTCTCCTGCTCATAATAGCGCATCTTAATTAATTAGCCTCTTACAGCTGGTATGGCTACTTCCACCTTTTCATGGTGTGTGTGTGTGTGTGTGTGTGTGTGTGTGTGTGTATATATATCTTCTTACTATATATTCCATTCTATGCATCCGATGAAGTGGGCTGTAGCCCACAAAAGCTTATGTTCAAATAAATTTGTTAGTCTCGAAGGTGCCACAAGTACTCCTTTTTCTTTTCAGTAAAGATAGCTTACAAAATGGTCTATAAACAGGGAACACACACCAAAGAGAGTAGTGAATTGTTCAACTCAGTACAGTATCTGCTCGTAATAGCCCCATGGGCATTTGCATTTCTAATAAGAAGTTTATCTAGTGTCTAAACTCTGCCCTGACATGTCCGAATTCAGTGGAAAGGACTACAGTTTACATCTGGGCAGAATTAGACAGCAGCCATTATAACTGCAAGCAGGCAACAAAGGGAATAAAGTGAGGGTCAACAGTGAAGTTCTTGAATAGAGTTTAGAAAGGGCATAATGGGGGGGAAGTAATGACAATATTGTTTTGTTTTTTTAAATGGCCAAATTCTGTTTGCAAAGGCCTTAATTATCAATGGCCATATCAGAGAAGAATTTGGCCCTTAGTATATTTTTAAAGTTACAAACCATCTGAGTCTAAGAATTCCTTTTAAGGGAAAGCTTATAACAAGGGGCCCAATTTTTTGGTCCCTTAAACTCCATATGGAAATCCTACATTTGTTCCTACAGATGGGTCCATAAGTACATAGCACAAGCAATATTATACATGCCTAAATCTTTTTGCACACATAGTGGATGTATGAATACAATTTAAGCAGCCACTTTGGGATGTTAGGCCCCATGCATGTATTAGAATTTTTTTATCATTTCTTTTATTCCCCGTAAAAGAAATTATTTCTTCTTTAAGTACACACAGTATACAAACCTACTATAAAGATATTTATGGAGCTAAATTGTGGGAGTAGATAGAATATCTATTTATAAAAAGACAGATTTAGGAACTCTACCAGTAATCATGAGTTCTAATTACCACTTTATGTATATCCCAGAGGAAGAAAATATATCCTTAATTATCAAAGCAATTATCATGGCAATTACTGCACCATAGATACAGCAACTGAATTTCAAACTGGTCTCCAGTTCTACTCTGGTTGCATGAAGTCCCGTTTAAGATCCGGGAAATCATCTTCATCACAGCTTGGATGGAGACTCATTTTAGAAAGTCTACCAAGTTTACAAGCCTACTGTACGGTGAGCTGAATTAAAGGCCATAGGAAGGAAAACCCTAGTCCTTAAGAATTGTTTTCTGTGGAGTACAAAAATGTTGAACGTGATTAAGTAAAATATGGAATACTGGGAGTTGGCTATTTCTAGCCTTTTTACCTCCAGGTCTCAGTCACAAAATTGGACCCAGGTGAAGAATGACCAAAAGTTAATGCCATGCTATTCAGTGATCATTGTGAAACAGGTTGATCAACAGAGAAGCTATTAATCTCAGTTCTCTCTCAGCAGAAAAACAGGTGTCCACATAGGTATTACTCACCTGACTCTCAGGGGTACTGTGTGGCTTTACTAACCATTTGTAAAGCGTTTTGAGATTCTTGATTTGAATAGTGAGTCTGGGTTATAGGACAGTAGTAGAATATTGTAATAACCTGTATAGATATGTATCTTTTCTAAAAGGTTAACTTGTCCAATATTAAAAACAAACAAACAAACAAAAACAAACTGATCAAGTAGTCGGTGCCTGAAGATACACTCTCTCTTTTGCTATTTCTGACCTTTTCCATTTGACAAATCCACATCCAAATCCACCAGCTGGACTCAACTTTATTTCTTTGTTTCTTTCCTATTTTCTACAGTTTTGCTAACGGGGTCAGCAAAATGAGGGTCAACCATTTTTAGTTTCTTGGCTGAACATTTTCAATCCCTGCACAAAACATTTAGTATCTTACATAAGACTAATGGTCTGATATCTTGATTGCAAAGTGTAACATATTGTGGCGTATGAGGGAGTGGTGTATTATTTTTATCATATGTAACTCAGTTTATCTGTTTGATATTATCCAGCCTGATTGCATTGAGTTAAACCAAAGGATAAAAAGCTAAAGCGAAAAAGTGACAAGTTTTTAAAGTGCTTATATACCAATGCTAGAAGTCTAATTAATAAGATGGATGAACTAGAGTGCCTCATATTAAATGAGGATATTGATATAATAGGCATCACAGAAACTTGGTGAAATGAGGATAATCAATGGGACACAGTAATACCAGGGTACAAAATATATCGGAAGGACAGAACAGGTCGCGCTGGTGGGGGAGTGGCATTATATGCGAAAGAAAGCCTAGAATCAAATGATGTAAAAATCTTAAATGAACCAAACTGTACTACAGAATCTCTATGGATAGTAATTCCATGCTCGAATAAGAAGAATATAGCAGTAGGGATATATTACCAACCACCTGACCAGGATGGTGATAGTGACTGTGAAATGCTCAGGGAAATTAGAGAGGTTGTTAAAATAAAAAACTCAAAAATAATGGAGGATTTCAACTAACCCCATATTGACTGGGTACATATCACCTCAGGACGGGATGCAGAGATAAAGTTCTTGACACCCTAAATGACTGCTTCTTGGAGCAGCTGGTCCTGGAACCCACCAGAGGAAAGGCAATTCTTGATTTAGTCCTAAGTGGAGCAGAGGATCAAGTCCAAGAGCTGAATATAGTTGGACTGCTTGGTAATAGTGACTATAATATAATTAAATTGAACATCCCTGTGACAGGGAAAACACCACAGCAGCCTAACATTGTAACATTTAATTTCAGAAAGGGAAACTACACAAAAATGAGGAGGTTAGTTAAACAGAAATTTAAAAAGTACAGCACCAAAAATAAAATCCCTGCAAGCTGCATGGAAACTTTTTAAAGACATCATAACAGAGGCTCAACTTAAATGTATACTCCCCCCCAATAAAAACAAACAAACAAACAGTAAGAGAACCAAAAAAGTGCCACTGGGCTAAACAACAAAGTAAAAGAAGCAGTGAGACGCAAAAAGACATCCTTTAAAAAATGGAAGTTAAATATTAGTGAGGAAAATAGAAAGGAACAAACTCTGGCAAATGAAGTGCATAAATATAATTAGGGGCCAAAAAAGATTTTGAAATACAGCTAGCCAAAGACTCAAAACATAATCGCAAAAGAAATTTGATATCATCAGAAGCAGGAAGCCTGCTAAACAACCACTGTGGCCACTGGACAATCAAGATCCTAAAGGAGCACTCAAGGATGATAAGGCCATTGCGGAGAAACTAAATGAATTCTCTGCATTGGTATTCATGGCTGAGGATGTGAAGGAGATTCCCAAACCTGAGCCATTCTTTTTAGGTGACAAATCTGAGGAACTGTTCCAGATTGAGGTGTCAGAGGAGGTTTTGGAACAAATTGATAAACTAAACAGTGATAAGTCACCAGGACCAGATGGTATTCACCCAAGAGTTCCGAAGGCACTCAAATGTGAAATTGCAGGACTACTAACTGTAGTCTGTAACCTATCATTTAAATTAGTGTCTGTACCAAATGACTTGAGGATAGCTAATGTGATGCCAATCTTTAAAAAGGACTCCAGAGATTACGTTGGCAATTACAGGCCGGTAAACCTGACTTCAGTACCGGCAAACTGGTTGAAACTATAGTAAAGAACAAAACCATCAGGCACATAGATGAACATAATTTGTTGGGGGAAGAGTCAACATGGTTTTTGTAAAGGGAAATCATGCCTCACCAATCTACTAGAATTCTTTGAGGGGGTCAACAAGCATGTGGACAAGGGGGATATAGTATAGTTAGATTTTTGGAAAGCCTTTGACAAGGTTCCTCATCAAAGGCTATTAAGCAAAGTAAGCAGTCATGAGATAAGAGGGAAGATCCTCTCATGGATTGGTAACTGGTTAAAATATAGGAAACAAAGGGTAGGAATAAATGGTCAGTTTACAGAATGGAGAGAGGTAAATAGTGACAGGTTTCAGAGTAACAGCCGTGTTAGTCTGTATTCGCAAAAAGAAAAGGAGTACTTGTGGCACCTTAGAGACTAACCAATTTATTTGAGCATAAGCTTTCGTGAGCTCACAAAAGCTTATGCTCAAATAAATTGCTTAGTCTCTAAGGTGCCACAAGTACTCCTTCTCTTTTTAGGTAAATAGTGGTGTCCCCAGGGGTCTGTACTGGGACCAGCCCTGTTCAACATATTCATAAATGATCTGGAAAAAGGCATAAACAGTGAAGTGGCAAAATTTGCAGATGATACAAAACTACTCAAGATAGTTAAGTCCCAGGCAGACTGCTAAGAGCTACAAAAGGATCTCTCAAAACTGGGTGATTGGGCAACAAAATGGCAGATGAAATTCAATGTTGATAAATGCAAAGTAATGCACATTGGAAAACAATCCCAACTATGCATATAAAATGATGAAGCCTAAATTAGCTGTTACCACTCAGGAAAGAGATCTTGGAGTCATTGTGGATAGTTCTCTGAAAACATCCACTCAATGTGCAGCAGCAGTCAAAAAAGCAAACAGAATGTTGGGAATCATTAAGAAAGGGATAGATCATCAGACAGAAAATATCATATTGCCTCTATATAAATCCATGGTACATCCATATCTTGAATACTGCATGCAGATGTGGTTGCTCCATCTCAAAAAAGATATATTGGAATTGGAAAAGAGCAACAAAAGTTATTAGGGGCATGCAGGTCTGCCGTATGAGGAGAGATTAATAAGACTGGGACTTTTCAGCATGGAAAAGAAACCACTAAGGGGTGATATGATAGAGGTCTATAAAATCATGACCGGTGTGGACAAAGTAAATAAGGAAGTGCTATTTACTCCTTCTCAGAACACAAGAACTAAAGGTCACCAAATGAAATTAATAGGCACCAGGTTTAAAACAAAGAAAAGGAAGTATTTTTTTCTACACAATGCTTAGTCAACCTGTGGAACTCCTTGCCAGAGGATATTGTGAAGGCCAAGATTATAACAGGATTCAAAAAAGAACTAGATAAATTCATGGAGGATAGGTCCATCAATAGCTATTAGCCAGGAGGGGAAGGGATGGTGTCCCTAGTCTCGGTTTGCCAGAAGCTGGAAATGGGCGACAGGGGATGGATCACTTGATGATTACGTGTTCTGTTCATTCCCTCTGGGGCACCTGGCATTGGCCACTGTCAGAAGATAGAATACTGGGCTATATGGACCTTTGGTCTGACCCAGTATGGCCATCCTTATGGTGTTGTATTGGTAGAAACACACATCAAATGCCACCAATGTTCCTTGAGGCGACAGTAGTGAAGCTATTAATTAGTGAATAGCCCCTACATGTCTCCAGCAAGGCTAGCCATGATTATCTTTCTCAGGGCCAATCCTGAGATCAAAAGGAAATACTAACACTTAAAAAATGCTGGCCTAGGAAAGAAGAGGTGGAGTGGATTTCCAGCAATTGCCCAGGAGGGAAGATGCTGACAGACACACACACAGAAAAGAAGAAACTGCAGCAAGCAGGTACTAAGTCTCTCCCAGCCAGAGATGGGAGGCACTGAGCTAAAGGGAAACTTACACTTTGGTCTTTCCTTTCAAGCTTGTATTTAATACCCATCTGTACAGGTCTTTTTGGTTTTTACCTTTAGCTCTGCTTGCTATATACCTTTGGTTGAATAAATAATGCTCTGTTTTGAAGAAGCTGTTTTGAATCACTTAAATCCAGTTGCTGTCACAGTCTCCTGGAAGAAAAGGGCTCACCAAACACATTTGGACCGGTCAGGTTAATATGGTTAGTAAACAAGGGGGCTGCAGCCCAGAGATCCAGTCTGAGTGGTAGAACCATGCAGTTCCACCCAGAGAAAGGTGCAACCTGTCCCCTAAAGGATGCACACAAGAGGAACTAGGAGTCATCTAGAAGCTCATGCTGTAACTAGGACAGATTTTAAATACAATCCACAGAACTTTCAGCACCCAAAAAGAACTCACTATAAATCACATGTTGGTCTTCAGCTAGCAGTCATAGTAGTACTGATAGGCAAAGAAAAGAAAGATTATTGGCTTGTTGTCTCCAAAATAAAATAAATCAAACTCAAACAAGGATTCAGATTTCTAAATAAGGGCAATATTTGGCCAGTTACTCCACTGCCCCCTATAACAGATGAACTCATTTTCAAAACCACTTTAAAAAAAATCTACATTATATAGTATTCTTGCTGCAATTCACCTGTTTCCTATAGGATTTTTCTTGAGTCATCTGCTCAGCATCTTCTCCTGCAAACAGCTGAGAAATGAGCAAGATGAAATTAAGCATAAATACAGACATAAATACTATAGAGCAGTTCTGCTGAGCAGTTTCCCAAGGTGAAGGTGCATTGTAATTATTCTTGTGGTTCTTGACATATATTTTGTGGAAGGAAACGCTGTGTCCTTCCCAGTGCTACAAAAAATTCAAGCCGTGAATATACAGACGGTGGGCCTGATTCTCTTCTCCTTCACTCAACATAAAGCAGGTCTAACACCAACACAGAAGCACCAGTGCAGAACTGGTGGGAAAGGTCAATCAGGCCCCGCAGTTGCAGCTGAGCAAGAGAAGTGCAGAATTCCGCACCCCCTCCCTGGTTGGTGACTATTGTGAGTGGGATCTCTGAAAGGTGCACAAGGAAGAGACAGCAGCATTCAGCAAATCCAAATCCTCGCTCCTGAAAACTTTTGCCCTTCACCTTAGAGCAACCGTCCAGCTAGATAAACATAACAGGATCAAGTTGTGACAGAAACCCCTGCTCTGAAAAAACAGAACTTATGCAGGGCTTCTGAAATTAAGCTTTCAGAATAGATTTGACACGTGAACTTTAATGTAGAATCTTTTCTTTTTTTTTTTAAGAGCGATTGCCCTACTTCCTTTTTGCACAGATGCCAACATCATTGAATGAAGTGGAGCTGCACCTTGAGCAATGACGTTTATAGGCTGAGTTTAGGGGCCCTGTTGTGATCAAAGGTCTTTTTTCCACTTGAGTTTTTTGCCATGCAAAGAGAGAATGTAAACAGTAGAGCACTAATGATGAATCGTTCAAGAAAAGCTGCTCCCTGTGTATTTGTTTTATAGGATACATGTTTCATCTGGTCCCAGAGACTTACGACATGCTTTTCATTTCACATTTAGCTTCTATTAAGTATGATCAAATGGGAGAGAAAAAGAGTGTGTCTGAAAGTCAGACATTTTACACAACTATATTTTGGGGTTTTGTGGGACAGGATATTACCTGTAAAAACTTCATTGATTTTCCCAGCTGGACTACAGCTGCTCATAAAAAAATGTGTGCTTTCTTATGTCTTGGCAGCTGGGTGGCCAGAGAGAACATAATTGCAATCGGCACTGAAGCATTCACCTGCAGTGTGGTATC
Source organism: Lepidochelys olivacea (assembly GCF_965140295.1). Classification (NCBI taxonomy): domain Eukaryota; kingdom Metazoa; phylum Chordata; order Testudines; family Cheloniidae; genus Lepidochelys; species Lepidochelys olivacea. The sequence goes on from NC_140412.1 coordinate 214,681,470, forward strand.
TGAGACCAACCCCCACCCCTGTCTAGCTAAAGGCTCTCTGTTTAACGCAGAGAGCCCATTCCGAGCCTCGAGTTCAGTAATGTGCATCACACATGCAATTTAAGTCCAGCTATTGTAACTGGATTCTTGGCAACTAGTTGATGGAGAGAGCAGGTGCACAGATTCATTCTTGCCGGCACTGCTGTGCCTGCTGCAATGGAGAGAGATTCACCAGGAGAAGGGCAGGTATTGAGGTTGCTACCTGCCCTCCATAAAAGCACTGTGCGTGGCAGCTGCAATGGATATGGGCTGAATCAGCACACCCCCTCAGCCTCCTGCCCTCCATAAAAGCACTGTGCGTGGCAGCTGCAATGGATATGGGCTGAATCAGCACACCCCCTCAGCCTCCGCAGTCGCATCCCCTTCCAGGCCAGCCCTGTCAATTTTTGAAGCAACTTAAGGCCAAGTTAAGGTTATGGTGTCTTACAGAAATTCTGCCCCAGCCCTGGCTGTATGTGACTCAGACCCTCCAGCAAACCTAGTCCAGGGGATGTAACTTGATATAATCCAACTTCAAAACATGATACTTCGAGGCTTTGTATCTTTAGAGCTACCAATTGGGACTGAAGGAATTTGACTGACCACAAATACCACCTAGAGGATAAGTGAAAGGGCAGTATTCAGAGTTATTTGAAAGCTAATCAAAGTTGTTCACTTCTAAGGAAATATGTAGTATTTGTGGATTACATTAAATCTCAGCTGTTGATCACAAAAAAACCAAACCAAACAAACAAACAATAAAACCACAAACCTCCTGGAGATGGTCTGTCTCCATCATTCATAATGAAAAAGTTGCACTGATCTGGCAATGATGGAAGTGGTGATTTCAGCAGAGCTGGAGGCTTTGAAATGGCTCAAGAAAAAAAATCCCATGGTTCCTGTTTACTAACATAAATTGAAGAGATGCCAGTTATTTGAACTTCAGAGTTAATATCTCAAATGGAGGGTGTTCGTAACTTTGAACAAAACATTGACGCTGTCCTTTCAAAAGTTTACAAAACTGAACATTGACTAAATACAACTTTGAATCTTTACTATGCAGAAGAAAAATGCTGCTTTTAACCATCTTAATTTAAATGAAACAAGCACAGAAACGGTTTCTTTACCTTGTCAAAAAAAATTAATAACTTTCCCTTTATTTTTTCATTAGTTTATGTTTAACAGTTGTGTATTCTTTTTGTTTGTTTGTTTTTTGGTCCCTGCTGCTGCCTGATTGTGTACTTCTGGTTCCAAATGAGGTGGGTGACTTGACCAGTCAGTTCATAACTCTGGTGCTCATAACTCTGAGGTCCTACTGTCCTTCATCATAACTCCCTCTCTCCATGGACTTGTATGTATGCATGCACATAAAAGCAAAAGAGAGACTACACTGATGCATAAATATAAAAGCTTGAGATGTATAGAGCAAGTATCTGATAATGAGCAACCAATCACAGGTATAACAGGTAGGGAAGAAAACAGAGATAAGAATGATTTAGAGTACAGTAAATTAGATTTAGGAAATGTGAGCACAAAAATGTTTTAGTTCCGATCAATAGCAAATTGCTTCAGAAACAAGGAACTCCCTTTAAACTTTTAGCAGCTTTAGAAATGGAAGCATTTCTGGATAAATACAGCTCTAGAACTACTGAAGTCCTAAAACTTGTCTTGAAGGCCGCCAAAAACAACAAGAAATAGGGGGACAGACATTTACAAATTGATTCTCTCCACAAGGAGGCTGCTTCAGCGGGCATTTTGAAATGAACTTGGGAGTGCAGGAATTCTGAACTGATTTATCATCATTTAATTAACTATGTTGCGAACATTTTCCACAGTTACATTAGCTGCCCTAGTTCACCTCATGACAAAGTACATATAGATTGCAGGAAGATTAGTCATTCAAACATAGCTGAAACACAAACGAGGCTACAGCTCAAACAGAAATAAATTGTATCCAATCAGCCTTGAGAGTTAGCCACAAACCAGGAACTAAGAGGAAGGTAGCTCCTGGACACTTCTGCCAGCATGCCCAGCTACTCTGACATACTCACTCCATCTCATTCACACTGGATTTATTTAGATTTCTATGTAGTGCCTATCCTACGCTCTAAGAGCTTTAATGGTTAAGCATTCCAGGGTTTCTCCTACTGTTGCAAGAGGAAGAAGTAAATTCCAAAGTCCAGGATAGCAAACAAAATACTGCTTTGCCAGCTTCTGTAAAAACCAAATTGTTAGCTCAAGTGTATCCTCTCATCACAAATGTGTTAGTGTCATGCAGGGAAGGGGCAAGTTTTCACTACACAGGTCTTAAACCATTCTGAGCTTTATGCATCAAAACCAACCCTTTAAACTCCAGCTGGAAGCAAACTGGGAACCAGGGCAGATTTCAGTACACTAGTGTATTGTGCTCTCTTTATGAAGCACCACACGCTATAATGGTGTGCCAGTTTATAACTTCTGTACCACTTTATATTTCCAAATGGATTTAAGATGTAGCATCACGTTGGACACCTTTTACTAAGGTTCGAGGATGGAAAAGATATGGATGACTGTAACAAGGTCCACATCCTTCTTGGCAGGCACAGGGGAAAAAGAAGGTACTTGACCATACTTGTTACATACAAGAGCAGCTAAGGACCTAAATCAGGGGTCAGCAACCTTTCAGAAGTGGTGTGCCAAGTCTACATTTATTCACTCTAATTTAAGGTTTTGTGTGCCAGTAATAAATTTTAATGATTTTAGAAGGTATCTTTCTATATGTCTAGACTATATAACCATTGTCGTATGTAAAGTAAATACGTTTTTTTTAAATGTTTAAGAAGCTTCATTTAAAATTAAATTAAAATGCAGATCTTATCAGTTTAGTGTGATCCTTGCCCTTGCTTTTCCTTGCTAAGTTTTCCAATGTCTGGCACGTATTTGGATACTTTAAGCTGCACACAGTCTTCTGAGTGGTCAGTTGTTAACCGGCTCCGAGAGGGACAGAGGACAGATTTCATGTCTGAAAATATCTGTTCACACAGGTATGTGGATCCAAATGCTGAAAGCATTGCAAATGCAATTTTCTTCAAACAGTTAAATTTCACTGGCACAGACATCCAGCAGGTCAGAATAGAGGCCCCATGATCTCTCTCGGTAGCTTCAAGTGCACTCCGCAGATCTCCAAACTTTGATGCCCACAATTCTGGCTTCTTAACTGAATGAGCTGCATTTTGAAATCTTCAACACCCATCCACTGAAATACAGACAAATCCAAGTCGTTTTCATTGAACTTTTCAGGTTTAATTAGAAAAGAAAACATTGGGCCAAATCGCTGGAAATGTGTCAGAAAATTCTGATTCCAGTTCTTGCATGTACATTCTAATCTCAATGTTAAATGCAGTGCGCTGTTCCATGTGGTGTGATAGTGATGTAAGCAGCAAATCAGGACTTAAAAATATCCTAATACAGTGGTGCTGGAAGAATTTTTAAGGTGGGGGTGCTGAGCTGTGCCCCTTCTTTCCCCTGTCTGCACCCCTCACTGCCCCAGGCTGGGGCCAGTGGGACACAGCTGGGGGCAGCTGCAGAGCCCCGGGCTGGCAGCCAGGACTCCAGGCCAGCAGCAGAGTCCCCCCGACCAGTGGCCAGGACCTGGGGCCCGGCAGCCAGAACCCCGGCTGGCAAGGGGCCGGTGGCTGGTACCCCAGGTCGGCAGTGGAACCCCCGGGACCGGTGGCTGGGACTGGCAGTGGGCTGAGCGGGGCCGGAACCCCAGCTGGCAGGGGTCCGGTGGCCGGTACCCCAGGCCAGCACCGTAGCCCCCGGGATCGGTGGCTGGGACTGGGGCAGTGTGAGTGCCACTGAAAATCAGCTCGTGTGTCGCCTTCAGGATGCCTACCCCGACCTAAATGGTGAACCCTGAGTAACAAGTGGCAGATCCACTACACCACTCAGACTGGTAGGATTTCCCATTTATCAACATAACCTTGGTTTTGTGTGGGCTCACTTAATTCCCTTTGGGAAAAATCTCATTTTATGTAATGTAATGCCAGGAGTTATTTCAGTCCTAATTCAACACAGGAACTTCCCAGGCACTCAGCTAAATTATGATCTGCTTCTTCCTTCAGTAGTGTGCAATAGATAGGGTGATCTGTCCAGTCAGAGCCAAATGCTGCTGTCTTATGATACTGATCTAGGCAACGTTGCTTATTAGATTGTATGCTCTCCAGGGCAAGAACCGTGTCTTGCTATATCTGTATAGCACTTAGCAGGGTGTGTCTTCCATCATAATCAACAGCAGAGTTTGTCCACAAACAATTTTTTTAATATTTAATTTTACTGAATTTTTTTCAAAAACAGAATGTGTTTGTAACATTCACTACAGTGCGCTCAAAACAGATGGTTAGCAAACAGACCTGGATGACAGAGGGAACAGAAATATTTGTCTACATTATTTTAGCACTTTAACAATTGGTTTGATGTCTTCAACACCTTTAGACTTTGCAACAGTAGCACACTTACCACTTCTCCAAACAAACATTTAATCCAGACATTGTAAGGAAGTATTTCTCCATACATGATTGTGATCATTAAGCTTCTTCCTGATCCTGTAGTTATGAAGGAATGGGTTTTAGTCTGCTCTAGTGAGAGGCTTTATACATTTGTTTCGCTTTTCCTTCTTGGTAAGTTGGTTGGTTTTGCATAGGCACTGGGGAAAATAAGAGAGTGACTTTTAAAGGAGAGAAAGGTTCAGGTTGCAAAAGCTCATGTTGAGCAGGTGACTAGTGCAAGAGGTCCTGGATTCAAATCCTAGTCAATCTTTCCAATAGATTAAAGATTGTATCATATACAGCCCTAAGCATATAGGGCTAAAGCAACTTAGGCATGCAATTCTATGCAAACAAAAATATGTCAAGCCTACAATTTTTTAGAGATAACTGACTATGGGGTTTTGGTTCACTCTATTAATAGAGGCCAGATGCAAAACTGGTACCTGACTCCAGGTTCAGATTCCAACGCAGTTCAGTTAGGACCAATCTTCAAGAGACATTAATACTATAAATTTCTCTAGTAAGTTTATTATCCTATTCAACAGTAGCTCAAACTTGAAGGAATCTTTTTTTACCGGAGTACATAAAATTCAGATATACCTTTCTCCTGCCTCCCACGAATGTCTGGTTCACAACAAGAGCAGCTGAGAATATAAAAAGCAATCATGATTAAAGCTGCCTGTCTGTCATGGGGGTCATGGAAATCATGAATTCTGTGACTTTCCATGACTTCTGCAGCAGATGGTGCTGGCTCAGTCTGGGTGTGTGGGAGAGGGCTCAGAGCTAGGGCAGGGGGTTCGGATGCATGGTGGTGCTTACTTTGGGGGAGGTCCCCCGGCTGCTACTGGGATCTCCCTACAGCTCTTGGGGGAACTACTAGGGGGGCTCCATGTGCTACCCACACCTGTAGGCACCACCCCCGCAGCTCCCATTGGTTGTGATTCCTGGGCCCGGCCAATGGAAGCTGCAGAGCCAGCACTTGTGGTGGGATCAGTGCATGGAGCCCCCCTGGCCGTCCCTCCTCCTAGGTGCTACAGAGACATGCCGGTTGGAGCCAGGTAGGGAGCCTGCCAGCCCTGCCAATCCTCCTCCCACCCCATGACTAGTGGGCGGTGCCGGGCTGCACCCCCCTGCCCCCAGCAGCAGGAGTCCTGGGGCGCGTTCTGCCCCCCCAGCACCAGAGTGGGTCCCAGGCCACCACCACCACCCACAGTAACCCCAGCCCAGCCCGAGCACCCGCGGTCACCCGCCCCAAGTTTCAGTTAGGGTATATAGTAAAAGTAATGGACAGGCTGTGAATTTTTGTTTATTGCCCATGACCTGTCCATGAGTTTTACTAAAAATTCCCATGACTAAAATGTAGCCTTAATCATGATACAGAATAGTCTCTCCCATCCATTTCGCATGACCCAAGTAATTCCTTCCCAGGCTTTAGCCACCAGAGATGGCCTCTGTGGTAGAATCCTGAGCAATTGCCTCACACTTTTGCCTAAACTTTTAGCTATTGCCTCACCACTTTTTGTTACAATGTTCTTCATACACATACTTTCATAAAAATATTGCATAATATATACAGTAAGGCCAAGGTCTGAGTGACTTACAATTTTGGATCCTTACTGTGAGTCCTCTTAAACAGGCCCGATTTTTCAGAAAGTGAGTGCTCAACACTTTCTAAAAATCAGGCCTCTAAGAGTCCTCAAGTTATGCACGCAAAATGTTGGTCTAATTGAGAACTTATAGTAGTTTTGTAACATAGCTTTTTAGAGAGGTCAACTATCCTTCGTTGACCGCAAGCATTTCTCTTTGTTTCCACTGTGTCTTCCAAAGAGCTCACATGAAATGTGACGAAATTCCCTCAGATGAAGTTTCCTCCTGTAGAAAGAGCACCCTGAATGCCACTCAAGTCTGCTTTTGAGGAATTACATGACTCCGAGGCTATGTCTACACTTAAACCACAAAAGCAGCACAGCAGTGTCAACCTTCACTATAGCAAAGGGAGAGAGTCTCCCATCACTGCAGTTAATCCACCTCCCAGAGAGGCGGTAGCTAGGTCGATGGAAGAATATTTCCACAACCTAACACAGTCTACCCTTAGGGCTAGCTCAGCTTAACTACGTTGCTCAGGGGTGTAGATTTTTCACACCCCTGAGCAACATAGCTGGGTCCACCTAATTTTTTAGTATAGACCCAGCAATAGTCTTTAAACTAGCCTTCTGCACAAGGTGAATTTCACTCCCTGTGCATTTCAGTGGGGATAGAACTAGTTTGACCTTACTACCTACATCAAAATGTCCATTAATTTACAAAAATATCGGCAACTACTTCTACGGAGTTTTTTTGCCCTTGTCTTTTGTTAAAGATGAATATGTTTAAACATTAAACAAAGCAACATGGACTAGTAGGGAATAAAACCCCCCAAAAAGTGAAGGGTGGTACAACAGAAAAACCCAATATTCTGGGGCAGGACTTTGTGGGCTTTATACCCTATGCGCTTCCCACCAGTTCAGATTTCAGTGAGGTTCTTTGTGCAGCTTAGCCATTCGTCTGCAATAGAACAGCCTGCCATAGCTATGAGGAATAGTGTAACTAGCGCAATAACCCCAGCACCAGTTTTTAGCCATCTGTAATGATTAGTGCAAGTAGCACCTCCACCAGTCGACAGTCCTGTATCTTTATCTTAAGCTGTTGTCTTATATGTTATTGCATTGGCTCTAGAGGTTTTAGCAGAAAGTCAGTCATGGCCTTCAGAGGGGGCTGGCAGCTTGGAATGATCCCAAATTAGAATTGTTCTGCCCCTTGTTGCCTTGGCTGGACTGATTGACTGGACCAGAGTGCTGTCCTCAGTTTCAAGATCTTCTAGCATGCCCATGCAAGCAAGTGTTTAGAACTTTGAAATCCACAGGCGGGTAGACTTAGAGGTGGCGTAAATGGTGACAGTGTAACTGCAAATTAGATACATTTCATTGACTACTGTAAGCTGCATTTGTTAATTGATTTAACAAACTGCCCTGTGTGATTTTTTTAGTAGTGACATTTAATCTCATCTGTTATGCCATATTCTCTTAAATTGTTAAGTAAAGGTGTGGTTAACTCTAATCCAAATGTATATTGTTTATTATTGGTATTTTTGAGCTAGACCCATTGCACAGATTAGTTTAGGTTAATTCCTGGAGGCTCCCAAGGCATGCCATTGAATTTAATGTGTATAGGGGCCCAGCCAGTTGGAGGCACCGCCAGTTTTAATTTCCTTTACATGTAAAAAGACTGCAGCAGAGGGGTTGATAGAGGATCCCAACCTACCCAACATGACAGTAAAAGAGATCCTGGAAATCCTACTGGTGAACACCATCAGTTACCCTGGCCCACACCAGGTGTTGCCTGCTCCTGAGTAACCCAGGGAGGGAAGTGGGCTATACAAGTTATGTCTTCATGACTGAATATAGGACTCGGGCAGGCAGATCAACATGGAAACCTTCATGGATGGCTGAAGACGTGGATTCTGAGGAGTTACTCTTAAATTTTTATTTAACTAGAGAGAGAAAAGTTATAATGATCAGTGCAGACAGCACCTCCACCAATACATTGTGCTATATCTTAATCTTAGTGTTAGGTGATGTAGTAGTATTTGATCTGAGGGTTTTAGCAGGAAATTCAGTCCCACTTGTGTCTGCTGGAGTTAGCAGCTGCAGTGTTCAATAAATCCATGTGATTCTGTAAGCGAGTATTACACATTTCATATGTGCTCACTGAAAGGCAGTGAGTTACTGCATTGTATGATGTACTGTTCACTTAGATTATCCTGTAATACAAAAAAGAGAAAGTAAAATGATATTATCCTGCACACCCTAGAGAAGGTATTTGCCATTCACCTCCCAGTACAACAAAACCAGTCTGCTTAGACGACTTGCATCTTATTACTGCTACCAAAACCCAAACTCATCCCCTAGCATAATTAAAGCCAAGAGTTGGGAGCTTGCAACTGTTATTTAAACAAAGCCACTCCCAAATCACCAAAGCACTAAGCAACACCAAGACAATGCCCAGTACTGTTGCTTGCAGTTATTTCTGTTTGCCAGTTCTGCAGATACCAAGGAGGAATTTAAATTTACCAGAGAATGAATTCAATGAGACAGTTAGAGATGGGAGGGATAGGGTAACAGGCAATCGTTTAGATGCTTTCACAAAATTTTACACAAGTGGTGAAACATTCTGATTTAAAGGGAGAAGAAACCTTATTAGATAAAAATGCCATGAAAATGCATTTCTGCCAAGTGTTCTGGAATACCATTTGTCTTTTGGTTAACATCTTTCATAAAGTTGCATTGTGCATGGGTAGGTTTAGCGCTTTAAATGTGTGGTAAATACCTCAACATAAGTCAGGCAAATTCATTTTTGTTTGGAGTATCCATCAACCTGAAACAACAACAAAAAACAACAAACACACACACACAAAAAACAACCCTGCAAGAACACAGGCTACTCCCATTGAAATCAATGGGAACAGGATGAGATTCCAAGCCCGAAAGTTGCTACCACCAATTTATTTGATGGGGCTGCAGAGCACAAAGACTAATTCTATTTTATGTGAATAAGGCTAGGTCACAGAAGGAGGAAAAGCCATGTAATTCCAAAACAAAACAAACAAAAAAGCACACAAAGTGCTCATTTTTCTCTTCATGTTGTTATTTAGACTCTCTACTCTTGCTCAGCAGTATCCAAACTTCTGAAACTACAGCACTTTCAATCATTGTTAGTCCCAAACAAAGGTTTTGCAGTAATTAATAAGTAGAATAATTTTCATGGAAAGCCCTGTATTCCATTACTTAGTGGAAGAAACAGCTTGCATGTATTTGAAACTAGTTTGACTGCAGTTGAGTGAGTTCTAAAATGGCCTTCAGTTAAGCATTCATGCTTAAGTTTTTACTGACTTAGCTAACAATATCAATCAAAAAGATGAAGCGCTAGCAGAACTGGCATGCACACAGCCAGCGTAGATCCTCCAGTTGAGAGAACCACCCAGTTAAGCTTTGGAATGATGACTAGGACTTAAAGAAATCAATTATGAAAGTGCTACCACTATTTATTTTCTGGGCTGAGCCAGTGCCATAAAAACAGAAGTAGTGGAACTACTTCTGCATCATAGTTACACAAGAGACAAATGCAAATAGTGCTAGCCACAGAAATATTGCACACCTGAACCAAAAACTTGGCAAGGAAGGTGAAACAGACATGCAGTTTTACTGGTTTCTAGAAATAAACTACCTCATAAATTCGAAAGGAAAAGCCAGAATATTAAAAAACATCAATTTGCAAAACTATTTAAATAATTTCCCCACCATCAATAGCTCAGTGCTTAGCTTTCCCAAACAAGATCAAATAGAACAATAAGGGGGTATCTTAGAAGAGGATGATTCACAAACGGTGGAACCTTAGAATCACAATATATGGCTTCCTAACTCTTCCAATACAGGAAGTTCTTGAAGCCTGAGAACTCATATCAAATATGTTTGAAACTGTTAATTATTGTGTGCTCTCTGATCAGAGGCCCAGAGCTTTACGAAAAGGAGTACTTGTGGCACCTTAGAGGTTAGTTTCTAAGGTACCTCAAGTACTCCTTTTCTTTTTGTGAATACATTCTAACACAGCTGCTACTCTGAAACAGAGCTTTACAGTGGTTCAGAGTAGAACCACTAATAAAACTTACAGAAACTACGCAACTTCCTTCACTGCTTCAATTTCAATGTAGTGAGCCAGGTTCAACACAATTTATCACAATCATTTACATATAATAGAAATAATACTTACCACTTACATTGTAGAGATGGGGGAAACTGATCTGTAGAGAGAAAACAGCAGAGCTGGGAGGAAATAATAGGTTTTTTTACTTTCATCCCTATGCGCTATCTGCAGAGCCACAGAGTATCCAGTCAGGTGGGTGTTACTGAAGAATGAAATTTTTGTCTTGCCCTGGGAAATGGACCTCTACGAAACAGTCAATCATCTGTTTCATAAAAAGCAAAGGTAAGATCTGACATTTAACGCAAGAAGGCTAGAGAATAGGGCAGTATTCTGCTCCAGGAACAGAACTCAAGCCTCAGGGATGCCTCAAAGCAGCACACTCTAGAATAGAAAAGGGCCAAATGTTCAACATTCCCAAGATTTCTAGACACACTTCAGTCTTTTTCTCCCCCTTCAAACCATCTTGAATAACAAGGCACTTTCCTTTCCCTTCTCACAGCTTCCCAGCTACTGGTTTATATCTCCCAACCTCTAGAAAACAGGTAACTGGTGCCATGAATATTCCCCTCAGGGACCACAGTTAAGCTGGCTGCTAGACTGCAAGCAGCCTGAGCATCAGTAGTCTGCTTCCTTCTGCAATCCCAGCAGCTGCTGCACATGACAGGAATTTAAATCTCTGCCTGCCACAGTTCACAAAGAGTTCATCCATCTTACCCCAATTAGGCTTTGAAATCTGACATAGCCACATGTCTGTCTGGGACCAGTCAACAGGAAACTTCCCCCCTACCCCATATTCTCTTTTTGGACACTTTAGTCACTAGTTGTTCTTAATAACTATAATCTTACCTATGTCTAGGACTTCTAAACAAATCCAAAGCACTTTACAGACAGTGGATCAGATTGTAGCTCCCCACTCTAATGGCACCAAGCAAACCAAAGCTCATCTGACTACATGGAAATTCCCTTTGCACAAAAGGAAGTTTCACATGGCATAGACCAGTGTAGCAGCTGTATCCCCCAGCATAGAGGATGTGCTCAGCAAAAAGACATTACCTAAGTGCCACTCTATTCCAGCTATGGAATGGCCCCTTGAGGCCATGGTCAGCCAGGAGAAAGTTAAAGCAAGATTCCACTGGCTCCTGAAGCTAGGGGCCATAAAGATTTTGTGCAGCCACCTTTTCCTCACTACCTCCACAGCTGTGCTAAGCAAAGCTCAGATGTATATCAGGCCTGGGCCAGTGTATACTGACATAACTCACAGGGAAACACAGACACTCCTGGGCTGGAAGTCATCACCTATTTTGTGTCAGCAATAACTAATACAATTTTTAAAGAGTAGAAGTGAAGAACATGTACACTATTTGAAAGTAAAGGAGGAATTTGGGTAATGTAATTATGCAAGTTGGAATTTGGACAGGATAATAAGAATATTACCCTTCCTCCTAAATAGGAATGACAGCTCTTTGTGATTCAGACAATGTTTATTTAGTGTCTCCACTTGAAGGAGTGTGTTTGCCTTTTCCAGGAGGCAGTAACACTAAAACAAGACTTTAAGTACACGTGTCTATCTGTCATTCGAAATAGCTCACTCAGCCAGCTAGCTATTCAGTTTGATGTATTGCATTTATATTTGTATACTGGACCAACCTGCCCACTGAGGAAATGCAGCCACCTCAGGGGTAGAAGCCAACACCCATTCTGTGCCAGCAATAATAACCCAATATATAAATACAAGAAGTCACATTTCAATTAGATTAGCCGCATTGTGGCAATATATCAGCTGTGACAGAATGAGATATGTCTGGGTCACAATATGACCTCCATTTTGTATTGTAACCTTCATTTTGTACTATGTGCTGAACTCACATCTAACCTGGGGTGAAGCAAAGTTATTATGATGTATTCCAGTCAGCTACCCTGCCAAGGAAAAGTGCTTGATACTTCACTGAAAGATGGTCTCTCAGAAGCCATCAATATGACAATGTAGGGCTCTTGACTCTGACTGTCTCAACTACCAGTCTATCCCCATTGATTCGCTCAACCAGAGCACGTGAGGAGAGGGGTGAAGGGGACAAGAAGTGACAAGTCAGCCAGCTGATCATATGGCAAAAAAGATAGACTCTATTTAAGAGGGAGTGCTTCTCTTTGAGGCTGGCCATCTATTGCCACATGCATGAAGAATGAACTGGAGAGAGAGAAGCAGTAGAGAATGAGAGATTCTGCCTCACCTGAAACAATTACAAGATTTTGGACTCACAGAAGGGGTGACAGGCCTCGGGTAGGTGGGTATGTCTCCGGACTTCTGTTATTTTGCAAAAGTCTGTAACTCTCTCATGGTTTTTTTTAAGAGTAAAGTTTCTGTTAAGAAATCCCTTGGCTAAGCCCGTATTCCTTGCTTTCCTGTCTTGTTGTCCCTGAAGGGGATAAACTGGAACCCCAGAGTGCCCATAGCTGGGTGGAGCACCCAGGGAGTGTGTGTAAATGACTAGAGCAGAGGTTCCCTAACTGTGGTCCGCGGACCATCAGTGGTCTGCAAGCTTCATTCAGGTGGTCCACAGATAGTTCCCTCTAAGGTGAATGGCTGGGTGACGGCACACAAGAGAATGAAGGGCCACCCACCTAATTAGTGGAGCCGCGCAGGCATGGCTCCACAAGTTAGGTGTCTGGACCCTGGAGAAGACACACATGTAAGGTGAGGTGGTGGCCTTGGGGGAAATAGGGGGTAGGTGGGAGGGTGCAGTGGGGTGAGAAGAGGGGATGGGGGAAATTTGGGATGTGCAGGGCTGCAGTGGCCAGAGAATGAGGCGACTTTCCCCAGCTCCAGAGCTGCAGCTTCCAGGGAGAGATGGCCCTCCTTCCCAGTCTCAGCTCTGTGGCTGCTGTGGTGGGGGAGAGACCCCCCACCTTTCCAGCACCAGCTCAGGGACTGCTGCAGCAGCGGAGAGAGGGCATCATTGCATTTGAAAGGTAAGACTACTGATATTAAAATATGAGGTGTGTGCTTTTATTTGTAGAACAAAAAAACCTTAATTATTATTAAATTTTTTTATATAGTGCTTTTATCCAAACTGCTTTACTAATGGTTAGCTAATGGTACAAACAACATTTGGAAAGATCATTAAGTGGTCCACGAAATTTTCAGAAATTTTCAAGAAATTTCAGAAATTTTCAAGTGGTCCGCGAAAAAAAAAGTTTGAGAACCACTGGACTAGGGGGCCCTGAGAGATTGAATAATGAATTCTGACAAAACTCTATGGCTCTCCTCATGCTTCTGGACCTCAGCTTCTCTCTGCTGTTATTCTTGTGGTAAAATATTCTAACTATTCTAAAGTCCTTGGGGTAGTGGGGTGGGATGGTTTATTAAACTATATAACAACAGGGAGCTTTAGATATATGATGGAGCAACTCACTGTTTGGTACACAAAATGATTTGAAGCTAGGTCACTCAGCCATTGCTCCCAGCACATACCAGAACACAAAATGGGACATAAATTGTTATATGATATAACCCCATCTTTATCTGAAATGTTACAGGGCTTCCAAACTAGTTGGATGGCAGAACTTCATACTTATATTTCATTCTGTCACTTCATATCAAGTAATGCTGAGTTGCATCATATACGCCCAGTGGGAAACAATTCCTGTCAGAGAAATCAAAACAATAGGGGTTTGGTTTGGTTTTGTAGGAACGGCCTGTGGGTCAGATGCCTGAAAGCATATGGTATTTTAAATCCAATTCGTGTATATTTATCTATCTATCTACATTTGCTGTGTAGTTTAAGAAATGTATATACAGTATATTAGGTGTTGGTTTAGACTGCAGATAATACATGTGAAGTGAAGAACTCCCCCAACTGCAGATGGGAAAGCATTAGACTGACATGAAGTTGGAGGATGATTATTATATTTACTCCTGAGCGCATTCTGCACCAAAAAAATAAAAATTCTGCACACAATATTTTAAAATTCTGCAAGTTTTATTTGTCAAATAAGTGTGGAGACTCCGGCATGGCATTGGGGGGCACAGGCCACTGGCTGCACAGATGTGGGAGATCACTGTGCAGTCCCTCCCGACTCCAGAACACGGACTCAGTGGTGAGGCTGCACCCAACCCTGACACAGCACAAAGACCAGGCCTGCCCCAGAAACACCTCAGGGCCCTGCCCCTCTGTGCCAAGAGCACCAACATAAGAACATAAGACCATAAGAACACCCATACTGGGTCAGACCAAAGGGCCATGTAGCCCAGTACCCTGTCTTCTGACAGTGGCCAATCCGAGGTGCCCTAGAAAGAATGAACAGAACAGGTATCATCAAGTGGCCCATTCCCAACTTCTGGCAAACAGAGGCTAGGAACACCATCCCTAAAAGTCATTGATGGACCTATCCTCCATGAACTTATCTAGTTCTTTTTTGAATCCATATAGTCTTGGCCTTCACAACATCCTCTGGCAAAGAGTTCCACAGGTTGACTGTGAAGAAATACTTCCTTTTGTTTGGTTTAAATCTGCTGCCTATTAATTTCATTTGGTGACCCTAGTTCTTGTGTTATAAGGAGTAAATAACACTTCCTTATTTACTTTCTCCACACCAGTCAGGATTTTATAGACCTCCATCATATCTCCCCTTAGTCGTCTCTTTTCCAAGCTCAAAAGTCTGAGTCTTATTAATTACTCCTCATATGGCAGCCATTCCATACCCCTAATAATTTTTGTTGCCCTCTTCTGAACCTTTTCCAATTCCAATATATCTTTTTTGAGATGGAGCAACCACATCTGCATGCAGTATTCAAGATGTGGGCATGCCATGGATTTATCTATAATATGATATTTTCGGTCTTATGGTCTATTCCTTTCTTAATGATTCCCAACATTCTGTTTGCTTTTTTTACTGTCGCTGCACACTGAGTGGATGTTTTCAGAGAACTATCCACAATGACTCCAAGATCTCTTTCTTGAGTGGTAACAGCTAATTTAGACCCCAGGTCTGGGCAGGCAGGCTCAGCAAGGCAGGATCCAAGTGTGGAGGGGCTTAGTGTGGGGGAATCCAGGTGTGGGTTGAGAGGGTTCTGTGGGGGGCAATCTGGGTGCAGGCAGCTCAGTGGTGGACCCAGGTTGGGGGGGGATCTGGAAGCACAGGGGTTTGTTGGGGGGTTCTGGCTGCAATGGTAATGGGACTCTGCAGGGGGGGTCCAGGTGAAGGTGGTTGGGGCTCAGCAGCGGGAGGATCTGGGTATGTGGGGGATAGAGCTTGGCAGAGGGGTTTGGATGTGGTGGGCTCAGTGCGGGGGGAGGTCCAGATGCTGGAGGAGTGGGGCTCAGTGGGGTGGAGATCCAGGTGCAGCTGGTTGGGGCTCAGTAGCGTGAGTACCTGGGTGTGGGTGGCTGATCAGGGTGGTCCAGGTACAGGGGGAGTAGGGTTCATCGGCGGGGGAGTCTGGGTGCAGGGGGTAAGGCTCGGTGGGTGGGTCTGGCTATGAAGGGGTCTGGATGCACCGGGGTTGGGTGAATGGGGGAGCAGCTCCCTGTACAGTGACTCCCTCCCTCTGCAGCTGAGGAGCGATCAGTTCAAGAAGCATGTGGGGGTGTGTTTGACATGGCCCCAGATGGTGTGCAGGGAAAGAGGAAATCCTGTCCTCCCCAGCCCAGTCGGGACTAGCAGCTAAGCCTGGTGCAAGGTAGGAGACACCAGCTGGGTCTTCCCCAGTCCCGCCTTCTGCCCCACAGTGACTTACCTTTCTGCTAGCTGCCCTGGGCACCCAAAACATACTGGTAGGGAGGGTTGCCTGACCACTCTTTTGTAGCTTCTCTTTGCTTCCCTGTCAGAAAGTCATTTTTCTGCGGGGAAGCAAAGAAATCTCTGGGTGACATAAATTCTGTGCATGTGCAGTGGCACAGAATTCCCCCAGGAGTATATATTATTAATATTTAAGACAGAGGGTCAGATCCTCAGCTGGTGTAAATCAGAGCAGGGCCAATTAAAGTCAGTGGGTATTGGGGTCACTCAGCACCTCACACTGTCTGGCCCTAATTCCATTTAGTTAATCTCAAAATCTGCTTTACTATTCTGGCAGCACTGTTGTTGTGGGCTCTGAAATTTGGCAGTTTCTGGGTCTGAGCTCAATTCATTTATAATCTACATGTAGTATTTTGTTTTATTCCTCCCGTTTAGTTGTGCTACTTATTGTAAAGTATCTCACAGATCTAGAGCTCACCAACCTTAGGAGCATATATTGAATCTGTTCTTAGGGGGAAAAGGGGCTGAATCTAAAAGTTCACTTCTAAATGCATTTTCTATTCTGCACCCAAAGTCCATGAAAAAAATAAAAACTCTCTGTAAGAACCACTAAGAAAAGGATAGTAGCCCCATTTTATCTGAGCTCTTAAATAAAATTGTTTAGCAGACTTACAGGAAAAAAACATTCAAAAATACAAGAATTGCTGTTTAACAATATGAAATAACGGAGTTTCAAGCCCTTCACAAACAATGGAAGTCAAAGGAATAATCAAGTGATCAGTTATTGTACCTGAAACGTTAAATATTAACTCTCATAGAGTGTAACAAGATCTTTAAGGTGAATAAAGGAAAGCCATCTAGACCAGTGATATGCTGTCCCAGTTTTTCATGAAACAATTCCTGCAGGACAAGGAACATAATCACTGAGGTGGAGAATGAGGTCTGAGATAAGCAATCTGGAGTGTATAACACAATTCACACTGTTGGCTCCAGTTTTAGAGCCTAAAGGCTGGAGCTCCATAAGAAGGGTGCACTGGAACTCCCCTCTCCCTTCATTAGTAAGGAACAAGACAGGCTCAGGGAACTTTCCAGGTAGCCTCTCTTTGAGATGCCAGGAAGTAAGGTTGCTAGGAAATGTGGTCTCTCCTGGCAGCCACATTTGTATTTGTAGACTGCAGCAATGTCTGCTGGGAAATAAATGTGGGAATTAAAATATTGCCTATGTTACTAAAGGCTGCTGGGTACAGTTTAGGGAAGAGATTTAGCAAACACACATTGAACTAATATTTGGAAAGTCTAGATACTGACTGACATAAGGCAAAGATTTCCGAAAAGGACGCCTAAAATTAGGCTCCTAGAGCCACATTTAGGCATCTGAAGAAGTGACCTGATTTTCAAATGTACTGAGCACCCAGTGGCTCCCACTGGCTTCAGGAGCCTAAATGTGGATTTAGGAGCCTAATTTTAGACACTCATTTCTGAATATCTTGGCTTAGAGGAGATTTAATTTAGACAGATGCTAGAGTAGCCATCTGTAAGATGTAGCTCTGCATCCTATGGGAGAAGCACAGGAGCAAAGCCCTCTCAGATAAAACACTCATTATATTACTACTTTCTGTCTCTCATTGCATTTACTTATAATCAGTCTGTGCATAAAGTTAACATAAAATACTTTGATATGAGTAAAAAATCTTGACCTCCTTGAATGCTTAGATTTCTTGTTTATCACACATCCAACATCCTGTTCATAAAATTACATTACTAATCAAAGTGCTGAACTACATTAATAAGAAATGTAATAATGACAGTCAAATGAGATCATCATCTTGTCTGTGCTCAGCATTTTCCTAGTTACCTTTTACAAAATGTTGGGAAAGCTAAAAATAAAAAGTGATGTATTAGGGTAAAGCAGTATTTCCTCTTAAATACAGTCTGTCTAAATACATTTGGAAATTGCTTTTCACTAGCAGATACATGAAATCATAGTGAATTTGACATTTAGATCTGATGGGTTTCATTTCCCTATCTGGATAGTTCTAAACTTTCCCTACCAGAGATGGCCATTATTCTGGGTTCCTTAAAATACATCTGAAAAGCAAAATGCACTAAGGGGACCTCAAATAGCATGTACTGTAGTTTCAAAATATGTTGCACAGATAAGGAACACAATGTATTTTGCCCTGCAAATAATTCAGAGCAAACAGCATGGTGGCTGTCTTGCAGGCAAATGGTTCTATACTTTTCCTAAATGTTGCACTGTATTGCACATATATCAAATATAAAATAATGGATGTTTATGGCATAATTAAAATAAATATAGAATTACTTTGTTACGTAGGACATGAATCAGAGCTATATTTAAAATATCAGATTTTAAACTGTTTTTGTTTTTAAGGTTCCCAAATAATGCGATGGTTTACAGAGTCTGTGTAGCTGCCCACTAGAATAAGTTTCATTGTAAATGTTCCTATTTGATTTAGGTTTAAAAAAACAAAAAACAAAAATCAATGCTCTGCCTTACACTATAGCATGCACAGTAAATGATCTCTTAATTACCACAGTGATGGAAACCTAGAGTTCTGAATCATCATTTTGACTTTCTCAAAGGAATAAAAGAACCCTGATGCAGGCTAAAACGTCCATCCAATCACGCAAAGACAAATCAGCCTTCAGGCAAATCAGGAATCTTGATTTAAGCTTACCTGGACTTGGCTGTTTGCCCATATTTTAAAATAACTTTTAAAAATCACCCAAAAAGCCATATAAGTGTCTCTGTATTAAAATGTATTTTGCATGGGGTAATTGGTATGAAAGGGTGAAATTATTTGATTCAAAAATTAACCCTGAATGTAATTTTCTTTGAAAAAATAGAAAGGTTAGCTCACAGGGTATAGTATTCAAATACCTAGCTTGTGGGTGGAGTTGAGGTGTGCCAAGGTGCATAAATAGGGATCACTGAGACTTTGCAGTTCACACTGAAACTTGGAACACTTGCCCAGCTCCTCCAACAAGTGGGAGGGTAAACAAGGTAAGGCTATGAGCTCTTGCTTAGAAATGCAGCTGTTAGAATCCAGTGAGCTTTGGACTCAGGTTACTTATTACTGTGGCAGGTGAGAAATGGAAAGTGAAGAAAGAGGCAACTTAAAGTGTATAGCTTGCCATAAATGGGACAGGTGGAATAATACTGTCTCTTCAATTAAAAGAACCAGAAACTTTATTTTCCTCTTGGAGCTTACCATGGCAACATCTAGCTTTGTACAGATGATGCTTTAAGGAGTAGGTTTAATGCTGGTTGGTCATTGCTTTCAATTTTGAATCAGCCAGCAAGCTGAGATTTGTTTGCTCTTTGATTTCCTGTTCAACCAGACCCCTCCCCTGCCCTTTTTTTTTAAAGCAATATTTCCTACATAATGATCTAACTAAACTGTCTCTGGAGTCTGCTCTGAATATCCACTGGGCTTCCTAATGAAAATTTACTAGATTTCTTCCCCTCTAAGGAGACTTTTTTTTTTCTAATATAAACATTAACCTATTTCCAAAAAAACTTTTCTTGTGCTTTTGCTGTGCTGTTGAAGCCAAGACTGAGCAGAGAGCCAGGGTCTGTTGGGCATTGGAGCAGCAAAGGGTGATCTCCAGGCATTCTAACTCCTGTTAACAAGTCCCCTCATGTGGTTTTCCCCCAAAGTCCTGGAAAGAGGCAGCTTTACCACGCTTTCACTTTTGCAGCCTGCATTTAAAATATTCCTACTGAAGCTCATGCATCCATTTTGTTTTTCCTGTGTATGTTCTGGAATACCTATCTGTTTATCTTAAGTTTTCTGTACCCCCCCCCCTCCATGCTATCGTAGCAGTCAGATGAGAATTTACAGAGCAAATTTGAATCTCAGAGTAAAAGTACTAAGTTTATTCCTTGGTAGAATTATCTTATTTAAAAGATCAAGGAACTTCTGATCAAACCTTCCAGGCTTCACCCTCACTCCCTGAGTCAGGCTGGGGAAGAGATTTCAGCAGTAAAGCATCCCTTAAACTGATAAGTTGCATTTTGAAACAAATCCTCTGTTCTAATCTGTGTTCAAACCCTGGCTCTGCCACTTTGAGATCCATGAGGTAAATAAGTTTGCCCCTCTGTACCTCAGTTTCTCTGTCTGAAAAATGGAGTAAGCCTTCCTAAATTGACAACCCTCACAAGGATGTTGGGAGATACCTTGTCTCTCTCGTTTATAAAACATTCATTACCACAGTGATTAGGTAAGTGAGGTAATATCTTTTATTGGATCAACTTCTGTTATAAATGTTTTATAATGTCTAAGACACTTATTCATATTTGCAAGTGCCTTTAGACCATTAAATAATCGTACTATAGATGTTATCTAATTGTTTAAACTCACTTGTCTTATTGAGTGAATTCAATGTATGTAAAGCCACCATCAAGAAAAACAGAACTAGCATCAGAGTGAGTATCTAGGATGACTGCATTGAGATGGGACAGGCATATTTTAAAGTGGCGACAAGTAACTTTCAAAGATTTTGGGAGATGATAGATTGGTTTATTAATAACTTGTTCGCTAAAGAAACTTTACTACTTATTCCTTACATCCTTGAAAATGCAAACTAGCAAGAGTGGTTAATTCTAGCGGTGACTCAGCCCAGCTTCACATTTGTGACTTTGCCATTTATACACGGGAAGGCTCATGTACAGTATGATCCTGCTGAGCAATTTTCTGGTTGGCATTCTGAGAAACTGCCCGAATTCTAAGGGTTTGTTGTCTTTTCAGCACTAGCCATGGAGAAGAGTTGTATATCTGTGTTCCTGCTGCTTGTTGCTGTCTCTTATGCCCTGGCTAAAGACTTCACATCTAAGAACGATGGCAAAAGGGATACAAAAGAAGTAAAAGAGACCAAACCAAGACTGCCTCAAACTCTATCCAGAGGTAAAAACTTGGTTCATTCTCCCAATTCTAGCTCCAAGAAAGTCCTTCACCCCTCAATCTGCTACCTCTAAATCCTATTACATTTTTAAATAGCTGTCTGGCCCACAGTCCCTCTCCTTTCACCTGCCTATATATTTACAAATATTTTTTTCTCTGGCCTCTAAAAATACCTCTCCAGTACTTTTTTCCCCCAGAAGAGATTTCATCGTCACTCAATTACAATACCTGTTTTGGAAGCATATTCTCTCAAAGTACTTCTTAGTATCCTTTATTTCATATTTCAAGCCTAGATATAATCTTCTCATTGCCAACAACTCTTAAAGGTAATTGCTGTATATCCTTTTTCTTTAGGGTGGGGTGATAACCTTGTCTGGACTCAGACCTATGAAGAAGCCTTGTTCAGAGCCAAGAACGGGTAAAACAACATTTTTTTTTTTTCTATTCTTGCCACAGGTTTCAATGGCGCCATCTAGTGTTATCTGATTTACCTGACTCCTCTGGCGTTAGGGAAAGAATTCTGACAACCATTAGAAATCTGTGTATTCATTAATTGTCCTTCACAGTCTGAGATGATCTCCCTCATCAGCACTGGCTTTAAGGTTGTCAATAAGGAAAGTCTAAAATGAGGTATCTTCTTCCATTTCAGCAACAAGCCCATAATGATCATCCACCATTTAGAGGACTGCCCACACAGTCAAGGTAACACAGCTTTGAACATAACGTCACCTTATTTTCTACCTTATAAACTCAAATACTGCTAAAAACCTTGCTCTCTACTTCAGTGAAATACTCCACTCACTTCAGTAGAGTTCTCTGTGGGCATTAAGGTCCATCTGAAGGATCAGGGCCTGACACGCAAACAAGACCTCTTGGAGTTGGACTGAAAGGCAGAACTAAAATAATGTGGTGGGTTTGGATAACATTAAAATCCAAATCTTCCTGAAATTTGAAGGGGTGAGGGGAACAGATTTATGCCATTTCTATTTTTGTTACTTCAGCTCTGTTCCAGATATCGCACGCACACAGGCTTAAAACTCTCCATTTTAATTCTTTCAGTTGGACATTCTAAAATCTCCTAACTTTAGAGAGTCCACCAATCATATCTGAATCTTTTCCTATATCATTTCTTGGCAAATGTATGCGATTTTTACCCTCTCTTTCCTCCAGTTTGTATTTTATTTATTATTTGTAACAGTTGTTTGACATTTATTAATTGTAGCATTGAAGAAAGTATTTGCTGAACACAAAGAAATACAGAAAATGGCTGAAAAGTTTGTTCTTCTGAATCTTGTTGTAAGTTTTTTCCAGTTACATTTTATCAAAACTTAAAATTTCAACTAGCTCTATTCGTGACAGTGATTGGAAGCAGTAAACATATATCTTTAATTATGGCTTCTTTGACTAAGGCAAATATTGTGTATCAGTTTAATCAGATATGACTAGAACTGTCTGGTGCTACAACAGGGATAGATTTAACAATAAGTATATTCTATAGCTATTTCAAGAAGATGTACACAACAGTAAAAGATATTTATTTTAAATAAATAAAAACACTGTTAAATGTGACCTCTGCAGTTTTACTGGGTTCTTTGGTTAGTGTATTTCTTAAGCTTTAAAACTTCAGACTACATGTTAAGTTTGACAGCCAAGAAATTATCGAGTAGAAAGAAAATGTTCTGTTGGTGCTTTTTATACAACATGATCTGCAGCAATCTTGACTTAGAACCTTATCACTTTTCTTCCAGTATGAAACAACTGACAAAAATCTTTCACCTGATGGGCAGTATGTCCCTAGAGTTCTGTTTATAGGTGAGTACTGTCGGTTTTAATGACACAGCCCCCAAGGATGATATCCATTTTGAAGCTATAGATGCTGGGTCCCCCAGTGTGATACAAACAGGGAACCCTTCACATTGTTAACAGGGGTTAATACCAAGGGATGAATAGAATCTTTAGTTTTGTTTTGCTGGAACAAATGTGACAAAACAAAACTGGAATGAGGTAGTAGTGTATGGGTCTTATGTGGGGGGGGGGGGGTGAAAGGCTTATGTAGTAATTAAGAAGAAATATATTTTAATAATTTGTGATGAGTGTTCTAAAATAGAGATGAGTACACCAATGAGTGCTTGAGTGAATACCTGACTCCTCCTCTATGAATGAGGAAAAGGCAAGCTAATCTTAACTCACTTCTTGTCTGCATGTCACCTGAGGCATGTTTTTTCATATAAGTGTTGTTTTATGTGTTCTTCCTTTTGTTTTGTCCCAAAGATGAAACGGGCCCCTGGCTGGGCTCTGCCTTCAGATTTTCAGTCTTGCCAACTATGGGTGAGGTCGAAGCTCTATCAAGACATTTGGAGCTTGGCCATTGACTTCTGTAGCACCAGGATTTTACCCTACAGGTCTCTCTGTTTAAAGCAGCCTGGTACAGTGTCTAGGGCAGCTATTGATGCTCAGAACAGATGTAGAGATGGTTGACCCCCTTCTTACTTCTCAGAGCTATTTCTGAACACAAATAACCAATGAACTGTTTTCTCTTTGAAATAAAATCTTGAGATTATAAAAGCAGTTATGGTCCAATATCCTTAAAGGACCAGACTTGCAAAGCTAGATGTACTGAACTGTGTGCCTAATTAATATGCACTAGTACCTGACATGCACATACCACTGAATATTTAGGTGTATAACTGGCCACATCCACACATCAAGCAATGGTGCAAGCACTGCTCATGCATAGCTTTGAAAATCTATATTGTTAGATGTATAGCTCATAATCTAAAAAGCATCATTTAATACTATGGCTGTCTTTCACTCATACTACAAAAAGTAATCTCACACTTTTTTTCTAAACTCAGAACACAGTTTTTTTTAAACCCAAAACACCCCTGTAATGGGCAAGAAACAAAAACTGTCAGGAGGATAAGTGTGAGAGAGAACTTCTAGAGGTTTCTCTTATGGAGTTTTCATCAGATAACACCAATACATAGGGGTGAGTCTGCCTTCTCCCCTCATGAAATGAAGAGGGCATTTGGCTCCAGAAAAGAGATTTCAGGTAGCCACAAGAGGTCCCGCGTCTCCATGCTGACTCTAGGACTCTCTGCCCTCTCTCTGGCTCCCTGACAGCATGATTCCAGTGGGTCTGTGCTGTCAGGGACTCCTCTGTCCACTGCTGCCCCTGGAACCACTAACCTGAAAGGTATGGTAGGGAAGGAAAATCCCAGGGAAGATTTCCTGGTACAAAGGTATCTCCATTTGGGAGTTAGTAGAGCCTTAAATGACACTAATTTTAGACAAATTCTTTATGGGGCTGGCAGAGGATACTGTAAGTGGCTCTTTCTCACAGCCATCTCCCTCCCTCCCTAACCTCAAAAGGGCCTTTGCAGGTTCTGGGTTGGGCTTGTATGTGGATCATGTTGAGACAGTTTATTTCTTTCTGTTGACCAAACTACGGGGGCTAAAGGACCATGTCTCTTCATAACAATATTTGTAACAATGCACATCAGGGTAATTCAAGTATCATGTAATGAAGTGGGATGTAAATTGGGCAACTGCACTATTCAGAACTGAATTTCCCCAATAGTGTTTCAGAAACACCGGGGTTTTGTTCACACTATTTAGAAAACATGAAGTATCAGCTGTTGGAACAACATACTCCATCTTCATATACATACATATGCATCAAGTAAAGGTATAGACTATTTAAGATTATAAGAACAGCCATACTGGGTCAGATCAATGGTCCATTTAGCCCAGTATCCTGTCATCCAGCAGTGGCTGGTGCCAGATGCTTTAAAGGGAATGAACAGAACAGTGTCATTTATCCATTCTCTGTCATCCTGTCAGAGGTTCAGGGACATCCAGAGCATGGGGATGCATCCCTGACCATCTTGGCTAATAGCCATTAACTTATCTAATTCTTGTTTGAACCCAGTTATACTTTTGACCTTCTCAACATCCCCTGGCAAAATTCCACCGGTTGACTATGTATTGTGTGAAGAAGTACTTCCTTATGTATGTTTTAATTGCTGCTGCCTATTTATTTAATTGGGTACCCCTGGTTCTTGTGTTATGTGAAGGAGCAAATAACACTTTTTCTCCACACCATTCATGATTTTATAGACCTCTATCATATCCCCCCTTAGTCATCTCTTTTCCAAGGTGAAGAGTCCATCTTTTTAATCTCTACTCAGATGGAAGTTTTTCTATACCCCTAATCATTTTTGTTGCCCTTCTCTGTACTTTTTCCAATTCTAATATATATACTTTTGCAATGAGGGACCAAAACTGCACACAGTATTCAAGGTGTGAGCGTACCATGGATTTATACAGTGGAATTATGATATTTTCTGTCCTATCTACCCCTTTCCTAATAGTGTCTACATTAACTTTTTTTTTTATTTGCCACTGCACATTAAGCAGATGTTTCCACAGAACTGTCCATGATGACACCAAGATCTTTCTTGAGTGGTAACACTAATTGAGACCCCCATCAATTTCTATATATAGTTGTATGTTTTCCAATGAGCATTACTTTGCACTTACTGAATTTGTGCCATTTTATTGCCCAGTCACCCAATTTTTATGACATCCCTGTGTAATTCTTAGTAGTGACCGCTGGACTCCGTCTTGAGAAATTTTGTATCATCGGCAAACTTTGCCACCTCACTATTTTAACCCTTTTTCCAGATCACTTATGAATACGTTGAACAGCACAAGTCCCAGTACAGATCCTTGGGGGACCCCACTATTTACCTCTCTCCACTGTCAAAACTCATCATTTATTCCTATCCTGTGTTTACTATCTTTTAACCAGTTACTGATCCATGAGAGGACCTTTCCTCTTATCCCATAGCTACCTATATTTACTTAAGGCCCTTTGAAGGACCTTGTAAAAGGCTTTCTGAAAGTCCAAGTACACTATATCCACTGGATCACCCTTATTAACATGTTTGAACCTCCTCTCAAAGAATTCTAATAAATTGGTGGGGCATGATTTTCCTTTACAAAAGTCATAGAAGATTAGGGTTGGAAGAGACCTGAGGAGGTCAGCTCATCCAACCCCCTGCTCAAAGCAGGACCAACACCAACTAAATCATCCCCAACATACTGATACTTCTGTTCTTTACTGTAGTTTCAACCAATTTGCCTGGTACAAGCCAGTAAGCCTAACTTTAGTAATTGTCTGGATCACCTCTGTAACTATTTGTTTTGTTTTTTGAATTGGCACTACATTAGCTATGTGCCAGTCAACTGGTGCAGAGGCTGATTTAAATGATAGTTTACATACCACAGTTAGTAGTTTTGCATTGTCATATTGGAGTTCCTTCAGGATTCTTGGGTGACTACCATCTGGTCCTGATGACATTACTGTTTAACTTATCAATTTGTTCCAAAAGCTCCTCTATGGAGACCTCAATCTGGGACAGTTCCTCAGCTCTGTCACCTAAAAATAATGGCTCTCATGTAGAAATATCCCTCACTTCCTCTGTAGTGAAGTCCAATGCCAAGTATTCATTTAGCTTCTCTGTAATGGCCTTATCTTCCTTGAGTGCTCTGTTAGCACCTCAATAGTGCAGTGGCTCCATTGATTGATTGGCAGACTTCCTGCTTCTGATGTACTCGAAAGAGAAAACAAAATTTGCTGTTTAATTTTTGTCTTTTCTCGTTGTTCTTCACATTTGTTTTCTGACCTGCTTAGCTATACTTTGTATATATTAAATATTAATATTGTAGACTATTTAAAATTAATAATTTCTTCCACTATTTTTCCTTACCTCTTTCCAGATCCCTCCCTGACAGTTAGAGCAGATATTACCGGAAGATACTCAAATCGTCTCTATGCATATGAGCCTTCAGATATTTCATTGTGTAAGTATTCTATTTCCTAACAGAAGCTTGCACATACATTTAGAACAGATGATGTCTTCTCAAAAAGCAGTGAGAAATGCTAGGCCTGTTTTGCTTAATATTGGTTGAAACATGATTAAATTGCCAGACCTAATTACATTCTTCATGACCTCTTGCTTCTTTAGAGTCCAACTCTGACACCCTTACACTCAGTTGTGCCTTACTGTATGAGTAACTGCAAGGGAAATCTATAGGATTGTTTACAGTATAAAGGTGCCAGAATCAGGCTCATAAAAACTAAAGCTCGTTTTTTGATAGTTTATATATAAAATGGGTCAAGACAGCAGCTTTGACAACAAGAAATTAAATGTAAAGGGACGTTAAACTAAAATTCTTTTCACATCATTGATCCTGAGACACCAGCAGTATGGTTCTAGGGCATTAAAATCCACCAGTTTGGAAGGAAGATAATGCATTTTTGTAAGAAGTTGCGTAATTCATTGGCACTCACTTTGCATGATAGATGGAACACTGGTGCTCTAAGAGCCTTTGGGGGCAACAGGATAAGAATCCTATTAAAATTAACGGGAGTTATTAGTACCTTGCAGTAGAAAATGAACCATGTGTGAGATTCTCTCACAGTTCCAGAGGGAATTAAATTGTGTGGAATGACTGGACTCCCCTGCTTCCCCCCCCACCCTTTGGAAAGTATATTAGTAGGGTAGCTTCTGCAGAAACTGTAACTTAAAACATGGTCAGGACTGTTTCCAAGTCTTGGACGAGACTGTAAAATGTATGATGGATGAAGAGTTAGTACAATAAGGGAGCTTGTGACAAAAGGTCTCCTTTAGTAGTAACAACACTTTCCCTAAAGTAATTTGTCACTGGCAGTATAACTGCACAAATCTAACAGTTCTCAATGTTTCATTTCTAGTGTATTCAAATATGCAGAAAGCTCTGAAACTGCTGAAGACTGAATTATAAGGCAGGGAAAAAACCCATATACAGCCAAGATGTCTGATCTTCCCTCTCTGCTCTATTCACTGGCATCAGTGAAGACTTTTTAGGTTGATTTTAGAAATGCATAGTACTGGTTTATATGCATAACTAACTGGTTTTTTGTTAACACTTTTTTGTACTGGATGGGATTTTAAGTACTGGTTGCTTTTTAAAAAAAGCATACAGTGTTCTGTATGCTTCAACTGTAAAGCATGATTTTTTTAAAAAATAAATACATTTTAAGATTTCTACAGCGTATGTTGTCTTATTTTATGGGGCCTTACTCAACAATGTATTCAAATAGTCATCCAACATTAACAAAAGAAGGCTACTTCGTTATAAGAGGCTGCAAAAGAGGTTATAGCTTCCCCACTGTAACATCCAAATACTAAAACAGATTATGATTTGAAAGCCAGGGAGGCTTCTTCTTCTCTACAGTTTTAACAGCCATCTAACGTTCCTACACTCAAAAGGAGCCTGAGGAATATTTCCTCGCTTAAACATTAATTTTCTTTTTAAAACATTTTTTTAAGTGTACTGCAAGGATAGGAAAGATCAGCAGCTTGCAATACTGATTTGACCACCTCTCTCAAATTCTAAGGAAGTTATAGTAAAATGTCTAAGATAGTAAGAGAAACAGTTGCTTGATATTATTTGCAATAGCTTCATAGTACATTTAGTTCATAATACTAACCCAGAAGTTATTTCCAGATCTATTACTTAAAATTAAAAAGTATAAGAAATTGTACTTAATGCTGAACATGAAAATTTACCTGTCTTCAGAAATTTTATATTGACTCTTTTTACATGTTTAGTAAGAGGAACACAAGTCTGTAACACTTGGGGCCTCTGTCAGTACAACTATGAATTCTAGTTGTTATAAAAATTCTTGTTTCATGGAACCCCTGTATGTATCCATCATTGCTGACAAGATTTCAAGTTTATATCTCCCAGACTGTGTACAACAGAGACATGTTACTCTTAACGACTGTACTTTGACCAAACAATAAGTACGCTAAGGGTATTGCTTGGAGCTGGGAGATGCCATCTCCTTCAGCTTCCCATAAGGGGCTGGTATTTGGGGAGTGGAAAATTACCAGCAGGAGAACAAAGGAAGCAGGTGCTATTGGAGGAGC
Organism: Lepidochelys olivacea; assembly: GCF_965140295.1. Lineage (NCBI taxonomy): Eukaryota > Metazoa > Chordata > Testudines > Cheloniidae > Lepidochelys > Lepidochelys olivacea. The sequence goes on from NC_140412.1 coordinate 214,710,402, forward strand.
ATATACAACTAGAGGGATTCACTGGGACAGGAAACTTTGGGTAGGAGAGAGGAAGGGCACTGATCAGCCAAAGTCTGAGGTTTCAGAAGACAAGTCATGCACTGCAGCAAACTGACCCTGAATAGCCACAGAGACCTCTGACTCCAGCCCAAAGAATGTGCTGGAATGTTGAGGAAACCAAGGCAGGGAAAAGTATGTAAGGTTTTTTTTTGTTTGTTTTGTAAATGGACATGTATTTCTCATACAATTAAGTAAAGAGCAATAGTGGTTTAGAATCCTATGCAAAGTCTGTGCTGCTACACCTCTCATGTGCCTTTCAAGAGCTTAACTGGAGGACCCACCACACCCAGAGTTCTGGGAGAATGTATGGTTAAGCTACAGGGGAGGGAGACTGAGGGGTCAGTAGTGGACAAAGGGACTAGATATTGGACTGCAAGGTCTCAGGAGGTAGTTCTAGATAGATATCTGCACTGCAGTGAGAGCCAAGAAGCTCCAAGAAGGGCAGTGTGTGGACTCTGTCAGACTACAGGAAGCATAAAGCACATGGAAGCCAATTGTTAAATCCCCTCACAGCAGTCTAGTGACTGGCCTGAGAGGGCACACCCCTGGAACTGTGGCAGCACCTGCACAAGCCCTGAAAGCAAAATATCCAGTGACAATACCCGAGTCCCATACTTCTGACATGGGCAGTACCACAGTATCTACCATATTACTCTTGACTCTACAATAGAAAACCTTAACTCCCACCTCAGCAACACAGCAGCTGTGCACCAGTGAGCTGTAGGATACATTTTCCTATAGGAAGTGTGAGTGATGACTTTGTACACACTGAAGGGGTCTGGGATTTTAGTTATAGGGGAGGAAGAGATGAGCAACTGATATAGGCAGGTGGAGCCATGTTAAGGTGATTCTAGAGCTGGCCAGCTTTTGTTTTTAGGGGAACACAAACTCCCACCCCCCCCCTTAAAGCAACCATAACAGTTTCTTTGCACATTTGACTTTGTTCTTAGTGGTTAAAAGCTTTATGACCAAAGAAGGAACCTGATTTACAAGGAACTCAATGCTCCAAGTTGGATGCAGTCTAGAGCTGATATGCTGCTCATCTTATCTACAGAAGGGCAAATAGGACCACAAAAGAATCCCTACTCACTTAACCATCTCAGGTAATAGATACTGCTTCCAAATATCTTTCTAAAACTCACAGCAGGAGGTACTACTGCTGAAAGCTTGCAAGTAGATCTGAGGGTGGGTGGCACTACTTCAGGATAAAAAACTTGTGTACTGCAAATAACTACTTCTCTGCAGCTCTGTACATGAAGTTCTTAATGCTTCTCCCTTCTGTCCCATCTCAAATCTCCACCTAGATGTCCTTATGCAATCTCAGTTTAGAAAGAAACTGAACATACAGATGCCTATATGGGTCCTATCACCTCTGTACCTGAGCACCTGCTTACCATACTAAATTCAGTTATCTCCTATTTAGTGAAGGCCCTTCAACATCCCACCCCAACCTACATTACACTTGTTTCCCTCATACTCTCCAACCTGTGCTGCCTGCGCTCTTCTGTAGCTGCTCTCCTAGATATTGTTTCTGGGCATCTTCCCAGTTTTTCAAGTTGAGTGTCATACAAGGAGAAGAGATGGAATTTCAGCCAAGATGGGCAGCTCCATTGAAATCCTTCACTGAAGACAGGACAACATTTAACCATAATTCAGAGAAAAGAGTGCATGTTAAAAACCACCATGCACCTTAAAGATTAGGCCTTCTGATCATCCAGTGTAGTGTATCACGGTCTATAAAGGTATCTATTTTAGCATATGAACAACTTGGTCAAGGACAGCGATTTCTTCTGAAGTTTTAGAGAGCATTCAAGTACAAGCACTTTTTTTTAATTATTTTTAAACTACCAAAAATGCCACAATGATATTTTTACAATTACATTTCAAATCAAGTATTTTAAATAGATACTGAAGGATGAAGATGGGTCAGGTTTGACAATGAATGTCAGTATCACACTTTCTTAAGTTACTACAACAATGAATTTAAACTACCTGTAAAAATAGTTTTATAAGAAATCTTTGAACATCAATCAAAATTTGTTACACTAACAAAATGGATCATTACCAGTTCCGATATTGTCTTAGTACCACAGTTCATTCGCCTATCAAGAAAGTTGCTTTTTTAAAGTAAAGTACTTCTAAAATTAGTTTCAATAGGTTAATTTTAATGGGTTTTCCTCACTCATTATTCTCAATTGCTTAGATACAGAGATAAAAAAAATGTTTTTATTCTCTTTAAATGCAATTCTAAAGATGTCAAAACTAAACCCTACAGAAGTCAGTTAACATATGTTTATATCCATGATCTAAAATGGTATCTTGAATTTATCTAAAAGAAAAGAAACACAATAAAGGGTTGATAAGCTTAAATATTTCAGATGTTCTCTATGGTATTTTTTAACCCACACAGCAGAATGGGAAACAGTGATTCAACAGAAAAAAAAGATTTACTGTATTTCACCCTACAGGCATTCAACATACAGATGCATCATTTTAAAGAGAAAGCATGGTTTTTTTGTAAAAACAACAAAAAACACACAAGAAAGTGTTAATGTCAGAATATATGTTGGTTGTATTTTTTTGTTGTTCGGTTGGGGTTTAAAAAACAAACAAACAAAAAAAAAATACACTCAGAAAGGCAATACATTCTGGTGCCATAAAACTAACTAGAAACAGTAGACTGCAGCAATTGTTGTGATCTAACAGTTAACTATCATCTCAGAAGTGTTTACATTGCATTCAGCTACAGAATAGATATATCTATTTCCAGATAGAGAACCCAGAGGTGAAGATGGGAAACCAAAGATGACAAGCACAAACATCTCCATGTAGGAAAATTGTTTTCTTTCAGATCCTTAGCGTGCAGAAGTGCTAATTGCTAGAGAATTCATATTTTAACTGGAAAAGACATTCAGTCCTTGAGAAATTTTCCAATCAAAGAAACGCACTAGGGTTTGCACGAGAATCTTTTTGGTTCCTGTATCTATAAGTCAGCCAAACTCCCAAAATCTGCAAAAGAAGAAGATAGACACTTAGCAGTGCTTTTATCTCCCCACTCCAGGCATCTGGTTTAAAGAACAGAATATTTTCCATCGTGCCTTGATACATAAAATTTGCAAATGCAAGTTCAGGATGTGCTTGCACTGGTACTTAAGTCACAAGAAAACCCCACAAGTTCCCTTGTTACTAGTGGGAGGACATATCCTGGGAGAGATTTCATTCTAGCAACAAGGAGAAAAACCTGCATATCCAATGTGTGGGGTGTTGGCATATACTTCCCTATGACCACACCAATATCTACAATTATTGCTTACTCATTTATCTACAGTATTAACAATGTAACTGGAAAGGTGTGGCTACCATACGCACTGAAGATTAGAGACTTGGGAAACCACCAGTGCTGAAGACCACATGCCTCTTGGCAGTTTCTGTTCGCTATCCACTCTGCTTGAGTTGCTAGTCAGAAAAGCTAGACGATGTTGAATAATAATGTTAGAGATTTCTTCAGTAAAGAATTATGCTAATGTGCACTCACCTCAGTGAAACTGAAGAAGAGTCCTATGCCACCTACAAATCTCAGTACCATTCCTGAATATTCTTCTATTATAGGTGCACATGTTAAACATCGGTTATCTTTAACGCAAGCCTGTAACAGAAGAAATTACAGCTTTTAGATTATTAAAAAAAAATGTAGCACAAACATGTGAAGCTAGCCAGAGGCACCTAGTCTTTAGATGGCATAGTTTTGCCCAAGACTGGCATTTTTAATAAACTGGACTGTAAATAATACATGACTCCTATGTCATGCTTTTTAATCAGAAGATCTCAAAGTGTTTAAATGAGGTAAGTACCATAAATGAATTGATACAATTTCGGTCTTGTGTATTTGATAATGATTTTTCAAACTATACAGTATTCCTGTAAATGTGATGATATACTTAAGCTGCTAAGCAATGGCAATATGGTTGCACACTTCTCTAGAAAAGAATAAGTAACAAAAGTTATATCTCAGTGATCTACTTACAGCAGAGCAGGTTTCACTTGAATTGAAGTTTCTGAAACCACAACAGTCTAGATTCCTCTCAATATCTTCTCTAGCACTCTTTGTGTTGTTCCATCCAACCTCGAGAAGTTGTCTCTACAAGACACAAAGTTAACACATGCATCATTTAATAAATGCTACCCTTGTTTTTTGTATTTCATTGGTGTCCATGTAGTATGCATGATACTCACAGACACAGCCCCCGCCCTGATGTATTTACAGTCTAAAACAAGCAATATACATATGTCATGAATATAATGTACAAATAGCCCAAATAGCTAAAGCAAGAAAAATATCCAGTATAAGGTTCACAGTCCGTATGGATTATCTCCACACTTTTTCAGATCTGCAGCTGTACCACCAGCAAAGTGGCAACATGAATTTGAATAGGCAGCAGGTTTAAAACAAACAAAAGGAAGTACTTTTTCACACAATGCACAGCCAACCTGTGGAATGTCTTGCCAGAAGATGTTGTGAAGGCCAAAGATTATAACAGGGTTCAAAAAAGAACTAGATAAGTTTGTGGAGGATAGGTGCATCAATGGCTATTAGCCAGGATGAGCACGGATGGTGTCCCTAGCCTCCGTTTGCCAGAAGCTGGGAATGGGCAACAGGGGATGGATCACTCGATGATTACTGTTCTGATCATTCCCTCTGGGGAACCTGGCATGGGCCACTGTCAGAAGACAGGATACTGGGCTAGATCTGGTTGGTCTGACCAAATTGGCCATTCTTATGTTCAGATCTCTCATTAACCAGATTTTAGTGAAATACTGGTTTTATTGTGACCAACGCCATGCATGGCTGATCATCTAGTTGCCATGCTCTTATTCGCTCCCTGCTGCTGATGGGTCATTGAATTGTGTCAGATACTAATGCTAAAAGTTAAGAGGCACTAACTGAAGGTGCTCCATAAAATCCAGCAGTAAAACAGTAAATTTTATGGGCAAGTTTGCTGGAGCTGGGACCTAGCACAGATCCTGCTGTGGAGGAACAAGAGTAAGTTAGTCAGAAGCTGTAGTAACCGCAGCATCAAGCTGCTCAGTTGCACTGAGTTGGCTGGTGGCCCCAGGGAAGTTCCAGAAGACTGGAAGAAAGCTAATGTTTTGCCAGTTTTTAAGGAGGCTAAACAGTATGACCAAGGTAATTAAAGGTATGTCAGCCTAACATCAATCCCACACAAGATAATGGAACAGCTGATACAGGACTCTAGCATTAATTATATTACTTTCCTTTAGTTCTTTATTAATAATCAACATGGGTTTATGGCAAATAGATCCTGTCAAACTAACCTGATATCTTTTTTTGATATTACAAATTTGGATAAAGGTTATAGTGTTGATGTAATATACTTAGATGTGACATTTTGATTAACAGGGCACATATGAAATGGATTAAAAACAGGCTAACAGAGGTCTCAAAATATAACTGAACAGTGAATTGCCATGAAGTGAGTTTTTTTCCAATAATGTCCTGCATGGAGCCATTCTTGGCCCTACACTACTTAACAGTTTTATCAATGACCTGGAGGAAAAAAAACAAAAAAACAAAAAAAAACCCCAAAACACAAAAATCATCACTGAAAGTTTTCAGATGACACTAACATTGGGGCAATGATAAATAATGACGAGGACAGATTACTGTTTCAGAGTGATCTAGATCACTTGGCAAACTGGGCACAAGCAACAAATATTTTAATATGGCTAAAGTAAATGCATATATATGGGAACAAACAATGTAGGCCATACTTACAGGATGGGGAACTCTATCCTGAGAAAAAAGAAAAGGAGTACTTGTGGCACCCTAGAGACTAACCAATTTATTTGAGCATAAGCTTTCTCGATGAAGTGAGCTGTAGCTCATGAAAGCTTATGCTCAAATAAATTGGTTAGTCTCTAAGGTGCCACAAGTACTCCTTTTCTTTTTGCAAATACAGACTAACACGGATGTTACTCTGAAACCTATCCTGAGAAAGTGACTCTGAAAGAGATTTGGGGGTTGTGGTAGACAAGATGAACATGAGCTCCCAGTGTGATGCTGTGGCCAAAAGTGCTAATGTGATCTTGGGATACATAAATGGAGGAACTTCAAATAGGATTCTCGTGCAAACCCTATATTTGGCACTGGTGTGACTGCTGCTGGAATATTGTGACCCGTTCTGGTGCCCACAATTCAAGAAGGATGTTGATAAATTAGACAGGGTTCAGAGAAAAGCCACGAGAACGATTAAAGGATTTGAAAACATGCCTTATAGCGATGGACTGAAGAAGCTCAATCTATTTAGCTTAACAAAGAGAAGGCTAAGGGGTGTCTTATTTACAGTCTATAAGTACCTACATGGAGAACAAATATTTAATAATGGGCTCTTCAATCTAGCAGACAAAGGTACAACACAATCCAATGGCTGGAAGTTGAAGCTACACAAATTCAGACTAGAAATAAGGTACATTTTTAACAGTGAGAGTAATTAACCTTTGGAGCAATTTACCAAGGGTTGTGGTGGATTCTCCATCACTGAATTTTTAAATGATGACTGGATGTTTTTCTAAAAGAGATGCTCTAGGAATTATTTTGGGGAAGTTTATGGCCTATGCTAAACAGGAGGTCAAAACTAGAGGATCACAGTGGTCCCTTCTGGCCTTCGAATCTATGAATTAAAGATTAAAAGCTTTCAGAAAGGGTGGGTGCAAAGGTGAGGAAGAGAAAAAGGGAGCACCTTTCCTACTTCCACCTCACACAGAGCCATCAATTAAAGCCCTGCCACATACCCCCCTTCTCCCATGACAGCTGTCCCAGTTTTTTTTCCCCACATTAAGAGGTGTGATCACTGTCATCAGTAGCTCCAGCACAAACTATGCTTGATAACATCTTATCCATGGATGTGTAAACCTCACTAGGTTACAAAGCTTGGCTATAGAAGTGAAGCTGAATAAAGGAGGTAACCTTTAATAAATGGTACAGATTTGTGAAGTCTAACAGTTCAAACAGGATATAAACTTAAAACAAAACAAAACAAAAAAGACTGGCTCTTAGAGGCAGACTGCGGGCCCAAAGGATGGGGCTGGTTCCACGTGCCAGTGTATTACTAGATAGTCACTAAGCAGGGGGGTCAATGATCTGACTTGTGGATAGAGTGAGGAGATACACCTTAAATCAAATAGGGTTTACATGCTTAATAGACTGGATTGAATATACCTATAATAGCCATAGTTTCTGGATTATTCCATTTATTATATGGAAATGTTTTTTTCATGCGTAAGTAATTCAGTGTTAATCTAAATTTAAGATAACAGCAAAGGAAACTACTGAGTATTAGTTCAGCTTGTTCCAAATTACTGAACTTCACATCACATAACTGACATACTTGAGAACAGAAATGTAACCAGAAAGTCTAAAAGTAGTAAAGTCAAAATATAAACCACTGAAAAGGAACACTGAACTGCATCAATGACCTCCTAGGAACCTGACACCCAGCACCGATTTTGCAGCAGTCCTTAGCTTAATAAAGGATGTGAAAAAGGTCCCCATCATCCTTTATAGAGACATATAAGCAATATACTATGCATACTACAGTTTGATCAAGTTGTCAAGGCAGCAGTACATAGCTCAAATCTACCTACAAACACATCATTTTTGTTCAACTGAAAATTCAGAAGAAATTTCTTACCTGCTGATCTTTGTTCAATGCCAAACAAGCACAGGAGACGGAAAACTGGACAATGAACACTAGCAAGAGAATAATCATGTACTGAAGAAACAGTTAAGGTTACATTTTCAAAGGAATTTTAGGTAAGCAAAGCACATGCTTAACAGTTACATGCAGAGTCAAGTATGTACATAAATGGTGCTTAAGAATATAAAAGCTATTGAGCATCTAAATGGGAGGGCTTGGCCATCTTTTGGAATGTATAAGTAAGCTATAAGGAATAAGTAAGAGCTCAACCAGACAATGCTTTATGATACAAGTTTTAAAAAAAAAAATCGAGTTGCAATGCTTTGTATTTGTTTTCTATAAGTCACATGATTTTAAAGATCTAATGAAAATTCTTTATTTTCCACATATTAAAATTTTAAAAGGACTGGATCTGGGACTTTGATTCAAATACCCAATTAAAATTTTATTTTGATATTTCCTGCAACTACACAAGCTACATAAGGTTCATTCTTGCTCTACTTTAAGGCATTACCAGAACAGCCTCTTTGTGATGGAATAGCCACCTCATACTTGACAGACACTTGTCTTCCTCAATGACTCTTTAGACCACAATATTTCCCAATGCAGAGCAGATTTTACAATTAAAGGAGACTAAGTTCCAAACAAGTCTGTTTCTAAGTCAGATATTCCTTTTAACTGCAGGAGAGCCCATAGGACTTAGTTTAAACGCTTAATATTTACTAGAGCAAAGCTGTAACCACGGAAATAGAATAAATGGTGATCCTCAGGAAATATCTTTCTTGTATCAAGCATCTCCTGTATGTGTGTTCAAGTGTTTTTGGTGGTTTGATTACATCCAGGCCTGTACACAGCTGGGGAAAAAAAAAAAAAAAAAAAAGAGCTAAACTCAATTGTAAAAGTGACTTTGCAGCAAAACATGGCCATGTAGTAGTGTCACCTGGGCTTCCATACCTTTTATTCATGTGCTGCACCAGAACACGTACGTTTTCCAAGGGTTTCCTACAGGCATCTGCAGCACAGAAGCAATAGAACTTTACTGTAGCTGCAGCAGTGCCCATAAGCCCAAAAGCCTGGAATATTTGTGTCCTCTAGAATAGATGCAGTCTGCCATATATCCATTAAGAATTGGCTAAGATACAGAAGCAACCTCCTCCCCCCCCCCTTTGTCCTTCTCTCCTCATCCAGCTACAGATAGGTATGGGACTAAGCTAGACTGAATACATTTTAACTTTGCAAGGAATGCTCAGGTCCCAGCTGCCCAGAAGATCATGTGAACCCATGTCATAAATATAAAGGGAAGGGTAAACCCCTTTGAAATCCCTCCTGGCCAGGGGAAAGCTCCTCTCACCTGTAAAGGGTTAAGAAGCTAAAGGTAACCTCGCTGGCACCTGACCAAAATGACCAATGAGGAGACAAGATACTTTCAAAAGCTGGGAGGAGGGAGAGAAACAAAGGGTCTGTGTCTGTCTATATGCTGGTTTTTGCCGGGGATAGACCAGGAATGGAGTCTTAGAACTTTTAGTAAGTAATCTAGCTAGGTATGTGTTAGATTATGATTTCTTTAAATGGCTGAGAAAAGAATTGTGCTGAATAGAATAACTATTTCTGTCTGTGTATCTTTTTTGTAACTTAAGGTTTTGCCTAGAGGGGTTCTCTATGTTTTTGAATCTAATTACCCTGTAAGATATCTACCATCCTGATTTTACAGGGGGGATTTCTTTATTTCTATTTACTTCTATTTTTTATTAAAAGTCTTCTTGTAAAAAACTGAATGCTTTTTCATTGTTCTCAGATCCAAGGGTTTGGGTCTGTAGTCACCTAGGCAAATTGGTGAGGCTTTTTACCAAACCTTGTCCAGGAAGTGGGGTGCAAGGTTTTGGGAAGTATTTTGGGGGGAAGGACGCGTCCAAACAGCTCTTCCCCAGTAACCAGTATTAGTTTGGTGGTGGTAGTGGCCAGTCCAAGGACAACGGGTGGAATATTTTGTACCTTGGGGAAGTTTTGACCTAAGCTGGTAAAGATAAGCTTAGGAGAGTTTTCATGCAGGTCCCCACATCTGTACCCTAGAGTTCCGAGTGGGGGAGGAACCTTGACAACCCATAATTATGTCTGTTTTTAAAACCCACCTGTGCGGGCTAGCCACCACACAGCAATCTCTCTTGCTTGCCACACTTATACATAACGTGGAACTCATAACTGTAATATAAAGCACTAACTAATCAGGCAACTGCTCTATTTATAGGATATACAGCCTCCCGAGGGATCTTCTTGCATCCTGCATGTGCCATGCCTTTTCCTTTAAAAAAGGAAGGATTGGGGAAGAATGAGTGCAGGACAAAAAAAAAAAATCTTACCATCTCTGAAAAATTGTGTTTATTTTGATAAGGTAAAAGCTAACTGTGGAGACTAATCTGTATGGAGTCACCACCGCAATGGAAAAGCAGTAGATAAATGCTTTTCTTAGTGGTTTGAACAGATGTGCAAAAGCAGAGCTGTAAAAGGCTGAAGATCCACTGCATAATCTACGGTCCTTTATGTACTAAGGAGCGACTCCTAGAGGTTGTCTAAGGAAAAATATTCAAAATTGATAAAAAAAGATATGTTTGGAGAGAAAATAGCGAGCTCTAACTCTGCTGCAATACACTGGACAGAATGGAAAAATATTTAGCCAGAACAGGGAATGTTCATTTGCCTTTTAATGCCTATTTAATCTATTTATTTGTATTAAAGCAACAGCCAGGAACCTGACTAGAGGATCAGGACCCCGTCATGCTAGGTGCTTTACAGACAAAACAAAGAAAAGAATCCCTGCCCCAGAGAACATTTATCTGCTGACCTTGTTAACAAGACTGCAAATTTAGATCAGCAATAAATTTTGTGATGCAGAGGACCGTCTGCAATCATTCTGATCAGACAGCTGACCTAAAAGTGGGAAGTTCCATACTCCCATTGCTAATCCCAGATTCAAAGTTAGCAAGGGTTTAAATGACAGATTTTCTGTGTACAAAGCAGTTAATTTTCCAGGCAGTCTTAGTGGGTAGGCAGCACCCTTTGTTCAAACATTCTTTTTCCTTAAGTGACTCAGAGTCTCACCTTATTACAGAACCTGAACCTGCATAAAACTTACACAGGAGACAATACAGGGTCTTTCTTCTCTTGTTTTCTTAAATCTGTTTTTTAAAATGAATCATACTGAAAGGGGAAAAAAAACCCTTATTTTTAAGTATTGAAGAGGCAAGTTTTGAAAATTTGTATTTAGTTTCCTGTCGTTCATTGACAGATTTGTATACTTCTGGAAATTGAACTATTGTTTTAGCAAAATTAAAAAAGTCACTTTATTTTTCATTAGTGGACTGCACCCAGAAATCAAAGTTGGAGCTGATGAAGCTTTACCCCCCATCCAAACCCCAGAACGAAAGCGAAATACGATTATCATGATTTAATCATGGAGGGCATCACCATAAACTATTTACATAGTGCCAACAGAGCACGTTGTCAATACAGCATTAGACAAAGTCCATGCTGGGACCCCCAAGAGCCTCTCGGTGCCATCTGGCAAAGGGTTCACTGATCCGTAACAGCAACTGCTATCAGGCCTGACAAACTCACTACACTCAACACACTGCTTTCATAGTACACATCCAAAGAGGATCAAGTGCAGTATCTAATAAAAGTGTATGTCCTACTGATCATCTTTGTGAGATGTATGGGTGGGTGATATTTAAGATGTATGTATGTACTGAAATTCTATTTTAGAATCTGTGTCCCACGCAGGTCTGACAAACAGGTTTTGCCAGACAAAGATGTAGCTTCACCTGTCTGCCTTGGTTCACATATAAAGTAAGCATTGTAAGCCAACACAATGGAAGTCGGTCAACACACATCAACACAAAGATGTGAAAGCAACATGGAACCAGCACCCTAGGGCAGTGGTCTCCAAACTGAGCTGCGCGAGATCACCCCAGGGGGTGCGCAGCAGCAGCAGTGCTGCCGGGCCACACTCAGCTGTTTTTTCCTTCGGCGGCAGCTCTGCACGTCCATGGCTGGTGTTCCCCTCCAGCGGCGGGTCTTCTTCTGTCGGCAGCACGTCTGCAGCAGGTCACCCTGGGGATGCGTGAGCCTAGAAGTTTGGAGACCACTGCACTAGAGAATAAATCACAGGGGTCATCCTGACTCTAGGGACAAAAACAGTGGATTTGGGGGTGTAACAAAGCAGCAAGAGGACATGTTTTTTATCCTTCACTGAAGTACCAAAGAGAACAGGTGGATCCTAGTCATACTGATTGGCAAGGCTGAGAGATTGCTTTAGGTGAGTAACTGCTTTAGACAAAGATTCTAGCTTTTTAAAGTTAAGGTTTGACTCTAAGGATCATGTTATACTTTTTGTTTTATATGTAACCATTTCCGTTTCCACCTGTCAGCCTTACTCACTGTCTTGGGTCGTGGCTTTTGATAATAAAACTTAAGATTGTTTTTACTATAAATATATCTCAGCAATGTGAGGTTATCAAGGATCTGCTCCTGCACTGAACTGTGTGTTCCTTGGGGGACAGCAAATCTGGTCATTTCTGTGGGTGTCAAGTTAGAGGGGCTGGATGCTGCAGGGGGGTGTTTTCAGTGGTGCTTGGATACACCTATTGTTAACCTGCAAAACAGAGTCCTTCAGAGATTGTTTGTGTGGCTAATGGTGTTAGGGAGCCGACACCCAGTTAAGCACCGGCAAGTCTTCCTCTCACTGAGGCAGGAGGGTAACAAGGAGACTGTCAGTCCTGGGCACCCCGAGAAAGTGTCTTATATGCTCAATTCTAATTCAGGCTGACAAAGGACTAGATGTGAATGAAAACAAATGGAGGCTGAATGAAATAGGTGTAACCCACTTCATAGAGATCCAAAGATCCCATTGGTGCCTGAGAAATATCTTAATTTCCCTATAATAAATTCAGGGGAACCAGTTACACCAGGGCTGTCATCTAACTCCACTACAACACATTTGAGTTTACTTTAACCTAGAGTTAGAACTGTGTTATAATTAGGTCAGGGGACAAACAGGCAGTAAAAGTCTCCTGTGACTGTTATAGATGTAATGTAGATGAGTCCTTGACAGAAATAACATTCTCATCATACAAATAAAAAGGAAGCAAGAGGTTTTTAAAACAAAAACACCACACACCTACAGTGGATGAAGGGATGCATTACGGAGAACTAATTTTGGGCACAAACTGGGAAGGAGTGTTGGGGCACCTTTTTGTTCTGTGTTTGTATAGCACCGAGCACAATAGGGTTCTGGTCCACAACTAGGGATTACTCTAACACACACACACACACACAACTTGTGTTTGTAAATTTCCAATCAAAGGATACAAAGAAGAGTAACACCTGATGGTGTTTGACTGCACCGATCAATCCAACCAAAGCAATAAGGAACAGAAAGATCCCCACTGCAATTGCCACGCCAACTACTCGGAAACTAGAAATGAGGCCAAAGCCTATACCCCATGCTGCAATTCCAATCAGCAGCAGGCTGACCAGCTAGAAGGGAGGGAGGGGGAGAGAGAGAGAGAGAACAAACAAACGACAATTAGTATCTAAACAAAAAATAGTAGAGCTTGCTAGTACTCCTAGCACTAATGTTTCTTGAAATTAAAAGAGGATACTTCCTCTCCCTACCACTGAAAAAACTAAAGTCCAAAATATGAAGTTAACAATTTAAAAATTAGCTCCTGTAGAGTTCTCTTGTTCATAATGTGCAAGTGTACATTTACCTTTCAATATTGTGAATGTGAAGTCTGTTCCAACACATTCCATCCTCAGTTTAAGACCAATGTCTCATACCAGAGACACCAATATAACAATGGGGATTATAATAGAGTTGAGCATGCATCTGAAACAAGGATTAACAGCTTTATACCACAGATTGAGAAATAAATTAGAGTTCCAAATACCTTGTGAGAAATACAAGGTCTATTTAAAAAAAACAGGATATACTTGGCTCGGTTGCTACGTGAACAAGTTGGAAAAAAATACCCTACTTTCTAGACATATAGTCCAATCAGCACTACATCAGCGTTAATCTTCAACATTTTCTGAATTGTTGATGTTGGGACAATACACATTTACAGAGCTCAAATGCAAAGATGCTGTTTGCAGTATTTGACATGCTACTCTGACAGCAAAACAAACAGTCAGGAGTCTTGTCCTCACTGAACGTGCCTTTGGGAAGACAGCTTTCCTATGAAGCAAAGACGACTCTAATCATCACAGCAAATTCAAAATGCTCTCAGTAAGCGGTTTCCTTCCTTTCAAAGGACGGTATTCTGAAAATGCAGACTGTAGTTCAACTAGTTTACTGGAAATATTGTTTTATGAGCAGGAAGGCCCAGCCTTTCCTGTGTTCAATCTAACACAAAGAAAAGTGTTGGAGCCATGAAAAACTCCAGGATCTCTAGATCTGGGAGGGGATATGAAGGAGGGAAGTAGACCACAAATAATCAGAGCTCGGAACAAACTATGAAAGGAGCTGGGGGGAAAAAAAAAAAGGGTCTCACGTTTTAAAAAAAGAGATTGAAAACTGGAAGTGTTCTCAGTTTCTAAAACCTGGTCTTGCCGGTAATTCACAGTTTTGTAATTAAGTGCAGCTGTAAGTATTTTGCCTAGTACAACTATTTGATTTTACTAATCACATAAATGCAATCTGAATGCTACATGTGGCTTTCAATTTTCATTTAAACAAATTTACAGCAAGACATCTTCATGCTCCCTCCCTAAACCCAAACAAAAGATTTCTAACTCATCTTCAGTTCCAACATAGTTACCCAGGGCCATTTTTAAAAGGTATGTATTCAGAAGTCCCACTATGGAAGTTCAAAAAAAAAAAAAAAATCACATAGGCCCCGAAATACCATTTTTGACATATATAAATCCATTATGCCACTAAGGGCTTGTCTACAGGGGGCATAAGGGAAAATTAATCCAAACTAATTAAGGTATGAATTTGAAATGGATTAGTTAAACTGCCTTAAACTCCTGTATTAACACCCTCATTGAGAATTAAAATGGCCTTCATTTAGTTTAGTTTAATTCACTTCCAAAATGAATTAAGAAAAGCCAAATTAAGGCCACTTTAACTCTGAAAAACAGCATCCACATGGGGATTTAATGCTGTTTAACTAATCTGGTGTCTTGGATTTTTACTTTTACTGAACTAGGCTTAGGATAAAACTAGGTAAGCAAGACTCTGAATGACACTGGCAAACTGCCCAGTATCTCTCAAGGCCTTTTTCTGTGGAGGTAGGGAATTTGTTTTGTATTGATTTTCATAAAGAAAGACAATAAAAAGTTCAAAAAGGTAAAGATACACCTTGCATAAGTCTCTGAATATCACATGCTTCATGGGATCTCCCAAACTATTATGCAATTTTCTAATAGGTCTAAGCTGCAAGACCAGACAATGTTACATAGACGTGTTGGGGGTGGGGGATATCAGTAATAAACTACGAAAAGACATACATGAGTAGGGAAAGGAGGGAGGAACAGGATGGGGGGAGGGAGGAAGGGAGGGAAAAAGAGGGGGTATTAGGTGGAATAGAGGTCTGGCATTCTGTAAGCCATCAACATTTTTTTAATCCAAGTTTATCTAGAAACAGGGTCCAAATTTCTTTGAAATCATAATTTAAAGCAACCTGTAAGAGAATTTGCCAATTTAGTAATATTACTTGTACAAAGGATGAAAACCCAGCTGTACTGAAGTCAATGGAAGTTTTGCCACTGACTTCAGTGGAGCCAGGATTTATTACAAGATATGCTACCTCACTAGTAATATGCAGCAGGTAATTCTCAAGCTATACATCAAATAATGAGAGAAGAAAATGAAATATAATGTACTCAACTTTGGAACAAATTCAATCAGGAAGGATCATTTACTATACAGCATATCTGGTTGGGTCATAAGAGGAAGCCACTGTTCTCCTCAATTTAAAACGTTCAACTGTGAGTATATTCTTCAAGTACCATCAAATGTATCTTTACTTTTGATGGCAGTGTATTAAGATACACACTATCACAAATACCCAAACAATTAAAAAATATAGTATAGAGTAAGTGGGTCTATTTTTAGTTTATTTCCATTTGGAGTAACTGCAAGGAACCACAGACTGTGACTGTAGTAATAAGTACAAGTGGAATGTGGTAAAGTCCAGTTTACTCAAGTGGGCAGCATTCATACGTAAGCAGAAACTTTCCAGAATGAAGGATAGCTTGTGGCACTCCTCTTAGAACAGGCTAGTGCAATCAGGCTCTCATTCTCCCCTACTCAAATCCTTGGTGTCTCTGAAGAGAGCAAACAAAGATGCCTTCGGAAAGTCTGGTGGTGATGATTAAGGCTACAGTTTGGTCAAGGAAATTGTGGAATCCGTGACTTCAGCCCGCAGCAGCTGGGAGCTGGTAGTCCCACCTCCCATGGTGGTCAGGAGCTGGGGGTCCCCCTACAGCTCCCCAGCCAACACGGGCTGTGGAGGGGAAGGGCAGGGGCAAATCTCTTAGAGCTCCCCAGCTGCCACGGGCAGAGGTCCCTACCAGCTCCCAGCCTCGGGGAAGGGGCCACAGCTCCCAGGCACAGCAGGATGCTCGACCCTCCTACCTCCCTGTTTTGTCATGGACATTTTTAGTAAAAGTCTGGGACAGGTCATGGCTTCCGTGAATTTTTGTTAATTGCCCATGACCTGTCCGTGACTTTTACTAAAAAAGTCCATGACAAAAATTGTAGCCTTAGTGATGATTGCTTGTTCAACTAAAAACTGGACAGAGACTAAATGCATTTCAGAAACATTTATCAGATGACAACTTTCAGTCATTAACAACCTATACTGCTGCAGCTGCATGGTCTCCTGTGTAGCTGCTCTACACTGGCAGGAGAGAGCTCTTCTGCCGCCATAATCAAACCACACTCAATAAGCCTGTCTGTCTGTTGTCTGTCGCCAACATAACGCTGTCTGCACTGGGGTGTGTGTGTGTGTGTTCGTTCCCCCCACCAGCCCAGAACTGAAGCATGTAACTTGCCTTCATGGGGCCCTGGATAATTGCCCTGCTTGTCAGCCCCGAATGCCTGCCCTGCACTTGCGACCCCCCTAAACCTATCCTGCAACCCCCCAGGTTGAGAAACGCTGATCTAGGTGAGTTGAGTACACGCTGGAAGGCATGTTGAGTACTGCCAGGGGTATGCGTACCCCTAGTTGAGAACCACTGCTATAGATATATCAATGTCTATTAGAAAGTGTAAGGAGCCTGGAATGTGTTTTCTGTTCCTCTGCATTTAATCCGAGATCTCAAATTCATAGGCCACTCTTGCATCATATGGAAATTAAGGCTAAATGAATTCAGTTCTTTAGCTAGCTGTGATTAAAACTCCTATCAGCCCCTGCCTACCTCCTTCCTCCTGCACAGCTAAGGGGAAACGGTCCTGCCTGCCTCCTGAACCAGGAACTGGCTGAATTATGTTTGGAAGCAGCAGCAATTGAGAAGCTGAAGCAGTAATCAGATGACAAGAAGGGAGCTGGAGTAGAAGTGAACTTGGAGAAGGAACCACTTGTGCATGGAACAGACGGACACTGCCAGACATTACAGATTGTCGGTCCGTGTGGGCCTTATAGGGGAGCAGCAGCTGAGCAGGGAACCAGTGCAGAGGTGCCCAAATGAAAGTATGGCCTGGAAACCTGCAAGCACCTATCGGCTTGGAACAGAGACTGGACTGGAAAGGGCACCCTGGACACTAGGCCTGGAGAGCCCTAACTCTTGAGTGGACTGCTCCAGGGACCCAAACAAGAATCGCTTTTGCTCACTTTGAACTGTAACTTCTTAAGCCTTTGTACCAAAGATATCTGCTACCTCTTTTTCCTGCCAGTCCTAGCTAAACGCCTTTTCCCTTGGCCCAGTAACCACTCAGACACATGGCTAGCACCCACAAGACCTACACCTGAAGCACCTACAGCAGTGGTCCCTAGACTTTTGAGGGCAGTGCCCCCCCCCCACCGAGCTGGGAGCAGCTGGGGGGGGGGGAGGGGAGAGAAGATGTGGCCAGGGTAAGGGGGCTAGGGCCGGAAGTGGGGCCAGTATCCGAGCCGCAGCCAGGAGCAGGATCGGAGTCACAACTGGGATGTGATGGGGGCTGGCAGCCGGGGCTGTGTGCAGCTCCACTCCGGGGCTAGCCCCAGCCCCAGGCGGAACAAGCAGTGTCACAGTCATGCTCCCAGCCGGGTGCAGAGCCGTACCGAGCCGGGGCCATACCGAGCCGGGGCCGGGGCTGAATCAGAGCTCGGGGGGAGGAGGGGCTGGGTGGCACTCTTCCCCCATGGGGCTGCCCTGAACCCACTGTGCCCCCCAAAGGCCCCACCCTACCTTCATAGGGGGGCACGACCCACACTTTGGGGTCCTCTGACCTACAGTATGTACCTTCAAGTGACAGCACACCTGGCATGCTACTGGCACTGTAGGGGTTTGGGGTATTGCCCCAACTTTCTGTCCCATTTATATAGTAGCCCACCTGTAATGTTGACTTTAGCTAAGATTTTCTCCAATATCACTCTCCATTAAAGTTTGTGTGTGTACTGAAGCAGCTATAATGAAAGGACTGGTTGACTCACGGCGATTGGTAACAGGCAATTTCACCTGTAGGTCACTGGTTTAACTAAAGGAGTGATCAAAGCCTAGTTACTAAACAACCTTGTGACGTGACAGGAAATATATGTGAAAGGAGAGAGGAATGCTGCAAGTCAGAAAAGTGGGTTGTGCCGTTGGCATGACAGTCCAGCTGAACTATGTACAATACTCGCTAGTTCAGAGCAAGTTGGGTTTGCTGCTTTTAACTGAAAGAATAATCCCCTTTTCAGAGGAATTGTAACAAAAATGCCTCTGATGTTTAAATCATGTTTTGTATACAGGTGTCAGAGGATCATTTATTTTTTGCAACTGTTAGAAAATCTAGGTGCCTGTATTTTCGTCTTTGTTGGTTTTCTGTGCCAATTTGAGACACTTGGTACCATATTTTCAAAACAGCTGAGGACCCAGTCCTCATGTTCTTTTCCACAGCAGGAATTGGAGGGTGTGGCAGCATAAAGGCAGCTTTAAGCCACCTTTGTGCCTCCTATATTCTGAGCCTTGCTAGGAGCCAGCCTAAGGGCTGCTCTAAATTGTGCTGATTTGTAAAAGCTGTCTAGGGACAATTATGCTGGTTTAAAAGAGCCAGACTATAGTGCACTCCACGCCCCTCCCTCCTACTCTTGATTTTTCCCCTGTAGCTGGACTGGCAGCTATACACCAATCACTTCCTTTCACTGAGGAGATTTCTTGGAGACCTGTTTCCTCCCTCTTTATATCATCAGAAAGGAGGTGGATAGTGCAGCAGAAATCTGGCCCAGGTGTATCTTAGACTCCACTCCCAAATATCGAGGCACACAAAATTAGTGAACCCTTTTGATATTTTGACCTTAAGTTTATTAACCAAATGACTGTTTGGTTACAACTAGTCACCTTTTGTGACTCAAATCTTCAAACTCTCATCAAAAGTACAGTGCTGCACAAAATGTAGAAAAATATATAGCAGCCATAGGCAAGCAAACCGTCACAAACCTACGCCCATCTGCTAAACCAAAGCCAAAGGTCAAAGTCTTGTTTTGACCACCTCTTGTTTCATCCAAGTGTTTGGAGATTCCTCAAGAAAGACAACTCTGGCAGCGTTGCCTATATAATCATGGTTTTGGCTTATTAGAAATCCTACATCATTTCCATACCAAAAGAGATAAAACAGGGAGTGCAGGCTGCTGGCAAATCCTAATAACGCCACAATTCTCGTAACAGCTCCTCATGGTACCCCAGACCTGTATGTGGGGTCATAGTGAGTTTAACACTAGCAGTTTACTACACATTTAAATTAAAAAAACAAAACAAAAGCCAATGGAGGTTTACTTTTTACCTGCTTGAGCAGACTTTCTACCACACAGTAAAGTCTGATCTCATGTTCTCGCATCTCTATAGCTAAATACAGACACCGTGCTCTGCTTAAGCTATTTGCATGAGCTATTGCCAGTCAATATGGAACCCGAAATATCAGAAGTTGCCGAGCTCCCCACCAGTATCTGACAATTATATAGGAAGTGGAATTGACATTAAACCTTGTAATAGACTGATGTATGGTAAATCCAAGTACATTTCCAGATTTGTCACATGACTCTTAGAAATATTCCTAGGCCCTCTGTAGCCAATGTTATGCACTATCAAATGTGCACAAAGAAACTGGTGACAAGAGCATGCAATGGATCAATATGATTTAGTTTAGGTTAACAAGAATATTTACTAAATATTTAGAAACAGCTTCTGTATCATCATTTTGTATAGACATAAAAACTGAGTCCATCTTATAAAGCTACCTTCAAAGTTACCTTGGGTGGAGAAGGTGTTCGATATGGGGGAAAACAGTATATCTACGAATATCAAAGAGATAAGATGAGGTAGGGTTCTTCAGTACAAGCAGTTGCTGTGTAAACCTCCCCTTACTGTCTTGGCACTGCACACCCAAACTTTTTAATTAAAGACATTAAAAACTCTTGAGTGGAGATGCCAACCATAACAAGTAGTGTGGTCACTTAGTAGCTGCTTATCTACATCACAGGTTGAGAAATTCATTTTCATATTAACTCAAATGGAAATTTGCTCTGTTCTCCTACAGACTATGAACTAACCTATTACCCCATACGAACTTGTCCCATCCTGGCACAAAGTTAGAGTAGTCCTCTGGTTGCTCTTATTCCTGACTGCACATGATTCCAAGAAGCCATTGAAACAGTGAGAAATCACTGGGAAATAGGTACACCTGCCCCTGTTTACCCTGGGAAAACCCACTGTGCCAAGGGTAAGGATGGGGTGGCAAAGAAACTGACATGGTGGCTCTTCTTGGCTACACTAGGATCTCCAATAGAGGGAATCCTTGAAAAGAGGACAGATTCACTAGCTTTGCATTGGAAGATATTTTTCCCATGATGGAGTCCACCCGCACTTGGCTAATGCTTTGCTATTAGCCATGTTCCTTGTTGTCAATAGCCAGGCTGGCAAAGGGTTGTCTTCTCAATATGAGAATTTCTGTCCTCATCCAAGATCTTTTATGAAATTCAGAGCAAATTTTATTTTCAGGTTATATTGGGAGATGGGGAAAGGGAACCTGTTGAAAAACAGAAAAAGGACGTAGCATTAATCCAGTAATTATAACAGCTGTAGTTACTATAATCCATCAGCACAACAGGCAGTGTTATAGAAATATGGAGCATGACATGACAAAGCATGACATAATTTCAAAGTAATACTAAAGTATAAGACAGTTTTACATACCCTCAGTAGATAAACGTGAGCTCAGTTACAAACCACTATCAGATATTTGGTATTTTCCATTGATTAAACAAACAAGGTGCAGTTACATCATGAACTCTGTACTAGCTAAAATTACATACCTTTAACTGGAAAAAAAATGAAGCCACATCTACAGTAAATATTTATGTAATTTAAGTAAACATTCAATAATTTAAAAAAAAAATCCAAGTTGCAATATTGAAAGTTTTAAAAAAATTTCAAAGTTAGGTCTCTACAGTTCCTGCAGCAACAGAAATTTAACTCTTTACGCTGTTGCTCAGAGGATACAAGACAAGTGGTTTTTGGTGGGAGGGTTGTCAGCAGGTCTTTAGTTAAATTAATCCTCACAGCAGAGCTACCTATTTAGGTTTTGATAGTTAACTGCAACTTCAATATTCCCCTTCCGATAAACTGATTAAACAAAATATTAACTGCCAGCACTTAATCACAGTCATTAAAGAGGAACTATCTACTTAAAGAAAATCCTGTCTCATTTATGTAAGCTAATATTAGTGCAATTACCAACTGAAAGTTTAGCAGCATATTTTTCTTAATATATAATGTTATACACAAACCACATACATTTCTATTTGACAATACTTTGCAGACAGTCATTTTACCCTCTGGAATAGCAACAGGCGAAAAACCGTGTTTTAAAAAAATGTAACTGCAAAACCTCAAAAATCGGCACGGATGTGAAATTACATATTTTTTCTCCTAATTGACTAGATTTCAAATTGATGTTCCTTAAATACTGGGAAAATTGTTTTGTAAGTCTTCAGTCAAGAAAAAGCACTTAAAGTATGTGAGTAATCCCACAGGCTTCAGTGCAACTACTCACATTCAATTGACTGTATGCGGGCAGATTAGATTCCCTGTTCCCACACTGAATCCCAGTGTGGTGAGTGAGGCTCTGCATGGGCAGTCACAAATTGCAGGACCAGGACTTAAGCACATTTGAAGCAGACCTCCAACAATTAAGTGGAGGAGAGAATAAGTTATCAGCAAAACGTACTCGAAAAAGAAGAAAGTAATTAGCTCACTGAAGGCAGAAACATTTTAGACTTTTTGCAAGGTGTCAACAAAACAATACAAAAAAAACCCCACCACACCCATTTCATTCACGGATTCGTTCAGACAATTTACAGCAATGAACTTATCATACTCAACAGAAGTAACTTTTCACTATTGTACCTGTAAAGTCAGTGCCAATAGTGACTTGTAATATCCTGCTTGGTTGTTTTGAAAATTAAGATATTATTTTAAAGTAACAGAATATGAAATATAAGCTTTTAGAGGCTACCGTGAGAACCTGCAATTCCCAGGATAAATTAGCTACTACTATGGAATATAAAAAGACACCTCACATACTAAGCTATATTGTCCCAATTCCAGACACAGAAATTGTTCAAGAGATGCCATCAACCAACTCATGTCAGAAAGAAATTTTTTTAGTCATGTTACTCACTCATTGGATTATTTGAAGAGGATCCATTTTTTTAAAATACAGTTTGTTTTTATTCATGCTTTGGTTGCTTTCTGCATTTCTTCCTACTTAGGGTATGTCTACACTACGGAATAAGGTCGAATTTATAGAAGTCGGTTTTTTAGAAATCGGTTTTATATATTTGAGTGTGTGTGTCCCCACAGAAAATGCTCTAAGTGCATTAAGTGCATTAACTCGGCGGAGCGCTTCCACAGTACCGAGGCTAGAGTCGACTTCCGGAGCGTTGCACTGTGGGTAGCTATCCCACAGTTCCCGCAGTCTCCACTGCGGATTCTGGGTTGAGATCCCAATGCCTGATGTCGGGCTAAAACATTGTCGCGGGTGGTTCTGGGTACATATCGTCAGGCCCCCGTTCCCTCCCTCCCTCCGTGAAAGCAAGGACAGACAATCGTTTCGCGCCTTTTTTCCTGAGTTACCTGTGCAGACGCCATACCACGGCAAGCATGGAGCCCGCTCAGGTAACCGTCACCCTATGTCTCCTGGGTGCTGGCAGACGCGGTACAGCTTTGCTGCACAGTAGCAGCAACCCATTGCCTTCTGGCAGCAGACGATGCAATACGATTGGTAGTCGTCCTCGTCGTGTCCGAGGTGCTCCTGGCCACGTCGGCTGGGAGCGCCTGGGCAGACATGGGCGCAGGGACTAAATTTGGAATGACTTGACCAGGTCATTCTCTTTAGTCCTGCAGTCAGTCCTATTGAACCGTCTTATGGTGAGCGGGCAGGCGATACGGACTGCTAGCAGTCGTACTGTACCATCTTCTGCCAGGCAGGCAAGAGATGAGGATTGCTAGTAGTTGTATTGTACCATCTTATGCCAGGCAGGCAAGAGATGAGGATGGCTAGCAGTCGTACTGTACCATCTTCTGCCGAGCAGCCATGAGATGTGGATGGCATGCAGTCCTTCTGCACCGTCTGCTGCCAGCCAAAGATGTAAAAGATAGATGGAGTGGGTCAAAACAAGAAATAGACCAGATTTGTTTTGTACTCATTTGCCTCCTCCCCTGTCTAGGGGACTCATTCCTCTAGGTCACACTGCAGTCACTCACAGAGAAGGTGCAGCGAGGTAAATCTAGCCATGTATCAATCAGAGGCCAGGCTAACCTCCTTGTTCCAATAAGAACGATAACTTAGGTGCACCATTTCTTATTGGAACCCTCCGTGAAGTCCTGCCTGCAATACTCCTTGATGTAAAGACACCCACGTTGTTGATTTTTAGCTCCCTGAAGCCAACCCTGTAAGCCGTGTCGTCAGTCGCCCCTCCCTCTGTCAGAGCAACGGCAGACAATCGTTCCGCGCCTTTTTTCTGTGCGGACGCCATACCAAGACAAGCATGGAGGCCGCTCAGCTCACTTTGGCAATTAGGAGCACATTAAACACCACACGCATTATCCAGCAGTATATGAAGCACCAGAACCTGGCAAAGCGATACCGGGCGAGGAGGCGACGTCAGCGCGGTCACGTGAGTGATCAGGACATGGACACACATTTCTCTGAAAGCATGGGCCCTGCCAATGCATGCATCATGGTGCTAATGGGGCAGGTTCATGCTGTGGAACGCCAATTCTGGGCTCGGGAAACAAGCACAGACTGGTGGGACCGCATAGTGTTGCAGGTCTGGGACGATTCCCAGTGGCTGCGAAACTTTCGCATGCGTAAGGGCACTTTCATGGAACTTTGTGACTTGCTTTCCCCTGCCCTGAGGCGCATGAATACCAAGATGAGAGCAGCCCTCACAGTTGAGAAGCAAGTGGCGATAGCCCTGTGAAAGCTTGCAACGCCAGACAGCTACCAGTCAGTTGGGAATCAATTTGGAGTGGGCAAATCTACTGTGGGGGCTGCTGTGATGCAAGTAGCCCACGCAATCAAAGATCTGCTGATATCAAGGGTAGTGACCCTGGGAAATGTGCAGGTCATAGTGGATGGCTTTGCTGCAATGGGATTCCCTAACTGTGGTGGGGCTATAGACGGAACCCATATCCCTATCTTGGCACCGGAGCACCAAGCCGCCGAGTACATAAACCGCAAGGGGTACTTTTCAATAGTGCTGCGAGCTCTGGTGGATCACAAGGGACGTTTCACCATCATCAACGTGGGATGGCCGGGAAAGGTGCATGATGCTCGCGTCTTCAGGAACTCTGGTCTGTTTCAAAAGCTGCAGGAAGGGACTTTATTCCCAGACCAGAAAATAACTGTTGGGGATGTTGAAATGCCTATATGTATCCTTGGGGACCCAGCCTACCCCTTAATGCCATGGCTCATGAAGCCGTACACAGGCAGCCTGGACAGTAGTCAGGAGCTGTTCAACTACAGGCTGAGCAAGTGCAGAATGGTGGTAGAATGTGCATTTGGACGTTTAAAGGCGCGCTGGCGCAGTTTACTGACTCGCTTAGACCTCAGCGAAACCAATATTCCCACTGTTATTACTGCTTGCTGTGTGCTCCACAATATCTGTGAGAGTAAGGGGGAGACGTTTATGGCGGGGTGGGAGGTTGAGGCAAATCGCCTGGCTGCTGGTTACGCGCAGCCAGACACCAGGGCGGTTAGAAGAGCACAGGAGGGCGCGGTACGCATCAGAGAAGCTTTGAAAACCAGTTTCATGACTGGCCAGGCTAAGGTGTGAAAGTTCTGTTTGTTTCTCCTTGATGAAACCCCCCGCCCCTTGGTTCACTCTACTTCCCTGTAAGCTAACCACCCGCCCCTCCTCCCTTCAATCACCGCTTGCAGAGGCAATAAAGTCATTCTTGCTTCACATTCATGCATTCTTTATTCATTCATCACACAAATAGGGGGATGACTACCAAGGTAGCCCAGGAGGGGTGGTGGAGGAGGGAAGGAAAATGCCGCACAGCACTTTAAGCACAGCACTTTGAAAGTTTACAACTTTAAAATGTATTGAATGACAGCCTTCTTTTTTTTGGGCAATCCTCTGTGGTGGAGTGGCTGGTTGGCCGGAGGCCCCCCCACCGCGTTCTTGGGCGTCTGGGTGTGGAGGCTATGGAACTTGGGGAGGAGGGCGGTTGGTTACAGAGGGGCAGCAGTGGCAGTCTGTGCTCCAGCTGCCTTTGCTGCAGCTCAACCATACACTGGAGCATACTGGTTTGGTCCTGCAGCAGCCTCAGCATTGAGTCCTGCCTCCTCTCATCACGCTGCCGCCACTTACTCTCTTCAGCCCGCCACCTCTCCTCCCGGTCATTTTGTGCTTTCCTGCACTCTGACATTATTTGCCTCCACGCATTCGTCTGTGCTCTGTCAGTGTGGGAGGACAGCATGAGCTCGGAGAACATTTCACCGGGAGTGCGTTTTTTTTTTCTTTCTAAGCTTCACTAACCTCTGGGAAGGAGAAGATCCTGTGATCATTGAAACACATGCAGCTGGTGGAGAAAAAAAAAAAAGGGACAGCGGTATTTAAAAAGACACATTTTATAAAACAGTGGCTACACTCTTTCAGGGTAAACCTTGCTGTTAACATTACATACATAGCACATGTGCTTTCGTTACAAGGTCGCATTTTGCCTCCTCCCACCGCGTGACTACCCCCTCAACCTTCCCCCCTCCCTGTGGCTAACAGCGGGGAACATTTCTGTTTAGCCACAGGCAAACAGCCCAGCAGGAATGGGCTCCTCTGAGTGTCCCCTGAAGAAAAGCACTCTATTTCAACCAGGTGACCATGAATTATATCTCACTCTCCTGAGGATAACACAGAGAGATAAAGAACGGATGTTGTTTGAATGCCAGCAAACATACACTGCAATGCCTTGTTCTACAATGATTCCCGAGTACGTGTTACTGGCCTGGAGTGGTAAAGTGTCCTACCATGAAGGACGCAGTAAGGCTGCCCTCCCCAGAAACCTTTTGCAAAGGCTTTAGGACTACATCTAGGAGAACCGCAAATGCCAGGGCAAAGTAATCCTTTCACATGCTTTGCTTTTAAACCATGTATAGTATTTTAAAAGGTACACTCACCAGAGGTCCCTTCTCCGCCTGCTGGGTCCAGGAGGCAGCCTTGGGTGGGATCGGGGGGTACTGGCTCCAGGTCTAGGGTGAGAAACAGTTCCTGGCTGTCGGGAAAACTGGTTTCTCCGCTTGCTTGCTGTGAGCTATCTTCTTCGTCCCCAAAACCTGCTTCCGTATTGCCTCCATCTCCATTGAAGGAGTCAAACAATACGGCTGGGGTAGTGGTGGCTGAACCCCCTAAAATGGCATGCAGCTCATCATAGAAGCGGCATGTTTGGGGCTCTGACCCAGAGCGGTTGTTCGCCTCTCTGGTTTTCTGGTAGGCTTGCCTCAGCTCCTTCAGTTTCACGCGGCACTGCTTCGGGTCCCTGTTATGGCCTCTGTCCTTCATGCCCTGGGAGATTTTCACAAAGGTTTTGGCATTTCGAAAACTGGAACGGAGTTCTGATAGCACGGATTCCTCTCCCCAAACAGCAATCAGATCCCGTACCTCCCGTTCGGTCCATGCTGGAGCTCTTTTGCGATTCTGGGACTCCATCATGGTCACCTGTGCTGATGAGCTCTGCATGGTCACCTGCAGCTTGCCACGCTGGCCAAACAGGAAATGAGATTCAAAAGCTCGCGGTTCTTTTCCTGTCTACCTGGCCAGTGCATCTGAGTTGAGAGTGCTGTCCAGAGCGGTCAGAATGGAGCACTCTGGGATAGCTCCCGGAGGCCAATACCATCGAATTGTGTCCACAGTACCCCAAATTCGAGCCGGCAACGTCGATTTAAGCGCTAATCCACTTGTCAGGGGTGGAGTAAGGAAATCGATTTTAAGAGCCCTTTAAGTTGAAATAAAGGGCTTCATTGTGTGGACGGGTGCAGGTTTACATTGATTTAACGCTGCTAAATTCGACCTAAAGTCCTAGTGTAGACCAGGGCTTAGACATTTAAACCAGTTTAAGTCAGCTGTACTGCTGTGATTGGAGTGCTTTGATTTTTAATATTGTCAGGTCAACACCCAAGGAACTGAGCAGACTCAGCATCTTGTAGGATCAGGCACTGGTGAGGCCAGCTTTGAGTAGAATACAGCATTACCAATACTATTGTGACTCAAAAATCTACAGACACAAGTCTTCTGGCTTGGTTTTACTTGACCTTAATGTAAGGCAGTGTTGGGCAACCTGCAGCTGCCGCATGCAGCCCATCAGGCTAATCTGCAAGTGGGCCGGCATACTGCGTGTTTACATTTGCAGAGCCACCTGCAGCTCCCAGTGGCGGCGGTTCTTGAGCGGATTACCCCGATGGGCCACGTTAGGCCCATGGGCCACAGGTTGCCCACCCCTGTTGTAAAGAGAAGTCCCATTTGTTTTTCTAACTACAATTACATTTCCTGCAGGGATCAGATGGGGTATTCGGGGGGTGGGTAGGGGGGGAAAGAGTGGCAATGCTCTTCACAAAATAAAACACAAGTTGTCAAAATGAGGCCTTCTCACATTAGATTGTGCAGGTGTTTAAAACAAGATAACGTAGTTCTCTGTGGATGTGTTTAAAACATGAACATGTAGCTCCCCCTTGGTGGTGCTGATCTGCCCATAGGCTCTGCAAGACTCCTTGGGCTTAGTTACTAAGTAACTGGGGGATGGAGGGGAAGAGAAGAGGGAAAAGAGGAAGAAAGTGGTGTTATCTTCCAAACACCACCACAGCCATGACACCAAAAGGAGAATGTCACTCAGTACATTGTGCAGACCTGTGAGTCTCTCTGTCCTCCCTTACATGAGAAATTAAACAGTTAACAATGTTGGACTTAGAAACACATCTTTGCATCAGTTTACACTCTTACATATTTGAGGTTTTCTTCACATCCATAACAGCTAGAGACTTACTTTTGTTTGTTAAATTAAAGCTGAGATTCAAGAGAACAAGATACTATCTCCAGAAAGGTGCCAGTATGCAGAACTACAGCGGATTCCAAATGGGATATCCAGGCTGACCTGGCATTCCCTTACATTATTGTCAAATGTAAAAGTAACAAAAATATTAAATGCATGTTATAATGATTAAATTTAGATTTTTAGGAGATCTGTGGAAGGAAACAGTTATAACACCTCGCTACACTTCTCCCTGCTTCTGCACCAAAAAGCCTTATAATAATAAAAAAAAATTAGTTATAAATTTTGTTTTCTTTTATGTATTGGAAATAGCTACTTAGTTCTACTGGGGGAGGGGGGGGTAAAATTATAAGGTTGTTTTTAAATTTGAGCACTGCAGTGAGTCAGTCATTTGCACATACAACTTTTAAATCCAGTAAAAAACAAAATATTTTACATCTCCTCCTCCCTAAACAGCCAGTACCCTACCCAACAATGTTTTGAAATATTACTCATTTTTAAAAAGGAAATGGACATATGAAATTATTGTAGGCATTTCTAAATCACTATTGCTAGAGTAGCTAGAGGCTCTTTAATATTTTCCCCTCACTGTGTATAAGTGTCTATTGAATGAACTTGCTCATATGTGCAGCCTAGATAAAAGATTTTGCAGAGCCAAAATGACATACAAGTACAGCAGTTTTACATGTAATCATGCTAAAGGGACCTCTTTTTAGCACCTTACTAAGCACTATGGCAAAAATGTAAAAAAGGAGCCTTCCTCATTCCTTCACTGGACAAGGAGATCTTCCTAACTAAAAAAAGGTGTGAGCAGATTTATTCTCAACTTTAACCAAATGACATTCAGGCTTTGCAGCGCTCTTTCCCCACTTTCTTGGTTTGGCTTGTTTTATAACATAATAAATGAGAAACTAAATGCAATAGGTGACACGTGATGATTTAGTCAGGTGGAAGTTTGGGGGTGGGGGGAGAAGGCTTCCAGAGCCTAAAGTGCACTGGTCAGCAGTTAAACAAGATAAACACCGGTCTCAAGGAGACGAAGGTGGATTTTGATCTGAAACAAGACACGTTGCTCCAGTTTACAAATCACCAGCACGGCAGGATGGTTTTTAAAACAATTGGTTTCAGAGTAAACAGCCATGTTAGTCTGTATTTGCAAAGCCTCTTACAGTTTGTATGGCAACTTTCACCTTCTCTGTGTATATCTTCTTACTATATGTTCCATTCTATGCATCCGATGAAGTGGGCTGTAGCCCACCAAAGCTTATGCTCTAATCAATTTGTTAGTCTCTAAGGTGCCACAAGTCCTCCTCTTCTTTTTAAAACAATTGTAGTTAGTTAGCATTAGCAACCAGACTGATACTGAACACTGGAGACTTTACTGATCAACAAAATAGATTCACAGGCCAATCCAAGCTCCCCCCCCGCATCCTAGGAGCATACAGATCTCTGCACCATCCCTATACAAGTCTGACGCGTGGTCAAACAACCCTGTCTGTCTCCCAGACGATTCAAGGCGGACTTCCCCCTTCAAAGAGACTGTGAGGCAAGCCGGACACCGAGACCCCAGCAGCTGCTGGTCTCTTAACTCCCTGGCCGATCGCTCTGCTCTGCCTGAACGCGCTGCCCAGCCAGGAGCAGCTGCTGATCCCGGAGGCTCCTCGGCGGTGCCCTGGCTGATGCGGAGGCAGAAGCACCGGCGCAACGCCCCAGCCCCGCCGGCTTCAGGCAGGCGGCAGCCTGAGACGCAGGGGAGCTGCTCTGCCTCCCTCTTCCCCCGAGCGGGGGGAGTTACACTCAGGCCCGGGGCCCCCCCAAGGAGCTGCCCAGCAGGGGCACAGGCTGGCGCTGGGCCGGGAGCAGCGGCAGCTACTCACCGTGTAGAGCAGGTTGAGGGCGCACAGGCAGTTCTTGGAGCAGGTGAAGCCCCCGCAAACCATCTCTCCAGCGCCCTTCACCGCGGCGGGAGAACCGGGCGGGGCGGGCGGCCAGCGAGCGAGCGAGCGAAGGCAGGAGCGGCGAGGCCCTCGGGCTGGCGCCTGCTGTCCGAGCGCTCGCCTCTCCCTCGCGGCAGGTGGCAGCTCGAGCCCGCAGTGCGCTGGCAACTCACGCGCCCTCCCGGCGTGTCGCGCGCCGGCGATGCCGCCGCCTCGGGGCGGGTGGGAGGAGCTGCGCTGGCCGCCGCGCTCGCTGATTGGCTGCACTTCGGCCACAGAGGTAAAAATCTGCAAAGGAGCGGAGCGCTGCCGGGGGGCGGCGGCTGGGATCCGGGAGCGGCAGGGGTTCGGAGCGGATGGGCTTGGCTGCCAGGCGGCAGCAGGCGGGGAGCCCAGGTGAGGGCGGGGGGAGCCGGAGCTGCAGCCTGGGGGAGCAAAAGGTGACACGCAGCGAGCGGGATGTGCACTATTGAGGGTGCATCCGCCCTGGTAGGTGCCCACTGGCTTGGGGCGCCCTGGGGCTTGCACTTGTGCGCTCCGGCCTTAGTAGCAGGGTGCGTCTGTCTGAATCTCATCCTCCGCCCGCGTATCCACCATGCGCACGTCTGAAAACACAGGTGCAAGGAGATTACAGGCCTGATTCAGCCCTTGGGGTTTTAATTCCTGAGGCCAGGGCAGCAGGCTTGACCAACAGGATGCCCACAGATCTAAACGATCAGTATGCAACTCTGGGTGCTAGATAAGTAGTTAGGCATAGACAGTGGGAAATAATGTAGTGCAAGTCCAAAGCAAGCGGTGCAGGTTAATAAATGAAAAAGGAGAGGTACCGAGGGAAACCTGGTCTGGGTTTGCAGAAGTTAAAACTGAAAGGATGACTAAAGAATTTTAATTGTTTCTTATGTAAGAATGTTTTCTGTATGGAATCTATTCCTGTAATTTCCGTGTTCGATTTTTGGCTGGTGTATACTCTGCTCGGCTCCATTTTATTTTCCCTTTTTAAAAAAATGAATAAAAATTATTTAGAACGTCCTAGTTTATAGAACTTTATAGCTTCAGCATGCTGTACAAAATCATTTTAAGGTCCTGGATCATGCCTTCTGATGTGTTGGGGCAATTCCTTTACTCTCTGAGTCCAGTCGACTTTAATAGGTACTGGAATACGTTATATTATACAATAGGGGCCTAATAGTCTCAGAACACCTTATAAAGTAAACTAACTATGCTAACTTATGATCTTGCAATGTAAGTGGCACGATTTGATTATATCTGCATGAGATGTTTGTATACATAACCACAACAACTATGTCTCATGATACGTTTAAGATTGGCAACAAAAACATGCTTATAAATGGTGGGGAATGATTGTCTTTTGTTATGTTCTTTGCTTATTCATAAATTAAAAAGTAGGACTTCTGTGGCATTTCATGGGTCCCTGAGAAGGTGAAGTCTTCCCAGCTTGTGATTGAGGATAATAGAGAGAGAAAGAGAGAGACCATGCCATAACTGATGATACAATCCTCTGTGAGTACAGGAAAGGTTTTGATTTAAAATTGTTGTAGAAATATTAACTGTGCATTTCCATAATTTCTGTTTTTTAAATTATCTTAAAACAGTGGTGGGCAGCCTTTGGCCTGTCTGCAGCCTGTCAGGATAATCCGCTGGCAGGCTGTGACACAGTGTTACATGGACCATCCTCAGGCAGGGCCTGCCAGCAGCTGACCCTGATGGGCCATGTGCAGGCCTCAGGTTGCCCACCACTGTCTTAAAAAATTGTAGGTTTCCTATGGCTGTTTGAGAACATTAAAGTGTGCAAAATGTATTTCAGTAGCTGAAGGGGAAAATTGATTTTCTAGAGATGGTTAGGTGAATTATTTTTAAAATTTATCCAGGTCTAGGCTTAACTTCGCTTTAACCAGGTTTTTTTGCCTGAGAGTTCAATAGAATGGGACACCTGCTGCTGCATAGGGCAATTTTATTAATATTCTCCAAGGCCCCAATCCTACAAACACTTCATGCACATACCTTACTACATTTGAAATTAGGGTGACTGCTAACAGTAGTAAAATTAAACATGTGCATACATGTTGCAGGGTTGGGGCTTTCTAGTCTTCCTTCCGGACCTTACAAAGAGATAAGCAGGGAGTCACACGTTCCTTAGTTGTGAGCACATACACGGTTGTAGTGATCCAATGACAAGTGTTTAGCACTATAACTTTACTCTGTCCTCTCTGCATGTTGGGGAAAAACTTGTGAGGGCCAGGTCCTGGTAAATATAGACAATTGCATTTTCTTCCTGATGAATTTCACAGCAGGTCTTAAGGCATTTTAAGAAGGCACTTCAAATACATTTTGTTTTAAGTAATTTGGCTGGGTCCTGTTGGGCTGAGGAAAGCTACAGCAAGCGAATAATCCCAGCCAGCAGCAGGCTTTTTCTTTCTGGTCTGTTACTGTGATCTAGTCTCTTCGCATTCTCCGCCGTCCCCCACTCTTTCAGGTTTTGCCAGGCTTCTGCAATTAAATGCGGTTTGCTCTGACAATAGTAATGATTCTCCATTTTCCTACTGATGGATATTTACCTTTCAGTTGCCGACCAGGCATCTAGTTAAAATTTAGCAGCTATTGAGTGTTTAGATTTAAAGCTTTTAGTTGGTTGGTTTTTAAATGTGACAGGAGCGGAGCTATGCGCATTGTAAGATGACAAAATGATCCCGTGAAATGTCTTTTTCTAGTAAACTAACCTGATTACTGGGGTGAGTCTGGCCCATGGGGAGCATACATTTGGTGTATCAAGATGCTGTCTTTACGGGACCACCTTTCTGACTATACCCACCGTTTGAGACAAATTCAGAGCTAGTGTAAGCCAGTGTAAATCCACTGACTTCAACGAAGTTATACCATGTTACACCAGCTCTGAATTTGGTCATTAAGTTCATTGAGGAGTTTCCTTTTTTATTATTATGCCCGTGACCGATCAATCACACAACAATTTCTTAGATCCACTATACTTGTATATAGCCTGCCTTTCGAATGTAAAACAATTTATCCACACTGGGTATATTCTAGTACAGTAGAAAGATATGTAACAGTTCTTTATTTGTCAGAACGTTACCCTGTGTTTTGAGGAGGATTCCAAAATTGCTTTATGCTGTTATAAAATCATGTTACTATTTCATACAGAAACCTTTATGAGAGAGAAATAGAAGTCTTGAAAACTGATATTCACGTTTTTTTGTTGGACCAATGCAAACACACAGATATAAAGTTACTGTATCCTTGTTCCCTTTGTCATATTCCTGAATTATTCAACATTACCCACTGTCCTTCTTCTTGAAAGATCCATTTCTTCTGTTAATAATTGAGATACCCCAGCTTTCATTAATTAATGACAGTGTTTCTCATGAAGGACCTGATCCTACACTGAATGCCTCACAGGCCATGAAGCTGTTTCTACAGGATTAGACCCTTAAGTGTATAACAACATTTGAAATTGTTTTTCAAATATGAATACGTCCAAACATGGCTATTGCAGCATGGCTTGCATCCCCACCCAACACCACCCAGCAACCAAACTCTTAGGGACAGATCTCAACTGGTATAAACTGTCATAGTTCCACTGAAGTCAAGGGAGTTATGAAAATTCATATTAGCAGCCATCTGTCCCACGCTCTTCCAGCTTTGTTCATAAATCAAACTACCAACCTGCTATTGGGATAATCTGGTAAAATGGTTTAGTGACACACAGTTTTAAAAAAATATATATCTACAGAGACATCAAACTGTGCAAAAACCATGAGCTGTTACACTGAGCTGTTCAGTGAAAGTAGGGCCTAGGTTGTCTTATATTTTTGTGAATGCATCCCTACATGCTGTTACAGAAAACAGTCTTTCCTTGCATTTTGGGGAAAATCTTCCGCTCTAAAAAATTAAAACATTAGGTAACTGATTTTTTATTTGGGCTTAGTTTCTCTAAGCATTTGGTCCAGCTGACAATAGCATGTACCTGTCTCTTCTCCCTTTGTCTTTCTGAGGAAAAAATTCTGTATTCATTTATACTGGGCACAGTTCTGTTTTCTTAAATTTGGAGTCACACAGGTGTAACAGAAGGTGGAATTTGCCTTCTCTTTTTTGTCACTCATTCTGAGTCTTCCTTATTCCCCACTCCCTTAAATAGTCTTTGTTTCTTCCCCTTGTCTTCTTTAGCATCTTTCAGTGGTGTCAGTGGCAAATAGGACACCATTAAATTAGGCTTGAATAAAGACTGGGAGTGGATGAGTCATTACACAAACTAAAAACTATTTCCCCATGCTAATTTTCCCCCTACTGTTACTCACACCTTCTTGTCAACTGTTTGTTTGAAATGGGCTATCCTGATTATCATTACAAAAGGTTGTTTTTTTCTCCTGCTGATAATAGCCCACCTTAATCGATTATTCTCATTAGAGTTGGTATGGAAACCTCCACTTTTTCCATGTTCTCTGTGTGTGTGTCTCTCTCTCTGTATATATCTTCCTACTGTATTTTCCACTGCATGCATCTGATGAAGTGGGCTTTAGCCCACAAAAACTTATGCTCAAATAAATTTGTTGGTCTCTAAGGTGCCACAAGTACTCCTTGTTCTTTTTGCTGATACAGACTAACATGGCTACCACTCTGAAACCTATAAAAAGTGAGAGTCAGTTGTTCTTCCATGGGAAAATGCAACCGTGTGAGAGCCCAGATTGGTCACTTGTAATTCTGTGGTTGCTGTGAGTATCCTTGAGAAAAAAATGTACTTACACATAAGGCTTGTCTACACTTACCATGCTGCAGTGGCACGGCTGCAGTGCTTAGTGTAGACACTACCATTGCCCTCCCATCAACACAGTGCTGTCTACACAAGTTCAGTCAGTATAACTGCGTTGCTCAGGGGTGTGCATTTTCCACACCCCTGAGCAAAGTAGTCATACTGACATAAGTCTGTAGTGTAGATCAGGGCATAGTGTGGTGCTATTCTGAGGGGACAGAGTAAATTCAGAATTACCATGGCCCAGTGCCAATACACTTCTTACAGTTTAGGACAGGCTTTGAATTAAGCCATTTTCATAGTTTACCATTCATTTGGATATATCTGAGGGGCTCGGAATGGGAAGGAGGTGCAAACTCAGTTCTTAATGAGGCAAGATTTTGATAGTTTTCAGTTAACTATGAATCAGTATTATTAAGTCAGAATCATGAGATCAGAAAGTCTGTAAGTGTCATGGTAAAAGATTCAAGTCTCCATAGCATCAATGTTTGTTTAATAAGTGATCAAACCATAAAATTGAAAGGTTGTTTGTGTGAATCTTTTTTTTGCCTATTATTATTACAAAAAATGTCTAAGAACACTGTAAATGAAAGATTAGACAGAGAAATCTTCCCCCCTGCAGTTATACTTTGTGCATTTCACAGCATCTTGTGGATAGTCAATTCCACTCTTTATCCAGTATAGTCAGTTTCCCGTGTTTGGGTGGGTCTCTGACACAGCAGCAAAGGAAGAGGGGGAAATTTTTTAAAAAAAAGAGGTGATCAGAAAAAATTAGAAGGTGCTCTCATGGCAAGAGTAACACCTTAAACTAAATTATAAGTCTTTTTTTTTAAATTGCTAGATTTTAACTTGTCTTTATTCCTTTAAGTGCAAAAACAAAGTTTTGGTTGTTAGAGGAAAAAATAAACAGCTTAATAATGTTAGTGAGTCCAAAACAAATCAGACTTGAGCTACTTGTTGTTGAACTAACAATTTTCTGATAAATGGGCTGCTGGGATAATGAATACTGAGGTTAATATCCTACTTAACTCCATTAAGATTTTCAGCAAGTTAACAGAAGCCTCATGCAAACTTTGTTCTTCAGCTGTTGTGGTTTAATTTTTGTGGAACGGACTCTTTGCTATCTTGGCTTGATTCCTGGCCTCAGCAGCATGGATTCTCTGCTTTTATAAGTAAAACTACAAATCACGGATTTTACATTTCCATTTCAGACCTGTGGCTATGATGATGTCACAGCTGGAGAATTTCTCATGTCCTTCAGCATTTGCAAAAATGGCCCATAAAAGATTATTTTTACAGATCATTGCATAGGACCCTAAAGACAAACAGAGCATTGCAGTTTTTCAGAATTGGATTCAGAGTATGTACTATAAATTGTTGGGATTTTTTAAGACGTTCATTTTGGGGTTCCCAGTCAATAGTATACATGACAGACATCCTCAGCTAGTTTAAATATACAGATTTATACCATCTGAGGATCTAACCCTTAAAATGCGCTCCTGTGCACAGATGTCATTGGTGTTTCTGTAGTTTGCTCCTACTTGACTATGGGATCATTACAGTCAGCATGGAGCAAATCTTTTTTAGGTAACTAGATATTTACTTGAACTGGCCTGTAATAGGTTTGGCATCACCATAACCACTTGCATACAGTGAGGCACATGGTTTCCCTCTGCATCTTGGAGCAAAAAAGCTGATCTGTGTGGAGAAAAGTAGTATTAACCCTGTGTCATTCCAACCCTCAGGGAGCCTCTTCACTGCTTTGGAAGAAAGCAGCATAGGGAAAGAGGTAGGCTTGAGACTATGTGTGGCATTGTTCCCTGCTCCCTAGGGGGAGCGGGGGGGGGGGGGGCTGGACTAGATGACCTCTTGAGGTCTTTCCAGTCCTACATTTCTATGATTCCATAAGTGAATAAGGTGCTCAGGCCCAGATCCAGAAAGGGACTTATGCATTCCCTGTTGCCCAGTGGTTTGAGCACCTCTCCTTAGAGATGTGAGTCTCCTGTTCAAATCCTGTCTCCCATCACTCAGAAGGGGGAATTGAACCCAGGTCTCCGCCATTCTGTGGTGCGGGGGGGTCTACCCTCTGTGCTGTAAGTAGAGCCCTGTGTTCTTCACACATGTGAAATAAAAAGAAGAAACTATTAAAATGAAAAACTCACCCCACAACCGCAGTCCCTGTCCCTTGGGGCAGGGTCCAGCTCCCTGCTCCGAACATTGTGAGCCAGCACACAGGGTCTCAGTGCTGCTCAGGTTTGGCCCAGCCACCCCTTTGTCATCATGACGGAGAGACAGCTGGGCCAAATTTGAGTGAGTGGCACTGTGACCCTTTGCATCAAGTCACAATGTCCAGCTCTGAGGGACAGGAGCCCCAGCTGCAGGGTGAGTGCACAGGGCTGGACCTCCCCTTTGCCTTGGATAAAATGAAACAGGAAGTTCCTGAAAAATAAAATGAAACGTTATAAAAAATAAAAATAATTTCACACAAGGCTCTAGTTATAGAGGGGGTGGGAGGTGGTGGCTCCACCACCAGATTTTTGAATAGGTCTTGATTTGGTAGATGTGCTCCAGATTGGGTTCTGTAGGCAAGATAGGTGACCCCCACCTATTTTCCCCTGGGGTGTGGATCTCGCTCGAGCTCAGGCATGTAATAGGCCAGCGGTTCTCAAACTTTATTGCACCGCAACCCTCTTTGGACAACAAAAATACTACATGACCCCACAAGGGGGGACCAAAGCCTGAGTCCTGCTGCCCTGGGAGGTTGTGGGGGAAAGCCCAAGCCCCGCTGCCCCAGATGGTAGGGGCAAAGTTGAAGCCCAGTGGCTCCAGCCCTGGACAGGGGGCCTGTAATCTGAGACCGGCTGCCGAGGGCTGAAGCCCTCGGGCTTTGGCCCCAAGTGATGGGGCTCGGGCTTGAGCCCTGGGCAGTGGGGCTTAGGGTTTCAACTTTTTACTCGCACAAAACTGAAAACCCTTGCCCCCCCACCCCCGTCCAGCCCTTTCTTTGAGGCACTGCCCCTGTCCAGCCCCTTCTCTGAGGCCCCGCCCCTGCTCACTCCGTCCTCCCATTTCCTCTGTCACTTGCTCTCCCCACCCTCACTCACTTGCACATTTTCACCGGGCTGGCTCAGGGGATTGGGTTGCAGGAGGGTGTGAGGGCTTTGGCTGGGGGTGTGGGCTATGGAGTGGGGCCATAGATGAAGGATTTGGGGTACAGGAGGGGGCTGGGGCTGAGGGGTTCGAAGTGTGGGAGGGAACTCCGGAGCAGGCAGTTGGGGGGTGGGGGAAGGATGGGGGGGGAGGGTTCCCGCTGTGGGTGTAGACTCTGGGGTGGGACTGGGGTTGAGGGATTTGGCATGCAGGAGGGGGCTGGGTCAGGGGATTAGGGTGTGGGAGGAGTGAGGGCTCTGGGGTAGGGCTGTGGGGTTCAGAGGGTGGGAGGGGGATCAGGGCTGGGGCAGGAGGTTGGGACATAAGGGGTGGTGGAGGCTGCGGGTGGCTTACTTCAAGCAGGTCCCAGAGGCAGTGGCATGTCCCCCCCTCCAGCCCCTATGTAGAGGCATGGCCAGGCGGATCTGCGCGCTGCCCCGTCTATGGGCGCCACCCCCGCAGCTCCCATTGGCCGTGCTTCCTGGTCAATGGGAGCTGCGGAACTGGCACTTGAGGCTGAGGCAGCGTGC
This sequence comes from Lepidochelys olivacea, assembly GCF_965140295.1. NCBI lineage: Eukaryota > Metazoa > Chordata > Testudines > Cheloniidae > Lepidochelys > Lepidochelys olivacea. The sequence continues at coordinate 214,749,304 of NC_140412.1, forward strand.
GGAGTCCCCTGGCTGCCCCTATGCATAGGGCTTGGAGCAGGGACATGCCGCTTCTTCCGGGAGCCATGGCAGGCAGGGAGCCTGCCTTACCCCACTGCACCGCCAACCAGACTTTTAATGGCCTGGTCAGTGGTGCTGAACAGAGCCATCGGGGTTCCTTTTCAACTGGGCATTGCAGTTGAAAACTGGACACCTGGCAACCCCAGTGGGGCTTGGGCTTCAGCTTTAGTCTAACACCAGACCTGATGACCCCATTAAAATGGAATTGCAACCTTTGGGGTCCTGACCCACAGTTTGAGAACTGCTGAAATAGGCATCTGGCTGCCGAGAAGGAGGCAGCAGTATGCATGCCCAGAGGCTAAAACTTAGGTGCCTAGGGATCTTTTACAGTGAAAATGTAGGCACTGAGTGAATGTAGGCGCCTACAAGTTTAGGTGGCAGCCAAGCAGGGGTTTTGTGGATCACAGTTGCACCTAAATTTGGGCCTTTGGTGCCTAAATCTGGGGTTTGGGCACCTAAGTACCTTTGTGGAGCTGAGCCTCCGATAGTACAGGGATGAATGCAGTGTAAGAACCTGAATAGAACAGAAGCGAATGCTAACTCTGTGCTAGAAAATAAACTTGTGTCGGTTATGATAGTTAAAATCCTTTCTTGGAGAGAAGGAAGGGAGCATATAGGAAGCATTCTATGACAAAATGGATTATGCGCTAAACTCAACTCACTTATTTGTGAGAGGATAGGAAAATACGTCCATTGCTGCAGACCTACCCCTATCTTGCAACCTACCCCTAGAACAGAAGCTAGCTTACCAAAGGTTAGGAGATCTACTGAACAGAGAAAGTGTTGAGGATAATAATTCTGGCAAGCAATTACAACTGATTACTGATGAAACAACAGGTAGTTCCAAATTTATTAGTGGGTATACAGTATTCTGAAAAATATACTAATACTTTTGAGAAACTTATTCACTGAAATCAAGCCTGCATAATACTCTTCAGTCAAACACAGAAAGTTAAATCACTGTTGAAAATCTATGTAGAATGGAGGCTCTTTCCAGATAAGTATAGCTATAGGCAAGAATGAATGAATTGCTCAAACTGAGCCATTGAATTTCGGGGCTGGCTTTTTAATCCTTCCCCATAGAAATCCTCTCCAGCTGTGTGTATACAGGATAAAAGTAACAGTTTGGTTGGGAGGACAATAGAATTTATAGTTCTATTGATACCCTTTTCTTTTGAATGGTCTGATCCTTAGCATTTGTCAGACAAAAGTTTGTCCCCGTTATCCAGAAAGGTTGTTACGTCTGTAGATGGAAGGAAAGAGAGAAAAGAACTGAAATACCACCTTCATATTGACTATTAGTAAGATGTCTTTCTCAGAAGGACACCTTGGGGGAATGTGGGAGAGAGAGAGAGAGGCAAATAAATATTATCTTTATAGATTTGAGACGAATTCTTGAAATTTTGTGAAACTTGTTTGTATCTGAATATAAGCCCTGGTCTACACTAGGACGTTAGGTCGAATTTAGCAGTGTTAAATCGATGTAAACCTGCACCCATCCACACAATGAAGCCCTTTATTTCGACTTAAAGGGCTCTTAAAATCGATTTCCTTACTCCACCCCTGACAAGTGGATTAGCGCTTAAATCAACGTTGCCGGCTCGAATTTGGGGTACTGTGGACACAATTCGATGGTATTGGCCTCCAGGAGCTATCCCAGAGTGCTCCATTCTGACCGCTCTGGACAGCACTCTCCACTCAGATGCACTGGCCAGGTAGACAGGAAAAGAACCGCGAACTTTTGAATCTCATTTCCTGTTTGGCCAGTGTGGCAAGCTGCAGGTGACCATGCAGAGCTCATCAGCACAGGTGACCATGATGGAGTCCCAGAATCGCAAAAGAGCTCCAGCATGGACCGAACGGGAGGTACGGGATCTGATCGCTGTTTGGGGAAAGGAATTCGTGCTATCAGAACTCCGTTCCAGTTTTCGAAATGCCAAAACCTTTGTGAAAATCTCCCAGGGCATGAAGGACAGAGGCCATAACAGGGACCCGAAGCAGTGCCGCGTGAAACTGAAGGAGCTGAGGCAAGCCTACCAGAAAACCAGAGAGGCGAACAGCCACTCTGGGTCAGAGCCCCAAACATGCTGCTTCTATGATGAGCTGCATGCCATTTTAGGGGGTTCAGCCACCACTACCCCAGCCGTGTTGTTTGACTCCTTCAATGGAGATGGAGGCAATACGGAAGCAGGTTTTGGGGCGAAGAAGATGATGATGAGGAGGAGGTTGTAGATAGCTCACAGCAAGCAAGCGGAGAAACCGGTTTTCCCGACAGCCAGGAACTGTTTCTCACCCTAGACCTGGAGCCAGTACCCCCCGAACCCACCCAAGGCTGCCTCCTGGACCCAGCAGGCGGAGAAGGGACCTCTGGTAAGTGTACCTTTTAAAATACTATACATGGTTTAAAAGTAAGCATATGAAAGGATTACTTTGCCCTGGCATTTGCGGTTCTCCTAAATGTAGTCCTAAAGCCTTTGCAAAAGGTTTCTGGGGAGGGCAGCCTTATTGCGTCCTTCATGGTAGGACACTTTACCACTCCAGGCCAGTAACACATACTCGGGAATCATTGTAGAACAAGGCATTGCAGTGTATGTTTGCTGGCATTCAAACAACACCCGTTCTTTATCTCTCTGTGTTATCCTCAGGAGAGTGAGATATAATTCATGGTCACCTGGTTGAAATAGAGTGCTTTTCTTCAGGGGACACTCAGAGGAGCCCATTCCTGCTGGGCTGTTTGCCTGTGGCTAAACAGAAATGTTCCCCGCTGTTAGCCACAGGGAGGGGGGAAGGTTGAGGGGGTAGTCACGCAGTGGGAGGAGGCAAAATGCGACCTTGTAACGAAAGCACATGTGCTATGTATGTAATGTTAACAGCAAGGTTTACCCTGAAAGAGTGTAGCCACTGTTTTATAAAATGTGTCTTTTTAAATACCGCTGTTCCTTTTTTTTTCTCCACCAGCTGCATGTGTTTCAATGATCACAGGATCTTCTCCTTCCCAGAGGCTAGTGAAGCTTAGAAAGAAAAAAAAAAAACGCACTCCCGATGAAATGTTCTCTGAGCTCATGCTGTCCTCCCACACTGACAGAGCACAGACGAATGCGTGGAGGCAAATAATGTCAGAGTGCAGGAAAGCACAAAATGACCGGGAGGAGAGGTGGCGGGCTGAAGAGAGTAAGTGGCGGCAGCGTGATGAGAGGAGGCAGGATTCAATGCTGAGGCTGCTGCAGGACCAAACCAGTATGCTCCAGTGTATGGTTGAGCTGCAGCAAAGGCAGCTGGAGCACAGACTGCCACTGCTGCCCCTCTGTAACCAACCGCCCTCCTCCCCAAGTTCCATAGCCTCCACACCCAGACGCCCAAGAACGCGGTGGGGGGGCCTCCGGCCAACCAGCCACTCCACCACAGAGGATTGCCCAAAAAAAAGAAGGCTGTCATTCAATACATTTTAAAGTTGTAAACTTTTAAAGTGCTGTGCGGCATTTTCCTTCCCTCCTCCACCACCCCTCCTGGGCTACCTTGGTAGTCATCCCCCTATTTGTGTGATGAATGAATAAAGAATGCATGACTGTGAAGCAGCAATGACTTTATTGCCTCTGCAAGCGGTGATTGAAGGGAGGAGGGGCGGGTGGTTAGCTTACAGGGAAGTAGAGTGAACCAAGGGGCGGGGGGTTTCATCAAGGAGAAACAAACAGAACTTTCACACCTTAGCCTGGCCAGTCATGAAACTGGTTTTCAAAGCTTCTCTGATGCGTACCGCGCCCTCCTGTGCTCTTCTAACCGCCCTGGTGTCTGGCTGCGCGTAACCAGCAGCCAGGCGATTTGCCTCAACCTCCCACCCTGCCATAAACGTCTCCCCCTTACTCTCACAGATATTGTGGAGCACACAGCAAGCAGTAATAACAGTGGGAATATTGGTTTCGCTGAGGTCTAAGCGAGTCAGTAAACTGCGCCAGCGCGCCTTTAAACGTCCAAATGCACATTCTACCACCATTCTGCACTTGCTCAGCCTGTAGTTGAACAGCTCCTGACTACTGTCCAGGCTGCCTGTGTACGGCTTCATGAGCCATGGCATTCAGGGGTAGGCTGGGTCCCCAAGGATACATATAGGCATTTCAACATCCCCAACAGTTATTTTCTGGTCTGGGAATAAAGTCCCTTCCTGCAGCTTTTGAAACAGACCAGAGTTCCTGAAGACGCGAGCATCATGCACCTTTCCCGGCCATCCCACGTTGATGTTGGTGAAACGTCCCTTGTGATCCACCAGAGCTTGCAGCACTATCGAAAAGTACCCCTTGCGGTTTATGTACTCGGCGGCTTGGTGCTCCGGTGCCAAGATAGGGATATGGGTTCCGTCTATAGCCCCACCACAGTTAGGGAATCCCATTGCAGCAAAGCCATCCACTATGACCTGAACATTTCCCAGGGTCACTACCCTTGATATCAGCAGATCTTTGATTGTGTGGGCTACTTGCATCACAGCAGCCCCCACAGTAGATTTGCCCACTCCAAATTGATTCCCAACTGACCGGTAGCTGTCTGGCGTTGCAAGCTTCCACAGGGCTATCGCCACTCGCTTCTCAACTGTGAGGGCTGCTCTCATCTTGGTATTCATGCGCCTCAGGGCAGGGGAAAGCAAGTCAAAGTTCCATGAATGTGCCCTTACGCATGCGAAAATTTCGCAGCCACTGGGAATCGTCCCAGACCTGCAACACTATGCGGTCCCACCAGTCTGTGCTTGTTTCCCGAGCCCAGAATCGGCGTTCCACAGCATGAACCTGCCCCATTAGCACCATGATGCATGCATTGGCAGGGCCCATGCTTTCAGAGAAATGTGTGTCCATGTCCTGATCACTCACGTGACCGCGCTGACGTCGCCTCCTCGCCCGTATCGCTTTGCCAGGTTCTGGTGCTTCATATACTGCTGGATAATGCGTGTGGTGTTTAATGTGCTCCTAATTGCCAAAGTGAGCTGAGCAGCCTCCATGCTTGCCTTGGTATGGCGTCCACACAGAAAAAAGGCGCGGAACGATTGTTTGCCGTTGCTCTGACAGAGGGAGGGGCGACTGATGACACGGCTTACAGGGTTGGCTTCAGGGAGCTAAAATCAACAAAGTGGGTGTCTTTACATCAAGGAGTATTTCAGGCAGGACTTCACGGAGGGTTCCAATAAGAAATGGTGCACCTAAGTTATCGTTCTTATTGGAACAAGGAGGTTAGCCTGGCCTCTGATTGATACATGGCTAGATTTACCTCGCTGCACCTTCTCTGTGAGTGACTGCAGTGTGACCTAGAGGAATGAGTCCCCTAGACAGGGGAGGAGGCAAATGAGTACAAAACAAATCTGGTCTATTCCTTGTTTTGACCCACTCCATCTATCTTTTACATCTTTGGCTGGCAGCAGACGGTGCAGAAGGACTGCATGCCATCCACATCTCATGGCTGCTCGGCAGAAGATGGTACAGTACGACTGCTAGCCATCCTCATCTCTTGCCTGCCTGGCAGAAGATGGTACAGTACGACTGCTAGCAGTCCGTATCGCCTGCCCGCTCACCATAAGACGGTTCAATAGGACTGACTGCAGGACTAAAGAGAATGACCTGGTCAAGTCACTCCAAATTTAGTCCCTGCGCCCATGTCTGCCCAGGCGCTCCCAGCCGACGTGGCCAGGAGCACCTCGGACACGACAAGGACGACTACCAATCGTATTGCACCGTCTGCTGCCAGAAGGCAATGGGTTGCTGCTACTGTGCAGCAAAGCCGTACCGCGTCTGCCAGCACCCAGGAGACATAGGGTGACGGTTACCTGAGCGGGCTCCATGCTTGCTGTGGTATGGCGTCTGCACAGGTAACTCAGGAAAAAAGGCGCGAAACGATTGTCTGCCCTTGCTTTCACGGAGGGAGGGAGGGAACGGGGGCCTGACGATATGTACCCAGAACCACCCGCGACAATGTTTTAGCCCCATCAGGCATTGGGATCTCAACCCAGAATTCCAATGGGCAGCGGAGACTGCGGGAACTGTGGGATAGCTACCCACAGTGCAATGCTCCGGAAGTCGACTCTAGCCTCGGTACTGTGGAAGCGCTCTGCCGAGTTAATGCACTTAGAGCATTTTCTGTGGGGACACACACACTCGAATATATAAAACCGATTTCTAAAAAAACGACTTCTATAAATTCGACCTTATTCCATAGTGGAGACATACCCTAAGAATTCCCTTTAGGCACATTTTAAATCCATCTTGAATTAAGGAGAGAGAGAGAGGATTAAGATAAGGATAAGTATTTTTCACCTAGAATATTGTGAGGCAGGCAACTAGGGGCTTAACGGGACAGTGTTACATCATTTTAAAAACATTTAAACAAATGTCTTCCGCAAGTTACTAATAGTACGCAGCAGGGGCCTGATCCAAAGCCTGTGGTGGTTTGTTCAGTTTAGGCCAGGATTTAGGAACGCACTATAATTATATAAACCGACGCTGCTAGGCCCAATCCGGGGGTAGAGGGGGAGCTGATGCCACTGGGCTTGATTCTATGCCCCCTGCTGGCTCACTCCCGCCCCTCTCACCCCGCTCTAGTCACGGCTCTGGATTTGTGTCTTGATTAAGGATCCCCTTTCTGTTCATTACAACAGAATCCTGACTCATTTCTGCTACAAGAGACACTGCACTCCTAGTTCCCTCTGGGGAGGCTAGCAGCTGCTGTCGTACCAGTGTTAATGTTCAGTCCTGTACTTACTGTATTGTATTCCATCCCAATGGAAGGGGGTGGGGGGCGAGGACCATTTGTGGCAGTACTGTGCACTAGCTCCTCTTTCATCCTACTCAAGTCTCAGCTTTCATTTTTCTTCTTAAAGTCAATCTCTAACAGTTATGGTGTGAAAAAAGCCTTGAAAATGTGTTCAAAGTGTAACCAAAGAAGCAATGTCTCCAAGGTTGCAGAGAGCATGAAACTGTAGCTCTGAGAAACTTAAAGTGCCCATTCATCTTAATGCAAACAGTACTTTCAATGTCAAACATCTAAGCAATGAAATTGTTACACATGTAGGAAAGGAGAGCGTGTTTCATATTATGAAGATGCGGACAATTCAGTGAGTGGAAGGATATTTTAGTGCCTTAAGTAGGTGGGTTTGACAGATACCACCACTTACCAACAGGGTTACCCACAGTCCCTTATTACAAGGGACGTCCCTTATTTTTTCCATCTCTGTACAACAAGATCGGGAGTAGCCGAGTGCTGCAAAAAGCAGCAGGAAATACTCTTGGTGAATGTAGGTTAGTACTGCTTATTATCAATAGTACATAATTAATATTAGGAGGAGAGGTGGGGCAGGGGTACTATTTTTGATATACAATGTTGGCAATCCTACCCAGAGAATACATTGTGCAGATTTTCAGAATTTGACCACTCTCTCTCCACTTCAACCCCAGGATCAGGAGATGGGCCTTGGGACTCTAATAACTGAGAAAGTTTGACAGAACTTTTACAATATAGAATAAGTATCATCTGCCATTCAATCTTTGTATTTCTTGCCTCACAAAGTTCTGAGGACATCAGCAAAAATGTTAAAAGCAGGTCTCCCAGAGAGACTGTGTTTGGAAGTGTCAGGTACCACAGGGCAGATTATATCACTGATTCTTCATGTATTTGTACTGGCAAATCACAAAAACTAACCTAACACTGAATATGGCTTTATTCATATGTATATCGCTTACTCTGGAAGAACCAATACATAAAACATTAGAACATATACATTGATAAACAGCTGTTAATGTTGCTCCACAAAACTGAAACAGCTTTTCCCTATGGTATATTAAGGACTAGATCCATACAATTGCTGTGCTCTACAAATTTATGTTTTGTATCACAAGAGTTTTTCTGAGCAGCTGTAGACCTCTGAAATCTTTTTAGTTAAATTGAAAAGTTAACTAAATATGCAATATGTAACAGCTACAGATAGTGAAGCTTGCATACAACAGCTCCCGCTTTCCTCTTCTTTATAAAGAGAGCCATGCCTGCATATTTTATATTTATCTTCTTTGTGTTCTTGTTTTATAGAACATTGAACTGGAAGAAGTTAAATTGTAGACTTGGGGAGAATGTGATGCATTATTCAGATAATACTTCACATCCCAGAGTTCATTTAACAGGTACTCCACCTAATGCAGTCGATCACAACATGTCAGATTAACAATGCTATTTTACCCTGATAGTACTGGGTGCATTTTGTTTTTAATGTGCAGGATCTAGATTTGATTTTTTTTTATTTTTATTTTTTTAAGATCCCTCACTGCTTTTACTTATCAGGTTCAGATGAAGGCCAGCTGGAGATGGTCTTGGTTTTCTGAGATGGTGTCAGCTGCTTACTAGTTACACTCCTTGCTAGTTGGTCAACAGGGAGTGACTTAAAGTGATCTTGAAGTGGCTGCACCTATTCTTGAGGCAGGAGGCAAGGATCTGAAAAGCTGAACCACTTGTAGGAGAACAGGAGAGCAGTAGAGGGTAATGAACTCAGTGAATCCCAACACTGTGATAGCTGGAGAGCGAGCAGCCCTCCCTCAGAAAAGTAAGTCAGGAATTGGCCAAAAAACAGGGATATACTTTCAGCTTCTTAGCTAAGTGCTCTCTAAACATTAACTATATTTACTGGCAAGAAGAACAGGAGGACTTGTGGCACCTTAGAGACTAACAAATTTATTTCAGCATAAGCTTTCGTGAGCTACAGCTCACTTCATCAGTGTGCATCCGATGAAGTGAGCTGTAGCACACGAAAGCTTATGCTCAAATAAATGTGTTAGTCTAAGGTGCCACAAGCACGCCTGTTCTTTTTGCAAATACAGACTAACACATCTGCTACACTGAAACCTATATTTATTGGCTATTTGTCGCTGTTTCTGCAATGGGACTCTGTTAAATGGATTGCGAGGCTGTTTAGCTTCACTCTGCCCCATCAGTAACTAAGGGCTTGTCTACATTACCTGCTGGATCAACAGGCAGCGATTCATCCAGTGGGGGGCGGGGGGAGGGGAGGGTCGATTTATTGTGTCTAGTCTAGACATGATAAATTGACTGCCAAGCACTCTCCCATCGACTCCGGTACTCCAGCAGGGCGAGAGGTGCAGGCGGAGTTGACGGGAGAGTGTCAGTAAATAGATCTAAGTACTTTGACTTCAGCTATGTTATTCACGTAGCTGAAGTTGCAGAACTTAGATTGATTCACCCCCGCCCACAGTGTAGGCCAGGCCTTATTCTGTCACCTTTGCTGAGATGTTGGATCTAGTTTTGTTGATACTACTTACAGTGCATCAAAACAGTATCTTTTTAGTCCAGCAATAGAGGGACACCACCGTTACAGAACTGTGCTAAATGAGTTTTCTAGACTTTTTTAGATCAGCATTTCTCAACAACCAGTCTGTGGACCGGCACCAGTCCCTGAGAGCTCCCTGACATTTTAGGAAGGCAGCTGGTCCCTGGTATCAAAAAGTTGAGAGCTCCAGACAGTTAACAGTTATTTGCATCTGCTAGGAGGCTACAAGCTACAGACTGCTTACCGCTTACTGCTTGGCCCTGCCAGCGGGACCCAAGCTGCTGCCTGATGCAGTGAGGCCTCCCTCCCCACTTGAGAGCAAGGGACCGCTACACCATGGCCCATGAAGTGATGTCTTGAAGGCTTGTCAGGCGTGCACACACTTGGATGTCTTGGGCATCTATAGAGACAAAGCTGACTAAAATCACGTAAGATGTGAGCAAAAAATTGTTCACTGGAAAGTGGGACAGCTGTGACTATAGGATGTTCTAGAGAGCCCCTGTTCTGTGCAGTCAAGGAATATTTTTGTTACATTAACAGCTACAACAAGAATGTGAGGGACATAAAATGAATACTTCTGAACTAATGAAGATGGTAACATGTTGTAAAACAGCAGAATGACTAAGCAGAAAAAAAAATACAGTTGTGGTCAGCAAGGCCTTTTCCTCAAGGATTAGTGTTGGTAACAAGAAGTTAAAATAATGTAACAATCAGAAGTAAATGGAAAATCTCACCAGCCTCATCAAAACAGTACTACACTTAAAGCTAATGATGGGGGACCTTCAGAAGGTTCTAAAATTGTTATGCTCAGCCAAACCTTCAATGTTGTTAATTTTCCACCAAATTTGGTGTATTTCTGAACTCTTCAGCTCCTGGAGTCAGATGTTCATGTGAGAATTTAAACAAAAATAAAATAAAAAAAATCATTGTTTCTAGCCCTTGTCATTGTGAAAGAAATCTGGAAAATATGACCCCAAAAGGCTCAGAATTCAGAAAGCAAATAAGATCTCAATTCTTTCTTTAGTATCATGTTTTGGGTATCTGACTCACAGTTTGAGTGAGATAGGGGCAGGCAGTGAGGGTGCGAGGCAAAGAGATTTTGATAAAATGTGAAGGAAAGAAGTGGGAGCAATAAGAGAAAACTACACTCAAGGGAGGAAAAAAAAAAAGACTAAATGGAAACCACAATTCCTCTGGGGCTAATTTCAGTTGATTTGAAGAGAATGTAATTGATAGGGATATTTTAGATTCAAAAGCAGTGAGAGCTCTGGAAAGTGTTTTGGCTTCATTTTACTTTTTATTTTAGCACTGGCCTGCATCCTTGGGATATATCAGCTCTGGGAGATGTCAGCTTTTCACCACCAGTGGCTGTTCAGGAAGTCTATAGCTGCTTGTCTTACAGGTAACAGATCCCTTAGAACAAATCGACAAGGCAGACTGCAATACACGTAGAGATCTACACCTTTTCCGGTAGTGACAGACTGACCGTGAGAATCTGCAACAGCTGACAGAGCAGTAGCAACTGTGGTGCTGCCTAACATTAAATAAAACATCACAAATTGGAAAAAAAAATGCTGTCCAGTAAAGTGGAGTTGGAGAAGCACTTTACAGCCTGAAAGCTCTGTGGCTTCCCACTATATGATTTAAACTTCCCTTTCTGTAAATGGATAATACACAACTGTCTTTGTGTGAAAGAGGAAAGGGGGCAAATGAAAGCATGTAAAAGATTTGGGGAGCTCTCAGTGGGACACACTGAGTGTGAGTTTGGAGGCTGGAATGACTTTAAAAAAAATCTTACTAGAATTCACTGATGTTTTAGTTTCTAATTATAAAAGAGCAAAACATTTTTGATCTCTCCCATCTCATAATCGGTGCACCATACAGGGTGTGAAGGTTCTGCTTGGGGTAAGGTTTTGACCTTTTTTTTTTATCCTAAATTTGAGATCCAAACACCAGAAGATGGTGAAAGCTTCTCTTACCCAACACTTGTTCCCCCCTGTTCTTAGGATATTAAAAACCCAATCCTGCAAGATGCAGAGCCCCCATCAAATCTCAATCATCTTGCAAAGAACACTTGATACTTCTAAGAATCCAGGTCCAGATGAATTAGTCTTTCAGAAAGCTCTGTTGAAGACCACTTGCTTGAGCGATATTACCTAAATTATTCCCTGTGCACTGTATAATCCATACAATAATAGAATGAGATTTCAACATGCTACTTTTGGAGAATGATACAAATTTACAGTAAATGTATCAGCATGATTGTGTATTACTGATCCCTTTTAGTCCCTCAAGCGCATCCCTTAAGGGATAGGCCTCATGACCTTCACCCCTCTCTTCATGGAAACTTGCAGTTCAAGCATTAGGAGACTGGCCCTCTGGGTTGCAGCCCACCCTTGTTTCCGAACCATGATAATGTGACAGGACCAACTACTTTTGGTTCCAGTGATATTTCTCTTCAGGAACTTGTGACAAGATGTTTGAAGTGACACAAACAGCATCTTCAAAACAAAGTATTATTTATTCATTCACCCAGAGGCCAAGGCGCTGGCTTTTATTTTTCCGGGTTGGTGCTCTGCCCTGAGGCCACGCCTGCACTCTGCCTCTTCCTGTCCCCGCTCCAGCCCCTCCCTGCCGTGAAATTGACGAGACAGCCAACAGTGGAAGTAAGTAAGTGAGTATCTACACCAACACTGCATCACCCTAACTATACAGACATAAGACCTACACCTCTCGCGGAGGTGGAGTTATTGTGTTGGTGTAGTAGGACACTTACATTGGCAGGACAAGGCCGTAGTGCGTACACTGACATAATTAGGTCGACATAAGCTGCCTTATGTCAGCCTAACGGTAGTGTAGACCAGGCCCCAGATTATCTCTATTCTGGGGTTGCAACTAACGTAAACATACCCGAGTTAGCTTTAATTTAGCTTGTCTAAGTTGGAGCAGTGGAGCCGCGGCAGCTTCTGTTTGCCAGAAGCTGGGAATGGGAGACAGGGGGTGGATCACTTGATGATGACCTGTTCTGTTCATTCGCGCTGAAACACCTGGCATTGGCCACTGTCGGAAGACAGGACACTGGGCTTCATGGGCCATTGGCCTGACCCAGTGTGGCCGTTCTTATGAGCTGTACAAGCACTCCTAAAACTCAAGGTAATTATTCAGGTGACAAGCCCACACAGAAACCTGTACTGCTGTGATTGCAGTTCTTTTTCTGGAGCAGTTTATTCACTGCTTTCCCTCTTTCTCCCCCATTATATCATTTAGAGGAGGCACGGTTTCATTGCTATGGCTCTTACTTGCTTTTTGGTTTTGTCCACCTTACAGATGAAATGTTACTGGCAGTAACCTAATTATTGTACCTGATTAAACCATCCCCTCATGGATTTTCACTCTGATGTTCAGTTAATTTGTACTGACATTTTTTCCTTTTTAAGTTTTCACAAAAAAATCATCAAGTTTCTCAGGGAATTTTCAACTCTAAAAGCTTCCGTGATTGCTCTGCAATATCACCACCATCACGTGCCCCAACTCAATATCTGCTAGCAACTTTTGAAACATTTAAAATTCTTTCTAGCCCGTGTGAAAACCACTGTAGTTTAAAATCCTCAGAGCCAACTGCTTTAACATTTCTTCCGTGAGGCATTAGTAAGAACTTGACTCGTCCACGTTGGTTTCATTCTGTTGTTACTTGTTTGAATGGGATAATGATTCGAGATGCTCAGCTAGCAGACTCAAATGGAATTATGTAGTCAAAGATTATTAATCAAAGATGCAGACAGCACTATACAGAAAGAAGACATACCCCTGTAGATGGTGAAGAGGTGGTAGTTTGGTCCCTTTCTCTGTACCTGGTTGCAATGCTGATAATGTTCATTCTCAATCTAACTTTCCAACACTAGTCCCCTTTATAGGGTGTGAGACAAAGAAACTGCTTTTTGGAGGAAAAATTCCTTTCCCATAATTCATTTTACCATGTGTTCTGTTTCTTAATTACTCATGAAATTTCTTGTATGATCCTCAGTTTACTTGATTGATGAGTAAAAAGGACTCTCTAACCTGGTCATTATTACTAACAACTGTGACAACCAACAGTTCTTAATGAGTTACCCATTTTTCAATGGGTGATTATTTTATCCACTACAGAGCCCATCTGCAATAACAAATATCCCTTATCAGTCACCCAGTTTTGTTTATAACATACTTCTGTAGCCACTTTTATTTGTTTGAGGGGTCTTTTCCCTGAACATCTATATTCCCACACACTTGGAGCTGCTGCTGATAATTAGATACAACCCAACACTCAATCACATTAAAAACTCCTGAGTACAGGTCACTCACAGGTTAAGAACTAATGCTCTGGGCCTTAGAATTCAAAGATACTCTTTGCAATATCATACAGATTCTGGGAGAATGGTTAATATGCAAATAACTGTAAGATACAAGAAAAAAAGGACTACAGAGATTCATATTTACTGACAATGTATATCTGATATTTTCATCTTGTGCCTCAAACCCAAGTCAGTTCTGGTTTAGATTGTAAAGTTGTTGTGTTTGTGTCTACAAACAACAATGCAATCACAGTGGCCATTTTCTCATTTCTTGCAATTACTGTATGTTACAATTCCAATAACTCACACAGAAGCCTCTTTGTCCCAAGCCTCTCAACTGAGCTGTATCATACTCTCATAACTCCTAAGCTCTATTCAATTTCTACTCTAGTCAGCTTTTAAAAAATAGAATTTGAAGTAGTTTCAGCTATTATAGCTGCCCTTAAATCCCTTTCCCCATTTTGGTGGCAGTACAATCACATTTTTTATAAAGGTTTTCCTCCCTGTTTTGTGTAAGACCACACAACCAAAAGGGAGGAAGACGACTGTATAAGGGAAACAGTGAAACTAAATATACACAAAGAAATGTTGAACGCACAAAGTGAAGAAACTGGAAAGAAAGAGAAATAGTTTGTCTCTGATCTTTGTTACAGTAACCTTTGGTGTAACCTGTATGAATTTAAATACTTACGACTGTTATAAAAGTGTGATTTTTTTTTAATTGAAAGTGTCCCATTAATTGTTACCTCAAAACATAGTTCAAAAATGTATTTTATTCTCCACTAAATTTTGAAGAAAATGAAATGTTTTCATTTCCGTTAGGAATTTTTCACTGAAATTTTCAGTTTTCAACAACTGAAAACTGAATTTTTTGTTTTTTTGTTTTGTTTTTTTACAAAGCCCTAATAGAAATTTTCTCATGACAGTTTCCATTCATCAAAAAGTAATTTTTCATTGAAAAAACTGATGAACATTTTAATCAGTTCCAGTCACCACATTTCTTTTAATCAATATGTTAAACATCCATTTTTCTTTTAGGCAGAGACAGAGAACTCTTTAGTTAAAGGATTATTTTAAGGAATTAAATTTAGCCCTATCAGGTGGGTTCTGGGTTTCAGGCACAAATTTACATCCATGCATGAGCATCTGTTCCTTTTGTTAAAACACTGATTTTTACATGAACCCCGTCATCAGGATCTGAGCACCTCACAATCTTCAATGTATTGATCCTTAACACCTAAGAAATATTATTATCTCCATTTTACACATGGGAAACTGAAACACAGTTAAGCTTAGTGACTTGTTCAAGCTCAAGAAGTCTGTGATGGAGCAGTGAATTGAACTTGAGTCTCAGAGTAGTGCCCTGACCCCTAGGCCACCCTCATTCTCTAGAATGTAAGTAGAAAGTAACTGACACACATGCTGTCAGAAAGCTGCCCAGTGCCGGATTCAAACTCTGAGTACATGGGTACTGCTCAGGTTCACGGCATGTCAGCTTGAATCACCCAGTTACTCTGACAAGTTGCTCTCCCTCCTGCTTGTCAGTTCCATTCATGCGGGGCGACAGGGTGGAAGCCCCCTTCCGTGGGCAGTCATTCCACACACTTGATTGCATGTCCTTGTTTAGAGTCTCTAGTCACTGCTATAATACAAATAAAAATTCTGGGATATTCCTTTGTTTTTTGCATTGCTCTGGATTTCTTTAGGCATGTAAAGATGCATGTATGGAGACACTGTCCCTTTTCTGCTCCCTTGTGCCCTGTGGAACCATGTGACTTGCTCATGAAAACGGAAAAGAGACATGAGGAGCAGGCGTTTGGATGCTACAGTGAAGAAGATGAGGGCTCCTAGGTATTTGGACACCAAGACCTGCCCAACAAGGATTCACACCATCACACAGCCAACCAGTTTTGAAAGGTAAAAGACTGCTGCCTTCATTTTGAGTAATGGGTAGACTTGCAGTGGGGCACGCACAGTGGTGAGATCTTAGTGGCACTGTCTTTTCATTTTAAGGTCAGGGTCCTGTGAAACAATGTAAATGGAAACACAGTTTATAGATTTCAGAGTGGTAGCCGTGTTAGTCTGTATCCGCAAAGAGAACGAGGAGTCCTTGTGGCACCTTAGAGACTCACATTTATTTGAGCATAAGCTTTATTTGAGCATTAGCCCACGAAAGCTTATGCTCAAATACAAGTGTTAGTTTCTAAGGTGCCACAAGTACTCCTGTTCTTTTTACAGTTTATAGAGTGTGCCTCAGCCTCTGATACTCACTAGAGGGCACTAAGATTCCATTCCCAAAATGATGCTATAGCTTTTGAACAAATGGATTAAGATGCGAACAAATAACGGGCCAGTTTCATTTGGTCGTAATTCCCTCAGTGTAGAATTTGACTAACACCAGGTATGGGCTTGGCCCAATACAGCATGCTGAAATCACCCATGTAATATCCATTTAACACATCCAGATGACACAAAAGCAAGCTTGGTTCTTGTTTCAAGACAAACCTAAAACTTAGGGCAAGTTTGTCAAATTGTTCACAGATATTTTTGAAAATTCAGGCCAGGCGTGAGCAAGGCTGGGCCAAGTGATGGAGACGGATGAAAAACAAAGAAATCTCTTTGGTGGCTAGAGATGGTCCTGAGTGGCAGTGCTTGAATTGGGAAAGTTCAGCGTATTCATAGCTGGGGTTCAGGATCAGACCCATGATTTTGACCTGAAGCCAGATACAACTTGGTGGTTTCAAACAGGACTTTATTATAGGTTTCCAGCTCCATTCAAATCTGAAACTCAAAAATTCAGGGAATACAAATTCCAAAGTACTAAAAAAGGATGTGGATGAATCTCTATCTACCCAGAGATACAAAATGTAAATAGAAAAGGCACGGGGGAACTGGAAACTGAGTGCAAGGGTGGTGGGTTTTATGGATGCTTGTCCATTAGAAGGAAGACTGAGTGCACCAATTTACTTCACCCAGGTCCCCATGTAGTCTTTAGATGGTAACTACTTTTGGTCACTACTGATATGGCATTACTGTGAACTTATGACAAAGGGTCTGATGACCAGACGTCAGAGTTCTCTTATCCCCCCTTTCACCATCTTTTAAGGGTACCAGCGTTATTCGAAATGTCATGCATCCCAGCAGTAACTATTTGGGATATAGAGAAAATGAATCAACTTTCATAAATTATCAGGGTCAATTCCGGTCACTACTTATATCGGAAATCTCTAGGGAAATTGAGGTATTGCAGGGAGAGGTGTTAGAAATGCAGTATTCTCTACCCTTTGAATCAGTGTAGTTTTTATGGGCCATTCTGGTGTTGGGGGGTGTTTTTCTTTTTGTAGGTTTATAATCCCCAAATCCTTCCTCCTCATTCATTAAAGATCTGATGTCACTTTTCCTCAAACTAATGTCCCACACAAATTAATAAAAATGTCCCTGGAGGAGGGATTCTTCACTTCCAACCCAAAGCCATACTGGGTTTACACCAGTGTGGTGGTTTTCACCAGACTTGTATACATATTTACTTTATTGATGCATATGAACTCCTTGCTCTGCAAAAATATTTATTGAAGTGAATGGGTGCCAGCATATGGTGTTTTGGATCATGATCTTATGTAAATGGAAATATGGATATACTGGATAGCTCAGAGGTGGGCAAACTATAGCCCGGGGGCCACATCCGGCCCTCCAGATGTTTTAATCTGGCCCTTGAGCTCCCGCCGGGAAGCGGGGTCTGGGGCTTGCCCTGCTCCAGCACTGCAGCCAGGGAGCGAGGTCGGGGTCTTGTCCCACTCCACACAGCTCCCGGAAGAAGCGGCACATCCCCACTCTGGCTCCTCCACCCCCACCCTCCCGCCACGAGAGCCAATGAGAGCTGCAGGGGCAGCACCTGCACACAGGGCAGCACGCAGAGCTGCCTGGCTGCACCTCCGCATAGGAGCTGGAGAGGGGACATGTTGCTGTTTCTGGGAGCTGCTTGAGGTAAGCGCTGCCCCTGACCCTCTCCCATGCTCAAACCCCCTGCCCCAGCCCTGGTGCCCCTCCTGCCCTCTGAACCTTTGGTTCCAGCCTGGAGCACCCTCCTGCACCCCAACTCCTCATTCTCAGCCCCATCTCACACCCCCAGCCAGAGCCCTCACACCCTCCTGCAACCCCCAATTTCATGAGCATTCATGGTCCACCATACAATTTCCATACCCAGATGTAGCCCTCGGGGCAAAAAGTTTGCCCACCCCTGGGATAGATGCACTCTGAAATGTTGTGGTGCTGTATATGTAAATGCCAGGTATGCATAGCACTCAACTATGCTGGCTAATGCTGAGCTGCTAAATGAGGTATTTGCACTGAGAGAATCAGGATTCTAGCAGCTAGGCAACATGGAAGTGACAGATTCAAGATGCAAAATGATGCTGTCACCCTACAGCCCTTTCACATTAGATGATCCATCATTAGCTCCAGTGCTCATTGCTGGCAATGTCGGTGAAGGCCATCAAGGGCCTCAAATGTTACAATTCAGAAACTGCACTCTGCTGATAGAAATTAAAATCAGGGCTGGAGAATAAAGTAACTTCTAAGGACCAGCTCCATGATTGCTGAATGACAGCTGTACCTAAGAAGTGAGCCTTCTTTTGTGCTGTACAGATTAAAATCCATTGTCAAAGAAAATCCTTCATAAAGCATGAACTGGAGGTCTTTTTGTCTGGATCATCCCAAATTATCACCCGCTTGCCTAGGGTGCATAACCCTTTGGCAACCTTTGAGGAAGTAGAAATTTACCTAGGGATATTACAAAACACAGATGTATCCTGCTGTTTTTATCAGCCACTTCTGGGATGGACAGAACCCAGACCATTAAGAGGAACAATCAAGGACAGTCACTTGTGGTTAATTACCCACAGCTATTATACAGTAGAGGTATAGTGCAGTAAATTGCAGACACCTAACAAATAAAGGAATCCTAATTCAATTAATAACACTCCAACCTGCAGACATCCAACATGTCCTTCCAACCTTACACCCCAGATTAGGAGTGTCTCTTTCGCACTGGAGGGTTATTCCCTGGCCTGTCAGACTCTTTGGGCCTACAGTAGCAGCAACAGATGGTCCCTGGCTGCAGCCCACACCGTGCAGTCTCCTTTTCCCAGATCCCATCCTCCAACTGTTGGAGCACTAGCAGCAGGAAGTCAGGGTGGGATTTTCAGCTAGCTCACTAACCAACTGAGGCTCCAGAGGCAGGGCTAGTCTCTTCATGGCACTGCTTTTGATATGTGGCAAAGAGGCTACCCAAAGTATTTCTGCATTGAATCAAGTGTGTGCTGCACTGGACCATATGCCTGTGTATAAGAGTGCATAAACTGTGTTGTCCCAGTGCCTAACCCATCAGGTCACAGAGGGTGGCTTTTTCCTACCCTTCAAAAACTGGTGTTTTAGTTTACTGGAGATCTTCTAGCAGCTACATCACTGCTGTGATCGTTGCCAATACCACGCCATGCGTTAGAGAGCTGTGGTATCCTAACAGCCTTGTGAAAACAAACAAGCAACCTGCCTTCACAACTAATGCAGCCGTCACACATAGTGACCTCTGAGCTCACTCACAAACCAAAGCTTTCTATGGAGTAGGAAAAGCTCTTGCTTAACCATGCATGCAAATAAGGGCCAAATCCTAAAAAGGGCTGAGCATCTGAAACTCCCACTGATAGGAAGAAGGATGGTCATGTAAGGCACTAACAGGCACTCAGAAGAACCGTTCCCAGCCCTGCCACAGACGGCGGCTGTGACTTTGGGAAGGTCATTTAATCTGTCTCTCACATTCTAATCAGTTTTTTTTTAAAAAAGACACTTATTTCTGTGCCTAAGGGTGCTGTGGTATTAAATCCATAAATATTTTGGGAGGTGCTCTGCTGATGCTTAGAAAGATAGCTGTAGGTCAGACAGATCTGGCAACGTCCTGCCACATCCTCAAGAGACATTACTGAATTAAGGTTAAGTATCTTTGGGGTCCATTGTATTAAATGAATGGTTTATGTATTATTATGGGCCTGGATTGTATGTTACCACTCTAGGTGGGAGATGTGATGTGAGGCAGAGGGTTCAAAGGACTATATTGAAATTGTGCCAGACAAGAATGGACTTGTGGGACAATAAATGTTAAATGGATTTCCTGGGGAATACCTAGGGAGAGGTTATTGCAAATTCCCCAGCTCTGGTTATACAAGAACTCGGCCTCTTGAAGTCATGCTCTGAGGAGAGGGTGATTGTCTGCTGATCACCTAATCCTGGAGGCTCACGATCAAAGGTTCAAGCTCTGTTAACGGAAGACTGAGCTATTCATTGTCCGTAGCAGATTACCACATGGGCTGATGGGGCCTGTGCCCACAGGCCCTGGCCAATTTGGGAGCCCCCGCAGGCAGAACTCTGGACCCGCCGCCCTGCTCCTCCTCTTCCCCTGAGGTCCCGCCCCCTGGCCAGGCCAGATACCAGAGCTGTGGTAGGGTGAACATATTCTCTTCCTCCCAACCCCCGTGCAGAGCTGGCCAAGCTGCTCTCCTTCCCCCTCTTTCTCCACAGAGCTGGCCCCTCAAGTCCCTCTCTCCCCTTCCTCCCAAGTGGAACTTCTCCCGTCAACCCATCTCTCCTCTCCCCTTCCTTCTGTGAGGAGCTTCCCCTGCCCCAAGCCCCTCTCTCCCTTCCCTTCACCTCTTGCACGGAGCTGCCTCCCCCCAAGCCCTTCTGCCTGCCCCCCACCATTTTACACACAGGTATAGTAAAACACACAGAGGTTAAGTAAATTGCCTACAGTCAAGCACAAAGTGAATCAGTTATCACTGCTAGTTAGTAGGGTTGCCAACCCTCCAAGATTGTCCTGGAGTCTCCAGGAATTAAAGATTAACCTTTAATTAAATGTCACGTGATGAAACCGCCCGGAATATGTTCAACCAAAATTGGCCACCCTGCTCGTTAGAGAACTCAAGAGTCCTGACTCCCAGTCTCCAACACTTACCAATAGACAATAGTGTTTTAATAAAAAGCCTCGTGTCTCAGCTATTACAATATTTGGCACTTGGGCAGAGTTCCGTGGCATAATGCTGTGTTATGTGTTCAGCTAGCTGCAGCTGTCCACACTCACTCACCTGAAACGCCAGGCTTCAAAACTACTGTCACAAGTATCAGCAGGGTTATTAATTCAAAACCAAACACTTTATTGAAAAGATGACAACTTTAAGATAGCCACATTTTTAGTGCATTGAACCATTTTTTCATTCATATTTATTTCTGCGCTGCCTATCTTATATTAGTGTTTTAGATTCTGCCCTGAGCAACTTACAATCTAGTATTTTTCCAATAAATACGTAGCTTATATTTAGTGTTTTTAAACTACAAGCTGCTTTATAAAAGCTGAATAATTCATCCTCACTCCCTGCTGGGAGGTAAGTAAGTAAAAATTATTTTATGATTTAGAAACTCAACAACGCAAAGTTATGCAGCAAGAAAAGATCCCCTAGCAAGGAAAAGAACTCATGTTTCTGGATCCACAGCCAGTACCCAGACACTCTGACTACATCAGCTTCTCCAACCGTTCGAAAAAGAAAATTTACATATTGTATCTAAGTTAGACAGGAACAATTGAAGTATTTTAAATTATTACATATTTTTCTTTATTAAACCAGTTGCAATAAGATAGTCAGTTCTAGCTTATTTAAAACAATAAAAGGCAGTTGTCCTCAATACCTAGCTGGTTTCCTCTCACAGCTGATTTTTTAAAAAGACTTTTCCAGCCAACCCAATACATTACATATAAGCTGTCAAGGTTCCTCCCTGTCATAAAGGGAAGGGTAAACCCCTTTGAAATCCCTCCTGGCCAGGGGAAAGCTCCTCTCACCTGTAAAGGGTTAAGAAGCTAAAGGTAACCTCGCTGGCACCTGACCAAAATGACCAATGAGGAGACAAGATACTTTCAAAAGCTGGGAGGAGGGAGAGAAACAAAGGGTCTGTGTCTGTCTGTAGTCGTCTTGGCCAGGGACAGACCAGGAATGGAGTCTTAGAACTTTTAGTAAGTAATCTAGCTAGGTATGTGTTAGATTATGATTTCTTTAAATGGCTGAGAAAAGAATTGTGCTGAATAGAATAACTATTTCTGTCTGTGTATCTTTTTTGTAACTTAAGGTTTTGCCTAGAGGGGTTCTCTATGTTTTTGAATCTAATTACCCTGTAAGATATCTACCATCCTGATTTTACAGGGGGGATTTCTTTATTTCTATTTACTTCTATTTTTTATTAAAAGTCTTCTTGTAAAACACTGAATGCTTTTTCATTGTTCTCAGATCCAAGGGTTTGGGTCTGTGGTCACCTATGCAAATTGGTGAGGCTTTTTATCCAACATTTCCCAGGAAAGGGGGGGGTGCAAGTGTTGGGAAGATTGTTCATTGTTCTTAAGATCCAAGGGTCTGGGTCTGTAGTCACCTAGGCAAATTGGTGAGGCTTTTTACCAAACCTTGTCCAGGAAGTGGGGTGCAAGGTTTTGGGAAGTATTTTGGGGGGAAGGACGCGTCCAAACAGCTCTTCCCCAGTAACCAGTATTAGTTTGGTGGTGGTAGCGGCCAGTCCAAGGTGTAATATTTTGTACCTTGGGGAAGTTTTGACCTAAGCTGGTAAAGATAAGCTTAGGAGGTTTTTCATGCAGGTCCCCACATCTGTACCCTAGAGTTCAGAGTGGGGGAGGAACCGTGACATGGTGGCACAGGGGTGGGATTAACCTGAAATCATTTTGAGATCCAGTTGAGATTTTTTGAACTAGAAATACAGATTTTAAAAAGGAATTTTTAGGAAGTCCAGAAGCAGCTTTGAAACTGAAAGCAGCTTGGTTTCTCTCTGCTTTGTGGCCAAGCAGAGACAAAAGGGGATTATCTTGTGAATTGCAGGTTTTCTTTGCCTGGAGGCAGGGTACTTAACTCCTGCAGGGAAATTCACAGTCTTCCAACCCAGAGGTTTTTTTTCTTTTCTTCCTAAAAGTAAATAGGGGGTGTGTGCTCTACCCATTTGCCTGGAGACAAAAGTGGCAGGGTTTTTTTTAGGATTTTGATTTTTTTTTGTTTTACAAGGAGCACATGTTTGAAAAAAATTTTTTTTTTCTTCTTTGGGCTGGGTAAGCAGGTTTCCAAGTAGTTGGAGGTTTTTTGCTTTAATTTGGGCCCAGAGCAGAGACAAGGGAATTGTCTTTTTCTGTAGGCTGACAATCACTATCAGAGAATAGGTATTCTATTCCAGCACAGCAAAATTTTACAGCCAAGTTTTGTTTGTTTATTTCTAAACCTCGGGTGTAAAGTTAGTTAAAAACAGAGAGGTTAGAATGGCCAAATCCTCGGCTCGACTACAGTTGGAATTAGCCAAATTTCAGGCTGAGGAAAAACAAAGGGAACATGAAAGACAGATAGAACTCATGCGGCTGGAGAAGGAGGTACAGGAGGCTGCCCACAAGAGGGAAATGGAGGCAAGGAAGCATGTGGAGGAGATGGAGAGGATAAAGGCCCAGCAGAATATACCAACAAACCCTAGCAATCCTTCTCCAGGTACCACTTCCCATCCCAGAAAGTTCCCCACCTACAAGGCAGGTGATGATACTGAGGCCTTCTTAGAAAACTTCGAAAGGGCCTGCCTTGGGTACAACATCTCTACTGACCAATACATGGTAGAGCTGAGGCCGCAGCTCAGTGGACCCTTAAGCTGAGGTGGCAGCTGAAATGCCTAAAGAACATATGAACAAGTATGAACTGTTTAAATCCAAGGCGAGAGTCAGAATGGGGATAACACCCGAGCAGTCTCGTCGGAGGTTCCGAGCCCTAAGGTGGAAACCAGACATGTCATTTACCCGACATGCCTACCACATTGTGAAACATTGGGATGCCTGGATATCAGGAGCAAGTGTTGAATCTCCAGTAAATTTGCCCTTCCTAATGCAAATGGAACAATTCTTAGAGGGTGTTCCTGAGGAAATAGAAAGATACATCCTAGATGGGAAACCCAAAACTGTAATCGAGGCAGGAGAGATTGGAGCCAGATGGGTGGAGGTGGCAGAGAAGAAGAAAACTGGTCGCAGTTGGAGCGGAGACCAGAAGGGACCACCCCAGACCACACCCTATTACCGGGGGCCGCCCAAAGCCCCACCTACCTCCCAAAGAACCCTCCAGACCCCTTATCGTCCCACCACCCCGTTCTCCAGCAACCCACCTCGCCCCGGTGACCCGTCAGCTGGACGATGTTTTAAATGTAACGAGCTGGGGCATGTAAAGGCCAACTGCCCCAAGAACCCCAACAGATGACAGTTCATTGCACCGGAATCACACCAGAGGTCCACAGGCCCAGATACCTCCCAGATACCCTTGGAGCAGAGGGAAACTGTGAGTGTGGGCGGGAAGAAGGTCACCGCGTGGAGGGACACCGGAGCACAAGTGTCAGCTATCCATGCTTCCTTAGTGGACCCCAATTTAATCAACCCCGAGATCCAAGTGACGATTCAACCCTTCAAGTCCAACTCTTTCAATTTGCCTACAGCCAAGTTGCCTGTCCAGTACAAGGGCTGGTCAGGAATGTGGACTTTTGCAGTCTATGATGATTATCCCATCCCCATGCTGTTGGGGGAAGACTTGGCCAATCACGTGAAGCAGGCCAAGAGGGTGGGAACGGTCACCCGCAGCCAGGCTAAACAAGCCGTGGGGCCTAGCTCTGTTCCGGAAACTGCTATCAGGGCCCGGTCAGAGGTGATGGACCCGGACCCCAGGCCAATGTCTGCAACAGCAGTAGTGGATCCAGTCCCAGAGACCCAGACGGAACCAGTCCCAGAACCGGAACCAGCCAAACAACCAACACCAGACCCCGTGCCAGCACTGAATCCAGTACTTGCAACCTCAACACCAGAGGGCCCCACCGAACCTGAACTGGCAGCAGCCGATAACCCTACACAAGAGGCTCAGCCGGAGCCTGAATCCCAACATAGTGCACCAGCGGAGAGCGGTTCACAGTCAACAGAAACAGCTCCATCCCCTATATCGCTTCCAGAGGGACCAAGCCTATGTCCCCAATCCAATGAGGAACTGATGTCTCCAGCATCAAGGGAACAGTTCCAGACCGAACAGGAAGCAGATGAAAGCCTCCAGAGAGCGTGGACGGCGGCACGGAGCAACCCACCGCCTCTCAGCTCTTCTAATCGATCCAGGTTTGTTGTAGAAAGAGGACTTTTATACAAGGAAACTCTTTCTGGGGGACACCAGGAAGACTGGCATCCTCAGAGACTAAATACCAACTAAATACCGGGCCAAGCTCTTGAGCTTAGCCCATGATCACCCTAGTGGCCATGCTGGGGTGAACAGGACCAAAGACCGTTTGGGGGGGTCATTCCACTGGGAGGGAATGGGCAAGGATGTTTCTACCTATGTCCAGTCTTGTGAGGTGTGCCAAAGAGTGGGAAAACCCCAAGACCAGGTCAAAGCTCCTCTCCAGCCACTCCCCATCATTGAAGTTCCATTTCAGCGAGTAGCTGTGGATATTCTGGGTCCTTTTCCGAAAAAGACACCCAGAGGAAAGCAGTACATACTGACTTTCATGGATTTTGCCACCCGATGGCCGGAAGCAGTAGCTCTAAGCAACACCAGGGCTTGCCAGGCACTAGCAGACATTTTTGCCAGGGTAGGTTGGCCCTCCGACATCCTCACAGATGCAGGGACTAATTTCCTGGCAG
Source organism: Lepidochelys olivacea (assembly GCF_965140295.1). Classification (NCBI taxonomy): domain Eukaryota; kingdom Metazoa; phylum Chordata; order Testudines; family Cheloniidae; genus Lepidochelys; species Lepidochelys olivacea. The sequence goes on from NC_140412.1 coordinate 214,774,733, forward strand.
GAACTATGAAAAACCTTTGGGAAGCTCATGGGGTAAATCACTTGGTTGCCACTCCTTACCATCATCAAACAAATGGCATGGTGGAGAAGTTTAATGGAACTTTGGGGGCCATGATACGTAAATTCGTAAATGAGCACTCCAATGATTGGGACCTAGTATTGCAGCAGTTGCTCTTTGCCTACAGAGCTGTACCACATCCCAGTTTAGGGTTTTCCCCATTTGAACTTGTATATGGCCGTGAGGTTAAGGGGCCATTGCAGTTGGTGAAGCAGCAATGGGAGGGATTTACACCTTCTCCAGGAACTAACATTCTGGACTTTGTAACCAACCTACAAAACACCCTCCGAACCTCTTTAGCCCTTGCTAGAGAAAACTTACAGGATGCTCAAAAAGAGCAAAAAGCCTGGTATGATAAACATGCCAGAGAGCGTTCCTTCAAAGTAGGAGACCAGGTCATGGTCTTAAAGGCGCTCCAGGCCCATAAAATGGAAGCATCGTGGGAAGGGCCATTCGTGGTCCAGGAGCACCTGGGAGCTGTTAATTATCTCATAGCATTCCCCACCTCCAACCGAAAGCCTAAGGTGTATCATATTAATTCTCTAAAGCCCTTTTATTCCAGAGAATTAAAGGTTTGTCAGTTTACAGCCCAGGGAGGAGACGACGCTGAGTGGCCTGAAGGTGTCTATTACGAAGGGAAATGTGCTGGTGGTGTGGAAGAGGTGAACCTCTCCATGACCCTTGGGCGTATGCAGCGACAGCAGATCCAGGAGCTGTGCACTAGCTACGCGCCAACGTTCTCAGCCACCCCAGGACTGACTGAACGGGCATACCACTCCATTGACACAGGTAATGCTCACCCAATTAGGGTCCACCCTTACCGGGTGTCTCCTCAAGCTAAAACTGCTATAGAACGGGAGATCCAGGATATGTTACAGATGGGTGTAATCCGCCCCTCTGAAAGTGCATGGGCATCTCCAGTGGTTCTAGTTCCCAAACCAGATGGGGAAATACGTTTTTGCGTGGACTACCGTAAGCTAAATGCTGTAACTCGCCCAGACAACTATCCCATGTCACGCACAGATGAACTATTAGAGAAACTGGGACGGGCCCAGTTCATCTCTACCTTGGACTTAACCAAGGGGTACTGGCAGGTACCGCTAGATGAATCTGCCAAGGAAAGGTCAGCCTTCATCACACATCTCGGGCTGTATGAATTTAATGTACTCCCTTTCGGGCTGCGAAATGCACCCGCCACTTTCCAAAGACTTGTAGATGGTCTCCTAGCGGGATTAGGAGAATATGCAGTCGCCTACCTTGACGATGTGGCCATATTTTCGGATTCCTGGGCAGACCACCTGGAACATCTACAAAAAGTCCTTGAGCGCATAAGGGAGGCAGGACTAACTGTTAAGGCTAAGAAGTGTCAAATAGGCCTAAACAGAGTGACTTACCTTGGACACCAGGTGGGTCAAGGAACTATCAGCCCCCTACAGGCCAAAGTGGATGCTATCCAAAAGTGGCCTGTCCCAAAGTCAAAGAAACAGGTTCAATCCTTCTTAGGCTTGGCCGGTTATTACAGACGATTTGTACCGCACTACAGCCAAATCGCTGCCCCACTGACAGACCTAACCAAAAAGAAACAGCCAAATGCTGTTCAGTGGACCGGAAAGTGTCAGAAGGCCTTTAACAAGCTTAAAGCGACACTCATGTCTGACCCTGTACTAAGGGCCCCAGACTTTGACAAACCGTTCCTAGTAACCACAGATGCATCCGAGCGTGGTGTGGGAGCAGTTTTAATGCAGAAAGGACCTGATCAAGAATTCCACCCTGTAGTGTTTCTCAGCAAAAAACTGTCTGAGAGGGAAAGCAACTGGTCAGTCACTGAAAAAGAATGTTATGCCATTGTCTACGCTCTGGAAAAGCTACGCCCATATGTTTGGGGACGGCGTTTCCACCTGCAAACCGACCATGCTGCACTAAAGTGGCTTCACACCGTCAAAGAAACTAACAAAAAACTTCTTCGGTGGAGTTTAGCTCTCCAAGATTTTGATTTCGACATCCAACACATCTCAGGAGCTTCTAACAAAGTGGCTGATGCACTCTCCCGTGAAAGTTTCCCAGAATCAACTGGTTAAAATCGTCCTTGAGATGTGGAAAATATTGTTAGTCTTTATGTACTTGGTAGTATATTTAGAGATGCATGTGTCTTATTAACTCTGTTTTCCTAGAGCTCCAGGAAGAAATCCCAGCCAGTGTTTCACCCTAGCTGAGATTTGGGGGGCGTGTCATAAATATAAAGGGAAGGGTAAACCCCTTTGAAATCCCTCCTGGCCAGGGGAAAGCTCCTCTCACCTGTAAAGGGTTAAGAAGCTAAAGGTAACCTCGCTGGCACCTGACCAAAATGACCAATGAGGAGACAAGATACTTTCAAAAGCTGGGAGGAGGGAGAGAAACAAAGGGTCTGTGTCTGTCTGTAGTCGTCTTGGCCAGGGACAGACCAGGAATGGAGTCTTAGAACTTTTAGTAAGTAATCTAGCTAGGTATGTGTTAGATTATGATTTCTTTAAATGGCTGAGAAAAGAATTGTACTGAATAGAATAACTATTTCTGTCTGTGTATCTTTTTTGTAACTTAAGGTTTTGCCTAGAGGGGTTCTCTATGTTTTTGAATCTAATTACCCTGTAAGATATCTACCATCCTGATTTTACAGGGGGGATTTCTTTATTTCTATTTACTTCTATTTTTTATTAAAAGTCTTCTTGTAAAACACTGAATGCTTTTTCATTGTTCTCAGATCCAAGGGTTTGGGTCTGTGGTCACCTATGCAAATTGGTGAGGCTTTTTATCCAACATTTCCCAGGAAAGGGGGAACATTTCCTGGGAAATGTTGGATAAAAAGCCTCACCAATTTGCATAGGTGACCACAGACCCAAACCCTTGGATCTGAGAACAATGAAAAAGCATTCAGTGTTTTACAAGAAGACTTTTAATAAAAAATAGAAGTAAATAGAAATAAAGAAATCCCCCCTGTAAAATCAGGATGGTAGATATCTTACAGGGTAATTAGATTCAAAAACATAGAGAACCCCTCTAGGCAAAACCTTAAGTTACAAAAAAGATACACAGACAGAAATAGTTATTCTATTCAGCACAATTCTTTTCTCAGCCATTTAAAGAAATCATAATCTAACACATACCTAGCTAGATGACTTACTAAAAGTTCTAAGGCTCCATTCCTGTTCTGTCCCTGGCAAGAGCAGCCTCCAGACAGACACAGACCCTTTGTTTCTCTCCCTCCTCCCAGCTTTTGAAAGTATCTTGTCTCCTCATTGGTCATTTTGGTCAGGTGCCAGCGAGGTTACCTTTAGCTTCTTAACCCTTTACAGGTGAGAGGAGCTTTCCCCTGGCCAGGAGAGATTTCAAAGGGGTTTACCCTTCCCTTTATATTTATGACATAAGCTATCTAGGCTTTTCTCTGCTCCTCTCTCACCAGATTCATTCCTTGCCTATTTGAATGGGACTTTTAGACTGCCAAAATTTCACCTCTTTGAAATATGTACACCCACTGCTCCCTTCCTCCCTGTATTTGTAAACAGACCTTCCCTTGTAGGAGGCTCCCTGGCCCCCCCTATTTGGAGCTGCCCTGCTCCCGAGCCCCTTTTTAGTAAAATTGTGCATTTGTCCCATTTGTTCTTGCCAACTGATGATGGACAATTGCTCAGTTTTGCAAAAAAAGTCAGAATATCCAGGGTAGGGCTTAAAAAGGGGACTGTCCTGGCCAAAACAGGGCATATAGTCACCCTAGACTGTGGTTAGAGCGGTCCAGGAAGCCTGGACAGCTCTGGGGAGCCCCGGACCCTCCACCTGCCCTGGTCAAGGAGCAAGGGTGCCAGAGAGCAGCCCCTGGCCCATGTTCCTGCCCCCCAGGGTGTGCGGTCCAGGACAGGTGGAGGGCCAAGGCTCCCTACAGCAGCCCAGGCCCTCTGGGCAGCTCTTACCATGGCCTGGCTTCTGGCTAGGCAAGGTGTAGAGCCATAGTGAGACAGGGAGGAGCAGGGGGCCCCGTGGGGGTGTGTGTATGGGGCCCAAATGTTCTTTGTGGCTAGGGCCCCAATAAATCTTAATCCACCTCTGTTCATGGTGGACATATCACAGGAGACAGTTCTGAACTTGTAAGCATGGGGGAACAGTTGTGGGTTTTGAAGGACTGACACCTACCAGAGCCAAGGTTTGGAGTTGGGATGACCCCTGCTAAGCTTTTTAGAATGCAGGTAGGTTCTTTATTGTTTTCTCTGTAACGCTTTCACCTCAAGTGTAAATGTGCTTGTTTGCAAAGACCTGTGTGGTAGCTTGTAACTGTGGGAAATACACTGGGCGTAGCCTCTGTAGATAAAGCAAAGCAAAGCAAAGCAAAGCACAGTTGCTGGCCTTTCAGGCAATCTGGGTTGCTGGGGATATCACAGTGTAGACAGGGAACTGTGTAGCCTGGAATAACCCCAGTGAGAAGGGAGAGACATGCAATTCTCTGGCCCAGAAGGCGACAGCTGGGAGCCTAAAACCAGATGATTTTGGTGAACTACAGCAGGGGAATATAGGGGCAGTTACCTGAATTGTGACAGTGGGTACACAGCAGCTTTCAGGATTTGATCCAGAATTTTTAAACAAAATTCAAAAGAAAAAATGAAAATAAAAAAATCTGTGGTGTATCAACATGTGCCCTTTTCTATACATAAGACATACAGACATAACTGTGTGTTACATGAGAATGGCCATACTAGGTCAGACCAAAGGTGCATTTGGCCAAGTATCCTGTCTTCTGACAGTGGCCAACTCCAGGTGCCGAAGAGGGAATGAACAGACAGGTAATCATAAAGTGATCCATCCCCTATTGCCCATTCCGAGCTTCTGGCAAACAGGCTAGAAACACTATCCCTGCCTATCCTGGCTAATAGCCAATGATGGACCTATCCTTCATGAATTTATCTAGTTCTTTTTTTAATCCTGCTATAGTCTTGGCCTTCACAACATCCTCTGGCAAAGAGTTCTACAGGTTGACTGTACATTGTGTGAAGAAATACTTTTTTTAGCTGCCTATTCTGCTGCCTATTAATTTCATTTGGTGACCCCTAATTCTTGTGTTATGAGTAAATAACATTTCCTTATTTACTTTCTCCACACCAGTCATGAATTTATAGACCTCAATCATATCCCCCCCCCCCCCAGTCATCTCTTTTCCAAGCTGAAAAGTCCCAGTTTTATTACTCTTTCCTCAAACCCCTAATCATTTTGTTGCCCTTTTCTGAACCTTTTCCAATTCCAATATATCTTTTTTGCGATGGGGCAACCACATCTGCACGCAGTATTCAAGATGTGGGTGTACCATGTATTTATATAGAGGCAATGTGATATTTTCTGTCTTATTATCTATCCCTTTCTTAATGATGTCCAACAATCTGTTCGCTTTTTTGACTGCCGCTGCACATTGAGTGGATGTTTTCAGAGAACTATCCACAATGACTCCAAGATCTCTTTCTTGAGTGGTAACAGCTAATTTAGACCCCATCATTTTATACGTATAGTTAGGATTATGTTTTCCAATGTGTATTACTTCACATTTATCAACATTGAATTTCATCTGCCATTTTACTGCCCAGTCACCCAAGTTTTGTAAGATCCCTTTATAACTCTTCGCAGTGAAGTCTGCTTTGGACTTAACTATCTTGAGTAGTTTTGTATCATCAACAAATTTTGCCACCTCACTGTTTACCTCTTTTTCCAGCTCATTTATGAATATGTTGAACAGTACCGGTCCCAGTACAGACCCCTGGGGGACACCAGCATTTACCTCTCTCCATTCTGAAAAATGACCATTGGAAGACATACTGATGGAATGGCACTATGAATAAAATGACTCCTTTGTGGAAGCCCTTTTCTTGGTATATTTCCATTACCATGGATGAGGTTGAGACTTTTTAAACTGTACTTTGAAATTCAGCTATTTAAAAAGGGCCTTTTTTTTTTTTTATAGGCACTGAATAATTTTGGAACCCATGGGTGGAGACCTAGATGCTTCAGATGCAGATGTGTGTAACCCTTCTATCTTGTGATTATTGGCAGCAAAAAGGGTCAGATTCAATATATTTTGGCTCCCTCTTGACAAAACTAAACTGCCTTAAGCCCTCACCCAGAAACCTGCAAAAACTAAACAGATGCCCTTATCAGACAGAACTTCCCCACTCCAAGACTGTTTACACTCAAATAAATCTTTACTGGGGAGAAGAAAACAGACAAACTTGGGGAAACACAGCAAGTGAGAGAGTGAGTGTGTGGCCCATGCCTGCTTGGTGTGGCACTCTATCGCCCTCTAGTGGTAGTTAGAACAGCTAGAGTTGATGAGTCTGCTAAAGCCTTGGCTATAAGAGAGATGTGTCTTTTAGCTCATACAATAGAAGCTCATGCATTAAGCTCCAGTGATCACAAGTTTGATCCTGGCTAACAATGACAGGGGCTGTCAGCATTACATATGTAAATTAAGCATAAAATACACCCTCCCCCAAGCAATTTTGGCAGCAGTCCATCTAACTCCCTTCCCCTGCTGGTGAGATTGTCCCACAGGTAATAGTCCCTTGGCCACACCACATTTACTCCTGGGGGACTTCTGTGCCAAAAAATTAAAAATTCGGTACACAATGTTTTAAAATGCTGCATATTTCATTTGTCAAAACACCACAATATACCATAATCTCTTCAGTTTCAATTATTTTGGTAATTTATTTCAAAATACCTGTCAACAAGTATGTCAACATTACAGTCAACAACAACAACAACAAAAGATTCCCCCAGGAGTAGAGAGTTCAAGAAACTGCTATGACAACTCAGTTCCAGTTGGGGAGTGCTGGAGGGTGCTGTGTGGTGCCCCCCAGAGCCCAGACACCCACACCCCCCTCAGCCCAGCTGTGGGGCATTCCCAGAGCCCAGACACCCAGGACCCCTTCCTCCAGAGCCCAGCTGCAGGCCACCACCCCCAGTGCACACACTAGCACTGCCCTAGCCCAAAGCCTTTACTCCCCCCAGCTTATTTACTATCCCACTGGGGGACACTGTGTGGCCCTACCCTCCCTCACCCTTTGCCAGAGATGGGTCTCCTGGGCCCTCTCCTGTCCCCGAGTGGAAGATAATCAAAGCTGGGCAGCCAAAGTGTTCAGAGCCTCCATCCACACCAGGCTGGGTGCTCCACTCACTGTGAGCTGGGCTCTGCAGAGTCCATCAGCCCCTAATGGCCGCCAGCAGCACTGCAGCCCCAATTCAGGAGGTGGGGGAGGACACAACACACATGAAATTCTGTACATAACATTAATCGTGCACAAATTCTACATTGCATAGTGGCACAGAATTCCTCCAGTAGTACACATTACCCATCCACCAAACCACACTCACAGCAGCAGTCCAAGTATCTCTTTGTGGAGCTGTCAAATTGTAGTGTTAAATCTTAAAAGCACGCCCTCACAAATAACTTTTTCTGTGCTGTCCTGTATCAGCCAAAGATTAAGGATTCAAATTTTCTAAAACTTCTTTGAAAATCACAGGCTATTCATCTTCAAAGATGATGTGCACTGACAGCTTCAGTAGAGTTAATGAGTGCTTAGCTTTTCTGGGTCTGCATGGGGGAAGCTTCCTAATAATCCCTCCCCCCCCCCCCAAAAAACAAAACAAAACAAAAAAAAACAACTGTTCCATACTTTTCCCACCTATACCCAACAACCCTCCAAGTTCACACCCAGGCTCCTTCCCTACATGGTGGTCTATTTTAAAGAGGAGATTGATATTTTTAGTTCTACCATTTAAACACGGTCTACTGATATTTTGAAATAAAATGCAATGTATTGTGTCCTATTGTACTATGAAGCATATTTATATACAGAACATTCTTATTCAACAATCACACATTCAAAGACTAACCCTGGATCTTAATGGCACTTGCAGTATTGATCCAAGTCTGCATATCTCCAGCAGAGGGATATGAACTGTTGATATTAAATGTTGTGTTCCAATAACGCTGAGCTTTTGACCAACAGTCAGGAAATCAAAATCAAGGTAAACGCTGTCCTCCACCCCCTTCTCAAAAAGTTAAATTCAATGTGTTGCCCAAATTCTCATTTGAGACTTTTGTCAAGGTCTTAATTTATATATACTTTAATGCATCAATTCATTTTGAGGAAAAGCTATTCTAAAAATACTTATCTAGGAGCACAACATTCAGCTTCCCGAACATACTCTGGACAAGAGCTTTAAAGGACAATTCACCTGTTGCATCCAAAACACCTGGACATATGTGAAAGTTGCAATCTGGAGTGATTCCAGGGATTGCAGAAGGGAACCCCAAAGCTAAAAGCATGAGTCTCTACAGCTTGAACTATAGAGCCAGTTATTTGTTGGTGGGGGCTTTAACAGGCTCACCTTCTCTTTGCATCAGGCACCGAGGGGGACACAACACAGTAACCAGTAGCTTACACATATCCACACAGTACCTGTACCTGGACATGAAAGATCTATAACTGCACATGCATGTGGACATGTCCCTTTTTCCAATAGACAAAGATTTTTAGGGAAGGTAAAAGGTGCATATACATTTTGTGAGCATGGTTGTCATGCCCTCCTTCGACAAGGTCATCAAAGATGCCTTCAAAGGTGCCAATCCAGCATAATGTGCAAAAAGATATCATAATCCTGCCTTCAATGTGTATGTGTGTGACTAGAGAGAGACAGACAAACAAACACACACACACACACACACACTGAAGGCAGGATATATAGAGAGAGACAGACACACACACACGCACTCTGAAGGCTGGATATAGACACACACACACACTGAAGGCAGGATTATTATACCTTTTTGCACATTATGATGGATTGGCACCTTTGAAGGCATCCTGATTTTCAGGTTAACACAAATGTATAATCTTTTGCATACCCTAACTGTATGGTCATTTTATGCATACGGTCTTTGCTTTGATATAATGCTGCTGCTAAATAAGTTTAACAGTTCAGCAGCAGAGCTTATGCAAATACCACCCAAGGGCAGTAATGATCGTGGTAAGTTTGTGTCTGCACACATTAAGAACCCCTTTAGGTCCAGCTGTGTTCGGTCATTGCATCAGTTTTCCATTGTAAATAATGTGATTATCCTGGTGTCTGCTAGTGCTACTATAGTTACTGAAAAAGTCTATTTTATATATTCTGTAAAATCAGTTTCTGCTGCAAAACTGTTGTTCTTGGCTGAAAGGTAGCATACAAGGGAATTTGTTCTCTGCTTGATGCATGCTGCCTGCAGTTAAGTCTGGGTATATACGGAGACAAGAATTTACCCTTTGGATGCACTCCAGGAACCATTTGCATGTAATACTTTTCAAACGCCCCCTCCCCAGTCTGTTGGGTAGTTTTAGAGTTACTAACTGCAAAATACATTGCTACTTTTCTAGTTAAGGATGCTCTTTTGCCCTTCTATAATTAAAGCCGACTTTCTAAACCCTACTAGGATCATTCACCACAATGTGGACTTAACACTTTTATATTAAAATAACAAATGAAAGTTTGTATATTTGAAAATTGTGAAGTGCACACTTGCAGTAGCTTTTCACAACACCATTATTTTTAGTCTTCATATGTCTATTACCATAGCAAAGACTTCAGATCAGTTAAGAGATTTAAGTATAGAACATACATTTTAAAAGTTATTTGCATTCAAGCTATCATGAAGGTGCCTCTCTTTGTATTACAGTTATTGTGGAGGTATTGGAATAGCGAACAGTGAAATATCTAGACCAATGAAATAGTTATAAGAACGCTGGTTTTATGGGGTGAATAGGGATGTTTCTTTGCACAAGTGACTAGTGGGGGGACAGGACCTTAACCTACACAGTCATATAGGAAATCTCTAATCTGCACGTGGAAATTTCAGTTACATATTTAAATTGGCAACCACCAGATTTATATGTATAATTATTTTGTTCATGAAAATCTGGTGGTTACCGATCATTGCATGCCATTAGATTGAGCCCACAATATTGATTTGTTTCACATGCAAATCTTGCACATGTAAAGGTCCAGATCAACACAGGTTGCAGTTTTGCATTTTCTTTGAGTGATGGGCAGATTGAGAATACCAAGTCCGGGTATCTGGATAGTCTGACCAGAACCACACTGGATCAGAGAAAATTGAGGAGGGGAAAAAATGGGCTTGCTGCCTATCCTTAACTGACTGTGGCTTTGTGAATAGTGAACTTTAAAAATACAAAAAAGAGAAGGAGTAGAGGAAGTCTCAGAATAGCCTGTTGCTCAGTTTTCACCTAAGGAACAAGAAATCTGAATGCGTTTAGTGGCAGACAATAAGTCTATGAAACAAAGGCACTGAGAACAAATGAACTAAGATACAAAAAGCCATTTATACAAAAAAATGTGGTGGTGTTAAGTCACCTACACAAGCTAGTATTAAGCTACAAACACAGATCCACCAATTCTATAAACAGACACAGGAATGTTCACATGCCACAGGACCTAAAAAGACTGCTGATAAAAAGGGAGTCCATAAGTATTTAATTTCACTTTTCCTGTATGGCTCCTTACTGAATGTTTTTAACTCTGACTCACTGTACACTAACTTAGGTGGAGTCCCAAGGAGAGCATCCAATGCCTCAGGGCTCCATTAAAGAACTTGATTCTTCTAAACAAAAGGAAAGCCTAACCTTGAAGTAAAACCTGTTTTGCTCTAACAGTACAGCATTCCCAAAGACCCTTTGACAGTAGCCTAGAGATTGTGCTTTGTTGAGCCATCTTCGTTCTCCTGGCCTTCGGATTCTGATTCTATGAGGTAAAAAGAAAAAAAAATAAAACTTTTCAGCTCTTTTTGAACAGGATTTACAGTGACAGTTATATCATTATTCCTGTAAATAGCAATAATAAAAGATATGAATAAAGATTTGCCTCATGCATCACATTTCCTAGGAAGAGATGGCAGACATGGAAAGTGGCTCAGCAAGAAACAAACTGCAGACAAAAACAAACAGGAATCCTTGTGGCACCTTAGAGACTAACAAATTTATTTGGGCATAAGCTTCTGTGGGCTAAAACCCAAGCTTATGCCCAAATAAATGTGTTAGTTTCTAAGGTGCCACAAGGACTCCTCTTTGTTTTTGCTGCTACAGACTAACACGGCTACCACTCTGAATACTGCAGACAGAACACTTTATTCTACTCTCAGTTATACTCCATCTATTTCAGTTGTACAGGTCTAGATTTAGAACAGAATTGGGTCACTATGGATAATCTAGACCTAACTTTCCCACAAAATAAAGTGAGTTCAAGTATACACAGTTATTTTTTATTAAATTTAACCAATCCATGTATAACTCTAATCTATATGTCCAGGTGGGATTGCTGCTGTCCAGAATACAAGTTACATACTGCAGCTGATGTGCTCTGTCAAATAAATCAGTTTCTGAAAACTATCACGATGCAGTCTGTTCACAAAACTATAGATGGCAGTACAATTAGACTGAGATGCATGTCAAATATTTGCTATCAAAAATCTAAATAAACCACCACACACTCCCAAACTGCCAACTAAAATCAAGTGAAAAAGTTAACATTATGCTGAATCTCTGACTTATTGTTCGCCTCTGAGGAAAGTATGTTGCAAATGCAATTCAATTTCAAACCAAACTTCTCAGGCCAAATTTAATAGTGCAAAGTCATGCATTTAGGGACTAACAACAAGAATTTTTGCTATAAGCTGGGGATGTATCAGTTGGAAGTGAGAGGAGGAAAAAGACCTGGGTGTATTGGTTGATCACAGGATGACTATGAGCCACCAGTGTGATGCAGCTGTGAAAAAGGCTAATGCAGTATTAGGATGCATCAGGCAAGGTATTTCCAATAGAGACAGGGAAGTGTTAGTCCCTTGTACAAGGCACAGGTCAGACCTCATCTGGACTATTGTGTACGATTCTGGTCTTCCATGTTTAAGGTTAATTCAAACTAGAACAGGTGCAGAGAAGGGCTACTAGGATGATGCAAGGAATGGAAAACCTGTCTTATGAAAGGAGACTCAAGGAGCTTGGCTTGTTTAGCCTAACCAAAAGAAGGTTGAGGGGAGATATGATTGCTCTCTATAAATATATCAGAGGGATAAATACCGGAAAGGGAGAGGAATTATTTAAGTTAAGCACCAATGTGGACTCAAGAACAAATGGGTATAAACTGGCCATCCACAAGTTTAGTCTGGAAATTAGACAAAAGTTTCTAACCAGCAGAGAAGTGAAGTTCTGGAACAGCCTTCCAAGGGGAGCAGTGCAGGCAAAAAACCTAATTGGCTTCGAGACTGAGCTTGATACATTTATGGAGGGCATTGAATGATGAGACTCCTTACAATGGCATGTAGCCGACCTGTGACCGCTAGCAGCAGAAATCTCCAATGGACGGTGAAAGGACCGTAGATGGGGATGAGTTACTACAGAGAATTCTTCCCCAGGTGTCTGTCAGCTGGGTCTTGCCCATGTGCTCTGGGTCTAACTGATCACCATATTTGGGGTTGGGAAGAAATTTTCCTGTGGGTCAGATTGGCAGAGACCCTGGAGGGTTTTTGCCTTCCTTTGCAACACGGGGTTTGGGTCACTTGCACATTTAAAGTAGCGTACATGGTGGATTCTCTGTAACTTGAAGTCTTTAAATCACAATTTGAGGACCTCACTAACTCAGCCAGAGGTTAAGGGGTCTATTACAGTAGTGGGTGGGAGGAGCCCACCCCAGCCCTGGTGCCGGTGGAGTTGCCTCTCCCTCCCTCCCTCTACGGCCCCGGTGCTGAGAAGCTGTTATTTCCTGCCCCAGCTCGGGGCTGAGGGGTTGGCTCTCCCAGCTACAGCAGGCGGAGCTGGTTCTCTCCCCTTCCTCCAGCAGCCCCGGTGCAGGTGGAGCTGGCTCTCCCTTCCTCCCTAATCTTGGGGACAGAGCAGTTTGCTCTCCCTGCCCCAGCAAAGTTCTGTGCCCCCCACTGATTGGGGGGCCTGTGCCCCCCACTGATTGGGGGGCCTGTGCCCCCGCTTGCCCACCCTTGTGCATGCCCCTGCACTGGAGTAGTGGGGGGAGAATAAATAAAGTGTAAGACTACTGCCGGACATACAAACATTTTAATTGGTCAAAGTTTAACATTCCAAGGCGTGTGTTAAAAGGACAATCTTTCAGTTATGCTGCCACCTATGTGGTGGAATTGCTGTTCATAATCCCTCCATAAAATTCTGAATATTAATAATGTTTGATAAGCTGATACCACTGTGTTTAGCAGCCACAAATAATCAGCAGCCCCAAGAAATTGAAGGAAACAGTGTGTCAAATTATCAGTTTGAACTGAGCAGAAGAGAGGGGGCAAGTCAACAGTGATAATTATACACCTGCCACTCAAAACAACTAACATGGGGCAGTCTTTAAAGGGACAGTTCACCTGTTCTTATACCAGAAGGAAAGTGTTTACCATTTGAGGGCACCAGAAAAAAGGAAATGTGGGCCCAAACACCCATTCATTTCCCTTCCCATTATTCCTTTTTTAACAGCAACTACAGTCCTTATGCCTTTATGATTGCTCTTCTCGTTCAGGAATTCAGTGCTATTCAGTGAAATTCACACGGCAGGACACATGGAATTCTAAGAGCTCAGGACTTCACATGGACACTATTAATGACATGAAAAACAGTCAGTGGTGCCTGCCTTCTAAAGACTAAGATTGTAAAGAATTTAGAGCAGGTCCTGTCTTTTACCATCCATCTGCATAGTACCTAGCACAGTGGGGCCAGGGTCCTGACTGAACCTGTAGGCACTACTATAATACAACTAACATCTTCAAAATGGAATGGCCAAGAGGCTACTAAATACTGTTAACTTAAATGGAATTGTACCTTCTTCAGCATTTTGCAGCCACTCAACAAATTTCTTCATCTGGTCAAGAAATACACTTTTGCCTTTCGCAAGATGTGCTTCTTTATTCCACTTCAGGATGGCTTCTTCGCTCAGGACATCAGCTGAAATTCAGAGCAGTGGTTGCAAAGATAAGCATATTTTTATAAGACAGAAGACAACTGAAAAACTGCTAGGTTTTGAGGCAGTAAGAAGTGAATCACTTTGATCATAGTGAGGTGAGCTTTGAATCGGCATTGTACTTAACACTAGGCTGTAACTGCAGAATGTCATATAAGAGATCGCAGCTGTGTCACATACCATAAAGTCAGTCATTAACTAAATATGTTAGTCTTAAAATAAACTATTCAATGTCATGCTTCTGTAAAGAGTAATTACTCCTCTATTCAATTGGCTTTAAATAAGAGATATAAAAACACACCAATTGCAAAGGAAGTCAATAAAATCTACCTGTATATCTTAGGACTCACCTCAGTAAGAAATACTGTAGTTTCTTTTGCTGCTGACTCAGAGCTATGCAAGAGTAAAAACTGCTAGAATTGTGGTGAAAAAAATTAACAAAAATTCCATCCTAATGTGAAGTCTCTTATCTTTCCCAGCTGACTAAACAGTAGTCATCAGGGGAATCATTTAAAGGGACCATGCTCCCAAAACTCTTCTTTTAAGTGTCGAGAACAAAATAATTGAGGACAAGAGAAACATCAGGCTTAATAAACTCAGCCAGGATGCCCACTGATCCTAGCTGATGTGAAACAATAAGCTTCTAGCCCAAGTGACAGAGTTTCTGCCATCCAACCAAGTCTTGCAGCTGAATAAGTGACTGTCGTGGAGCCAATATCTGTGATGCACTTTAGCCTTCAGGGCCATTGGATGACATAGAAGGCCAGAATAAAAACAGCACCTTTGGTTGTCGCCACCATTTTCCTTTTCACGTACTGATCAAACTAACATCCTCCTCCCCATAATCAGCACATTTTTGAAAGTGATTTACATCAGTTTCTTCAGTGCTGCCTAGTATACCAGGAATATGGGATTCCCCTTGCTACCCTGCTGAATACCAGGACACAGCCATATTCTACTGTGGCACAAAGTTTATAGGCAGATGCCAGCAGTGAAGGACAGAAGAAAATTAACTGGATCAATTACAATGAAATAAATGAACAAACATCTTTAAAACATCTGTGTAAACAGAAACAGGACTGAGACCACAGACTCACTTCACATAAGCCATGGAACAGCAAATAGATAGTAGTGACCTGGATCTATTTGAACTGGTAACCTAGAACTAATTACAAATACCCTAAGCCAACCAGGTTTCAGTAGCTAAGCCAACCAGTCACTCATGGGTAGAAACTGAATACACTTGGGTCTCCCTGGAGATTTCAGATCTGCTGAAAACAAGTGAAATGTGTTTAGAAGTCCCTCTGGTCTCACAAGGACCGTTTACTATCAAAAGCCATCATCCAATTTGACATTATCAGCAAACAAACAAGCTGAAGGTAGATGAAGAGCAGGAGTGTCGCACCTTTTGAAAACAGTGTGGTGGCACAGTTGTGTGCGCATGCGCAAGACTACAGAATTCCTGTTTAAGACTACGTCTGCTTGTACCTACAACCATCATTCTCTGCCCTTGTAAAAATTCAGTTCCAATATTTAGCTAAAAATGTAGCTGAACAACAAAAAATCCACTATTTTGCACTTGGAACCTGTACTCAAAAGTACTAGAAATGGTAGAGTTATGAGAAAAAATTAGATACAGGAACTAAATAAAGTTTATAAGGAAGATGTGACATTTGGCATTAAACAAATGTCAACCCAATATTCTTTACCGTAGCTCCAGCATTTTGCTGGCATTAGGTCTATAACACACATTTGGACTCCGATTTAGAGGATATAAGCTACAAGCTTCAAAAGTATTGACTTGGAACTTTTAATAGAGATTACAAATATAATTTCTTCATGAAAAAACACTGTACTCCAATACACTGTATAGCGCGTGCATGAAATTCTAAGAAATGCAGCAACCGATGACACAGATTGTCAACCTGTGCATCATAACCCCTGGGAGAAAAGGATGTTGTGACTAGCCTCCATTTTTTTCTGGCTAAGTGGGGGTGGGGAAGGGATCGAAACTTTTATAACATGGGGTCATAGGTATGGAAAATATTGCAAATGCACATCACTGAACTATTGGCCCCTATTCAGTATACCATATAAGTAAGTGCCTAAAGTTAGGCACATGCTTTCCTGAATTGGGGCTCTGAGGATCGTGGACTTGCAATAATAGTAGAGCCCATTCTAGTGGTCAAGCATTACAAAAATTAGATAGGTCTAAATCCAGGATAGTAAAAAGTCTCATAACCTGCCTGAAAGATGAGAATGGCTCCAAGATGGTGGGGGAGAGATTTGCCTGCATATGATTCTCTGGCACTAAAATGAAGTGAATGTTCCTGCACTGACAGAAAATGCACCCAGAGAAGGAATAAAAATACCTTCAGTTACAGAAATGACAATCACATCTTTCCTTTCATTTCTGAGAAACATCATTGGTAATTCATTCATGCCTCCAGTGTTTGTAAGGGATAATATTCTCCTGTCAGTGCAGAGATGCTCAATTAAGCAATCAGCCAGGACAGGGTGTAGTTAATGATAACCCTCTGAAGAAATGGGAACACTGGGGGTGATTTATTTTAGCTACAGTATTTCTGATTAAAGATTATGACAATTATTTTTTACATGCTGTAATAGTTTCAGTTGAATTTTATGGTTGGCATGGTTCTGTGTTGTTACATCCTCTGCCCCAGGTGATGTCAGCCCTGGAGATCCAGAGCTGGTTTCCCTGCCAGTGCAGCTAACTACTACTCCAGCCACCCACCACCAGAACCCCAGGTTAAAATCAATCATGAGAGGGAGAGGTCCCAAGGCACACTTCATTAAGGTGTCTTCACTGCAGACTTAACTTGAACTATAACTCAAGTATTGCCCCTAGCTCAAGTCCTGTCCATACACAAAAACCCTTAACTTGAGTGAGGTGGTGCTTTTAACTTGAGTTAAGGGGCCCATAAGGTGGTACAGGCTACAGCTTCTGTTTAGCGCAACTTATCGCACTGTAGCTCATGTGTTGTTTCGCAGTGTGGCTGCTCTCACTCGAGGTAGGCTAACTTGAAAGGAGTTAAGTTAACTGTAGCAAAGACAGAACCTTAGATGGGGCTTTTTGATTATCATTATTATTATGCAAGTAATGTTACCCACAGTTTAACTGTGGCAAAATGCTTGCATTTCTGTTGTGTGTATTTTCTGCTGTGAAAGGTTCATAAGCCACCTTCCACTTGCTAGGGAAGATAATTGGAGTAACTGAGTAGAAATAATGAAATTTACCTCATAGAAAATTGTGTGTAAATTAAGCTTGAAGATCTCCTTAAGTGGAGGATTAATAGATTGCATGTTCAGAGAGGTGGTTCAAATTGGTCTATTATAAAGACCCCAAAATGAAGACAAGCAAAATAAAATCATTAGCATCTTCAAGGCCTCAGTCAGGTGCAGCAAGTGAGTGTATATCTCCCATGAGAACTCCCAATTATTTCAATCTCTTTAGGGGGTTCTGCAAGGCCAGAAACGTCTTCAGGAACTTAATAAAACGTAGCTTTAGTGGCCTTTAAAGAACAGAAAAAAGGTTTTATTCCATGTTAGGAACATTTGTTCTTCAAGGATGAAATCCTGGCTTCACTGAAGTCAACAGAAGTTTGGACGGAGACCACAGCGTGGCCAAGATTTCACCCCGGGTCTCTAAGTTAGAGATAAATTTAGTAGAGCTACAGGAGATTCTGTGCTTAATGAACATGATATAATATGCAATCCAATATTACTTACATTCAGTCTTTTCCCCACTATAGTTCAGCCGGAAATGAAGATGTTTTATTCAAGGAAAGTGTGGGCCCCTTACTGAATGAGGGAGGCAACCTCGTGACAGAGGACGTGGAAAAAGCTAATGTACTCAATGCTTTTTTTGCCTCTGTCTTCACGAACGAGATCAGCTCCCAGACTACTGCACTGGGCAGCACAGCATGGGGAGGAGGTGACCAGCCCTCTGTGGAGAAAGAAGTGGTTTGGGACTATTTAGAAAAGCTGGACGAGCACAAGTCCATAGGGCCACAGGCACTGCATTCGAGAGGCTAAAGGAGTTGGTGGATGTGATTGCAGAGCCATTGGCTATTATCTTTTAAAACTGGTGGCGATCAGGTGAGGTCCCGGATGACTGGAAAAAGTGCCCTTCTTTAAAAAAGGGAAGGAGGAGGATCCAGGGAACTACAAGCCAGTCAGCCTCACCTCAGTCCCTGGAAAAATCATGGAGCAGGTCCTCAAGGAATCAATTCTAAAGCACTTAGAGGACAGTAAAGTGATTAGGAACAGTCAGCATGGATTCACCAAGGGCAAGTCATGCCTGACTAATCTAATTGCCTTCTATGACGAGATAACTGGCTCTGTGGATGAGGGGGAAGCAGTGGATGTGTTATTCCCTGACTTTAGCAAAGCTTTTGACACCGTCTCCCACAGTATTGTTGCCAGCAAGTTAAAGGAGTATGGGCTGGATGAATGGACTATAAGGTGGATAGAAAGCTGGCTAGATCGTCGGGCTCAACGGGTAGTGATCAATGGCTCCATGTCTAGTTGGCAGCCGGTATCAAGCGGAGTGCCCCAAGGGTCGGTCCTGGGGCCAGTTTTGTTCAATATCTTCATTAATGATCTGGAGGATGGCGTGGACTGCACCCTCAACAAGTTTGCAGATGACACTGAACTGGGAGGAGAGGTAGATACGCTGGAGGGTTGGGATAGGATACAGAGGACCTAGACAAATAGAGGATTGGGCCAAAAGAAATCTGATGAGGTTCAACAAGGACAAATGCAGAGTCCTGCACTTAGGACAGAAGAATCCTATGCACTGCTACAGACTAGGGACCGAATAGCTAGACAGCAGTTCTGGAGAAAAGGACCTAGGGGTTACAGTGGACGAGAAGCTGGATATGAGTCAACAGTGTGCCCTTGTTGCCAAGAAGGCTAATGGCATTTTGGGCTGTATAAGTAGGGGCATTGCCAGCAGATGGAGGGACGTGATCGTTCCCCTCTATTCGACATTGGTGAGGCCTCATCTGGAGTACTGTGTCCAGTTTTGGGCCCCACACTACAAGAAGGATGTGGAAAAACTGGAAAGCATCCAGCGGAGGGCAACAAAAATGATTAGGGGACTGGAACACATGACTTACGAGAAGAGGCTAAGGGAAACTGGAATTGTTTAGTCTGCTGAAAGGAAGAATGAGGGGGAATTTGATAGCTGCTTTCAACTACCTGAAAGGGGGTTCCAAAGTGGATGGCTCTAGACTGTTCTCAGTGGTAGCAGATGACAGAACAAGGAGTAATGGTCTCAAGTTGCAGTGGGGGAGGTTTAGATTGGATATTAGGAAAAAACTTTTTCACTAGGAGGGTGGTGAAGCACTGGAATGCGTTACCTAGGGAGGTGATGGAATCTCCTTCCTTTGAGGTTTTTAAGGTCAGGCTTGACAAAGCCCTGGCTGGGATGATTTAGTTGGGGATTGGTCCTGCTTTGAGCAGGGGGTTGGACTAGATGACCTCCTGAGGTCCCTTCCAACCCTGATATTCTATGATTTAGAATGGACTGAAAGCTTACATCATCCTACGTATGATGGCTGGCCAGTAGAGATCTGGGGGAAGAGTGAGGCTTATTAATTTTTTGTTAGACCTGTGTTGCTGTTGGGGCTGTACTTGCCAGCCTCTGTTTATCGTTAATTGTACTTTTAAGAGTGTAAAGGGTGCTCTTTTACATATTTCTTATAAATATAAATAAAATATATACACAGAACAGAACATTTTTGGTCTTTTGCACTGATAAGAGGCTTGATCCTTCTCATGTTGAAGTCATTAGCAAACTCCCAACATATTCAATGGGATTTGAATCCGGTCTTAAAGGCTCTACATGGCCGAGAATTTATTATAATTAGAGCTCTAATACAGAACTTCTTAAAGGTCTTGTTTTATTATTGGTTCCTGGCTTTAAGACTTCCAAATGCTTTTACTGCTAAACTGACAGTGGATCAGCAATGTGGAGGTCCTTATAAATAATTACCAAATTTGACTACCAGTTTCTAATTATATCAACTAAAAGAGATTATATGTACAAACTTTCTTCAACAGTAATGAAAGATTAGAACCAGGACCCTCCAGCTGAGGCCAAAATGAACACCATACGCATCAGGGGTTGTTCAAAACTTGCTTAAGGCTCACCTGCAGACTCCTCTGATCCTGATGTTGCTCAGATCAACACAGTCCAGCCAGATGAACAAAGTTACACCGAGGTGCAGTGGGAGCAGGAGAGTCGGGGAAGGGAAAACCTATCGCCTAGGGCTGGCATAGCTCAGGGATATCCTAGTCACATCCCTTTCCGTGCTGTGCCAGCAGCAGGGAGGCATAATAACGTAGGGGCCCCTAGATCATCTCTAAATCACTAGAGGATCTCCTTTACATGAGGATGATCCTCTCTGGGCTGGTTAAATTGGCTTTAAAGGTCAGATTGGCACAAAGCTGCCACACTGCATGAAGAAATCTGGACCTATATCTGTACGTTACAAAAGGGACAGATTTTAGAGTAAGAACATAGAGTCTCAGCTTTTCCAGTTTACATTCAGACAGACACTCTATATTTTGCTGATACATTAAGAGAAAATTCCAGGTTATCCTCTTAGAAAGCAATTCAGGTTTATGGGGCTATTTTAGCCAGAAGCGTGGGGAAATATAATAAAATTAGGATTATAATTTAGATGTTAGGAATGCCCCTGCAGGTAGTCCAAGGAAGACATTATCAAAATCACAAACAATTAGGTGCCTAACTTTCATTGTCCAACTACCATTTGCACCTTTGAAAAACTCCCTTGTAATGAATAATGTTCCACAGAGTGAGAATCCAGGGTGTCACACTGTGCACTATCCAAGAGAGTTCTGAGGGATAGTTGCTGGCATTTCTTAATCCCAACCATAGCTATTCCATATGCTGTGTTGATTCACCATACAAAGAAGATGATCAGGTACTCTGAAATCTCTCCAATTCATGGCCCATCCATTTTACGACTTGGAGATCCCAATTAAACCACAGTGGCCTTTGGGCCAAAGACAATCAGTCCTTCAGTGAGGGGAAAGAGGAGCTGCTGTCCTCTCCACATCACCACAGCTCTTGGTAACCTGGTGGACTTCTTAGCTAGCAGGTGATTGCACACGTGAAACTACAGAGATGCGTAGACCTCACAAATCTCCAAGATTCTGATGAAATAACCTGTTTGTAGCAATGGTAGGGGTGGATGCAAGTTCCACCCCTGAAATGGAGATGGTGACAGTCTATCCATGCAACAGACATGGCCCAATATCTAAAATATCCATGCCAGACTCAAATATTAAGTAGGGGTACATGGCTAGCCTTAGAGAAGCTATTCCTGACTCTCTGGGTAAAACCCAGGGAATATATCGCTTGGAGGAAGCCATGGACTGGCCCATGAAAGCAGATGTTGACATGCATATAGAAATGCTAGAGGACAATAATCCATGAGGCCTTCAACACCATACAGTCTCTGTTAAATTCAGCCTGGCATCTATTTCCAAGCAAGTATGAATATAAAAACCCTTCTTTATCATCATTATTGGTGGACCTTATTACAGATCTGACAGGCATGTCAGCACTCTGATCACTGTAGCCTCAATTAGTTCCCCCCATAATCAGTGGCTGATTAAATAATTAGCTAATCAGAAGGAGAAGCTGGGGAGGTAAGGGACTAATTAGCCCTCAGCTGACCTACCTGATAAAAAGCCAGGAAGGAAGGGTTACAAGAGAGAGAAAGACAGGGCTAGCTGAACCTGGAATGAAGGAGCTCCCTAGAGAGAGGGAGACCACCTTTCCTCCTAGCACCCTGGCAAAGAAGAGCTGAAAGAAGTAGAGTTAAAACTGTGATGTTGCACTGTACTGGGGTTGGTGGACAGGCTTAGAATAAAATACAGCCCGCATCAGAAGATAGGGACAGCATGGCTGTCCCAGTCCTGACTGTAGTCACTGCTATATTCTGAATTGGGCTCAAACTGGCAAAGAAAGAGAGTCTATTACTTGTTATAATTTCTCATCAGATATACATTTCCTCATAAAAGCAACAGAAACATATTAAAGATATTATCCATAACAGCTGTACAAATAATTCTCAATAGCTTTGTTCCTCATGCATTTACATTGTTACTTATTTAAATTCATTTTTGGTCCCCTACACCACAAACTGAAGACAAATCTACTTAAACTATTTATGTTATCATTTGTGGCACTTAACTTAAATAACATGCAGAAAAGTACAATGCTCATCCAGCATATACAGAGTGAACTAAGGATGGAACACCATCTATTGAGGATGTATGAAAGAAAATCAAATTAGAATGTTTGTGTCTTGTTAAGCCTTAATTTTTCTCAAAAGGTCACATTTTCTATTTTTTTATGCTACTAGGGTCAGTTTATGTAGACATAATAAGGATAGGAATAAATATTGTTGACTCACTTATTTCTGCTTTCTGAAAATCTATATGAATACTTTAGTCAACAGCTGTGTGTATTTTTGAAAGTATACGTGAACACTCAATATGAACAAAAAAAATCTATACTGAGCATTTCTAGTCACACTGATTTTCCCCCTTCAACTATTTATAGCAAGAATGTTAGAACAAACTGCTTATCACCCACCTCTCACATGCAGTGCAAGACTATTAGTCTCTATGACAACCTGAACTGAATAAACGTACTAAGAAGACATCTATACTACAAAAATGAAATCCTGGAAATAAAGGCTTCTCCAAGGATCTGACAGTGCCTACCTATGGCCTGATCCTGCTTCCACTGAAGTCAAGGCAAGATTTGCCAGTGACATCAATGGGAACAGAATAATGCCCATATAAAAGCCAAAAGACCTTGATCACTATTCTTTTCAAGATAACATTGATCACCCCCTTCCCTCCCTCATACAGGTGAGGCAGCTGCACGTATCACAGTTGTGACTCCATGATTTAGGGCTACCCAGCTCCAGCATAGCTTAGAGGAGGAGGAATTTGCTTTAGCTTACTGCTGTTATTAGGTCCTTGATGCCAGCAGGTCTAGCAGAACTCAGGTCTACCATATCTATTTCAACACGCAAAATGCCTGTAAACCCCCCCCCCCCCGCACACAAACACACACTTACATCATTGGTGAGGGGGTGGCTTGTGTAAGAAGTGCCCATGCCCACCTCCTCCATCTCTACGGCAATGGAGAATCTCCTTTTACAGGGGCAATTCTATCTCTGGCTGGTTTAAGTGGTTTCTGCGCAGACCAGAGAGACCAGCTTCAGAATCTAAATACATGCCAAACTTACTCATTATCTTAGTACAGTGTGTTCCAGTAGGCACAGGACACAATGTTCACTGTATAGCGTACTAAGGCGGATATGGACATATACCTTTGTAAAAGAGTACCACTATCTTCTGAAAGGCTTTCATAAAGTGGATGTTGTCATAACAGTATTCCTGAACCTTCTGGAGAAGAATTAGCTCTGAATGGCCTTGGGTGCTGAACACTGCCAGCAGGGGTGCATATTGCTGGAAGAGGGGGGAAAAAGGCAAATTATTTTATATAGAAATACTGAAAGTGAAAAATCACAGACACCATTACTACAATTTAACTCCTTGTAAATTTCATCTTTGGAAAAACAATCACCTAGAGAAAGATGTGGTTGCTACACTGACACCTAGAATTTATTGCCAATAATTGCAATTTTATTTCATTAGTGCCATTTACACAAATGCACAAGCTTTTGTAAGACAAAAGTTGGGGAACTTGCAATGGATTATTTTAATGTTTCACTTTGCTATTGAATTGTGTAAAGTGAAGTTATAAAACCCATTATGTCAGAGTATGGTTATTTGTATGCTGTTTGGTACAACAGAAGATAAGCAACTATGATATATGATGTTTCAACAATATTCTGGATGCTACATGTTGCAAAGAGAGCACCAACAATGCCACACACCCAGAACTGATGCTCCTCATAATCTGAAATCCCCAGTTTCACAGAGGCTTATAGAGATCATAATAAATCCAGTATGTGAAAACCATTAAATTGAACATGCTGGGGCATGAATTAGAAGTGACCTTTCCTTGTGCAAAGAACACAATAGCTTTTCCAGTACACAAAAATAAACCATTTAATACGGTACACTGGCAAGGTAGTAATGGTCCTTTTTATGACCTTTACCATAACAATTAAAGATCCAAAGAAAAAAGGTAGCTGCTCGTAAAAGGTCAGAACTCCATTTTGTTATGGAAATACTTCTCTTCCTTTTGAAGAAGGAAGTTATGCCAGTTATGACCTTATTTTCATCTGATCGTTCCTTCTAAATAGTCAGAATTTACCTTTCTTGCTTTCTCATTTCTTTCCCTCTCATTAGGGGGTTGTATTGAAATCAGGGGGATTACTTGCAACCTTAAACTTAAGCATATGCTTAAATGGTTTCTCTTCAGTACTGGGGCCAGGGTACTCGGCCCCTTACAATTTTGAGCCTGAGGGGAGACAAACTTCACCTGGTCTGCCCCATTGCCCAAATGTACATTTTCAAAGCTACTGCCTACATCATTGCCTAGATTGGTGAAAATTTCATTCCTCAACATGTCCTTTTCACACTAAAAGGGTCACTTCAATATAAGTGTGTTCATAGACTGAATTAAATAGCTTCACAGTGGGTCAGATCCTGAAGTTCTTACTTAATAAGGTCAATGGGAAGAGGACTGAGTAAAAGCTTCATAAGCACTTGGGCCAAGTATTCATGTTTCTTTTGAAAATTGATTCATCAGCTATTCTCCTTGGCAGAGACACAAGCTACACAGTTTGTGTAATAAGAGCTTGGTAATTTGAGGTATAGTATTGCAAGGTTCTTTTTTCTAACTTTTATTTAAGCTCCCACCAAGCAATTACAACTACAAAAATTGCTAGAACTTAGTCAATATTAGCAAGTAAAATATTCACACCCTCCCTCAGTATACGCAAATATTTATCAACAGTGCAACAGTGCCAGCCCTGAAGTGCAAGCTTGGGGTATTGAGATCCTTCCCTCTTTGGCCCTTCAATTGTCCAGCATTTGTTTAATTGGATACAGATGTTGAGAGAGATAACAATACATGCTATGTGTCTCTATTCAATAATGTCAGTGGGACTCCAATATTGTCCAGAGATTAAAATCTCCTGCTGCTACATAAATACTAAGGAGTTTATTTTAAAAAATATAGCCCAAATTTTTGCAGCTTTTAAAGTCAGTGAACTAGTGCCTCGATGTTATTATTCAGGAAGGGCTTTAGAGTGGAGAGATTTCAGTGGGAAAAGCAATCAGTCTTCTTAACCCTGAGGTTCTCAAAAACTGATCTGTGGGGGTAGAAGGAGGCAATAATGAGTCCATAATGCTACAGGAGCTGGCCAAGTCAAGGATTTGCCCAGGAAGGGCTTTAAGGACTTATACAACACAGAGACCCATTGAAGAGGGGCCCCTCTTTATTCATGATGATGGAAGGCCCTCTCACAACATACCAATTGGTTACAGTTTTAAAAAAGGGGCTTACAAATCTTGGGCTACCAGTGCAAGAATTTGGTTCCCACTCTTTCTGGATAGGGGCTGCAACAGCTACAGCCCTGCTAAGGCCAGGAGCCAAACTGATTCATGCAATTGGCCGATAGCATTCAAAGGCATACAGGATGTACGTGAGACCTCAGGTAGAGAATCAGGGCTTATTTTCTTGTATTTCCACTTTCAGAATCAAGCAGACACGCCAACTGAGCAGTGGGGTGGACTTTGTATACTGGGCAGCCAGATGGAGCCTCCAAGGTATTGGCCAGTTCACACCTGGGCCTACGGAGTGAGGCAATCCTGAGCTGGCATGGAAGGAGAGGCAGGCTATGGGACCGGCTGACACTCCTTGTACACTCTTTGGCAGACTGGGAATGGACACAGAGTGCAAATATTGTTCACCTCAGTTAAAAAAGAAAAAAAGGAAGGAAAGAATCAGACACTCTGGAAACCTGGAGAGGGAGGTGAAAAGGCAGCCAAGCATATTGTCTGGAACAGCAGGGAGCCGACCCCCATCTTTCCTGTACTGTACTATTTGTTGCCGGGTACTCCCAGATATTTTAAAGTGAATAAAGCTGTAGCTTAATTAAACTATGGCCATGGCCTCCTGTTCTTCTTCCAGCATGGACAGACAATGTGCTGTTCTGGGTTGAGACAGTGGGTTTAGGTCAATGTACATATCAACAGGCCAAGCCTGCAACCTTTACACAGGCATGAGATCCCACTGATCTCAATGGAACTACTCACAAAAGTAAGGACTTCTTCCGAGAGTAAATTTTGCAGGACTGGATTACAAGACAACAATATTTGTATATCACAATGTACTGAAAAACAACTTGTCTATTTATTTCTCTTTCCAGTGTTAATATTCTGAAAGCTGTCCCTTAATACACATGAGCTGCATTGTTAATACTACACCCTATGTTTAAAAAAAAAAAAAATCTGACCTCATAGATGCAATGCTACAACTACGAATTAAGTGATTAAACCAATCACCACCCCAAAGTGGTAAATAAAGCCACTGCTGGAACTCCAAAATGCATCTTCCTGCTGGAAGACAATTGTGTTGAGTTTTTCTTCCCATCTGGTCCCACAGCTGGAAAAGGCTCCATGACCAACATGCAAGGTGCAAAACCTATGGAGATGCAGGAACCCAAGCTTTGTGTATGCTGAACACAAACCTTAGGAGAAGGAACTGAGGAAGACGGGACAGCAGTAGTGGGCAATCAATATTAGAGATTTGGAAAGGTGAGAGGCATTGTGTGCAGAGCACAGATCCATGTTATCATACATGAAACTGGAAGTTCAGCAATTTCCCAACCATCATTTAAAATATGCTTGTCTTAAAAGACTGGTGAGCATAGTCTCACTCTCAGAGTTTACAAGTTCACCAGAACTCTTCAGTGGAATTATGCTCCCCTCCCCAATTCAACTGGCTGATACTAATTCTCCAATTCTTCCCAATTCAGTTGGGAAGTACTAGCCATAATATTGTTGGTGTTTTTGTTTTTGTTTTAAATGCTTCTGAATACTTTTCAGCCACATTGTAAAGTATTTGTATCCTTATGAGGTCACCTTATGTTCCTCAGTACTTTGGCCAAAAGCGATGACAGTCACCATATAGCAGGCACAGGGCATTATTCCTCATATATGCAAGATGTTGTTCTAATACTTAATATCAATGTCACACCAGGTCCTATGCCTTCCTGATTTAAACGTCCAAAAAAAAGTTTACTGACACCTGTGGAGTATTTTCTTGTTTACAGTCTTGGCACATGCACGCTCATACACACCTTTAGATGTTTAAGTGCTTGTTCTGCAACCAGCTCTTCCTTCTTGTTCCATTCAACGGCATTCATTATACACGTCCACAGGAGTCCAATCACTGCAGGCTCTGGCAGATCGTTTCTCTTCATTTCCTCTTTTACATAAAGCACTACCTGGTGGAAGAAAGAAACTTCCCACAATAGTTTGTACAGTTAGATAAAATTCTGAACTATAAATACACTAAGGTGTGGGTTATAACAGAAAAAAAGTGGAATTAGCTGCAATCACGTAAGAAAGGCACGGTTTTTCCTTAAAATACCTTATCGAGTAAAACTTGTTCATTTTTCAAGTCTTTATGTACAATGTAAAACTAAAATAATTCTAGCACCATTCTTGACAGCACAGAAGCCCTGTGATTATGTTTTTGTATAGAATTAAAATAGGAGTAAATTAAATAATTCTAAGATGGGTAGAGAAAGCCTGTGGGGTATATACATATTTCCCTATAGTCACTGTTCATTTAAGTCTTTGCCTAATTGAGTAACAGTCCGAATATAAAAATAAAAAACCTCTCCCCACCTCTTTAATTGGACATTCCTGAGACAGACGTTCCTGTAGCTCTTTTTGAAGTTCTTTACGAGTCCCCAGTGACTGCTGGACTCGGAGGAAATCTGAGAGCTCTTTTAGCCGTGCATCAGTGAAGTACTTCGCAAAATGCTCCACATTCTGCCGATTGGCTGGAAATAGTTCCTAGGAGGCAGAGAATGCTTCTCTGTTAAATAAACTACCAAGAAAGCTTATGGTGAGGAAGGAGAACTGGTTAAAAGAAAATTAATGTTTGCATTTTCAGTGGAGAAACCACATTAATTTTTATATAGGCTTGTTTTAGAGATAGTTGGTAACAGAGAAAAAACTACAACTCTTCAGGTTATATACAAAGAAAAGACAAGTAATTTACAAATTAATATTAAGTCTGCATATTCATGAAAAAACCTTGAGTTTAAAATAATATTTCAAAACATAGACCATAAAGCCATCATGCTAAGATCAGAGACTATGAACACAGAGCATTTCTATATATTTACATTTTGAGAGAATATATCAGTGTGTTATTTACCATATACTGCACAAAAGTGAATAGGAATATTTCTGAGAGCCATCCAATAAATATGGAAAATTATTGCATTAAATAGACAGGACACCATTAAAATAACTCATTCACAAGTGTGGCATCATTCAGCCCATACAATTCACAGCAATAGCAGACCAGTGAATTACGAGAATCCAACCATGAAAAAAAACAGACGACAACTCTCAAGTCTGCTACTACAACTAGCATGTCATCTTGTCAGGGAGGGGATGGCAGTTATTTACAGACCAGTTCCCGGTGTCTGAAAGAACGATTCATGATCTGGATAACAGGCCTTATGACAGACACTAAAGGAGCACACTCTATTTACTTATCTGTCTTGGTCTACAAGTACCTACACAGGAGATATCATCTGATACTGAAGCCTTTTAATCTAGTAGACAATAGCATTATACATTATCCAGTTGCTAAAAGCTGAAGATAGCAATGTTCAAACTGGAAATAATACATAAAGATTTTTTTTTAAACTATGTGGGTAATTAGTTATTGGAACAGATTACCAAGAGATATGGTAAATTTTTCATCACTTGGACTTTTTAAAATCAAGATTTGATGTCTTTACAGAAAAATATGATCTAGTTTAGTTGCACATTGGGCTAGAAAAAGGAATTACTGGGTGAAACTCTCTGGTCTGTGTTATGCAGAAAGTCAGATTTATAATCTGGCTTTATAATCTATGAATCCAAGCGTCTTCAGGCAAATGCAAGAAGAGACCTGCACATTAGACAGCAAGAATCAACTATTTCTTCCCAGGAACCCACAATTCTCAACACTTCAGGCTGTTGTTGATCCAAGAATTATATGCATGAACCGCAAGGCCATTGGCCTGACCACACACTGCTCCTAGTGGTTCTGCAGCTATCATTTTAGAACCACTGACTACCAAAATGCTTAGTCTTGTATTCACTTTATGAGGATATCCCAACACTATTTCACAATTTTAAATTATAGAGCTATAATTCATTTTCAAGAGTATAATAATTTCATAAACCACTGCAGCTTCACTCATGGTTTTCTGCAACTAACAAACTATGTCAATAAAATAAAATCCTCAAATACACACATACTGGTTATTTATACTCTGTTATTACCAGAGTTTCAGTGGACAGTGACAAATAAAAGTTAGTTAATTCTCTGGCTTCTTAAACTATATTCTTCAGTCTTCCTGCTATGGAAAAACAAAAAAGTGGATCGGAAAAAAATTACAGGACCTGATGCTTTAACAATGATGCAGGGACAGTAGCTCTAACATTATTACTGTGATTCAAAATATGTCAGTTTTTTGGGAGGGAGCATTAGTGGGAATTAACATTTATGACAAAGTAGCATCTGCCTTATATATCCTCCTCTTCCTAAAACAACAAAAACTCCCAGAAAATACATGGTACTTACTAGCAATCGCTTGTCTAAGTTGGCTTTTCTTAAAGAGGAGGTAACTGAGTTGGCATCTTTCTCTGCTATCCATGCTTTGAAAAGCTTTACAGCAAAAGATGCCGCAATTCCTATTTAAGAAAATAAAGTAAACAAGAACACACACTTCAGCAACTTTTGGAATGAATTAGCAATGCTTGAGAGATTTTAACAAACTAGGTAGAAAGCAAGATTGTGTGTTCTGTGGATTCTTTGTCAAAGATAACAAGCATTTACAGTTTGTGTTTAGATTTTTTTTATTTTAAATGCAATCTTATTTTCTTTAATTACTTTGCAAAGTTCACAAGTACTTTCAAACATGCTGTTTTTATATTTGCATTGAACCAATCAGATTTCCCCAATTGTTTTCCTTGCAATTGGTCTTGTTTTCATTTATAGACTATGTTAATTGTTGGATCATATTAAAGAAGTTCTGTATTAAAATCACAAATGAGTTTGATTCCCCATAGTTTAAATTCCAGGGTATTACTAATTAAGAGGTCTCTTGGTTTTTGGTACTGTTTCTCTCCCTCTTTTTGTGAAACTTGCAAGCTGCTAATTGCGTTAGTACATTCTAAGACAGAGTCTGTTCTCAAAGCAATTCACACAGAGAGAGACTCAAAGCAATACTCTGTAACAACAGAAACAGCACCCAGAGACTCCCCACCCCTCTGTTGTATTAACAATTGTGATTAAAATAGAGATAGAGGATGTATGTGGATGGATGCCTTGGTGTGGGTAATAACTGAATGATCAGGGAGCTGCCAGCCTAAGAATCCAGTGTCCATCGGCTGAAGAAGGCGTCAAGTGGAAATAACCAGAGGAGCCCCCCCCCCCCCCCCCGGAGGGCAGACTGGAATCCACCCAACAGCCTCAAGAATGGGAGAACCAAAGAACAAGATAACATCTGGCAGCACAGAGCCGTCAGGAATGTGCTATCTGCTGATTGATTCAGCAACAGCATGATGAAGCAATTCCCATAGACTGGCATAGGAAGAAACTCCCATAAAAATGGACTCTAGAAAGTGAGAACTTTGGGGTCTGATTCTGCAAACCAACTTCCAGGAGCATCAGATGAGCATCTGACAAGGCCCTGCTCCCTCCTCATGTCCAGGCCACCTGACCAGTGGCTTGGCATGAGCAACTCTAAGGCTGGTAACTATGATAACAACCTTGCAGAACCTGTGTGTGTGTGTGTGTATGAATGAATGTGTGAATAAATATAAGATTGAATGGAATGTTATAGCTATAACTAACAGCTTACTAAGATTCTTTCTGTATTCACAAAAAATGTGGTATTTTGCCTTTTCCCCTTTAATAAGATCCTGCTGGTTTTTATTTTATTGGTATAACACAACGATTTAAAAAAAAAAACAAATACATGAATTTTGACAGATTTAAATAGGGAATCAGTTTAGGTAGAAGGATACTTGACTGTCTAAATAATTTGAAAGAAATTAAATTATGCACTGGAGGAAACTTGATGAAAACTCTCCAGAGTTATACAGTAAGTGCTTTATTATGATAAACCAAACACTACTTCCTTTGTAATTGGTTTAGATTAGTGAAGAAAAAATATACAGTATGTATTATTTTTTCTTCTGTGTTCCTGTATCTAGAATCACCATGGGATTGTAGCTATTCAAAACACTTATGTAATATCTTAAAGTAGGAGTGCATTCTCTTTGAAATTGCATAGGGTTTTTTACAGGTAACTTTAATGACTTTTTTTTGCTGTGTTTGCACAATGCCTAGCCCAATGGGGTTCTGGCACATAACTACAGCACCTGGGTGCTAACATCATAAAAATAAACAACAGCTGCCCCACCGGCTCCCCAATATTCATCATCTTCTCCCTCATCTCAAAATCATCTGGTTTTAAAATGAAAATAGGACATAGCTAGGTGAGCATTGGCCTGCTAAACCCAGGGTTGTGAGTTCAATCCTTGAGGGGGCCATTTAGGGGTCTGGGGCAAACATTGGGGACTGGTCCTGCTTTGAGCAGGGGGTTGGACTAGATGACCTCCTGAGGTCCCTTCCAACTCTGATATTCTATGATTCTATGATTCAAAGGAAGCAAGCATGACACAGTTGTTATTTGCCAATTTACAGACACTCATTTTCTCTCTTTTCATTTGTAGCGAATCAAACTATCTTCTGAAAAGATTATTCCCTGAGTATCCCCAAAGAGAAAGAAATAATATGCACGATTTTCAATGACACTGGTATGGCAGTTTTTCCAATCTTATGTAGTGGAACGTTGGCTGTGGGGCATGAGCATGAGACGAGTGCTAAATGGAACTGCAGATGCTCAACGCCTCTCAGGATCAGGCCTAAGACTTTTTACTTTGCATTTTAGTTTTATATTAGTGTATCAAGTTGAAATGGACATGAAGCAAACATACAGTTACATAGCCTCTGACTATTCAGCAGTGAGAAAGTGTGTGTTCGACTTACACAAGATTTAAAGAACAATGCATGCCTATGATTATGTATCTGCAAAACAGCTCATTTTTAACCACAGCTCACTCTACCAAAGTTTAAAAAAATTAATTATGCATTCCAAAACTGAATTTGGATAAAAGACAACATAAGTCATTTACAGTTAGAAATCATTATCCACAGTTTATGTACATACCACTCACTATAGAATACGACATTCTAGAAAACTCAGGAGAGGGAAACATTCCATTTTGGGACCATAAGGATTTTTCATGCAGCAATGCCTTTCAGCACAGCTATTACCAAGATTTTGCTTTAAACACACCTTTTCTACTGAAAGTCTGATACCTCACAGCAGCTACTTGGGCCACATGATACTTCATTGTATGGTACAGATCAATAGTGTGTAACAGCAAAAGGCTGACTGGCTGCAAAAAGCAATAGAAAAAACATGCAAGTTTTGGGGCAAATATATGCCAAGAATCAAAAGCACTAGGAATAAGTAAGGAGCTGTCAGAAGTTTAAAAAGCCTAAGAATATGGGTTCATACTGTAAGGTTTTTTGCTCTCGTTTTACACAGGGCATAAAATTGTATCCTTCAACATTAATTTGAAATTTGGCATTTGTAGTTCAAGGTAAAAATAAATCCTAAGCTTTTGTGTTTTCAGATGCCTCTTGTGTTCCTGTAACTAAAAAAGGCTGCCATTTAAAAGCACTACAGGCCATTAGCCTAAAACATAGATTAGTGCTTTTGTTTGGATTTTCTCCTAGATTTATTCCCATCGTGAAAGCTGTGGGTGATGGCAGAGCAGGGCTGCAGCTGTGGCCTTTCTTTCTGTAGCATTTAGAAAACAAACGTAATTAGGGTTAGCATGCAGTAAAGGAGAACATGTTCCACTCAGAGCTGCTTTAAACAGTTGCAGTATTTTGCAGTGAACACAGCTTCATTTTAAAAAATACCTTTGTAAAAAAGAAAAGTACAACATTGCCAGTATGTGTATGAGTTATGATGGGAAACCCACATTCACAGACCAATCTGTTGGGTGGGGGGGGGAGCATCTGGAAAAATATTAAGTCTCCAAAGCAGAAGAAATATCACAACGCACCATAAGATTGAAAGAACAGTTACTTACCCTACCGTGGCTGTCTAAGGTTATGTAACACTATCAATCCCACTGTAGATGCACAGGTGCCTCATTCATGCGAGTTCAGATTTTTTTAATGGGAGTGTCCACTGGGGTCACATATGTGCACTGTGCTTTTTTGTGCTCCCATGCAAGGACATAAAGGGCAGAGTGGCCATGACTTTCCTTCATGTATCAAAGACTTTGTTTGCTTAGGAATCAAACTGGGGATGGCGGACAGGTCCGGGAATCCACACTAACACCACCTTGAAGAACACTGTTAACGCAGGGTAACTGTTCTTTTTTCTTCGAGTATGGGTCTGTGTTGATCTGACTGGGAAGCAGTACCCACCCAGGATGGTGGGAAATGAAGAATTTCAGCTGTACCCAACATAGCATTTGAGAAAGATCAGTGGGCTGCTCCATGTTGCAGACTTGATGTTTTATGGAAAAGATACACCAGCCAGATGGTAACACAGTGAGATGTATTGTGTTATGGAGAGTGCCCTTAATAGAGCTGAACAAAAGGTTGGTCTACTTTAAAATGCAATAAGTAGCCAAGGATCTTGGTATTGGGGCCTGGATAGGATCCAGACCATGTTGGACTGCCCTTTCTGAGAACCATTTCTATTTAGAAGATTTTTCAGGTGGATGTTTTTCTTTCTGTATCAGGATTTTCTTGACCTATAGGGAGCAGTCCATGGTACTCAGCCAGCCAATAGCCATGCTACCAAATGCAGTAACTATGGGTCTGGGTAAAGCATCTGGCCATGGGACTGAGAGATCAGGTCTGGACAGTCTGGGAGCTGGATCCGGGATGGATGGTCATCTGTAATAGGTATATCAGCCAAAACTGCCTCAGCCCATATTAGCTACAAGAATGACCTTTTGATCTTGGAAATCACTCTGGGTATCAAGGGAATCAGTAGGCAGGCATAGAGAAGTCCTCTCTTATACTTCAGGGGGGAAGGCATCTGGCAATAATCCTACAGTTAGACCCCATCTGGAGCAAAAGTTCTCATACTTGGCATTGTGTCTGATAACAAACAAGTATTATGGGGGTTCACTAATGATAGCATATCTGCATGGACCATTCATGATTGGGCATGGGTTACCTGCTCAGGAAGTCTGCTGGCTGATGCTGACTGCCAGGTGAACTGCATCTCCATAGGACTTGTGAGTACTTGCAGAGAAGGATTTGTATACCAAAGACCTATCTACCAAGGATGTGTCTCTCCGCCAGACAGAACAGGCATCAATTATGCCCATCAATCAGGGGGATGTCAGTCACAGATCAGGCAGGGTTTAAACCCTGAGGGTTTAGAGCAGTGGTCCCCAAACTTTTTATGTCATGAGCCCCCCCCCTTTACCCATAATGGACTTTGCCCACTTTCCCCCGGGAGCTGTGGTTGGGAGTGGGGCCAGAGCCGCAGCCAGGGCTGGAGCCTGAGCCGGGGCCGGGGCCAGGAGCACAGCTGCAGCCGGAACTGGATCTGCGGCTGTGGCCAGGGGAGAGCAGAGCTGGGTGACACTCCTTCCCAACCCCTCCCTGAGGGCTGGCCTGGGCCCCACTTTGCCCCCTCAAGTGTTCCTCTGTGCCTCCTTAAGAGGGACACACCCCACGGTTTGGGAACCACTGGTTTAGAGTCTGTCATGATGGTTGGTGTGAGGTGTCTCACTCTGCTGTGCAGGGCTAGCTATTTTTTTTTGGAGGGGGAAGCATTATTAATATATGTTGTTTGCAATGTAGCTGTTGCTGTGATGGTCCCACGGTATAAGAGACCCCCACTATTGACCTGAAGAAGAGCTCTGTGGAGTTCAAAAACTTCTCTTCTTTCACCAACAGAAGTTAGCGCATTAAAAAGATATTACTTCACCCACCTTGTCTCTAATATTAACGTATGTTGTACAAAACACATTTCTCCCCAAACCTATTAAAGCTAAAATCAGAAAAAAAAAATTTAAAAATAAAAAACACAACACACAAAAAAATTACCTTCTTTGACAATGTTGTCAGTGAAAAGGCTCGTCAATATGGCAGCAGGAAGTGTTCCATTGCCTAACAGGATCCCAGTGAGCATTGCTAACTTTGTCTGCTCCGTTTCAGAAAAGGCTTTAAGGAACAACAGGAGCTGTGGATCAGATCAGACAAACAGGCATATCTGAGCCACAGAGAATGACAATGTGTCGTAAAGAACATTAAGGGCCAGATGATGAACCCCTTACTTTTAAAACAGTCCCACTGAAGTCAATGGGAATGCTAGTGGAGTAAAGTGCTACTCACCAGAACCATAACAGAATCTGGCCTGAAGAGTTTAGCATCACACATTGCCACATTTACAGGAAATGCAATTACAACAGATTCTCTCGGAGCTAAAATTCAAAATAATTTCCTAACTTAAGCAATACTGATATCCTTGATAAAGCTGACAAAGGAAATGCAGGAACCTAAGTTGCTTCTGAGACCTCATCATTCCCATTATTAATTACAGTAAGGCAGCAAATTGGTTTGAGAAGAAAATACAAGCTTTCCTGCTGTGTGAAGCAAAAGAAGATTGTGATTCAAACAGAAAACATAAGAAAATCTGAGATGAAGAGGACTAGAAGACTTATAAATATATGGGTGAGAAAATACTTGGCTATGCTGTTTTTTCCAAAGAAGGTGCAGACTGACTCCAGAGTAGCATGGCAGCTAACTGGTTAGCAGGAAAAGTTATTTAAAGAACGTTATCAAAACCAACAGATCCAGGTCGGGGAAAAATGGAATTTATATTTTATAGCACCAATCTAAAATGTGCATTTTAAATTGCATTTGTTTAATCTACTGTAACCGTGAATTACGATCAATAGCCACAGGAACACTGACATCAGGAGACCTATTAATATTCTGTATATAGAACCCAAAGTGTTCAGACAATAAGCACGCTGGAAAATGCCAATGGTAAAATAATGGCCAGGGTCAAAACTCTCAGCAGCCAGAACATTTAGTGTGAGAGCTGAAATCTATTTTTAAAATATTCCAATGTAATGCCAGTGCAAATTATCTGATTGATGGCCATGGGGACTTAAGTCTTCTTTATCCAAGCCTATAAATGTGCTACCTGAAACGTAACCTTGAGAAAGTGAAAGTAATTCAGAACTTCCAGTTTGAGACTGCCAGCAAAGCTGTTAGTAAGAGGGAGGCATCTTTAGTTTTCCCCTACAGATATTTGCTTTTCCTGCTACATCACCCATCTCTTTGGTCCCCATTTTGGCGAATAAAGAAGGAGGATTATGTATACCCCTTGGAAGCCAAATTGGGTGCATTCCCCATTTTAGCACTTCAAACCAGTATTAATTTCTGACCATCCTACTCTTGATGTGCCGCTTGCATTGTTGTGCATGTGACTTACAAAAATCCCTGGGACAAAGATTTTCAGTAAAGTTGCACCCAATCTTCAGTAAAGTTGCACCCAATCACATCAGGTCTGAAGTCTGGGCAAAAAGCTGCTATTTTTAAAGCCACTACTACTGACAGCAGAGTTCTACACTCCTATAGGCTGCACAGAGAGGGAGATTATAAAGGGAACAAACATCTTTAACTACCAAAGCACTAATAATAATAGGAACACATTGCTATTATTCAGAAACATTTTTTCACAAACATTTGAAAAATGACACAGGGAAAAAACTGTTACAGCTCTTTCCATAAAAAAATAATGTATTATAGTATTAAAAACCTACAACATCAATATTTATAAATCTTCTGAATTTCAGAAATCTACAAATTGAACTTTAGCATTTCTTGAAAGGTTATTGCAAGATCTGAAGTCACATAATATCGTTTAAGTGTTTTCTGTTTCTTCTCACACCACACCCCCAACCAAACATTCTTCTTACAAAGGTCTTTTGGGACAGGTTCTAATTAAAAAGTTATTTAAGTTTATTACATTTCAATACAATATCTTTGGGGCAGGGACCTTGCCTTCCTGCTTGCAAATGCCTAATACACTGTTGATGCTGTAAGAATATTTGAACTAATAAAGTTAAAAAAAAGATAGCTCTGAGAACCTTATGTACAGGATCATTTTCTTAGTTCCAGGGTATTATTATACAATCCTCATTTAGCTGCAAAATGCAGCCTAAATTAATTATTAAGGAAAAACTTCAAAATCTTTAATTAACCCACTTAGGAACAATAAAAAAAAACCACCAAGATATTCAGATCTAAGCTGTTGTGAAAGTAATCGGCAACGAAAATCTGTAAGAGCTCTTCCTTTACTTAACACTGTTACTAACCTCTGTTGGGGAGTTACAAAATGCCCAAGTTATTTCAGAAGAGTTCCGAACCTCCCACTGGGTTCTAAGTGGTTTATAACCTACTGATAGACTGTATTTGGTTCTGAATGTAAATTGGTTCCCAATATGAAAAACAAGAAGTATGACTGACTCCAGTACTATATTCGTAGCACATCTAAAACGCCTACTTATTTCAGTGGGAGTTTTAACTGCACAATGGGCCCAGGATCAGGTCTATTGTGCTGTGTTACAAGACATTTTTTTTTTAAACCTAAAGTGACGTTCTGTGCAGTATAAGCTATCCACACATATCCTATGTAAACAAAAAGGTATATGGACTTCTCTTGTAATCTGGAAAAGCACAAAGATTGAGAAGACTGTATTCCTCCATACACCTACAAAGTGCAGTTATTCCTGAATAACCCCACTTCCTGAAGTGTGTTATTGCTTTAAGATTCACAGAATTATTTTAAAAATACTTGTCAGCATTGCAAAATAAAGCACTTTACAGATCCACAGAGAAGCACAGCAAGCTACCTACAATACCCTATGATTGTGTCAGTTCTGTTCTACTCAGCATCTTATGCCTAATCCATATTTGATCTCTCAGAAAGCCACCTTTCCGGTATCCTTCTACATAGTTTCAGAGCAGTTACTTTCATTAGGGAAAGAGGAAAAATGACCCAAGTTCCTTGTACCATATCCCACTACTTGCACATACTCCTGTACGCCTCATTTACATTTACTGGTAAATGTACAAAGATCTACAGATCTGCCTTTAGCACGATGTTTATAATATTCTTCCCTCCCTCCCCCGCTTCCATGACGGGAGGGATGTTAACAGGCCACCTCACCTTGAATGGTCTTTTGAAATATGTGTTAACTATTTATGCTAAACAATCTGTGTTCTACCTTGTATTTAGCGATGACACTCAGAGTACCTTTCCTAGATCTGAGGAAGAACTCTGTGGAAGCTCAAAAGCTTGTCTCTCTCACCAACAGAAGCTAGTCTAATAAAAGCTATAATCTCACCCATCTTGTCTCTCTTACTTGGGCTGTGACAGTTCACCAGGTTGCCTATTTACATACAGGATCTGTGAATTACTGGCATGAACTTTAACTGACAATATTAATAATAGAGGGTTAGCAAATTTAATCACTGTGCAAGGACACCCTTTCCAACAATTTTTGAAATTCCTTACATGAAATAAAAGTCTAGATTAAAAATTGCTCATCAGAGAGAAATGGCTACTGAAATCTGTGGCATACTTATGCAATTGGGAGAAAGTCCTTATAAAAAAATCCTCTTTTTTAAGTCTCTTTTTCAATAAGATTTGAAAGCCAAAAGCAGACATGAAAGGGAAATGCTTCTCAAGGTGCACAGGACTATCAGTGATCTTTTGTAATAATTATGAACAGGAAGAAATATAATATGACCCAGTGAAAGCAAGCACTAGAGTGCACATTGCCACCTGAGCCAATCTCACCCTAAAAAAAAAAAAAAAAAAAGTAAACATTCCCCAAACACCACCTGCTTGAGTAAAGTGAGACTGCTGGTCTGGCCCTGATTTTCAGCATGACTTTTCCTACCCCAGTGGAACTTTCCACCAGCACTACCTGAACACTCTAAATTGGATGATGCAACTGCCAGAGTATCAATTTCACTGCTGGGACAGTCACAAACCATTCCTTGTGGTATCATCAAGGCATCACTTCTCGTGTCTTTCTAAGAGTAATGTAGATTTATCTCCCTTTTCAACTACCAATTTCCATAGGAACATGTTTTAGGAGAAATCCTGTTTATCAACATCCAGGCATGCATTTTATTGCACATTAAGGAAGACACAGTAAATATTTGATGGGAAAAGGTCTAACATACTGAAATACCACCACAATAAATTACTCTATAGGTTGGATGGTGGCTACTTGCAGCGTAGGTGCACAAAAAAGAACGAAGTGGACACAATGAGCCTTCTTTGTGATCCAGTACAAAGGGCAACCATGGTGCTACTAGGGAGCACAGGCCCTAACCCTTGCCAGCGTCCTCATGGGTTCCAGTTCTCTGAAATGGGATGGAGAAGAGAAGGGTGCCCCTTCCCTCTCCCCTGGCACTGGCAAATAGAGCACCAGAGTAGGCTCTTGATAGCTCTCATCCAACTACTAATCTAACCCAGCCTGATATCTAATTAAATTGTGAGGCCTGAGAAGACCACAGCCTGGGGAGGTACGGCTGAAAGGTACCGGTAAGTCTTATTTGTTAATCTGGAGTAAGCAAAAATAGCCAGATTTGCAGTCCTGGAGACTAATACCCTCCAGTAATCCCCAAGGATTAGCGAGCAGTAGTGCAAGATTTCCCTCAGGGCTCTGACAACACGCTTCAACCCTAATATCAAACAGCCACCATGAAGGGTAAGAAAAATATTTCCACACCCAGTTAAGTGTTGGAATAATAAATTTATATAATTTAAATTATAAATTATATAATTAAATAATAAATAAATGTGTTAGTCTCTAAGGTGCCACAAGTGCTCCTTTTCTTTTTGCGGATACAGACTAACAAGGCTGCTACTCTGGAATCTCTACTGACATTGCTGACAAGGGTAACTATAAATCTTTTTTCAGCTGAGTTACTTGCCACTGGAGATGGGATTGATACCAGTTCACATGTGCTAGAACACCAGCAATGCATTTTAGGTAACTACTTTATCACTACTGATTTGAACTGATGATTATCAATCCTTTTTTTTAAAAGCTTCAAATTACTTTGTATTGACCACAACCTGTAACTGGCATGATTGTGCAATATGCACTCTTAAAAATGCACAAAACTCAAAGTGAAGCAAATTACAAAGCAAGTTAAAAAGAAGAGGCAGTTTGAAGTGACATGGTATTCCTTTGTTAAAGATGCAGAACGCTTTCTGTAATTTGAATGCAATGAGTCAACATTTCTCATTTCAATGATTAAAATAATTAACAGCAAGAACATCAGATTTGTGTAGGGAGCAGAGGTAAATTGAGTTCTACAATGAGTGATGCACTAAGCAATCAGCATCAGTTAAAAGGTATATGGACCACAACTATAAAATAGCCTCGTGAACTAGCAAGAATGTGCAAATAAGAGCCAATATCCCTAAGCCACTGTATTTGTAAAGGGAGTCAGTTTGACATCAGAAAGACACTCCCTCACTTTTTCTGTGCATGATATTTAATACTTGGAACAGTATTGCATATTCTTGCTCATTTTTATTAAATGGAGATATTTTAACCACAGGAGAAGTTATACCCACATCAGCACTGGCCACAGTTTTATTATTCCAACCATTAATCTATGATATTTTCTATTAATTCTGGCCAGAAGAGTGTAAAAGTGCAAACATTTCTTCACAGATTTCTTCAGCCTTCCATGTATTTCAGTAAATGCCACAATTCAAAACATGACCACCACATTCACTGAAGTCTAAAGTAAGCAAATACAACAACAACTCTGCCGATGTGATACTTGGCTCTTACCATGTCACAGACATGCACTCAAAGCCTCCTAAACACCTAAGGGCTCATTCTGCAACCTATACACACCAGACTAGTCACAACTCATACAAGCAGTCTCACTTCAATGCGTGGTAGATTTGCATTCGCTACACAGAAAATATATACTAGGAGTTTGATACTACTCTGGGTTCTGTTGATATAGGGCCTTGGTGGTGAAATTCATCCCAATGAGTACTCTCCAGGTGGTTCCACAGCCATCAAGCACCACAGGCTGAGATGAGAAAGTAGCGGGCACAGGTAGTCAGGGGAGCCAAGGATGCACTGACTCAGCACGTGCCCTGGACAATCTCCACAGGCAGTGCTCTTATAGCACCTCAGTTACAAACTAAAGCTACCACTTCGGGGAGTTGCAGTTTGCACTCTCTGACCCAGCCAAGTTAAATCAAGACAAGAATATGCAGTTACTTTGGACAGAGGGTAGGTGATATTAAGTCCAAAGAGATACTGGCACCAACATTACCTTTTTGATTTCCTCTTCAAATGCCTTTTCCAGATATTTATATCTCCTGATTAGTTTATTGAAGACCTAAATACAAAACAGATTAAGTTAGAGGGATAAAAACAGTCAGCGTATTTTATAAGTAGGGGGCCAGGAACTAGCACGGTCTCTGGTAAGTCAATAAAGAACACTCATAACTTATCCGTGATAAACCTTGGAATACAGATTTTTTTTTTTAAAAAAAAGATCTATTCCAGCTCTGAGGAGAAAGAAGTAGGGATTAGTGGCTTCTTATGCGTTTGTGTCTTATTATACGATTTTCCTTTAGATATGACCAAATACACTGCGTTTCCAGGAAACTAGCAGCTACCCAGTACAACAGGTGTTGTGCGCATTTGTGTGACAATCCCTTGTCTCACAAGCTACCATGACAAATGTTCTGATTCCCAACCTCTCATCCCTGTTCCCCTCTCTTCTCTCTCTCTCCAGTGCCCCTACTTCCCTTTTTCCCCATTCATAGCTCCATTTGCAGGAGTGAAACAATGAGGATGTCCCCACTTTGCATACATCCTCTAACA
This sequence comes from Lepidochelys olivacea, assembly GCF_965140295.1. NCBI lineage: Eukaryota > Metazoa > Chordata > Testudines > Cheloniidae > Lepidochelys > Lepidochelys olivacea. The sequence continues at coordinate 214,817,114 of NC_140412.1, forward strand.
ACACAGCTGCCTGAGAAGGCTGGGGGATTGAACAAATAGAGGGGGGCCTGTAATGCCATGATTTTAGGGCTGAATACCTTTAGTAATGCAGGCTTATTAACAAAGACCTTGACACAAAGTATCATAAAATGCTTTATGATCAGAGGGAGAGGCAGAATACTTTACAGTTATTATTATTTACAGTAAGTTATTTTAAAAATCTTTTCAGGAACAACTATGCAAGAAACCAACAGTCAGTGCTATTGGAGCGTAACATTAACATTCTGGTAACTTTCAGATTATTTTAATAGGACTGTCAAGGTTCCTTCCCCACTCTGAACTCTAGGGTACAGATATGGGGACCTGCATGAAAGACCCCCGAAGCTTATTCTTTCCAGCTTAGGTTAAAAACTTCCCCAAGGTACAAACTTTACCTTGTCCTTGAACAGTATGCTGCCACTACCAAGTGTTTTAAACAAAGAACAGGGAAAGAGCCCACTTGGAGACGTCTTTCCCCAAAATATCCCCCCAAGCCCTACACCCCATTTCCGGGGTAAGGCTTGATAATAATCCTCACCAATTGGTACAGGTGAACACAGACCCAAATCCTTGGATCTTAAGAACAATGAAAAATCAATCAGGTTCTTAAAAGAAGAATTTTAATTAAAGAAAAGGTAAAAGAATCACCTCTGTAAAATCAGGATGGTAAATACCTTACAGGGTAATCAGATTCAAAACACAGAATCCCTCTAGGCAAAACCTTAAGTTACAAAAAGACACAAAAACAGGAATATACATTCCATCCAGCACAGCTTATTTTACCAGCCATGAAACAAAAGAAAATCTAACGCATTTTCTAGTTAGATTACTAACTTAACAGGAGTTGGGAGGCTGCATTCCTTTGATCTGGTCCTAGCAAAACCATCACACAGACAGACAGACCCCTTTGTTGCCCCCCTACCTCCAGATTTGAAAGTATCTTGTTCCCTCATTGGTCATTTTGGATCAGGTGCCAGCAAGCTTACCTTAGCTTCTTAACCCTTTACAGGTGAAAGCGTTTTGCCTAGGGCCAGGAGGGATTTTATAGCACTGTATGCAGAAAGGTGGTTGCCTTTCCCTTTATATTTATGACAGAGTATCTTAATTCAGGGCCCCAAACATTTTGAACTTTTCATACAGACCCTTGCATTTCTCACTCCCCACTGAAAACCCCCTCCTCGCCTCAGCAGGTTCTTCCCATGTCTGTATGTGTATGCATACATATCCTTTTCTAGTACAGTCAGAGAATAAGCAGAAGGGGTTCTCCCTTCTCCCCATACTGGCATCTTCAGGAACATCTCCCATCTATTCTCAGTTTGTTTTTAATTCTTATAGGGGATGGCTGGGAAGAGATGGCAGTGGGCCTTTCCCTGTTCTCTCCTGAGGGGACAAAGGTCTCCTCCCACTAGGGGCTCCCCAATTCTCTCCCCTCCCCTCAAGATACTCCGATCTTTTTCCCTCAGATCCACGTCTGCCCTCTATTCATGTCTGTCCTCCACTTGTCTGTTTCCCTCTCTTCCCCTCCCATAACTGCCTCCGTATCATCTGTCCCCATTCTGTCTCTTCATCCTTTGTTCCCTGTCCTCTCCATCTGACTGCAGCACTGGTAAAAGGTGGAGGGCAACAGACTGCGACTGTGGCTGTACTGGCCTGGGTGTGTTGGGTGTTGAGAGGAGAGAGGTTGAAAATCAGTGCTCTCACCACTGTGCAGAGCCAGCACCAGGCTTGTGACTGACATGGCATTCGACTGGGAGGGGGAGGTGGTTTACAATAAATATCATTTAATTTTTTTGTTGTTGCCAGGTTATTGTGACCTGGAGGTAAATGACAGAATCGGTTTATTCCAATAATGTATTTTTAAAAGGCTGTTAAGAGCCTATGACTGGCACGCTTGTTGCAGAGCAGCAGAAAATGAAATAAAGGATGAATTATGGCCATGTGAAGAGGCATACTGATATGGAAATGTATAGTTAATTAAGATGTGGAAAGAGAATGAAAATCATGAGCTAGGGTTTTTAAGCCTTTTGCGTTTTAAAAAATAAGAAAATGTTACATATTATGACACAATTTGTAATGTGGAGAAGTGAAGTGTTTTGGGATACTTAGGGCATGTTTACATTGGAATTAGGCACCCGTAGCTGGCCCGTGCCAGCTGACTCTGGCTCGGGCTAAGGTGCTGTTTAATTGCAATGTAGATGTTCAGACTCAGGCTCGAGCCAGAGCTCTGGGACCCTTCCCTTCCACCTCGTGAGCCCGAGCCAATCAGGTGACTTGCAGGACTTTTATTCTAGTGCTGACATAACCTTATAATGTGCAACAATAGTGTCTACAAGGACCAGCTAATGTGCAACGTGTTCGTGCACTTTAGAAATCATACCCCTGCTGTGCACACAGGGCTCGTCTACACAGAGCAACAAAGTGCCATGCAAGTAGTGGCATTACTGGCACATTTAAGAATCCTCAAGTATGCACTGGCATAAGACTGGCCTGCAGGATTAAAGCAGTTCTTGGAGTTACTTTAACAGTTATTTTAGCCTTAATTTCACTCCTTCAGGCTAGAGTCAAACCTCTGTTTCCTGTTAGTCCAAAAAGAGTTGGCAGAGTCAGTAATGGAAGCATCAATTCAGTTATTAACGACAAATACTGATTTGTTTTGCTGACTTTTGGTAGAACTACTTTCACTGTGCTGCATTTCTAGTCCCTTCAAACCTCTTGCCTCTACACTTAAATGCAGATTCTATTGCAAAGCTAAATTTCTGATATTTCCAGTTATCATTACCAGACAACTTAAAAATCTATCCACGCTGAAGAACCAAAAGCAACAATTTTGTGAAATAAATATTATGAATAAAGATATTCTTAGAAAGAGTGGCATATTCTTAGCAAAGGGTGGAGTGGCTAAACATGTTGCTTGCTACACAAAATAATTTCACTCCTCCAGGTAGACTTTTTAAAGTAGCCTCACACTTCTCAGCCAACATATGCTATTCAAACAATTCTTGAAGCTAGTGCCCTTTGTATGAGTCTTGTGAGGGTCTGTAGATCACCTGAACACGTTGGCAGGGATAATGGTTCTTATTCTTTCATGTACTGTATCATGTTACAATAATAATTAGATACATAAATACTATTTACAAAATAACAGATACTGTAATTTATTATATCTGGACACACACTAATGAGATTTCATTTTTTTAAATTTAGTTTTACTTACATGCAGAATTATAGGGTGGCTCATATTTTTCTGTAATGACAATGCTCATCCTTATTAGAATATTACAGATTATTATGTACTGCTATTAGTCATCATTATTTGTCATACTCCACTAAGGAGTTACGTGATTTGAGATATTCTTGCATAACGTCTTAAGGTTCATTGCTTATTTGTATTTATTTCACATAGGCCTATTTTTCCAGTCCTGCAAACTCTTACTCTTGTGAATAACCTTTTCATAACATGTAGAGGGTCACTGACATCAACTGGACTATTTGTGCAAATCCCGATTACCTGCATGAGGAAGAGTTGTAGGATTAGGCTTTAAATTTTTCAGTCATTACTCTTATGTTCCATATGTTAATTATATATAAACTTGCTAAAACCTCTAATAAAATAACTCTGTATGTAGAAAAGGACAGCACAAACTAAAGAGAAGAATAGGAAATGATTGACAAACCTCACAAGAAATATGATCAAAGATATATGTTTGACAGCCCTATAATTGTCTTTTAAAGGAATTGTGACCAGATAATTCTCGAAATCCTTTTTCTTATCTAATGCTTATAGATTAGAGGGAACAAAGGCAGATTAGTACCTAACTATACTACTTAACTCCTTTGTAGTTAGTCTACTGCATGGTCAATCTGCAGATTTATTGCTATTATGGGATGTTAGATGGGGTGGGTTCTGAGTTACCCAGGAAAGAATTTTCTGTAATATCTGGCTGGTGAATCTTGCCATATTTGGGGTCGGGAAGGAATTTTCCTCCAGGGCAGATTGGAAGAGGCCCTGGAGGTTTTTCGCCTTCCTCTGTAACATGGGGCATGGGTCACTTGCTGGAGGATTCTCTGCTCCTTGAAGTCTTTAAATCACAATTTGAGGACTTCAATAGCTCAAACATAGGTGAGACGTTTTTCACAGGAGTGGATGGGTGAGATTCTGTGGCCTGCGTTGTGCAGGTCAGACTAGATGATCATAATGGTCCCTTCTGACCTTGGTATCTATGAATCTATTATCTTTTCTAATGATTTATAAACAGACTACAGTGGCCTGTCAATAATGGGTTTCCCTTCCTACCCTGACCTGAGCATAGTTTCGGATAGTGTCATGATCTTCATCTGCAGAAAATACACAGTGGCTGGTCATCTTGGTCTTGTCATTGTCATCTATGCGTGTCCCTCCAGGGGCTAAAAGAAAGATAAAAAGCACAATAAAGATGCATTGTTCAGATAAGGCCCCTAAGACTTACTAAAGCTTATAACCTCTTAAGTATCACTGAGTTCAAGGTGGAATGAAAATGGGCATCAGATGCAACAGCAAAAAGAAAAAAAAAAAAACCAGAGCACTATTCGATTGTGGTGGCATTTGGCACGTATAGAGAAAGGAACAATCAGGATTTCCACACTGTGCCACATCCTACAGACCACTGAGCCTACAGAGGATTGAGAGTCATGACAAGAAATCTTGGCTGGCTTTGAGTGGTGAGTGCAGGATGTGGTCCTGTGGGGATTACTGGTTGGTGCCAACTACCTGATAAACATACTGGCACTTTTGTGTTAATTTTCATCCCTGTTTGCAAACATATTAATGTAATCTTTTCTGAAGAAAACTATTAGCACATCATCACTTGTTTTAGGACTCAGAAAATGCTGCTAATCTCTTTACTGCTTACCATACCTAGCGAGTACATTTAACCATATTAAAACTAGCTTTATTGGCATCAGATCTGTTCAGTTATGGATTGGCATAGTAAAGCAGAGGTAGGCAAACTACAGGCCGAAGGCCACATCCTGCCCACGGGACCATCCTGCCCGGCCCTTGAGCTCCGGCCGGGGAGGCTAGCCCCCGGCCCCTGCCCTGCTGTCCCCCCTCCTCTACAGCCTCACTTTGCCACGCCTCCTGCGCTCTGGCCCGCCGCTCCTGCCAGGGAGTGCAGCGGCGTGGCTGCGAGCACAAGCGGCGCGGCAAGGTGAGGCTGCTGCTCTGAGCGGCATGGTAAGGGGGTGGGGAGGTTGGATAAGGGGCAGGGAGTTCCGGGGGGTACTCAGGGGACAGGGAGTAGAGGGTAGGGAGCAGGGGGGGTTGGATGGGGTTGGGTCCCGGGGGGCAGTCAGGGGACAAGGAAGGGGGAGTTGGATGGGTTGGGTGTTCTGACGGGGGCAGTCAGGAGGTGGGAAGTGGGAGGGGGCAGTGGCCAGGCTGTTTGGGGGGACAAAGCCTTCCCTACCCGGCCCTCCATACAGATTCACAATCCCGATTTGGCCCTTGGGCCAAAATGTTTGTCCACCCCTGTAATAAAGCTACAAGCAAATAGCATAGCTATACACGCTTGCGTGACCAAACTCCAATCTGCACGTACTAGTATTTGCAAGCAAATCAAGGGGTGCATGTAAACATTCAGAGTTGGCACATACTTTTGACAGTCTAGCTTTTAAGTATGAAATTACTTTAAACCCCCTTATATATTTAATACCAATAACTGATGTATTTTAAAGAGACCATTTATAATTATACTAACTATATTGTATGCCGATACAACATAATAGTAATTTAATCCAGGAATAGGTCTCAGTTCAAGCATGTCAACAGCCCCAAGAGAATTAGGGTCATAAACATTTTGTCTCCTCTACCATTTTTATGCCGATATATTAATACTAAGTTTCAGGGGACAGAGCTGAGAACTAACTTTTTTCTAGAGGAAAAAGCAGACAGTGGAAATAACTAGATAAAGTTATGGTGTGAAAAAGGTTATTGATACAGGTTTGTTATCAAGCACCCCAAACAGAATGTGAACATAAAAGATGCTAAAAAAAAGTGTCTCCGGTAAAATTAATATTGAAAATATAGACCATTATGCTTTAGGAAAATCTACTAAATATAAAATGGAAAAACACAGAGTTGTGATTCAGACATAAGTGCTAGGCAGCTGATTATTTATTGAAAACTACTTCTGCCTACCAATCTTCCCCCAATAAATTTGTTCAAATTGTCTCTGGTTTTTTGTTTTTGTTTGTTTTTTAAATCAGCAGCTCGCTTCTGCATCATTACTATTGATCGCCCTTTCAACAGGCTGTCTTCATTTGTTTGTACTCCTTTCCCATTTGTAATCCATAAATCCTCAGTGCTGTCACGTCTTCAGGATACTCACAAGTTGGGACAGCATTTCTGAAGGTCTCAAGTTTGATTTTCCACTCTTATCCCAGGGGTCATGCAGATGTATTTCAAGCTGGCTTTTGTAGCTATTGCATGGGTGGGAATGATTAGAGTGGAAATTTTCCTAGTACATCAAGGGCTCACATCTGTGCTTCAGCAGTCAATAATGCAAATTATTTGCTCTCAATTCTTCAGTTAGTGACACAATAGAGTTTTCATCCAGTACCATTATGCTGAAATATTTTGGAGTAGATTTGGGCTGATTGCAGACTAAATAAGTACCAAGATAGACAGAACCGAGGGTAGATTTAATAGCTTTCGTGGAGCGAAGTGTACACTATTTAACCACATTCCTCCACTAAAATGTTATGTACAGAAATTTTCTAGCATCAACAAGATGCACAAAAGTTTACCTAACATGCTGCCAGCTATCAGGATATCAAAGAGTGTGTCAGCATAGCGACGATAATCTAGCCTGGAGCCTGTTGAGTCCAGAAACTTGGCTACAGCCTCCAGGTCATTACCAGCTTCATTGAGGCCTTGGATGATTGTATCCCTGAAAACTGTGGGTTCAAATTTCTCCTTTTCATCTAGGAGAGGAAAAAAAAAAAAAAAACAAACCAAAAAAGTCAACCAACCATCTATCTGCTTAGATTTACATATTAGACAACAACTGACACGTCTGTGATATGGGAGCATAACATATGTTTCCCATTCTGGTTATCCTATTTCAAAAGTATCCGTTGGCTTTTGTTAGCTCTGGGAATGGTACTTTTTCTTGCCCCTTGTTTTTCAAAAACTAAAAAGGAACATGCACAACCAACCTTGGGAAAATGAAATAGAAGAAATCCATTAATGCAAAATCATATAGTATATATGTACAATTTTCTACCGATATTTCTCTTATTAAATGTATTCCTCAATATGTTACTATATATGTTGTTAAATTAGATGATAAAAATACATGCTATGCAAAGCTACCTAGTTAAAAGTGCTGCATGAACTTTCAGTTTTTCATTTTCTGATGTTCTTCTTTGAATTTTAACTGCAACTTAATTCATGCACGGACATATGCAAATCTTGGGGAAGAGCAAAGATCACAGCAGCCAACAAACTCTTATGTTCTATGAGCACAGAGGAGTGTGGGTGGGAGGCTACATGGTGTCATCATCAGTTGTTTCCCAGATTCACAGAGAGCAGCAGCTCTTGAAACAGAGAAGAGTGACAGTCAACGATGCAAAAAAGAAAAGGAGGACTTGTGGCACCTTATTTTCTTTTTGTGGATACAGACTAACACGGCTGCTACTCTGAAACCAGTCAACGATGCATCACCTAGTTCAATCTCCAGGAGAAAACCTTGATTAAAATGCTCACTTTGACCTTCAGACAGCATCTTTAAGTCACGGTCCTTAGTCATAATGGATGCCCTTGCAAATCCAGATTAAGTTGAGACATATCCAGTGGTGAGCTGGAGCCAGTTCGCACTCGCGTGCGAACTGGTTGTTAAATTTAGAAGCCAGTTTAGAACCGGTTGTTAAAGGGGTGGGCAAACTCCGGCCTGCGGGTCACATGCAGCTCGCAGGACTGTCCTGTCCATCCCACCTGAGCTCTCAGCTGGGGAGGCTCCCCTGTGAATTTTTACTCACCCGGCAGCACTCCGAACCCTCAGTGGCATTTTGGCGGTGGGTCCTTCACTCGCTCCGGGCCTTCGGCGGCACTTCGGCAGCGGGTCCTTCAGTGCTGCCGAAGACCCGGAGCGAGTGAAGGACCCGCCGCCGAAGTGCCACCAAAGGCTCGGAGCGACTGAAAGAACTGGTTCTTCAGTTTCTGGCAGCTCATCACTGGACACATCCACATATACCTCCTGTTGCTTCTTTCTTTGATAAACTAACAAGCTGCTAATAGGTAGCCAAGTACATCTGAAACCTCCCAGCAAAGCAAGTCCTGATTTACACTCATGTTCTTTGAATGGCTTATGTCTGAAAGCATGTCTACACTACAATCTTAAATCAACTTACATTAGGTCGACTTACAGCCACTACAGTGATTACTACAGTGGCTGATGTCCACACTATCCTCCTTCTGTTAGTGGTGTGTGTCCTCACCAGAGCACTTCCACTGACTGAAGAGAGGAAGTGTGGGGGGCTGAGAGCCAGGGCTCTCAGTTCCATGCATCTTCCCACTGGGAGCCCTGCTGTCCCCCTGGGCTTCTCGCCTCCCCACTCCCTGCCCAAAGCTGGGGGAACAGCCACCCTTGGTTTCTCGCCACTGGCGGGGAAATTAGCACCTGGAGCCCAGCTGGCTGCCGTGTTCCTATTGGGGATCTGAGAGCCTGGTCGGCTGCTGAGCTCCTAGCGGGAAGCGAGGAGACACAGGGCAGCCAGGCTCCCAGCCAGGAGCATGGAGCTGGGACTCTGGGTGGCAGCAACACTCCCCGTGGGGAGTGGGGAGCCCGGGCAGCAGCCCAAGTTGGGAGCCTGGGTGGCAGCCTGGCTTGTAGCAGAAACCCAGCGGAGCCCTGTAATTGACAAGACAGCCAACAGCTGATGTAAGCGACGCAGTGTCTACACATACTCTGCATTGTCCTAACTACACTGACATAACTCCACCTCCATGAAAGGCGTAGGGCACTTACATTTGTGGGACAGGCTATAGTGTATACTCTGGCATAATTAGGTCAACGTAAGCTGCCTTACGCCAACCTAACTGTGCAGCATAGACTAGGCAGGAGGGTGTTTAAACAGAAACAATCATGAATTTTACATAGCATTTTGTCATCTGTTTTAGATATTGGTGGCAAGTCATAACAGCAATAATTACTTAAGAATATAATAGACTCTGCACATGAAGGAAAAAACCTCTCATTTACTAGTAAGAATGAAGATCTATTAAAAACCTAATCAAGTAAATGGCTCTGCCACTGCACCCTTAAAACTAGCTCTACTCAAACTACACCTCCTATTGGAGCAGGACCCAGAAGCTGTGGGGCATGTAATGAAAATGCTCTGCAATGGTTGGTGAGGAGTTTCAGTGTAGGTATTGATAATGAGAGTAACTCAATGGGGATTTTGGCAGGGCATTAAAGGGAATGGAAAGAAAAGAGAGGGCTTTGTGTGAAAGTTAGTGCTCCATGAAAATTCACTGAAAAAACCGTAGCAGAGTCATTCTGAGTAACCATGCTGCTTATTCACAGATATCTTGAGCCTCCTAGGGTCCTTCCCAGCATGGACTATAAAAAGCAATCATTTCACCTTAACTTGTAATAATGCCCAAAACGTTTTTATTTGTGCACAAGCAGCACAATAGCAGAAGCAGAATCATGAATGCTACCAAACAACCAAAGGAAGTACAAACTATTCCTCCTTGGGGAACCACAAGAGTATGTATTATTCACATGATATCAACAACATGCTAGGTGCTTTACAGACAGTTATGAAGACAAAGTCCGTACCCCTAAGAGTTTTAAATGTATAGATATTTTTATATTTTTCAGACAGGCAGGTTTAAAAATACCCATTTAATTTAATTTGGAAGGTTTTACTGTGTCTAGCACTATGGGGGCTGCGGACCACAGTGCAACACAAACACCACCACCACTAATATTTTCTACAGTAGTTTTAAACCCAGATACTTTTCCTGCCTACAAGCCTTCTTCCCATCTGGAACGTTCTACTATTTTCTTCTCTGTTGCAATCTAATGTGTGTAGGAAGAGGATTTTTTTTTAATTGCCTGAAAGTGACACACACCATTAGTGAAACGTTGTTTTCCTAACAACTAATGTCCCTAGAAGTGATGTGCTGAACCAGCACAAAAAGCTGAATAAGAAGCTGTCATCCTGGAATAGGAACAGCATGTGAAGTTGTCAAGTGCATAATTAGGGCCAGCTAGCAGTTCCATTCATTTCGCTTCTAGAAGTCACCCTCTTCCCCTGGGTACACATGCACCACATCATAAAATACATTTGAATCTTACTCTTTAACAAATGAATCTTAACCCTTCAACAAAAGACTCACAAGCCAGGGAAACTGAATTCATTCCTCCACAAAATCCATCCCGTCCACTTTCGGACCTCATTTTACTGTATGAGTGTTTATTTTGAATTTCTACCGAACAATTTTCTTCCTGAAGGGCACCTTTTGCTTCACTTTTGATTCCTTTTGCTTCACTTCCTCCTGTGCTACGTTTACCCATACTCACCAACTTTCTGGCTAATAGCATCTGCATGGTTCTTTAGTTTGCCAGACTGTGTGTTTCTGAAGGATATACTCCCATCTCCGGTACCACAGGAATAGATCTGGGTCTCATGGGCCTGCATGAAGCACTGCCAATATGCCACTGGGCCCATGTGACACCTACAGTGTTTTATGTGGGCATGTGTTTTTCTAGCCTGGTCAGGCACTGGTGATTTTGCTCCAGATCCTACCCCCTCTCACACTTCACAGGAGCCTGAAACAGAAAAGGAAAGGAATACTCTGTGCAGTCACATCTATGCTCCAATATAGTAGGCTTGCATATATCTGTGCCATATGCACAAATCCTGGTCTGATCCCAACTATTGCAAATAGGACTACTGAAAAAAATAGCATTCAGTAGGAGTGTAGGAAAGACTGCACTGAGTAAGAGTTCACTAGAATTTTCCTATTTGTGCAAATAACCAAATAGTAGAGGCTGGAGTGCAACATTTAGCGACACCACCCAGGAAAAGCCCAAAGGGGGACTCCATCTCAGGGTATCACACCTTGCAACACCACTCTAGTTCCCCCTGCCCCACTCTCCCTTCTTCTGCTTTAGTAATTTTAACTCCTAGCAACTAAAGCATTGTTAACAGATTAAGTTAGCAATTTCTTTAGTTGCCAGCAGACAACTAAGCTCTTCAGGGAAGGAACTGCATCTTACTAAATGTTTCCACAGCACTAAATACATTTGGAGTAATACAACATAACAGTTAAGCAGGAAGCAAGCTGAGAACCTGCCTCCTGAAAAAAAAAAAAAAACAGGCTTCTTCAAGGTTTTTCCAAGTTTGGCATCCTAAAAACAAGCCACCCAGAATCCAGTCACTTTGGCTTGGTCTACACTACAGAGTTAGGTCAATGCAAGGCAGCTTGTGTCAACCTAACTCTGTAAGCGTCTACACTAAAATGTCACTCCTGCCGATGTAACTCACCTGCTATGCCGATTTAATAACTTCACCTCCATGAGAGACATTGCACTTAGGTTGACGTAGTTAGGTCAACGCAGTGTCCGTGTAGATGCTGCATTACTTACATCGACTTTAGTAGCCTCCAGGAGGTGTCCCACCGTGACGGCTCTGGTCACCGTTTTGAATTCCACTGTTCAATGGCCGCAGGTACATGCCCTTCCAGGAATGCCAACAACCACCTTAAATTGTTTCTATGTCCCACAGCAGGCTAGCCTCCAAGGAACTGTCATGTTTCCCACAGCAACACTGGCAGGGTTGGGAGGTTGGCAGAGGGCAAGGGGAGCCCAAACAGACAAAACATAGCTGGGAAGAGAGTAGCAGCAATGGTTCCCATCAGGCTAAATCCTCTTCAGAAGTTGACATGCTAGAGCACCACATGGGCAGACCACGACTAATGGCCCTGGCCATTGAGGACCTTGAACTTGATTCTTGGGCCACTTAATTAGGGAAGGTTTGTTTTGCTGAGGACACATGAGAACTCCTTAAAAAAAAAAAAGGCACTAAAAACAACAGTGCCACCAATGAAACGTGCATAGGAGTGGCATAGTAAGCCATATATTTTAGCTATTAGCAGACTATCATAATTTATTGGAGGAGAGGTCAAGGGACATACAGCTCCAAAAGCCTCTCCAGAAGAGAGGAACCAATAATTTAAAAGGATGCACACCGAAACTCATTGTAATTAGCTGCAAACAAACAATATCATGTAACTGTTCTGATAAATCCATTGTAAACCAGAGCAGTTAAAATCCCGGTAAAATTACAGATAATAGAATCAATTACTATAGCTGCCAGGATATAGCTATAATTCATATTCTCTCTCTCTCACACACACACACAGATTTTGCTCACAGTGGTTTCTATAGTATCACATTCATTATTACCAATTGTTTCTCTTTCCAGTTAAAGTGAACTAGCACCATTCCTGGTAAGCAGCCCTTTATTGGCCCAATTCCCAGACTAAACACACAACCTACAGCAGCCAATGATCAGTAAAATACATTATAAAATGCACTGTGCACTCATAGGTTATATTTCACTAGAATACCTTGGTGATTTTGGCAAACCTGGTGCCGGCTCATACCAAGTCCCCAGGCCTCAATGAACTCTGACAAATGCATAGCTGGAAACCAGTCTGGCTTACCTGTGCGGTAGTACTGTTAAAATAGATATTTTAGTTATAAGAATGTGTTTAATTTTATGGAATCTTATAGGATGCTGCATGTATTAATCCTACTTATAATATCTGTATCCCATATTCTAAAGTAATGTTTAAATGTTGGTTCTGCAACTTTAACAATGTTTGCTAAGACTGTAAATCCCACACAGTAAAGGAGAAGCATTTTACCAAGTGTGAAGTGCTAGTTTACAACAAGAGCGGTTATCTCCTCTCCCAACAAAAGAAGGTCTACAGGCATCAGAGAAGCCATTGTGGACAAAAGACTCTATAGGTTGAAGAGGGTAATGCAAAAGCCTTCATCCCATCACAGCTTGAACACTATGAGAAGGGAATAAAAATACCTGTTGAGAAATTGTTATCCCTATGCTGCTTGAACTTGAAGAGGCAAAGATTTCTAAGCATAAGCAAGGGATCTCCTCCAGCTGTCTAGTTTGAATTAGCCCTAAAGGGCTTATAAAACTTGCATATTATATCAGCTGTCATCATCTTTTGGAACCTAAGACTGTATCTCATTTTTGTGTATGTGTTTACCTGCTTTAGCCTTATAAACTCTCTTATTTCTGTTCTTGATTAATACCTTTAGTTAGTTTATGAAAGACTGGCTATAAGCATTGTCTTTGGTGAGAGATCTAGGGTGCACTTGGCCTGGGGTAAATGACTGGTCCTTTGGGACTGGGAGTAACCTGAATATTGTTGTGATTTTTGGTGTAAGGGACCATCTGTCACAGAGGCAGGTTTGCCTGGGTGGCAAGATAGATTGGACTACTCACAGGGACTGTCTGTGGCTCCCTATTAAGGCTGTTATAGTTTCTGAGAAGTTCATACTTGTTACTTGGTTGATGAAATCTAAGTATAGAACACACCTCCAGTTTGGGGTTTGTGTCTGTTTCTTGACAGTCTGCCCTGATGTTGGCATTCATGGCCATGAGCCACTCCAGGCAGTGTGACAACCTTAATAAGTGGCATCAGCATTATTTAGACTATGTCAGGGTTCTTGGGTCTAATCATCACCCTGTCCTGTCATGTGGCATGGTCCTTTAAGAGGCTGGCAGGTTTGATACATATTTTAGAGACACACACACAAACCTGGAAGATGTTGGGTGAAAGGAAGTGGTCCCAGGAGTAAGAAATGTTTGCTGGGGCCAGGAGCTTTGCAGATAGGGTGGTACAAGGCTCTCCCTCTCACCTCACTAATTGGGGATGAGCAGAGAGAAGGGGACCAGCATAAAGGCTGCCTCCTCTCTCATAGCATTGCAGACACCAGGAGACACCAGCAGGGAAAGCTGGCCTGCTGAGAAGCCTGAAGTTTAAGGAAAAGGGGTCAACTGGCGAAGCTAGTAAAGGCTGTACAACTGGCTAATCTACAACCGAGATCCAGAGAAGAGAGCTGGGGAGACTCCTGTGTAAAGAGAAACTGCTGCAGTAATTAATACAACCCAGTCTTCTGCTTAAGGAAGGACTGAAAAGGGGTAATCCTGAGAAGGGTTTCCAGATCAGAGACTGTTTCAGGTGCAGAAAAGCAGAGGCTCCTGAAGGAAGGAGTCATCGACCCTTAGTTGGACTAAGCCTAAGGCAACAAATACCCCTGGGTATATTTGAGCAAGGCTCTACTTGTGCTTATGGCTGTCATTAATAAATGAGACCCTCAGAAGGGAGGCGCTCTTTGATTACAAAGATCTGTCTGGACTTCTTTGTAACCCAGGTGAAGGGAAGTTATACAGGGATCACCCGTGACACCATGCCTGACAGAAAGGGGGCACACTGGGTGACCCCTTTTCCATCACATAAATATAATACTTTCAAAATTTATGGAACCTTGAAAATAACGAGGGAAGATACTTGGTTATATTTAGACACATTTAATATTAAATTATTAAAACCCCATATGAAAAGGAATTTATTTTGTGGTATGTTAATTTTTTTAACGTGAATAAAAAAACAAACACTCTTAGAATCCATTGTCACAGTAAAAAATAAATATTGGAAAAAATGCATTCTTTAACTGTTTAAAGAATATTTAAGTTTTCAGACTGTTATCATAAAAGAAAGCACTATATGCCCATGGGATATTTGAGAGGTAGGAAGTTAGCTTCATTTTAGAAATCAGGGGCCCATTTTGGGAGATTGCGTAGATTTGACTCTAAAATCCTCATTAGCTGAAGTTCATTTCTGAACGCTGCTTGTCTTTTAAGAAACCCTTGGTAGTTGTGCTTTCTTAATCAAAAATGTGCCTTTACAGTGGCAGCTGGAAGAAGTGTCTAATCATCCTCAACCATTCTTCCTAATATCCAAATCTTCTGTAATCCTGGTTAAAAACTTGCTCTTCCCAGAGGCTACTGCACACTAATACAAACAAAGCCAAGCTGCAAGTGTCTTATATGTAATCCTAAATGTATACAAAAAGCATAAACTTTAAAAGGAGCAAAGAGTCCTGTGGCACCTTATAGACTAACAGATGTATTGGAGCATAAGCTTTCGTGGGTGAATACCCACTTCGTCGGATGCATAAACTTTAGTTACATTAAAAACACTACAGTATCCTTTACACTTGTGGGAGAATGGTGGTAGGTAGGAGGGGACACCTTAATTCTACTAAACTTCAGTTACTCCATCTGCTCGTTTTTTAGTCCTTCAACATCTGCATTTCAAATGAGAGGACAGCAGGCAATGCTTTATATGACTGTGATAATTCTAGTCACCTTCATGAAAAGGAAAAAAAATAAAGCATTTATCCTACCCCTCTTCCTAGTTTTGAACCGCTGGCCTGTTAGCACCGGCTTCTGATGTTTATTCATAAAATTTCTGCAAGAGAAAGAAAAATAGTTTAACTATGTATATTAATTTAATCAGAGTACTTACAGACGACACGGTCATGTGACAGTAAAGCAAAAAAGAAATTCATAGAATCCAGCAACACTGATGAAAAATTCATGTAAAAATTAGTTTTCATTATTTTAAAGACAAACAGCACTATAATTTTAACATATTCTGATTGAAATTTGTTTCCCTGACAAAGCTTGGTTCATGACAATACTATAAAAATGGAAGCTTTCATTCTACACAGAAATTTACCAGAAAATAATCTCAAAAGTTATATTGTCACAATATCCTTTGTCTTGCCTCTATTTCAAGAAATGTAAATTAGAGAAATTAATTACAGTATCAGATAATGAGTCTCAGGACCAAAAATAATCCTAGCTCGAATAAGGGCTAGCTTTAACCAGCCATAGGATCTTCTGTAGAATCATGATTTGTAAATTCATGAGCTGTAGCTCACAAAAGGTTATGCTCAAATAAATTGGTTAGTCTAAGGTGCCACTAGTACTCCTTTTCTTTTTATATAAATTGGCATCATTGTAATAGAATTTCCTGATTTCAAAGATAAAAAACAAAACTAAAACCCAGCAACACTTAAGACTATATTGAAACCTTATTATCTGACCTAGGTAAGGGACAACAGGGTGCTTCACTGGCTCAGGAGCAGACCAAACTGTGATTTACAAAAGTCACAATTCCTCCCCTGACTGCCCCTCACTCTGAGGAGGGAGTAAATTACTTCACCCTTTTTCAGAGAGCAACTCACTCTTGTCTTGTGCACCCAGTCAACTACATAGGCTGGCAGGAAGGGGAGCACAGAGGCATGGATCCTCCCACTCTCTGCCACTTCACTACCTATTTGCTTGCAGGGAGAATAGCCCCCGCTGTCCTCATGAGCAGACTAAAAATCTGAGCAAGAAAGCAAGGGGGAAACTGACTCCCGGGTATAGCCAACAAAGGGCTGCAATAATCTAGCCCTTAGTGATGGAAAAACAAATGACAACTCATGCCTTACAGAGTCCCATTGAAATCAATATGGGTTCTACAAAGATGTTTACAGGATCAAGTCTTTGGCAAATATTTCTTCCAAACACCAAATATATTTTCCTGTCCTATTCAAGTGTTTATAACCATGACTTGCATATTAGCTACTGAAGAACTGGGAAGAGATGTTATCGCCTTCTGTGTCCTGCACAAAATGGTACCTAGTTTTCCTCCATCAGCAATTTTGTATTTAAATAGATACTTGAAAATCTAGACGGCATTCCATTAAATAATATCAAGCTAGGACGAATATTGGGCCTAAACTACTGGAGAGTATCCCTTACATACAGACCTCAATTAATGTGAGATTACTCATTCATAATTATTAAATAGCCTATTATCTGATGAGCACCGCTATTCTTCAGTTTTACTAAGTATATTAGTATAATTGATTTAATTATATAGCTATATTTTGCATAAGCTTCACATCCTATATTGACAAATGAATGCAAATAAGTAATATAGAGTGAATATAATGAAGTTTCATAGTACCTATCAGTTCTCTTAGATCTCCCCCCCATCCTCCCCACAGAGGAGGTTATTGTTTGGACTGAGTAAGCCATTTCACATAATTCAGGACATAAAACTCTACCAAGATTCTTGACTCATCTGAGAGCACCCTAAAGTTTTACCTTTCACAAATCTTGTTTTTTTGGACCGTCAATAAAACTTAACAAAAAAACAAAACAAAAAGAAACCCCACACAACCAACCAACAAGTTTAAACACACACCCACATTTACACACAGATACCCTACCTCATTTTAGGCCCATTTGTTTACAAATGAAATAGAGAAGATTTATTCTACAGCAAGTCTCACTCATGCTACTGGTTTCAAAGCACACACTACACATGCCATCACCTCCTCCTAGGCTGAACAAAGTGAATTCTTGGTTTCACAGCGGGACAGATTCTATCAATTACAAATTACTGTACAGAGTGCAGAAGTAGAATCTGCCAGTTAATTGGTTGTCTGTATCCCAGTAAATTAGTTTTTGAACAACCCTCCCAACAATGCTCTAGTGATATAATCTACTCCAATTTCTGAGATGTCTATCTTTTCCAGTTATAATTAGGGCTGGAAATTAATCACAGTTAGGGCATGTGATTAATGTAAAACATATAAACTCAATTTAAAAAAAAAGTTATGATTAATCATCGTGTTAATCACACTGTGAAACAGTTATAGAATACCAATTTAAATATAAATATTTTTGGATTTTTTTCTACATTTTCAAATATACTGATTTCAATTACAGCACAGAATACAAAGTGTACAGTGCTCACTTTATATTGTTTTTATTACAAATATTTTCACTGTAAAAAAGATAAACGAAATAGTATTTTTCAATTCATCTCCTACAAATCCACTCAGGCCTACTTCTTGTTCAGCCAATCACTATGACAAACAAGTTTGTTTACATTTACAGGAAATAATGCTGCCTGATTCTCATTTACAATGTCCAGCTACAACCATGCCATGCGAACGCCTGTTCTGAAAATGAGAACAGGCGTTCGCATGGCATGGTTGTAGCTGGCGTTGCAAGGTATTTCCATGCCAGATATGCTAAACATTCATATGCCCCTTCATGCTTCGACTTGTAGGCTCTAAAATTTCACATTGTTTTGTTTTTGAGTGCAGTTATGTAAAAAAATAAATTCTACATTTGTAAGTTACACTTTCACGATAAAGAGACTGCACTACAGTACTTATATGAGGTGAATTGAAAAATACTATTTCGTTTATCTTTTTTACAGTGAAAATATTTGTAATAAAAACAATAAAAAGTGAGCACTGTACACTTTGTATTCTGTGTTGTAATTAAAATCAACATATTTGAAAATGTAGAAAAACATACAAAAGTATGTCTAATAAACTAAAATTGGTATTCTATTATTAACAGTGTGATTAAAAACTATGATTAAACACAACTATTTTTTTAAATCTTGCCATTAATTGCAATTAATTATTTGACAACCCTTATGTCGTCACTAGCTGCCCTTCTGTTGGTCGTTCCAACAGTGTTTCACTTTTGTAACTCAGTAGATCAGTCTTTTCGAGTCCAGAGCTATGACTTATATGGGTTTATGAAATGACAGCACACCTGAGAGAAAAAGCATAAAGGGCCAGAAAAGTTTAGAGTCATGATTGGCTTTGCTGCCTTCAAGTTGTAACATAAGAAAAGACCTAACCAGCAGTTACAATTTTGCATACTGAGAATATCCTCTCTCTCAAAAACAAATGAGCAAACAAGCTACAGTTTTACCAGAAATTAAGAACATTTCAAAGAAGGTACAGTTAAACTGCTTAGCCAAGCCTCTGGCAATGAACTTGCCTACTTAAGTCCCAGGCAGACTGCAAAGAGCTACAAAAGGATTTCTCAAAACTGGGTGACTGGGCAAACAAAATGGCAGATGAAAGTCAATGTGCATAAATGCAAAGTAATGCACACTGGAATACATAATCCCAACTATACATATAAAATAATGGGGTTTAAAATTAGCTGTTACCACTCAAGAAAGATCTTGGAGTCATTGTGGATAGTTCTCTGAAAACATCCACTCAAAATGCAGCGGCAGTCAAAAAAACAAACAGAACGTTGGGAATCATTAAGAAAGGGATAGATAATAAGACAGAAAATATATTGCCTCTCTATAAATCCATGGCACACCCACATCTTGACTACTGCGTGCAGATGTGATCGCTCCATTGCAAAAAAGATATTGGAATTGGAAAAGGTTCAGAAAAGGGCAACAAAAATGATTAGGGGTATGGAACAGCTGCCGTATGAGGAGAGATTAATAAGACTGGGACTTCTGAACTTGGAAAAAAGACGACTAAGGGGGGATATGATAGAGGTCAAAAAAATCATGACTGGTGTGGAGAAAGTAAATAAGGAAGTGTTATTTACTCCTTATAACACACAAACTAGGGGTCACCAAATGAAATTAATAGGTTTAAAACAGCAGCAGCAGGTTTAAAACAAAGAAAAGGAAATATTTTTTCACACACCGCAGTCAACCTGTGGAACTGCTTGCCTGAGGATGTTGTGAAGGCCAAGACTATAACAGGGCTCAAAAAAGAACTAGATAAATTCAGAGAGGATAGGTCCATCAATGGCTATTAGCCAGGATGGGCAGGGATGGTAACCCTAGCCTCTGTTTTCCAGAAGCTGGGAATGGGCGACAAGGAATGGATCACTAGACGATTACCTGTTCTGTTCATTCCCTCTGGGGCACCTGACACTGGCCACTGCTGGAAGACAGGATACTGGGCTAGATGGACCTTTGGTCTGACCCAGTATGGCCGTTCTTATGTTCTTACTTTCATTCTGAGAGTTAAAATCAAGGATGGTGAATGAAATGGTACAGTGAAGCTTAGAAAGCGTTGTAGGAGCTGAGGCTCTCCAGTGAGTAGAGTCCAGCAGTCTCTCTTCTGGAGTGCTCAGGAACTTCAGAGGAGGATGGAGAAAGACAGATATATCCCTTTACCAACGGACACCATATCTAGAGTACCAGTAAATGCTTTCTGCATGAAGTAGACAGATAATACTGCCATCAATGCCTGCAGGTTTTAAGTCTTCCAGCTAGTGACCAGCTAGATTTGACACATCTATTTTGCCCGTGTAACAAGCAATCATTTGTGATAGAGTTTGATGTGTACTAAAAAAAAAAAAAAAAATCTGCATTTCCATAAGTCTGCTACTAATAGTGGATTTTATGTTTGTGTTCTGCTAGTCATTGTAGTATCTCATTTGGTTGGAAATAATGTTCTCACTGCAGCAAACATAAGGATGTTAGTTTCAAGAGGATACAGAAACCTTCCAGCAATCTGGGAAAGAAAACAAAGCAAACCATACAATATGCATGAATTAAGTCTATTGTCACAGCCCTTCAAAGCATAAACAAGCCAGAAGACTGGTATTAATACACCTTAACTCCATCAGTGAAAACACACCAGCTTTCCTTTGGGGCAGCAGAATGGAAAACCAGCCTGCCTTCCCCTCAGTGAAGTAGATAAGACTTCCCAGCAGCTGTGCAGTCTTCCATTTTTACATTAATTTCTACTACTGTACATTTTCCTTGTGGTGGGGGATGGGGATGTCTCTTTTTTCAATACTAGAAAACATTTTTCACATACCTGAAGCTTGACAATTAGATTTTAAAATTGTTTTTCTGGACATCAAAGAGATGCCCTTTAACAGAACCTGGGAACAAACAAAACTTCCCACTTGCGGTAAATTTAATCAACAAAGGTTCAGTCCAACAGCAGTGACTCTTGAGCAGTTATTAGGAGAAGCACAGGATTTGCCTTGTTCTATATTTAGCTTTAAATGCATTGCACTCTAATCTGCTCCAGTGAGGGTCAGCCTTTATAAGGGACTCACTAAAGCACTGGCCCAGGAGCAAAAGCACTTCCATCAGGAAATTGCAGAAGCGCTAGCATGAGCAAAACAGTTCCTTTCTAAAGAGCTACATCTAACACCCATCCACAGTGCAGATAAAGAACATACACATCTTGAATATTAAGTTGTATACAATGTGTTGCTCACAACAAAATATACCTATAATGTATAATGAGGCAACAAAACACTCAGGACCTTGGACTTTTACATAAGATCTCCACACTGAAATGAGCCATTTTCAGGAAGCTCAGTGCCAAAGGAGAGTTCTGTAATTCCAGCTAGAACAACTCTAATTGTTTCTGGGAGCCCAGAAGTACTGGGGAAAAGGAGGAACACAGGAAGTCGTGACTCTTCAGCATGCCTCTCTCAGCCAAGTGGAGTTCCACAAAAGTTAGGAGTGGCTGGGCAGAGGTTGGGGCATACCTGCCCTTGATTCTCTCCTCAGGACCCAAAAGATCTCTCTGCAGAAGTTAATGCTGCTAAGGACAGTCTTGATTTCTGCTCCATATCCAAAAATGTTTCCAAAACAGGAGAGATATCAAAGACAGAGATAGGCTGCCTGCGGCAGAGTAGACTGGACAAGATCACAGGGCAGCCCATATCACATTCCAGGAGGGTTCCCTATGGATCCTGGGGATAAGAAAGGACAGGAAGCTCTTCAAACTCATTTCCAAAATCCACTGAACAGCAAAAAAAATACTCTATAAGATGAACCTCACCTAGTTCCTTGGGTTCTCTGTCCTCCTCCCATGCATGATAGTATGGATGGCTCTGATATAGCAGTAAGAAATCAAACCTTTTGTAACTCTCTCTAGATCAGGGGTGGGCACACTTTTTGGCCCGAGGGCCTCATCTGGGTATGGAAATTGTATGGTGGGCCATGAATGGTCATGAAACTGTGGGTTGGGGTGCAGGAAGGGGGTGAAGGCTCCGGCTGGGGTTGCGGGTGCAGGAGGGTGCTCTGGGCTGGGACCGAGGGGTTTGGAGGGCAGGAGGGGGATCAGGGCTGTGGCAGGGGGGTAGAGCATGGGAGGGGGTCAGAGGTGCAGGCTCTAGGCGACGCATACCTCAAGCGGCTCCCAGAAGCAGCAGCATGTCCTCCCTATGGCTCCTAAGCAGAGCCATGTCCAGGTGTCTTTGTGTTCTGTCCTATCCTGGCCAATGGGAGCTGCAGGGGCGGTGCTTGTGGCTGGGGCAGTATGCGGAGCCCTCTGGCTGCCTCTACGCATAGAAGCTGGAGGGAGAACATGCTGCTGCTTCTGGGAGCTGCACAGACTGGGGCAAGCCCCGGACCCCCTCCCCAGGGGGAGCTCGAGAGCTGAATTAAAACATCTGGAGGGCCGGATGGGACCCCTGGGCTGTAGTTTGCCCACCCCTGCTCTAGACATATCTAGGACAGGTCTTTGGTTACAAAAGGAGATAGCACTAGTTGCTTATATTCTCCTGAAAACTGTCTGTAAATTTTCACAAGTTCAACCCACTTCGCTGTCTCTTTAACCTGTTTGATCTAACATCACATGGCGAAAGGGGCAAAAACAAACAGTTGTAGCTGTTTAGTAGTCTTTATAATTAGATACTGACAGCTGGACTCAAATGCCCTCATTGCCTTGAGCCTGCTTATGGGAGTCCTAAATTAACAAACAGTGACAGGCTAAATGGTTCAGATAAAAGAAAAGCAACAAGCTCGAACCAAAACCACAATCTGAGGTTTGGGGTGGGAAAGTGGGGAGAGAGAGAGAGAGGGGAAACCAAAATCAAGAATTAACTTTTAGTTTGTTTATCTAAAACCTTCATAGCCCTCTTCATTTTCTGCCAAGACTAGAAGCTGAAATATCTACAAGCCTCAGTTCTTGTAAGATATCAAGCTTGGACTGAAAACAGGAAATATTGGAAACCTATTTCCATACCACATATTTTTAAAAGGCATTATTTTAGTCTAATTATCTTAACAGAAGCTCTGAAGCATCCAAGATTCTCCAAACACTATTAATATGCCCAAGATCAAAGTTATATGTAACAGCTGGTCCACCACAGTAAAAATTCACCATAATGACCACAGAAAGTGGTAAATCAATGCCAGGCATTGTCAAACGTGAGAGACTGTTTAAACTCTGCTGAGATTTTGTCTGTCTACACTGGGAATTTTAACAAAATAAGTTATCCGCTGGGGTAGATTGCAACACCAGGTATAGACAGCCTTCTGGTTCCCGCTGTGGCGCTCCACACCATGTTGCGTAGACCTGTGCTGAGCATGTTTGATTGCCGCAATGCTAAAAGAGCTGCTGGAGCCCCATTAATACCAGGATTCTCAGTGGCACAGACATTAGCAAGAATTGGAATTCTTTCCCCAGTATAGACAAGACCTATAAGGCATGAGTGCGCCACACCATCAAGTTATAGAGAAACAGAGCCTCCCGCCAGTATTTTTCATTGGCCATCTTTAATCTGCATGCGGAAGATCAGATACCATGACTAGGAGGTTTCTGAGTCTCTATACTTCTGGGAAATGTATTAAATGTCTCTAATCTCTCACCATCAGTCAAAGCAGCATCTTTTTTTGGTTCCAGGCTCAGATTTTAAGAGCCAAACTACCAAGTAATGAGTTGCAGAACTCCAGTGGCACAAAGAATCACAGAATTGTAGGACCAGAAGGGACCCCGAGAGGTCTTTTAGTCCAGTCCCCTGGATAACACTCAAGTACTATTGAGATCAGTGGCCGTTCTCCCACTTACCCTATCTGCACCCCTGCCCCAAAGCCAGGAGCTAGACATGGGCCAAGAGTGGGGCTGGGGCCGAAGCTGCGTCCATCGACGAAGGTGGGGCTGGGAACAGAGCTGCAGCCGGGCCACAGTCGGGAGGAGAGGCTAGGGGCAGGGCCAGATGTAGGGCTGGGAGCTGGGGCCAGAGCAGAGCTGGGGATGGAGTGGGGCTGCATGGCACTCCCTCCCCATCCTCCATGGGAGTTGGCCCTGTCCCCACCGTGCCCCCCGCCGGAACATTCCTCCACACCCCCATAGGGGGGCACACCCCACAGTTTGGGGACCACTAATCTAGACCATCCCTGACAGGCGTTTCTCCGTCATGGGAGATTTTTAAGAGCAGGTGCCACAACCTGCCTAGACAATTTATTCCAGTGCTTAACTACCCTGACCGTTAGGAAGATTTTCCTAATGTCCAACCTAAATTGCCCTTGCTGCAATTTAAGCCCATTGCTTCTTCTCCTAGCCTCAGAGTTTAATGAGAAGAATTTTTCTCCCTGCTCCTTGTAACAACCTTTTAGGTACTTGAAAACTATTGTGTCACTCCCAGTCTTCACCAGACTAAATAACCCCAGTTTTTTCAATCTTCCCTCAAAGGTCATGTTTTCTAGACCTTTTATCATTTTTGTTGCTCTTCTCTAGACTTTCGCCAATTTGTCTACATCTTTCCTGAAATGTGGCACCCAGAACCGGACACAATACTCCAGTTGAGGCCTAATCAGCGTGCAGTAGAGCAGAAGAATTATTTCTCATGTCTTGCTTACAACACTCCTGCTAATACATCCTAGAATGATGTTTGATTGTTTTTTTCAAGTGTTATACTATTGACTCATATTTAGCTTGTGATTCACTATGACCCCCAGATCCCTTTCTGCAAAACTCCTTCCTAAGCAGCCATTTACTACTTTGTTTGTGTGCAACTGATTGTTCTTTCCTAAGTGGAGTGCTTTGCATTTATCCTTATAGAATTTCATCCTATAAGGATCATTCTCTGGGTTGTCCTTATTCCCCTTTTTACAGAGGGGTAAATATAGTGCCATTTTCCAGGCCTCTGAAATCTCTCCCGTCTTCCATGATTTTTTGAAGATAATCACTAATTGCTCCGATAGCACCTCACTTAGCTCCTTGAGTATTCTAGGATGTATTTCATCAGGCCCTGGTGCCTTGAAGACATCCAACTTGTCTAAATAATTTTTAACTTGTTTTTTTCTTTGTTATTTTAGCCTCTGATCCCACCTCATTTTCACTGGTGTTCACTATGTTAGAAGAGCTGTCCTGAGCAATCCTACTAGAGAAAACACCACATGCCAGTAAACAGCACACAGCTCTTTGTGCTGTCTGCAAAAGTAGCAGAGATTTAGATTATGAACTAACAAAACCTGTAGGTGGAAAATTCATAAATCCCTTTCAGTAGTGAGGAACACATTATCATAAGGAGATGACAGGTTAGAGCAGATGTAGCTGGATGTGATGTAACTATAGTTTCTTGCCAAATTCTTGTCAAGCTTCCCACTGTGATATTTAGCTGGTGTTCAGATTCTTTTTTCCCCTCTACCTCCACAGTCATATCAGAGTGAATTAGTATAGTGTGTGAAGAGCAAAACCAAGGAACACCTTTTACGCAACTTATAGGCTCATCACAGTTGTCGCCAGACAGCAACTGCTGCAATTACAGCTGTAAAACATTTTCTGTTATAAACATTTTCTTACACCCATAACTTTCTGAGAAATTCACCTGAGGGGAGGAGGGTTAAACCTTTCCAGATTTGGTCTCTGTCAAAAGGTGAAAGTTCTTGCTAAGTCTGAGCTAATTTCACTGCTGGCCAGTATTGTCATAAAGAGTAGCAATGTCGCTCCCTACAGCCAAGAAGTTTCACTGATGCTGGTTAGGAAAAAAGAGCAGCTAGAGATCTAATCCTCTGCTGCTTCTGAGCCAGGAGATGGGGAGATGCTGGGGGTGGGAGGGACTCTCCCTCTCCTATTATATACCCACCACCATCCTCTCCTCCATGAATAGCGTCACTCTACTGGAGCAACAAAGGGAAACTGCCAGGACCCGATCACTTTCATGGCCATTTGGGCAGCAGAAACTGACCAGTATCCTGTTAATTTCAGGTTTTACAGTAATATGTACAGTATTTCCAGAGTCATTCCCTGCCCCACCAAAAGAAAATATAGGTCTTACAAAAGATGCCAGCTCAAGAACACCAGAGACTGGAGAGCTTTATTTAGCCACAGCACAAATGCAGCAAGAGAACAGCACTGGAAGCCTCCACATTTACCTTGGCATTGTGCCTGGAACAGCCAGCACTAGGGATGAGAAGTTAGAGCCTTAGGGGATAGTGCACTTACTTAACGAAGATCAGATTCTGATACCTTCACTCACACCCAGTAGCACCTTACTCCACAAGTAACTTAGATGGGACTACTTATGGAATAAGATGCTGTTTAACAGGAGCGTACCAAAGTCTGGTCCTTAATATTTAAATAAGTGATCATTATTAATCCTGTGTTTCTCTGCTGGAAAGTTACCTCCTGTTTTATGAATGGATTTTTCTTATTACTGTATAGCACATGAGGCAACTACATACCGACCTCTACTTTCATATTTGGAAGAGTGCCACAGTTGCCACTGGATATCTTGTTAAGATAGTGTAGTGGCAGATTACAAAATATAGTAGGTACTAAATATAACTAGGGGGAAATTTTTCTTTATTATTAATGCCTGGTGAAATTAAAACAAAGAAGAGGGTAAAGAGTATACCATCATGTGTTAGCTGCTGACACTTGAAAAACTGAGTATCAGTAACGGAAGTTTTTTCAGAAACTGTGATTAGGCACAGATAAAAGATAGTTTTGTGAGGATGATGTACTCCCAGAAACTTTTAATTTAGCATTCTTCTTGCAAGAGTTTTGTGCTGCTAGAGGATGTCAAAACAATGTACATTTTGGAATACTACAGTATTTCTAAATAAGATACCTGACTGGTGTTAGGTTAAGGTACAAACTCACAGCTGGCATGTCCTTCCAGAACAAATATCTCATGGGAGAAGAAGTGGATTAGAGGTGTTGGTATAATTAGGGGTCAAATTAGAAAAAAAAACCTGAAAGTATAATACTCTTCCAAGCTTCACACACAAAATCCATTCCACTTACACCTGAAGCCACTCAATACATTTTTCAGATGTTCAGACTATGATTTTTCAAATGCATGGCTGTATTGTTTAGCCTTAAAAATGTAAGCAGAGTTTATCCCAGAAACCATAATGGCTAGAGACTAAAAGAAAGTAAATTGAGATTCGGGTGAATAAGCCAGCAACATGAAAGAGGTACCAGTATGTTATAATGCCACATCTTGGCCCAATCTAATTTAAACAAACTTTAGCAGAGGCGGTTGTAGCAGAGCTAGTCCATAATGCATTTGGGAGAAACCTACTTATTAGAGTTACTCTATGGTTTTTCTATTGTAGGAGTAATTTATTCAGGAATTTAAAAGGTTACCAGACACCTGCTTACAAAAGTACTATGCCAGCTAAATACAAGACAGTATGAAAGAACTTGGGTGATGAAAGGGAGCACCAGCAACCCCCACCCCACAACCCCGACACACACCCACACCACCCATTGGTAAAGGGGAGGACACAGGTTCCTACTAGGGTGCTGTCCTGGGACCCTGCACAAGTGTTTCATCTTCTAAACCAGTCTCTGGCTTGTAGGTACTTGATAAGTTTGAAACTCCCCATCTCCATGCTGGAAGCTAGAAGGATCCATTTTCTCCCTATGTCCTCTCTTCCCAATTCCTGGAGTCTCCTACTGGACAGAAGTGGGTTTTGCTATTGTCAGCAACACCAAGCTTCTGGCTGGTATGAGAGAGTGGGGTCCTCTTCTACACAACCCATCTCTTCTGCTTTGTTACATCCTCCTCCCCAACAAATAGCTTTTAGTGCTTGCCTCTCCTGCTACTAGCTTTCTCCAGAAGTAGCAGAATAAATAACATTTTTTCAGTGCCACTGCTGCAATTAATAGCACCAGTAAAACTCATCTGAGAGACTTCACAGTTTCATTTTTCTGATACTTAAAGTTCTTAGCACCAGCAAAGGCAGTGGGGCTGTCCACTGACTCAGAAATACAGCATTGTAGTAGTGGAAATCCTTGTCTTCAGAAGGATAAAGGGCTAGATTTAAAAAACATTGAGAGTAGATTTTTACAGGGAAAAAAGCCTCCAACTGCCAGGAGAGTTCCCTACTCGTCATTAGGTGGATTTTTCAAGCAGTAACCATACAGCAAGAACTCTAGTGGCAAATGATACTCCTCTAAGAGAATCTGCCTTCCTGCCTTCTCAGCACAGCTCCTGCCTGTCATGGAGAGAGAGAGAGAGAGGCATTTTGTTAAACTATTCATTTATTTTGTATATATAGGCTTTTTACTCGACATAAGTATGTTGCCTACGCTTTTACAGGTTTATTTAATCAACTAAACACACATACAGGAAAGAGTTATTAATAGGCAAGACATTCTATGTTTTTACGCAGTGAAAGCCTCTGCTTTAATAAAAGCCAACTGCTATAAGCAGCAATGCAAGTTTTACAGTAGGATTCTGTTCTTTTAGAGAAGGTGCTAGATGAGGCAGATCACCAAGTTAACATGTTCCTTTTTAACCTCAGGTTTATAAAGCAGTTTTGGGAAACCTGAATTCTAATATTCCCTGGTTAAAAAGATACAGTGCAGGATGTAATCAGCAGTGATGTTGGATGTTATGCATATGTAGAAACTAACTCAGATACTCTAAAAATGTCAGTTCATGTCAATTATGCTGTGAGCAATGTTCACTTGGAAAGAGAAACCCTACAACCAATTAATAACACTCCATATCTCGTTACCAGTCTCCTAATCCCTGTGGCTATTTCTTCTCTCTCATGGTTGGTTAGTTACAATCCAGAAAAGACAGATATTTTCAGAGGGGCCAGTAATATTGGTGATATAGTTATTCCTGAAGTCCATGATCTAATATAAACCAGTAAATATTCAGATGCACAGAGACCACTTTATCAGACATACTAAGTTTGTTTTCTTGGCAGTTACTGATGTAATTCTGTTCAATACAAGCTGTAAATACATAAGCAATTTTGTTGCGGTCATTTGGAAGTTGACGTGCAATCATTCAAAATACAAACGGCAAAACAAAAATAATAATCAGCTATAATCATCTTTCTGGGCTAATTAGGTAAATACACTACCTACAGCATTAGAGCAAATACTAGGCCACCATTTAGCAAATGGAGCCACCGTGGCTGCATGTGGCCACCAAGGGGTTTCCCTGCAGCCATGGCAGTTTCCTGGGCAGTGGGGAAGGAAGCATCAGGCCCTCTCCTTCCTCCCTGCTGCTCCTGCATGTGCCGCCTTTCTGGAGACACAGGTGGGACACACAACGCTTAAGGAGCAAGGTGAGTTGGCGAGGAGGGGGTGAGAAGGCGAGTGGCAAGGAGAGCAACCGGTGGGAGGGCCTGGCAGGGGAGTAAGTAGGCGAGGGGTGAGCCTCCAGCAGGGTAAGGAGGCAGGCCGGGGGGGCTAGCTGCAAGCGGGGGAGTGAGGAGATGAGCGGTGAGCCACCAGCGAGCAGTGGTTCTCGCACCAGGCTGGGGGTTGAGGAGGGACACAGGAGCCGGGTATGGGGTGAGGAGGTGAGCGGCGGGTGCATGGGTATCAAGTAGAGCCCCCCCTTTGGAGAGGCTAGCCCCCAACTCCACCCCATCTGCCTGTGCTCCCCCTCCCCCAGCAGCTGGAGCCCCGAGACCCACTGTGCCTGCAGCCACAAGCCCCCCACCCAGAGAAGCCCCAAGCACCCCTCCCCCTCCACAGCCGGAGAAACCCCGAGCCCCACCAATTGCCCAGAGTCGTCCCAGGCCAGCCACAGCCATGCCTCTCCTCCCCTCCCCAGAACCAAGCCACCAGATATCTTTTTCATTATTATTTGGACTTCTATTATGTCAAAGCATTTTTAAATTTATTTCAGAATTGTTACATAGACAACCACTTTTACCAAAAAAGCAAAAGAAACAATAATCAAAAAGACAAGAGTACAAAGCACCTTATTTGTGTTTCTATTCTGTTAGGTCCAGTAATGAGAGAGATAACTGTGCATAATTTTTATTACTGAGTCTGCAAAAAAAATCCCCAAACTGTACATAACTAGATTACAATGATTTGGATGTATATGTGTGCATATTATTTTATTAACTTTAGGAAAAAATAAATAATTTTAGGAGAAAGCGTCAGTGTGGCCACCAGCAAGAGTCAGTGGCCGCAGTCTGAGGCCACCAAAAAAATTGTTGCAAGAACCGATGTATTAGGCACAATGCCAACATATGTAGGTCACCTGCCCATCTAACAAAGCAATTTCACCACCTTCATTTGGACGGCAATTAGCCCCATAGGAGCTCATATTCTAAAAGGAACATTAGTGGAGGGAAAAGAGGGAGTAAAGAAATAGATGGAAGAAACAGGAGACAGTGAACAAACAATGAAGACAGATATCTTTGGATATTACCCTTCAATCAGTGATAAAAGTATCTCAACCCAAAGATTATCTAGTTGATCTAGAGAATCCAAGATTCAGAATTACACAAATCTTAGCCCATGTCCATTTTGGAATTAAAATAATTAAATAAAAAACATGGTGGTGAAGTTGTTCCTTCTTCCACCAAACAGGTATGTTATGTAGTGCTGAGGATGAAGATACCAGTGCATGAAGGGACAATAATGAAGACAGGTCATCACTTTGAAAAATTTCAGATCTATGATTATAAAATTCTTCTCCTCATTTTGAAAAACTGTGGAAAGAATTCAGTGAAGTCAATTTGCCTCAGAAGTGCTCTGACTGTGGTGGGGGAGGAAAGCAAACATTTCACCTCTGTTTGATATCAGTTAGTTGCTGTGAAAATTCTGATGTCATAATCATAATCTTTACTTTAGGTGGAGAACAAACAGCAGGAGCAGATGAAATCAAACAAAGATTTTCCTTTCACAAAAGTATTTACCATTATAAAGAGTGAGTGAAGAGAAGTAAGTTATTCTAATCAGAATGGACCAAAATCTACTTACAGTGGAGTGAACTCAGACTAACGCTATTGACTTCAGTGAATTACGCAGGGCTTACACTGGTGTAACTGGTCAGAATTTGAGTCAACATTTCCCCCTTTAAGAAACCCAGCCTAAACTAGATGTTGTCTCACCAGGACAAATACAAGTAACACAGTGACCTGGGCCAGTCATCTTGATTCACCACAAGACTCAACATTCATGTTTATAACATTCCAAACTGAATGCTGTCACAAGTAATGAATACATTTTTTGTGCATTTGTGACTTGAAGCAACAACCTTTTGGTAGCAGAGAGAAATATAAAACTATAGGAAATATATGATGCCAGTAACTTACCCAGCCTCTGAAGTGGATAAAAACCTCCAAATTCTCACCTTCTCAGAGATTCCTCATCCATTAAAACTGGATTCAGACCTCTTCCTTTTCTCCACCACCTTCCTCCCACAAGCAAAATCTTCACCAAGGCAGCTGATTTTGCATTCTTTGCATATACAAAACTGCCATTGGGAACAGGAGTTTTGAATGTGAAAAGTGCACTACTGAGGCCCCTGGAATGTCATTGGTGTCAGGAATATAGAATCTGGCCCTCATTATAGCAGAATCTTTTGGTTTGAAAAATTTCAGGTTTCAGAGTAGCAGCCGTGTTAGTCTGTTTTCGCAAAAAGAAAAGGAGTACTTGTGGCACCTTAGACACTAACAAATTTATTTGAGCAAAAGCTTTCGTGAGCTACAGCTCACTTCATCGGATGCTGTAGCTCACGAAAGCTTATGCTAAAATAAATCTGTTAGTCTGTAAGGTGCCACAAGTACTCCTTTGGTTTGAAAAAGTTACTCAAGAAGGAGTTCATTTTTACAGCGGTCTTAAAAAAAAATCTGTTCGTAAAACATCAAAAAAAGCAAAACACATGCCTTAAGGAATGTTAAGGTGATGTTCCAATCATGTAAATGTATACTTGTTTAACCTTCCGCACATGAGTAGTCCCAACAGAAGTGAGTAACTCACTGAAGTCAATGCAATTAGTCTGAGTTTATCCCAGGGTAAACAGATTCTTGTTCATTCTGATTAGAATAATTTCTGTGTTCCTCTTCACGCACTCTTTAAAATGATAGCTATTGTCAGGAAAGCAGAATCTTTATTTGATTTCATCTGCTCCTGCTGTTTATTTTCCACCTGAAGTCCATTTTGTATTATTGGCATCAGAATTTTCACAGCAACCAGTTGATGTCAAACAGAGGGTTATAACTTCAGCTAACGATTAAGCAGCAGGAGCAGACAAACTATAAAGACAACCAAGACCTTGTTTTTATGCATATGCATTCTGTAAGAAGAAGAAAAATTAAAACAGAAGATAATGTATTGTGACAGGTTCGGGACAGATGGCTACAGGAGAGCGATAGAAGGCAAATATATTAGCCCTAGATTAAGCAGTCCCCTTTTTCCTGAGTAAGGTAGCAGGGGCGGTTCCAGAACAATCAGGAACTTGCCAGAACCAATTAAGGCAGGCAGGCTAATTAGGAAATCTGGAGCCAATAAGAAGCTGCTAGAATCAATTAAGATAGGCAGGCTAATCAGGACACCTGGCTTAAAAAGGACTTCACCTCAGTCAGTGAGGGGTGCTGAGAATGAGAGGGCGTGCTGTTGGAGGACTGAGGAGTACAAACACTATCTGGCATCAGGAGGAAGGTCCTGTGGTGAGAACGAAGGCGCTGGGAGGAGACCATGGGGAAGTAGCCCAGGAAGTTGTAGCTGTCACACAGCTATTACAAGAAACACTGTAGACAGTTGTGATCCACAGGGCCCTGGTCTGGAACCCGGAATAGAGGGCAGGCCTGGTTTCCCCCCATTACCCTTCCCTCTACTGGATAAAAGAGAAGTTGACCTGGACTGTGGGTCCCACCAGAGGGGAAGGTCCCTGGCCTGTCCCGCAACCCACTAGGTGGATCAGCAGAGACTGGAGATTATTCCTTCTTTTTCCCCATGCTGGCCAGTGATGAAGTTAGCTGAGTGAACAGCAGGTTTGAGCCACTAGCAAATGTGGCCAAACTGAGGGCTGCCATGAATCTCTGAGACGAGCAAATCTGTCAATAAGTGCAGGACCCACCAAGGCAGAGGAGGAACTTTGTCACAGTATATAAAAAATTAGATATGCTTTTAATCAATATTTATTTCAAGTTTTTCCATGAAGCATCAAAACCCCCAAAATACCTTTCATGAAAAGTTTGTAAAACAACAGTATAAGAAAAGATACAATTTCTATCAAGAATACTTATAGTAAGGTTCTGATATACAGAACATTTGCTGAAATGAAGGTTTGCAAAAGAAGAGACACTGTGCTGATATTGGAAATGCCATGACAACGCAGACGTCAGGTGGATCCCCAACATGTTTGATTATCTGCTTTGCTATGCTGTGCATGACAAAATTGTTCCTTGTGTTATTTTTCCTGTGGTATATGGAACTAGCCACAGAAACATACAAAATATTACGCTTTCTCTGTAAAATTTTAAACTTGAATAATCCAGTTTCCATTTATTATTCTTTTCCCACACTATACCTGGACTAAAATTTAATTCTAGATTACATTTGTCCACGAGTTTAAATCTACAAACTAAGATCATAAATATGTGATGATGATTATTAATACAGCCATATAAGGGTGTTGGGCACTTTACAAACAAGTAAAATACATCGTCCCTAGCCCAAAGAGTTCACAGTCTAAAGGCCTTGTCTACTCTCCAACTGCTTTACTGGCATAGCTACACCGCTATAGCTATACTTGCCGAACCACCTAGTAGACACAGATTATGCCAACAGAAGGCATTTTTCTGTTGGCCTAATAACACCATCTCCCCAAATAGCATTAGCTTCCCCAACAGAAGCACTCATCTGTCAGCATAGCTGTGTTTGCACTAGGAATTTGGTTGGCAAGGGTATGTCAGCTAAGGGGTGTGAAGGTTTTGTTTGTTTGTTTTTAAAAACCTCTGACTGACATAGCTATTCCAACAAAACTTTGTAGTTATACCTATCCTAAGTTTAAACAGCACAACAAGTGATAGGAACAGACAAATGAAAGGAAGGATGAGGGCGACAATGATGAAATCATGCCTTAGCTTTGCTTTATTACCCATGCAT
Organism: Lepidochelys olivacea; assembly: GCF_965140295.1. Lineage (NCBI taxonomy): Eukaryota > Metazoa > Chordata > Testudines > Cheloniidae > Lepidochelys > Lepidochelys olivacea. The sequence goes on from NC_140412.1 coordinate 214,851,142, forward strand.
CTGATAGATATTTGTGAAAAGCAGAATTATTTATGAATGATTTTTATTGTAAATACAATCAGATCATACATTTTGCACACAAATATACTACATTAATGTGACTGAAATTTCAGGTTGAGAAATAGTTTTATACTTTGAAGTCAAATAAAATAGCAGTGTAAACCTTAGGAGCTAGAAGGCAGAGTGATTAGCATGTCCCTTCTCTAATTTGTATCTGCTTTTCTGTACTACTGACATGCAGTAACAGTGCAATCAGATTAAAAACAAAGCCAACTGAGTTGTGGCATAGTGTGCTGGATCATTTTACAAAACTGTCTGGGTTCTCCAGAACTGTATGAACACATACACATTTTAACTACCACTATTTCACCTACACAAGTGGGAGCTGTACTATAGGGAAGACTGGAGCATGGTTACTTGACGTGGTGGCAAAAACGCCATAAGCTGTCAGAGGCTAAAGCCTTGTCTACAGTAGAGCTCCCACCACACTGACACCAGCACAGCATCAGTGGGAAATTGTGGAGTAAAATTCCCTAGTCTAGCCTGCATTGTGAATTTAAAGATGACATCATTCTGTTTCACTTCACTTATAGTACTGTGGTCCTGTTGATCACCCATATTGTTAATAAATTACATCCTTAGTAGAATGCCTTATTCTGTAAGAAATTACACTTTTACAATCTAAATTGAATGTCAGTATTGAGTCAATTTATTTTTTAAAGTTACTTGAAAATTTTCTATAGGAACAGTATGATATGGCATCAGGTTTTCAGGTCTGAAATCAGCGAAATAATGGGGCACTTAGATCGGTTTGTGGTTGCGTGGGGGGCTTGATTATTATTAGTGTTTATTCAAATCACAATAAAAACTCTTTAGGTTGCATCTATTTGAAGTCTGTAATGACAACTCACATGCGCCAGTTGTTCCTAATTTTATTGCACATTCTTGCTATCATGAGTACCCAGTTAAATCCTACCATACACCCACCCTGTCACTGCAAAAATTATTCCCAGTCAAAGGAATTTCAGCACAGTTAAAGGCGTGTGCCATTTTTCTCCCCACTTCGATGCTGTCTATAACATTCAAATGTTGTCAGGATCTATCAACCAACAGTAAATTGCAGCCACTGGGAACAGAATGAAAGAGTCAAAAGGGACACAACACAATGGGAGAAAAAAAAAAAGTGTCCCTGGTAAAACGTTAAATGTTGCAACTATGCTGCAATCAACTGGACTACTTTGTTTATCATCCCAAGACTGAAAAATGTATTAGGGCTAAATAAATAATCTGTCCAAACTCAAAAGACAGAAAAAAAAAATAAAACTGTCAGCTGGGGTTTTCACAAATGGGGGATGGAGATGGGACGAGACAGTTCATTTGAGAGTAATTCTCTGAAGATACCACTGAAGGGGGCGGGGGGAGAGAACTGTATAATACCAGACAATTTCAAAGCCATGCATGGGTCATAGCTTATCACAAGACAGTGAGAGAAAGAATAAGTCATTTCCTGACAATGTTGTCTCCCGCAGCAATGAGATGGGGAAGTGGATACCTGCACAGTTCCAGTGCTTCAGATACCTGACTCCGCTAAAGAAGGGAGTAGGTTTGGTTCTAGAAAACTACTAAATAAATCACTATGTGTCACTAGAACACAGAACCTATGGGCAGGGTCCCATGCCACAGCAACAGAATTTATCACATAATTGTTCTTCAGCGTGAGCTTTTGCTTTTAAGTTCTCTCTTATATTTAAGGTTGTGAAGAAAGCCTCCGCTCCCAAACATGAACCAAAACGTAGTTTTTCCATGTGCGCAGACTGAAAAAGTATTTGAGAAGTGTGAATCACTGAATTCATTTAAGTTGTTTATTTCTGAAGCCCAATTATGTCGGTCTAAAATGTCAAGATTACTAGCTATGTCACTGCTAATCATTTGAGCAGATATTCAGCTACTGTGATTATCTCAGTCCTAAACCACATCCCAACCCTTCTTGCGTGTGAACAGATTTAATAGTCACCTACTCGGATGCTTAGATCTCCAGTTTACCCCCAACAATTTCTAGATATGTATAGTTATTAATTATCTATATAAAAATCTGCAGCACATTGAAAATTAATAAATTAGGGGCAGAATAGGAGAAATGAATGATATAAAATTGATTGTATTATTAATTTCACTAAATATCTTCATTTTTTTAGTTTATCATTCATACAATGTCCATTCTGCCGTATTGGAAAGCTAAAGAAATCCTGTTCCACTTACCACCAAATATGCTGGGCCTTGACTATAAACATGAAGTCACCAATAACCCTCTGCCACACACCTGCAGAGGTCTAGAATTATGTGGGTAGGGCTACCAATTTCTCCCCCTTTTCCCGTGTTTCCTCTGAACAGATAATGTATTTAATATGGTCTATGTGTCATGTTCCTGGAGTTTATCTTTACTGTCAACTAGAACCACCACCAAGTATAAACCCCACTCATCAGTCTCCATCTTTCCCATTTTCTAAAGGTTTCCCTGCATGACCTCTAAGGTTTTCATTGCATAACTTTCCCAACCCTAATTTTTTCTTCTAGCCATGGCTAATTTACCCTCTTTTATAGCCTGGTCGGAGCTAACAAGATCCATTTGCTAGCATGACTCATCACATAATTATAGTGCACCTTTACACAAGACTCAACTATCTGACATCAGGATAACTCAGTTCAGGAGACCTACGTTCCTATGCATAGACCTAAAGTGGATCATCCTGTTGCAATGAATGTAAAGATGTTCACTGTGTGAAAATCCTTTTTAAAAAGAATTTCCAACTTCCAAAGCTCTATGAAGCATAGAAACAAAAGGCTGCCTCTAGGCAAGATTTCTATCATGTGGTAAGAATAACTACCAATTTATTTTCCTAGCAGAACTTTCCTGTGTTCTTGGAAACTAAAAATCAACAGAAGAGTAATACAGTATTTAAAAACGTTCACCAAGAGCTTCCTATGTAACATATAAATAAAAGTTACTATATGAGAAGAGCATATCCTGTGCTGGACTGGTAACAAACTGAACAAGAGAAAATTGCAACATTGTTTACCTACAAATCACCAGCTTTCTTCTTGCACATCTCATCTAGCTAGCCTATCACCTAATTATTTTTATTCAAGTTAGGTAGTATGTGTCAGTAAGGCCCTGATACTGCACAATTTGAACCACAGGGACAGATGCTTGCACTCTTATGGATCCATTGCAGGACTGGGGCCTAAATCACTCTATTCTTAGATCAGTTATGTGACACAAATACATAGCATCTCTTCATCACACTTGCCTTGTTCCACCATACCCCAACATAAAAAAAATAATTCTATAAAAAGAATCTTTACCACGTACTGACTGTAGGGTTTATATATATTTTTAATATCTCTACCTCTGTATAAAAGGATATAAAATGTATTTTTTTCCAGAAATAAACGATGTGGAGTTATATAGCACAAAACACATGTCCCTGAAATATTTTTATCCCCAGAAAGTTCTTAAGTTAACTAGTTTGTCTGTTTTATAATAGAGCAAAGCTGCTGAACCACTTAAGGCCAATAAACATATTTTTGTCTGAAAAGTCTTGAGATGCATTATTTCTGACAAAATAATGGGTATGTCCCAGGGTCTATCCTTAGAGCAATCAGATTAGTTTTCTGACTTGTGAATCATGAAAGAGACCCAAAAAAGCAATCATATTTTGAAGTGGGACAACAAATTTAGAAGTGTCCTTAGACATCACAGACCAGGAAAATAGTCCACAAGCACGCCAAGGAGAAACACAGATTTTTTTCATTTGTCAACTTCTTTCCAATGTGGCACTATTACTGGATATTTCAGTTGCCTTTGGATGGATAATCAGTATTTCCAGAATAATGAAAAACAACTGTAACAAATTGGGGAAGAAATCATATTTTTCAGTGATTTTTAAGCATTCAAGCAAGTTGTATCTCTTCCCAAGCCCACATTTAAAATATTCACCCACATAAACCCTGAGATTAAATATATAGTATCTCTGACATCTCAATATGGAACTGTTTTTATTTGTAGACTCTAACAGTGACACACACATAGATGACAGTTTATTGCCTTCAGTGCAGCATAAATAAGGGGTCCTTAAATCTGAGCAATCAGAATGAAAATTCTATGAACAAGCTGAGAAAACATCAAAAATAAACAGGCAAGCTGAGCTTAATAATCACTCAGTGCACAAAACATTCCTAAATAGTCATGTATAAGGACAGAAAGCTGGCTAGATCGTTGGGCTCAATGGCTAGTAATCAACAGCTTGATATCTAGTTGGCAGCCAGTATCAAGCAGAGTGCCCCAGGGGTCTGTCCTGGGACCGGTTTTTTTCAACATGTACATTAATGATCTGGATGGATTGCCCCTCAGCAAGTTCACGGATGACACTAAGATGGTGGGAGAGGCAGATACACTGAAGGGTAGGGACAGGGTCCAGAGTGACCTAGACAAATTGGAGGATTGGGCTAAAAGACATCTGATGAAATTCAACAAGGACAAGTGCAGAGCCCTGCACTTAGGATTCCATGCACCGCTACAGGCTTCAGACCGACTGTTCTATAGAAAAGGACCTGGGGATTACAGTGAAGAAGCTGGATATGAGTCAACAGTGTGCCCTTGTTGCCAAGAAGGCTAATGGCATATTGGGCTGCATTAGTAGGAGTATTGCCAGCACATAGAGGGAAGTTAGGTAGATTACATTTACAAAATTTAGTTAGAGCACATTTACAAAGCAGCTAAGGTTTTTTGTTTAAATTATGAATGGAAGAGACTATGGCAAACTGTGGCAATCCAAACAGTCCCTGTAATTAAAAACTAGTGGACAGAAGAGGGGTAATCTGGAATGTGGGTACAATAAAACAGAATCCACAAGCACTTGTATATTTATTATAACAGCAGTAACAAAACAAGACATATGTTATACATCGATGGACTTCATTGATTTCTGAAACTCAGTGAGGCAATTCACACCACTGAAACAACGGAGTAAGATTTAAACACCACAAAAATATGTTCAGATAAAATAATGATCTGACTTGCACCTACCAATGGAAGAAAATTCAGTTGGTTGATTAAACAATCTCTTAAAAGATTACCTATAAAAGAAACAAAAAAGAGCACACACTCAATTTCTCTTGATGTTTCTTAAGAATTTTCAAGACAAGAAGAGACTTTTTACTTTCCTGTTTTCGTTAAGTTTCTTGGGTGACTAGGGCTATGTCAACACTACCACTTATGTCGGCGCTTCTGTAATATCTCTTGTGTAGCTGCTCTATGCTGATGGGAGATACTCTCCTGCTAACATAGCACTTCCCACACTGGCGCTTATGCCAGCAAAACTTACGTCACTAAGCCCTGGTCTATACTACAGAGTTAGGTAAAATTTAGCCATGTTAGGTCGATTTTATAATGAATGCGTCTACACAAGCAACCCCGTTCCGTCGACCTAAAGGGCTCTTAAAATTGACTTCTGTACTCCTCCCCAGTGAGGGGAGTAGCGCTAAAATTGACCTTGCTGGGTCGAATTTGGGGTAGTGCGGACACAAATCGACGTTACTGGCCTCCAGGAGCTATCCCAGAGTGCTCCAATGTGACCGGTCTGGACAGGGCTTTCAACTCCGATGCACTAGCCAGGTACACAGGAAAAGCTCCAGAAACTTTTGAATTTCATTTCCTGTTTGGTCAGCGTGGAGAGCTCAGCAGCACAGGTGATCATGCAGTCCCCCCAGAATCGCAAACGAGCTCTAGCATGGAGCGAACAGGAGACACTGGATCTGATTGCTGTATGGGGAGAAGAATCTGTACAGGCAGAACTCTGATCAAAAAGAAGAAATGCTAATATATATGCCAAAATTGCACAGGACGTGATGGACAGAGGCTACAACAAGGATACACAGCAGTGAAAGTCATGGAACTCAGGCAAGCCTACCAAAAGACAAAGGAGGCAAACGGTCGCTCTGGGTCAGAGCCCCATACATGCCACTTCTGTGATCAGCTGCATGGCATTTTAGGGGGGGACCCTACCACTACCCCACCACTGTCTGTGGACACCTGCAAGGGGGGAGTCTCACGCAACACAGAGGAGGATTTTGTGGATGAGGAGGCGGAGAAGGAGGAGAAGGAGAATGCGCAGCAGGCAAGCAGTGAATCCATTCTCCCTGGCAGCCAGGACCTTTTCATCACCCTGGAACCAATACCCTCCCAAGGCAGGATCCCCAACCCTGAAGGCAGAGCAGGCACCTCTGGTGAGTGCACATTTGTAACTAAAACACAGGGTTTAAAAGCAATAGTGTTTAATGTTTGATTTGCCCTGAAGACTTGGGATGCATTCGTGGCCAGTACAGCTACTGGAAAAGTCTGTTAACGTGTCTGGGGATGGAGCAGGAATCCTCCAGGGACATCTCTATGAAGCTCTCCTGGAGATACTGTGAAAACCTTTGCAGAAGGTTTCTGGGGAGGGCTGCCGTATTTCGTCCTCCACAGTAGGACACTTTACCATACCAAGCCAGGAGCAAATAGTCTGGAATCATTGCAGCACAAAGCATGGCAGCAAATGGTCCTGGTTTTGGTCACATTCAAGCAACATTCAGTCTTTATCTTTCTGTGTTAGCCTCAGAGAGTGATATCATTCATGGTCACCTGGTTGAAATAGGGGAATTTTTGTAAGGGAACAGTAAAAGGACCCTGTTCAAGCTGGGCTGTTTGTGCTTGGCTAAAAGGGATCATCCCTGAGAATAGTCACGTGGTGGGGGGAGGGGTGAAGGGATCATCCCAGAGAATAGCCAGGTGGTGGGGTGTGGGGAGCACATCCACCCCAAAACCGCAGCCCCTCCTTTTAAATGGTAAACCCAACCAACATTGGTTGCTATGGGAAAGGAGGGCGCTGCAGTTTGAAACCATTCCCACATGTTATGAAGGCAGAAGAAGCCAACCCTGCGTACCCTTTGGCTTACCAGGGCTGCCTGGAAACCGAATTCTGTTGATTTTAATTCCAATAGGCAGCAGAGACTGTGGGATAGCTTCCCACAGTGCACCGCTCCGTGAGTCAATGCTAGCCACGGTAGTGAGGACGCACTCCACCAACTTAATGTGCTTAGTGGGGACATACACAATTGACTGTACAAAATTGATTTCTAAAATTCGACTTCTATAAAATTGACCTAATTTCGTAGTGTAGACATACCTTCAGGGGTGTGAAAAACACACCCCCGCCCCCAAGCGACATAAGTTACACCACCATAAGCACCGATGTGGGCAGCGCCATGTTGGCAGGAGAGCTTCTCCCATCAGCATAGAGCAGCTACACAAGAGATCTTACAGAAGCGCAGCTGCATCAGTACAGCTCTGCTGCTGTAAGCTCTCTAGTGTAGACATAGCCTAAGAAAAGCATATTGAAAGCTCTCTGAGCCCTCAGTTAGAGGAATGGAGAGTTGGATCCTTAAAAAAGAGCACTTTTTCCTTCAGTATTTTTATGGAGAAGTTTCAGAGAAGAAGTTTCACAAGAATTATTAAAGGACTAGAAAACATGCCTAAAAGTGAAAGACTAAAGCTTAGCTTGTTAAAGAAAAGGTGAAGGTGACTTGATTACAGCCTGTAAGTACCTACGCAGGGAATAGAAATGCAGTATTAAAGGTGTCTTCAATCTAGCAAAGGTATAACAAGATTCACTGTCAGCAAGCTGAAGCTACACTAATTCAGTCTTAAAATGAGGCACAATTTTTTAAACAGTGAGGATAAGGAACCATTGGAACAACTTACCAAGTGTTATGAAGAATTCTCCAACACCGGCAATTGTTAAATCAGGATTGAATGTTTTTCTAAAAGATATGCTCTAATTCAAACAGGAATTAATTCAGGGAAGGCCTATGCATGTACAAAAGCAGCATGTTTAAATTGTTTTATATAGTTAAATAAAACTACCTTAAATGTTGTGCTGTATACACAAGAAAAAAAAGTTTAATATGTTTTGCATCTAAAACTAGCTGATTTATTAACAAAAGAAATTATCTGTAGCTAATGGAATGAACTCAATGTTTCTGGTCACCACATCCTTCAAGATTTTAGAACTACAAATCTCATCATCTAACAACTTGTTTTTATTCATACTGGAAGAGGAAAACAAGCTTTGTAGCTTTTTCAACTCTCAGTTTCTCAACTTCGAATGAGCTAGTTATTGAACTGAATTAGCAAAACAAACTGAAATGATGATCATCTCTGTTCACCTGCAGAAGAGGACAGTGTTGTCTACAGCAGGTTCAGCACTTGAACACACGCTAGCCAGTGCTTAACCAATGACTCCCATCAGCACAGTAGGCGGACGTTCTTTAAAACATTAGCAGCAAACATATGCTGCCTGAATATTTTAATTTAATTTAAATTTTAATAGATTATAATAAGTTTTAGCTTTAACTTAGGTTGTCAGTTTGAAATTTAATTTTAAATAGGTGTTTTTTTTTAAATTCATATTACTGTTTTTTTAAAATCCACCCTGACTGAATTACTAATGTGGGAAGGAGGAAGCAGAAACAAGTAGTGTACAGGTCTTCTTATATATCAGAAAAACAAAAGAATGGCACAAACCTATATTTTCCCTTTACAAGTCATTTAATCCATTTCACATCTACTAGGTAGTTCAAGATAAATTGTCAACTGGAATTTTAATCTACCATATCCTGAATAGACTCTGTTGTATTTCATGGATCTGTTAGTTTTACATTGGGCCTTTAATCCATCCTCTTATAACTGCAATGCAATTTTGATGGATGGGTATAAATAGGTATAAAGAGTACAAATGCATATTTAGTAAAATTTCCAGCTGCGTATTTTCACAAGTCTTGAACCTGGAGTTTTGATGGGGAGAAAAAACTGTCTACCTGAAAGCTAATTAACTTTGTGAGCATAAAAATAAAATAGAACTGGACATATTATAAATGAGGTCTGTTAAAAGTACTTTAAATAAACCCCGGAAGGTGTTACTGACCCACAGGTCAGCAGACACCTGCAACCACAATTTATAATTTGCACTCCTAAAAAATGACCTCAGCCGTTTTATTTTTAATTATATAGTGATATATTTAAAATAATACCACCAGGGTCACAACGCACATCCCAGAATTCATGCAGGAGGCATATTTTAAAACACAACCAAGCCGGGAAATCCACCTACCAATTGGGTGGGGGCGGTTGCTATAATGCAAAGGCTGCGATCCCCTAAACTCCAGTGGTTCCGGGGATCCCTGTTTGAAACTGCAGCGCTCCCAGCAGCCGACCCACTGCTCCACACAAACTATTCTTTCTGTGACACTGCACAACCAGGCAGCCACCTGCTTCATCACAGCCCGTGCAACAAGGGGCAGCGCAAGGCTGAGCCATTTATTTCCACCCCCCTGCAGGGCTGCCGTGCCCGGAGAGCTCCCACAACCACCACACGCAACAACCCACCCCAGCTCCAGAGGGGCCAGGCGGCTCGGTGCTGGACACAACTTGCGGACGATGGACACACCCCCCCCCAGCCAAACTCCCTCTCGCTTCCCCTGCCCGGGGTGGTGCCTCCCACCTCCCCTCACGCTTCTCCCTGCCAGCGGATCCCCCGCCGCCCTTACCTCCGGGGGCTGCCCGGCCGCAGGAGCGCACGCCGGCACGCAGCAGCCGCACACAACGAAGCGGCGAAGAACAGCGCCACCGAGCTACATTGGCGCGCCAGCGCTTCTCCCCGCTCCCCTGGGCCGTACCATCGGCCCGCTAACGCGCGGGGTGGGTGGTGGGGGGGAGGATTGGAAGGGAGACGCCAGGACCCGACACCCCACGCGCGGGGCCTGGGCCCTCCTCCACGCTCAGCTCGCGCGGCCCTTTGTGCTCGGAAATCGAACCTCCTCCGTGCGCTGTGAGGGGTGGCCGCCGTCGCCGCCTTTACCTTGCCCCCCCCTCCGCTGGAGGGGGAATGGTTGGGCCCCCAGCGGGGAATGGAGCTGCTCCGAGGGCTGGGGAGTAGCGGGCACGCGGGGGCGCTGCCGTGTCTGGCCCCGCCGCGAGGCCAGCGCGGGGCGCGGAGGCGGCGCCGCCATGGCTCCCCCCCGGAGAGACGAGCTGAGCCCGGCCGAGAAGGCGCTGCTGGCGGTGATTGCCCAAGGTGAGGCTGCCGCTGGAGACGGGGGACAGGGGGGGAGGCTTTAGCTGCTGAGCGCGGCCCGCTCGCTCGCTCGCTCGCCCCGGTGCTTGGACTGAGAGGCGGGGAGAGGCTCCTGCACTAGAGGCCGGGAGGAGCCCGGCAACCCCGCGAGCCCTCCGGCGCCCCGGGATCGCTGCAGAGCCAGGGGGCCGCTTGGCCCCGCGTTCGCTGGGCTGGGGGCGGGCTGAGCCGTACTACGGCGTTGGCGGCTGGTTCGCTCTGTGTTAACGGGGTCGGGGCCTGGGTCTGGCGCTGCCCCGGGGTGACTGTGGTTTGCCCGGGGAGAGCCGGGCATGGATAGTGCCGCTTTGATGCTCAGGTCTCTCGCCTCGCAGAGACCTGCCCTAGAAAGGGGGGTGTCTGTTTCCGCTTCCAGGGTCACTCCCGCTGCTGCAGCCCAGCTGCTCGCCGGGGCGGAGTAAACCCCAGTGGCTCCCGCAGGAAACACCAGCGGTCGATGGGGCTACTGACCGTTGTATTCCCAGGCAGGCTGGGAACTGGGTCCGTGTCTCCCCCCAGCCCCCACAAAAGGCATTGCGGGAAGCAGTTGAAACACTCATCGCCTGCGCCCTGAAGGGCCGGGAGCTGCAGACCTTCCTGCCTCTCTCTCTTTCTCTGGCCCATGCTGCAAACCCAACAGGTGTAGGTCACTGCAGCCCTATTTCCAAAGCAAGCTCTCTGCTTGAGCAAGCAAGAGAAGAAACTAATCGGTTTCCCAGGGAACCAGCTGCCCTCTTCCCTGTTATTTTCCCTCTTGCTCGTTTTCCTCATACCCAGAGCCAGATTTAGGGGCACATGACTGCCTGGGGTGCCAGGCTTACGTGACGCTGGGCTCAGGGGTGCTGGGTTTTTTTGTCAGTGACAGAAGGGAAAATAGAATGTTTCAGGTATTCCGTATGTGGATTTATTTTTCACTAACCTAGACTTTTGTAGAATCTCATAGAACCTTCCACGCTTTCTGAGAACTACATTTTCCTCGAACATCCTACAATGTTGTTAGCCATGCGCTCGCAGGTATATAAGGGGCAGGGCATCGCCAGTCAGTCAGTGAGATATAAGACTGAATCACAATGGAGTGAGATATTGTGAACCTTGTTCTATTGTGTAATGGTGAAAGTGTACTTGTGTTTTAAGACTTGAAGAGTGTAAGTAGCAACTAATAAAGGACATATTTAATGAGACACCAGAGATATCTATCAAACCCCTAACTATGCAGCAATATAAAAGAAATACTATTACTAATTTTGCCATGCTTAACATGTAATATTTGATGACTTTCTAAGATTGAGGAACATAGAGTTTTGCACTCACTAATAGTATCTGTTTTCCCCTGTAAAAAATAAAAGATGCCCCCAAAGAAGCCTTCAGGAGCTCAATATAGGAAGTAAAAAGCTCAATTGCAATCTAGTTTGCAGCAAGGGGCAAATTTGATGGGAAAATATCTGAAACAGAACAACATAGACTGGACTTGAGTCCAGTAGTGACATCCCAGGGCAAAAGAAATTGAGCAAAGCATAAATGATGGGAAATCCTATTACTAAGAAATTAGCAGATTTATCTGAAGATAAGGAATGGAAATGTGAGGAAAGTGGTGGAGAATCGTCCAGTTTTCCTGGCCACATACAGGAGAGTGATGATAAAGAAGAATGTGGCTCACATGAAAAGGAGAGTAATGACAAAGAAAAATCTGGTTTACGTGAAAAGGAGAGAAATTATAAAGAAGAATCAGCCTAGCATGATAACAGAAACAGCCGTGAGAAAAATTGCACACCACAGATTGATACATCAGAGCCTGCTTTATGGCCGACAATCCTAAACTCTGTAGATATTGATCATGCTGGGCCCGGCAAAATCGACGATAAGACGTTTCCAGTAAATGAGCAGTTCTCAAAGTCACACTGTGAAAAAGTACTTGAGAATGGTGAGAAACTGAATCTGCGTTAGTTAGTTTACTTGAAATTAACTGACAGTGTGTTCTGGTTTTGTTGCAAAATATTTGACAAGAATGCTAAATTGTGGCTTGTGCTTTCTGGGTACAGTTACTGGCATAATTTCGCTGATGCTCTGAAGCAACCCAGCCATTTTATGGCCTACTCCAAAAGGATGGAGGTCAAGTCCAGGCTCAAGCTGAATAAATGCACAGATGCAGAAAACCAGCCCATTAATAACGTAGAAACACAACACTGGAGGAACATGCTCAAGTGTCTGATCTCAATTATCCTGTTCCTTGCAATCAAATAATTAGTCACAGTGAAAAGTTGTCATTTACAGGAAGATTATTTGACAAGGAGGTCTGTATCCAAATGAACACTTTATCTGTTTCTGGTCTGTGGATGACTCCACTGGAAAAGGCCTAACAGAACTGTTTATGAACATTTTGAATAAGAATAAAATAAAGCTTCAGGATTGCCATGGCCAAGGCTATGACAATGGCATGAACATGAAGGTAAGAAACAGTGGCATCCAAGCAAGGATCCTTGCACTGAATCCAAGAGCTTTCTTCATGCCTTGTGGCTGTCATTCCCTCAGTCTGGTTGTCTCTGATGCAGTGTCATCTTCTTTAGATTCAGTATCTCTCTTCAGAGTAAAGCAAAGGATATTCATCCTGTTTTCACCATCAACTATCAGGTGGAAAATCCTCACAGACAGGGTTACAAATCTGACTGGGAAGCCTCTAAGTGACACTTTCTAGGAGAGCCGCATTGACAGCATAAGGCCAGTAAAGTACCAAGTGACTGATATTTACAACATCCTGATGGAACTGGTATGGTCGAGTAAAGCCAAGGCCGGAATCTGACACGAGGCACAAACCAGATCACTGACTTCAAATTTCTGGTCTCAGATGTGGTTTGGCACAATATCCTGTTCCAAGTAAACCTTGTAAACAAGGCATTACAAACTCAGTCAAAGGACATTGCGACCACCACTACTACTTTGATGAGAAGCTGTCTTGATTTTGCTGTGGCCTGCAGAGACAACAGATTTTAAGATGCTATCAGTGCCAAAGAAATGGTGGAAAACTTAGGAGTTGAGCCTGTATTCACCAGAAGAAGAGACAGTTTGGTTACGAAGGCAGAGATGACGCGACGGCAAGTTCAGAAGAAAAATTCAAGAGGGAGGTTTTTTTGTTGACACTGTTCGAGTGTCTATCGAAGAAAGGTTCGGACAAATAAAGCACCACGAAAAGTCCTGTGTTTTTTGGTATGACCTTAATAAGCTGCTGGAGGACAGGAAAACACTTTTGAACAACTGTATGGATGCCGACACATGGGGAATGTTTGGACGTCGATGATAACAACCTCTATGTTGAATTGGACAACATCCATCACATTTTGCCACACAGGAAGCACTCTCCATCCCAGGTTCTCCAATTCATTTATGATGCAGAGCTGAAGGACACTTTTCCTAATGTGTGGATAGCTTTGAGGATTCTGCTTATGCTGCCAGTCACAGTCGCAAGTGGAGCACAGCTTTTTGAAGCTCAGGTTCATTAAAACATATCTTCGATCGACGATGGCCGATGAAAGACTGATATCACTTGCTACTTCATTGCTTGAGAATGCCATTGGCCAGTCTTTTGATCTCTCTGACGCAGTGCTTCAGTTCATGAGGGCAAAGGCAAGAAAACTAAAACTTTTGAACTAAAGGACTAGGGTTAACATTCTAGGGCCATCACCTACTGTAACACTATTTAATGCTGGTCCACCCAATGTTGGTGCACAGTTCAATTTCTTGATAGTACATTTCAGTTATTCTTAAAATTAAATAGTTTCTATAAGCTTAGAGGAAATTAATTTTTTGTGTGCTTCTATAGGCAAGAATACAGATTTACATATCCTAGCATGCAAATTTATCATCTTATAAGACAGGGATAAAGCATGCACGCAAATCGTGCATCAAAGTCATGAAATGGGCTACAAATGCAATAAAAAATAAATTAACAAATGGAGGGGGAATGCCATTTGGTCTAGGGCTGGCCCTGCTCACACACTACTACTGCTCACAGGGATCCATGTGGGCGAACAGCTTTTTATACCTATTGGCGGTGACACAACAGTCACACAATGCTGGTTCCTTTCCGTCTTGTCCTAGCTCTACATGAAGGAACACATGTAATTCAGGTTCTGCCCCAGATTTAGAGAGGATTTACTATATTGTGTAGTTGGTAGGTGTGGGGATGCCTCTCTGCAAATTTTTACAGTTACACACAGATATTCTCCTGTTGTACACATTGCACTAGCATGTTTCCTGGCTAATATCTAAAGGGCTAATGGCTTATTTGTAGTGTGTTTCAGCATGTTAACTTCTCAAAAACACTTGCCATCAAATAATAGGATTGCTGGGCCCTTAATATTTTTCATCTGTTACTATCCTGCCCAAGGAAAATGACATCGTTTTTCACGCTGATCTGTGGCTATATAGGATCCAGATATGTAGTTTCCTGGATATACATATATGAAGATGACCTGAGGATGAGCCTGTTCTACAAATTGCTGATGTCTGCTTCCTTGTTTAGTTCCAGATGCTGATCACTTGCTATTCATAAACAGCAAGTGGAAGAGGGGCCTTAGGTTTTTGTTTGCCTGTTTGTTCTGCAGAGAGACTTTTGGAGGGAGGGGGACTATCTTGAAATATAGTAATTTTATTTTAATCTGCCTGTGACTTTTTAAAAGCCAGAACAGGAAATTATGTTTTTCTTTTGCCTAGTAGCAGATGAAAGTGGAGGAAAGTGCAGGAAAACTGATTTTACAAGGAAAATGGGGAAATTGACTATAACCAGGCTGAAGTCAAATGCACAAAGTAACCCAACTGAGTGTGATGGGAGGGGAAAGGAAACAGACTTTTTTCCTTCTAATTTCTGTCAGTTACAGTAATCTTCAGAATTACTGTTAGCAATAGTAAGCAAACAACTTGCAGATAGTCGACACTGTGATCGTGTTCATTTTTCTTAGAGGAGCACTATTTTCCAATTACTTTCAGTTTGCACAATTATAATTACTTAAAAATAAAACTTTAAGGCAAGTAAATATAATTTTAAAACTTTGCCATAAGAATATTAGCCACATCTTAAACATGGATAAGCTTTAAAATATTTTCATCCCATTCTCGTTATAAGTGTAAGCAGTGATGGAAGGTTCTGTGCTCAGGCAACATGAAGTCCATAGCCATAACATTGTTTACAGTTACATTCCAATTATATCTGGAAGACTTGAATTTTAGGGTAGGTGGGTTGGTTTGTTTTTTGGCCAGGGTAGAAAGGGGTTTTGCAAATGTAAACCAAAAAAAAGAGTAAATTATAAATCATTCTTCATTCTGACCAACAAAGATTTAAAAGCACAGTAATATCTCTCAATCAAATTAATATTAAAAGTTATTGGGAGAAGGATGTTAGTCATTTGTTAAGACTTTTTGACATCTACAGGTACATTTATATACAATACCTTAAAACATTTCCTCTGTATTTATTTACCAAGTCAGAGCTGTCCTGATGCAACTTATGAAAAAAGATGTATTAATTTCCCAAGCTCAAGTTTATAGAATAGGCTAATTGCTTCACATAAGCAATTTTCTTTATTAATAGAATCATAGAACTGGAAGGGACCTCGAGCAGTCTAGTCCAGTCCCCTGCACTCGTGGCAGGACTAATTATCTTTCTAGACCATTCCTGACGGGTTTGTCTAACCTGCTCTTAAAAATCCCCAATGATGGAGATTCCACAACCTCCCTAGGCAATTTATTCCAGTGCTTAACCACCCTGACAGGAAGTTTTTCCTACTGTCCAACCTAAACCTCCCTTGCTGCAGTTTAAGCCCATTGCTTCTTGTCCTATCCTCAGATGTTAAGAAAAACAATTTTTCTTCCTCCTCCTTGTAACAGCCTTTTACGTACTTGAAAACTCTTATCATGTCCCCTCTCAGTCTTCTCTTTTCCAGACTAAACAAACCCAGTTTTTTCTATCTTCCCTCGTAGGTCATGTTTCCTAGACCTTCAATCGTTTTTGTTGCTCTTCTCTGAACTCTCTCCAATTTCTCCACATCCTTCCTGAAATATGGCGCCCAGAACTGGACACGGTACTCCAGTTGAGGCCTAATCAGAGCAGAGAAGAGCAGAAGAATTACTTCTTGTGTCTTGCTTACAACACTCCTTTTAATACATCCCAGAACAATGTTTGCTTTCTTTGCAACAGCGTTACACTGTTGACTAATATTTATCTTTTGGTCCACTATGACCCCCAGATCCCTTTCCGCAGTTCTCCTTCCTGGGCAGTCATTTCCCATTAATGCAAGTCTTCTAATTACGGTACTCTATATTGATTTTGAAACTTCTTGGCTTTTAGCTTCTTTTTCTTTTTAGCTTTTTTTAGCTTTTTAGCTTTTTTTTCCTCTTTCTTTTAGCTTATTATTCATCCCTGAGTTTCTTCATGCTTGGTAACTTGACAAATTTAGTCTGAGTATTTCATTTAAAATCAGAAATAGAAAGATTTTGCATTGCTTTGATTCTTCATTTCCTCCCTTTTAGCCCCTTACTTTTAATGAAACACCATTTTATTTTATTTTTAACTTTTTTTTTTTTTTTTTTTTTTTTTAGGAAACACTGAAGAAGCTGGAAGGCTCTTGGGCAGCAAGAATGTCCGTGTCAATTGCTTGGATGAGGTACAACAAAACTTCTAAATTAAAAGTATCTTAGTGGGTCTAACAAGGAGAAGTATCCAGTTAGAAATCTATTTAGAGGTTCTGCACGCTTCCAAGGAGCTAAATAACTATTATTTAGCACATAGGAAGTGGCAGACTTCTGAATAGCTTTTCAACCTGCAGCTATTAGTAAGCCTCTGAACTACTCTTAATCTATAAAAATATTTCAGAGGATTAATATCTTTAAGCTTAGATACAGTATGTGTTCTCTCTCAAATTCTGCACAGGTTTTGTTCACAGGTGTAATGGTATAACACAAAGCCCACAAAGAGTTTATAATCTGTATTTCCTATTGCAATTCTTCCAAATTTTAATTCTGAAAGAAGTCATGCTATCACAGGTTATCCCTGCATCTTCAAGCAAATTCTGAATTATTGGATAACTGTGCCATCAAAACAACGGTGCTTTGCCCCACAGCATGCAAGCTGGCTGACTAAGGAGCCAGTGGCATTGACTAGCTCAGAAGTGGGTACAGTCCTCTTTAAGGGCAGGGAGGGAGGAGAGAGGACAGTACAGAAGTCTCAAGAACCAACACAGACCAATTAATATGCAACATGTTAGTCTAGGGTTACCATACATCTGGGTTTTCCTGGACACAGCCTCTTTTTGAGCTTCCTTTCTCTGTCCAGGCAGATTTTTCAAATAAAAGGAAATATCCAGGGTTTTTGCAGAGGAGACAAACTGCAGCTCAGAAAGAGCCCCGATTGGTCCCTCCCCTGCATCTGCAGCTGATTGGTCAATTCCCCTGCAAGCCACAGATGCCAGATCTCGCCCACCCAGGCCCCAACTTCCAGGTCTGGGGAGGGGGTCCTGCAGGGAGGTGCTAAGTGACGGCTGTTGCTGCATCCTGGGCTTGCACCAGCCGCCCTGCTACCACGACAGGTACCCCCTCTTACCTCAGCTCTCCCCCACTGTAGCAGGGTCCTCTTTTTTGGGAACCTGAAATATGGTAACCCTGTGTTAGTGCATGTTAGAAATCATACCGTGTAGAGTGCATTACCCCTAGACATTGTCCAAGTCTAAGCTACACTCCCTCTTCTGCCTCCCGCCCCAAAAAACCCCTTAAGTCCAAAAACTATACGACAGTTTTAATCAGATATCTGCTCCCAAGGATTATTATGCAGGATGTTAGTTCTCATCTATATTTGGCCCAATGCAGTTGTGGGGGGTGTCAAGGTTTCTGGATGCTTTCTTGAGAAATGATTGTTAAGGCTACAATTTAGTCACGGTTATTTTTAGTAAAAGTCATGGGCAGTAAACAAAAATTCACAGCCTGTGACCTGTCCATGACTCGTACTATATACCCCTGACTAAATCTTGGGTGCTCTTGGGGCAAGTGGCAGCCCGGGGGTGCCACAGGGGCTCTGGAGCTGGGGGGCACCTCAGGGCAGGGCGGGGGGGGACCAGCGCGTGGCCTGGGACCCCCCCCCCCTTCTGCTATGCGGGGGTGGCAGGCTCCCTACTGGCTCTGCATGGCAGCATGTTCCTAGGCAGAGGCATAGCCAGGGGTCTCCACACACTGCCTCTGCCCTGAGCACCAGCTCTGCAGCTCCCATTGGCTGGGAACCATGGGCAATGGGAGCTGCAGGTGCAGGCAACACGAGAGCCCCCTGGTCCCTCTGCTTGGAGCCGAGGGAGGGGCATGTCACCAGTTCCAGGGTAAGCATTGCCCAGAGCCCTCACCCCCTCCCATGCTTCAACCTGCAGCCCCAAGCCCCCTCCCCTCCCACACCCAAACTCCTGCGCTGCTGCATGGTGGGGCGTGGTGGCCTGAGACTACCCCAGCAGCAGCCAGTGCAGCTGGCCCAGGGGCTGCCCAAGCTGCTCAGGGGCCCCTGGGCCAGCCATGTCAGCCACTACAGAAGTCAGAGAGTTCCCGGAATCCGTGACCTCCTTGACAGACTCGCAGCCTTAATGATCATATGCTTACTGTTGACCCTACTGCATAGCATTAGACACCGTCCCCCAGACTGCACGTTTCCTTTCTGTCTCCGTTTGTACCAAGAGGGAGGCAACAAGCTAGACTGAGCTGGCTGCATCCACACAGCTGTCTAAACTCAATCTAGATCCATTACAAAATGGAGACTGTCCCTTCCAGACACTTTCATTTAGAAACTGTGACTCACTAAAATGCATTCCTCTCAATTCTCCAGTATTAGGAGGGGGTACACTGCCATACCTCATACTCTCAATTAGAAGTGTTTGTAATTTTCATTCACTTTTCAATCAAGGTCAGGTTATAGTCCTCACAACAAGTCATCCTGGTTGCTAAGGTTTCCCTTAAGATTAGGCTAGAATGGGGAAGTATACACTAACGTAGCTACATAGGTGTAGTTGCATCAGTACAAACCCCTAACGCAGACACAGTGAACCATTTACTACAGCTTACCCCTTTTTTTGCACTAGTGTAGTGGGTTTACAGAAGGGGTTAGAACCCATATAACTACACTGATGTAGTTAACCAGAGAAGTTCTAGGGAAAAACCTTCAGCTACTGGCTGAAACTTTCCCTCATATTTTTGGTATTGTGAATAGGTGGCGAGTGGGAGGGAGGAGGGGTAATAAAGTTACAGCTCCATCAATTATAATTAAGAATTGACAGCATGACTTTCACAGTTGGGTGTCTATAAATCTTGGTAGTAGAAAGACTGAGAGGAGCCTGAACTAAATATTCTTACTCCCACATGTATGCAATGGAAAAAACTTTCATTTGCCAACCTAGGAGGCTGGCAACTTTCCTAGGTTTATAGGGTATAATCTGTGTTTAACACTAAGTACATGTAGAGATCTTTGGCAAATGTTGATAGTTATTTTTGTTTTTTGAAGACTGAATTGCATGGTAATAGTACAGAATAAAAGAATAAACCAGTGTAACGAATGAGTGTGAAATCCATTATACATATAGTCCTTTTACCCAACACTTTGCTTTATGGTTTGGTTTTGTTAACCCACACGTCAGATGAGGCATTGTACATGGGTATGTAATTACCAGGTGGGAGTCTTGACCAGTACAAAGATCCATAAATGTAATTACCACAAGTGCATATATTTCTTTCTTGGTTCTTCTCTCATTAGCATGGCATGACCCCTTTAATGCATGCAGCATACAAAGGGAAAGTTGACATGTGCAGGTTGCTTTTGCGGCATGGAGCGGATGTTAACTGCAATGAACACGAGCATGGATATACTGCCTTGATGTTTGCTGGACTCTCAGGTAAACTCTTTCCAAATCTGTATTTTCAAATTTTTATAATACTGCTATCTGGACGACAGGCCTATGAACAGGTTGCAATAGTTCATAATTCAGGACGCTGCCTTAGGATGGAATAATGAAAAGATGTTATTACTTAAGGAATGGGTGGGTCTGTGTAACTGCAGAAGTGCTAGTACAACCCAGTATGCAGGAAAGATGCTGTTGACTCATTTTGTCCTATATTAAGTTGATTTGCTCATCTATTTGAGGCATATGCTATATAATTCCTACGGTGTAGGGAGGAATACTGCCGTACTTAGTCCTGGAGCCTTAAAATTCCATCTGTCGTGCAATGATTTCCCTGCACAGCAGCGTGAATTCTGTTTAATTACATTGAGTTCCTATGAAAGACACTCCCTTTCTGAAGGACGGGTGGATTTTTAAGACTCCCCAACTGTAGCTTTTAATAAGCAATGCCATTTTAATATTTCTGAGGCGTGTCAAATTCAGTCTTCCTGTTCAAATAATGGCTGCAAGCAGATTGTAGTTCCCCTGAATGTGTTCAGCGAAACTTTGGCAAGGGATAGATCCCTCACCCAATTTCCTTTCTCTAGGGATTGATCACTAACAGGTCACTGTGTGTATCTGATTCTTGAACTTTGAGCTCCATTTGTTATTTGTCACTGGTTATATGGCATTGTTTCTGTTCCCTGATTTAGATGAGCAATAATTCTCTTAGAATCAGGAAAAGGGCTTTAAATCTCTGAATGAGGGGTAGAAGATAAGGATTAGGGAAGTTTGACTCTTTTTAAACTTCTTCCTTTCTGGGTCACTCAGATCTTTCCCAAAGCATAATTCCTAGAGACATTAATATAAACTCTTAGCTAGGTGTGGAGACATTAATGTAAGATATTAGTTAGATGTAGAGTAAAAAATCAATGGCCCACAATCTCCCGTATGAATACTCCTGGATGTTAATTTTCAAATTTTCAATCTTTGAGCTCAAAAAGAATGTGAGCCCAACTGAAGCAGTGTCACTCTAAAATTAGAGCAAATGCAAGAAACATTTATATTCTTTTCTCCTTTGTAGTCACACCACCCTAGTCAGCACTCCCACAAAAACAGAAAGTAAAGGAAGAGCACACCTGGAAAATAGAACCAACAAGCCTGGTCACAAGTGTCTTTATTAGTCTCCCTGAAGGGCACCAGTTAAGTGATATAATTTTGCCATCAAATTTAGCTTCATCTTACTTATTTGATATTTATCCCAGCCTGAACACCTAGTTCCCATTGGGAAGAAAGGAACAATCCGTTCTCTGCTCTACGCTTTGGCTCCATAATAGTACTGAATTTGTTCTTCTCTTAGAAGACAGGATGCTGTAGTAGTGCTGTCAAGCTAGAATAGCGGGCCTTGCATCTATATTGCTACCCACTGTGGGGTCAAATCTTGGCATAGAGAGATACCACTGAATTCAGTGAGAATTGAACATGCATAAGTTAGGGAAGAATCTGATCCTGAGAGTGTGAATTTTTGTTCCTTCGGTTTTGCAAATAAGAGAAAAATACTGCTGGCTCTTTAATCCACTGTTTTAAACCAAGGACATCAAGGATTTGTTGTGTCAATGTTGTCCCTTTTAGGTCTTGAAGTTCAATCTGAAATTAGCTACTGGTCTTCTCAAATTATGTGCATCTACAAAAGACAAAACTCTGTTATGTCTTTTCTCTTCAAATACAGGCAGCAAAGAAATTACCTGGATGATGTTAGAGGCTGGAGCAGAGACTGATGTTGTCAACTCTGTGGGAAGGACAGCAGCTCAGATGGCTGCCTTTGTGGGTAAATTGAAATTATCTCCTAATTTTCCCCAGGGCCATAAGATTATATGGTTTGGTGGATTAAACGGTTTATTCTTGGAGGAACATTACTTCACATTTCTTCATTAATTGATTAAAAACAGGATCAAATTTTATCCCATGTCTCCTCCTATATGAGTGAGCAGTCAGTCATTTTCATTCTCAACAACGTTACAACATCTATGATCCTCCATTCTGCTGAAATCTGCAAAGATAGTTGCTGCTGTGCTAAAAGTGTATAAATTACACTGAGTCATCACTTTTCAAACCATAAGACAGACTGTGAAGTTCTTAAGATGTTTGAAGCAAAGGTATGTGTTTCAGGTTTAAGGCAACATCTGCTAGTCCAAATAGACCCTACAGTAACTCCTCACTTAACGTCCTCCCGGTTAACATTGTTTCGCTATTAGGTCACTGACCTATTAGAGAACATACCCCTTTGAAGTCCTGCAATGTTCCCTTATAACATTGTTTGGCTCCCCCTGTCTCCGCCCGCCCGGTGCTCCTGCCAGGGACCAGATCCAGGCACGGGGACTTGCCCCACTCCGCCCGCCCAGCGGAACGGGGCAAGCCCCCATGACCCCACCCTGATCCCCGGCTGGAATGGCCAGCAGGCGGAGTGGAGCAAGCCCCCAGTCTCCGACTCTGCTACACCCCTGCCTCAACCTAGCTTCACAATCATTATTGGTGAGTACAGTATTAAATTGTTTGTTTAAAATTATTTAAAACTTATTCTGCATATGTATATAATGTTTTTTGTCTGACAAAAAAAATTTCCCTGGAACCTAATCTTCCCCCCCTCCCCCCCATTTACATTAATTCTTACGGGGAAATTGGATTCGCTTAACATTGTTTTGCTTAAACATCATTTTTCAAGAACATGTGCTAAACCAGCTCATGTGGGGATGGGGGGGGGAGGAGTAATAACGAAATTACATTTTCACTCTTAATGACTTTTTTTGTTGTTCAAGGTCAACATGATTGCGTAACCATCATCAACAACTTCTTTCCACGGGAAAGGCTAGACTACTACACTAAACCACAAGGACTAGATAAAGAACCAAAACTGCCAGTGAAGTTTGCTGGGCCTCTTCACAAAATTATTACTACTACAAACTTGCATCCTGTTAAGGTGCAGTAATGGGTACATCTTCTTTATTGGCATAGGACCAGATTCTGTAACTCTTGTGTTGAGAATTATTTTATTGATAAGGGGATTACTTGCAAAATAAGGTGATCTTTGAAATGAGAAGGCATGGCAGAATCGGCCCATAATTAAGAACATTAAATCTGAGATATCAAACTAAATGGTATTATTGCATACTGTGGTTTATACTTCATGCTCATGCAAGACACCATGAGATTTAGTATGGTACAGGTAAGTCAAGAACTGAGTTCACATCTCTGGTCAGAGAAGTTCATGCTCTTGAAATAAATGCTTAAACCTATTTTACATGTCCTTCATTCTTTTAGTGGAAAATTCAGGCAACATCCAGTCTTAATGCTAACTCACCGTTCTTTCAATTAATGTGTGTCACAGCAGATGTCTTCTTACTACTTTTTTTCTTTAATCACTATTTCATTGCAGTAATGTCTGCTGCTGCAACTTATGAACATATGTGCTATACCTTACGGCTTATTTCTATGTGTAGCTCAGGAAATAAGTAGCCTTAAATTCTTACAGCTTGCCATTGAAAGCTAGCATTTGTCAGCTATCGCCAATCTGAGATACCATAGTTTCCATCTGTATTTAAAATAAGAAATAGTTCAGGTACCATTGTGGTATCTATGGCATGTGGAAGCAGGTAATTATGTACAGCATTACTTAAGAGTAGCAACTTGGGCACCTGTCTTTGAAAGTGTTTAGTTCAATATATGAACAGTCTATTTACTACACTCTAGGCTTACTTTAGGCTAGCTCCAAAGTGGTAAACTTATATCATGCAATGCCATCTTGTACATGCACCTCAGAGAGGGGGATGTTGGGCCAGGGTAATCATTATAGTGTTTGGAGATAATGGTTACACTGTAAATGATTTTAATTCTTGATGCAACTTTCCTTTTTTAGATCTGTTTGCAGTTATTGACCAGTCTTAGGGCAGGTCTGTACTCGAAGCGCTACATTGGTACTGCTGCACCACGCCTAGTGAAGATGCGCTATGCCTACGGAAGAACGCTCTCCTGCGGGCATAATTACTTCATCTCTGTGAGAGGTGGAAGGAATGTCAGCAGGAGAGGGTCTCCCACCAACATTGTACCAGTGTGGACAGCACTTAGATTGCTGTAAATTGTGTTGCTCAGGGGGGTGTAGTCCTGCCCTTAGTTTTGAAAGTCTTGGATGGTAACTATGAATTGCAGTATATTTATTACTCAGTAATATGCTCCATTAGCAAAGGAAGGGGAGCACAACATAGGAAGAGAAAACAGACTAAAAAATGGAAGAACATCAGAAGCCCTACTAAAGTTAGCTATTTTCATCCATCTAACCTATATGCTTTAACTCACATGCTTAAAGGAAAAAAAGAGTTCCTCATTACATTAAACTCTCTTCACTGTTCCCTGTAGATTGTGCTGCTGGTCAAAGAGAACCCCCTCTTGGCAGAAGTAGAAGCACTGCTGAAATGCTACAGGGTGTTGGATCTGATTTGTGAGAAATGCATGAAGCAGAGAGATATGAATGAAGTACTGGCTATTAAAATGCACTATATCAGTTGCATCTTCCAGAAATGTATTAATTTTCTCAAAGAGCGAGAGGATAAACTGGATGGATTAATCAAAAGGTATGCATTTATACAGAATTTAAAAGGAGTCTGAAGGTCTATACATGAATTTTATACATATAAAAATAATGCATCTATTGGGATGAAGTGGAGCTGGAGCATTGGTTAGTTGGGCTTTTGTGGTTTAAAAACTACCAAGATTAAATTGCATTGTTTGAAAGACTCCAATTTAACATTGTCCAGGGGAGCCCTGATCCCTTACCACTCGTATACAAAAGGCATCCAGTAGTCATTACTCCTGGGGGAATTCTGCACCACTGTGCAATGCAGAATTTTATAGAAATTAATGTTGTGTGTGCAGAATTTCCTTTTTTCCCCACATAAATGGGCTGCAGAAATGTTGGCCGCCCCTAGGGGCTGCTGGACCCAGCAGAACCCAGCTCACAAACAGAAGACAAGGCTGTTCGGGGGAGGTAACTGGAGGGTTCCCAGCAGCTGCACTTCCCAGCACAACCTGAAGGAAGGAGGCAGCATGCAGGAAACTCCGTACAAACCCAGAACCCAGCATCATGCTGTTTTGTTTTTTTTTTCCCTCTGGATCCCTGGGCTCTAGGAGGATAGGGGATGCAAGTGTTTGGGCTGGGGGGGACCGTGGCTGGGCTCTGGGGTGGTGGCAGGGGGCAGAGAAACAGGAACTAGGTTGTTATAGGGGTGGCTACAACTCTCTACTCCTGGGGGAATTTTTTGGTGTCTCTCTATTCAGACATACCTGCTGACAGGTATTTTGAAATAAATTACCAAAATAATTGAAACTGGTGTGATTATATAGTGCTATTTTGACAAATAAAATTTCCAGAATTTTAAAATGTGTGCAAAAATTTTAATTTTTTGGTGCAGAATTCCTCCAGGAGTCACTCATGCAGTGCAAAGAAGGGTGCAGTCATCAGCACTGAATAACTGATAGGGCACATGGCTGGGTGGGTTAGACTGGCTTGGCCAGGGTCCTGAATGCCCTTGAGCACTAGAAAGGTAGGTGGTGCGTGCGTGTGTGGAAGAGTGATGCAAGCTACACTTTCAAATGTATAGCGAAGGTCACCTTTGAGCATTTTGCTATCTACTCCACTCTGCTCCCTAGCATAGACTTTGGCAGACATAAAGCAAAAGTCCTATTTAAAGCCAGTGGAATTTTTGCTTCTAAGCCAGTTGGGTTTGTAAATCTTGGGTGGGGTTTTCAAAAGTGCCAACAGGCTATTTTGATTTAAGAGCTTAACTTTCGATGGTGTTGAGCATCTGGAGTTCCCACTGACTTCAATGGATGTGTAGGTGCTTCTGAAAACTGGGTTATAAATGAAGCAAATAACCCTGTCTCTAAAATATTAAAATCAATTAATATAGCAGTGATTCAAGAATTAAGAGGATAAATAAGGGAAAAGAAGAGATAAAATAGCTTAATGAAGTCAGGACAATAATGTGGTATTACTAATAGAATTTTAAACAAGAACTGTGCCTCCATGTCTTATAATTTAAAACAAAGCAAAGTCTCTCTAATAAGCTGTATGTCTGCCATTGCTGATATTGGGCTAGATAGTTGAAACATAATGGGTCTAGGTTTCCAAAACTTAGCTGTAATTATTATTTAATACTTCAGAATTGTTGTGTAATTACATACAAAGAGCTTCATTTGCATTTTTAACTTCACTGTGATTTTGACACTACAGAATTTACTTTGAATCTGAATTTTAGCATAAAGTTGCCGTATGAGGAAGGAAGCCAGGGGACAGCAGAATGAATAACACCTTGGACCATGCTTGTTAGTAAACGCTAATCATAAGCTGCTAGTGGATTTTCATTTAACTTTTGCTTTAAAAATTTCAGTCTATTGAAAGGCAGAGATACAGATGGTTTTCCTGTGTATCAAGAGAAGCTTATCAGAGAGTGCATTCGAAAGTTTCCTTACTGTGAAGCTACCCTGCTCCAGCAGCTGGTGAGAAGTATTGCTCCTGTTGAAATTGTAAGTGTCTCTCATGAAGCAAATAAGTGCTATATTATAAATAGATTAACTTAGATATCCCACATAGTAAAAACCCTGATATTCAATTGAATTTAACATGTCTTTTTGTCCCTTGACTTATGTCCTCTAGGATGCAAAAGTTTTGAATGTCCCCTGAGATATTTTTAAAAAAATTGGGATTCTAGGGAATTCTTCTGTATCAAATACAGTAGAAGTTCTCATTCCTGACAATTGGGTTTCCTCTAGTTTCTGTTTCCCTACTGTGGCTTTGACTGTGGATCATTATTAAAAATCTTCACATCAGAAAACTAGAGCATTTGGGTAGGAGGGGGGAGAGACACTCTCCCTGTTTCTCTTTGCAAAACTCACTCCATAAATTCAGTGGTGTTAGATAGCTTAAGAGCCTTCTCCTGCACTTGGGCAAAACAGCAAGGGGTGGAAGGACTGCAGGATCTCCTGGGACTCTTGCAGTCATTATTTCCAGTGGGCCAGAAGTGGGTGGCAGTAAGTGATGGTAACTTGGAAGAAAAGCATCTTTTTGAAGCTGCCTTTATGAGCAGAAGAAGCAAAATGAACAGCTGTTGGTGTCCAGTGCCATGAATGCCTAGTAAGAAAACTAACTTTACATCTTCGCATATGTGTCTGATAGGAGACTATCTTTAAAGAGTATTTTAATTGGCTTATAATAAATCTTGTACAAGAGACTTATTTTTCAGAGGAAAGCACATCAGATCTATTTCTGAAAGCTATGCGGTACGTGTGTTAAGATTGGGATGATGATTAATTTTGTGACATGACTGTTATACACTATAATGAATTAAAAATATCCTTCATCTTACAGGGATCCGATAAATGGGACTGTTCTGTAGTTTAATTCCTGCAGTAGTCATCTGTACAATTTATCAAGATCAGAACAAAAGGCAGCACAATGATTTGAATGTTCATACACTGTCTCACACTGTTTAAGGCATGCTTACAGTAAACACTTTTTTTTTCCAGGTTTCTTCTACTTTTTTTTTTCTATTCCTGGCAATCTCCTCGTCCCCTACCAACGCCCTTCAAAGAAATCTGTTTTGTTGCACAGGCTTTGACACTTTGGGGTGTATCTATAAAGCTCTAGAAGAATCTATGCTATCAGTTACATTTGTCCAGGAGTACTTGATCTTAGGCATGCACAATTATGCAGATTCAGTATGAGAAAAACCCAGCCTCTTGTGTAGCAATTACCATCTTTCTCAGATGATTTTAATGGTTTTAGATTTGTTTTTGAGCTAGAACAACTTGTTTGGTTCTTCAACCACGCCCCCAGTGTTAGCATCATTCCAAGAAAGGATTCTTAACACTTTCATAACATTACCAAAGGTAGCATATAGTGATGGCTACTGCTTGTACTTTTTGAAGGAGAAGGATGTCTGCACATTTTATCTAGTATTTTAAAGATTCCAAGTTGCAAATATTCAGTCTGGAATATTTGAAGACATGGGGCACTCCAGTATGTCAGTGCCAAGAGAAACGTCTCTCTCGGGCCAGCACAGACACTAGTTTGCACAATCCTGCTGCATATTATTTACAAACTGCCAACCCTAAGTGAAAAGAATATCACAAAGTACAGTTCATTAATTCATCCAACAAATACATTAAAAGGATGTTTTAATTATGACACAACTAAAACAATGGAACATCACATATGTTCTCTGATATCAGGACACATGGGCATATCTGTGAAATAAAATGAAGTGGTGCCCCATTATGCAAAGATACTGGAGAACTTTTTCACTAGATGCCGCAAATGGGAGTCAATACAACAAAAAATGTACATGTTAATTTCAGCAGCATTAGATACAGGAACAATATCCATTGTTTCCAAGTGGGGAAAGAACCTCAACAGGGAAAGACATACTCTTTTAACGTTTCTTCAAGCAGTGGCACATAAGTGTTTAAAAAAAATCCATGGGAAAAAGCTTTTTATTTATAGGCTCACAAAGGACACTTTATAGTAAGTGCAGGGGTTACAAGAAGAAAATATTCAATGTGACATTAAGTCCCTTGTGCTCTACCTAAATCCACATTTAATTCTAAAGTGGTACTGGTAGATACAGTTTTTCAACTGTAAATATGCTTCATCAGAAGCATAGCTGCTCCTGTGTTTGTGTAGTATTATTATCCTTTAGGGCTAATGCTGCCCAAGACTAATGGTGCACAGCTGCCCTTGAAGTCATCAGGTGTTGTGCATGTTTAGCCAAGGGTAGAATTTGGCCCTTTGTATCATAGACTTACTGGACCAGCTACATTATTTTGAAAGCTACTATAAAAGCTCTGAAATCCTGGCCATCAGTGTTTTCGCAGATCACATGGTGCAAAGGAATGGTGAGGGAGGATTTTGCACATCCACTACTTTCTAAAGTGATGGCAGGATGAGAATGTGGGTTTAAATATTAATTCTAAACTGGTTAGCCTAAAACTGGATTCAGGCTTCTAAGATGAAATAAAATAATTTCTATCCCCCTTCATTAGAAACTGCAGACTAGACACATATTCAGCTGTAGCTTAGGTTTAAGTGTAATGAATTATAGTAGTGGAGGATCCTGCATTACAGCTGCGTTCACATGATTAGTTTTCTGTTCCTGTTGCTGCTATAGAAACGTCAGTGAAAATGCATAGAGCCACCAGGCTTCTTGCTCTTAAGTTACAAATTGCCAAAACTTCGTGCTAAATGTACATGTCATATTTCTGCAGTCCTTAAATTATGTTTTTTCTCCTCCTTATTGCCTAATCTTTTCCCCTTCCCTCAGGGCTCTGATCCTACTGCTTTCTCTGTACTTACACAAGCTATTACTGGCCAAGTGGGCTTTGTGGATGCTGAATTCTGTACAACCTGTGGGGAAAAGGAAGCAGACAAAAGATGTTCCGTATGTAAAATGGTAAGAGACTGTCGTTGAAGTTTAAAAAATTTAATGCCACTGGAAGTTGAAGATAGACAAATTCAGACTGGAAATAAGGCACAATTTTTAATGGTGAGACTAATTAACTATTGGAATAATTTACCAAGGGTTGGGGTAGATTCTTCATCAGTGACCATTTTTTAAATCACGATCAGATGTTTTTCTAAAAGATATGCTCTTGAAATTATTTTGGGAAGTTCTCTGGCCTGTGCTATACAGGAGGTCATACTAGACGATCACAACAGATGATCCTTTCTGGCCTTGTAATCTGTGAATATATTACTGCCAGTCTGGAAAAGGAAGGTTACTTACCAGTAACTGTAGCTCTTTGAGAAATGCCCCTGTATGTTCAGACTCAGGAGATACAAAGCACCTTCTTATGGTGCAGGTATCTTGAATCCAAGAAGTAAGAATATTTAAAGCCCCAAATAAGACACTCTGGGTTAGAGGGTGGAGTTACAATACATTTTGGATTTTCTAAATTAATTACAATAGAACAATAGTTTCCTTTCTGATATAATGTATAGAACACCCATACTGTGTGACCTTAACTGTTTATAATTGTAATTTAAAAGAAGTACTCTTAGGTTACATAACATACTGTTCCAATATCCTGATTAAGTTTGCAGCTTTAGCTCCCCATAAAGTTAAACGATTGTAGTGCCCTGTTATATGAAGGTGAAGTAATGGCTCTGGAAACTTTCAGGTTATTTATTGTGACCAGAACTGCCAGAAAATACACTGGTTTACCCACAAAAAAGTTTGTAAGACGCTGAAGGAGGCTCATGAGAAGCAAGAGCTAGAAGCTGCCAAAGAAAAACGGAGACAAGAAAAAAAGCAAGAGAGAGGTTAGGATCAACAGTTTGCTAACTAAAATTAATCCTGCACTAACAAATTCTACTACAAGAAGCAAAAGTAAATTCTGTTACTGCACGTACTAAGGGAGGTTTAAGAGACTGTCTTGGTTGGTAGAAAAAAATGGCAGTAATTGTTGGAATGCTTGACTTCTTACTTGTGAAAGCATAACTTTGTATCCAATAACAGAAATACACATGACTTTTGAGTACAATAGGGCACCAGGAATTCTAACTTTACTGTTTCAAAATCTTAAAGCTCTGATCAAAAAAATACCCCAAATCCTAAACTAGAAGACCAAGTGACAAGTTGAATAATAAAAACAAAACAGCCAACCACACACTAACCCACTGTCCAAAAGGTTAACTCAGAAGTTAATTCTTTGCTATATTGTGGGTATGGGGAGAGGAACAAGGAAGTCTTGTGTGAGTACGTATGGGGGTGGCTATTTGGTTGTTTTGGGTTCTTTCCTTACAATCACTAACAAAATGACAAACTCTGAAGATCATACAACAGAGTAAAAATGCCTAACACCCTTCCTCCAAAATAATTTTTCTGTATGTAATTCAAAGGAAAGTCTTTGAAGTAGAGTACATGCTCATTCTCACTTCCTGTCTCTTAGCACCCCTTTCCCATTTTATTATCACCATTTTTATGTTTTAACTTTATTGTCAGCAATTACAAAATACAGGAGCCATGTCATGCTTGCCTTACTCACAGGAGAGTAGCTCTGAAAATACTACTGCAGGGCAGTTATTAGTATATCAGGAAACAACTCCACCTGGTGACCATCTCATGTAAAATTTAAGGAGCCAAAATGGGCTTTTTTAATCACTCTGACCCCTAAGTAGACTTCCATTTCCCTTTATAAATCAGGGTCTCTAATGCCCCAACCACTTAATTTGGACATGCCAAATATACTTATGCTTTTCCCCAAAACCCCTTTTGGAAAGTCTAAGTATAACATGTGGCTCCTTTCAGCCTGGTCAAACAATAAAGGTCAGGATAGCTTATTCTAACCAACTTTTTTGGCTTCAGTTTGATTTTTAATAGACAGAGGTTCTCTGGTACATCTAACAACCTCTTATGCAAACCTGCATTTGCCACTTTTCTCACAAAACCTCCTTAGTTCTTTTTTAAGTTGCAGAATTATTTCTTGGAGTCAGCAAGTCATGCTCTGGTTTTCCATTCCTTGACATACCAGGTTATTGGATTAGAATAACTTTGAAATGAAAGTTTGATTGAGTATGGCACTAAGTTGACCTATTCACCTAGTATCATAATAGCGTGTGCCAGTTCCTGCAGTCATAACAGAGGCAAAATTAATTATTAAAGAGAGAGCATCATGGGAAGCTTTGTCCGAGTCAGGTACCCAGGATTGTTTCCAACGTAACCTAACATCTCCTTAGGCCAGGGGTGGGCACATTTTTTGGCCTGAGGGCCACATCTGGGTATGGAAATTGTGTGGTGAGCTATGAATGCTCATGAAATTGTGGGGTGGGTTGGGGTGCGGGAGGGGGTGAGGCCTCCGGCTGGGGGGTGTGGGCTCTGGGGTGGGGCCAGAAATGAGGAGTTCAGGGTGTGGGAAGGGACTCTGGGCTGGGGCAGGGGGTTGCAGTGTTTGGGGGTGAGGGCTCCAGTTGGGGGGTGCAGGCTCTGGGGTGGGGCTGGGGATGAGGAGTTGGGGTGCAGGAGGGTGCTCTCAGCTGGGACTGAGGGGGATCAGGGCTGGGGCAGGGGGTTGGGGCGCAGTAGGGGGTCGGGGGGGCAGGCTCCGGGCAGCACTTACCTCAAGCAGCTCCCAGAAGCAGCAGCATGTCCGCCTACGGCTCCTAAGCAGAGGCACAGCCAGGCGGCTCTGCATGCTGCCCTGTCCACAGGCGCTTCCCCTGCAGCTCCCATTGGCTGCAGTTCCCGGCCAATGGGAGCTATGTGGGTGGTGCTTGGGGCTGGGACCCTCTGGCTGGCTCTACACATAGGAGCCGGCGGAAGAACTTGCCGCTGCTTCCGGGAGCCACACAGAGTGGGGCAAGCCCTGGACTCTGCTCCCCAGTGGGAACTCGAGGGCCGGATTAAAAGGTCTGGAGGTCCAGATGTGGCCCCCAGGTCGTAGTTCGCTCACCCCTGCTTAGACACCCTAAGCAAAAAGTGCTTTGCTCACCCCTGCTTAGACAGAACTCCCGTGTCTGAGGTCTCTTAACGTAGTCCTGCTTCGTTATTACGTTTAGAAGAATAAATATTAGGAAACTTGTTGATAGCAGGGTGAATAAACTTCTCAGTGAAACAAAGAGAAAGTACCTGCCAAATTCAGCCTTAAGAATAACTATGCCGCTTCTTGTGTGGGTGTTGATGAGATTTGTGAGATGTGTATGTCTTTTTTTGTTAGATGAAGCACAAGCAGCTGATCCTAGTTCCACAAATGAAGAACAGTCAGACCCTCACCCAGGAGCTACCAAAGAAGTGGATCTAAGTCATGCAGTTGACAGAACAGAGGAACGTGTGCTTAACAATGAGCCAGCAGCCCCACAACCTCGTCCTGACAATCAGTCTGAAAGTGAGACTAGCTTAGCTGACATTGCTGTGCAAAAAGTTCAAGAAGCTGAGGAGTAAGATGATGGTGGGCAGAGGACAAGTGTCTTCACTGAAGTCCCTGTACTTCAATGTCATGAAGCATATTCTAAGTTCAATATGTTTATAGCCCTCACTGCATAGCATATGCAAGACTTCCTGTGTGAGATAACATATGTCTATTTTTTCCTGAGTTAAGAAATAGGCTAGTATAATCACATACTTTCGAGCCCATTGTAGGTTGTCAAGACAAGTCATTTATACACTGGTCAATACTATATTTGCATATATCCCTCTGGTTGTATCTACAGTAAGTGTAATAAACCTATGAATATCTGTGGAAAATGAGCCACTTGCTAGTGAAATGGGAAAATATTCAAATCACTTGGATTATCCTTGTTTTCAAAAATTAAAATCCTACATATACTAAATTAAAGATTTCTCTCCACGTGCAATAAAGGTGAAGCTGAGAGAGGCTTATGAAGTCATATGGAAGTTTAGCAGTTAAATTGCTTTACAACTGTTCACATCTTTTTTTTTTTTTTTGAGTCTTCATCTGGATTCTGAACACTCTTCACTGTTCTTTACTGTGATGAGTTAGTTTCCACTATTGGTGCACAGCAATATATAATTTGTCTGTTTTGTGACAATTTTCATTAAATGATACTGCTGACCCAGTTGTCTCAAGTGGACTGTGAAATGTATCTTTCAAATAAATTACTTATTTGTTCAAAGAGACAAGACAAGTGAGGTGATATCTTTTATTGGACCAACTTCTGTTGGTGGAAGAGACAAGCTTTTGAGTTTCACAGAGCTCTTCTTTGGGTGTGGGACAAGTTGCTAGGGATAAGTGGCTCACTGATGCTCTAGGAGACCACTTCAAGTGAAGTGGGCAATTATTTCTTTAAAGATATTCAAGTCTATCACAGACCAATGAAAAGATTAGACCCAAGTTTTTAATATTAAACATTTACATTGACTAGAGTTTCAGAGTAGCAGCCGTGTTAGTCTATATTCGCAAAAAGAAAAGGAGTACTTGTGGCACCTTAGAGACTAACTGATTTATTTGAGCATAAGCTTTCGTGAGCTACAGCTCACTTCATCGGCTGCATTCAAGATAGTTTCTAAATTCAGTTTTAAGGAAAAGGTTTCCTTTCTAGTTTCCTTTCTAGTACACTGAGATTTTATGTTTATGAAATATTTGCTAAGCATTGACCACATGCTTGATGGCCATACAAGACAAAAGGGTGACGTCCTGGCCCCACTGAAGCCAATGGGAAAATTCCCAGTCACCCTTGATTCTGTCACCCTTATATTTGATGAGTGGTACAGTATGTCATGAAATCAGTGGGACAGTTCACAAAGTAACAGGTTTTAGAGGGGTAGCCGTGTTAGTCTGTATCAATAAAAACGAGGAGTCCTTGTGGCACCTTAGAGACTAACAAATTTATTTGGGCATAAGCTTTTGTGGGATATAACCCACTTCATCAGATGCATGGAGTGGAAAATACAGTAAGCAGGTATAAATATACAGCATGTGAAAAGATAAGAGTTGCCTTACCAAGGTGAGGGGGTCACCCCTTCTTCTCAGCTGTTGGGAATGGGCCACATCCACCCTAATTGAATTGGCCTCGTTAGCACTGACCCTGACCCCCCCTCTTCCCCCCCCCACTTGGTGAGGGGCTACTTCTGTGGCTCAAAAAAATTTTAGTCTCCAGGGCTGGAAAAATAAGAGATTACTACTTAGAGCAGAATTTCAAAAGAATCTAAGGGCAGGTCTACACTACACCAGGATCGATGTTCTGAGATCTGTCCACCAGTGGTCGATTTTCTCCCATTGACCACCTGTGATGTAGACCCTGCGGTAACTCAACCTAAGGTACAGCAACTCCAGCTATGTGAATAACGTAGCTGGAGTTGCGTAGGTCAACTTACCATGGTAGTTTGGACACAGCCTAGAGGAGTTAAGTGCCCAAGTACTATTGAGTTTAAATGGGATTTGGATGCCTAACTTCCTTGGGCACATCTGAAAATCCCAGTTTTTGAATCCTGTTAACTGCCTTTTAAAATGATTGTTATGGAACTTTTTATAACCCAGTTTTATCTTTCACTCTGCCAGCCAAACTTTCTTCCTGCTTCAGCAGGGCCTCACTGAAAAATCCGACAATTGGGAAAATCATAGAAGATATGGGTTGGAAGAGACCTTAGGAGGTCATCTCAGAGCAGGACCAACACCAACTAAATCATCCCTGCCAGGGCTTTGTCAAGCCAGGCCTTAAAAACCTCTAAGGATGGAGATTCCACCCTCTCCCTAGGAAACCCACTCCAGTGCTTCACCACCCTCCTAGTGAAATAGTTTTTCCTAATATCCACTTGAGACCATTGCTCTTTGTTCTGTCATCTGCCCCCACTGAGAACAGCCTAGCTCCATCCTCTGGAACCCCCCTTCAGGTAGTTGAAGGCTGTTATCAAATACCCCCTCACTCTTCTCTTCTGCAGACTAAATAAGCCCAGTTCCCTCAGCCTCTCCTCATAAGTTCCTCAGCCCCCAATCATTTTCATTGCCCTCTGCTGGACTCGCTCCAATTTATCCACATCCTTTCTGTAGGGGCGGGCCCAAAACTGGACGCAATACTCCAAATGTGGCCTCACCAGTGCTGAATAGAGGGAAATAATCACTTCCCTCGATCTGCTGGCAATGCTCCTAATAATGCAGCCCAAAATGCCATTAGCCTTCTTGGCCACAAGGGCAAACTGCTGACTCATATCCAGCTTCTTGTCCACTGTAATCCCCAGGTCCTTTTCTGCAGAACTGCCACTTAGCCAGTAGGTCCCCATCCTGTAGTGGTGCATGGGATTCTTCCGTCCTAAGTGCAAGACTCTGCGTTTATCCTTGTTGAACCTCATCAGATTTCCTTTGGCCCAATCCTCCAATTTGTCTAGGTCACTCCACCCTATTCCTACCCTCCAGCGTATCTACCTCTCCCCCTAGCTTAGTGTCATCTGCAAAATTGCTGAGGGTGCAATCCATTCCATCATCCAGATCATTAATGAAGATGCTGAACAAAACAAAACAAAA
This sequence comes from Lepidochelys olivacea, assembly GCF_965140295.1. Classification (NCBI taxonomy): domain Eukaryota; kingdom Metazoa; phylum Chordata; order Testudines; family Cheloniidae; genus Lepidochelys; species Lepidochelys olivacea. The sequence continues at coordinate 214,887,260 of NC_140412.1, forward strand.
ATACTGAGATGGGGGGGAAAAAACAGGTCCTGTGCAAACAACAACTCTCAAGGAGCTGAGGATTTGGGTCATGGGCTCTCATTGTGCTAGGAACTGTGTAAACATCTTATGAAGATACCAAAGATCTTACAATCTGATTTCAAGTGAGACACAATTAGTGAGTATATCAAACAGCACGGAAAAAGGGGACAAAATAAGAACATAGTTATGTAAGTTAGTTATCACTCAATGTTGGTAACAATACTTAGTCCTCATATAAAACTTTTCACCCATAGATCTCAAAGACCTTGCCAAGGGTGTGTGTGTGTGGGGTTGGGAGGTAAGTATTATCCTCATTTTACTGATTGGGAAACTGAGTACAAAGAAGTGAAAAGACTTGCTCAGGGTTGCACAACAAATCAGTTGCAGAGCCACCCAGGAACAGAAACTAGGTCTGCTAACTCCTCGCCCAATGCCCCATTCTTCTCTACCATACTGCCTCCTTCTGTGATGGTCCAAATGATTAGAGTTTGTTTAGCTAGAAAGAAATGAATACCGTCATCTATGTAAAACTGTTCCATGTCCCCGCCAACATTAGCAGTTTTAATGTCAGTGATACAGTGGAAGTAAGCCTTGAGTTGGAATTTGAGAGAACAGTGACTAGAGGATCAAGTTTCAGCCATGTTAGTCTGTATCGGCAAAAAGAAAAGGAGTACTTGTGGAACCTTAGAGACTAACAAATTTATTTGAGCATAAGCTTTCGTGAGCTACAGCTACTTCATCGGATGTAGCTCACGAAAGCTCATGCTCAAATAAATTTGTTAGTCTCTAAGGTGCCACAAGTACTCCTTTTCTTTTTGGAGGATCAAGGCAACCAGTTCTGAGGTGTGTCTCCACATGTATCTCATCTATTTTCTAACCAACAGCCATTTCACCATAAAATCCTTCTAAGGCTACACTTAGAAAATTGAACTGACTACCAGGCACAGCATTCAAATAGGATAGCCATATTTTTGAATGCCTATGACAAAAGGGCACCAATTAGAGCTGGTTGAATTGGAACATAAAATCAGAATTGTAGAATTTCCTACAAAACAGAAAGACTGGTTTCCACCCTGCTCTAGCAAGAAACTTCCTGTGAATATTGAGTCTGCCCTAAAAGAAAAGGCTTAAAAACCATGCATGCACACATACACAGAGCAAAAAAACCTAAAGTGACTAAAAGCCGGCTAATCTCAGAAACTGTAAAGTATTCATGATTCTCTAGCATGTTTATCTCAATTGCATTAGGGATAGAATTAGGAGCATGTGGAAATTTACCTTATGGAACTCTTCTCTTTTGTGTTATAGTGGTTTGCACTGCACCTAAGACTTTAAGGCCCAACTGTGCCTGCAGCTATGTGTACCGTCCCCACTGATGTCAACAAGAGCCATCACAGGCAAAATGTAGCTGTATAGACTGTTATAGATGAATAGACTTGTATATACGGTGGGTGAAATGACTGTTGACCTGACCCCATCCCATTCTGCGGCAAAATCTATGTACTATATGCAACATATGCAAGAGCGGTAACGAAAGAGGCCTACAGGCCTGCGTCCTGTAAGACTTGGCTTAAGCTAAAAGCATTTCCGTTTGCTGGGCTGTGGCATTTGACCCAAATAACGGACTAGACCAATCTCTAGCTAGAAAAGAGCCAAAGGGCCTAAAGTCCCTAGCTGTCCATTATATGCACCCTCCACCCTGCAAAAGTCCCTAGACAAAACGCTGCCACAAGCAAACCACAGATCTTGATAATAACGTGCGTCAGCACAGTGCTAATTATAAAACTGTTTTTAATTATCTCCTTATAAGGTTTTATTAACAATGCTTGAGTGCTGAAAATAATTAATAAGGAAATGTATCATTTGGCTTGGATTTGAACCTATATAAAACTGGTATTATAGGGGCAGGGCAGAAAGAGACCAGGGTGGCACCTGTGTGTGACCATCTCTGTCTCCCTCTCCCTACATGCTTGTATTCAATAAAAAACCTCAGGCTGTTTGAACCAAATAGATGGTATGACTTGTTTTCCACAACAATATTAAGTAACTACTTATGTAACATAAGAAGAAATGCACACCAAGAACTGGGCATGCTGGGAGACTAATTCTGTTGATATGGCCTACCAGGACAGCTTTCTGTAGCCATTTTGTCGCCAAGAAAGTTGACTAGTATTTAGCTGTTCTTTAATCAAAAAACTTTTTGACAGTAAAATAGTATAGCTCCCTTTTTTTTGTACTGACTTCCTGCTTCTTCTTTGCAACAGCATCATTATAATTACATTAAAAATAGGTTAAAAGAACATTAAAGTTGCAACGTCAAGCACTCAAAAGTTAAGAAATGCCAGAGTTAAAGTTGCCTCTGCAATCTTAATTTTTGCATATGTATTAGATGTTTGCTTACATACTACTTTTTTTCCCACAGGACTTTTACCTCCAGTTCACAGGACAAATGGTTCTCTAGATAAATCAGGGTTGTATAGTGAATCAGGCTGTTGTCAGTACGAACCTTGCTTGTCTCATTTGTTGCAGAAGTTGGAAGATGTGTCGTGAACAAGGTAAAGGACTGCAGAAACAGCAGGGATGGTCTCATGGTTAAAGCAGTTGAATGCTGCCATGGGGAACTGGGAACTTCTATCCCTGCCTCTGTCACAGAGTTCCTATGTGATGCTAGGCAAGACATTCAAATGAAAATGTTCACAGTTGGCTGCTGATTGTGCATTCCTCATTTCCTTGGTGCCCAATGTGAAACAGATGGGGCCAGATATGCAGAAGTATTGAGTGCTCACAACTGCAAATGAAGACAATTGGAGCTGAGCTTTGACCATAGAAAGTGCTAGAAAAATCATAGGTAGTCCAGATAATCAAGACAAGTTTGGCCTTAAATATCTGTGTCTCAGTTCCCCATCTGGAAGATGAGGATAATAACACCTAATTGCACAGGGTTATTGTAAAGATAAATTCATGAATGTCTGTGAAGCACCCAGATACTATGGTGAGAACACAAAAATGCCAGGAGTAAATTACTAATTTTGTATTCAATGCAAGGTGTATTCGGTGTGTGGTAAATAAGGCCTGGGACCACAAACCAAATGACAAGGATTCAAAAAAATATTGAAAATATTGAATAACTATCTATTGTGTGGCCCTGGGTCCTTCAGAAAAATAACATATGATCATATAATTAAAACTGTATCATAATACATATGCACAATAGGCCCAAGTTTAGACTGCACGGCCATCCTTAATTCTGGAATTTCCTAATATTTGAATGCTTGATTTTGCAACCTTATTTTTCTTTTAATCTAGTTTTATGGCTATAATTTCCTAATTTAGGGTTTAAAAAAAAACTGAAAAAAACAAATTGACCCCCAACTTGGGTAGTCAGCAGGTTTAGACCTTTAATTCTACAAGACCTCTGCCATTTGAGCTAATGGAGTAACTGATAGAAATAGTAGGCTGTTATCATCTATGTGGACCAGCCACTAGATGGGGAGGACATACAAACACACTTGCCAGTGGGTTTCATAGCTATTTTCTGACAGCAGAGGAGTATAGAGATGCAGGTCTTCTAGGTTCAATTCTAGGTTCTGGAGGAGAGTGTATCTGAATGGTTATAGACTTTTCTGCACCTGTCCCTCCCACACATGCCTGTATCTTTCTGCCTCTACTTCTATCCATCCTACCTTGGCTCTGTCTCTCTCTCCTCCTATCTACCCCCCACCTTTCTGCTCCTATCCAATCCTGCACCATTTGGCTCTTGTCCCTGCCCCTATTTGTTTCTATCTAATCCCCTCCATCCTCTGGTTTATGCCCTCCTCCTGTTCTATGCCTATATGCCCCTCTCTGCTCTTCTCCCTCTCCTTGCACCCTACTACAGCTCCTGTCTCCCTCCACTAGCTCCTGTTCCTGCTGTCCCCGTTCTGTTCCTCCTCACCCTCTGTCTTCTGAAAGACACCTTCCCCATATGCACCTCACTTCAATCAGGCAGCTTCTTCTTTCTCTTCCATATTAGCAGGGGGAGCATTGAGAGCACAGGAGAGACAGTTTCCTTGCTGTCAGTTCCAATGCTTGGTGGCACATAGGCCCCTGGCAGTGGGGAGGAGCAATCAGAGGGAAAGTCGTGCTTGGGTCCCTACAGCCCTAGGCTGGAGTATGCTCAGTGCACACAAAATCTTCAGAGAATTTAACAACATGAAATTTACTTCTGTAATTGAGTAAATCAGAGTGTAACTTTACATTGCAACTGTCCCAGTGCAATGTACTTCCCTCTTCCCCTGGAGACTGAAACATTTTCTTCCACACCACACTCAGCTTCATACTGCTGTGAGATAAAGTATTAGATCCCTTCTAACTGTGAATCCTGGGATAAAGCACCTACAGTGTTTAACTGCTGGGATGCAAGCCAGTCTCTGTGGACTCAATCATGGCTCTCTGATCTACCAAAAGCTCTCCCCTACCCCACATACACTGGGAGATAAATCCTGCCTTTCCTTTGATGGAACAGCTCAGAAGGTTCTCCATGAGATCAATGCAATAGAGTTTTCCCATGAGGAGTGATTAATACGTCTGTCTGGCTAGATTGCTAGTGTTTCACCTTGACCACTATGAGCACAATTGCAAAGACAGGTTTCTGGCCAACAGGAAGTAAGAAAGTTTGGGACTCTTGTAAGAAGCCAGCATGGACTTACCTTGCCTCTTCTCTACATTCCTAATGTGATTAACTTTCCCCTCCTGCCAGTTCCAAACACTTTCCTTTGAAACAGCAATCAACAAAGGACAAAAGTGGATTGTAGCCGGAGTTGGGAACGGGGCTAAAATTAAGATATCAATGATAAGGACTATATACCAACCTTATACACTGAGAAGCTTGCAATGACTTCATTTGGGAAAGAGAGAGGCCACATGAAACCTTAATCTGACCTGGAAGTGTTGGAAACTAAGGTGGTAAGAGAAACCTGATTAATTTAGAAAAGAGGAGGCCAACCAGCAAAGAATATCAAAGATGAATACATTCATCCTTAGTGTCCTAAAAGTTAATGTAAAGGTTTGCTTTGTTAATTTGTCACAACAGACAATATTATACTCATGAGAATTCAATTAGTGGCAACATTATGATAAAGTTACAGCAAATCTGTGACCGGCATTTTCTAACCTTAATCCTTGAATTCCCACATTTGAGATTAAAGGAAATGAATTTAGAATTTTCCTGCTGAAAGTTCTTTTAATCAAGTATAAGTTATAGCATACATGTTTTATGGATATTAACTTACAATAAAAGTTTAATATCCAACATGTAGGTACATATTTTCCTAAGGAACCAAACAGTTATCTGAATTTGACTGTCAATTTCTCAGGAGGTTCTTCTGGTTTGTTTTCAAGGCGTATTCCTAAACTGGTGGATATTTTATTCCAATCCACAGAGGAAAATTCCATTATAGATCTCTTCATTGCCCTCACAAAAACAGCATCTTCAGGGTTTGCAAATGGAACTCTACAAAAATAACAAAACAAATGTAAATAACTGACATGATAAAAACAATTTTTCCTAACCGCTTTGGAATTATTTTCTGGAAACAGTTATGTGGAAAGTAACGGTAGAGACAATTATTGATTAAACAGACTAGTCTATAACTACTTACGAAATTTTTTTGTACACTTCCTCTCTAAATCTTGAGATCAAAATGAGACAAAACAAAAGAGAATCAAAAAAGGCAGCGTCAGAGAAGTCCAAGTAAAAGAAACTTTGTTTTGATTAAACTAAATGCAATAAACTAATTAAAATGTATTTTCCTTAACTTTAAAAAATAAGTGAACTCAGTGCAAAAAGATATATTAATACAATATTAATTGCTCAGAGTTAACTTTCACAATATTGCCACATTTATACACAGGAATATGATTCTGTGCATATAGATCTGGTTACAGTAGGATTTATAAGTGAATTTTATGACTTGTATGTAAGCAGGGTCTGAATGAACTCCACTCTGACAGCTAGCTGGGGAGGGGTAGAGACGTCAGCAGCAATCTGTATTTACATGAACACACCTACTCTGCCAAGATATACAGCAGATAGAACTGTGTTGCTCAAAGTGATCAACTTTGGCTGGTGTTGGGTTACAAATAACTTTAGTATTGAATACTAAAGGAGTGAAATGTTGTTATCAACATTGTCTTTATTGTATGAATAAAGGGGCTCAGAACTGTGCTTAACCTATTCCAAATGAGGGGGTCACCCTCAGCTGAAAGCCAGGGGCTCAAATGCTAGACCCCTGTGAAAGTAAGTGAGAGTGGAGATGGGTGTCCCAGCCATGAGATGTAGACTTTCTGATCTGGTTTAACCTGTTCTTCCCTACAAATAGTGCTAAATAGGCTTAATTAGGAACCTTTTGTTATTTCAAATACTCAGTAAGAGCTGAAATCACCTGTGGTAGAGAAGTGTTTCTGCCCAGCCTGCTGAAAATCACTAAGAGAGTGATATACAGATGTCACAACAATGACGCAGGTGGCAGCAGAAGGTAACTGATGGGCAGCCAGCAAAAGTGGCAAGCAGTCAGTGAGTTACCATGGCTGATGAGATGGCTAGGCGGCAAGAAACCGTGACTGGCAGGGCAAGTGCTCAGATAGCGGAGCAAGCAAGGTGCCTTCTTCCCCAGGTGGGAGGTGAACTCACACAGATGCAACTCTGAACCCTGGGTCCTCACTGACCAAGGACAACCACTGTGATTGGGGTATGGTGAGGAAGCAGAGGGGGGCACAGTAAAGGAACTTTTGGTTGTGGAAAATCTTCTGCCCCACGCACTCTGGGGTGGGTGTCCTGCGCACAGTTTTATGTTTATGAATCCTCCTTGTGGCATTTTCCTTAATTAATGTCAGGTGACTTCTCTCCTTTCATTAAAAGTTTCTTTTCTAAACTCAGACTCTGTGCTTGCGAGTGGGGAAATATTGCCTCTCGGAGGTGCCCAGAGGTGGTGCGTAATTTTCCTAGGTTACTGAGTGGCGGTTTGAGCCAGTTCTGTGTTGTATTGTTGAAAAGGAACCCCTGTACCTGGTTGTTGCTGGCCTCACCTGGCAGAAGGGTTACATGTACATGTAAAATCTTAATCATTACACTGCATTTATAGTCTCTTTTGCAGGTGTAAGTGATCACACACTTAGGCAAATGCAACTGATGTTTATTTCATTGTGAGTCTTCTGGATAATCAAGGTGCAAACTTCTGATTAGCAGATTTTGAATCCAAAAACTGAAACTCCATAAGCTCGTTTTGTGCCATGTCATACTTTAGTTGTACCACAGGAGATGTGAGCTGTAGACTCACAATCAGTGAGGAGAGTAGAGGCAGAAAGAAACTCGGCAGTACAGTCGTTCTCATATAGAGGTGCTCAGGTGTTGGGCACGGTATAAAAACTGAATAGAAAAGAACTCTCTGCATAAAGGCATGTACACACATTAGCATGTGCCTAGCTTTAATTGTGTGAGGAGTTCCACTGACTTCAACAGGTCTATTCCAGTGCTTATAATTAAGTACCTTGTGGAATCTGGGACCTGAGCACTAAAAGCAACAGAAAGTATATGCAGCAAGCAGAGTGGTATTGAAACCAGCATAGAACTCTGTTTTCTTTATGATTTGCCTGATTGCATAGCGCCATACTCAAAGTGGATAGTTACGTATACTTAGGTTTTTAAAGGAAATGGTAGCGAACTTATGTGCACTAACATGTGTACATGCTAATTTTAAAAATATATTTCTCAACAATGTCTATGTTTAAAACATAGCTACTCACACATGTTGCTCACTGATAAATTAAAACAAGCATGAACTGTTAAACTTGTAAAGTTTCCTCATAAAAAAATTGCATCTAAAAATGTCTGAGCATTAATAGCATCCTTTTCCCTACCACAACACTGAGAGAGAACTAAGTTTTATCTTTATTTCTATTATTCATGAAAAATCCAACAAAATAAACCAACTGTGGGCTGCGAAATTTCATTCCACAGGGCAGCATGTTTTCCAGGAAAGTGCCTATTTAAGAATAGGGAGTTAGAAGGAAATTCTCTCACCCATTTTATAGCAGAACTACTCAGTTGCTCTAACACATTAATGTACAATATTTTTAGCACTTAGTCCCGGTGTGGGCAAACTATGGCCTGCAGGCTGCATCCGGGCCACCAGCCATTATAAGCTGGCCCTTGAGCTCCCACTGGGGAGTGGGGTCGGGGGCCATTCCACGCAGCTCCCGGAAGCCGCGGCATGGCCCATCTCCAGCACTCCAGCCAGGGAGCAGGGTCAGGGGACTCTCCACGCAGCTCTCGGAAGCAGCAGCATGGCCCCCCTCTGGCCCCTATGCAGTCCAATGGCTCCCTCTGGCGCTCCAATGGGAGCTGCAGGGGTGGTGCCTGTGGATGGGGCAGCATGCAGAGACACCTGACCGCACCTCTGCATAGGAGCCAGAGAAGCAACATGCCACTGCTTCCGGGAGCCACTTGAGGTAAGTGCTGCCCGGAGTCTTCACCCCTGAGCCTCTCAGAATGCCCCAACCCCCTGCCCCAGCCCTGATCCCCCTCCTGCCCTCCGAACCCCTTGATCCTAGCCCGGAGCACCCTCCTGCACCCCAAACCCCTCATCCCCAGCCCTACCCCACAGCCCACACCCCACAGCCGGAGCCCTCCCCCTCCGCACCGCATTCCCCAGCCCGGAGCCCCCTCCTGCACCCTGAACTCCTCATTTCTGGCCCCACCCCAGAGCCTGCACCCCCTCCCACACCCCAACCCCAATTTTGTGAGCATTCATAGCCTGCCATGCAATTTCTATTCCCAGATGTGGCCCTCAAGCCAAAAATCTTGCCCACCCCTGACTTTGTGTTTGATATTGCAAAATGAACTGCTTTTATCATACACCTCATTTCCTAATCAGCAATACTACTGAAAATGCATTCAAGATAGCAGCAGGTGGATTGTCTCATCACTGATGGACACAGTGGTTTATCCCACCACAAAAAAGAGCAGACTATTTTTTAAAAGTTTCTGCCTTTTTTGTTTGTTTGTTTTGTAGGAGCAGTGAGGATTGAGTGAATACTTTTGATGTGCAAAAACAAAAATAGGCACAAAAAACTACTTACTTATTTATGTGATTTGCAACTTCATAACCTGTAACAACAAATTTATAATAAGTAGTTAATATTTCTACAGCACTTTGACCATTTAAGAACTACGGTTTGTTCTAGCTCCCATTGACTTGAATAGTGCAAGATCAATCCCTAGGAGTGCTAGCCATTACAACTAAATACTAGTAGTTAAATAAAAATATAGGCTATAGCTTCCTGGTTATTAAATGTTTTCTTCTGACTGTATATGTTGTGTCATTATTCACATTTTACTTCCCCCCCAAAAAATGCTGCCATACATTTTTTTCTTTAAAAGAAATGATAGCACCAACCCTCCAATAGCAAATCAATGTGAACATATGGTGAAGAAAAAGATACACTGTTCAAAGATATCAGTTTCTAATTTCCCAGGGGTCCTTATGAACTATGAGGGGAAAGATTAAAAATAACTCTTTCAACCTGCATTTTAGAAATTATTATGAAACTAGTAAAGCTTATAGTCATTGTTTTGCAGATGATTTAAATCTATGCAAAACATTACACTCAAAATCACTTGCAAATAACTTATTATCAAGTCCAAACTTTGCACTCTGAACTCCTGAAATGCGTTTATTAGAACCAACTGCATGATGTTCAGTCTACAATGAGAAAATGTGTAAGTATTTTTATCTATAGTGGACACGGTATTGTAGATAGGGCATGAGAGTTTTTAGAGCAGGCTCAGGTGACATGACAGTAGAATCACCTGTGACCTTTCTCTACTACTAGAGAATCCACTGTTGGTAGCAGTGAAGCTGCAGCAGTGTAAAAAGTTGTTGTCATTTTGGTTATAAACCCATTTTCAATGGCTCCTGAGTTCCATATTTTGCTGTTTAAGAAAGTCTGAGGCTGAGTGTAGGCTAACTTCAGTGGGACTAAATCACATGCTTAATGTTAAGCATGTGCTTTGCTACATCAGGGTCATACTGCATTGTTCAAGCAGATATTTTAACAACTCTTAACAAATTCCTCCATACAAAAAATGCGCCCCCAGCATTACAGTGGTCGAGCTTACTAATGTATATGCATAACAGTGCTTCAGAGAGTCATCTCTGCTTACCGGACTGATTAAAGAAAGTTTTGACTATTTTTGCTCCATTAAATTCAGAGATATAAAAGAGAATTACCTGGATCATATTTCAGGGCTTGTCTATTGGGGGGGAGGGGTTACTCTGTAGCTCTTTGGTGTGCATTAGGTAATGTGAAATACGCAAACCACACTAATATCATACACATGGAACAGTGTGCCCACTTTTAATGTGCATCATTTTGTGCACACGATGGTGGTTTGCTGAGTACTAAGGGCATGGTGTTCTTGGAGAGTATCCCATTATCCTTTGCTTTGTTGCTAAGCAATATGCATTCTGGGATTTTTCTTGCTATGCATTGTGGGATGCATAATGGATGCCAGGCAGGTTCAAATTTTTTAAAAAAATCACAGGCTTCCTCTGTCTCTCTACCCCATATTTCTTTTCTGGGCGAGCTAGTGCCATTTTCAAATTGCTGTCAGCCAGCATGGACCCTGCAATCAGTGGCCCCCTCACGCTCATCCTCTGATGAGTTTTACTGATTGTCCTTGGTGGAGTGGGGAAGAAAGCATGCAGCAGGCTCCAAACTTTTTCTGGGTATGGTGGTCATGTAGTTGTGGAAAATCCTGTCCAACTCTTCAAAAAATGGAGAGGTTTCATGTCTCCTGTTGGATATTTTCCTCTCATCCCTGGTTTTAATATAAGTCCTCCTGAGCTGTTTGCTCTTTATCTGGTACTGGTTGGCATATGATCATGAACCCTTGCAGACATCTGCTTAGCAATCTCCACAAAAAGATATAATTCCCTGTATAGACAAGATCACAGCTTGTCTAGAATGAGCAAATCGTTAATTAAATTCCAACTGCACACCCAAAGTGCATTCATTTACACCTGCCCAATCCCATGGAAGACAATGGGATTGCATATTTGTCACTGAACATAATTCAAAGCCACTACGGTTCATGACTGTACCTTAGGCCAGAATTTGGTTTGCAGGATCTTTACTAGTAAAGATGGTGTGCAAGACAAAAAGACCCCTCTAAATTTGACAATTTGAAAAAACATCATCCTTCTTTTAAATGGATCAAATTTCATCTGGACTCACACAGACCCAACAAAGATGACATGCTACGTTGCCATTTTTAGAAAATCACAATTAAGAGCACAACATTTCTAAACTTCTACAAATAAAACAGGTAGGGAGAGATGTTAAGTATGTAAGTCTACTAAAAAAACAAACTTTTGTGTGACTGATATTTCTAATAGGTATATATTTGTAGTATATTTTAAGCAAAAGGCTCTAGACCTAGAGTTTTGTGTATTTAGATGCTATAGAAAAGGCTGATGCACCATCTGCAACACTATTTAAGAGAGAAACTCTTTTTCTTTGGAAGACTGAAAAGGTCTAAAATGTCAAATAAGCACCAGGGGCACCAAAACTCTAAACAACCGGATCTGTCTGTGACAGATATTCATGAGACAAGGTGGGTGAGGTAATATCTTTTAATGAATCAACTTCTGTCGGTGAGAGAGACAAACTGTGGTACTTACACAACAGAAGTGGTCCAATAAAAAATATTACCTCACCCATCATGTCTCGCTAATATCTTGTGACTGACATGACTAAACCAACACTGCATAGAGACATTCATGGTCAGTACACAGGTACAGTACCCTGGAAAAATTCATTTCCCTGTTAAATCTGTTCAGAAATGTGAGTAAAACCTTCAACACGAATGAGAATACATTTTGAAAAGATAATGAAATTCTATTTTGAGTAGCTGCCTTAAAGGCAATTCTGTTATTCCAGAGTTTAATTAAAACACATAGTGTAATATAAAAATTAGTAGAAAAGACACATTCACTGAATGTTGCTACAGTTTGTTCATTAAATAAAGAAGCAATCTGAGTTCATAAAGCATATCTATTTCATTATTAAGTTGGTGAAAATTATTATTTCTAATTCAAATTACTTGGAAATATATGTTTTTCCCTAAATCATTATAAATACCTGGAGACAGCAGCAAACTTTTGGCGCATGGAATGCTTCTGGTAGATACTGTCTTAGCCATCAATGGCATATCTATTCTCTTTCCAAAACCTATAGATTGGAGAACACGGGACCTTTCATGGTTGTAAATATGTAAAGCTGATTCCCTTTCTTTTTGAGTAACTTCTGTTAAAAGACAAATAAAAACTGTTACCCTTTCTATACTAATGAATAATATCTAAGCTTAGCTGCTTGCTAGTATTCAGACAAAAACTATTTTCTCTACAGAATTATGACCAGATCCTCAGCTGGTGTAAATTTGTATAGCTCCACTTATTTCAATAAAGAGAGATACTGATTTATACTGCCTGAAGATTTTGTGTGAAATCCTGACCCACTGAAGTCAATACCAAACTCCCATTAATTTCACTGGATCCAGGATTTCACCCCTAGACTCTGTTTACATGGTGTTTAAATGCATTATACTAGAGAACTGAATGAAGTCTTAAATTGTAAGATTCATATCCATAATAAAACAGAATTCCAGTTCAAAGTCAATAATAATTCCCACCACTCAATTACAGAAAGTTGTAGGAGTACAATCAAAAGAAGTTTTTCAGCTTCATTTGTCCTTTTGTTTGAAGATCACTTGTAAATTTTAAACAAAGAGGTTAAGATTGTAAATCAAAAGGAGAATTTTGACATTAAGAATATGCACCACCTGCTAATTTCAGCACTTTCAAACTGGGATAAATGGGAACTAAAGACTCAAAACAAGAAATTCTAGCAGAAGCTATTTGAATTCAGTAAAGTGTTTTAATATTGATGTCTAGGGGACCAATTAGAAAGGAACTGCAGTAGTTACGCCTGGGGGTAACAAAAGTGTGACCAAGTGTCTTGTGTAAATGAGGAAAACAAGAGTATATTTTAGTAATGTTTCATAGTAAAGACAGGAGTTCGTAATGTTAAAGAAATAGTTCTCAAATTGACAGTCAAGGGTAAAGTTTGGTAAAAAATACTGCCTAACTTCTTAATTCAGGAATGATCATTGTACTGTGGTTGTACTTAAAGGAAGATTAAGTCCATGAATTTAACAATATTATCTCTGGACTTTGTAAATATCAATATAGTTTCCCTAAATTAAATTATAGCCAGTTCTCCTCTTTCCAGCAATGGTCCTCATTGCAACAGTAAGAGAAGTACTATCCTGAATACTGAAAAAGTTATTCTGAACAATGCCAAATGTACACTGATAAGGCCTTAACTGGAGTTGTCAAGGTTCCTCCCCCACTCTGAACTCTAGGGTACACCTAGGGTACCAGCTTAGGTTAAAACTTCCCCAAGGTACAAATTAATTTTATCCTTTGTCCTTGGAATATCCACTGCCACCACCAAACTCTAACTGGGTTTACTGGGAAATGCAGTTTGGACACGTCTTTCCCCCCAAAATCCTCCCAACCCTTGCACCCCACTTCCTGGGAAAGGTTTGGTAAAAATCCTCACCAATTTGCATAGGTGACCACAGACCCAAACCCTTGGATCTGAGAACAATGAAAAAGCATTCAGTTTTCTTACAAGAAGACTTTTAATAGAAATAGAAGTAGATACAAGTAAAGGAATCACCCCTGTAAAATCAGGATGGTAGGTACCTTACAGGGTAATTAGATTAAAAACATAGAGAATCCCTCTAGGCAAAACCTTAAGTTACAAAAAAGACACACAGACAGAAATAGTCATTCTATTCAGCACAATTCTTTTCTCAGCCATTTAAAGAAATCATAATCTAACGCATACCGAGCTAGATTACTTACTAAAGTTCTAAGACTCCATTCCTGGTCTATCCCCGGCAAAAGCAGCATATGGACAGACACACAGACCTTTTGTTTCTCTCCCTCCTCCCAGCTTTTGAAAGTATCTTGTCTCCTCATTGGTCATTTTGGTCAGGTGCCAGCGAGGTTACCTTTAGCTTCTTAACCCTTTACAGGTGAGAGGATTTTTCCTCTGGCCAGGAGGGATTTTAAAGGGGTTTACCCTTCCCTTTAGATTTATGACAGGAGTACTGTGTCCAGTTCTGGGCACCACACTTCAGGAAAGATGTAGACAAACTGGAGAAAGTCCAGAGGAGAGCAACAAAAATGATTAAAGGTCTAGAAAACATGACTTATAAGATTGAAAAAACTGGTTTCTTTAGTCTGGAGAAGAGACGATTGAGGGGGACATGATAATAGTCTTCAAGTACATAAAAGGTTGTTATAACGAGAGGGTGATAAATTGTTTTCCTTAGCCACTGAGGAAAGGACAAGAATCAATGGTCTCAAATTGCAGCAAGGGAGATTTAGGTTAGACACCAGGAAAAACTTCCTAACTGTCAGGGTAGTTAAGCACTGGAACAAATTACCTGGGGAGGCTGTGGAATCTCCCTTATTGGAAGTTTTTCAGAACAGGTTAGACAAACACTTGTCAGGGATGGTCTAGATAATAATTAGTCCTGCCTCAGTGCAGGGGACTGGACTAGAAGATCTATTGAGATTCCTTCCAGTACTACATTTCTATGATTTCTACATTCAGAAATCGGCTTGAGGTCCACCAGCAAACCTGTATCTGTATAACAGAGAAGTGCACATGCAAATTGTAATGTGGGCCTAATCTTGCAAACCATTATTTGTGAGGACAATCTTTCTCAAGTAGAACCAGCAAAGTCAAAAGAACTGTTTTATTTTTAATATTTAGATTGTGGTGCAGCCAAAACTCTGTGCTCTGCTTCTCAAACACTGAGAAAGAGTCTGTTTCTGTCTGGAAGAAAGTACACTGACAATGCAAAGGGGGAAAGTGATGTATCGTACAGACAAAATGATTATAGTGATGATAGATGAGTCTTATTAGTTACACAGTTATAATGTAGATTTTTAAAGTTAAACAAACTAAATTCCTCTCATCCCACCGGAATTAAACTCACTCATTCTCCCTTTCAGTAATTCCTAGCTTCAATCCTATGGGTGAAATTTTGTGTTGTAGAAGAGGCGCAGTAAAGAACTGATAGCTGAGGAGGATGAGGGGGGAGGTCAAAGATGGCTTTAAGTCACTTTACATCCTCCTGATTCTGAGCTACTCCAGGTCTGTAGTGGCCCCCAGCATAATTTAGAAAAGTCCTGGGGTGTTGTCCAAATTATGTCAGCCTCCCCGAATGGGCTGTGGGTAGCAGCACTGCCCAGAATCTCCACAACACTGTGTGCTATGGCCCTTCCCACCACTCGACCCCTCCCATCTCAGTCACACCCCATCACTAGGACTGGTGAGAGGGTACTGAGCCTCAGGTCTTGGACCAGAAGAATTCTCCCCTGGCCAGATCTGGGGCTTCAAGAGCCCCTTTATAGCACTCCAGCCCTATCACCCAGCATAAAGGGACTGGAGCAGGGGTGAGAATCTTACCCATTGTCTCCAACATTCCTCCTCCTAATGTTCAACCCCCTTCCTCCACATCATTGAACAGTTCACTCAGATGACAAAAAAGTCATGTAGGTAAATACACAACTTAGGCATTTATTGAAGAAGTTGATCTTTAGGATCTATTTCTTCTGTTGCATCTACAAGAAACGAGCTTATCGAGTCATTAACTTATGTATTTGATTTACTTCTTCTGTTTATTCTCAAGAGTAATGGTGGCAAGATAGAGCCCTACTTGCCCAGGTTTCACCTTGAGGGATTGCTGGGAGAGATGTATGGATAATAGTTTTATTTGTAGTGGGCTTAGCCAGTTTTATGTGGATAAGATCAATTAAGAAATGTGCATGCATTTATTTAAAATCTACAAAGGTGTGCAGACCTCTGGGTGAGCACAAACTGAAATAAACTGGCCATTGTACATGCACTTACCCAATTTGCACACATGACGATAGGTGCGTATTTCTGAATTACTGACATTAACTTCTCTTAAATTTGGTCCACAGAATTTTATGTAAGACAAATGAAATCTCAGAGTGGAGACATACACATTTTAAATAGCAAAGAAGCCAAATCTTTTAGTCAGTTTCAACATGAAAGGTCTGATATCAAGCAGAGAATTGTTTAGTTCACAAACTCTACCTCCGTGCAAAATCTCACAATTA
This sequence comes from Lepidochelys olivacea, assembly GCF_965140295.1. Classification (NCBI taxonomy): domain Eukaryota; kingdom Metazoa; phylum Chordata; order Testudines; family Cheloniidae; genus Lepidochelys; species Lepidochelys olivacea. The sequence continues at coordinate 214,903,546 of NC_140412.1, forward strand.
ATTGGATTAAATTCACTATACATTTTGGTATATAAGCAAGAAGGAGAAGGAGGAGAGAAGGAAGAAGGAGAACAGCCACAGGAAGAATTCACCTACTTTTCTAAATGGGCTAGAGTCATAAGTGACTGTCAATGCACTGTGAAAAGAGGAAAGGAGTCCTTACTCTTCCTGTCGAGGAGTTGTACTGAGGGAAGGAAGTATGTCACATAAAGACGGTACCCTGGATCTTGTGACAGAGGGTTGTGAAATAGATCTGCAAATGTTTCAGGGAGGAAGAAAAAATATAAAAATTAACAAGCCTGGGAAAATAATCACCATTTGGCAAAGTTATTGCAGAAAATACAATTAAATACACCCAAATTGTTTTTATACTATGAGCCAAGCCCTGCAGTCTTTAGTCAAACAAATTCCCTTGCCTTAATAAGGACTGCAAGATTTGACCCATTATGAAATGTTTAATGAAAATAAATGAATTAATGTGCTGAGCCTTTGAAGTTCCTGCTTAATCTTCTATGATTAACTAAGAGATCTTTGATACACTGACAAATCCATAAAGTTTTTGCCTTTGATTTTCTTATGTACTATAAGATAAGTATAAGTACATAGCAGTTTTACCATATACTTGGAATATAAAATGTGAATGACAGTTTTCTGACTTGTGAATATATCTAGTTGGAAATGCCTTAGACAACTACAAATACATATCAAACAATGGGTGAAGCATACAAATTTCAAAAGTGCTTAAGTCATGTAGGACCCTAAGTCTTGTGCTCCTAAATCATTTATGTCCTTTTCAAAATTTGGCTCAATCACTCAATCAGAGTTCATAATATTTATTATGTGAACAAACAAGCCCTTTTAATGGAGGTATTTATTTTTCTTTGAAAGACATATATATCAACCCAATATTGCCATTTTGCCAGGAGTGGACACACAAAGTCTTCCTAGAACAAATGCAAAATCATTTGGGTTCATGGGAATGATGTCACAGGACACACTAAAATTCAGTGGGTACAAAATGGAGACCAGCTCATTCCCTGGTTGACTGGCAAGCAGGAAGATATGGTTTATAAAATGGGTTGTGCAGCAAACCTGTTTCTTTTCTTTTCATGACAGCTGTGTCTGGCAGCCATGTAGAAGAGAAGGTGCTATCTGGCCAGAGATAACTACTGTGATGTACAATATTTCAAAAGGAAAGGATAGGAGTTAAATAGTGGAGCAGGACCCACCCTGCATGGTGATTAGAGGTGAAAGAGAAATCCTCCAAACCCGTTAGTTTCACCGCCATCAGAGGGCCTAAAAGCCATGCTGGAATTTTCCTCCCCCTCTTAGGACCTGTGTGGCAGATACTCAGCTACTCTTGGGGTATCTACACTGCTGACTGTATACATGGCCAGGCACGCAGTTGTATCCAAACTACCCTATTGTTCATCCAGAAACCCCTGAAGTGTGTGTCTCAGGGAAAGTAGATGCCGAGTTAGCTAGCTCACCTGAGGAGGTGTGGATAGGTGCTCGGGTGAGTGGATACATGCCTGGATGAGCAGTGGCCCAGCTCACTTAGCACTGTGGATGTGGTGAAGAAGTGGGTACGAGATCTCAAGTTTCAAGAGCCCTCCACTCCAACAATTCACAGTACACATATCTTCCTGCTCCTCAGTCTATAAAGTTCTCACTCCCCCTGCATACAACAGAAGTAGCATGCTGCAGTGTCCAAAGCTTACTAGCATTCTATTTCAGTGTCCACAGTTCAGTATCACAGATGAAAATGGCAATAGCTCAGTGATTGCCTGTAAGCAAGGAACACTCTCCTGACCCTTCTGCCTATGCTCAGTATGGTGTTTGTAAACCCCATTACACCCTGTCCCTTTTTTTTACTTTTCTTTTTTTCATACACAACAATGTAGGAAAACTGTCAGTACAGTAAGTTCACGAAGGCATTCAGTATTGTATTCACTCACTTTACTGTATTGCATTGTAATGCACGATAAATAGGTACATTGTAATGTAATCACATATGCATTTACTTTTCACCGCAAGGTTGTGCACAGAAATGAACAAGCAATTGAGTACACTACAGAATCCCATCATTTCCCTGATGCACATCATAAAATAACATCAGGGACAGAATGGCAAGTTCTGCTACGATTTCTCAATTGATTCCCCATTCTGTCATTGATCTTACTGCATTTTTGATTTCTGGAAAAATGCAATATTTAATTTACATATGTACCTTTCAGAATTAAGGTCATTTAACTGCCTGTTGTGTAGGGAAAATTCAATCCATAATTTATGGAAGATGAATGTATTAAAAAATCTGAGACAAGGTGGGTGAGATAATATCCTTCATTGGACCAACTTCTGTTGGTAAGAGAGAGACAAGCTTTTGAGCTTACACAGCTCTTCAGGTTTGGGAAACTTACTCAGGACAGGACTGCACTTAAAACAGTACCGCTTTACCAGTGGTTCAGTGAAGACACTACTACGCTAATGGAAGAGCTTCTCCCATTGGAGGAGTTAATCCACGTCCAGAACAGACAGTAGCTATCTCAGCAGGAGAAGTCCTCCCATCGACAGAGCACTGTCTACACCAGGAACTAGGTCCGTATAACTGCATTGCTTAGGGGTGTGGATTTTTCACACCCCTGAGTGACATAGTTATACTGATATAAGTTTATAGTGTAGACCTGGACTCAGAGTGTCAAAACTAAATACAAGATGGAACAGATTGTTTAGCATAAGTAGTTAACACATATTTCAAGGGATCATTCAAGGTGAAATGACCCATTAACACCTCACCATTCTTAGGGAGGAAAGGGGGAAAGCCAAGACAAACAAGTTTGTTTACATTTACAGGAGATAATGATGCCCGCTTCTTATTTACAATGTCACCTGAAAGTGAGAACAGGTGTAACCCATGGCATTTTTGTAGCCAGCATTGCAAGGTATTTACATGCCAGATATGCTAAACATTCATATGCCCTTTCATGCTTTGACCATCATACCGGAGAACATGATTCCATGCTGAGGACGCTCGTTAAAAAAAATGTGTTAATTAAATTTGCGACTGAACTTCTTGGGGGAGAATTGTAAATCCCCTGTTCTATTTTACCTGCATTCTACCACATATTTCATGTTATAGCAGTCTCGAATGATGACCCAGCACATGTCGTTGATTTTAAGAACACTTTCACTGGAGATCTGACAAAATGCAAAGAAGATACCAATGTGAGATTTCTAAAGATAGCTACAGCTCTTGACTCAAGGTTTAAGAATCTGAAGTGCCTTCCAAAATTTGAGAGGGACAAGGTGTGGAGCATGCTTTCAGAAGTCTTAAAAGAGCAACACTCCGATGCAGAAACTACAGAACCTGAACCACCAAAAAGGAAAATCAACCTTCTGCTGATGGCATCTGACTAAGATAATGAAAATGAACATGCATCAGTTCACACTCCTTTGGATTGTTATCGAGCAGAACCCATCATCAGCATGGATGCATGTCCCCTGGAATGGTGGTTGAAGCATGAAGGGACATATGAATCTTTAGTGCATCTGGCCTGTATATATTTTGCAACGCCGGCTACAACAGTGCCATGCGAATGCCTGTTCTCACTTTCAGGTGACATTGTTAACAAGAAACGGGCAGTATTATCTTCTGGAAATGTAAACAAGCTTGTTTGTCTGAGCGATTGGCTGAACAAGAAATAGGACTGAGTGGACTTGCAGGCTCTAAAATTTTACATTGTTTTATTTTTGAATGCAGGTTTTTTGATATAATTCTACATTTGTAAGTTCAACTTTCATGATAAAGAGACTGCATTACAGTACTTGTATTAGGTGAATTGAAAAATACTATTTCTTTTGTTTTTTACAGTTCAAATTACTTGTAATCAAAAATAAATATAAAGTGAGTACTGTACACTTTGTATTCTGTGTTGTAATTGAAATCAATATATTTGAAAATGTAGAAAACACCCAAAAATATTTAAATAAATGGTATTATGTTGTTAACAATGCAATTAATCGCGATTAATTTTTTTAATCGCTTGACAGCCCTAGTGGAAACCCAATCCATCACAGTCCCCTCCAGCCTCAACCATAATAAAACCTGTAACAATGGGTTTCATACAGATGTGCAATGTCATAAGCACAAACACAGCAAAACCCCCAGCCAGATAAAATCAAAACACGTAAAATGCACTTGTGGTCTGTACCTAGTGTGACAGGGTCAGGCCAGATGGCTACAGGAGAGTGATAGAAAGCAGATATATTAGCCCCAGGTTAAGTAGGTCCTTTTCCCTGGGTAAGGTAACAGGGAAGGTTCCAGAACAATCAGGAACTTTCTGGAAACAATTAAGGCAGACAGGCTGATAAGAACACCTGCAGCCAATCAAGAAGCTGCTAGAATCAATCAAGGCAGGCTACTCCGGGCACCTGGGTTTAAAAAGGAGCTCACTTCAGTTTGTGGTGCGCCCGTGAGGATCTGGGAGCAAGAAGCTGAGAATGAGAAGGTGTACTACTGGAAGACTGAGAAGTACTAGCATTATCAGACATCAGGAGGGAGGTCCTGTGGTGAGAATAAAGAAGGTGTTGGGAGGAGGCCATGGGGAAGTAGCCCAGGGAGTTGTAGCTGTCACGCAGCTGTTACAGGAGCCACTGTAGACAGCTGCAATCCACAGGGCCCTGGGCTGGAATCCCTCCATCCCCCCAACTCCCTGCTTGATACTGGAGGAGTTGAACTGGACTGTGGGTTCCACCAGAGGAGAAGGTCTCTGGCCTGTTCCCCGATCCATTGGGTGGATCAGCAGAGACTGTGGGGATTGTTCTTCTTCCTTTCCCTATGCTGGCCAGTGATGAGGCTAACTGAGTGAACGGCAGATCTGAGCCACGAAAGTGGCCAAACTGAGGGCTGCTGTGAACCTCTGAGGCGAGAAAATCCACCAATAAGCGCAGGACCCACCAAGGCAGAGGAGGAACTAGGTTGGCATGTAACATCATGCAAAGTTAAATTAGTTTTACAGAAAGGTGGCCCACAGCAGCAGCACAAGTGAGATGCCATCTTCTGTCTGGCATCCGGATTTGTAGGCAACTCCAACTAGCCTTGAGCCTACCAAATGCTGCAGCTGCTGAACTTGAACTTGAATTCCTTTTTTTCAGAGCCACTGACATCAGGGTATGGTTTCATCAGCCATAGCAGGAGTGGATATGCAAAATAATAGTCGGCACAGATACCCCGTTCATAACATTTCTGGGTCCCTGCTTTCCCCTTCAGGTACAAGCCAGATCTCCACAGCCTAATGTTATTAAAGTTTCCTGAACTTCCCATGTTTGTGTTGAAGAACTTGCCTCTGTGGTCCACCAAGCCTTGCATAAGAGTGGAATATTATCCTCTGCAATTCCCATACTCATTTGCCCCTTCTGGTGGGTGAACTATGAGCACGAGTGCCATTGATGGCCCCAGCACAGAATGGGAACTCCATCCTCTGAAAACTAGCTATTATTTCAGGCATGTTTCTTATGCCAGCCACCAGAGGTAAAAGACGGTGTTAATGGCTTCACAAACCTCAACTACCATGAACCCAACAGTTAAGTTTCCAACTCCAAAGTGATTTGCTAGAGACCTGTAGCTGCCCGGACAATCATGACACACTTTTGTATCACTATGGCTCCCTCAATTGAGTGTTCTGGTGCTGGAGGGTTGGTGCGAGTGCCTCACATAGCTCTATGAAGGTCTGTTTCCTCATGCAGAAGACCTGGCGCCACTGCTGGTTGTCCCAAGTCTGCAAAACGATGTGATCCAATCACACCATGTGAGCTCTCCTATACCAGAAGTGACAATAAACCAAAGGGTATTCCATGGCACTAGCAGCTTTCATCATATCTGTCCAGCCTGTCACAAATGAACTGCCCTCATTCCTCATGGCCTGCTGTTTTCAGTGACTCAGAAAATGCTGTCAAAAGGCTATTCAGTGTCTTGGTGAGTGCCTATCTCACTACATAAACATTTTTCTTGCAATAAGGAGCAAGAGTAGGACCAGCTCATCCAATGGATCCATGACTTCCATCCAGTTCTTCAAGGATAAAAGTGAGGGGCCACATAATCTGGAAGTGCCATCGGCACATATGTGAAGTCGGGGAAAACTGTTTTCTGTGAAGGGGTCCAGGAAAATACTATATTCCAGTCCAAAAACACACCACAAATCAGTTCTTAGAGTGCCTCTGTATGTCACAAAGAACCATGGGATATGAACCCTGAAATGATAGTGCTAAACTCCTGTACCTAGAGCAGCAGTATGAATGCAGGTACATACTGTTGTACAACGTCCAGCACAACAAATGTGGACTCTCGGAGCAGAGATGCCTGGCTCACGCCTGCATGAATAAAATCCAGCACTGAGGTATGCACATCCTGTAGACCAGGGGTCAGCAACCTTTCAGAAGTGGTGTGCTGAGTCTTCATTTATTCACCTTAATTTAAGGTTTCACGTGCCAGTAATACATTTTAACGATTTTAGAAGGTATCTTTCTATCAGTCTAGAATATATAACTAAACTATTGTTGTACGTAAAGTAAATAAGGTTTTCAAAATGTTTAAGAAGCTTCGTTTAAAATTAAATTAAAATGCAGATCTTATCAGTTTAGTGTGATCCTTGCCCTTGCTTTTCCTTTCTGAGTTTTCCAATGTCTGGCTTGTATTTGAATACTTTAAACTGCACACAGGCTTCTGAGTGCTCAGTTGTTAACTGGCTCTGAGAGGGACAGAGGATAGATTTCATGTCTGAAAATACCTGTTCAAACAGGTATGTGGATCCAAATGCTGAAAGCATTGCAAACGCAATTTTCTTCAGTTAAATTTCACTGGAACGGACATCCAGCAGGTCAGAAAAGAGGCCCCATGATCTCTCTCGGTAGCTTCAAGTGCACTCCGCAGATCTCCAAACTTTGATGCCCACAATTCTGAGCTTTTTAACTGAATGAGCTGCATTTCGAAATCTTCAACACCCATCCACTGAAATACAGACAAATCCAAGTCGCTTTTGTTGAACTTTTCAGGTTTAATTAGAAAAGAAAGCATTGGGCCAAATCGCTGGAAATCTTGAAATCTGTCGCAAATTCTGATTCCAGTTCTTGCATGTACATTCTAATCTCAATGTTAAATGCAGTGCGCTGTTCCATGTGGCATGATAGTGATGTAAGCAGCAAATCAGGACTTAAAAATATCCCAGTACAGTGGAGCTGGAACAATTTTTAAGGTGGGGGTGCTGAGCTGTGCCCCCTCTTGCCCCTGTCTGCACCCCTCACTGCCCCAGGCTGGGGCCAGTGGGCCACAGCTGGGGGCAGCTGCAGAGCCCCGGGACGGCGGCCAGGACCCCAGGCTGGCAGCAGAGCCGCCCATACCGGTGGCCGGGACCTGGGGCTGGCAGTGGGCTGAGCAGAGTCGGCGGGCAGTACCCCAGGCTGGCAGCGGAGCCCCCAGGACCAGTGGCCGGGACCTGGGGCCAGCAGCGGGCTGAGTGGGGCCGCTGGACGGAACCCCAGCTGGCAGGGGTCCGGTGGCTGGTACCCCAGGCCAGCAGCGTAGCCCCCGGGACCGGTGGCCGGGACCCAGGCAGTATGAATGCCACTGAAAATCAGCTCGTGTGACACCTTCGGCACGCGTGCCATAGGTTGCCTACCCTGGTGTAGACATACCCTAAGGCTGAAACAACTACTGTGGATTATGCTAGTTCAGTGGTTATGGAGAGAAAGGTGGAAAGAGGGATAAGATATTGAGGCAAACAGCTTAGTGAGATTCATAAAGGATTATTCACTTAACTGAATAAAGACAGAATCTGCAGATGTTCTACACAGGTTAGAAAGTTATAAGATGTCAATCCTTCTTCTTCAGGGCATAAAGCAATTGCCAGACAGGATTGGTGAGGAGACACTCTCTTATGTTATGGAAAGATGCTACTGGCCAGTTGTGTTTTGGGGGCCCATAGATATAGGCAGGATATGAGAATGAATATTTGGTCTTTTCCATGCTGGAAATGACTGTGTTTATAATATTTTGTGGTGGGGGGAGCGCTGTGAAATATCTGCATTCTTCTTATGCTCCTGGTAAGATGATTTTTTAGATCAGAATTATTATTTTTTAATCACTGCATTTAATTGTATTAGGAGAACCACAAGATGGCAGTAATAGAGTTCCATTCTTACTGCTGCAGAGTTCAGTCAGTACATTCTAAAACACTATATAGCTCATAAACCTACACTATTGAATAAAATGAATGCTACTGTTTGGGAGAGATAGCTCTTTAGGAAGGGAATCCCAGAAGCACCTAAGCCTTAGGAAAATTTGATTTAGTTTTGGATTTGATGTAATATCATTTTGGAATGGAGTGAGGCTTCAGAAAGGGAGATTTTCAAAGGCACAAATGACAGCTAAGTACCTAATTCCCATTTACGAAAGACTCCCTCACCACCCAGGCACAAATATGGTCCCTCTGGTTCCTGTAATCTTGTTTGAGAACAGCTGGACTATTTTGTTGCCAGTTCCAAAAATAAATCTTTCTAGGTGCTCTGTCCATCAGCATGGTATCATTGTATAAGAAATTTAGGTTCAGTTCCTTGGCTCCACCACACAGTTTCGGTGTGGCCATAGGCTTGTCTATCTTGTTCATTTAGAATTTAGCACAATGGGAAACTTATCCTGGCTGGAGCCTATAGGCACTATCATGATTCAAATATAGAAAAGAAGAACCACCTAGTTAGAAGTAGCAGCTGGGTACTGTTGAGGACTCATATTTATGGAACTTGTTGCCTCTTTCTGTTTGCAAGAACCTGAGTCTGGTGATCTTCTGGCAGAGTGAAAGGTGCATTTATTAAGTCAGTCTTTTTCACTGAGCCCAAGCCAGATTGTGGCTGGCCCTGGCACAGCAGAACACTGGCAGGAACACAAAGAGTTTGTATGCCAAAAAGATGGGGTGGGGATGAACTGAGGCCATGACCATGCCCTCCACTGCGCATGCTGCTTCCCCTGAAAGGGTGCACTGGCAAGAAAGCCAGCCTCAGGAGGTACAGTTTTTCCATGAACAGCTGCAGAAGTGCAGCTGCATACCATGTCCAATGTAGGGCTGTGTCTAAAAGGTAAAAACGAGCCCTAAAGGAGGGATGTAGGATACTTTGGCAACTGATGTAGCTATTGGGATGAACAATAACAGTTTACTGGGCTGCTCAAATAATAATCCCCACATGGGTGCTTAATATTAAATTGATATTAAATTAACATTAAATTAAATTATATGTCCAGATGTTACATGAAGGGTGCTGAGTAAATTTTGTTTTTAATTGGACTATCCAACAATAAAAGAGAACCATCTAGCAATAATAGGTATCTTCTCATTCCTAAAGTAATCTTTATTTCATAAGAAGAATATTTGATAAAGGATAGCCACAGAATCTGGCTAATTCACACTAAAGACTGGTAGGCTAAGTTCAAATTTCCGAACGCTGCAAATTAGCAAGTAAGCAAACCGATATTATTTATGAAGTAAGGATACTGCTTAAAAATGTACTCTTGTTCATTTATTTTACAGTCATTTGCTACTAATGTGATAATGAAGGGTAGTATACTGTATTTCATTAAAATAATAGTCTTCATAATGTGAGACCTCATTATCACCTTAATATAAATTCTTGACTTGTATAGGTTATAAAGTGCAGTGAGTATATACTGTATAGTGCAATAGTATTTTCCCCTATAAAATGGACTTTTTTCCTGTATCCATAAACGAGAATAAAATTTCGTATCAGAGCAAGTTGGAGTGTTCTAGCTTTTATTTTTATTTGCTAGTGGTTGGACTAATGGGAACTACATTATCACGTCATTATGACTGATGTATGCATCATTTCAGCATTAGAACATTGCTTTGAATTCTTGCTATGACTGTTTCACAATACTGTGAAGCAAACTGTTTGTGCTTGTTGAAACTCCCTGTTAATTGCTTTCGCTATAACACTAAATCCAACTGACAGCACCACTGAGAAATGAGATGTCTGTCCAACTTTTGTCCAATCGTTTCAAACAACTTCATTTTTAGAGGTCTATTTTTAGATTTTACACATAACAGAATAACTTACAATAATTTGACTGGTATGTTGTCTTTATAACACTTGACTTGTTTTTCAGTTCTTGGCTCAGTTTCAGGTTCAATTTAAAAATGTACTTTTCAAGCCATCTTTTTATTTCTTGCCATCAAACATCCAGCTTTTTGAATGCATAAGCTAGGGGTTGATGATATTATACACCTCCATTAATTATGTTACTAAGACATGAAATTAGTTTCCTGTTTCTTAAAGTTCTGAGAGCTTGGTATGATCTATGAGCACATTCCTTTAGGAAAGATGGAGAAAGACTGCTTATACTTTCATTTTCAATAGGTTAATAGCATATAATCCTACTTCCCTTGAGGCTACTTCACGCAGTACAACTTAGTGGCGCCAGCACTGTCTTGTTCATGGTAATTTGAAATTTCAGAGACTACGGTTATTTCATTTACCACTTACTCCACACAGTATATCAAAATGCCTACACTAGTTAAAACAGATATTGGTATGCTTAATTTAAAAAATATTATTGTATGAGAGAATCCATTTACTCTGAAGAAAAGAGGAGGAAAATATCTTGGACATCTAAATGATTTAGTTCCATTCCTACTTATAAAAATGTCTGTTTTTTCCCTAATTTCCAATGTTACTGATTGCAGCTATGCATAATAGAAAGTAACACATTACTTAGGGTCTGCAGACTTATCATTCCCTTTAGTTCCTTCACTGTTGTGTCAAGGTTTTTCAGCTGGTTGTTGTGAAGCAACAAGATCTGCAATGCACGCAAATGTTTCAGAGCACCTGAAATAAAATGTATTATAATAAATGATTCTCACCATAGCTGACTACCTTGACTTGCTAATTTGTTTGGCTATGCTACACATTTAGTTTGCCATCCTAATTATTCATCAACTACATACAACACTTCTCATGCTCACTACACTCATCCTCTGTTTCAGCAACTCTACTCCTTGTTTTTCCTCCTTCTCTACCTCATCCCAGAAATTTTGCATCCCTTATTTCCTCTTTTCTATTCACAGCATTTGCATCTTCATCTCTTTCTTTCCCATCCCTGCTCACCTACTTCTCTCCCCCACCCTCATATTCAAAAATCTACATCCAACCTCTACTGCCTTCTTCTTCCCCTGATAGCCACATCTATCTTGGATCATCTATCATCCCCACCCTATCATACCAGTTTCACCCTTCTCCATTACCACCTCTGCCTCACAGGCTCCATATTAACCAATTTCAACTCAATTCCCTCTGGAACATTAGCTCCACCTCAAATAATCTTACATTTAAAAAAAAAAGTCACCACCAGTCCCCCACTTGCCTGCTCAGACTATGTCACTCCCCTCACTAGGGTTGCCAGATGTCCATTTTTTTATTGGAACACCCGTTCGAAAAGGGACCCTGATGGCTCTGGGCAGCACCGCTGACCGAGCCATTAAAAGTGTGGTTGACGCGGGCCTGGAAGGCTTCCTACTTGGCTCTGCACGGCTCCCAGAAGCGGCGACATGTCCCTCGGCTCCTAGGTGGAGGTGCAGCCAGGTGGCTCTGTGCACTGCCCCCTCCCTGAGCACCGGCTCCACAGCTCCCATTGACTGGGAACCGCAGCCAATGGGAGCTGCGGGGGCAGCGCCTGTGAGCGGAGGCAGAGCACAGAGCCACCTGGCCATGCCTCTGCCTAGGACAGGGGTAGGCAACCTATGACACGCGTGCCAAAGGCGGCACTTGCACTGCCCGGGTCCTGGCCACTGGTCCGGGGAGCTCTTCATTTTAATTTATTTTAAATGAAGCTTCTTAAACATTTTAAAAACCTTATTTACTTTACATACAACAATAGTTTAGTTATATATTATAGACTTATAGAAAGAGACCTTCAAAAAACGTTAAATTAGAGTGAATAAATGAAGACTCGGCACACCACTTCTGAAGGTTGCCGACCCCTGGCCTAGGAGCTGGACTAGGGAGCCGCCCAGAGCCTGCACCTCCTCCCGCACTCCAACCCCCTGCCCCAGCTCAGAACCCCCTCCCACACTCCAAACCCGTTGGCCCCAGCCCAGAGCTCCCTGCTGTACCCCAAACCTCTCATCCCCGGCCCCATTCCGTTAATTATGTTACTAAGACAGGAATTAGTTTCCATCCCAGAGCCCGAACCCCCAGCAACCTTACCCCTCACCCATTTTGTTTTGCCAAAGAAGCCAGACTTGCTGTTTCTTTCTCCCACATCTTGTTACCTTCTTCCATACTGCCCCTATGCTTGGAACAACCTCCCATTCCCTTCTTAAACATTCACATTTCCCATAAGTCCCACAAATACTAACCAATGTCATTTAACTTCCTTCTCTAATCTAACATTATATAAAGCGAGATATAAAATATTAACATATACAATTTTTTTAAATACTAAGGGACAGATTCTGTGACAAACTGAAATAAAAGTCCTTGGGAGATAAAGATGGAGCTTCACAAGAAGACAGTTTTGCAGAGTAACTTCACAGAGTACAATTGTACTTTAAATGTAAGCGACAATTATACTGGTAGGGAAATTGCAGAGCCTTTGCGGACACACTACATACGGGACAATGTATTACTTTACTATCCTTTCGTTTCATGGTATGTCTGTCAGCCTTGTCAGTTTACTATCATATACATTTATATGGTTTCCAAAGGGTACTTTTAATTAATTATGAATTGTCTGACCAGCAAATCTTGCATATTCATTTGAATAAGAGAACTTGCCATACTAGATCAGAAATGTATTTTGATGGCATGACTTTTTCCACCAAAATGGTGTACTATGCTTCCAGAATCAATATATTTTCAGTTCACTTTTAACAAAAAATATAAATGCAGTCTTACTAAATTAGTATTGTTGATTTCAACCTACTTGTCATCAAGTGGCCTCTTCCAAGCACCCCGTGGCCTCAGAGCAGCCTGCAAGCAGCCTCTCACCTCAGTTTCCAATCTTGGTTCCTCAAGTCTTTTACAAATCTAATAACAACAGCCCTCTTCAGGGTCTGGTTTAACTTAAAATTCAAAAAATAAACACAAAAGTCTTCCCTCCAGCCTTAAGCTGGGCACAGCCTGCAAACTCCCCTGGTGCTGTCCGTGCCTGGTCTTGCCTCGTCTCAGACCAGGCCAACTTCCCTCTATCGCTCTGCTGCCCATTATAGGGGAATCAGCTCCTCCATATCCAGCTGGTTCTAATTAAATCCCATACATCATCCCAGGTGTGGCAGGGAGGACTAATTGTATGGCATTGGCCAGCTCCATGCCTCTGGCCCTTACAGGGCAAGACACCCCACTACACTACTATTTACATTTTAAAATAGCCAATTAATAACAAAAATAATAATTAATAACAGTAAAGGGCAAATTTATCCCTAACTGAAGTAGATACAATGAATCTGTAGCAACTTACATCATGGCTGAATCTGACCCTAAATATCACTGTATAACCACTCAAGTGTAATATAATAAATCTTGTTCCTAAAACATCATTTTTGTGTATGCTGTTACAGACTGGGGGATGTTATTTTCAGCTACTATTAGTCAGTCACTGACTACAGACCACCTAAATCAAACTCACTTAGCTTGCTGATACATAGAAAAAAACTTCACGTTTTTGCTCTAAAGTTTGAAATATAAGACATTACCTGCTATATCTATGAGCTCATTATTGTTGAGGTAGAGTTCTGTCAAGCAATAATTATTGATCAAGAATGTTAGCTTCTGGATCTGAAATATGAGAATTAGGGAAACGGGTACCTGTCAGTCTAATTTTAATTTTGGAGAACTATATATTAATAAATTGTGTATTTTTAAAGAAGTATTTTTTCCTGTTTCAGTGAAAATGGTCCCTTGTTTTAGGACTTCTTTGAGAGCTGAAAACTTGTCAATAATATTTATTATGTGTGATAAATACATATAGAATAACTTTATAGAACATCCTTATAGAACGTTCAGACTCAGTGATTTAGTTTTTGTATTTTGGAACACACTTTCACTGAAAAATACTGGTGCTCAATTAAACTTTCTTAGCTATCGGGAAGTTTTGTTCAGCTGAAATACTCGTATTGTGAGAAGAATCTCCTCGCATAATACATAACATTTCTGTGTTGATTTAAGAATATTCTCAAAGGTAATATCCTTAGAATAAACTCAACATCCAAATTAAAAATTACACCAGCACCAACTGATCTGAGGGAGCATGTATTTGTTCTAGGTTCCTGAAAACATTCAAAGTTTAGTTAGGCTTCCAAACCACACAGATTATAATTATAGTGAAACCTGTATGTATAGCAACCTCGAGGGTCATCTATTTTATCCTCTGATGAAATCTCAGCCTATGAGAATTCTTATTTTTTCCATATAAGTAGAGGTCTACTTAAATCACACAGAAATCACATATTTTTTGCAGTTTGGTCATAGTATAAATAGCAAATTTGCTACTTATGCTGTAGCCAACTCATGAAAAATGTATGATTTCTCCACAGCATTTCTCAAACTGGGGGTCCTGACTCACAAGCCTATTGTAGGGGTGTCACGGTATTGCCACCCTTACTTCTGTACTACCTTAAGAGCTGGGTGGTCGGAGACTGGCGGCTGCTGGCCACCCAGCTCTGAAGGCAGAGTGGAGAGTGGCAGCTGCTGGCTGGGCATTCAGCTCTGAAGGCAGAGTGGAGAGTGGTGGCTGCTGGCTGGGTGCCCAGCTCTGAAGGCAGCACCATCACCAGCAGCAGTGCAGAACTATGGGTAGCATGGTATGGTATTGCCACCCTTATTTCTTGGCTACTGTTGGCAGTAGCATCCCTTCTTGTCAACTGTTGAGAATAGCCCACTTCTATCTTAATTGAATTGCCTCATTAACACTGACCCCCCACTTGGTAAGGCAACTCCCATCTTTTCATGTGTTGTGTATTTACATCTGCCTCTGTATTTTCCACTCCATGCATCTGATGAAGTGGGTTTTAGCCCACGAAAGCTTATACCCAAATAAATGTGTTAGTCTCTAATGGTCCCACAAGGACTCCTCATTGTTTTTAATTTAGTCTTTGTTACTGTTTAGGTTTGAAGATGGGGAATATGGACAAATGAGTCTGATTTTTGTCTTCTTGATCAGCAGGTTCAATTTTGCTTGGTCATCAAGAAGGCCTATCTTCTCATACTTCATGTCCTTGTACAGTAATGCCAAGAACTAGTTCAGCTCATTTATGTCTCCATAATTAAAAGAGTTTTTCAACATTTGAATAACTACAAGTCTTTCAACAGAGTTGACATGAGATGCTTTATCATTAATGTTGGCTTGAGGCAGCAGAAATCCATGCACTCCTAAGTTATGTGGAATGTATACTAATTTTTCTGTTCTTCACAAAACTGCATACTTATCTTAGAAAGTACTGCTGCACACAGAGTCCTCAGATACTGAGCACATTTGGAAATCATGTGAACTACAGAACAGTAACTTATAAAAAGTTTTAAATGTTTTAAACTACTATGGGTTATCAATTTTTCAGTGCAAATTGATAGTTATTTTCATTTTTTTAAAGATCAGTGAATAAATGTGCAGATTTGCATTTGATAAGGGTAGGGAAGGGCATGACCTAGTTTTGTTGCCAATTAGCTGATTTTTGAAATATTTTGGTTTTGGGTGTTATACTTTGCATTTATATCAGACCTTCCATCTGAGGGTCCTGACTACTTTACAACATTGCCTCAA
The DNA here is from genome assembly GCF_965140295.1 of Lepidochelys olivacea. Classification (NCBI taxonomy): domain Eukaryota; kingdom Metazoa; phylum Chordata; order Testudines; family Cheloniidae; genus Lepidochelys; species Lepidochelys olivacea. The sequence continues at coordinate 214,919,360 of NC_140412.1, forward strand.
AGCCCGTAGGGGATACACTAAGTAGTATAATCTTCATTATACCGCCCTAGGGCACTGGGTGTAAGGCATATATCCACAAAAGTAGTTAAGCACTAAACCTCAGACTTAGGTGCCTACAGCTTGGGTTTACGTGACTAAAACCCAGTTTTGCCTCCACTTCAAGCCACAAAGCTCCCAGTGTACACTGTAGGTGCCTAAACTCATCTAGCACCTACATTTTCAGGGTAAAAGTTCCCTAGGTGCAGAAATTTCTGCCTCTGGGCACACTCACCACTTCCTCCCTTTAGGCATCCAGATGCCTGTCTTCCATCTAAGCCCCAGAGTAATTCACGAACCAGGGAAATAAAGGCATTCAGGGAAAGACAGACTTAAGTCGCATGTGGGTCATGATCTGGTAGATGGCCTCTGAGCACACCTACTGGAGCAGGTTTCATTCAAAATCCAGGAGGAGAACGTGGTGGTGGTAGTGTTTTAAAATAGCAAAAGTATTAGGTAGTAATAAGAATTTATTTTAGATACCAGTATTCATATTTTAACAAAATGTCTTATTACCTTATTGTTGTTAAGCCACAAATACCTTAAGATCTGAAATCGTGACAGATTAGGGACTTCTTTTAGTCCGCTGAGAAGAAAAAAAAGTTGTCCAACTTCAATATTTATTAATTACTCTGTAAATATAATTTAATCTTCAGTCAAATTATACTATACAAACATTATAAAGCAACAATTTTACAGAGCCTTTAACAGAAAAAGACATACAGAATAATATGACAGTGGTAGTGTAGTTATGATCAGTGCTTGGGAGTGCAATCAACCAAAGTAGTAAAAGTAGTAAAGAAAACTCATTTGTAAAGAAAATAATATCTTAATTTTTTCTAAACTGAATTCAATTTCTCCGAAGAAAAAACTAATTTAAAAAAATTATTATTACAGCAGGAATCCCAGCTGCTTTGCTTTTCCCAGAAACACTGCTTATGACACATGAGGAGAATTCTTCAATTTGGGAGGACACCAAGCCAATGGGAAAATTTTTACTCAAGGTGTGGCCTGGAGCCACCAGACATGGCTCTAAAGAGGAAAAGATGGAAAACTGAAACCCAATAAATGGATGGACATATTTCTGAGCAGACCTGATATTTCTAGTGTTAAATATTACTTCTCTAAACCAAATTCTCATTAAGAATTGGTGTTGTACTCAATATAGGTCATGTAATTACCTGGGCTATGTAAACACATGAGAAGGTTACTCATCCTGTGCAGTAACTGAGGTTCTTCGAGATGTGTGTCCCTGTGGGTGCTCCACTTCTAGGTGTGGCAGCGCCACCCTGTGCCTGGGATTGGAGATCTTCAGCTGCAGCACCTGTCATACCGCACATGTGCAACCCCCCCGCCCCCGTCACACTGTGAGTGGGGCGTATATATATACCTCTGTGCAGTCCGACCACCCCCAGTTCCTTCCCTGCTGCAGAGCATATGTTTTTGGCTCTGAAGCAGAGGGGAGGAGGTTGGGAAGTGGAGCACTCATAGGGACAAACATCTCGAAGAACCTCAGTTACTGCACAGGGTGAGTAACCTTCTCTTCTTCTTTGAGTGATATCCCTATGGGTGCACCACTTGTAAGCAGCTAGCAAGTAGTGCCCTTAATTGGAAGGCTGGGCCTTCGGAGCAACATTTACTGTTGATGATAGGACCATATGTGGCATCGTGCATAATAGCATAGTAATTGGCAAACGTGTCTGTTGATACCCATGTAGCTGCTTTGCAAATTTCCGCAATGGGGGCATTACTGAGAAAACTTATTGAAGTGGACAATGAACATGTGGAATGTGTTCTGATTGTGGTAGCAGGTTGTCTTTTGTGGAGTTTGTAAGATAAACGTATACATTGCGAGATCCACCTTGAAAGGCGTTGTTTAGATATGGCTGTGTCTCTGGATCTTTCAGTGTTGGAGAGGAATAATCGTAGTGGTTTTCAGAAAGGTTTAGTCCTGTCCAAGTAAAAAGATAATGATTGTCTCACGTCTAGGGTGTGTAGAGCCGCCTCCAGCTGATTACTGTGAGGCTTCAGGAAGAAGCAAAGAAGGTGTATTGGTTGGCTGAGAGGGAAAGACGTTGGAACCTTAGGTAGAAATCTTGGATGTGGGCATAGTGTAACTTTGTCCTTATAGAACAGTCTGTATGGTGGATATGCCATAAGGGCCGTGATTTCGCCAACTCGTCGGGCGGAAGTGATGGCAACAAGGAAGGCCATTTTCACTGATGCACATAAGAACAGGTTGGCATTGGTTCAAATGGGGGTTTAGTCAGAGAACTTAGGATGAGGATGAGGTCCCAGAGAGGGATCGGGTCTTTTATGTGGAGATAAAGATTGTGCAGACGCTTCAGAAAACATTTCGTAAGTGGATGTGTAAAAATGGAATGACCATCTATGGGACAGTATAAAGTAGTGACTGCTGCCAAGTGTACCTGAATGGAGCTGGTGGATAATCCTGATTCTTTAAGGTATAGCAGTCCAGGATAAGTGGTAGCAGAGCGCATGTTACGTCGCCTTGGTGGAAGGAGCACCAGCATTGAAATCTAGTCCATTTGTGAACGTAAGTTCATCTAGTTATGTCACACCTGCTATTCAAAAGTATCTGTTTGACTGCATCCGAACAGGTTATTTCTGAATCCCAGAACAACGGAGGAGCCAGCCTTTGAGACGCAGCATCTGTGGATTGTGATGGAGAATGCATCCTATGTCTTGTGAAAGAAGCCACGGTGTTAGATGGAGAGAGATTGTTTGGCATACCGTCATGTGGAGTAGGTAAGCTGTGGCCATGTTGGAGCTATTAGTATGACATGAGCTTGATCCTCCTGTATCTTGCAAAGTATTTGGAATAGGAGGGGCAATGGAGGGAAGGCATAAAAGGAAGGTATCTCATGTTCTGAGAAAGGCATCTCCGAGAGATCCATGTCCCAGTCCCACTCTGGAACAGAACTGAGGGCAGCCGGCATTGTGCTACGTGGCAAAAAGATCTATGGTGGGGAAACCCCATCGGTTGAAGATGGGCTGAAGTGCTCACATATCCAGTTCCCACTCGTGATCGTGGGAGAACCTCCTCCTCAATATGTTCATGGTGGTGTTCTGGTGTCCCGAAAGGTATGCTGCTAAAATGATGATGTTGTGTTGGATACACGAGTTCCACAATTTGAGTGCCTCTGACCATAAAGAGTGAAACCTCAATCTACCCTGCCTATTGATGTAATACATGCAGGCGAGATAGTCCATCATGACTCTGATGGTATGAGTGGAGGGAGGAAACATCGGCAGGCACTGCAGATCACTCGTAGTTCTAGGAGATTGATGTGTAAGGTGGATTCGGGTTAACGACCATCTGCCCTGCACTGTGTGATCATGGAGATGCGCTCCTCAACCGATTAGGGAGGCATCAGTTGTTAGGATCATGGTCAGTGGTGATTGGAGGAAAGAAACTCCAACAAAGGCATTGTTAGGCTGTGTTCACCAAAGTAGTGAGTCCTTGACTCTCATCAGCATGGATAAAAGTTTGTGGACGCTGTATTTGTGGGGGAGATATATGGTACAGAGGCATGCCTGAAGACATCGAATATGTAGTCTTGCATGACTGATCACGGAAATGGCTGCTGCCACGTGGCCTAGAATTTGGAGGCACGTTCTGGCAGAGATCTGGGGGCAAATCTGTGCACTGGATACCATACACGAGACTCTGTGAGGTAGTAGGAAGGCTCTGGCTTGTATGGCATCCAACTGTGTCCCAGTTAATTCCAGTTGTTGTATTGCATTTGTGACGTTCCCCTGGTGTTATCTGGACTGGTGATCTGCTAGGTCACTCCAATCCTTGACTTTGGGAGCCAGCCTTACCCTGCTCTGCTGTGAGAACCCCCATTCCTGAGCTATTCATGCACAGCCTCTGGTATGTGAGCTGCTCCTTGGCTTGTGCAACCAAAGTGACACTAGCCAATATCTCCAGTCCCAGGCACAACCCTAGGAACCTCCGTCTTGCAGTGTCCAGTTATGCCCACTGGATGCTGCAAGCTTATAGGAGTTTGTCAATTTAACAAAGAAATTGATATGTACCAGGCTTGTTATCCCAAGAGGAGTCTCTGACACACTTCAAACCAAACGCACTGCTTCAGGTAGAATAAACAAACAAATTTATTAACTACAAAGATAGCTTTTAAGTGATAGGCAAAAAGTCAGAGTAGTTACCAAAAGAAAAGAAAATATAAACACACAGTCTAAACTCTCAACCCTATTAGACTGGGAAACATTTAGATTAAGCAGTTTTTCTCACCCCACAACTCCTTGTTTCCTTAGGTAGGCAGTGACTCCTGCAAGAATCTTGGCGAACAACCAAGGTGCTGTCCATAAACAGCCCAAAAGGTAGTACCTTGTACTGGTAGTGGTCATCACCCACGACAAATCAGAGAAATCCCCTTGGGTAGGATGTATTGTAATATGAAAGTATGCGTCTTGGAGGTTGAGGGCTGAAAAACAGTCCGCCTGTTCCAGTACTGCAATAGTAGTGGAAAGGGTAACCATCTTGAAGCATGCAGTTTGACTAACTTGTTTTAGACTGCGGAGGTCCAGGATGGGTTGCCAGCCACCAGATTTCTTCCAGCTCAGGAAATAGTGGGAGTAGAAACCCTGCCCCATGTGCTGGTAAGGGACTGGTTCCAAGGGTCCCCATTCCATAAGATGATTTATTTCTCCCCATAGAATGGAATCATGACAGGAGTCCCTGAAAAGGGATGGGGAGAGGGGGTGGTGGGGCAGGATAGTTACGAAGGGGATGAAGTATCCTTCCTTGATAATCTTAAAAACCTACTTTTCCAAAGTGATGAGTCTCCAAGATGGGAAAAATTGAGCTGGTCAGTCACCAAACTGGTGGAACGTTGAAGATGGTGGGAATGACTGGAAGAGGGGGAGGCCTCTTGGGGCCTCCACACTTCAAAACTGTTGCTTCAGTGGGGGTGTCTGAGAAGTAGCCCCTTGAGGAGTGGGCTGTCTACATTTGGTAGGAGGCCTTTGTCTTCAGCGCTGGGTGTCACAGTGTTGTTGAGGAATGTACTCCTGTGGTTGGGACCGTCTCTTTGGTGCTGGCATGTAAATTCTGAGAGAGTGGAGTGTGGCTTGGGAGTCTTTAAGGGAGTGCAGAGAATCATCCGTGCACTCTGAAAATATTTTCTGGCTCTCAAAAGGTAAGTCTTCTACTGTGGTTTGTACCTTCTTAGGAAAACCCGAGAGGTGGAGCCATGATGCAGTCATGATGGATCAGGCAGTGGTGTCTGCATAGTCTAACAATGCTCAGAGGGTTGTACGGGCTAGGAAATGTCCTTCCAATATTAGGGACTGGAATTGCTCTTTCTTGGCCTCCAGTAGGTCATGGCAGAGTTCCTCCAATTTGGAGTAGTTTAAGTAATTATACTTAGTCATGAGAGCTTCGTAGTTTGAGATTCTAAATTGGAGCATGGCTGATGAATACGCTTTGTGTCCAAATAAGTCTAGGGGTTTCCACCTCTGTCTGGATAGCTAGAATGGGATCGGCATTGACGGCCTCTCTCTTGCACCACACTGACCACCTAAGAATTTGGGATGGGGCACTAGAAATCCTGCATCCTCCATGGAACATATTCTTTTCCGGTGCATTTGCAGGTCAGAGGGATGGATGCTTTGCCAGAGCACCTTCGCTGGGTCAAGAAGAGCCTCATTGATCGGTAGTGTGATCTTGGAGGAAGAAGATGTGTGGAGGATATCAAGCAGTTTATGCTGCTGGTCCTTGACTTCCTCCAAAGGAATCTGCAGGGAGTCTGCAATCTTGCAGAATATGTCTTGAAAATGTCTGAAGTCCTCAGCAGATGTAGGGGGTGGAGGAGGAAAAATGTAATGTCGGTGGAGCCTCCTGCTCCTGTTCCTCTTTCTGAACTTCCTCTTCACTTGGTATCGGCGGGGGTTCAACCAGCGGATGGAAGAGACCGATGGAGAAGGGATTGGTGTAGGTCTCCAGCTTTGCTCCCTGAGAGGGGATCCTGAACTGTGCTCTATACATGGCCCAAGGGTTCCAATATGGCCAATGTGGAGGGAGTGTAACATGTGGCTGCATCTCAAGTGGTACATGCCAAGATTGTGGACCAGATGTAGACTGTGGATAGTGAGGATGAGCAGGTCTGATTTGCCTAGTAGATGAGGAAGCGATGGAGCCCTCCTCTTCCTCCTCCTCCTCCTCATTGCTGGGGGAGGGAGGTGCCATCCTCAGCGGAAAATGGGAGGAGTGTCATGAGTCTGGAGAGGAGGATGGAAGTGGTGGGAGGTCAAGTCGAAGGAGTGGAGACTCAGAGATGTTAGAGACCAGCAGTCTTTATGGTATCTAAAGTCTCGTGGAGGCGGGGAAAGCATCATCGGTGCAAGTGTACAGCTCGGTGCCGAAGGAAGGGTGTATTCTCCCAAAGTGTCAGTAGATAGCACCAGACACTTGGTCAACGCTGAGGAGTAGGTCAGTGCTGATGACTTGACCGGTGCCAATGATTTCGATGGTGCCGAGGGCTTACTCGGTTTTGTTGTAGGTCTGCCCAGTTAGGGTCTTTAGGCTGTTTCTTCGTATTGGTACCAGAGGTACTTGGACAGGCCCTGGAGCTGTGTCAGATGAGGTTGAGGCAACAAACCTTGCCGGGGATGGTGTTCTAGAGCAGGGGTTCCCAAACTAGGGAGCGGGACCCCTCAGGGGGTCGCGAGGTTATTACATGGGGGGATCGCGAGCTCTCAGCCTCTACCCCAAACCCTGCTTTGCATCCAGCATTTATAATGGTGTTAAATATATAAAAAAGTATTTTTAATTTATAAGGAGGGTTGCACTCAGAGGCTTTCTATTTGAAAGGGGTCACCAGTACAAACATTTGAGAATCACTGTTCTAGAGGGGTGCCTCAAAGTGTGAGGAGGGAGCACATTTCTTTTCATCCAAGCAAGAGATGACCTCACAGAGCATGAAGGCCTCTCCAGGGAAGAGTCTGATGCCAGTCGCAACAATTTCTCCATGAGGAGAAGTTTTAATCTAATGTCCCGGTCTTTTCTGGCTCTGGGTTTCAGAACAAGGCAGTGCATACACTGTGGATGGTCATCTGTTACCGGGAAGGTGGCCCCGCACGAAACGCACCTCTTAAAGCTGGAGGATCTGGGCATAAGTATGAAGGAAAAAAGGCTTCCTGGTCAGGAAGGATGGGAAGCAGGGAAAACAGAAACCTAAGCTATGAATTAACTGTAAAGGTAAAGTTAAAAAAAAATGTTTATAGATAGAAGGAAGAAAGATGAAGAGGAAAATACTAACTACACTACACTAATAGGTTTCAGAGTAGCAGCCGTGTTCGTCTGTATCTTCAAAAAGAAAAGGAGGACTTGTGGCACCTTAGAGACTAACAAATTTATTTGAACATAAGCTTCGCAAGATACAGCTCACCTCATCAGATGCATCCAGTGGAAATGTGTGTGGTGGCACCTATTGTTTCATGTGCTCTGTGTGTATAGATCTCCCCACTGTATTTTCCACTGGATGCATCCGATGAGGTGAGCTGTAGCTCGCGAAAGCTTATGCTCAAATAAATTTGTTAGTCTCTAAGGTGCCACAAGTCCTCCTTTTCTTCTTACTACACTAATAGGTAAGTCACTATCTAGTGAGATAATACGAGAAGCAGGCTCTGCAGTGGATTCTGTCCCAGAACAAAGGCGGTAGAGAAGGAACTGGGGGTGGTTGGACCACACAGTGATATATCTGCATCCTGCTCACAGCGCAAGAAGCAGGAGGGGTACATGTGCAGTCCAACAGGCACTGCTGATGAAGATCTCAGATCCCAGGCACAAGGGCACAGCCACACCTACAAGTAGAGCACCCGCAAGGACATCATTCAAAGAAGAAGTCATGGTTACTGTTACACTCCTCCTCTCTCCTGCATTCCCTCCTATTTTTTGATTACACTCACTTAGTGTGTCTTGTTATAAATTAGACTGTAAGCTTCTTGGGGCAGGCACTGTCTCTTTTGTGTTTATACAGCAACTAACACAATGGGGCCTTAGGTCACTAGGATAATATAAATCACAATAAACTTTCCTCACCAGAAAACCCAAGTTGAGCTGCCCAATAATTCTTGTAATACTTGCTTCTCCCTCATCTTTCACTTCCATAAAGGATTTTTATTTCCTCTATGACATTTATCTTAAAATAGATTTTGTAAATAGACTTGATCAAGTTGCAGGATCAGACCTGTGTTTGGTAAGGAAGCAATAGGATCAGAAACGATTAACGTCACATCATCAGCCCAAAGTGCCAATTGATTTGTTTGTGAACTAACTGTAAAACTTAGACTTTGATTTTTCTGCAATCTTTCATGCAAACTGTTCCCTATCCAGGAAAAAGAAAAGAGGAAAGATAAAACTAGACATCTCTGCTTAGTCCTGCTTTTAAAAATAATCTGCTTGAAGCATACCCCACCAATGTAGGGTAGGATCATAGAATCATACAATATTAGGATTGGAAGAGACCTCAGGAGGTCATCTAGTCCAATCCTCTGCACAAAGCAGGACCAACACCATCTAAATCAGTGGTTCCCAAACTAGGAGTGCCATTTGTTCAAGAAAAGCCCCTGGCAGGCCGGGCCAGTTTGTTTACCTGCCACGTCTGCAGGTTCAGCTGATCGCGGCTCCTACGGGCTGCGGTTTGCCGTTCCAGGCCAATGAGGGCTGCGGGAAGGGCGACCAGCATATCCCTCGGCCCATGCCGCTTCCCGCAGCCCCCATTGGCTGAGAACAGCGAACCGCGGCCACTGGGAGCTGCAATCGGCCAAACCTGCGGATGTAGCAGGTAACCAAACCGGCCCAGCACGCCAGGGGCCCCTAGTTTGGGAACCACTGATCTAAATCATTCCAGCCAACGGTACATCTATACTACAAGCTGGTGTGATTCCCAGCTCAATCCCTGCTCAAGGAGACATACCTGCACTAGCTCTAATCAAGCTAGTGCACTAAAAGTAGAAGTGTAGCCGCAGTGGTGCAAGAGGTTAGCTACTCTGAGTATGTATCCATCTGAGACTATAAGTATGTACTTAGGGCAGCTAGCTGCTCACACCATCAATGCTATGTACTTTTTAGTGTGCTAGCTCAATCAGAACTAGCAGGTATGTCTCCTTGATCTGGGAATTGCACCCCCATTCAAAGCATAGCCATACCTTTAATCTGGGTTTATGCTCTTCCATTTTTTGAAGACTAGACAGTTCAATACAGACTGACAGTCCTTTGTTAATTTGGTAAATCAGCCTTCCTTAAAATAATCCATAGACATGATCCTGCAAACACTTATTCACATGTTTTACGACTGTGAATAATCAGTAAATAGATTATTTAAAGTAGTGAAATAAAGCATGTACGTGTTTATTGGATCAGGATCTTCATATTTACACTACTCTTTTACAGGGCTATTGTATGATTCTTTTATATAGTTTTATTTATCAAATCCTGCATTATTTCACAGTCCATCAAGCTGAAGTTTCTCTTTACTGTCTCTTAGCAGAGGAACTGTCTTTGCGCTTCCTGCACTACTCTTAATTTTATAAACTACATTTTAATTCACTTTCTTCCCTCCCTAATAATATGCTCATTTTAACTATCTCAACTTTTGCTCTGTTCTTTCTGGTACTAAGGCATTTAAATGGCCTCAAGTAGAGATTAATTCCTTTCACATTTTAAAAAAGCCTGTCCCTTTACATATGCCTTCCAGCCTTTGCATGTCTTTTACAAACTCATCCTTTTTGGCCTCCAGCATTTCTTTCCAGCTTTCAGTGTTCAAAGGTACATTTTTTCATGTCCCCTTAATAGCACTGGTTTTAAAATATAATTTCATCTCTAGCTTGACAGATTTTAATAATTTATTTTTCATCTTCTTAGTTTAGCCAGCAGAACATTGTGTCAAGTCAAAAATAAGGGGATATCATCTGATACTGAGACTGGCTGAGGTTGAAGGACTGCATACATTGGAATGGGAAAAACGATCCCTTGCTGAGCATACTGATCATTTCTATATCTGCCATCTGATCTGTTCTTTTTATTCCAGAGCAAAAACTGTTGCAAGAGGACTACGGTTACACATTTATCACTCCAAAATCAGGAAACACAACTGGTAAGGTTACATGCAGATTTAACTCTTCACCCTTATGTGTATGCATAATAATTTTTAATTACATGATCACCTGCTATTAATCAAATAATAAAAAATAGTATCACACATCTTTTTCTACAATCATAGATGCATCTTCTAATTTTTTTCCATTATTTTATACTTAAACTAATTTTATTTTCAAAATGGTTTATATCTTTATTGATTTATACTTTCAATGTCTTAAGTTCTCTCTAACTTATATATTTTAATAATTTTTCAGCACCAATATACAATACATTTTCTTTTCAAACAGTAGCACAGCCTTTTAGGTGCAATTAAGGGAATGAGTATTTTAGGTGCAATTCAGAGGATAAGGCAGATTTTTAGAAGTCCTTAGGCACCCAAAGTTACAGATAAGCGCTGAGCAGGATTTCCAAAACCACCTAGACCAAGATCCTCAAAAGTATTTAGGCTCCTGACTTCCACTGAAATAAATTAGAGTTAGGGGTCTAAATACCTCTGAGGATCTAGGCCTAAGTCTGGCCCCTTGCGCCTAACTCCCATTGAAATCAATCTGGGCAATCAATGTAAATCCCTGTAGGTACATATCCTTACCTTTAGACACTTAAATACCTTTTAAAAACTGGCCCTATATTATTATGCTAACGTAGCTGTGTAAACATGATATGCACAGCGCAAGTATTCTTAGGTGCAATTACGAAGTTGTAGCCAGGAGCACAACAATTTCTGGATGAGTCCTTAATCAGAAATTCAAAGTGAGCCTCTAAACAAGTTTCAAGTGTCCCCTTTTCTGCACCCCATATTTTATGGCACCCTATCAAAATATTCATCCTAACACATCACCTAATAATCAGTCATTCTCCTTCCCATCAGTTTCCTGGTGTCTTTGACCCCTCCCAACTCCTGTGGTATCTCTCCCTTTCCTTCCTATTTCTCCAAAATCTCTGGCTACTTGCTACAGTCAGCCTCACCTCAGTCCCTGGAAAAATCAAGGAGCAAGTCCTCAAGGAATCAAATCTGAAGCACTTAGAGGAGAGGAAAGTGATCAGGAACAGTCAGCATGGATTCACCAAGGGCAAGTCATGCCTGATGAATCTAATTGCCTTCTATGACGAGATAACTGGCTCTGTGGATGAGGGGAAAGCAGTGGACGTGTTGTTCCTTGACTTTAGCAAAGCTTTTGGCACAGTCTCCCACAGTATTCTTGCCAGCAAGTTAAAAAAGTATGGGCTGGATGAATGGACTATAAGGTGGATAGAAAGCTGGCTAGATTGTCAGGCTCAACAGGTAGTGATCAATGGCTCCATGTCTAGTTGGCAGCCGGTATCAAGTGGAGTGCCCCAAGGGTCGGTCCTGGGGCTGGTTTTGTTCAATATCTTCATTAATGATCTGGAGGATGGTGTGGATTGCACCCTCAGCAAGTTTGCAGATGACACTAAACTGGGAGGAGAGGTAGATATGCTAGGTAGGAATAGGATACAGAGGGCCATAGACAAATTAAAGGATTGGGACAAAGGAAATCTGATGAGGTTCAACAAGAACAAGTGCAGAGTCCTGCACTTAAGACGGAAGAATCCCATGCACTGCTACAGACTACAGACCAAATGGCTAGGCAGCAGTTCTGCAGAAAAGGACCTAGGGGTTACAGTGGACGAGAAGTTGGATATGAGTCAACAGTGTGCCATTGTTGCCAAGAAGGCCAATGGCATTTTGGATGTATAAGTAGGGGCATTGCCAGCAGATCGAGGGACGTGATCATTCCCCTCTATTCGACGTTGGTGAGGCCTCATCTGGAGTACTATGTCCAGTTTTGGGCCCCACACTGCAAGAAGGATGTGGAAAAATTGGAAAGCTTCCAGTGGAGGGCAACAAAAATGATGAGGAGACTGGAACACATGACTTATGAGGAGAGGCTGAGGGAACTGGGATTGTTTAGTCTGCAGAAGAGAAGAATGAGGGAAGATTTGATAGCTGCTTTCAACTACCTGAAAGGGGGTTCCAAAGAGGATGGATCTAGACTGTTCTCAGTGGTAGCAGATGACAGAACAAGGATTAATGGTCTTAAGTTGCAGTGCGGGAGGTTTAGGTTGGATATTAGGAAAAACTTTTTCACTAGGAGGGTGGTGAAACACTGGAATGCGTTACTTAGGGCGGTGGTGGAATCTCCTTCCTTAGAAGTTTTTAAGGTCAGGCTTGACAAAGCCCTGGCTGGGATGATTTAGTTGGGGATTGGTCCTGCTTTGAGCAGGGGGTTGGACTAGATGACCTCCTGAGGTCCCTTCCAACCCTGATATTCTATGATTCTATGATTCTACAATTGACACTAGGTAGTAAAAGAAGCCACTATAGCTATCCTACTATTTTTCTAGATAGCAGAGAATTGCTCTCATGCCTGGGAACTCCAGGGCCATTTCAGGAAGTGAGGGATGGACAACATACAGATATGCAGGTTCTTAGCCAACAATGCTCCTGTACTCTCAACTTGTGCTTGCCTTCTTTCTGCTTCTCCCACCCAACTTTACAAGCTAGTCAGACAGACGAAGAGCAGCCTGTGGAACCTGATTTCTCTCCTTGTACTGGAAGGTCCTGCAGAGCACTCTATGAACTCATGTACTTTCAAACACTGCTAGAGCTGGATCTACATCAATGGCTGAGGCAGTTAACTACTTAACTGTGAAATTAGTTGGCCTATATATGTCAGCAAAATTTCACTATTTCTCTCTATTTTTATACCTGCTCCACCATCTGTTGTGTAAGTATGATTTACTGTGTGCTTCAAATACAAATAACTTTCACAAAATATCTGACACACACAACACTACAAAAAACTAACATACACACTGTCATCTGGATCTATTAAATACAAAACCCCTCTGTATTAGTAATATAAAGTGTACTTACTGTCCCGCAAGGTACAACACTGAGACATCCATATCCCTCTTAAAGCCACATATCTTTAGCTGATTTTCTATTGCCTGATAACAAAATTAATTTATCAGACTTCATCCCTGTGGGTAAAGATCTTGCAAGCAATAACAATATGGTCTAAAGCAGGGGTCTCAAACTCAATTTACCTTAGGGCCAGTGCCAGTCCTCAAATCTCCCAGCGGGCCAACAATGTCACCTCGCTCCTTTGGCCGCATGCCGCCCCGGCTGACTCTGCCCAGCGACTAGTGACGCTGCCTCCATGGCTGACTCTGCCCAGCAACTAGTGATGGTATCTCTGTCCTTCTCCCCCAGCCAATGGGAGCTGTGGGGGGGGGGCGGCACCTGAAGCAGACAGAGCCAGCAGCGAGGCTGCATGGGTTTCTATTCCGGGCGGGGAGGGGCATGTGAATCTCTCCTGCCCCCCTCCTCCACCCAACACTTTTTTAAAAGTTTACGCGGGCCGCAGTGGGGAGGTTCTCAGGCCACAGATGGCTCGCGGGCCAGGACTTTTGAGACCCCTGGTCTAAAATAGAGAGGTGAAACTGGAAGCTTCTGTTTTAAATTGATAAAAAGACGACAACTACAATTATGGTATATACTCTTAATCCAGTTTTTCTTATCCTTGTCATATTTGGTTCTTTAAATAGGTACATTGCTACATATCTGGGGGAAAACACATCTGCACAAGTAGTGCATTCTCAAGGGCAGGATTGGGACAGAATAAAACCACCACACTAATTCTTGCTAATGACCAGCAGACCCTTGTAGATGATCAAATCTTGAAGATTAATAAAGTGCAGATCCTGCAAACACATATACAGCTTAACTATACACAATGAATATTAATGTACACAGATAAATTGTGCAGGATTGGACCCTAATTAATTAAAGATGATTTAAAAAAACACAACTACTCGATCACAAAATGTAACTTGTCCATTTATTTTGACAAACGTAGTTTTAATTGTGATTTTTCATGGTATACCATACCAGTAAATTACCATGTTATATTTTATAAAAGCAATTAAGTCTTAACAACATGAAGCATCATTATGGCTCTCGGCTTTTAAGACTTTGCTGAAACATAGGAGAGAACATGAGATTTTCTGCCAGAATTAATAGGTTTACTATGGGAGAATTAGCAAAGTTTTTACTATATACTGCAATGTATGCAATGTGTCTGAGCCCTGGTCTACAAGAGGAGTTGAGGTCGAATTTAGCAGCGTTAAATTGATTTAACCCTGCACCCGTCCACAAGACGAAGCCCTTTTTTTCTACTTAAAGGGCTCTTAAAATTGATTTCCTTACTCCACCCCTGACAAGTGGATTAGCGCTTAAATCGGCCTTGCCGGGTCGAATTTGGGGTACTGTGGACACAATTCGACGGTATTGGCCTCCGGGAGCTATCCCAGAGTGCTCCATTGTGACCGCTCTGGACAGCACTCTCAACTCAGATGCACTGACCAGGTAGACAGGAAAAGAACCGCAAACTTTTTAATCTCATTTTCTGTTTGGCCAGCGTGGCAAGCTGCAGGTGACCATGCAGAGCTCATCAGCAGAGGGGACCATGATGGAGTCCCAGAATCGCAAAAGAGTTCCAGCATGGACCAAATGGGAGGTACGGGATCTGATCGCAGTATGGGGAGAGGAATCTGTGCTATCAGAACTCCGTTCCAGTTTTCGAAACGCCAAAACATTTGTCAAAATCTCCCAGGGCATGAAGGACAGAGGCCATAACAGGGACCCGAAGCAGTGCCGCGTGAAACTTAAGGAGCTGAAGCAAGCCTACCAGAAAACCAGAGAGGCAAACGGCCACTCCGGGTCTGAGCCCCACACATGCTGCTTCTATGAGCTGCATTCCATTTTAGGGGATTCAGCCACCACTACCCCAGCCATGTTGTTTGACTCCTTCAATGGAGATGGAGGCAACACAGAAGCAGCTTTTGGGGACGAAGAAGATGAGGAGGAGGAGGAGGTTGTAGATAGCTCACAGCAAACAAGTGGAGAAACCAGTTTTCCCGACAACCAGGAACTGTTTCTCACCCTGGACCTGGAGTCAGTACCCCCTGAACCCACCCAAGGCTGTCTCCCAGACCCGCCAGGCGCAGAAGGGACCTCTGGTGAGTGTACCTTTTAAAATATCATACATGGTTTAAAAGCAAGCATGTTTAATGATTAATTTGCCCTGGCATTCATGGCTCTCCTGGATATACTCCCAAAGCCTTTGCAAAAGGTTTCTGGAGAGGGCACCCTTATTCCATCCACCATGGTAGGACACTTTACCACTCCAGGCCAGTAGCATGTACTCGGGAATCATTGTAGAACAAAGCATTGCAGTGCATGTTTGCTGGCGTTCAAACAACATCCGTTCTTTATCTCTCTGTGTTATCCTCGGGAGAGTGATATCATTCATGGTCACCTGGTTGAAATAGGGTGCTTTTCTTAAGGGGACATTCACAGGTGCCCGTTCCTGCTGGACTGTTTGCCTGTGGCTGAACAGAAGTGTTCCTCGCTGTTAGCCAAGGCTAAGGGGAAGGGGGAGGGGCTAGCCACTTGTTGGGGGGCAGGCAAAATGCGATCTTGGAACGAAAACACATGTGCTATGTATGTAATGTTAACAGCAAGGTTTACCCTGAAAGAGTGTAGCCATTGTTCTATAAAATGTGTCTTTTTAAATACCACTGCCCCTTTTTTTTTTCCTCCACAGGCTGCATGTGTTTCAAAGATCACAGGATCTTCTCCTTCCCAGAGGCTAGTGAAGATTAGAAGGCAAAAAAACCGCACTCGTGATTAAATGTTCTCTGAGCTCATGCTGTCCTCCCACACTGACAGAGCACAGACGAATGTGTGGAGGCAGACAATGTCAGAGTGCAGGAAAGCACAAAATGACCGGGAGGAGAAGTGGCGGGCTGAAGAGAGTAAGTGGCAGGCTGAAGAGAGGGCTGAAGCTGAAATGTGGTGGCAGCGTGATGAGAGGAGGTAGGATTCAATGCTGAGGCTGCTGGAGGATCAAACCAATATGCTCCAGCGTATGGTTGAGCTGCAGGAAAGGCAGCTGGAGCACAGACCGCCGCAACAGCCCCTATGTAACCAACCACCCTCCTCCCCAAGTTCCATAGCCTCCTCACCCAGATGCCCAAGAACGCAGCGAGGGGGCCTCCGGCCACCCAGCCACTCCACCCCAGAGGATTGCCCAAGCAACAGAAGGCTGGCATTCAATAAGTGTTAAAGTTTTAAACTTTTAAAGTGCTGTGCGGCCTTGTCCTTCCCTCCTCCACCATCCCTTCTGGTACTTCTCTCCTCCACCACCCCTCCTGGGCTACGTTGGTAGTTATCCCCCTATTTGTGTGATAAATGAATAAAGAATGCATGAATGTGAAGCGACAATGACTTTATTGCCTCTGCAAGTGGTGATCAAAGGGAGGTGGGGAGGGTGGTTTGCTTACAGGAAAGTAGAATGAACCAAGGGGCAGGGGGTTTCATCAAGGAGAAACAAACAGAACTTTCACACCGTAGTCTGGCCAGTCATAAAACTGGTTTTCAAAGCTTCTCTGATGCGCACCGCGCCCTCCTGTGCTCTTCTAACCTCCCTGGTGTCTGGCTGCAACTAACCAGCAGCCAGGCGATTTGCCTCAACCTCCCACCCCGCCATAAACGTCTCCCCCTTGTTCTCACAGATATTGTGGAGCGCACAGCAAGCAGTAATAACAGTGGGAATATTGGTTTCGCTGAGGTCTAACCAAGTCAGTAAACTGCGCCAGCACACTTTTAAACGTCCAAATGCACATTCTACCACCATTCTGCACTTGCTCAGCCTGTAGTTGAACAGCTCCCGACTACTGTCCAGGCTGCCTGTGTATGGCTTCATGAGCCATGGCATTAAGGGGTAGGCTGGGTCCCCAAGGATAACTATAGGCCTTTCAACGTCCCCAACGGTTATTTTCTGGTCTGGGAATAAAGTCCCTTCCTGCAGCTTTTGAAACAGACCAGCGTTCCTGAAGACGCGAGCATCATGCACCTTTCCCGGCCATCCCACGTTGATGTTGGTGATATGTCCCTTGTGATCCACCAGTGCTTACAGCACTATTGAAAAGTACCCCTTGCGGTTTATGTACTCGCCGGCTTGGTGCTCCGGTGCCAAGATAGGGATATGGGTTCCATCTATGGCCCCACCACAGTTAGGGAATCTCATTGCAGCAAAGCCATCCACTATGACCTGCACATTTCCCAGAGTCACTACCCTTGATAGCAGCAGATCTTTGATTGCGTGGGCTACTTGCATCACAGCAGCCCCCATAGTAGATTTGCCCATTCCAAATTGATTCCCGACTGACCAGGAGCTGTCTGGCGTTGCAAGCTTCCACAGGGCTATTGCCACTCGCTTCTCAACTGTGAGGGCTGCTCTCATCTTGGTATTCTTGCACCGCAGGGCAGGGGAAAGCAAGTCACAAAGTTCCATGAAAGTGCCCTTACGCATGCAAAAGTTTCGCAGCCACTGGGAATCGTCCCAGACCTGCAACACTATGCGGTCCCACCAGTCTATGCTTGTTTCCCGAGCCCAGAATTGACATTCCACGGCAGGAACCTGCCCCATTAGCACCATGATGCCCACATTGCCAGGGCCCATGCTTTGAGAAAAGTCTGTGTCCATGTCCTTATCACTCATGTCACTGACGTCGCCTACTCGCCCGGTATCACTTTGCCAGGTTCTGGTGCTGCATATACTGCTGGATAATGCGTGTGGTGTTTAATGTGCTCCTAATTGCCAAAGGGCTCCATGCTTGCCGTGGTATGGCATCTGCACAGAAAAAAGGTGCAGAACGATTGTCTGCCGTTGCCCTGACGGAGGGAGGGGCGACTGACAACATGGCTTACAGGGAATTAAAATCAACAAAAGGGGTGGCTTTGCAAGAAAGTGAATGGCCCCCTCAAGGATAGAACTCAAAACCTCAAAGATAGAACTCAAAACTGGGTTTAGCAGGCCGTTGATTTCACAGAGGGAAGGAAGGAGGGAGGAGAAAATGAATACAAAACAAATCTGGTTTATTTCTTGTTTTAAGCCACTTCATCTATCTTTATACATCTTGCTGGCAGCAGACTGTGCAGTACGACTGCTAGCCATCATCAATACCTGGGTGCTCGGCAGAAGGCGGTGCAGTATGACTACTGGCCATCATCTTCTGCTATCTGCAGATTAAAAGACAGTGCACTGCCGGTAGGACTGAATCACCATGAGACGAAACAAGGAAAATGATCTGGCTGAGTCACTCCCATGTTTGCCCAGGCGCCCGGTTAAAAGAGCACCAAGGATTACGTCGATGATGGCTACCAGTCATACTGCACTGTCTGCTGCCAAAAAGCAATAAACTGCTGCTGTGTAGCAATGTAGTACCACGTCTGCCAGCACCCAGGAGACATACGGTGACAGTTAGCTGAGCGGGCTCCATGCTTGCCGTGGTATGGCGTCTGCACAGGTAACTCAAGAAAAAAGGCGCAAAACGATTGTCTGCCCTTGCTTTCACGGAGGGAGGGAGGGAACGGGGGCCTGACGATATGTACCCAGAACCACCCGCGACAATGTTTTAGCCCCCTCAGGCACTGGGATTTCTACCCAGAATTCCAATGGGCGGCGGAGACTGTGGGAACTGTGGGATAGCCACCACAGTGCAATGCTCCGGAAGTCGACGGTTGCCTTGGTACTGTGGACACACTCCACTGACTACATGCACTTAGAGCATTTGTGGGGGGACACACACAATCAACTGTATAAAAATGCTTTCTACAAAACCGACTTCTATAAATTCGACCTAATTTTGTAGTGTAGACATACCCTGAGACTAGTTTGGTGCAAAACTTCTAAAAAATCTATTTATAGTATATAGTAAATTATATCTGAGATTAGTGTGGTCCAAAACATCTGAAAAGTTAAAATCTATCTATAGTATATAGTAAACATAGATGTTGACTTTACTTTAAAAATACAAAATTGCTTGGGAACATTGACATATGGCAATATGAGTATGTTACAATCTTGCTTCTCGGGGGATGAAGGATTTTGCAGTTTGTGGAGTAATTAGAGCTAGCTACAAATTTTAATGAAAAATGGAAAATGTATTGCACAAAAAATGTTTTCTGACCAGTGGTAATAATGATCAGATGGTTTAAAAATGCATATCAGTACAACTGCGGAGCACAACTGTTTGTAAGTGAAACATACACAGCACAGTTTTGACATCTGGGAGAAGGTTAGGGAAAGTTATTTCTTTTCCTTAAATCCCAGTATTTCAGCCTCCTTCCTCATTCCCTCCTTATCCTTCAGGCGTGTAGTCCTCCCTGCCTACCCTTTCCCAGCCAGCCCTCCCTGTGTTCCACAAGAACCTGATGAATCTAGATCCTGGTCCGAGTGCTGCAACAACTTTCTGCCCATTCTGCTGAGGAGGGTTCTAGCTGTGCTTGCACAGGGCCCAGATTTGCAGCTTCTCCATACCAGATATTTTCTCACTGAATCTCCCTCACTACCAAAAAGTAGTTTATAGGATAACTCATACTAAGCGCCATAATCCAACATCCATATCTAGCACAATTTTACAAGGAAGAGGCAAACATGGGAAATAGAGCAGACAGCTGATCATCCAGCACATTATCTGATCATCTAGCTGCCTGGATAATACTATTGGGATTGAATCTGGGACCGTAAAATTTGGACAATCCTGATATTCCGTGACATCTCATTACACTAGTTGTGTGTCAGTTTCTTCCTAACGCCTTGAGGATGAAATGGAGAGGTGACATGTTGCTGTTTATTTTACAGGTTTTTCTTGTAAGGATGGGATGGAGGGGAAGTTGCTGCAGGTATCAAAGCCTCTTTCCCTTTAGAGATAAAATGGCATAAGGGAAGAGTAGGCAGTCTTATTCAGCTGGGATGGCAGGGTTTGAAGATTTTCTGTACATGCTTCTCTCACTGCAATAGGGATGGGATGGAAGGTGATTTTGCTGTGTGGGTCACTGCCTCTCACCCCAGTGGGGAGAAGTTGGAAGGGGAGGTTGCTGTGTGGGGGTCACTACCTCACTCCCTGGGGAGGGTGCTGGGGGTCACTGTCTCACCCCAATAGAGAGGGCATGGGTGTTACTGTGGGGTCAGTTTCACCCGGCACGGGATGCAGGAATTGCTGTGGGGGGTCATGGTCTCACCCCCCTGGGGGGTTGCTGTCAGGGTCACTGTCTCACTCCCATGGTAAGGGTGTGGGGGATTCCTGAGGAGGGTCCCTGTCTCACCCCCTTGGGGAGGGTGTGGGGGATTCCTGTGGGGAGTCCCTGTCTCACTCCCATGGGGAGGGTGTGGGGGATTCCTGAGGGGGGATCCCTGTCTCACCCCCCTGGGGAGGGTGTGGGGGATTCCTGTCGGGGTCACTGCCTCTCTCCTTCGGGGAGAGGATGAGGGGTCAGTGTCTCACCCCAAAGGGCAGAGGGAGTGGTTGTGTCAGCCGCTCCCCGCACACCGACCGTGGAGGGAGGGAGGGAGGGGGGAGTTGCGGCGGGATTATACAAGGGCGGGGATATACCAAACGGGGTTATGCAGAGCTGGGGGCGGGGCAGTTAACGGCTTGGCTCCTGCTCCCCACTAACGGCGGAGAGGCTGGCGGCTGGGCTCAAGAGCGGGGCGGGGCCGCCCCCGGAGGGGAGGCGGGAGGGGCTCACCTGGCAGCTGGTGCCGCTGTGAGTAGCCGCCATTTTAGCTTCAAGTTCCTAAGCGACCGGGGCTCCTGCGGGCGGGGAAAGAGCAAAGAGGCTTCAAAGCCGAGGAGGACGCGGGGAGCCGGGAATTGGGAGGGGAGGGGGACGGGCTGCTGGGGGCCGGGAGCGGACTGGGGCGGGGCGGCGGGGGCGCGCGCAGTTAAGAATCTCACTCACTGGGAACACGCGCGCGAGGGGGCTGCGAGGTGATGGTGTGGGAGTGACAGCGAAAGGGGCAGCGTAGGTTTGGGCACGGTGGCAGTAGTGGGAGGATGTGTGGGGACATGATGGGGGTTTGTGACAGCGCTGGGACTAAATAATATGATAAAACTGACTGGGTGCTTAGTTGAAAGATTGGTGCTGGAACTAGGGGTGAGCCGCACCCCCTGGCTTGAAGTGGTTTCTATTATATACAGGGTTTACTGTTTCCTTCAGTGGCTCTCAGCATCCCCACCATAAAAAGGAGTACTTGTGGCACCTTCGAGACTAACAAATTGAGTAGAGCATAAGCTGTCGTGGGCTACAGTCCACTTCATCAGATGCGTATAATGGAACATATAGTAAGTATATATATATATAGACACACAGAGAAGTTCCATTTTATGCATCCAATGAAGTGGGCTGTAGCCCACGAAAGCTTATGCTCTAATCAATTTGTTAGTCTCTAAGGTGCCACAAGTATTCCTCTTCTTTTTGCAGATACAGACTAACGTGGCTGCTACTCTGAAACCTACCAGTATAAAAATGTTTCCAATACCCTTGAAGAAATAGCAAAGGTCTAACAATAGAGTGGCATCCTGAGCCTCCACAGGGGCCCATGAATTGAAGGCAGATCTAGAGGGGTTTATGTGGGAGGAAGGATTTCCAGCAGCTGAAATAGCTACTTTTAGGTAGCTTGTCTACACTGGTACTTTTCAGCGCTGCAACTTTCTCACTCAGGGGTGTGAAAAAACACATATCCCCGAGCGCTGCAAGTTTCAACGCTGTAACGTGCCAGTGTAGACAGTGCACCAGCTCTGGGAGCCGTGCCAGTGTAGACAAGCCCTCAGTTAGAGTTATGTTCCTGGATGGAGCCTGTGCCCATAACATCTGAACTCTCCTCTGAGTTCATTGTTTGAGCATTGGGGAGAAAGAAAGAAGGGTGGTATTAAAGTCAGCGTGCCTTGGTATGAGACCTCAGGGAAGAGAAAACCTGAGAGCAACAGAAAAAGCTTGATGTCATCTTTGGCTTTACTGGGTCTTACTGGTTTATGATCTTGAAAGACAGGATATTTTTGACAGCCCTGTATTTCTGTCATTATTTGAGTAGCAGCCACAGGTGTTCTTGGCAGTTGAGCAAATATCTGTGAGCTTTAAAGTACAACAAATTTATACCACTTACACTACTGATTTGCAACTTACAAATCACATTCACACCTTAATACATATATTCTGTGTCCATTTCCTTCAACACATACTTTGCTGTGAAATAAAATGTGTTCAATTTAACACAGGTTTTAAACCAACTCAAAATATTTATGACTTCCACATGTGCGAGCAGGTGTTGCCGTGTTATGTATACTACCATTTATGCTACATAGATTGAATGGAAAATAGCATAAGGCCATTTCCAGAGACCAAATATATATACGTGGGACAATGGAAAATGTTTGATCTAGCTGCAATGAAAATCTGTCTGAAGACTTGGAATTATATTTAGAATTTCAGTTATATGGAGTTAACAGAAATAGGTGTTACAGACCATGTGCAATTAATAAAGAATAAGGATTGTGCATGCAAATACATAAATAAACTACCACTCATGGAATTAATTATGTGCATGTCCCTGCTTGTTCAGATCACTAAAAAAATTGATGGAGTGTATATGTGGTGGATGGGTGGAGCTACAAATATATTACGTGAATGAAGTTGTCATAGAAAAGTTGTGTGAGTAGCTTCCATTCCAGCCAGTGGCTTTAGACAACGGAAAATCTTAAATAAGAAAAATTAAATTTCTTAAGAGTATGTAAATAATAGCAGGAAAGTCTTTAATCACTCATTTTAGCTGCTAAAATACCTATTGGGACTTGGATTGAAATGGTGCTTTACTGATGATGAGGAAATGTTTGAGAGGTAAACAGGTATATAGAAAGACAATCTATTCATTTTAGATTTCACAGAGGAACAAGCTTTAAATCAACACAACAAAGCTATTGTTTTGGAACTCTGTAAGGGGAGAAGGCAGTCAAAAATGGGAACCATGCTTTCATCTATAATGGTAAAATGAAATTTCCAGCAGTTGGATTTTTGAACACACTTTTAATGTGAAAATGCTAATCTAAAGAGAATTCCAGCCTGGAGCTTGAAGTCCTTATTCAGGCACAACTCCCACTTAGGTAAGTGGAACTTGAAAAGAGTATATTTACACTTTTAAAAACAAATCAAGTATTTTAAATAGTGAGTACATATAATCTTACCTCCTACAACCATTACCTGCCTGGCCCCTTCCCTTTGGATGTTTTTCCCTCTATTGTTGGATCCATCACTTACATTTTAAGATGTTCATGGATGTGACTTGTTATTTATGTGTATTGTGGTAAGTGCTTAACACAGTTGTGGGTGCTATTAAATTATCACTTTTGTTGTATTTTGAAATGTAAGGTCAGCGCCTATATCTGTTTTTATGTTAATATACAGCTGCAACAACAAGCCAGACATTCTCCCTCTTAACAGTACCATTATCCAACAGCATTAACTTGCGCTCTGCTCCATTTTTCCAAAGAGTAGTATGAGCAGTGAAGCATGGTACCAGTGTAACAGTTGTGATGGGTGTGTGACATACCGGGCAGGGCACAATCCAGACTAATGAACAGCTGTGTCACCCCTGCCCTGTAACCTGGGGTGCACTTTACAACGTCCTGCTGATGTGGCCTCCAACCTGAACTGCTCACAAACAGCCTCCAGCATGTCGGTCACTCCCAGCTATCTCTGTGTGTGCAGCAGCCAGTCAGCCACACCTTGACTCATACCAGCCTTCGTTATGCTGCAGGGGGACCCCAATGCCCAGAAATATATGTCCGGTACTGCCCAGCCCTCTCCTAGATAGTACAAATATATTAAGTCCATTATTCCTTTAAGGGAATGCTGTGCCAGTTTATTATTTTAAATAAAAGGAAAGGAGTACTTGTGGCACCTTAGAGACTAACCAATTTATTTGAGCATAAGCTTTCGTGAGCTACAGCTCACTTCATCAGATGCATACTGTGGAAACTGCAGAAGATATTATATACACAGAGACCATGAAACAATACCTCCTCCCACCCCACTCTCCTGCTGGTAATAGCTTATCTAAAGTGATCACTCTCCTTACAATGTGTATGATAATCAAGTTGGGCCAGTTCCAGCACAAATCCAGGTTTTCTCACCCCCCGCCCCCATTTTTCCAAAAACCACACACACAAACTCACTCTCCTGCTGGTAATAGCTCATCCAAACTGACCACTCTCCTTACAATGTGTATGATAATCAAGGTGGGCCATTTCCAGCGTAAATCCAAGTTTAACCAGAACGTCTGGGGGGGAGGGTAGGAAAAAACAAAGGGAAATAGGCTACCTTGCATAATGACTTAGCCACTCCCAGTCTCTATTTAAGCCTAAATTAATAGTATCCAATTTGCAAATGAATTCCAATTCAGCAGTTTCTCGCTGGAGTCTGGATTTGAAGTTTTTTTGTTGTAAGATAGCGACCTTCATGTCTGTAATTGTGTGACCAGAGAGATTGAAGTGTTCTCCGACTGGTTTATGAATGTTATAATTCTTGACATCTGATTTGTGTCCATTTATTCTTTTACGTAGAGACTGTCCAGTTTGACCAATGTACATGACAGAGGGGCATTGCTGGCTCATGATGGCATATATCACATTGGTGGATGTGCAGGTGAACGAGCCTCTGATAGTGTGGCTGATGTGATTAGGCCCTATGATGGTGTCCCCTGAATAGATATGTGGGCACTGTTGGCAACGGGCTTTGTTGCAAGGATAGGTTCCTGGGTTAGTGGTTCTGTTGTGTGGTATGTGGTTGTTGGTGAGTATTTGCTTCAGGTTGGGGGGCTGTCTGTAGGCAAGGACTGGCCTGTCTCCCAAGATTTGTGAGAGTGTTGGGTCATCCTTCAGGATAGGTTGTAGATCCTTAATAATGCATTGGAGGGGTTTTAGTTGGGGGCTGAAGGTGACGGCTAGTGGCGTTCTGTTATTTTCTTTGTTAGGCCTGTCCTGTAGTAGGTGACTTCTGGGAACTGTTCTGGCTCTATCAGTCTGTTTCTTCACTTCCGCAGGTGGGTATTGTAGTTGTAAGAATGCTTGATAGAGATCTTGTAGGTGTTTGTCTCTGTCTGAGGGGTTGGAGCAAATGCGGTTGTATCGCAGAGCTTGGCTGTAGATGATGGATCGTGTGATGTGGTTAGGGTGAAAGCTGGAGGCATGTAGGTAGGAATAGCGGTCAGTAGGTTTCCGGTATAGGGTGGTGTTTATGTGACCATTGTTTATTAGAACTGTAGTGTCCAGGAAGTGGATCTCTTGTGTGGACTGGACCAGGCTGAGGTTGATGGTGGGATGGAAATTGTTGAAATCATGGTGGAATTCCTCAAGGGCTTCTTTTCCATGGGTCCAGATGATGAAGATGTCATCAATATAGCGCAAGTAGAGTAGGGGCGCTAGGGGACGAGAGCTGAGGAATTTGCTCCAACCCCTCAGACATTGGTCAAACTGGACAGTCTCTACGTAAAAGAGTAAATGGACACAAATCAGATGTCAAGAATTATAACATTCATAAACTAGTCGGAGAACACTTCAATCTCTCTGGTCACGCAATCACAGACATGAAGGTCGCTATCTTACAACAAAAAAACTTCAAATCCAGACTCCAGCGAGAAACTGCTGAATTGGAATTCATTTGCAAATTGGATACTATTAATTTAGGCTTAAATAGAGACTGGGAGTGGCTAAGTCATTATGCAAGGTAGCCTATTTCCCCTTGTTTTTTCCTACACCCCCCCCAGACATTCTGGTTAAACTTGGATTTATGCTGGAAATGGCCCACCTTGATTATCATACACATTGTAAGGAGAGTGGTCACTTTGGATAAGCTATTACCAGCAGGAGAGTGAGTTTGTGTGTGTGGTTTTTGGAAAAAGGGGTGGGGGGTGAGAAAACCTGGATTTGTGCTGGAACTGGCCCAACTTGATTATCATACACATTGTAAAGAGAGTGGTCACTTTGGATGGGCTATTACCAGCAGGAGAGTGGGGTGGGAGGAGGTATTGTTTCATGGTCTCTGTGTATATAATGTCTTCTGCAGTTTCCACAGTATGCATCCGATGAAGTGAGCTGTAGCTCACGAAAGCTTATGCTCAAATAAATTGGTTAGTCTCTAAGGTGCCACAAGTACTCCTTTTCTTTTTGCGAATACAGACTAACACGGCTCTTACTCTGAAACCTATTATTTTAAATAGTTATTCAGACACTTCAATTTAAACACACTGGATTAGACAAAACAGTAAAACAAGTTTATTAGTTACAAAGAGTTTTTAAGTGAGTACAATTAATGAAGCATCAAAGTCAGAAATGGTTACAAGAAAAATAAAGGTAAAATGCTTAGTGGTGCCTAACAACTATGTTAGACTCAAAGCAAAGTTTTCTCACAACATGCTTTCAGCAGTGTTACAGACCAAACTCTTTAGGTTAGGAGGACCCTCCCCCAGAGTCTAATGGTTGCCTCCTTTGTCTTTTCAGGTGCAGAGAATGCTATGGGCAGGGAAAGGGAGAGTGGTGTCTTGAGATGCCTGCCCCTTCTTTTTATAGTCCTGTTCCCACTTTGAGAATCATTTCCAGTTGGGAGCAAGGCGACAGGCAGTCTGTGTGGAAGGAAACTCAGTGTTGTTTCTTTGCTAAGACATAGATTTTTTTGTCCCTGCTTGCTTTCCTAACAAAGAATGGCCACTTAGCAGTAATGGTCCATCAGCCTTGTTTACACCTGGCTGAAGTGTCAGCTTGCCCTTTGTGTCTGAGGAATGGTTTAGCCACTCTCCCCCCAGACTTATCTGGCAAACATACTTTTAGTCATGATCTCAGCTTATGTTTATAACTTCACATATAATGCTGCTATGTGCATGTTGCCATGATATTTTTAATCAGCAAATTATGAGTTTTTAAGTGATAGCTCTTATACAATATAAAAACATTATTACAATAGTGTGTAGAGTGTGAATAGGGGTATATTCTGTCACAACGGGGGAAAGAGGCCCCCCCTATTCCTGATTTACAGTAGCAGCTCAGGCTTTTCATGTGGTAACAGCATGTGGCTCTCAGGAAAAACTTCTATCCTCCACATTTTACTGCCATAAGACTGCCAGGCCAGCCCAACAGATTCGTCATACTGTAGATATCAGGACTTGAGAGGACCACTGGGTCATCAAGACTATTCCTCTCTACAGTATTGGAAACCACACCATTTCATTTGTGGATCTGTGATACCTGACTTCCTTATCTCTTTCTCCAAGTAGCCCTCCCTGACTATCCTTTTGTAAAGGATAAAGGCTGTGACCCTTGGAATGACTCCTCACCCGCAACTGATTCTACTCTGGGTTCTGACCATTAGGTCAGACTGCCCACATTACTGGCCCTAACACACAAAGTTAGCTTAGCTATTCTCAGTCAGAAAATTGCTAGTTTAGGGTCATATAATAGACAGTTTTTTTCAGAAGACTTCTCCATTGATTTCAATGGGAATCCCATTGAAAAACTGATGGCACAAGACAATCCTTGAAATTTAAACCTCAGCAAAGTGTAATGAGAAAAGTATTATTTGCTCAATAGCTATGAAGGACATTTAAAACATGATGTTTAGTGATTGATATTTTTAATCATTGAAACACTGTCTTCTGCTAAATTGAGTCATTCCTTAAACTTGAACCTCTGTTTACCGTGAATTAAACCTAATGCCTCATACTGCTCTCACTGAAGTCCCATTGACTTCAGTAAGTGAAGGATCAGACTTTCAGTAACCAGATTGTTTGTACTATAAAAAATAAAACCACCCCTTATTTGGACAGTCCTGATTTTTTTAAGTTGGTATTAATCAGACAGCTGCAGTGGCACAGGAGCTAGCAAACAGAGCTGTAAACAGGGGAGTTTGAGTGGGAGTTCTGTTGGAGGAGAAGGTGTTTGTGTTTGGTTTTGTATTGGTAGTATCTGTATGTGTAGAGGCTTGGAGGGGCTTTGTGCTGGGAGAGAAGCTGAGCCCTGATTAGGGGGCGGGGCTTCACTGACTAGGGGTCCTATAAAGGTAGCAGCCAGTCAGGCAGCGGCACAGGAGCTAGCAAACAGAGCTGTAAACAGGGGAGTTTGAGTTCTGTTGGAGGAGAAGGTATTTGTGTGTGTTTGGTTTTGTATTGGTGGTATCTGTATGTGTAGGGGCTTTGTGCTGGAAGAGAAGCTGAGCCCTGATTAGGGGGCGGGGCTTCACTGACTGGGGGTCCTATAAAGGTAGCAGCCAGTCAGGCAGCGGCACAGGAGCTAGCAAACAGAGCTGTAAGCAGGGGAGTTTGTCTTGTGGTGCTTGTGTGGGGTTTGGTTTTGCTGTGGGTGGTGGTGTTTTGGTGTGGTTTGTGTTTCCCAGATTAACAGGATTTAGGTGGGAAGGCTATGACAGATTCAGAGGTGGCAGTGGGAGTGACCCATGTAGCAGATGACTGGATGTGGAAGCTGTGGTATGTACATGATCCTGGAGGGGGCACCTGGTAAGAGTTTTCTCTGCATGAAATGCCGTCTGATAGAGCTGATGGAGGAAAAGATCAGAGGTTTGGAGATGCAGGTGGAAACTCTGGTAGAGTTTAGGAAGGGGTTTGAGCAGATTATGGAGCAAAGACATGAGGTATCTGAAGGGAAAAGCTCAGACTTGCAGATGGAAGCAGGACTAGGGAATTCTGAGGGGAGACTGGGTGAGGAAAGTGGTCAGTGGAAGCATGTGACTAAAAGAACTAGGCAGAGGAAAAGACGGGCTAGTGAAGGAGAAATAGAGCTTCAGAATAGGTTTGCAGAGTTGGAAAATGAAGAAGGGGCTCAGCAGGTAGTCACTGAAGGTGACAGGGCAAGGAAGAAGAGAAGAGCGGTTAGTCCTATAGGAAAAGGGGAAGAGTTAATGGAGATTACACCAAATATGAGCCCCAGGAGGATACAGGATGGGTTAAAAAGGATTACAAGGGAGAATGGGAATGGAAAGAACTTGCAGCCAGAGGGAACAGGGGATAGACTGGAGAATAGCACCGTCACTAGGAAAAGGCAGGTCTATGTGATTGGGGACTCTTTACTGAGAAGAATAGATAAGCCTGTAACCAGAGCTGATCCAGAAAATAGGAGGGTGTGCTGTCTTCCAGGTGCTAAGATACGGGATGTAGACCTGAGGTTGAAAAGGATTCTAAAGGGAGCGGGAAAGAATCCCCTAATTATCCTTCATGTGGGAACAAATGATACGGCTAGATTCTCGCTGGAAAGTATTAAGGGAGACTATGCTAGGCTGGGGAGGACGCTTAAGGAAATTGAGGCTCAGGTGATCTTTAGTGGGATTCTGCCTGTTCCTAGAGAAGGGCAACAAAGGTGTGACAAGATTATGACTATCAATAGATGGCTTAGGCAGTGGTGCTATAAGGAGGGCTTTGGGATGTATGGCCATTGGGAGGCATTCATGGATAGAGGACAGTTCTCTCGGGATGGACTTCATCTGAGTAGGGAAGGAAATAGACTTCTAGGATGGAGGCTGGCACAACTGATTAAGAGAGCTTTAAACTAGGAATTTGGGGGAGATGGTTGGGAGATGTCCAGGTAATCTCCACGCCAGAATTTAGCATAGAGTGGAAAGAAAATGAAGTAAGAGTGGATACAGCTGTAGGTAGGAGGAAGGGCAGTGTAGATACAAGTCTAATAGGTTATACTGGTAGTAAAATAACCGTGCCTAATAGGGCACAGAATGTGAGTGAGGCCAAACAGCAAAAATTAAGATGTTTGTACACTAATGCAAGGAGCCTAGGTAACAAAATGGAGGAACTAGAGTTACTGGTGCAGGAAGTGAAACCAGATATTATAGGTATAACAGAGACCTGGTGGAATAGTAGTCATGACTGGGCTACAGGTATTGAAGGGTATGTGCTGTTTAGGAAAGACTGAAATAAAGATAAAGGTGGTGGAGTAGCATTGTATATCAATGATGAGATAGAATGTAAAGAAATAAGAAGCGATGAAATGGATATGACTGAGTCTGTCTGGGCAACAATTAAATTGGGGAAGAAAACTATTAGAGCCTCCCCTGGGATAGTGCTTGGGGTGTGCTATAGACCGCCGGGATCTAATTTGGATATGGATAGAGCCCTTTTTAATGTTTTTAATAAAGTAAATACTAATGGAAACTGTGTGATCATGGGAGACTTTAACTTCCCAGATATAGACTGGAGGACGAGTGCTAGTAATAATAATAGGGCTCAGATTTTCCTAGATGCGATAGCTGATGGATTCCTTCAGCAAGTAGTTGCTGAACCGACTAGAGGGGATGCCATTTTAGATTTGGTCTTGGTGAGTAATGAGGACCTCATAGAGGAAATGGTTGTAGGGGATAATCTTGGCTCAAGTGATCATGAGCTAATTCAGTTCAAACTGAATGGAAGGATTAACAAAAACAAATCTGCAACTAGGGTTTTTGATTTCAAAAGGGCTGACTTTCAAAAATTAAGGAAATTAGTTAGGGAAGTGGATTGGACTGAAGAATTTATGGGTTTAAAGGTAGAGGAGGCCTGGGATTATTTTAAATTAAAGCTGCAGAAGCTATCGGAAGCCTGCATCCCAAGAAAGGGGAAAAAATTCATAGGCAGGAGTTGTAGACCAAGCTGGATGAGCAAGCATCTTAGAGAGGTAATTAAGAAAAAGCAGAAAGCATATAGGGAGTGAAAGAAGGGAGGGATCAGTAAGGAAAGCTACCTTATTGAGGTCAGAATATGTAGGGATAAAGTGAGACAGGCTAAAAGTCAAGTAGAGTTGGACCTTGCAAAGGGAATTAAAACCAATAGTAAAAGGTTCTATAGTCATATAAATAGGAAGAAAACAAAGAAAGAAGAAGTGGGACCGCTAAAAACTGAGGATGGAGTGGAGGTCAAGGATAATCTAGGCATGGCCCAATATCTAAACAAATACTTTGCCTCAGTCTTTAATAAGACTAAAGAGGATCTTAGGGATAATGGTAGCATGATAAATGGGAATGAGGATATGGAGGTAGACATCACCATATCTGAGGTAGAAGCGAAACTCAAACAGCTTAATGGGACTAAATCGGGGGGCCCAGATAATCTTCATCCAAGAATATTAAAAGAATTGGCACAAGAAATTGCAAGCCCATTAGCAAGAATTTTTAATGAATCTGTAAACTCAGGGGTTGTACTGTATGATTGGAGAATTGCTAACATAGTTCCTATTTTTAAGAAAGGGGAAAAAAAGTGATCCAAGTAATTATAGGCCTGTTAGTTTGACATCTGTAGTATGCAAGGTCTTGGAAAAAATTTTGAAGGAGAAGGTAGTTAAGGACATTGAAGTCAATGGTAAATGGGACAAAATACAACATGGTTTTACAAAAGGTAGATCGTGCCAAACCAACCTGATCTCCTTCTTTGAGAGTAACAGATTTTTTAGATAAAGGAAACACAGTGGATCTAATTTACTTAGATTTTAGTAAGGCGTTTGATACTGTGCCACATGGGGAATTATGAGTTAAATTGGATAAGATGGGCATCAATAGGAAAATTGAAAGGTGGATAGGGAATTGGTTAAAGGGGAGACTACAACGGGTCCTACTGAAAGGTGAACTGTCAAGTTGGAGGGAGGTTACCAGTGGAGTTCCTCAAGGATCAGTTTTGGGACCAATCTTATTTAATCTTTTTATTACTGACCTGGGCACAAAAAGTAGGAGTGTGCTAATAAAGTTTGCAGATGATACAAAGCTGGGAGGTATTGCTAATTTAGAGAAGGACAGGGATACCCTACAGGAGGATCTGGATGACCTTGTAAACTGGAGTAATAGGAATAGGATGAAATGTAATAGTGAGAAGTGTAAGGTCATGCATTTAGGGATTAATAACAAGAATTTTAGTTATAAGCTAGGGACGCATCAACTAGAAGTAACGGAGGAGGAAAAGGACCTTGGAGTATTGGTTGATCATAGGATGACTATGAGCTGCCAATGTGATATGGCTGTGAAAAAAGCTAATGTCGTCTTGGGATGCATCAGGAGAGGTATTTCCAGTAGGGATAAGGAGGTTTTAGTACCGTTATATAAGGCACTGGTGAGACCTCACCTGGAATACTGTGTGCAGTTCTGGTCTCCCATGTTTAAGAAGGATGAATTCAAACTGGAACAGGTACAGAGAAGGGCTACTAGGATGATCCGAGGAATGGAAAACTTGTCTTATGAAAGGAGACTCAGGGAGCTTGGCTTGTTTAGCCTAACTAAAAGAAGGTTGAGGGGAGATATGATTGCTCTCTATAAATATATCAGAGGGATAAATACCAGAGAGGGAGAGGAATTATTTAAACTCAGTACCAATGTGGACACAAGAACAAATGGATATAAACTGGCCACTAGGAAATTTAGATTAGAAATTAGACGAAGGTTTCTAACCATCAGAGGAGTGAAGTTTTGGAATAGCCTTCCGAGGGAAGTAGTGGGGGCAAAAGATCTATCTTGCTTTAAGATTAAACTCGATAAGTTTATGGAGGAGATGGTATGATGGGATAACATGGTTTTGGTAATTAAATATTGATGGTATATAGGCCCAATGGCCTGTGATGGGTTTTTAGATGGGGTAAGATCCAAGTTACCCGGGAAAGAATTTTCTGTAGTATCTGGCTGATGAATCTTGCCCATATGCTCAGGGTTTAGCTGATCGCCATATTTGGGGTCGGGAAGGAATTTTCCTCCAGGGCAGATTGGAAGGCCCTGGAGGTTTTTCGCCTTCCTCTGTAGCATGGGGCATGGGTCACTTGCTGGAGGATTCTCTGCTCCTTGAGGTCTTCAAACTACAATTTGAGGACTTCAATAGCATAGATATAGGTGTGAGGTCTTTTTTAGGAGTGGTGGGTGAAATTCTGTGGCCTGCATTGTGCAGGAGGTCAGACTAGATGATCATAATGGTCCCTTCTGGCCTAAATATCTATGAATCTATGAATTTGAGTGGGCAGAGCACTGGACTGGGAGTCAGGAGCCCTGGATTCTATTTCCAACTCTGCAACTGATTTGCTGTGTGACCTTAAGCATGTCATTTTATTTCCATCTCTCTGTTTCCCCACCCAACATTTGTCTGTCTTGTCTAGTTAAACTGTAAATCTCTGCCCTGAAGAGCTATCTGTTATGTTGTATTTGTACAGTACCTAGCAAAATGTCTGATCTCGTTTAGGGCCTCTACAGCTAGACCCTATTGTAATACAAATAATTAATAGTGGTAATAACAGAAGTTCTCATGTAATTAATAAATAAGGAAAAGAAACCTACATGAGAGAGGCCTTTCATTAGGTACTTTTTTCTCCTATAAATGTTTTTTATACTTACATTGTTGTTGATATGCTCCCTGATCTACCTGCATATTTATATTTAAAAAGTTATATCAAGACCACCTACTTATTTCACAATGCAATTGTATTTTTTTGAAATAGGTTGAATAATTTAGAATAGAAGAACATATAGTAGTGTTCAGAAGATATATTGGGAACTGTGATGCTCCACTAGGCACCTATCTGCATCATTTGGCTCCTAAATTCCTTTGAAAATCTGGCCCTATATCTTTTTTCTTCAGTATTAAAATTAACAAAAGCCTAATTTGGTCATTTGTACAGGTATTTCTTAAAAAAAGAACTAGAGAAAGTGTTCCATAAAATGTACAAGCCAATTTATAAAGGGAGTAGTGTTGTCTCAGACTTATTCTACCTCCATTATTCAGTGAATACACAGTAAACGCCATTAACATTTTTGTTCTCTCATCCATTACACAGCTATCTCCTGTTTTGAATGTAAGAAAAAAAATCTGGTAATCTCAAATACCATTGTGAGGTAACTGTTGGCAGATACTAGCTTCTTATTAGTAAACACTGAAGCCTCTTGATCAGACCATTCCTGAACATAGGGTGGAGTATATACAGTATACTGATGATAGTTTGTAGTATAGGCATTATTGCAGGATCCTGCTTGTTTGGTCTCTTCACTGGACAAATGTTCTTCCAGTAGCTGGACATGTCAGAGCTACCCTATCTACTACTCTTGAGAGATGCCAGAAAAAATTACAAAATCCCCAGAAACTCAACTGTGCTGAGCCACTAGGGCTCAGACTACACTGGAACATTTTTCTACAAAATTTCCCTCTCTTGCTAACATCATTTCAGCTCAATTGGTGCCAGCAAATAGTTGGATTTTTTGGAGGATTTTTTAAAAAGGCAAGAAAATGATGGGATATGGGTGGCATTATGGGATGGAGAAAGTTTCATGTTGGGAGCTTGACTCTAGATGCCAGAGATTCCTCCATGAGACATTTCTACCCCACAACACACTGTGAAAAAATCCTGAGGCATTGTGCCAGACAGTGGTGCAGGGCACAGTGGTATACATCACACTTCACATTAACACGAGCACTCCTGTTGAGTATGCACAGCACCAATGCAAGCAGCTAATTATGCATGCGGACAAGCAACATACTAACTTTGGTGACTG
This sequence comes from Lepidochelys olivacea, assembly GCF_965140295.1. Lineage (NCBI taxonomy): Eukaryota > Metazoa > Chordata > Testudines > Cheloniidae > Lepidochelys > Lepidochelys olivacea. The sequence goes on from NC_140412.1 coordinate 214,953,973, forward strand.
TACACCAGCATAACTTGTGTCCACCAAAGTCTGTAGTGTAGAAATGTCCTGAGAATCTCAGTGGAGATGGGTTGTTTGCATCTACAAATATATAACACCAGGCCATCCAAACTCTCTCTGATTAGGTCTAAAGGGCACAATGTTAAAAACACCAGCAAAGGCCAGCAAGTCATTGCTACCACTGGTGGACATGAGACAGCATTAGCAAGAGTGGAGATTTTATTTAAAGTGATGCTAGTGAGGTAACAGATTTTCCCAGCAAAAATCACTGTGAAGGAAAAGAAGCAAGCAATCTTTCCTTCCACAAAACCTGACTCCTAATCTTTATTGGAACTGTTTGTTTTTCTTTGCTTCTTCTATTAAATGTCAAGTGACAAAAGCAACTTCAGCATAGAATAGCCTCATAAAAATTAAAGAATTATCACTGGCCTTCTTCAAAACTGTGCACAAGGCTCAGATAAATCCCATAAATCTTTTAAAAACAGCTTCAGCAAAGCTAGAAGACAGCTCTCACTGAATTTCAAAATGGCTTCAGAAATTGCCCCAATGCCAATTCATCTTCCACAGAGTCTCAGGTAGCGCCAACTAAAATTTTAAAAAAGGCCTTGCAACACTTTAAAACAGCTCAGCCATACAAACAAAGCAGTCATAATTCATAGTTCTCATGGAACAGTGGGTGAAGACAAATATGCCTGCAGCCTGCCTTCCAGACAACAGCGCAACTAGACCAGTCTACTTTCAGTGCTCTGATGGCCTTCTGCGCTGAACAGTTGGTCTTTACTATGTAGGCCCGGAATGAACTCCTTGAACCTCAAATGGGTAGCTGCATTCAAACATCATCAGTTTTAGGGACCATACCATTTTGTGTTAGGAGAAAGAGAAAGGAACAGAACATGGATAAGGGAAGTTTTAAAAAGTAATTGAAAAGAGGAAATAGTGCTTCTGACTTCATAACTCCAGCACAAAAATTCAGCTGCAGGTAAATGAAGAGAAAGCAGCACCTTCCTTCAATGACATTTTTTGCCCCATAAAGAGTACTTTCCCTTTAGTGTGGCTCTCTGGGGAAAAGAGGTTAGGTGAAATCCTGAGCCTAATAAAGTCAGTGGAAAAACTTCCATTGACTTCAACGGGTTCAGGATTTAATCATTTATTATAGCAACACTGTGTTTTTCACTAATGCCTTCCCTGCTCTGCCGTCTCCTCATCTGCTCTTCCTGCTGTTCCACTAATGCTTTCTCTCTCCTGTAAAACAAAAGGTTGTTAATAGAGAGGGCCTCAAACATAATCATAGGATACTAGGATAGGATCAATTCAAAAATGGAGGATTTTTTTCTGACCCAAAAGAAGACTTTTACTTAGCTCTTATTATATAGACAGAGTTTCATCAACAGATCTCAAAGTATTTTACAGAGAAAGGTATCCTAATCCCCATTGTATAGATGGAGAAATCAAAGCCCAGAAAGCTGAAGTAATTTGTCCAAGATCACACAACAGATCAATGACAAAGCCAGAAGAAAAAAAAACAACCCTAAAGTATCTTGACTCCCAGTCCAAAGCTCAAACAACACTGCCTTCTGTGATTTTTTTTTAAAAAAAAGCTTTTAGGTTGTGATGTATCCTAAGAAATTTGCGCCCCAAAAGTAATTTTTTGAGAAAGTTATCAGTGACTGAAAATCAGTATGTAGAAGGAAAATGCCATTTCAGCATTAATTCTAACGTTTCCATGATTCTCTAATCCTGAATTCTGCGATAAAGTGAAGAACATTATTTTATAATAGAACATGGTGATATTTTCTCCACCTCAAAAACAAAAAAGGCAATTTGCTTTGCATCTCATTTTTGAAAAAGCAGATGTTTTGTTATGGAAGACGTATGTAGTAAAGTAATATACAAAACAGAAGACAAACTGGAAGCGAGGCTATATTTTAGGAACATATTTTCACATTTAGGTGAAACAGGCACAACATATAAAATGGGAATTTTTAAAGAAGTAAGTGATGAAAATCTGAATGTCTGGATTGTGCAGGCTTGTGTTGATTTTGGACGTTGAAAGATTATTAACTCTGGAGAATGACTGATGGGACTTTGTCTTCAATACTCAATTGTCAATATAAATATTATGAACTTGTTCAACAGTAAGGAGATTGTTTGGCATTTTTGCAATGCTCAGAGTGCAATCAACCATAGATTATGAGTGCTGTTAGACAATGTGTGTTAGTGCATAAAACCGATTAATTATCCCCACTGGCTAGGTTATTCTGGCACTGGGACTGAAAAACTTGTTCTATCATGAACTGTATGTACCTCAAAGATACAAATGAGATATGTAATTGTTTCTCTTTAATTATTTTAATATAAATTGCAATCCCACCCATAGCTAGCATGGGAATATCTGCTCTACAATTTTCACACTTCTGCCTTATGGGTTGTGAAACTTAGATGGGTATTAAAAGAGGCACTTTAGAAAACTGGTGTGTATCTTGAACATGGTGCAACTATTAAACAATGCAAAAATGCTCTGTAGCACTGTTTAATTTAGAGTTTAGGCAATTTGAAGTCTAACAGGCATAATTAACTCTCAAGTGAAATGCTCATATGTAAAGTTTATTTCTCATGCCATTATAGGTTCCAGGGCCGGAAAGGACCATTATCACCTACTCTGTCATCCTGTATAAGACAGGTCATAGAACTTCCCAAAAATAATTTCTAGAGCATAGTATTTTTAAAAAAAAACATCTAATTTTGATTTAAATATTGTCAGTAATGGCAAATCTACCACAACCCTTAGAAGTTGTTCCAAGGATTAATTACCCTCACTGTTAAAAATGTATGCCTTATTTTCAATCTGAATTTGTCTTGCTTCAACTTCCAGCCATTGGATCTTGTTATACCTTAGACTGCTAGATTGAAGAGCCCATTATCAAAATATTTGTTCCCCATGTAGATACTTATAAACTGTGATGTGTCACAAGTGTTATGCCTCAAATCTGAAATCCTAGACAGACAATAGTGTTTTTGCAGCATTTGCGTGTACCGTGTGGTGCTCATGAAAGTGAGAGAGTCACCACATATTGTGGTCAAGTACTCTGCAAAATTCCATCCACAATTCAGTCAGTGCAGCTCTATCCTGACCTCTGCCATCCCTGCTATTTTAGTCCTGAGTCTCTTCAACAGACATGGACAATTCTGCCTAAGTATGTGCCCTGCAAAGCTAGTCATATGAAACTTAGCAGCATCAAGGAAGCTTGTTGTTGAGAGCTACGCTGGGGTCTCCCATAAAGACAAAATATTTGGAAAAGGAAAACTCATTATACTCATCACCCTACATAGCACTCCATCTTATTTAAAATGGTCAAAGACCAACTTTTCTTGGACAAAAAAAGTTATTTTTTCATTCTTGGTTCTTAATCAAACTCAGAGCTAAATTAAAAATGGCATATTCCCTTTCTTCATTGATATGAGGCTTAGAACAGATGGATTTTTGTATAGTCCTTGCTATAAATCATATTTCAGCATGTATACCTGAATCATACACTTAATGTCTTAAATTTAGAGTCATGGCCTTCTGTTAGAATGGCATGGTGCCTACTCACTTGTTGTTCTAACCCTTTCCACAGGAAAATATGGCTACATAGTAAAGACTTTAGAAGGATACGCCATCTCTTCTGTAGGAAGTCTCTCCTGTGTTCCATTATAAATATGTTATAGCAGTGGTTCTCAATCAGGGGTACTCATACCCCTGGGGGCACACAGAAATCTTCTAAAGGGTACATCAACTCATCTAGATATTGGCCTAGTTTTACAACAGGCTACGTAAAAAGCACTAGCGAAGTCAGTACAAACTAAAATTTCATACAGACAACAACATGTTTATACTGCTCCATATACTATACACTGAAATGTATACAATTACAATACAAATATATACAAATGTATACAAAATACAATATTTCTATTCGAGTTGATTTATTTTAATATTTATATGGTAAAAATGAGAAAGTAAGCAATTTTTCAGTAATAGTGTGCTGTGACACTTTTGTATCTTTATGTCTGATTTGTAAGCAAGTAGTTTTTAAATGAGGTGAAACTTGGGGTATGCAAGACAGATCAGACTCCTGAAAGGGATACAGTAGTCTGGAAAGATTGAGAGCCACTGTGTTATAGGAAAATACTGCTCACTTTGAGTCCTGGCAATCCTATGGCGGACAATGGCAGATGACAAAGTGAATCACAAAGGAGTGAATCCAACAGTTTAAGACATGTTTGTCCTTGCCATAAGAAATAGGAAGCCATCAAAAGGGGCAAAAATTTTGCAGGTCCACAGCATGTGGTACACTGTCTTTACCTATTGAAGATAAATACAAATTAAGACCACACATTTTTTTTGCTACTTGTGGCCATAAATTGTCTGAGGGGATAGGAGATTCTGCTGAAAGAATGGGAATGTTTAATTAGGAGTAAAAGCTGTCAGATATAAGGTGGGAAGTTACACCTTCCAAATTAGAAAGAAAAGGTTTCTTCTCAAGCTCAGAACCAGCACGAACCACCGCAGTGCTGGAAGGTAAAGATGAGGAGAAGAAATGTTGATCACCAGAAAAGGTACAAATAAACATGCCTCAAAGTCTTTGAATCATAGATCATAGACTTTAAGGTCAGAAGGGACTATTATGATAGTCTAGTCTGACCTCCTGCACAACGCAGGCCACAGAATCTCACCCACGCACTCCTGTAACAAACCCCTAACTTATGTCCAAGCTATTGAAGTCCTCAAATCGTGGTTTAAAGACTTCAAGGTGCAGAGAATCCTCCAGCAAGTGATCCGTGCCCCACACTGCAGGCAAAGGCGAAAAACCCCCAGGGCCTCAGCCAATCTGCCCTGGGGAAAAATTCCTTCCCGACCCCAAATATGGTGATCAGCTAAACCCTGAGAATGTAGGCAAGACTCACCAGCTAGACACCTAGGAAAGAATTCTCTGTACACCTAATCTTTCACATATTGATCAATTGAGTATTGTACTAAAATATGTTTCCCACAGATGGAAAACAAGTTGAACGATTTATAACATTCCTCAATTTGAAAAGCTACAGTGGTGAAGAAATCACAAATCAAGTACAGCATTATCTGTGCCAAGTTTGCAAAATAGATTTCTCAAAGTGCCGAGGTCAATTTTATGACAATGCTGCCAACATGTCAGGGCGTTATCAAGGAATACAGAAGAAGCTTTTAGAGTAGAACAGATATGCCATATTCATACCATGTGCTGCACACTCTCTCAATCTTGTTGGCCGCAGTGCTGTTGATTGTTGTTCAGTGGCAGTAAGTTTTTTTTTTTTCTCAACAGTCCAGTTACTTTATACATTTTTCTCTGCCTCAACACACCGATGGGTAGTTCTTAAAACATATTTGGACAATGATCATGTGTTGAAATCTCTTTCTAATACTCACTGGGAGGCATATAAAGTGGCAACAAGTGCAATTCTGGAGTCCTACTCAAAGGTTGTGGATGCATTAGAAAGTATAGCTGAAGACCAATCACAAAAGGGAGAAACTATAGGAGAGGCAGAAAACATTGCAAACAAGATGCAAGAACTAGAGTTTGTATTCATGCTGACCATGTGGAATGAAATTTTACAACACTTTTACCACACAAATCAAGCTCTCCAAGAAAAAGAACTGGATTTGAAAACATGTGCAGACCTCTGTCAATCATTCGCAGACCACATACACACTTTGAAGAATGATTTTGAAAGATTTGAAGACATATCAAAAGATATCTTGCCTGATACTAATTACAAAGAAGCTCAGTCCCGCAAGCGAATCAGGAAAAAACAAGCAAATGATAGTAGTGCAACAGAAACAGCATTGAATCAAAGAGACAAATTTCACGTATCTACTTACTATGCTATAATTGATACAGTTGAAGCTCATATGAAGAGGAGAGGTGAAGTGTACAAAGAAGTATCAAGTAGATTTTCTTTTCTAAACGATATGTACTTATCTGATGAACAATATTCACAAGGTTCCCAAAAGCTAGTTGACTCATACCCTGTTGACTTGAACAACTTGAACAACTTCTCTGTGGAGAAGTACGGCAGTTCCACTGTTATATGCGTGCAAAGTTTAATGAAACAGGAAAAATGAAATTCAGCCACACTAATTTTCATGACACAATATTGAAAGACTGAATACACTGTGTATTTCCAAATGTAGAGATCGCACTACGTATTTTTCCAACACTGATTATTACTAACTGCTCCACAGAACACTCTTTTTCTCAGCTGAAAAGAATAAAAAACCCTCAGAGACAACAATGTGTCTGGACAGGCTTGATTTACTTTCCTTATGGTGCATGGAAGCAGACTTGCATTGTCAGGTCAGCTTCGATGAACTTATCCAGAATTTTGCAATCAGAAAATCTAGAAAGAAGCTATTTTAATTTCAGCATACATGTAAATTTTGTGTCATTTCGAAAAATAAAATATTATTTTACGGTATAGTATTTTTATTTTGAATTACATATGGGGGGGCACCATAACATTTTCAGTGCTTAGGGCCTCTAAAGTGCTTTCAGTGCTTAGGGCCTCTTAATCCGGCTCTGCCTCCCTGGTATTTATTCCTCTGATATATTTATAGAGAGCAATCATATCTCCTCTCAGCCTTCTTTTGGTTAGGCTAAACAAGCCAAGCTCTTTGAGTCTCCTTTCATAAGACAGATTTTCCATTCCTCGGATCATCCTAGTAGTCCTTCTCTGTACCTGTTCCAGTTTGAATTCATCCTTCTTAAACATGGGACATCAGAACTGCACACAGTATTCCAGATGAGGTCTCACCAGTGCCTTGTATAACGGTACTAACGCCTCCTTATCTCTACTGGAAATACCTCGCCTGATGCATCCCAAGACCGCATTAGCTTTTTTCATGGTCATATCACATTGGTGGCTCATAGTCATCCTGTGATCAACCAATACTCCAAGGTCCTTCTCCTCCTCTATTACTTCCAAGTGATGTGTCCCCAACTTATAACTAAAATTCTTGTTATTAATCCCTAAATGCATGACCTTACACTTCTCACTATTACATTTCATCCTATTACTATTACTCCAATTTACAAGGTCTTCCTGTATGATATCCCGGTCCTTCTCTGAATTGGCAATACCTCCAGCTTTGTGTCATCTGCAAACTTTATTAGCACATTCCCGCTTTTTTGTGCCAAGGTCAGTAATAAAAAGATTAAATAAGATTGGTCCCCAAACTGATCCCTGAGGAACTCCACTAGTAACCTCCTTTCAGCCTGACAGTTCACCTTTCAGAGTGACCCCCTGTAGTCTCCCCTTTAACCAGTTCCTTATCCACCTTTCATTTTTCATATTGATCCCCATCTTTTCCAATTTAGCTAATAATTCTCCATGTGGAACCGTATCAAATGCCTTACTGAAATGGAGGTAAATTAGATCCACTGCATTCCCTTTGTCTAAAAACTCTGTTTCCTTCTCAAAGAAGGAGGTCAGGTTGGTTTGACACAATCTACCTTTTGTAAAGCCATGTTGTATTTTGTCCCAATTACCATCGACCTCAATGTCCTTAAATACTTTCTCCTTCAAAATTGTTTCCAAGACAGATGTCAAACTAACAGGCCTGTAGTTACCCAGATTGCTTTTTTTCCCTTTCTTAAAAATAGGATCTATGTTAGCAATTCTCCAGTCATACAGTACAACCCCTGAGTTTACAGATTGATTAAAAATTCTTGTTAATGGGCTTGCAATTTCATGTGACAGTTCCTTTAATATTCTTGGATGAAGATTATCCTGGCCCCCCGATTTAGTCCCATTAAGCTGTTTGAGTTTCGCTTCTACCTCAGATATGGTAATATCTACCTCCATAGCCTCATTCCCATTTGTCTTCCTACCATTGTCCCTAAGCTCCTCATTAGCCTCATTAAAGACTGAGGCAAAGTATTTGTTTAGATATTGGGCCATGCCTAGATTATCCTTGCCCTCCACTCCATCTTCAGTGTTAAGTGGTCCCACTTCTTCTTTCTTTGTTTTCTTCCTATTTATATGGATATAGAACCTTTTACTATTGGTTTTAGTTCCCTTTGCAAGGTCCAACTCTACGTGGCTTTTGGCCTTTCTCACTTTATCCCTACATGTTCTGACCTCAGTAACGTAGCTTTCCTTGCTAATCCCTCCCATCTTCCACACCTTGTAGGCTTTCTGCTTTTTCTTAATCACCTCTCTGAGATGCTTGCTCATCCAGCTTGGTCTACAACTCCTGCCTATAATTTTTTTCCCCTTTTTTGGGATGCAGGCTTCAGTTAGCTTCTGCAGCTCTGACTTGAAGTAATTCCAGGCCTCCTCCACCTTTAGATCCACAAGTTTTCCCGTCCAATCCACTTCCCTAACTAATTTTCTTAATTTTTTAAAGTTAGGCTTTTTGAAATCAAAAACTCTATTCACAGATCTATTTTTATTTATCCTTCCATTTAGTTTGAACTGAATTAACTCATGATCACTTGAACCAAGGTTGTCCCCTACAACCATTTCTTCTATGAGGTCCTCACTACTCACCAAAACCAAATCTAAAATGGCATCCCCTCTTGTCGGTTCAGCAACTACTTGGTGAAGGAATCCATCAGCTATCATATCCAGGAAAATCTGAGCCCTATTATTATTACTAGCACTTGTCCTCCAGTCTATATCTGGGAAGTTAAAATCTCCCATGATCACACAATGCCCCTTAGTATTTACTTCTTTAAAAACTTTAAAGAGGTCTCTATCCATATCCAAATCGGATCCCGGCGGTCTATAGCACACCCCAAGCACTATCCCAGGGAAGGCTCTAGTAGCTTTCTTCGCCAATGTGATTTTTGCCCAGACAGACTCTGTCTTGTCCATTTCATCACTTCTTATTTCTTTAGTCTACCTCATCATTGATATTCAATGCTACTCCACCACCTTTACCTTTATTTCTGTCTTTCCTAAACAGCACATACCCTTCAATACCTGTAGTCCAGTCATGACTACTATTCCACCATGTTTCTGTTATCCCTATAATATCTGGTTTCACTTCCTGCACCAGTAGCTCTAGTTCCTCCATTTTGTTACTGAGGCTCTTCGCATTGGTGTACAAACATCTTAATTTTTGCTGTTTGGCTTCACTCACATTCTTTACCCGATTGGGCACAGACATTCTACCGCCAATATTACCTATTAGATTGGTATATACACTGCCCTTCTGCCTTATGTCCATTCTCCTACCCACAACTGTATCCTTTCTTACTTCGTTTTCTTCCATCTCAAGGAGAAAATCTGGCGTGAAGATCACCTGGACATCTCCCAACCATCTCCCGCGTATTCCTAGTTTAAAGCTCACTTGATCAGTTGTGCCAGCCTCCATCCTAGAAGTCTGTTTCCCTCCTTACTCAGGTGAAGTCCATCCCGAGAGAACAGTCGTCTCTTCTGAATGCTTCCCAGTGGCCATACATCCCAAAGCCCTCCTTATAGTACCACTGCTTGAGCCATCTGTTGAGCATCATAATCTTGTCACACCTTTGTTGCCCTTCTCTAGGATCCCACTGAAGATCACCTGAGCCTCGATTTCCTTAAGAATCTTCCCCAGCCTGGCATAGTCTCCCTTGATATGTTCCAGTGAGAATCTGGCCGTATCATTTGTTCCCACGTGAAGGATAATCAATGGATTCTTTTCTGCTCCCATTAGGATCCTCTTCAGCCTCAGGTCCACATCTCATATCTTAGCACCTGGCAGACAGCACACCCTTCTGTTCTCTGGATCGGCTCTGGTTACAGGCCTGTCTATTCTTCTCAGTCTATTCTATTCTCAGTAATGAGTCCCCAATCACATAGACCTGCCTTTTCCTGGTGATGGTGCGATTCTCCAGTCTATCCCCTGTTCCATCTGGCTGCAAGTCCTCTCAATTCCTGTTGTCCCTTGCAATCCTCTGCAACCCATCCTGTATTCTCCTGGGGCTCATATTTGGTGTTATCTCCATTGACTCTTGCCCTCTTCCTATAGGACTAGCTGCTCTTCTCTTCTTCCTTGCCCTCTCACCTTCAGTGGCCACCTGCGATGCCCCTTCTTCATTTTCCAACTCCACAAACCTGTCCTGAGCTCTGTTTCTCCTTCACTGGCCCGTCTTTTCCTCTGCCTGGTTCTCCTAGTCACATGCGGAAGAGTTTGGAGCAGTTCAATATGAACTAACATAACTAACCACCCCATGTGCATATCTGTCTGAGACCCTACGTGCATACTGACTGCTCATACTGCAGTGGGCTGTGCTGTTTTTAGTATACTAGCTCGATGAGAGCTAGCACAGGTATATCTCCTTGGGCTGGGAATTACTCCCCCAGCATGTCGTATAGATGTACCCAAAAACAACTGTAGCTTCCCTTGATAGATAAATTGCTGCAATACCAGCTAATAAATATATTAGAGCAAAGTATAGATATTATGAAATCATAGATAAATGTACAAAAAATGTTAAGCTTTGTAAAGGCGAAGCAATGCACTCTGAAATGTTTCCTGTTGTGCTCATGAATGACAATACATTTTAAAATACTAGGCTAGCATTACTAGAAAAATCAAGCTACAATCCTCAATATTAATGTTGTGAGCCTTAGAAATAAAAGCAACAAGGCATACTTATGTCCAACAAAGGCAGTTCCCCCCCCTCAACCATAAAGCAGTCGTCAAATCAATATTTTGCAAAACTTAACTTTTCCCTTGGCAATTACCTTAATTTCCTGGGACTCAGGACTCAGAATTTTTTGGGACTCAGAATCTGCTGAGAAACTGCTAAACAAATGAAAAAAATGCGTTATCTTTTTGTGCAATAGTATCTAATTAAGAGTTGATAGCCCTATCAATAGGCAGCTTTCAGTCCGACAGGCATTTAACCCTAAGATTGAATGCTCATATGTAAAGCTTATATAGTTATGTTTTTTGTCAAAATTGTTTTCTTTATAGGTGTTTAAATTCTACTTAACTGAATTATATTAAAGTAAAAAGCTGGTCTACATGTTTGAGGCAGCTCCTGTAAATGATGTTTTCTCTTTAAATTAAGATTTCTAAGATATTGAGTTTGCAGTTAGATTACTGAGGTTTAGATTTTGGGCTGTATATTTTAGAAAACTCCATTTGGTTCTATGCTCTACCATGTACTACAAGATTGTATGCTCTTGCCAATTTATAGCCAGGCTACCCTGTAAGCCAGCATGCGAGAATGTCACAAGTTCATTATAGCTTGTTGGAAATAGGGTGCCCATAATCTTTCCTATCAATAATACAGTGCTTTATTTTACATTTATGAGGTAAAAAAGTCCATGTCTATAAAAATTACCAAGCCTATAAAAATTACTTTGTTGGAGACCAAAAAAAAGGCCTAGTTGTGTGAGAATTTTTAGGATGAGAATACAATGATCAGTAACTTTTCTTTTTGATGCAGTCAGCTATAACTATACACAGATGTATCTATTCCTTTAACTTTTTAGAGAATCTGGATGCTCATACAAAAGGTAAAAATTATAAATAAGTTTTTCAAAGCAAAATTACCAATACTGCCGATATCATACGTAATATCTTCCAAATATTAAGGAGCTCCACAAAAAAGAACTGTGTATAATCTATTAATCTAAAACTCTGATACTTCCCCCTGCTGGAAACAATTAGTATTACAGTCTGCTCTGAAAATTAGCAAACCCAGGCTCTGTCTGAGCAAGAAAAAAGAACACTTGACACAACTTTTTGTATTTAGATACCACAATACTATGCACTTTTGAAATATATAACAGATAGAAATTCAGATGGTTCAGGCTTCAAAATTCTCAGTTTCTCTATTTTCAAGTTAATTTGCTGCTCAACTTCACAGACTCCTCGTTAGTGTACTGACATATTATTTCTAGGCATGTCCAGATGAGTCATATTGATACATTATGGTACTTGTGTTCAAAGGAAGGTTTGAGCCCATGTTCCTTGGTAGTCAGGGATAATTTGTAAAGACATCTACATTCTTGAAGGATCAGTTTCAAAATAAAACTTTTAACCTTCAATCTGAACAACATTGGATAAAATTGACACTTGACGCTACAAAAAATTGTGGGAGTGGGTGGTCCTTACATAGTAAAGAGCAGAACTTGCTTGCAAAGTACACATTTGCTTCTACTACAGTTACCCACTAGATGGTGTTCCTCAGACATGCCATTTTAGAGCTGACTGAAAGATGAATCACTCTAGTTTTATTTCACAGCTGCCACTGCCATAATTCTGAATCCCATAAGTATGTCCAAGTTGAGTGCTCTCACAAGTTTTTCAGCTTTAAAATTCAGCAAGATTCTATTTGTAGACAAAATAAATGTTAAGGTGTAGGATAATTCACTTTTGCATGTTTTCATTTTTTAATTAATCTTAGTAGAGACATTATAGTGTGCATGTTCTATAAACAATTTAGAATGGACTCTATTGAAAATATGTACTGCATAGTTCATATTATATAGGAGCTAGAGATGTTGAATAGTGGAAAAAATATTGGCCATGCCATATTTAACACAGATGAACAAACAGAATAGTTTCCTTTCTTCTGGAACAAGAGATGCAACAGTCAGAGAGGAAAGGGTATAATGAAGGATTCTAGTGAATTTCCACTTACTGTATCCCATGAGTATAATAACATGAGGGAAAGGAGATATGATAGCATAAAAGGGCAACTCTTGGGATGCATCCGATAAAGTGAGCTGTAGCTCATGCTCAAATAAATTTGTTAGTCTCTAAGGTGCCACAAGTCCTCCTTTTCTTTGAGCAGAATTTGGTTCCCAAAAACAAACTGTATCCCTTTACATTTTCTGCTAGCAAATTGGCTAGACAGGAAAATATTTTTATTTCTGAAACCTATTTTTATTTTAGTTTTTCTGTTCATGTTAAGTATGGTTTTATCAAGAGTGTCTTGCCTTATTTGTCTGTTAACTTGATTGTAATATCTCAAGGGTATGGGCTGTCTTAATGTCTGTGCACAATGCTCAGCAAAGCATACTTCAAACACAAAGTCCAGGGCAGGGAGCTGGACTTTATGATTTCTTGAGGTCCCTTCCAGCCCTCTATATCTATGATTTTAAGGTTTTAAAAAATGGGAGCTAAGTTAGGTTGCTAAATCAGTAATTGATTTGCAAGAGTGCTGAGAATCCCTTAGCTTCCACAGAGGTAAATGGGAGCTTCAGGGTGGTCAGCATTTTGACATTTTAAGCGGAACAATAACAAAAAACTAAAACAATCAGTATTTTGTTTTTTTGCATCACTGAGTAAAGACCATAAAGAAAAACAAATTGCTAGTTAGTTGGAGAAACATGAACTGAAGTCTGCATATAACTTCACAGAGAGAAAGCTAAGGTACAAGTAACCGTCAAAATTTGAGATTCCTTAAAACCAGCAGTGAACAAGGCAAAGAAGAAAATCCAAAGTGAGAAGAGACAGAAGTAGAGAAAGCAGGGAGAAGTGGTTTCAGATAGCAAGACTGAAAAGCTACAATCCAGGGTGTGGCTATCAATGAAACCAGCATGTTTGCAATTGCTTCTAGACCTTATAAAACCCTTAGGAAGCCACTCTATAGCAAAAAAGACACTAGTGTATTGAGTGAAAGACAAGTTTTTAAAAGACTGAAAGACTCTGTCTGTGAAACAATTCCATGCCTGAGAGGGAAACACAGAGGCCTTATGTTCTTATCAAAGTATTATTAGAAGTTCTGGACCCCCTACAGCTGTGCTAAGAGATTCTGGTCAAGTGGCTGAGGTAAAGCTGAGAATTCTGATGTGATAGTAGTTGGTAATGATGCACTGTCATATTGAGCTCCAACTAGAAGGCAAATAATTAGTGTGTTATGTAATCACTTGTGCTGGTGAGAAGAAACTGTACACCCTGAGTAGCTAAGTATCACACACACATTTTGTTTCCTTGGATTTAACCCTCTTTTATTCACCAGTAAGAGTTTTCATTTTTTGTTCTTCATCACCAGCAGACTTTGCCTGACACCAAGGAGCAATATGGTTCAATATCTAATGACTTAGACTTGCCTTTGTGTGCCCTTGGGGGACTTAAAATCCCGGCACTTAGCTACTGATATGCTCTTGCATACACAAAGGCCCCTAAACCACAAGCTGATCAGTGCAGATGGGACTCTGTGTTATGGACCAGGATGGTGGCTGTCTGGCCTAGTAGTCAGTAGGAGTCAGGTCTAGTGGGCAGAGCAAGCATCAAGGTTGGTGAACAAAGCTAGGGGTCAGCACCAGAGTCAGGCATCAAGCCAGAGTCAGAACCAGGAATCAATGCTGAAGGTCAGATACCAAATGCCAGAGCAAAGGGACAAGCCAGAGTCAGAAGTTGGAGGCCAGGGTTGGAGCCAGGGCTGGTCACTGATGATTGGAGGTGAGGTGTAAGGGCAGGAACCTGAGGAGAGGCAAGGATCAAGCACAGAGCAGGAGAACAGGGGGAACAGGAGCCTAAAAGGAATCAGGAACAAGGATGGGTGAAGCCACAGCAGAAACCACCCTGTTGCTCAGACAAAGTTCCTGTGCCTCCTTCTGGCTTAAATAGTGTACTTGGGCCAATTGGTGGAGCTGGGTGATCCTCCAATCAAGGGTCCCATGAGTGGCATCTTAGCTGAGGCTATGGTCCTACTTGCTCCTCTGCTTCCTGGATTTCAGTAGATGCTGGGTGTAGGCCAGGATGTAGCAGCTGTTTGGAGAATCCTAAGCCCGGGTTCAAGACCCAGAACATCACACTATGTATCCACTAGGCAGCCACTGAAGTTGACAGGCCTGTGTGCAACTGCAGGAGTCTACCCATATGAAGCAGTTTCCAGGATAGTAGCCACAGTTTGACAATCCTTATAGGGAACCTAAATCCATGGTCTCATACTTAAGGCTCCCCAAAATATGCAACCTCTTTCCAAAGCACACATCAGTTATACAGTCATATCAGTCACCTTGCTGAAAGTTCTGTGGGTACATAAATTCCCTTTGTGTGTCCACTGAGGCACAAAACTCCACAGTCATATGCTTGTCTAGCTTTGACAGTCCTCGCCTCACTTTTTAGCATGTTAGCATTTTACTTTGAATAATTCCAAGACTCAAGGGATAACCTGTCTATTACTTGCTCAAAACACAATGCATTTCAATGAAATCAACTTAAAGATTCTGGAATTTTTACTGTAGGAAAGTAGATATTAGGTTTGCTTTCAGGTAGGAAGGTAGAACTGGATTATTCAGAGCAGTGGGTGGCACAAGACCAGAGTCAAATTCTTCAGTCAAATTTAAAAGGGGCATTTTTCTTGTTCCATTGTGTTTGTGCCAAATAACTGTCTCAGTAACCCATTTTTTTTCCACTGAGTAGGCTGCAGAAGAATCAAGCTTTCTACTTTACAAGATGTGACAAGGCTTCTAGATGACGGCCACATGCAGCTTTTTTTTTTATGATCAGCTAGAACATCACATCACATGAAACATTCCACTCTTATGCTGCAGACTGTTTGATTGTAGTGTTCCTAAACTAGAATTTTCTCATACAAGCCTTGACATTTTGTACTCTGTGTACAGTAGCCATTGTGTGAAAGCCTGTCAGGCTTGTCTACAAAAATGGCTCCTCTCAGGGAAGTAAACAGGGTAGCTAGAGATTGCCTGCCTTTGAGGGAGTGAAGCAGAAATAGGAAGGAGAGAAGTAAAAATGTAAGAGGTGATTTGATTACAATGTATGAGTACCTTCACAAGGAGAAAATAGCAGGTACCAAAGGGCTCTTTAATCGAGCAGAGAAAGGTATAACAAGAACCAATGTGTGGATGTAAAAGCTGGACAAATTCAAATGAGAAAGTAAGTACAAATTTTTAACAGTGAGGGATAATCACTGGAATAAACTGTCAAGGGAAGTGATAGATTCTCCATCTCTTGAAGTCTTTAAATCAAGACTAGATGCATTTTTGGAATATATTCTTTAGCCAAACACAAATTATTGGGCCTAATAGCAGGTAACTGGATGAAATTCTATAGCCTGGGATATACAGGAGGTCAAGCTATGGATCCATGAGAAAAATCTATGGATCTATGAGAAAAATCCTCAGGAACTCAGGAGAAACAGGATCCCACCTTTTGTGCGTTTTTCCATAAAGAAAAGAATAACAAATAGTAGCTTTAACAATTTTTTGGCAGTCTGCTAAATTTGCCATTTTCTTTCTATAGCCACCTTTAAATTTTCCAACCAGAAACTGCAATTGATATAATCCTATGGTTTCCGGTATTTTGCCGTACTTGCTTAGTTGTCCCAAGAAAATAAATCCATTAATGTCTTGCATAGCCAACAGGCTGGGATTTGCAAAGGTGCCTAAGGGAATTAGACACTGGACTCTCATTAAAGTCTGTGGGAATTGGATACCTAACTCCCTAAGGGTCCTGTGAAAATCCCAACTGATTGCATGATCCTACTGCAGCTATAGTCCAGGAACAAGAGAAATTAGCTTTCTCCTGACAAAACAAATAAATAAATACCGGACAGGCTGTTTTGTTGTGTCTTCCCATTTCTTAGACAAATGCTCTAGAGACAAAGACATGTTGTGTTAAAGCTTAAAGACACAAATGGTCTAAAACATTAATAAAAAATTCTCTACTCTGTCAATAGACTTTGTGGGGGGAAAGAATGACAAGTAGATTTTCTTGGACAAAGCATCCCCAGAGATGTCATTATCATTGCAACTTTTCAAAATTAAAATAGATTTCTTGCCACAGACTTTAAAAAAGAATACAAAAAGCACAAGCTTTGTTAAGAGTGGAATTTACCACATATAGGAAAAAACAAGGAATGAAAAACTATTTTTAAAAAAGAAATTAATTCAACTTTTATAAATTCTGTGATCTGTACTGTATGAGCTGTGCTTGAAGCATAATTGTTATATTGATAATTAGTTACAATATTTAGAAAAGGATTGACTAATTGGCAGGTATGAGATAGCTGACATCCATTTCCTCCTTAAAAGTGATTATCAGTGCTTTAAAAAAGTTAGATTCAAAATGTCATAACTGAAACACTTGTCTCAATACATAAAAATGCAGTTTCTATTCAATATGTTATTTTTCATTTTCTAGCCTAAACTCATTTATTATGCAGTCTTACACAGCTGCCAAATTCCATCCCAGAATTGGCAGCACTTCAGTGATGGGTGAAATGGTTCCTGAATACACTACATCCTGCCATACTTATGCTAATATAACTTCAATTGAAGTCAGTGGGAGATCTTTGCTCTGAAGAACTAGAAGATCAAGTTGTGTGTCAAGCAGAGCCAGATCAATTTTTTTACCCATTACTTTTTTTGCCAAAAGAAAAAAAGATTCAAGTTAACCAGAACATTTCAGAAAATCATGCCAATTTTGCTGAATCGTTTCCCATGAAATGAAAAAAAAGAAAATCTCAGAACATCAAAATGAATTCAAACAAAACATTTTGATTTTTTGGGCTAAATTCAGGTGTCATTCACAAAAAAAGGAGAACCAGGTGGTGTCATGTGCTTTGGATTTTTCAGTATGCTTGATACACAGTACATAAATGTACAGTATAATATTTTCCTGTGCACGACAATTTTGTAGGCTACAGAAATAAGCATCTATTACGTCCTCTGCTTTCTTTCCAGAACAATAGAAAACCCACCACTGTTACATATCTAAAGTAGACATTATTACTATGATAAAGTTTCTTATGCACAATTATTTTTTGATTATATATATATATGTATGTATGTATGTAGTTAAATTATTTATATGGTTGTTGTTTTATATTCATACAGAAAAATGCTAGATCTCATCTGCAGTAGTTAACAATTTATGGCCCAACCCCGCAAAAAATTGTGTTTGGGCAGACTACTAAGCCTGGGGAGACCCACAAACTTCAATGGTGGTGTGGGAGGCAGACTGTGTGCCCGGGATGGAATCCCACTGACGTACACAGGCTCTGCCCAGGAGCAATAGGCCATCATCATGCAACACATTTCAGGATTGAGACCTACATCCATATATATCTGGAGGGGATGGGTTACTGGTCTAAGCATCAATTTTAGGATACTAGACTCACTTAACCAAAGCTTCAACTCTTAACAGACTCGATTTATTAGTCTCTAAGGTACCACAAGTACTCCTCGTTCTTTTTGCAGACTCTATTCAGAACTTCAACCTGCCAATGTACTAATTGAACCCATAAGTTTATTGTAACATTGTACATGGTGTCTTTCTGAGAGATACCTTAAAACCAAGATCCTGTCTGTTCCACCCATATATCAAAGACCCATGGTACTTTCTGTGAGGAAGAGGGTTTAGTCCTGGTTCCTTGGCCAAAATTTCACCTGCCCGTAACGATGCTGGTTGTGCTCCATGCCCTGTTACTGCTCTTCACACAAATGCATGTAGTTTGCAACGCCTGTTGGGATCTTTCAGGATGAAAATGTAAATTTATAAATGTAAAATGTTATATTATTACAGCTACCTCCATGAGAAAGGATGTGTTTAGCAGAATGTTTGGAAAGGCAGTTTAGAGAAATTTACTATGAGTTTAATTTTGTTTCCAAACTGAAGTCACTGGAGACTCAAACTATTAATCTTAAATCATAACTGCCAAATTTAGAAGAGAGGAAGATTCCCCTGCCCCAGTTTAAAAGGGCATTTGAAAGTTACCTACATTACTAGATTTTCCCCAAACTCCAACCCACACACCTTGGGCCAGAGAACCCTAATTGCCTCCCTACCAGGCTCAGGATTGCCAACCCCAAGCATTTAAAAGTCCTGAGTCAGGCCCAAGACATCATGATATTGATTTAAGAATTATGAAATTAAAAAAAATAATAAATGCAGGATTCTTTTTATTTGTCATCTGGTGTTGGAGCCCTAGCCAATTACATCTTAGGGGGTAGAGCCTGCCCTTTCACAGCACTGGTGCTGTCATGTGGAAGAGGGGACTCCACAATACAAATATTGTGCTTGCCTAAAAACTGAAAGACTAGATTTTGGGAGCAAACTTAAGTTTTCTTGCTCCTCAAGATGATGAAGGTAACAAGGTACACAAAGAAGATGTTTCAGCTAGGAACCAGAGTGGCTTTGGTAAGGCGTAACACTTGTTGCCATAAGGGGCCTTTAATAAACAGTGTGAGGTATCCACCAAGACAGAAACACAAAGGACAGTCCTGAGTCTCCTGGGATTGTCCTGCTTCCTTTAATCCTTGCTTGTAGGACAGTTAAAGAGTCCTGAGTTAATTTCAGGTATAGTTGCATCTTGAGGTAACATGACAAGGTGATGTTGAGTCTTCAGCATGATGAAGCGGCATCATGTCATTATGTCACAAGTGATGCAATATTACAAATAGGGATGGGATGGGATGGAGGTCATTCCCAAAACTAAATTTCAAGGGAAGCCCCAAATTCCTTAGACTGGCACTGCAGCAAAGACAGCAACAACTGCTTGATGCATCAACATTGAGATACAGCGACTTCATGGTGCCCCATAGAATGCTCTCTTGTCTTCTTACACATAGAAATATAGTCCCAGAAACAAATATCCATAGGAAAGAGTATTTGCTGGAAGGGATATAGGCTACTAGGTAATGAAGGAATGAGTTGGACCATAGGACCCTAACCTTTTGTCAAGTGTAATGAGAGAACACCAATTCAGATCATTGGAATGAGGGCTGAGGAGGGACTACTCCTACCACATAAAAGGCATCACTGTGCTGACATGAGTAGCAATAAACAAAAAGTTATGCAGAAAACCTCAAAAATGTCAAATATTTTAAATAACTGGATAAATCAGATACTTTATAACCATAATACTAATAAATATGTCAAGATCTTTTTTACATGGAAATCTGAATCCAATAACACTAATTAAATAAAAGTCAGTAAAAAGACCACATTGGAGTCTATAGTTATAGGGTTATAGTATATTCTTGTTGTAACTGGTAAAAGATTATTTTCCCTTGTCAGTGGTAATATGCCTTTATTTATGATTAAGCCTTTTAGACCTCATATGCCATCTACTGGACAGAGGTTTTAAATTAGATTAACATGTACACTGTGAACAAGAGAGACTATGGTGATATTGCTATTTAAGGCATATGCTTTGCTTTTGTTTTACATCACTGAGAGCCTGATCCAAAGACTTAATAAGCTTTCAATAGGATTTGGGTCAGATCCTTATGTACCAAGGTGGTGACTGTCTTAGGAAAAACACAGATAGATAGATTTTCCTTTTGTCCCATTGTGACATAATATACCTACCTTAAATATTTCATCACTGAATACCAAAACCTTCTAATGTACATTTTTCACAATGTGGATTTTCCAGCATGCAGAAAGAAAAACTACTTTCTCACTTTCACACAGCCCTTCTGTTCTGTGTACAGTATTTAAACATGTTCATTCATTGTTTGTCGACTGGATGATGAACAATAATGTAATAATTACTTGTCTTTGCATCAGTTAAGAAGGAAAAGGTAATTAAATGTTCAAGTAAATTAATTCCTGTAGCTCATTTTAATATTTTATTACATTATAATGATACTGGGTAATTACATGAATTACATGCTGGTCTGCTAAAACCAAAAAGTTTTACTTTCGGTGGATACTGGGGAGGACATCTCTATTTGATGCTGTCCATGATATTTTCAGAAGGAGCAAAATGTGTGTCTCCTGCACAGTTTCTAATATATAACCTATGTAAATACTGTACAGTGCATGTAAAAATCAGATGCAAGTCTGTGTCAGACACCAGGATGTGGGCAGTCATGGCTGGTGACTGGAGCAGAAGTCCAGGAATAGGTGCCCAAGGTCAGAGCTGGAGTAAGAGGCCAGATGCCAGAGCCAAGGGTCAGAGCCAGGATACCTGGAATGAGGCGAGGCATGAGCTGGGCTCCCAGGCACCATCTTCTAAATTTCCCCGGGGGTGCTCAACGCCTGCTCAGACCCTGCCCCCACTCCACCGCTTCCCCCAAGGCCTCACCTCTCCCTGTGCCCACTCCAACCCCTCTCTGCTTCTTCCCAGCCTCTTTCCGCCCCATCCCTCCAGCATGACCAGTCCCCACTCTTCCCCCTCTCTCCCAGCAGTTCCATGGCATACAGGAGGCACTGGGAGGGACGGAGGGGGAGGAGTTGATCAGCGGGGGCTGGCGGCAGGCAGGAGTCGGGGGAGAGAGGAGAGTTTGGCTGCCATTGGGAGCTAAGCACCTGCTAATTTTTCTCCGTGAGTGCTCCAGCCATGGAGTCATAATGACATGGAGTCAGCGCCTATGGCTGGGTTTGGAACAAGGCAGTAACAGACTATTGCAGCCCTGGGCAAATGCTTTTGAGCAGCTGCTGCACTGCTCTTGCTGCTAATGCTGCTGAATTTAAGAGCCAATTGGCTGACTCTTCCAACCAATCAGTCAGTGTAGCCAATCAGGCAATCCAGCAGCTGTAACTGGTAAATACAGGCCAGCGGCACTCATTAGGTTGTCCAGAATCAGGCTCTGCTGAAGACCCTGATTCCACACCATCTGGATTTATGGTACAGTGGACACACTTAAAAAATTCATGTGGGATTAGAGACATTACATCTCTCTAATCTCTCATTAGAGACATTACATCTCTCAGAGGAATAATGCTAGAACTGATAATATCTCAAGAATCAAAATGGCCTTTCGAATGTGCTTGCCATGTGTGTCTTCAAAATAAACTGTACCTGTAATAAATATAAAGGGAAGGGTAACGACCTTTCTGTATACAGTGCTATAAAATCGCTCCTGGACAGAGGCAAAATCCTCTTACTTGTAAAGGGTTAAGAAGCTCAAGTAACCTAGCTGGCACCTGACCAATAAGGGGACAAGATACTTTCAAATCTGAGAGGGTGAGGGGAAGGCTTTGTTTGTCTGTCTGTGTGATGCCTCTGCCGGGGACAGATCAAGAAAGCAAGCAATTCAACTCCTATAAAGTTAGTAAGTAATCTAGCTAGAAAATGCGTTCAATTTTCTTTTGTTTTTGTTTTTTTTTTTGCTTGTGAAATTCACTGTGCTGGAGGGAATGTGTATTCCTGTTTTTGTGTCTTTTTGTAACTTAAGGTTTTGCCTAGAGGGATTCTCTATGTTTTGAATCTGACTGCCTGTAAGATTATCTTCCATTCTAATTTCACAGAGGTGCTTCTTTTACCTTTTTTGTTTCTAATAAAGTTCTGTTTCTTTTAAAAGCCTGACTGATTTCTCTATGATCCTAAGACCCAGGGGTTTGGGTCTGTGATCACTTTGTAACCAACTGGTTAGGATATTATTCTCAAGCCTCCCCAAGAAAGGGGGTGTAAGGCTTGGGGGAATATTTTGGGGGAATAGGAACTCCAAGTGGTCCTTTCCCTGATTCTTTGTTAAATCACTTGGTAATGGCAGCATACTGAATCCCAGATACAGGGAATTTTGTGTCTTGGGAAAGTTTTAACCTAAGCTGGTAGATATAAGCTTAGGGGGTCTTTCATGCGAGTTCCCACATCTGTACCTCAGAGTTCAGAGTGGGGGAGGAACCTTGACAAACTGTACCACAGAAATGACTGTATGTAATAGTAAATACTGTGAAGAGCATACTGTAATCACACAGCTACCAAGATCCTTGATCTAACCAGAACTGTCCAGGGTTCCATAATCCCATCCCATGTATTCACAGCCTTTGCAAGTACCTCAGCTGCTGTAATTTGAAGGGTTTCCCTCCCCCAACCCCCAGTAGTGTTAGCCTTCTGTGAGGAAAATACGCTAAAACAATGGGGTAAAGGGAAGGAATCCTCAGCCTCAACATAAACTTCAGGGCTATAAACCAGTGGTGGCAGGTTGTAGAAATTTTGGTGGTGCCCAGAACCTGCCCACCCCCCCTCCAACTCCATCCCCCACCTGCCTAAAGCTCTGGGAGGGAGGTTGGGTTGGGGGAGGAGGTCTGGGGTGCAGGCCCTGGGCTGGAGCAGGGGATTGGGGTGCAGGAGGGGTGCAGGCTCTGGGAGGGAGTTTGAGTGCAAAAGGGGTAAGAGGTTGGGCTCTGGAAGGAAGTTTGGGTGAGGATGGGGTCTGGGGTACAGGCTCTGGTAGGGAGTTTGGGGGCAGAAGAGGGTGAGTCGGATGGGGGTAGGCTCTGGGATGGAGTTTGGGTGCAGGCTCTGGGCTGGAGCAAGGCGTGGGGGTGTAGGAGGGGGTGAGGGGTGCAGGCTCTGGGAGGGAGTTTGGGGATTGGAGGGGGTGCAGGCTCTGGGAGGGAGTTTGGGGGCAGGAGGGGGTGTGTGGGAAGGGGGAGGGAGTGGGGTGGGGCTGGGGATGAGGGGTTTGGGAGGGGGCTCAGGGCTAGGGCAGAGGGTTGGGATGAGGGCTGTGGGGTGGGGCTGGGGGGTTCATGATGCAGAACGGGGCTCAGGGCTGGGGCAGAGGGTTAGGGTGCCAGGGGATGAGGGCTCTGGCTGGGGCCAGGGATGAGGGGTTTGGGGTTTGGGAAGGGCTCAGGGCTAGGGAAGTGGGTACAGGTGCGGGGGGGGGGGGTGAGGGCTCTGTCTGGGTCTGGGGATGAGGGGTTTTGGGTATTGGAGAGGCTCAGAATTAGGGCAGAGGATTGGGGTGTGTGGGGGGTGAGGGCTCTGGCTGGGGGTGAGGGCTCTGGGGTGGGGCTGAGGAGTTTGGGGTGCAGACAGACTGCCCCGGGGCTGGGGCCAGAGAGGAGGACTCTCCCCAGCCCTCTCCCCGCCAGCAGCAGTTAGCTCTGGGGGAGGGGCCACCTTCTCCCCTCTGGCAGCATACTCACCTCGCACCACTGTCACTGCATGTGCTCCTAGGGCCCCTCTCAGGTCCGGGAAGCCCCCTCGCCTCCCCTGTGGTGGGTGCTGGGGGTGGGGCTGCCATCACATATTCATCTCCTCCCCTGCTGCTGCTCCTCACTGTAGCCTCACTGGGGGTGAGGGGTGGGGCAGGAGCGGTGACTGTGGGCGGCGGGGGGCCCCTGTGCTGGTCGAGGGTCCTGCCAGAAAATGTAAGGGTCAGAGGTGGAAGGGCAGGGGAAGGGCAGCGTGTCCTGCCACCAGTGGATGGTGGGGCACTAGGACCCTGCAGCGGCAGTTGATGCTGAAAGCCAGCAGAGCGTGGAGCTGCAGGGGAGAGGCAGAGATGCTCTGGGACCTAGGGGAAGTGTGCGGGGGCAGCAAGTGGGGTTCGGGAACACTCAGGGGAGGTGCGGGGGGGCGGCAGGCGGGGCCGGGGGAGAAACCTGGCCCCAAACATTGGTGGAG
The DNA here is from genome assembly GCF_965140295.1 of Lepidochelys olivacea. Lineage (NCBI taxonomy): Eukaryota > Metazoa > Chordata > Testudines > Cheloniidae > Lepidochelys > Lepidochelys olivacea. The sequence continues at coordinate 214,978,275 of NC_140412.1, forward strand.
CCGGGCCCCCGGGCCATGAATATTGCTGGATCCCGGGCACCACAGGCCCATACAACTCGCTGCCCCTGCTTGCAGCCAGTTACTGTGTTGTAAAGGTTTGGGGGACCTAGCAGATATGACTCATGCTCTCCTGTTTAGGAGGATCTGAACCATGTGTACCAAACTCACTGGCCATGTAACCAGGGTGCTGGCACTAGGGGTGATCTGGGTGTGGCAGCACCCCCTGGCTTGAAGTGGTTTCCGTCATACACAGGATTTACAGTTTGGTTCAATGGCTTTTAGCACCCCCAAGATACAAATTGTTCGAACGCCCCTGCATGTCACACTTGCTTATGACATGCACACGCTCCCTTCGTCATGTTCCTCTACGGAGGCTCATCTCAGATGCCATTGCAGCAAGGGTAGAAAGGAGTTTGCTAAGTTCTCCTAGGACAACTGTTCAGTAGAAATACACAGGAGTGGCTCTGTGTATTGGTGTAAATGGCTGAAGTCAATAGAGGTATGACAATTTACACCTAGCAAGGTTCTGCCCCATAGTTTCTGCTATGCTTATACATGGCTCACTAGAGCAAGCTGGCAGATGTTTCTCCTATGACAAGGAGACAAGAGCAAGTATGACAAGAGCAAGAACATGACCTGTCATATTAGTAGTATGGTACAAAGCACAGTGCCCCTTGTAGCTCTGTAATTTCCCATTTTGTATGAAGTTGCCTACATGGAAATGAAAGAAAGCAAGTGGAGGTACTCTGCAAGACTGCTTAGGAGTCACATATCTGTTTGTTAATTACAATATATACACACAGTCATTTGTTATGAAGTAATTAAGTTATATAAAGTAAAATGTTGTGCATAATACAGCTGCTGTTATAACAGAATTTGAGAGAGACTTGGAGATAAATGATCTTGTATTTAACTGTGATACTGTGAGTACGTTTCCCAGACCTCTAGAAGAGTTCTCTGTAAACTCGACAGCTTGTCTCTCTCACCAACAGAAGTTGGACCAATAAAAGATATTACCTTGCCCACCTTGTCTCTCTTTCATCCAAAATGTCTGCGGTGGTTGAGTGACTATTTCATTATGTAAAAGAGATTAGGGGTTGGATGAAAGCAAGCTGATCGAGAATAAATCCAGATGAGAATGAAATAAGGTTAACTGGGCATGGGAAGCAATGGGAAGATATAGTGGAGATTATTTCAGCACCCTGGAGGGACAGATGTACCCGCATTTTTACTCAGGTTCCCAGTCTGTGGGTTTGTTGGATCCCAGCTGTTCCAGGATGTCCAAACACAAAGGTTGTCAAGAGTTATCCTTCTCATTTGTGCTTGGCAAGTGGCTACAAACTCTTCTTTCAAATGTGGCCCTCACCACATTAGCCATGTTTAAATCACTTACAGACTGTGCTGTACCTGAGGCTAAAATCTTGGGCAGAATGGAATAACCTGTTTAGTAAACAGTACTTCATGCAGCGAACATATTATTTCAGTGGTCCACAATTTGCACTGGCTGCCATTTCATTTTCAGGTGAAGTTTAAGACATTGGTTTTGACCTATAAATTCCTAAATGGTTGGTGCACAGACAATTTGAGAAACTCTCTCTCTCAGGCCATGTCTACACAGGGATAATCAGAAAAGTTAAGATGAGTCAATGCACATAAATTAAAACATGCTAATCCGCAGGTTGGACATTCTCATTCAGGAGCAAAATGGCTTTAGTTCACGGTAACTTAATCCTTTGAGGATTTTACTACGAATACCCTGACACTGTTGCCCTTTCATTTAAACCAGGGGACTGGTAATTCCAGAGTTGAGGACTTTTCTTTTAAAAGCTGTGACATCTTTCAGTTCATTTAACTCTCCCGTCTAGAAAATTGACCAGGCCAGAAAGAGCCGGGGAGAAAGAGCCTGAGAGAAAACATATGTCTTGAAGCATAACCTGTGGTGTAAGTTGAGGGAATGCATTCCAGAGTTGAGGATCTTTCACTAAGGAAACACTGGCACTTGCATTTAAACCAGGGCACTGGTAGCTTGGAAACCTCATCTGTTCACAATGGCCATGGTATCTTCCAGTGAGGATTTGTCTACATGGAGGATTGGCATCCTCAGAGGATTAAGTTACAGCAAACTAAGGCCATTTTACACCTAAGTGAAAACATCCACACAGTTGTGAGATTAACATACTTAAATGTATGTGCATTGATTTCACATCTTTAGTTGATTTGCTGTAACTTTCCTGAGTGTCCTCATGTAGACAAGCCTGCACTGTATGATATGATGGCCATTGTGATCAGTTGAGGTTTCAAAGCTACCAGTCCCTTGGTTTAAATGGAAGCATCACGGCTTTCTTAGTGAAAGGTCCTCAACTCTGGAATGCACTCCCCCAACCTACATCACAGGTCATGTTTCAAGACATATGTTTTTCTCCCAGGCTCTTTCTAGAAGGGAGAGTTAAATGGACTGTAACTTTCATAGATTCTGTAACGTCGATTCTGAGTTTAGGGAGTTTCGAAGGGGCTTTTTGGTTTTGGACACTGCTCCAGTTACAGGAGTGTGTAGCGGAAAGAATGTTGAGTTTTATGAAGGCTTTTAATTTTTTGATAATGAACCAATGGATACGTATTTCTTTGTTAATATTGTGTACATGCATCCAGAGTTTTGGATGGGTGTATTTTAATGAACCATAACTACATTAATTTTGTACTAGGTTTTATTCCATGAGCCTGATTCTATTCTGGCTCACACATCATCTGCCAAATTGTTAACAAATTTCTGATTGGCCAATCTTTACTACTGGTAATGGTGCATGAGGCAGAAAGAATACAACTAGACACTCAGATCCAAGGCTGTGTTGGCAGTACTGGTAATTAGGAAAATATAAAGCTTTTTTTCACTTTTCTTTTTGTCAAGTAAGCAATTACTGTAATAAATAAATAAATATGGAACCTCACAATACCATTTTTAGGCTTTTTTCCAGAGTAGAACCACAGTTTAAGAAGCTGTAGATTGCTACTGGAGGATTGTGTTACCCCCAGATTTGGCTTTAGAGAATTAAAAACATATCCTTTCCGGAAACCCAGACACTGAATTTGTCTCTGTGGGTCTCCAGAGAAAGGCCTGCCATTTCCACTTCCGAAAAGAAACGATTATCATACCTGAATAAAAGTTAGTGCATTCTGAGGCAAAGGATAGCAAATATCTTGCCCTGGAACTCTGTAATTTTCAATTACATTACAAATATTAAAATTCTAATTTGGGGACTCTGTCCTCAGATACTTCCTTAACCTCAATGGGAATTGTGCCTATGTATCCAATTGAAGAATTTGGCTCTTAAGGTCCTGCATTCTTTGTGCGGACATTTTCTTTTCTTTAACAAAGGACACACATGCACTAGCAGAATCCTGAATATATTAGAACTAGATTGGAAACACAAAGTAGCAGGTTTTTTTGGTTCTGATGAGGTAAAGTGGTTTCCCTGTAGGGATAAAGGGTGGTAGGCGGTGGAAGGAGGGAGAGATTTCATTACAGATTCCTGGTAAGCCTTGTTTTTAATTTATGACTATATTGCTGGGTCACAGAACAGGCTTCACAAATGTTTGCTTAGGAAAACCTACAACTATGCCAGATTTTGATACCAATGATACTGCAAAGAATGACCTTGAGTGGATCCTGCAGACTACGTGGCTCTGGGAAGAAGGATAAAGGAGTTTGAGGCACAAGTGGTGTTCTCGTCCATCCTCCCTGTGAAAGGAAAAGGTCCGGGTAGAGACTGTCGAATTGTGGAAGTCAACGAATGGCTACGCAGGTGGTGTCAGAGAGAAGGCTTTGGATTCTTTGACCATGGGATGGGTGTTCCAACAAGGAAGAGTGCTAGGCAGAGACGGGCTCCACCTAACGAAGAGAGGGAAGAGCATCTTCGCAAGCAGGCTGGCTAACCTAGTGAGGAGGGCTTTAAACTAGGTTCACCGAAGGAAGGAGACCAAAGCCCTGAGGTAAGTGGGGAAGTGGGATACCAGGAGGAAGCACGAGCAGGAGCATGTGAGAGGGGAGGGTTCCTGCCTCATACTGAGAAAGAGGGGCGATCAGCGGGTTATCTCAAGTGCCTATACACAAATGCAAGAAGCCTGGGAAACAAGCAGGGAGAACTGGAAGTCCTGGCACAGTCAAGGAATTATGATGTGATTGGAATAACAGAGACTTGGTGGGATAACTCCCATGACTGGAGTACTGTCATGGATGGATATAAACTGTTCAGGAAGGACAGGCAGGGCAGAAAACGTGGAGGAATTGCATTGTATGTAACAGAGCAGTATGACTGCTCAGAGCTCCGGTATGAAACTGCAGAAAAACCTGAGAGTCTTAAGTTTAGAAGTGTGAGCAAGTGTGGTGGAAGTCTGCTTTTGACCACCAGACCAGGGGGATGAGGTGGACGAGGCGGACGAGGCTTTCTTCCGGCAACTAATGGAAGTTACTAAATCGCAGGCCCCGGTTCTCATGGGAGACTTCAATCACCCTGATATCTGCTGGGAGAGCAATACAGTGGTACACAGACAATCCAAGAAGTTTTTGGAAAGTGTAGGGGACAATTTCTTGGTGCAAGTGCTGGAGGAACCAACGAGGGGCAGAGTTCTTCTTGACCTGCTGCTCACAAACCGGGAAGAATTAGTAGGGGAAGCAAAAGTGGATGGGAACCTGGGAGGCAGTGACCATGTGATGGTCAAGTTCAGGATCCTGACACAAAGAAGAAAGGAGAGCTGCAGAATACGGACCCTGGACTTCAGAAAAGCAGAATTTGACAACCTCATAGAACTGATGGGCAGGATCCCTTGGGAGAATAACATGATGAGGAAAGGATTCCAGGAAAGCTGGCTGTATTTTAAAGAATCCTTATTGAGGTTACAGGAACAAACCATCCCGATGTGTTGAAAGAACAGTAAATATGGCAGGCGACCAGCTTGGTTTAACAGTGAAATCCTTGCTGATCTTAAACACAAAAAGAAGCTTACAAGAAGCGGAAGATTGGACAAATGACCAAGGAAGAGTATAAAAATATTGCTCAGGCATGCAGGAGTGAAATCAGGAAAGCCAAATCACACTTGGAGTTGCAGCTAGCAAGAGATGTTAAGAGTAACAAGATGGGTTTCTTCAGGTATGTTAGCAACAAGAAGAAAGTCAAGGAAAGTGTGGGCCCCTTACTGAATGAGGGAGGCAACCTAGTGACAGAGGATGTGGAAAAAGCTAATGTACTCAATGCTTTTTTTGCCTCTGTCTTCACGAACAAGGTCAGCTCCCAGACTACTGCACTGGGCAGCACAGCATGGGGAGGAGGTGACCAGCCCTCTGTGGACAAAGAAGTGGTTCGGGATTATTAAGAAAAGCTGGACATGCACAAGTCCATGGGGCCGGATGTGTTGCATCTGAGAGTGCTAAAGGAGTTGGCGGATGTGATTGCAGAGCCATTAGCCATTATCTTTGAAAACTTATGGCAATCGGGGGAGGTCCCGGACGACTGGAAAAAGGCTAATGTAGTGCCCATCTTTGAAAAAGGGAAGGAGGAGGATCCAGGGATCTACAGGCCAGTCAGCCTCACCTCAGTCCCTGAAAAAATCATAGAGCAGGTCCTCAAGGAATAATTCTGAAGGACTTAGAGGAGAGGAAAGTGATCAGGAACAGTCAGCATGGATTCACCAAGGGCAAGTCATGCCTGACTAATCTAATTGCCTTCTATGACGAGATAACTGGCTCTGTGGATGAGGGGAAAGCAGTGGACGTGTTGTTCCTTGACTTTAGCAAAGCTTTTGACACCGTCTCCCACAGTATTCTTGCCAGCAAGTTAAAGAAGTATGGGCTGGATGAATGGACTATAAGGTGGATAGAAAGCTGGCTAGTTGTGTTGGGCTCAACAGGTAGTGATCAATGGCTCCATGTCTAGTTGGCAGCCGGTATCAAGTGGAGTGCCCCAAGGGTCGGTCCTGGGGCCAGTTTTGTTCAATATCGTCATTAGTGATCTGGAGGATGGCATGGACTGCACCGTCAGCAAGTTTGCAGATGACACTAAACTGGGAGGAGTGGTAGATACGCTAAGTAGGGATAGGATACAGAGGGACCTAGACAAATTAGAGGATTGGGACAAAAGAAATCTGATGAGGTTCAACAAGGACAAGTGCAGAGTCCTGCACTTAGGACGGAAGAATCCCATGCACCGCTACAGACTAGGGACCAAATGGCTAGGCAGCAGTTCTGCAGAAAAGGACCTAGGGGTTACAGTGGATGAGAAGCTGGATAGAAGGCTAATGGCATTTTGGGATGTATAAGTAGGGGCATTGCCAGCAGACCGAGGGAAGTGATCATTCCCCTCTATTCGACATTGGTGAGGCCTCATCTGGAGTATTGTGTCCAGTTTTGGGCCCCACACTACAAGAAGGATGTGGAAAAATTGGAAAACGTCCAGCAGAGGGCAACAAAAATGATTAGGGGACTGGAACACATGACTTATGAGGAGAGGCTGAGGGAACTGGGATTGTTTAGTCTGCAGAAGAGAAGAATGAGGGGGGATTTGATAGCTGCTTTCAACTACCTGACAGGAGGTTCCAAAGAGGATGGATCTAGACTGTTCTCAGTGGTAGCAGATGACAGAACAAGGATTAATGGTCTCAAGTTGCAGTGGGGGAGGTTTAGGTTGGATATCAGGAAAAACTTTTTCACAAGGAGGGTGGTGAAGCACTGGAATGCATTACCTTGGGAGGTGGTGGAATCTCCTTCCTTTGAGGTTTTTAAGATCAGGCTTGACAAAGCCCTGGCTCGGATGATTTAGTTGGGGCTTGGTCCTGCTTTGAGCAGGGGGTTGGACTAGATGACCTCCTTGAGTCCTTCCAATCATGATATTCTATGATTCTATGATTTTCTTAGCTGATTTGCTGTAAAGTGTGTATTGTTAAATGCACTTCACACAATCACTTAAACAATTAGAAACACAAAGTAGTGTACTGAGACACAATTAATGAGATATTATAGGAAGAGTTCAATTAATAAAATGCAAACTAATAGGAATAGACTTTAAAGTCCCTACTTAGTTTCCACTACATCCGTTATCCAATATCAGGACAAGTCCCATTGAACTTATTGGCAGTTTGTCTGATAAAAGAATGAGTATGAATTTCAGGGTTTGTCCCTGGGTGTAAAATTTTCAAAAGCAACTAAGTGACTCATTGAGAGTCAATGGGACTTAGGCTCATAAATGTCTAAGTCTCTTTTGAAAATGGTGCTTTTCACAATTTTACCCTACATTAATGAAGTTATTCTGAATGTTGGGTAATTTCTCACTCATAAGATCTCTTACTATTTCTTCTGTTTTTTCCTAATTCATGCAGAAAGTAATAGTCGATTGTAAAATACGTTTTGAATAATGAGGATATATAAAGAACATGATTGACTGAAAACAAGAACATTTCAACTCCTTCAGTTATGGCCCTAAAAGTCCATTGCAACAGTTGAAGAAAAGGTGGCAGTCATAGTTAATACAAGGAGTACTTCATTGTTCAGTAAATGTTCCCAGGATTACTAAATAAATAATTTCACTTTCCAGTCAATATTTAATGTCTTTTTCAATAAAAGTCATAAACTGATTCCTTAGCAACAATATGAGCCTACAGCGAAAGCCCACCCTAATTTATTCTGTCAGCATTATGTTGGAACAAAAGTAGAATGAAATAAAATTACTTATGCAAAAATAGAAGGAAACATAAATCAGAACTGATTATTCATTCTCAGTAATGAAAACATATGCTCCTGTTTCCTATTAAATCCTCAAAATGTTTGAATAGATTAAAAGTTCCAACAAAAATGAAAGTGCCCTTTTATTTAGAAATGACTCTTCAGTCTGATTTTTGTTTTGCATCTCTGTTTTCTTTATGAGCTTTCAAACCATGCACCCTTGTTGCACAACAACTCTTTTAAGTTCTCAACAGTTTTACATTTATTAAAATTTTATGTTGCTTTTGGACTAGCTCTGTTATCATGCTCCAAATCACGTTTTATGCTGCTTTGAAGTATGTTACTTCAATATGCTCATTGCTTAACAGAAAATAGCCTGATGTTCGCTGCTGTTTCAAGGAGCAAAGCAATACATGTCAACATGTTGGGTTCTTTTGCAGTCACTTGTCTGAACTTTTATTCCTCCTCAAAATGCCTGCATTTTGAAACAAGTTAAAGGTGTAATATACTAATTGTCTACATGACTCGAATGGTTAAAAAAATGTATTTGTTCCCTGCTGCCTTCATTTCAACTCACCCCTTTAATTGTAAGCATTGCTTTTTCTGTCAGTGCTGTAATTAGGTGGGCTCTTTTCCACTGTGAACCTCTTTTAAAATGCTTCCCAAGTTTTGCTAAAAATTGGGAATTACTCATTACTTTTTGAATGTACATTTAATGTGGAGGTTGCAAAGCTACTGCACTGGTCAACTCATTTGTACTTGTCCATGCATATCCTCCTTTTCCCTGTGGATGTTCTGTGCCACTAGACAGGGCATGTGCTCTACACAAAATTCTGCACTTTAGATATCATCATAACACCCGGGACAAATGGGGAACAGGATCCTGATAGACATAAATGGTCATAAATTCATATAGTATCCAGGGAATTCTCTTTTATGAGATTTATAGAAAGTACACATTGAATTATTCTGCACACAATGAGAAGACAGTGTGTATATTTTTCTATCCCAGAAGTTGCAGGAAGTAATATTTAATGTGTGAGTAACTGTGACTACCCTTCTTTACAAGAACATATACATCTGATGAATGATATTATCAGTAAATTGTGAGATCATTCAGAAGTGTGACTATTCAGATGCAAAAAGTAGTCAGGCAACAAAAAGCATGTATCTGTAGCCTCCAACACTACCTTTACTTAATTATTTTGAGAGTTATGTAATGTACTCATCACACAATCTATGGGCACATGTACAAACATTTAAAACAAACCACCTAATAGACTCACACCTTGCTCCAAGGTAAAGCTTTGTACTTTCCCCACAATTACCCCTTTCAAGGAAAAGTCTGAGCAAATAGTTGGGCCTTATACCATGCCCTGATGTCAATAGATTCAGGATCTGATGAACCAATGGGGGAAGTGGATTCCAGAGTTAATGCCCGTCTCTCTGAACAGCCGAACTCAAATTCCCAGACATTGAACCCTACGTTTGTGCCCCGGCTGATCTCAACTGTCAAATGGCACATAAACAGTAGGGGATTTATCACTCAGGACTCAAAACAGATTGGGCCTTATAGATCAATAGGAATATCTTGAATCCTACCTGGAGGCAAATAGGAAGCCAGTACAGGCTTCAAAGAACTTCTTGTAATATACCTATGGCCAACACTGCTAATTAAGGAGGGAGCAATGTTTTATATAAGCCATAGCTGCTGATCTGGAGAAGGGCAGCCAGGGTAGAACACGTTGCAGTCTAGAGGTCACAAAGGAATGGATAAATGTATCTACATCCATATGAGAAAGGAATGATCACAATCACCTGATCAAAAGTGGCAAAAGATATTTAATTCTGGGAATCTATGAAGAGTTGGGCATCAAGAAACACTTCCAAACTGTGAACTTCTTTTACAAAGTGTGAGCAAATCTCCTCATGTACCATCAGCACGTCCATCTTGTCTCGACTGAGTTGCATGCATCCGATGAAGTGGGCTGTAGCCCACAAAAGCTTATGCTCAAATAAATTTGTTAGTCTCTAAGGTGCCACAAGTACTCCTGTTCTTTTTGTGGATACAGACTAACACGGCTGCTATTCTGAAACCTTTCATGACAGTGACTCTTATACTGATACCCCTATCTCATCCAAGCACTAAAAATGCATCATCTGGGTATGATGCATCATCTGGGTGTGATGAAAGACAAGACAATCATCCACATACTTACAACATTGTAGCTCAAATTATCTCACCATCTCCTGAAAACCCTCAAATCCATGTCGAACAGGAGGGCTGAATGAATCAAATCCTGTGGAACATCACAGGAGAGAGCTCTTGGGACAGATTTTCATGAAATATTTTGAACATATGGAAAAGCAAGGTGTAAAGATGGGTCTAAAATAATAAAAACAAAACAAACTATCTACAACCAACTGGCACATGGGGGAGATGGGATCTTTCCCATCACCACCAATTTCAAAAGTGAACTGAACTAGTACTCCTTCAAGTTTTCAGGAGGCCTGTCTTAGGTTTATCTTCACTAAGCCCAGCAGAAAGTTCTGGGCAGTTCTAGGAGGTTTCATGTATCCCCATCTTGCAAGGTGCTGAGCGAGCAGCCCCAACTTCCATTGAAGTCAGCAGGAGTTGAGAGTTTTCTTAGCACTTTACAGTATTGGTCCCATAATCACTAGAAAGAAAATTCCCAGTATTTCTCTTACAAAAAGGAGAAACCAGTGCCCTATCCCTATCAGAGAAAACAGTTCCCTACCCAACCCAAGGAATAACCATCTTCCTTCTAAAAAGAGTTACCCTGTCCTCAGTACCAGGGATAACTGCACAATAGACACAGTCCTTTTTAAAATTTGTATTGTGATGTTTGGGCCATACCAGTCCAGAAAATATATTATGGGAAAAGTGTGTGACGCTCTTTATAATCTGCAGTTGGGGAGAAAAATTAAGATAAAATTTATAAAACACAAAAAAGCATATATTTGGTTTGCCACAATTACAGAAAAATCCTTTACTAATATTACTAATTTCATAATATACATACTTTCTTGAATAGCTTAAAGGAACCTTTACTTTATAACTGGTTTTTAGAAAGGAAGGTGATTTAATAATGTCTGTATTTTTGTGGATGAATTTAATGTACATTAAAACAAGAAACTGATAGCCTTGACTGGAGCTAAGTACTAACCAAGCTTCTCCACACATAGGTCTGCTAGTAGATCTTGCAACATTCTTGTTATTCCAGAATTGGGTGGGTCTAGTCATAATACAAGCAGATATTAATCAAGCTTCCCTGCACACAGCTCTGCCAATACACCTCACTTCTGCCTTGCAACATGCCAGTTATTTCTCTGTCTCTCAGGCATAGCCTGTCAGCTGAGTGGTGATTTTGGACCTGCTCCTGTTATTGAAGTCAATGGTAAAGTCCCCATTGATTTCAGTGGTGCAGGATCAAGGTCTGGGAGTTGTAGAGAAATGTCCATTGGGGATTAGGATGAGATGAACTCGTTTTCTTAGTGAGTTACTTTGGTTTTAACCCAGGTCTTTAAAGGTAATTCTTTGAGCCTGGTTCTGCTCTCACTACAGCAGTGTCAATCCAGAGTAACTCTATTGATTTCAATTGAATTACACCACTGTGAGCAGTGGCGGATTTAGAGTTAGTGGGGCCCCGTGCGCAGCTTCATTTTCGCCCCCCACCCCCACCCCTCTGGACCCAGCCAAGAAAAAGAACATTCTCTCTTATCTCCCTCCCCACCACCATTTTTCATTCTTTTTTTCTTCATCCTCCTCCTACATTATAAGTAATGGGAAGTAAATTAAAATAAAGTGAGGTACCTTAATTGGGGCGGGGGTAGGGGTGCAGGAGGAGATGTGAGGGTCAGGTTCTGGGAGGGAGTTTGGGTTCTGGGTGTGGGCTCTGGGGTGGGGTAGGGGGTTGGGATGTGAAAGAGAGTGTGGGGGTTGGGCTGTGGGAGGGAGTTTGGGTGTGGGCTCTTGGCTGGGGCAGGGGGTTGGGGTGTGGGGGGGGTGAGGGGTTGGGCTCTGGGAGGAAGATTGGGTGTGGGGTGCGGGCTCTGGCCTGGGGCAGGGGGTTGAGGTGCAGGAGCGGGGCAGGAGGGTGGCACTTACCCTTGAGCAGCACACACTCCTCTGGCAGCGACTCCTTGGCCGGGGTGTGTGTATGTCTCCGCGCTCCGCTGCCTGCAGGTGCCGCCTCTGCAGTGCCCATTGGCCGCAGTTCCTGGCCAATGGGAGCTGCAGAGTTGGTGCTCGGGGTGGGGGCAGCGTGCGGAGACACACACACACACCAGGGGCCCAAGGGACATGCCGGCCACTTCTGGGAGCGGCGTGGCATGGAGAGAGGGAGGCAGAGTGGGCAGGGAGTTGCCTTATCCCTGTTGCTGGCACCTCTCTGTGTACCCTTCGGGGGAGGGAAGCAGTGGGTCTCTGTGCGCTGCCCGGGGCAGGGGCAGCGTGCAGAGCTGCCTCCCCCTGCCAGGGGTGCACAGAGATGTGCCGGCGGCTGGCCGCTTCCAGGAGCAGCGCAGGGCCACCGGCCGCAGCATGCAGGCAGCCTGGCTGCCTGAGCCCTGCTACACCACTGGCTGGGACTCAGGGGCAGATTGTCAGATGAGATTTGTCCTGCATGTTGGGGGCCCCATGGCACAGCACAGTTTGTTTCATGGTAAATCCGCTCCTGAGTGTGAGTTAAGAATCGACCACTAATGTGTTACCTTTTGTGTGATCTGACTTCCTGTGGGGCTGTTGTGTTACTTCCCCCTAGAAAAAGTTTGCTAGTAAAATCTTGTAGGTTTTAAATATCAATAGCTCTAGTTTTCTTTATAATGAATGCCAAATTCACCACTGATGTAAACAGGAATTGGTTTCATTGGAATTACCCCAGTTTATACCAGCAGTTGAATTTGGGCCACAGTTTTCTGTTCAGCATTTTATGGAATATTGAGTAAGTATAAGATACAAGCAAAATGTTATATGTCAAAATAAGGCTTATTCTTTCCTCTATGTAATAATTTATTATTATATGAAAAATATATTTACATTTTTTAAAAAAATGTTTTACTCTTCTTGGCAGTCTACTAAACAAAAGGAGGTGAGTCTGGTGAGTGAGTATAATGCAGGTCTATGAATATGGATGATTGTATTGAGAAGCCTGGAGGAACATCTTATTACCGGTGGTGACACAGAACTATATACTTATAACTCCCTGCACATGGAGAAGCCAATGCTCCCCTAAGGTAAGTACTTGTGGCACCTTAGAGACTAACCAATTTATTTGAGCATGAGCTTTCCTGAGCTACAGCTCACTTCATCGGATGCATATCCTGGAAACTGCAGCAGACTTTATTTATACACAGAGAATATGAAAAAATACCTCCTCCCACCCCACTGTCCTGCTGGTAATAGCTTATCTAAAGTGATTTGTGCTGGAAATGGCCCACCTGATGATCACTTTAGATAAGCTATTACCAGCAGGACAGTGGGGTGGGAGGAGGTATTGTTTCATATTCTCTGTGTGTATATAAAGTCTGCTGCACTTTCCACGGTATGCATCCGATGAAGTGAGCTGTAGCTCAGGAAAGCTCATGCTCAAATAAATTGGTTAGTCTCTAAGGTGCCACAAGTACTCCTTTTCTTTTTGCGAATACAGACTAACACGGCTCTTACTCTGAAACCTAATGTAAGTAGTTTCTCTAGCAATAGTCCCTGTTGATCAAAGCTGCATTATTTAAATCTATCTGGAGAGAACTTTACATTTTCCACAGTGTATTTTTTGAAAAGTCTTATTCTTAATAGCTAAAATATGTGCAGCTTGTATATTTTGTGTCATATTTTCATTCTTTACAAAGCTGGCCAGTTCTCCCAAAGGCACATCGTAGGAGAGGGAATAGCGACTTTGTACAAGAGGAAGAAGACAGACACCCAGTTACACTTTGTTTCAGCCGCACCACACAAAAATCCCAGACATGCGGGGAGCTTGGAATGGCAGAACAGAGCCTGCAGGCTCTACCTCGGTCTGCCTCCTGCCATACAGTTCACAGTTTCCTGACACCCTCAAAGCCCCAACGAGGAATCCTGCAATTAGTGTAAGCAGGCTCCTCCTTTACTGCAGTCTTCTTTTCGATTGGTAAAATGTCGCTGCTGGCTCATGTAGGGAATCCCACCCCTTCTCCGTGTTTTCATTCCGAATCAATCCACAACTTTACACCTGCATGAGTGCCAAGCCTCTGTGGATATATAAGGGAAACCTTCAAGAGGCATTTCAGAGTTACAGGGAAGAAGCGGAAGGAAAGGAATTCACCCAGCTCGGTCAGGCAGAAACCGAACCAACCATGATCCTCCCTGCCATTCACTTCTCCGGTTTTCTCCTCGCCTGCGTCTTCATGAAAAGCTGTTTGGCTTTCAAGAATGATGCCACAGAGATCCTTTATACACATGTGGTCAAACCTGTCCCAGCGAGCCCGAGCAGCAACAGCACGCTGAATCAAGCCAGGAACGGAGGCAGGCATTACGGCAACACTGGATTAGACCGTAACAGTAAGTGTTTCACTTTCAGCGCTTCCCATCCCTTGCTACGCCTCTGGTAGGGTGGGTTCATGCCTAACCAATGTAAGGCTACGTTTCTGTTCGAACCCATGTCCAGTTTGCAGTAAGAACCAGGCACTGGTCGGTGAGCACCTTTTCCTTAGGCAGGTTTCAGAGCAGCAGCCCTGTGGGTCTGTGTCCGTAACAAGAAGAAGAGGAGGACCTGTGGCACCTTAGAGACTAACAAATTGATTAGAGCATGAGCTTTCCTGAGCTACAGCCCACTTCATCGGACTCACTTCACTTCCTAGGCAGTGATCCCTGAGTGGGGTATTTTAACAAAAGCCGGCTGGATTTGTTGCTCCCCAGAGCCACACAGGCAGCCTGGCATTCTGGCTTTGCCGGGACACGTTTTATCCCTGCACGTTCCATCACCCCGGTGATAGGTCAAGGAAAATAAAATCTACAGTGAAATCCAGGGAAGGAAACTATGTCCTGTTAGTTCTTTACTCCCTCTGGGTACACACCGACCAACTTCACCCTCAACGTGTTTGGGGCGTCACGTGACTAACTGTAGCTCAGATGCAGTCATTTAAACCGGGAGCTCAGTTTATGATGCTGCTGCAGTAGAAAAGAGGAGGAAGGTAAAGAAAATGGGGGAGATGACATTTGAAATGTGCTTGCTTTCTTAGCTCACTCACCCTGGCTTTCAGTGCCGCAGTGTGTAGGTACAGCATCCTCTCTGGGCTACTTCGGAAATGTAACTCTTCCAGGCAAAAAGCTTTTGATTTTGTTCCAGCTTTTTGTTTTTCACTTCCTGGTTTAGCACTTACCTGCTTAACGCCGCTAGCAAAAGTAAACAAACAGGCTCACAACCTACCTGTGATTTCTGCTCCAAATTACTTTTTAAATTATATATATATATTAATGTTATGGGATTTTCTCCTCCCGATTCTCTGCGGACGTGGAAACCTTTTTCTGGCTTGATCCGTTCCCTCCCATCGCCACTTCATTAAGCTGAAATGAAAAATCGACCCACATTCATTCAGTAAGAACAGCGGCATCGCTGGAAAGCAAAGGCAAAAACTGATGGCAATATCCTTCAGCAAAGCCAAGACGTGTCAGCTTTTATGAATACGGGTGGTTTAACTGCACAGGAAATGTCTCGTCATTATGAGATTACTGGAGCAGCCCAGTAGGTATTCATTGTCAATGACCTGTCACTACGGGAAAGCTGAACCTGTACATACATAAAAACAGAAGGCAAGACAAATCAAAGCTGTGATCAGCTGCTTCCAGGTACATTCCTGAGCGCAGCTGCAGGGAAGAAGGAGAGCGTGAATCATTCAAGCCAGTCAAGCAGTCCAGAAACCAGTCCTTTTGTAAATCATCTATCCAGAATAGTCTTCAAATTCCTAATCCCCCCTGGACTGTGCAACTTGCAAGCAGTGGGACAAGGAGAAATGGTTGGCTTAACTCCATGTCTCTGATTAGAGTTTGATTAAAAAACCAAACCAAAACAGAAGCATCTTGTAACTGATGGGGTGAGGTACCTTCAAACCCTTGTATCTGTACTCTAAGGTATCATTCTAGGGATTATTACTTCTATTTTTAAAAGCATCAATGGTGAGCCCTCTTGTATAATATGTGTAAAATCTCCAGTGTACATTTCCTCGAGAAAGAGGAAGAGAACAGCCAGTGAAGGATTGCATATTATATTACCTTCATGTCTAAGTGTAATTACTGAACTAAACAGTTGTGTTTATTGCAGTGAGCAGAGCTGCACATAATAGCAGGTATAAACATGCCTATATTTGCAGCTTTGCACCTTTATACCATGTCAACTCACCTAGAGAACTCAAAAGTTGCCTCAGGATTTGCAGTATTCCCTCTATTAGGTATAAGAAGTATAAGGAATACTGTACATACTAATGTGTTATCCTTAAGGCAAAATGACCAGTGTACAGGGTTAAAAATTTGAAAATCATGTGCAAAACATAATTTTCAAACACAACTTTTATTATTTATAAAACAGTTTTTCTTCAGAACACTAGCCTTCACTGGAGACGAAATCCATAGCAAGTATGACATTTTAAAATAGAACAATTCTTTATTCAAATGCATTAGAATAATTTCTAAAATCCTGAAAAACACTATTTTTCACACTAACGGTCCAACAGAGTTTTACCAAACATCCCAGAGCAAATTCCTTCTAAAAGAACAAGCAAAAGACACTTCAACCCCAGGGCATTTTTTCCCTCCATGCACCTGACCATAGGGGGCTTAGAATGAAATTGCCTCCTCTACTGTGACTATATTGCTCCTGCAGTGCTATGACATATATATCATTATTTGTATCATGATAGCACCTAGAGGCCCCCATCATGAATCAAGGCCCTATTGTGTTAGGCACTTTATACATATATAATTAAAAGATCATCCCCAAAAGCTTATAGTCTAAGCCTGTGTCATCAATTGCTATGCATGCTGTGATCATTTGAAAATGAGCTGGAGTCTGAAGAATGGCTTAGGAAATGTTTTCTTTATGAATCTCAATGTTCATTGTTCTGTGCGTTTTGCAGATCGCGTTCAAGTTGGCTGCCGGGAACTGAGATCCACCAAGTACATTTCAGATGGCCAGTGTACCAGCATAAATCCTTTGAAAGAGCTTGTGTGTGCTGGTGAGTGCCTCCCTTTGCCAGTGCTCCCCAACTGGATTGGAGGAGGTTATGGAACCAAGTACTGGAGCAGAAGGAGCTCCCAAGAGTGGAGATGTGTCAATGACAAAACTCGCACACAGAGGATCCAGCTCCAGTGTCAAGATGGAAGTACAAGAACCTACAAAATAACCGTGGTCACGGCCTGCAAATGCAAGAGGTACACCAGGCAGCACAATGAGTCCAGCCACAATTTTGAGGGAACCTCTCAGGCAAAGCCCACCCAGCACCACAAAGAGAGAAAAAGAGCCAGTAAATCCAGCAAGCACAGCTCAAGTTAGAAGTCAGGCAACCCTTCCCCCAAAACTTAACTCATCTGTAACCATCTTCTTTACAGATCTGACTGCTTAAAAGACAAGTCTGCCATTGCTGTGTTCTCACTTGACGGTGCATTGCTTTGACCAAACTCAAAATGGCATTCTGTGCATATGGACCTTTTTGGTGATTTTCCAAATGCTCCAGATGGGCAGTACCACAAGCCTTCCAACCCCACACAATGAAGTCTTATGTTTTTTTGAGGTGTGGAGGCAAAGAATTGTTCCCATGAACATTCACTGAAATTATATTTTTTAGAAAGGTGCTTTGTTGTAAGTTTTCATGGGAACAGTTGATTAGCAAATGTCTCTTGCCTTCCAAATAATATTTTATGAACTTTTGACACATTTGCTTAAAAGCAGCAATGAGTAACTGTTGTCAGTTTCATTCTAACAAAACAATGCCTTGCATGCTGATCTTTTTCTTCTGTCTACCAAAAACTAAAATATGCATGGCAGCAATTGAAAAGTAAAGCTGAATAAACTATTTATTTGTCACTGTAATTATTTAATGAGCTTTTTACATGTAATTTTTTTTTCAAAATGTTCATCTTATGTTTTATAGCTTTTTCCATGTATCAAAGTATTTTCTTATGATTTGTGACTGGATTAGAATATACATTTTGTAGATAATGTAAAATAGATGTTTTGGCATTCTTGGTACGTATATATATATATATATATATTTCATTTTGAACATTAATAGTTTTGGGTTTTATTTTACAAGTAGCATTTTGAAAACTGTTTTGTGCATCATAAGCTCTGTATTATTTTTGTTTAAAGTGTGCAATCAAAAGATAGAAATGACTTCCTTTCAAATTCATCCATTTCTCTCTCTCTTTTTTTTTTAACAAAATAAACAGCTATAAAGATGTATCGTCTTTGGGACTCTAACATGTATGAAAATGCACACATTTTTGACCAATCATGGCATGCAATCTAATAAAGTGGGATGTTTTACCTACTTGATTGAAGGCAAGTGCCATAAAAAGTCTTGCAGCAATATTTAGCATAAAAATAACCTTTCAATGGATTCCTTCCGCTTGTAGAAGTCTTATGTGACCTTCTAACAGCTGGTGCTTATTAGTGGTCCAAACCAGGCTCAT
Source organism: Lepidochelys olivacea (assembly GCF_965140295.1). NCBI lineage: Eukaryota > Metazoa > Chordata > Testudines > Cheloniidae > Lepidochelys > Lepidochelys olivacea. The sequence continues at coordinate 214,996,664 of NC_140412.1, forward strand.
ATTTAACAATTCTCAATGTGTACATTGTAGAAAATAAATATATATGGAAGGTTTTACAAGCTAATAAAACCACCCCAATTTATTTATATTTCTCCATTTATGATTATAAATTACAAACTTATGGTTAAAATAGTAATCAATATAATCTTTCTTCTAAACACAATTTAGTCTTGCACATTCTTCACCAAATGTTGTGAAATATGTAGTAAGCTGTCAAATTTTTCAACATAGACTGTGAATCATGTTGGTTACCATTCAGACTATATTAAGACTGAGATGATTTTCATCAATACTTGTACTCAATGATTACTCTATATTGGGGTAAACAGTAAGGGCTAGATTCCCCAACCTGCTGCATCATTCTCAACTGGTAGCATTTTACACCCTTTTAGCACAGATGTAAATGGCTACCCAGGGAACAGGGCAATGGAGAATCTGGCCCTAATAAAGAATGCTGTACAAAACTCCTCTTTGACAGAATATTTCGATCAGTCCACCTTACATTTTAAATAAATAAGGCTCAAGAACTGTATTGTGCCATCATTTTTAAAGTGGAACTCCTCATGGTTATTAATGAAGACCTCTGTTTAAAAATGCATGCCACAATTTGGCTCCTAGGATCCCAAATTTTAATGACTTTGCAAAAGTCTTTCTAATTACATTTGCTTCCCTTTACCCAATTTTTTTAAGAACACATATGAAAGTAACATTATGTATGAGAAAAAAAGAGAAAACGTTCTTGTAGTTGTGCTTTTCTGCCTATGGGGTTATCACCTTAACTTTGGAAATGGAAAGAGAAAAAGATGAAATCTATCATCCTATAGAACACATAGCGTCATATATTTAAGGAAAAAATAAATAAGTTAATAACCAGATTGTTTTCTTTAAATTAACTTTGGGAGATCGTGGAAATGCCAGACTAATCAGCCTGGAAATGGAGGGCCGGAATCTCAGTTATACCAAAACCTCTGCACACCACTCTGGCAGCTTAAATAATCCTTCATTTACATCCGGTTTAAGGCCCTTACACACTACAAGAGGGGTGTAAAGGGGTTTTAGTGTAAATGAGAAAATGTTTTTCCACAAAACACATATAGCCTGGGCAGCAGTATATCTGGCTTCACTATGCCTTCCTACTAAGGAGTCTCAACCTTATTAGGAAGAACCACCTCTAGCACTGAGAGGGTAGTTTAGTCTCCATTACAATTCAGTCTTTGTCTTCTTCACTATGTCTACACAAGGATAGTGGCCCTTTTCTGACAGTGGTGTCAGCAACTGATCTCCCTTGGTTCTTACCCAATTGATGTTTAAAATGTGTCGACAGAAAAAACCATACCCAGCATTGTTACAGAAAAGGTCTGGCATTATGGTCTAGCAAGTTTCTAATACCCTTTTTATAATGATGTTGAAAATGATTTTATTCTCTCTACACTAGCAGCTAAACTATTTTCAGGACCAGGTTAGGGGGGACAAGGAGGTCTTGTGTAGACAGAACCAAAAAGTTAATAATGTTTTTTGTTATTGGACAGTTTTTGGTCATGTGGAGACTAGGAACTAAATTAAAACTATCAACACATTTCACAGGGGACACAAAATAGCCGTCAATCACTACATGCAGCCAACACAAAGAGGTTGTGTGTGTTCTATTACCTATTCCCTGATCAACTGAGTTACTAATCCATTAAACGGAAGAAGGATGGTCTTGTGGTTGAAACTGGGCTGGGATTCTAGCAATCAAGGGTCAATTCCAGGTTTTAGAATCACAGAATCTAATGTGAGCTGGGCAATTCTGTCCCGTTCATTCAGGTTGAATAGTACTTTACTCATCAATTAAGTCAATGGGCTACTCAAGGAATAAAATGCTACTTAACATGAATGAGGATGGGAAAATCTGGACCTTGATCTCTCACCTTCTGTAAAATGGGAATTATATTCCTTTCCTATCTCACAGGAATGTTGTATGACAAATCCATAAATACGCAGAAAGGGCTCTCATAGATTACAACCCCACAGATAGAGCAAATCCAAGTCTTTTATTTTTATGAGTAAGGCTATTCCAAATGCCAACAAATGTATCCATTTTTCACACTAATCTTTAGACATTTAGGGCTTTTCTACATGGCACAGCAATGCACACTAGAAGAGCATGAATTCTAAAGCACACCGATGTATTGTACACTAACTGCCCTGTGTAGACCCTGAACTTTTAGTGCACACCAGCAAGGTCTACATAAGCCAGTTAGTGTGTAACATGTTGATGTGATTTAGAATTCACACTCCTCTAGTGTGCATTGCCACATGATGTAGACAAGCCATCGCTCAAGATGAAAAAGCACCGAGGATTAGGATAATTAACTAACTTCGAAGTCCGGAGTTAGTCAAGCCAATAGAAGTGTGTCTGCTTACGCATGCAGTGAATTTGACTCTAACGTGATTGGAGTACAATGCTCATAATAATAATAATAAAAAAGGGGATGACTATCATGTCCCAGTCTTAGCTTCCCTCTATGCACAGTGAGTTTTAGTTGTAAAAATAATAACTTTAATAATGATTCTACTCTTCAGAATACTATTCGTAACTTTACACCAGATCATCGGTTCTTGCAGTAACACGTATAGGGGTCTTAGAGGGATGGACAAGTCTGAAAGGAGAAATTTCTATGAGGACCTCTTCACAGTGTCTTGCTGGAGGAAATGTGGTTTGCCCCCCCCTCCACCCAGAAAAGCCAACGGGGTCCACCCTCAAATTGGGTAGATCTCCAGGGACTTGAGGGAGGCCAATGCCATCCTAGTGGAGTCCCTGTGTATCTGCAGTGGCTCTGGCATTGCAGGCCTTCCTTTGCTCTCTGGCATTGCATCTCCCTTAGCCATGGGAGTTCTGAGGAAAGAGACCTGAGCTGTACCATTCACGGGGCTATACAGGGCAATGTGTACCATTCCCACCCACCTCTGGGCTCCAGCCTGCCTGCATCTCCCTCTGGCCTGTATAGTCTCAGTCCTTTCTTCTCATGCTGAACTTGAATGCACAGAGCCCCATCCATAGGTTTCAGATGAGAGGGAAACAATGATGTAGAGTCAGTTGACTTCCCTCTTCCAAATATGGAGATTCCCCTCCCTGTGAGGATGCAGTGGTATGATCTGGGCCCGTGTTGATAATTAGCTCTTGGAGCCATGCTGTTATAGTTAAATGAAACAAATACTAACCTTCAAAAATGGAATTGAAATCATTTAATATATGATCAATAATATTATATTTAGTCAGATTCATTCAGCCTCTGTTGAAAAGGACAGAGCTTTAGGCCAGACCTTGAATGTTTTCATTGAAAACTAGGAAATGTAAACAGACAAAAGAAGCTTGTAAATGTATTGAATAAATACAATGTAGAGGCAGATTAGGTCATTGTTACATGAATAGATAGTGGATTTTCTTCTACAGAACGTATAGAACCTGTCTATGTAATATGCTCCTCAATGGGTGGGGTGAGGAGGCCCGGGGCTTCTGAAAATAGTGTTTCTCTGTAGCTATTGTAACATCAGCCTATAATGTAAAGTGATATCTTTCATCTCAGTGCTTTCTATTCAGTGGGTAAATAAATACTTTTGTCTGCCCTCCTGATTGATGGACAACCAGTCACAAGACAAAGGAAGATATCTCCACTCTGATGAAATGTGGGTCCTCTGCAATCCAATCTCTAGAAAAAGCAAGTTAGTTTTACATTTAAAATCTAGTATTTTTTTTTAATTTTTTTTAAAAAGCCTGCTATTTTCATCTTTTGAAAATTAAAGCTGAACACATTCAGTACAATTGGGTAAGATATATCATTATTTCATTACTTTTCTGTTGATGACAGTAGCCCACAGCAAAGGGGCAAATTGATTTATAATGAATGAAAATCAATTTTCCACAGACATTAGAAACCAGATGTTGATTGTTTTGATAGCACTGTAACTACTCAGAGGAAAGGGAATGCTGTGGAGTTGCAGGGGTGGCGTGGGGATGTCATTAGAGCATTCTCCATTTTGGAGGTCAAAAGTGTATGACTCTTGTAGGACAAAGATTAGAAAGGCCTTTAAGAGGCTTATTTATTCACTTTTTAGTAATAGTCACATACCCCTTGTTTCTTCCTCACCAGCAGCCTTGAAATCAGAAGTGCCAAATACAAGTTCAGTCATTTATTTGGAAATAAAGCAGACTTTTGAATAATACCCTTGGAAATAGCTACCAGATTTCTGTTAGTAAATCTCTGTAGTCCTCCTAAACTTGACCTTTACATCCTTCCTGAGGAGGTACAGCATTAATCACAAAGGGACTGTTCAACACATTCCAATGTGGGATTCTTGTTGCTACAGTATTAACCTGGAGGTGTTTAGTGGAAAATTATAAGGAGCCTTCAGTGCTGGAAAGCATTCTCTTCTCATGATGCACTTCCTTTCCCGTAGGCCAAGCAGGGGGCTTTGATTTTAATTTCATTGACATACATGTAAATATAGCTCCAGGTTAAAATTGGAATTTGTCTACAGATTTATGAGTCAAGCAGACATTCTGTCACTAGATTTGTTCATTTTACTTGCACATCATCCCAACAACAAGAAACCTGCCTGAGCATCTTTCTGAAAGACATCCAACCTTTCACATCTGAGCTGTCTTGACGCATTAGTTCCTCCCCACTCTTACAATTTTTGTAAGTTATATTGCCAACCACCTGGAAAATCTTCTTCAAGACTTCCAGTTACAAGTAATTATTCTACTTTCCCTTCTTAATTAATGCTGGTCATGCAATACAGCACAAACAATTACTTGAAATATTTCTAAATTTATTCTTACCAAATTTCTGAAAAATCTCCATAAACATGTAAATATATCATTAGTTTTTAAAAACGCATAGTTGACACACATATAAAACTTTAACAGGTAATGTAACACTGCATAAATGTAAGAATGGGTACATGTAATTTATACCCCCTTTAAGGCTTCTTTAAACTGCCAGAGTGGTGTAAAGATGTGTTAGTGTAAATGATAATCAGTTCTATTGATTTCAATGGAGCTGTTTGTGGAATAAAGTACTATACAATATACATATAGGTATCAAAATCTGCTTCACTGTAAGAGAAACTTATACCAGAATATTCTATAAAGTTGCTGTGCTTACTAGGCATTGAGGAAGCCACTTGCTGTCACACCAACAATATCAGCTAATAAGGAATAATATTACATAAAATAAAATGTTAATTTTATGTTATTGATTACCTCATCTATATATTTTTTCTTGTTCCATTTTGAATTCTATTGCTATGTTTCAGTAATCCTACAGTAACTGTATTATTGCCTTTCAAATAAACACACTTGTTTCTCCCATGGCTAAAGCACTTAGCTCTTTTGAGCCATATTCACTAAAGCACCCTCGTTCATATTTTTCTGCTTGGAGATATGTTTAGTCTCCTTTTCTGTACAGTGAATACATTATTATTTTTAAATTATGGTAATTGAGATGAGAACTCATTATCTAGTTTGGCCTAGAAGTTCCACATCTGATTTATGTTTGTGAGGAGTGATCAGGGGGCAGTTAGTGGGGAAATTACAAAGATACCTAATAAAAACATAAACCAGTTTGTGCTATCCCATGCTAAAGTAGGCAAAAGATGGGTTCACAGAAGCAGTTTTATACATAGGAAACTGTGGAAACTTGAAGGAAGAGGCTTAGGAAGAACAAGAAGTGCTTGTCCAGTTCGACCACAGGAACAGGAAGCAAGGAAACTGAAACTAGGAAACTGAAAGATTATATATTGAGAGATTTTGTAAAATGAGGACTGTTTGTTTTTAACCCTGTCTGAAGCAAGATTAAGCTATTTGTTGCCTGATGGATTTTTTTTTTCTTTTTTTTTTTTTGACAAGTTGAGGAAAGCTCCTGTTCAGACTCCTTGGGCATTAAGCTGGGATGGAGAAATGCTCTGAACCATGGCAACTGATTCTGAAATGGCAAGATGCAATGTTTTATGTTTTGGCACAGGGAGGGATTACTTTTCCCTTTCTTCCTCTCTCTCCCCCAGCACTTATCTGTTCTCGAAAACTGCCCACATTTATACATAGTAGTTTTCACATGTGTAACATGCTTGGTTTTGTTTTAAATATTTATAAATATAAATTGATCTCAGGCATGCATTTGTGTTTTTGACCCTTGCACATACATTTTTCAAATTTTAGAGGGCAATTTGGGTGGAGTCATAGGAAGTGATGAAGGATTATATAACAGCAGGGAACAGATTGAATCTTTTCACTGTTTGTTTCCAGATATTGTCATGTTTGATTTTGTTAAGAGAAGTCGAATTTTTGTAAGGAAACTAATATTGCTTTGGAGTGTTATCTGGATTCTATTGCAACACAGTTTCAATATTAACTCTTATCAGTAATGTGTTGTTCTTTTTGTTTTGTAAATAATAAATGTTTAAAATATCTTGAAAATGCTACATTCTCAAATGTTGTGATTCCCAAAAGACTACTGCAGCAGAGTACTCACATTTGGTGCTGTTGCTGTTTCCACTGAGCAAAATTTCTCAGCTGCAGTCATAAATCCTAAAGAACCAGTATCTTGTGAGAACAAGTTACCTTACCCACTGCATCAATCTACCACCATAATATAAGCCGAAAGTGACCATAATACTCCCTCATTCCAAAGCGTACATACCATTGGGCACTTCCAATCATGCACCAAAGGACTTCTTGCATTTCCAATGCTAATGTGAGGATGTCATCACAGTATTTGGAACCACCAAGTGTTCACTCTACAGAATTTTGAACAGGCCTGCAGTGATCTTTTGAACATTCTTGCATAAAAACACCCTGTTTTAAAGTTGGATTTTCAATCCAATTTTGTGCTCCCACTGCACTTTCTGATGACCCATTATGATTTTCTTATATACAGACCTCCTGTTTGGCCAACAGATACTACACTGTTGGAGAAACTTTAACAAGGCCATTTCCTTTAACACCACAGTGTTGTAAGTTTAAAAACTTGGCTTGGTGAGATGTTTCTCTACCGGCATGTCATAAGCAGAGGAAAGGAGTGGAAATTGTGTCAGGAAGGGCCCAAGAACAATACATGGAGGAGCTATATTGTATGTTCCTTCCCTTTTCCAAGACTATCAGAACTTCTTCACTTGAACACTGAGAAACTGAAGTTCCACTGGATTTTGAGTGGTGCTGACCAGCAGGCGGCAGAACCAGAGTGCAGCCAATGGTACATGGTATGCTTTCCTCAGGACCCTGGGGATTTTCAAGTGGAAATACCCACACAGGAATTAATCCTGCTCCTAGCTGCATCTCTACAACTTCTACCCACGTGGAGGGCAGTGCACAGCCACAGCATGTATGCCAAGCCTGGATTCCAATTCAGCCATGTTACAATGCTATGGAGAAAGCCAAGGAGACACTGGGATCTGATATCTCCACAGATCCTCATGTACCATCCTGTTGCAAAGACACATCCCTTGCCTCCTCCATGTGGCCATGCACCTCCCCAACAAGGGGAGAACATAGCAGAAACTCTGCAAGTTCATACTTACAGAGTTCTCAGAACCCTGTCACTCCACCACATAATCAGGTTTTTCCCATGGGAGAATTTAGCCCATACTCATCCACCACGAATGTAGTGATGCTTATCAAAAAGATCAGTGCTATCCTTACAACATTTTTAATTCATAATCAAATTTTTTGACCAAGATTTATTAGGAATGGTGATTAGGAAATCATCCACAGAAAACCTTCAAGTTCTATACAACTACTAAGCTCTCTCTTTCTTTCACGTTTCATATCTGTACTCATATATCTTGACACCCCTTCCCAAAAAAACAAAACAGATCCTCTGCCAAGATTAGGGCAAGTGTTAATTATAACATTCCAGTTTTTATTTGCTTAATTATCTGCATTTTTTAACACAAAAAGCCTTAATTATATAATCCAGCTACATAGCCGATGAACTTCCCTTAAAAATTAACATTTGTTGGGATTTTTAATCTATTCAAATACTGGAGACATGCTACAAATCTGACTACCTCCATATTTTTACAAGTATCTGCTGATGACAAAATTTCCCCCTTCTTTCTTGACAGATGCCCCCCTCATTGGCTTGCCATTTGGATTCTTGTTCACTGCAGTGGAAAATTTACACATTCCTCCACTCTGTCTAAACAGATGAAAAAGTTTCTAAATTGTATTGAAGAAAAACTGGATCCTGTATTCTCAAAATGTATAATGTTGCAAAAGCCAGAAATTAAATGGAAGCAGGAGATACAGACAGAGATGAATGTCAGGAAAAAATACTTCTAAAATGCCTAAAATGGAAGAACAGGGGACTGGATATCTCAGAGAACTGGTAATAGGATACAGAGTATTTCTCACTAAGTCATTGGTTTGTTTCTAGCAGATCAGTAGTGAATAAAAGTAATTATCTGATGGTTGTTCAGTGGAGTCTGTGTTAAATAAATTCATAGGCCCAGATCCTGAAATGTATTTAGGCTAATTTCCACAGATTTCAATGGATGTTAGGAGTCCAAAAATACCTTCCAGGATATGGGCCACAATCTCTGTACAACTGCTAGTGACAGGGAGCCACATCACACCACTGAAATTGGGAAAAATTGGTAACTTGTTGAAACTCTTGGCAGACACGCCTAGGACCAAAAAGAATTGAAAGACTGAACTCCCCCTTTCACCACTAGAAGTGGACCATCCAGAAAGGGCTGAGGTGCAGGGCAGAGCACAGCTGCTGTCTATGCTGTGTCTACAAGTCTTTAGGACTGTCATTCCAGCACTTTGTTAGCTCTAAAATAACATTTTTTAAAGAGATTAAAAAGTTCACAAATCAGTGATGTACAAGGCAGGCATTAAGTCAATTCACTTTGCCCAAGGCACCTGTTAAAAGGGTTACAGTGTAAAAGAAAAAAAGAAACCCACATACCCCCTTTTGTTTAAAGCATACCAAACAGATCTAGGACTGGTGAATAAAGCCTCAATTTGCTTCTGGCCGTAATCTCACCTCACCTGATGGCATTTTAGATCCCTGACAATTTAGCTGCGACCAGCATGTTTGCTGGGTTGTAACTTTATACGTCAATGTTATCTCTTTTGTGCCTCTTGGCCAATCAAGTATGGACCCTCTTGCATTCCCCATGAAGCTCAGATGAATATTTCTGGCACACTAAGGATGAGTAAGGAACACTATGAATATAACAAGAGTCACAGAAGCAATATTGTCAGTGTAATAATAAATACAAATAATACTTCCCACTTCTAGGGGGTTTTTCATCCAAGAATCTACAAAAGTTTTTCACATTGGTTGAGTTTTACAATTCCCTGATATGATTGGGGATAGTGCTACTTACCTATCCTAAGCACCTTGGTACTTCTGTGAAGAAATGACTCAGAGTACGTTACGGTGCCATTCATAAAACCAAACTTTTATTAAATACAGAAAAAGAAAGCATACAAGAATTAGAACTTTCAAAATGCTGCACACATCCCAAATCTCTGACTTCAGTTCCTGAAATTTAACTGGAATCTTGTCTCTGCATTGACCTATGTCAGTGCAGCTCATGGCTCAAGTGACACTTGCCAGGACAGTGCTATAAATTATTTATGTAGCACAGTTTATTTTTTAAAAAAGTGTTATTGTTGCACCTGTGACTCTTTAAATGAATCTTCACTGGGCTGGCTGATGCCTTCCACGTCCTGCCAGTCTTTTTCAGGAGTCTTGCTTGATTGCTCTTAACGAACCCATTCTCTCTCTGGATCGATTTATCCCTATTACAAATCCCTATTAATAATCCCTATGATAATAAATCCCTATTATAATCAGAGGTGATTGTTCGTGAGCTGAAAGGTGAGTGGGAGGAGATTAAATTTAACATGGGCTTTCTCCTTAGGTGTAGCCAGGTATGCCAGCTCTACACCAGTGGAAGATTCCCCTATACAGATGGAATCCTTAACTGGCCATTTCAACAGGTTTTAAGCCTGTTTTGTGCAGTTGGAGTAGATGTGCTGGGACAAAGGATCTGGCCAGTTTGACTCTTCTCCCATCTTTAAGTGAGCTGTGACCACACTACAGCATGCAGTCATCAGTTTAACCCCGTAATGAGGGACAAACACAAAAACTGTTTCCCTGATGTTCTGAGAAAGGCATGGAAAGACAGAATGCTGCAATGATTTAAAGGAAAGACAGGTAGTTCCTAAAAATAACATTCATGTATATGCGTGCATAAACAAAAGAAAGGAGTCTTAGTACAAAGAAAAGGGACTAGAAGCTGAAGGAGAACATCCTCAGTGCCTTGAAGGAGGGAAAGAATGGAGGGCTGCTCTACAGGCTTCACAAAACAATAAAAACAAAGTGAAAGCGAGAGACCTTTTATTTTGCCATGAAGGTTTCCTAAGAGCTCTTCCTTGCCAAACCTGATGTTACCAAAAACAGGGAAGGAAATATTATCTAAAAGGACAAATCAATCCCCATATGACTACAAAACTGAGGAAAAGAAAGACAGGATTATTCAAGATTTCTGTGAGATCTGCTCTGCACAGGAGAGAAGGGTCATCAGGACACCATAACTGGTTTCCTGCTTTTCAAGCCACCATAGTTCCAGCCCAGATGGATAGCCTAAATGCTGCTTGCACTTATGACAGCTGGCTATCATCTCTAAGGGACTAGAGATCAACCAAGAATTTGCAGAGGTGAGCTCCACCTACCCCATCGGGTAGGAGAATCCTCCAGTTGTGTAGAGTCAATGTAGTTGGTAGAGGCTGTGTTGAAGGAAAGGGTCACAACTGGAGCAAATGATGCCCTAGCGATTCCTGGCTGCTGGAACTACCCATTGGGGGGTCACTGAAACAAGACATAACCTGGTGCACTACTGAGGCTTCTCTAGATTATACTGGGGTCAGACTTGTCCCTGACAGCCCCAGGATTGTGGAAGGATATAAAGATAGTATAAAGACATTTTTGCCCTTGGCCCCCTCAGTTTCTGTGCTGAGCATAGCTCTGAAACATACAAGGATTGAGCCCAGAGACTTGCATGGGTAGCTAATAGTTTACATGATTTTTTTACACTTTATAAGCATTGTTTAAAGGGTTCAAAGTAAGAAGTTACAGAAAAGAATGTGACATTTTAATAAATTCAGTAAAATTGCAATGTGAGCAAAGGATTCTTAAGCAAGTCATCAATACACAAAAAACACATGACACAAGCAACTTGTAACATTTTTACAAGGCTATCTGAACTGGGAGGATATAAAAACAAAGAGGAGAAACTGTTTGGATATATACAAAACTTTGAGATTATTTGAAAACAAGGTGCTGAAGAGGGAATTGTGCCAAAGACTCACAGGCTTAACTAAAATTTGAAAAACAATCTCCATAACTGAAAACTCCTACTGGGGCTAGGTGCAGAGGCTGTGAAAGATATTATCCTTTGCCTCTTTGATTAACTGACTTTTGATAGTATTCCAGCCCAAGTATATTTTATAACTACACTGCTCTTTACTGTAGGCACTCTGATTTTTCGTGCAGATACATAGAAAGACAATCAACAACCACCAGGATTAGGTAGGTGGCATAGAGAACTCTCAGACTTATTCCAAATGTCCCCACTGTGCTGAAGCACTGAAGCACAGTGGGCGAATTTCACTCCACACCCAAAAAAACCCAAATATTACAGGTGGGGTTATTTCATTATAATTACCTACATTATGGCAGTGTCTAGAGGCCCCACTGTTTTAGGTGCTTTACAAACACATAGTAAGAAATAGTCCCATCCTTGAAAAGCTTATGATCTAAATCTATACCTTAACATTTAAAATACATTATTTTGATGTAAATGTGTAAAATTTCTGTTGGAGTTGAAAAGGTATTCAAATCATAGTGCACCACTTTAGGTTCAGATTTTTAAATGTTTGTAATTTTAGGTCAAACATCAAATGAACAGGTTGCTTAATTTTTCTAATACTTGCATAAAATATCAGTAAGCCTTGTTTGTCTCCAGACCAAATTTAAATTATCAGAACTAATTAAACTAATGTTAATGGTGAGACATAAAATAAATGTAACACAATGGGTGAAACTTGCCATATGTCATTCAACACTTATCCACAGTGAAGTGCAAGTAGTTATGAAAACATTCCATTATGCACAGATGCCACATTTCACACTTTCCTATTTGTGTCAGAATACTTTATGTTCTCTATTTACTCTCTAGTTGGTGAATTCTTTTTTTAAAAAACACATGAAATGTCTTTACCAATTAACCAAAATTCAGTACCCACACTACCATTTAGTTTGGTGGACAAAAATCGTATACACATACTAAAATATGTAAGATCTGTTGCGCATGCAAAAATATAACATGTAAAGTAAAACGAAGGTGAGGTAGTGTGCGATACACAAAGGGCCAAATACTGCATGACTTGTGTAACTAAAATTCCCTTTAATGACCTAATCCTACAAATATTCATGCATGTACTAAACTTTAAGCAAGAGACATCAGGAGAACTACTCAGATTCATCGATTCCAAGGCCAGAAGGAACCATTCGTGGATTGTGCTGGGGCTCAAGTGGGAGATACATGGCCTGATGCCTAGAGTAACGCAGCAGTGCACATGCCCAGGGGCAGAAACTTAGGCCATCAGGCAACTTTTAGTGCATAAACTTAGGCACCACGTGAGTTTAGGCACCTACAGGGTTAGGCTGGAGCCAATCAGGGGTTTTGTGGATCTAAGTGACGCCTAAAAATGGTACATACATGCATAAATTTGCAGTTTAGGTGCCTAGATTCCTTTGTGGATTCAGGTCCGTAAGAAATAGGAACTAAGATGAAAACCAGCTGCATCAAGCTCAATCCAGTCAAGATCAAGGTGATACTAACAGGCAAAGAAAATCATTGAGGAACTGACAAGTGCTGTGACTGCATAACCTTGAGGTCCTTTTCAAACCATCACTACATATGGAAATCCAAATAGCTGCAGTGTTCAGAACGGCTTTCTTCAGCTTTCAGGTGGCCTGGAGACTAACCCTACAGACAGTGCCAGCTCCAGGCACCAGATAAGGAAGCACATGCCTGGGGGGGGCCAATATTGGGGTGGGTGCTTTTGTGGCTCTCTGGCCGCCATTTTTTTTTTTTTTTGGCTTCAGCAGTCCGGGTGGTGGTTTTTTTTCCTTGGGGCGGCAAAAAAGTTCGAGCCGGCCCTGCGTACAGAACACAGTCCTATCCATAACCATCCATGTGCTGCACTTGGAGCATTGCCAGAGGTGGAGAGGCAAAAGTAGCTTCACACCACCTTTGTGGTTCCATTATCCTAAGACCAGTGAGGGAGAGAAAGCAGGGTCCTGTTGTTAGGAGGCAAGCCTAGTACTTCGGAAATTTGTGTTCAGGAGTGCAAAAAAAACCACCAGACAAACCCCTAATCAGAGAGCAGAGTGATATGCAGGAGCAATGAAGGGGAGGAAAAGAGCTTTAGTTTGCTACAAAGGAATACTACTGAAAAGACCTGAAGAGCAGCATCTGGACATGACTGGACTGGTGAGTGAGAGATACTCTTTACAACTGCATTTTTGATAGACTGAAGAGGGAGTGAAGCAAGAGTCAGGAGGTCACAGAGAGATTGCTGTAGATGATCAGGGCACAGAGGAGGGTTTTGGTGGTGGAAACAAAAAAGAACAGATGCATTTGAGGGCACTTCAGAAAAAAATATCAGCACATTTTCAGGTACAGAACTGATGTAGGGAAAGAAGGCAAGAGTAAAGTAAAAAGAAAAAATTTGGCCAACAAGCCAAAATGTTCTCATTTTTATCTTATTGTACATCAGTGCCATACACATTTTCTGCCTGCCACCTTACCCCATCTCTGTACTCCTTTAGGTCCATTCTTCTTCTTTCAGGGGCGGAGAAAATTTAGTTGAATATCACTAATGAACATCTCTATTTTTTATGAGTCAGTAGAGCAACCTCATTTCAACACAGCACCTCTGTTGAGTTTCCCTTCACTTGAGGCCACACTGGTTTCTCAGAAGAGGAGCTGGCTCAGTTTGCAGCATATCTAGTGCCATCAGCAGAAGCCTAGGAAATTCTACAAAGCCAGAAATTGGTCAGGGGTTCTCAAAATAAATAAATAAAAAATCAGGAGACCTTTGGGCTTCAAAGTTTCTGGGTCATTGTAGGGTGGACCATAAATAAGAATTGTTTTGGAAAAAATCACCATAAAAAGCTTACAATCAGAGCCTGTCTTTACAGTGAAATGTACTAGAAATTTTAAAATGAAGCCAGATATTAGCACTGACATTTAAAGCAGGGTAGGTAAAAATCAATGATTTAATAAATAAATAAATAAATACATTTAAAAAAAGGATTTTTTTTTAAATTCGATTTTTTTGATAAAATGATTTTTGAGGAAAAAAACCTATCTAAAGATAGTTTTAATTAAGATACATTATAGCTCAAAGATATCTCATAATGGAATAGAGATTATAAATTCTAATTCTATAGTATGAGACAATATATTCATGTAATGTTTAAGAAAAGTTTTGTAAATGAGTTCATGGATTAGGGACCCAAACTTATGGGATTCCAGGGGCTTCTGTATAGATTATTTAGGTTAATCTTTCTATCTACCCAATGGGACTCAGTGCTCAGTCTAGAAGATACCATCAGAGATGCTTAGTTTTGCAGTTCTCAAACTGTGGATTTGTGTCTCCAGAGATAACATGCTTGTTAACAGCAAAAGTGTTTTTAAATAAATAAATAAATAAATAAATAGAGGTGAGAAATAACAGACCTCAACCCTCTTGTTCCTCTGCAAATTTGTGTACACAAAGTCAATCCCTTACCTCTCTCTAAAAGTGCAAAGCTTCAAAAAAGTTCAATGAATAGAAGATTGTTGGGGGCGGAATAGATCTGGACAAGGAGAAGAAGTCTGGAGATGAATGTGAGAAGGGAGGGACAGGCAAAAGAAACAAAAGTGGAAAATCTTTGAGCAGCATATTCCAGAAGTCTTGAGGCCTTTCTGAGTGTAGCCTTCATTGATTTGAGATCCACCATACCATTCTCTCACTAGAAGGGAAAATCTATAATGGCAGCAGGCCGTAAGAGAGACCCAGTTTGGGACGATTTGAATGAAGTTTCTATACCTGTGGGTAAGACAGGCATGCGTGCAAAATGCAAAGAGTGCAAGAAAAAAATGCAAGGCCTGGTTGCCCGAATGAAACAACATCATGAGAAGTGTTCCTTCTCAGGAGGAAGCTGCGTTGAAGATGATCAAAGGAACATGTCTGAACATGCAGGATCTTCAGGTTGGTAAACATTTTTATTTCAGACTTCTTTCTTAAGGACTGCCTGTCTTCTTTCTGGACTATTTTTGAATTCTCATGTTTGAGCAAAAAATATAGTTGTTACTCTATGATACTATGATTTTAGATGCAGTTGTGATAAAAAATAAATAGATGAAATACGCAGATCTTCCTTTTACAATTTCACCTTTAAAGTAGTACTGAGTGTCAGTGAATGCAATGAGTAATACTAAATAAGCAGTATGGTAATAATAATTAAATAACTGCATTGACTTATTTTGTTTAGGAGAATCCATCCTCAACATACAGGATTCTGAAGACTATCCACCTTCAAGATCACCACCATCTCTTATAGTTTCAGAGTTATCTGCCAATGATAGTGTTTCAGTCACATCATGTATGTCACATAGCCACAGTTTATCACCTGCAGCAAAAAGAAAAAAAAAAAGCCTCCATCATCCAGAAACAGCCATAGATAAGTTTGTAATAAACCCCAGCAAATTACAAAAAGAGGTCATTGTCGAAAAAATTGCCCTGTTTCTTTATACAACAAACTCTCCCTTCCGTATGACTGAGAACCCACACTTCATTAACTTGGTTCAGTCATTAAGACCAGGATACAGTCCACCCAACAGAGCAGATGTCGCAGGCAAATTGCTGGATAAAGTGTATGAAAGAGAAATTGAGCAGTATGCAAAAGTTGTAGAGCATTAAATTGTTAACCTGAGTCTTGATGGGTGGAGTAATGTCCACAATGAGCCTGTTGTATGTGCTTGTGTGACAACAGAAGAAGGGAATGGCTTCCTTACAGAAACAACTGATACATCAGGAAATGCACACACAGCAGAATACTTACAAGAAGTAGCACTAAAAGCTAGTACAAACTGTGAAAAAAATGCAAATGTCTAGTATGCAGCTTGGTCACAGACTATGCTGCAAATGTATCCAAGATGAGAAGAAATTATTTAGAAGAGAGTCCCACACTAATGACATACAGTTGCAATGCTCATTTGATGCACCTCCTAGCCAAAGACTTCAGTGTTCCAGAAATAAAGGCTAATGTTGTTGAAATTGCAAAATACTTCCGTAACAACCACTTTTCAGCAGCTCTCTGAACAAAGTGGGAGGAACCAAGCTAACTCTCCCCCAAGACGTGTGATGGAGCTCAGTAGTGGACTGGTTTGAGCACTACATCAAGAACTGGCCTAATCTGATGACAGTTTGTGAACATAATCGTGGAAAAAATAGATGGCGCTGTCACAGTCAAAGTTCTCAATATTGGGCTTAAGAGAAACGTTGAACACATGCTGAGTACCCTGAAGCCTATTTCTGTCGCCTTGAACAAAATGCAGGGAAATAGCGGTTTTACTGCTGATGCTGTTGAATTTTGCAAGGAACCGAGTGAGATTTTAAAAAGAGAAATATGCAATGACAGCATTAAATTAAAGCATTAAAAAAACAAATGGGACAAGCACTATCTCCAGCTCATTTTCTTGCAAATATTCTCAATACTTGTTACCAGGGTCAAACTTTAACTGCTGAAGAAGAGGAGTTGGCTATGACATGGACAATCATCCCTCCATAATGCCAACTACAATAAACTTCAGAGCTAAGGGTGAACCAGTCAAGAAATATACGTTTGCTGCTGATGTTTTAAAGAAAGTTACCCCAGTGAACTGGTGGAAGTCACTTAAGCATTTGGATTCAGAGACCGTTGAAGTGATAATCTCACTTTTAACAGTAGTAGCTTCTTCTGCCGATGTAGAAAGAATATTTTCTTCCTTTGGACTAAATCATTCCAAACTGAGAAATCGTTTGAGGCCTGAAAAAGCAGGAAAGCTTGTTTTTTTCTTTTCCAGATTACGAACAAACAGGAAAATGAAGGTGAAGATGACTGAGTTAGCTACAGAAGTCAATATTTCAAGTTCCTCATGTTGACCTGGCTGACATAGTCGATTTAATTTTTCTGGTTTTTTTTTGTCATTTAACTATTTTAGTTAAAAACAATTTTAACAAAAGCAAACCTGATTTTATAAAACTTAAATGTTTAAATTCAAAAATTCATATGCTTGTTTTGTTTAATTATTATATGTTTGCTGTTAAAGAAAAAAATCCAGAATACATAACGTTGATTTAGTTAAATAAAACAATTTAAATGTCTGCCTGGTGATGTTCTCCTTCTAATACAGCATGGCAAGAAAATCTTCCAAATATTAATGATTAACCTGTTGAACTGGAGATAGTTCACCTCTCAATGACTTCATAAATATCTGCTTCAATTACCTTTGGTAAATGAAATAAACAATCATTCATTTTCTGATATAGCTGTAAAACTAATCTGAGAAGTTTTCAAAATAAATCACTTTAAAAATGTATAGTGTGTATGTTCTAAAAATGAAACCTATATCTATCTCTGAATTGTGAAGAATATGTATTAAGGTCATAACAACCAACAAGAATGCACTTTTATGTAGAAATCCATGATTAAATCGAGTCTTCCTAACTAGTGATTTAAATCATGATTTAACTCGAATCCACACGGATTTAAAGCCACTTAGACTGCACGGCAGGGAGTTTGAGTAAAGAAATTATGCACATCAATTTATGCTGCATTTTGTCTATTACCCAGATGCAACATTTACATATGGACCAGCTCTCCTTTACTTCATTCACTTTTCCCCATGTAACCTCATGGAAGCCAGAACATGGTCCTATAAATTCATAAGGATAAACTGTATCAGCTACTATTGTATCTTCATGCAATGGCTGCTCTTCGAGCATCTCTCTCCTGGGGTCAGTGGGAATGAACCAATACTTTTGTGGACTAAAACGGGGTGCTAAAAGTGATATTCTTTCTCCCACTGTAGTAAGCCTCTGTTCACATTAGGATGCAGTGCTGCCAAATTCAGTCTGTTCTCCAAACCATAGAGCAGGGGCAGCCAAATTGTGGCTCATGAGTCGCATGCAGCTCTTTTAGTTAAAGTGTGGCTCACGGAGGCCCCCCACACCTATCAGACTGGGGTGGCGCGGGGGTGAGGTTGGGACCTCTGCCTTGCAGTAGGGTGGTGGGGTAGGGGTTTCTGCCCAGTGGCAAGGAGGATCTCAGGGCTTCATCCCTGTAGGGCACTCCTGTTCGGGCTTGGGGCTTCAGCAATAGCAGGACAGAAGTCTTGAGCCCTGGCAGGTGCCCCTTGGGGGCTGAAGCCCCAAGCTCTAGCAGGCATGCCCTTGCTCTTGAACTTCTGAAAACTGTTATATGCGGCTGAGAAGGTCAGTAAGTTTTCCCACCCTGCCATAGAGGGTATCAATGGCTGACTTTCCAGTTAGCAGGGCAATTTTAAGTCCTTCCTTCTGCTCCATTTATGCTGGGAAATTTGGATCTAAATGACAGGTCTCAAAGAACCAGGTTTCATCCTTTTACAAACAGTAAATTATTTGTTTCATAAATGCTGAATCACGTAACTGAGACAAGTGTGTTAGATAAAGAAATGCCACATCTTACCATGCTGAATGCTGTGAAGACTATAGTTAAAAAGTGCTTTGAAGATAGGGTTGCCAACTTTCTAATCGCACAAAACTGAACACCCCCGCTCAGAGGCCCATCCCCTGGCTCACTCCATCCCCCCCCCCCGTTGCTCGCTGTCCCCCACCCTCACTCAGTTTCACCAGGCTGGGGCCAGAGGTTGGGAGGGGGTGTGGGCTCCAGCTGGGGGTGCGGGCTCCGGGATGAGGGGTTCAGGGTGCAGGAGGGGGCTCTGGGCTGGGGCCAAGAGGTTCAGGGTGTGGGAGGAGGTGCAGGCTCCCGGCTGGGGGTGTGGGTCTGGGGTGGGGACAGGGATGAAGGGTTTGGGGTGCAGGAAGGGGCTCAAGGCTTGGGGGGTGGGATGCCAGCTCTGGGAGGAAGTTAGGGTGTGAGAGAGAGTTCTGACCTCGGGCAGAGGGTTGGGTATGGGAGGGGGTTCAGGGTGTGGCACTAGCTGGGCAGTGCTTACCTCAAGTGGCTCCCGGAAGCGGCCAGCATGTCTGGCTCCTAGGTGGAGTGGCCAAGGGGCTCTGTGCAATGCCCACGCCAGCAGACACCACCCCTTGCAGGCAGGCACTGCCTGCACAGTTCCCATTGGTTGCGGTTCCTGGCCAATGGGAGCTGCGGAGCTGCTGCTTGGGGGTGGAAGCAGCGAGTGGAGCATCCATGGCCACTCCTGTGACAAGGAGCCAGATATGCCAGTTGCTTCCGGGAGCCGTGCAGAGCCAGGGAGCCTGCGTTAGCCCCACTGCGCTGCCCATCGGACTTTTAGTGGCCCAGTCAGCAGTGCTGACTGGAGCCGCCACGGACCCTTTTCGACCGTGCGTTTCAGTCAAAAACTGGACACCTGGCAACCCTATCTGAAGATGAAAAAATGAGCTAAGCACTGGGACATGCTTTTCTCGGGCATCTATCACCACAGTGGGCTAGAACCAGTTGGCTGGGGCGAATTCTCCACTACCTTGTACTTGTGGCTCAGATCGGACCCGCCCCGCTTCGTCACTGCAAAACCAGGCCAGCAACGCACCACCTGGCACAGGACTAGTAGCCCGCGGGGGCCGGGGGCCGGGCACTGCTGCACGCTGGCCTCTTCAGGCCCCAGTCGGGCGCCAAGGGTTACACTAGCCCTGGGCCTGCACTAAATTACACGCAAGGACAGGCCAGCGTGGACCTCAGGGGATGGGGAGCTGCAAACAGCGGCTCCGCGGCTTGGCAGGGGGCGGATGCGGGAGTCGGGGAGCTGGGGCATAGCCCGGCTCCCCATGTGGAGACCAGCGGCAAAGAGCGAGACCGCCCGCCCGCGTGCAGCCGGACTGCGCAAGCGCATTGCGGAAGCCTTCTCTGCGCCCCCCCGCGCCTTCGGCGACCTAAAGGGCAGCTGCCGGGCTGCCCCCAGGGTCTCATCCGCTTGCAGGGCAAGGAGCCGGCCACCCCAGGGCAGGCGGGAGTGACGCGCTAGGCCCATGCGGGGAGCGGCCGCCCACTCAGCCTGGGCGAGTCGGGCCAGTCCCGGGGGGGAGGCTGGATTCTCGGGATCGCGGACGTTGCAGGGGAGATAAGCGACGCGGGTGGGCGAGGGAATCGGCCGCTTGCCCTGCTCCCGCTCTCTGCGCCCCCGCCGGGCCCCGGGTCTGGGGGACTCCCGCTGGAGCTCGGGAGCGGACGCTCGAGGCCTAGGCCCGTGATGGAGCCAGGGAATGTCTTGAGCGGCGGAGCCTCGGTGGCCGCGGTGCTGCCAGCGGGCGGGAGCGGGGAGCGCCTTGGGGGCGCCACCCCGAAGCAGTTTTGTGCCCTGCTGGGCAGGCCGCTCATCAGCTACACGGTGCGGGCGCTGGAGAGGTAAAGAGCCGCCCCACCCCCTCCAGCACCCACCCCCGGGACATGGCTCCCCTAACCCCCCACCGCACCCCCCCCCCAGTTCTGTCTGCCGCCTCCCTTCCGCCCCACAGTCCAGCCCCTCCTACACCTCGGGACACGGCCCCCCTTCCTCCCTCCCTCCCTGCCCCCAGACTGGGCACCCCACCCTCTGGGATTAAACTCCCTCTTGCTCCCTTCTGCCTTCACCTCGAGCCACCTGCCTGCCGCAGCCTGGGGGGGGGGGGCTCTGCCCCTGTCACCCCCTCCCCCAGTCCAGCGGCCACCCTCTGAGCCCCAGATCGCGCCCTGGGGTTCTGGCACCAGCTAGTCTCCTCCTGCCGCCCCCCGTTGGGAGGCGCTTTGCCACCGGCTTCACGCTCCAGGACTCGTCACCTGCTGAGTTCCCGCTCCCCCAGCTCCTGCATACTCAGCTCGTTTGCTGCCCCTTTATGTATCTCTTCTCCCCTGGGCTTGTCTGTCCTCTGCGTCGTATCCCTGGAGCTGCTGTCTCTTGTTGCATGCCCGCTCCCAAATACACTTGGCAAAGTTGGGAACCCCCCACCCCACCTGTACTCAGAATCATAACCAATTCTATTTCTACTCCTGAAAAAAATTCATGGGTTTTACTGAGGGCTGGAGTAAACAAGTGCAGCTCCTGATGTGGTGAGCCTGAGCTGCATCCACTTGTATGATGGTGAATTTGGCTCTGTTTCTACAACAATATAGCTATTGTTAGAATTACATATTTGGGACAAGCAAGTATTTCTCTCTGATATCATCAAAATGTTTATATATTAATCAAATCCAGTTAAATTAAACAAGTCACTTCTGACTGTTCCTAATATGATTCTCCTGAGTTTACTTTTCTGCCCATAGCCAAAGCTTTTGGCAATGAAAGTGGGGTTAGTGCTGATTGACATTCCTGAGAGAGAGGGAGAATTCACATCCTCCAGTTTTGGGTGTGTGTGTGAAATGCAGTGCTCTCTATCAGAAATCACTACAGGCCTCCTTTATTCCTGCCCCTGGCATCACATATGCATTAATACCCTACCTTAATAGAAAACATGAAGTATCTTGTGGAATTAATTAAAGTTCAGTTGAATTGTAAATTGATAACTAACAAAATGTAAGGCTGCATCTGTGGCTCTTCTTTGTTTCTGCTGAAGCAAAGAATTCATGTATCAGGACACTTCGGCAGTTAATATTTTTTCCATTTTACAAGGTTGCTGGATTTTAGACATGTGACTGTCTGTGGATGTGTAATAAATCTTTAATTTGTAGTCTCAAATGTTAACATACTACACAGGACTGGACCTTGCATAATTTAAAATGTGAGAGACACATACTATAGACCAGGGGTGAGCAAACTTTGGCCTGCCAGCTGTTTTAATCCAGCCCTCGAGCTCCAAGGGGGAAGCAGGGTCTGGGGCCGCTCCATGCAGCTCCCAGAAGTAGAGGCAGCCAGGGGCCTCCGCTCTGCATGCTGCCCCTGCCCCAAGTGCTGCTCCCATTGGCTGGGAACCACAGCCAATGGGGGCAGTGCCTGCAGACAGGGCAGTGTGCAGAGCCACCAAGCCACGCCTCTCGTAGGAACCAGAGATAGGACATGCTGCTGCTTCCGGGAGCTGCCTGAGCTAAGGGCTTCCTGCACCCCTGAGCCTCTCCCCCCCCCCCCACACCACAACTTCCTGCCCCAGGCCTGATCCCCCTCCTGCACCCCTCGATCCCAGCCCAGAGCACCCTCCTGCACCACACTTGAGAGCCTGCACTCTCAGCCAGAGCCTGCACTCCTTACCGCACCCGTGCCCTAGGCCTGATCCCCCTCCCGCCCTCCGAACCTCTCGATCCCAGCCTGAAGCACCATCCTACACCCCAAACTCCTCATTCCCAGCCCCACCCCAGAGCCTGCACCCCCAGCTGGAGCCCGAGCCCTCGCCCCAGCCCGGAGCCCCTCCTACATCCTGAACTCCTCTTTTTTGGCCCCACCCCGGAGCCCCAACCAGAGCCCTCACCCACTCCTGCACCCCAACCCCAATTTTGTGAGCATTCATGGCCTGCCATACAATTTCTATTCCCAGATGTGGCCCTCGGGCCAAAAAGTTTGCCTACCCCTGTCCTGGGCTAACAAACTCATTGGCCATCATTCTGTTCAGTGCAAATGTAACAGAATATAGTTAGTGGACCAATATCTGCTATGAATATCCAAAAGTAAAATTGCACACTTTTTTTCTCATTTGATTTTGATCACCCATTTGATTTATGAATTCAGTATTCAAAATATACAGAAAAAAATACTTTCCTTGAAGGGACTTTGCAATGACCCAAGACCTTCTGGTTCCAATGCCGCCAGAGTGTCTTGTCTGTTCACATATGCCTAGTGGCAGGAGGCAGACTTTCCAATTCTAAAGAAAGGTGGGAATATACCTTTCCATACATTTTCAATCTTGCAGAAAAACCTGTGTTGTCAAAGATTAGGAAGCTGAACTCCAGCTAGTTACTCGGTTTAAACATGAACAGGTATGTCAAAGGATTTCATGCTGCCAAGAATCTGCTACAATAAATTCCTTTGAGGCTTGTCGGTTATGTCCTTCACATATTGTATTCTGGCTTCCCATAACGTATTCTTACTTGACTTGAAATCTCACATGCCAAATTCCATTGGCAGACTTGTGTGTAGGTATCACATAAGACTATTTCAGAAGTGGTATATATTAACTGAATATCTGTGTTTTTTAAACAGCATTAGGGGCCAAGTTGTTATCCTGATGTTAACTATACCTTACTTTGCCAGTATAGCCCCATTGATTTCACTGCAGTTGTGGGTGGAGTCAGGTGTTGTCACTGTTCAGTGCGAATATGGACAACTGACTAACTCTGAGTTATTAAGCCTCATGACAGGCTTAAGGTTAAATGCTG
The DNA here is from genome assembly GCF_965140295.1 of Lepidochelys olivacea. Classification (NCBI taxonomy): domain Eukaryota; kingdom Metazoa; phylum Chordata; order Testudines; family Cheloniidae; genus Lepidochelys; species Lepidochelys olivacea. The sequence continues at coordinate 215,020,279 of NC_140412.1, forward strand.
CTACTGTTCCCCTTTTCTAGATGAATAAATGGAGATACAATGCAATTAAGTGACTTGCCATAGGTCTCAGAGCAAGCCAATGAGAAGAGCTGAGGAATAAAGCCCAGAAGCCCTAACTCCTCGCTTCATATATGCTCTGATAATAGACCTCGCTGCTTTTCTGCACTAGGATAGTTTCCTAAGGACACTTGCCACCATTCAGAACTACTGCACCTGTATTCTCCCTCCCTGGTTGAGCAAGGCAACACTTTTAGGTTTCATTCTCCCTGCCATCACCTTTTTTCGGCAGATACCCGCATCTCTTTCTTTCCTGACTGGGGTTTTTCAAGGCTGCACAATTCCCTGCTTTACTATTAGTGTCCCAGCAAGTCAGACTGCCTAAGCAGGCCTGCTTTGCTTTTCTTCTCCAAGGCGATAACCAGTGTAATTGCCTACTGTTATAAAGGTACTACCCAGCTCTTTCTAAGCAAGCGAGTTTATTCTTAAAATAAAACATTTGCAGAGAAAACCTTACGAACAGTGATAGATCCTTCATGCATGCTAATAAGCTTACTGAAGACTGCCCCAGCTCCAACAAGGGGTCTGGGAGGTGGCCAGTCCTTCAAACCTGTCCTTAAGGAGTGGGGCACCTCTTTGGACAGTGTGTCCTGTGTGTTTGGATCAGAAAGAAGGGTCTATGTCAGTTTCAATTCAAGTTATTTACCCTAAAATCCTTTCTTTGTTGGTCTCTGGAGAATCCAGTTTGAACCACTCTGTGTGAGTCTCTCTCAATGGTGGTACCTCTGTAGAAGTGTTACAAATTGACTGGATTTCCCTAATCAGCCCCAACTGTTGTTTGTTCCTAGAGGGCTGTGGTCACCTACTGTAATCTGCCAGGGTATAGGCAGCCTACCTTGCAGGTGGAGCCAAACCTACCCTGGTGGTTATGGTGGTAGTTTGAGTAATGGCAGGCAAAGATCCAGGGTTCAGACTCCAGTCCAAAGGTGACACTGGAGTTGCGGTTGAGGGGCCAAGCCAAAAATCAGAACTGGAGTTTGAAGCCAAAGGGTAAACCGACATCTGGTCAGAGCCAGGAGTCAGCAATCACATTTAAGCTAAAGGGTAAGACGGAGTCAAAGTCAGCCAAGAGTCTGAGTCAGGAGTCAGAAACTAGAATTGAGCTAGAGCAGGGCTTGGAGCAGTAGTGAGAGCGGGATAAACACAGCTGCAGGCATGGTACATATTGAGCAACCACTGGAGTAGTGTTGCTGCAAGGCTCAGATAGCAGCCTGCTGGCTCCCCCTGCCCAATCAGGAAGTGTAGGGGTAGGGGCTCACAGGGCCCAGTTGAGCTTGCTGGGTTGCCTTGTGACCAGGCTGAGAGCCAGCTCTTCCCCTGATACCTTCTCCAATGAAATTACAAACAGTCCCCATCCCACAGTGATACACAAACTTAATATGGTAAGATCTCCCAAAGATATTGCAGGATATTGCCATATTTGTCACAATGCTGGCCATCTTTATTAGGATATGTCAGTTCATCCAGTTTTTGTCCAGGTTTCTTATGGTAAGTCCTCATGATGTCCAAACAACTTTAACAGAGAGAGGTTTCCTCTGGATTCAGAGTAACAGCCGTGTTAGTCTGTATTCGCAAAAAGAAAAGGAGTACTTGTGGCACCTAACCAATTTATTTGAGCATAAGCTTTCGTGACCTGCAGCTCACTTTGGTTAGTTTCTAAGGTGCCACAAGTACTCCTTTTCTGTTTCCTCTGGAATTACTCTTTCTAGCAGAGATTTTTTTTGTGGAGTTCAAGCTAGTGTCAGATTCTATAATTTACCATTGCTTGAAGACTTGATTGATTTAAACACCAATGCTTCTCTTCCTTTATTTCTTAAGAAAAGGGAAACCTGAGATAAATTCTTCATTTAAGCAGGAACACATTCACTCTGCAAGTAGCAATATGGAGAGAAAAATCTAAACAGTGGGTTTGGAGTGTTGTTAATAACACTAATGCAGCAGTTTTGTTTTCTTGTACATTTAGCAGAAAAACATTTTTCAGTGGTGTTAAACTTATTGAAGAATAAATATTTTTCATAGAGCCAAATAAAGACCTGCAAAATTGCTGGTCAAATATGTTGGGCCAAATCATCAACAGATATAAATGGGAGTAGTTCCACTGAGAACTTTGCTGATTTCTACCAGCTGAGGATCTGGCTTGCTGTAACTATAGGAATTATTGAACTGCATTAAGAGGTGACCATTAGAAATCTGGAGGGGATGTGGGGGCCGGGGGAATCCTCTGCACTTCAGTGATCTCAGTTTTGAAATGGCTTCAAAGAAGTTACTCCAGATTTTTTCAATGATCAGAGTTGGGGGCCCATTATTTTGATCTCTTGTTTACTCATTTGGAAGTTGTTTTCCAAACTAGGATTCATGTCTATACTGTTTGGGGATTATCCCGTTCTATAACATTTTTGATTCGTGTGTATGTATATATATGGCAGACTATAAAGCATTTTGGGAGCTCAGAATAGATCTCTTTCTCAGTTACTGCATTGTACAGATTCTTTTTCATATTATATGTGATCAGACCAGACTGAAAGCTTCCGCTTAAAAGTTTTTTTATAGTTGAAAAAAAGGAAAGAATGATATTTGACATTTTAAAACAAAATTTTCAAGCTGATTTTGAATTTTTTTTTAAATTGGTGAAGTTTACCATCAAAAGATAGAAGTTGAACAGTTTCAGGAAAGAATTAAGCACTCTGCTGCTATATTGACTGTCTGTTGACATTCCACATAGAGTCACTAAATAATTTTGAAATGTGTCTATAATCAGATCCTCAACAGTCAATGCAGCTGTGTGACATGGAATTCCTGTTAATGAGAAATCTGCAGTGTACTAAAACAATACTATATTAATATTTTTCATCATTCTTATAATCACTTGGATGTAGTGCCATTGTATGGATCAAAGCATGGACTCTTTCCTTTTTAATCATTCTGGGCCACCTATGCTTTTATACGACTAGATTGTGTCCTTAAGGCACAGCCCTAAATTAGGATTGCCAACCCTCCAGGATTGTCCTGGAGTCTCCAGGAATTAAAGAGTAATCTTTAATTAAAGATTATGTTATGTGATGAAGCCTCCAGGAATATGTCCAACCAAAATTGGCTACCGTACCCTAAGTAGAGCCACACCATCCCAGAGTAAGCTCAAGAAGGGATTGTCCCTGATCTCAGTGGAGAGGGGTGCACTCAGCCTTCTACAGGGTTTGTGCAGAGGTAGGGTGCAGCTGTGACTCCTCCCTGCCACTTTGTTGTGGATTGCACCAGTGGAGGCATTGAGCCTTCCTATACCGTACAGGCAATGGCTGATCATAGTCTGCCCTGATAATGTCCCTCTTCTCTACCATTATCAAAGAATCATAGAAATATAGGGCTGGAAAGGACCTCGAGAGGTCATCTAGTTCAGCCCCCTGCGCTGTGGCAGGACCAGGTAAAGCTAAACCATGCCTGACATGTTTGTCCAACATATATTTAAAACCCCCAGTAATGGGGATTTCCCAACCTTAGAAGCCTGTTCCAGAGCTTAACTACTCTTATAGTTAGAAAGATTTTCCTTATATCTAACCTAAATCTCCCTGGCTGCAGATGAAGTCCATTACTTCAGTGGACATGGAGAATGTTCTCTTTATAGCAGCCCTTAACATATTTTGAAGACTGTTATCAGATCCCCCCTCAGACTAAACATACCCAATTTTTTAACCTTTCTTTATATGTCAGGTTTTCTAAACCTTTTCTCATTTTTGTTGCTCTCTTCTGGACTCTCTCCAACTTGTCCACATCTTTCCTAAAGTGTAGCATCCGGAATAGGACACAGTACTCCTGATGAGGCCTCACCTGTGCTGTGTAGAGTGGGACAATAATCCCCATGTTTTACATACAGCATTCCTGTTAATACACTCCAGAATATTATTAGGTTTTTTGTTTTGTTTTTTGGAGCTGCATCACATTGTTGACTCATAATCAATTTGTGATCCACTAGAGCCCCCAGATCCTTTTCAGTAGTACTACCACCACGAGAATTATTTCCTATTTTGTAGGTGTGATTTGATTTTTCCTTCCTACGTGAAGTACCTTTCACTTGCCTTTATTGAGTTTGAAATTTTATTGTTAGATGGTGCAAAAGATAATTAAGATACCAGTTTCCCTACCTCTCCACGAGACACTGTGCATATGATAGCTGCAGTGTGGTCAGTGTCATTTGGCTTCAGAACAAGGAATTTGAATGCTGTTCGTGTATCAGTCTGTCACTAGTGAAAATGCAGACCAGATTTTGCTTTCGCACCATCTCACAACTGTGTGGAGTTCTGCAGTTTAGCAAGGGATAGCACAAATCTCTTCTTTAGTTTCTATTAATGTGAGTATGCCTTTCTCCCTGAGTTTTGCTTTAATTTTAACTCAAAACATGCAAAGAATAGTTGAGTTGAGTTCAATTAGTTTGCCCTAGGTTTGTGTCAAAATCATGCAAAAGTGGAAGATTTTTATGGCTAGATGTATGACTGTACTGAAGTACACTTGAAGGATTCACATGGAGTGAAACGGGAAACCAAGGTGTCAGATGATTTCAGGCTTTGTAACAATTTTTGCACAGATTTAATACTAGGGAGTTGTGGAGGCCTTTTTTTCCCGACAGTAAAGCAGATTGATCACATATAAGTAGAAAATATTTTTTATGTTGCAGAATTTTAATAATTGTGTTCCCATTTATTTCTTTGTTTTAAGCAGAAACTAATTTTTAAAAATTATCTCTAAAACCATTAATGCTGTTTCCGTAGTTATAAAAAATACTCAAATCATTGTAGATAATCTTCTAATTTAGAAGTAGATACTTACACTTGGCCTAGTGGGGCCACGTTTCTGTTCCCCCTATCCTGTTCTTTACAGGATATGTTAACACAGACTAAGCAATGCTTAAAGTGTGTGTGTGTGTTGGAAGGGTCGGGGTGGAGGAGAGAATCATAGAATATCAGGGTTGGAAGGGACCTCAGGAGGTCATCTAGTCCAACCCCCTGCTCAAAGCAGGACCAATCCCCAACTAAATCATCCCAGCCAGGGCTTTGTCAAGCCTGACCTTAAAAACTTCTAAGGAAGGAGATTCTACCACCTCCCTAGGTAACGCATTCCAGTGTTTCACCACCCTCCTAGTGAAAAAGTTTTTCCTAATATCCAACCTAAACCTCCCCCACTGCAACTTGAGACCATTACTCCTTGTCCTGTCCTCTTCTACCACTGAGAATAGTCTAGAACCATCCTCTCTGGAGCCACCTCTCAGGTAGTTGAAAGCAGCTATCAAATCCCCCCTCATTCTTCTCTTCTGCAGCCTCTCCTCATAAGTCATGTGTTCCAGACCCCTAATCCTTTTGTTGCCCTTCGCTGGACTCGCTCCAATTTTTCCACATCCTTCTTGTAGTGTGGGGCCCAAAACTGGACACAATACTCCAGATGAGGCCTCACCAATGTCGAATAGAGGGGGACGATCACGTCCCTCGATCTGCTCGCTATGCCCCTAATTATACATCCCAAAATGCCATTGGCCTTCTTGCCAACAAGGGCACACTGCTGACTCATATCCAGCTTCTCGTCCACTGTCACCCCTAGGTCCTTTTCTGCAGAACTGCTGCCTAGCCATTCGGTCCCTAGTCTGTAGCGGTGCATTGGGTTCTTCCGTCCTAAGTGCAGAACCCTGCACTTATCCTTATTGAACCTTATCAGATTTCTTTTGGCCCAATCCTCTAATTTGTCTAGGTCCCTCTGTATCCTATCCCTGCCCTCCAGCGTATCTACCACTCCTCCTAGTTTAGTATCATCCGCAAATTTGCTGAGAGTGCAATCCACACCATCCTCCAGATCATTTATGAAGATATTGAATAAAACCGGCCCCAGGACCGACCCCTGGGGGAGCATGGGAAAAGTTCACAGATCCCAGGAAAACTTTTTTAAAGGTGGGGTGAATGGGGGAGTTGCTGAGGGGCGCAGAGCCGCTACCTCATACAGCACCCAGGTGCCTGCTGCTGCCCCATACAGCTACCAGGATGCTGCTGTACTCCCCATGTGCAGGCACTGCCCACTCATTGTCCTGTCAGCCCTTTGGTCACACACCAAGGGCTGTGTACCTGGATGAGCAGAACAGCCTGGGGATGGGAGCTGAAGGAGCCTGGGAAACAGCATATGTAGTAGCTCTGGAGGGCTTCAACCTCAGCACAGCCTAGAAGTTGGGGAGAGCAACAGGGGGCATGGGTCATTCTCTCATGGGTCATCCTTAGCACCTTGTAGGACAGGATTAGAGCTGGGCAAGCAGGGAGGGATGGGATGAGGAGCAGCAAAACAGTAGGGATGGGAAAAGAGGGCAGAGGCAGCACCTCTGGAACAGATCCTAGGGACTCACTGCACCCTCAGAGAGAACCCCCCAACCCTATTGACTGTCACTGCACCCCAGCACTGAGAGAGATCCCCAACCCCACAGTCGCTGTACCTCAACAAGACACACCCAACTCTACTGACTGTCATTATACCCCTGCCTGGCCCCAGAGGGTCCCCCAACTCTCTGTCAGTTCACCCCAGTCCTGCTCTCACTTTACCCCCAACCTCACTCACTGAATGTTACTGCACCCCTCCAGCCTTAGAGAGACCCCAACTCCACTGATTGTCTCTGCACCTTGACCCCTGAGAGAGACCTCCAATCCCACTGTCACTGTACTCAATCTTCCCAGCCCCAGAGATCCCCTCAACCCTACTGTCATTTCACCCCCAGTGAGACCTGCAACCTCAACTGTCACTTCACCCCTTGTTGAGGGTCTCTCTATGGACTCCACTGAATCTCACTGCACCCCTCAACGCCCTATTCCCAGAGAGACTCCAGACCTCACACAATGTTAGTGTAGCCCCCAGCCCAAGAAGGAGACTTCAACCCCACTGAATCTCACTGCACCCCCCATGCCCCAACCCCCCAGGATATATTTTGTTTTAAGAATTTGTATGAGGCCTGTTGACTCATTTAAAGACAATAACAATAAATAAGTATAAATAGTGTAATGAGCTAAGTTGCATGTAATTATGTAATATTTATATAAAAGAAATTGTGAATTGTCTGTATTAAGTGCATGAAAATTTTCAGTGGGTGTTATGATAGGCCTCCCCACTTTTTTTCAGACCACTTTAAGCACTGAGTCTCGGGATTGCTCTATACGACACTAGCCTACTGAGGATTAACCAGAGTACTTGTGCTTTGCCCCTGCCTCCAATGAACCCCTTATGCCCAAATGGTGGGGTGGGTGGTATTATAATAAGAGAATCCTCAACTGTCAGTCTGAGCAAAGGGGGCTTGGTGCTGAGGATCATGTCTGATTTTTTAGTACAAAACCATTATGTTATTGCAATGTTAAGATTACACATTTAACAAAGGTTGCAGATCTCTCGAGACATGTAGATAGACTTATGTGTAGTGCTGGGGAGGAGCTGGTGGTCTTGGTATATGTAAGTACCAATGACATAGGGAAGGATAGGAGAGAGCCAAATTTAGGCTGCTAGGTAAGAGATTTCAGAGTAGCAGCCGTGTTAGTCTGTATCCGTAAAAAGAAAAGGAGTGCTTGTTAGTCTCTAAGGTGCCACAAGTACTCCTTTTCTTTTTAGGTAATAGATTGAAGTCCAGGACCTCCATGGTACCATTCTCCGAAATGCTTCCAGGTTCCACACGCAGGGCCAGTTAGACAGGCAGAACTGCAGGGTCTCAATGCGTGGATGAGATGATGGTGTAGGGAGGGGGGGATTTAGATTTATTAGGAACTGGGGAAACTTTTGGGAAAGGGGGAGCCTATACAGGAAGGATGGGCTCCACCTAAACCAAAATGGAACCAGATTGCTGGCACTTAAAATTAAAAAGGTCGTAGAACAGTTTTTAAACTAAGGGCTGGGGGACAGCCGACAGCTGCGGAGGAGCACATGGTTTGGACAGAGACATCCCTTAGGGGAGGATCTTCTAATAGAGATTGTCTATGTCCTAGTAAGGAGAAGATTATAAAATACAGGTAGGATCTGATGAGAAACAGTCAAATGAAAAAAAGTCTCATTCAATTACATCATGTAATGGGAAACAGCTAAAAAGTGACAAGTTTTAAAAACGTTTATATACCAATGCTAGAAATCTAAATAATAAGATGAGTGAACTAGAGTGCCTCATATTAAATGAGGATATTGATATAATAGGCATCATAGAAACTTGGTGAAATGAGGATAATCAATGGGACGCAGTAATACCATGTTACAAAATCTATCGGAAGAACAGAACAGGTCGTGCTGGTGGGGGAGTGGCACTATATATGAAAGAAAGCATAGAATCACATGAAGTAAAAATCTTAAATGAACCAAACTGTACCATAGAATCTCTATGTACGGTAATTCCATGCTCTAATAATAAGAATATAGCACTAGAGATATATTACCGACCCCCTGACCAGGGTGGTGATAGTGACTGTGAAATGCTCAGGGAAATTAGAGAAGCTGTTAAAATAAAAAACTCAATAATAATGGAGGATTTCAACTATCTCCATATTGACTGGGTATATGTCACCTCAGGATGGAAAGCAGGGATAAAGTTTCTTGACACCTTAAATGACTGCTTCTTGAAACAGCTAGTCCTGGAACCCACAAGAGGACAGGCAATTCTTGATTTAGTCCTAAGTGGAGCGCAGGATCAGGTTCAAGAGGTGAATATAGCTGGACCGCTTGGTAATAGTGACCACAATATAATTAAATTTAACATTCCTGTGTTGGGGAAAACACCAAGCGGCCCAACACTGTAGCATTTAATTTCAGAAAGGGGAACTACACAAAAAGGGGAGGTTAGCTAAACAGAAATTAAATGGTACAGCACCAAAAGTAAAATCCTTGCAAGCTGAATGGAAACTTTTTAAAGACCATAATAGTGGCTCAACTTAAATGTATATCCCAAATTAAAAAACATAGCAAAGGAATCAAAACAAAGCCACCATTGCTAAACAACAAAGTAAAAGAAGCAGTGAGAGGCAAAAAGGAATCTTTTAAAAAGTGGAAGTTAAATCATATTGAGGAAAATAGAAAGGAGCATAAACTCTGGCAAATGAAGTGTAAAAATATAATTAGGAAGGCCAAAAAAGAATTTGAAGTACAGCTAGCCAAAGACTCAACAAGTAATAGCAGTTTTTTTTTTTAAGTACGTCAGAAGCCCGAAGCCTTCTAAACAACCAGTGGGGCCACTGGACGATTGAGCTGCTAAAGGAGCACTCAAGGACAATAAAGCCATTGCGGAGAAACCAAATGAATTCTTTGCATCAGTCTTCATGGTTGAGGATGTGAGGGAGATTCCCAACCCTGAGCCATTTGTTTTAGGTAATAAATCTGAGGAACTGTCCCAGATTGAAGTGTTATTAGAGGAGTTTTTGGAACAAATTGATAAACTAGATAAACTAAACAGTAATAAGTCACCAGGACCAGATGATATTCACCCAAGAGTTCTGAAGGAACTCAAATGTGAAATTGCAGGACTACTAATTGTAGTCTGTAACCTATCATTTAAATCAGCTTCTGTACCAAATGACTGGAGGATAGCTAATGTGACGCCAATTTTTAAAAAGGGCTCCAGAGGTGACCCCGGCAATTACAGGCCGGTAAGCCTGACTTCAGTGCCGGGCAAACTGGTTGAAACTATAATCAAGAACAAAATTATCAGACACATAGATGAACATAATTTGTTGGGGAAGAGTCAACGTGGTTTCTGTAAAGGGAAATCATGCCTCACCAATCTACTAGAATTCTTTGAGGGTTGTCAACAAGCATGTGGACAAGGGGGATCCAGTGGATAAAGTGTATTTAGATTTTTAGAAACCCTTTGACAAGGTCCCTCACCAAAGGCTATTGAGCAAAGTAAGCGGTCATGGGATAAGAGGGAAGATCCTTTCATGAATTGGTAACTGGTTGAAAGATAGGAAACAAAGGGTAGGAATAAATGGTCAGTTTTCAGAATGGAGAGAGGTAAATAGTGGTGTCCCCAGGGGTCTGTATTGAGCCCAGTCCTATTCAACATATTAATACATGATCTGGAAAAGGGGGTAAATAAATAGTGAGGTGGCAAAATTTGCAGATGATACAAAACTACTCAAGATAGTTAAGTTGCAGGCAGACTGTGAGGAGCAACAAAAAGATCTCTCAAAACTGGGTGACTGGGCAACAAAATGGCAGATGAAATTCAGTGTTGATAAATGCAAAGGAGTGCACATGGGAAAACATATTCTAACTATACGTATAAAATGATGGAGTCTAAATTAGTTGTGAACACTCCGGAAAGAGATCTTGGAGTCTGTGTGGATAGTTCTCTGAAAACATCCACTCAGTGTGCAGCAGCAGTCAAAAAAGCTAACAGAATGTTGAAAATCATTAAGAAAGGGATAGATAATAAGACAGAAAATATATTGTCTCTATATAAATCCGTGGTATGCCCACATCTTAAATACTGCTTGCAGATGTGGTCATCCCGTCTCAAAAAAGATATATTGGAATTGGAAAAGGTTCAGAAAATGGCAACAAAAATTATTAGGGGTATGGAATGGCTGCCAAACGAGGAGAGATTAATAAGACTGGGACTTTTCAGCTTGGAAATAAAGACGACTAAGGGGAGATATGATAGAGGTCAAAAAATCATGACTGGTGTGGAGAAAGTAAATAAGGAAGTGTTATTTACTCCTTCTCATAACACAAGAACTGGGGCCACAAAATGAAATTAATAGGCAGCAAGTTTAAAACAAACAAAAGGAAGTATTTCTTCACACAGTACTCGGTCAGCCTGTGGAACACTTTGCCAGAGGATGTTGTGAAGGCCAAGACTATAAAAGGGTTCAAAAAAGAACTAGATGAATTTATGGAGGATAAGTCCATCAATGGCTATTAGCCAGGATGGGAAGGGATCGTGTCCCTAGCCTCTGTTTGCCAGAAGCTGGGAATGGGCGACAGGGGTTGGATCACTTGATGACTACCTATTCTGTTCATTCCTTCTGAAGCACCTGGCATTGACCACTGTCGGAAGACAGGACACTGGCCTAGCTGCACCTTTGGTCTGACCCAGTATGGCTGTTCTTAACAATCCAAAGAATTAGATATGACAAAATATATGGTCCCAACCAAAAGTATCGTTAACTTGTTATTTGTGTTGAGAATGCTCAAAGTCAGCAGGAGGGAGCAGTAGATCAGAGCCTGGGCAGTTGCTTTGGCCACTGTGCTCCTTGCTGCCTCAAATTCCCCCTGGAACCACCCAGTTATTGTATCGTTTCAGTGGGTTATTTTTTGGGTTTGCCTATTTTTGTGTAAGGAGGGTGCTGGAGGAAATTCCTTCTCATTCCACAGTTCGCTAGATTCATGTATTGTTTCCATTTTTAAAAATAATTGTTGTACACATGGAAATGATATACTGATTTTATTTGGTTGGGTTTTTTAGATACTGTCTGCGTAGAGTTTTAGGAAACAAACATGGAAATGAATGAACTTGGACTATGCTGTTAAATATTTTGAAATGCAGTACATGAACACGATCTTTATTTTCTGATGCATATATAGAACAACCAAGGTATAAATAATGTTACTTCAGTCAGCACTTCAACCAGTTCAGATTAGTGTATTTTTAAAATCTAATCTAGGTAGGTTCTTCTCTGTGTCCATCACAATGCTATTTTTGGGGTCAGCACATTTAGCAAACTCCCCCCCTGCCCCGCCACTACCACCCCCCCCCAAAAGTTTATCTAAATAATGTTAAGAACCATCAGATTATTGTCTTCATCGTCGAAACAATGTTGTGGGACTTAAATATTTGTACATTTTGTGAAACTAGCTTTATAAAAAGGTAAATATATATGCAGAATACCACTATTTCCAGACCACTGTTACAATACTACATTATAACCATATTTTAACATCTAGCTTCTACCACTGTTGTTTGACTCACATAGCATCTTCCATATTACTGTCCATCTCTACCTTGACAGTGATTCACTTTCTAGCATCTGTCCAGAGTCTCTTTGCTGTCTGACTCTCATTCAGTTGTATGTGTTCTGATACACAGTAGAACTTGGAATAGTCCAAAATTCTGTGTACCAAATGATATGAGATTGAGGTTAAGAGCAGCAAGACTATAACTGTTGGTTAGAGTGCACACACATTTGAAAAGGAAGTGACAGGTCATTGGGACCCAGAATGGGATTGGACTCAATTAGTTGATAAGGTTGGTTGACGAGGAGATTTCTGTCTGGTATATCTGAAGTCTTACTCCCTAGTCCTTCAGTTTATGTGTGGGCAGACTCCTGCACAGAATCCCATTGACTTCATTGGGGCTCCATCTGGATGGAAGGGTCCACCCACATGGCTCTTTTTTCAGGATCAGAACCTTAGAGTAGCAAACTGATATAGCAACTTTAAAATGTTGGGAAGTGCTTCATTATGTTAATATTTTTACTGATAATAAAGTTTCTTGCAACAAGAATGTATTTATTTTTAATCCTAATCCAGGTGCTCAAAGTTTTATTTAAGAATGCATGCAAACAATATTTATGCTTCTCTACAATTTCTTACAGAATAAACTGGATATCGGATATTGTTGTGGCGGTGTCTCTAGAGAACATTGAAACAATGAAGTCTATCATTGAAAAATATGGCCACAAAAGAATTACGGTTGTAGAAGGTGGAATGACTCGCCACCGGTCAATTTTCAATGGACTGAAAATCTTTCCAGAGAGCAAGCTTTCCAGCTGTCCACTCCAGAAACCAGAAGTAGTGATTATCCATGATGCTGTGAGGCCATTTGTCGAGGAAGATACTCTTCTTAAAGTGGTTTTGGCTGCTAAAGAACATGGGGTATGTACAGCACAACACCTGAACTCTGTAAACTCTTACATGGTACAAAGTAAAGTAGGAACTGTATTAATACCTCAACATAGTACCATACATTTTAAATGGAACAAAATATAGGACCCAGTCATGTAAGCAGGTCAGCTTGGGTGGACGTGCTTACAGGATAAGGGCCTTATTTGCCATACAGAATAATATATAACTAGGATATGGAATTAATTTGCAACTTGTAAGGTAGGAAGTTACCAGCCTGATGAGAATTTACTGTGTATGCTTGATCCTGCTGGCCTTTAGTATGCAAAATTTTGTTGACCGATACCTAAATGCTCCAGTGATGCATAGTTTATAGTTATCTAGAAGAGAGAGTAATATTTTTGTGGCATAACAAAGCGCTTTCCCTATTATACTTTTCCATCTCACCCTTTATCACGAATTCCTTCACAAAGTAACTGGCAAAAGTACTGTTCTTATTACATTACCTGATTTCCTTAAAACCCTTAAACACTGACATATTGTGTAGAATTACATACAAGTCTTGTAGATCAGTGTTTGCTTTTTTCTTTGGATACAATGAAATTGAGATCTTATGCTGATGGGAATAATTAAGCATCTGATGGAGTAAGTGAGCTGTAGCTCACGAAAGCTTATGCTCAAATAAATTTGTTAGTCTCTAAGGTGCCACAAATACTCCTTTTCTTTAAGCAGTAAATGGCAGGGAGGTTAGCTAACAGTTAGTTAATGATCAGCCGCAAGCCCTAAACACACCTGGTCATTAACTGCCAGGAAATGCCTGTTTTGGAGATCATTATTTCTATTGTTTTCCTTTATAAAATAGTTTTTGTGTTTGTTGTCTTGAGCTTTGTCTGATGCTGTTAATACAGTTTTTGTTTGCAGTACCTGTGTTTTCCTAGTCAGTAATCATTAGTACATTAAAAACAGGATATTTCTGAATGCTGTTAGGATTTATAAGAGACATCTTATAAATATTCGTTAAATGGAATTAAAATATGACAGATTTTAATCTGATGCATAGACAAAGCATGGAGGACATGATCTGTAATTTTCTAAGTAATCTCAATGAAATTATTGGGGACTATGACTGTGAGTAAGGTGAGCAGGACTCGGCCCTGTATTTTTAACGGAACTCCTAACATTATTATTCAACAGTCATATAGTAAAACTATGTTCAGTTATGCATCTGAAAAGTATTAAAGTACTGTATTTTCTGCATTGCTACATAAAGTTCTACATGTGAACACATTATATTACCACTTGTTTAGGGGGGCAAGGGTCCCCTCAAGTCCCCTCCAGGCTCCATTTCAGGTCTTTATGCTGTCTTTTTGTCCTTCCCCCAAGCGGGTTCTTGGAGCAAACAAACAAAAGAAGAATCCTCTCCCCTCTCCTCCCGTATGGGAGAGAAGAGGAGAGTTAATGGGAAAATAAAGAGAGGTAAGGGTGGCTTGGAACTCATGCAGTCTTCTTGGGTCTACTCTTTGGTCTTAGTCTAAATGGGGTCTAGCCTCTCCTTATGGGGTGTACTGCTCTGTGGCTGGTTCTTGCCGCTTCAGGAGCAGAGAGGATTGTTATCTCACTTTCAGCAAACCTGTCTAAGGTAGGCTAGCCTCTTCCTGTTCACCACCCCTTCCTGTGGCAGCTTTTCCCTTTAAGCCCCTCCCATCCTCACCAGCCTTGCAGGTGCCCCACATTGGAATTGAACAGGCCCAGGGGAGCTTGTTAATCTCCTCTCTGTCAGTGTGAGGGTGAGTGCCCTGTCATACGTTGCTATGATTTGTTTCACTTACGTATCATATACTTTAATATGGGATTATTAGCATAGTGTAACCTTCTGTATTAACTGATTTTTACATGGTCCGTGGTTTAAGTGTCACACTTGGGGAAAATTAAAATGCATTTTTACATACCTCTATATTTAACCATGTTGGGTCATCGCTTTATTCTTTTGATCACTGATTCTGAGAGGTGCTCAGTGATCTCAACTGCCATTTATTTCAGCACTTAGCAGGATCAGGCCTTTTTCTTTACCAGATTAAAGTCCTAGACCTGCAACTCATTGTACATGGGTAGACCGGTGTATTCAGGTGGAGCCTCACTGACCTCAAGTGCATAACAGATTGCAGGATCATGGTGTAAAATTCTAAATATTTGTATATTGTATAGGCAAAAAAAGTCTTGAACTAGAGTTGAGGAGAATAAATATCAGTAACGTAATGGTTTTAAATAATAATTAATAATAATACAGTTGTTACAAGAACATAATAATTTTTAAAAATCACTCACCTAAGAAATTCAGAGTTCAGGTTAAGCAAAACAGAAACCCAAATGTTTAAATTCTACAGTATCCAAATTGTGCATGAGACAGAATAGAAATTTTGTAATGGTGCTTATGAAAATCATATATTCTATAATTCTTCATCATTTTCTTGAGCCTGATTCCTTTCCTTTTCTTTCTCCACTGCTGGGATCAAGTACCATCAACACCAGAAGGCATCTACTTCATGAGTTGGGTGCATATTGATATTTGGATACTTACACTCAGCTTGGGAAGTTGTAAAGTTTTATTACTACCAGCCTTCCCCATTCTGATGTCTGAAGACAAAACTGTCTCATGTTCAACCTGTTCCCTGCAGTGAACATTACAGTAGAAGGTCAGCAGCATCAGTACGTTTCTGTCTTTTCCACTGAGACAAGGCTACTGCTGAAAAGAGGATGAGGCCTAATGCTTCAGACTCAGTGACATGGAAATGGCGATGCCTAAGATCCTCACAATGGCAGTGCCTCAGATTCCTCACATTTTTTGGAGTTTCCACAAAGATCTCACAGAGACTTCCCTTTACTGGACTTCATTTCCTCAGGGAGTAGTTGATGAAAATTGTGTTGACTCAGGTAGCAGGGCAAGGGCATTGACAGCACTGATGCAGGTGGGAAGGTTGGTGTAGTAGGTAGGGCATTGAACTGGGACTCAGGAGATCTGGGTTGAGTTCCTGATTTACCACAGACTTCCTTGGGCAAATCAACCGTATGTTTCAGTTCCTCATGAGTACAACAGAAATGATAACTTCCCTATCTCAAAAGGCTGTTGTGAGGATAAAATCTGTTTATGACTATGAGGCACTGGGATACTAGAGTGGCAGGAGTATATTGGGAATAAAATTCCCCTGGTGCCTGTCCATTTTGGGGAGTGGGGTAAAGGAAAAGAAGTCATGAAGTAGTAGCTGTATTTGAAGCTGTGGCAGTGGTGTATCAGTCTTAGAAGTGAGTTGTGGCATTTCTTAACTTGTAGGAGTGGGACGAGCCATTTGTTAAAATATGTTTTATGAACATTACATTATGTAAGAGCTCCCAGAGTATATTTATGATTATAAATCCAAATACATAAAGCTCCATGGCAATCGGCTTATATTTTGGTAGGTTGTCTTCATTAGTAAGAGATGAAATAGACTCGACTACTTTTGCTTTAGTGACAGTTTAGAATCATAGAATATCAGGGTTAGAAGGGACCTCAGGAGGTCATCTAGTTCAACCCCCTGCTCAAAGCAGGACCAATCCCCAACTAAATCATCCCAGCCAGGGCTTTGTCACGCCTGACCTTAAAAACTTCTAAGGAAGGAGATTCCACCACCTCCCTAAGTAACGCATTCCAGTGTTTCACCACCCTCCTAGTGAAAAAGCTTTTCCTAATATCCAACCTAAACCTCCCGCACTGCAACTTAAGACCATTAATCCTTGTTCTGTCATCTGCTACCACTGAGAACAGTCTAGATCCATCCTCTTTGGAACCCCCTTTCAGGTAGTTGAAAACAGCTACCAAATCCCCCCTCATTCTTCTCTTCCGCAGACTAAACAATCCCAGTTCCCTCAGCCTCTCCTCATAAGTCATGTGTTCCAGTCTCCTAATCATTTTTGTTGCCCTCTGCTGGACTCGCTCCAATTTTTCCACATCCTTCTTGTAGTGTGGGGCCCAAAACTGGGCACAGTACTCCAGATGAGGCCTCACCAATGTCGAATAGAGGGGAACGATCACGTCCCTCGGTCTGCTGGCAATGCCCCTACTTATACAGCCCAAAATGCCATTGGTCTTCTTGCCAACAAGGGCACACTGTTGACTCATATCCAGCTTCTCGTCCACTGTAATCCCTAGGTCCTTTTCTCCAGAACAGCTGCCTAGCCATTTGGTCCCTAGTCTGTAGTGATGCCTGGGATTCTTCCGTCCTAAGTGCAGGACTCTGCACGTGTCCTTGTTGAACCTCATCAGATTTCTTTTGGCCCAGTCCTCTAATTTGTCTAGGTCCCTCTGTATCCTATCCCTGCCCTCCAGCGTATCTACCTCTCCTCCTAGTTTAGTGTCATTTGCAAACTTGCTGAGGGTGCAGTCCACACATAGTCCTCCAGATCATTAATGAAGATATTGAACAAAACTGGCCCCAGGACCGACCCTTGGGGCACTCCACTTGATACCGGCTGCCAACTAGGCATGGAGCCGTTGATCACTACCCGTTGAGCCTGACAATCTAGCCAACTTTCTATCCACCTTATAGTCCATTCATCCTGCCCATACTTCTTTAACTTCCTGGCAAGAATACTGTGGGAGACCATGTAAAAAGCTTTGCTAAAGTCAAGGAACAACATGTCCACTGCTTTCCCCTCATCCACAGAGCCAGTTATCTCGTCGTTTAGGATCTGCACCAGTCATTTGGAGACTTTTAAAGTCTGCTGGAGCCTTACATTCTAGTTGGCTTGCCTGATTTGCCAGTAAATATATTTCCAGAATTGTTCCTGTCCATTAGAGGTTGCCAATGTACCCAATTTGAAATTTCTAACACAAGCCATTTTTGAGATAGGTGATGACAAAAAGCACTAGAACTTTCCAAATATGATTGTCATTTTGTTCTTGAGTCCCATATCTCAACATAATTTTCCTAATCATCTTAAACTTGGGAAAATATTGCTTGCTGGCCACATTCCACACGTGTCAAAATTTAAGTGGAAAAGTAGTCTTCTGTGACAGTTTTAGGGGGAAGGAGGCAAATGTGGGTTACAGTATAGTGGAAAACATGTCTAAGTCTTTGTTCTGGAGAGTCTGCTATCTTTCAATGAGTTTAACCACCAAATGAAGTGATAACAGTGATTCATCACAGGGGTCCTTTCTCCTTTTCTTCTTGAAAAATCCTTTCCCATTATAAATTCAAATGTCTTTTAAAATGATCATCAATGATTATTCAGATCCTGATCACATAATTAACACAGTGTTTTTGTAAATCTGCTATTTTAACTTAAGGTTATTTCTAATAGTGATAGAAGCATGGGATTATTTATGGTGATGTGAACTTTCAGATAAGATTGATGTTGCAATGAGACTAGCATTTTTGTTTTCTAAATGTGTTTGTGTTTGTTTATGTGAAGGATATTTTTGGATCTATTCTGTCCTGTCATCAGACTCTTACTGTTTTGAATGTTTAAATTCCCACTTAATGCTAAAGGAAATAAACTCAGACACTTCATTTACAACTGAGTAATATTATGTTTGTGATACAGTGGATGATTTTTTTTTCTCACTAATTTTCTTCTAGGGTGATTATAGTATCTAGCTGCATAATCTTTCCAAATAAATTGGATACAGGACAAAGGCAACCTTTATAAACATTTTCTTCACCAGTCAATGTGCCCTGGTTTGTCTGATCATCCCCTGACAGTAGATAACCAATCCCCAATTTGCTGCTGCTCTGGGCTTGCCCACGTAATCATCTGTTTCTCGTGTCTGACATAGTCTTCCTTTTCTAATGTATATCCAGTCTATTTTAGATATTTATAAGTTGCTCCGTGGCTGTCTAGTGTCTTTCAATAGGCAGCAGGTTTAAAAGAAACAAAAGGAAGGATTTTTTCACACAACACACAGTCAACCTATGGAACTCCTTGCCAGAGGATGTTGTGAAGGCCAAGACTATAACAGGGTTCAAAAAAGAACTAGATACGTTCATGGCAGTTAGGTCCATCAATGGCTATTAGCCAGGATGGGCAGGGATGTTTGCCAGAAACTGGGAATGAGTAACAGGGTATAGATCACTTGATGTTCTGTTCATTCCCTCTGTGGCATCTGGCATTGGTCACTGTCGGAAGACAGGATACTGAGCTAGATGGACCTTTGGTCTGACCCAGTATAGCCGTTCTTATGTTCTTTGTTTTGGAGCAGCAAGGAAGAGGAGCTGTTTTGTCCCACTTTCATGTATTTAACTTCTGTATGTTTCTAAAAATATGCCTCCTGACCAGGAACAAATAATAGAACAGCTACTTTCTCAACTGGCATAGCTTCACTTAACTCAGTTGAGTTATGCCAGCAGAGAATTTGACCCAAGAAGCTCTTGGCTTCCCTTGCGACCTGTCAGCATAGGAGCATCTGAGGACCTGAAAGGACCTTCAGATTGTGTAACAGAAGCCTTTGGAATAGAAGTTGGCAAACTCCCCTAGTTGCGGCGTGGGGAGGGGAGAAGTTACCTTTATCTAACAGCTACACTTCATTTTGACAGGTTTCAGAGTAGCAGCCGTTTTAGTCTATATTTGCAAAAAGAAAAGGAGTACTTGTGGGACCTTAGAGACTAACCAATTTATTTGAGCATAAGCTTTTGTGAGCTACAAGTACTCCTTTTCTTTTTACTTCATTTTGAGGAAATCACTGGACAGCCGTAGACTCTCCATCTCAAAATTGACACTTGCAGTTTCAGAATATCAGAGAGAAGTTACCCTCTCCTATTCTCTCTTGTAATCATGTTCTTACCATATCTACAGGAGTCAACTCGTCAGTATTTCATAACAGAATGTAATTATTTCCTCTTACATTATGTGTCAAAGCTTTACTGATATAAAATCTGGCAGAAACATTAAATCACTAATGCAATAAGGATAATACTACACTGTTGTTCATCTGCATACCATATAGATAGTGTAATTGTATGAAGTTTTAATGTTCTTAAAATGGCAATCGATCAAATAGGGGATTGCACTCCTTAATTCTACTTGTCAGACAAATAAATTACTTTATTACATTTACTAATCAGTTTGTTATTTGCCTGTAGGATTCAAAATGTTCAGCTTATCCAAAAATAATAAATTATGGCTTAATAAATTAATTCTCTGAAACAATCCCCTTATTATGTAGCTTTGTAACCAATTAAATCCATTTATGTTTTTTGGGGGAAATTTATAAGTAAAATTATATGTTCCTAGAAACAAATTCTTCATTGCCAGTAAAAGCTGGGGATGGTAGAAGCTGAAGAAGGCAGCAATCCAAAGCCCATAGCAATATCTCATTGCCAACGTTTTAAACAGTATCACCAAAAAATGTTTACAATTAAAATAAAAGGAAAAACCTGTCATTTCTATTTATTGGAAAAATTATATTACAGCGAGAAAGAGTCTCTCTTTGTCCCTCTGTCTGTAGTTAAATTTGCAACTAGATTTGATTATAAACCTGATTTTTATCCCTTCCCTAACTCAAAGTAGAAGCAAAAGAGTACTTGTGGCACCTTAGAGACTAACCAATTTATTTGAGCATAAGCTTTCGTGAGCTACAGCTCACTTCATCGGATGCATCCGATGTCTCTAAGGTGCCACAAGTACTCTTTTGTTCTTTTTGCAAATACAGACTAGCACGGCTGCTACTCTGAAACCTGTCAAAGTAGAAGCTTCATTCTCAGAATTGGAAGGTGGACTCTAATTAATTTAATGAATAACTGTAGTTTTCAATAGGCTTCAAAGAAAAATCCTTATGTTCGTAATTAGCAAGAGTCTGAATATAAGATGAATTTGTCAGAGAACAAATTGAATCAACTGAAGGAAAAATGTATGCTGAGGGATGAATTTTCAGCAGTGGCCACTGTGATGCACTGAAGAAACTAGGATTTGGAGAAAAATTATATGCTTAATAAAATGCTTGCTGACAATTGTTGCTTTATACATAGGCAGCGGAGAAAGTTGGGTCCCAGTACCTTATTAGATAGTATTCATGTAGGGCGCCTACTCACACATCACTCAAGGAGCCCAGGTCTGTGGGAACTTCTACTGCATACATTGTAAGGGCTTCCAAAGCTTGCTGAAATCACTGTAAAGACTCTTAATTAACCTCAGGTTTCAGTGTAGCAGCTGTGTTAGGATATGTCTACACTATGAAATTAGGTAGAATTTATAGAAGTCGGTTTTTTAGAAATAGTTTTTATATAGTCGATTTTGTGTGTCCCCACACAAAATGCTCTAAGTGCATTAACTCAGCGGAGTGCTTCCACAGTACCAGGCTAGCGTCGACTTCCGGAGTGTTGCACTGTGGGTAGCTATCCCACAGTTCCTGCAGTCTCCGCTGCCCATTGGAATTCTGGGTTGAGATCCCAATGCCTGATGGGGCAAAAAACATTGTCATGGGTGGTTCTGGGTACATGTCATCAGGCCCTACCTCCCTCTGTGAAAGCAACGGCAGACAATCGTTTCGTGCCTTTTTTCCTGAGTTACCTGTGCAGACGCCATACCACGGCAAGCATGGAGCCCGCTCAGCTCACTGTCACTGTATGTCTCCTGGGTGCTGGCAGACACGGTACTGCATTGCTACACAGCAGCAGCAACCCATTGCCTTTTGGCAGCAGACGGTACAATAGGCCTGAAAACCATCCTCATCATGTCCGAGGTGCTCCTGGCCGCCTCAGTAAGGTCGGTCAGGAGCACCTGGGCAGATATGGGTGCAGGGACTAAATTAGGAGTGACTCGACCAGGTCATTCTCTTTAGTCCTGCAGGCAGTCCTATTTTACCATCTTATGGTGAGCAGGCAGGAGATGTGGATGGCTAGCAGTCCTATTGCACCGTCTTCCTCCGAGCAGCCAGGAGATGTGGATGGCTTGCAGTCCTTCTGCACCGTCTGCTGCCAGCCAAAGATGTAAAAGATAGGTGGAGTGGATCAAAACAAGAAATAGACCAGATTTGTTTTGTATTCATTTGCTCTCCCCTTTCTCCCTCCCTCCGTGAAGTTCTGCCTGAAATAACAGAGGGAGGGATAGCTTTAGTGGGTTGAGCATTGGCCTGCTAAACCCAGGGTTTTGAGTTCAATCCTTGAGGGGGCCATTCTGTGTGACAGTTGTTTTTGATGTTTTTGATCAAGTTGTTCCTTGATGTAAAGCCACCCCCTTTGTTGATTTTAATTCCCTGTAAGCCAACCCTATAAGCCATGTCGTCAGTCGCCCCTCCCTCCGTCAGAGTAATGGCAGACAGTCGTTCCGCGCCTTTTTTCTGAGCAGACGCCATACCACGGCAAGCATGGAGCCCGCTCAGATCACTTTGGCAATTAGGAGCACATTAAACACCATGCGCATTATCCAGCAGTACATGCAGCACCAGAACCTGGCAAAGTGATACCGGACGAGTAGGCGACGTCAGTGCGGTGATGCGAGTGATGAGGACATGGACACAGACTTCTCTCAAAGCATGGGCCCTGGCAATGCAGGCATCATGGTGCTAAAGGGGCAGGTTCATACCATGGAACGCCAATTCTGGGCCCAGGAAACAAGCACAGACTGGTGGGACCGCATAGTGTTGCAGGTCTGGGACGATTCCCAGTGGCTGCGAAACTTTCGCATGCGTAAGGGCACTTTCATGGAGCTTTGTGATTTGCTTTCCCCTGCCCTGCGGCGCAAGAATACCAAGATGAGAGCAGCCCTCACAGTTGAGAAGCGAGTGGCAATAGCCTTGTGAAAGCTTGCAATGCCAGACAGCTCCTGGTCAGTCGGGAATCAATTTGGAGTGGGCAAATCTACTGTGGGGGCTGCTGTGATGCAAGTAGCCAACGCAATCAAAGATCTGCTGATATCAAGGATAGTGACCCTGGGAAATGTGCAGGTCATAGTGAATGGCTTTGCTGCAACGGGATTCCCTAACTGTGGTGGGGCCATAGATAGAACCCATATCCCTATCTTGGCACCGGAGCACCAAGCCGGCGAGTGCATAAATAGTACTTTTCAATAGTGCTGCAAACACTGGTGGATCACAAGGGACGTTTCACCAACATCAACGTGGGATGGCCGGGAAAGGTACATGACGCTCGCGTCTTCAGGAACTCTGGTCTGTTTCAAAAGCTGCAGGAAGGGACTTTATTCCCAGACCAGAAAATAACCGTTGGAGATGTTGAAAGGCCTATAGTTATCCTTGGGGACCCAGCCTACCCCTTAATGCCATGGCTCATGAAGCCGTACACAGGCAGTCTGGACAATAGTCAGGAGCTGTTCAACTACAGGCTGAGCAAGTGCAGAATGGTGGTAGAATGTGCATTTGGACGTTTAAAAGCACGCTGGCGCAGTTTACTGACTCAGACCTCAGCGAAACCAATATTCCCACTGCTATTACTGCTTGCTGTGTGCTCCACAATATCTGTGAGAGTAAGGGGGAGACATTTATGGCGGGGTGGGAGGTTGAGGCAAATCGCCTGGCTGCTGGTTAGTCACAGCCAGACACCAGGGAGGTTAGAAGAGCACAGGAGGGCGCGGTGCGCATCAGAGAAGCTTTGAAAACCAGTTTTATGACTGGCCAGGCTACGGTGTGAAAGTTCTGTTTGTTTCTTCTTGATGAAACCCCCCGCCCCTTGGTTCACTCTACTTCCCTGTAAGCTAACCACCCTCCCCTCCTCCCTTTGATCACCTCTTGCAGAGGCAATAAAGTCATTGTTGCTTCACATTCATGCATTCTTTATTCATTCATCACACAAATAGGGGGATAACTGCCAAGGTAGCCCAGGAGGGGTGGTGGAGGAGAGAAGGAGAAGGCCACACAGCACTTTAAAAGGTTAAAACTTTAACACTTATTGAATGTCAGCCTTCCGTTGCTTGGGCAATTCTCTGGGGTGGAGTGGCTGTGTGGCCGGAGGGCCCCCCACCACGTTCTTGGGCGTCTGGGTGAGGAGGCTATGGAACTTGGGGAGGCGTGTGGTTGGCTACACAAGGGCTGTAGCGGCGGTCTGTGCTCCAGCTGCCTTTCCTGCAGCTCAACCATACGCTGGAGCGTATTAGTTTGATCCTCTAGCAGCCTCGGCATTGAATCCTGCCTCCTCTCATCATGCTGCTGCCACCTTTCAGCTTCAGCCCTCTATTCAGCCTGCCACTTACTCTCTTCAGCCTGCCACCTCTACTCCCGGTCATTTTGTGCTTTCCTGCACTCTGACATTGTCTGCCTCCACACATTCGTCTGTGCTCTGTCAGTGTGGGAGGACAGCATGAGCTCAGAGAACATTTCATCACGAGTGCGTTTTTTTCGCCTTCTAATCTTCACTAGCCTCTGGGAAGGAGAAGATCCTGTGATCCTTGAAACACATGTAGGTGGTGGAGGAAAAAAAAAAGGGACAGTAGTACTGAAAAAGACATATTTTATAGAACAATGGGTACACTCTTTCAGGGTAAACCTTGCTGTTAACATTACATACATAGCACATGTGCTTTCGTTCCAAGGTCACATTTTGCCTCCCCCCACCACGTGACTAGCCCCTCCCCCTTCCCCGTGGCTAACAGCGGGGAACACTTCTGTTCAGCCACAGGCAAAAAGTCCAGCAGGAACGGGCACCTCTGAATGTCCCCTTAAGAAAAGCACCCTATTTCAACCAGGTGACCATGAAACTCACTCTCCTGAGGATAACACAGAGAGATAAAGAACGGATGTTGTTTGAATACCAGCAAACATACACTGCAATGCTTTGTTCTACAATGATTCCCGAGTACATGCTACTGGCCTGGTGTGGTAAAGTGTCCTACCATGGTGGATGGAATAAGGCTGCCCTCCCCAGAAACCTTTTGCAAAGGCTTTGGGAGTAGATCCAGGAGAGCTGCAAATGTTAGGGCAAATTAATCATTGAATATGCTTGCTTTTAAACCATGTATAGTATTTTAAAAGATACACTCACCAGAGGTCCCTACTCCGCCTGGCGGGTCTGGGAGGCAGCCTTGGGTGGGTTTGGGGGGGTACTGGCTCCAGGTCAAGGGTGAGAAACAGTTCCTGGCTGTCAGGAAAACCGGTTTCTCCGCTTGCTTGCTGTGAGCTATCTACAACTTCATCATCATCATCTTCCTTGTCCCCAAAACCTGCTTCCATGTTGCCTCCATCTCCATTGAAGGAGTCAAACAACACGGCTGGGGTAGTGGTGGCTGAACCCCCTAAAATGGCATGCAGCTCATCATAGAAGCGGCATGTTTGGGGCTCTGACCCGGAGCAGTCATTTGCCTCTCTGGTTTTCTGGTAGGCTTGCCTCAGCTCCTTAAGTTTCACGCGGCACTGCTTCGGGTCCCTGTTATGGCCTCTGTCCTTTATGCCCTGGGAGATTTTGACAAAGGTTTTGGCATTTCGAAAACTGGAACAGAATTCTGATAGCACGGATTCCTCTCCCCATACAGCGATCAGATCCCGTACCTCCCATTCAGTACATGCTGGAGCTCTTTTGCGATTCTGGGACTCCATCATGGTCACCTCTGCTGATGAGCTCTGCATGGTCACCTGCAGCTTGCCATGCTGCCCAAACAGGAAATTGAAATTCAAAAGCTTGCAGGCCTTTTCCTGTCTGCCTGGCCAGTGCATCTAAGTTGAGAGTGCAGTCCAGAGCGGTCACAATGGAGCACTCTGGGATAGCTTCCAGAGACCAATACCGTCTAATTGCGTCCACAGTACCCCAAATTTGACACAGCAAGGCCGATTTCAGTGCTAATCCCCTTGTCGGGGGTGGAGTAAGGAAATTGATTTTAAGAGCCCTTTAAGTCGAGAAAAAGGGCTTTGTCGTGTGGACGGGTGCACGGTTAAATCGATTTAATGCTGCTAAATTCGACCGACTCCTAGTGTAGACCAGGGCTCAGTCTATATCCGCAAAAAGAAGAGGAGTACTTGTGGCATTGTAGAGACTAACAAATTTATTAGAGCATAACCTTTCGTGGGCTACAGCCCACTTGATCAGATGCATAGAATGGAACATATAGTAAGAAGAGATATACGTACAGAGACGGTGGAAGTTGCCATACAGACTGTAAAAAGCTAATTAATTAAAATGAGCTATTATCAGCAGGAGAAAAAACTTTTGTAATGATAATCAAGATGGTCCACTTAGACAGTTGACACGAAGGTGTGAGGATACTTAACATAGGGAAATAGATTCGGTATGTGTAATGACCCAGCCACTACCAGGTTGAAGTGTTCTCCTACCGGTTTTTGAATGTTACGATTACTGATGTCAGATTTGTGTCCATTTATTCTTTTGCGTATTCTTCAACCTCTCTGGCCACTCAGTAAAAGATTTAAGGGTGGCAATTTTGCAACAGAAAAGCTTCAAAAACAGACTCCAACGAGAAACTGCTGAGCTTGAATTAATTTGCAAACTAGATACCATTAACTTGGGTTTGAATAGAGACTGGGAGTGGCTGGGTCATTACACATCTCGATTATATTTCCCTATGTTAAGTATCCTCACACCTTCGTATCAACTGTCTAAATGGGCCATCTTGATTATCACTACAAAATTTTTTTTCTCCTGCTGATAATAGCTCATCTTAATTAATTAGCCGCTTACAGTTTGTATGGCAACTTCCACCTTCTCTGTATGTATATATATTTATCTTCTTACTATATTCCATTCTGTTCATCCGATCAAGTGGGCTGCAGCCCATGAAAGCTTATGCTCTAATAAATTTGTTAGTCTCTAAGGTGCCACAAGTACTCCTGTTCTTTTTAATTAACCTTAGTTGGTTTTCTCTCAGGCCCAAGGTGCAAAGAGATTCTTCCTTGCAGCTCTTGATGTCCTGCAGGAGAGGAGCAATGCTTCTGAGCACCTCCTAAATTGGTGTGAAGCCACCTCCTCCTTTTCTCCCCTTGTGGAACTTCACATGTGCATAGGAGAGGAGCTCCACTGCTCTGTACTGGGGAAATACACAGCGCCATAGCTTCTCTCCAATAAATCCTTGGAGCCTGATGCCATATGACAATTTATGTGCCTCATGAATCAATTTTTTTTTATTGACATAGCTGGTAAAATACTACTCAGCAAATAACTTCTCAGACGGTCAGTGGAAAAATTGTTGACCAATGTTTTTGACTTTTTTTCCTGCTATTCAGTCAGCCTTAGAAGGAAGTTACATCCTTTTAACATTTATTAAATAGAAAGTAGATGAACAGTATGTTACAATCCAATCCCCTATTGTCCTGCGCCCCACCCCAAAATAAAAACACAAAACAGTTTTATTCTTTTAAATTGAAGGGAATGTGGCCTTTAGCAAAAAGTGGAGTGGCCTCAGAGAGAGTTTTCACTCCCGACTAGTAGGCTTAGCCTTTGGAATAGTGGTGTCAGGTAAATTGTCCAATCCCTGCACTTAGGCATTTGTTCTATGCATATGGCTTGGTTCCTTTCTTGCTGCCCCTTTGCTCCTGAAGGTAATAAGCTGCCCATATCAGTAGGAGATTACTATTTCACAGAGTTGGCTCATTTGGGCTTGCCAGAGCATTTGAGGGATGGAGTCAAGGCTATGCCCTTTCTCTTCCACTGCCTGTTTGTGTGGCTGGGGAAATACTGTGCTGCACAGCCTCTCCTTACTCTTCTCCCCAGTGGGGAGGCCATACAGGGACATAGTGGGGTCTTATACCCCTGTGTGGCAGCATCGGTCATACCAATGTGTAATAATTGCTGTCAGTTATTTAGTTTGTGATGTTGACCACTTTAAATAGTAGCTCATGATAGCTTGACTATACTTCTGGATACAGTGTGTGTTTAGTGAGTGGAACAAGGATAATAAAATGATTTGTAAATTCTTCTGCTGTATTCTGTCTTGTGGAATGGCAGGTTTATGGCTCCTTCTGGAACCATTAAAGGAGGCTCCAGGGACCAGCTGAAAGTTTCTTTGAAGTTTGTCATTTTATCAACAGGTGCAACTCCATTGTTCAAGAGTTTATCAGCTTTAGGGCGTGAACTTGCCTTCTGATCTGCATTGCATCTCATTCTGTCTCATAAAAATGAGTTGCTGTGTTTGTACAACAATGAGGAGTAGGTCATTTCCTGAAAGTCAAGCCAATAGATTTCATGTACAGTATTAGCATGTAGAATCAAGTCTTTCTTTGTTTTTTATACTTGGGTCTCCCATAAATAAGGTAGTCTATGTAGGGGAGATGTGAGTAGGAATTAGTGTAGGCCTGATGAAGGAGGTCTCTCCAATTCCATGTGCATAGAGTGTGCGCACTGAACTCACACAGTGTGTGTTGATGCAGCATTTTAGGGGAAAGAAGCCAGAGAGGAGAAAGGCAGTGAGAATCTACAAAGAGCAGAGACAAGAAGACCAAAGGGTATGAGAAGAGGCTGTGAGACTTCAGAAGGCAAAGACACAGCTGATTCATAGAGCTGCTTAAAAGCATTAGACCCCCTTCTGTTTCAAGCCCGTGTTTAGGATGGGAGTCAAACTGGAGAGACAGACATCTCCTTACAGTGTGTATGATAGCACCCATTTTTTCATGTTCTGTGTGTATATAAGTCTCCTCACTGTATTTTCCACTGAATGCATCCGATGAATTGAGCTGTAGCTCATGAAAGCTTATGCTCAAATAAATTGGTTAGTCTCTAAGGTGCCATCAGTACTCCTTTTCTTTTTGCGAATACAGACTAACACAGCTGCTACTCTGAAACGTGATAAGGTAGGAAACTCAGAATTTTATGGAAATGAAGAAGTGCTTCTGTTCTTCCCCTATTGTATAGAATCTGGGCTTTTGGAAACTATTTATTTTCAAACAGGTGCTTCTTTTCTAAACTGCAAACAGGTGCAAGACTGGGTCAAGAACAGATCTGAAGATGTGAAACAATAAGACTAGAAAGCTGTTCCCAAGAGAAAAGAGAACACTCCACGGTAGGGCAGGGATCCCTATTTATGAAATGGCTTTTTGAGAGGGTTTTCTGATGTCTTCTAAAATGAGATTTTGTGCTAATTGCCAAGCACCATCAACTCACTTGGAAGAATAACATGAAAGATAGAAAATGCCCAAATTACTAGGTGATATTTAGCATTCCAGCCATATCATTCCCTTTGGTTGTTTGATCCTCCTTTGTCTGCACTGGTATCCTCAGCCCCTCTTTGGATGCTGCTCATTTGAAAAATTGCAGCCTTTCCATGGTTTTGACACACATGTGCACTCACTCGCTTGCACTCACTCTCTCCTTTCACTGCCTTTTTTGAACGCAGATTTCCATTTTCTGTGAAAACCCTTTGTCACAGATGCAGCTCACCAGACTGCAGTGACGTGATCCAGTCATTGAATCCCTGGGTTTTAAGCCTCTGGCATCTGAACAGAGCCTACTTACTGTCCCTGTTTTAGGGTCCCTAGGTACACTCTCTGGGTGCAGATCCCCCATGCAGCATCTTGTACTGACAGCTGCAGCCATGCAGTCTCCTGCCCAGCCCTTGGAAAATGCTGACACTTCCCCCTCTGCCTAGGGTTGCCAGCTGTGACTGAAGCTATTCCAGGAGATTTTCCCCCCCAACTTGATGTAATGTCATTTTCTTTAAATATCCTATTAAAATCTCCTGGATTGCTTTCAACAGTCACCGGGAGATCAGTGATGATTCCGGGAGACTCCAGGCCAGTCCCGGAGGGTTGTCAACACTACCTCTGCCCCTCCTGCTCCCCCGGTAGCTTAAACACACCATTTCCTAGAACTATGCCCAAAAGCGTTAGCCTTCTGATTCCTCCCCAGCTCACCCTTAAGTCAGGAGGAGGAATGGATAGCATTAACAAAGAGTCAGATGACCAAAGCCAAAGGTTATAAATGGACTCTCAGAGAGACACCCTAAAGTGCTCAACTCCCTTAGCATAGCTATTGTCAGGTCAAAGCACAATTGTTAAAGTTAACTACTCCCCATTGTCCTCAGCCTGATGTGTACCTGTTGCGGTCCTGCCAGCAATGGTGGATTCCACATTTACATAGGTTATTAAGTTATAGCAATTTTCATAGTAACAATTTCATAATATCAAGCAGAATTTATAAGTTGTACAGACAGTTCTCCTGCACCCCCATTTTCACACCCTTATTAGTACTTTTCTCCGATTAAACATTCAGAATCCAGTGTATTTTAGAATAAATCATAGTGGTATTTACTGGCATTTTACAGAGAGAGATAAAAAGAAATGTTAGTTTTTATTCTTGTGACTTTAATATATAACTATGTACAAGAAGAAAGCTAAGGAAACCCAGATGACCTCAATTAAGGATCAACAGTTTCTGCTAGAGTCTTCTCTATTCCCAGCTTTTCAGAACTAATGTGGGTTCTGACATCTCTTGCTCTGTGTCCTTTCCTCAATTACTCAATTCAATATAATGCAGTGATAAAGGTTACCTCATTAGAAGAGTTATGGTGTCATACATTTATATTACATTTCTTTAAGCCATCCTGTCTTTTTAAAGTCCATTCAATATACAACCTGGTGTCAGCTGGTTAGTATTGGATCAGAGTGTATATTAAGTTTCTGATTAAACAGCCCTCTTCTGCAGTTAGGAATAAACACAATTATAACTTCCTTCCTGATATTGGTTTAAGATTCACATATGTCCAGTTTCAGTGAGTTCCACCATTGTCCTTACCCAGCTGGGTAAACAGACCTTAAGGAAATTAAGTAAATTTTAACATACAAATCGTTCCCTATCGTTCAGAATTCCTTGCACATATTCTAATGGACCCTCTCTTTGTCTGACTAAAGAGTATATTTAGTGTCTGTCTCGGAGCACACTCAATGTTTCAAACCCAGTTTCATGCCAGTTTTTCTAACAGTCTGGTCCCTGGGTTCCAGATTAATAGATAAAAGCGGTCAATACACATACATCAAGTACAATTAGAATTGGACATGCCACACTGTTTCATCAAATTCTGAAATTAACAGTGGGTCTTCCAGTCGTTAATGTGAATAATTGATATTCTGCTCTACATTCTCAAAATAAGTTTCAGTTAGAAACTTGCAGATTTAACAGAAGGTAATTAAGATATTTTTCTTCTGTTTTTAAAATAAAAATGAAGCTTGTGGCTCCTCTTGGTCAAATCCTTAACCGGGCATGGCATTAGACTTCTCTGCAAGGAAAAGAATATTTAGAGCAGGGCAAAACTTTTCAGCCAACGCTTTTTGACTAAAAATGCAGATTCAGCAAAACTGAAGTGTGTTGCTAATTTGTGCTGGTTTCATTGAATTGTTCATGTCTGAGGGAAAAGGGAGGGAGCAAAAATAATTTCCAGGAAAAAGTCAGAATGTTTCATTTTGATGTTTTTGAAACAAAATGTTTAGAATTTTTTAATTCAAAATGACTATTTCAAAAAATGTCTTCAGTTTTATTTAAAAAACTGAAAAAGTTAAATGCTTGAAACTGAAGTGAAACATTTAATTTTGGATTGAATGAAATGTTTAGTTTGACCTGAAACAATTAAAAAAATGTGGAACTCCCAACAAACCAAAAAGTCAGTTATTTGCACAGCTCTAATCATCTGTTCCATACCAGCTTCTGCAGCCCCAGGAGCTGGTGCACTTCAAAGAGGACAATGGCTGGGAGAGTTTGTGCAGTCATATCTTCTACCCGAACCATATTCCCTAACCTCACCTGTACACTGGGGTACCTGGCGCTGCAATGGCACAAGAGCAAGGATCTTTTTAGTAGGGTTCCCGAAATCATGCTCTCGCTACTTTTCTGCTGTGGAACCGTGCCATTTCTGCTAGCTCATGGTCTTGAGTCTACAGATGAAGTAGGATGTTACCCTTAATAACAACTGGATAGAATTTGGGGAAAGTGCTTTTAAGAAAAAGGGCTAAATAAGAAAGAAGCATAAAAAATGATACAGTGAGACCCGATATCTTAAATTACTGTAAACCAGCTGTATGTAATAAAGTGATTAGAGGAGTTCTTCCAAAGCTAGTTATAGGACTCTGTTTCATTAATACATTCTCCATTTCAGGTTCACAAACGCAGAAGGTTTAAAAGGAATATTCCATTAAATATGTGAAATATTTTAATCTCATAATTACCAGTGGTTGGTTTAGCTTTGAAGGTGCTATTCTATAAGTTTGGAGTAAGCAGTCATTCACTGAAGACAGCCCTTCTAACTGGAATAGTAATTACTGTATGTGGCTGAAGCATGTTGATTACTACAGATATAATTAGCTTGAGTGCAGATGTCTGAATAGACGTGCATGTTTTTACCTGTGTCATGCATAGATCCACAGGTATTGCTTTCATTTCCGTTTTTGAAAGTGTATGTAGCTGTGAATGCCCACCATTGCAAGTCATTTGATTTGTGTAAAAGAATATTTTCCATGTATTAACATGTGGAAACAGTTTGATAGATTAGGTTGAGAAGAAATTAATCACAGTGATTTTGAGCAGTTTCGTCTGGCTCATATCCAGAGCTAATTTTAGGCTAACTCCCAAAGAGACAGAATTATTTGATAATTTGCAAATAATCTTCCACCTAATCAAAAATTCCACCACAGCTTTGTAAATTGTTGGATATATATCTAGCCTGTCTACATTCATGTATGTTATTAGTTTGAGCTGTTTGTATGAACAACACTTTTATGTGACTCTTATATTCATTGAAGACGAAAATAAAGTCACTTGCATTTCTATTAAATTAAGCTTTTTTAAGCTTAGTGGACATACTGGGCCAAATTCACCCTCAACACAATTCCATTGACTTCAATGACATTGCACCATGAATTTATTTGTCTTATGGTGTCTGACTGTCCCAACTGATTTCAGTATAAAGCTTCAAAGAGATTAATCTCATTTTAAGTGATTTAAATATACTTCTAAATTCTGGGTCTGTATGTATGAAGACAGAAATTTTATTTCTTTTTAAGGCAATGTAATGCAAAATTTTCAGAACTCCATTTCCATGCTGCAGCACTTGTCAGAGCAGAGAATAACTCTCTGATTAAAGAAATCAGCATGTTCTGATAAAAATCTTAATATTAAGATATGTTAACACTAAGAAATGTAGAGATGGTTAAAGTTTTCCTACTGTTAAATTGTCATTCATAACCATGATATACATGAATCTGACATCAGACCTGCTCTGTGTATTAAAAATCTGAAACTCATCTATTAACATAGATTTATGGATTCCAAGGCCAGAAGGCACCTAGTTTGATCTTCCGTATAACACAGGCCATAGAACTTCTCCAAAATAATTCCTAGAGCAGATCTTTTGGCAAAACATCCAATCTGGATTTTAAAATTATGAGTGATGAAGAATCTACCGCAGCCCTTGGTAAATTTGTTCCAAAGGTTAACTACTTTCACTGTTAAAAATGTGCACTTTATTTCTAGTCTGAATTTGTCAAGCTTCAACTTCTGGCCATTGAATCATTTATACTTTCTCTGGTAGGTTGAAGAGCCTATTATTAAATATTAAAACATGATTAAAATATATATAAGATATGCATTGGGTTGGTAGATCTAGCTGAGGGAGATTCAAGGTGGAAGGAGAATGAGTGCTAGGATATATGAAGCTAGGTAGTAGAGTGAAAACAATTGCTAGCAGGAAAAAGGGAGAGAAGAGGTGTCAGAATAGAGAATCAGAAGAGTCCTCACTTTAGGGTCTGATGCTGCAAAGTAATGGGCCTAAATGGCCCGTGAGCCACCTATCTAAGGCCCCAATACAACAATCTGATTTGTACAGGTGGACTTCAGTGGGACTCTGCATGGGCATCTATGGTCCGCTTGCCTAACATACTGCCTCTCTTCTGAGGCCAAGCTGCTGCAGCTGTCAGGCTTGGATTAAACTCTGTGCACTCAATGCACTTGCACAGGGCCCCCATCTCAGGAGGACCTCTGACCACTGGCAAAAAAACAAAATAAAACCTGAGTTGTGCTGCAACCCCTAGCACCAGGTTGTAATACCATTCACTCAGATTTGGCCCAGCAGCCCCTCTATCATGATGGAGGGGCAGATGAGCCAAACCTGAGCGACGTAGAGCCATGTGAGTGCAGGGCGGGCGATAGGATAAAGTGGAGGTGGGCAGCCAGGATTAGAAGGAGCCACCCTAGCCCAGAATGGGAGTGAAGAACTGAGCTGAGCTGGGGTAAGTGGGGAGGGCAGGTTGCCAGTGAGTGGCTAGGAAGGTCCTCGTGGCGGGGAGGGGGGCTGGGGAAAGTTGTTGTTGGGCTATGAGGTGAGTGGGGAGTATGGGGGAGGGAGTTGAGGGGCTGGGGGAGAATGTGGTGTTGGGGGTTGCAGGGTGATTTGTGAGAGCTGTGGGGGCATAGGAGGTGGTGGGGTTGGGGACCAGGATGTTCTGGTTGAGTGGGGGATTTGCAGGGCTGTGGCCAGTGGGGTTGAGGTGTTGCGGGCTGCGGTGAGCAGGGTGTACGTCCGGGTGCTGGATTGTGTGTGTGGGCTGTCAGGATAATTGGGGGTGGTGGAGAGTTTTTGAGGTATATTTCGGGTAGACGGGCATACGGAGGTCTGTGTGGGGTAGGATATATATGGCTCTGAGATGCTTTAAAGATGGTGTGGGGGGCACCCTCTTTAAAGCATTGTGCACCGTGCCCCCAAAATTCTTTATTCTGGGCCTGGCAGTTGGTGTCTTCTGTTTGGGCTTTTGTGCCTTTGGAATTCACTCCTTCCTTGGTTCATATCACTCAAAGTAGTTAAGCTTCAGGATGTGCTGAAAGGTTCCATTTTTACTCTGGCTATGAGGAAGAGACAGATTTGTGAGGCACGGTAGTAGAGGGGACTCTGGCAGTTTGGATGTTGTGAGGTTTTTTTTGTTTTTTGGGGGGGGAGGATTTTTTTTTTTTTTTGGATAACTTGCTGTGACTAGGGTATATTTTTCTGAGACCAACTATGTCTGGGAATCTGTGTTTAATGTGTACAGAGTGCTGAGGGCACCCGCAGGCTGGGATGGATGGCTGATCTCTTGCTCTCTCTCTCTCTCTCTCTCTCTCTCTTTTTTAAATTTTTTTTTAACAAATTTTTTAAATTTGTTAGTCTCTAAGGTGCCACAAGTACTCCTTTTCTTTTTGCGAATACAGACTAACACGGCTGCTACTCTGAAACCTTACTTAAAGTAGTTACTCATACAGGTAAGCAGACCAGGCTATTAGGTGTAGATTAATTCTTTTAAAAAATAATATATGGCTTTTCAATATGTATATTTTATAAAAATATAAGTTATTTTGTATTGTGTCACAAATTCCTTTCCTTCATTTTGTTTCACTTTCTTAGTATATGGTGTTATCATTATTGCTCAGGAGAGCAAAAGCCTTGTATTTGCTTCAAGTTTTGATGTTTTAAACTGATTGTGCTAATGTTATGTTCTTTCAGGCTCTAGCATGTAGCTCTTGTGGAATATGATCAGTATTTGACTCATGCTGCTTGAAATAAGAAAGGAAGCTTAGAAACATTGTGCAAATACTGGGGGAAATCTGGAGAAGGATAGCTTGGCAGAACTATGTATTTGCTGGGAGATGAGATCCCAGAAAAACAAATGTATCCAAAATATTGCCTGTACTGAACGTTGATACCACTGCAGAACTACGTAAGCCTCGGGTTGGCCAAAGATTGAGGCCCATAGTTTGAAATTTATGGTAGGAAGATGGAAGACTTTATGGTACACTCACCTGAACCCTATGTTAATTTGGTGCATGAATTGAATAACATTTCAAGATAATATGAAATCCATGCATGTAATTATTTATTTGTTGAATATGCATATCTAAATGATCAGCTGCTCCAGCTTGCAGTATAACAACATTAAAATGAGACAGATACTGTGTGGTAGTTTCATGGAAGGAGGTAGTGTGAATCAGTGAAAATACTTACAGTAGTACCTTGTTTACATTGGACTATGTGGTGTACATATCCTTCCCTACCCTCCCTTAAATTATCATTGTATCTTTGAATATTGTAGATGTGCTAATGTCTTCTGTTTTCACTCAAACTCCCAAGTAAATAATGAATATGGACCTTAAGGTTTGACCATAAATGTTTTGGATTAGTGCAAATTTTAAATGAGTTATGGGTATGAGCCTATTAATGATAGAAGTACCCAAAGACAGATTGATCTTTTGTTTAGTCAGCAGATGCACTGTTATGAAGACAAATAGAGCTTGATGCTGAGGGAGACTGAGTACTCGCTCCCTCTGAAGTCAGTGAAAATTGCAGGTGCTCTGCACATTTAGAACTATTCCAAGTGAATTGTTGGATCTAAGAGAAATTAAAGGGACAGGCTTCATTTTTTTTTTTTTTACTAATGATTTTGACCCAAGAAAAACTTCTTAGTGGTACCTAATTAATGTAAAGGAACAATAATACGTGTGTGAAACCAGGACATCTGTTTATTTAGATTATTTTCAAGTGCCTGCCCCTGGTAACTCTAAGTGCTTTAACAAATATTTTAAATACATAAAAAACAAAGAATAAAAGCTAAAGAAAATCAAGCAAACTTCCCATACAAGTCAACTCCACTAGAAATAGTACTTGACTAATAATAATGTGTATAACTAACCACCTCAAAACTCAAACCCTGCCTTCATTAAAAGCCCAAGAATGTAGATCAGGGTTGCATAGTGTTCTAAAGGTTAACAAATTCAGGCTCTGTTGGATCCAAGGTGATTATGAGTTTGAGTTAATGACCCTGCACAGAAAACATGCTGGCACAAGATCCCTCTCCATTTTAAACCTAGTGGCTGCCTATTTATGGCTACAACTTTAGACTACTAAAAAGACTTGGGAAACTGTATCCAGGTTCCCCCCTGAAAGTAAAGGTCACACTGTTTTCACCAAGACCATTATTTATTTACTTATTTCATAGAATCATAGAATATCAGGGTTGGAAGGGACCTCAGGAGGTCATCTAGTCCAACCCCCTGCTCAAAGCAGGACCAATCCCCAATTAAATCATCCCAGCCAGGGCTTTGTCAAGCTTGACCTTAAAAACTTCTAAGGAAGGAGATTCTACCACCTCCCCAGGTAACGCATTCCAGTGTTTCACCACCCTCCTAGTGAAAAAGTTTTTCCTAATATCCAACCTAAACCTCCTCCATTGCAACTTGAGACCATTACTCCTTGTCCTGTCCTCTTCTACCACTGAGAATAGTCTAGAACCATCCTCTCTGGAACCACCTCTCAGGTAGTTGAAAGCAGCTATCAAATCCCCCCATATTCTTCTTTTCCTCAGACTAAACAATCCCAGTTCCCTCAGCCTCTCCTCATAAGTCATGTGTTCCAGAACCTAATCTTTTTTGTTGCCCTTCGCTGGACTCTCTCCAATTTATCCACATCCTTCTTGTAGTGTGGGGCCCAAAACTGGACACAATACTCCAGATGAGGCCTCACCAATGTCGAATAGAGGGGAACGATCACGTCCCTCGATCTGCTCGCTATGCCCCTACTTATACATCCCAAAATGCCATTGGCCTTCTTGGCAACAAGGGCACGCTGCTGAGTCATATCCAGCTTCTCGTTTATTTAAAGTGCTCTTGGCCAAACCTACTACCTAAGCAGCCAGGCCAAATACCCACAAATTGGTAACCGAAGTAGCAAATCAGAGATGCTGATATGGTTTCCGTCAGCACTTCTAGTTGCTTTTGTTCTGTCTACTAACACTACATCAATTTTGTATAGACTAAGACTTAAACATGCCCCAGTTTGAGTCAACTGTTGGGATGAATTGCTCGACTGCACCATCTGGATCAGAGACAAGATAAAGATGTGAGCTGGGTGTCCTCAGTATATCTTTTACAGCCCCTCCTATTAGTTTCTTGTCTGTGTGAAGCAGGATGAAGCACATGAAAGAATTCTTGAAGCAGATAAGCAATTGCCCAAACTACCTCTAAGATCTCTGGCAAAGAAAAAGAAAAGAGCTTTGAGTGACTCCACCAAACCCTTTTAGGGATCAAAAATATGCCCACAATACATTTTGATTAATAATATTGTAAGCAATTGACAGACATATAAGATTCCATTATCATCTTCCATCTCCAAACCAACACTACCATTGCAGCTGATATACTGGAATGTACTCAGATCTGAAATCCAATGGGCTGGGGTCAAGACACTTGTTCAATTGCCCCACTGCAACCTTCTTCACCAACTTTCCCCAAAAAGAGGGGATAGACATATTTATAATTAGCAAGGCTGTCAGCCTCGAGACAGTCATCCTGAGCAGAAACTTTATAATGGATTTCTTAAGGGTAGTAGGCAGCCTGTCCTTCTGAAGGTAAATGTTGATGGTTTCCACAAAGTGCAGACCAGTGCTTCTTAACTGATCTTCAGTCAGGAAGAACATGAGTCCAGTTCACATTACTTGAGAGCTTCTAGAACTGTAGTGAGCAATGCCAGCTGAAATTCATGTTTTTTTCCTTGCTGATATGGAGGCAATCTAGATCTGAGCAATTTGTATACACACAATAACTTGAAAATTCCTTGTGGGGAATAATATTTGGCTCTGTAGCTGAGTGAAAATAATTTGAATCCATTAACCTGTCCACCTACAGCAGTTCCAATTAGGTACTTAGCAAATACCATGGTAGATGTGGTTCACTGTTGAATTATTTTGGAGAAGTTTTTTGGCTTCTGCTATTCAGGAGATCAGACTACATGATCATATTGGTATTTTTTGGTTTTAGAATCAACAAATAAGACTGTCAGATACAGACACTAAATATGAATTTATACTGTGTACAAAACAGTTGTTAAAATAGTGTTTCAAAGGGCTTTTAAGAATACAGTTTTAATTTCTTAAGCAATTGTCTTTTTTTCAATATGTGTCTGATTTATGAGATCTGATTATATAAACCACATTGCATTACATTGGTCTGGTTTTGTAATGACGCTGAAAGCAAATGCAATCCCAGGATGTGTTAGTCAAGGTATTTCCAGTTGAGATAGGGAAGAATTAATCCCATTGTCCAAAGCACTGGTAAGACCTGGTCTGGAATACTGTGTAGAATCCTGGTCACCCATGTTCAAGAAAAATTAATTCAAATGGAGCAGGTATATAGAAGAGCTGCTTGGATGATCAGGGAAATGGAGAGCCTATTTTATGAGAGGAAACTAAAAAAGCTTGGCTTGTTTAGCCTAGCAAAATGAAAGCTGAGAGTGGATGTGATTGCTCTCTATAAATACTTTGGGAGGATAAGGAGGAAGAGAAGAAGAGCTATTTAAGGTAATGGACACTGTTGGCATAAACTGGCCACGAACAAATATAGACTGGAAGTTAGAACAAAGTTTCTAGCCTCAGAGGAGTAAGGTTCTGGAATGGCCTTCCAATAGGAGTAGTGGAGGCATCTGCCTAACTGGTCAAGATAGAGCTTGATATGTTTATGAACAGCACTGTATGATGGGGTTGCCTGCACTAGCAGGAGACTGGATTCAGTGACCCATGAGGTCCCTTCCAGTCCTGTGTTCCTATGGTTAGAATGTAATCTTGCATGATTGACAAAGAGATTATAACATAATATTGCATAAGCCTGGGAAAACTTATTTGACAAAATGTTTTTTTCTGGTATTACTGATTCAGAAAAACTTGTATTAGACATTTAAATAGACGTAACTAATTACGGAAAAGTGGTGGATTTGAATTTTATAATTTTTTTTTTGTATGTGGCCAATTAAAACATGACAAAACATATAACATTAGCCAAAAGTCCAGAAGCTGGGATACAGGAATAATGATCCAGCCCCCCAGAATCAGAAATTAGAGATGAAAAAGACCCAGTGCCATAGATCATCTAGTCCAGTGGTTCTCAAAGCTGATCTGCTGCTTGTTCAGGGAAAGCCCCCCGGAGGATCGGACCAGTTTGTCTACATGTCGCGTCCGCAGGTTCAGCCGATTGCGGCTCCCACTGGCCGCAGTTCACTGCTCCAGGCCAATGGGGGCTGCAGGAAGTGGCGCGGGCCAAGGGACATGCTGGCCGCCCTTCCCACAGCCCCCATTGGTGACAGGACAGAAGCGACTTTGTCTGTACAAAGTGCAAGCTGGTCTCCATATTGGAAGAGAAGGTTCAAGGTCTGGAGCAACAGGTATCGACCCTGCGTTGCATAAGAGAAACTGAAGATTTCCTGGACAGTTGTCAGGATATGCTTCTACGGGCACAAGGTTCTGAAGATTCAGAGCAGGCTGCACATCGGGGACAGGAGGACGGTGAAGAAATTTGGCATCATGTGACCTCCAGAAGAGAAAAGGGGAATGTCCATGTACCAGCAATGCAGATACAGGTAAGTAACCGTTTTCATGTTCTCTCCACAGGTACTAATGCGGAGAGTGGACCAGATGATACGTCTGAGGGAAGAGAGCAGAAGGAGACTCCGCCGATTGGAAGGCATGAGATGCACTGTCCTAGGGTTGAGGGTTCCACGACCACTGATCCCAAGAGAAGGAGGCAGGTGGTGGTGGTTGGGGACTGAGTCATCTATCTGTCGCCCCGACTGGGAAAACCGAGAAGTCTGCTGCTTGCCAGGAGCTAAGATTCACAATGTGACGGAGAGATTGCCGAGATTCATCAAGCCCTTAGATCGCTACCCCTTCCTGCTTCTCTACGTGGGCACCAATGATACTGCCAAGAATGACCTTGAGCGGATCACTGCAGTCTACGTGGCTCTGGGAAGAAGGATAAAGGAGTCTGAGGCGCAAGTGATGTTCTCATCCATCCTCCCCGTGGAAGGAAAAGGCCTGGGTAGAGATCGTCGAATCGTGGAAGTCAATGAATGGCTACGCAGGTGGTGTCGGAGAGAAGGCTTTGGATTCTTTGACCATGGGATGGGTGTTCCAACAAGGAGGAGTGCTAGGCAGAGACGGGCTCCACCTAACGAAGAGAGGGAAGAGCATCTTCGCAAGCAGGCTGGCTAATCTAGTGAGGAGGGCTTTAAACTAGGTTCACCGAAGGAAGGAGACCAAAGCCCTGAGGTAAGTGGGGAAGTGGGATACCAGGAGGAAGCACGAGCAGGAGCATGTGAGAGGGGAGGGTTCCTGCCTCATACTGAGAAAGAGGGGCGATCAGCGGGTTATCTCAAGTGCCTATACACAAATGCACGAAGCCTGGGAAACAAGCAGGGAGAACTGGAAGTCCTGGCAAAGTCAAGGAATTATGATGTGATTTAGAATAACAGAGACTTGGTGGGATAACTCACATGACTGGAGTACTGTCATGGATGGATTTAAGCTGTTCAGGAAGGACAGGCAGGGCAGGAAAGGTGGAGGAGTTGCACTGTATGTAAGAGAGCAGTATGACTGCTCAGAGCTCAAGTGTGAAACTGCAGAAAAACCTGAGAGTCTCTGGATTAAGTTTAGAAGTGTGAGCAACAAGGATGATGTCGTGGTGGGAGTCTACTATAGGCCATCGGACCAGGGGGATGAGGTGAAAGAGGCTTTCTTCTGGCAAGTCGCAGAAGTTACTAGATCGCACGCCCTGGTTCTCATGGGAGACTTCAGTCACCCTGATATCTGCTGGGAGAGCAATACAGTGGTGCACAGACAATCCAGGAAGTTTTTGGAAAATGTAGGGGACAATTTCCCAGTGCAAGTGCTGGAGGAACCAACTAGGGGCAGAGCTCTTCTTGACCTGCTGCTCACAAACCGGGAAGAATTAGTAGGGGAAGCAAAAGTGGATGGGAACCTGGGAGGCAGTGACCATGAGATGGTCGAGTTCAGGATCCTGACACAAGGAAGAAAGGAAAGCAGCAGAATATGGACCCTGGACTTCAGAAAAGCAGACTTTGACTCCCTCACGGAACTGATGGGCAAGATCCCCGGGGAGAATAACATGAGGGGGAAAGGAGTCCAGGAGAGCTGGCTGTATTTTAAAGAATCCTTATTGAGGTTACAGGGACAAACCATCCCGATGTGTAGAAAGAATAGTAACTATGGCAGGCGACCAGCTTGCCTTAACAGTGAAATCCTTGCTGATCTTAAATACAAAAAAGAAGCTTACAAGAAGTGGAAGATTGGACAAATGACCAGGGATGAGTATAAAAATATTGCTCAGGCATGCAGGAGTGAAATCAGGAAGGCCAAATCACACCTGAAGTTGCAGCGAGCAAGAGATGTTAAGAGTAACAAGAAGGGTTTCTTCAGGTATGTTAGCAACAAGAAGAAAGTCAAGGAAAGTGTGGGCCCCTTACTGAATGAGGGAGGCAACCTAGTGACAGAGGATGTGGAAAAAGCTAATGTACTCAATGCTTTTTTGCCTCTGTCTTCACAAACAAGGTCAGCTCCCAGACTACTGCACCAGGCAACACAGCATGGGGAGGAGGTGACCAGCCCTCTGTGGACAAAGAAGTGGTTCGGGACTATTAAGAAAAGCTGGACATGCACAAGTCCATGGGGCCGGATGTGTTGCATCCGAGAGTGCTAAAGGAGTTGGCGGATGTGATTGCAGAGCCATTAGC
This sequence comes from Lepidochelys olivacea, assembly GCF_965140295.1. Lineage (NCBI taxonomy): Eukaryota > Metazoa > Chordata > Testudines > Cheloniidae > Lepidochelys > Lepidochelys olivacea. The sequence goes on from NC_140412.1 coordinate 215,062,603, forward strand.
CATTATCTTTGAAAACTCATGGTGATTGGGGGAAGTCCCGGACGGCTGGAAAAAGGCTAATGTAGTGCCCATCTTTAAAAAAGGGAAGAAGGAGGATCCTGGGAACTACAGGCCAGTCAGCCTCACCTCAGTCCCTGGAAAAATCATGGAGCATGTCCTCAAGGAATAATTCTGAAGGACTTAGAGGAGAGGAAAGTGATCAGGAACAGTCAGCATGGATTCACCAAGGGCAAGTCATGCCTGACTAATCTAATTGCCTTCTATGACGAGATAACTGGCTCTGTGGATGAGGGGAAAGCAGTGGACGTGTTGTTCCTTGACTTTAGCAAAGCTTTTGACACCGTTTCCCACAGTATTCTTGCCAGCAAGTTAAAGAAGTATGGGCTGGATGAATGGACTATAAGGTGGATAGAAAGCTGGCTAGTTCTGTTGGGCTCAAAAAGTAGTGATCAACGGCTCCATGCCGAGTTGGCAGCCGGTATCAAGTGGAGTGCCCTAAGGGTCGGTCCTGGGGCCGGTTTTGTTCAATATCTTCATAAATGATCTGGAGGATGGTGTGGATTGCACCCTCAGCAAGTTTGCAGATGACACTAAACTGGGAGGAGAGGTAGATACGCTGGAGGGTAGGGATAGGATACAGAGGGACCTAGACAAATTGGAGGATTGGGCCAAAAGAAATCTGATGAGGTTCAACAAGGACAAACACAGAGTCCTGCACTTGGGATGGAAGAATCCAATGCACCGCTACAGACTAGGGACTGAATGGCTCGGCAGCAGTTCTGCAGAAAAGGACCTAGAGGTTACAGTGGACGAGAAGCTGGATATGAGTCAACAGTGTGCCCTTGTTGGCAAGAAGACCAATGGCATTTTGGGCTGTATAAGTAGGGGCATTGCCAGCAGATCGAGGGATGTGAGCGTTCCAATCTATTCAACAGTGGTGAGGCCTCATCTGGAGTACTATGTCCAGTTTTGGGCCCCACACTACAAGAAGGATGTGGAAAAATTGGAAAGAGTCCAGCGAAGGGCAACAAAAATGATTAGGAGACTGGAACACATGACTTATGAGGAGAGGCTGAGGGAACTGGGATTGTTTAAACTGACGGAAGAGAAGAATGAGGGGGGATTTGATAGCAGCTTTCAACTACCTGAAAGGGGGTTCCAAAGAGGATGGATCTAGACAGTTCTCAGTGGTAGCAGATGACAGAACAAGGATTAATGGTCTTAAGTTGCAGTGCGGGAGGTTTAGGTTGGATATTAGGAAAAGCTTTTTCACTAGGAGGGTGGTGAAACACTGGAATGCGTTACTTAGGGAGGTGGTGGAATCTCCTTCCTTAGAAGTTTTTAAGGTCAAGCTTGACAAAGCCCTGGCTGGGATGATTTAATTGGGGATCAGTCCTGCTTTGAGCAGGGGGTTGGACTAGATGACCTCCTGAGGTCCCTTCCAACCCTGATATTCGATGATATTCTGCCCTGGGATATGAGAAAAAGGCTTTCTTTTACTCCAGGCAGAATTTTGTGGGCCCTGTCTTCCCCGTTCTCATGAAGAAGAGAAAAGGAGTACTTGTGGCACCTCAGAGACTAACTAATTTATTTGAGCATAAGCTTTCGTGAGCTACAGCTCACTTCATCGGATGCATACTGTGGAAACTGCAGAAGACATTATATACACAGAGACCATGAAACAATACCTCCTCCCACCCCACTCTCCTGCTGGTAATAGCTTATCTAAAGTGATCACTCTCCTTACAATGTGTATGATAATCAAGTGGGGCCATTTCCAGCACAAATCCAGGTTTTCTCACCCTCCGCACCCACCCCCCAACTCACTCTCCTGCTGGTAATAGCCCATCCAAAGTGACCACTCTCTTTACAATGTATATGTCAGCCACACTATCAGAGGCTCGTTCACCTGCACGTCCACCAATGTGATATATGCCATCATGTGCCAGCAATGCCCCTCTGCCATGTACATTGGTCAAACTGGACAGTCTCTACGTAAAAGAATAAATGGACACAAATCAGATGTCAAGAATTATAACATTCATAAACCAGTCAGAGAACACTTCAATCTCTCTGGTCACACAATTACAGACATGAAGGTCGCTATCTTAAAACAAAAAAACTTCAAATCCAGACTCCAGCGAGCAACTGCCCACCTTGATTTTCATACACATTGTAAGGAGAGTGGTCACTTTGGATAAGCTATTACCAGCAGGAGAGTGAGTTTGTGTGTGTGGTTTTTGGAAAAAGGGGGGAGGGTGAAAAAACCTGGATTTGTGCTGGAAATGGCCCAACTTGATTATCATACACATTGTAAGGAGAGCGATCACTTTAGATAAGCTATTACCAGCAGGAGAGTGGGGTGGGAGGAGGTATTGTTTCATGGTCTCTGTGTATATAATGTCTTCTGCAGTTTCCACAGTATGCATCTGATGAAGTGAGCTGTAGCTCACGAAAGCTTATGCTCAGATAAATTGGTTAGTCTCTAAGGTGCCACAAGTACTCCTTTTCTTTTTGCGAATACAGACTAACACGGCTGTTACTCTGAAACATGAAGAAGAGAAGCTCTTCACACAAGAAAATTGTTCAGATCCTTTTTCGGTCATTTGGATCGTCCGGTCCCCTCCCCTTGAGCTGCGCCTTGTAATCTTATGCACAGGGACCAGGCTTCAAGCACCGGGGGTTCACCTCAATTATGTGTCTTCCCTCCGTGCACATAAAATTGTGTACTAGGTAAATTTCTTAATAATAACTTATAAAAGGCTCAACTTATTGAATTTTATCTAAATATATACTTATAGTACTTGCTGTCTCCTCCCTGCTTCATTATTAGGTGGTTTAGAGGAGGAAGAGTAAAGCAGCAATATTAATTGATTTCTTCTAAAATAAGCAAAAATCTTTCAAAACCTGCTTTGTGTTGTACTTTCCTATTAGATGGCCAGGTGAGGTTCCAGCTGAAGTCAAAGAGAGACTTGCATAACCAAGAGCAGATTTTGGTAATGGAAGCTCAAGGAGATGAATGCAAATATCACTATTGTTTCAATAATAGGTTATTCCACTTCTGCAGAGCAAAACTGCACCAGCTCTGCTCTGAAGTCACTGGGAATGGGGGATGCTCAGTATGTCTCAAGAAGAGCTTAACACCTGGCTGCACTGGGCCCTATAGTGTATAGAGGTTAATATATTAAATTTGTTTTGGCTTGTTCTCTGTGAATAATTAGCTAAGATAAACATCCAAGTATATATTTAAGATTTTTTTTTGTTCCCTAGGCAGCAGGAGCAATCCGTCCTCTCGTCTCTACTGTTGTTGCTTCCTCTGCAGATGGTTCCTTAGACCATTCACTAGAACGTTCCAGGTACAGAGCAAGTGAAATGCCTCAGGCTTTCCTGTTTGATATAATCTATCAAGCATATCATCAGGTAAGAATCTGGGCTTTTCAAAATAGAAGCTCACTTCTCCCCCTCAATGTATTGTATGTTAAAGGAAACTAAGTCACCTTGTTTGGTTTTTCTGAAAATTATAGTTGAAATGTCTATAAATCTATCACAGATTATATGAGATTGCATGTAAATCATTTCAGTGTAGTCTCCTAATGACAATGTTTTATAATAATATTTTATAACTTTTTACTATGATTTGCGTACTATGGCAGTTCTTATGATCTGTTCCATTTATACTGTTATCAAACTGCCAAATACAAATGTGATTCCCGGGTTTTAGGTGGCAAAGAAAATCATTATCTATGCCTAATTGTACGTGATGAAATATGTATTTTGTATATTATGAGCCATATTCTCTGATGGTGCAATTCCATTACAGTCAATGGAATTATACCAGAGAGAATTTAGCTGTTCATATATTTTACCAATGTAGCTCTCTTCCTTTGTGCATTAATGTATCATTAAACCTGTTAAAATTAATGCTACAAGCCTGACTTTGAATTAAGATTCCAGTAACCCAGAAAACTCACAAAAAGTCAGAAAATTAGCAATTACACTTCCTCTTACTTTCTCTCTATCTTTGCGGTAATCTTTGTCCCTTATTCTCCTCTTTTCCCATGACACATTGACCTCTTCCACTTCCTGGGTGAAGATGACTCAAGCAAAGCAGTCCTCTACTCGAGGATTAAGGGCCTGATCCAGAGTCCATTGGAAAGATTCCCATTGATTTAGAGTTTAGGTCTTGATTCAACAAAGTACATAAGCTAGTGGACTAACATGCTTAAAGTTAGATATATGTTAAGTATCTTAATGAGTCAGTGGAGTAAGTGGCAGGACTTTGTGGAGGCAATCCTGTGTGAGTAGTGTAATAGTGGACAGTGGGATATGCTAAAATATTGGAAGATATTAATTTTGCAAATATCAGTTAATGTATGTGAAACTATAAAATATTCCATGCATCATAGTAAATTATTAGATTCACTAGATACATTGATTAATGACTGATCATGATATATCTGTGAATACTATCTCTGTTTTAACTTTCCATTAATTAACTGTATTTCACTAACACCATCTTGATTGAACTGAAAAATTTGGAGCGGGAGATTCTAATGAAACCTTAATTATTTCACCATTATCCCCTGTGATGTTTTCTTTCATTTGTCTCACCCTACACTCAGAGCTTACTGGAAGCACTCCAAACTCTAATCTCCAGGCTTCACTTCCTCTTCACACATCCACTTGTGGAGAGTTGTCTATCATCCAGGGATCTCCAAGGTTGGTGCCTGGGAGCATGAGATTTCTTCACTTGCCACTTGGTAGGAATTCTTTCAGTGCACTAATGTGTAAAGCCTGGTACCTCATGGTTGAAAAGAAGAATCTGTTACAAATCTTTTGCAAGAATAACAACCTGTGTTATACTGTGGAGGCAAAAGACCTATCTGGCTTTAAGATTAAACTCAGTAAGTTTATGGAGGAGATGGTATGATGGGATAACATGATTTTGGCAATTAATTGATCTTTAACTATTCATGGTAAATAGGCCCAATGGCTTGTGATGGGATGTTAGATGGGGTGGGATCTGAGTTACTACGGAGAATTCTTTCCTGGGTATGTGAATCTTTCTTTTCTGGCTGGTGAATCTTGCCCATATGCTCAGGGTTTAGCTGATCACCATATTTGGGGTCGGGAAGGAATTTTCCTCCTGGGCAGATTGGAAGAGGCCCTGGAGGTTTTTCACCTTCCTCTGTAGCATGGGGCACGGGTCACTTGCTGGAGGATTCTCTGCTCCTTGAAGTCTTTAAACCACGATTTGAGGACTTCAGTAGCTCAGACATAGGTGAGAGGTTTATCGCAGGAGTGGGTGGGTGAGATTCTGCGGCCTGCATTGTGCAGGAGGTCAGACTAGATGATCATAATGGTCCCTTCTGACCTTAATATCTATGCATCTATGAAATATTTTGAGTCTTAGCTGAAGCTTATCCCCATATCATCACTCCTGTTTATCTACTATGAATGAAATAAAGCAGGGGTTCTCAAACTGGGGGTCAGGACCCCTCTGGCGGTCATGAGGTTATTACATGGGGGGGTCGCGAGCTCTCAGCCTCCACCCCAAACCCTGCTTTGCATCCAGCATTTATAATGGTGTTAACTATAATGGTTAACCTAAGTGTTTTTAATTTATAAAGGGGGTCAGACGCAGAGGCTTTCTATTTGAAAGGGGTCACCAGTACAAAAGTTTGGGAATCACTGAAATAAAGTATTTATTCCACATGAAATCTGCATGAAAAGGATGTTACCATTGCATTGGTAAACTCTCAAAATTCAGGAGATGTCCCTCTCCCCCCATGAGTATCTGTTGTGACTGGTTTTAATTACATGGTCATATACTATTTCTCAAAACATACTGTATAATACTGTACTCTGTTTTTCTAGGGTTAGGTTGTGGATACCCCATGTGCAGGTACACTAGAAAGCTGGGAAGGGCGTAAAGGAGTGTTGCTGTCCCTCCACTGCATTGTTCAATGGCCAGCCATATTTGCAATTTCTGTGTTTCTCTGAGTACGGGGAATGCTCCCACCTAGAGTGTGTACTTCTCTCCCCTTGCAGGAGCAAAACTCCAAAAGGGGGCATTGAGGAACCAGGGCTATGATCCCTTCCCCACACCCATTGCATTGACTACATGCTGTTCATCTAAAGGGATGGTGCAACACGCACGAGTGCTCTATGCTTTGGAGCTCTGGAAAAGAATATACTTCACTAAAACTTCTTAAATATTTCTGGTCGCAGGTGGTAGTGGTTGTTGTTATTTATTTGTACTGCAATAGCATTTAAGGGCTCCAATCAAGGATCAGGGCCCTGTTTGTGCAAGGAACTATACAAACAGATAACAAAAAGGTAGCTGCTGCCCTGAAGACCTTAAAATCTAACTGTAGAAGAGCTTTGTTTAGCTCAGTGGTTTGAACATTGCCCTGCTAAACCTAGGGTTGTGAGTTCAATCCTTGAGGGGGCCATTTAGGGATCTGGGGCAAAAATTGGGTCCTGCTTTGAGCAGGGGGTTGGACTAGATGACCTTCTGTGTTTCCTTCCAACTCTGATATTCTATGATACTGGGGCCTGATTCTATGACTGGAGGTGGAGATGGAAAGAAGATAGCTAAAAGTGCTTTGCAAGCCTTAACTAATCTTCACAAAAATCTCATGAAAAACGTAGGTATCATTTCACCATTTTACAGATACAGAAAGAGAAGTTAAATGTCTTGTCCAAGATCACACAGCAGGTCAGATGGCAAAGCTGGGAATGGAGTCCAGCTCTTCTGTGATCTGCATACTAGATTATGTTCTTACTCTGTGTAGAAAACACAATAGTGACCTTTATGACATAACTCTGGAGACGAGTTGAAGGCCACTTTCACCTTTACTGGTTCCCCAGGTTTTCCAGTTGAATATATGTGTGCTGTTTTATTTTTTTGTCTGATACTGTACATCGCATTTTTGCAAGTAGGATCTCATTTTAGTGTTTGCTCATGTCTCTCATTTCTCTATGTCTGTTTTCTATTACCGTTCTGTCCACAGAGGTATTTGTAACTTCTCTTAACTTGGAACATGTGAATCTCATTAGTAGGCTGTTTTACTTGCCCTTCTAGATCATTAATGAGGATATTAAATGAGATTGGATCTAACCCACTAATCCCTAAAAGAATAAATATATTTGAAACAAAATAAACTAGAAATAACTAGAAATGCCAACAAACAGTAATTTGACTGGCTATTGAACATTTATAGGTGTGATGGCTACGGTTTCAGATATTTAATTTGTGTTTTGAAAAAAGAGCCATACTTCTTCACGTGGCTGCAGACCTGCATTCCACTCAGATGTGTGCATGCCCAGTGCTCACTGAAACTGGAAAACTTTTGCTTAGCAGTATCTATAGGGATGCTGTTCATGCCCTATAGCCCTTAACTCCTCCTGTGGCTTTTTAAAGTGGCTGCAGCGACATCCCACCCACCACCCCACACCTTCAGGTCCTTTGCACTGAATGTCAAGAGTAGAGACTACGATACAGACAGGTGGAGGGTGGGTCGTGGAATATACGTCTGCACCCCCATCTCAAAGAGAGAAGACATTTGAGTATTTCACATTTTTACTAGAGGAATGCAAATGATTGAAAAAGAACTGCTTAGTCTCCTGGGAAAATAATGTAAACATTTCTTTTAAAAATTATGACAATACAAACAGCTATATCAGCAGTGTCCAAATTTTTGAGCCTCTGGGCAAAACATATTTCTGAAAGGTCAAAAGGTTACAATCAATGCTTTGGGCCATATTTTCTGTCCTATTCTTCTCCCTTTGCACCCTTTCTCCTTTACTGCCTTGTTCTGGGGAGGAGAGTCATCCTTGGATAGATACTTCTCAGGCTTAGGCAGAGCCAGTTAGCTCCTATCCTGTTTTCCCTGAGGTTCCTACTGTCTAACAAGAAAACTGGCACCAGAAGTACTCTTTCTTATCCCTTTCCTGTGATACAGCAAGGAGCCAACGGACATGCAGCAAGGAAGTGACAACTGTTAAGAGCACTCTCAGCTCACATGCGAGCAGCACCTAGGGCTTCACGGGAAGCAGTTGGAGTCAGTTGATCAGAGAATGACTACACCTCTTCCCACAATGATGGGGCTGATTCAGACCCTTCAATTTAAAAATCAGAGAGGACAAATTTTCAAATTATAATTATATATTTCTTTTTAACACAGTTGCCCTCAAAGGCCACAGATTTGACATAACTGAGTTATATACAATATTTTGTCATAATCCCATTATACTTATTCATATATTATAGGTGAAAGAGCAGCAACAGCTACAATTAAGATTGCCTAACATTTTCCAGTATAAGCCTCTATTTTCAGTTGTTTATAGCTTTGCCAAGTGCTAGCCATTTGGTTTGAAATTTTACATGTTAGCTGTCTGTCTCAGAATGAATTTATTTTGCAAAGTTTCAGCAAAAATAGCTTAGCCATTTCTGAAAACAAGGTTAGGGGAAAATGTGTATGTTTTATTTGTTTAAAAAATTTCATCTGCTTTATTGAAGTGTTCTAATATCGCCATCTCCTATAGCTGGAACTTGAAATTTGTCAGGGAGGTACCTTTTGCTGCCCTAATGAAAATCCATTGAGATTGTGCTAAATTAAAAGCCTCTTCATATAACCATGTGCATGTAGTCAGTGGAGCTTTTTGGTCCAGCCCTAGTATGCCCACTGCACTGGGTATGCTCCCAGGCCTCACTCAGCTTTCTGCATGGTGCAGAGTTAGAGTGCTAGATGGGGCAGAAACACAATGACTTCCTCCCCTCCAAGTGCATTATTCCCATGGACTAGATCATAGGTTCTCATGCCCTTTCAATATTACTACATACAGTTGTTAGCTACAGTATCATATACGTTTTTTTCATTCAGTGCCCTTGGAGGTCAGTGACCTGAGGCAGAGAATTAGAAAAAGAGAAAGAACTTCCTTTTGTGTTTGCAGCACTGGACAGGGACTCAGGAACAACTAGGTTAAATTCTTTGCTCTGCCTTAGACATCCTCTGTGATGTTGGGTAAGACACTGTACTGCAATGCATGCATGCAAGGGGACTGAATTATTGTTGCATAGGCAACCTTAACGCTGGCATTTTCTAATTTATTAGGTTCATATAAATGGAATTCCTGTTTTTAGGAACAGACGTTTATTCTATCCATATCAGCCCCCAGGGAAATCAGAAAACTAGAAGTGTTAATTATAAATCCACCCTTTCCAAGAATAGCTAAACAAGTCTTATTTCTTAGACCAGACTTGTTCTTTTTTGCCTAAGGAAGTTTCAGTTTTCCGTTCAGATTTTTAAATTAAACTAGGAGCCTATATCCCAAGAATCCTCCTGAAGTCTGAAAAGAAAGACAGGGTACATCATTTCGTGGAAGTTAGGCATTCCCCAGAGCAATATCTTAAGAAGAATTAGAGTATCAGGAAGTCAAGTTGACTATCTGTTTCCTTCCATCATATTATGCTCGGGCTGATTTCTATACAGACCTGATCCTGACAGATTGTGCAATGCATAGAAGCCCTTTGTATTGAGTAGTAATACAAAACATCATGTTATGTCATGTCACATTATTGTAACAAAGTAGCAGAACATTATGTAGAAAAGGCTGAAATACACATTTCATACTATATGCTGTGTCAAGGTTAGGTGTTCATTATCTAGGTATATTTATCAAGGTGGGATAGTTGTAAACAGTTACAGAGTCTTGCTTTCCTGGCAAGTGGACAGCTATGAACAGAAGTGGAATAGCAGGAGAGCCTGAACAGAGTCTAGAGAGGTGTCCGCAATAAGAAATCAGGAGAAAACACAGCTAACTGCTAGTGGACTAGCATTGACAAGCTGAGTGCCTTCTAGAAGGCAGCAAGTACGTGCAGATGATGGGGAGCAGCAAATTTCAAAGGGTTGTAGTGTAAGAACACTGCAATGTTTTTTGTACAGAGAAGCCTCTGCTCTCCATTAAAGGGGAATAGTGGAGGTTAAATAACATGTTCCTTTTTTTAAGGGGGCAGTTTCTATTTGAAAATTACACTTCCATCTGAAAAGGTTGTATCTATTTTATAAGTAACCTCTATTATTTACTATACCCAAAAGAGCTTAAAGTAAAAACAGCTTCTCTATTTTTTGGTGTTTATACTTATTTCATTTGACTTTACTTCATGTATAGTCAATTTGACAGTTTTGTTTATGGTGGACCTTTCCCTGGCACTGCAAGAGGGTTTTTAACAGTGGTCACAACAGCAAAGCTGAAAGTGAAGTTGAAATAGACCAACCAAGAGGTAGGCGTGTGCACTGAGAAGGGATTAGCCCTGAGCCTGTTTAGGAGTGTTGCTCTCAAGCCTGCCCCCAAGACCCTTGTAAATAGCAGTGGGGAGCAAAATCAGTTCCAGGATTCAGCCCTAAAGAGGTCAGATTGTGTGCTGTCTCTTGTTTGGAGGCTTCTTCAGGGATGTACTAAATTAATACATCTCCTGTTCATGCCCCTCCTCCAGCCAGCACAACCCACTTTTCGGGCAGTGGTGGCAAACACACTTGGTGAGGGGAGTTTGCAAAACCTGCCTGCATAGATGAGTACCTCTGATTATAAGCAGACAAAATAATATAATGTCAGGAAGAATCATGCAAATACTTAAATGCCATATCCTGAGAAGCAGATGTTCTTCTGGAACCATTACAGGATATCCACAGAATTTGGGGATGGGATGGAGAGAAAAGAAATTCTGCAAATTGTTCAATCAGGGCTCTAGCTCAAAAATTCTTTTCAAAGACTAACAATTTTCTTATATAGCAGATATCGGGATTATGCAGGGAAGAGTTGGCTGGAAATATGAAAGGAAGTTCGCTATTGCTAGGTCCACTGTAGTAGTAGTTACTCATAGATTTGCCTTTTCAGCACGTACATGAGTATAGGGAGCTATGTATGTGTGATTTGTAAACTTCTGAAGTACATCTTGAAGGGGAATAGCATCATTAGGGTTTTTCTTTCAGGCAAAATATCTAAATTGATTCTGGGACTTTATGTGGGTGCCATCTTTGCTGAAGAAATGAATGTCTGTTAAATTAACATTCCCTGGAACAATTGAGATTAAGTGAAATTAGTAAACTAATTGTTAACTAAGACCATTGGTACTTAGGTACTCCAAAGGCCCATAACATTTAGGGTAATACTATCAGTAGGAGCTGAAGTAAGTGGAAATATATTTAATCATGACTGGAGGGAAGCATTGATGGCAGACATAATAAGCTCTTTTTGTTGTTTTTAATGTAGCTGTCTGGAAGGGAGGTAGTAGCATCCAGTTGTGGTCAGTAAGGAGGTGCAGTGTGACAGAACTGAGGTTGTGGATAATGGGGAAACCCACTTCCCTGTATATAGACATTTTGTAATTCATTGTGGCCTTTCTGAAGAATCTTGTACTGCTGACATTCTCCTTGTCACCTGAAGTTGTGGCTGTGGAGTAGCTAAGGATTGTAACATGTCAAACTGTTGCAGATAATGGTTCAGAGGCTTGGCATAAATGACAGACTAACAAGGCCAGGTTACACTGCAGCATCATGGGAAGCAGTTATTGATTTTCTTCTTAGTCTTTTTCTATTTGTTTTTGTTGTTCCTTTTTTTAAAAGAAATAGGAATGGTGTAACTAAACTGGGAAAAGCAAGCTAAGAAAAATTCTGGAAAGGGAGCTTAGAAGTCAGGGCTGCGCACACGTTTTGTGAGACTGTGGTGCTAAATGGTGTCTCAGATTCACATTTCAAACATTCTGTAGCTCCATTGGTCACTCATGCCTGTTCAAATGTGATCCATTGGGCTGGAGGTTGACATCCATTCAGACAAAAAAGATACTTAAATCTTTGCTTGAAATCCTTTGGTTATGAATTGATTGTGTGGAGTATAGATGTTTGTAAAAGCACTGAAAGTAGTGTTGAATCACATTGTGTTGTACATTAAGGTGAGGTAGATGGACAGATCTAACCATAGTCCATAATGAGTCATGATGCAAACCCTTTGATATTTTTCAAGGAGGACTTGGAGAGATATTTATAGCAAACATATTTCCTCCATAGGGATGATCTGCTACAGTAGTGATGTCAGTCAACCTCTATGAATCCATCCCATATGTATTTGAGAATCACTATATGTTGTGTTACAGCTTAGGGTACATGTGCATTTTGAGCTGGAGGTGTAAAGTCCAGCTCAAGTAGACATATCTGCGATAGCGCTGATTGAGCTGGTGCATTAAAAGTAGAGTATAGCCATCATGGCATGAGCAGTGGCTGCCTTGGGTACATACCTAGCATCTTGGATGGGTACATACTGTGATAGCTAGGCCCTACGGCCGCTCATGCTCCCGTAGCCACACACTACTTTTAAAAAAAGAAAAGGAGTACTTGTGGCACCTTAGAGACTAACCAATTTATTAGAGCATAAGCTTTCGTGAGCTACAGCTCACTTCCTCAGATGCATATCATGGAAACTGCAGCAGGCTTTATATATACACAGAGAATATGAAACAATACGTACTCCCACCCCACTGTCCTGCTGGTAATAGCTTATCTAAAGTGATCATCAGGTGGGCCATTTCCAGCACAAATCCAGGTTTTCTCACCCTCCACCCCCCCACACAAATTCACTCTCCTGCTGGTGATAGCCCATCCAAAGTGACAACTCTTTACACAATGTGCATGACAATCAAGTTGGGCTATTTCCTGCACAAATCCAGGTTTTCTCACATCCCCCCCACCCCCATACACACACAAACTCACTCTCCTGCTGGTAATAGCTCATCCAAACTGACCACTCTTCAAGTTTAAATCCAAGTTAAACCAGAACATCTGGGGGGGGGGGGGTAGGAAAAAACAAGAGGAAACAGGCTACCTTGCATAATGACTTAGCCACTCCCAGTCTCTATTTAAGCCTAAATTAATAGTATCCAATTTGCAAATGAATTCCAATTCAGCAGTTTCTCGCTGGAGTCTGGATTTGAAGTTTTTTTGTTTTAAGATAGCGACCTTCATGTCTGTGATTGCGTGACCAGAGAGATTGAAGTGTTCTCCGACTGGTTTATGAATGTTATAATTCTTGACATCTGATTTGTGTCCATTTATTCTTTTACGTAGAGACTGTCCAGTTTGACCAATGTATATGGCAGAGGGGCATTGCTGGCACATGATGGCATATATCACATTGGTGGATGTGCAGGTGAACGAGCCTCTGATAGTGTGGCTGATGTTATTAGGCCCTGTGATGGTGTCCCCTGAATAGATATGTGGGCACAATTGGCAACAGGCTTTGTTGCAAGGATAAGTTCCTGGGTTAGTGGTTCTGTTGTGTGGTATGTGGTTGTTGGTGAGTATTTGCTTCAGGTTGCGGGGCTGTCTGTAGGCAAGGACTGGCCTGTCTCCCAAGATTTGTGAGAGTGTTGGGTCATCCTTTAGGATAGGTTGTAGATCCTTAATAATGCGTTGGAGGGGTTTTAGTTGGGGGCTGAAGGTGACGGCTAGTGGCGTTCTGTTATTTTCTTTGTTAGGCCTGTCCTGTAGTAGGTAACTTCTGGGAACTCTTCTGGTTCTATCAATCTGTTTCTTTACTTCTGCAGGTGGGTATTGTAGTTGTAAGAAAGCTTGACAGAGATCTTGTAGGTGTTTGTCTCTGTCTGAGGGGTTGGAGCAAATGCGGTTGTATCGCAGAGCTTGGCTGTAGACGATGGATTGTGTGGTGTGGTCAGGGTGAAAGCTGGAGGCATGCAGGTAGGAATAGCGGTCAGTAGGTTTCCGGTATAGGGTGGTGTTTATGTGACCATTGTTTATTAGCACTGTAGTGTCCAGGAAGTGGATCTCTTGTGTGGAGTGGACCAGGCTGAGGTTGGTGGTGGGATGGAAATTGTTGAAATCATGGTGGAATTCCTCAAGGGCTTCTTTTCCATGGGTCCAGATGATGAAGATGTCATCAATATAGTGCAAGTGGAGTAGGGGCTTTAGGGGACGAGAGCTGAGGAAGCGTTGTTCTAAATCAGCCATAAAAATGTTGGCATATTGTGGGGCCATGCGGGTACCCATAGCAGTGCCGCTGATCTGAAGGTATACATTGTCCCCAAATGTGAAGTAGTTATGGGTAAGGACAAAGTCACAAAGTTCAGCTACCAGGTTAGCCGTGACATTATCGGGGATAGTGTTCTTGACGGCTTGTAGTCCATCTTTGTGTGGAATGTTGGTGTAGAGGGCTTCTACATCCATAGTGGCCAGGATGGTGTTATCAGGAAGATCACCGATCCAGAAAACCTGGATTTGTGCTGGAAATGGCCCACCTGATGATCACTTTAGATAAGCTATTACCAGCAGGACAGTGGGGTGGGAGTACGTATTGTTTCATATTCTCTGTGTATATATAAAGCCTGCTGCAGTTTCCATGATATGCATCTGAGGAAGTGAGCTGTAGCTCACGAAAGCTTATGCTCTAATAAATTGGTTAGTCTCTAAGGTGCCACAAGTACTCCTTTTCTTTTTGCGAATACAGACTAACACGGCTGTTACTCTGAAACCTGACACTACTTTTAGTGTGCTGTCTTAGTGAGAGCTAGTGTGGGTATGTCTCCTTGAGCTGGAATTTACACCTGTAGCTCAAAATTTAGATGATAATTGCACTTTTCTTTTACTACACTAATATGTGTGTGTGGGCTGTCCTGCCTCTTGTCAACTCTATTATGGAACACAATGATAGTGCATCAAAAAATTAATAATGAATTGGCCAGGAACTGGGTAAAATCACCTAATATTTTTAGAAATATACTCAATAGAGTTGTACAGGCCAACTAAATAACAAACAGAGCAATGCTGGATTCTTTCTAACATGGAGTCCGCGATGTAGACTACTTCCACCTGCCTACAAAATATAATCAGTAATTATACTGTTATGTTTGAAAAACTTAACTTTATTTTTATTGCTGTACTTATATTTATGTGTTAAGTTTCTGGCTGCTTTTCAAGTTTTCTGAAGCATCCCAGAGGGTTATTTATTTGTGTAACACTTTTTGCCTCTTAGGTTAATAAAGAGCTGGATTTTAATCCTTGCTCTCTCAAAAGTGTTTTTAGAATATGAAAGTACTCATTCTCTTTCTAAAACAGAAGCATTGATATTTAGTGGTATAGTAAAGTAGCATGGGTTCATTTGAGTTTGCAAAATCCCACATCACTAGATCTTCTACAAACATGAGAATCTGTATAGATTATAATATTTAGTGGCATGATAATGTAAAGTTAGGGAATATGTATACTTGAACAATTTTAAATTTTTCTTTGTGTAATCTAAACATAAAACCAACTTGAGAGGGGAAGAAAATTCTGATCAGTTCATAGATTCTACGCTCTTATCTTTTAGAAAAACATTCAATCTTGATTTTAAAATTGTCAGTGATAGACAATCCACCATGATGCCTGGTAAACTGTTCCAGTGGTTAATTACTCTTACCATTAAAATTGTATGCCTTATTTCCAGTCTGAATTTGTCTAGCTTCAACTTCCAGCCACGGGATCTTGTTGTACCTTTCTGTATTATTTGGAAGAGCTCACTACTAAATACTTCTTCCCTGTGAGGTACTTATAGACTGAAATTGTTGCATTTTACTGTCTGTGTTACTAAATAGATTGAGCTCCTTGAGTCTGTCACTAAAAGGCATGTTTTCTAATCCTTTAATCATTCTTGTGGCTCTTCTCTTTTCCATTTATTAACATCCTTCTTGATTTGTGGACACTAGAACCGGACACAGTATTCCAGCAGTGAACATCTATGCTGTAAGAATGGTATACATTATTTGTTCCTAGATATATACATTTACATTTAGCCATATTAAAACACACATTGTTTGCTTGTGCCCAGTTTACCAAGCAATTCAGATCACTCTGAATCATTATGTACTACTCCGCCAATTTTTGTGTCATCTGCAAACTTTATCAGTGATGATTTTGTGTTTTCTTCCAGGTCATTTATAAAACAGTTAAATAACATAGGGCCAAGAATCAGTCCCTGCAAGACATCACTAGAAACAGACCTGCTCCTGTATGATTCCCTGTTTATAGTTGCATTTTGAGACCTATCAGTTAGAAAGTTTTTAATCGATTTAATGTGTGCTATGTTAATTTTATATCGTTTCAGTATTTTAATAAAAATGTCATGTGGTACTAAGTTGTCTGCCTACAGATGTCTAAGTATGTGATGTAAACAGGACTACCTTTAATCAATCAAATTTGTAATCTCATCAAAAATAGATATCAAGTTAGTTTCAAGGATCTGTTTTCCATAAACCCATATTGATTTGCATTAATTACATGACCCTTATTTACTTATTTATTATTGAAATATCAGATCAGCTGCTCCATTGTCTTGCCTGGGATTGATGTCAGACTGCCAGGTCTGTAATTACCTGGGTCCCATATGGGTCATCCTGTTTACCCTTTTAAAAACTGTCACATTATTAGCTTTCTTCCAGTCTTCTGGAACTTTCCCAATGCTCCAAAACTTATTGAAAATCAACATTAATGGTCCCGTGAGCTCCTCAACCAGCTCTTATAAAACTCTTGAATGCGAATTATCTGATTTTAAATTGTCTGTCTTTAGTAGCTTCTGTTTAACATCCTCCAGGGATACTATTGGGATGGAAAGAATGTTATCATCACTATAGATGAAACTATAGCATCTGTTTTTTCCCCCCAATACAGAACAGAAATATTTATTGAATACTTCTGCCTTTTCTGGATTATTATTGATAATTATACCATTTCCATATAGTAATAGACCAGTACTATTGTCAAGATTCCTTTTTTTCCTAATATATTTTTAAAAAACTCCTTTTTATTGTTTTTAACTCTACTGGCCATAAATTTCTCCCTGTGTCCCTTGGCTTCCCTAATCAATTTTCTACAATTTCTAATTTCTGATTTATATTAATTACTCACAACTTCCCCATTCTTCCATTTGTTGTATTTTATTTTATTTTATTTTATTTTATTTTATTTTATTTTACAGCTGCCATCACTACCCTTGAAGCCCAGGTCATGTTTTAACCAGCATAGCTTTCTTCCACTTTTTGAGCATCTAGTAAGGTGTTCTTAAATGATTCCCAATTATCATATGCATTTTTCTGATTAAATACTTCCTCCCAGCTAATTTGCTCATAATTGTTTTCAGCTTTGTGAAATTGGCCTTGGATGTATATTATTGGTTTGGGCTTTATTCTACTTGCACTTCATAAATGTGATCAAGAATGATCACTTATACCTAAGCTACAGTTAATTTTTAGTTCTGTGATCATACGTCCATGGGCCGCTAGGACTTCAGATATGATTGTTTGACAAGAAAACATAGTTTTTCTGTTTCAGGGCTGTAAGGCTCATTCTCTCATATGAAATAGGGTTGCTGATTTATCTTAAAGCATTTTCTGTATTCTGCTTGTTCTGTTTGTGTTTGGGGTTTTCTTGTTTTTGTGTGTGTTTAATGCTACTCACACAGACGTCTCTGTTTGGACTGCCCCATGTTCCGTTCTTTTTCATGGAGAATTTTGAAATTTTTGTTTTTCATTCCAAATCAGAATAAAACCAGATTTTGAACAACCAGAATCCTTCACAAAACAGGCTTTTTTCCATCCAGTTCTTGTCTGATACACACTGACTCCTGCTCAAATATAGCCTATCGGCGGGCTTGATAATAAATCTAACTTTTAGTATGCATTGTTGACACTTTCCTAAGAGATTTTACCGTTGCCTCCCCTGACATGTTTTGCCCACACAGCTTTTCAATCGTCCTGGGCTATTGAGTAATAGGATTTTTCCCGTCCGGAAACCAGTTGAGCTTGCTAATCTGTTTTCAGAAGAACTATATTTTAATCTGACGTTAGTTCAATAATTTTTTAATTTATTCAAAATCTGAAGCAAGATTGGTGGTCTATTGAGTAGACTTGATTATTTTAGAAAGTTCTGTACTTAGTTAGTTGTTTGGCACAGTAGTAGACTCAGGATATTGTGTGAATCCTGTGATGAAAATTAATTAGGATAAGTTGGGGAATTTTTCAGAGAAGTTGTATGAACCATTTACCAAAAAAAAAAAAAAAATCATTTTGCTAATGAAATAATTACTCACATTTGATGGTACTCCTCATCTTGTAGGATCCCAAAACACTGTACTAACTCTTTATATTGTGCCAATATTGCTCCCCACTGAAAAGATGCCACATCTTTTATGAAACTTGGCAGCTGCTTAATAGCACACTTCATTTAGGGCAGGATTTGAAGAGGAGTACTGTATTCAAGTTTAGGAAGACATATTATAATTATGCACTTGGAAACTGGCACACTTTTCACAAGTACGGAGGGATCTGTCCTGAGAAGTCACAAGTAGACTGTACCTGCAACAGCATAGTGCCTCTCATAACCATTGTTTTTTTTGTACTAATTCAGAGGGAAGAATGCTAGCCACTGAATCCACACCAATTCATGCAGGAATCCTCCCCTCATACAAATTCTGTTCTGGTTATACTGCTTAGCTTCTGAGATCTGAGATGCTCCCAGAACAATGAGCTTTTCACTTTTTGGTCAGTAGTTCAAATCCATCAATTAATAGATTAATAGATTTTAAGGACAGAAGGGACTATTATGATCATCTATTCTAATCTGTTCTCCTGCATATCACAGGCCATAGAATTTCACCAAATGCTTTCCTAGGTAAATTGTTCCAATGGTGAATTATCTTAACTGTTAAAAAGGTGCACCTTTGTTCTGATTTGAATTTGTCTGGCTTCAGCTTCCAATCATTATGTTACGGTTATGCTTGTTATGCTTTTGATTGCTAAATTAATGAGCCCTCTATTTTCAGAAATCGATTCCCCATTTTGGCACTTGTAGACTGTAATCAATTCACCTCTTAACCTTGTCTTAGATAAACCTAAACCGATTGAGCTTCTTTAGCCTCTCACTGGAAGGCAGGCTTTCAGATCTTGAATCATTCTTGTACCTCTATTCTGAACCTTTTCCAATTTGTCAACAGCCATTTTAAAGACAACATGCCTCTTAAGTCCTTCAGAGATCAGTAGTAGATTGTTTTGAATTCCATTTTTACCAGGGACAACTGATGGGTAACTACTCCTCCTCCTATGTAAGGTAGAAGACCATCTACTAATTATACCCAAATTCACATCTTATGCCAACCAGTTTACATCCTGACTTTCATTATGTCAGTCAGTCTGCCAGCCTCCTCTCAGCCCTATCTGCAGCCACACTGAGCTCCCTGGCTTTTATGGTGCCCACTACCACCCTTTGCTATGTTAGACTGCCCCGGTCACCCAGCATCATGTGGCAGCTCTTTAGCAGCGAAGTCATACCCATTTTTTTTCCTTTCCACAGTACAGCAATGATTTGGACTGGAAAGACACAGAATTGGTATTTCATTGTGGAGGTGTTTATTTGTGGATACTCTGGGTATGCAGGAGTCAGAGGTCTCTCTTTAGCTTTCCAGTAGCCCTCTGGACTTCCACAGAGATAATATTGGTGGATGTGGCGTCTTTAAGCAAGATGGGGATGTGGTGTTTTTCTTTATCTTGATGACTGGTTTGTCTGGACCACTTCCTTTGCAGAGACAGAACAAGAAGCAGCCAGGTTAAGGCTAAGATTTCAGATTGGCTTTTTTGGACAAAAAAGGACAAGAATGTATTCACTCCCCTAGGATACTCTGAGGCACAGCAAAGGATTGTATTCCACTCTCTGAAAAGAATCCTAAAATGAGATCTGTATTTCTGTTATCCAGAGTCTCTCTCAGTTCTTAGAGTGCTCTCCAAGTGTCCTTGGTCTATCACAGTGTTATATTAGGATCTTGTCTCCTGATCCTACTTCAACCTTAAACACTTTCAGCAATTTTTCCTTAGGTCAGGGGTAGATGATGACAATCTGTAAACTCCATATCTTCTCTCACTCCTTAGCTAGTCAGGGAATCTCTTATCTGGTGGCTGGATCGGAGGAAACTTTCAGGGAATTTCCCATTTGGGATCCATACAGTATCTGTATCACGCTAGATGCCAATCTTTCCAAGTGTGGAGTGTCACAGGAAAAATATATAGTCCTGGTGCTGTTGTGATAACTGGGCCTACAAATTTATTCTAATTGTGAGCTCAACTGTATAAAGTACATGAAAGTTTATGAGATGGCACAATAATGTATAATAATTAGGAGGAGGGATTGCTCAGTGGTTTGAGCATTGGCCTGCTAAACCCAGGGTTGTGAGTTCAATCCTTGAGGGGGCCATTTAGGGATCTGGGGCAAAAATTGGGGATTGGTCCTGCTTTGAGCAGGGGGGTTGGACTAGATGACCTCCTGAGGTCCCTTCCAACCCTGATATTCTATGATTCTAATACAAAATGTTAATGGCAAAAAGTATAAAAGGGAGACAGACTGAATTAGTCCACACAAAAATGCCTACTAATATAACTCAAGGATTGTGTTAAAATCATGCTTGGTAAACAAGAGAAGTGTGGAACCAGAAATCAATGAACCAAAATCAGTGTGTCAGAAACTAGGCCTAATTGATAGACAAAATAATGAGGGGATGGACTATTCCATCCACCATTCCCTTTGTGGGTCCTTAAGAAGGTTTTGGGAACTAAAGCTGACTGCTGGCGTGAGCTTTACCATTATGGCTGCCACCCACACTGTCTCTTGGGACACCAGTCATTTGTTATCCTTGACAGATGGCTGTACCAGAGTGGGCCACACAAAGGGACCAAGATGACACTGCAATCTCTACCAGCTCCAGCAGAATCCCAAACACCACTTGGGATGTAAGAATGTCACAAATGCTTTTGTGTGTTCTTTTCCTGACCCACCTTATGTCTTCTCCTTTTTCGTTCTCTCGAATAAGAGTCTGACTTAGTCATCCAAGACTGTATATTTTACAACACTGCTGTAAGTCTGTAACCAGAATAGGGTCCCCAGTTTTGGTTGGATGTATTCCTGGAGGTTTCATCACATGACAAATTTTAATAAAAGATAAATCTTTAATTCCTGGAGATTCCAGGACAACCTTGGAGGGCTGGCAACCCTAGACCAGAAAGAGGCAGCTAAAAGCAGCCCTATGCTGGTACGAGTTTGCCAGATCTCAGATTCGATAAAATCATGTTCTATGCCGGTCTTTTTCCAGTGTTCATCCTTGGGTTCATTGAGGGGGCTTTCTCAACTGGATCTTCCGAGTAGCAGTGCAGAGTCGCATGCTCTTCATCCACCAAGTCTTCCAGAACATCCTCCATAGTGCCTACCTCCTTGTCTTGACCCTTATCAGCATCCTGAAGGCTGGTAGGCGTGAGGAGGGGGTTGTGAGCCACTTCAGGCTCTCTACTGGGTCCCCCTTGACTGCACCTTGTCCATCTTGTAGAAGGGGCATGTACAACAAGCTCTCCGGACTGAGTCTTTTGTCCTCCTATATAAGAGCCTCAAGTGTTTGATGTGTTCTTGGCATTGGGCTGGAGTGTGCTGAATGACTGCTTTAGTCTTTGTGAAATTTCCCGTTAGAGCTGTTTTTCTGCTGCTGCGTGTGAAGTCATGGAGAGTGATGTACTCCAACCACACATTGATTAGTACCTGGGTCAGCAAGCCAAGCAGCTGCTCTGAGCAGGATTCATGCAGCTGAAAGCTGTTCTGATGTAGTCAGTGCAGCTTACCAACAAGTGCCGACAAGCTGGCGACAGGCAACAGTTGCCCTGCTGATGTCTAGGAAACTCCCAGAGGATGCAGCCAGCTACTGTCTCATCTCTCTCCTCTCAACCACCAGCAAGCTTATGGAAGGGGCACTGCTCCGCCCTCTGTCTGACATTATCAAAGATATCCTCCCAGTGGAGCAGGAAGGATTTTGCCTGATGAGAAACTGCTGTGACCAAATAGTTTCACTCACCGACCACATTGAGGCAGGATTCCAACATAAATTGAAGACAGGGATTGCCTTTGTTGATTTGTCCTCGGCATGTGATGCTGTCTGGAGAGACGGCCTCGTCCTCAAGATCTCCCACGTCATTCACTACTGGCGAACGATCTGTCTCTTGGTGGTGATGACCAGGGACCGCCACTTTAAGGTACACCTTAATGGCCAGATCAGTAGACCAAGAACTCTTAACTCAGGCACCTCTTAGGGCACTGTCCTGGCCCCAATACTTTTTATTCTATACACCACGTATATACCAGAGACAGAGTTGAAGAAATTTTGTGTATGCTGATGACATTGCCCTAGCTACTCCGCACACAAGTTTCCATATAATCAGCTGCACTCTAACCCAAGATCTTAGCAAAATGGCTGATTATTTCCAATGCTGAAACTTAGGGCTAACCTGAAAAAAATTCATGGTGACCGCTTTCCGTCTGAACAATAAAATGGCTAATACCAAACTTAATGTGCAATTCTGTGGTGAGAATGTCAACCATGAGGCTAACCCAAAGTATCTCGGCATTACACTTGACCTTTCAACAATACCTCGTAAACATCACGCACGATAAGGTTAGGTCTCGTGTCACTTATAATGAAACATCATGGGGCTCCAGACCATGGATCCTACAAACCGCAACAATAGTCTTGGTACGTTCTATGGCATAAATGATCGAGTACATCATATCTGAGTATCCCCTTCATTCTTTCGCCGGAAGCTTGAAGGACATTCACCAGTTCACTGCTGCAGGAACATGCTAGCTATCAAATCTAGATATAAATTTGTAATCATTGCTACCTACCCAAGCCATATGAAAGAAGTAATACAGCTCATTACTGCCGGTGAAAATGAGGACAGGGATCTTTATGTATTGGGTAAGGGTCAGGAAGAAAAGCATTCAAGGCATTGTGAGAATGGGGGAAGGACTACTGAAACTTGAGACCTGACGCACATCCCTTACCCCTGCCCTCACTAAATGGTGTGTACTTACCTACATCCCTCAGATGTGCTAATTTACTTGTTCTCTGTTGCTTTCAGACGTGCTTCTGGAGTTTAGATGTAGACAACGGGGGTTATGGCACAACCGCATGCATGGACACATGTATAGTTGTTAGTATAGCTGTAACCTCAGTGTAAGAGAAGCAGCAGAAACACACAGGACACAGAGAAAGAACAAAGAAGGTTCCAGATACAGCCAGAGAAGCCTGAGTAGCCTGACCTTGAGGAAAAAGAAGCTGAGAGAGAGAGAGAGAGCTGTTGGGTAAAGAGAAAGAGGCTTTAAACTGTGAGCAAAGAAACTGTTTCCTGTTGTTTGAGTTTTATTGTGTTGAGGGAAACAAGACTTTGAACAGTCTTTGTAAATAAACAGGACTGTACAAAAGAAATACTTGACTCCATCACCAGTCTTTCCTTCAAATGGAAACAACCCATTAGATTCTGAAAATTGGGTACCCATTCCAATCAAAGATGGATAACGGTATAAAGGTCTTAAAGATTCATTTAACTGGAACCTTACCTTTTTGTAAGTTATGGTTTCTGTTTATTTTATTTAGCCATGTATGTCCCAAGAATGAGTAAGTGTAACACCAAATATTACAAGACTCAGCAACACTGTTTCCTTCAGTTTGAGAAGTTTAACTCTGTTATGATGGTATGCGTTTGGGAAGTACTAAAACTGGCTGGCCCAGGAAGTGAATGAAACTGCACGGGCAAGGGAGCAGAGCCGTTTAATTGTTTCCTATTGGCTGAGGAGTTATCCCTCATTCTGCTCTGATGGAATGGAACCACAGAAAATAATTATTCTGTAAGATGTTCTCTTTTGTGCAGCCTGTGTGAAGAACAGGTTGTGACGCTGTATGGAATATGGATGACCATTTATTATAATATTGATACCAATATTGTAGAAATTGCAAAGAATCTTACAAGATATGCCATGTAAGGTATCAGTGGCTAAATATGATTAACATGGTTATATGTATGTATAATCTTTGTATTGTGAGTTATAAATGTGTGTGGTATATTTGTATTTCAAACTTGTGTTGTGTATCTCGGTGACACCCTCAGACAGATTAGTATCAGCACTATCCAGCCTGCTTGATGGCCTATCAAAGACAATCAACTAGCAATGAACCCACTGAGAGAAGCCAGGGGTTACATCTATAAATCAGCAGGAGATGTAAGGACATGTCTGTGGACAGGGGACTGCAAATGCTTTACCATGCCCACATACTGTAGGTTTGCGTTTGGGACAAAGGAAGTATAAGCCACATGGCACGAACCTGGGTGGATGCACTGATTTTTTTGAAATTATTAATCTGTTTTTGACACTGAATAACTGTCTTTGGTAATTACTGTCTCTGGCACATCAACAATGGAAACTTGCTCAGTTTGCAAGGGACAAGAACAAAAAACATAACCTAAAGCTTTGCCTGTAGCTAATTGGTTTTGTAGTTAAACTGCAAGATTTATTTGTGTCAGTTCAGAAGGGCCCCGGGGGAATGATTCTGTATGATATGTTTGGTAATTCTGTAGTCAAAAATTAGAGTAAAAATGTACCACAGAACTAGACAGGATAGACAGACACATAAAGAAGCAGCTCTGAAGCAATAATACTTTTAAATATTAACTTATATGTGAAAAACAATAAATATCCTATTTCAAGGACAATGAAACAATAAACTGCTGAGAATTTCTGATACTATAAATGTAATAGACTTACTGTTCTAATTACCCATGAAATGTCATCTCACAGCTGCATTCAAAATCAGTGATAGGGACCAAAAGGGTTAATGGCTATTAACATAAAAATAAGAATAAACTCAAAGCTTTTCTCTCTTGAATTGTTAGAAGAGATACATCAGAAACAACTTTATGGTTTTCAGCAAATAACAATACGCAGAGGAGGAAGATGGTAAGGTGTAACCTGCAGTTGCTGTTGCAGGGAAACTCAGTTTCCTAGTTTTTATGTTAGGGAATCTCAGTAGAGTTAATTTTTTAGGATACAACACTCATTTGTGCTCTGTTTTCAGAAAAATCCAAAGGAAAAAAATGTGCATAAAAAACTTCAGAGTTGGTATATGTAATTTACAAATGAAAATGGTAAGGTCTGGATACTACTCAGCTGATTACATCTTATTTGGACATGTTGTATGTTGGTGTAAATAGTCAGCAACCCTGTGATACTACCATTCCTTGTCTCATCTTGCGAAGCACATCTCACTAGGCTTCTAAAGTAATAGGGTGGATGCCATATAATTGTTGCAAACATGATTTCATTTAACTTGGGTATATGGATTAAACAGGATTTGAAAATTGCTTAACTTTGTGCTAGCAGGGGGACCAGACTTTAAGGTTCCACACTGAAATCTATTGCAAACCATCTGGGAATGAATCACTACAAAACTGTGGATCTGTGTCAAAATACAATAAAGAACATACAAAATTTAGTAAACTTTAGTCTGTACACTGTTGCTGAGCTGTGTATGTATCTTGACATAGAATGCAATAAAATACAAATATAGGGTGTGATCATCTTCAAACAATTCTGAAAACCCCAAATATACACATTTTACTTTCTTGATTATCCAAGAGCTCAAAAGCATCTTTAAATAACTGTTTTTTCTTCTTTGTTATTCATGATGTCAAACCCATCTGGTTTCTTTCTGTTGTGGATGTGTTTGACGCCAGAGTTCACAGCTGTGTTTCCACCAACTCAAATCTCTGCTCCAAAATTTAAACTCTGCCAATAATTTCATCGAGCTTGGCATCCATAACTGTTATGGCCAACTGTACTATGTCAGGCATTATGTGAAAAGTTTTGATCAAACTGAACTTATATTATTATCTATCTGGATAGCCTGTCTTTTTGAGGCTCTGGCTATTCAGGGCAAGAAACATGTAGAAATTAGAATAATGGTATTTGGGATGCATGGGTCACTGAAAATTTTGTTTATAAATGTCCTGCTTTTCTGAATCATAGACATTTCATGGTTAGGGCTGAATCTCATTATCTGAATTTCTCAAAGAAGTAGCAAAGCTTCCAAAAGCAGCACATTAAAAACAGACTTAAAAATTCACTTGTATGCAAAATTAATCTGAGCTGTCCTTGAACTATGTTCCTTTCATTTCACTATTTCTCACTTGGCATCAGTGATTCATCTCCATAGACTTGCAAAGGAGTCTATTATAAAAAAAACAAAAAACCCACCCTGTTTTTATGTTTAAACAGTTACAGGTAGTGAACAGAGTGGTAAATATCACGGAGTACAAGTGTTAGTGAAATATGTTTTTAATTATTACTATACTTGTGTCATATTTAATTTCTTGAATTCAGCCATACCCTAAAGATGGTTTATCCCATAGATTAAATTCCCCCCATAATGATGTATAATTAATACACTACTAAAATAAAAATAAAATTTTAATTTTATTTGTAAGCTAGTGATTTCAAAGATCTTCCTTCTGCAAACTCCTTCTTCTATTGTAAGATAATAGTAAGGTTTACATCTTTCTGGTCTGTGATTGTATAGAGGAGAGTGAAGGTAAGACAAGATTATGACGATCAACAGATGGCGCAGGCAGTGGTGTTTATAAGGAGGGCTTTGGTATGTTTGACCACTGGGAGGCATTCATGGATAGAGGACTGTTCTCGTCGCGTAGACTGCACTTGAATAAGGAGGGTAATACACGTCTGGGATAGAGGTTGGTACAACTGATTAAAAGAGCCTTAAACTAGGAATTTGGGGGAGACAGTTGGGAGATGCTCATGCAATCTCCATGCCTGATTCAAATATTGAACAGGAGGAAAATCAAGTAAAGAGGATATAGCAATGGAGAAAGGAACAAAAGAGTGTAGGAGAATGGACAACAAGAGGAATGATTGTGCCAATACCACTGGCAGTAACAGGTAGGTGATACTGGCAGTGAAATGATTGTACCTAATTGGGCAAGGAATGTGGTTGAAGCCAAGAAGAAACAACTGAGATGTCTGTACACCAATGCAAGGAGCCTGGGTAACAAAACAGAAGAACTAGAGCAACTGGTGCAGGAAGTGAAACCAGATATGATAGGGATAAGGGAAACATGGTGGAATAGTAGTTGTGACTGGAGTACGGGTTTTGATGGATATGTGCTGTTCAGGAAAGACAGAAATACAGGTGTAGATGGTGGAGTAGCATTGTATATTAATGACAAAGTAGACTGTAAGGAAATGAGAAGTGATGGAATGGATAAAATGGAATTTATTTGGGTCAAATCACTATGGGGAAGAATGGTTACAGAGGCTCCACTGGGACAGTGCTTGGGATCTGCTACAGAGCTCCAGGATCCTATTTGGATATATAGAGAGAACTTTTTCATATTTGTAATGAAATAAAGACTACTGGGAATTGTGTGATTATGGGAGACCTTAATTTCCCAGATATAAATTGGAGGGCAAGTGCTACTAATAATGATAGGGCCCAGATATTCCTGGGTATGATGGATTTCTTCACCAAATAGTCACTGGACTAACAAAGTGATTTAGTGTTGGTAAGTAGCAAGGAGCTCGTAGAACTGGTTATAGAGGGCAACCCTGGATAGAATGATCATGAGTTAATTCAGTTTAAATTAAATGGAAGAATAAACAAAAGTAGGTCTGCAAACAGGGCCCTTGATTTCTAAAGGGCAAACTTAAAAAAAATTAAGGGAATTAGGGAAGAAATCCCTAATGGAAATGGACTGAAGAAATCCAGGATCTGAATATGGAGGAGACTTGGAATTACTTTGTCAAACTTGCAGAAACTATCTGAAGCCTCTATCCCAAGGAAGGGGAAACAATTTGTAGGGAAAGATTACAGAAAAAAATTGGATAAACAAGCAACTCAAACAGGTTATTAAGAGAAAGCAAGAAGCCTACAAGGGATGAATCAGCAAGGAAAGCTATCTCTTGGAGGGCAGAATATGTAGGGATAAAGTGAGAACTGCCAAAAGCCAAGCAGAGTTGGCATTTACAAAGGAAATTAAAACCAATAGTAAAAGGTTATTTAACCAGATAAATAAAAAGAAAACAGGGAAAGAAAAGTGGGACCACTAAGGATTGAAGATGAGGTAGAGATAAAATATAAGCTTGGTATGGCTAATGGGAACAAGGATATGGCCAATAATGAGGTTTTTTTAATGAATCTTTAAAGTCAGAGGTTGTATCCTATGACTGGAGAACTGCAAATATATAGTACCTATATTTAAGAAAGGGAAAAAAAAGTGATCTGGGAAACTACAGGCCTGTTAGCTTGACCTCGATTGTATGCAAAGTCTTAGAACAAATCATGGAAGAGAGAGTAATTAAAGACATAGAGGTGAACAGTAATTGGGATAAAATGCAGCATGACTCTATGAAAGAACACATCAGACCAACCTGATCTCTTTCTTTGAGAAGAGTGTCCAGATTAGAAACTCAGTTAATGGAAATTTAGGGTATGGCTACACTTGCAGATGTAGAGTGCTTTGAGTTAAACCAGCCTTTGGAGAGCACAGTAGGGAAAGCGCTGAAATCTGTCCACACTGACAACTTCAAGTGCACTGACGTGGGCACATTTGCGGCACTTGCAGTGGCATTGGGCGCGGTGCATTATGGGCAGCTATCCCAGCATGCAAGTGACTGCAATGTGCTTTTCAAAAGGGGATGGGGTGGGGTGTACTGTGACAGGGAGTGTGTTGTGTGTATGTGGGGGGAGAGAGAGTGGGTTTTTGGGGGGCTGAGAGCATGTCACCATGCTCTCTTGTAAGTTCAGACAGCAGCAGACCCCCTTTCCTCCCCCGCCTCTTTCTCTCTCACACAGCATTCCACACTAATGGTTGCTTTGTCTCGGAGCAGATAAGCAGCTGGCTGTCAGAAATGGAGCTTTCAAAGGGCATTCCTACAGTGATTCAAAAACAATGACAAGAGTGGCCGCTTGACTTAAGGGGATTATGGGACATTTCCGGAGGCCGATCAGAGCGTAGTAATGCAACACCTTGTTCACACTGATGCCCGGGCATTGTAGCCAAGGCACAGCAAACGTTATTCCACTCGCTGAGGTGGAGTACCAGGAGCGCTGTAGCTGCGGAGTCAGAGCGCTCTACGTGCCTTGCCAGTGTGGACGAGTAGGGCGCCCGGGGCTGCTTTAATGTGCTCTAACTCGCAAGTGTAGCCAAGCCCTTAGTAGATCTAATCTACCTGGATTTCAGTAAAGCATTTGATACAGTTCCACATGGGAAATTATTAGTTAAATTGGAGAAGATGGGGATTTAATACAAGAAGTGAAAAGTAAGTAAGGAACTGGTTAAAGGGGAGACTGTGCTGGGTTATACTAAAAGGTGAACTGTCAGACTAGAGGAAGGTTACCAATAGAGTTCCTCAAGGATCAGTCTTGGGACCAATCTTATTGAATATTTTCATTAATGACCTTGGCACAAAAAGTGGGAGTGTGCAAATAAAATTTGTGGATGACACAAAATTGGGAGGTATTGCTAATAACAAAGCAGGACTGGGATATCATACAAGAAGATTTGGATGACATTGAAAACTGGACTAATAGAAATGGGATGAAATTTATTAGTGCAAAGTGAAAGCTCATGCACTTAGGGACTAGCAACAAGAAAACGGCGAATGAGTCCTAGGATGTATCCGGTGATGTATTTCTGGAAGAGATGGAGAAGTGTTATTACCACTTTCCAAGGAACTGGTGAGACCTAATATGGAATACTGTGTGCAATTCTGGTCTTCCATGTTTACGAAAGATGAACTCAAAATGGAACTGGTGCAGAGAAGGGCTACTAGAATGATCAGAAGAATGGGGAACTTACCATACAAGAGGAGACTTAAGGAGCTTGGCTTGTTTAGCCTAACAAAATGAAAGTTGACAGGAGATATGATTGCTTTCTATAAATACAACAGAAGGATAAACACCAGGGAGGGAGAAGAGTTATTTAAGTTACGGATCAATGTTGGCACAAGAACAAGTAGATATAAACTAGCCATCAGTATGTTTAGGCTTGAAATTAGAAGAAGGTTTCTAACCATCAGAGGCGTGAAGTTTTGGAACAGCCTTCCCAAGGGAGTAGTGGGACAAAATCCTAACTTGTTTCAAGATTGAGTTTGATAAGTTTGTGGAGGGGATGGTATGATGAGGTTTCATACAATGGCATGTGGCCCATCTGTGACTGTTATAGCAAATATCTCCAGTGACCATAGATAGGACAGGATTATAGGACAGGGTGGGCTCTGAGTTACTACAGAGAATTCTTTCCTAAGCGTCTGACTGGTGGGTCTTGCCCACATGCTCAGGATCTAACTGATTGCCATATATGGGGTTGGAAAGAAATTTTCCTTCATGTCAGATTGGCAGAGATCCTGGGGGTTTTTCACCTGCCTTTGTAACATGGGGCACAAGTCACTTGCTGGTTTGGATTAGAGTAGATGGTGGATTCTCTGTAACGTGAAGTCTTTAAATCAAGATTTGAGGACATCAGTAACTCAGCCAGAATTTATGGACCCACTTCTACAGGAGTGGGTGGATGGGGTTCTGTGATCTGCAATGTGCAGGAAATCAGACTGGATGATCATGATGGTCCCTTCTGTCCTTAAAGTCTGTGAGTCTGTGTTACTAGAAAATAATTTGTGTATACATACCTCTTAAGGAGGGAAAATTTTTAATAATAAATGATTGATTGGCATTGAGACTCACTTGAAATACCACCAATATTACTGGTTTTTTTGAATATTTTGTCCCTAAATCCAAATGTGTGCGTAACTTACAGTCCCATATTATATATATCAGAAAGCCTGATTCCATGCTGCAGTATATTTGTTGTGGATGTGATTTAGTTCTTTAGTGTATGGCATATAACAGCTTTGTGTAATGTAAATAAAACTGTGGAACTTTTTTCATTGCTCTTGTTATGATGGTATGAATAGTTTCCTGAAACAAGTTCCCTTTCTTTTTAGGTGTGTTACACCTTAATTCATGCTCCTGTTTTATTTTCTTACCTAAAGCTATTAAAAATGGCTATGGAAATATACTGCTAAAATTCAGCTTTTTAAAAAAAAATTGGAGGGATAAAAAGCTTTTCTTGCTGGTTGCAAGATGACTGACTGGAAAACCAATTATTCTTATTCATTTAAGTATTACACTAAGAGGCCATTAGAATTTCATACAGTTCTATTTTCTTTATCTGATATATTCCTTTAGGCATTTCACAGATACCTTGCAAGAGATAAACAGGAACAAAGGGAATCTTACATCAACATTGTTATTTGTCATTTGTTCTACACTGGGAACTTACATTGGCCTAGTTATGTCTCCGAGGGGTGTGAAAAATCTACAGCTGCAGAGACATAGCTATGCTGACTTAACCCGCAGTGTAGACAGTGCTAGGCCTGTGGAAGAGTTCTTTCATAAACCTAGCTATTGCCTCTCAGGGAAGTGGGTTAACTACAGCAATGGGAGAACGCTCCTGTTGCTGTAGTGAATGTCTACAATGAAGCTGCTGCAACTGTACCACTGTAGCATTTTAAATATAGACATACCCTTACACTTAAACTTACTGAGGAAATACAAGACTATTGTGAGTCACATTATAGTATTGTTGCTCCTACCTTCTGTAGTCAGCCTAATAGACTTTAAAGAAACTCACAGCTGACATGTTAGGGTTTGTTGTTGTTTTCTGTTTCCTAAATGGAACAAGAGAGAAAAGGAAGGCAGGGCAGGAATCTAAAATAACTGTATTGGGTTACTTTCTCTGTTGCTCCGTAAAATTTCTCAATTTCATACTCCCTGCTTATATGTCAGGACTGAAGTATATGAGTATAAATAGTTTGGGTTCACCCCCACTCCCTGCCCACTGCTGTGTTAAAGTGTTCTGGTTTGGTTTTCCTCTTCTAAATTGCTGTCTGCTACATTTAATTGTGTAGTCATGCTATATTTTAATTACTCAGAGCTTGGAGGACGAAAACTTTTTCCTATGTATTTTTCCCTGGGCTCTGATGTGAACTCTTATTTTTAAATAATAACTGCAGTTATTCCGGAGGATTTGCAGCTATATCTGAGTGGTACCCTAAGTCAGAATTTAGAACTATTTATGTTAACTATGTGTTCCAAAACTGAACATGATAAACAACTTCTCTGCACTGAGCCTGGCACTTTTGCAGTGCCCACCAAATCCAAGGAAGAAGAATTTAATAGTGAAATTTGTGTATAGGAGACCTGCTAGATTCTAGAGGTTTGGACACTTTGCACTGCCTGAGCAGTACAAACAGAACATAATCTAGGGAATTTCCCCTGCAGTGCTGTCGCCTATGCCATCCTCACCCCTTACATCCCTGTGCTGGGAGATGAAGGGTGCAGAGTTCTAACACAATTCTGAGCTGGTTTGTGGTCCTTTAGAGGGTGTAATGTAGCCTAAGGGCTGTTTCACTTGCATCAGGGCCATTACAGCTTGAGATTCAGGGAGTCATGTACCGCAGTCTATGCTTTGTGATGAGTGTAGCTTGGCTCTGGAAAATCTGTCCCCTAATTTTGCTGTCCTGTCTGAATATTTTTGCCTTTCAAGTCCTCGATAATTAGATGTGCTCAGCTGCTTGAAAGGTGTGAGGGGTGAAGAAGGAGTGTGTTTTGGGAGAGTGCCCTTTCATGCTGATAGGAAAGCAAATGGAATTCCAGCCACTTGTCTTCATCTGAAAACTTGTGGCTATAACATGGAGACTTGTTACTCTAGGGTTCTGTATGTGTGTAAAAATGGGAACAAATAAATGGCAGATGCACAGATCTGTAAGGGATGTGGGAAATCTCATTTAACTCCCTTGGCCTCCATCTCCCACACTTCAAAAGACAAAATGAACAATGTATTTAAATGAAAAAGCCCATTCTTCCATGGCTAGCTACCCAGCTCCACATCCTTATGAAGTTCACTGTTAAACTATTTCCATGATACCCGTTAGAAATTAAGGCCTCATCAGCAGCCTTTCATAACTGTAACTTCTGATCATCAAAGTTCAGTACCTAATGGTGTGGCAAGTCTATCTAGACTCATGAAAGTCCATAAATTACTAGAGTCTGGCATCGTGTGAACAGGGTCGGCTTCCTGGCATAACTGCGCCAAAGCGCCTCAGTCCTAACTTACACAACTGTTAAGGCGCCAGTGCTGTGGATAGAACTCTAAGGACACAAAATGTGGTTAAACGAGACAAAATATTTTGTCATTTAGACCATTAATATGGTAATTACACTCTTAAATATAATAACAAATTTGTTCTTGTTTTAATTGCTACAGTGTACTGATTATGACCTGGATTATGGGACAGAATGTTTGCACTTGGCTCTAAAATACTGTAAAACAAATGCCAAACTTATTGAAGGATCGCCTGATCTCTGGAAGGTAAGAGCAATATTGATTTTCTTTTATTTATTTGTTTAGTAAAAACACCACACCAGCTAAAATATCAGATAATTACAAAATATTAAAACTCCTTAAGATTTACAGTAATTATGCCTTTGTTTTACAAGTTTAAAAATTCTAAAAACTTGGGAATGGTTTATAACAGTTGAGGGGTAATGTATAATAAAGATTGGAGGTATTTAAAGAAATAATTCTTACCCAATTAAGGGTTGAAGAAAGAAATTATTCCTGTATTTGCAGTTCTTCATGTAGATTGTCAGTACAGATTCACACTCTTGAGGTCTGCTGGCTTGGAACCCTTTGGAAAGTTCTGAATATTATGAGGCTTCGTGGAGTTCACCTTAAGCTTTGCAACATTCCATGAGTGGTCATATCAAGAGGTGTGACCCCCACATGCAGCCTTGGGTCTTTTTAATTTCTTGGAATCTTGAGTAGACTCCACAAGAGTGGAGATGGAAGCTGGTGAGTGTGCATTTGTGCCAACAAGGAACTTTGAAGAGTTCCATTTAAGATGGGTTGCTTCTTCCTGCTTACAATATTGCCAGTACAGATTCCTATCCTTTGGAAATGGATAAAAGAAACAACTTTCTAAGAAGCTGGTTTTGAGGAGGAAACTTGGGGCCTGATCTACTGCCCATTAAACTCAGTGGAGAGAGTTCAGTTGACTTCAGTGGGTATTGAACAGTTACTGGGACTGCTCTCCTGAAGCAAGCATCAGATTTGGAAACCATATTACGAGAGCAAAGCTGCATAATGATGTGGATTGAGCTCCAGGTCGCGGCTCTCTATGTTTATTTGGGTATATAGGTGGAATAAAACGGTAGCTATCCCAAACTCTAGGTGTCCTGAAGAGCTATTTAAAATGTAGCAGCCCTATAATATATAGTAGTAACTAATTAAACAGTACAGCAAGATGAGGAAAAAGTATCTCAGCCTCCTTAAATACTGTCCCCCCAAAAAGGTCTTCATCCACAAAAACCCCAATAAAAAGACACTGAAGGTCAACACTTTTGAGCTATTTCACATAAGTGAGAAACAAGTTCCAACGCTATAGGGTCTTTTGGATGACTCTTTGACAGCAACTTCCTTTCTTTCAATCAAAGGGACTCAGTTTTGACTGTCTCAGTCGATCACAACCTTGGCAGTATAGCAAGGGGAGAGAGGTTGTCTCTTAGACAAATATCAGGCCACTTAAGGCTTATAGGTAAATGCAAACTGCTTAAACTCAATCAGAAACCAACAGGCAACCAATGCAGACCACAGAGCACCAATACAATATGTTAACATCAAGGTTCCCTGCTTAAACGTGCATTCTGTCACTTTCTGAATAGAGTTAAGATGCAGTCCCAAGTATACCATTGTAATCTAGTCTTAAAGTCACCAAGAAATAATTGACACAAGCAAGGTACACATGGGAAAGAGAAGCCTTTGCTGCCACAAAGTACCAAAAAAGCAATAGATTTATGAAAATTTAGGAGGCCTCAGATTTTTGTTGTTTTTTAAAATTTTGAACAGGTGCAGTTAGTATTCATAGATAATATGAGCTCACTGGGCTTGGTTCCACATTGAAGGAGCTCAGATGCCCTTCTAGGCTCCTTGGTCTTGACTTCATTTTGGCTAGGGGAACTTGCCCAAACACACCATCCATTTATGGTGCCAAAAAGAGAGGTCACTCATAGTACATATTCATAATATGGTCGTCCCTCCCCTTTTATACATATTTTAACCAGCAGTGACAGGGTAAATAATTCTGACCTTCAAATTATTATTATTTGGCATCTATTGAGTTAGTATCTCCTTGAGTTGAAGAGGAGCAAATCATGCCGTTTGGCACTATTATTTTAGTCTCCCCACAATCTCTGGCAGATGTCACTGCTTTGGTGACACATGGGCAGGGAGATTTGATTTAAATCAAATTGATTCAAATCATGATTTAAATCATTAATCAGGAAGCCTCGATTTAATCATGGATTTCTACATAAAAGTGCATTCTTGTTGGTTGTTATCACCTTAGTACATATTCTTCACAATTCAGAGATAGATGTAGGTTTCATTTTTAGAAGGTACACACTATACTTTTTTAAAGTGATTTATTTTGAAAACTTTTCAGATTAGTTTAACAGCTATATCACAAAATGAATGATTGTTTGGTTATTTCATTTACAAAAGGTAATTGAAGCAGATATTTATGAAGTCATTGGGAGGTGAACTATCTCCAGTTCAACAGGTTAATCATTAATATTTGGAAGATTTTCTTGCCAAGCTGTATTAGAAGGAGAACATCACCAGACAGACATTTAAATTGTTTTATTTAACTAAAACAACGTTATGTATTCCGGATTTTTTTTCTTTAACAGCAAACATATTTTAACAAAACAAGCATATGAATTTTTGAACTTAGTTAAACATTTAAGTTTTATAAAATCAGGTTTGCTTTTGTTAAAATTGTTTTTAACTAAAATACTTAAATGACATTTAAAAAAACCCCAGAAAAATTAAATCTACTATGTCAGCCAGGTCAACATGAGGAACTTAAAATATTGGCTTCTGTAGCTAACTCAGTCGTCTTCACCTTCATTTTCCTGTTTGTTCGTAATCTGGAATGAAAAAACAAGCTTTCCTGCTTTTTCAGGCCCCAAACGATTTCTCAATTTGGAATGATTTAGTCCAAAGGAAGAAAATATTCTTTCTACATCGGCAGAAGAACATCTACTGCTGTTAAAAGTGAGATTATCACTTTAACGGTCTCTGAATCCAAATGCTTAAGTGACTTCCACCAGTTCACTGGGGTGACTTTCTTTAAAACATCAGCAGCAAACGTATATTTCTTGACTGGTTCACCCTTAGCTCTGAAGTTTTATAGTTGGCATTATGGAGGGATGATTGTCCATGTCATAGCCAACTCCTCTTCTTCAGCAGTTAAAGTTTGACCCTGGTAACAAGTATTGAGAATATTTGCAAGAATATGAGCTGGAGATAGTGCTTGTCCCATTCGTTTTTTTAATGCTTGTAATTTAACTCTGTCATTGCGTATTTCTCTTTTTAAGATCTCACTCGGTTCCTTGCAAAATTCAACAGCGTCAGCAATAAAACCGCTATTTCCCTGCATTTTGTTCAAGGCGACAGAAATAGGCTTCAGGGTACTCAGCATGTGTTCAATGTTTCTCTTAAGCCCAATGTTGAGAACTTTGGCTGTGACAGCGCCATCTATTTTTTCCACAATTTTGTTCACAAACTGTCATCAGATTAGGCCAGTTCTTGATATAGTGCTCAAACCAGTCCACTACTGAGTTCCATCACACGTCTTGGGGGAGAGTTAGCTTGGTTCCTCCCACTTTGTTCAGAGAGCTGCTGAAAAGTGGTTGTTACGGAAGTATTTTGCAATTTCAACAACATTAGCCTTTATTTCTGGAACACTGAAGTCTTTGGCTAGGAGGTGCATCAAATGAGCATTGCAACTGTATAGTCATTAGTGTGGGACTCTCTTCTAAATAATTTCTTCTCATCTTGGATACATTTGCAGCATAGTCTGTGACCAAGCTGCATACTAGATATTTGCATTTTTTTCACAGTTTGTACTAGCTTTTAGTGCTACTTCTTGTAAGTATTCTGCTGTGTGTGCATTTCCTGATGTATCAGTTGTTTCTGTAAGGAAGCCATTCCCTTCTTCTGTTGTCACACAAGCACATACAACAGGCTCATTGTGGACATTACTCCACCCATCAAGACTCAGGTTAACAATTTAATGCTCTACAGCTTTTGCATACTGCTCAATTTCTCTTTCATACACTTTATCCAGCAATTTGCCTGCGACATCTGCTCTGTTGGGTGGACTGTATCCTGGTCTTAGTGACTGAACCAAGTTAATGAAGTGTGGGTTCTCAGTCATACGGAAGGGAGAGTTTGTTGTATAAAGAAACAGGGCAATTTTTTCAACAATGACCTCTTTTTGTAATTTGCTGGGGTTTATTACAAACTTATCTATGGCTGTTTCTGGATGATGGAGGCTTTTTTTTTTTCTTTTTGCTGCAGGTGATAAACTGTGGCTATGTGACATACATGATGTGACTGAAACACTATCATTGGCAGATAACTCTGAAACTATAAGAGATGGTGGTGATCTTGAAGGTGGATAGTCTTCAGAATCCTGTATGTTGAGGATGGATTCTCCTAAACAAAATAAGTCAATGCAGTTATTTAATTATTATTACCATACTGCTTATTTAGTATTACTCATTGCATTCACTGACACTCAGTACTACTTTAAAGGTGAAATTGTAAAAGGAAGATCTGCGTATTTCATCTATTTATTTTTTATCACAACTGCATCTAAAATCATAGTATCATAGAGTAACAACTATATTTTTTGCTCAAACATGAGAATTCAAGAATAGTCCAGAAGGAAGACAGGCAGTCCTTAAGAAAGAAGTCTGAAATAAAAAAGTTTACCCACCTGAAGATCCTGCATGTTCAGACATGTTCCTTTGATCATCTTCAACGCAGCTTCCTCCTGAGAAGGAACACTTCTCATGATGTTGTTTCATTCGGGCAACCAGGCCTTGCATTTTTTTCTTGCACTGTTTGCATTTTGCATGCATGCCTGTCTTACCCACAGGTAGAGAAACTTCATTCAAATAATCCCAAACTGGGTCTCTCTTACGGCCTGCTGCCATTATAGCTTTTCTCTTCTAGTGAGAGAATGGAATGGTAGATCTCAAATCAATGAAGGCTACACTCAGAAAGGCCTCAAGACTCCTGGAATATGCTGCTCAAAGTGTTTCACTTTTGTTTCTTTTGCCTGTCCCTCCCTTCTCACATTTATCTCCAGGCTGCTTCTCCTTGTCCAGATCTATTCTGCCCCCAACAATCTTCTATTCATTGAACTTTTTTGAAGCTTTGCACTTTTAGAGAGAGGTAAGGGATTGACTTTGTGTACACAAATTTGCAGAGGGACAATAGGGTTGAGGTCTGTTATTTATTTAATTATTTATTTAAACACATTTTTGCTGTTAACAAGCATGTTATCTCTGGAGACACAAATCCACAGTTTGAGAACTGCAAAACTAAGCATCTCTGATGGTATCTTCTAGACTGAGCACTGAGTCCCATTGGGTAGATAGAAAGATTAACCTAAATAATCTATACAGAAGCCCCTGGAATCCCATAAGATTGGGTCCCTAATCCATGAACTCATTTACAAAACTTTTCTTAAAAACGTTACATGAATATATTGTCTCATACTATAGAATTAGAATTTATAATCCCTATTCCATTATGAGATATCTTTGAGCTATAATGTATCTATCTTTAGATAGGTTTTTTCCTCAAAACTCATTTTATAAAAAAAAAAAAAAAAAAAAAAAAAAAATCCATTTATTTATTTATTTATTTAAATCCTTGATTTTTACCCACCCTGCTTTAAATGTCAGTGCTAATATCTGGCTTCATTTTACAATTTCTAGTACATTTCACTGTAAAGACAAGCTCTGATTGTAAGCTTTTTATGGTGATTTTTTCCAAAACAATTCTTATTATGGTCCACCCTACAATGACCCAGGGTATGTCTACACTATGAAATCAGGTCGAATTTATAGAAGTCGGTTTTTTAGAAATCAATTTTATATATTCGAGTGTGTGTGTCCCCACAGAAAATGCTCTAAATGCATTAAGTGCAGTAACTCGGTGGAGTGCTTCCACAGTATCGAGGCTAGCGTCGACTTCCGGAGCGTTGCACTGTGGGTGGCTATCCCACAGTTCCTGCAGTCTCCGCTGCCCATTGGAATTCTGGGTTGAGATCCCAATGCCTGATGGGGCTAAAACATTGTCGCCGGTGGTTCTGGGTACATATCGTCAGGCCCCCGTTCCCTCCCTCCCTCCCTCCCTCCGTGAAAGCAAGGGCAGACAATCGTTTCACGCCTTTTTTCCTGAGTTACCTGTGCAGACGCCATACCACGGCAAGCGTGGAGCCCGCTCAGGTAGCAGTCACAGTATGTCTTCTGGGTGCTGGCAGACACGGTACTGCATTGCTACACTGTAGCAGCAACCCATTGCCTTCTGGCAGCAGACGGTACAATATGACTGGTAGCCGTCATCGTCATGTCCGAGGTGCTCCTGGCCACGTCGGCCGGGAGCGCCTGGACAGATATGGGCGCAGGGACTAAGTTTGGAGTGACTTGACTAGGTCATTCTCTTTAGTCCTGCAGTCAGTCACATTGAACCATCTTATGGTGAGCAGGCAGGCAATACGGATTGCTAGCAGTCGTACTGTACCATCTTCTGCCAGGCAGGCAAGAGATGAGGATGGCTAGCAGTCGTACTGTACCATCTTCTGCCGAGCAGCCATGAGATGTGGATGGCATGCAGTCCTTCTGCACCGTCTGCTGCCAGCCAAAGATGTAAAAGATAGATGGAGTGGATCAAAACAAAAAATAGACCAGATTTGTTTTGTACTCATTTGCTTCCCCCCCTCCCCTGTCTAGGGGACTCATTCCTCTAGGTCACACTGCAGTCACTCACAGAGAAGGTGCAGCAAGGTAAATCTAGCCATGTATCAATCAGAGGCCAGACTAACCTCATTGTTCCAATAAGAACAATAACTTAGGTGCACCATTTCTTATTGGAACCCTCTGTGAAGTCCTGCCTGAAATACTCCTTGATGTAAAGCCACCCCCTTTGTTGATTTTAGCTCCCTGAAGCCAACCCGCCACATTTGAGCTTCAGCCCTGTCTTCAGCCTGCCACTTACTCTCTTCAGCCCGCCACCTCTCCTCCCGGTCATTTTCCTGCACTCTGACATTATTTGCCTCCACGCATTCGTCTGTGCTCTGTCAGTGTGGGAGGACAGCATGAGCTCAGAGAACATTTCATCACGAGTGCGTTTTTTTTTTCTTTCTAAGCTTCACTAGCCTCTGGGAAGGAGAAGATCCTGTGATCATTGAAACACATGCAGCTGGTGGAGAAAAAAAAAAGGGACAGCGGTATTTAAAAAGACACATTTTATAAAACAGTGGCTACACTCTTTCAGGGTAAACCTTGCTGTTAACATTACATACATAGCACATGTGCTTTCGTTACAAGGTCGCATTTTGCCTCCCCCTACCGCATGGCTACCCCCTCAACCCTCCCCCCTCCCCGTGGCTAACAGCGGGGAACATTTCTGGTCAGCCACAGGTAAGCAGCCCAGCAGGAACGGGCTCCTCTGAGTGTCCCCTGAAGAAAAGCACCCTATTTCAACCAGGTGACCATGAATGATATCTCACTCTCCGGAGGATAACACAGAGAGATAAAGAACGGATGTTGTTTGAACGCCAGCAAACATACACTGCAATGCTTTGTACAATGATTCCTGAGTACGTGTTACTGGCCTGGAGTGGTAAAGTGTCCTACCATGGAGGACCCAATAAGGCTGCCCTCTCCAGAAACCTTTTGCAAAGGCTTTGGGAGTACATCCAGAAGAGCCGCGAATGCCAGGGCAAAGTAATCCTTTCACATGCTTGCTTTTAAACCATGTGTCATAAATATAAAGGGAAGGGTAAACCCCTTTGAAATCCCTCCTGGCCAGGGGAAAGCTCCTCTCACCTGTAAAGGGTTAAGAAGCTAAAGGTAACCTCGCTGGCACCTGACCAAAATGACCAATGAGGAGACAAGATACTTTCAAAAGCTGGGAGGAGGGAGAGAAACAAAGGGTCTGTGTCTGTCTGTAGTCGTCTTGGCCGGGGACAGAACAGGAATGGAGTCTTAGAACTTTTAGTAAGTAATCTAGCTAGGTATGTGTTAGATTATGATTTCTTTAAATGGCTGAGAAAAGAATTGTGCTGAATAGAATAACTATTTCTGTCTGTGTATCTTTTTTGTAACTTAAGGTTTTGCCTAGAGGGGTTCTCTATGTTTTTTAATCTAATTACCCTGTAAGATATCTACCATCCTGATTTTACAGGGGGGATTTCTTTATTTCTATTTACTTCTATTTTTTATTAAAAGTCTTCTTGTAAAACACTGAATGCTTTTTCATTGTTTTCAGATCCAAGGGTTTGGGTCTGTGGTCACCTATGCAAATTGGTGAGGCTTTTTATCCAATATTTCCCAGGAAAGGGGGAGTGCAAGTGTTGGGAGGATTGTTCATTGTTCTTAAGATCCAAGGGTCTGGGTCTGTAGTCACGTAGGCAAATTGGTGAGGCTTTTTACCAAACCTTGTCCAGGAAGTGGGGTGCAAGGTTTTGGGAAGTATTTTGGGGGGAAGGACGCGTCCAAACAGCTCTTCCCCAGTAACCAGTATTAGTTTGGTGGTGGTAGCGGCCAGTCCAAGGATAACGGGGGTAATATTTTGTACCTTGGGGAAGTTTTGACCTAAGCTGGTAAAGATAAGCTTAGGAGGTTTTTCATGCAGGTCCCCACATCTGTACCCTAGAGTTCAGAGTGGGGGAGGAACCGTGACACCATGTATAGTATTTTAAAAGGTACACTCACCAGAGGTCCCTTCTCTGCCTGCCGGGTCCAGGAAGCAGCCTTGGGTGGGTTCAGGGGGTACTGACTCCAGGTCCAGGGTGAGAAGCAGTTCCTAGCTGTCGGGAAAACCGGTTTCTCCGCTTGCTTGCTGTGAACTATCTACAACCTCATCATCATCATCTTCTTCGTCCCCAAAATCTGCTTCCGTGTTGCCTCCATCTCCATTGAAGGAGTCAAACAACATGGCTGGGGTAGTGGTGGCTGAACCCCCTAAAATGGCATGCAGCTTATCATAGAAGCAGCATGTTTGGGGCTGTACCTGGAGCAGCCGCTCGCCTCTCTGGTTTTCTGGTAGGCTTGCCTCAGCTCCTGAAGTTTCACGTGGCACTTCTTCGGGTCCTTGTTATGGCCTCTGTCCTTCATGCCCTGGGAGATTTTGACAAAGGTTTTGGCATTTCGAAAACTGGAACGGAGTTCTGATAGCACGGATTCCTCTCCCCATACAGCGATCAGATCCCATACCTGCCGTTCAGTCCATGCTGGAGCTCTTTTGCGATTCTGGGACTCCATCATGGTCCCCTCTGCTGATGAGCTCTGCATGGTCACCTGCAGCTTGCCACGCTGGCCAAACAGGAAATGAGATTCAAAAGTTTGCGGTTCTTTTCCTGTCTACCTGGCCAGTGCATCTGAGTTGAGAGTGGTGTCCAGAGCGGTCACAATGGAGCACTCTGGGATAGCTCCCGGAGGCCAATACCGTCGAATTGTGTCCACAGTACCCCAAATTCGACCCGGTAAGGCCGATTTAAGCGCTAACCCACTTGTCAGGGGTGGAGTAAGGAAATTGATTTTAAGAGCCCTTTAAGTCGAAATAAAGGGCTTCATCGTGTGGACGGGTGCAGGTTTACATCGATTTAACGCTGCTAAATTCGACCTAAAGTCCTAGTGTAGACCAGGGCCCAGAAACTTTGAAGCCCAAAAGTCTCCTGATTTTGTAATTAATGAATTAATGAATTAATTAATGTATTGAGAACCCCTGACAAATTTCTGGCTTTGTTGGAGGCTTTTGCCTCAAGTGAAGGGAAACTCAACAGAGGTGTTGTGTTGAAGTGAGGTTGCTCTACTGACTCATAAAAAATAGAGATGTTCATTAGTGATATTCAACTAAATTTTCTCCACCTCTGAAAGGAGTAGAATGCACCTAAAGGAGTACAGAGATGGGGTAAGGTGGCAGGCAGAAAATGTATATGGCACTGATATACAATAAGATAAAAATGAGAACAGTACTAACAAACAGGAAAGAGTCTTGGTAACAATGGAGCCAGGAAGGTCCTAGAAAGCCATAGATGCAAAACCACAATGAACCATTAGCCATAATGAGGATGGAGGACATTCAAAGGCAGAGAGCCCCCACAGCTAATGAACAGAAACCACATCAGGACTGTTGGGAAACAAAGGAAGAGACTGTAAAGGAGAAAAGACAGAGTATGGTCTTTGCTTGGGGAAGAGTCTTATGGGAAGAATGAATTGACAGAAGCAATTCCAGGAGACAAAGAGGGCTGTTGGGGTTGTTACAACAGAAAAACAGACTAACCTGCATTGAGGAAGAAGAGTGTAAGCATGTTAGGAATGAGAGTATGAGGAACACATTGCTACAGAGTCTGTGGAATTGATGGTCATATCTTGACACCAAAGAGCTCTGAAAATAGATTTTCTTGCTAGAAATAGAAATGCCCTCTTTCTAGGTAAGTCTTGAGATCTCTTTGGTATTCTCATACTTCTCAATCTGTGCACTGTCTTCAGCACTGTCAATTACTTCCTCTTTTCAGAAATTTCCTCTGCTACTGGATTCAGAGACTGTGCTCACTTGGTTCTTTTCTCTTTGAATGTATCTTGTCTTCTCCCTCTTTCTGTAGGAGTCCCTTAGTGCTGTGTCTTCTTCCTCTAGATTTTATTCCTGGTTGACTTCAGTAGGTGCATCAACTTTCTTTGCTGTCTTTATGTTGAGACTTCCATATCTACCTTTCCAGCCTGACCTTTACCCTTTCAGAGTGTCTCTGACTGTCTGTTCAACATCTGTTCCTGGAAGTCAGCTGCCAACCCAAACTCAAAATTACTAAAACTCAAAGTCCTGATCTTTCCTCTTCTCTTTAATAAAATCGGCAACTTGCCATCCCCTCCGACCCTAAGGCTTGTTGGCCAAATTTTTTCTTTTTACTTTACTCTTCCCTTCTTTCCCTACATCAGTTCTGTACCTGAAAATGTGCTGATATTTTTTTCTGAAGTGCCCTCAAATGCATCTGTTCTTTTTTGTTTCCACCACCAAAACCCTCCCCTGTGCCCTGATCATCTACAGCAATCTCTCTGTGATCTCCTAACTCTTGCTTCACTCCCTCTTCAGTCTATCAAAAATGCAGTTGTAAAGAGTATCTCTCACTCACCAGTCCAGTCATGTCCAGATGCTGCTCTTCCGGTCTTTTCAGTAGTATTCCTTTGTAGCAAACTAAAGCTCTTTTCCTCCCCTTCATTGCTCCTGCATATCACTCTGCTCT
Source organism: Lepidochelys olivacea (assembly GCF_965140295.1). Classification (NCBI taxonomy): domain Eukaryota; kingdom Metazoa; phylum Chordata; order Testudines; family Cheloniidae; genus Lepidochelys; species Lepidochelys olivacea. Next base: position 215,106,963 of record NC_140412.1, read on the forward strand.
CTGGTTAGGGGTTTGTTTGGTGCGTTTTTTTTGCACTCTTGAACACAGATTTCCAAAGTACTAGGCTTGCTTCCTAACAACAGAACCCTGCTTTCTCTCCCTCATTGGTCTTAGGATAATGGAACCACAAAGGTGGTGTGAAGCTACTTTTGCCTCTCCACCTCTGGCAATGCTCCAAGTGCAGCACATGGATGGTTATCTCTGGGAGGTGATACCTCTTTGCATTACTTAGGGAGGTTGTGGAATCTCCTTTGAAGTTTTTAAGGTCAGGCTTGACAAAGCGTTGGCTGGGATGATTTAGTTGGGGATTGGTCCTGCTTTGAGTAGGGGGTTGGACTAGATGAGCTCCTGAGGTCCCTTCCAACCCTGATATTCTATGATTCTCTGGAGACACAAATCCACAGTTTGAGAACTGCAAAACTAAGCGTCTCTGATGGTATCTTCTAGACTGAGCACAGAGTCCCATTGGGTAGATAGAATGATTAACCTAAATAATCTATACAGAAGCCCCTGAAACCCATAAGATTGGGTCCCTAATCCATGAACTATTGGAACTCATTTACAAACTTTTCTTAAACATTAAATTAGTATATTGTCTTATATGATAGAATTAGAATTTATAATCCCTGTTCCATGATGCGATATCTGAGCTATAATGTATCTTAATTAAAACTATTTGTAGATAAGTTTTCTCCTCAAAAAGCTTTTTATCAAAAAAATCCGATTTTAAATAAAAAAAAAATATTTTTAATTTTTTTTTTAAGTAATTGATTTTTATCCATCCTGCACATGGGTTGCTTTTTGGAGGTTTCCTTGCAACCATAAAGATTAAAGATTTAGGTTTTTTTAAAATGAAATCTGAGAATCTGAAGAACAAGATGACGTCTTAAAAGAGGTGATGGCATGGTGTACTTGTTCTTCTGAGGCACCAACTTGCGTCCTGAGTACTTTACAGGGACCTTTTAACATCCAAGTTGATTGACTTGTTAGAAACCACTCTACAAACTTAATAGTGATACTTTGTTGTCTGTTGATACTCCAATGAGTCTTATGTTGTCATCTTATGATTTCCACCGAAACCATCTTCATAGTAAACATAATTATTACTTTGGTGTTTTTTGATCATTCTGTATCCTTTTGTTTAAGTTCCCCCATTTTCTTTTAGCACCTCAGTTATTGTTCTCCTGCTCTGATATGTGGGTTTTAGTGGAGGGTGTATCAAGCATGCCTTGCACTGCATTCAGTAAGATCTGAAACTTCTTGATTGAGGTCTCTTCAGACTGTTTACCATGTCTGATGATGACTGTAGATCCTTCGCTATTGTCAAGGTTGGTGTGGATTCAGATGCCCAAGACTGTGCCCCTCCAGCTTAAAGATATTATTGTTGGTTTGCGGTTTGTGAAGCATTATTCCTCAAGACTTTTCTTCTCTCAGAGTAGCTATTGTATTTTTGTAGCATGAAATTTTTCAACAGTCTATTATTTTAGGATTCATAAGTACATTGCTAGGTCTGGAGCCAGTTCAAAACACATCATCCATCTTGCACAGTAAATTTCCACTCAACGTTATTTCTAATAAGACAGTAGTAAGTCTTAGATGAAGAGGTGATGTATTGAACCTTCAGCACTACTTGTACAACGCTATCATTTTTAGAGCAGAATTTAAGACATTCCTTATGCATTGACTGCATAAAACAAAAAATTTTAAAATAATTTTTTGGGAGAATATTTTTTCAGAAGCACAAAATCTCTACCGTCTATTTTCTTATTCATCCTCCCTAAAGAACAGATTCTGCCATGCTTCTTCATATTGAAAAGTACCTTATTCCTTGAGTCAACACCCCTGTTTTCAGTGGGATTACTTGTAAAGTAAGGTACTACTACTCACTGTAAGAGTGACAGAATATGGCCCTGAATGTTCATTCAATCCTTTTTATAACATTTCCAGATATCACTAATGCCTCTAGCAGGGGAGTTGAAGTCTTCAGGCTCAAATCTGCATTGTGCTCATCATCTTGCATAATTGTCCTCAGCTATATATTAAGCTCTACATTAGCTTGTTACACACAGTGAATGTATAAAGTATTATGGTTACTGGCTTTTCTGTGAAGCTTTTTGGTGCTTTGATGAGTTATGCTACACGTGCCAAGAACTGATATGTCTCCAGAGAGATCAACATCAGTCTTCTTATTTCCAACAGAGGAAAAGAACTCCACTCTAATGAAGAAGAACTGACACAGTAATGATGCTTCAAAAGTTGCTTGAAATTTCAGAGAATCTGGAATAGAATATCTTCAGCCTATTGTCTCTTATTTGATGGTAAACAGTTTTTAAAGTCATTAAAAATGCTGAGGCAGTCTCTCTCTCTCTGTCTCTCTCTCTCTCTCTCTCTCAACTGCATATATTTTTTGTGGAGGTTTCTACGTCCTTAGTAAGCCACAATCCATCAACTGATAGTCCTTCAGAACACCTTTCTTTTGCCCATAATCTTCAGTATCTACCTTTGGATTCTGTCTGACAGAAATTGTCCTTTTTCCATTCACTGAATTCTTTCCAAGGTATTTGTAGTAGTGTGGGCCAATCTCAAGGTACTCACCCAAAGGCTGCTACACTAAACAGATGCTACTAACACAGAGAGGTCCATTAGTAAGCCATCTCTTCCATCCCACCTCTTGAGATCAGGGTGACTGAATCTAAAAGCCCTGTCTTAGGAAGATTCCTTATCTGATGTTGCCTCAAAGCAGTTCTGCCATCTTGCCACCACCCTTTAATTATTTGGAATACTATCTGCAGCCTATTAAGTATGGCTTAATCTGATGCAATCACAGAAAAGGTGATTTTTATATGCATATTACTGTTCCTTTTAATTACTTCAGGTCGTTTCACCTAACTGTTCTCTATATCATGATTGCTTATGTTTAATAACTACTCTTGGCAGCGCTTTTAAGTGTGAGCACTGCCTTTTTGCTATCTTTGTTCTATGAATGCGTTATGTATTAATTTTATTTTCAAGTTTGTAACATACTCATTTTTGGAGTGAGAATCATTCATAAAGCTTTGGTCTTAACTATCTTGAGCAATTTAGTATCATCTGCAAACTTTGCCACCTCGCTGTTTACCCCTTTCTCCAGATCATTTATGAATAAGATTGGTCCTAGGACTGACCCTTGGGGAACACCACTAGTTACCCCTCTCCATTCTGAAAATTTACCATTTATGCCTAACCTCTGTTCCCTGTCTTTTAACCAGTTCTCAATCCATGAAAGTATCTTCCCTCTTGTCCCATGACAACTTAATTTACATTAGAGCCTTTGGTAAGGGACCTTGTCAAAGGCTTTCTGGAAATCCTACACTATGTCCACTGGATCCCCCTTGTCCACATGTTTGTTGACCCCTTCAACGAACTCTAATAGATTAGAATCATAGAATCATAGAATATCAGGGTTGGAAGGGACCCCAGAAGGTCATCTAGTCCAACCCCCTGCTCGAAGCAGGACCAATTCCCAGTTAAATCATCCCAGCCAGGGCTTTGTCAAGCCTGACCTTAAAAACCTCTAAGGAAGGAGATTCTACCACCTCCCTAGGTAACGCATTCCAGTGTTTCACCACCCTCTTAGTGAAAAACTTTTTCCTAATATCCAATCTAAACCTCCCCCACTGCAACTTGAGACCATTACTCCTCGTTCTCTCATCTGCTACCATTGAGAACAGTCTAGAGCCATCCTCTTTGGAACCCCCTTTCAGGTAGTTGAAAGCAGCTATCAAATCCCCCCTCATTCTTCTCTTCTGCAGGCTAAACAATCCCAGCTCCCTCAGCCTCTCCTCATAACTCATGTGTTCCAGTCCCCTAATCATTTTTGTTGCCCTTCGCTGGACTCTCTCCAATTTATCCACATCCTTCTTGAAGTGTGGGGCCCAAAACTGGACACAGTACTCCAGATGAGGCCTCACCAATGTCGAATAGAGGGGAACGATCACGTCCCTCGATCTGCTCGCTATGCCCCTACTTATACATCCCAAAATGCCATTGGCCTTCTTGGCAACAAGGGCACACTGCTGACTCATATCCAGCTTCTCGTCCACTGTCACCCCTAGGTCCTTTTCCGCAGAACTGCTGCCTAGCCATTCGGTCCCTAGTCTGTAGCTGTGCATTGGGTTCTTCCGTCCTAAGTGCAGGACCCTGCACTTATCCTTATTGAACCTCATCAGATTTCTTTTGGCCCAATCCTCCAATTTGTCTAGGTCCTTCTGTATCCTATCCCTCCCCTCCAGCGTATCTACCACTCCTCCCAGTTTAGTATCATCCGCAAATTTGCTGAGAGTGCAATCCACACCATCCTCCAGATCATTTATGAAGATATTGAACAAAACCGGCCCCAGGACCGACCCTTGGGGCACTCCACTTGATACCGGCTGCCAACTAGACATGGAGCCATTGATCACTACCCGTTGAGCCCGACAATCTAGCCAGCTTTCTACCCACCTTATAGTGCATTCATCCAGCCCATACTTCCTTAACTTGCTGACAAGAATACTGTGGGAGACCGTGTCAAAAGCTTTGCTAAAGTCAAGAAACAATACATCCACTGCTTTCCCTTCATCCACAGAACCAGTAATCTCACCATAAAAGGCGATTAGATTAGTCAGGCATGACCTTCCCTTGGTGAATGCATGCTGGCTGTTCCTGATCACTTTCCTCTCATGCAAGTGCTTCAGGATTGATTCTTTGAGGACCTGCTCCATGATTTTTCCAGGGACTGAGGTGAGGCTGACTGGCCTGTAGTTCCCAGGATCCTCCTTCTTCCCTTTTTTAAAGATTGGCACTACATTAGCCTTTTTCCAGTCATCCGGGACTTCCCCGGTTCGCCACGAGTTTTCAAAGATAATTGGCAATGGCTCTGCAATCACAGCCGCAAATTCCTTCAGCACTCTCGGATGCAACTCGTCCGGCCCCATGGACTTGTGCACGTCCAGCTTTTCTAAATAGTCCCTAACCACCTCTATCTCCACAGAGGGCTGGCCATCTCTTCCCCATTTTGTGATGCCCAGCGCAGCAGTCTGGGAGCTGACCTTGTTAGTGAAAACAGAGGCAAAAAAAGCATTGAGTACATTAGCTTTTTCCACATCCTCTGTCACTAGGTTGCCTCCCTCATTCAGTAAGGGGCCCACACATTCCTTGGCTTTCTTCTTGTTGCCAACATACCTGAAGAAACCCTTCTTGTTACTCTTGACATCTCTGGCTAGCTGCAGCTCCAGGTGCGATTTGGCCCTCCTGATAACATTCCTACATGCCCGAGCAATATTTTTATGCTCTTCCCTGGTCATAAGTCCAACCTTCCACTTCTTGTAAGCTTCTTTTTTATGTTTAAGATCCGCTAGGATTTCACCATTAAGCCAAGCTGGTCGCCTGCCATATTTACTATTCTTTCGACTCATCGGGATGGTTTGTCCCTGTAACCTCAACAGGGATTCCTTGAAATACAGCCAGATCTCCTGGACTCCTTTCCCCTTCAAGTTAGTCCCACAGGGGATCCTGGCCATCCATTCCCTGAGGGAGTCGAAGTCTGCTTTCCTGAAGTCCAGGGTCCGTGTCCTGCTGCTTACCTTTCTTCCCTGTGTCAGGATCCTGAACTCAACCAACTCATGGTCACTGCCTCCCAGATTCCCATCCACTTTTGCTTCCCCCACCAATTCTACCCGGTTTGTGAGCAGCAGGTCAAGAAAAGCGCCCCCCCCCAGTTGGCTCCTCTAGCACTTGCGCCAGGAAATTGTCCCCTACGCTTTCCAAAAACTTCCTATGATTAGTAAGACATGATTTCCCTTTACAGAAACCATATTGACTTTTGCCCAACAATTTATGTTCTTCTATGTGTCTGACAATTTTATTCTTTACTATGGTTTCAACTAATTTGCCTGGCACGGACATTAGACTTACTCGTCTGTAATTGCCAGGATCACCTCGAGAGCCCTGTAACAGGATCCATGACCCACCCCTCTTCCTGGGACCCGCTTGCTGCCCCAATAAGGCTCAGATAGGCTTCAGGGTTGTGCAGCACCTGTGTCTTTATTTACATAAGGTTCTCCCACCACCAGCGTCTATCTGTATACAAGCCCTGCAGGATTAGTCACATCCTTTACAGGCAGAGTCAGCCTTCAGCTAGGAGGCCTCCAGTTCCCTCCCTCCCTGACTGACTGACTGACTTCTCTCTGGCTTTCCCCCGGGGCATCTGGCTCCCTCCCAGCCTTTATAGCCCTTGGCTTGTCAGGCCAGCAGGTGTTGCCAATCCTCAGGCCAGCATCAGGCCTTTTCCATCAGCCCCAATCTGTTTCCCCTGATTGGAGCTGACTGGACAGAGGCTTATTAGGTGCTTTTGCACCAGCACCCTGCTACAAGCCCTTTTTAAATATTGGCGTTACATTAGCTATCTTCCAGTCATTCCAGGTCAGGTTTTCTAAACCTTTTATCATCTTTGTTTCTGTCCTCTGGACTCTCTCCAATTTGTCTACATCTTTCCTAAAGTGTGGGGCCCATAATTGGACACAGTACTGCAGCTGAGGTCTCACCAGTGCCTAGTAGAGCAGGACAATAACCTCCCATAACTTACATACGACACTACTTGTTAATATATACCCCAGAATTATATTTTTTTTCCACAGCTGCATCATATTGTTGTCTCATATTCAGCTTGTGATCCACTATAACTCCCTGGTCCTTTTCAGCAGTACTACCACCTAGTCTAGATTATGAAAATCCCAGTATGAAATCACAGTGAAATATCTGGAGCAGGGGTAGGCAACCGCCCTACGCTACCAGCACTCCCAGCTACCTTCGAGACACCACTGACTTCCTGAGGAAACTTCAATCCATCGGTGATCTTCCTGATAACACCATCCTGGCCACTATGGATGTAGAAGCCCTCTACACCAGCATTCCACATAAAGATGGACTACAAGCCGTCAAGAACACTATCCCCGATAATGTCACGGCTAACCTGGTGGCTGAACTTTGTGACTTTGTCCTTACCCATAACTACTTCACATTTGGGGACAATGTATACCTTCAGATCAGCGGCACTGCTATGGGTACCCGCATGGCCCCACAGTATGCCAACATTTTTATGGCTGATTTAGAACAACGCTTCCTCAGCTCTCGTCCCCTAAAGCCCCTACTCTAATTGCGCTATATTGATGACATCTTCATCATCTGGACCCATGGAAAAGAAGCCCTTGAGGAATTCCACCATGATTTCAACAATTTCCATCCCACCATCAACCTCAGCCTGGTCCAGTCCACACAAGAGATCCACTTCCTGGACACTACAGTGCTAATAAACAATGGTCACATAAACACCACCCTATACCGGAAACCTACTGACCGCTATTCCTACCTGCATGCCTCCAGCTTTCACCCTGACCACACCACACGATCCATCGTCTACAGCCAAGCTCTGCGATACAACCGCATTTGCTCCAACCCCTCAGACAGAGACAAACACCTACAAGATCTCTGTCAAGCTTTCTTACAACTACAGTACCCACCTGCAGAAGTAAAGAAACAGATTGATAGAGCCAGAAGAGTTCCCAGAAGTTACCTACTACAGGACAGGCCTAACAAAGAAAATAACAGAACGCCACTAGCCGTCACCTTCAGCCCCCAACTAAAACCCCTCCAACGCATTATTAAGGATCTACAACCTATCCTAAAGGATGACCCAACACTCTCACAAATCTTGGGAGACAGGCCAGTCCTTGCCTACAGACAGCCCCGCAACCTGAAGCAAATACTCACCAACAACCACATACCACATAACAGAACCACTAACCCAGGAACTTATCCTTGCAACAAAGTCCGTTGCCAATTGTGCCCACATATCTATTCAGGGGACACCATCACAGGGCCTAATAACATCAGCCACACTATCAGAGGCTCATTCACCTGCACATCCACCAATGTGATATATGCCATCATGTGCCAGCAATGCCCCTCTGCCATGTACATTGGTCAAACTGGACAGTCTCTACGTAAAAGAATAAATGGACACAAATCAGATGTCAAGAATTATAACATTCATAAACCAGTCGGAGAACACTTCAATCTCTCTGGTCACGCAATCACAGACATGAAGGTCGCTATCTTAAAACAAAAAAACTTCAAATCCAGACTCCAGCGAGAAACTGCTGAATTGGAATTCATTTGCAAATTGGATACTATTAATTTAGGCTTAAATAGAGACTTGGAGTGGCTAAGTCATTATGCAAGGTAGCCTGTTTCCTCTTGTTTTTTCCTACCCCCCCCCCAGATGTTCTGGTTTAACTTGGATTTAAACTTGAAGAGTGGTCAGTTTGGATGAGCTATTACCAGCAGGAGAGTGAGTTTGTGTGTGTATGGGGGTGGGGGGGATGTGAGAAAACCAGGATTTGTGCAGGAAATAGCCCAACTTGATTGTCATGCACATTGTGTAAAGAGTTGTCACTTTGGATGGGCTATCACCAGCAGGAGAGTGAATTTGTGTGGGGGGGTGGAGGGTGAGAAAACCTGGATTTGTGCTGGAAATGGCCCACCTGATGATCACTTTAGATAAGCTATTACCAGTAGGACAGTGGGGTGGGAGGAGGTATTGGTTCATATTCTCTGTGTATATATAAAGTCTGCTGCAGTTTCCACGATATGCATCTGATGAAGTGAGCTGTAGCTCACGAAAGCTTATGCTCTAATAAATTGGTTAGTCTCTAAGGTGCCACAAGTACTCCTTTTCTTTTTGCGAATACAGACTAACACGGCTGTTACTCTGAAACCTGATTTTCAGTGGCACTCATACTGCCCGGCTCGTGGCCACTGGTCCAGGGGGGCTCTGCACTTTAATTTAATTTTAAATGAATCTTCTTAACATTTTTAAAACCTTATTTACTTTACATACAACAATAGTTTAGTTATATATTATAGACTTATAGAAAGAGACCTTTTAAAAATGTTAAAATGTATTACTGGTACGCGAAACCTTAAATTAGAGTGAATAAATGAAGACTTGGCACATCACTTCTGAAAGGTTACTGACCCCTGATCTAGAGGATAACAAGCTTGTTAAGGCTCCCTAAAGAGTTACAAAACGTGATAGTTTTAAATTATCTTGAAACAGATCTAAATATTTAACGAAAAAGTGTGATTCTATAACATGTCTTGTGATTTTTGTAACTTATGTTCTCACATTTGCCAGTAGTATTTACTATAATTAAGAAATTGACTATATCATTTGTTTGTGGTATTTTCAAATGTAAAGAATTGCCTCCAGGGCACTATTTTATTGGTTTTACATTCCTTCCTGCTCTGTTAAATCTAATGAGGTTTATCTGTCCTTTAGGTGACCTACAAGTGGGATCTGTATGCTGCTGAATCAGTTATTAAGGGTATGTGTTTGTCTTTGTGACCATCAGTTGTATAATTCTCAAATCAAACCCAGAATTTAGTCTGACACTGTTTTAAATTTATCACCAGAAGAAACAATAACCATACAACTGCTTTGGTTAGTTCTTTTAAAAATACCAACTTTGTTATTTATTATTTATATAATTGTAATGTTTGTATATATTTTACTCATATGTGTAAAGATTAAAGAATATTTAGACTATAAAGAAAATGTGGAATATTTGTGATTTAGAGGTGAAAATGTTGTAAAAAGATATGGCTATTTATTATACTAACAAGACAGTTAATTTATAACCGTTCTCTATTGAGTACACACAAAGGTCAGTTTAAAATTTATGCAATTTTGGCACATATTTTTGTATATTTAGTGCTTTATACTGTGCAGACTTATTCCAAAACATTATTCGTAGTACAAATTGCCCTGGTTGACTCTTCTACGATTACTGTATTTTCCCCCCTCTTTCTTGCCACTAATATTTAAAGAGAAACTGACAGGTAACATTTAGTGAAACTCAGATTTTGTAAAAACAAGAATTTGAAAAATCTAAGTCCATTAGGAATGGTTCCACAAATTTTGTTTAAAAGTGTGTTTTTGAAAAACAAATAACAATGTTTGGTTTATGGGTAAAATACTGCTGCACTGTATTAGTGCATGAGAACTCTAACGTGAAATTAACTGGAATTTGTGACCTGGTAAAATCAGGAAGAAGATCAGATAATATAACTTGATAACAATACTCCTTTTAATTCCTGAATTTGGCTAGGTATTATGTTTATGCTTATACCATAAATTCAGAGATAGAAAGTAATAAAAATGAGGTTTCTATGCTAATAAAAATGCAAAAATTAACCAGATGATATAATACTGAAAAGTAATTAGATTTTTTTTTTTCAGTTTGAATAATATAGGTCCAAATCCCACAAGCCCTTGTGCATGTGCTTAACTTTAAGTACATGAGTATGCTCACAGACTTTAGCAGGAGTTCTCATATGCTTGCAGTTAAGAACATATGTGTTTGGGGGATCAAAGTTAAACTGGTGCAATAAACTGGTAACAGAACAGTAGTTAAGGATTATATACTCAGTGATCACATCTTCAGCTGGCATAAGGTGGCAGAGTTTCATTGATGTGAATGGAGCTATGCCAATTTATGCCAGCTGAGAAGCTAGCCACAGACAGGTCCAAGCCCTCCATGAGAGGAATTCACATTAAAATCAATAGAGTGTGTATAGTACGGGGCTCATGATTTTTACCTTAACATGTTTTGTTTTGATACTGAATTTATAAATGTCCACTTAACAAAGCACCATTTTATTTTGTCACTCAAACTTGTTGAGCCCATCCAAGGCTGATCTGCGTGCTCAAACTGACATAAATAATTTAAGTGCTTAGGCATGCCAAGAGTAACTTAGCTGAACTAGATTTACATAAACAATACAATCAGTCCAAAACCGTACTTAATTTAATAGGCTGACCATATCTTGGCTAAAGGATCAATATTTAGTTTTAAAAACCCACCCATACCCAAGTCTCTATATATGTTTTTCTCATTTTCCACTCCTCCTGCACCATTTCACCCTTAACTATCCCATCTATCACAAACGTAAATGGCAATTTATCTAGTAACTATTACCTTAAATTATTTCTTCATTTTTACTGCCTTTAACATAATTTTAAAGTGACCTATGCTTTATTTTTTGCATTGCACATGTAGGGCTCTCATGTTGTACTGCATCAATGGGGTTACTTTTGTGACTAAGAGCTACTAGTTTGAGTGAGGGTTTTCAAGATCTACCAACGTTTTGTATGTTTCAAAGTTTTTTTAATACAGTTAAAAGTATAACCCTATTGAATTATAAAAGATAGCATTAATTTTCTTTCAGCGACTTTTGTGATGTTTTGTGATTTATGGGTAAAGAATATTTAATAATTTTGTGCTAAATCATGGCTTTACCATAAGCCCAGAGTAAGAGGCAGCACACTGTTGAGCAACCCGGAAGGAGACTATGATTTTCTGTGGTTTCTTCATTTTCTGTGGCTCTTCTGGGAGGGAGCAAACTGCACCTGATCCAGATCCAGTGCAACGCACACCACCTGACACACTGGTGCAGCTTTGCTGTCATGCACATCAGGGACGGGAGCCTCTTATGGTGTAGTGGCTCTTCAGAGCCTGTTTCCCCTTTCCTGCTGCTACTCAAGCTACAGGTAGTTGGTGCCTCCTTAGTCCTTTAGGCCCCTGTTCAAAACAGGCCAACATTTACGTACACACTAAAAGTTCTGTAGTGCACGTTGTCTGTCACAGATGACATCCTTGACCTTTAAGCAATACTAATGCTTTTCTTTTAACACAGGCAGTAAGGAAATCCATTTAAGTTACAGCATTTAATCCATTTAAGTTAAATTATGTGCGTTCTGATGAGAATAATTTGGAGAAGTCTTCACTTTCTGACTACAGATGGTATCTTTTTGCTTTGAGTTATAATCTTGGATAAACAAATCTTTAAAGAGTTTATTCTTTATGAGCCAAAATGTCAAATTTATAGTTATGGCTATGCACAGCTTGGCTAAGGAATAGTTTTCTTTTTACTACCTTTTTCCAGTGATGATCTCATGGACTTTCTGAACAATGACTTATTTTGCTATTTTATTTATTACAGGATACTCTTGCATTTCTATCATTTTTCTTTGATTAATTGCCTAATTGTAATTTAATATAATTAAATAAAAGAAAAATTGTTGTAAAGATAAGTACTTGGCTGTAGAATAGTGTGTGAAAGAAGTCACAATTCATCATCTGACAGTAATTAGTTGACTTATTCCTTAGTCATCCACATTACAAATGTAATTCTACCTATGCAAGAAAAGCTCACAAGTCCCAAATGCTTCAGAAGAGCAGAACTAGGTTTTCAGCTGCTGGCTAAATGAGACCTGATGAAAGACAAATTCAAGCCCACTAAACTGAACTCTGATGTAGGTAAGGACAACACAAATATAACTTTCATTTTCAGTGCAGTGCAATATATAAACAGCTTCATGAGTCACTATCTTCTGAAACTGTTTTCTTAAAACATACTTATTTATTTTCTCACTTCCTTAAGTCACAAAACCCCAGCACCATTCATTTTATAAACAGTAACAATGCTTTTCTTTAGTTCAGCAGGTATGAACTTGCAGAGTATGCAGACAAGGTGGCACATGTCTATTTTTTAATAGCCTATCAGTAAGGAAACCTCGTCTTGTAGTCAGGCTGACTCATTTGGAAATGAGATCTGGATAATACAAAATATCCTAAAAAATCTCTATTAGGATTACTGCCCCTAGGGTAAGTATCTTTGAACTCGAGTTCAAACATGTAAACTTTAAGTAGCTTATCAACAAGAATTTTGTAATTTAGAGCCTGAACTTTTTTAATGAGCAGAGCCCTGCTTCTGTAACTACTTTAACATGCGTGCTTATCAATGTGCACATGCAGACTGGGCATTCTGCATGCATAGTTGGCTGGATAGACACCTGCTTATCCATGTGTGGGGACAAATCCCAATTTTGGAGGCAAGTACAAATGTAGTGACAGACTTTCAGCCTCAGTTTATGGAAATCAGGAATTCCATATTATATGGAGAGCACATGTGAAAGGTTCTGAAAAACACTTCTGTGAGTTCCATGTTTATCAAAGGGCATATGTAGATGATGCAGGATTTTCAGTCAGGGCTAGGAAGGCAGTCCAGACCCTAACCAATGGCATGTTTCCACTATGTGGCAATGGGTGCCCATAATAATCAGTGCTGAATGGAAGTAAACTCTTCCTTCTCTGCCACCACAAATATTGCTCCCTCCCTTCTTTATATGCTAATGATAGTATGCACAGTGTTGAGTTTGATAGTTGTTTTTGTGTTTGTGTTTGTTCAGTGGGCAATCATAGGTTTGGTTAGGTTTGTTGTGTTCTATGAAGAACTATGGAGCTTTGAAGAAAGTTTATACCCACAGACTGGACACCTAATGGCGGTCAATCCCCACCCCCTCACCTCCCATGTCTGCACAGATAGAAATCCTTCTTCCATGAGAAAGTGATAGCTTGGAAGTTCTGCAGGATAAACCATATCAAGTTTCCAGAGTAGTTTATCGACTCTTGTATGCTTTTCTGTGGTAAGGGACAGTAGAACCATAAGAAATTAGCTTGACATGTTGCAGCCACAGCATGGACATTCTGTTGAATTCACTGAAGAATTGAGGTAGAACACAGGTCAACTAAACTAAACAGGTGCTTATAAAGGACAAGCATTTCAGTGATGGCTTGAGGGGGCCATGTCATGCAAATATTTTACAAAAGGAAGTGTGTGTGTGTGTGTGTGTGTGTAATTAAAAAAATGTTATGCTTAAAAGCTGACGACTGCTGTTTGCAATTAATTTTCTAGGACCTTGATAAGGTATTAATCTCCGTTCAGGTAATGAAGCCAAAAAAAAACAACCTTATAGATTTTTTTGTTTGTTTGTAGATTTGCAAGAATCTGACTAGTTTTTTTACCAACTTTACCTTTATGCTTGACTTAGGCATTGCTCAAATGATAGCATGCCGTGGGTTGTGTGTGTATATATAATAATATATATATACACGCACACATTTAATTTAAAAGATTGGGTATAATTCTAGAGAGGAGGCGATGAGAGATGTCACTGAATAATCTGATCTGAAGCATTCTATGGATTACAGTACCTCAGCACAAAACGGTCCGGTTAAGAACGAAGTCTCAGTTTTAACCTAGATTTTTTTTGCTTTTGTAGATTTCTTGACTTTGTAGATTATTTAATTTTTCCCTCCTTTTTAATTTTTCAGACTTCAGATACCTCAGTCTGCAGGCTATAATTTCCATAATTTTTTCACACTTTCCTAAACACTTCACAAGATGTTCTTTCAAGTTTCTGAAAGCATCATTTTTTAGTGAAAACAGATTTCATATACTTTCACAGCAAGTTTTAAAAATAAATCTGTATCAATTCTATTTGCCCTGAAGTTAATTGAACACTGAATGATCTTAAATGCCTAATATGCTGCATTACATACTGTTCCAGCATGAACTATGAATTCTCGTAATGTTGATATGTCTATGGCAGTGAAACTAGGAAGTTTGCAGCTCAGATTTCTCAGTATTTGGGTAATACAAACAAAAGTCGCTGTTAATTCCTCTTTGCAGGGAAGGGGAAATTCTCATTCTTGATATGTATAAACACTCCTGTATAAATACAGGTGTATTAATGTGAATTCTTATTTTACTTACAGTTACTGTTAGAAGAATGTGAGAGTGGAACTACCCTTTATTTTGAGTGAATCATACATTTGTATACAATTTTTTTACTATTTTATTCAGTTCCATCCCTAATACATTGTAGACAGGTGAATCATAGTGCTGCAAATTTGTTTTCTTTGCATTTATAATGATACCTTTGTACTGTACTTTGTAGCTTTCACAGTTTAGGGAAACTGCACCTGTATTGTTTCCCTATGGTCCACCAAGGGCATGCACTTTTAGGCTTTTGTCTCCCAGACATTACGTCTCTTGGGCGGAGACCCGTGTCTCTCTCCCTCCTGACTGGGGTTTTTCCTACCCACATTGTGATATCCCCAGCAAGCCAGACTGCCTAAAAGGCCATCATCTGCATTTAGCTTTCTCTCCAGAGGCTATGTCCAGTATATTGCCTGCAGTTATAAGTTACCACACAGCTACTTATAAGCAAGCACATTTATTCTTAAGGTGAAAATATTATAGAGAAAACATATGAAAAACAATAGGTGTCAGTCTTTCAAAATGCATAAGTCATTTTTTCCTGTGGTTACAAGTTCATAACTGTCTCAGAATCAGAACAACCAGGAATAGTTCAGTCTTTCCTTTATACAGCTTGGGCCTTTGAGCTGGGCCTCTTGTAATAAGCGATCAGCAGACACAGCCCCACTCCTCAGGATGTAGCTTCAAAAGACTGAGTTTTTGCATAACCAGAGGTGAGGAATTTGCATTCACCTCTCCCTAAATATTGCTCAGGAAAACCCAGTAGTTTTTGTTTCAAAAGTCCATTGTTGCCTGGCACATTGTTCAATATAGTCCTTTGAAACGCCAGGTGTCACATATGTCATATATTCCCCATCAAGAGATTACATACAGTCCAGGCCCACATTAATGACTGCACTGCATTTAAGGAGGGATGAGCAGTTTCGATTAAGGACAGCAACACCAACTGGATCCAGTGGGACATACCTCATCACACACTGTGGTTGGAGTGGATGACGCCAAGGAGTTCACACAGACAGTGGCTTGTTCATACCACAGCAAGCTCGGGAGGGGCCTGAGTCACATAATAATATTTGCTGGGGATTTAATGATGGTGGTTGTTTTGGCAGCACCTGTAAATTCAGGCACGTTTGTAAGGCATGTTTTGGGACCCATTCAGCCTGTTCTTGCCAGAGCGGTAAGGGATGATCACAAGGAGGAAACAGGACTGGGAGTGGCTCAAGGGCCAACTGCAGGTCTGGCTTGGTTGGAGCAGGGTCTGGGACACAGAACGCAAGCTGGGGAGGGGGACAAACTGGGGGCAGTGCAATGCACACTGGCACCGACGCTAGTTAGGCTGGAGGTATTAAGGGTTCTCCTATGGGATTACCCTAACAAGGCAGATGAGGCATATTTGTGGGAGGGGTACTGTGGGATTTCGGATCCCCTTTGTGAGGAGAAGGACTCATGTGATGTCAAAAAAATTAAAGTCAGTAACTGGGATGGAACATATTGTTGAACAGAAGATTACACAGGAATTAAAGGAGGGCAGGGTGGCTGGGCCATTTGACCAATTACCTATAGAAAACTTGAGGATTTCCCCCCTGAGTTTGGTCTTTTTTGAGGGACAATTTTATTGTGACAAGGCTATGCCCATGGGCTGTGCGGTATCCTGTTCAGCATTTGAAAAATGTAGTACAATGTTGCACTGGACAGTGGTGCGGGCAGTGGGACCATGCCAAGCAGTGCATTATTTGGATGATTTTTTGTTTGCAGGACGAACTGGGTCAAATGACTGTGTTCACCTATTGGACACATTTCAGGTCCTGGCTAAACAGTTGGGGGGTACCCCTAGTGGAAGAAAAAACAGACTACATTGACCTACGTGGGGATCAAGCTGGACACCAGGGAGGGCATATTGTGGCTCCCTCAGGATAAGCTTCAGGAGCTATTGGGATTGCTCAGGAGAGCAGTAGGAGCCAAAAATCTCACACTGTGAGACCTGCAATCTGTTCTGGGGAACCTGAACTTTGCCTGCAGGGTTGTTGCCCCGGGGAGTGCATTTTGTGCCTGGATGGCAGTGGCAAGAGTGGGTGTAGCCAGGCCACACCATTACATACGAGTCACTAGAGAGATGAAGGAGGATTTGAAGGTGTGGGAACAGTTTTTTTTAAGTCACTTCAATGGAGTATCATTGTGGAGGGAGGAATGGCTATTACAAGGGGTTTTAAAAATCCATTCGGATGCTGCAGGGGGTACAGGTTTTGGGGTGTCTTATCAAGGCAGGTGGTGTGCCCAGAAACAGCCTGCCATTTGTACACAAAACGGAGTGGTGCATGATATGACTTCCTTGGAATTTTTTCCCATTTTAATTGCAGTGCTTATTTGGGGACCGGAGCTGGCTAAGAAGGGTGTGCTTCTGGTGTGACAACATGGCAGTGGTACAGGTTATCAATCGCAAATTTCCATATCGCACAGGGTTATGAAGTCGGTGAGGGCATTTGTTCTACAATGTTTACACCTCAGCATCTGTTTTTCTCCCAAGCATGTGCCAGGCATGGATAATGGCATAGCAGACGCCTTGTCTTGTTTCCAGTTTGACAGATTTTGTGAGCTTGCACCAGGAGCTAGCAACGAATCTGAGCTCTATCGAACCTTGGCATATGATGTAGTCGGTGGCATGGAGATTCTTGGCTCCGGGCACACAGCTGAGCTGTGCAAGACATTGTTTTTTAATGAGTTCTTTCAATTTAAGGATCCAGAGTGCTGGTCACCTATACTTCCCACCGCAGAAGGCAGTTGTTGTGGTACCTGGTTGAGGACAACTCAGCGGCTGGTGCCCCTTGACGATGCTGGCATGGTGCAAGGGACAATGGGTTCTTGCGGGAGAATGGGGATTCACCTATTGGGGTTGCTATACAAGAGGCCATTGGGAGATGTCGGGGAACCTGACTGGGTGGGGGGGAGGCTGCCAAGCAAATTGCTGGCACCTCCTTCTGGCAGATGTCCAGTGCAGGTTCTCCATAGGGAAGGCATCCAGTGACCAGATAAATGGCCTGGTAAAGGACTTAAAAGGAGGTGCTAGATAAAGGAACAGAATGGGGGAGGGAAGTTGGGGACTCCTATGATTGGTACAGCAGGGAGCCGACCCCTCCCCCCATTCTCATAGTCACCTTAACCCTCCTATGAGGGGGGTGGATGGTAAGTTCCAAGCCGTAGGTTGGCTGGGGGGACCGGGATGGAAGATGAAGCGGGGCTGGTGGAAGCCCCAGATAATGATTTGAATAAATGTGGATTTGCCTGCACTGTACACTTTATCTGCTGGGTTGTCCTGTACATCTATATAATAAAGTTGTGGCCTGATTAAATTCTATATCATGTGTCTGCTGTCCTTCTTTTGTTATATCCAGACAATAATAGACCATTCATTTAATACAGTGGACCCCAAAGATACTTAAAAATTTAATTCAATTAGGTCTCCCAAGGATATTGCAGGAAATTGCTGTATCTTTCTCAATAGCAGTGATAAGAAATCTTTAATTTGAAGTGAGAAAGCCTTACTAAACAGAAATGATACTAAGGCAAAATTGAGGAAGACATGACGCTTAACTTTAGTACATTTTACTGTGAGTGGAAAAGAAAAGAATGTCCCAGCGAAGTGTTAAGTCTGGTGCAGAAGACAGTCCAATGCAGGTAACAAGTTGGATTAATTGGCAAGTGCCTACGAAAACACCCTGTGTCCGAAACTGTCAGGGCAGTTGCTTGTATGAAGCTTGACAAAATTGGGATGTGGCAAGACTAGGCAATGATATAACTGGGACATGGCAAGATTCAGAAAATGGGTTGCGGTGACCTCTGGGCTGCCTTAGGATTCAAACAAAGGAGTCTTACTATGTTGGAAAGAAGGGTTAAACATACCAGAGCAAGTCCCCAGTAAAGTGTTTGTTTTTTTTAAATTTTAGTCTAACAAACTCCCTGACTTTACTGATTTAAGGACCTTAGGATTTGGCCCATTATATTCTGACAGCATGGAGAGCTTTAGCTGTGGTTATGGAATGGACAGAGACTTTCTGATAGGAGTACAGGTTAAAAAGGAAGCAGCACTTGGAGGTTTAATCCCACCACAGCTACATTTTGCTCCATGTTCAGGGACAAAGCGGAGGAAGTTAAGGGAGAGAGGCTGGGTTGTGTTCCAGAGAGATAAGGAAGAGTGTCATCTGAGCACAGGGAAGGGGAGGCCAAAGCAGTAGAAAGGTGGAGGGAGGCAATATAACAGTGATCAGGAAAAGGGAAGAAAAGCAGCCTAACTGGCAGTTGAAGGGTAAGATAGGGCATGGTGAGAGGGGAGAGGAGAGGCAGTCAGGAGGCATCGTTAGTGGTACAATAAGTTTATATGCAGATTTTCTTAATGTGAAGAGATGCATATCATCAAACCAATTGACTTTGTGTATCATCAAGTTTTCCAACCATCCAGTACCTCTTTTTTAGCTGTTTCTATAAATTCTAATTGTCCAAACTTCTTTTCTTTATTTTTCTTCTTGAAGCCATCTTTTAAAAATGATTTCAATATCCCATTGGTGTTTGAATTATCATTAATTTTATTACTCTCCTCACTTATGGACTTTCTCTGTAATATTACTCCCTCACCTGCTATTTTTAATAAAATGACTTGTTATTCCTTCTAACTGTTTTTGATAGTATTAAGATGTTTTGCTCCTCTCTATTAAGGTTAACCTAGAAATCTTAATTGCCATTTTGTATTCTTCTCCCTTTACCCCTTAAAGTCCAGGGGATAGGAGATTTTTGAGGGGTGGGGAGTTGACTTTTTAAACTGAGATCTTTGAGCAGCCCCTTGTGAAGTTACATTGGACGCTACTTGTTTGCAGACTCCTCTTTCAGAGAAATTGTGTGTTGTGTCTTGTTCTGCTGCCTTTTAGGATTCCACAGTCATATTCCACATGCTGATTTTCATAATTGCTCTAATCTGACTTTACTAAAATACTTAGTTCCTCAACACTTCATTTTTT
Source organism: Lepidochelys olivacea (assembly GCF_965140295.1). NCBI lineage: Eukaryota > Metazoa > Chordata > Testudines > Cheloniidae > Lepidochelys > Lepidochelys olivacea. The sequence goes on from NC_140412.1 coordinate 215,126,672, forward strand.
GAAATCTTCTACCCTTGAATTGCTCCATTATGTACACATATCTTGTACTGCTTCATTTTTTGTGCTATGCTAAATTGATGTGATTTGTGGTTTCTGGTTTCAAGCTTCTCTACTATTCTCAACCAGTTCCTCTCTGCTGGTAAGAAGTAAATTCAGGATGCTTCTCCTGTACATGCAGGTCCCACTTTTTACATCATAACATTCTTCCTTTTTATGTAGAAGACAGCTTTGATGCATGTTTGGCTTCACTTTCTGCCCAACAAATCTATAGGAATATAAATTCTCCCGTAAGGATGGTATCCCATGGTTTCCAATTGCCTGAGAATTGGGCCATACATTTTTCATTCTCGCTTTCATCTGGTGTTTGTAGTCTGTAAGAAGATGCTTCTTGTTTCTCATTTATTTTTCTTTCTTTGTAGCCTAATCCAAAAAACTTCACCACCATTCTCTTCACTGTCAAATTGTGCTTTGGTGGCATTGTAAATAATGCAATGTATAGCAGCATCCTTCCACCTCTTCTTTAGAGCTTATAGGCGATTAATTCAGTTTTAATGTTAATAAAAAAATTGCTTGAAAATGATCACAAATCTCATTCATTTTCCAAGAACACTAACTCCAGTTTTTAAATTTTTTTTTGTTCTGTATTTGTTACCCTTTATATGGAGGTGCTTGATCATATGCCATAGAGAAGGAGGGAAGGTTTTCTTAGACAATGTTAAAGACATCTGAATACATATATCATTTGGTGTTTAAATATTTAAAACCTTTCCACATGAGGCTAGTATATATTTCTGAATCCAATGTTGTTTTGATGAGCATTCAGGTCATATTTGTATAATTTCTTTTAAATCCCTCAATGCTAATTTAATTTTTTAGGTTTGTTTATTTTTGTCCTTGAAGTGTGGTACAGATCTGTTTTCAGCATAATTATACTGCACATTTATTATTTTTTAGATGCTTGTAGAATGGGCACCCAGAAGACAATACAAACCGTTACATGTCAGTATGCATGTTAATTGGGCATCAAAAGGATAAAAACTGCATTAAATAAGAGTTGGATTAAAAAATGTTGTTAAAAAATAACAACAACAGAAACAACCCATCAGGAAAAATCTTGTTGAATCTTAAAATTAGAGACAGAGTTCCTGCTTTGAAATGTTGGTATTGTTGTACCAATAAAATAAAAACCAGCCGGATCTTATTAAAGGGAAAAAGGCAAAATACCACATTTATTGTGAATACAGAAAGAATCATAGTAAGCAGTTAGTTATAGCTATAACATTCCATTCAATCTCATATTTATTCACACATTCATTCATACAAACACATACACACACACATACACACCCACACACACAGGTTCTGCAAGGTTGTTATCATAGTTACCAGCCTTAGAGTTGCTCATGTCAAGCCACTGGCCAGGTGGCCTGGACATGAGGAGGGAGCAGGGCCTTGTCAGATGCTCATCTGATGCTCCTGGAAGTTGGTTTGCAGAATCAGACCCCAAAGTTCTCACTTTTTAGAGTCTATTTTTATAGGAATTTCTTCCTATGCCAGTCTATGGGAATTGCTTCATCATGCTGTTGCTGAATCAATCAGCAGATAGCACATTCCTGACGGCTCCAAGATGTTATCTTGTTCTTTGGTTCTCCCATCCTTGAGGCTGTTGGGTGGATTCCAGTCTGCCCTCCCGGGTGGGGGGTCCTCTGGTTATTTCCACTTGACGCCTTCTTCAGCCGATGGACACTGGATTCTTAGGCTGGCACCTCCCTGATCATTCAGTTATTATCCACACCAAGCATCCATCCACATACATCCTCTATCTCTATTTTAATCACAATTGTTAATACAACAAAAGGGCGGGGAGTCTCTGGGTGTTGTTTCTGTTGTTAGAGTATTGTTTTGAGTCTCTCTCTCTCTGTGAACTGCTTTGAGAACAGACTCTGTCTTAGAATGTACTAACACAGTTAGCAGCTTGCAAGTTTCACACATAGAGGGAGAGAAAGAGTACCAAAAACCAAGAGACCTCTTAATTAGTAATACCCTGGAATTTGAACTATGGGGAATCAAACTCATTTGTGATTTTAATTCAGAACTTCTTTAATATGATCCAACAGTATTATGGAACGGACTGGGCATTAACTGCATTATTTTTATTAGTAATAGTAAATTTGTTATTCTCATCTAGACCAATGTGGTAGTAATGAGTTCCCAGTTGTGAGGCTGTTGTCTGATAATCAGATGGATTGCAACCTTTGACCTGATTCTACAACTTGCTCTGTGTGGGTAGCTCCCTGTGCCCAAAACCTCATTGATTTCAATAGAGCTCTATGTGAGCAAACACTCACCTGGAGCTGGTTGTTTGGTTCAGGACTTAGTTTATCTGGCTGCATCTTTGTCCCATATGCTTCTTGCCCATTTGATAATATACCTTTTGCAGCATTGCTAATAATGTATTCAGTGTCCAGTTGGAAGTTGGGGTGGGGAAGAATTAAGCTTCTATGAAATCAGTATACCAGGAAATTATTATACTCTCTTGATAGTCATTAAATGTAAGTATGTGGGGTTCATCCAAAACTCATTGAAGTCAATTAGGAATCTTTCCATTGATTTCAGTGAGCTTTAGATCAGGCCCTGTGTGTGAGATTTTTACAAAATTCTGCAGAAATAGGAAATAAACTGCTAATTTGCTTTTCTGATTTATGTTAAGTGTGCTGACTTGCCTTGGAGTAGGGCCTCTTAAAATGAGATTTTCAGCTGTTGAAAAGGCTATATCGGAAAACAACAGCTGAAGAAGTTGAAAGTAGAGTTCAGCAGATGAATAATTTTGTTTGATATATTCTTTATATGAAACATTCAGTTCTTGTTTTCTCTTGATCATAGACACTCTATCACAACAAGTTTGTGTTACCACTGATATGAAAGAAGATGCTGTGCAGTTAGGTTTTCTCCTTCAAGAAACTCTGAAAAACGAAGTAAAAGTAAGTACTAATACATAGCATATGTGTTAGTAATATTACTAATAGTCTGTTTCTGGTTGCCATCAACTCTTAAGGAAATGGACCAAATTTCACCATTGTGTTAAAGACAGTATCCAAGGCCCTCTGTGCCACTAGAATAATTTAAATGGGAAAAGGAAACTAATCAGCTATTCTGCGTCCAGTTTCATACATGTGTCTTGCCAAAACTTTGAAAAGTACGTTACTGGCTCTCAGCACTTGAGAAATATATCCTCAATTTGTTTGAGACAGCTTTGCCACTCTAGTCCATAAGACCAAATATATTAGGATTCACTAAGTATTTGTGCTTACTTCTTCATGCAAAGTCTAAAGAATCATTGGCTACACTATTGTGAGATAGATTTCTCTGATTATTCAATTAATTCACCTCTCCAGAGGACAGACTGTGATGAGAGATTCCAAAAGCCAATACCAACAGAAAAAAACACCTCAAAAATTGTATCAGTGAACTGAAGGAAATGCAAACAACAACTTTTCTGAGAGAATTGCAACACTTACCTTGTCTCATGCAAAGTAGCACCTCTCACAATGATTTTTAACCAGAATTTTATAATAAAATACGTGACTAATAAATTAATGTTGTTACTGAAAGATACTTTTCACAACTCACATATCTATTATTGTAAAAGAACTAGGTCAACAACCTTTCCTATTCATTGCAATTGTTAATTTATTCATTGCCTTGTTAAAACAAGTAAATTTATAAGGAGACTAAAGATGTTTCCTTCTTTGTGCTCGAAAATTATGCACCGCTGGTTCCTCAGTCCCGGGTCTCTCCTATCCAAAGATTGCCAATTGTGATGAATATGGCTAAGTTGTGTACTAGTTTTGTGATTAAATAAATATCCACAAGGGACTAGATTGAAACTATTTCATTCATTTCACTTGGGATGTAGGCCAGGTTCACTAATGCCTTTCAGTGCATTAATCACAGTCCTCTGGAATGGTATTAATTATGTGTATATTTAATAAAGTTCAACTGTAATATTTTAACATTTTCTATGGATGCCTGCTGCATGGGTATTAATCTTGTTTTTATAAATACGGAAATAAAAGAAAGTTGAAACCGTAACATAGGTGGCAAGGTAAGTAGGAAAAATGTGTTTTCTCTAAAAATAGTGTTTTCTATACAATTCATTTTATATTACAAAATGTCAAGGTTGTTTAAAATTTCCATCTTATGAATCAAAATGGCATGTTTGTGACCATTTTCTATAACTGAAAGCTAATTGCTCCTAAATCCAGTAATGATTTGGCAAGACCTCTTATCTCCATCCATTTAGTTACATAAGCATACTCTACTCATCAGGTGTTATTTCTGCATGTTGTTTACTCACCAAGTGTTATCAAAGCTTAACTGAAAACACCAGCTCGTATCCCTCAGAATTTTTAAAAACATTTTTATTCAAAATACTGGCACACAGACTGAAAATCAGCTCCATTTGGCTGCTGCATTTCTTATTTGCTGCTGAACTAGAAACCTAAGGGTCAATGACACTTAGATTCCTGCTTTTGTGAATAGTTCAGTAACTTGTGGGTGAACTGCAGCATATCTTTTAGAAAGGCATCCTGTCTTGATATAAAGATTTCAAAGATGGAGAATCCACCACATCTTGTGGTAGTTTGTTCTGATGGTTAATTATCTATTGTTAAAACATGATTTTCTATTTTGAAAGTCTAACCTCAATTTCCAGCCACTGGATCTTGTTATGCTCTTGTCTGCTAGGCTGACACATGTTTTTCTATAACATAATTTCTCTTTATGTAAGTGTTTAGGTTGTAATCAAGTAATCTCTTAACCTTCTTTTTGATAAGCTAAATAGATTGATCTCCTAAGTCTCATTTTCAGGAATGTTTTCAAGTTTATAAATCATTCTTGTGGCTCTTCTCTGAGCCCTCTCAATTTTTCAGATTCCTTTTTTTGAAGCATGGACATCAAAACTGGACATGATATTTCAATAGTAGTTTCATCAGTGTCATATTGTGAAGGTATAAGGGATACCTTTCGACTGAGGTGAAAGGCCAGCAGCTGGCTGCTGCACCTGGGAAAAGACCTGCAGCTTAACTGGCTGATCCTCATAAAAGGAGGAACAGGAAAGGAGAGGGGGAACTGCCATAGGCTGGAGCTACTGGTATGAGGAACTGCTCCCAGAAATAAAAAAATGGACAGAAGGGAGACTGTGGGAAATCCTGTTATCAAAAAGGCTCTGAGGTAAGAGCCAGGAACTTTGGGTTGAGGAACTTATGGGGAGTGAGGGACAGACTTAGGGAAGTTTTGATCTCATTGAGAAGACTGGAAACTACGTTGTCTGGGCTTGGTGAGAAGGTTCCAGGCAGAATTCCCCCGGGAGGGCACTGGTTCAGCATGAGCAACCCAGGGTCCAGCAGGAAGAGGACTTTATAGGACGGGCCCCATTCTCTTCCACATATACAGCAGTAATGTAACCTGCCTACTGCTATTTGATGTTCACGTTCATACATTCAAGTATCACAACAGCTCTTTTGGCAAAAGTATCTCACTGGGAGCTCATATTGTCTAGTTTAGCCACTTTAACCCCTAAATCCTTTTCAGAATAACTGCTTTCCAGGATACAGTTCCCTACCACATGTGGTTGTCCGGCATTATTTGTTCATAGATGTACGATCCTATATTTGTCCATGTTGAACTACGTGTTGTTTGATCACGCCCAGCTTACCAGTATTCAGATTGTCTGTAACTGACCTGTTCTTATCTATCACCTAACCAATCTTTGGGTCATAGAAAACTTTATCAGTAATGATTTCTTCCAGATCATCAATAAAAATGTTAAATAAAGTTGCACAAGAACTGAACCCTATGGGATTCCTAGTGTAATGTTCTCAGTCTCCAAGGTTCGATGCTCAGTTTGTCTCATCTTTCCTGCCTGCCCCAAAGAGTGAGTGCTGTCTTGGTCATGAATTACGGGTTCGGGGCGAGGGGAAGGCAAAAAGAATTGTAGAATGCAGATGTAAAAAAATGACGAGAAGGCTGAAAGTTCAGATTGCTAAAACTCTGGAGACCTTTATGACCCACTCTAATAATTGTCAAGTCATTGTTTAAAAGTATCCTCTTTCAATCCCACTTTAGTTCTGGTTTAACAAGTGATACTTGCTTATCATTTCTGACATTGTGTCTCATATAGTGCGAATGCCCAGTATTTCTCCAAGAGTATGTAGATGATTGGGCAAGAAGCCTGGAATGCCATAGAATGGAAACAAAGAATGATAATAGTTTGACTTACAGCTTTCAGAATTTTACACTAAACATACTAGATACTGCAAATTGTAAGGAAAAGATAGAGAGACAGATCTGCATTGGTGGATTGCATGAGAAACCGAAACACCAACTCAAATGTTATCATTCCTTGGGGCACAGCATTTTGGAATCAGGTGTTGTCTTCCCCAGCAAATATATGGAGAATTCAGCTGATCAGCACTCCAGAGTATACGGTGTACCAAACAAATTGACAATGAATACCACGAAGAAATCCTATTGGGATGTGATGCAATATTAAAAAAAAAAAACTTCTTTTGAGTTTATTGTAATGGCAAATTACTCTTTCTTTAAATGTAAGGAAAATATTGGAAGATAACTGTATAACTTGTTTAAAATGATCTACTTTATAACATATTTTCCAAACAGGAAGGTGAAAAATCCCCAGGGTCTCTGCCGGTCTGACCTCTGGGGAAATTCCTTCCCAGCATGGGACATGGGTCACTTGCAGGTTTAAACTAGTGTAAATGGTGGAGTCTCTGTAACTTGAAGTCTTTTAACCATGATTTGAGGACTTGAGCAACTCAGCCAGAGGTTAGGGGCCTATTACAGGAGTGGGTGGGTGAGGTTTTGTGGCCTGCAATGTGCTGGAGGTCAGACTAGATGATGACGGTCTCTTCTGACATTGAAGTTTGTGAGTAAGTTTCCAGGCAAAACAAAAGGCAGCATGAAGCTATTTCTGGCTGGCCTTTTATTTATTCCAAATTAATGTCTTATGTTAGCAAACATTTCCCCCTCTGATCTGTAATTAGAAGCTTTATCTTAACATAAAGCAAGCCTGAAGTTGATATTGTATTGGAGTCATTTTTGTTAGGATAAGAACACTTCTTAACTGATACTATGCAAAAATCATTATTTATTAGCCGTAATACAATTAGAGACTCTTTTAAAGTATTTATTGAAAAAATGGTCCTCAGGAGAAATTCAAAGTGTTAATCACTGTATATAGAAACTTAAAAGTTCTTGACCCTAAAAACAGCCTCTCCATCTCCAATGCTCCATCTGTCTATTGGAGACCATGGAACTTGCCATTCCAGGGTTGAAGCTTACAGGGGCTGGAGGCAGGGTATTCTCAGTAGCAGGCCTATATCTCTAGACTTGCTCTTTCCAGCAATAGCACTTAAATGTGAATCTGGCCAGGGTGATAAAGATTTGAAGGATACACCTATTTGTCCAGGTTTTTTCAACTGATACGGTGTCCTGGCTTTTAGTTGTCTCAGCCGATCTGGCTCTGCCCTCTCTTTTAAGTAGCAGGGAGTTTTTGAGTTCCATATTTAGAATGTTAATTGTGAATTTTAAGCCATGTAAAATGCTCACAGACATTGAGTGGTGGTGGCTTTAAAAGAGAGAGTAGTAATACTATTCTGAGTTTGTATAGTGACACAATATATGTTTGCTTTTTCAGCAGGTTAAAGGTATATCAGTGTTTCTATGTAAAAATGATAGTCGTCTACAGAACATCTTTTTAGGACAATGCTACAATTTTATTTGCATAAATGTGAGTATTATGGACAAATATGCTAATTATGCACTTCACATTTAAAATATTTTTTGATTTTTTTAAATAAATCAATAACTCACAATAAGTTTTTGTGGGTAATGTGTTTTGAACAATAGTAAAATCAATATTGCCACATAGGAATCTCACTCCTGAGGTTTGTATTTCTAGTGTATGATAGGCCCAGAAATTCCCTTATATTTCAAGTCATAGACCATTGAGACACTATGGACTATGCACCTGGCCTACCCTGCATTCTTGCACTCATTCCAATCACAAGCACCTTGTAAAACCAGCCAGTGAGTTATTGCATAGGAGGGATAAAGAGTTCTTATAAATCACCAGTTGAAAAAATAAACAGTAAAGGATCATAGGGTTGATAGTGTACTTATTTGATTCTTGTTGTGCTATCTCAACAATAGAGTACTCAGACTGGATTTGTCAGAGCCAGTAGGTACCAGCACAGACGTTAGGTGAAGTGCATAATGGATTTGTCCAGGTTTTATGCTCCTGGGGTAATTGACTGAGAATGGGAACAGTTAACTAACAATAGGAACATTAACAATGTTACTGTGTAGGCAGGCTGCTACAGGGGCGCAGACAGCAAGTGTGAAAAATCAGGACGGGGGTGAGGGGTAATAAGAGCCTATATAAGAAAAGGACCCAAAAATCGGGACTGTCCCTATAAAATCGGGACATCTGGTCACCAGAGCACAGAATTACATCAGGAGTAAATTTGAGACTCCCTGTAATGCAGTGGTTCCCAAACTGGGGTTCACCAGAAAAATTTCACTAATGGCGGCCAGAGGACCCCGGGCATTGGAGGCAGCGGGTGGGCCCCAGTTGCAGGGCAGACAGCCCCAAGCCGCAGGGAGAGCGGAGCAGGGCAGTTGGGGCTGGCAGCCCGAACCCTCCCCCTATGAGTGCGGGAGCCGGCAGCCCGAATCCCGGCGCTCCATGCAGGGCTGGGAGCCCAAGCCCCAGGGAGAGCTGGGCCGGGCGGTTGGGGCTGGCAGCCCGAGCCCTGCCCCCATCAGCAGGGGAGCTGGCCGCCCAAACCCCAGCGCTCTGTGTGGGGCTGACAGCCTGAGCCCCAGGGAGAGCGCGGCTGGGCAGTTGGGGCTGGCAGCGGGACCTGCAGCCCGAGCTCAGTTGACCAGGGCGGTCAATGGGGTCCAGCAGCAGGAGCCCCGTGGAGTGCAGAGGAAATTTAAACTTAAATCCCTGGAAATACTCATTTTTAGGAGGGAGTTCACGAGATTTCACAATTTAGTGAAAGGGGTTCGCAGGCTGTTAAAGTTTGGGAACCACGGCTGTAATGGATGCTTCCACAGAGATTGTAGTCCACTGAGATTGCCTCATGTGGCTATGTGACTGGTTCAGAATGTTGTTGTGGCCATCAAACTAAGGATCCATCACACGGTCTGTGCTGGTACCTACTGGCTCTGACAAATCCATTCTGCTAAACATCTGGCTAGGATCCTGTACTAGAGCAGGAAGGATTTAATTTGAACCACGTCTAGATTCCAGTTTTGTCACTTATATGCCTTAGAATGTAGCAGAATTTGTGACAGTGCACTATATATGGCTAGTTTCAGAGTAACAGCCGTGTTAGTCTGTATTCGCAAAAAGAAAAGGAGTACTTGTGGCATCTTAGAGACTAACCAATTTATTTGAGCATAAGCTTTCGTGAGCTACAGCTCACTTCATCGGATGTATACTGTGGAAAGTGTAGAAGATCTTATTATATACACACAAAAAGCATGAAAAAATACCTCCTCCCACCCCACTCTCCTGCTGGTAATAGCTTATCTAAAGTGATCACTCTTCTTACAGTGTGTATGATAATCTAGTTGGGCCATTTCCAGCACAAATCCAGATTTTCTTCCCCCCCACACACAAACTCACTTTCCTCCTGGTAATAGCTTATCTAAAGTGACCACTCTCCTTACAATGTGTAGGATAATCAAGGTGGGCCATTTCCAGCACAAATCCAGGCCCCCCCCCCCCCCCCAAACTCACTTTCCTGCTGGTAATAGCTTATCCAAAGTGACCACTCTCCTTATATTGTGTATGATAATCAAGGTGGGCCATTTCCAGCACAAATCCAGGGTTTAACAAGAACGTCGGGGGGGGGGGGTAGGAAAAAACAAGGGGAAATAGGCTAACTTGCATAATGACTAAGCCACTCCCAGTCTCTGTTCAAGCCTAAGTTAATTGTATCCAATTTGCAAATGAATTCCAATTCAGCAGTTTCTCCCTGGAGTCTGGATTTGAAGTTTTTCTGTTGTAAAATAGCGATTTTCATGTCTGTAATCGTGTGAACGAGCCTCTGATAGTGTGGCTGATGTTATTAGGCCCTGTGATGGTGTCCCCTGAATAGATATGTGGGCACAGTTGGCAACGGGCAAGGACTGGCCTGTCTCCCAAGATTTGTGAGAGTGTTGGGTTATCCTTCAGGATAGGTTGTAGATTCTTAATAATGCGTTGGAGGGGTTTTAGTTGGGGGCTGAAGGTGACGGCTAAAACCCCTCCAACGCATTATTAACGATCTACAACCTATCCTGAAGGATGACCCAACACTCTCACAAATCCTGGGAGACAGGCCAGTCCTTGCCTACAGACAGCCCCCCAACCTGAAGCAAATACTCACCAGCAACTGCATACCACACAACAGAACCACTAACCCAGGAACCTATCCTTGAAACAAAGCCCGTTGCCAACTGTGCCTACATATCTATTCAGGGGACACCATCACAGGGCCTAATAACATCAGCCACACTATCAGAGGCTCGTTCACCTGCACGTCCACCAATGTGATATATGCCATCATGAGCCAGCAATGCCCCTCTGCCATGTACATTGGTCAAACTGGACAGTCTCTACGTAAAAGAATAAATGGACACAAATCAGATGTCAAGAATTATAACATTCATAAACCAGTTGGAGAACACTTCAATCTCTCTGGTCACACGATTACAGACATGAAGGTCGCTATTTTACAACAAAAAAACTTCAAATCCAGACTCCAGCGAGAAACTGCTGAATTGGAATTCATTTACAAATTGGATACAATTAACTTAGGCTTGAATAGAGACTGGGAGTGGCTTAGTCATTATGCAAGGTAGCCTATTTCCCCTTGTTTTTTCCTCCTCCCCCCCCCCCCCCCCCGACGTTCTTGTTAAACCCTGGATTTGTGCTGGAAATGGCCCACCTTGATTATCATACACATTGTAAGGAGAGTGATCGCTTTAGATAAGCTATTACCAGCAGGAGAGTGGGGTGGGAGGAGGTATTTTTTCATGCTTTTTGTGTGTACATAATAAGATCTTCTACACTTTCCACGGTATGCATCCGATGAAGTGAGCTGTAGCTCACGAAAGCTTATGCTCAAATAAATTGGTTAGTCTCTAAGGTGCCACAGGTACTCCTTTTCTTATATATGGCTTGTCATAAAAATAAAGGGAAGGGTAAACCCCTTTGAAATCCCTCCTGGCCAGGGGAAAGCTCCTCTCACCTGTAAAGGGTTAAGAAGCTAAAGGTAACCTCGCTGGCACCTGACCAAAATGACCAATGAGGAGACAAGATACTTTCAAAAGCTGGGAGGAGGGAGAGAAACAAAGGGTCTGTGTCTGTCTGTAGTCGTCTTGGCCGGGGACAGAACAGGAATGGAGTCTTAGAACTGTTAGTAAGTAATCTAGCTAGGTATGTGTTAGATTATGATTTCTTTAAATGGCTGAGAAAAGAATTGTGCTGAATAGAATAACTATTTCTGTCTGTGTATCTTTTTTGTAACTTAAGGTTTTGCCTAGAGGGGTTCTCTATGTTTTTGAATCTAATTACCCTGTAAGATATATACCATCCTGATTTTACAGGGGGGATTTCTTTATTTCTATTTACTTCTATTTTTTATTAAAAGTCTTCTTGTAAAACACTGAATGCTTTTTCATTGTTCTCAGATCCAAGGGTTTGGGTTTGTGGTCACCTATGCAAATTGGTGAGGCTTTTTATCCAACATTTCCCAGGAAAGGGGGGGTGCAAGTGTTGGGAGGATTGTTCATTGTTCTTAAGATCCAAGGGTCTGGGTCTGTAGTCACCTAGACAAATTGGTGAGGCTTTTTACCAAACCTTGTCCAGGAAGTGGGGTGCAAGGTTTTGGGAAGTATTTTGGGGGGAAGGACGCGTCCAAACAGCTCTTCCCCAGTAACCAGTATTAGTTTGGTGGTGGTAGCGGCCTGTCCAAGGGGTAATATTTTGTACCTTGGGGAAGTTTTGACCTAAGCTGGTAAAGATAAGCTTAGGAGGTTTTTCATGCAGGTCCCCACATCTGTACCCTAGAGTTCAGAGTGGGGGAGGAACCTTGACATGGCTATAATTTCACCAATCCAAAGCATTACAAATATAAGAGGTATATTAAGTGTGTATTTCCCTTTCCAGTGGATAAAAGAAAGTTTTGCTGCACTTTGTGAATTAGGCTTTGCTTTATTTTCTTTTGGTAACTTTAAAATTTGCTTTTATTTAGGCTAAAAAATCAGACATTAAGGAAGCCCAGCAACTAGTGGATAAACTTGAAAAAGCAAGAATTTCTGTTTTACATCCAGTTGTTCTCATTTCGGTAGGTTAACTTATATAAGTTTAATATAATAAACCTCTAAACAAATATAAAATGGTTTTCCTAGAATCTGTATAGTTTATAAAATATTTTGTGTGATGCACTCTGGGATTTTAAGTGTTTTTAAATGGTGAACTGTAAATGAGATTATAAAAAGTCATTGCACTTCATCAATATGTACTTAATGCTGCCAGGAGCCAAGCTGAGGCAGATAAAAGGTACAGCATTAGTTGAAAATTTACTTTATTTTCTTGAAGGTTTCATGGTGTCTAGTCCTAGTGGATCCCACTGCTTTATTATGCCCCATTCATTCTGGCGATGCTGCAGACTGCATAGAGCTCTGTAAGAGTGTGGAACCAGCGAATCAGGTGTCAGATAAATGGCATTTTTAGTTATGTTGTGTGGATTTATCAGTTTTTAAATTATGATAATTTTCTGCCACATGTATTACAGGGAAATTTGAAAAACTGTGTACAATATAATTTAAAAATGTCATTTACCTACCTGCATCTCTTAAGACCTAATAGATTCAGCTATGCGTAAACTTTCATTAAGTATCAGTCTTTCTAAGTGTATATATTATCTATCTGTATGTGGCTTACATTCTGGTTACATGGGTCATTTGCTACTGCTGCTGAGGATATCTTCAGAGTTTGGGCTGAATGCTGTTTCTACACCTAGAGGGGCAGAGGGATTCATATCCACACAAAATGTGAGACAAGCATTTTCCATGCAACTGAGCAGCTCTGCAAGCCTCTGCTTCTACTGAACAGCTGTGCATAGTTCTCTCTACTAGTGTTCTGCCTTGCTGAAAGAATGGAGACAGGGGAGTTACCAGTTCTACCTAGTACTAAGGATTATGCTGCTGTATTGTACTTAAAGGTTTTGGTAGAAATAGTGCATCACAACTGACTGTTACTTTAAATATCATTCTTTGAGTAAGGTACTTGTAAACATATAGGTTGATGTTATACATGAAGCCACTGGCAGTAGAATCTCAGCTAGTCGGAGAGGATTGCATTGTCTAAGGGTAAGGCTAGGAGTCAAGAACTCCTGAGTTCTAGTCTCAGCCCTGACAGTCACTTTCTCTGTATCCAGAACAAATCACTTATCCTTTACCAACTAACAGAGATGTTGTGAAGATTCATTAGTTAATGTTTATAAAACACTTTACAAGTGAATAGAACATCACAAGTACTACATCCTTATCTGACCCAAGTGTTCGCTGCACACAGTGGGCTAGTGTGAATGCTGATCCTTGGCATCTGAGAATTTAGTGTTTACTTGCTTATGGACGTTTATGAGGAAATTCAGTAGGGACCTCCATGCATATCAACCTCTTAAGTTTTAGGTGGGGCTTCCTGTGTTTACCTATGAGAAATAGAGAAAATCCAGATCTCTCACTCCTGCACCCAGTATTTAGGGGCCTCCATAAAAGACTCTTCTTTCTTACCAACTATTCAGCTGTGTGGTAACACAAAATACTTTCCCTCTGGGGCAGAATATTGTTTGCATTATCCCTTGAATAACTGCTTTAATCACTTTTTGTACATATAAAGCCCAAGGAGGAGCATGATGAGTGAATCTTTATAGAATTATCAATCAGGCAGATAACACGATAACTTTAAAATCTTTTGCAGTAGATGTCCTTGTCTGTTATCAGATGGGTATTAAATTCTTTCTTGTCTGGGGTGTAAAATGAAAGGGCTAAGGATTGATAGTAGCAATAATAAAACATACCAGACTCATGTCAATGTTTGAAGAAAAATATATGAGAACATAAATTCCTTACAAGAACTCACTAAGGAAACTTCTGTCAGGGTTCTGCCCTCAAACTACACAGATCCTGACATCTGCCTGCGGTGCGGCACCATCTTTGCAGAAGCTCTGATTCTCTGCCCTGCCTCCCAATCCCAAATTGTTAAACTGTTAATACCTTCTAAGAAGAATAAGATACATTTTAAACTACGGGATCTGATTCATCTGTTAAGTTATTCTCACAGTACATTCTAAATATCCCTGGCCTAGATAGCCTGGGAATAGCCTTAATAACAGATACACAAAATTGCCTGTTTATGAAACATAGTTTTGATGCACACGAAGTCTCTCTTCAAAATAGAGCAATGTCCTAAAAATAAATAGACCTGGTGCTTAAAAAAAAGCTTTGTATAGAATTCTTTGTCCAGAATTCTTATTGCTACCTATTCATATTCTCGGTTTATGGAGCTTCCACATTATTTTCAGAAATAGAAAATGGAAAGAGGTCTGAAAAATATGTTTTTAATTAATAAAGAGTTAAACAAATCATTGTTTCATATTAATCACTGGGAACTATTTAAATCCTTTAAACTTTTGATCCCTAAAATTCACTACAGATGGTATAGCTGAGGGATAGAAATTTCTTTCATCAGTCTTTAATTATTCAGTGTTGGGTGTACTCCTAAGTAATGGCAACTATAGTGAAATTCTTCTCAGTTTGATATATTTTTTTTTAAAATAAATAAATTTAACTTACAGAACCTGAATGAAGTGTTAGAAAACTATTCTGTATAGCATTGCTCTTTTGATGTAAAAGTGGATACGTAGATTTCTCAGACAAATAAATGTCAAAACTTACAGTTTTATGAGGCTGTTGGCACAATTGGTCATTATGTTTTTTTAGATACTGGTTGACTGATTAACATTTCCCTTTTTGAGTCCAGAAGTAAACGTATCCCTTGCTATGGAGCCAGGAAGGGATAGGTGAAAAGAAGCAGCAGACTTCCTCTAATCTAACATAGAAAAACCTGTATTAAGGGTTTTTCCTTCCGCCCTGACAAGCTTTTTATTTCCTTTTTTGTATAAATAGAAAGTTCTCACACACTCTGCACTTATTTCAGAACACCTTCTCTGATAAAAAAATGAATCCGATCACTGGCAGAATTGGTTTTGTATTACTTTGCTTTTTTTTTAATGTTTAACTTTTTTGATTCTCTGGTGCATTGCACTGCTTAGCACCAAACCACCAATTTAGCTAGCGAGGGGAGGATTGCTGCAGTATAAGGTTTTAGAGTAGAAGCCGTGTTAGTCTGTATCCGCAAAAAGAAAAGGAGGACTTGTGGCACCTTAGAGACTAACAAATTTATTTGAGCATAAGCTTTTGTGAGCTACAACTCACTTCATCAGATGCATGCAGTGGAAAATACAGTGGGGAGATTTATATACACAGAGAACATGAAACAATGGTGTTACCATACAGACTGTAACAAGAGTGATCACTTAAGGTGAGCTATTACCAGTAGGAGAGCTGGGGAGGAGCCTTTTGTAGTGATAATCAAGGTGGGCCATTTCCAGCAGTTGACAAGAACATGTGAGGAACAGTTTGGGGAGGGGGAATAAACATGGGGAAATAGTTTTACTTTGTGTAATGACACATCCACTCCCAGTCTTTATTCAAGCCTAAGTTAATTGTATCCAGTTTGCAAATTCCAATTCAGCAGTCTCTCGTTGGAGTCTGTTTTTGGAGCTTTTTTGTTGAAGAATTGCCACTTTTAGGTCTGCAGTCAAGTGACCAAAGAGATTGAAGTGTTCTCCGACTGGTTTTTGAATGTTATAATTCTTGACGTCCGATTTGTGTCCATTTATTCTTTTACATAGAGACTGTCCAGTTTGGCCAATGTACATGGCAGAGGGGAATTGCTGGCACATGATGGCATGTATCACATTGGTAGATGCACAGGTGAACGAGCCTCTGATAGTGTGGCTGATGTGATTAGGCCCTGTGATGGTGTCCCCTGAATAGATACGTGGACACGGTTGGCAATGGGCTTTGTTGCAAGGATAGGTTCCTGGGTTAGTGTTTTTGTTGTGTGGTTGCTAGTGAGTATTTGCTTCAGGTTGGGAGGCTGTCTGTAAGCAAGGACTGGCCTGTCTCCCAAGATCAGTGAGAGTGATGGGTCGTCCTTCAGGATAGGTTGTAGATCCTTGATGATGCGTTGAAGAGGTTTTAATTGGGGGGCTGAAGGTGACAGCTAGTGGCATTCTGTTATTTTCTTTGTTGGGCCTGTCCTGTAGCAGGTAACTTCTGGGTACTCTTCTGGCTCTGTCAATCTGTTTCTTCACTTCAGCAGGTGGGTATTGTAGTTGTAAGAACGCTTGATAGAGATCTTGTAGGTGTTTGAGCAAACGCGGTTGTATCATAGAGTTGGCAGTCCAACGAAAGACTGCTGAATTGGAATTAATTTGCAAACTGGATACAATTAACTTAGGCTTGAATAAAGACTGGGAGTGGATGTGTCATTACACAAAGTAAAACTATTTCCCCATGTTTATTCCCTCCGCCCCCCACTATTCCTCACACGTTCTTGTCAACTGCTGGAAATGGCCCACTTTGATTATCACTATAAAAAGGTTCCCCCCTCCCCCCGCCCCCGGCTCTCCTGCTAGTAATAGCTCACCTTACCTGATCACTCTTGTTGCAGTCTGTATGGTAACACCCATTGTTTCATGTTCTCTGTGTATATAAATCTCCCCACTGTATTTTCCACTGCATACATCTGATGAAGTGAGCTGTAGCTCGTGAAAGCTTATGCTCAAATACATTTGTTAGTTTTTAAGGTGCCACAAGTACTCCTTTTCTTTTCGCAGTATAAGGGTCACCCTTTAGTGGCGTACAGGCAGCATAGGGGCTCCTACATCACTTGCCCTCCTTACTGATACAGTAGCAGGGTGTGGCCAGGATGTCACTATATCATACTGATACCTGAGTACATTTTTGGCCCATTGGACCCTTTTGTAACCAGCATAAGTGAACACTGATTGGCCTGCTATAACCCAGTACAACAGGGAAGGGAAGGGTGGGGTTAGACTAGGAACAGGGGAGCACAAAGGTAAACTTTACACAGTTTTTCCACCTCTCCTACAACAAACATGAGCTCTCTGCTGAACAGCTAAACTCCAGCTTTGGACCCAATATCTCTATTCCCACACTAACACAGCTGCTCTAAACTCTGTATAAACTTGTAGGTATATGTTTCACTGGACAAATGTATTGTGCGTAAACCTGTTATAATACATTTCCTGCATTTTCACTATTAATGCATTATAGCCTTTGCCACTATCAAAAGCGTGGTTAAGATTGCTATTTTAACTCAATTTTCATTCTCACAACTTTTTGCGGGGAGGGGGCACGGAGGAAGGAGAGTGGAGGACTTTGGGGCCGAATGTCCAATATTTGCTCTTAGTTCAAAGGTAAGTTTGAGGAAAACCTCTTCAGCAAAATCTCTTCTTACGAATTTTGTGAATGTGACTAAAATATATAGCTTTTGACTACACGTTATCTTGACTTGAGTCTCTCAAAAAAGCAGAAGTTTTAAAATTTGCTTGTAAATTGTCATTGAGGAGTAGTGCCTCAGCTAAATTTTTAAAAGAATTGATTTATATTTAACAAAGTTATGAGTGGTTTGAAAATTGCATTCTTAGCATGCACAACAAAACATTGTGTTCTAGTGCACATTTCCACATATCTGTGCTGGACACGCATGCACAGTTTGGAAAGTCTTAATTTTTAAAGACATGTTAAGAGGTAGTTACTCACCACAGACTGTTGGCTTGATTGTTCCAGTTGGAACAGTAAGTTGAGAGGTGCAGGCAGGTACATGGGAAGCTGCAATAGTTTACAATGCCACAGATTCTTCTTCGAATGCTTGCTCATATTGATTCCATTCTAGGTGTGTGTGCGCCCACGTGCACAGTCGGAGACTTCTGTGTTAGTCATATTCGTAAGGTTGGCTGTGGTGCATCCTTGAGTGCCACCAACCCTACGCCCTCTCAGTTCCTTCTTACCACCCATGGCGGTTGGTCGGAGTGCCTTGTCTTGCATCGCAAAAGCGTGAGCAGTTCTTTCAGACCCCATTGTTCTGTCTCCCTTGTAGTTAGTTGTTAGGTATGGACCATTAAGTTAAGTGTTAGATAATCATTTTAGTAGTTAGAGTCCTGACTGGGACTTCGCTGCAGAACTTCCCCAGGCTTTAACCCATGTTCATCATGTACCCAGCCAATGCCCATTAGTGACCCCCACGATATTTGTTTGAAGTGGTGGATAGAGCACTAGGCTGCGATGGAGACCTGAGTTCTATTCTTGGCTCTGCCATTGCCACTTGGGTAACCTTGGGCGAGTTGCTTCACCTCCCTGTACTTCAGTTTCCCCATCTGTAAAATGGGGATTATGATACTGACTTCCTTTGTAGAGCGCTTTGAGATCTACTGCTGAAAAATGCTATATAAGAGCTGGGTGCTATAATAATCAGTAGTGGTATTTTCTATTCTTAATGTTCTGGTTAAATATATAGTAGAATATAATCCTGTTTATGTTGTAAAATGCAAATAATAAAATATGTAGAATGTGCAATGTCATGAAGATAAGATTCCATCACCAATATTAACTCTTGAATTTCATGATTTGATAATGTACTGTGAATGTGTAGACTCAGTGCCACACAAGCACATTTTTTTCATGTAATATACATTGTCATAATCTTCAACAATCAGGTCCTTTCCCTGATGGCAGGTAGAGGATTTTGCATCCTATTTCAAAATAATATTCATAATGCTTTTTCCCTTTAGTGTAAGGTGCCTTGTAGTTGTGAGTTTCTGCTTATTAAAAATATTACTTTAGCTTTTCTTAAACATGTCATGTTGATGGACATTGATATAGACACACACTATATTTTTGAAGCAGTAATGAGGGTTCTGTAAGGCTTGAAGTAGAGCAGAAGAAAGGCACAAGTGTTGTCAAGGCATGACTCACTAGCTCTTGCCTCCATCAGGAAAGGTAGGCAGGACTGGTAATTACAAAACTCAATCTCAAATAAAAGTATTTCAACAACACAAAGTCTCATTAAGATTTTAGGGACTTGAATTTTCTGCAAAATAGCTTTTTATTTTTGTGTTTTATGACACTCATTTTAACTATCCAGTAGCATAACCATGACATCATATGAAAAACATTATATGAAGAAATGTCCTTCTTCAATCTTGGTTTTCTGGGCTTAATAGAAACTTTGTGAAGAGGTAAAGATCAAAATAGTTGGATTGTTGTCAAGCCTGAGTCAAAGTTTGAGAACTAGTTACTTTTCTTTACAATGCTGAAGTGCAGTATTGTATAGAATGCAACTTAGGGATCTACACTGCAGGGGGATCGATCTAAGTTACACAACTTCAGCTACATTTTTCATGAAATCGACGTACTTAGATCTACAGCGGTGTCTTCACTGTGGTAAGTCAATGCCTGACACTCTCTCCTGTCAACTCCACCTGCGCCTCTTGTCCTGATGGACTACCGGAGGAGACAGGAGAGCGCTTGGTAGTCGATTTATCACATCTAGACTAGACGCGATAAATGGACTCCCGCTGGATCAGTCGCTGCCCATCGATCCAGCGAGTAATGTATACAAGCCCTTACAAATGCAATGTCCCAGACAAAGAGAACAGACACAGCAAATATTCTTGAGAATGTGATTCCACATTGAAAAACTAAAAGATGTTAAAGGAAAACATCTGTACTCTTCTCTGATTTCTTCAGGTGAAAATTCGATTTGTGAATCCATTGATACTAAACAATTGCATGAAAGATGGATCAGAGATTAGAGATTATTTTTTAATTAATAAATTTTTAAAGATTCCATCACTTCTGGCATGTTGATTTATCTAGATTTTGAAAAAGTTTTCCTCTTATTAAATAATTGAGTCATGGAGCATCACATTAATACAAATTTATAAATAAATCCCTTGCCAGCTTATATTATTTGTGTGTTTATTTAACAATTTTTTAAAAAAATCTGGAGATCTAACAGAATATATTTTGTAATATAATGTAGTAATGGTTTGCTTTTTGCACCCCTTTGCAGGTCCACTTGAATGTTTCAGAAAATATGTCTTTCAGCAATGGAATGGAAGAACTGGCTTGGATAAAGGAATTTGCAAGGGAAGTGAAAAAGAAAAATATTTTGGTTTATGGTCTTCTCATCCATTACAATAAGGTATGCAATTCTCTTTATACCTGCAAATTATCTACTTTTGTAAACTATATGATTAATTATAAGAATCTTCTTCATTTAAAAAAATCAAAGGGAAATAAATATGACAAGGTAAAGTTTTGTTGAAAAGATCCTTGCCTGTTCATGTTCAATATTCAGTAGAGCCTCTGGTTACAGGCAAAAATGTAAGTGATTTGATTAGAGAGAAAAAATGGTAAATAGTAAAAAAAAAAAAAAAAAAAAAAACGTGACCATGCTTGAGCCTTTCTTTTCCTGTTAACTTTTAAAACTTGGCATTTGCAGCTTTTTAAAATGGAAAATATTAGAAGTATTTGTAATCAAAATTGATTTTTCAAGTGTGTTCCATTCCTGCATCAGAACAATGTTTGGTATTTAGGTAACAAAAAGGACATGGCATATAACTGGTGAAACAAACAGTATCCATATCTCCAGTAGCAGTAGATTGCCAAGGCAATCTACTGCATCTTTGTACTTAGAAAAGCTATTTAAAATTAACCTTTTTGTTTGGGGATATGTTCTGCTTACAAAACACAGTAGGCTACTTTGCCACTAGTGCATATATAGTTTTCATTGTGCTGGCAGCTTTATAGCTTCATAGAGCCACCAGTTAAGAGATGCAAATATTCAATATTCAACTGATGTTTAAATAAGTGGAATAAATGTATTTTTTACTGAATGTTTGGAATATGGTAGTTTAGAGTTAGATGTGGCTGACTAATCACAACTATAGTTCATAACATTTTAGCCTTTTTTTCCAAAAGTGCTGAGGCCTCAAAAATCCCATTGATTTTAATGAGAGTTGTGGATACTTAATATCTTTGAAAATCAGGTCACTTATATTTAAAGACTTATTAATGTTATTATAGGAATACTGTTATAAATAACTGTAATTCTCCTTCAACATCAACCCCTCTGTAGAAGGATGTATTTTATTCAGATGTATATTTTCAGATTATATAATCTTTCTAAGATGAAATTTAAAATTCAAAGTCTCAGATGAAGGTCAAAAGTTATTTTGAAATAAAATTTGGGGCGAAAAAAATCAAGATGACCCTTATTAAATTATACAACCACAAATAAAATAATTTAGTGGTTTCAAACACCTTTTGCACGTAGGGCTTCAGAATGACTTTCTGTCATTTCAAAATGTAATATGACAGGGTATCTTTAAATATGGTGGCAAATAAAAATTTAATCACAAACTATTTTGCTTAGAAAGTAACTACTGTGCATTACTTTAACTGAAAAGTTAAAAATATTTAGCAGACTCTCAAAGATTAAATCTTGTTTTGATGCATGTGTGCACTGACTCATCTATTGTAAACCAGCTATATTACTTGCATAACTTAAATGCTAGGTTTAAGCTTTGAGTGATTTTTTTCCCCCCCAGAAATTATAAACTTCCTTATCATTCATTCTGTACATCGAAGCTATATAGGCAAGATAGGTCTGTAAGATCTTTTCTGTCTACTGGTTCTGTAATTCACAAGATGAAAGGATTTACATAAACTTACTGAAACAGGCCCTAGAATCTTACAAGATTAGGGTGGGAAGAGACCTCAGGAGGTCATCTAGTCCAGCCCCCTGCTCAAAGCAGGACCAACGCCAACTAAATCATCCCAGCCAGGGCATTATCAAGCTGGGCCTTAAAAACCTCTAAGGAAGGAGATTCCACCACCTCCCTAGGTAACCCATTCCAGTACTTCACCACCCTCCTAGTGAAATAGTGTTTCCTAATATCCAACCTAGACCTGCAACTTGAGACCATTGCTTCTTGTTCTGTCATCTGCCACCATTGAGAACAGCCTAGTTCCATCCTCTTTGGACACCCCATTCAGGTAGTTGAAGGCTGCTATCAAATCCCCCTTCACTTTTCTCTTCTGCAGACAAAACAAGCCCCGTTCCCTCAGCCTCTCATCATGAGTCATGTGCCCCAACCCCCTGATCATTTTTGTTGCCCTCCATTGGACTCTCTACAATTTGTCCACATCTTTTCTGTAGTGAGGGCCCAAAACTGCATGCAATACTCCAGATGTGGCCTCACCAGTGCAGAATAGAGGGGAATAATCACTTCCCTCAATCTGCAGTAGTGCTCCTACTAATGCAGTCCAATATGCCGTTAGCCTTCTTGGCAACAAGGGCACACTGCTGACTCATATCCAGCTTCTCATCCACTGTAATCCCCAGGTCCTTTTTTTGCAAAACTGCTGCTTAGCCAGTCAGTCCCGAGCCTGTAGCGGTGCATGGGATTCTTCTGTCTTGAGTGCAGGACTCTGCACTTGTCCTTGTGGAACCTCATCAGATTTCTTTTAGCCCAATCCTCCCATTTGTCTAGGTCACCCTGGCCCCTAGCCCTACCCTCCAGCATATCTACCTCTCTCCCCAGCTTAGTGTCATCTGTGAACTTGATGAGGGTGCAATCCATCCCATCATCCAGATCATTAATAAAGATGTTGAACAAAACTGGCCCCAGGACCGACCCCTGGGTACTCCGCTTGATACCGGCTGCCAACTAAACATTGAGCCATTGATCACTACCCATTGAGCCCGACCATCTAGCCAGCTTTCTATCCACCTTATAGTCCAATGCATACTTTTTTAACTTGCTGGCAAGAATACTGTGGGAAACTGTACCAAAAGCTTTGCTAAAGTCAAGATATATCACGTCCACTGCTTTCCCTATATCCACAGAGCCACTTATCTCATCATAGGAAGCAATCAGGTTGGTCAGGCATTACTTTCCCTTGGTGAATCCATGTTGACTGTTCCTGATCACTTTCCTCTCCTCCAAGTGCTTCAAAATGGTTTCCTTGAGGACCTTGAGGTCTCCAGAAAGGTCTCAAATCACTAATCTTCATATTAAGAAATCCCTAAATCTGTATTAAATAATAAAACGTAATATCTCTGTTAATCTATTACTACTTATAACATAAGGGAACTTTAAAATAATTTAACTTACATTTACATGAATGATCATAATAGGTCCTATAGAGCCAAAACCGTGCAGCAGATCTTCATTTTAAGAAGTTTATAAATTACAGTGTAATGTAGCAGCTTTTACAGTCATATAGTTAGTTGGTTGTGGCAACTCCTAAACACTTTCTGAATGATTTTTAAATAAATATTAAGGGGCAAGAAATTTAGTTTTACTTCTAGCCCTGTGGCCGTCTGGATTAAGGAGAATGTGGTTGTGGGGACAGAATATGGGTGGCTTGCAGATAACCACATTCTGCTTTGTTGTGGGGGCACACTTTTAATGGGGTGGGGGAGATCAGGTGTCATAAAGCTTTGTAAATTCCTCCTGTTCTTACCTAGGCAGTGCTTCTTTCAGAGTAGACTTCGGCAGCCTTGGGTCAGGAAACACTGATATAACTGCTGAAATGTCATTTGGAGGAGTTCAAGCAGGCAGTAAGCACTAAAAAAATTATTAAGTCTAATATGGACCTATTAGGCCATCATCCTTCAAGTGCAGGTTATAGTTTCCTGTTAGAGGATATATCAGAGTGCCCTTTCTTATATATAGATGGATCAAATATGGGACATGAGCATACCAAGTATATCCTTTTAAAGTTAAGAATAGTTGTATTATGTCTGCTAAAGGCACAGATCATAACCACAGAATATTTGAATTGATTTTAATCCCAGAGAGTTGAACAGCTGCTGAACCAGTGTTTTGGATGGATGGACTGTATCCTGCAGCTTTTAAGTATAGTTTTTGTTTGCTAATTATAAAGTGATGCTGAGAATTTTTTTGATTTACTAAAGAGTTATATTTTTTATGGACCAAAGGTTTCTAGGGAGTTACTCAGAAACAGTGAAACAAAACTAAAGGCCTCTATAACTGGTACAAATGATCTGTACTGTATCCTGTAAATACTGTGTCAGTCATTCAAAAAGAGCATGTGCTTGTAAACAAAGGGTGACCTATCAATGTAACTATGCATGACATTCTAAAATAATAATATTGATACAAAGGTTGGATTCATTTAGCAACAACTCTTGTTTGTGTTCTGAGTGATTACATGGAATTTATTCCTTCACTACTTACCAAACACATATTTTCCAAGACACGGTCTTGTGGAACATGGGCAAACACAAATTAAATCTTGTTTACTGAAATCCACAATATATTGTTGAATTCAACCCCCTCTCGCCCCCCCGGAAAGGAGTTAAAAAGAAAGTCATTCTTAATTAGTAAATTTGTTCATTTTATACTTAGGGTCAAATATTTAGGGTTGTCTGCAGGGTCATGGTGTAGGACAGGGACATGGCCAGCAATCCTCAGAGCCCAAGGAATTGGAACTCAGCAGAATTTGGAGAGATGTATGGAGAGACAATTCTTCACATTTCCTCACAGAGGAACATGGCTCCCTGAGTATCTCTTTTCTGCACCCCAGCGTCTCCCACAATTCTGCATGTCTGGTTTCCTCCCCTCTACTCTGCAGCTCACAGAGGCGATCAGAGATTTGGTATTTCACAGCCTGGCCACACTCCCTTTGCTTCCACTTCCCCCACTCTCTGCGGCAGTGGTCAGTTGGCGGTTACACTGTTCCTACTTTTTTTTATTTCTATCCTTATTTTTCTCCCTTTCTGGGGGGAAGTGGTGATCAGTTTCTCTATTTCAGGCTTCTTTCTTCTTCTTCCCTGGGTCGGTCTTAAGCAGCCTGATGGTTCAATTCTCTCAGCCTCCACTGCAGCATCTTCTGTCGGCTCCTCTGCCCCTGTACAGGCATGGCAGAGCAACCAAGAAGGCACCCGGGTCAGATTCAAGAAGTGCTCCATTTGTCAGGCAGCCTTCCCAAGCTCAGCAGATGGTGAGTTGTACCCAGCCAGCTGACCCTAACTGCTTTAGGTCTCAGGGCTATGAGAGGGACAGGTAGGTGGGATCGCATACTCACCAAAGCAGCCACGGCTCCAGCATGGAAAAAATGGACCAGGAAGAATAGATCAGTGAAAGGCTATAAAGAGAAGGACACTAGCCACCCAACTCAGGGGGTAAGTCCCCAGGGAACAAAGAGAAGGGCTTGTGGGACCACAGATCCCTCCCCATCCAAGTCTTAGAATGGGTCCTGAGTGCTCTGGGAAAAGTTGCAGGGCTCTTAAACAGCCCTCATCCTTCCCAATTTGAACAGAAGGGCTCTGGTAATGAGTCCCACCCGCATGAGAATGGGACCAAGAAGGGGGAGGAATCAGAGAGAGGACTTTCCTGAGGGCTTCAGGCTCTATAGAAGGCAAGCCGCAAAAGGCCTCAAAGCCACAACAGAGCTCCTACACCTGCAAAGCATGCAAAGAGCAAAGAAATCAAAAAAGGGGAAGAAAAATTGCAAAAAATCTTGGTATGAGCCCTCTGGCTCCTCTTTCTTCTTCTCCATTGAGGAAGGCGAACTATGGGACTCTGAATCCAAACAGGACTGCGGGAGGGAACACGAGCTTTTTCCCCCTGTGAGAAATTTGAGGCCATGTTCAGAAGGGCTGTCTCCACGATTCAGATCCAACCTGAACAGGTTCTTGAGAGCAAGCCTCAGGGTAAATTTTGCCCCTCAAAATCCTTCCCTGAGACTACAATTCCCCTGCAGTCTGCCTTTGAGGACATGGTCAGGGATGAATGGAACAAGCCTGATTAGGGCAAGCACATTAATAAAAATGACCTCAGGTTCTATAAAGGAACCAAAGGCCTCTATTTCTGAGGTACCTCAGGTAGGTGCCACTGTAGTGTTTCTGGCAAGGGATACAGTCATTCTCTCAGAAGAGGAATGCTTTCCTAAGGACCCAATAGACAGAGAAGTAGAGACCACTCTCAAGAAGGACTCTGAGTCCTCCTTGGTCTCTCTGAGTGTCTGTAGCACCTACCTTCTTTGCAAGGGCATCTCTTTCCTGGCTGGCAGATCTCAAAGCCCTAAAGGACAGAGATCATCCTGACTTTTGACTCCATTTTAAAGAAAATCTCCCTAGCAACAGCATTCACTGCTGATGCCTCAATGAATGCAATGAAGTTCTCAGCCAGGGCCCTGGCTTCCAGCTCAGAAACCAGGTGTCATCTATGGTTCCGACCCTGGAAGTTGGATACTCATTCTAAGCAGGTCCTATTCTTTGTCAAGTTTACAGGTTCCCTCCTTTTCAGAGAAAAGCTAGACAAGGTAGTGGCTGATAATGCTGCAAAATCTGAGCAGTCCCTCCCATTGTCATGAAGTGCCCTCAGGAGAGAGTACAGCTCCTTTCGGGCCTCAACCTCACAGAAGTACCAGTGAAGGGACAATAGATTATCCAAAAGAAAGTCACGGATGTGAGGTTTGGGGAGAGAGCCCAGAGGGAGCTCTGCTCCCACCCATAAAAGTCACTTTATGACAAAGATCGCATAGACCTCTGCTCAGAGCTGAAACTAGGGAGCAGAATTTCCTATTTCCCTCTAGAATGGTTTGCATCAACCACGTGTCCAAAACTGTAGTGCTGTGGCATCTAACTTGGGGTGCTAAAAGGAGGCTTAAGCTTATCAGAATTCTGCAGTTGGTCTTCTGTGCTTTTTGAAGAAGAGAGAGTTCAATCAAAACTGACCTTCCCTGCTGGAGAAATATCCTGTACTAATAGGGAAAAATAGTTTCTTATTTAGAAAAGCAGCAAAGGTACAATAGCATCTTTTTTCAGCAAAAAATCCCTAAGAACTGTTTTGTATGTAGACATTAAGGCAGACTTTGCCCTTAGTGACACCTTAGTAAGCTGACTGGGGCTGGTTCGCCATTCCCGGCCAATGGGAGCTGCGGAAAGCAGCAGCCAGCACATCCTTCTGAAACTCTCCGGAGTTGGACTGATTTACTCCAGGCATCCCCGCCCCCCCTCCCTCCTCACTACCAGAGAGGGAAACACTGAGCCCAGCAAGGCAAAGGAGGTGTCTTCCACACGACTTCATTTTTGTGATAGTACGCTTTCTGAACAAAGCATGTTGTTATTTGCAAATACTCAGAGCACTAAGTATATTTAAGAATGTGTAGTTGTTGCGGGGAGATTAAAAAAAAGGAATGGTTAGGACCTAAATTATGAATTTATCTGTAATTGTTACTATGCTTGAAATGACTGATCAAGGCACATAGGTATGGGCTTAAGTCCCTTTGCTTTTAATGTTGCTTAAAGGAAGCATTGGAGAGTTCGTTGCTAGCTCTCACAATTTTTTCCTCCCACAAATGACAAGA
Source organism: Lepidochelys olivacea (assembly GCF_965140295.1). Classification (NCBI taxonomy): domain Eukaryota; kingdom Metazoa; phylum Chordata; order Testudines; family Cheloniidae; genus Lepidochelys; species Lepidochelys olivacea. Next base: position 215,154,314 of record NC_140412.1, read on the forward strand.
TTTTAGCCAGGGCTGGAGCCAGTTTTGCAATGATGTGAGTTCTAGCCCTCTCACGAATTTCAGGCCTGCCTTGGGGAAAACTACCTCTGATTGGGTGCTTTCCTTCACTCCTGGGGATGTCAGGACCCTAACAAGAGCAGTCGGGACCAAGGGTCAGAGCAGGGGCAAACCTGCGGCGGGGAGTAGCGGAGGAGCGCATGGTCTGGTTCCAGGCCAGGAATGATACCAGCGGTCAAAGGCACTTAACTCTCTTGGACTCCTCTGAAGGTTTCAGGGTCCAAGTCAGGAGACGAAATCCAAATCAAGCTGAGGTCAGTACGAGGAGCAGGAGTGGTCGTGGCAGCTATAGGAGATCCACATGGTTGCTTGGAAACTTCTCGGAATGCCCCTTTGGCTCACTGCCCTATATAAACCTATCAGAAGCCATGAGGCTGCTGGCTATCAGACCTCCTGAGGTGACGCTACCCAGGGTCTGTGTCCACTGTGGGTCATGGGCAGTGGAATGGAAGCTGATTACAGCTACCATGGGGTTTCAGCATGGAGATGCCAGCTCCCTGGTGACTGCAGCTTGGGTTCTAGACCTGAGCAAATGAAGAGCAGCCAATCAGAGCTGCTGCAGGAAGCAGGTAGAGTGTCTGTTCCCTCCCCTCAGTAGCCAACACCATTCTCTGAGAAGGAGGGGTAAGCTAAAGAATTAGGTTAGGATGGCACTGCTCCTTTCTTCTCCTGTGAATGACAAGACAGCTTCTCCCACCTTCCTTTTCCCTCCTTGCAACACCGGTGGGCAGGGCCGGCTTTAGTTTTTTTGCTGCCCCAAGCAAAAAATTTGCCGCCCCAAGCTCAGGTGGGGTTGAGGCTCGCAGGTGGTGCTGGAAGAGTGATGTCACCTTCTCCCAGCGCCTGCAGGGACTTTCCCCGCCCAGCTGTGCAGAGAAACCCCGCTATAAGGGGTGGCACAAGGCGCAGATGAAATGGCGCAGGCCCGGCTCCCTGGCAGGACTTGCCCTCTCCTCCCCATGTAGCGGCTGGGCCCTGGCAGCTCAACGTCCCGGGGCTGGGGCTTCCCCTTCCCGCTGCAGCCGGGGGTGTGGTGCCCTCGCCCCGTCTAAGTGGCGCAGCTCCGGGAGCGCAACTGCCCTGAAAAAAAAGGATGGCCGGAATGCCGCCCCTGGAAATGGGCTGCCCCAAGCACGTGCTTGCTTTGCGGGTGCCTAGATCTGGTCCTGCCCCTGGAGCAGAGGTGAGGCAGGGAGGACAGAACTGATGTGGGGGCAGGTGCGAGTAGAGCAGAACTGATGTGGGAGCTATGGGGACAGGACTGATTTGGCAGGCAGATGTGGGGGTGAGACCTCGTGCAGCAGGGACCATAATCACTTTATATGCATTTGGGTGAGTTAGTGACACTAATTGTCACATACACACACTCGGAGGGATGAGGGTGATGAGGTCAAAAATTAAGACACACCAAACTACACAATGTTCTTTTTAAAAATAAACCTCATGATTTTTGGGCCACCTCTCATGCTCTGGGTCTGACTCAGGATTTTTTTTGGCAATTCTGGAACTGAGTGTTCCACTAATGAGTTTGGCTGGGTGGCACAAGAGGATGTACAGCTAAATGTCTGTAGTCCTGCAGAATAATAGAAATTATAAGGACTGGCTTTAGATCAGCTTCCCCATCACCCTGTTAGTTAAGCATTGTTTCCTTTCCCTTATGGGTATTAATTAGTGCGTCTATCGAGAACTCTACATCTGTAAACGTTACACAGCAGACAATAAATTACCTGGTGCATTACAACTGTGGAATCTTAATAAAGGAATGCAAGTGCTCAGATGAAGCATCCCACAAACAAACTTTCCACTGTGATTATGAATTGCCAATGTGAGTAAGAGATGAGCTGCTGAGAGAAATAATTGGTAATCTTTTAGGTTTTCACTAAATAATTATCCAATTTTTTTTGTCTTGGAAAGGTCAGAGAGTTGCTCAATTTGTTTCCACTATTAGTGTTTCTAGGAGTTTAACAAGCTCTACAGAAAATGATGAGATTACTATTTTTTGTCTCTACACATGACCTTTTTAGACTTGTTTCAACTATCAAACTTTTAATTGCCAATTGAGAATTCTCCCACCACCTTGTCAGCCAAAATGATCAAGGCATATAGACTTGTCATAAAAATAATGTTGTGACTACCCAGTTTATAAACTTGCTTTCTTACTCATGAAGTTTAAACAAGGTTATGCTACCTAGATTTTTTTTTATAGTGTGTATTGTTCTGAATCTTGAGATTTTTAGAGAAGGAAATGTGGAAAAAAATGCTTTTGAGAGCTGTAATTCCAGGATAAATAGAAGAAAGGAAAATATACAGCACATAAAGATGGCAAGCTGCAAAAATGTGTCTGTTGTAATTATGTTTGATAGTTTAATGAGATAGGAAATAAACACTGAATTGGAACAGTTTGTGAAAATAAATAAGGAGAGTATCAAATTTGAGCTGTTTCATCTTCAAATCTGTAAGTAGTTACTCTGAAATATTTTCAATACACTGAAAGGTTTTAGTATTGGATTGTTACCTCTTAATAGGAGAAATACATAGATATTTAAAATAACAGACTTATAGGAAAAAAATCAGCAGTTGCCAACAAATTATTTTTAGCTATGTTGTTTTTTTGCATTTTACTCAGCATGAACAATGGAATCCAGTGATGTCAGTCTCACTTGTTCATGGGCACTTTCACTTCAGATTGTTGGTGCTGTAGTGTTTGGTTTAAACCTTCATTTGTGCTCCTTCAGTACTGGAGGTACACGGGGACCAGACCAGGAAGATTAAAAACAAATCAGTTCATTGAACCCAAACTGAATTTGCAGGTGAACTATTTGGTTGTGGCAGACTTTTTTTAAACCAATAAATAGCTGTATACACTGAACCAAGTGCTTAAACTAATACAATGTACAGATTTGTTATTTATATTTTTATGTAAATATGTACAGTAAGTGGGAAGAATCCTCATTTTTGGATATGGTATTTTTATCTTTACTGTCTGTATTTTTTCTTTGTAGACTATTACTGAAATCTGTCTTGTACTGAGTGTCTTTTTTTATATCCACATAAATGAAAAAGAGCTGGTTGTAACACTTTTTCCTCACTAACTTGAGATGAATCACACTTTTTCTCTGCTTCCATAGAGCAGTTAACATTTTGATCAAATTATAAACCTTTATTTGGTTTCCAGTACTTGTATTCTCAACCCTATAGATTGCCCATTGAACTGTGAATATAAATTTCAATTTCAATACAGTTTAGAGTATTTTAGTAACTTTATCGCCTCACCAACTGGTTACAGATGAAAATACTATTCCTAACAATGACAATTTTTCTCAGTTGCAGGGGGAGTTCATGATCAGCTCCATGGTGAAAAGCAATGGTTAGTTATGTTGAGATAGTCAGGCTCAATGTACGTGACATCTCATCTAAACATCCTTTTGCTAATAAACCCATCAATCTCTAAAATCTGGGCATAGCTAGGGAGAGAATATTATAGATGATACTCTGTTTAATCCGTAACTGGTAAATTTTCACCACTCTAGTCATTTTAAAATTGAGTTTTCATGTCCCTAAAAATTCACATTAAGACATTTTTCTGTTTCCTTCTGGATTCAGTTGAATTTCTGCACTGACTTTACTGTAGCATGCCTATGCAATCTTGATTTGTTTCAGGCAGTATTAGTAATAATTTCCATTAATTTCATTGTACCAAACACTAAATGTATTAAATAAAATAGTATAAACTTTTAAAACCTAAACAACAAGAGGTTGTACCATTTAACCTCTTTTTCTGATTTATATTTCTGAGTTTTTATCATGGGGTTTTTGTTGTCATATTTCCTGTGTTTAACTGCAGGGCTTATGAAATGCTTCAACCATTTAAATGTACAGGGACAAATCCCCCACTAAACTATGTAGTGGCAGTGTGGCTGTTACTGCAGCCATAAGTCTATGGTAGTTCTTGAAATTCCTGCATAGAGGATGGAGCCATCAGATTTACACTGTAGCAGTTCCACCTGGCTTTTGTCAACTCTTCCCTCTGGAAACTGAGGGAGAGCATCAGGTTGTCCTCAGGAGACTCCCTTACAAGCTCTGACCTAGAGGGCACTCCTTGGGGGGCGGGAAGGGTATGGCGGGAGCTAGGCTGCAGCTTGTAGCACTTTGGAGATTCTGAGCAGTGCTGCTGTCCATAAGCAGGGAGGGATGCGCTGCTGTAATTTAGACAGCCTTGCTATACTATTGGGTATAAAATATGTATAGTTACATTTGTAACAAAAACGATTTAATTTAAAATTACTTCCATGTTCAGAAACTTCTGTATAGTTTTTATAGAAGAAAAGGATATTGGTTAGGACATTTTCAGTTACATTTCAATATGAACAAATTTCTTTAAGGTATTTCCTATCAGATGCTTGGATTAAAAAAAAAAATGGAAATACTTCATTATCATTCATAGAATTTCCAACATTCACAGTCTGAACTAATTATATTGATTTTAAAACATTCGTATGAACTGATATTTGTTTTGGCCACTTTTATCCGTACTTTTAAATAATGTTTACTCTATATTATTCCGTGCAATGTAATTTCCCACCAGTTCAGAAAAGTCATTCTTTTTAGAATTAAGAGGCACAGACTCATTACTTTGCAATGTGCTAAGTAAATATACTTGATTTATAACTGTAACTGTGTTTTGATCCTTGAATTTCCACCAAGCAGAATCTTTTTTTTTTTTTGTAGAAGAATAAAAGTAAATTGTTTACATTGGAATTTGATTCAACCTGTGTGGTACTGGCAACAGCATGCATATTCATTTTTTGGCAGAGCTTTTGCCTTTGACTTTGTTACTTATTCAATGTTTCCATGCATATGCATGTGCCTGCACAGTATCTCTTACTCAAACACCCCCCCTCCCAAAAAAAAACAACCAAACCTGTTCCATACTTCTCCTACCCATACCCAACAACCCTCCAGGTTCACTCCCAGGCTCCGTCCCTCTCCCTAAGCTGCTCTGTTATCCTTGACTTCCCCAAGCCTTTGCACTGCTTCTGAGGGATGCAGGAGATATGTTTCTGTATTGTAGTTTCAATGAATTACTGAATGAATAGGGTCTACTCTGCATCTCTTCAGAAGACATGAAGATTATCTACACTATCTTACCCTCCACCTCCCCCCATGACACACACTCAATCATGTTCATGCTCAGTTTAACCCTCCTAACCCCAATCTTCCATTGTCAAGGGTCTCTATCTAGGGCCAGATTCTTCTACCCTGACCTTGCAAAAATAGTATAATTGAAATCAGTTGAACTACTGTGAGGTACTACTCAATCTGGCCACAGCCACTATTCTTCTAGTGGAAGTGGCCGTAGAGTTGTCTTGATCTAGACTTCCACTGACAGCTGCTGGCCTCCACCCAGGGTCTGCTGAAACCTAGTGGGCAAAGAAGCTAGTAGGATTATAGCCTCAGCCAAGGCACCACCCACAGGAGCCCTGATTGGAGGATTGCCCGGCTCCATTGATTGGTCCAACCATACTATTTAAGCCAGAAGGAGGTACAGGAAGTTGTCAAGCAACAAGGTGCTTTTCGGTTGTGGCTGCATTGGTCCCTGCTTGTGCCCACTTCGTACACCCAACCATATTCTTCTTTTCTGCTCCACTCTTGGCTCCTGCCTCACTCCTGTCCGCACCCTACTCCTGCTCTGTGCCTGATCCTTGCCTCTCCTCTGCTTCCTACCCTTACACCTAGGATGATCAGATGTCCCAATTTTATAGGGACAGTCCTGATATTTGGGGGTTTTTCTTATATAGGCTCTTATTACCCTCCACCCCATCCCTATTTTTCACACTTGCTATCTGGTCACCCTACTTACACCTCATCTCCAATCATCATTTACCAGTCCTGGCTCTGACTTCTGACCCTGACTCTGGCTTAATCCCTGGCTCTGGTAATTGGTAGTTGATTCTGGTGCTAACCCCTGGCTTTGTTCCCCAACCTGGCTGCATGCTCTGCCAATTAGAGCGGACTCCTGCTCTGACTACTAGGCCAGACTGCCTACTTCCCAGTCCATCATAGCAGGATTCTTTTTGGAGTTTGTCACTATCACTCCTCAGTTGGCTGAATGGTCATTACTGAGACTGCACCACTGCATCTATTTTTAAATAGAGAGAGTCAGCACTGCTTTTTTTTTTTTTTTTAAGATTTTTAGAACCAACCATAATAAGATCTTGGCATGATGGATGGGACAATTATTGTTTTATCAGGGATAGATGGGACACTGAAAATGTTTTTGACCTGTAGTATTTCCTCAGTGAGATTAAAATACAAAGTTCAATATATACAATCTTCAAATAAATATTGGAAATTATGAATGTGTGTTGTGGTGCTCAAAGTTCAGCAACCTGAATTTACCAATAGTCAAAGTGACGATTCTATTGACCTGAAAATATTAATAGTAGTTCCTAATGGAAAGCTTAGTGTAAATAAGCTCAGAATGACTAAAGTGGTGCAAATTATACTCCATCTACTTTCTGGTGAACTTATTTAACACATCTCTGTGGTAGGTAAATGTGTCATACTATGAACGTTAAGAGGGCCCTATTAGAAATCAGGAACAAAAATAGTTCAGGAAAATGCATCTTCCCCCAAACTTTTATTTATTGTTATATAGGCTTGCAAATATGGTATAAGAAAGAGATTAATATCTCAAGAATTAGTTTCACATGTACATTTTCAGGAGACCGAAGGAAGAGATTAGAGGATGACAATGTTTGGGGCCCAGTCTGGTAAGCCCATATTCTCATAAGTGGTCCCGGTGGAGTCAGTGAAGTAAATAAGATGACGCACAGGAGTGAAGGTTTGTAGAATCAGGCCCTGGGTTACTCCAGGGATCCCATAGTTTGGGGGAGGGAAAGGGGGTTTGGCTTGTTTATATTTATTAAAGGCACCTGAGCCAAGGTCAGTAGTGCTGGCTCATGGACAGAGTAATAGTTAAGGGCAAAGTATTTGTTTCTCTTTTGTGGAAGATGTTGAGGTATGGTACTGCATTCTTGTGTCAAATCAAAATAGAAAGTGTTCCAGAGCTTGCCAACATTATAGTACTATTTTCCAAACTGAATTAGCAAAGAACGTAACCTAAGACTGTTCCTTACAGCTATGTAGAACAAATGCTTTCAGTATGCATTTTAAACATTATTAAATATCTATAAATTAAATATTAATTTGTACAAGTTGATGGCCCTTTTTAAATTGTTGACAAGATACTGATGACAACTAATATTTGTTCTTTTTAATGAAAAGAGTAAATATGCAAGTCTTCCTGTTTGTAGAGCTATTGTGCTGCATAATCTCAAGGAGAGACAGCAATATGAATACATGGGTCACAGTACAAACATAATAAGTAATGAGATTTTAGTATGTCTTACATAAACAAAGAATGATGCTTGAAAAGGACAGACGGAAATTCCTCATTTCCTATGTTTGCATTGCTACAATACCTACACTGGTCTGGATTAGTTTCCTAATGTGAAATGCTAATAAAAGATCCTTTATGCCAAAAAGAAAAAAAAACTGTAAAGAGTAGAAATAAATTCACAATGAAGAGAGATGAAGTGTGAGGTCCCCCAAGGATTTGTACTGGAATCTTTGCTGTTCAACACATTCATAAATGATCTAGAAAAGGGGGTAAACTGTGAGGTGAAAAAGTGTGGAGACAATACTAAATTACTCAAGATAGTCAAGTCCAAAGCTGACTGAAGAGTTGCAAAGAGATCTCACAAAACTGGGTGAGAGGGGAACAAAATGGCGGATGAAATTAAAATGTTGATAAATGCAAAATAATGTACATTGGAAAACATAATCCCAACTGTATATACCAAATGATAGGGTCTAAATGAACTGTTACCACTCAAGACAGATCTTGGAGTCTTTGTGGATAGTTCTCTGAAAATATCTGCTCTGTGTGAAGCAGCAGTCAAAAAATCTAACAATGTTAGGAACTATTAGGAAAGAGATAGATAATAAGACAGAAATCATAATACAACTCTATATAGCCATGGTATGCCCACACCTTGAACATTGCCATGCAGTTCTGGTTGCCCCATCTCAAAAAAGATTAGAATTGGAAAACATATGAGAAGGGCAACAAACATGATTTGGGTTATGGAATAGCCGCTTCCATATGAGGAGAGATTAAAAAGACTGGGATTGCTCAGTTTAGAAAAGACACAACTAATAAGGGGTATGATAGAGGTCTATATAATCATGAATGGTTTGAGAAGAAGTGTTATTTACCCCTTCACATAACACAAGAACCAGGGTCACCCAATTAATTTAATAGGCAGCACGTTTAAAACAAACAGAAGGAATTATTTCTTCACACGTACACCATCAACCTGTGGAACTTGTTTCCAGGGTATGTTGTGTAGGCCAAAAGTACAAATGGGTTAAAAAACTAATTAGACAAGTTCCTAGAGGAGAGGTCCATAAGTGTCTATTAGCCAAGATGATCAGGGACACAACCCCATGCTCCGGGTGTCCTTAAACCTCTGAGAGCCAGAAGCTGGGACTGGATGGCAGAGGATGGATCACTCAATAAATTGTCCTGTTCTGTTATTCCCTTTGTGACTGGTTGGGTCACAGAAACACCCTTAGGACTGCCACCTGATGTGCTGAGACTACCTCTGAGCCCATTTTCCATGGCAGCTTGGGATATCAGAAGCCTGCCTTCTTGAGCCAGACATGCTAGCCTGTTGCAAACACAGACGCAGGTCTGACACATGTCCCCCAAAAGCTGCAGACTTAACTGAAAACAGCTTAAGAAGTGCTCCTGTCTCTAGCACCCAGATATCCAGTTCCCAATGGGATCCAAACCCCAATAAATCAGTTTTACTCTGTATAAAGCTTATACAGGGTAAACTCATAAATTGTCCATCCTCTATAACACTGATAGAGAGATATGCACAGCCGTTTGCGCCCCCAGGTATTAGTCATTATCTCTGGGTTCAGTAGTAAGCAAAAAGTTATTTTATTAAAGTATAAAAAGTAGGATTTAAGTGGTTCCAAGTAATAACAGACAGAACAAAGTAAGTTACCAAGCAAAACAAAACAAAAACATGCAAGTCTAAGCCTAATACAGTAGGAAACTGAATACAGATAATATCTCACCCTCAGAGATGTTCCAATAAGCTTCTTTCACAGACTAGATTCCTTTCTAGTCTGGGCCCAATCCTTTCCCTTGGTACAGTCCTTGTTCCACCTCAGGTGGTAGCTAGGGGATTTCATATCACTGCAGCCCCTTTGTTCTGTTCCACCCCCTTATATAGTTTTGGCACAAGGCGGGAATCTTTTGTCTCTCTGGGTCCCCACCCATCCTTCTAATGGAAAAGCACCAGGTTTAAGATAGATTCCAGTACCAGGTGACATGGTCACATGTCCTGTGAGACCCCAAGCCTTCATTCTTCCCAGCCTGACTCACAGAAAGGCTTGCAAGTAAACAGAGCCATCTACAGCAATTGTCCTGGTTAATGGGAACCATCAAGATTCCCAACCACCATTAATGACCCACACGTTGCATAATTACAGTAGGACCTCAGAGTTATATTTCATATTTCTAGTGTCAGATACAAGAATGATACATTCATACGAATAGGATGAACACACTCAGTAGATTATAAACTTTGTAATGATACGTTAGAAGAGACCTTTTGCATGAAGCTTATTCACACTCATTAGCATATTTTCATAAACTAATATGGAGTGCAACGTCACACCCTCTAAAGCATGTGATGCTGGCCACTGTCGGAAGACAGGATACTGTGCTAGATGGACTGTTGGTCAAACCCAGTATGGCCATTCTTTATGTTCTTATAACATTACCTTTTGTGAAATTTAAAAAGGAGTGATTTTTCCCTTTGTTTTCTTTTATACAAATTGTTATACAATCTTTTCTGGAGAATAAATGAATGTTCCCTAAAACAAAAGCTAAAAGTGTTTCTGAACCATATTTTCATATAAAAGGATTTATTGTAGTAATTGACATGGTGAAGTGTAAGAATACCTTCAATATTTTAAATTGTTTTTTACTATCTACTGACAAAGGATATAAGTAAAGTCTATGCACACATTGTGTGCTGCCAAATATGCCTTGACTTCTTGAAACTTGAATTTATAGTAATAAATACTGTATGAAACTTATGGATAATAATAGATTTATAATGAAGTACCAAAAATCATGAAACAAACATAAAATGCAGGAGACATATTAGTGATTCAGGTTATATTTTTGAAAAGCACCACCTAAGTCCCATATTCAGAAGCAACTTAGGAGCCTAAGGCCTGCTTTACATGTAAAATTTAGGTCAACCTAACTATGTTGCTCATGGATGTGGAAAGATCACACCCCTGAGAGAGATGGTTAGGCTGACCTAAGCCCCAGTGTAGACAATGGTAGATTGATGGAAGAATTCTTCCATCAACCTAGCTCCCACCTCTCAAGGGGATAGATTTACTACAGTGGTGGAAAAAACCCTTTCTGTTGCAGTAGCAAGTGTCTGTAGCACTTGTAGTGAAGACATACCTAAGTCTTGTTGCTGGTCAATGGGACTTAAGCTCCTAAGGGCCTGTCACATTTGAAAATGGGACAGAGACTCCTTTGAAAATTTTACTCATTGTGTTAAACTGTGTATTGTAAAGTTATATTAGCTTCCACATATTTACTATCAATGAAGAAGTTTTGAGGACTAGTATTATTTGATGTGTAATACCTTCTCATCCAATGCAGTGGCACCTCTTGGAGCAGAAGAGAGTGATGGAGGTAGCAGTAGTTCCTCTTCTTGTCCTGCAAGGGAAATCAATGGCTCCTATTTCACTGATCCTTGGTCTACACTACAGACTTTGGTCAGTATAACTGCATCACTTAGGGATGTGGAAAATCTGACCTAATACAGAGTGTAGTGTGTATTGCCTTACATCAGTGGGAGATGCTCTCCTGTTGGTGGAGGTAGCGTCTTCACTAAGCACCACAGTGGCACTATAAGTATAGACAAGCCCTCGGTGACAGTACTTTAGAGGGGAACAGAAGAGTCTGCAAACTGGATCCCATTTGTCCAAAACCTTTCATTACCCAGTTTCTGTATAGTGAGGAGGAAACAACTGACCTTTCACATTAAGCACCCCCATCTTCCCCACAGCTGTTGGTACATGTATTGATTTGCATGAGAGACGAGAGGAGAGGGCATAGTACTCAAAGAGGAAGCTTCATCCTCATTTGGATCAAGAGAAATGAAGGTTTTGGTTTTAAGAAGACTTACATTCATGAGTTTGAACCTTGAGCTTTTGGATGTTGCTATTTGTCAGTATTCTCCACTGCTTTCTTCCAAAAATAGTCTGTGACCTGATTATCCTCCCACTTAAACTGGTCTTTCAGTTGCCAAAATTCACCCCCTTCCCTTTTGGTACCTGTTTAGGGAAGAGGGTGAGAGGTTCTGGTTTCATGATCTAATGCATAGGTTTGCAACCTGGAGGTTGCAACCAACCTGTTTTCCCCATATTGCTATAGGGGAAGGAGGTCCCAGCTAGATGGGAAGGAGGGTTCTGATCTGAATAAAGGGGTTTGGTTATGAAAAAAGAACCCTGGCTTAGGGAGTAGGGAAGATTTCCAGCAGCTAGCTTGCCTTAGGTGTGGTGGTCCTCAATTTTTTCATATCGAAAGCCCTTTATTCAGACCAGAACCCCCTTCTCATCTAGCTGAGACCTCCTTCCCCTTTAGCAATATGGGGGAAGCAGGTTGGTTGCAACCTCCAGATTGAGAACTTGTGCCTGACCCATCTCCTGACTGCCAGTAACCTTCCTGCAAGCCTTGGATATATTCCTCTATCAGAGTTGTTTCTGGCTCTCAGAATGCTCATTTTTCAGAGTTAATATGCTTCAAGAGAAATAAAGTTGTTCAGATTCTGGTTCAGTACATAAAATTGTAATTTGACACATCTTAATATACAGAGCAGAGACTTGGCCAGGAAGGGAAATAAACATGCTCTCCACCACAGAAATGAAGATGTTGAGATGGTCAAATGGTTGAACACTGATAGGAAACAAAAAGAGGCTGTATAGGATGTAATGTAATGTAGTGCTCCAACTAAAGACAAGTTGAGGGAGAGCCATATCATTAGGATGTCTCTTGGAATGATTGTGGACGAAAGATGAACAAGGGAGAGACTCAGTACCTCAGGAAGGCCGATGTGCATACCTCTCTGTATGATGAGTTTTGGATAAAGGCTATAAATATTGGCCATCCTGAATAGGGAAGTGGCAAATAAGAAGATAAATAAGATTCTGTTGCAGCACAGATCATTCTACTTGTATAATACCTTGCACATACTAAAGCAGTGCAGAGGTTTGTAATTTAATTGCTCTGATAGATTAATTACGATCATGTGCAAGTTAGAAATAAATAAACCTTTTACTTTAACAGAAAATAACTTCAATTTTAATAAAGATAATTGTAACTCTGATGAACACATTTAAGTAATTACAACCAGTACAAATGATATGAAGGTGTTTGTCTACTATTGAATAAATATAAATGCTCAGTTGCTTTACATTTGAAATATTTTAGGGACTTAAGTGGTTTAAGTGATATTGTTTGAAAGACTGAACCAATTTAAGAGCCTCTAAACATCAAACATCCAGTGGAGGAAGGACTCTAAAATATCTCCTAAAAAGTTAACTACTTCAATGCCTTCTGTGCCAAGCCTGGGCCTCGCAAAAACATTTTTGCTGTTTGCCCTGACATGCCTTGAAATACAGTCCATTTCAAGAGGAATGTTACAGTCCTTCATAAGGGCACTCCAAATGGTGATTTAAAAATAAAATTCTCATTTCTCCATTGGGAGACTTAATATGAATTTTATAATCAATTAAAGATTTGTTGCTATTTTAACTACTTCTGCTCCCCTCATGCCTATCCCAATGAAATAATATTCAAGTGTAAGTTTTGCTGGAATAACATTTAAATTAAATATGTTACATGGAGTTAATGTGAAACTCTTGTTCTGAATCTCCTTGTTTCCTGATTCTGCAAGGAGAATATGATTTCCGATCGGTGCAGAAGGTTCCAAACTGTATTGATTGTGCTTTTGTATTGTTGGAGTTTCTAGAGCTTAGTAAACATGTTTGCTATGTCAGAGCCTTACTTATTGAAACTCATGACAAAACTAATTTAAATCACATTGTTACTTTGTGATCAAATATCAAATCTTTGTGTAAATGCTGTACTTAAACATTTCTTGACATCAGAATTTGATGCTTGAATCAAGGGTCACTGATATTGTTATATCCTGGGAAAGGAGACAAATGATAGTTTCATTGATGATACCTTCTGCAGTAGCTAGAAAACAATATTTTATGTGCAGATGTTACATCTTAACTTGCATGTATCTCTAGTGAACTTTTAGATGTAAAGCTTATATTTGTTTAACCCAGTGATGGAAATGAGTCCATTCCAATAACTAGAAATTATTCAGCCACCATTAATTAGTTTTTAGATATCTTTAAAAAAAAGAGACCTGATGACCTTGGTGCATTTCTTCCTCAGCAATGTGGGTGAGTGGGGAGGGGTGAGGCATTCTGGAGGATCAGAAGCATCTGTTCTTAAGAAATAATCCCACCACGGACACCACCTTATTATTATTGTGAGAATATTAAATAGATTCTGTCTTGTTAGAGCCTGACCTTGTCTATTTGTAGACTAGTCAGATTTTGATATTTCTGTGATGGACACACCTCCTTTCTTGTATACTGAATCACAGAAGTCAGAGATGGAAAAACCTTAATAGGTCATCCATTCCATCTCCTTCCCAACAAAGGATTGTTCCTCACAGTACAGGTTGTTATGTTTGTATTACTTCAGTGGTGGTTATAGTGTTCTAATACATCTTGCGTAAATGATATTTTTGATGCTATACTACTCCTGAAAGGCACTTATTTCTCTGAATTTCAGTTTTATTTTTTGGTAGACGTTTATTCAATTAACTTTGAATGGATATTTTTCTTCCTTTAACAGTTTTTATTCCTAATTAGGTCTCTTTCACCTGCTATCCAGCAAATACATTTTTGTCTTTATAAATATTAAAGCACAATAAGAGGCTCACCAGCACCTGGAATGGTGCCTAATAAGGTGTGTAATTTAATTGGCCACTTGTTCCCTTTTAAGTGTGACATGAGAAGACACTCCTCAGTTCAGACACACAAACTTGCAAAAATATTTATGATGCCTGCTAGTGAGTCTCCCATTTGCTGTACAGTCCTCTGCCCCAGCCATACACAGGATACTAGTTCATATTGTTAGGAATGTTCTTCATGCTGTTCCCAGAATACTAATTCATTCCTCCAGATATTCATTGGATCTGTGCACCATTCTGTGATCAGTGCATTCTGCAGGTATAGTGGGAAATAAAAAACAAACTAGAGGGAGTTCTGCTGGAGCAGACTTGGAAGTATAGGAGTAACTTGAATAACTCTCCCACATCAGAGGCAGAGATAGGGTCAGCTGTGGATTCAGAACAGCATTGTACCTGAGGGAAAGTTGAGGGAGAGCCATATCATTAGGATGTCTCTTGGCATGATTGTGGACGAAAGATGAACAAGGGAGAGACTCAGTACCTCAGGAAGGCCGATGTGCATACCTCTCTGTATGATGAGTTTTGGATAAAGGCTATAAATTGCTCCAACCCCATAATCATTCTTTTCAAAGTTATACCAGTGTTCAAAACTTGACCTAGGTACTCAAAGATAGGAGGAGAAAATGCACTTGAGGAAGTTAGCAAAAGTATTTATATACTGGGGATTTAACATAGTATATACTTACCATCCAGTACTTAGACTGGTGTTAATCAGCCTAGGATAGTACAAATCTATGACTCTCCAATCATCATCATCATCATCACTACTACAGGTATTTATAGTACAGGTGGAGGTCTAACCCTGCACCGAACTGAAACTGTACATGTATTTAGTCCAGACTTATGCCCTTCCTGGGATTTGGCTTTACTAGTATCTCAAATAATGAGAAGGATAAATGTGTACACCTTAATTTTTCCCTTTAAACTTTAGCTTTTCCTAGTAGTTTCCTGAAAAGACCATTCTTTCTTAGGTCAAAGAGCAACTATTTCTCTTAGAGGGGTGGACTTAAATCCCACCTGTCACAGTGAGACAGCAGGAATCCGCCAGTGGTTCCAGCACCTGCCAATGAGGTGTGTAAATAGAAGAACGCTGTGAACCCATTATAGGTTCTCATAACTATAGTATCTGGATACCTCTTATGCAGGTTACATGGAGATACTAGCAATTTTGATAACAGAGTAAACACTGTGCTGTGAACAACTTTCAGCTAGGCCAACTTGGAGTCTAATAATTTGAGATGATCTGAGAAAAAAAATGCATCTTTGCAACTTTCTAAAAGTGGTTAGATGTGTGCTTAAGTGTATTTCTGTAGGACATTAATTCCAGAGTACCTGTGATAAAGAATGTTCTACGTTCTTCTGCCCACATTGGAAACCATATGCCACAATGGATTACCATCATGATTATGATTTTTTATTAAACAATGATAAAATATGCCAACAATGATGGAGGTGACTCGG
Organism: Lepidochelys olivacea; assembly: GCF_965140295.1. Classification (NCBI taxonomy): domain Eukaryota; kingdom Metazoa; phylum Chordata; order Testudines; family Cheloniidae; genus Lepidochelys; species Lepidochelys olivacea. The sequence goes on from NC_140412.1 coordinate 215,169,997, forward strand.
AATTTGCAAGATAAAAAGGGCATAGCTGGAAAGACTTGATTGAATCATAGGACTGGAAGGAACCTTGAGAGGTCACTTACTTAGTCCTGCCTTGAGTGGAGGGGACTAGACCCCCCCCCCATCTTCTCTTTTCTAGACTAAACCCAGTTTTTTCAATTTTCCCTCATTGGTCATGTGTACTAGACCTTTAATCATTTTTGTTGCTCTTCTCTGGACCTCCTCCAGTTTGTCCACATCTTTCCTGAAATATGGTGCCCAAAACTGGACACAGTACTCTAGTTGAGAGCTAATCAGCGCAGAGTACAGTGGAAGAATTACTTCTTTGCATGTATGTAATATTATGTTCCTTCGCTGGTTGTGAAGATATTTTTGTCTACTAAATAATTAGGCTCTACTGCAAAAAAGCCCCAGAAGACCTTCATAGATACTTGTGAAGCAGTAATTGACCACAACACATCATTTATGAAGACAGAATAGGAATATTACAGAGAGATATTAAAGTGGTACTACACATAAGAAAAGAATGTTCTCATCTGTATAGCTTCAGGCAGATGACAGTAGAATTTCCTGTAGTACACAATGTGCTTCTATTCAGTGGCTACTTGGGTGGCTTTTTATATTGACTTGGCAGATATTTTTGTTTTGCCCTGTTTTTTTTTTTCTTCATGAGAGCTAAACATAATCCAATTCTTATATTATTTAATACTCTTTAAAGGCAAGATTATAACCTAGGCCTCTGCAGCCCACATGGAAGAAGGGGACTCAGTCCCCTGCAACTGGGTATCTTAATAGAGTCTAGGTGTAGAGGGAGAATAGGGTCCATGGTACCACTACTGCCCTACATGAGCAGGAGGACAGGAAGGGGTTGGAGAGGGGCAGTGAGTGAATGGAGCTTTGTTTGCACCCTTGTGGCTCCCTTTTCCACAAATGCATGGCCAGCTGAACTGACACAAGGCAGGAAGTAAACTGCATCCTGAAAAAACCAGCCATACCTTACTGAGTCACAGATTTTTCCCTGGGCTCCTCCTGTGGCAGTGAAGCTACCACTCCTTAGACAGGACGAGGCAAAGGATGAAACCCAGCCCCTTTGCAGTCAATGGGAGTTTTGCCATTGACTTCAATTTGGCCAAAGTCCAAACCTAGCTTATAGGTGGAGCTGTTAGCATCACCTAAAATTAAGGCTGCTTGACACTTTCCTGTTGTCAGTGGCTTATAACTTTGCCAGACTAACTTTCTAGACTGGAATTTGTGATGATGCAAGTTGCCTGCCTCAGGCTGAATTTTTTTGGAAAGTTTCAGAAAAAATAAGGTTTCAGAGTAGCAGCCGTGTTAGGCTGTATTCACAGAAAGACAAAGGAGGACTTGTGGCACCTTAGAGACTAACAAATTTATTTGAGCATAAGCTTTCTAAATTTGTTAGTCTAAGGTGCCACAAGTACTCCTTTTCTTTCTGAGAAAAAATAAAATCATCCATTTCCAAGAACAAGATTTGGGGAAAACACATTGGTTTTGCCCATGTGAAAATAAATGCATTACAAGTTAAGTCTTTCCTCATCCCTGTGAATATTCACCCAAATTTGGTCAAATTATGAGTCTCTTAAAAATCACAATTCATACGTGCTCAGTAGAAACTTGGTAGAGTTTGGCACTGCAGTTATAATTCAAAGATTCTGTCTGCACTAAGCATGCTTCGCCCTCTCTCGGCTCCTACGTGTGACCAGATTGTGTGTGTCATCCCTGCAAAGGGAGCCAGCAAGTTCCAGCACAAATTGTGAGGGATTTAGCAGGCCTTCCCCTGCAATTACTCCTCCCAGCTGATGGGGGGCCATTGTGACACCAGGCACAGGAACTGAATACAGGGAGTCTGGCTCTTCTGTATACTTGGTGTTCCCCCTGCTGGTGCCCAGAAAGGAAGCAAAGGAGGAGGTAGCAACCTGATTTGAATGCAGAGGGGTAAGGAATAGAGGGTGCTGGATTGGTGTTTCAGGAGATGGGGGTGGGGGCAAGAGCCAGCTTTGGAGGTGTCACGGTTCCTCCCCCACTCTGAACTCTAGGGTACAGATGTGGGGACCTGCATGAAAAACCTCCTAAGCTTATCTTTACCAGCTTAGGTCAAAACTTCCCCAAGGTACAAAATATTACACCTTGGGCTGGCCGCTACCACCACTAAACTAATACTGGTTACTGGGGAAGAGCTGTTTGGACGCGTCCTTCCCCCCAAAATACTTCCCAAAACCTTGCACCCCACTTCCTGGACAAGGTTTGGTAAAAAGCCTCACCAATTTGCTTAGGTGACTACAGATCCAGACCCTTGGATCTTAAGAACAATGAACAATCCTCCCAACACTTGCACCCCCCCTTTCCTGGGAAATGTTGGATAAAAAGCCTCACCAATTTGCATAGGTGACCACAGACCCAAACCCTTGGATCTGAGAACAATGAAAAAGCATTCAGTGTTTTACAAGAAGACTTTTAATAAAAAATAGAAGTAAATAGAAATAAAGGAATCCCCCCTGTAAAATCAGGATGGTAGATATCTTACAGGGTAATTAGATTCAAAAACATAGAGAACCCCTCTAGGCAGAACCTTAAGTTACAAAAAAGATACACAGACAGAAATAGTTATTCTATTCAGCACAATTCTTTTCTCAGCCATTTAAAGAAATCATAATCTAACACATACCTAGCTAGATTACTTACTAAAAGTTCTAAGACTCCATTCCTGTTCTGTCCCCGGCCAAGACGACTACAGACAGACACAGACCCTTTGTTTCTCTCCCTCCTCCCAGCTTTTGAAAGTATCTTGTCTCCTCATTGGTCATTTTGGTCAGGTGCCAGCGAGGTTACCTTTAGCTTCTTAACCCTTTACAGGTGAGAGGAGCTTTCCCCTGGCCAGGAGGGATTTCAAAGGGGTTTACCCTTCCCTTTATATTTATGACAGGAGGGGATTGCATAAGTGCACAGGGCATCTGCTTCATTGAGTGCACCTGATGGGCAGTGCTCTGGGGATTAATCAAGGCTGTGTAGTAAAGGAGGCTATTGTCTATAGGATCCCAGCTTTATTTGTGGTCGAAGTTGGAAGGTATGTAGAGAATAAGGCAGGAGATTGCAGGAAGAGGGAGAATTGTCACATGGTTAAGAGACTTGAATGTTGCCCTGGAGAACTGGATTTTTTCCTTCCTCTGCCACAGTTTCTATGTGATGCTGGGCAAGTCACTTAACCCAAAATGTTCACCTTTGCCAGTAATTGTGCATTCCTTATTTTCTGGGCGCCCCATGTGAGACACCTGGGGTCTTTTTTGCAGGAGTATTGAGCACTCACAACTGTAACTGACCTGAAGAAGAGCTTTGTATATGCTTGAAAGCTAGTCTCTCACCAACAAAAATTGGTCCAATAAAAGATATTACCTCACCCACCTTATCTCTAACTGCAAATGAAGTCAGTTAGAGTTGTGTTTAGAACAGATAAAAGTTTGATAAAAATGCTAAGTACTTTGAAAAAATCAGATTCTAGGTGTTTCCAGTTGGTGTCCAAAATTAGTGGACACTTTTGACTATTTTGGCCTAAATCTCCGTGTTTCTCAGTTCCCCAGCTGAAAAATGTAAAACTTAATGTCACTAGATTGTTTTGAGGATACATTCATTAATGTTTGTGAAGTGCTCAGAAACTATGGTGAGAGCAACATAGAAACACCTACAGGGAAATGAGTAATTCTGTATTCAGTGCAAGGTTTGGATAAAGATCTGTGCCATACATTGAATGTGACTAAAAAGAAAGTGGATAAGCTACCCATTCACTGAATGAAGCTAGGATCTAGTGAGGGGGGGAAAAAAGTAGGTGAACTTATATTTGGAGACTATCATAATGTAAGTGCACAAGGGGGCCGAATTAAGGTTTTATGGGCAGTCTTATTTCTGACTTTACCTAACTTTTGATATTAGGCTTTGCCAATCTATCATTCTTTAACGTAGTTTTTTGTATGTAGAAAGAAAAGGAGTACTTGTGGCACCTTAGAGACTAACCAATTTATTTGAGCATGAGCTTTCGTGAGCTACAGCTCACTTCATCGGAGCTGTAGCTCACGAAAGCTCATGCTCAAATAAATTGGTTAGTCTCTAAGGTGCCACAAGTACTCCTTTTCTTTTTGCGAATACAGACTAACACGGCTGTTTTTTGTATGTGTAAGCTGAATAAACAGTACTTCTCCATGCTTGTTTTTAAGGTTTAAAAGTAAATCTAAATTGAAATTAAATTATCATAATTCTAGAGGAAGTTGCTCAATTAACGGCTGACCATTCCCCATAACTTTACCACTAAGTGTGGGAAAGATGGTCATGTCTCTCTATATCCACACTGGGTTTCTGTGTCCATTTTGGCTCTCCTATCCAAAAGGATGTTTGGAAGGATTAGGTTTTTATGGGTAAATGTTGATTTCACCACACGCACACAAACTGATGGAAAAATATTTACATTGATAATAATCAAAATTTGCAGACAGCAAAAGTAAGAAAAAATGCTGCTTAAGAACTTATGAGAGTTTGATTTACTGATATTTATTTCCTATATTTTGTTATCTGATGTTCGCAGTTTGTTTTAACGTTTATAAAGCTTTAACTTTTTGAATCTCAATGTCTACTGCCATTAAATAACTGCCTGAGCCCATCCATTCATTGTCTGACCCTCCCCACATAATTTCCCTCAACTGTGAAAATATTAATAAATAAAAATAAAAGTTTAAAAAGCATTGCTATTATCCTTTGAAATGTATATATATATATATAAAATCAAATTCTGCCCAACCTATGTAGGTCCAACCTCCTTGGCAGAATTTGGAAACACGATATCAGTTCATAAATATAGATTAAAACACCAGTCACATTTTTACCTATCTTTCTAGAACATTTAAAGTATCTGAATTAAAATTTGATGAATTCCCATTTGGCTGTAGTAAAATTGGCCTCCTTTTTAATATGCACTCTGAGGATATACTGAGCAAAGTAAGATTAAAGACATGATTTTAAAATGAGATTTGAAGTTTGAGGATTGAGCCTTGTAGGCATGTTTGAATATAATCAATCTAACATACTGAAGCATTGTTTTACCTATGTTTAAAATATATTTTAATAACTATTATCTGTGGTGAAAGACTGGATTTATCAACTGCTGGGCTGTAAATGAATGGTGATTTTTAATCCCTCAAGCATAAATATCATATTTCTTCATCATTCAGCAGTGCTTTTATTAATGTAATTACAGTAGCAAGCAACAGAGCCTGGTTTTATCTTGGTGATTATAAATGTATTGCCCAAGTTTCTAATTTTTATATCGACACAAGACATTCCCATGCATGCTTGTGAATGCACATACATATAGAGGGTTATTGTGGACTTGGAATGTCCACAGAAGAAATATGATACAAATGAACCCCCTCTCACTTTTCAGCTATTATTCTGTACAGTTAGTGTTTAGCTATTAAGAAATTAACCATATCAGTTAAAGGTGACCCACTTAATTTGTAACCCTCCCAAAAATATATCTGAATTGGCATCTCTGCTGCACCGATATTTTATACCTCTTAGGTACATCTCATGTGTCTATGTGTAAAGGAGCAGAATCACCCCTGCAGCACCTTCTGCTGGTCATTGGGGAAAATATCTTTTTCCAGTGCAGAGCCCCTCTGCAGGCCAGTGATCCACACAACTCCGGCCCCCCATCTCCCTCAGACCTCGGTGCCCCTTTCTCTAGGGTTCTGCCCCCTGGCAGTACCCACACACTCTGCCTCTGGGTCTCCCCTTCCTGGGGAACCCCCAACCTCCTATCCCCACCTTACCTCAGTCTGGGCTACTGCCAGTCATCACCAAGCCCCCACTCCCTGTGGCAGACTGCAGTGTAAAGGCCACTCATCATAGGCAATGGAGTTTGGACCTGTTGCCTTCCTCTGCCTCCCAGTACCTCTGTGGGCCTTGGACCAGACCTTAGATCTCTGGCTCAAAGCAGGACCAATACGAACTAAATCAGCCCAGCCAGGACTTGGTCAAGCCAGATCTTAAAAACCTCTAAGGATGGAGATTCCATCACCTCCCTAGGTAACCCAATCCAGTGCTTCACCACCCTCCTAGTGAAATCCTGTTTCCTTATATCCAACCTAAACCTCTCCCACTGGAACTTGAGACCATTGCTCCTTGTTTTGTCATCTGTCACCACAGAGAACAGCCGAGCTCCATCCTCTTTGGAACCCCCATTTGGGTAGTTGAAGGCTGCTGTCAAATCCCCCCTTACTCTTCTCTTCTGCAGACAAAACAAGCCCCGTTCCCTCAGCCTCTCCTCGTGAGTCATGTGCCCCAGCCCCCTGATCATTTTTGTTGCCCTCCACCGGACTCTCTACAGTTTGTCCACATCCTTTCTGTACTTGGGGGGTGGGGAGGATGCAATACTCCAGATGTGGCCTCCCCAGTGCAGAATAGAGGGGAATAATTACTTCCCTCGATCTGCTGGCAATGCTCCTACTAATGCAGCTCAATATGCCGTTGACCTTCTTGGCAACAAGGGCACACTGCTGACTCATATCCAGCTTCTCATCCAGGTTCTTTTCTGCAGAACTGCTGCTTAGCCAGTCGGTCCCCTAACCTGTAACGGTACATGGGATTCTTTCGTCCTAAGTGCATGACTCTGCTCTTGTCCTTGTTGAACCTCATCAGATTTCTTTTTGGCTCAATCCTTCAATTTGTCTCGGTCACTCTGGACCCTAGCCCTACCCTCCAGCATATCTACCTCTCCCCCCAGCTTAGAAGGTCCTCTGAGAACTTGCTGAGTGTGCAATCCATCCATCATCTAGATCATTAATAAAGATGTTGAACAAAACCGGCCCCAGGACCGACCCCTGGGATGCTCCGCTTGATACTGGCTGCCAACTAGACATCGAGCCATTGATCACTACCCATTGAGCCCGACAATCTAGCCAGCTTTCTATCCACCTTATAGTCCATTCATCCAATCCATACTTTTTTTAACTTGCTGGCAAGAATACTATGGGAGACCGTATCAAAAACTTTGCTAAAGTTCAGATATATCACGTCCACTGCTTTCCCCATATCCACAGAGCCAGTTATCTCATCATAGAAGGCAATCAGGTTGGTCAGGCATGACTTGTCCTTGGTGAATCTATGTTGACTGTTCCTGATCAGCTTCCTCTCCTCCAAGGGCTTCAAAATGGGCTTGAGGACCTGCTTCATGATTTTTTCCAGGGACTGAGGTGAGGCTAGCCAGTTTCTAGTTCCTCAGGTTCTCCTTCTTTCCTTTTTTAAAGATGGGCACTATGTTTGCCTTTTTCCAATCTTCCGGAACCTCCCCCGGTCACCACGAGTTTTCAAAGATAATGGCCAATGGCTCTGCAATCATATCAGCCAATTCCCTCAGCACCCTCAGATGCATTAGATCTGGACCCATGGACTTGTGCATGTCCAGCTTTTGTAAATAGTCCTTAATCGGTTCTTTAACCACTGAGGGCTGCTTACCTCCTCCCCATACTGTGTTGCCTAGGACAGCAGTGTGGGAGCTGACCTTGTCTGTGAAGACCGAGGCAAAAAAAGCATTGAGTACTTCAGCTTTTTCTACATCATCTGCCACTAGGTTGCCTCCCCCATTCATTAAGGGTCCCACACTTTCCCTGATTTTTTCTTGTTGCTAGCATAACTATAGAAACCCTTCTTCACATCCCTTGCTAGCTGCAATTCCAGCTGTGTTTTGGCCTTCCTGATTAAACCCCTGCATGCTCGAGCAATATCTTTATACTCCTTCCTAGTCATCTGTCCAAATTTCCACTTCTTGTAAGCTTCCCTTTTGTGTTTAAGCTCACCGAAGATTTCACTGTTAAGCCAAGCTGGTCGCCTGCCATATTTGCTATTCTTTCTGCACATTGAGATGGTTTGTTCCTGCTCCCTCTATCTCCATTCTTATGTTCTTATTTAAGAAAATAAGAATTCTCAAATGACAGATATTTAAATCTGAAAAATAACAACTGAGCCAGAGCAGTTATTTTGCACAGTGCATACATGGCAATATGCTGTTCTCCTATGGCTGATGGAGCCTCTCTATGGAGACCCAGTTACAATGTGAGATGATGATGGCAAAATAATCTCTGTCAGTTAGCCAGGAACCCATGACAATGCAGTTATGTCTGGTGTGAAGAGCAAAAATTTGCTGTGCTTCTAGACTGAGATGACAGCAAAATTGTTAAAATGCAAGAGCATAGACAACTCATTATTATAAATGACAGCATTATGATTGTTTTCTTTCAGCATCATAATATCAGTACAATTTATGCTCTTAAACCCTCAAAAACCCTCAAATCCTAAACCCAGTTAAAATAACTCTAGGATTCTACTATAAATACATAGAGTAAAAATATCCCCAATTAAGGCTACAGCACCTCTCCTAATTTACCCCTGTTTTATATATTTACAGCAAAATGTAGTATCTTGTTCTGAGAGCATTTGATAGAGATCTTGGGCCATGTTTTCAGCTGTGGCCAGCTGATCCTAGCTGAACCTGTCTGCTTCCAGATCATTTGCCGTTCAAAGGGGCTGGATTGCTGCAAAGAATCCATCTCCTCCAAATCATCAGCCACCATTAGTACTGTTTCAGAGTAGCAGCCGTGTTAGTCTGTATTCGCAAAAAGAAAAGGAGGACTTGTGGCACCTTAGAGACTTTGTTAGGTATAGTTAACATATAGTCAATAGTGCTTTAGCAGCCTCAACTCAGAATTTTCTTGCTTTCATGAGATGATATTAGAGCCCTAACGTTATTGTAGTAAGTTGCTTGTGTGTGTATTTAATCTTATTAGAATAAGTGATCACAGTGTATTCCACTGCTACAATTGGAATGTATTGCCAAGACATTTCATTCTTATCATCAAAGACGTTAATGTAGTTTAGTGTTGTTTTGAGTAAATATAACTAAGTGACTTTCAGCACCAAGCCATAGTTAAAAATGTAAGTAATGCACTGTCCTACATGATAAAGTGTGTCAGAATTTAGGGATGGAATCCTGGCCCCTTTCAATGGGACCAGGATTTCAACATAAGTATAGATGTCTGCAGTCACAATGCTTGATCGTGTAATTTTGCTGTCAAGTAATCGTGTATATAATGGGAAAATATCCTCTGGATTTCAATTATAAAAGATTTTCACCCTTACTATTGGTATTGCCGTATTTTAGTTATAGTACTATAAGTAACATTGCTGGCATAGTAATTACCATATCTGTTCAGTCCTTAGCATCATTATTCCCTAATGTGCCTGGACTCCCTGAATGAAGGAATTTATAACAGACCACATAGAAAGTTATGTTTAGGGTAAGATAGGAGATATAAGCTTAATCTACCTGGAGTAATACATACCTGATATTATGAAAGTTAATAGAAATCTTATTTAGTACAACGCGAGTTATCTCATTAGGAAAAAATGTGTGAATATATACCAGAAAGCTTTGAATATGTTAAAAACTACTAATGAACTATGACCAGTAGTTCCTTGTTTACCAGGAAATATGAGGTGATGGTTATTTTAAAAGAAATAAATTATATTGTTTTCCTGAATCATTCTTTATCAATATGTTTTTTTTAAATTTAATTAAATTTCATGCTGAAATGTGCAATTTACATAATCAGAAAAAACACCCGCATTTCAAATATCCAACTTTTTAAAAATAATATGTAAAGTAATGAAGCTTGTACAGTGTTTTTATTCTTTACCAGATTTCTTGGCAGTTTTATGGTAAAATTGACCTTGGTGAGAAACCTTCATTTAAAGTGTTAATCTTCAACATTTTCATAGTTGTGCTTCATATATATGACTACTTTTTTCTGCTGTGTTTTTTAATACAGCTCTTCATTCAGTGTCAGCTTCCGAAACATTTTGGTTTTGTGGTGATACACATTTCATAGTCTCAAAAGCTATTAAGAATTTATGTCTTCTGGCTTTCATGGGTGTTAATCTATATAATTTTGTATGAAGGCAGCTTTGATATTTCTGAAACATTCTAATTTTGTACTCCACAGAAGTATATTTCAGCCAGCAGTGAATTAATAGGGACTTTTCTGAATTTTACATCTTTAGTAGCGGATGGATGCACTAGCCAATTTGTTTCAAGCAAAAAGAGCATAATGTGTGACCATATAATGGTAATTAGGGTAAGATTTTTGTCAACCATTTTACTTTGCATGGATTTCAGACACTGAAATTAATTTTTTAAATTATATCCTGGAACTCGTGCCTCTTCACCAATTTAGCACTGAACATTATACTGATCAACAGAGAGGTAGCCTCTTTGTTTATAGGAACTGCTTGATATTACAGGAAATTGAGGAAGCTGCTGCATGGAATTTTCCTTCTAGTTAGTGGAATTCACCACTTCACAAAAGCAGACTGCCATTGCCAAATCCCAGCTGCCTCCCTCCTGCTCAGGAATTAGCCTTAGGGCTTGTCTTCACTGGAATGTTGTTTGATCAATCTACACTTGAGTTAACTCTTCTCAAAATGGTTCATATAAGACAAGTCACACTACAAAACACTGAACAGCACATAGTGTTTGTAGTAGCAAGACAGAGTTTTTGTAGTAGTAGTGCAGAATAACTGATTCCTCACTGCCCTAACTGGCTTCATCCCCGATGGGCTAGCTAGCTCAAGTTTAAAGTGCCACTTAACTAGAGCTAGAGACTCTTACCAGCTATTAATAGCTATTACCAGCAGGACAGTGGGGTGGGAATAGGTATTGTTTCATATTCTCTGTGTATACATAAAGCCTGCTGCAGTTTCCACGATATGCATCTGAGGAAGTGAGCTGTAGCTCACGAAAGCTTATGCTCTAATAAATTGGTTAGTCTCTAAGGTGCCACAAGTACTCCTTTTCTTAGTACTGAAAAGTACCCTATATACAAATTATAAAGTAGTTGCACGCATATGCACACATATCCCTCGCAGTCAGTAGTTGTCTTTTACTGTCAGATAATAGTGATATATATCCTGTGAGGCAATAATTTTCCACTATAACTTTCAACTCCTGTCAGGATAGATAACATATGTTTAATTGCAAGCCCGCCAAATTTTTCACATTTGAATGTTCCACACAGAACCTATGGATAATTTAGCTCCATAAACTGGTTTCTACAATTCACTGGTGCAAACTGTACAACTTCTGTTGTTCTGGCCTCTCTACTTTACATCTGATCTCACAACCCAGAATGGCATAGGAGTTAAGACAAGCAAAAGAGAATACCCTCATTTTGGAGAAGCAGCGAGTGAGCAGAGTAGAGAATTTACAAAAATGGTGAACAAATCACATTTTGGACAGGCACATGCTTACGTATGCCTCCCTTTGATAACCCATGTTTGGAGCTGGAATATAGATTGTTTTACCGGGCAACTGAAGATATGAGTTCTAAACATTGTAAAGAGTGTTTTAAAGGTCACAATAAAATGATAAGTGCATACATTTGACAAATGACACTCTCATGCCTTAGAGATAAACTGATCGTTATTTTCATAGCCAAGGTTTTAAAAAGCATGGAGATATTTTTTCATGATAGGTTAGCACTGAAGTAAGAAATGTTTGTGGCTTTTCATGTGGAAACTGATTTGTCACAACATGGTTGACTGGGGCGTTGCAAGGCTTTTGCAATCTGTGTAAGTTTTTATACTCTGGGTTCAAAATTACAAACTTCATTTCTGTGACCTCAGACAGGATATAAACATAAGTGACATTGTTTTAATTTAAGTTTATTTTACCTGATGAAGAAAACAGGCTGTGATAATTATCTACTTTTTGGGTAAAAGGAGGAACCAAATCCAGAATAGACTTAGTCTCACAAATAACGTTTCATATACTGTAACTATAAAGCATGAAGTTCAGCACACAGTTTGCATATTTAAACCTCCCCTAAATGCAAGGAATTTTAGGATTATTCTTATGGGTGTGTTCATATAGAGGTCATGAATTTTGACCCTTTTGATATGAACTCACATGATATGTGAGCCTTTTGACATGAATTAACACTATTTTAATGTATTAATTTGACTGGTTTACAATCCTGATTTCAAGTTTTTAATTTTTATTTGCTCATAACACATATGTACACACACAAAAGCCTATTGGAAACAACGTCACAAGCATAAAGTTAACACACATACCAGAAAATTCAGAGTGAAGGCTAACATATCACCTTTAAATGCCCAATGAAAGCCCAGGTATTGCAGCATGTATCATGTACTGGAGGAATCTCACAACACCTGTACTTCATAATATTGGTTAAGAAACCTTAATATCTTTTACATTTGTTTCTGTCTGAATTGTGTTTTTGTTTCTCCAGTAGGTTAAGAAACAGGAACTGATCTGATAGACTGCAATTGTCATTATAAAATAGTTTCACAGCTCTGTATAAAATGAGTGCTCTGAGACTGACTATTAATTATGTTATTCCCAAATACATGATGCCTGTTAAATATGTGGTCCTGTTTTCATGTTTGTTTTTTATTTTATAATGGTAATACAATCCAGATACTTCAGTTCAAGACTCACAGCACTTCTTGGGTGGTTAAACTCACTAGGTATTAGTCCCATGCCTTATAATGCTTCCTGAGGCACGTTACAAGTGCCTTGAAATACACTGCCTGTCATGACTTATTATGCCTTAAAAAACTATCTATTGTGTAACTATGAATTTAATCACTTAAAATGTATATTATTGACACAGTAGATGTTAATAGCCTCAGTGAGCAATATTGTGTATTACATGCCTATACCAGGTCCTTCAAAATTGTAGATCGTTGATGCAGTTGTCTGTGATGGCTCCCTCAGAACCATTAGCAAGTAAATCCATATTAAGGGATTGTTTCTTTTGATTGACTTGGTTCTGGAGTGTCGAGTGTTTGCAGACTGCAGAATATGGGTTACACGACTATAGTTGGCTTCCACTTCCACCTACCCCATGATAATAATAGCTGTAAAAACAAAGCTTCTTATAAAAACTGTTTAAAATACTGAGCTTCCAAAGAGAGTTCCAATGAGATGGCATGTATTTTATTAAACTAACAATACTTAAGAAAAGAAGAATTTGCCCTGAAGCTACATTTGCTTTGGTAAATGTCTCTGTGCAATTAAAAAGTGACATTTTCTTTTTCTTTTGTTTGTGTTTTGGTGTCTGAAAACATTTTTAATTTGTTTTTATTTTAAGGACAATGACAGTTTTATTTAAATTGTTCCTCATTGAAGTTTATGATACATGAATGTAAACAGCCCTTTTATAAAGCTGGTGGAACTACTTTTTATTTTTAATTGTGGTTAAATAAAATGATTCATGCTTGAATTTCCTCTATAGAATTGTGGGACTGGTCATAAAATGACCCCAGAATAAAATGTAGGTTTGTGTGTTTCAGCAGCATAGAAATCCAAAGTTGTTTGAACAATTTCTAGATATTATGATTTTGTATTTATTTGGGAAAATAAGTAATTAAAAAGATTGCCACCTTTGATCTTTAATCTGCCACAGTCCGATTAGCTAGTATCCTTGGTGATATACTGGATCAGTACTGCCAGTAAGAATTACTTCACTTGCTATTTAAAGGGCATGATTCTACTTATTTAAAAGAAATCTGAATCTGGAAAATTTGTGGTTCCGCTTTTTTGAAGGAAAACAAGAATTAAAAGTCCCCAGTTCTGAGGGAGACACCAGATGTGGTCCTCTGGGAAGAATATTGCTAGTCGATTGTTAAGGAGGTTGGGAAAGGGTGAGGACTCAGTCTCGGAAAACCTCCAAAACCTTCAGGGAGTGGAAGAAAGCAAAGATTTTACAGTAGAATTTTAATTTGTGTAATGTCATGCATATACTTTGTATGAAAGAAGTGATTTGCAGAGTTCAGTAATGAAATTACAGTAATAAATAACACAATAAGAGAGAAGTGAGGCTTAGGCAAGAAAGAAAAGCTACTTTTTCAGCTGAGGTTTGAACTGAGATGGAGAGTTAAGGTAGAAGTATACAGAAAGTGTTTTGCATCAGTAATAACGAGGCTGTGTTGAAGAAAAAGCCACATGGAAACCATTGATAGATGGGCGGGGAGGGGAACAGAGAGAGCAAATATATATGTTTACAAAGCCCACCTGCAGGCAGGAACTAGTCCATTGTGGGCTTAAAATAAAAGGTGGTGGGTGTTTTGGAATTGGATCTTGAAGGGAATGGAGAAATGCAACAATGAATTGTTTGATGATGGGTATGATGTGTACATAGCAATGTTATAGACATAGTAATAATTATTAGATAGGCAGCAGATTTACAGAACTAGGAGGAGAGATGAGGGTGTAAAATGAGGTCAAGATTGCGGACATAGGGGAGTGAAATTTACTGCAGATGAAGGAGAGTTTTGAGTCAGGAAGGGAGTTTGTGGAAATGAAGTTGTACTCCAGATTGCTCTTTTTGCCCACAGAATGCTTTTTGGTTTTTGGGGCCTGCTGAAAATCATATAGACAAACTGTAAATTCTCATTATCAATACAGGCTGAGAGGGTGGATAACGTAGAGTCATTAGACTGTCAAAAATATTGCATTTAAGAGTAATTGTTAAAGTGGAAGCTTAAAGCTAAACTTGAAAAAAGATGAGTGAGAGTAAATATCAAAGAAGAGGTAAAAACAGCCCTTTAAACGTTAGCACAAGAATATTCATAGAATCATAGAATATCAGGGTTGGAAGGGACCCCAGAAGGTCATCTAGTCCAACCCCTTGCTCAAAGCAGGACCAATTCCCAGTTAAATCATCCCAGCCAGGGCTTTGTCAAGCCTGACCTTAAAAACCTCTAAGGAAGGAGATTCTACCACACCTCCCTAGGTAACGCATTCCAGTGTTTCACCACCCTCTTAGTGAAAAAGTTTTTCCTAATATCCAATCTAAATCTCCCCCACTGCAACTTGAGACCATTACTCCTCATTCTGTCATCTGCTACCATTGAGAACAGTCTAGAGCCATCCTCTTTGGAACCCCCTTTCAGGTAGTTGAAAGCAGCTATCAAATCCCCCCTCATTCTTCTCTTCTGCAGGCTAAACAATCCCAGCTCCCTCAGCCTCTCCTCATAACTCATGTGTTCCAGTCCCCTAATCATTTTTGTTGCCCTTCGCTGGACTCTCTCCAATTTATCCACATCCTTCTTGAAGTGTGGGGCCCAAAACTGGACACAGTACTCCAGATGAGGCCTCACCAATGTCGAATAGAGGGGAACGATCACGTCCCTTGATCTGCTCGCTTCATCCTTGACTATCACCTAAATCCAGAGTTAGACACCTAAATAAATAAGTGGCAACTTCTGTTGCTGTGAAAATCAGCCCAAAAGCCAGCAATGTTATCACCCTGAAATGCCCAACTACAACTGTGTGAAATTTCTCAGACAAATAGTTTATTTGCCGAAAAATGCAGTTTCAGTTAATTCGAAACTATTTGCAAATTTGACATTAATTTGGCCAAATTGTTTGGGGGTTTTTTTGTTGTTGTTTTTTTGGGTTTTTTTGAGGGGGAGGCAGGGAATATTTAGAATATCTGCAGGAGGAAAAAGAGGTGGTCCCATTGCTTGCCTTTCAACTGTTGATCCAGTGGTTAGGGCATTCACCTGTGATGTGGGAGACCCAAGTTTATTCCCTGCTCTGCCTAGTGTGGAGTAGGGATTTGAACAGGGATCTCTCCAAGTGCAGGAGAGTACCCTAGCCACTAGGCTGCGGGAAATTGTGTTGTGCATCTTTCTCAATCTCTCGTGCTGAATCTGTTCCACTGGGTATAAAAAATAGTTTGTGGAACAGGGACATGAACTTGGATCTTCTCACCTCCCAGGGAGTGCCCTAATCACCTGGCTATAGAGTCACTCTTACTTGCTTTCTCTGGCTCATTATTCACCACTACTTCCTCCTCCTTCCTTTGTGTGAGTCTAGCTCATCATTTCCTTTGCTTTTATGTTAAAGAGTGTGTGGCAACAAATCAAAGCAGTTCATTGTAGATTGAATGAAATATTCCATTTGACTTGAAACTAAATTTGTTGACTTTTTTGGTTTGCTGACATTTTTCAGCTTTTTTGATACAGGTCGGACCATTTTTGTTTTCATTTTTCAGAATTGCCACTGAACTGAAAAATAGGTCATTCACACATCTGTAATTGTAACACAATTTGTATTAAAGGGTACAACTTAAACTTTTTCCACAGGTCTAAAAATTGTGTCTCATTTCTGTAATGTAGAAAATTGCCAGGAAATGGGGAAAATAGAGGATTTTGCTTACTCTTTCATTTTTGACAGTTATAGCCAGCAAATAACCTCAAGAAATAGGTTGAATCTTATACATTATTTGTGCGCCTATTTGCAATTTTATGTTCAGTTCATCTTTATTTTTAAGAAACATCCAAAATATGTCATAAGGGAGTTAGACAGTGTTTATTTAGAGTCCAACTCACTCCTTGCACCACACCCAAGTAACTGAACATTGTGTGGGAAACTCTGTGGAAGGAGAGAGGAATCTGAGGGGGAAGTCACCCCCACCAACCTGCAGTCAGGCTGTAGGGCAAAAAATGCAACCTCTTCCTGGCAATTCTTCCAGCTTATGGGTTAGAACAGGGGTGAGCACACTACAGCCCGTGGACCACATCTGGCCTGCCAGCTGATTTAATCCAGCCCTCAAGCTCCCGCTGGGGAGCGGCGTCTGGGGCTTGCCCAGCAGAGGGGCAGCCAGGGGGCTCCGCATGCTGCCCCTGCCTGAAGCGCCACCTCCGCAGCTCCCATTGGCCGGGAACTGCAGCCAATGGGAGCTGCAAGATGGTGCCTGCAGACGGGGCAGCCACGCAGAGCCACCTGGCCGCGCCTCCACGTAGGAGCCAGAGAGGGGACATGGTGCTGCTTCTGGGAACTGCTTGAGGTAAGCACTGCCTGGAGCCTGCACCCCTGACCTCTTCTGCGCCCCAATCCCCTGCCCCAGCCCATATCCCCATCCTGCCCTCTGCCCTTTGATCACAGCCCGGAGCACCCTCCTGCACCCCTCATCCCCAGCCCCACCCCAGAGCCTACACCCCCAGCCAGAGCCCTCACACACCCCCATGCCCCAATACCCTGCCCCATCCCGGAGCCCCCTCCCACACTCTGAACTCCTTGGTCCCAGCCCAGAGCCCCCTCCTGTACCCTGAACTCCCCAGACTCAGCCCAGAATCTGCACCTCCAGCAGAGCCCTCACCACCCTCTGCACTCCAACCCTCAGCCCCAGCCTGGAGCCCCCTCCTGCACCCTGAACTCCTCATTTCTGGTTCCACCCCAGAGCCCGCACCCCCAGCCAGAGCCCTCATCCACTCCCGCACCCCAACCCTAATTTCATGCACATTCATGGCCCGCCATACAATTTCCATACCCAGATGTGGCCCTCAGGTCAAAAAGTTTGCCCACCCCGGGTTAAAATATTGGCCACTGCTCTTTTATGGCTGGAGTTAGGGCCATTGGATCTGTATAAGAATAGCTTCAGTAGCTTTGAGGCTGGCGTGGGGTGACCTTCCACAATTCATGTAGGTGGTAGAGCTGCTCACAGAGGGTCTGAGCCAACACTCATTCAAATCAGTGGAAGTCTTTGGTTCCCACTGATTTCAAATGACTTTGGATCAAACCAAATGCTAAATGCTGTGAGGCACTCAGTGCTTGAGTGAATTTCACTCTTATAATAGAACTTGTTTTAATCATAATAATGGGAAATGTGTTTTGATTTTTCTAAGAATCATTTCCTTATTTGAATTCCTATTGCAGGAAAGTTTTGGTCTTTGGGGACATATAAAACTGCAAGTATCCATAGGAAAGTGACTGGGGTTTTGAAGATATTTTGAAAGGAGACTGTGGTAACAATTAAATAGTAGTTAAAGACGGTGCAGCATGGAAACTTCCCAGGGGTAGGCATTTTTGCTGCTTTTATTATCCAGATTAACGTATAACATAGATGAAAGTGTAGGTTAGTATTGAGTAATAATGTTAACAAAGAGTTGTGGATGCCTTCATAGGTCATGAACTACTCATCTGTTTTCATTTTTATTAAAATACTGTAATTATGGAGTGCAGTTAATTCATCCTTAAACCGTTAATGCAAAATTAGTTTGTTGTTCCTTTAATTTTTATAATTGGTTCTTCATTACCTTTTTCTTTAATCTGTCATTTCAAATAGCTTTAGCTTTTTAGAAAAGTCCTGGTTATTTTACAAGTGTTTTATCTTTTGAAGTTAATTTTAGTTTGAGTGTGGGTGTTTGTATAGGAACAGACTATTGTGTTAATGGGTTTGGATTGATGATTGATATTAGCTGGCAGAAAGATGTGAACTACCCATCTTGACAAACTATAGGTTTTATTTAAGAGAACATCAGTGACATCCATATTTATCTGACTGAACTAACACAGTCTAGAAGAGAACTTGAATGTAAAAATAAGGATATTTTTCCCCTTAAGGATAATAAAATTTATTATTCTCAAAAAAGGATATTTGACCTTTTAAATTTAAGGATGTTGGAAATGCTATTTTTAATCACTTAATTTGCAAGCAGCTATTATACCGTGGCTATCGTATATTTGTTTGCATAACATCCATGTGATGTTCAAGTCAGAGATACGGTACCATATGGAAACATACTCTGCCAGCCTCAAATACTTTAGCTTAGAACACAGAAAAGGGATCCAGGAGTGTTATGTAACAATCACAATAAGATTACTTACAAGGAGTCATACTGGGAGCAGTGATGTTGGTATCCCAGAGATCTCGTTCGTTTATTTTGTTTGAGAGTCTGACATCATCCAGTGATTCCTCAATGAGACCTGTTTCTCATTTTGCAAGTGCTCACAGGTTTACTCTTCAGATCCCTCGGAGAGGTCCCCTCAAACCACTGTCTTCAGAGGTGGACCTTTTTTAGTTTCTGTGACATCACTAGATGGGTGAGAGAAATGAACTTTGTTACATACACATGCCTGAATCTTCAGTTCTTTCCTGAAAATGTGGACTTCCCTCTCCTGCCAGAATTCATCAGGAAGATGAACATGGAATTCATCAACAAAGCTGTTATTCTCTATACCCTTTCTAGAGGATTAAACATGTATTGAAGTTCTTTCTTGTTCACAAGAGCTCAGAAACATTATGCAGTCAGTCTGTTTCGAGGAATACCAGATGAGAAAAGGATTGCATCTTACTTACCTATGAGAAGTAAGGGCCTGCATTCATGGATGGTCAAATATCATTCTGCCAAAGAGGTCGTATCTCCCTGGGCCACATGTGACCTGAGACTTTGACTTCCAAAGTGTGTAAGGCTGCAGTGTAGTCATTCCCCACCCCCAGTTTCTATCATTTGGATCTATCTACATTGGTGGATGCCACCTCTGGTCACAGAGTTATTCAGCTCTCACAGTAAAGGCAGGCCCCTTCTCGCTATCTACATTCAATGCACATCTTGGGATGTAAGCTCTTTGGGGCAGGGATTGTGTCTACCGCTGTTTGTACAATGTCTACCACAATGGGGCCCTAAGTACAATCAGAGTCTCTCAGCACTACCATAATATTAATAAATTTTAAAATTAGCATCCTATTGGTATAAGAGAGAGAGAACCTGGATTTGTGCTGGAAATGGCCCAACTTGATGATCACTTTAGATAAGCTATTACCAGCAGGACAGTGGGGTGGGAGGAGGTATTGTTTCATGATCTCTGTGTGTATATAATATCTGCTGCAGTTTCCACGGTATGCATCCGATGAAGTGAGCTGTAGCTCACGAAAGCTCATGCTCAAATAAGTTGGTTAGTCTCTAAGGTGCCACAAGTACTCCTTTTCTTTTTACAGACAGGAAGATTACTTACTGTTAATTTCTTTCATTGTAGTTCTCCCTTCTTCCATTCAACATCCCCTTTCCTCTTCTGAAGAGGTACCACCTTACATCTTTACATCTCTTTATCCCATTTCTCAACTCATTAACTTCTTCATCACTCTGGAAGTTTTCTCATTCTGTTGGAAAGTTGGCCATCCTTAGGCCCTACATACAGCTCTTGACTTTGCCTTTATTGTCTTGATTCTTTTGCTTACTTGCTTTCCAGTGGTGGAGCCATAATACTGTATGTCCTTGACTGTTCCTGTTGGTAGGATGGGAGGGAACGGCTGTACGACAAAGTGTGAGGTGCCACAGAAACACTAACCTAAACCAAATATGCTATATGCCTTTTTAATTCCTCTCTCTTCCTTTGTTTGCTAGCTAACGTGGTGGTATTAGAGACTACAAACATGGCAATAATCAGATATTATATCTTATAGCAAATACTGGTAACTGGAGCTTATTTTTTCATACTTTTTCATAATTTAAAATAAATATATGGTGCTTCATACTTTTATATTATCATTAAAGTGGGATGTGAATGATAAGATGAAAGTTACTTGGCTAGATGTTTAATTTTAAATATTAAGCTGCAATTCGGCTGGTGTAAGTCAAAGTAGCTCCATTGACTTCAAAATGCAATTAAAGTATGAAGGGTTCATGACTTGTTCACTGGGCTGTCCCTTTTTACTTTAGGGCCTGATGCTGCAAAGTGCAGAGAACTGTGCTGAGGGAAGTCAACTCCCATTGAAGCTATCTGTGTAGGGCATCTTGCAGCACCAACCCCTTAACAGTGAGCCCCTATGGTATCTCTGCACTGCAGCCGGGATAAAAGGAATCATGTGGACATTGCGTCTCCAGCAGAGATTCAGGCTAGCCACCTGAGCTCAGAGGTCAGGTGGGCTTGATAGCCCGAGCAGCAACATCTACCTCTATTTTTAGCTCGCTAGCTCAAGCACCACTGGCACAAGTCTGTCCCCCTGGGCTGGAAGGCTTGCTTCCAGCTGCAGTGTAGAATATACTGTGTGCTGTAACTGCCCGCGTCTCATTGTTTTCTGCACACAAGCACACAGTGAACCTTGGGCTGCTCCAAACCTTGATCTTGACATCATGAGAGAGCAATCAACACCACAGGAAATTAGAGCACATAGTGTAGTGTGCAGCAAGCATGTGCGTGTAATTGAGGACTTGGGGTCAGACCCATTCTCAGTGTAATACCAGAGTAACTCTGTTGATGGCAACTCTGGTGTAACTGAGATTGGAATCTGGCCTCTAAACTGGCATTGTTGCCCAAAACGATTGAGCAAAACAGCAAAGGGCAACGTAAACAATAGCCCAGAGAATGCACTCACGTGTGGTTTGCCCCTCAGAGTCTCTTGTGTTCAGTTTATTATTCTCCCCGGAGGAGATTTTTTCATTTTGTTTTGTTACAGCATTTCCTGTGAACCATCTTAAACAAATTACCTACAATCAAGGGGAATGTTTCTAATCAATTAAGTAATTATTGCGACCTTATGCTAGTATTTCAAATTACTTACAGCCGATAGAAGTTGTATTTAATGTAGATTTTAACAACTAATCAGAAATAAGTAAATTAAAATGTATACAAGTTTTGTAGCCTTCTTTTCCTTTCTATTTTTGGAGGGGAAGGAGTTCTGTTTTAACATTTAGATTATTCTTTATGAAATCAGTACATTCAGGAAACCAAAGAAGTTTGCATTAGGCTGAGGGAATGGAAAAAATGCTAACATTTCCTCTGCACTGTTTTTCAGTGCCCCACAGGAGATTCTAGTGCATGGCTCCCTCTCAACAAACACCTTTCCATTTTGGTACAATAATAATAATAACAACTAAATGTTGCTCAGCTTTCCTGCATATTGCTGATAATATGAAGATCACAAAACAAATGTTCATCATTTTTCAGTATAAACCAGAGCTTATACCTTCATATGCCAGAGTCTGTCATCCACAACAACTGAAGCGTTTCATGGTCTGTACTTTTTTGTTTTAGCAACTTGATCCTAGTTTTTTGCACTCCAGTGTAGTTAAATTTTCTTGAAACTGATGATGGGGGGAGGGATAGCTCAGTGGTTTGAGCATTGGCCTGCTAAACCCAGGGTTGTGAGTTCAATCCTTGAGGGGGCCATTTAGGGATCTGGGGCAAAAATTGGGGATTGGTCCTGCTTTGAGCAGGGGGTTGGACTAGATGATCTCCTGAGGTCCCTTCCAACCCTGATATTCTATGATTCTATGATTCTATGACAGAACAACCTACATTTTCAGTGTTTGTATGAAAATGAAAATGAAAAATCAAACTGATGTATTCAAAATTGCTACAATTGATACAATTTGTTTCTGTTATAATCACCATAACCTGAAAATGCCTTTTCATTCATAGATTATAAGGCCAGAAGGGACCATTGTGATCATCTAGTCTGAACTCCTTTATTTAGGTACCCTCCTACATTGGGACCCTGACTCCCAAGTACAATTCTACTCCATTTACATTAGAAGACTACTGTTCCATATTTTGGCATTTTGCACGCATTACGCAAGTTATGGTTTTCTTACAAATTGGTCTAAAAATTTAATTTTCCTATTTGTATAGCATTTCCTAATGACAAATCTTTATAAGGATTCTTCTACAGTAGATATAAGAACAAGAGATTGATTATTATTACAAGGTAATAGTGTTGATGTAATATACTTAGACATCTATGATGCATTTGACTTGATTACACAACATTTTGATGAAAAATCTAGACCGATATAAAGTTAACATGGATTAAAAACTGGCTTAATTGATAGTCTCATATGTAACTGTAAATGGGGAATCATCATCTAGCAGATTTGTTTTCAGTGGGGTCCTGCAAGGATTGGTTCTTGGCCCTACTCTATTTAACATTTTTATCAATGACCTGGAAGAAAATATAAACCCATCACTGATTTTTTATGTGTGGATGATACAAAAATTGCGGGAGTGGTAAATAATGAAAAGGACAGGTCACTGATTTAGGGCGCTCTGGATTGCTTGGTATACTTTGCAAAAATGAACAATATGTATTTAAATATGGCTAAATGTAAATGAAAAAAAGATTTGGGGGTTGTGGTGGATAATCAGCTAAACATGAGCTCCTAGGGTGAGTTGTGGCCAAAAGAGCTAATGGGTTCTGGGATACATAAATGGGAATCTTGAATAGGACTAGAGAGATTGTTTTACTTCTGTATTGGGCACTGTTGTGACCGCTGCTGGAATACTGTGTTCAGTTTTGGTGCCCACAATTCAAGAAGGGTATTGATAAATTGGAGCGGGTTCAGAGAAAAGTCATGAGAATCATTAAAGTACTAGAAAACACGCCTTATAGTGATAGACTGAAGGAGCTGTTTAGCTTAACAAAGAGAAGGTTAAGGGGTGACTTGATTTCAGTCTATATTACCTACATGGGAACAAATATTTAATAATGGGCTCTTCAGTCTAGCTGAGAAAGGTATAGTATGACCCGATGGCTGAAAGTTGAAAGTAGACAAATTCAGACTGGAAATAAGTCTCAAATTTTTTATGGTGAGAGTAATTAACTATTGGAACAATTTACCAAAGGTAGTGGTGGATTCTCCCTTACTGACAATTTTTAAATTATGATTGGATTTTTTTTTCTAAAAGATCTGCTCCAGGAATTCTTTTGGGGATGTTCTATGGCCTGTGTTGTACAAGAGGTCAGACTAGATGATCACAATGGTCCCTTCTCCTGTAGAATCTAGGAACAGTACCTGCTTAAGAAGTGTGAGTTCATATATGTCTGTTCATTCCTTGTATATTAGCCTGTTGTTACTATAGAGTGTATTTGACTATCACAATAGCATCTTTGTGACTTCACTCAGTAACAGAAATAATTGTTTAGAACAAGCTGAAAGATGGTGAATATGAAATTAAATAATATATTCGAGAACAGACTGGCTAGTTTGGTTACATAGAAAAGATCCCCAATTGATTTTAAATAATGTGGGAGTGGGAGTCAATATCATCCTGGCCACTAGAAAATAAGTAGGAAGTAGGAATATTTCTCTCTCTCAGTCCCAGGATTTTTAAAAATAAAATAACTCTCCCCTTGATATCTCCCAAATCTCCTTAGATTACTTAGCAGGAATGGGGGGAAATGTTTTATTTTTTGGCAGTCTGCTTGGGTACCAAAATGTAAGTTTTGTTCACCTTTTTTCAAAATACTGTCTGAGTAAAACAATATTAGAACACTTCTGTTGCCTCTACATTTTCTTCTTTCTCTGGAAATCTCTCTCTCTTTCCCCACTTCTTCCCACTTTCTCCGTCCTTTGTTCCGCTGGCTCTCTCTTTCTGTCTAGTAGGGAGAGCTACAGTCATCAAGTAATGCTGATCTCTGATGTACTTTACACATGGTTTTACCTATAAAGGGGAACTGCGTCGGACTGTGTTAAGCAGATTTCACTGCGCTGCTAGCTCCATGTGTCAGGAACTTCCTTACATGAGCCATACAGTAACTCAGGCTTCTGATGGGGCCAGTGGTACTGTAGTAGTCTGTAAATGATTTGGATGACTGGGGTGTTTATGTGTAGTGGGAGGCCAGGAATGAGTAGCAGGTTTCTCTGAATCCGTGTATGTGGTGGGTCTGAGAGGCATTCTTGGCCTCCCACAAAACATAACATCCAAGCCATTGAAATCATTTACAGACTACCACAGTCCATCAGTCAGCAGAAGGTCTACCACACTTAGGGTATGTCTACACTACGGAATAAGGTCGAATTTATAGAAGTCGGTTTTTAGAAATCGATTTTATATATTCGAGTGTGTGTGTCCCCACAGAAAATGCTCTAAGTGCATTAAGTGCATTAACTCGGTGGAGTGCTTCCACAGTACCGAGGCTAGAGTCGACTTCCGGAGCATTGCGCTGTGGATAGCTATCCCACAGTTCCCGCAGTCTCCGCTGCCCATTGGAATTCTGGGTTGAGATCCCAATGCCTGATGGGGCTAAAACATTGTCGCGGGTGGTTCTGGGTACATATCGTCAGGCCCCCGTTCCCTCCCTCCCTCCGTGAAAGCTAGGGCAGACAATTGTTTCGCGCCTTTTTTCCTGAGTTACCTGTGCAGACGCCATACCACGGCAAGCGTGGAGCCCGCTCAGGTAACCGTCACCCTATGTCTCCTGGGTGCTGGCAGACGCGGTACGGCTTTGCTACACAGTAGCAGCAACCCATTGCCTTCTGGCAGCAGATGGTGCAGTATGACTGGTAGCCGTCCTCGTCGTGTCCGAGGTGCTCTTGGCCACGTCGGCTGGGAGCGCCTGGGCAGACATGGGCGCAGGGACTAAATTTGGAGTGACTTGACCAGGTCGTTCTCTTTAGTCCTGCAGTCAGTCCTATTGAACTGTCTTACGGTGAGCAGGCAGGCGGTACGGATTGCTAGCAGTCGTACTGTACCATCTTCTGCCGGGCAGGCAAGAGATGAGGATTGCTAGCAGTCATATTGTACCATCTTCTGCCAGGCAGGCAAGAGATGAGGATGGCTAGCAGTCGTACTGTACCATCTTCTGCCAGGCAGGCAAGAGATGAGGATGGCTAGCAGTCGTACTGTACCATCTTCTGCCAGGCAGGCAAGAGATGAGGATGGCTAGCAGTCGTACTGTACCATCTTCTGCCGAGCAGCCATGAAATGTGGATGGCATGCAGTCCTTCTGCACTGTCTGCTGCCAGCCAAAGATGTAAAAGATAGATGGAGTCGATCAAAACAAGAAATAGACCAGATTTGTTTTGTACTCATTTGCCTCCTCCCCTGTCTAGGGGACTCATTCCTCTAGGTCACACTGCAGTCACTCACAGAGAAGGTGCAGCGAGGTAAATCTAGCCATGTATCAATCAGAGGCCAGGCTAACCTCCTTGTTCCAATAAGAACAATAACGTAGATGCACCATTTCTTATTGGAACCCTCCGTGAAGTCCTGCCTGAAATACTCCTTGATGTAAAGCCACCCCCTTTGTTGATTTTAGCTCCCTGAAGCCAACCCTGTAAGCCGTGTCGTCAGTCGCCCCTCCCTCCGTCAGAGCAACGGCAGACAATCGTTCCGCGCCTTTTTTCTGTGCGGACGCCATACCAAGGCAAGCATGGAGGCCGCTCAGCTCACTTTCGCAATTAGTAGCACATTAAACACCACACGCATTATTCAGCAGTATATGCAGCACCAGAACCTGGCAAAGCGATACTGGGCGAGGAGGCGACGTCAGCGCGGTCACGTGAGTGATCAGGACATGGACACAGATTTCTCTGAAAGCATGGGCCCTGCCAATGCATGCATCATGGTGCTAATGGGGCAGGTTCATGCTGTGGAACGCCGATTCTGGGCTCAGGAAACAAGCAAAGACTGGTGGGACCGCATAGCGTTGCAGGTCTGGGACGATTCCCAGCGGCTGCGAAACTTTCGCATGCGTAAGGGCACTTTCATGGAACTTTGTGACTTGCTTTCCCCTGCCCTGAGGCGCAATAATACCAAGATGAGAGCAGCCCTCACAGTTGAGAAGCGAGTGGCGATAGCCCTGTGGAAGCTTGCAACGCCAGACAGTTACCGGTCAGTTGGGAATCAATTTGGAGTGGGCAAATCTACTGTTGGGGCTGCTGTGATGCAAGTAGCTCATGCAATCAAAGATCTGCTGATATCAAGGGTAGTGACCCTGGGAAATGTGCTGGTCATAGTGGATGGCTTTGCTGCAATGGGATTCCCTAACTGTGGTGGGGCCATAGACGGAACCCCCCTCCCTGTGGCTAACAGCGGGGAACATTTCTGTTTAGCCACAGGCAAACAGCCCAGCAGGAATGGGCTCCTCTTGAGTGTCTCCTGAAGAAAAGCACTCTATTTCAACCAGGTGACCATGAATTATATCTCACTCTCCTGAGGATAACACAGAGAGATAAAGAACGGATGTTGTTTGAATGCCAGCAAACATACACTGCAATGCTTTGTTGTACAATGATTCCCGAGTACGTGTTACTGGCCTGGAGTGGTAAAGTGTCCTACCATGAAGGACGCAATAAGACTGCCCTCCCCAGAAACCTTTTGCAAAGGCTTTGGGAGTACATCCAGGAGAACCGCGAATGCCGGGCAAAGTAATCCTTTCACATGCTTGCTTTTAAACCATGTATAGTATTTTAAAAGGTACACTCACCAGAGGTCCCTTCTCCGCCTGCTGGGTCCAGGAGGCAGCCTTGGGTTGGGTTCAGGGGGTACTGGCTCCAGGTCCAGGGTGAGAAACAGTTCCTGGCTGTCGGGAAAACCGGTTTCTCCACTTGCTTGCTGTGAGCTATCTACAACCTCATCATCATCATCTTCTTCGTCCCCAAAACCTGCTTCCGTATTGCCTCCATCTCCATTGAAGGAGTCAAACAACACGGCTGGGGTAGTGGTGGCTGAACCCCCTAAAATGGCATGCAGCTCATCATAGAAGCGGCATGTTTGGGGCTCTGACCCGGAGTGGCCGTTCGCCTCTCTGGTTTTCTGGTAGGCTTGCCTCAGCTCCTTCAGTTTCACGCGGCACTGCTTTGGATCCCTGTTATGGCCTCTGTCCTTCATGCCCTGGGAGATTTTCACAAAGGTTTTGGCATTTCGAAAACTGGAACGGAGTTCTGATAGCACGGATTCCTCTCCCCAATCAGATCAGATCCCGTACCTCCCGTTCGGTCCATGCTGGAGCTCTTTTGCGATTCTGGGACTCCATCATGGTCACCTCTGCTGATGAGCTCTGCATAGTCACCTGCAGCTTGCCATGCTGGCCAAACAGGAAATGAGATTCAAAAGTTCGCGGTTCTTTTCCTGTCTACCTGGCCAGTGCATCTGAGTTGAGAGTGCTGTCCAGAGCGGTCACAATGGAGCACTCTGGGATAGCTCCCGGAGGCCAATACCATCGAATTGTGTCCACAGTACCCCAAATTCGACCCGGTAAGGCCGATTTAAGCGCTAATCCACTTGTCAGGGGTGGAGTAAGGAAATCGATTTTAAGAGCCCTTTAAGTCGAAATAAAGGGCTTCATCGTGTGGACGGGTGCAGGTTTACATCGATTTAATGCTGCTAAATTCGACCTAAAGTCCTAGTGTAGACCAGGGCTAACATGCAGAAGGAAACCCTACTATGCACGACTCTGCGGGAGACCTGTATTGAAATCCCATGTGAATTTGGGCTTGCCTAATGGCCTGACCCAATGCCCACTGAAGTCAGTGGACAGACTCATTCGTTTCCATAGGCTTTGTCCCAGGCTCAGGTTTTAACGATTTGGAGCACTGTGGAGATAACGTTCATACCTCATGGGGGGAGAAGAAAGTGACTCTGCGGTGCCTCAGATTTATACCTTTTTTTCAACCCTCGTCTTGTCTATTTTGATCCATAAGAAACGGTCCTTGCTCCAAAAAAGCTCATAGCATGGTTTCACAGTGCCTAGCACAGTGGGATCCTGATTTTGGGTGCAGCCTGTATACACGACCATAACACTTTTAATAATAAGTAATATCCGATACTAAGAATCCACCCAGAGACTCCTCAAATGTACAGTAGACAATATTCTTCCACTTTTATTAAATGACCACGTCTGTAAACAACTGATTTTTGCCAATACTTTTGTACTAGTGACATACAAGAAGGAGAATTGGCTGCCAGTTCAAGCATAAGGTCACTTTATTGAACACAGGAAGGGGAATGGACGGTAGCTCCTGGTATGACTGCTAGCGCAGTTGGTGAAGCCAAGTGCGTAGAGCTGAGGATAGTAAATGGGGAACAAAAGCCTCAAACTCTGCTGACTCTCATTCCCTGTGTCTGAACCACAAAGAGCAGGCTTTAGGAGACTGGGCTTTACAAGACACTCCTTTATTGTTGTTGTGGAAGGTGTGTTTTGTTTTGTTTGCCATAGAACTGTTTTTTAACGTAATTATTATAACAACGTTTTTACAAAAACTAGAGAGACGTGAAAAGAATGAGGGCAGGGAAGTCATGTAGACTTTTCCAGGATAAGCAGTATTGAAGCTTTGGGGTTGCACAATATTTTCTCTTGTATTACCATCAACTCCAGAAGCTTCCAAGAATCAGTAAATTGAATTATTGTCCTGCTTAGTTTTATTTTCTGCTACTTTGTAAACAGTCATTAAGTTCAAAAGTTGATGGCTTTCCCATTACTCATGACAGACAATACCTGTATGCACTGTAGTTAGTGTAAGAATAAGTATCAAGTTATGATATAGTGAATAACGATCTAATGTTAGTTTGGAAGTGAAGAAGTACTCAATTGGACTGAAAGTTCATTGCCTGCAGTCTGTCTCCTGTGTGCTATTTGTGCTGTGATCCATCTACATTTTACTTTGTATTTGAACCCAAATGCTACATTAATTTTTTGTTTATTATTTGAAAGGAAAACTAAAGATGTTAAGTGAAAATTTTCTTTTCTCTCTAAATTATCTGCTTAAATATCTTCTTACTGAGGTAAACAATTGCATTGGTATTATGTCTGAAATGTTATTTCTCAGTAGGTTCTTTGGCAAGTGGCTTCAATAAAAATGTAGCATGGAAGCATCTTAAGGAGAGGTTGGCCATCAAATTAGATCAACGGTTCTCAAACTGTGGGTTGGGACTCCAAAGTGAGTTGCAATCCCATTTTAATGGGGTCTCCAGGGCCAGTATTAGACTTACTGGGACCCAGGGCTGAAGCTGAAGCCCGAGCTACAACCCCACTTGGGGCAGTGGGGCTCAGGCTGCAGCCCCCTCTCCCGCCACTTCGGGCAGTGGGACTCGGGCTGCGGCCCCCTCTCCCCCAACTCAGGGCGGCAGGGCTTGGGCTGCAACCCCCTCCCCTCCCCTCCTGGGATCATGTAGTAACTTTGTTATCAGAAGGGGGTCGCAATGCAATGAAATCTGAGAACTTCTGTCGTATTAAAAGGTCTGTGGTTTTAAGAGACAGGGAGGAAACCTGCACAGGTATTTTTCACCGGGGATAACAGGTTTATGGGTGTCAGTTACATTTCTCAAGCTATGCTTTAAATTAAGCTAGTTAATATTTAGATGACATATATGCATATCAAACAGTATTCCAGTTAAAGAAAAAGTCCTAAACATGTTAAAGTATGGGAATAAACAGTTAGGAGAGTGTCAATAAATTTTATACTATCCTCCCAGTTTCTTAAATAAATACACACAGGTGAAATATCTCATTGCACGTTCCAAACACTGCTTTTAACTCCGCTCCTGTATCTCTTACCAGCCTCATCCTGTAGACCAGAAAACCTCTTAAACCTAACAGCTCTACCTCATGTACATTATGAATGTGAATGACAATCATATGATACTACTGTGTTTGGAATTTTTTACTATTTAATAATGGACAGAAAGTGGATATTTTATTTTGGAATCAAAATTTTGTTGTATGGATTTATTATTTATAAAGTTAGTAATGTTTTAAGTACTTTCTTTTCAATGTACTAAAAAATAAAATGGTAAAAGTTTTGTTCTTGGTATATCCTTTCAACAATAAAAAAATCCTTTTCTTAACGGCCAAGAAAAGGGTTTCTACAAGAGACTCACTTAAATCAACTGGATGAAATGTGTAGGACAAAGGCAGATTAAGGTTTCCTGGGGCCCTGGGCTGGTGCACGTGGGTACCTCTCCCCACCCCTTCCGCCTGCAGCCCTGCCCCCATTTTGCCCCTTCCGCCTGTGGCCCTGCCCAAAGCCCCACCCCTTTCTGCCCCTTCCCCAGCGCTGATCCTGTTCCACCCAGGGTCTCTCTCTCACTGCAGCGCCGCAACCCCTTTTGTTCCTTTCTGCCCCCACCCCTCCACTGTGGCCCCAAGGCCAGAGAGGCTCTTTCCCCACACCACAGCCCTGAGGCTGCAGCAGGGAGTGAGAAGCTCCTCCAGTTCCAGTGCTGCCTAATAGGGGTCCAGGTGCTGGGGTTTCCTCTGCCACTTCCCGCAGTTCTGCAGGGGACCACGGTTGGTGTGCTGGGGCTTCTGCCTCCACATCCACCAGGCACTTCTACCAGAGGGTGGGTCCGGCATGGGGACTTGCCCTGCCGCCCCCCGGCTTCTGCTGGGAATGGGGTCAGGGGTCGCTGAGGGGAGGGGCTGGCCCTGCCGCCCTGCAGCTTCTGCCAGGGGTGGGGTCCCTGTCCTGTAGCTTCTGCTGGGGACAGGCTCGGGGGCTACTGGGCAGGGGACTTCCCCCATCCTGAGGCTGCTGACAGGATGGGGGGCTGCTGGGGATGGCGGACCACTCTGAGGGGCTTCCCCCATCTGGCAGCTGCTGCCGCTGAGCAAGGTCAGGGCATGGGGGGCTTCCTTGCCCCGCTGGCCAGGGCTCCAGCCTTCTAGCAGTGGCAGATTTTTTCCAGGAGACGCCCCTGTTGTCTGGGGCTCCTGGGCACAGGCCCTGTTGTCCCAGTGACTAATCTGTGAGTAGACAGTGGATAAGACCAGATGTTTTTGGGTCATGCCAGCTGAGCCTGGGGAAATTTAATCATATTAATTCATAAAGGTATTTCTGATATGAATCAGACTTTGAAGGCTTTTGTTAAGTAAAAGAACTAGTCTTGTTTAATCTATAAGCATTGAGTGAGTAGGATACTACAAAAAGAAAAGGAGTACTTGTGGCACCTTAGAGACTAACCAATTTATTTGAGCATGAGCTTTCGTGAGCTACAGCTCACTTCATCGGATGCATCCGATGAAGTGAGCTGTAGCTCACGAAAGCTCATGCTCAAATAAATTGGTTAGTCTCTAAGGTGCCACAAGTACTCCTTTTCTTTTTGCGAATATAGACTAACACGGCTGTTACTCTGAAACCTAGGATACTACAGTACATTTTATCCTCTAAATGTACTGAACTGAACAGTGGGTGGGCAATAATATGAGATAACTATTGAGGGCTGCATACAAGATCTCTATTGAGCATTTTGTTCTTACATCCTATTCTGTGCCATGGTTTACATTGCATCTAAACTTCCCAAGCAACTAGCCCTGTGAAGCCCTCGCTCTACTTGATTATTTGGCTTTCTGCAACCAGTAATGAGATTTTTGAAAGATTCAGTACTGTACCACTGAATACAAAGGATGCTGGGGGGCCTGTGTGTAGGATGGTAGATTAGGTTGATCTTGGCATCCTGATTGAAGTGTCCCTGGATGCATTACCCATTTTATACAGCACTAATTCCAAGAATGACACTGCAAGTATCCAAAACTTGGGAGTTCTCAAGGTATACCTATGGGGTTTCATATGATTCACTTACTAGCTCCCCCCTAAATTAGGAGGGCTCTTAAACTTTTCATTTTTTGTAGTCTGAATTCTAGTTTGTGTTCTGTGTAAACAATGATGGATTCCAAATTAACTGAGGCCACTTGGAAAAAAGTTAGGTATCATTAAGGCTCAATGCAAATATCAACTCAGTAAACCCCAATGGTCTGAAAAGCAATAAAATCATCAGGCTACAATGAGGAAAAGATAGAACAGAACACTGAAAATATAACATTACCATTAATACCATAACATTACCATTCCTTCACTTAGGAAGGAACAATCAGTTGCACACATACAAAATGGGAAATGACGGCCTAGGAAGGAGTACTGCGGAAAGGGATCTGTGGGTCATAGTGGATAACAAGCTAAATATGATTCAACCGTGTAACACTCTTGCAAAAAAAGAAAACATCATTCTGGGATGTAATAGCACAAGTGTTGTAAGCAAGATACAAGAAGTAACTCTTCCGCTTTACTCCATGCTGATTAGGCCTCAACTGGAGTATTGTATTCAGTACTGGGCGCCACATTTTAGGAAAAATATGGACAAATTGGAGAAAGTCCAGAGAAGAGCAACAAAAATTATTAAAGGACTAGAAAACACAATCTATGAGGGAAGATTTAAAAAATTGTGTTTGTTTAGTCTGGAGAAGAGAAGACTGAGAGGGGACATGGTGACAGTTTTTAATTACATAATACAAATACAAGGAGGCGGGAGAAAAAAATGTTCTCATTAACCTTTGATGGGAGAAGAAGCAATGGGCTTAAATTGTAACAAGGGTGGTTTAGGTTGGACATGAGGAAAATCTTCCTAACTGTCAGGGTGGTTAAACACTACAATAAATTGCCTAGGGAGGTTGTGGAATCTCCATCATTGGAGATTTTCAAGAGCAGGCTAGCCTGCTCTAGATAACACTTAGTCCTGCCACAAGTGCAGGGGACTGGACTAGATGACCTCTCAAGGTCCCTTCCAGTCCTATGATTCCACAAGTCAATGTTATGAATACCATATTCAGGGTTGGCTTCCAAAAAGTTAACCACTGTGAATATAAAAAAGATATAGCAGAAATAGAAAAGGTCCAGGGAAGAGCAATAGAAAGGAATATTCCTGGAGATACCATGACAGTCAGATACCACAGTACTGTATCTTCGTGTGCAAGCTAGTTTTGACTTTTGGAAAAGCATACTGTGTTGTTGTTAGTTTTGAGCTATTTGAGTTTCTGTACAGAGACAGCTTTAGGAAAGTGGGAGCTGTGCAAACAGCAGGAGAAGTTTTTCTGCCTTGGGCTCTGATTAGAGTCTATTCTTGAGGCAGAGTTTGTCCCTGGGAACCAAGCACTGGTGTTGGTCTGAAATTCTGGGAAGAAGATATAGTTCTGCATGCTGTTTGACCATCTCATTCCAGAACTGGTATAGGTGTGTAAATAAAACAAGTTATATTAGAATATACCCAGACTTATCAGTGAGTATTACATATTCTTGTAATGCATCTGCTGCTGGTCACTGTCAAAGACAGGATACCAGACTAGATGGAATGATGGTCTGAACTGGAATGGCAGCTCAGATGTTGCAGTAGTTCTCAAAGATTGATTTTAAAAGGAAATTGTGAGGCTAAACATATTAAAAAGGAACCAACAGATTTCCTTAACTGTGTTACAGCTTAGGTTATTAAGAGTGAAATAATTTTAAAAATCAATATTACTTTTAATCATTTATGCTGTTTATGTTTTGTATTTCTTTCCTCCTACACAAAGAAAAATAGACTACTCCATTTCTAATCAGGTTCTTGTTTCAGCTTCCTCTACACAGCACACTGCTGCAGTGTGCGGGTTGCAAATACCCCAGAGGATTTTCTTTTTCAAATCTTTCCCTTGGAATTTTAAAATAATCATAAAAATCTTTAAGGTGGCTGTATGTTTGGTAAAAACTTTTATTAAAGCTAATTTTTCAGTCAAATGGGACCTCCCAATGACACTTTAAGTCCCTTGCTTTAAAATAGTGGAAGCTAAATTTTCCTCTCTTGCTTCCTTTCATGTTCAAAAACTGAAATAATTTATTGCAACAAAGGAATGTGTATAGAATCCAGTAACCAACAGAGGATGTGGAAAGATTTATTAGGAGAAACATTAAGAGCATTCCTGGCCAGGTGTATTTTTTTTTCTCCTTTAAAAAAAAAAAAAGTGTACAACTTTGGCCAACTTCAGATATGGCTGGAAGACTATTTAGAAAACGTAATGTCTGTAATTGTGAAACACTTCTCCACACTGCACCCGCAAACTAAACAAAAGTGGAGACTGGAGGTTGTTCCTGCTGAATTTCAAGAAGTGTGTTACTGAATCTTGAAAACAATTAAAATGTTTTTATTGCCCTATGGGCCTGATTCCCCATCCATTGCACCTTGTGCCATCATTTACACCTGTGCAACATGGGCAAAAACCAGAATGGCATCTTCTGACAGCCACTTTGCACAAGCATGTAAATGTCTACACAAGATGAAAGACAATGCAGAATTGGGCCCCATGAGGCCAATTCTGCACTCCTTGTTTATCCCCTGCGCTAATTGGGAGTTTTGTCTGAATAAGAAATACAGGATTTAACCATAAGTGAACAATAAACACCTGCGTTCTCAATGGCTGTGATTGTTATTTTTAACTCAGAGAATTTTGCAGGCTACTAGTAAATAACATTGACTAATCCTCCTAGGTATCAAAAATACATGAAATGGTTCCTATATCTAGGAATTACTATGTTTTCTCTGTATACACGATAACTGTTTCCAAAAATGGAATTTTAGGGCAAAATTCTAGTCTGAGCCAATCATTCATATTTCCAGACTAACGACTAAAGGCTCATGTGACTTACCTGGGATGAGCCAATGTGCAACAGAATAGCTCTGCTTTATTCCCTGATCATCATGGCATGAATAAATACAGATTTACAGATCCTAGCGTGCAAATGTATTGCCTTGTATGACCGGGATAAATCATGCATGCAAATCGTAAATAAAAGTCATGAAATGGCCTACAAATGCAATAAAAATAAGGTGTTCAAAATTTTAATAAATGGCGGGGTGGTGCTGAACACGCTCCTCGCCTGGGGCGCCATTTGGTCTAGGGCTAGTCTTGGCTGCACGCATATCACTCCCACCAGTGAGCTACTGCTAGCTACATCTATTGACATCTAATCAGTGTGCAGGTGGAGATACTAATTGTCCATACAGATTTGGCTTTTTATCTGCATATAATTAGGAAAATTTGGAAGCCAGATTGAATTCCCTTTGAAAAACTCATCTCCACTGCCTGTTAAGGAGCTTCATATTGTACTAGGGTGCCAGTAATGTTGTACCATCCCTTGTTGGCCTTTTACGTGCCTACCAAGAACAGACTAACTTCTTTGATTGTTTGAACACAGATAGGCTCAAATCACTAAGGTCCCAGTGTTTAAATCTCATTGAAGTCACATGTTTCAGTGTTTTACTGAATAGGACTGAATTTAAGCACATGCTTAAAGTTAAGTATGTGCTTAAATGCTTTGTTTAGTTTGGACCTAAATTTGGATCCAGATTTCCTAAACCCTAAAATGTGAGGGTGTTAGGATTCTGGGTTTTGCTTCTGTCTGGGAAGCTGCTTATGGAATTTGGAGTTGTATTCGCTTTCAAACACAAGTTGGGGAGAGGGAGTCTGGAAAAAAGGTTTCATTTTGGATCTTCTCTTAATTGAGGCGATCTCATGTCATTAACCTGAAACAATTAAAATACATTCCATTACCGTTTGTTTACATTCTACTTCTGTCTACAAATGTTTTTTTATGGTATAGACTGGAGAACTGACATTAGTATGACATTTTCTTTTATAAACAATCAACATTTTTGGAAGGTTTTTGTACTGGTAAATGCAGCACATTTTGAATTTGTGTCAGAAGTCATAAACGGATTGTGCATATTTTTAAAAGGGTGTTAAGTGCGATTAACTTTTTTCATAATTGCTCACAGCCTATTCCTTTTTTCTTTCAGGATGATCCGAAGCTTCAGGAGACAATAAATTCTGCTGCTGCCATTATCTCTGCATTAATAAAGGACAGAAACCCGGAGCTGATTGGCCAGCTGTTGGTAGCATGAATAACTAAATCATTTGTAGCTAACAGAAGTATTTCTTTTTCATCATGTGTTTAGCAATGTTCTTGAAACATTTTACTCTGTGACAAAACCACTGGGCTTACAAAGTTTGTTATTAGGATATTTTATCAA
The DNA here is from genome assembly GCF_965140295.1 of Lepidochelys olivacea. Lineage (NCBI taxonomy): Eukaryota > Metazoa > Chordata > Testudines > Cheloniidae > Lepidochelys > Lepidochelys olivacea. Next base: position 215,206,418 of record NC_140412.1, read on the forward strand.
CATAAAATGTAAGTCTGACCTTGTGTTGAGATGCAAGTGTAAATGAAATAGAAGATGCTGTGAGGTGCACCAGGTATTATACTTCAAAGTGTTTATATTGAAGCATTATATGTGAGGTACTGATCATTTCAAAAACTACAACTGAGTGGTGCTATTTAGTCCTTTCATGTCCAAAGCACTTGATCTAAGCTCAAATTTCTTTTCAACCAGATAACATATATGATATTAAAGCACAGCTGGTGCTCTTTAATACAAGACATAGTCCCTTGGACTTTAATGAAAGTATCCTAGAATTGTTTTCAAGATCTGGTCCTTATTCCCCAGAGAATGAAGATTAAATTTTAAAAATACATTTGTGCATACCATATGAGATGTAGTAGCCTATCCTGGGAGTGCAGAATTAGGAATTCATTGTGGTGGGAACTAATTCTTTTTAAAGCTTGAAAGGTTATCCGTTCTGATGGTAGTGGAGAAATAAGACAGAAGAAAGACTCTCTTCTTCAGTAATTGAGCTGCACTTTCAGTTTTTGTGTCACTCTGATTTTCTGTTTGATATATGTGTTTGTTAGACCATCATCTGGAAGACAGTATCGTAACTGCTAATGCATGGAGGGTGTTTTGACATTTAAATGAAGATGGCTTAGGGAGGAGGGTAGAATAAGAAGTTTTCACTTATCTGTGTTGAATATTTTCACATGTTCTACTAGCTTAAAATGTACAGTTCTCTACTGCCTCTGGCAGCACGTAACCCCCTGCAGTCTTAATGTTTTTTTGGTACTGTGTTTCCCCAATTTGTGAATAAGTTAGATTACATTCTTAGGAACTCTTGCTGACTTCACTGTAATTGGAACAAGAACTTTGAGAAATATTCAGTGCATAAGTAGCTGTCCCACATGTGCTCCCAGGAACCTCCCACCATCTCCAGGTTTAGAGATGGCTCCTATTCCAAGGGGAAATTTCCCCTTGAAACCAGTCATGTAATGCATTTTGCTGCTGACCTGTCACTGCAATCTTCCCAGGGATGAAGTCTGTCAGGATGGAAATTGGGCCTTGGCATAATGCTGGAGAATGCACAGTTACATGCACTGTGAGGTCATAGAAGGGGGAAGATTGTTCCCTGACTTACAGGTGTATGGGGAATTTTTTCAAGGGTCTCAGCCAGAAAAAGGAGACAGGAGACCCCGTTGTGTCAAAGATTTCCCTGTCTCAATGGCATTCAGGTGGGAAGAGTAGTGATCTCCCCTTCTCTATTAAGCAAACATCACAAAATTCCTGTGAAGAAGAGGGCCCACAATTTTGATAAAAAGAGAGCCCTCCCAAACATCCATCACTGACTGTTGGATGTCTCCCTTCCCCAGCACAACAGCCCATTGAAAGATAGCCAACACAGTTGTTTGCAAAAAATAAAACAATCCCTGCCTGCTACCCTTCCTCCTCTCTCCCTTCCCCAGCACAACAGCCCATTGAAAGATAGCCAACACAGTTGTTTGCAAAAAATAAAACAATCCCTGCCTGCTACCCTTCCTCCTCTCTCCCTGCGGATTCCCAGCTGTGCCAGGTAAGGAGCCTAATGCAGTCTTAAGGCTGTAATAAATTCAACTGCCTGCATGGCCCCCTGTGAGTGGGAGAAGGTTTGGTCGAGAAGAGGATGCAGTCTTGCATGGGGAAGGTGGATGTTCAATACAATCTTTGTGTCTCAGCAGGTAAAATCTTCATACTTCTTTCTGCTCACCTGCTAGATGTGCACTCCTGGCCATGGAGCATGGGTTGATGGTGGGTTATTTTGCCCTTGCAATAAACCTGGTGCAGGAGAAGATTGGTCTAATGTGAAGTCCCAACCACAGTATTCTGAGGCTTAGGTGCTCCAGAAGATCTCATGATATGATATTCTATGATTCTATGATTAGATAAGGTCCTATAAGAATCTGAATCTACTGTGGGTTCGCTCTGCTAGTGAGTACTCTTAGACACTGGATGAACTATGCGTGTCTCTGCTTTAAAATCCTGCTAAGAAACTGATGTTGATCCAAATTTTCCTCCGTTACAAGGTACAACAAATAGTTATGGCTGCCTGTTTTTCATCCAGAGCAGACATTTTCATTCAATTTAGAAACCTGTATAAAAGAGCTATAAGCTTCTCATGCAGTCAGTATAAGCTGTTTTCTCCTTTGCTCCTCTTCCCTCTCTATAATTATCACAAATGAACCATTTGTCCTTCTTTGACATTATACAACAAATACATTTGTGTTAGCACCTTACATGGCTATAGAATACCTATGCAGTTTAGTTAGACAAATGAGAAACTTGAGAGTTTACATTATTTGCTTTCACTTATGAATAAGCTTTTCAAATTCACTTTTATCTGACACTCATAGATTGAGTTTGATGCAGTAATTCATCTCTCAGGCTTGCAAAAGATGTGATGTAAGTTATTAATTGGCTTTCAAACACCTAGATTACTAGTGACTTCTTATTTTGCTGCTGCTTCACTATAACATGTAGAAAGGTTCTAACACAAAATATATGATGCGTTTCTCCAGGACTGACAAGCAAGCAAATAAAATATCCTTTATGTTTTACATCTATAGTAATTATAGCCACTGTGCTTAAATTCAAGCACTGTAGTAAGGAAACTGACTTATCATAAAATTGTCAATTATGTCAATTTCACTTATATTGAGTTGTAATTTTTACCTAATTATTTATTTTGAACAGGTTTTGATACAACTGAAAATTTCTCATGCAATAAACTTGTATAATGAAAAATGATTTTCTATGGGCTATTTGGGAGCACTTGAAAAGAAAATAAACAATGTAAATTAGTTTCAGGTTCTCAATATAGATTTAATGTTTATTTAAACTGAAATGTAGGATAAAATAACAGGTTTCCTTGATGTGCTATTAATATCATTGCTGTTGTTTCTCTTTAAACAATCCATAAACAACCAGTAAACTCGCATGGAGAAAGTAAAAATTACAAAAGCAAAGCTATTGAGACACGGTAAAATAGTACGCTTCTGTAGGAATGAATGAAACAAAATAGAATTAATGATATTTGAATGTCCCAACCAAATCTAAGTGGTGCCTTTTTCATTAATGTTAATATCTAAAATATGAATAAATAGGTAAGGTGAAATTAAGAAACTGGTTGATTGTTTTTTATCTACACACAGCAGCTCACAAATAGTTATAGAAATGAAAAAATTGGCATATGTACACATGCTGTTTGAGTTTAACTAGTAATCAGTCACAAGCCATATTGCTTTGAATATCTAGACAGAGATAATACTCTAACCAGATTCAGCTGCTCCTACTCACCTTACCCCTCAAGTAATAACCAATAATATTTCTTGAGTAAAATGCTATTTAATGTGAATAAGGGTTTCAGAATCTGACCCTAGTAATTATTATAATGATTGCAAAGTTGACAGAATAATTGTAATATATATATATATACAGTGAAACAAACCTGCTTGTCACAATTGAAAATAAAGTAAAAACTTGAGGTCTGCTAGGTCATTTGGTAGAAAAATTTCTACCCTGATCTTCATTATATTTCCAGGCCATCTGACTTGAAAATTACATTTGGTTGTTTCACTGAAAAAAATTACATGAATGAAAAGCACAGAAGGCAACATAATAAAGAAACATCCAGATAGGGGATGGAATACTAGCCCTATTGAAATCAATGGCAAAACTCCCATTTTGCCCTCAGGGGCCAGGATTTCACCCATGAAGGTTGCAGCTGACCCTCTCAGTATAATGGACTGAACAACAAAACTCTGTATCCAAAGCCTTTAAGTTTTGGGCACATTCAGCGTTATATCCACATGAAAATAGAGTTTTTGGTGCTTATCCAAACAGAAGCTTCAAAAACCATTTGAGGTTCCCTATTGCTAGTTAGTGCTCTCCTATTGTATGTCACCTCTTACTGAAAATTATTTATTTAAGACGTGATTTGAATAAATCACTGGGATTAAGGATACTTTGAATTAGAAGTGGAAGGCGCTGAATCTAGATGGATTGAACACACATCTAAATGAGTGAATTTAAATGAATTCCATTGATAGATAAAACTTCCACTAAATTCAGTAGAGCCAGGATTTGGCCCAATGAAGGGGACAAACAGTTGTGAAACAAAATTTGTTGCAGAGATTCATGTAGCAGTTCAGAGTGATTTTGTTTGCTCGTCCTTTTAAAGTCACGTACCTGATTTTTCTATGCTCCTTTTGACAAGGAAATCACTACCCCTAATCCCCATCTTATTTTTTTATAATGTGTTATTGGGATCTTTCCAACTAAGGAATTGAAATACAAGGTTCACTAAATGGAAGATTTTGTGTATGACTTGGTAGTGAAAGAATGCTATTCAAAGGCATTTCCTCTTGTTTGTCTCAAGAATCACTTATAAAAGCCACAATTAACTCTTTGACTGTTCACTTAAACTTGGAGAGATGCTGAGACTTGTAAAGAGAAAGAATATTTAAGTGCCCCCCTTAGGGTAATTAGTTATGAAATGCTCAGATGTTGATATTTGCTGTGATGCAAAAGACTCCACTATAAAGCTGTTATTTAGATACCAGTCTTGGTGCAGTAACTAGATAGGTCAGGAATGAGATACCCCAAAACAAAACTTGACTAGTGGCCCATTCATTTAATCACTCAGGTTTTTTTTCACCTCGTGGTAAGTTCAAATTATGACATATTGTAGCTCTATTATTTAAAAAAAACTAACTTGCTCTTGCAACTGTGCAGTTAGATGTGTAACTACCTGATTTCTAGGTGGTCAGTACGGTCCTTGCGCATGGATATCCATGTGGACAATATTGGAGCTGTGACTCCATCTTTAGGCTTGTAACTTACTATTCTTTTTATTACCCCATGTCCTCAACCCCCACCTCAGCCCACTTGTTCTGTCCCTTAGAGTGTTAGCTCTTTGGGGCTGGGACTGTGATTTACTTTGGATTTGTACAATGCCTCGCACAATTGGGCCTCAACCTTGTTGGCTTCTAGGCACTCCTACAATATGAATGTTAATGCTAATTAATAATGTTAATGTTTGTAAATTGAGTTGGAGCCTGAAAAATGCAATTTCTGTACCAGTGCTGACTCCAGAGTCCCTGTTTCTCAAATAAGTTTATGGCAGCGTCGACTGTTCGATTACACATACCAGCCTGAGGAGGTGTGGCATTCCTTGATGCATTTATCCCCCACATGAATTAAACCATAGAACACAACTTTATTTTCTACATCATCTGTCACATACTCTCAGTATCAGAATGCTTCACAGAGTTAAATAACACTGTTACAGAGAGAAATAAAAGCAGATGGAGAGAGAAATGAAGAGGCATAGATAGGAGCAAATGGCTATGAGCAAGAGGCAGTGAGACTGAGATATAGGAAAGCTCCTCCAGATGGCAGGAGTTGCAGAGGAGAAGGTCTTTGGATGCTAATTCATGTCAAGTTTTTACAGTATAAAACAGTTTTTACAGTAGCTTAAAATGCGAGGGATTATAGTTACCTGCATCTGGCTCAGTAGAGCCACAGGCTGCAGCTGTGTTTCCCCTTTCCTGGTAATTAATTTTATCTCTCTTAATTACTTGTTCCTTCTTCGCATCACTTCATCTCTTCCTCTTTCATGGCACTTCCTCTTTCCTTCTATTTTATGTCATCATATCTCAACTCTGTCTCATTTTGAATCTTATCTTTCCACACACCTCGCAGGGTCTGTTGGTGCAGGCGGGATCAAACCTGGGACCTCTAGAGCTAAATGCAGGAGCCTCTATGGCATGAGCTAAAAGGCATAGGGCCCTTAGCTAAGGTTGTAGAGCAGACTCATTAATCTCTAAGTGGTCTTCACGCCACTAGAGGGGACAGAACGCCACACCCAGGAGGTGTGTGGGTTACATTTATTTCCCCCTTCTCCCCTCCTTTTGTCTTCTCCTCCTCCCCTCTGTCTCTCTTCTGTCTTTCCCTATTTGTCAATATCCTTCTTTTCCTCCCGGACAATCATGGTCAAAGGAGACAATCCGCTCCCTCCTCCCCAAAGCCAGGCTGTGGGCTTGCACAAGAATGCCTTCCTTGCCTGCCTGGATCAAGAACTAAGGCAGTCATTCTTCTGCTTCTCTGTGCTCTTCAGAGCTGGGACTGAGGGCAGCTGTCTCTTCCATACTTACAACCTGTGGCTGTACTGAGCCAGATGCAGGTAACTACCTGTAATCACTTGCACATTAAGCTACTGTAAAAACTTGACATGAATTAGCATCCAAAGACCTTCTCCCCTTCCATTGTGCTCCATTGGTAGCTGAGCACATTCAAGCAATAGCTGCCTGAAAGGACAGACTTCCTGCATGGATAGCTGCTAAAAGCAACACTGAGCCCCACCAGTTAACTGAGTAAAGCCTCAAGCTCCCTGTCACATGGAAACTGATCTCCTTCCAGGTCAGATAGGCCAAAATAAGCACATTTGGGTGAATAAAGTCAGACAAATAAGCAGCCGGATTGCATGAGTCAGAAAGAACCCAGCTTGATTCTCAGAATTCAGGGAGCACTTCCAGGGCTCTGGCGACTGGAAAAATGTTTAGGTATAAAAACAGCAGATTTGGAGTCACTGTGAGACAATAAACCAGTGCCGTGTTAGTCCCTTTTTCACAGCAAAACTCCATCTAGACCCACTGAAATCACTGCTTTCTGGGTCCTCAAGTATTATTGCATCTACTCCCTCCTGCCATGTTTTGTTAACATTACACGTAACCACACTGCTTAGTTTAGGCTGTTTCACTTATGCTACATTGTGAGGTGTGTGTGTATGCAGCACCCACGTACTTCATCATTTGTTGAGAAGGACGCTTATAAATATATATGTATATATTTTTGATGCAGACCTTCAGAATGGCTTCTGTGTGTAAGTAAAAATTCATGTACATTTATTGAACTCAAGGCTCTTGGCTACATGTGCAACATTTAAAACATAGGCACTGAAATTATCCATGCCCTGTGTACACTGAAATGCAAGTCTTCTGTGAAAATGATCTCTAAAAATGCTCAGAGTCTGAACTGTGTTCTAACATGGCAGGGGTGGGTGGGGGGAAGGAAAATGTCTGTAAACCATTTTGGGAGTGGTTGTTTAACACCAGATCAAAGAAGTTTTGTTATGATGTGTATTTAAACAAAAACTTCCAAATGCCTTGAGTGCACATCACAAAAGACAGTCTCTTATTGTTTAAAAAACATCAGCCTTCCTTGTTTCATCCCACGTATTTAATGTGTATCTTTGTGTAGGCAGCCACACAGAAACTGAAGGTGCAGGGTTTGTTCAAAGCTTCACAGTACTGGAGTATGATTACTTCCCGCACCAAAGAAGACAAAATATAGTGGCAGCAAAGCACCACCTGGTGGTGGTGCCTTATGAATTTCTAGCAAAAAAAGCCTTTCTAAAGTTGATCAGAAGGCCTGTACTACTGATGAATAGCTTGGCAGTGCAGTGATTGCTCACTGGGACAATCTCACTAGGATTTTAAATCATCACCTTGATCTCGAATATCACTGATTCCCAATCTCTTTCCTAGCAACACAACTCCGTGCCTGTGGTAATTAATGAGAAATGGGGTACCTGTTTGAACAATGTGGCAAGACTGAAAAAATACAGAAAGCATTTGGCTCCAGAGCTATCAATCCAGCATCATTCACAGTTACTAAAATGTAAAAAGGAAAAGTGCAATCATTACTGTAAACTCTAGTTTACAGAGAGTGCTGGAAAATATGCTCAGTAATATTAGCCCATTGGGTAGCAACAAGCTGCCAGACAGTTAATCAAACAGTCCATGTGGGTGGGCAAGGTAAATGCAATATCTATTGGCTAGGATACAATGGATTATCTTGGCGGACATGTATAGTCTTGGAGGCAGTTTCTCTGCAGTTCCCAGGGTTTCATTCAGACTTTTGTCAGTTTCTGTCAGTACAGACCCCGAGTTTCATTAATTTCAGGCTTGAACAAACCCCCCAAACTTGGCCAAAGTTTTGCCTGGATGTGGGTTGAAACCATAGAGTTCCGCATGGTTTACAGCCAACAGCTTAAATAAGGGTCGTTTCTTGAAAAAATCTTCCTGGGCTTTCTTGAAACTGTTTCTGAACAGTAGAGAGCCTTTAGAAACACAGCTTGCAACGCACAGCACTCCAGGCAGCCAGACGGTGTTCCAGGCTGTTTAATACAAGCACCTGGTGATTTTCAAATTGACATTAAATGAGAAATCGATTAATATCAGTTGATATTAAAGTAACACAATTGTACTTAATTGATGCAAAAAGTTTTGGTCAGTGTGAGAAAAAAAAATCTCCACAAGGACAGATTTTCCACAAAGTGAGATGTTTATTACACTCGCCTCTGGGCAACAAAATAAATTTGAATTTTCTACCATGATTCTCATTAAGAAATAACCATTACGAATGTCATGTAAATTTGGTGCTTTGTGTTCTTTGGAGTCACATTTATCAGCATGTGTGTTTTGTTTTGTTTTTTTCAAGCAAACACAGGAAACCAGATTGGATATTGTTCCTTGGAGGATCACTTGTAACTAATGTAGAATGTGAGGCAGACAGTACAGAAGAAATCAATCTTATTTAAACTTCATTGTAGAAGCTGCTACACTTGAAAGAATGTTTTATAAGTAAGACACGTAATTGTTCAGCAGCTCTTTCATGCCCTCTGCAGTTAAGTCTATTTCTTGTGTATGCGCAGTCAAATTAAGATCTGTTGTTTTTCCTGCTAATGCAATTTACCTCAGGTAAATACCAGTACAGCAGGGGGGTAATGCTGTTGTGGCTTCTGTTACTCACACCCGCCACTGACAAGCAAATGCTACAGAGTAGAATAAGGTTGTACTGTACATAGTCTAATTCACAGAAGTAGTTCAGAGCACTGAAATACAAGCACATTATTGCATGTACTGTTTGATGGCATGACTAACTTCACAAGTTTGCATGTCACTGCACACGCAATTATCTGTGCACTGGTTAACATACACCTGCAGTATTCAAAGCTAAATGAAAATTGCAGATCTTGAATATAGATGACTGTCGAAACTGCTTTGAAATAAGTAGGGCTATGGGTAGAGCTGCTGTTATAAATTTCATTTTACTAACTATCAGTTTTAAAAATGTGTGCCAGATTCAATTATTGCTGCTCACATTCACGCAAATAAAAGTATCATTAAATTAATAATCTAAATTACTATAAATTGCTTGTGTATGAATTAAGAGGAAGTTCTTTAATCATTAATTTTAGCAGCTAAGCAAGGCTAAAGATTAAAAATAAGAATGGTCCCTTGGAAGTAGAATAATAAATGACAATAATGGGAATATGAAAATGATTTCAGGCCCTGATCCAGCAAAGATTTAAGCGTATATCTCAATAAAAGCATGGGAGCAGTCCCTCTTGACTATTTGTTTGCTTTGCTGGATTAGGCCACAGACTGTAAAATCTTGGAAATAGATTTTTCAGTATGTTTGTACAGTGCCAGAGATGGTAGCAGCATGCAGGTCAGGCCAGGGAGAGGGTTCCAAGCATGGACCACATAGTAGAAGGAGAGGCTCTCAAGTGTAAGGCACTGGATTGTGATTCAGGAGACAGGGGTTTAAATCTTGACTCTGTTACAGACTTCCCATGTTACTGTCACAGGATACTTAGTCTTTGCCTCAGTTTCCCATCTGTACAATGGAAATAATAAAACTTTCTTTCTCATGCCCCTTGCCAATTTTGTCTGGCATGCTCTTTGGGGCAGGCATGGTTTCTTACTATTGTGTGTGTTCAGTGCCTATTTCAGGGGTCGACAACCTTCAGCACGTGGTCCATAAGGGTAATACGCTGTTGGGCCATGAGACATTTTGTTTACATTGACTGTCTGCAGGCACGGCCCACCGCAGCTCCCAGTGGCCGCGGTTTGCAGCTCCTACTGGCCGGGGAAGGCAAACTGCAGCCACTGGGAGCTGCGGGGGGCTGTGCCTGTGGACGGTCAATGTAAACTATATGTCTTGCAGCCCACTAGCAGATTACCCTGATGGGCCGCATGCCAAAGGTTGCCGACCCCTGGCCTATTGTAATGAGGGCACAAACTCTGTTGGGGACTCCAGGTGCTACATTATTACAAATAATTTTAAGATAAATAAAAATTGATGAATAGTTATTAATTGTTTTGCAGTGTGGTAGCAGTAGAGGCCCCAAACAAATCAGGGCTCCATTGTGCCAGGCACTGTACAAACACAGAGTAAGAGATTGTCTCTGCCCCAAAGAGCTTACAATCTAAATAGACATGAGAGGCACAGGGGGGAGGTGGAAACAGAACCATAGAGAAAGGCAATGACTTGACCAGAATTACACAGCAAGTCAGTGACAGCACTGTGACCAGAACCTAGGTCTCCCACTCAAAGTCTAGCACCACAGCTACTAGCCTACACTGTCTCCTTCTGTATGAATATTGGTTTGGTTTGTCTGCAGGAGTCAACAAGGTGCAATTTCTCTGTGATGAGGTGAGGAAGCATGGTCCGGTATTTAAAGCACAGGACTGTGAACCAGGCGTCCTGGGCTCTCCTCCCAGCTCTGCTAAAGATCAATTCTGTGACTCTTGGTAAGGTAGGGCTTCAATTTGGGCTTTAATAGGTACTGGGAGTGGCTGGCTCATTACAAAAGCAGCTTTGGAATTGACACCTCCTCATCTATTATTGGGAGTGGACTACATCCACCCTGATCAAATTGGCCCTGTCAACATTGGTTCTCCACTGTTCTCCACTCCCTTCCCTTCATGTGTCATTATATAATGCCTGCATCTGTAATTTTCACTCCATGCATCTGAAGAAGTGGGGTTTTACCCATGAAAGCTTATGCCCTAATAAATCTATTAGTCTGTAAGGTGCCACCAGACTCCCTGTTGTTTCTTTGGCAAGGTAGGGTTGTCTACACTGTGCCACAATGTGCACCAGAGGGGTGTAAATTGTAAAGTGCTCGAACTGCCTTGTGTAAACCCTGCTGCCACACTCTAAAAGGTTCCTTGGGCATGTTAACATAGTACTGTTTCAAATGAGACTATATCAACGCTCAGTAGATACCTTTAGTGTTATTTACAACATACCTCGGTGCAGAAAACAATTCAATAGTATATTGGAAACTCCTTGAATTCCTAGCTGAATCCTTTCTGGTATTGATTTTGCTTTTCAGTGACTGTAGAGAAGTAGATGATATGACTCATATATCTGGATTATTAGCAGTGCTTGTAAATTGTTTTTTTTTTTGTCAACATATTAAAATTATCCAATGGTGTCTTTTACATGACTGTGCAATGCAATAGGTTAGTGGAGGTATGTTCATAGTTGTGTTCTGCACTAAGAACATGAACTGAACTGAAAGGATAACGCTCTTGGACAGGCCCACAATCATTCATACTAATTCCATTGCTGTTGGCAAGTATATTTTCTTGAAAACATTCTTCAAGGAAAATAGACTTCCGATTTGTGCTGTACAAATATTTCTGACAATTGGATGGCTTGGGCAGAGCATATGGGGAAGCATAAGAGGTTAAAGCAGAAAAGTAGGCAGGGGCTAAATTGTGGAGGCCCTTGAAGACAATGGCAAAGAGCTGGTACATTGTGTGTGTAAAACAGCGTTGAACATTTTGTTCAAACCAATTTGTATGAATGTTAAGTTTACCACTCTGAGATGTGCCAAAAAGAAACCAGTAGTTGAGAAAACACAACGGATTAGAAACATGCCATAATTTAAGGGATAAAGTTTCAGTATTTATCCAATAGTTAGCATGGGTAGTCAGCAAACGCTGATTCACTGCACACACCACCACCCCATTACCTTTGCTCATCCATCTCCCCAGTTCTGGACTGTAACCCACACCCTCTCAGGGTGGTGTTCTGTCTCCAGCTGGGCTACTGATTGAGGTTGATGAGCCTGCTAGAGCCCAGGCTGAGGTGTTTTAACTCAGGGAGTAGATGCTCCGGCTTTTAGGATGAGAGAGGCCAGCTTCCATCCCCACTGTCAGTGATCTGCTCAGGGGCATCACATTACACTTGCACTGCTCCAGCCCCTGCCTGTTGTTCTCCCACAGCATGGGAGTGGAATGGCTTGCTTGCTGTGACTCCCTCTCTAATTCTCTGTGCTTCCCTGGGGATGAGGTAGAAAGTTAGGGCTAGATTCACAAGGGGGATTTAGGTGTTGCATCATCCAGTGGTGAGCTGGGGCTGGTTCGCACCGGTTCGCGTGACCCGGTTGTTAAATTTTGAAGCCGGTTTAGAACCATTTGTTAAAGGGGTGGGCAAACTGTGGCCCGCGCGCCACATGCGGCCAGTGGGACCATCCTTTCCGTCCCTCCTGAGCTCTCGGCTGGGGAAGCTCCCCTGAGAATTTTTACTCACCCAGTGGCCCTCCGGGCCTTTGGTGTCACTTCTGCGGTGTGTCCTTCACTCGCTCCAGGCCTTCGGCGCACTTCGGCGGCAGGTTCTTCAGTGCCACCGAAGACCTGGAGCGACTGAAGGAACCGGTTCTTCAGCTTCTGGCAGCATCCAACTTTTAGGCACCCTGCCACTTCGTGAAATCCACAGCCCCAGGTTAGGCAGCCAGGCTCCCCATGCAGTGCATCGGGAAAGTTGGGTACCTAAACTAGGGCTTCAGAGAAGGCAGCAAGCTGAGTGAGGAGACTCCTTATCTAGCTGGTAGGAAATGCAAAGGATGTGGTGTGTCCAAAATCCTGCCCCTCAAAGGAATGTGGGCATCTAAGCCAGGTCAGACAGCATTTCACAAAGCCAGAGACGAAACCCCTCTTCCTTACTCATAACACCCCAGTGATCAGAGCCCTCACCTAGGATATAGAAGACCCAAGTTGAAATCCCCACTTTGCCTGATTTGACCTCTCCCAGCAGAGAGCCCTAACCAGTCAGCTATAGGGTTATTCTGGGGTGGGGCTGTGTCAAGCTCTCCTGTTGGAACAGTTCCACTGTGTATAAATAATTATATAATCGTTAGACCAGACGGTGACTATATGGCCTGGTGGTAAGAGACCAGGATTCAAATCCCTGCTCTAACTTGGGACAGGGGAGATTTGAACCTAGGTCTCCCACAGGCTGGGTGAGTGCTCTTATCACAGGACTGTCACATCTGTTGTCTTCTGATAGGCATGTTCAGAGCAGGCCTATCAGATTGGACCCAGCCAGTGAGATAGGTTGAGAAATGCTTAGTCTGTGAATCCTGCCAGGGCTTAGACATGAGCTAGGCACTGAGCTGCTCCAGGGTATCAGGATATGGGTGGCACTGTGCACGCCCATCGGCAGAAATGTAGGGACCTAGGGGACTTTGGTGGTGGAAATGTAGTACCTAGGAAATTTAGGCACCTACATTTAGGGTTAGGCAGCAGTTCAGGGGGGGCTTTTGTGAATGTCAGGACTGCCTAAATGTTGGACTTACGTGCCTAAAATGGCAGTTAGGCTCCTAAATCCCTTTGTGAATTTAGTTCTTAGTGAAATGAGGGAGGAGGAAATAGGTCAGGAGTTTCTGCAGCTGATCATGAGGTGGCTGGAGGGAAGGGGATCTCAGAAAACAGGCACCCAGAACATGGAGGATTCTGCTTCTAGGAACCGTGGGTAGGGAGTCACTGAAGCAGGAAACTGCCAGGAAAGAGGGAATATTTGGGACTGTGAAGAAGAGGTGAGCGAGAGAAAGTGAGGGAGGGATTATAATGTCTTTTTCTTTGCTGAAGGATAAATATATAATTCCAGTGGATACTTGTTTTTTTAAAAATATTAGTGCACAGCCTCACTCAGGTTAAACATTTACAAGAAAATAAAAGGCTAAATGATGAAGAGATGAAGAATCTCTAAAACAAATATGTTTCTCAGTTTCCAAGCCTGCTTCAGTTTCCCATTTGTCCAGCAGAGGGAGTATAACATTATAAATGATGCATGCTGAACAGACACTTGGAGCTTGGAAACAGGAATCTAGTCAGCTAAAAGCCTTGCACTCCAGTACATGCCTTTTATTCACCACTTATATCTCTAGTATACATTTTCTAATGTTATTGAATCATTTAGCAACATGATCAAATTGTCCCATATATATGATAAAAGTTAGTTAATGAGATGGAGCCTGGAGAGCAAGAAACAATTATGTATAGTAAGACTGTGTGAAGAGGAGAATTAAGGCATGGCCATTGCCTATCCAAATGAAGGATCTGGGCCCCCAGTGTAGGTAAAAATTGGATTTATCACGTTGCTATAACAACAGCATTCTTAACTAAAGGATTTAGTGGGGAACGGAATCTAGGGTTGATACAGTAGCTCTATGCAGTTCAATGTCTGTAGGAACAAGGCTATTCACTGTTCAGCCAATTTTTAATCAGATGGATTTTTTGAAATGTAGTTCATGGTAATACTGTGTAAACAAGGCATTTAATCATAGGTTAATTGCTAGATAGAGGACCAGCAGGGATTGTTGATATATATTTATTTAATAGTTTCTGGGGCTTATTCTCTAGTCCTCACCTTTCCCTTTTTGCCACTCAAGCTGCAAAAAAAGAAGCAGAAACATGCAGCATCTTCCCCCCTGGGGACTCACCTGGCACAGGTGAGTGCTGAGCAATGTAGAGCCAGGGTATGCCTCTTGCACCCATCCCCATAATTGCAGCTGGTTCTTTGGAAACTTACGAATTTCCAAACACTGCCAGGACTAGCCAGAAACTTATGGAACTGTAACAGAGCCCTGGAAGGTTCCTCCACTCCCTGCTGTTCCAATCAGCGTACCAACTTGTGTGCGTGCGCGCGCATCTGTGTATATATATAATTTATAAGTAATGTCTTTGAACCATTAAATTATCACTGTTGTCCTTATTCTGCCATGCTCTTGCCCTCTATTGTTCATTACACTCATAGTATTTTGTCTTAAACTGGACTGTTAGCAGTATAAAAAACAATGTAGTAAGTAATAAATTGTGCCTCCTTCAAATGCAGAGGGAACCCAATTTTCATAAGTATCTCCTTACTTATATATCAACATCCCTCATTTGGATACCTACATGTACCTGTGAGGCAGGATCCTGGTGCCCAATTTAGATGCCTAAGTCTATAAACGTTACCTACATTTAGGTGGGTAATGCTGAAAATGCTCTTATTCTATCAGATTATAGATAAATAGAAATTTAAATGTTGATGAAAAGAGAGGCTCCTGTTCCCCATCCATTTCTCAAGACACCCAACACTGTTCAGACAATTTTCTCAGATTTCACATATTTTAGCCAGATAGTTCCCTGCTCTCCAGTTATTCTGACCTTTCTGAGACACAGAGATTGAAGTTTTCCACAGTTAACTGTTAGTACTGGATCAAAGAAGCACATAATAAAATATTTAATTATCAATTGCACTTAAGTGATATTTTTCATCTGATGATCCCAAGATACTTTACAAAAGTTCATTAATGGTGACAACAACCCTGAGAAGTTGCTTAGGACAGTTATCCCCATTTTTCAGACAGACAAAAAAAAAAAGCCAACATTCTTGAACATCCATTTATCTGCAGCTAAATGAGGCCTGGTAAAGGAGCACCAGGAAGCTTCTTTAATGGGTTGGCATCTATCTTCCATGAGTACTGTGTAAAGATCTCATTTTGGTTTTGAACTGTTATAACTGCATTGTCTTAGGTTCCTAACTATAAATGGGCAGCATTAAAAAAACCAAGGTCAGGTTTATCCCAACTGCTCCAGGGAATAATTAGAGTTGACTGTGTTGAAGACTATGTGATTTCTCCGTATTTAGCTGGTGTAAAAGAGCACAGCATTCATGTCCTTTTTGTACTTACTGGTTATTGAAAGAGCAAACTGTTGCCAAAGCTCTGAATCTTTCTACTAAATTCCAAGGGCATATCTACACTACGAAATTAGGTCGAATTTATAGAAGTGGATTTTTTAGAAAGCGATTTTATACAGTCGATTGTGTGTGTCCCCACTTAAGACCATTAAGTCAGCGGAGTGCATCCACAGTACTGAGGCTTCAGAGTAACAGCCGTGTTAGTCTGTATTCGCAAAAAGAAAAGGAGTACTTGTGGCACCTTAGAGACTAACCAATTTATTTGAGCATGAGCTTTCTTGAGCTACAGCTCACTTCATCGGATGCATACCATGGAAACTGCAGCAGACTTTATATACACACAGAGAATATGAAACAATACCTCCTCCCACCCCACTGTCCTGCTGGTAATAGCTTATCTAAAGTGATCATCAAGTTGGGCCATTTCCAGCACAAATCCAGGTTTTCTCACCCTCCACCCCCCCACACACAAATTCACTCTCCTGCTCAACTTCCGGAGTGTTGCACTGTGGGTAGCTATCCCACAGTCTCCACCACCCATTGGAATTCTGGGTTGAGATCCCAATGCCTGATGGGGCAAAAAACATTGTCGCAGGTGGTTCTGGGTACATGTTATCAGGCCCCCCATCCCTCCCTCCCTCCATGAAAGCAACAGCCGACAATCGTTTCACGCCTTTTTCCATGCGGGCGCCATATTGCTGTCAGCATCATCATCCACCCACCGCTTCCGCTGCCACTCTGCTCTCCTGCTCACACCATACCATGGCAAGCATGGAGCCCACTCAGATCACCGTGGCAGCTGTGACCGCTCTAAACACCATGCACGTTATCCAGCAGTATATGCAGAACCAGAACCAGAACCTGCAAAAGCAGGCGAGTAGACGATGGCAGCGTGGTGTGGAGACTGATGAGGACATGGACATAGACTTCTCTCAAAGTACAGGCTGCAGCAATGTGGACATCCTGATGGCAATGGGGCAGGCTCATGCCATGGAACGCTGATTTTGGGCCCGGGAAACAAGCACAGACTGGTGGGACCGCATAGTGTTGCAGGTCTGGGACATTTCCCAATGGCTGCAAAACTTTCACATGTGTAAGGGCACTTTCATGGAACTTTGTGACTTGCTTTCCCCTGCCCTGAAGCACAAGAATACCAAGATGAGAGCAGCCCTCACAGTTCACAAGTGAGTGGCGATAGCCCTCTGGAAGCTTGCAACACCAGACAGCTACCGGTCAGTCAGGAATCAATTTAGAGTGGGCAAATCTACTGTGGGGGGCTGCTGTGATCCAAGTAGCCAATGCAATCACTGAGCTGCTGCTATCAAGGGTAGTGACTCTGGGAAATGTGCAGGTCATAGTGGATGGCTTTGCTGCAGTGGGATTCCCTAACTGTGGTGGGGCTACAGACGGAATGCATATCCCTATCTTGGGACCTGACCACCAAGGCAGCCAGTACATAAACCGAGAGGGTATTTTTCAATGGTACTGCAAGCACTGGTGGATCACAAGGGATGTTTCACCAACATCAATGTGGGATGACCGGGAAAGGTACATGACACTCGCATCTTCAGGAACTCTGGTCTGTGGGAATGGCTGCAGCAAGGGACATACTTTCCAGACCAGAAAATAACCGTTGGGGATATTGAAAATGCCTATAGTTATCTTTGGGGACCCAGCCTACCCCTTAATGCAATGGCTCATGAAGCCATACAGAGGCACCCTGCTCAGTAGTAAGGAGCTGTTCAACTATAGGCTGAGCAAGTGCAGTATGGTGGTAGAATGTGCATTTGGATGTTTAAAAGCTTGCTGGCGCAGTTTACTGACTCAGTTAGACCTCAGCGAAACCAATATTCCCATCGTTATTACTGCATGCTGTGTGCTCCACAATATCTGTGAGAGTAAGTGAGAGATGTTTGTGGTGGGGTGGGAGGTTTTGACAAATTGCCTGGCCACTGATTACGCGCAGCCAGATACCAGGGCAGTTAGAAGAGCACAGCAGGGCACGCTGCGCATCAGAGAAGCTTTGAAAACCAGTTTCATGACTGGCCAAGCTACGGTGTGAAAGTTCTGTTTGTTTCTCCTTGATGAAAACCTGCCCCCTTGGTTTACTCTACTTCCTTGTAAGCCAGCCGCCCTCCCGCCTCTTTGATCACCACTTGCAGAGGCAATAAAGTCATTGTTGTTTCAAATTTATGCATTCTTTATTAATTCATCAAACAAATGCGGGGATAACTGCCAAGGTAGATAGGGGAGAAGGGAAGCATTAGGTGGGGTGGTGGAGGAAGGGAGGACGGAAGGACAAGGCCACACTGCACTTCAAAACTCGTTGAATGCCAGCTTTCTGTTGCTTGGGCAGTCCTCTGGGGTGGAGTGGTTCGGTGCCTGGAGGTCCCTCCACCGCGTTCTTGGGTGTCTGGGTGAGGAGGCTATGGAACTTGGGGAGGAGGGCAGTTGGTTACACAGGGGCTGCAGCAGTGGTCTGTGCTCCTGCTGCCTTTTCTGCACCTCAACCATATGCCGGAGCATATCAGTTTGATCCTCCAGTAGCCTCAGCATTGCATCCTGCCTCCTCTCATCACGCTGACCCCACCTCTCCTCTCGCTCATCCCTCCTCTCCTCGCATTCATTTTGTGCTTTCCTGGACTCTGACATTGTCTCCCTCCACGCACTATGCTGGGCTCTTTCCGCGTGGGAGGACTGCCTGAGCTCAGAGAACATTTCATCACGAGTGCGTTTTTTTCGGCTTCTAATTTTTGGTAACCTCTGGAACGGAGACGATACATGGAGCGATGAAACATTTGCAGCTGCAGGAGGGAAAAAAGGGAGATTAGTCTTTAAAAAGAGACATTTTAGAGAACAATGGGTAGACTCTTTCACGGTGAACCAAGCTGTTAACATTACATAGCATGTGTGATTTCTATACAAGGTCACATTTTGCCTCTTATATCGAGGGCCTGCCAGTATGGTGTGAGAGATCACACACACAGGGCCAGTGGGCAACAGAATTCGGCTTGCAGGCAGACATGGTCAGCCATAGTCTTTTGGCTTCTTTAACCTTCCTAACATGTGGGAATGGTTTCAAATAGCAGAGCCCTCGTTTCACATACCAAGCATCCGTTGGATTGGCCCTTTAAAATGGGTTGGCCATTTAAAAGTAGGGGCTGCGGTTTTCGGATTAACGTTCAGCACAAACCCAACTAACCCCCCCCCACACACACACACACCCACACGCTCCCAATTCTCTGGGATGATCGCTTTATCTCTCCTGCTACCGCGTGGCTAACAGTAGGGAAGATTTCTGTTCAGCCACAGGCAAACAGCCCAGCAGGAACGGCCACCTCTGAATGTCTCCTTAATAAAATTCCCCTATTTCAACCAGGTGACCATGAATGTGTTATCTCCTGAGGATAACACAGAGAGATGAAGAACGGATGTTACTTGAATGCCAGCAAACACTGGGACCATATGCTGCCATGCTTTGTTATGCAATGATTCCAGATTACGTGCTGCTGGCCTGCTGTGGTAAAGTGTCCTACCATGGAGGTTTCAGAGTAACAGCCGTGTTAGTCTGTATTCGCAAAAAGAAAAGGAGTACTTGTGGCACCTTAGAGACTAGCCAATTTATTTGAGCATAAGCTTTCGTGAGCTACAGCATCCAATGAAGTGAGCTGTAGCTCACGAAAGCTTATGCTCAAATAAATTGGCTAGTCTCTAAGGTGCCACAAGTACTCCTTTTCTTTCACCATAGGGGATGGAATAAGGCTGCCCTCCCCAGAAACCTTTTGCAAAGGCTTTGGGAGTACATCCAGGAGAGCTTCACTGAGATGTCCCTGAAGGATTTCCGCTCCATCCCCATACATGTTAACAGACTTTTCCAGTAGCTGTACTGGCCACGAATGCATCCCAATTCTTCAGGGCAAATTAATCATTAAACACGCTTGCTTTTAAACCGTGTATTATATTTACAAAGGTACACTCACCAAAGGTCCCTTCTCCGCCTTCTAGGTCCAGAGAGGAGTACAGAAACTGGTTTTAAGAGCCCTTAAAGTCGGAAAAAATGGCTTTGTGGTGTGCACGGGTGCAGGGCTAAGCCAATCTAACGCTGCTAAATCCGACCTAAACTCGTAGTGTAGACCAGGGCCAAGAGAGCAAAAAAGTCCTTCTGCATTTCCTGAGAAACATTCTGCCCTTCAGCCTACAGTAATGATAAATTAGTAAAAGCTGGTACGTAAAACCAAAGGAATATTGGAATCTGCAGCCTGATCTCTCTTAAATACATATATGTGTTTATATGTTTCTATTCTCTCTCTCTCTCTCTGTATATATATATAGTTTGAAAAACAAATCCGTTAACTTATTCTTTAAAATCTTAACAGTTAAAACCAGGTTTCAGGTGAGCTATAAAAGATGCTGCTTCCCCAGACCTGTTCAAAACAATAACAGTAGCCTAAGTATCATTAACCCAGATGTTGAAGCACAAAGTAGAGGGGAAGGATAGATTCACAGAGATAAGAACAAATGTGCAGAGGCCAGGATCTGGAAGGTCATGGAGACTGAACTTTCTTAAAGCAGAGGTCCCCTAGGTTAAGACTGAGTCACACTGCCCAAGCAATGTGGAGAAGCTTGCTCTATACCTTTGCTGTATATTTTCTGTGGGCAGATTTACAGAAGTCTTCACTCCCCAGGTCTGTTCAGCTGTTATCTTTTACCTAAATTTGCTGAGCAGTTAAGAAACCAATTTAGGCTTTCCTCCTTCCCCCTCCCACCTCCTTTTCTAAAGCTCTTTCTATCATGGGCCTGCCTCTAACAGCACATCACTGTGCAGTGCACAGACTAAGAGTCAAGAGACATGGATTTTGTTCCTGGCTCTGCCATTACCTTGCTCGGTCACTTAACCTCTCTCTATGTCATTTTTCCCATTTGTGAAATGAGGGTAACATTTTATTGACCAGCTTGCTAAGGTGCTGTTAGATTAGAGATGACTTAGGTCCCAGGGCTAAGTATTTAATTATTATTATTAAATATATTTTAAAAGAACTAAGAAAATTCAAGTAATTCAATTACATGCAACTTTATGAGGCTGAAGTTTCCATTCAATCCAATGGAAAGACTCCCACTGACTTCAATGGGCATTGAATCACCAGGTCCATGGATGGAAGAGATGGAAGCTGATTTTTAACTGTGAGAATATTTAGCATTAAGCAACTGACCCGAATCACACTGTAGAAGGCATTACTTGGTTTTCATTTGTTTTGAGTTTTTTCAACATTGAAAAAAATAGAATTAAGTAGGGTTATATCATGGTCTTGTGGACTGACATAATCAGCATGCCTAGTCCCAACTATGATTTGCTAAATCAGGGAATCCAAATAAGATCATTTCTATCTTAATTAACAGCATGTTCTAACACCCTCTTTTTCCTTTTAAAATCCTCCCTTACCCTCTGGCTTAGGCTATGACAGGACTTGGAGGAGGATGTTACAAACAGACTCTGTTGTAGCTGCTGAGTGTGTGGAACTGCAGCGTCTCCATAGCAGCAGGAACCAAGTGTGTACCAACTAACAGTGGAGCTCAGGAATAAGGGAACAAACGTTCCTGCAGTGGTAGAAATGTGGGTAACCCTACCCAGGTGAGAAGACTGAGCATAGACAGGAATGCAAGCCGGAGACATGGAAAATAATGAAAACCATCAACTAAAGTGGTTTTAGTTCAAGATGTGAGTTGAGTCAGTTCTTTATCTGAACTGCTTTGCTCATCCCTGGTTATTACCCAGTTACATTATTATTAACAAAACACTGATTCAGACCAAGACTGAAAACTTTCTGTCCAGAGTTTCTCAGAGAGCCTCTGTTCCTTGCACTAGTCAGCTATTTATTACACCCAATTTACCTACTGAATGGACTCTCAAGGCAGATACCATCATTCTCAACCAATGCAGGAGACCATTATTTCACTAGTGGGAATCTGCAGTTCAATCCAGTCTCATTTTGGGCCTGATCTAAAGCCCACTGAAAATAGTGGAAAAACTCCCATTGACTTCATTGGTTTTTGGATCCAGGCCCTTATCAATTCATTATGATAAGAGTACATCAAAAAGACCCAGTTGTTAAAAGCTTTATGAAAAGGTCTGAGGAATGGGAATTGTTTTAGAGAGTCAGGATCAAATGGCCTAAGCACAGAACTAGGTTCAGCAAGTTCCCGAGTTCTTATCCCAGGTTTAATATTGACTCCTAATTTGGCTTTTTGGCAAGTTCATCAGTAATGATTTTTTGGTCTAGGGTGAGTGAGAGAGAGTCAAAAAGCCTCGGTTTTTGATCCGAAAATGGACATTTTGACACAGTACCATTTTGTGAAAACATTTGAAAGATTTTGTTTTTGAATGAATGAAAACAAATTTCAAAACCTTGAAAGTTGCCATGAAACGTAACTGTCATCCTCTAGACAGCTGTAGTTATTACTTACCTAAATACCTACCATACAGAGCTGTTATCAGTCTCAATCAGGTAATCTCTGCAAAATGCTTTGTACAGACGTACATCACTCTATTATTACTTTAGTCAGTGTATCTTTTATGGCAATTCTGAATTTGCAAAATTCAAGGTCAATTTCAAAGCTCAGTGAAGCCATATTTAAATTAGAATGCAAGCTGACTGAAGTTCATGTTTATCATCAATCATCATCATCACCAGTTATGACTATTATTTTAGTACCACTCGAAAATGTTAGAGATTTTCCAAAAGCAGGGTCCCCACAAAGCCCTGCCTCAGAAAGTGGTAGGATTTGTACCTGTCCAAACAAACTGTCCCCAGTTAAAGATACTTCTGAAAGTTTAAAAAGAAAATTAAAATGAAGTGCTGTGTTTAGCTAGAGCTGGCTAGTGGTGTTTGCTGCTTTACAGTCATGATGAACAATAAGAGAGATTAATTGAATTAAACTGGTGATATCAGTGCTGTGCTTTTTGCTTATAAAACTAGCTATTCACTTTTCCCCTTCTACAGGGCCGGCTCTACAGGTTTTGCCGCCCCAAGCAGTGAAAAAAACTGCCGCTGCGGACGGCAAAAGGGAGAAGCTGCCGCCAAATTGCCGTGGCGGCCGGAGGAACTGCTGGCCCAAGCACCTGCTTGGAACGCTGGTGCCTGGAGCCGGCCCTGCCCTTCTATGCCTAAAACAGGATAGTAGCTCGTCACTTCACAAAACCATTACATTATTTTATATTTTTAATGCAACACCATAAAACAACCTTATTCTTCTGCACAGACTCTTTAGCATGGTCAATGGACCGCATGAAATTATGATATTTATTGGTGATAATGGCCAAAACTGAGACGCATCTGTTAATTTCTCTTGTGACTTTATACATCTGTTAGCAGCCATTGGTGTGGTTTGATTAAGGAACCTGTATTTTGCCTTGCATATGTACTGCACAGTACCCTTCGTCATCTTTACACAATTTACTACAAAGCATCTCTTCCTGCTTCTTAAAATAAAACACAAAGAGCCAGATCCTCAGCTGGTGCACTCAGCATAACTCCACTGAGTTCAGTGGCTCTCAGCCAATTTATACCCACCAAGGATCGGGCACCAAGATATTATTTTGTAGTTCATGCCTGAGACAGTTCTTTTTAAATAATAGCAGAGGAGTATTTGTTAATTACAACAAAATGATCAGTCTCCTCGTCTATCACAATGAGATTTCACTTGGTCAAAGAGTAGGAGAGTGCAATTGTTTCACCTCTCATTCTCTTTAATTAAGTCCTCCTTTTCTTTTTTTTAATTATCTTGCCTTCCCCACAGTCTGACTGCAGAGACATTTACAGCCATCAAACATAGTCTGCCAGACCTAGGTGTTATGGACTATGCCTCTAGGGATCATAACCATATGGTATTTTAGGAGAGGACACAGTTCATTTCAGAGCAATTTGAATAAGCAGATTTCTTTTCTTTATTACACCATTGCATTTGGCGGCAACCCACCAGAGGCAGATTCTCTGCTCTCAAAGGACTGATCTGCCCACTCTGTCCATTTAACAAGACATTCAGCTCAAAAAATCTAGTCGCTGATCACACATGTGGAGCAGATGTGCGAGCATGCGTAGCAAAATAAAAAATAAAAAATCCCAGCAGTGGACCAGGGGAAATGTAGCATAACTACTGAGAAACAGTGACACAAAAGCTCTGATTCTGAAATGGTGAGTATTGTTGCTTTTTAGGGAGTATTTTTCTTATTAATCCTTCTTAGGGGGAAAAAAGCATATGCTTCCTTTATTATTTTTTCTTTTTGGACGTGGGGGAGTGTTATTCACGTTACACTGATGTGGCTTCTTTGTTCATTTTCACAGCCTTCTCCTTAAAATGATATAATTCCAACTATTTTGACCGGACTGTCTTGGGCCCTACCTCTCAGGAACTGAGTGCTGGAAAACTTCCATTGGAAAAAAAACACCCATTTAAAAAAGAGGATATCAGAAATATACATCCTTTTATCCATGCCCTACAGACTTGCATGTAAAGGGAGAGCACCAGCTGTTTTTCTCATGGTGAATACTTGGGGAAATCTGACTTCCTGTTTTTACATGGACAGCTACATTGTTGCATAACCAGTTAATTTTGGTTAGGTCAATAGAGCAAGTTTAATTATTGGAACTTTCCTTTTTCGCTCAAGCTGCATACTGTACATCAGAAAGAGAAATTACTAGGAAGTCAGAACTGTGTACAGTAGCTGAAATTTTCATCCTTAGTAAATGGATGGATTTGATATTCCTTAGTAAATATATCCCTTCTTTTCATAAATATAATAATTTGGGGAAAATGTTTGCTATATTATGGTATTTAACTGGGAAATGCTAATTATTTAATATCTCAGAATGTAGTGAATACAAATAGTGTGTGAAATTTAAAAATTAAAATACCCAGAGCACTTGTGAAAGTGAGACACCTCCTCAGCTAACTGTAAAATTCCCCTCAGCCTCAGTCTAGCAGAGCCCTCAATAATGAAATTCAGAGCATCCTCATTCATGGTATGCAAACATGTTTATTAACAGGAGGCACTATCAAACACACAGCCTTCCATTTGTGGTTCTCATTATAAGGACAACCACTGATGGCAATTCAAAATATTAACACATTCTAGATTGGACTGCATTAGAAACAAAGTGTGGTTCTTGCTATGTGTGACAGTCCTAATTTTCTTTAAATCAAGCTCTTATTATTTATTTTGTGTTTCAGTTCAGTGACTAGATATGACCTTTTTCTCCAGTTCATACAGTATTGTAAGTTATTCTGGATTTCTAAATCTTGGTTTTGGTTAATGCATCAAAGGACATATGTCCCTATTTCCACCAGTTTCTCATAATATACATGTACCCAGTTGTATGTTGTTACATAACTTCAGAATAAAGCAATTAGATCATAGTATCTATTTCTGTGTTTTCAGTACAGCAATATTACAGTGGGAGAAACCCACTAGTATTGTTATATGGATGGATGGATGTTTTTATTCAGAGTCTTGTTCTTAATAAACATCCCAAAGAAAAACATTCAACAGCAGCAGGCAGTAATAAAGAGGCAGAAAATGGCAAAACCACAGTTCTAAAGGAAGCCTATGTGAAAACACTAGTTGTGTCTTCCTGGTTACAGAAAACAAATAGAACTGTTCAAAGTGCTTGCCAGCAAGGGCCTGCCAAATAAAATATTGTTTTATGAAGTCAGGAAAAAACTAATTTTAAAGGTTATTGTAGGTTATTTGTGGTCACGTCTTGAGTGCATAAAACATGATGTCATTTTGAACTCTTTGCTATTTTTATTTTAATCCTATAGGTCTTTGCCTGAGACACTATCTCAGCCACTGCAGAAATCTAAAACGTGGTGTCATTGTTAAATACATACAAAAGCCTGTCCTACAAAATGAATAGAAAAAAATTCAAACCAATAAAATGCAAGTACACATCATACCAGATCAGTCTTACTGCTGCTACAGTATATTCATACTATAAAATAACTCTGGAGAAAAGGATCACCACATGAATAATAAACTTGGATCAGAAGGTTGCAAAGAGGTTTTCCGAGTGCTTCATATATAAAGTTTATAATATTTCATAGATTCATAGATATTAAGGTCAGAAGGGACCATTATGATCATCTAGTCTGACCTCCTGCACAATGCAGGCCGCAGAATCTCACCCACCCACTCCTGCGATAAACCTCTCACCTATGTCTGAGCTACTGAAGTCCTCAAATCGTGGTTTAAAGACTTCAAGGAGCAGAGAATCCTCCAGCAAGTGACCCATGCCCCATGCTACAGAGGAAGGCGAAAAACCTCCAGGGCCTCTTCCAATCTGCCCTGGAGGAAAATTCCTTCCCAACCCCAAATATGGCGATCAGCTAAACCCTGAGCATATGGGCAAGATTCACCAGCCAGATACCCAGGAAAGAATTCTCCGTAGTAACTCAGATCCCACCCCATCTAACATCCCATCACAGGCCATTGGGCCTATTTACCATGAATAGTTAAAGATCAATTAATTGCCAAAATCATGTTATCCCATCATACCATCTCCTCCATAAACTTATTGAGTTTAATCTTAAATCCAGATAGGTCTTTTGCCCCCACAACACAGGTTGTTATTCTTGCAAAAGATTTGTAACAGATTCTTCTTTTCAACCATGAGGTACCAGGCTTTACACATTAGTGCACTGAAAGAATTCCTGCCAAGTGGCAAGTGAAGAAATCTCATGCTCCCAGGCACCAACCTTGGAGATCCCTGGATGATAGGCAACTCTCCACAAGTCGATGTGTGAAGAGGAAGTGAAGCCTGGAGATTAGAGTTTGGAGTGCTTTCAGTAAGCTCTGAGTGTAGGGTGAGGCAAATGAAAGAAAACATCAAAGGGGATAATGGTGAAATAATTAAGCTTTCATTAGAATCTCCTGCTCCAAATTTTTCAGTTCAATCAAGATGGTGTTAGTGAAATACAGTTAATTAATGGAAAGTTACAGGAACAATCCATGCTCTCGTCTCTACTGTTGTTGCTTCCTCTGCAGATGGTTCCTTAGACCGTTCACTAGAACGTTCCAGGTACAGAGCAAGTGAAATGCCTCAGGCTTTCCTATTTGATATAATCTATCAAGCATATCATCAGGTAACAATCTGGGCTTTTCAAAATAGAAGCTCACCACCCCCCCCCAATGTACTGTATGTTAAAGGAAGCTAAGTCACCTTGTTTGGTTTTTCTGAAAAATTACAGTTGAAATGTCTATAAATCTATCACAGATTATGAGATTGCATGTAAATCATTTCAGTGTAGTCTCCTAATGACAATGTTTTATAATAATATTTTATAACTTTTTACTATGATCTGCGTACTAATGACAGTTCTTATGATCTGTTCCATTTATACTGTTATCAAGCTGCCAAATACAAATGTGATTCCTGGGTTTTAGGTGGCAAAGAAAATCATTATCTATGCCTAATGGTACGTTATGAAATATGTATTTTGTATATTATGAGCCATATTCTCTGATGGTGCAATTCCATTACAGTCAATGGAATTATACCAGAGAGAATTTAGCTGTTCATGTATTTTACCAATGTAGCTCTCTTCCTTTGTGCATTAATGTATCATTAAACCTGTTAAAATTAATGCTACAAGCCTGACTTTGAATTAAGATTCCAGTAACCCAGAAAACTCACAAAAGTCAGAAAATTAGCAATTACACTTCCTCTTACTTTCTCTATCTTTGCGGTAATCTTTGTCCCTTATTCTCCTCTTTTCGCGTGACACATTGACCTCTTCCACTTCCTTGGTGAAGATGACTCAAGCAAAGCAGTCCTCTACTCGAAGATTAAGGGCCTGATCCAGAGTCCATTGGAAAGATTCCCATTGATTTAGAGTTTAGGTCTTGATTCAACAAAGTACATAAGCTAGTGGACTAACATGCTTAAAGTTAGATATATGTTAAGTATCTTAATGAATCAGTGGAGTAAGTGGCAGGACTTTGTGGAGGCAATCCTGTGTGAGTAGTGTAATAGTGGACAGTGGGATATGCTAAAATATTGGAAGATATTAATTTTGCAAATATCAGTTAATGTATGTGAAACTATAAAATATTCCATGCATCATAGTAAATTATTAGATTCACTAGATACATTGATTAATGACTGATCATGATATAATATGGTATGATTCTCTTGGATTATATGTCATATTAACACTACACAAACTATCCTTGATAATGTCAGCTTAACCTCACTAGCTTATCAATATTGTGGATGTGATAATCATTATCACTGGGGTAACCTGTCAGCACATGTTGCATGCCTGCCTCTGGTCTTCAGTAGTACAGGCTTGTCTGGCTTATCTGAAAAAGTAATACCAGCACCAAGTGTAACATATCTAGATGAAAGGGGGAGGCAGTTTAAGTAGGCATTTGATTAAAAGAAGATGACAGTAAAGGATAAAGTCTGTCACCACCAGTCAAAGCTAAAGTTGTTCCTACTTTTCTTTTTTAAATTGTAAGTTCTTCAGTGTATGGAGCATGTCTTCTTATGTATTTGTACAGCAGCTAGCACAACAGGATATTGATCCTAATTGCAGCTTCTGGGCTAATTAATAATAAATAATTCCTCTTTCTTCTATTGTTTCCATAAATATCATAAACTGCAATTTGAGGTCCTGATCCAAAGCCCACTGACGTCAGTGGAAAAGCTCTTACTGACTTCTTCATGCTTTAAATCAACTCTTTAATCAGCCCACTGAGAGATTTCCATATACCACTAACCTGGACTTGTTGGTTACCTCACATTCATCTGTAATTACCGCTCCTAATATGGGTCAAAATGAGCCTGAATACATAGAACAGACTGCCCGCAAGAGGCTAGGCATTTGGCTCTCAGAGATCTACCTGTGACATAGTGAAATGTGACTGAGCAGCTCAAGCTAGTGCCCTCTCTTTCTACAAAGGAGCTAAAGCTGAGGGGGATGCTGCCCCTGTGATGAATTCGGCTAAACTTAAGTTTTCCAGGAAAATAATTGTTCCAACACAGGGCAACAACACATGCCTTGGGAAAAAATGTATGCACAGCTTTTAAAGTGATATTCTACAAATTCTGTTTTCACCTGGTATAGTCTATAACACTTATAAAATGACCTTTGAGTATTTTTATCTTCCTTACAAGCTTTCTCATACAGTCCCTTCATATTATTAGACGATCTATCCAAATATCTACAATACATAGCCAAAGATTTTCTCCAATTTTTAATTAGAATTATGGCTTCGCTAACAGTAGCACACCGAGTAATCTTGCAAAAGTCTTGATTTGATGAACAGCGCTCAATGAAATAATTGTGTTACGTTGTTCCAGCAGATACACCTTGGGAAAATCCCCCCGTGTTCAGGACCTACAGGAAATATAGCTGCTTAGTTTTCTTATATCCTGCTTCCAGGTACTCCCCTTGGCTTGCTTCTGGCTTCAGATTCACAACTCTTTTTTCTGCAAGTGAGAGTCAACCAGAGCAAATCCATCTCCCTCTCTTTCTGTTTTTGGCATCACTGTAGTATCTCAAACCAGCTTGGACAAACTGATAGGTATCCTTCTCTAAGTAAAGCTTTCTGTCATAGTGGCTTCAAGATATGAATCATTTAAAGGGGAGCTTTGTGTCACTGGACTGTTATAACAACAGATGCAAGTCTGTCTGGTGGTAGAGCACATGGGAACGTTTGCTGAGTTATGGCTTCACATAAATATTCTAGAACTAAAAGAATGGCCCCGTTTGCATTCCAGGAGACTCTTAAAATCCTGAGGCTCTTCCAAATCCCTTTTCTACTGAAGAGTGGTCTAGAAGAATTTCTACTGTTCTACCAAATTTTCTCTAAGGACTTAGTTTTCCAGCAAGGTTTTGCTGAAGACATCACCAGTTCCCTAAGGTGTCAGCATACATTGTTGGTTAACATCATTTCTCTGGCCAAGCAACTCTTTTGAGTTCTAGTTAGACTTACACACACACACCTACTAAGCAGATGGCTCACACCTGAACACTTCCACAGGCTGTTAGAATACGGACACACATTCCTTTGCATGTGTAGCTTCTGGCCCAACTATTCTAGTCTGTTCTTAAGAAGTAGTCCCACTCTTTAATTTAAAGGGAATGCTATACAGGGAGTCCTTGGCCTTATGACACTATTCGTTCCTCAGAATTGCGTTGTAAGTCGAAACGTTGTAAATTGAAACTGCCTTTCCCGTAGGAATCAATGGTATGAAGAGGGGCTTGGTTCCTGAACCAAGGCTTCATACACTATTTTCAGCACAATAACCCAGATTTTTGTACTAAATGAATTATAGATGACTAATGTTGCAACATCAATGTATGTACTGTACACTGTATTTGGTAAACAGCATTCAAATAAACAGATAAACTCAGATATGCTGCTCAGAATGCCAGCAACTCACATATGCTACTCAGACAGCCAGGGAGAAAGGCGCACATGCTAAGCCTCAGCCAATCACTGTTCAAACTTTCTGATTGGCTGAGCCCAGGGCCGGGAGCCAGTCAAAAACAAGTGGCAACCTTACTGGGCAACAAGCTACCCTGCTGCCTCGAAGCCAATCAGAAGTGACCTCTTCCAGCTCCATACCGGTATAATGCAACCAGGAAGTGATTTCAAGCGAACTTTATGCAAATCGAGTGTTGTAAGGGCGAAACGGGCAATCAATTGAAAAGCGTCGTAAGTGGCGTCCAACGTACGTTGGGGGTCGTAAGTCTGAGGACTCCCTGTATAGACCCCATTTAATCAGAGATTGACCTTGCCTGTGCAGAGAATAAACAGTGGGTGAGACGCCCTAAGCTGCATCTCTGAGAGTTGCAGCACCGAACTGACAGCCCACTTTTAATGCCGTTTTAATCCACTTTTCTACCCTCGCAGTCTGGAGATAGTCTAAGGATTGAAGCAGCATCCAGATTAATTTACACAGTCCTGGAACCCTGTCTAATGGTTGCCTGGTCTATGGGCCACAGCACTGCCCAGATTTTCACAATGCTATGTGCTGCTGCCCTGCCTCTGGTATATACCTTACATCTGGGCTTTTAAGGAGGTTCTTGGAAGGACAGTCTTGGGCTGTCTCTGCAGTGCCTGCATAGGGGAATCCTTCCCTAGTCAGATCTGGAGCTTTTAGAGCCCCTTTAAACTTCTCTGGCCTTTATACCCATATAAAGGGGCTGGAGCAGGTGTGAGAATCTCACCTAACATTTCTTACTTGTAATTGGTATTTTTTCAAAATCAATTGCTAATACTCTACCATTCGTTGTCTTTCTGTTTTATTGCCAGTTGGCATTAATGATACTATTTCCTTACTATACTGTCATACTTATGAGAGAAATCTCCTGAGCACAGTTTCTATTAATGTCTTATCATTTGGACTTTCTGGATAAAGGCTTTTCACTGTAACTAAGCTTGACTATAAGCTAAGGCTCTTATTCCTGTTATAAATTTCATTCCACCCAGGTGTCTCCCACCTCCCAGCTTGTAAATATTTCCCTTTATAATAAGTGCTGTGGGATTCATGTTTGGGAAGCCAATAGGGGCCTTGAGGCAATTTGTGTTGCTGCTCAAACATTCTGCTGTTCCTTTGGTTACTCAAGCCTGTTCCTATGTGATGTGACCAAAACCCCATTCAAGTAGCGATTGACATTATCCATTGAAGAAATATCATTTACAGTAATAAAATTGTCTAATTCACAGATTGTCCCCCGATACCAATATCTAGACTATAGCAATGGTGTGTCATGCTGAGTGGGCCTTCTGAGCAACCACATTTATATTCTCCTTAAAGGAGCTTGTTTCAGGTCACCGTCCAGTTCCATCAGCTGACCCTTTTGATCTGTCTCTAGGGACACTCCAATCACCTGCTCTGTCACATTTAAAGTATGATTCCAGAAGCACTGGACAACATCACATTCCCACTAAGCACGAAAATGCGTTCCTACCCCTACGTATTCCCTCCAGCAGGTAAACTGCATTAATGCTTTTTTCTAATTCACCTTTCAAATAAAGGAGGCTTATGGATAGAAATACATATATGTATATCTATTTCTATATATGCCTTACAAATAGAAAATTGAATATTGGATGTTTACCTTCCCCCCATAATAAAATAGTGACTGTCACTTAAGTTTCTTGCAGGATTTGTTAGAAGTCAATACTTATCAATCCTAGGTCTTCCTGCTCCTAGGTCAGCCTCTGACAAGGTGACCCCAAATCTGTAGAGGCCTTTAATTTTTGTGGTTTCTGCCCATAAAGGTGGAAGAAATGATTTGGCCCTATATTTTGACAAAAAGCAGATCTGAATGCATTTTGATATAACATCTAAAAAGCACACCATTTTTACTACAGGGAACTTTCCTTGTAAAGTGAACAGCTTTGGAATTCATTACATCTCCTTCCCTGGATGATTAGAATATTTGTTCTCTCTATTACATGTTTTAGGGAGGTACAAATGAAGAAGAAATGCCGCCAGGCTGTAAGAGAAAGCCAACAGAGATAGGAAACATGGGTTAGTCACTTCCAGTGTGAGTTTAGAGAGCCCTATTCTCTATTTCTAGCTTCCTCTGGGTAGTGTTTGCAATGCAGGGGGAGTTTGAGTTCTGCTCCCCCCAAAAAGCAGATAGTGTGTAATAGATATGCAGTTACATGAAAACCAAAGAAACAGAGGATTAAAGAACTCTTTGCCTCCCTTTAAGGAAATTTAGAACCCCTTGAAAGGAATCTAATGGCTTGATCTTGTACAATGCTAAGCACTCTGGCTCCAATCTAGCACAGTATTTAGGCACATGAGTACTCCCATCAAATCTAACTGTCTATTCATATGTGATCCTCCTAATCATTAATGGATTTTCATCCACCATGTCTAAGGTAAGGAAGTATTCTCCCAATTTACAGATGGGGAGCTGAGGCAGAGAGAGAGAGAGAGTAAATGATGTGCACAAGATCATATAGGAAGTTTTTGGCAGAGGGGGGACTTGAACAGAGGTCTCCCAAGCGCAGTGCAGTATCTTGTGCCTTAGACCATCCTTTCTCCCTGTATGCTGCAATGCTTTGGTGGAGCAGGGCTGGTGCTGGAATGCAGCACTTTGCAAGAGTGAGCATAAAGCATGGAGACACAAGAAAGGGAGACACAACTGGAGAAACTGATTATGAAAGCCAGTTGACAAAGGAACCCACTGCTTGATTCCACACGTGCTATTGGTTGAAGAACAGCCACATCAGCAACCAGTTGTAACTCTGCAAACAAATCACAAAAGGGGTAGCACTGAGAGGTACCTTAGAGCTCTCAGTTTGTAGGACTAACCATAAGGCTACAGCTGTCTGGCAAACTTGGTAAAATTCAGATCAGGTGAAATTGCATGTTGGGATCTACCTGCATTCATAAATAGTGGTACTACAATGTTATATTTCTCAAATGCATGATAGCATGGGTCCTATAATGATTAACAGAGGCTTTTGGAAAATAATAACACTGAAAGGTGCGGTGTATTGAAAACTGTGTTAAAACTACAAGCTATCACTTTAAATGTAAGGAGTTTCTGGGTCCTGCTTGCAGGCTAGAGGGCTCTGTAGGGAAGCATGCAAATAGATGCAATCTGGTTCTTCAGCAACCTTTCTGAAAAGAGACAGCTTAGAGCAAGGTGGGGTAAGTTGAGCCTCTCTGCTTTGGAGTTCTTGTATGTTAGGGTTCTGGAGTGTAAGAAATAAAGCAGTGTTACTCTCTATACTTCTGGGAAAAGTATTTTATGATCTATCTAACTTCTCTGTTTGTATGTCGTTAATATAACAAAAGCCATGACTAGGAATATCCTGTGAGAAAGCTATGGGTTCTTAAACTGTATCATAGTTTGGAGTACAACTTAATAGAGAGCTTGTCTTGTGGACTATTTCTCCTGCTATTCATAACCACACAAACTACCTTTTCTCCCATTTGCAATTGTACAACAGCCCTCTGGAAACGACAGCACTTGCTTCTGTGAAAAAATAATTTTAGAAAGGATTTATTTATAGGTGTTTTGAGTAGCTGGAAGCAAGGCTCAGAATCAGCACTATATGACCATCCAACTCTCCAGGGACAACCAGCTAGTTTTGTGAGGGCCAGGTGTAAGCAACCAGCATGGGACTCCCAGCCAGCGCCTTTTGAGTTCTGCTCTGGGCCAACAGAATAGTACTGAAGTAGGCCAAAGGAGACCTAGGTTCAGTACCTAGCTCAGTCAGACTTTCTGTATGACCTTGGGTAAATCACTTAGTTTACCCGGTGCCTCAGTTTCCCATCTGTAAAATGACCATCCTACTTCCCTGCTATACTAAGGTGATGTGAGAATTAGAACTCCATTTTTAACGTATGGTTGTGACACAGTGCAGTATTTTCCACTGAATGCATCTGATGAAGTGAGCTGTAGCTCACGAAAGCTTATGCTCAAATACATTTGTTAGTCTCTAAGGTGCCACAAGTACTCCTTTTCTTTTTACAGTGCAGTGAGTTAACAGGTTGAGTGTTCATTCTGATCACTCTGACTACTTAGCTTCCCCCAGAGAGGGTTGACTGGGAAATTAAATGTAATCAGCTGATTAGGATAGCAGGCTGGGTGAGCTAAAGGATTAATTAGCCCATCAGATGAGGACTGATTAGAAAGGCACAGAAAGGAAGCACAAGGTAGAGGAATAGGGTTAGTTGAGCTTAGAGACAGAGCAATCTCCAGGAAGGGAGATAGCTTTTCCTTGTTGGCCATGGCAGAAGGGCTGAGGATACAAGGGATGTTGTAAATAGCATTGATGTATGTA
Source organism: Lepidochelys olivacea (assembly GCF_965140295.1). Lineage (NCBI taxonomy): Eukaryota > Metazoa > Chordata > Testudines > Cheloniidae > Lepidochelys > Lepidochelys olivacea. The sequence goes on from NC_140412.1 coordinate 215,241,087, forward strand.
ATAGTAAAGGTGTGGGTGGAGGGAACATAAATAAACAGCATGGTGTGCTCACCCAACCAATAGAGTCTGAGCTGCCTTCTGTAATGTTAAAAGGTGGGAGAGGAACATACCCTGCTACAATAGGGTCAGACCCTATGGCAATAAGCTATATATACACATAGCTAGAGCAGAACTGACTTCCTCTGTGATTTTGAGTAATTCACTTAATCTCCCAGCCTCAGCTGTAACATGGTCTTAATACTGTAATATATGCCCACCTTATACTGATGCTGTGAGGATTACCATTTGCAGAGTGCTTTGAAGATGTGCACTGATATATCACTAAGTATTATTAATAGTGAGTGATAACTTAAGAATCATACACAATTTTATGATCTCGTGTCCAGCTGTAAAACTGCTCCAAAGGAAAACGGCAGGGGACAAATATATCCCTGATGAAATTCCATCAACATCAGCAGAGTAGCATTAAAAAGGAATTAGTGTGTACAAGTGGGATCAAGGATATTAATGGACGGCGTTTAAAAACTATTCAGCAATTAAGTATTTTACTGCAATTATTTGGATAAATTAAAGCAAGTACTTTATTTTTATGCAAACAAGTGTTTTATTGTATTTTTAACTTGCTTATTATGTTTTGAATTTTTGTTGGTACCTTCTTTTTTACTGGCATTTGGATGGGTAACAAAAAAGGAACTTGGTATTAATATTCAAACGGGACTCAATGAGGATGCTACAAGGGGCTGGCCCTTTGTTTACTGCATTGCCGGCGGGAGTGCAGGCGCCTGTCCTTACGCTATTAGTAGTTGAAGAGTGTTCTGTAACTCTGTGCAGATATGAATTTGTGTTTGGAAAGACACGCATTGTTTTGGAAAATTAGATTAAAATCTTTTAGTGACAGGGGATTGATGACTCAAGAGCCATTTCATCTCTACATCACCAGTTCAGATGAACAGCAGCCAGAAGTCATTATTATTTGATTGCTGTTCAGAGGCCTGCTTGCAGTAAGGTGGTGGAATCTGTCCAGGTCCTACTCCTCATCACAAAACTTACCATCAGAGTGAGCATTAATGTGCAGTCTAAGCAGAGATGCCGAGCAGTGAGGGAGCAAGGACAATAAAACCTCACCAAAAAAGAAAAAATCATCCATTCATCAATGAATGAGTTGAATAACAGAAAAGTACTTAGCTTTTAATTTTACAGCAGCCAGAATTGTGCCAGGCACTTCTCAGCACATTAAAATCACAACAAAAATCTCTTCCCCCAATTGCTCACTATCTAATATCATATGTGATAAAGTGATGGGGTAACGCCAAAAAAGCAATGAAATGGGAGTGCGAGAAGAGGGGAGCTATGTGATCATTCAGGAAAACTGACCATGTAGCATATTGAATTATTTAAAATGGTTGAAATAGGTTTTAATTGAGTTGTTCTGGTGCAAACATGAGTTGGCTTCAGTGTCTCTCTCAAAAAGTCAAATGCTTCTAGCTGCTTTTGTTTAGTTCCCTGATTTATTAGCTCATCATTTCCTGGCCTCATATGACAGATTAAAAAACCCATCAGTTAAGGCAAAGATTGTAAATAATATGGCCAAGCAGTGTGGCAGTAACATAGCACTTGGGCTTGAGAAATACATTCAAACTACAGGTGTATTTCTGCTAAAAACACCATGGATTTTATAGACACTATTTCTTGGCATATAATTCTGCTTTAGAATTATTCCACTGTGGTACAGTTGCAGACTCTTGGTATAAGTTAACATTGCCTTATCTAAAAGTCTCAAAGAACAGCAAGCTATATGATTTCTTTTCCTTGTATTGCATCATTGGCATGCCAAAACAGGTGGTGTAGTATTTAATAAATCTTATTTGGCGGTACATATATGTCACAGCACATGCTTTAAATTAATGGTGTTAATTCTTAGGACATGACATCCTCTTTCAGGGGCTTTGTAGGAAGTCTGCATCTTCTTTGTTTCTGATTGACTTGATTGAGTCCCTAGACACAATGTGGACAAATGACGCTTGCTGTACTTGCAGGATATGACAATATGTTGGAGGGCTGGTGGAACAGTTGGTATAGTGAGGTTGCTGAGAGCCACTGAATCAGACTGTAAACCCTATATATGATGGAAATCACTTCAAGCCAGGGGATGTGACAATACTCCCAGAACCCCTAGTTCTAGCACCTATGATATGTTGTGATTTCCAAGAATGTGACTGTTAGTGAAACATTACACTTTTAAGACACCCAGAGAGCATCCAGTTTGGTTACATGCATTATATGACACTATGCTTATAAACTGTACACACTGTAAATAGATGCAAAAAGAAAAGGAGGACTTGTGGCACGGCTGTTACTCTGAAACCTGTAAATAGATGGTCCCTATCATGGATCATCAGTGTGGATTGAATCCTGGACCTTCAGCACTAAAAAGAAAGGCCTCAACCATTTGAGCTCAAGGAACAATTCTGTTAACTGGTAGCAATAGTAGGTACTTACTTTATTATTTAGCTGAACCATTAGAGGGGAACACATAATACACACTGAGACCAGTGAGTTACATATGCAAAGGTCATTATAATGGGGCATAGTTGATCAACAATCTTGAAGTCTGTAAGTGGAAGAGTTTTAAGAGAGAACATTATTAAGAAGCAAAATTGTTTATTCACCACTATATACATTCAGAAGCATGTAGCAAAAATCCTATGTTCAAATATGAAAGAACCAACACATCTGATAGGCTCAAATAATAAACAACTAACAGAGAGAATTCACCTTTTCTGTCTTCTCCTTAGATATATTAAAAGAATTTATTGTATCAAATCTTTTCCTGACAGGAACTGAATCCTCCCTTATTCCCCCTCCATGAGAACCCTGAATATCTGTTTCTGATAGTATCCTATTTAAGGGCAGCTATGAAGTATCTATATTAATGTTTCTCTAGTTGTCAGCAACAAACCACTTTTTAACTACTGGTAAAAGCTGGATTTAATTTTTCTAACCTCTCCTACATGATTGGGAACTTACGGCGGCTGAAATTAGTTCAAATCAGTAAGACAGTATTGTCAGTCACTGCAGAAGATGTTTGGAAACAAAATTGTCAGCCAAAAGAAAATGGCTTGTAAATTTCCGGCTATCACTTCCATCAGGAGAGGTCACTCAGTTTTCTGGCAACTAGGAAAGTGGAACTTGCTGTTCCCTGACACTGAAACAACTGTAGTACAGAGATAGGTGTTTCTTAGTCTGACTCCTGACTCTTTGGTGTGGCTGTGTAACTGGGGAAGCCTTGTGTTCTGCTGGAGCTGTGGGTGTAAATGCAGGAGTTGATGAAAGAGGAACAGGTCTAGTTTTTGCTGCTGTCTATTTATTTCCTCCATGTGCATGCTTTTGCAATTTGAGTGTAATTCAGAAAGTGTGAGGATAGTGCTTCCCATTTAGAGTAGATGACTGGATCGCATGTAAGTGATTCCACATGCTGGTTGACAAATGGCCTTTATGTTTACCCCTTACTATGCTAAGCCTACAAATCACACACACAGGGGCCTTTTTTTCTTTTTCTTTTTTGACCTATCACTTTAAACTCCATTTAACTATTTTAGCTGCAGTTTAAAACAAATAGTTCCACAATCTGATGAAGACTTCTTACTTTTGGTGCCAGGAAAGGACGTGTCATAAAAACAATCTGTTCACGTACTTCACTGCTGCTTGTTTGATGGATGTCCTTAGCGGTGAATACCCACTGGGGGTTGTTGCTGCCTATGGCCATGTTTGGTTTAAGTTATTTTTTTGTCTTTGTTTTTGTTTTGTTTTTCTTTAGCAAAGCAGAGAGGTAAGTTTTTTCCTCACTGTCTCAACACTTGCAGCATTATCTGTGGATGACACTTCCAATTTCTAAGGTATGAATTTGACAGTAAGATATAAAGTAGCACAGAAACTACCGGTATATGGATTCCAAAGGCATACATTTGCACTTACTATAAGCTACAGTACATGCCCATGCCTGGATGTCTTTCTAAAATACTGGGAAGTGAGAGAAGCAATTAACACTGAGTGAAAAGGGGTAAGAATACATCCCACTGTATTCTTCAGAGCAAGCATAAAATAATCCTGAAGAAAATGTTAGTTCTATAGCCTGTCACATAGAGATGGGCCAAACACTGTGAAATGTGTTCCCATATTTCGCTAAGCTTAACAGGCTTATGCACCACATGTCATGGAGTGGTTGAGCAAGTAAGTCTAACAGAAAGCTGGAATGATGCATCAGGACCACACCAATGGTGGTTGAAGAGTTAAGTTTGAGATGAGTTTTGGACTTAAAGCAGTGATTCAACCCTTGGTTAAGTATGAAGCATACAGTATATCCTCCCCAAAATGATAGCACATACTCTTGGATTACAGAATGAATCTTCTGAGAATTTACAAGGAAATTAGTTAATTTACAAACTAAAATTAATAACAATAGCACTGTCAGACTTTTTCCTTCCTGAATGATCTTTGTAATGGAGTAACACAGACCCCTGTTCATTGTAATGTGATCCGGACAGACACTTCAGGTTTTTATTAACTACACAACCATGGTGCCTGTAAAGGCTGGGGCAAAACTTAAAATTGAAAAGCTTTTTATTTCAGTTTTAAGATTTTTGGTTTCTTTGGCGGAGAAGGAATCATTTTGGCATGTACATTAGTTAATGTCTTGGTCCCTTCTTTTTGTCTCAATGATGTCCATCAGGCTAGATGTCCCAGAGTTTCCCCTCTGGCCTTAAACTCTATTAGGGTATGTCCACACTGCAATCAGAGATGTGAATGCAGCATGTGTACACATATCGTAGCTAGCTCTGATGTAGCACGAATAACAATAGCCGTGAATCCACGGCAGCACTAGATGCAGTCTGGGCTGTACAAACTGACCAGACGCCTTGGGTATGTACTTGAGCAGCTAACCCATGTTTCTGTCTATGCTGCCATGGCTTCACTGCTATTGTTATTTGAACTAATTAGGGCAAAAGTGGCTCAGCTATGCCTATATGTGGCTCAGTCACACCTCTGCGTGCAGTGTAGGCATACCCTAAATCTGCAACATCCTTCAGCTAAGAGATGATTTCCTTTATTTTTTGTGCAAAGCTACACTCACCCCCAACTTTTTAAAAATACTTTTATGTTTGCTAAACATTTGTTAATTGAATGCCAGTACTAGTGAAGTTGTTGGCTAGTTTCCCAAGGGCTGTAATACTTTGATCTACCCTCACTTGTTGGGTTTACTGTGCAGGTGCCCAATGATGGTGGTGGTTTGTGATATACAGGAGGGAAGACTGGTTGATCTGCTGGTCACTTCTGGCCTTAAACGATGACTCTATGCTAATTAATTGAGGTAGCAAACAGCTGTGGTGATTTTTTTCAGGCAGTTACAGAGTTAGTTGCTTAGATGCTCATTGATTAGAACAGATGGTGATTACATCAACAGCCACAACTATTTTTAAAAAATGGTCACCAGAAAGTGGTCAGCTGTATATAGCTTTTTATCATGTTGCTAAGATATTATCTTGGTGGTACAAATTCACGCAGTTTTCCTTGCTTTTTAATGGTGGTATCCATTTTGTTACATGCTTACAGGGTGACTCAATCCAGTAGAAATAGCCATGGACTTCTGTGTGCGTCTAATGCTCTCAAATCTTTGCTTTCTTGTAAATAAACTTTTGCGGGGTTGTGAGCCTGGGTTGCATTAATCTGAATGATAAGATCCCCTTAGCCTGTTTAGCATTATACCTGAATCAACAGACAGTTTAATGGATGTTCCAGAGCAGTGCATCAAATTTATTTTAGCTCTGGCAATTCCTCTGTGCAGCTACCAGAACAGGGTCTAGGTTTGGTGGCCCAAATACAAAATCTTTTTTTAGTAACAAACATTGCTTCTTGACAAGGAGGTCATTTTCCTCTCTGTTGCAGGGTTGTTTGCCTTTTGTTACAATTTTCAGACTCTCTGACTCTTTTAGACTCACACTGGTATAAAACAGATGTAACTCCTTTGACTTCAAATGAGTTACACCTGCTTAAAACTGGTCTAAATTAGAGAAGAATACATTGATAAATGTGAAGATCTGGAAGAAGGCTCTTTAGGCCTGGAATGGTTTGAGAACAGCTCTGTTGTTCTCTGCTCTAATTTCAATATTTTTGAAATATTTTGAAATCTTTTTTTTTCTCTGAAACTGTCTCAGCTGACTGTCATCGCTGCCTCCTTTGAAAAGTCAAGAGTGGATTGCACTAGGGTGGAAGGATTTCAGGACAGCCCCTGAATATGATGTAACTCTCCAGTTTCATTCCTCAGTAACTGCTGGATGAGAAGCCTTTTTGGTTTCAGAGTGGAAGGTGCATGGGACACAGCATGGCACACTGTTCAATGCTGCCTGCAGGGGGTCACCGGCAAACTGGGATTTGGTTAAATGTTAAATCTGCCATTGAATCTGCCATAGCCTAGCCAAGGAGTCTGGAATAGACTATTTGTATTGAATTGAACCCTTAGTGTTCAAATGTGCACAAAACTAGAATATGAACAGGAAGGGGAAAAATTGAATTACACATGGACATCCTAAACATAAAGGATATATACTGCAATGTGACATGGGCTAGACTAAAACTGATCACTCCAGTACTTCCCACACTGCCTGGAATATTTATTAAAAATACATTACATAGGGATATTTTTGTCACAACACATTTTACGACAGCTGTTTTTCGTGTTGGGAAATTTACTTCCAAAAATATATTTTTGAAAAGCCTTCATGCAACTGTTCACCAGTCAGCTGATTCAGAGATGAGATTCCAGTGCACAGGGCCATGCTGCAGTATACTAAATATTCATAGAATAACAAGCATTTGGTTATTATTGGGTTAACAAGCACTTCTCTAGAAAATACCAAAAATGCATATTACTGTTTTTAAAAAAATCACAGGCATATTTGAACATTTTCAGTGTGTCAGAGCAAAAATTGCCTTGTGTCCTTTTAGGTGATTGTTTTCAGGATATTGGTCTTGCTAGAGTGACTAGCACATCCATTATTGTAATTATAATTTAGTGATAATTGCCCTGTAGAATTCCAGCATTTTATTACTATAAGCGAGAGCTCATTGTGAAAGTCAGAATTCAAGATCTCTGGGGAAATGACTGCTTGCTATGTTTATAATTTCCAGACTTGTTACATGCACTTTGGAGGAGTTTATACCTGCACTGAGTAAGTTAAAGCACCATCTCTCAGCTGATTACAATGAAGGACTGTCATTGAAATGTCAGACCAACAGTGTAATTAACATTGCAAATATGTCTGAACCATATTGGTTAAGAGAGATTACTTCCTTACATGATTTTATAAACATGCCAAAACGTAAAAGCAAATTGTGCTTTATAAAAGTCTATTTGGGATCCCTTTCAAATTAAAAATAAACTAACCCCTCATACCAGTACACGCCTTCTCAGTAGAGACATCAGCCTTCTGCAGTCAGTATGAGAATGAATTAATAGGTTCTACAAATAGTCTTCCTTTGTAGAGCATGACTCCTGCAGACAAAGATAAAACCTGATGCTCCAACTTACAAAGATGTATCACAGAGACAACAGGTTACAAAGGGGTCACCTAAAGAGACCTTGAAATCATTTGACGTCTGATTTGTGTCCATTTATTCTTTTACGTAGAGACCTGTATTTCTTGAGGCAGTTTTGTTTCCCAGTATTTAATCGATTTATTTGTTGAAAGAAAAGACAATGATTATGGATTATATTATTGCTGGAGAGCCTGAAATGCTTTTTGGAATATTGGCCCAAATCCTCAGTTGGTATAAATTAGCGTTGTCTCCAAAATTAGCCCTATATATAAAGAAAAGGAAGGGAGAGAAATATTAGCCACTTTTAAAAAGGGAAGGGAAAGGGCTGCTGACTGAGGAAGAAGAATAGGACGAGGGAGAGGAGAAGGGCTACATATCACTTGGGGCTATTGAGCCAAAGCCTATTCATCAAACTTCAGTGGGCTTTGGATCAAGGCCTTGGGTCTCCACCCTTTACATGCAATATCCAATTTAGTGTCATTCTATGTGAGTGCAAAAAAATTGACCAGCTGCATATGACCAAGTCTAAACCTATTGGAATGTGGACCAGACTTTTGACCCTGATACTCTGATGGTACAGGGGGTTAATGAGGCTTAACCTGTGCACTGAGAATTCTTAAAGTACCATATAGAGGGAAATTCCTGAGTGGTAGCTGGAATATGTTTAGGGTCCTTGTTCAAGGAAAAGGAGGCACAGCATAGGCCCCTCTATATATCCATAAGCCTCAGCTGCTGGACAGAGGCTACAGTAGGGGCTGAAATCATCCCCCGTGGCTAGCCCCAGGATGGAGAAGACACAGAGCCCCTTTTCTGCCCACAATCATGCACTGAACACAGTTCAGACAGACTGGAGGAACCAGGAAGCCTTGGGTTTGGCCATTGCCAGGAGTAAAACTGTAAATACTTTATGTATGTGTTGTCTCTATGGCACTTTCATCTTTTATGTTGATTAATTTTTCATTTGAAGAAAATGAAAGATTAAGCCACTACATACTTATCTTCTAGAAATGTATAAAAGAAATATTCAAATCACTTGGACAAATCCCTTCCTTTATGTTTTTCCAAGATGAATGAAGACTAGATTGATTATCAGGCTGTTCTATCTAGCGTAGGCAGAATTTTTTTTTTAACTTATGAGTTCTATATAAAGAACTTCCTCACTGTCTTACCGTGCCCACTAGAATCCACTTGTTGTTTTCGAGGCCTGGCACAATTATTCTATTTCTGGTGAATTTGTCTGACCATATTCACCTCTTTCCCCCAAACGATCCTCTTTTGGCTTTTTTGTTTTCCTTTTTTGTCCTTTTTGTTTGTGTAAGAACAGCTGATTTCTGCACTATTGGGTTTGTTTTTATTTAAATATTGTTTTAGGCGAAGATTTTCAGAAGTGACTAGTGATTTTGGATACTTCAATTTTTGGATGCTGTGACAGAGAGCTGGGCAGCAGCTGTACCAGCACCTGGATTACTGGATCACCAATTAAATTGGCCCAGAGTAAACCAGAGGGGCAAAGCCTAATTGATAGATTGGGGATGGGCTGGAGGAAGTTACAAGGCTAATTAATCCATTAGCCCAGAAAGTAGAAAAGGTGCAGGAAGGAAGTGCAGGGGATAGAGAAGCAGGCTAGTGGAGCCAGAACCAGGAAAGCTGTCTGGGTAGAGTGATCGCTTCTCTTCCTTCCTGAGAGGACTGAGGAGAAACTGAAACTGTAAATAATTATGGTGTATGGATCAGAAAGGTGATGGGAAGAGCAAATGTAAACAAACTGCATGGGGGAGCTTGTCTGGGATCACAGCTGGTGCAAGAGTTTGGGGGCTAGACTATGGAGGAGATCCTGCCGTACCAGTGAAACAGCGACAACTCTGCAAAGTTTCCAGCAGCCACACCACCTGGACTGGCAGTTGTTGTATACCTGGCAGGCGGCACAGCAAAAGGGTCTGCAGAACTTTGAGCACAAGCAAATATGCAGCAGTAGTTACTACAAAGGGTGGTGAGTCTCGTGGAGGGGAAGGGTAATTGGGCCCAGGGTCCGGGCCTCTGTAAGATAGGCCCGACAGATAACCCTGATGCATTCCTGGGCACCTTCAAGAGGGTGGCTATGACTGCAGGTTGGGATGTGGGAGCCTGGGCACTGTGGCTAGCCCCCTATTTGACAGGTGAAGCCCAAGTGGCTTATATGGCTCTAAATGATGAGCAGGCAGTTAAGATGGCCATCCTGGATCAGGTGATTCTGCCCACTGAACAGTGTGGACAGAAGTTCTGAGCCATGAGATGAAGTAGGAGTTTGCAGTCCTGGACATTTGCCCCAAACCTGATAGATTTGGCCACCTAGTGGCTGAGATTGGACACTCCAACTGGGGAAGATTCATAACACTTTGACTCTGGAGTGGTTCCTACAGAGCCTCCTCAAGAACGTATGGATATGGGTCTGGTGGTATCAGCCATGTAACTAGGTGTACCAGTTAAACTGATAGGAATTCACATAGGTGGACCTTCCCAGGAAAGAGGGCTGACCATTCGGGACAGCAGATTGGTGGAATCTAGACAATGGAAGGGCATACGGAAAAGGAGCTCCAACAGAGACTTCTACCCTTTCCGACTACCAGTGTGGGTGACAGGGACGCATAAAGAGAGACTGCCCTTATATGGAGTAGAGTTTTGCTGAAGTCATCAGTTGGGTCAGGACTTGTGGGCTGCGGAAAGAAACTCTGATGGCAGGAGGAAGTGTCAAAGAGCTTGGTAGACATGACCGTAGCTTGCTCTCTGGTATAGTGGGAGTGGGTAAAACCCCACTGGATGATTCCAGGAGCAATCTTGAAATTAGAATAGGTCTATGGAGACAAAAAGCACCACCCTATGGCAGAGGTACCCCTGGACGTCCAGGGGAGGTTCACTTGGAATCCCTCAGGTAAAGGGAATGGATAGGTTACCCTACTCCTTTGTGTTGGGCACCAACTAAAGGCTCCTCCCATTGGGAAAACAAGTTGGTGTTGGGGGCCTCAGGTGAAGAAAAAAGGGAAAGGAAGGGACAAACCTGAGGTAGATGCCTCTAGACAAGAAGACACAAGCCAAATGAGAAGTAAGAAAAGAGAATTCCCCAAGGTATTGATTGGGAGAGTAAGGAAAATGAGGTAGAAGGTTTGGATACTACTAGACAGGAGAATCCAAGCCAAGATGTAAGGGAAGAGCCCCGAGAGGCTGAGTGGGGAAAGGAAGGAAAATAAGGATAACCTGAACTTGTTAATGGGGGTTGAGTGGCCCTCAGAAGCATCTCCTCCCTCCCGCATTGGCAGCAAGGGGGAAAAAGCTCAGGCACTGTTCATATGGTTAGGAGAATCAATAACTCCAAGTGAGCAGGAGCATGGGAAGAGACCACCAGTCCCAGGTACCATAGTGTGAGAACCTATATTCCAAAACAGAATTGTGGGGGCAACCTCCGCCCACAAAGTATGATTTGTGGAGAATGGGTGGACCATATAAGAAGGGCCAAGATGATTACCTTGGAGACAGAGGGAAAACCCCACATGGAAGCACCTCCAGTAAGGGATGGAAAGCATGGCATAAGAAAAAACTTTGGTGGGAGGTGTGTGCCGGAGTGCAGGGCAATAGCACCTATTGATGTCTGGGGGAGGTGAGCAGGCAGGCACAAGACTGCCCTCAGCTGAAGGCCCCTCCCCAACCTAAGGGGAGGAGCTTCTGAACCCAGGCCTCAAGCAAGTTTGGGGGGCAACAAATGATGGGACAGGAGTGAGGATCATAAGCAGGGAGCCACAGGAGGACACCAAGCAGAGAACCCCAGACAGTACCCTCTGCTCTTCGAAGGTGTCTAGGGAGCCAGCAGACATGGTCCAGAGGAACTCTGCCTGGATACATGATCAAAGGGAGGAGCTGAAATAGCCCCCACAATCGCAGAGCACCTCCCCATCCAACATCCTCCTTCTGGTATGGTGGATGGCTAGGAGGAGGATGACAAGAAGGTTTCGTGACTTTGTGGAGCCATGGACAGGGTGTGCATAAATCAGGAAGTGCATGGAAAAGTGCAGCCAGAACCTGAGGAGAAGGTTCTGGAGGAGCCACAACCTGGCACACTCGAAGTAGTTATGGCTGGGTAACAGCTGCTGCACCAGCACTCTGATCATTGGGTCCCCTATTAAATTGCCCTGGAGTAAACCTGAGAGACAAAGCTGTATCCAATTAATAGATTGGGGATAGGCTAGAGGAAGTTACAAGGCTGGCTAACCCATTAGCCCAGAAAGTAGAAAAGGCACAGGAAGGAAGTGCTGGGGGAAGAGAGACCGGCTGGCTTTTGAGAGTCAGAGCCAGGAGAGATCTCTCTGGGGGAAGATACCTACACACACACTCTCTCTCTCTCTCTTCCCTCCCCCCCTTCCTTGGGATGAGCTAAGGGGTGTATACTATTGTAAATACAGAGTTGCACAAGTTTGTAAGGGTGATGGGGAGAACAGGGTGAAAAAAATCAGGAGGTGTTTGACCAGGAGAAGGTCTCCCAGTAGCTTGTGGTTGGAAAAGAGAGAGGACCAGGATGATGCCCAAGACATCTTAAAGGTGCCTGATTTTTAGAAAACACACAGCATTCGTTCTCTAAAAATTAGGCCCATTTAAGGTGTTACAAGTTGGGCTTCCAAAAACCGAAGTATCCAAAATCATTTGTCACTCTTCAAATTCTTGGTGTTTGTTTGTACAAGGACAGACCTTTTTGTGTGTGTGGTATGTGTAGAGGTGAATGCTGCACTGTATAGTAATGAACTATTTCTTCTAATGCTTTTATTTAGGGATGGTTCAAATGGCAAAACTTACTTCCATATTTTAAACACCTGGCAATTTCTGGATGTGGGATCTAAGTCCAGCCTCTTACAAACACAGAGTGTGTTTGCAAATCTTGGATCTGGATCTGGGTTTGACTTTGAAGCATCGTCAAAGTTTAGGGTGTTCTCTACAGATACCTTGGCATAGGCCTTTCTCCATTTTGTTTGAGTGAACAAAATGATCCGCCTACATGTAAGTGAAATATATTCACAAATGTGGAACTCCCGCTCATGTGCAGAAACGCTTTCAAGAGCTCAGTCCTCCAAATAGTTACTCATGCACTGACTTCCATTCTCTTCAATGGGCTACACATGTGAATATTGATACACCGGGGAGGAACCATTTGCGGGATCTGGCCTTTACAAAATCATAATACACTGGTGGCAAGTTTAAAAAATAGGGGTAACTTTTATCTAGCCTGGTGTAGATTGCTATGAAAGAGAATGTCTGGATGCAAACTACTGTGTCACTCTTTTGAAGAAGTGTTTTTGGAAAGGTTACTTTGCTCAGTCCCTGTTTACCAGTGAAGCTCATGGTCTCCTTTCTATAAGACAGACATATTGTGAATGTATGTTAACAAATGCTAAAGCTACAAATTAATTTTACAGTCCTCAGTGCTGGTCATTCTCACCTCATGAATCCATAAGTGTCTATGAATTTGAAGCATTGTCGAGGGATGATCTCATCGCCCGCTTTCCATATTCTCTAGTTTTGTTTTCCTCTGCAGCTCATTCCTTGTGCTCAGAACCGGAGTGCCAAACTTCCTAGAGAAGAGTGAATTATTGTTGCTTCTCCTTTCTTCCTTTATATTTGTGGATTGTGTTTTATCTCAATTTGGGGCAGTGTTTCTATCTCGGGATGGTCATTGTTTTTTATTGTTTTATGTGCTTTATATGGCCTCAAAAATAGAATTTTTACAATTCCACACCTCTCTGATTTCAAAAATGATAAAATGGAAGTTCCAACTTCACAAGTGCAGCTTCAAATTAGGCTTTAATTGCTGGCTTAGGGAAAGGGCTGCAAGGGTCTAGACAGTCAAAATGTGGTGGTTTGTGGAGGTCAGGGCAGTAAAGTGGATGCCTGTCTTCCATAGTGTAAAATGTCCAATGGTAGGAGACCTATTTTGCTTCATGGGAATATTAGATGCATAAAATGGCCCAAAACGTGTCCATTTTCATTCAAGGGATGTACAGATAATAGAAAAGAGAAGTACTGTTCTTCTCCTTCATTACTGTTATCTTTCTGCTATGAGTATTTCACCATCCTTGAATCTTTTACATTATTATCCATATTTATGAAGTGACTTTTTCTAGTCTCTTGAATATTTTTTTGTTTGTGAATTTAGTGCTCATGAAAAGCACAGAACTGAGTGCACTGGACAGTGAAGTGCAGGAAATTTTAGTTCTGGCACTAATTTTTTTAGTACTTGACTTTGCAACTTTAGTAATATTTTTAATAGGCTTTTGGTGCATAATTTCATAGATATTTTAAAAAAGCAAATTGAAAACACCCAGAAATTCATCATGTGGCATCACACTGGGACTCACATGGGTCATTAGCAGGACTGGAATCTTTACATTCACAGCCCAGACCTCTGCCACTGGAACTAACAGAGGATCTTTCATCCATACTAGGTTGTCATCCTCTGTGTGGACCAGCACAAGAAGGAGATGGAACACTTTTTTTGCCAGTGGGTTTCATAGATATTTGCTGACAACAGAGGAATGGTGAGACTCAGGAATCTTAGGTTCCGTTTGTGATGGGTTGCCCCCCTTAGGATGTCACCAGATGTGTTGAGATACCACTGAGCCTGTCAGTTATGCCATCCTGGACACCCTTTTTACCTGTCTTGCTGAGCAAACTATTAAGCCGCCTCCAGCACACACACAGGCAGGGCCACACCCAACTGCAAAACAAAACAGAAACTGAGATCAGTTCTGGGAAGGCTCAATTTAAGGGACTTGCCCCAGCACACAGGTGTCCACCTCCCTTGGAGTGCAGACCCAAAGGTGTATTATGTTATCTTCCCTTCTCTCTCAATGTGAAGGAGGGTATGCACAGCCTCTTAACCCACCACAATTATGAATTGTACACATGGGGTTATGTTATAAACAAGAAATAAATTTATTAACTACAAAAGGTGAATATTAGCAATAACAGACAGCACAAAGCAGATTACTGAGCAAAAAAACAAAATACGCAAGCTGAGCTGTATATATTTAAGAAACAGGTTACAAAATATAATTTCTTACCCTAAATATTATTTTAGGCAGGTTGCAAAGTTTCTGTGGTTTAGAGTTCCGGTTGTATTCCTTTTCAGACTGGACCCCTGTCTCAATCTGGACTCCCCACCTGCCTTCCCTTCAGGTGTCTTTAGCAATCTTTCTTCTTGGGCAGACAGGCCATGGAGAGGAGTCCCATTTGTCTTCCTCTCTGTAATATTTACATAAGGCAGAAATCCTTTGTTTCCCAAACTTGACCCCCTTCCTTCCCTTCCAGTGGAAAGTTACAAGAAGTCCCAGATAACGTTTGTTATCAGGTGACAAGACCGCCTGACCTAGTAGTGTCACAACTACATTCCTGGACACCTCCCAGGAGAGAGAGAGATTAGTATCTTCATGGCCTTGTTATTCCTTCCTGATGGCCCATCAAATCTGATGGCCTGTCATCTGGTGGGTGTCTTCCCAATACACACCCAGTTGTAATTGTTACATAGTCCATATTCCTAACTTTAGATACAGAAATGACACATGCATACAAATTGGATAATCACATTCAGTAAATCATAACCTTTCCAATGATACCTTACAAGACCCATCTTGCATAAAGTATATCTCAGTTATGTCATATCCATAGTATAAGCATATTTCCATAAAGAATATGAAGTAACAGCCCACTGTTCCAGGCTGTAGAGGGCAGTGTACTCAAGTGACTATTCTGCCCATTCCTCCAAGTGTGGCCCCTTCTGCCTCATCCTCTCCAACCTATCCTTGTCCCACTCCTATCTCTTCCCCACTCATGGCACTACTTGCAGTGGCTGTATTGCAATTTCCTTGTCCCAGTCTTATTTTGGTTGGTGAGTTTCATGTGCAGGTGCTGGGTGGTGTTGGTGGCCTGTGATATACAGGAGGTAGGACTAGACAATCTAGTGATCGCTTCTGGCCTTAAACTCCTCCTCCTTGCTCATCCAGTTGCAGCCTTCCCCACCAAATGATAGCCCCAACTTCCTTTCCCAGTCAGTCCTCATTTTCCCCCAAGTCTCCGTCTCCTTGACCAGCCAGTCCCAATCTCTCCTCCAACTCTCATTCTTTGCCCCTTCCAGACTCCTTGTTCCAGTCTACTTCCTCTGGCTCTTGTCCCTTGTGCAGTTGAATTGGGTAGTTTCGTCCTCCGTGCTGCCTGGGCCCAGTGTGTACGTGTGTCACTGGGAGCACAGGACATAGTGTCCTTGCTTCCAGGTCAGTTGCTTCACCCCAGACTGGAGCAGGCCTGGTGGGAATGGAATATTCAGTCAAGTTGCAGTGGGGGAGGTTTAGATTGGATATTAGGAAAAACTTTTTCACTAAGAGGGTGGTGAAACACTGGAATGCGTTACCTAGGGAGGTGGTAGAATCTCCTTCCTTAGAGGTTTTTAAGGTCAGGCTTGACAAAGCCCTGGCTGGGATGATTTAACTGGGAATTGGTCCTGCTTCGAGCAGGGGGTTGGACTAGATGACCTTCTGGGGTCCCTTCCAACCCTGATATTCTATGATTCTATGAATTTAGCTACTCTAATCCAAGTCTCTACTGAGCATGTGCAAGATGATTTTCCTGCCCACCCCCAACAACGTCTTATCATTTGGGCAGATTTTCATGAGGGCAGGAATAGGCAGGTCCCTGACACAAATCCAACCCCTTGCAACATGTCAAGACCCTGCTTCAAAGCACACCAGTGCTAGAGCTTTTTCAAAGAAAGGTCACAAGAATTTTTTAACATGGGCAGAACAATGTATCTCTTTCTAGCTTTGTTCTCAGAAACAGCTGCACTGTTTTGACTGAAATTTTCCAAAAACATTCAGCCTGAGGAAAACACCCAAGATTGAAACTTTCAGCCCAAACAGTTGGCAGAATTACAAGCAACTAAAAACAGGGTTTGATAATGGAAAGGGTTGGGCCACCTTAATAAGTAGTATTACCAGATTCACCTATAATCTATATCTAAATGGAGAGATCAAACGTGGAATGTTATGGCAATATTATGTTATATAATGTACTTCTCTAAACCGAACCTCTCCGCCTTGAGAGGTTTGTTTCCATGACATTCCTCCATTGACACTGCCAAAAAGATGACCAACTGTGGTGGTGATTGTGACACACCCATATATACACAATGGGAATTTGCTTTACTTTTTAATCTGCACTGTCACTTGATTCACACCTTCAAATTATCTATGAAGGTGACTGCAAAAGTAGTTCATTAAGGTTTTGAAAGAAACAATCTCAAGATAAATAAAGGGAACAGATTATCCAGATTTTTTTAGTTATCTGAATGCAATAATGATACTTTAATGATCATAATTTGGGTTCAGCTACAGCATAACAGATATATGAAAATTGAATTGGTAAATCTTGGACTAAATTCTAATCTCATGCATGCTGGTGCAATCTGGTGAGTCTAAGGGAGTTAATTTGGATTTAGATTTGCACCACTTCAGATGACGACAGAACCTGGCCCATTAAGCTCTTAATTATTTTATTTTCACTCTAAATGAATCATAACAAAAAGTTGAGGTTATTTTATATACAGCTTGAGCTAAGGGGGGTCTGGGGCAATACTGTTCCCTTTGCAAGTTAATTAATTGGGGGAGAGATGGCAGATCAAAATTAAGCAAGGCATTTCTCTTATCACTCTACCATTCTAACTCTACTCTAACTGCACCTGTCGCTAGGTGTAGACAAACTTTAAAGCACATGCTTAACCCCACTGGGACTAAAACCATGCTTAAAGTTAAGTATGTACTTACGTGCTCTGCTGGATCAAAGTCTACAATGAGAACTGACAGCACTCTAGACATTCTCAGCTCTGCTACTCCTATAGGAAACACTGCACTGAAGTCAAATACCTTAGCACAATGAATGTTGCTTGTTTAATGGTGACTACACTTATACAGATGGAACTATTCAGCCTCACTTAGGGACTGATTGTCCAAAGTGCTGAGCAAATTTTGTCTCCCATTGAGGTCACTGGAATATGAGGGCACATGCAGGTTCAGGTTGTTATCGGAGCCCTTGCTGTGACACATTGCTAAAACAATCCCCAATGACTTTTAACATCTCGATGCTGCAAAGGAAGGTTTATATGAGACAAACTTCTGCAAGCAGTCACTCCTTGGTTGGAAGGTATGGCAAAGGAGCCCTTGATGCATGTCCTCCCCTTCCTTCTTCCTACCCCTTGTTCTCGATCTGATGAGATCAAGAACCAAAGTGGGTGTCTTGTGCTCTTGGGGTGGTGACTAATGATGTGTCTCAGTCCAAGTAGTGTAGTAGGTAAATATTTCACCTAGCTCCTTTCAATCTGGGACCCCTATATACAAGGACTGGCTTAATTAGAACTCCTCAGCTTACCTCCCTGTGTGTTATACTGCTAACTAGACTTCCACAATGGGAATATACAAAGGCCATGTCGAAGAACAAAAAGTTACTACTATCTGTGCTTCTTTGAGAGTTTTGCCTCTGCATTTTCACACTACCTGTTTGCCCTACTCTCTTGGTTGGAGTTTGTCATAAATATAAAGGGAAGGGTAAACCCCTTTGAAATCCCTCCTGGCCAGGGGAAAGCTCCTCTCACCTGTAAAGGGTTAAGAAGCTAAAGGTAACCTCGCTGGCACCTGACCAAAATGACCAATGAGGAGACAAGATACTTTCAAAAGCTGGGAGGAGGGAGAGAAATAAAGGGTCTGGGTCTGTCTGTATGCTGCTTTTGCCAGGGACAGAACAGGAATGGAGTCTTAGAACTTTTAGTAAGTAATCTAGCTAGGTATGTGTTAGATTATGATTTCTTTTAAATGGCTGAGAAAAGAATTGTGCTGAATAGAATAACTATTTCTGTCTGTGTATCTTTTTTGTAACTTAAGGTTTTGCCTAGAGGGGTTCTCTATGTTTTTGAATCTAATTACCCTGTAAGATATCTACCATCCTGATTTTACAGGAGGGATTTCTTTATTTCTATTTACTTCTATTTTTTATTAAAAGTCTTCTTGTAAAACACTGAATGCTTTTTCATTGTTCTCAGATCCAAGGGTTTGGGTCTGTGGTCACCTATGCAAATTGGTGAGGCTTTTTATCCAACATGTCCCAGGAAAGGGGGGGTGCAAGTGTTGGGAGGATTGTTCATTGTTCTTAAGATCCAAGGGTCTGGGTCTGTAGTCACCTAGGCAAACTGGTGAGGCTTTTTACCAAACCTTGTCCAGGAAGTGGGGTGCAAGGTTTTGGGAAGTATTTTTGGGGGGAAGGATGCGTCCAAACAGCTCTTCCCCAGTAACCAGTATTAGTTTGGTGGTAGCGGCCAGTCCAAGGACAACGGATGTAATATTTTGTACCTTGGGGAAGTTTTGACCTAAGCTGGTAAAGATAAGCTTAGGAGGTTTTTCATGCAGGTCCCCACATCTGTACCCTAGAGTTCAGAGTGGGGGAGGAACCTTGACAGAGTTCAACTCTCTTTAGGACCTTGGGATCTTGTAGAATGTTCTGAAGGTCCAGTGCTGTGACTAGGTACTTGTTTGATCCCAATGGAGACTGGCTTACTAGAAGTTTCCCGAAGGACACCAGTGTTAGGGAGGTGAGAGATGGGGAGGTACGAGGTGGTAACACAAGTGGCAACATACAATGGGAAAACTAATGAAGAACCTGCCGTACTGCTGTGTAACTCTTCTTTCTTCATTGGCCACATGAGTACTTCTTAGCCATCTCTGTCCCTCTCATTCTACGAAGTGCAATGTGTGATAAAGGCCCAAAATGAGAGAGAGGAAAAAATTAATCGTGTAGGAAATTGTTGTTACGCTAAAGGAAGGAGTCTAAGAGACGCTTTCTGTAATCCCTGTTTCATGATTCTGTATTTCTGATGTAAATAGTCTTCAACCACAAGCACAAAGGGACACCAAGTTTTGTGTGGAACTTTGAGACTAAAATGAGTGACATCTCTAGGGAAGAGGGATGGCTGAGAGGTGTGGTCATTACTGTTGTCCATGGACTCTATTCAAGAAAGAAATGGAAGCACAGGGGCTTTTTGTGTTTTGCTTTTTTTGTTTTCAGATCCAGTGCAGTGTTAGACTTTTGGCCTTACCTTTTTCTACAACTAAGAAGAAATAAAGGCTCTTCTGTTGCATTTCTGTGAGGCAATGGTGCCATTCATTGTCTGCTTTAGGTAACAGCAGGTGCACATTCCTTAGCATATAGGAATATCCCAGAAGACTTATTCCAGGTTCTGTTTTGAATTTCAAGTGAAAGTTTCAGGATTGATTATTGCATCTCCTTTTTAAAAGCACTTTTAAGTCTGGTCTCATGTGGAAAATAATGTGTTTGCTAGAAAAACATGGATGATATATTTGTTTCTACAAATCAAATATGTGACAGGCAATATGAAAACACTTCGTAACTTTGAGTGCAAGGCATATTCACTTCACATATTCACTTTTATTTTTCCCCGTGTGTGTGTGTGTGTGTGTGTGTTTGCAGATGACAGGGCTGTATACAATTTGGTCCAGCACCTCGCATTAAAATGGAACTTGCAAATGCACACCAATTTCTAGAGGCACATGGAGAAGACACTTGGATTTACTGGTGACAGTGATTAAAAGACCATGCTAAACTTCTTTTGTTATCTGCTCAGGGTTCTCTTAATTGGAATGTGCTGGGAAGGGTCTGGTACACCTCATGCTAGGGACCATATTCCGATCTCATTTGGAAAGGTAAATATGGAGTTACTCCAGATTTACCACAGCATAACAGAGATCAGAATGTTGCCTTAAGTGTCCATATATACTGTATGAGATCTATGACTTTAACAAAAGAAATGTTAAACAATCCAGCAAATGAATAACTCTTCTGCTTGATCAAAATGGCCTGATTTTATTTTATTTTTTTAAATTGTGCTTGCAAAAGTGGAATTAAACTGAAGAGGCCATAGTCATGTGACCTTTTGGGGAGCTGAATTCATGTAAGATAGCAAATGGTGGTTGAGCAGGGTGAAGAGGGAGTCTGCCAAAGGGAGTGTTAGGACTGGGAGGTCATGGTCAGGTCTGTTTTGATGTGTTCATGTTGGATCCTTCAGCTTTCTGCAGTATGGGTGGTAATTGAGTTCCCCTGAGCAATTCTAGTTGGAGTCATCTTTTGACAGGTGGACTTATTTTTGAGTCTAGCCAGTTTCACTTTTTTTTATTCTAGGAGTGTCCATATTTTCCTATTGTTCCTTTATTCAGAGATCTTCCTTTTGATAGCTTCTCTGTATCTTCTTTAGAATTTGTATAGAAGGAAAGTGCTAATAATAAGATGTAACAATTTCCATGGTCTTTTTTTGTATCAAAACAGCATTCTAACATCTTAGAATCCCAAGTCTTTGTGTGGCAATTGAGAAATAACATATGCATAATCTCAGATGCTTGGTTGGTGGGTCTTGGTCAAATGCTCAGGGTATAATTCAGGGGTTCCCAAACTGTTTGCATGCTTGACCCCATTCTGAGACTTAGTTCCTGTGACTCCAGGTAGCAACAAATCAACATAGTGACCAAGGAATTTACACATTAAGTACATTTAATGTCCTTTAATGTGACACATGGGCTTGTGTGTTGCAACACAGCCTTTTCAAAAGTCCAGTGCACATCTAATCACTGTGATATCAACAGTCAGAGCCGGCCCACAACACTTTGGCACCCGAGGCAGGGAGCTCAAATGACGCCCCCATACCCCCTCTCTTGGGCCAAAACTTTGAAAGGCCTTGATTCTGCCCTCTTCCTGTTCTACTCCTCTCATGGTACTGCTCTGCTACCTACCCCAATAAAGGAGAACTAACAACTTAAAATGCCTTGTTCAAAAATTGTTAGTAACACTTAACTTTCAAATGCCTGAGCAACAGATGTAACTTTTCTTGTCTGCATAGTAAACACTGGCATTGTTATCTGTTTGAATAATCAAAGTGGTCCTTTTCATGCCTTCTTGGTTGCAAAGATTTGAACTGCTTCCTGAAGTTCTACAGTCTGGGCCAACTCATGCTCTGAGATGGTTGCAAGGCCGACTAGCCTCCTTGTCATTGTGGAGCGTAGATGTATTTTTATTAACTTCAGCTTGGAGAAGCTGCGTTAGAAGTATGCACAGAGCAACGAAAGCATTTGGAAAGAGGGCGGTCATCTTATTTGCCACATATATTCCAGAACAGCCTTTGGAGTTGATCCTGCTGAAATGTATCTTGAAAGCAGGGCCGGCTCCAGGCACCAGCATTCCAAGCAGATGTTTGGGGCTGCACTTAGAAAGGGGCGGCAGTGTTCTTGTGGCGGCTCCATTGTCCCGCCGGCCGCGGCAGCAATTCGGTGGCAGCTTCTCCGTTCCGCTGGTCCCGGTGGCAAATCAGCTGCAGCTCCTCCCTTTTGCCATCCACGGTGGCAGTCTTTTTCACTGCTTGGGGCAGCAAAAACTGTAGAGCCGGCCCTGCTTGAAAGGGCTTTCAGTTCATCACCTAAATCACTCTCATCAATATCGCGCATGTCCTCGTGTGTCAACACTGTCTGTAATGCCCTGCATTGCTGGTGTAGGTCTTCTTCAGGTATGGTGAGGAGTTTGGGGATATCATACAACATCTCAAATATACTGCTGTGTTTCTTAAACTGCATGAAACGTTCAACTGACTGTATTGCACAATCTAGCACCTGGCTAAAGAATTCAACTTTGAATTGTTGTTTGGGGTCTCTTATGGGATTATCCCATGCCTCGTAATCAAAATGTCGTCTTCTTCGGTGATTCTTGTATTCTTGAATGGGTGGGAAACTAGCTTCAGTGTCAAATTCCTCTGCCAACTTCTGTGCACGCTTGAGAACGTTTTGAAATCCCTCATCTGACCGGTAAGACTGTAGATATGACTTTACTTTGTCCAGTTCCATTGCTCCAGATATATCAAGGTCAACACCTTGGAGTCTCTTGCTTACAACATTTATTTCAAACAGTATGTCATGCCACAACACTAAGCCACACAGAAATTTGAAGTTATGTATGTTTCTGGTGATTCCATTTCCCTCTGCCACTGTTCTCCCATGAACAGTTCCTGTCATAGCATTATCCTCATAATGGCAACTATGGCATCATCTGTCTTCCCAATTTGGTGTCTGATAGGCTTCATCGCCTCCACTCGACTTTCCCATCATGTGGCACTCTGTGGTTTCAGTGTCAGAGAGGATGTTCCCAGATGTTGCTTCAAAATTTGCCATCAATTGTTGATGCAGCGAAAAATACATAGATGCTTTGAATTACATTACAAAATTCAGCAGCCTCACTAGAAGTTGATGCTGCATCACTGACCACTAAGTTCAATGAATGAGAACTGCATGGGACAAAAAAAGCTTGAGGGTTTAACTCTTGGATCTGCTTCTGCACTCCTCTGTTCTTTCCTCTCATGTTGGCACCATTATCGTAGCCCTGACCTCTCATGTCCACTATCGCAATTCCCGTATCTTCCAGCTTTTTAAGAAGCACATTTGTCATCCCAGCTCCTGTAGTATCATCAATGTCAATAAATTCTAGAAAATGCTCTCTGACAGTCACCATTCGGGGACATTTTCACTAGGTTCTGTTGTGGTTACAAAACACACTATTAAAGTCATTTGTTCTGTATGGCTGATGTCCGATGTGCAGTCCAGAATAACAGAGTAATACCTTGCTGACTTCAGATCTACCACAATCTTTTGTTTGAATTTTGTAGCCAATAACTGTATGATCTCATTTTGAATTGTTCTTTCAAGGTAGTGGTGTGTGTACCTTTCTTGGGTGGTGCCTCTTCCTAGATGCTCCTGGAGTACAGCATCAAACTCAGCCGTCAGCTCCACAGTTTTAAGGAAGTTTCCACTGTTTGGCACACACAGCTGATCTGAAGTGCTACGCAGTGCTACGTTTTGGGTAGCAAGCATTCTCCCAACAGCAATAAGCCTTTTCAGAACTTTTTGCCAGTAAAGGGACTCTGATGCAATCGTCTCTTGATGCTAATCATCTATGGTGGCCTTTAACCTTAGTCTCATCTCAAGCTCTTTTCACCTATGGAATGCTCTCATGATTTGCTGCCTTCTCATGACATGCCAGATTTCTAGCCAGTTTTTTCCAGTCCCCTGTTTCTGTAGAACTCAATTTGGCTGGAACATTAGACTGGAAGAGTATGCAACAAAAACAGTATGCAGCATTCTGGGTTTTTGAGCCATGGCCTCTCCACTTTGTCACCATTGGGGATTTCACGCCAGTAATGTGTTGGATGGAAAATTCTATATTCATTGTC
This sequence comes from Lepidochelys olivacea, assembly GCF_965140295.1. Lineage (NCBI taxonomy): Eukaryota > Metazoa > Chordata > Testudines > Cheloniidae > Lepidochelys > Lepidochelys olivacea. The sequence goes on from NC_140412.1 coordinate 215,265,013, forward strand.
TTTGGGGAACATGAAGTTTTCACTTGCTGTGGCCCATGCAGTACAATGAAGTCCCTCAGGCTACTGCACAAGTGGGTCCACAGTCCTGAATCATCTAGACTTAAGAAACTAAACTCAGCAGCAGCTGTTTCTTGCACCGCCACCACACTCTTTCTTCTCTGATCTACACTTTTTTCTTCAGGAATGTGCATGGTTACATCCATTTGAGATGGAGATATGGATGCTTCAGTAGCTGCCAGGTCACCTGCACTCTGAATAACTGGAAGATCAGGCATCTCCTCACCACTCACATCCTCACTGGGGCCGGAAGGCTCACCGTGAACATTTGTGTCTATGTATCTCAGGAGAGCTCCTTCCTGCTTAGATAGAAAGGCTTCCTTTGCTTTCTTTCTTTTTCTGAATGCTGCCCCAGAGGGGCGTTTTCTTCTTTCACTCATGACTGCTGTTCTGTGCCAGCTCAGTGGTTCTCAACACTCAGTTGAAGGGGACAAACAAACAAGCTGGTAGCAGGGCCTGAGTGAGGGAAGACATCAGAGTCTTAAGGGCCTAACCGGCTCCTACTACTTCAGTTGACTGCCAGTTCTCCTCAAGTGGGTTCAGGGAAGCAGCAGGAAACAGGAAGCTCCCTGAGAAGCTGGTGTTAATCAGTCCAGGCTCCTGGGGGTGCTAGAGAGGTACATAAGAGGCTCCTCCTCCTCTCTCTCCCTGAAGCTCCTGCTGCTTTCTGTTTCCTCTCACCTTTTCTTCTGCTGGCCTGTTATGTCTCTTGTGCTGTGCTGGAGGAAGGAGGGCACTCCGCCATCTCTGTGCATCTAGAGCAGAGAGAATACATATGCAGCAGACACAATTTTCTACACTCTGGGTCCTAGTGGCACCACCGTCTGGCACCTGAGGCGGTCACCTCAGTTCGCCTCATGGTAAGGCCAGCCCTGTCAACAGTACATCGATACCAAGACTTGATGGACAAAAGTGCGCTGAATCCAGCTTCACACAAGTACATACTCATGAATGGCTCCATCAGTTTCAAGGCTTGTGTTGAGAGTGCAAGATATTCATTCTTTTTAGTGAATCAGAACTCTGGGAGAGAAAGTTAGGCAGATGTTTCTTGCAAGAATTGCTCAATTTCAGCTGCTGGCCAAACCATGGCATCAGTCTTACACTTAAAGGGATTTTGCACCCAATCATACTTTACATCCTTTCCCCTCCAAATTGGACATGACAAACTGTTCCTCCAGTTGGCTGAGATCACCTGTGTGGGAGGCTGAATAACTTCTTTGTCAGCCAGGAATTTGCAAGGCTGTGGGAAGGATTCAGAGTTTGTCTTCAATAGATTATTCTTCCAGAAAACAATTTTCTTCATGAAGCCTGTGATTTGATCACTCTGCTGAAGGATGTGGGTGTTCTTTCCTTGAAGGCTTGTATTCAGTTTCCCAGATATGTCTGACATAGGCAAGAAGGCGTAAATGTTGAGTTGTACTTTTCACTGGGGATACTCCATACCCCTCCCCAAGGCCATGCCCCCACTCCACCCCTTCCCCGAAGTCCTTGCCTGCCACTTGCTGCTCTCTACCCTCCCGAAAGCCCTTCTCCCATCTGCCAAATGGCTGATCAGCAGCCCCACCCATCAGCTGTTTGGGTGGGGCCCTACCAAACAGCTGTGACTGGTGGGTGCTGAGCACCCACAATTTTTTCCCCATGGGTGCTCCAGCCCCAGAGCACCCACAGAGTTGGCACCTATGCAGGAAGGCACATCTTCCTGTGGCCACAAAGAAAATCAGTGAAGTCACTCTCTTTGCAGTCTGCTGCATAGCCATGCAGATTGTCTCTCAGTTCAGAAGATCATCCCAGAATGTTTCCCCTCGAGCTTCAGTGTGGAACAACATGTCATGACTCTGTGAAGAGGCTGGGTGTCTATGTAGTTTGAATAGATGAGGCCTGCTGCAAAACTTCATCGAGCTCTGGGCTTTAGATGTCAGTTGTTCTCTGTGAATCAGGCAGTGGGTGCACACAGGGGACGAAGCACCTTTCTATATCAAGGCACGCAGACCGGTGTTGTGGCCTTCGGTAGATGAAGCTCCATGTGTGTAGAAGCCCACCATGCATTCACATAGAACATTCCTTGTGCTGTCTCGTGTTTGGGAAGAATTGCATCCTCCCACGTGTATTTCACAAAGCAAGAAATGTGCATCATGATCCTGAGTGCTCACCTCAACTTGAAAAGCAAAAGCATCTATGTTTTTCAGATGCTCCCCCAGTGTGTTTTCCTGATCTGCTGCTATCATTTCAATCCTTCGCTTCACTGTGTGGCTGGAGCGTGGTATGGGTTTGAGCTTGTTTGCCTCAGTTTCCCTCACAGTTATATTCACCATATCAATTGCAGCTGGCAAAATCAAAGTCTGTCCTACTGTATGAGGTCTCTTGACCTATGTAATGTGGCAACTCACCTTAAATGATGCCTTTTTTGAGCTTGGTCAGAGATGGACATGGCTCTCATGAATTGCAATTGTTGATGCTAAAGTTATTCTTGCTGGTGCCGGTTTTCCTGTGTATTCCTTGTGAAGGGGTTCCAAGTCTCATTTAAGTTTACTAGGCTTCATGCTTTTGCTAGATAACTTTGTGACATAGGCCAAAATGATGCTTTCTTCGCCCTTGACCAAAACACTGGTTAAGCCATAAGCAAAGAAGCCTCCTTATATTTGTGAGCACATTTCTTGGTGTGTGTTTTGCTCATAACTGCATCATTAGACTCACTGCTGGAGGCTGAAGCAGATACTCTGTGTAAAAATGTGTCCTTTGTGCCCTTATAACAAGTCAGAAGAATTCACTGTTAATCAAACGAGACCAGGACTTAGGAAGGCTGTGTGATCATACTAGAGCAGCACAGAGACGGTGACTTAAAATGATTCTTATCTTTAAGTACCAACAGCGTACTCAGGATGACATAAAAGAAGTTATGGGCCCTGCCTTAAGAGACATACAAGCCAGTGCAGATTCCCATCTCCGAAAAGGCTATCACAGGCTCCTAACAGCTTGAGCAAAGAGGATGCTCTGTTGATGAGGCTGCCGCCCGCAGATAAGGGTCTTCTTCATCAAAGCCCTTCAGGGGGATGCTTGCACAGCTGGATGGTGCAAATGGCCAAAATTGGTGTTCATGCAGCCATCTCCATACAACCTGCTCCACAAACGCATCAGATTTACAAAATGGCTGCCTCTGTGTAGTATGACCTTGACCTCAAGTCACCCAAAATACTTTACATTATAAACAATTAAATATATACTGATAGTGCTATTCATTTATGTAAGGTTACAAAGACAATCACTGTGTACTTAACGATAGGTGCAAGATTAAAGACTATTGATATGTGTATATCCACCTGAACAGAATTTGGCCCACAGCTTCAATGTTAAACATAAATATTACTGTTAAACTGTGGTACATGCTGGTTCATCTCCTGAGGGCTGTAATATTTTAGTTTAATTCAGGTTATTTGGGGTCAATACAGAGGTAACTCGATAGTATTGAATGGTCTGATATACAGGGGATCAGACTGCATGATCTGGGTGGTCCCTTCTGACCTTCCCCTTACAGGCAGAGTTTGTCTACACTTGAGCTGGAGGTGTAAAGTCTAGCTTGGGTAGGTATTTGTGCGCTAACTTTGATCGAGCTAGTTGCAGGGCCGGATTTCCAATTAGGCACAGTAGGCGCATGCCTAGGGGTTCCTTATCTCTCTCAAACTGTGTGCAACATGAAGGTCAGCTGTAGGCAGAGGGTGGGGGTGCTGAAGATGCTGTGCTTAGGGGTGTGTAAGGTGTAAATCTGGCCCTGGCTAGTTAGCTAAAAAATAGAAGTGTAGTTGTGGCCTACGCTAGCGAATGAATACGAGCCCACCCGGAACCCTAGGTGCACTCTGACAGGCAGCTAGCCTGTGCCACCATGGGTACTCTATTTTTAGTTCCATCTAACTTAACATACCTACATCTACCTTAGCCAGAAATGAAACTTCCAGCTAGATGTACCCTATGACTCCTCACTAAGCAACACTGAATCAGGAGAGAGAGCTTGTCAAGGGTGGAAAAGAAAAAAGATAGGCAGAGACTAAATTTAAAAAAAAAAAAAAAAGGAAATGAGGGAGTTCTTAGTTGTGATTGGTCAGATAAATCTCACAAGAAGTTATTTCTGTTTCCTGATTGAATGATTGTGCAGGCACTTCTAGCACAATTATTTGCATGTGTGAATTTATATTGCTTTCCAAGAACAGTCTCTCACACACTAGATTCAGGCACAGAGATATCCAAGCCAAAATAGAGAGGCACATATGTATACATGTATCATTATCATTCATGAGAACTAGGTTGTGGGGTCTCCCTTGGGGAAACTTTAAAATAGTATGTGTCATTTCCTGAATTTTGAGACTATTTTAAAAACATTTAATCCCCCCAAAGTGTGGGATTTTGTGTGTGTGTGTCTGTGTGTAAAAAGGTGAGGCTACCTAGGAGTTATTATGAAATCTGAACTAGAATATTTTGTCAGTGCCCAAAGTATTTTTCCTGAGATTTACAGAGGGGAGAAGAGTGGAAAAGAAACATTAATCAAAGGGAAAACAGATTGTACAAAAGGGGTGGGAGGGGCTGAAAAGAGACCAGTAGCCAAAAAAGGAAGTAGAAAAAGCAAGAAAAGATAAAGAGCAAAAAAACCAGGAGAGGTCAAGTTAATCTTTTAAAATTGTTTTATGAAATTCTTGGTGCCAAATTGTTACAGAAAACATGCACACTACAAAATGTTTGACATTGTATGTTGGATGTATGGTGTATATATGTGATATATTGTATAAGAATGTTTTAGGCTGAGAGGTACTTGGAAGACCTGGCAGTGAATAAGAGGTGAGCCGGGCTCCCAGTGTTCCTGTCAAAGGTAGTTCTGAGGGTGTTTACATTTGCTCTAAGTGCCTGAGCAGAGACACCAGTGCCAGATGCAAAGTTCAGATCCAACTGCCCCCAAACATTGGGCACTGGTAATTTGGGGTTTATTTCAGGCCCAACTCTAGATTCTGTGATGATGGAGGGGATGGTCTGCTTTGGTTCTGTAACTTTTTTACTATAATACAGTGTTGTGGGGGCTTTGCGGTTCTCTATATTGTTTCTGCTCTTTCTACACTGGTGTTTTCTATTTCCTCTTACAGCTATCTATCCCTTTCCCCGCTGTGTTTTTCATTACCTCTTTCCCCTCTTTACTTTCTTTCTTACGAGTCTCTCTTTCATCCCCCTTTCTGTTCTTCCTTCTTCCCTCCACCCCCTTGTTCCAGCCAGCCACTTGCAAGCTGGCCAGTGAGCCATGCAACATGCTCTGGTGACTGGTTAAACATTCTCCTCCTTCCTTCAGACAGATCACCCACCCCATCAGCTGGCAGTGGTGTGTGGTAATGGCTGTCGCTGCTGGGTGCTTTATAGGTCTAGTGCTGCTCTGTGGCTGCAGATGGGTGGGACTGCTGGTCCATAAGCACTGAATTTAGGAATCAGTACTTAGTAAAAAGTTTACAGAGCCAGAAAGCACATTTGGACCTCAAAACGTCTATTAAAGCCTTCTTTTGCATAATTAACATGCAATATAAACCAATATCGAAGGAATAATCTAGGGCCCAATCCTGCTGCCCTTTCCCATGTTAACTAGTATCCCACTTCATGAACAGTCACACTGAAACTGAAAGTGCTTGTGAAGCAAGATACTTGTTGAATGTTTGTTATACAAAATCGCAATAGTTTCATAAAATTGAAAAGTTAGACACCATCAGTTGTGAAATCCAGTCAGTGTGAAAACTAAATTATAAGCAGTCACCAGTACTACACCCACCCCAGACGTCTCCTGCCAGTTATTAGACTTATAGATTCTAAGGCTAGAAGGGACCATTATGACCACCTAGTCTGACTTCCTGCCAGGGCCAGATTTCTGATTAGGCATGTGTCTGGGGTGCCAGCCTTCTAGGGACACCTTACCTCTCTAAAACTGTCTGCAACATGAAGGTCACCTGTAGGCATGTGATGGGGGTGCTGAAGATGCTGCACCTAAGGGCATATAAGGTGTAATCTGGCCCTGCTTCCTGTACAACACAGGCTATCAACAGCCTCCCCCAATAACTTCTGCACCAAGTCCACTGCTCCTGGCTGAGTAATAGGAAGGAATCCAGTCTGAAGATTTCAAATGATGGAGAATCCACCACATTCCTAGGTAAGTTGTTCCAATGGATAATTACCCTCAATGTTAAATATTTGTCTTATTTCAAGTCTAAATTTGTCAAGCTTCAGCTTCCAATTATTGGGTCATGTTAGGTCTTTTTCTACTAGATAAAAGAGCCATCTTCTATAAATCTCTTCCCCAGATGGGTACTTGTAGACAGTGATGATCACCTCTTAACCTTCTCTTGGATAAACTAACTAGATCAAGCTTCTTAAGTCTCTCACGAAAGGTATGTCTTGCAAAACTCAGATAATTCTGTAACTTTTCTGAACCCTTTCTAAAACTTTATGGTTTTACAATGAGTTTCTTTTTTAATGCACATTTTCTCTTCATTGTTAAGTGATACCCACACACAAAGATGTGGAATGGCTAGCCATGGAAGGGACCAAAGTACTGTCAAATGTATAAAGAAAACAAATGGAAAAATTAGTTTGCTCTGACTGAAAAAGATGTTTCTCTAATCAGACCATATTAGTAAAACAAAAATCTATGGCTTAAATTCAGACAGAGAATTGATATTTTAAGTTGATTTTGTCCCTTTACCATTTGTCCTATAGGTGACTCTTGCACCCAGGAAGTATTAGAGATCATTTTGGTCCCATGTCCGTGCTGCTTGTGCATCATAAACTGCTTCCACACAGAGGTGGACCTGCAGTGGCCCAATGAACTTAAGAGGATTTCACTTCCTTTTTCTTCTAGGTAAAAACGTTTTCTCACTTCATTGTACAGTTAGTTGCGGCTTCTCTGGAAAATGAAAATGGAAACCTCTTATTATGTTAGCACACTATTGAATATGAACATGACAAATTCATAATGTCCACTTTTAAACATTTACTATTCCGATTAAAATCTTCCTCCCCTCTTTCAGTTCTAATTGCCATATTTAACCTCTGAAGACAAAGATTAATACTTCATTCTGTTTGAAAACTGGAAGGACACACTTTGAAACAGTGTTCACCTTTGTTTCTAGCTTTAATAGTTGCCCAGATAATGGCTGGTAAAATTAGATTGGATTTGAAGTGGGAATGAACAAGGCAAGGTGATGCCTGATCTGATTTTTAAGGTCTGCTATCTCATGAACCACCAGAGCCAGCAAAACTGGAATTCCTCACTTTCCAATGGTCCCTAGCATTCACTTCTATCCCTGGTGGTTCATGAGATACTAAATTTTTAAAATGGCAGCTGTTCCTCCAACTTGGCAGAAACATAGGCCGTTTTCAAGAGAAACCAGATATTTTCAGTGTCCCAAACATCCCAGTCTAAGCCCATGTTTGTTGTATAGACAATAAGCCAGGGAAGAACTTGGCTCACTGTCCTTCAGATGGAAGGTTAAATTTAAGTCCTTCTGTTGCATCTCTGAGGGATGCTTAGGTGAAGTTAACAATACACTGGCTGGTAATTTCATATAAGCTTTGCTTTGGGGTTAGTTGTCTACAGAGCATTTACAAACTGTCAGACATAATGTTTATTTCTAACTACATTTATCTAAGACCGGTATGGATGAGATGTTCACTGTTCATTCTGTCACCGTATCGAAATGAGCTCACAATTCCACCTCTGAGCAAAATCATAAACCTGTCCCAAATAGAAATCAACTTGCTTTTTAAAGAAAAATGGTGATCTGCCTGCAAAAACTGCATTTAATTTTTGCAGAAGTATTGAGGCTTCAATTTTTTTCACCACAAAGCCACAAAACCGTATTTTTCAAGAGTTTGGTTGGTGATGAGAATTTGTTTTAATATTTGGTGCTCTGGCCAACATTTTCTGCGTTCAGTTTAACAGTAATACTTGTTGTGACATTGAAGCTATGGGCCAAATTCGGTTCTCAGGTGTACATACTGGATACTCCTAGAAATGAATAGTCTTTAATCTTGCACTGTTGTTAAGTACACACTGTCCTATCGTCCGTATAGAATAAATAGCACTAGCAGTATATGCTTTATAACCTATTTTCCACTTCCAAAGTACTTAATTGTTTATATAATTCCAGAATTTGTTCTGTATCTTACTGCTCGTGCAGATCTCTCAAGCCATCATTGTGTACATGTAAGTATTCTTTCTTCTTTGACTTGTATGCAAAAGCAACGCATTTTATTTTGTTACTTCAACTTTGATAAGCACCATATTTACATTACATCCAATCAATAAATAACAAATCCTGCATATAACATTTTTTAACAAATAGGGTATTTTAATGTAACTCAATGGATTTCTCCCCTCCGGCCCGCCCGATCTTGCTGGCAGAGCCTTGCTTTTGATCTGGGAGTTGTTAAAAAACATGGTACCACAGATGAAAGGAGTTAGAAAATTCCATATCATAATGCAGTTAGATCAATAATTCATGGAGCTGGTAATTCACAATGACTTGCCAGTCCTTTGATTGCACAGGGTTTATGGCTATTAGCAGTTTCCCCTTTCAAATTTGTATTCTTCCATACTTCCTTTCTAACCTCTTTTTCATCATTTATAGTCCAATTTGGTAGTGAAAAAACATAACTGCTGCTCTAGTGCATGGCTGTCATTCAAACCCCAATGCGTTACTGAGCAGTTTGACATTTTGTGACTAAGGAGGGGAAAAAAACATAAAGCAGGTGTACAGAACACTAACCAGGTCCCTTAAACAATGCTTTATGGGATTCACAACTTGCCTCGAGGCTATAAACCTGATTCCATCTCAATTTAACAATACAGATTTCATCCTAATATTTACACTCCCAAACACAATTTGCATTGGGCTGTAGTTTAAATATCCACCAGCACAGTGTTTTCATATTAGATCTCATTTGAACAAACTGGGGGGGAAGTTTTATGAGAAGAATAGTCTGGAGTCTAAAGGTGTTGTTCGAAGTTAATAATTATCACTGCTAAATTTTAAAGTAGGTATACTGCTGCAAATCAGTAGGATAAGTGAGATTCTGGCCCAAAAGATTTTTCTAGCAGACATATAAAGGAGTAAGACGCAAAACTAAAACAGGCAGGAATAAATGCTTGTTTCTGCTTAATCACTTAGTCATCTGCTGTACAGGTGTGCATATATTGCACTTTCTTTCCATCGCATCTACCAGGTTTCTGTGAATCGATGCTCTAGCTTTAGAACTGTAGGGAGATTAGTACAGTTTATTGATTTGCCCTTTAAAGATGAATATCATGTTCAGGTTACTTGATAACAGCCATCTAATAAAAGAGGATTTTAAATATAAAACTAGGAATGGAGGAATAGAAATTGTGATTCTGAGCACTTTACAATTAATGTGCTAATTTAAAATATTTTTGTGTATAGTATGCTTCTGTTTTGTGTAATATTTTAATCTTAATTTTGGATGACTTCTTAGCCCTTACAATGAGAAAATCCATAGCTAATGCGATGTAGGGAATACCATTTTGAGAATTTCATTCACATATTTGGATTGTGATTAGTCAAATTCTCAGGTCTTGTTAGTAGGGGAATATTCAGAAATATGAGCACTGGTCAGGTAAACATGAAGTCTGATGCTGGGGGGAAGAATGAGGAAGATTAGCAGTATGGCAAAAGTAGGCAGACAAAAGAGTAGATCTGTGACTGATTATTTTATTAAATGATATGTACTCATATTCTCCATGAGATCCTGGGTGAGCAGCACTCACTGAAAATGTTCAGAAAGTGACCTGTGACAGCAGCATCAAAAGAGAAGGCAGAGAGGAGAGGAACATGAAGATCTGCCTTGCCCTTTTTGTGCCTGACCAGAAGCCCATGAAAGTCACCAGGTGGACTCCCTTTCGTTTCACTGGGTTTTGGGTCAGGCCCAGTATGAGTGTCCACATCCTTCATGAAACTGCATAGAGATTTAGACAGCCCTACCATTGAAGCTGAAATATTTCTGAACTCAGCTGAGTATGTTTGGGTCTGGTATGATTTTTATCTTTGGTGCCACCCACCCCACAGTCCTCACTGTAGCATATTGTTCACACGTGGGTTATTTTTTTAATAAGGAAAGAGTCTGTAAGTTTTTGGTGTTGCTAAAAATCCATTGTTCACTGTCCAAACATGGATACCGCCTACTCCCTCTCAAGGAATCTGGATAATGTAATCAAATACACATTTCTTGTACTAAGAAGAATTATAATGAGCTATCATTAGAGGGCATTCCAAATGTTACACTTTCTGCACTAGCCCTGCAGCAGAGGTTGGTGGTGCTTCTCTCATGACAAAACCATGAAAATCATATTTATAAAAAGGACTTGAATTTGTGGTGCTTGGGTTTTTTTGGATTGGAATGGGAGAACCAAGACTCGCCCCCGCCCCCAAACTTTTCTGGGACTAGTGAGAATAGTAAAGTACTACCAGCCAACACCCCAAAAGCAAGCAAACAAGGTCTGTAAAATGTTTGTCACATCCAGTGTCATGACTGAGGCACTGATTCAACAAGGTACTTAAGTGCCCAGTCCTAAGTATGAGTGGTCCACTGATTTTATCTGACAGTGGTTCAACCATTCACTGTCAACCCAAGATATGATGGTTTGTGGTGGAGGAGATAAAAGAAGGGGAGTTACAATTATTTTTCTGTGTGGCCCTTGTAGATTACTACTGTTGCGATTAGGTACCCTGACGCTGCAGTCCTATCGTGTGGCAGCTTTTAACAAGGGATGTTAAAGAAAGTGTGGGGTCTCTGAAGAAAGACTGGGCAATGATGTTCTTGTGTCCTGGATTGCTTAGCTCTATAAGAGAACTAGAAAGTGGTAAGGATATTTCATGAAAGATTTTAAAAGAAACAAAACAGTATCTTCATTTTTTGTCCACAAATTTAATCAACATAAATGAAAAGATTTGTTTAATTTTATTTAATGTTAACATTTTAATTTTGTTTTAGTTTTGTGAAGATTTAAGGTTTTGAGGTGTGTGTGTTGCACTTTTTCCTCTCCCTTTTTACTTTTTGCTTAGGGAAAAGGAAAATTGGGGTGGGGAGAAAATAAAAACAATCTTAAATTTTGTTTTGAATGTATATTATAATATAAAGTCAAACTGACATGCTGTGAATTTAGTGAAACAAAGCACTTTGATCTTATCAGGATGAAAGGTTTCAATAATTTTTGGTTGAAAACTTTCACTAAATCTATGTTCCTTTTGAGATGTATTGATTTCAGCAAATCAGCATTTTTTTAATTAAACTGTTCAGTCAGAAAACGTATGAGCAACACTACTCTTTTCCTTCTCTCTCTACCTGCCCACCCACCCATATTACAGTCTCAGCCTGAAGCCTAACAGTTTTGTCTCTTTTCTTCTCTCATTTCTCCTTGCCAATATCTTTCTCCCCCTGAATACCATACACCTCTGTGCTCTGAGAGCTCTTGTTGGGCTAGCCACCCACTCAACTTTGTTCTGGGGTCTTGTCTGAATATTTCAGAAACTGAGCTCAAGCTCTTGGTACGCTGATCCTCATCTTGTACAAGGCAGTAGAAGGGCCATTCTACATTTACAGTGCTGCAATCCGTCTGCTAGTTGCTTAAGAGACTAACAAACCCCATGGCATTGTGTGATCTCCTCATTTGAGTTCCGTTTCCAGTTAAGGGTCAATCAGCTCATTAGCTGCTATTATTAGATGTTAAACCTGTAAGCTCTTCCATGCAAGGACCACTTCTTATCATGAGTTTGTATGGTGATTAGCCTAATGGGAGGCCCTATTCCTGATTGGGTCTATTGAGCAATATCACAATATAAATAAATTAGGAAGCTCTAGCTTTCCTAACTCCCTTGCCATACCTTGCTCTACATGCCCACTGAGGTTTAGCAGTGACCTCTTCTGTGCAGAAAAAAATCTTGTAAAGAAAATCATCAGAATTCACGGGGCTCCCCAGCCATCTGTCTAGTCTGGTGCACAGAAGAGTTGTGAATGAGGAACTTTCCAAATGAACTCTTAGGTAGTGTACAGTGATTAATCCGGACTGCCCTGCCCTGTTAAGAACGCTGTTTGATTGATGTTATAAATGTAATATGTTCTCCAGGGATAAGAGAGAGATGATTTCTAGGGGGAAAAAAATCAACAAATGTTAAACTCTACTGACCTGTATACATCACTTTATAGTTGTACATATTCAGAGTTATCTTTCTCACAAGAGAAAGATACATATGGCCTCCATCAAGTTACTGTGTTAAATTAGTGTAATGCAGGTTCTTTCATCATTTAAAAAAAATGAAAGCTAGGATTCTTTACTTCTTAGCCCAGTTTCAGCCTTTGAGTGGCATAGCAGATTTTTACTGGCATGACTTTTTGAATCTGAATCTAAACTTTCTAGACCTGCTTTCCTGCATCAGGCCAGAATTTTCTCTGACTAAAATGACAAGGGAGCAAATTCTGCCCTGAATTAAATCCACTTTTACCCAGTTGTCTTTGGTGCTTCAAGTGGCCATTTGAGAAGACCATGTAATAGTAATGTTGGTTATAACTCTGTTAAAAAATGAAAACCAAAGTAGAAACAAGGTCAGAAAACATTTTATGCTTGGATTAAAAGAGCAATTATACGTTCTTAATAGGAATAATTTAAATTCTTCTTCAAAATCTTTTCTTCATGTTAGACTCAATCATCTCTTAGGTCTCAGCATTAATAATAATAATAATAAAAAAAGTAAAAGGGGAGAACTAAACTTCTGTTTAGCATATTTGGCTGCTTCTATCAGATAGTTGGGTTTAAAATGTTTGGGCAGAAAACCAGTAATTTGGTTTACAGATTACAATGTTGTCCAGTTTCCTGTACACTTTTGCAAAGTGGAACAATGACATTCTAACAACAAACCTCTTATTAGCCTTCCACCCATTTTTGAGTCCCTTTCAGACTTCATGTGTAGATCTTTCCACAGTCCATTAAAAAGTATCTTGGCCATTTACCTAACTAGCCACAGGACATCTGTTACAAAATATTACAAACACACCAGCGTTCTACCTTCCTGGAGGGAAGAGGACAGGAAGCTCAGGATTGAAATGTAGCATTTCCAATATTTTATGATATTTTACATAGGTGCCAGACAGTGACATCGTATCTACCATGTGTCCCGTCCCTTTCTGACTGTAACTTCACTGCATAGTGGAAATGCTGCGGGAGGATGATTGATTTAAACTTTTGCCAGCACTGTAGTCAAGCAGAGGTAACAAATGGTGTCATTGCTGAAGCTGGTGAAAAAATATTTGTAGTCATGGTTGTAGTTGGAGCCAAACTCCAAGGCACTGAATTGGAACCTAAAGAGAACCCAAACCTTTCCATGTTCATACATTTTTGTTTGTTTTTGTTTTTAACATGACTGAGTAGTGGTTTTTTTTAATCCATTTAACTGCAGCTTGAATGCTTGACAGTCCTGAGGGTCTACAGGAAAACAAAAATAGGAACAATGCATCCGTGATTTTAAATACAAATACATTTGCTGCATACCTCATCTAACTGCAGCCTTTGCTCATACTTTCACGTTCCCTAGTACAAATTTCTCAAGGTCCTTGACATAGATTTCCTTAAATATCCTTAAATATTTTTAAGGTCAGGCTTGACAAAGCCCTGGCTGGGATGATTCAGTTGGGGATCGGTCCTGCTTTGAGCAGGGGGTTGGACTAGATGACCTCCTGAGGTCCCTTCCAACCCTGATATTCTATGATTCTATGATAGATGTATGTTAATGTGAGCATGAATTAAGTGGCCAGGTAAATGGTTTTTACCTGCATTGTATAGATGCAGTACCGCAGACGCTCATAAATAAGGCTGAAAAATCAAATCAGTCTGTAATGTGCTTAAGCTGAGCTGCACACTCCGAGCCAAATCCTGATCCCACTGAAGTTAGTGCCAGACCTCTCATTGACTTCAGTGGGATCAGAATTTGGGCCAGTTGTAATGGGGATGCATTTTTCTCTCTAAATAACTGGTTTGTGGGGGGAATCATAATGTGACCTCACAGTTTTTGCCCTTACAGAATGAATAACTGGACACGGTGTTCTTTTTTTCACTTCCACTTCTCAACCACAGGCCAAAACTATTGCTGTGTGCCATTAACCACCTGGCACGTGCAGCTTCTGAATTAGGGGTGGCTGGAAAACAACAGTTCTGTTTCACAACAACTTCACTGTTTTGAAATGTGTTTACATTCCAATGTGGAACAAAAATGAGACCTTTTCAAATTTATCACAAGTGGGAGGGGGAAGGAAGATACCTTGGATTGTTCGGACACTTGCCTGGAAGATGGAAGACCCAAGTTGAAGTTCTGCTGTGCCAGATTTGGAGCAGGGATTTCTACCTCCCTGGCAAATGCCCTAACCACCAAACTATTAGCTGGTCTCCTTACTCTTGTTTCAATCAGAAATTCTATTGTGAACCTGAGAGAACTTCCCCATGCCACTTTTGTGGCAAGCAAAACATTTCTGCAGAACGCTTAATTTGACAGGGTGAAATGGGAGTTTTGGTCAAAACAAAACAAAAAAAATGACCAGCTCTCCTCAGAAGTGGCTGCATTTCAATTTTGGGTAAAGCACACCCTACATCCAGGGTCTAGTTTTCAAAATTATTGAGTACCCCCAACTCCAATAGAAGTCAATGACAGCTGCAGTTGCTCAGCACCTTTGATAATCGTGAACACCTTTGATAATGGTTTCTTTGGGAAGAATGGAGCTATAAACTATACAAAAGTTATATTTTTATTAATAATACTAAATAACAATGAAGTTCCTACTGAAGAAAGTAGATGGACGGGAACATGATCATTCCCCTTTATTTGACATTGGTGAGGCCTCCTCTGGAGTACTGTGTCCAGTTTTGGGCCCCACACTACAAGAAGGATGTGGAAAAATTGGAAAACGTCCAGCGGACGGCAACAAAAATGATTAGGGGACTGGAACACATGACTTATGAGGAGAGGCTGAGGGAACTGGGATTGTTTAGTCTGCGGAAGAGAAGAATATGGGGGGATTTGATAGCTGCTTTCAACTACCTGAAAGGGGATTCCAAAGAGGATGGATCTAGACTGTTCTCAGTGGTAGCAGATGACAGAACGAGGAGTAATGGTCTCAAGTTGCAGTGGGGGAGGTTTAGGTTGGATATTAGGAAAAACTTTTTCACTAGGAGGGTGGTGAAACACTGGAATGCATTACCTAGGGAGGTGGTGGAATCTCCTTCCTTAGAAGTTTGTAAGGTCAGGCTTGACAAAGCCCTGGCTGGGATGATTTAGTTGGGGATTGGCCCTGCTTTGAGCAGGGGGTTGGACTAGATGACCTCCTGAGGTCCCTTCCAACCCTGATATTCTATGATTCTATGGAGTGCCGTATAGTTTTGCAAGAAATTAGTGCAATTTGTAAAATAAAGCTTTTAATTAAGCACTTTAGGTCATCTCAACTTTATAAGAAAAGCTGCCTCAAACCATCTTTTTAACAATGCTACAAAATGTTGTGTGTTTAAAACCAACATAAACACCCAACAATGATGTTAAAGTTAAGGATCTGACTTTTTTTTAACCTCAAAAGCAAAAAAAGTTTCAACCTATGTTCATAAATGAAATATTGATAAATTCTTAACTCTAGTGAAGCCAGTGAATACTGCCATAATGGAAAAAATATGTTACAATAAGGCTACATTCCACATACTTTATCGATTTTGTATAAGAGTTAGATTCAACCAGGATCTTTTCTTGTGTTTATCAACAGCATTTTTTTAAAAAAGTAAGTGAACTTGGAATACCACAAACCAATCAATAAAGTTTAAAAGCTCCAGTGAATCTAACCCATAACAGGTCCTTGTTTGGAGAACATGCTCAAGAAACACATGTGCCTTTAAGAGGTCTTGAAAGAATTTACACCCATGGACCATTACCATTTCCAAACACCCTGCAGCTTTACCAGCACAACATGTGCTGACTGTATATCACCATGACCCTTTCACTAAAGCTCTTTTGACTGGAGTGCTTTTAATACCCACTTTCTCAGCTGAGCTCAGGAGTGATTTGTTTTACATGCCACATTAATCCTTTCCACATTTTCTGGATGAGGCAACCACAATTCCACTTGTGAGGTGTTTCTAAAACATAGTTATAGGAATAAAGCAGCAGGATCCCAGACTTGACAACTTCGCTCCAGGCAGCTGACAAACTGGGCTATCGTGACTGGGTTTAGCTTTTTAAAACTAGCATTTGTGCCCAGCAGTCAGGGTGGGCTGGTCTCAGTGGCTAGTAGGAGGCCCAATTATTGTTGGCAATTCAGTCACAATTAAAACCCTGCCGGGATCTTCATAGACTTAATGTCCAGTGAATGCTGATGAAGATTAATAAAATCAAATTCTTAGTTTATATGCTTAAGAAGAAATGCAATGGAGAGAAGCAGAACTGAAAATATAAATAGCAGCTCAGTAAAATCCAAAAGGTTTATGTCTCACACCTTCATGATGGTAGGAAAAGAGATTTTTATAAATGGGCAATTAGTGTTCAGTGTACTGGCTTTTATGATGTGGTAATTTTACAGTTTTTACTTTAAAGACAGACACACAAAAATCAAAGACCAAATGAATTTCTGTTGTATGCATTTATGAGCTTTCTGCATTTATAATGTTAGCTTAATGTTACCAAGGTAGCGTTTTGAAAATTTATTGTTGTCAACAAGGCTAACGGAGTGGACCAACCAATTATAAAACTGTTTTTACATGTCAGCGCTGTACTCATTTTATTAACAAGTTAGTATTATACTCAATTTTTTTGTGTTCAATCTAACTGTACAAGCAGCTGGAGGATTAAAATTATGTTTCTATCCAATTCTAATTTATTGCTCTTTCGCCATAAATTTTACTTGTAAGCTCAATCGTCTGAACTGAGCTATAAATTTGAGTAAGGAAAGTCTCATAACTTCATTCAGAAATTTCAAGCATAAACCAAATTGCACTGCATTCTACACTATCTTCACGGCAAGTAATGTAAACGGAAGGAAAAAATTGCTGGCCTAATCAAGGCTTTACTTTTTTCTCAGAGGATTTTATTATCATACATTGGCCTACTCAACATAAAGTCAAAAGAAGTGCAGCCTCATTATCAGAGAGACCTCAGAATGCATCCACTTATATTGTTATGCCAAGTGGCACCATTTGGTGCTATTAGTTTTCCAAGTTCTTCTTCTTAGTATGTAAGCCAATGTTCTGTCTTGGGAGAAAGTGTGCTGTTGTTAGTTTTGGCTATGCAAGGTTTTGTGTGTTGACAGGAGAATTTGCTCTGTGTCTTGGTCTGAATAGATTCAATTTTTGAAGCAGAATTGCACCCTAGGATCAAGGTACTGGTGTTGAGCTGAGATTCCTGAAAGTAGGGATTTTCTGCATGCTGTCTGACCACCTTTGTTCTGGGGCTGGTGTTTTATATCTAAGTGAAATGAATTACACTTAGAATATAGCCAGACTTCATGTAACTGACTTCTCTTGCACTGAGAAACTGACCTGCAAGAGCCTAGATATCTGCCACTGCTCAGCAGAGGGGCAAAAATACTTTGTAAATCAATTCAATTTTTTAATTTACTGTCTAGAACATTTATTGGTCTGATTTTTTTTATTTTTCAGAGGCACTGATCACCTGCATATGCCATTCAAATAAATGGGAACTGTGGACGCTCAGCAACCCTAAAAATCAGGCCTTTGTGGCCTGGTCCAATGCCCACTGAAGTCAGTGGGAGTCTTCCCATTGGCTTTGGTGGGCACTAGATCAATCCCTTAATAGCTACATCATTTTACTACATCCCCACCCCCACCCCACCCCCCAGATTAATTGCATGTAAGATGGAGGAATAGTTCAGCAGAAAAGAAACTAGCAAGCTCTCTTCCTAAGATTTATTCCTGAGGGTTTAAAAGTGATGTTCCCACTAAGTAGATAAAATAGTTTAGCATAAACAGAAACAGTACTCATACCTAGGAGTGTAGCTCCATCTGTTCCTAAAGACATTCTTCCTACTTTGTCTAACAAGCAGTCCACTTCTTATCTACCTTTTCCTAAGCCCCTTTGCGAGTCAAGGGGAAGCTGAACTGCAGTTAACGCCCTGTTCACTAGAGAACAGAGAAGGCAGAAACTTTTAAACAGTTTAAAAAACCTTCAGGGCAAAATTGTGGCAAAATTGCAGGTGTGTTGTGGAGGTTAGAGGGCAGGGAGTCATTACATGCACACGCATGCACACCTAAATGTACACGGAGCTTGTGCACCAAAGCGGTCGGCAGCCAGAACACGACTGTTCTGTCTAGGCGAAATTTACCCTTCAGTAGAGGGCCAGCAAAAGCCCTATAAGCCACTCAAGCCCTACATACATTCTCTTTCCAGAACTTAAATAGCGCCCAGATCTTGTGTTAGCCCTCTGAGTGCAAGGAGGGTGCTGGATAGTGTGGCAACTGTGCTCAACACCCCAAAGAGGGCATGACCATCTACCATAGGAGCATTATTAGGGTCCTGCTATCTGTGTGCCTGCTGGATGTCAAGAGGAGAGCGCACATTGTGTGTATGGGTTTGGGGTTTTTTTTGTTTCTGTTAAGGCCTGATCCTGTTCCATTTGAAATAAATGGATATTTTACCATTGATCTCAGTGGCAGCAGAAATAGGTCCTCCAATTCAGCAAAAACCTTCAATAGGTCTTAAGCACAAGCTTAAGAATAGGCACCTACCTATGTGCTTTACTGAACAGGGGTGGACTTAAGCGTGTGCCTAAATGCTGAATCAGGGCCTCAAAGGGTAGAAAGGCAACTGGTGAACGTGCTGATTTTGAGTCCTCTAGAGCTGCCATGTGTACAATTAGCTACTATAACTGCTTACTCCCAGTAAGCCCCTGGCTTACGAAGCCAGAATTTTGCTCTATTTATTTATTTATTTAATTTTATTTTATTTATTTAAAAGACTTCACACACACAGCAGGAAAAGAAACTGATAGGTCCTTCCCATTAAAGTGATTTATAATAGCCTATATTATAAGACTACTTACTGTATATCATAGAAAATGAGTCATGGAAAATAGTGGACTGTAAATATCACCCAGCCAAATAGATTTTCAAGCCCCACAGTCAAGACTATATGATACAAAGGAAAAATATGTTTCCTTTAGCAAAAAATCTTCCTGCAGCTTTTAGTATTTTTTTATCCAAAAGAACAGAAAACATTTAGAAAAAATTTCTCTATAAAGAAAATAGAAACATATTTTCAGCTGACCCTGTATGCAAACTGCTATTTAGATATTATAGGCACTTACTGTATCTTTGTATTGTTTTCAGCAGCCATTTAAAAAAGCTTGCTAACTGTTTGCATCTGAAGGTAGAGATTTTGCTTCTATTGTCTTATTTAAAATCAATCTTTTTATTTACAGAATTCAGATAGCCTTTGGCCACTTTTAGTCTCCCATTCTTGTGGAATAGTTTTATACCCTAGTGCAGAAATCTACTCTGCTGTATTTGGAATTAGTATTTAGCTTGATCCCCAAAAATTGCCTACTTCATTTTTTCGCCTTGGGGCAATTTTTCAATCTTCGCTAAACCAAGTCCGTAATGTATGCCTTCTGGCCAACATTCCAGGTAAATGAATAGCTTTTAAAGAAAAAAATATGCTATTTTTTTCAAAAGGTTGACATTTTAAAAATACAAGTCCAGAATTGAAACCTTCAATAATTTTTCCATGCCTGTATGTTGCAAGCAGCAAAATGTTACACAAATGAATACATCTGGGATTATTTTCAAGCTGTTATTTCCCACTAGGGAAAATATTTAGAAATAAGGCTCAATTTTTGTGCTGAAACTACAAAGAGGCCAGCCATATTGATACTTTTCCAGATTTTTTTTAATGGTTTTCCTGATATTGTATGGTGACTTTACTGTTCTGTTTTGTATGGCCTTACATTCACCAATAGTAAGCATTTAGGTTGGGCTTATTTCAGTGTACAAATCTGTTTTGTGGCATTTATGGCCTGAAGCTAATAAGGACATTCAGTATTTTCTTGTAAAACATTGGGGGTAGGGAGGAGAAACTGTACCAGGAAAATAAAAGGGAAACCTTTTTAAAATTAAAAAACTGACTTAACCAAAGGCAGGGACAGCCCTTCTTCTAAACTCAGAGTGGACAGACTCTAGTGTAGAAGTCATCTTCTGTTTCCTGTCATCAGGTACCTGATCTAAAGTCCATGTACATTTGTAGATATCTTTCAGTGGATTTCAATAGGCTTTGGGTCGGGCTCCAGTTTAGGGGAGGTTTGGCTTTTTGTATGTACAAAAATAATAATAATACTTAGCTCTTATATAGTGTTACCTTCACAATATACATTGTTACAGGGTTACTCATTAGCAATAGTGCTTTTCATCCATAGATCTCAGGGATTTACAGAGTAGTGAAGTGACTGGCCCAAATATTAAAGAGCTGGGAACAGTACCCAGGTCTCTTGAGTCCCAGACCACTAGGCCACACTGTCTCCATGCAAACCATATTTTCTACTTAAAACCTATGATTATTTTTAACATTTTAATTTAGATTTAAAACTATTAAAAAGGCATCTATCAAAGGCTCTAGGTACCCCAACACCTTCACTAACGATATAGTGAAATCCAAACACGGTCATTCCAACAGGAATCTCAGCCAGCCTGACACTTACAGAAGCTCATTTCCTACCCCTTTATCAATGTGGCAAGCACACCCTCGGCCCTCTCCAAAACCCCTTTCTAACCATTTTTGCAACATGCCCAGAAGGTCACCAAATTTGGGTTATTATGGACAAGGGGAGGGAGCAGGTTCCAGAGTCTAGGAGCCCTCCGAGAATGCCTTGCCAGCCTTCCCCTCCCTTTTATAGTGAGGGGGATCTGGCTTCGGTTCCCCTGCTTACTGCAGCTGTGGCAGTCTGTCATGAAGACCGAGGTGGTCACCACATCGCATGTCATGAGCACTTCTTGGTGTGTTTCCTAGTCTACATGTTTAAAAGTAATAGCACTTATTTTTCAACAAAATCCTATACTGTTGGCCCCATGATCTACAGTAACACTGTTATTACTATAGAACATTGTAACTTTTTTTCATTTTAAAGTTATTTTGTTTTAAAAGGGGGGGGGGACCGAAATACATGACAGTATATCTGAGAGTTCTATAATGCCCTAGGCATTGTTAGCCAGTAGTTAATAACCAGCGATCTCTGCTTCCCATTCCTACTTTTAGAGGCTTATTAGTAATGTTTATATACCAACTACCACCACAAGTGTATAGATGCAATGTAATGAATATGCCAGTTGCTTTCATGACCTCATAAGCAGAGGTCAAGGAGACGAGAAGATATGACCAGAACCCTGAAAGGCTTATTACTTTATCGGTTACTGTTGTCCTTTTATTCTATATTAAAAATGTCATTCTTTCTGTCAGCCCTCAGAAATCTATTGACTTTCCAAATAACCAGTTCAGTTACTTAAATGGTGCATGAGAACTGTGCTGGCCTTCTGCACAGGGGTAAATATCACCTTCGCAGAACTGTTAGGAAGGATTGGATGAGGACTTTAAGCTGTTCTGGGGGACTCCATCAGGCATGTTATTTGTCAGTTAGTGGTGCTAGTGGAGGAATGTTACTAGAAGGCCCTATAAATAAATACAAGTGGCTGTTCCGCATAAAGATGCACATGATTCTCATTTTAGCGTCTGATCCAACTCATTGAAGTCTATGTGAGTCCGTCGATTGACTGCAATGGGAATTGGATTATGCCTTTAGTGGAAAGGGAGGTACAAGTGGTCTGCTAAGAGCCGGATTTGTCCCTAGCAGTGGGATGAAGAGCTTTGTACTGAGTCTGAGTGAATTACAGCTCTGCTTACAAATAATATTACAATATTCTACAATAATGGTATTTTTATTGTGGTTTCTATTAGAGTAATTACTTTTAAGTTTGTGATTGGGTAACCTAGCAGAAAGTGATGGTGACTAAATATATCAGAAGCTGTGATACAACAACCAGTATCCCAGGATGTAAATATCAATATTATTTGAGTGATATTCTTGGTACTGTTTCTTCTAGGTTTGGAACGAACTTTTAAAAAGAGCAGGCAAGATTCTCAGTTGCTGTAACTCTCTACTGATTTTAAAAGAGCTACCCAATTTATACCAGCTGAAATTCTGGCCCAATGAACCTTACCTAATGTAAGAACATCATACCTGTTGTTCTCAAGGAATTGCCGCAAGCAAATTCCACTTGGCTAACCTAGTTTCATGGTTACATGAGATTGTTATATATTGAGCTCTGCCTCCTGATTATTTCTTTAGGGAGCTGCTTTACTTAGCAGTTATATCCTTTTCCCCCCAATCACTCATTGTCAGCAGCTCCACCAAGAGAATGCTTGGGTGAAAAGGCAGGATTCAAAGGAATACCCTACAAATGTTCAAAGGGAGTGAGACCACAATCCCAGAGGCCAAAGATAATTTGAGATTTGATGTTAATGTGAAACAACAGAAAAACTCTGCCACGAAGATGCAAACAGTTCTTTGTAGTATTGGAAGATACATTAGGGCTTATCTATATCTCAGTTCATATTGCCTTGTTTTGCCAGTGTCAAACCAAGCTGTCATGTCTTCTGTCTTCTAGTTCAGACAAACAAAAGACATTCTAATATGTTTTATTGTGCGCTTTTTTTAAAAAATCAGCTCCCAGAAATGGGAATAATTTTTAATTTTTCAGAGTATCTTCCTCTCCCTGATTCTACTTTGGAAAACTATGATTATCTCTTGCTACAGTAGAACCTCAAGAGTTACGAACACCAGAGTTACGAACTGACCAGTCAACCACACACCTCATTTGGAACTGGAAATACCCTATCAGGCAGCAGCAGAGACCAAAAAAAAAAAAGCAAGTACAGTACAGTGCTGTGTTAAACATAAACTACTGAAAAAATAAAAAGAAAGCAGTATTTTTCTTCTGCATAGTAAAGTTTCAAAGCTGTATTAAGTTTACAATGGAACATTGACTTTTGAAAGAACAGCCATAACGTTTGTTCAGAGTTACGAACATTTCAGAGTTACCAACAATCTCCATTCCCAAGGTGCTTGTAACTCTGAGGGTCTACCGTATATGATATAATGCCATTGGAATTGACAGAGCTAAGAAGTCATTTTCTCCCTAGGCATGCTGATACCTAGATATTTCCATGGTCCCTGATTTAGGTCAAATGAAATCTCTGTCAAACCATCTGATGACTGACAGTTGCCCACAAATTAAACTTCAAACAGCAATTCTTCAGCAAGTTATAAACCTGCAGCTTATTAATAAAAGTTTAATGTACTTTTAATGAACAGCACTCTCACAGACAAACTGTCTTTTAATAGTTCAAGCAGGATTCGTCAAATATACAGTGGCATTTTGACCCCCTATTCTACTACACTGGTACATCAAGGTACAGTTGTTAAATCTACATCTGTCCCTTGACAAAGTGGAAATACAGCAATTGTAATTGACTGCTTTCCATACAGCCTGCTTTGAAAATACCTTAGCTTCATATTGGTATTTTTTCATAAAATAAAGGCTTTGCATTTATGTGGCAGCAGGAGACCATTACCTATGGTGATGTTCTTTTCCATTGACATTATTTCTTAATTATATCACTCTGAGGTCATCACTAGTACAGGATCATGGGTTTGTGATTTTTAAAGCCCTGTCTACATGTTGCTTCAGCATCTAATCCCAAGGAGGTGTTATAAAATTTGAGGTTTCTGCTTCCTTTAAAAAAAAATACTTTGGAACGCATGACTGCTTTAAAAGGTATCAACAAAAGTGCCTGTCTTTTTCTTTGAAGTCATTTTTCAGTGGAAATCAGTCCCTGACCAAAAGGTTTCAAAAGATTAAACAGTGCTTATTTTATGACTTTCTAAAACAGCAGGGTTAAATGCTGGGCTAGCTGCCAGCCAGCAAACAGCACCCATACTTTCATGTTCAGCAGCCAGACACCTCTACAATAGTTATTGCTGAGCATTACTGTGTCACTCTGGACAACAGAGAGATTTCAGAGTTTGAATAATTTGAAGGAGGGCTAATGAAAAGGCATTTTATAAATGTGCCACAAATGTAATGCATTTCAGAGCGAGCGGTGACTTTGCTATGAGATCTTAGTAGGCAAATTAGATATTTGTAATTGTCTTTGCCAAAAGAAACTTTTCTATAGTGATCGAATTGACTTTATGGATCTGAGCATCCAGTCCTACGGATCCCGGTGCACTACCTCAAATGTCAATGCAGCTAACTGTGGTCATTCTCTTTGTGCACTGAGGCTGAAATGCACTCTTTTCCAGAAGGCCAGCCCATGGACTATACTCCACTGAAAGTCTCACTTAAGCCTTCAAAAGTGTTTTGAAGATGAAGATCCAGCTCTTGACTTTAACCTTGTATTCAGTGAGAAGTCAGTGCAGAGAGCTGGCACTTGGGTGAAATGCTTTCCCTGGCCTGTCTTGCTCAGCAGTATTCTGAACCAACGAGAGTTTTAGAATTCCGCTCCCATTACAGCCAGGAAGTTACCTACTCTATTTTATGGATTTTCTTTCTGGTCTTTTCTTTTTAATCTTAGAGTGCTATCTGGTTTTCCATTTTTTTTCATCTCCCTCTCTCCATTTTGAAGACCAGATCCTCTCTTCCTCTTCCATCACTTTGTGTAGCTGAGGTAGTGCAAAGTGCTGGATTAACTGGTCAACTGAGAATTCTCCCTGTTCACGGAACCTTTCAGATGGTGTAAAGTGGTATAAACAGCTCCTGCTCCAACTGATCCCCTCCCCTGACACATGGGGTCAGTCAGAAGCATGTGGGAATGGCTAGGAGGTGGGATGGAGTGTAATTGCACTCTGCAAATTTTAACTGATGTGTCTCAAGAGCTGTCAAGGTTCCTTCCCCACTCTGAACTCTAGGGTACAGATGTGGGGACCTGCATGAAAGACCCCCTAACCTTATTCTTACCAGCTTAGTTAAAACTTCCCCAAGGTACAAACTTTTACCTTTTTGTCCTTGAACCTTTATGCTGCCACCACCAAAGTGTCTAACAAAAATAACAGGGGAAGTGCCCACTTGGAAATGTCTCCCACCCAAAATATCCCCCCAAGCACTACCCCCTTTCCTGGAGAAGGCATGATAAAAATCCTCACCAATTTGCATAGGTGAACACAGACCCCTACCCTTGGATCTTAAGAACAATGAAAAAACAATCAGCTTCTTAGAAGAAGAATTTTAATTAAAGGAAAAAAATAAAAGAATCACCTCTGTAATGATTGGTAAGGATGGTAAATACCTTACAGGGTAATCAGATTCAAAACATAGAGAATCCCTCTAGGCAAAACCTTAAGTTACAAAAAGACACAAAAACAGGAATATACATTCCATTCAGCACAGCTTATTTTCTCAGCCATTTAAACAAAACAGACTCTAACGCATATTTAACTAGATTGCTTACTAACTCTTTACAGGAGTTCTGACCTGCATTCCTGCTCTGGTCCCAGCAAAAGCATCTCACAGACAGAGAGGACCCTTTGTCCCCGCCCCCCCCTTTGAAAGTATCTAGTCTCCTCGTTGGTCATTTTGGTCAGGTGCCAGCGAGGTTATCTTAGCTTCTTAACGCTTTACAGGTGAAAACGTTTTTCCTTTGCCCAGGAGGGATTTAAAGGTGGTTAGCCTTCCCTTTATATTTATGACAGGAGCCATAACCGGCTGGCATAAATTAGAGTAGTCAAAATCCCCTAAATTTCTTTAACTTATGCCAGGGCTCAAGCTGACACTGGAGCAAACAGGAAATTGGGTGACTGTAATTGGCTTCCTCTCTCCAGTTCTGAATGGATCTTGGGACAGGAAAGAATCTGGGCCTCTTATTCTTGTCCTGCTCACTGGATAAAATCCCATGGTGTACGGATCAAAGAGTTTTGATGAACTGCCAGAAATAGTAACCTATATGTAAAAAGTGTGCTCCATTTACAGTAATCATTTGAAAGTTTCCTGCTACTGCAGAAATGCAGATTATGTTGATTTACTGTCTAGTACTACACAATATTGAGAAGCAGTACTTGTGGCACCTTAGAGACTAACCAATTTATTTGAGCATAAGCTTTCGTGAGCTACAGCTCACTTCATCGGATGCATACTGTGGAAACTGCAGAAAACATTATATACACAGAGACCATGAAACAATACCTCCTCCCACCCCACTCTCCTACTGGTAATAGCTTATCTAAAGTGATCGCTCTCCTTACAATGTGTATGATAATCAAGTTGGGCCATTTCCAGCACAAATCCAGGTTTTCTCACCCTCCACCCCCCGCCCCCACACACAAACTCACTGTCCGTAATAGCCCATCCAAAGTGACCACTCTCTTTACAATGTGTATGATAATCAAGGTGGGCCATTTTCAGCACAAATCCAAGTTTTCTCACCCCCCACCCTCCAAAAACCACACACACAAACTCACTCTCCTGCTGGTAATCCACAATATGCATCCGATGAAGTGAGCTGTAGCTCATGAAAGCTTATGCTCAAATAAATTGGTTAGTCTCTAAGGTGCCACAAGTACTCCTTTTCTTTTTGCGAATACAGACTAATGCGGCTGTTACTCTGAAACCTGAATATTGAGAAGCGTTTTCAATGAGTTCTATTGCGTATGCTGCAGAAAGACTGGGGAGAGCTCCTCCTCTTTACTCTATAGGCAATCACATGAAGTATATCTTTCAGATATTTTGCAGTTCTAGCAGAAGGGGAAAATATCATCACCTGCCCCAACATCTCAACTCTTAAACCTGTATGAAAATCAATGGGCTTGCTCTTTTGACATAAAAATACTATGGTATTATTTATTTTACTTCTCAGTCTACTGCCATTGGGTCATGTATGCTGTATGTTTTGTCTGTTCTTTTGGTAACATATCTTTTGTGTACAGTGTATTAGTCACTCCGTCTCTGTTATATAGACAGGGTGCGGTATTTGGTAAATAAGAGACAAAGCTGAGAATCAAGGAGTGTAGAAGTAATTTTATTTGTGTCTGTAGAAGTTGCAGTGTTTTTTGTTTAGTAAACACCTCTCCTATAAGGAAGACTGTGATTCCACATATTATGAATGATTGCTATTAATACTTTTTAAAATAGAATCAGAGAAACAAGTTGGTGGTGATTGATGGTAGGACAGAGGAGAAAACTCCTGAAAGTAAAAGTTAGCTAATCTGTGGACTCAAAAGCCTTACAAGTGTCTGTTTCAGATCAGTATATTTGAGGAGAGTAAACTTACAAAAGAGCTGACCAAGGCAGTAGAGGTGTACAGCAAACACATGTGATGGAGAAAGTTGTTACACTAATCAATAGCCTGAGTCTTTTCAACCAGATTACAATTGGTGTTTGTGTTCTTCGTTGTGCTGGGAGAAAATGGAAAGAACTTGATCTTAAAACGAAACATCAATTTTATTAGAACATTGGTTACGGCTCAGATACAGGAAGAACATCACAAGCTTCTCTCCAGGTAGGCATGTCAAACAGTATTTGGAACCAATCCCTGCCACTTCCTGGTTCCGCTTTCCTGCTTCCTTTCTCTAGGGGTTTGAATTTCCAATCAATAAACCCATAACAATGGATTATTCTATCGCTTGATACGATATGCCTCTCAATTCACTCCTCTGCTTCTGTCTGTCAACCTCTCCAGGATCAAAGCCCACTATAACTAATATAGTCTAGAAGTTCAAAATGCCATAGAACAAATTCAAACTTAATATAAAGATCTAGGCTATGGTTCCCCCTCATCTACAGTACTTTTAAGAATATTTTTTTCTCCACTAGTATTCTAAAACTGGCTAGTAAAAATCAGCTCTATTTTCACTCTCTCTAGGAACCCATTTCCAAACATCATATGTGTCTTTTTCCACATACACATTACTCTAAGCTGCTAATTAACCAGAAACACAATTAACTAAAAATATTCAATAAGAAGAAAGTAGCTGAATTTTATGGGGAAGCGTGGATTTGGAATAATAGAAAATGAGTCTTCTATCTCTACTACTTTCTGCCTCTTGAAAGTTATGGAGTAATTTTTCTTTCAGCATGTAGGTTGCATGCACTTACAAACTGAAGATCTTACACTGAAGTTCATTTTGAGTAGCTTAAATGTGATAACCTAAGCAATGACTTTGAATTTCCATGTTCTTGTCCAAGATTCATTGTCTGAGTGTTGATTTTCTCCTAAAACAATTTCTAGTTGAATGGTTATCAGCCTGTCCTCCATATTGATGTTTGTTAATATATTCCTTATTGTAGTTATAGCAGGACCATTCAGTAAATTAAAAAAAAATTTGTGTATGTAGACTGTGACATATAGAAAAATGTCACTTTCCTATGTCCCTTCCCACATCTTGCTGTTGTAATACACACTGGCTTGAATAGAAAGTAATGATCATGTCTCCCTCTTGTGGTTGGTCTCAGCAAGGATAAGAGCCAGCTATCTACTAACAGCTAATACTTGTTTAGCTCTATGCCTCCTGGTTTCAGCCAGTCCTATACTTGTGAGATTTCTAGCAGGTCACATGTCATTTCAGTCAAGTATGTTACTAAATCTCATAATGATGTCACAGGTGAACCTCTGTAAAGAACAATGCAAAGAAGGCTTGAATGTTTGAAGAATATCAAAAAGTTCTGGTGCTTATTTGAATCTCTCTGGTCTATAAATCAGGCGAAAAATGTGATATATTACTGCATATATTTAATATTCAAAGATTTGTATTTAAGTATCTGAACAACAGCTAAGTAGTAGGACCTTGGAATATAAATATAACTGGAATATATATTTACATCTCATTTGCAAATTATCCTTCCATGTCAACTACTACACTTCCACATTACTAAACTACATGGCTTACCAAGAGATTTAGGTTCTCCTGTCACCCAGTTCACACAAGGTGTCATCAGGTGGAACTCCACTCAAACACTTGCTCAAAATCAAACAAGCACGCGCACCCCCCCCCCCAGAAGTGTACTGAAAATCAGTTTCTTATTTTAATAACTAAAATTGCTGTTTGTCACTTAGGAAAGGGTCTAATAAATCCAGTTTTAATAAGCATACAGTGGGGGCATTAAAGTTCATGGTAGTTCTAGAGATTACTAGTAGTATTCCTAGTGCAACTCTAGAGAATATCTCAGAAACCTGAAATCTCTATAAAACAGGAATGAAATTTCAAGTGTGTTTATCTAAAGTAAACTTTTATATTCAAGCTATGAAATAGTTATTAAAATCAATATGCCATGCAGTTATATCAATGACAGATCACTTTAAAATATGGCATTTTCAATTTATTTAATCAAATATTAGCCAGGCTGGTCAGGGAAGGTGTCCCTAGCCTCTGTTTGCCAGAAGCTGGGAATGGGCGGCAGGGGATGGATCACTTGATGATTACCTGTTCTGATCATTTCCTCTGGGGCACCTGGCATTGGTCACAGTCAGAAGACAGGATACTGGGCTGGATGGACCTTTGGTCTGACCCAGTATGGCTGTTCTTATGTTCTTAAAATGGGTGCCCGTCTTCAGATGATCATGGGCATCTGATGGATATTCAAGTATTTGTCCCAGTGAATACACAAACAATCTAAGTATACAGATAATAGTCCACTGGAAAACATTTATTTCTCAAGCATACTGTATATCATACACTGTGTAATGGGTCTAGGACTCAAAAGAATTACTTTGAGATTGCATTCTCAAAGCAAGTCCTGTTCTTTCTCCAAATAACTTTCCCTAGTGTTCTTCCCATCCATCAGATAATTCCAACAGAAGAAATTATTTCCATCGAGATACCTATGCAGGAATATGAAGTATACTAAAAACCACGATGTGCCATTAAATTAGCACCAATTTAGTAATTTTTTTTTCATCTATCCATTCATCCAAATATCTATACATCCACAATCAAGACTTGGGCTAAAGCAGATTGAAATTACTGCAAAGTCTCCTATTGACTTGAATAGGCTTTGGATAAGGCCCCCGCTGTTTGTGATGCAAATAAAAGAGAACCAACCATGCAACGCTACATTATAAGTCCATCAAGAAGTTCTGGTGACGTAATGAACCACATGAGAGCAGGCACTGGTGGCTTTAATTGAAGCATATGATTAAATTCCAATGCATCCTTTTGAAAATTTAGGGATTAATTTGATATTGCAGAGGGATGATAGATCTACCATGTTAAATTGCATCTCTTTCTTCTAGAGAAGCCACTCACCTTACATTACAGTCAGTAATGCTCTTTTGTAGCAAATGAAATATGTGATACTGGAAAATGAGTATTTTCTCAGACAAAATGAATTTAGAAGTATATTTTGTAGAAAGACACATTTGGTTTATATATGTATTGATGAATTTATTGCTATTTTTTAAGAATATATCTAAAACAAAGGTTTGTTCAGCATTGGCTTTGCTCACATTATGTATACAATGTTTTATTTTTTCATTTGTGCATCTGTTGGAAACAAGCAGGAATGCAGCGTTTTAGGCGTGGTTACTTTTGAAAACTACACTGGTTTAACTAGATTTAAATAAATCTTGATGCAGAACTCCAATGTAGACTTGCTTAAACCAGTTTAAACCTCACTTTGATTACTGAAATAATCTCAACTGATTTGAACTGGCTCAAGTGCATCTACTTCAGGAGTTTGCACCAGTTTAACTAGTTTGGTTTAAAACCAATTTTGCAAAAATGGTACTCTCATATACAGACAAGCCCTTAGTTAACTAACCCTTTTTTTCCCCTGATAGTCCAAAAACATAGTAGGAAGAAAATCTACCCCAAAAAATTTAAAAAAAAAAATCTGAGACAGGTAGGGTAACTTGATGGGGCTGGTGGTGAAATGGAACAGTCCCAGCAGTGAGGGAGCCAGACGCTTGGTGAGCAACTCCAGGTAGCTCAGCATCCTCCCCACACTTGGAGTCTCTGGCACCTGTTGGCCAGCGGTGGAGGGAGGGTGCTGACTGGTCAACTTCACACTACACATCAGGTTTGGGACGAAGGCAGCTGGCAGCAACCAAAGCAGGCTGTGCACTGCTATAAGGACAACGGGTCAGGAAGGTTTCCTTTATTCTTCAAAAACGGATGTAGTTCATTCAAAACCAAATCAGTTACAGGGTAACTAACTGCTTTTTTAGTCACTAAAGGGGGTGAAGAGAGAGACTATCCTCAGTCTTTATGTAAAGGATTCCTGAAGATGAGGAGTAAACTTAAGAAAGATGACAATGGTCATCTACTCCCACCAATAATCTTTGGGGTTGTGTTTTTGTTTTTTTTTAAAAAGGAAAAACGCTTTGGAGTAACGTACATATTTTGAACTTACTTTCTGGAGAGAGCACAAAGAAAACCTGGCTCTTTCATGGCTATAGAAAACTTAGGTGGCTTTATTTAAGAAAGGCAGGTAGCTGCCAGAGACTCTCAGCTTTTTTTCCACAATAGCATTTTTAGTATGCTGTCATGTTTCCCCCCGACACATTTTTCAAATGTATTTAGAAAAAACCCCAACAACAACCTAAAGGGCATCTGATGTTTTACAGACATTCCAACACCTCAGGATATTTGAACTCACACCAAAGAGTCTGATATTCATCTGAATCTCCATCTGCACTGAGGCACACGTGCGTACACAACACACATTGAACCACTACAGTGGGGGCAGGGGAGGAAAATCCCTGCTCTTAAATTATAGCCATCTTCTACAATTCTGCAGTAACCACACAGGTTTTGGTAGTTTGAGACGACATAGTGGCTTGGGATGATCTTATCACAAAGGTCAGGTTTGTTAAAGAGATTCTTCTGCTGAGCATGATAGAAAAACTGCGCCAGAGACACATGGATTGAATGAAAGTAATTTGGAGTAGAAAGGAAACGCTCAAAAAGCTGGTGTGACTGTAGACACCTCATAGACGGATTTGACTTTGGAAACATTGCATTGTTAGTTGCTTCTCCAGCATTCTTCTGATTCTCTGTGTCTGCAGGAAGGGATGTAGTCATTAGTCCTCAGTGGCAATGTGACCTTTCCTTTTAAGTATCTGTTTGATGCTCTTGAAGCTCTCAGAGTAAATAAGTTAATTTCATGGCATTAAATCTACTCTTGAGTGAGGAGTAAGTCTCTCTTGGAAGCAGGTCTATATTTTCTAACTCATCATCATTTATCATATTCTTTGGGGACTCATTCTCCATTTTTAATTCCTTCCGCCATTTTATCAATACTTTTAGAAAACTCCCTTCTCTAGGACCTGATTGATCTTAATTACATTGGCTTTGACTTTAGTGTAATTGCCCCTGATTGTACAGTGAAACAGACTCTGAGTCTGTGAGACATTTCTGTTAAACAAAGTGTTTATTTTAAGACTCAGTTCACATTTAACCCATTCCTCTCTTCACACACTTCTTTACATGCTTTTTAGTAATGCATACCCAAAATAAATAAGAGGGCCAGATTTATGGGGATAGAACAGTTTTACAGTGATGAAGTTGCATCACTGATGAATTTGGCTGTGTTTTGAACCCTGATTTATCACACACTTAAGCTTGTGCTTACAATCCCATCAACCATAATTAAAGTTAAGCAAATGTTTAGCTTTAAGGATGCTTAACTTCAATTGAAGTTAATTGGACTTAAGCTTGTGCTTATCTTTAACACATGCTTAAGTGCTGTGCTAAATCAGGGCTCAAACACAGAGCCAAATTCATCCTTGGTGCAAGTCAGTGGAGTTACACCATTGTAAATCTGGTTCTCCATTGGTATTTTGCTGAAGAGCTATGCTTAAAGTTAAGCCTATGCTTAAATGTTTGTTTTGCTGAATTAACACCTTAATGCTTGGTCCACTCGTCTCTTCCTCTCTATCTGATGATGTAATCATTGGGGCGGGCCTCAAAGTAACCTAACAAGCTGCTTCCCAGTTAGAAGCCATAGTAGGATTGACCCTCTCATTTAAGAGAGGATAAAATTAAGTTGCTCTGCAGCTGTGAACCAGAGAAGTACCAGCAAGCTTCCCAGTAAAATGAAAAAGTGATGGTATGCCACGCTGGCTCATAAAAATGTAATTTAACCACTGCTCTCTCAATAAAAAATCACATTCAGGACACAGTAATCCCCTTCTGAACCCCTAATCCCCTTATCTTACATTTCAACAGCTCTTTGGACTCTTACAATTGATGCACTTTGAATTTCCTGCTGGTCAGGTAGCTTGGCTTTCTGTATTTCCCTCCCCCAACTCCTGCTTTGCTCTTTGTTTTGAACCCCACAGGAATTTCCACGCACAGGAGGAAAACTGAATCCATGATGTAAAATCCAGTAAATTCAGGAGCCTTTAGGTACTAGTCATTAGCCTTTACAACTAGTGCAGGTTAGAGCTGTGAGATCTTTACATACATTCTACCCAAATGAATGAAACCTCCCTCTTTCTTTAAACTTTTCAACTAATTTTTCAAAATTGAGATTTTTTTGGTCTTGCAAGATACTTTCCCCCCCACTTTTAAAAAATGAAACTCTTCATTTATGGCAAAAACTCACCAGAAGCCTGGGCTTTTAGGGCTTATTAAAACAGACAAACCCCTTATTGTTTAAAAAACGCAATTTTTTCCATACTAGATTGGATCAGTAGTCTACCAGCCCTGACATATTTTTTCTGGCAGTAGTCTATAATTTTATGCTTCAGAAGAAGGTTAAAAATAACTCCAGAAGACACAGGTGCTGGCTTCCTCCTTGCCCCGAGGGTGCTTAGACCCTGTTCCACCTCAGGCCCCACCCCCACTCTATCCCCTCCCCCGAGTGTGCCCCGTCCCCGCTGATTGCGGTGGGTGGGAGGCACTGGGAGGGAGGAGCAAGGGAGGAGCTGGTTGCCGGTGGGTGCTAAACAGAAGGTGGGTGCCCTGGTCAGTTCAGTCAATAATGTACTTGATGTAGGAAGGGAGGTTGATTTCTGGCTCCTGCAGTAATCAGCTGATTGAACTATGAGATTGTTACTTCAGTTTATTGTTTACTATACTGGAATGGGTTGGGGAATTTTTTTTTGACAAAACAAGCTTTTAACCGGACTCTGTGAATTTTGACAGAATTTCATTGGGTGGCTTTCTCAAGTACAGTATTGGATCTTCTTGGGTTGGAGGACAGGAGATAGAGAACTCACACATGGAATAACTGACAGAGAGGTGGTTAGAGCACTCAGCTGGGATGTAAAAGTGTCAAGTCGCTGCTCTGAATCAGCCACTACATCCCTCAAAACTTAGATGAGTGTCTGTCAAGGTTCCTCCCCCACTCTGAACTCTAGGGTACAGATGTGGGGACCTGCATGAAAACCTCCTAAGCTTACTTTTACCAGCTTAGGTTAAAACTTCCCCAAGGTACAAATTAATTTTATCTTTTGTCCTTGGAATAACCACTGCCACCACCAAACTCTAACTGGGTTTACTGGGAAACGTAGTTTGGACACATCTTTCCCCCCAAAATCCTCCCAACCCTTGCACCCCACTTCCTGGGAAAGGTTTGGTAAAAATCCTCACCAATTTGCATAGGTGACCACAGACCCAAACCCTTGGATATGAGAACAATGAAAAAGCATTCAGTTTTCTTACAAGAAGACTTTTAATAGAAATAGAAGTAAATAGGAGTAAAGGAATCACCCCTGTAAAATCAGGATGGTAGGTTCCTTCCAGGGTAATTAGATTCAAAACATAGAGAGTCCCTCTAGGCAAAACCTTAAGTTACAGAAAAGACACACAGACAGAAATAGTCATTCTAGTCAGCACAATTCTTTTCTCAGCCATTTAAAGAAATCATAATCTAACGCATACCTAGCTAGATTACTTACTAAAAGTTCTAAGACTCCATTCC
This sequence comes from Lepidochelys olivacea, assembly GCF_965140295.1. Classification (NCBI taxonomy): domain Eukaryota; kingdom Metazoa; phylum Chordata; order Testudines; family Cheloniidae; genus Lepidochelys; species Lepidochelys olivacea. The sequence goes on from NC_140412.1 coordinate 215,300,036, forward strand.
TGTTCTATCCCCGGCAAAAGCAGCAAACCGACAGACACAGACCCTTTGTTTCTCTCCCTCCTCCCAGCTTTTGAAAGTATCTTGTCTCCTCATTGGTCATTTTGGTCAGGTGCCAGCGAGTTTACCTTTAGCTTCTTAACCCTTTACAGGTGAGAGGATTTTTCCTCTGGCCAGGAGGGATTTTAAAGGGGTTTATCCTTCCCTTTATATTTATGACAGTGTCCTAACTATCAGGCTATAGCATCACAGTTGGTCTTGCTCAATCTCTCCTGCTGGAGCTTTCCACTATGTATACGTAATTTAATATTCATAAAGCCTGAGAGAGGGAAACTTACTGACTATGTAACCCAGTGCTTAGGGTACTCACCCAGGATGTAGGAGACCCAGATGCAAGTACCTGCTCCAATGAATATTTAACTATTTATACAAAAAGATCCCTGTTCCCCTCAGAATAGCCAATAGCTTAGTGATTAGGACATCCATCTGACATGTGGGAGAATGGCAAAGCCAGGACTTGAACCTGGGCCTCCCACATCCCTAACTTCTCTCTCTAACTTTTTGTGCAAAACCCCCACAAAAAAAACAATAAAATTTTCAAAGGTCTTGATTTCATCCCAATGTGAAACAGGAAAATTTTTGACATCTCAAACCTTTGCAGGACAGGAAAACCATTTCCCACCCAGTTGTATAAAATATAATTAATTGGTCAATTATAATCCTTTCTCCTTTTTTATGTATGGCTTCCCTACCTGACAATAACCTGCAAAGGTGAATTTCACAGGCTGATGATGTGCTCATGTCCCATTCTTATGGTGCCTTTTCTGGCTGTCCTATTTCTCCCTTGTGGGCTAGAAGTGCTGAGTAATCTTCTTAGTTAATTATTGGGTTCTGGGCCTTTGAGCTCTATGTAAGCATGAAAGCTTGTCTCTCTGATCAACAGAAGTTGGTCCAGTAAAAAATATTATCTCACCCACCTTTCCTTTCCAATCTCTTGTGATTCTGGATAAGATAGACAAACCTCAAAAAGTTTGGAGTTTTGTTTTGGATAAGAACCTAAAAGACTGGATAGTGGGCCTGGATTTCACCCTTTATTTATGTTGTCTGAATCTCATAAATCTTCAGTATTGTTGCCTCTTTGTCCAGAGTGGTTAGCTAATATTGGAGCATGGGACCTTGAAGGTTTATTCCCATTAGTAAGAGGAATGTCTAATATAAAGTGTATTTTTGGTGCAATCCTGATTATTTTCAAAGATTGTACATAAAGTTCTGTTTCTATGAACACAGTAGAAAAGCAGCAGTCCTTGCTCATGGTCTCCAAGTCTTCTCCTCCAGTCAGCTCTGTGTCCTGAGTTGCTCTCTCCCTCTGTTCTTTCTCAGGGCCACAGTCATGACTACTTCTCTTGTTATCTGCTGACTTTCTTCAGGCTTTTCTGCCTCTTACCCACATAATTTGTCAATCTGCCAACCCTTGTGTTGACATTCAGGGATCCCTTAGACCACATGGCTTAATTTTTGATCAGGTCTTGCTATGAGGCCCATTGTCTTGGATAGTGACTTCCACTATTTCCAGATATCTTGCTACATAAGAAGGCTTAATTGCTCTTTCCATTTAGCCTGAAAGAACAGTGTTTAGTGCACACATTGGTACTTGATTGTCTATAAATCAAAGACTCAACTGATGGCAGCCATTAACACCTTCCAGCATAAAAGTATTTTGCTGTGAATCTAGCAAGAACAGGTATATAGAATTGTACATACAGGTCATACATTTACATGTGTAGCTATTTGAACAGGTAAATGAGCTTCTAAGCAATATGAGCACCTCTCCAGGGGTCTTTGCATTTTACTATACATTAGTTATCAACTGAGTCAATTTCGAGGTTCTTTTTTATTTTCCAAGGTGAATGGGCTAGAGCCAAGTTATCTCAGTGACCACTTCTTTTGCTTCGTCCTAGGTGTTATCGTTTTCTATAGGTGGTAAAACGTTTTGTCACTATGAACACCAGGTAACTTCATAGGTTAATTGCCAACTTTCGTAAAGCTATTAGAGGGTAGTTACCAGGAGAATTGTGAAGCTTGAACCATCACCTGTCATCTCATTAGAACAAGTAACAACTCTATGCTCCAGCAATAACCTTTTCAACAAAAACTGTTCAGAAAGGATCACACCTCACACAATTTTACTGTTGAGTGGCTGTTTACTTTAGGCAACAAAAAAACTTTCCTTTTCTTTTTAGAAGGCTATGACTGCCAATGCTCCCTCCCTGAGACTGGACTCAGGAGCTCCAAGTTCATGATTCTCTAATGTATTCTTATTTTTCAAAAAGACCCACTGTTAGTTTAATATAAAAAAATAGAGACCAGATTGTGTCCCATTATTCAGGCTGAGTAGCCCTTTACTCTCCAAGTAGTCTCGATGACATCTTAATGGAAGGGAAAACTTCTACTTCTGAGTAAGGGACTGCTCAGCCTGCATAAGACTGGAAGAATCTATCCTTCATTAATTGCAGTTAATTTTGATAATATTGAATTTTCTCTTCTCCCTCCCGTATTTTAAGGTAGTATTCACCATTTTAAAGGCCTCTAGTGCCTCCTGTTGTCTCCTCAACCACAACAGGATGCAATATAGAATTATGTCTGCAGAGACTGAGGACCCACCAATTAAGGAGTGAAAAATCTCTGGGTAATCAAGTGTCTTAAAAAGTTAAGAGTAATTAGAAAAGGAGCTCCCTTAGTTCTCATGACTGGCTTTTCTTTCATGCCTACTTCACGGCTGTGTGGCTGCTCTGGGCCAGGAGCACTGCATTCCTAATTAGAATATGTACAATGGCTGACCCCCACCCTTCCCACAGCTGTGCAACCATTATAACTTCAAATAATGTTTTACAGCTGGGGCACAAGGCTGAAATAATACATGTAGTTAGTTACCACTTTATATATGGTATCTTTCAGATCCAGTGTGAGTCTGCTGTTCCTAGGTAGGGCAAATATTGACATACAGTATATTGTTCCCTTTTAGCTCTTACATTTTCCTTTTTACCAGATGTAGCAAACCTTTCCTAAGCTATTCTGTCTCTTCTGCTCTGCATGTTGACACCAGTGGACTTGTAAGTGAGTAGGCCTGTCAGCACTGGATATTTTCTCCTCCATTGTTGCTGGAATAATGACATCTCCTGCTTTATACGGTTTTGTGTCCAACAATTGTGTCAGTAATCCAGTGCAGCTCACGATGTCTGACAGCAAGACACCAAACTATAATTCATGCCCAAAAAAAGGAAATCCCTTCACTTTAGGACAAGAGCATAACATGTATCCATAGAGTGCTAAAGTCTATAGTGCGAAACTTTTTATTGATTTTATTTGGCAGATAAAGGAATAATTATGGCTAAGAAAGTAATTTTAAAGATGGAAAATTTGGGAAATAACCTACTTCACATTGTTCTTTTAAACAAAAGCAAACAAAATCAGTGAATAAATATTTTAAGACTGAAATTTTATTTGCCATTTTAAATATTTTCCTTTAAAAAAAAAAAGACCCCAGGAAAAGGATAAAGGATATACAACTTTGAGAACCAGACATATTAGTAATGGGTTAGAGCTGCACATTTCATATCTGGACCCAAATGTCTTGGAAGTTCTGGTATGTTTTTATATGTGTATTTTATTTCTGGCCCTTTTCTAATAAAGATTCAACCAAGCTAAAGCAAGGCACAAGATGATGTTATACGATACAGAATTAAGAACAGAATTTCTGTGAAACACCATTGTTCAAGATCAAATCTTTCCACTTTGTCAAATTTCCTTCTGGTTCAAAAGGAGATATTTTCCAGAGTAATGAGGTCACTGATTCCAGTTTACCACTCTGGAATATTTAGTTTATTCCTTGAATTTTATTTCTTTCAGTAATAGCTGATGTTCTCAATAGCTGTTGCTCCTGTGAGAGTTGAGAGTTTAAATGTTCATTAAAAAGTGAGTTACCATTGTTGACAAAATACAGATGGCCATGCATAAACTAGTGACACCTAGGAATACATTTCCAGCACAGTGCATGGTGATTTGAGCACATAAATGATCTTGCTGTTATTAACAGTCCTAGGTGTCATTTACCATTTTTTCCTGTTGTAATTCCATTCTCTTTTAAGTATGACACATTAGATTAAAATTTATTTTTAAATTAAGTGACCTTACTTTTTCTTGTAATATCCAACATTATTGCTTCTCTTACCACTACAAATTTTTAAATAGATAATATTGTAAAAAGTTAGATGCACAAAATATTATGAGGGGCTATAATTTGTTTCTTACCAAGGCTCTGATTCAGCAAGCAAGGCACTTGAGCGTGAGTGTAATTTTAGCACACATTTTGTCCCACTGGCTTCAAGTAAGCCACCTACTTAAATATCTTGCTGATTTGAGGCCTGATAGACTAACCAGGATATTTGCATAATTACATACATCACATTTGAGGTTTACATGTTGTGGGAAAAAAGCCCAATGCTTAACTTTTTGGAGTGTTACAAAACTGTGAAACAAACTGAAAAGAAAATATTGTAAGTTCATATGTAGACAAAAATTATTAAATTACAAGATAACAAAAAGTTAGCCAACAAAAGATTACGTACTACTTGAAATAACTAGTGCAGGGTGGATGGATAATAGAAAAGGCAATAGCTATATTCATCCATTTGGGTTTTGTTTTGTTTTTTACGCATCCTTTGATTTTTCTGTCCCTTTCTATTATCCCTTGCTCCCATCCTCCTCCTCCTCTCAGTCTGTTTGGTAATGCTTTGTCAATGTTTACTGGCTGCTGGATTTGCACGCTTCTACTTTTTTTTGCCTCCACTTTTCACTTCTTTTGCTCTTGCCTTCTCCCTGAAACCTCCTTTTCACTACATCTTCTGTTTTACTTCTCCCCCTTTGCTAGCTGTGGGAGAACTGTCTGTCTTTTTTGCTGATCTTTTGAAAATTATAGCGATTTTTCCGATGTGGGTGGGTGTGTGCGTGAGAAAGAAAGAGAAAAGATACCATGAGGCAGCCAGCAAAAGTCAAAACTGGAGGAGATGGAGACCTGAGGGACTAAGAGACTCAGTCTTATTGAACTTGGAGAAAAGGGAGGCCCACCTGGGGCAGAACCAGCAACTGAGAATATTAAGGAAATAAAATAATTGTGGAAAGTTAGTGCTGGAATTGTGAATGAGCCTGAGACTTCTGGCTGTGGCCCAGGAACTGGGAGTGGTGGCTGCTTGGCCTGAATCAAACAGGCAGTCACTCAAAATCTGAACAAATAAGGAAAAATCATCCTTAGAGGGTTCTATTACAGATTGAGATACTTTTTTTTTTAAAGTCAGAGTATATGATTTTATATATTAAAACTCTCAGGTCTATTTGCTAGAGCAATTTCAAAGTCTAGTTTGTATGATCAAATATCCAACAGCAACAAAACAGTCCATAAAGAATAACTCCCTACACTTTCTGACCTTTCAAATCCAACAAGGCTTTCAACCTAGATGCACTAAGCACAGATTGGGTCAGCATGGTTAAAACAGACATAGCTTTGAGCTTAACGGTCATACTTCTCCCCAGTTTTTCATATAAAAGACTTTTTATGGTGATCTCTTTCTGAGTGGATATTGTCTGCTCCAGAAATGCATAATCCTTAAACTAATGTTAAAATGTAAAGTACAAGACAGTATTTCAAATGAGTCATTTTTAGCATAATCATCCAAACAACTCAAATGTATAGCATCAAGAGACTTTAGTGTTCTGTCTTTTAGCCTGTGGTTTTTGTGTTGTCTTTGAGAGGTCTTACAAAGTTCACAGAGAAAGTGCACTATAATAAATAAAAATATCTTCTGTCATTTATATTGCACATTTCATCCCATAGAATCCAAAAGTACTTACAAACTATCTAATGCATTTTTCATTATATTCATGCTTATCACATGGATATCTCTCTGGTAAGTTTTAAATGACAACTTTTTGAACTGTTTAGAGATTTGGGGCCAGACCCTCAGCTGGAGTAAACTGTCATAGCTCCATTAAATCACTTCAGGATTTGGCTATTGTATATTAGAAGTAGGCCTGGTAAAGCTGGATTAGTAGGTAGATTGAAAGTGAGGTGATCAAACGGGGAGGATAAATGCAGTTTTCACCACCAAATATGTGAAATTTATGTCTCTGTATGTGTGTGGGTGTGGGAGTGGATATAATACACATGCACCATATAAATATACATTGGTCCAATTGACTATCTACTAATCATACACCTGTGAGAAACTGAAGATGACTGGTGAAATGTTGGTACACCTTGTATTTCATGTTTGGTTAGGACAAAAGTGTCTTTAATCCAACCTTGTATGGCACATTTGATAAATAGCTCCAGTGAGATTTTTTTTCAAAGTGCTCAGTGGTGGTTTATCTCTTCTCCCATTGAAGTCAATGGTAATCTTCAGTGGGAGCAAAGTTAAGGTGGTGCTCAGAGTTTTTGAAAATTCTGCCCCTATGTTCTATAGCCATGTGATGTCGATAGATGTCTATTGACATATTCAATGAATGGAATCAGTGTCTGATGATTGAGTCTGGGTGGATGGGATGGATTTGAGTAAGGTTGGAGTGGAGATAAGCTAGTGGGTGCATGGGATATTTCTGTCTTTGCTTGGTTAAAAAAATAAAGTTAAAAAGGAGATTCAAGAAAATCTCCTTTAACCATAATAACATAGAATTTTTTTTATCCAAACATCCATCTATGATACAGTAAACAAGATCAATAAGAAAAGGAAGACAATTCCTGAAGAGATGGTACAGATCACACATTCCATTTCTGGAGGTTACACATTTCTTACTAGACCACCACATAAAGCATACAATTTGAAATGCTTGGAGGGGCAGATATTAACTTAGGAATTATTGGCTGTGGGTAGGAGTAGGTTGAAAGTATTTTCTGCTGTGAATGATGCTGGGTAACTCTCTTTTTGCTGTACTGTCCAAAGCAACAGCAGGATTTATGCAGTCATTCATAGACAGCAGATTTCCCCAGACATTTCAGAGACTCTATCAAATTAAAAGTACTCTTCAGTAGGGCTTCAGCTTCTGTTTTCATTGGACGTACAACAATCTTTCAAATGTGAATGTAAGAAGGATCTTATTTACTCTCTGATGGAAGTGAAGATATCCTGAAATACAGTGAAGAATTTTTTGCTTATTCTCCACTCTGGCGGGGGTAGATAGCTTCTGGAGTTTCGCTTAATCACAGGCTCATTTTTAGGCAATGTGGTCCTAGACTGGGAGTTAGGAGGCCTGGGTTCTATTCCTGCGATGGCCACTGTCACTGTGTGACCTTAGGCAAGTCACTTAATTTCTGTGTGCCTCTGTTTACTTTGCACTCTTTGTCTTGTCTATTTAGATTGTAAACTGTTTGGGGGCAGGGAATGTCTCTCGCTATGTATATACAGTACCTAGTGTAATGGGGCCTGATGTCAGCTGAAACATGTAGGTGCGACTGAAATATAAATAAATCATGAACAGTTTTAGTCCCAACTCGTAGCCAAGAGCACTGGAGTGTGTGCAGGGGTTGGGAGGAATGTTCTTTTTCATTACAATATTGCTGAACTCCTCAGTGATTCATATTTAGTAAAATGGATTCTTTTAATTTACTTTTTTTGGAGAATGAAGTTATTAAAGTTGATTGATTATGAACTACTCTACCCATGCATTCTTGCACTGAGCCCAATAACTTGTGGTTTTGTTAAAGCATATCTCAAGAAAGGCATCCAGTCTTGATCTGAAGATATCACTTCCCTTGGCAGTTTGTATGGTCGGTTAATCACCCTCACTGTTAAAAAAATATTCTGTGCCCTCTCAGGTTTTCAACATTCTTTATGAAATGTTGATACCAGAACTATACCCAGTTTTCCAATAGGGGTCTCACCAATGCTGTATGTGTATACAGAGGTAAAATCACCTATTGCTACTCATCTGTTTATACATCCAAAGATCACATTAACCCTTTTTGCCACAACAGCCCACTGGGAGCTTGTTGAGTTGTTTGTCTGCTCTGATCCCCAAATTCTTTAGAATCCCTGCTTTTCAGGATACAATCCCCATTCTGCAAGTATGGCCTAAATTCCTTGTTTCTATGTCTGACTGCATTCAAACACATTTTGTGTGAATGGCTCCGATTTACCAAGTGATCCAGATTGCTCTAAACAACTGCCCTCTCCTCATCATTATTGACCATTCTGCCAAATTTTCTGTCATCTACACATTTTATATTTGCTTCCAAATCATTGATGCAAATGTTGAATTGCATAAGCCCTAGCACCAATCCCTGTGGAGCCCCCCTAAGAAACACCCTCATTTGGTGATGGTGCCCCATTTAGAGAGTACTTGGAAACCAAAATAGATTAACCCACGAACCGTTTTCAAATAGTCTTCCTATCTAAATGATGCGAAGTTTGTAGACCCTTTCACTCAGTTCCAGAAACAATTTCATCAGCATATTCTACCTCAGAGTATTTCATTAACTATATTTAAAGAAAGTCACTGCAAAGTTTGAAAATTGTAGATTGGTTAGACAGAGTACCCTACTAGAGCTTGCAGTTGGCTTGTTTTTTACTTAGTTCAAAATGTACATAAATATTTTATTTTCAAAAATGTAAATGTACTGACAAAAAGAGTAAAATGCTAAGCCCATAATTCAATTTTGGCGTAATGCTCATTAATTCACTCTCAAAAGAAAACAGAAGCAACTGTCGTCAGTCTATCAATCTGCATCATTCTAAGCAGAGGAAGAAAGTCATTGGTACTCTTAGCACTATTTCTAAGAAGTTAGAATTTTCTTGACTTCAGGGATTAGCGTGGTTTGAGATTTGTTTGCTCTTAAACTTGGAAATAATAGTGCTTTACATTTTCTAAATACAGGAAGAAAGAAATGCTTCCCAAAAACCATAATGACAGCTAAAAAAATAATACTCATTGACCTGGAAATGCAAATCAACACCTTATGTAGAAGCCTGGATCAATGCTCTGTTGCTTCTTGCCAAATGGGAAAAGGCTTATTTTACTAGGCAGAGAAAAATGAAGTGCTGAGATTTATTTCTTGATTAGTTATCTAGTCACTAACAATAGGCTGCAATAAAGTGCCTTAGCACACTTTTGGCAACATGGGACTAATCCATCACTTGTCCTAAATAGTGGAAAGCCTTTGCCCAGAGCTACAGAGAATAGAGCTGGGTGACATTTTCCAGCTGAAACTTTTTTCAGGTGAAAAATGCAGACCCAGGTTTACCAAGACACTTTCTGAATTCATGTTTTTATTTGGTGAATTGTTCGTCAGAAAAAACAATTCTGAAAAAAATCTAAATGTTTTGTTTCAACATTTTTAAACAAAACATTTTGATTTTTCCAATTCAGAATGACATTTAATTTTCAATTTTACTTAAGTTTTACTTAAAAGTCTCCTGAAAAGTAAATGAAATGTGTTATTTCTGGTTGAATGAAACCTTTTCACCCCCAAACTTTTTTTATTTTATTTTTATTTTTGCAAACCAAAAAGTAAAAGAACAAATTTTTATTTTGGGTCAGCTCAAAATGAATTCTCCCCCCCCACCCCCACTTTTTTGTTGTTTATTCACACACCTCTAATAGAGAAGCTGCAGAGCAGCCCAGTGGCAGCTTCTGCAGCCCTTGGCTTCAATAGCCACTATGGGTCCTTACCCAGCCCACAACTCAATGATAAATCACAGGCATAAAATCATAGAACTGGAAGTGACCTCAAGAGGTCATCTAATCCAGTCCCCTGCACTAGTGGCAGGACTAAGTATTATCTAGACCATTCCTGACAGGTGTTTGTCTAAGCTGCTCTTAAAAATCCCCAATGATGGAGACTCCACAACCTCCCTAGGCTATTTATTCCAGTGCTTACACACCCTGATAGTTAGGAAATTTTTCCTAATGTCCAACCTAAACCTCCCTTGCTGTAATTTAAGCCCATTACTTCTTGTCCAATCCTCAGAGGTTAAGAACAAGAATTTTTCTCTCCCCTCCTTGTAACAACCTTTTACATACTTGAAAACATGTCCCCCCTCAGTCTTCTCTTTTCCAGACTAAACAAACCAGTTTTTTCAATCTTCCCTTGTAGGTCATGTTTTCTAGACCTTTAATCATTTTTGTTGCTCTTCTCTGGACTCTTTCCAATTTGTCCACATCCTTCCTGAAATGTGGTGCCCAGACTGGACATGATACTCCAGTTGAGGCCTAATCAGAGTGGAGTAGAGGAGAATTACTTCTTGTGTCTTGCTTACACCACTCCTGCTAATACATCCCAGAATGATGTTTGCTTTTTTTGCAACAGAGTTACACTGTTGACCTATATTTAGCTGTGGTCCACTATGACCCCCAGAGTTGCAGAACCTGCGAACACAGCAGGTAAACAAACCGGCCCAGCCCGTCAGGGGCTTTCCCTGAACAAGCAGTGTCCCAAGTTTGGGAAACGCTGTTCTAGATATTTCAAATTGATTGCTTAATTATTTGCTCCATTATCTTTCCAGGTACAGAAGTTAACCTGACTGGTCTGTAATTCCCTGGGTTGTCCTTATTTCCCTTTTTATAGATTGGCTCTATATTTGGCCTTTTCCAGGCTTCTGGAATCTCTCCCATCTTCCATGACTTTTCAGAGATAATTGCTAATGGCTCAGATATCTCCTCAGTCAGGTCCTTGAGTATTCTAGGATGCATTTCATCAAAATGACTGGTGTGTCAGTGTTTGCAGGGCCAGGGTTTTAGGCAATGAGCCAAAGTCCTTTTAAATCAATGAAAAGATTCCCATTGATTTCAATGAACTTTGGATCAAGTCCTTACAGAGCATGATACAAGAGCTGAGCTATACTGGGGGTGGGGGAGGAATGGAAACTGACATATTAGACCTTTTCAAACAATTAATGAATTGACACACATTTATACTTGTTACCTTGGAAAACTAAACTAGCTACTTTTTATTGCACAAAACTGGCCTGTTATATAAGCTGAGTTGGATTTGAAAATGGTACTTGGCTAAAAATCACCCCCAAAACGTTTCCTAATGGTTATATATGATAAGAATGAGCAGCCCAAGGATTTGACAGTCCTGGCATGTGAAAGATGGAATTCCTGAATGTAAATAAAACAGATGAAACCATTCTTTAAAGGGCCTTGGCTGGAAAGATGGATGTACTTAAGCCAATATATTTCAGACCTCCTTCAACTGGCTGGGAATAACGCCGAGAATTCTTTGCTTAGTAGGAAATCTACTGGGTTTTTGGTGTGTGTATGTGTGTAGTTTTTTGAAAAAACATTTTCCAGTCATATTCACCTTGCAGAAATAAATATTAAAACATATGGAGAAAACTTTATATTTTCATAAGTGTAGTATGATTCAAGATGAATTAACCGTGACCTCATTTAATCACAAAACAGCAAATTTCTTAAGTGTCTGTGAAAAAACATTTTAAAAGAAATTAAATTAGTCCAATTATTTTCCAATATCTTCTACACAGTACATCAAAAATAATGTACTTTTGGTAGAATATCTACAGTGGATTTTGTAATCTTTTAATTGAAGTTAGAGATGTCGTAAGTAAGGGTAAGGAATTTTTATATTCCTAAATGGCCTATATTATTGGCTGTGGTAGTCAGTAGTACAATAGAGCCTTTGTTATGCTCTGAGTAGAGCTATTTATACGTTGTGACTTACTGGGTCCAAAAACTCCTTCCTGCTTCTGTTTTTTTTTTTTTTTTTAAAATAGTCCCTCCAAATAAAATAAAAGCGGTAAGCCCTAACATTATTCGTACCCAGGTGGTTGAAATGAAAAGTAAAAGTTTTTCTTTTACTTGCATGGCATGTTGTTCTGCTCAGTTACTTAAACACAGCCCGAGATGAATCTCAGTGAAAATGATGCCTTTCTTGTCTCCCCATCTTTGTGGATCCCATTCTCAAGTGCCTGTCTCTCCCCATGCAATATATACGGAGCCTAGGCACCTAATTCAGACTTTGTGGGTTTCAGTGAATTTTCTAAGTGCCTAAAAGCTAGATGTCCCCCTAAGTCCCTTTGTGGATCCAGGTCTAAGCTTCTTGGGGCAAAACCAGTCCTTTTATTTTACGTTTGTAAAGCAAAATGGGGTCCTAGTCCATGGCTGGGGCACCTAAGCACTCCTGCAATATAAATAATGTGCGACTTCCTGCAAACTTTCTGTCTCACCCCCAAATCCTAGCCAAGGGCTGGTTCAGCTTCAGGTGCATGTTAAAGCAGCTGCAGGACTCCTCTAACTTGTGCCATGAATAATAGCTACCTAGAATCTGTTCTGCCAGCCCAGAGGTGCCATATGCATTGCCATCCCTGGCACCTCCTCCCGCCCCTACCCTTGTCTGTCCCCCCCCCCCGGGCGGGGGAAACCTGCTATGCTAGGGAAATGGAGATCAGGAGCAAATGGCACAGAGCTGGCTTTGCCATCCAGGGTTTCCTCTCGCCAAGGGGAATTTCCAGATATCAGCACAATGAGCATGGAGCCGGGGCTAGGTTCAGGCTATTTATCATGCTGCCTCCACAGTATTTTTTTAACAGGTGTAGCCTACACCTTCAGGTGAAGACTTCAAATATCTGCAAATTTAATCCAACTCCACTATCTTTGCTAAAACTACAATATGGTTGTTGTCCTTTCCCTGGTAGCCTGCAGGGCCAGTCGTGGATCTGTTTAGTAATGAGTTTTACTTTGTATTGAATTTCCTATACGTAACTCAGCCAAAGAAAAGAGTAAGGTATGAAATGATTAGATCAGGCATCAGCTTTTCCCATTGTGTGTGTGTGTGTATATCACCTTACCTATCTTTACAGTGTGTGAGGGTAACCTTTAACGCAAAGAGACACTCAAATCCCAAACAATTCATACAGAGAATCTGCCTCGGTATCATCGTTATATTAACTTCCCAAAAGATAAATTCTAAATGTTTTCCCTGAAAATGGTCAATTTAATGTGAAATACCTACCCAGAGTCTTAAGCTTCTCAATATGACTTTATTAAATGGAGAAGAAACTCACTGCCCTTCACACCCCCAACGCCACAGGGAATTCGTAGGGGCTGTTTTAATAGAATTCTCCAGTGTCTCCTATCAGTATGTAGAAGAATCAAATGGACTTTGCTGTCTCTGGCAGTCCCCCTTCCTGACTGAGGTTTTTGAATAAGTTAAGTGTGGACTGTGATTTTTAGGTCAGTGATAATACTGTGGAGCCCCATGGGGAAGTTACTGTTCAGCTTTGTCCTTGTAAGATACTATGATGATGGGGTTATAGAAAACCCTAAGACATTATGGACTGCAACACTTTGGCTCCAACAAAAACAAAACAAGAGCCATGCACTGTTTCTCAGATAGTACTATACTGATTAGGCATCCTACTATTTTGAAACTAGGCAGCTCAGTGGTTATTACAATGTCTCGTAAGCCCTAATTTACTTCTGAATTTATTGTTGCTCTAAGGAGATCAAATAAATTTTTGCCTGATTCTTCTCTCATTTAGTTTCATGCAAATCAGGAGTATGCTTTATTCAGAGATGTTAGTATTAGGGCTGTCGATTAATTGCAGTTAACTCATGCGATTAACTAAAAAAGATTAATCACGATAAAAAAATTAATCTTTTTTTATCACTGTTAAACAATAGAATACCAATTAAAATTAATTAAATATTTTGGATTTTTTCTACATTTTCATAAATATTGTATTCTGTGTTCTAATTGAAATCAAAGTGTATATTTTCGATTATAAATATTTGCACTGTAAAAATGATAAAAAACTATTTTTCAATTCACCTCACACAGGTGCTGTAGTGCAATCTCTTTGTTGTGAAAGTGCAACTTACAAATGCAGATTTTTTTGTCTGTTACATAACTGCACTCAAAACCAAAACAATGTAAAACTTTGGAGCCTACAAGTCCACTCAGTTCTTCTACTTGTTCAGCCAATCGCTAAGACAAACAAGTTTGTTTACATTTACAGGAGATAATGCTGACCTCTTCTTATTTACAGTGTCACCAGAAAGTGAGAACATCAAAAATAATTAAGCAGTATTCTATTATTGTTTAACAGTGTGATTAATTGCAATTAATTTTTTTAATCGCATGAGTAATCACGATTAATTTTTTTAATTGCTTGACAATTTAATTGCTTGACAATTTATTTAGTATCTTTTCACCTTTCTGAGGAGCTGAATAACAAATGTGCACACCTTTAGTTCATGTGAATGGTAAAGTTTCAAATTGTCTCAGATTCTATGGTTCCTAGCAGGTTAAACTGAAAATATCTGAATAAACTCTTGTGGATGTTCAAGGAGCCTTTAGAAGCAATTCAGTGTATTATACCTGTAAATGGTATTTCTGTGCTCAAACGGTCTGCCTCATACTGTATACAATGTGCAATTTTTTTAAATATGTGGAAAAAGCATGTTCTTTTGCATGGCACTTTTGTAGCCGGCATTGCAGGTATTTACATGCAACATATGCTAAACATTTGTATGCCTCTTCATGCTTCAGCCACCATCCCAGAGAACATGCTTCCATGCTGATGATGCTCAATAAAAAAAAATGCATTCATTAAATTTGTGTCTGAACTCCTTGGGGGAGAACTGTATGTCCCCTGCTCTGTTTTACCCACATTCTGCCATATATTTCATGTTATAGCTTGGATGATGACCCAGCACACGTTGTTCATTTTAAGAACACTTTCATTGCAGATTTGACAAAACTCAAAGAAGGTACCAATGTGAGATTTCTAAAGATAGCTACAGCACTTGACTCAAGGTTTAAGAATCTGAAGTGCCTTCCAAAATCTGAGAGGGATGAGGTGTAGAGCATGTTTTCAAAAGTCTTAAAAGAGCAACACTCTGATGCAGAAACTACAGAACCCGAACCACCAAAAAAAGAAAACCAACCTTCTGCTGGTGGCATCTGACTCAGATAATGAAAATGAACATGTGCTGGTCCACACTGCTTTGGATTGTTATCGAGCAGAACTTGACATCAGCATGGACACATGTCCCCTGGAATGGTGGTTGAAGCATGATGGAACATATGAATCTTTAGCACATCTAGCAAGTAAATATATTTCGATGCTGGCTACAACAGTGCCATGAGAACACCTGTTCTCACTTTCAGGTGACATTGTAAACAAGAAGTAGGCAGCATTATCTCCTGTAAATGTAAACAACCTTGTTTGTCTGAGTGATTGGCTGAACACGATGTAGGACTGAGAACTTGCAGGCTCTAAAATTTGACATTTGTTTTATTTTTGAATGCAGTTTTTTTGTACATATGTCTACATTTGTAAGTTCAACTTTCATGATAAAGAGATTGCACTACAGTCATTGTATTAGGTGAATTGAAAAATACTATTGTTTTTTCACAGTGCAAATACTTGTAGTAAAAAATAAATATAAAGCGAGCACTGTACACTTTGTATTCTGTGTTGTGATTGAAATCAATATATTTGAAAATTTAGAAAACATCAAAAATAATTGAGCAGTATTCTATTATTGTTTAACAGTGCGATTAATTGCAATTAATATTTTTAATCGCATGAGTAATCATGATTAATTTTTTTAATTGCTTGACAGCCCTATTTAGTATCTTTTCACCTTTTTGAGGAGCTGAATAACAAATGTGCACACCTTTAGTTCATGTGAATGATAAAGTTTCAAATTGTCTCAGATTCTATGGTTCCTAGCAGGTTAAACTGAAAATATCTGAATAAACTCTTGTGGTGTTCAAGGAGCCTTTAGAAGCAATTCAGTGTATTATACCTGTAAATGGTATTTCTGTGCTCAAACAGTCTGCCTCATACTGTATACAATGTGCATTTTTTTAAATATGTGGAAAAAGCATTCAACTTTGATTTAGGGGATCTTAGTTCTTCCTTGATTAATAGGGCCAGGTCCTGAAGACCTAAATCAGATTGTACTCAGTCCTGAGGCAAACTTCCATTAATATTAATTGGAGTTTAGCTGAAGTAAGGATGAAGTAATAAAACCTGAATAATCCTGACCTCAGAATTCGGTGCATAGACATTAGAGTCCTACTAAATCTTCTTGCCCATGCTCCTGCCAATGCAGAATTGTTTCCTTCAGCATAATCTTGAGTGTTTCATTCAGTCAAGTTTTTAAGTGACTCAGGTGATGCCGCTTCCATTACTTCATTTGGCTGATTATTGCACAGGCTAATGGTTTTTAAACTCCTTTATTCTCACAGACCACTTCCCAAACCCAGCATCTCCCCCAGGCATATGAGAAAGGTTAGGGTAAATTTAAAGGGACTGCAATGAAAGGGTGGCATGGAATCCTCTCCCTCACTCAATTTTTCATTAATATAATTCCCACCCCCTCCCGCCGTTCTACATTTCAAAAGTCTGCCCCTGCACTCTTGCCAGCGATGTTTTGAACACACTACTACAGCTGGTCATATACTTCCTGAGAATCTTATTTATTGAGAATTTTGCCATTTTTTTCCTGCATATGAATCATTCAGGAACAGACTTTGATGTTTACTCCTTTGTTCAATATTATATTAAACTATATTTATTTCTCTCAGTATTTTTATTAAACTGTTCACTTTGACCATTGTTCTCCATTATTTGAACTGCATGATTGCTACCCTAAGTCGTATGGTTTTATTCTTGTTCCCCAATTGGATGAATGAAACTTTTTAAAGAGGAGAATAAGTATTGTTGTTTATATGTGAATTTGCATGTGTGTCGGAAGAAAGAGTCATTCTTCAAGCTTCCATGTGAACACAAACCTTTTTCAAGTGAATAATGAGCCATAAACATAACCAAAGTAAAAAGCCATTCCGACTGTTTCCGAGCACTGTATTCTACCACCTGCACAGACTGCACTGGTTCTAAATAATTGCAATAAACAAAAGAAGGTTGAGATACTTAGTGGTGGAACTGAAATTTCATGCTAAGATCTCAATATCAGTTTGCTGTAGCACTCACAGTAGATGTTCCTAGAAATGAATTTGGCCCTTTCTAGAGATGTAGAACTTCAACATCAGGAAATAATCTTCCTTGTAAGAAACCCCTATTTCTGAATTACTTTTTTACATTCTTTAGTAACTGATCATTTGACACAAGTACTGTAATTTGATTGGATGTTAAACACTTACAGTGGATATTGGTGTTGAGACAATTATATCGACCAGTGCTTGTAAAGCATTTCTGATCAGGCCTCAGAAGGAAATGAGCTCATAACATCTTGGCAGATATGTACAAATATTAGAACATGGATGACTTACTTGTTAGAATTAATTTATCCAATTAATGTTCCTGGTTGTAATTATACAGGAACAGAATGTGATTTCTACAAATGTGTTCTTTATAGGCAAGTATTTGTCAAATAGTTAATATTGTCCGATGGGAGATAAGAGCTTTCTATTTTCAGTTTTCTATGGATTATTGGCATCTCACCCCTGTTTACATTGATCTATAGTTGGGAAAATTATTATCACAGAAGTCTATTCTCCCCTACATTTGTACACACTACTCCTGTTAGTGAGATGTTCATGTCTGCTAGTTATGTTCATGTCTCCTGTTAGTGACATGTCCGTGTCTGAGACTGTATTTCAGTAGTGCCTAGTGATCTCAGCAGTATCAGAGCTCCATTCTGTAGTCTAAGTAAGCTTGAACTCTTCCCAAGATGAAATAAAGACATGAACTGAAAGACATTTTGTAGCAGGTAAGTTTCCTTCTGTTGTCTGCAAAGTGGACATGGAAATTAACTGCAGTCTTGTTGTTTATATTCATATTTAAGTGTTGCAACTGTTGAGGTAATTGGGCCTA
This sequence comes from Lepidochelys olivacea, assembly GCF_965140295.1. NCBI lineage: Eukaryota > Metazoa > Chordata > Testudines > Cheloniidae > Lepidochelys > Lepidochelys olivacea. The sequence goes on from NC_140412.1 coordinate 215,317,891, forward strand.
CAAATTTACCCTAATTGTGAGCTCAACTGTAAAAAGTGAGTGAAAGTTTTTTATAAAGTATTACAATCCTCTATAATAAATTTTGGTGGGAGGAGGTGGAAAAAGCAAGACAGACTGAATTAGTCCAAATAAAATGGCCTATTGATATAATTCAAGGACTGTGTTTAAAATTCTGCCTGGTTAACAAGAGGAGCTGAGGACTGAACGTTAATGAACGAATATTGTTGTATCAGAAATTAGGCCTTATTGGTGGACAAAATAATGAAGGGATGGGCTCTTCCACCCATCACTCCTGGCTACTGAAATGCTGGCTGCCTGAAAGATGAGAGAAGGGGAAGGTGCAAGCTTCACCATTATGGAGGCCACCCTCACCATTTCCTGGGTGCCTGCACTTTCTGTAGGCTAACCCTGAGAGATGTCCTGACTAGACTGGACCAGAGCCAGGGAGCCAGGTGACAACACCTTCTCCATCAGCTCTGGTTAAATCTCAGATCCCACCTGGGATGTGAGACTTTGTCACACACAACCCTCTCCCTGGTGTGTTCTTTTCCTTCCCTACCTTTCCTGCTCCCTGCCCCCCACCCCTTCCTATCCCTCTCCCTTTTCCTGCTGTCTAATAAGAGTCAGGCTTAGCTGGCCAAGGCTGTATATTTTGCAACACTGCTGTAACCAGAAAGAGGCAGCTAATAGGTCTCTGAGTGGCTGATAAGACTGTGCATGGTGCTGTGTTTTTTCCAGCCATGAGTCTGAAAGTGAAAGTCAACACCATAGACAAAAGCTGCATTTTTCTTTCTTTGCTATACTTTCCTCTACCCTTTTGTGTGTGTTTGTCTTGTTTTGTCATCTTAAGACATAGTATTGGACTTCAACAACACAGCAACACTAATGACGCCAGCCTGTCTGAACTAACTTTTTCTCTCTTTCCCAAAAGGACAGTTATTGCCATTTTAATACTGTCTAAGAGACTGTCAAATATGGTATTTTTTCCTTCTAAAGACTTTTTCCAGCTAAAGGAACATGAGATATGGTGAATGTGAAAGTCTTATTTAGTATTTTACATTAAAACTGTAACATCCCCCCACCCCTTCTTTTCTGTATTTTTAATAGCAGGTTGAAAGGATTTTCAGTGGTATGTTTGCCATGATACTAAGCAGCCTGATGTCTCTGTATACCAAACCTTGCTTAAAACTTTTTATTGTTGGACAGTGACTGGCTTACGTTTACACTTTTGACTCTGTGGGCTCATATATTCCATCTACATTAATACGACACAACCAAACTACTGTAAGCACAAAAGATCCATGATATTGCCCACTCTACCATATCAATATAAAAGACCTAGGTATCGGTACAAACCAAAAAGCCAGATCCACATGATATGCACTTTGTCTCAGTGCCTGAGAATACCCTGACAGGGCCTGAGTCTCCCCTCCCTTTGTAGTCATTTACAAGCGTGCAAGGTGAGTGTAATATGAAATATCAAAAGGTTAGCATTGCACATCCACTTGGCACAGTGGATACATAAATACAGTGGATAAATGAATACACACGGTGTGGGATAGAGGAAAGAATCGCTCTATAATTATAATTAAACAAATCCTGACTCCAAATGACCTAACCTTACTTTCATGACCATTCATGTATTTTTGGAATGATTGAATATATGACTAGTTGGTCCTTTGTATTTGACATACAGTCCGCTCCAGTTTGTAATCTCATTCATATGCTCTCTTTCAAAGAAGACAAGGAGACATCTGTAAAACTAGAAATTTCCCAACACCTTCATAAATGGTCAACTGTTCTAAGGACAAGAAATGAAGTAAAAATGGGATATTGCCCAAGAAAAGATGGAGACACAAACGGAACCTGGAAAAGAGAGAACACAGGAAAACAAGATACCCTACAGAAAGCAAGTCACACAGAAAATATTACACCCTTCCTTTTAAAGATGGATATTACCAAACCCCCTGCTACCAAAACAAGGATCTTCAATTGATCAGAAAGACATAGGGTTCCAGTCAGAACAGCACTGGGTTATAATAACTTCGGTCATCTGAACAAAATAGTACAAAGTCTGCCTGGAGAAGGGTTGCAGTGACCTAAAAGTATCTGTAACTCCTTTCCACAAGGGGCATTATAAATGTTGCTGCTGCCCTGCCCCAAAAGAGCATAGCACTAGCTAGGTAAATATTGTGGTCAGCACATTGCATTAATTGATTCAGCACATTTTCTGGGCACACTACACTGACAGGGCACCTATGAAGCCCCAACCCAACTTAAATCCCTCTTCCAGAGGGGGAATCCCTGAGAGCAGGCAGTGACTCAGACAAACTTTACTTTCCTCTGTAGAGCCAATTTCCCTTGCGGTGCCATGGCATTTGCTAGCTCAAGGAGGTACAACCAGCACCTTCCTGCTCCAGCAGCTGGGATGAATCGAGGCCATTACCTCAAACACTATGAAAATACAAAGGTCGTAGTCACAGGGATGGGAAAGGGATGCCATCAACTGAAGTAACTCTAATGTGCAAGATCTTATTGTCCAGGGCGAGGCTTTTGTGTGACCTAGCATGCTAACAGCTCCTGGCTGATTTTCTTAGTGCACAAGAAGGAAAACTGGAAGGAACTTTTGATACCAAAAGATGGAAAATAAAGAAAAATGTTTTTCATTTGACTAGATAAACATTGGCGACCACTTTTCTTTTTCTAATATTTTCCTGCTTTTTCCATACACTTCCTGTGAGTATATTAAACATAAACCAGTACACTTTCATGATTATACATTAGAAGGCTTTGGGGAAAAATACTTTTCCATAGTGGGGTCTGGGGTGCTGTAAGTTCATTGTGCAGAATCCTGGAAGTGAGCCCGTTGCAGAGAAACATACTGCATATAGCCACAGGGATATGTATCATTTGTAGCCATGAGGGTGGCTGCACAAAGACCTTGCATATGAAACGGGTGTGCTTCTGCTATGCTTTACTTTTACTTAGGCATGAACCTGACTGTAAGGTAGGACAGAATATGATACTTAGGGCAAGATCTAGACAGGTAGCGATAGCCCTCAACTCCTGTTCAAATATTTGGGAGGTGAGGGTGGTCAGCACCAAGCGGGATCAGAACCTTTCAAGGAGAAAATGGGGAAGTAACTGTCACTCTGATGTGTCCACCAGAATGTGCAGAATATCTCCAGTGTGCCTTGTTTGGGGCTTTGAGGCTTTTTCAGCATCCCGTTTAGGACATACATGTTACAGCATCTCAGCCCATCTTGAAAATAAACCAGATGAAATAATAAATTTACTTTTGACATTCCTTCTGCATTGGAAGGCACAATGAGTGCAAATGCTCAATGGAATGAAGTGTTCCCTTTAACCAAAGCCCAGATATATTATTGATAGCTGCAATACTCTTTGGCTCACTATGGAGGATACTGTGCTGTGGGCAGGAGCTTTAGAGAACAAACAGGAACCTTTGTTTCCTTCCATTTAGAGACTAGAAAAACAAGGCAAAAAGAGGAATGTTGATCAGCTGCCAAAAAGCTGGGATTGCTTTTTTCTGGTTCATTATGACATGATCCCTGAATTGATTTTTGATAGAGTATTTAATATATTGGAAGAAATCACAGAGCTATAGATATAAAGGGCACTTTTTATTTAGAATTTATGCTGCGCATTGACTTGAAACAGATGCATAAAGTCTGATCTGCAGATGCTATACCTTTTGCAGCAGTAAACTGAAATTTGATATTGTACTTAACAGTGGAATTAACATCAAGCATGATAAGGCAAAAAAGCTATTGCCAGACTCTATTTGACACCTATTTCATCATATTGACAGCAAAAAATCATGACAGTGCTACATGGTGGAAGCATAAAATGTGCATGAGAATCCAACTCATTTTACATCACGCATTGTTATTGTTGTCAGTTTAGAGAGCAGGTATCCAATATGGCAGGCTGTGTTAAAGTTTCCAGGAGCATTTGAAGTCTGTGGAAATGTGAGTGCTTCTAGTGTCTGCTTTTTACATTGCAGTATTCTGACTCTTTGCAACCTTAAAAACAGATGTCTGAAATAGTTTATTGTGCTTTTCCTCAGATTTTGTACTGCACCGGTATGTGCAGAGCACAAAAGATTACCTCAGCACTATTCTATAAGTCTTTGTCTTTAGTTGTGCTCTTTATGATCTAGTGTACATAAAACTTTTAATGGAGAATGGGAGGGGACGCTAGCCTAAGTAAAATTAAAAGTATTTCTTTGCGATAGTTTTAGGGTAATCCTACTCTGTAAAGGGATCCAATCAATAGCAGGAACAGGAAACTTTTGGAAATGAAAACACTTATGAGGTAGTTTTTATCAAGAAAAGTATTTTATACAAGATCACAGCAAAATATGTTGGTTTTGGTCATATTGGTATAAGCATTAACCTTCCAAGGGACAGAGAAGCATCCTCTAGTTTCTTACACATTTTGAAATTTCAGCAGTAGGCTTGGAGGTATTTTTTATCTTTCCATTTCCCAATGTGACTGCATCACATGCTTCTGTGAAAAGAAGCAACAGTTAGCGTAAAGTACCAGTGTGGCTCAGGGCCAATCAGCACTAAATGTTTTCCAAGAGAAATAACTGGCATATTGTAATTTTGTGTCAAAGCATCTCTATAGTCCTTGAGAGTAATTCATTCTCATCTTAATGCTTGATGAATCATGCCAGTAGCAAGCCTCCTTCATGCTGGAATTATGCTAATCCAATCTGTCTAGTTTATCTACTTTACAATTTGATATAATCAACTCATTGTTTGTTGGAGATATTGTGATATTAGGAGTAAAATAACAACTAGTCAATATATAACCCAAAATGTACGTCCCTATCTTTAGACACTGAAGCCAGGGATTTTCAATGGAATTCAACTGAGCTCTTAAGGCCCAGATTTGTAAAGGTATTTAGGCACCTAAAGATGCAGATAGGTGAATAGGGGATATTCAAAAGCACCTAGCGATGTGATCTGCAAAGATACTTAGGTGCCTAAGTCCTGAGCTTAGACATCTAGGTCCTCGTTTTGGCTCCATTGAAAACTGCCAAACACTGTAGCTGTCTAAACTCACTCAGCACCTATGTTTTTCAGAGTAAAAGTTTCCTAGGTGTTGATGTTTCTGCGTCTCAGTATGCGCACTACTGCCTCCTTTTCTAGGCATGTGGATGCCAATCTCCTGCCTAAGTCTCAGTGTGATTCATGATCCAGGGGAAGAGGAGCATTTGGCTGCCTAAGTCATGTGCAGAACCCTATCTGGTAAGCAGGCTCAGAGGCTGCCTATTGCAGTGGGTCCCATTCAAAATCCAGCCACAGGAAAAGGAGACTGTGGTGCCCACCTTATAATATTTAGGACAGTGCTTGGAGCACTCACCTGGACTGTGGGAGAGACAGATTCATTTCCCCCTTCTCCACCAGAGGGGGAGAGAGGATTTGTACAGGGTCACCCCCATCTCAGGAGAGGGCTCTTACCACTAGGCTATGAGATATTCTGATGTGGGGCTCCCTCAGTCTCTACTGTTGAAGTTGTTCCACTGTGGATAAATAATGAAAAACTGACTGGAGCAGGGGAACTGCACCTTGGATCTCCCACCTCCCAGGTGGCGGCCCTAACCACTAGACTACTGAGTCTCTCTCGCTGTCTTTGGCCCATTGACAGTGGAACAGTTATCGGGCCAGAGAGAGAGAGTGTGAGCATGGCTCAGTAGTCCAGTGATTAAAGCACTCTCCTGAGAGATTTGAACAGGGGTTTCTTTCTTCCCCCCGCTTCTGGCAGAGAGGTGGCAATTAAATGTTGGTCTCCCACATCCCAGCAAGTTCTCTAGCTGCTTTCTTAGGCACTTTTTTCTCTCCTCATTCATTGGGTGCTTAGGTGCCTAACTCACCTCTGTGGATTTCAGTGTAGTTCCTATGACTGGTTTATCTGGTTTTATTAAGGCACCATGATGTTCAGCATTGCAACGCCTAAGTCCCTTCATGGATCCCATCCTAGGTGCCTGTCTTTCATGGATTTAATTTAGGCATTTAAGGCAGGGATTTGCAATGGAGATAGGTGCATAGGCTCTCTTGAAAATCCCACTAAGTACCTATCTGCATCTTTAGGTGCCTAAATACCTTTACAAATCTGGCCCTAGCTCCCTTAGGCTGATTTGTAAATCCCAGCTGAAGTCCATATTAAGGCAGGTAAACAATAGTGTTTTGACTTTTGAATGTGCCAGGAACCACAACCTCTTCCAAAATTAAATGGGAACTGAAGAGCTCAGTACCTCTAAAATATCAGGCCTCTTTTCTTTAAGCACGTAAATGAGGATTTATATTCAAAATTTTAGACACCAAAGCTTGAATATTTTGGGTACAGGTCATGTGCTTATTGTAGAACTATTGGTTAAAATGCTGCCCCCACCCCCAATTCCTTCCTACTTCTTTAAAAAAAAATGTTTGCACTGAAAAGCCAGGCAACACAAAAGTCACCTGGGTTGGGGTTTTGTTACAAATGAGTAATGAAGACCATATTCATCAAAAGATTTGCGGAACTCCTGCATGAACTTGAAGTCTTTTAAGCCTATATGGGCCAGTTTGTGGTTTTACATCATGTGAAATTCACATCTTTGCATGGTTTTGATGCAAGATACAAATAGAGACCAGGTGAAACTCAGAAATTTCAGCTGAGTTTCGCTTTGATCAGGATCAGAGTCTGTTGAGTTAGCTGTCCTGCAGTCAACATTTTGCTCCACTGTAGAGCTATCCCAATTTACACTGGCTGAGTTCCTGAGTGAAATTTTAGGTTCGCTTGAATCTGAAAGTCAAAGTGAAACTTAGTTTGTGTGAAACTATTTGAATGAAAATGAAAGCAAATGCCTGGACAAATGTTTGTGAAGTGAAGCCAGCTCTTTGTTTCCTTTAAGGTCACATGCTTATTTTCAATGATATAGCCGTAAGTTAGAGCCCATGGTCGCTATTTTTTTGGTAACAAGGTTTTGATGTATCTGTTTTGTATGACACAATGTCTAAAAGAATGAGAATATTTCTATTGGAAATCATTTAAAAAAAAACAAAAGAAAAACAAAAACAAAAAAAACACCAGACAACCTGGTAGCAATTGTAGAGATGGTCAGAAAAGCTGGTGGCGAGGCATACCTGAGAAATATGAAGTGCTATAACAGGAAAAAAGACACTTATAATCACTACAGTAATTTCACTGCGGAAAGTATATGAAAGAACTAGGCAGTGCTGTAGCTGCAATCTTAAATGTAGTCTTTGAGCAGGATGTGGGGGCTCTTTCATCCAGTCACAAAAAAGGCATTTTTGACTTTTTTTTTAAATAGATTCTATCCTCCTTGGGTTGTGTTCCAAATTACTGGCTGACACTCTTGAAATGAACCAGGTTTCTAATGTGGCCAAATGTTAAGTTGATCAGCTCTCTATCACAGAAAATGCTAGTGGAATAAAATTTAAAACCAGCAATAGTTACTGGGGTGGCAGACTAGGAATCCCTGTGTTACCAGATGGTGGTCCCCTTCAAACAATTCCAGGCAGTAATCTTGGCTTAATTTGCACTTTTTCCTCTATAGAGTTTTGAAAGGGAAATAACTGTACATAGCTCAGAGGGTTTGTAGTGCAAACCTATGAGTTGGCTAAATCGCTGCTAACATTTTTCACTAAAGTGTAAGTATAATACTGGGCACTTACATTGCATCTCCAGCCACATCTCTTTTACAGGTCACCTGAACCTTCATTGAGATCACACCTCATTGTCTGCTTACCTTATTTTATATATTCAGTTTCTCTTTCTTGTTTCTGAATCTCATGTTTGGCTTAGGTTTATTTGATGTCTCTAATAATTTTAGATTTAATCATGCAAAGTACAATATATGATTTGCCTTACCAAAAAAGCAACACAATCACACAACAATTGCTTGTTGTTTGTGACCGTGTGTGTCGACTCTATCCAGAAGCTAGCAGGGAAGGGGTTAACCCTCCCTCTCAGTCACCTACCTTGAATACTGAAACTTTCAGAGAACCAAGGGAAATGGTTAGATTGGACTAGATGACCTCCTGAGGTCCCTTCCAACCCTGATATTCTATGATATTAGATACTAGTACTGCCAATCCTATGCATTCAAAAACTATGAATCACTTCCCCCCCCCTTGAGGTTTTTTTCTCAAATAATTTGGGTGCGGGGGCAATTTGTCTTCTGTTTTTTTAAGCTTGAGGCGGAAGCTGCCTGCTCCCAATGTGTGTGAGACCTTTTAAGGGTCAAAATTCAGCCTTAAATACATATGCAAAAATATGTACTTCCCACTTGCTGCTCGGGGTGAGGGGTGCTCCCCTGACCCTTGCTACCCCAAGAGTGGGAGAGGTGCAGTCTTATCCCTCCATCTCCCATTACCATCACTATTCTTTGCGCTCACCCACGTCCTCTTGGTTCTCACATCACCTGTTTCCATTTCATCTCCTCCTGCCCCTGTAGCCTCTAACTCTGCTCCACCTCGTTCTCCACATGCACCTTTCCCGGTGTTTCCGAGGCTCCTCACAGTCCTTGTGTCTTCATAGCATCCTAACTAGCCATGCTCAACCTTAGAGTGGCAGTCATTTTGTCTGTGGGCCTGGCTTCCGTGTCACTGAAAACACGAGGAGGTAGCCACCATCTTTATTCTGTTCCACCTCGAAGGAAGTGGTGACCATCATGCCTGCTTCAGCCTCATCAACAGTAATGGGAGATGGGGGCCATTTTGAATAAGGGAAAATTCATGAGTTGGCAGCCTTTCATCACCTTGTCATGAGTCAGATTAAAAAAAACACTCCAAAAGCAGCTCTGCGGAATTACATAATTCCCCAGCACAGTATAAGAAGGATGTGCTGGGGGCAGTTGGACCTGAGGTCAGCAGTAAGAGTCAGGGAGAGTGTGTCAGTGTTCAGAGGAGATGGTCTTTCTTCCTCTCTGGAACCTGGCTGAAACAAGCCAGATCTTTATACCTCTAATGTGGACTTTGACTGACATAAACCATGTTGTGTTTGTGTTAGGCCCAAAGGTGTCAATCTCCACTGAGGCATACAGAATTCTTACGAGTCTCCCCTACACAGCTGTTCTTGGTTAATAATGAGAAGGGGATGTCTGATAATTGGAGCTGGTAAATAAATATTAATTTTTTGTGGAAACTTAAAACAAACAAAGAAAATAACTCACTTTAATTTCCCACAAACTTTAAAAACACTGGTTTCAGAGTAGAAGCCGTGTTAGTCTGTATCCACAAAAAGAAAAGGAGTACTTGTGGCACCTTAGAGACTAACAAATTTATTTGAGCACAAGCTTTCGTGAGCTACAGCTCACTTCATCGGATGCATGCAGTGGAAAATACAGTAGGGGGATTTTATATACACGGAGAACATGAAACAATGGGTGTTACCATACACACTGTAACGAGAGCGATCAGGTAAGGGGAGCTATTACCAGCAGGGAGGGGGGGAAACAAACAAACAACCTTTTGTAGTGATAATCAAAGTGGGCCATTTCCAGCAGTTCACAAGAACATGTGAGGAACAGTGTGTGTGTGTGTTGGGGGGGAAATAAACATGGGGAAATAGTTTTACTTTGTGTAATGACACATCCACTCCCAGTCTTTATTCAAGCCTAATGTAATGGTGTCCAGTTTGCAAATTAATTCCAATTCAGCAGTCTCTCATTGGAGTCTGTTTCTGAAGTTTTTTTGTTGAAGAATTGCCACTTTTAGGTCTGTAATCGAGTGACCAGAGAGATTGAAGCGTTCTCCGACTGGGGTTTTTGAATGTTATAATTCTTCTACATAGACTCCTACATCGAGTGCTTCCACCAACGTGCACGGGCTGAAATTGTGGAAAAGCAGCATCACTTGCCCCATAACCTCAGCCATGCAGAACACAGTGCAATCCACAGCCTCAGAAACAACTCTGACATCATAATCAAAAAGGCTGCCAAAGGAGGTGCTGTTGTCATCACGAATAGGTAAGAATATGAACAAGAGGCTGCTAGGCAGCTCTCCAACACCACATTCTACAAGTCGTTAACCTCTGATCCCACGGAGGGTTACCGAAAGAAACTACACTTTCTGCTCAAGAAACTCCCTGAAAAAGTACAAGAGCAAATCTGCACAGACACACCCCTAGAACCCCGAGCAGGGGTATTCTATCTGCTACCCAAGATCCATAAACCTGGAAATCCTGGACGCCCCATCATCTCAGGCATTGGCACCTTGACAGCAGGATTGTCTCGCTATGTAGACTCCCTCCTCACGCCCTACGCTACCAGCACTCCTAGCTATTTTCGAGACAACCCTGACTTCCTGAGGAAACTACAATCCATCGGTGATCTTTCTGAAAACACCATCCTAGCCACTGTGGATGTAGAAGCCCTCTACACCAACATTCCACACAAAGATGGACTACAAGCCATCAGGAACACTATCCCCGATAATGTCACGGCAAACCTGGTGGCTGAACTTTGACTTTGTCCTCACCCATAACTATTTCACGTTTGGGGACAATGTATACCTTCAAATCAGCGGCACTGCTATGGGTACCCTCATGGACCCACAATATGCCAACATTGTTATGGCTGACTTAGAACAACACTTTCTCAGCTCTCGTCCCCTAGTGCCCCTACTCTACTTGTGCTATATTGATGACATCTTCATCATCTGGACCCATGGAAAAGAAGCCCTTGAGGAATTCCACCATGATTTCAACAATTTCCATCCCACCATCAACCTCAGCCTGGACCAGTCCACACAAGAGATTCATTCCCTGGACACTATGGTGCTAATAAGCGATGGTCACATAAACACCACCCTATACCGGAAACCTACTGACCGCTATACTTACCTACATGCCTCCAGCTTTCATCCAGACCACACCACATGATCCATTGCCTACAGCCAAGCTTTACGATACAACCGCATTTGCTCCAACCCCTCACACAGAGACAAACACCTACAAGATCTCTATCAAGCATTCTTACAACTACAATACCCACCTGCTGAAGTGAAGAAACAGATTGACAGAGACAGAAGAATACCCAGAAGTTACATACTACAGGACAGGCCCAACAAAGAAAATAACAGAATGCCACTAGCTGTCACCTTCAGCCCCCAATTAAAACCTCTCCAACGCATCATCAAGGATCTACAACCTATCCTGAAGGACGACCCATCACTCTCACTGATCTTGGGAGACAGGCCAGTCCTTGTTTACAGACAGCCCCCCAACCTTAAGCAAATACTCACCAGCAACCACACACCAAAAACACTAACTCAGGAACCTATCCTTGCAACAAAGCCCATTGCCAACTGTGTCCACATATCTATTCAGGGGACACCATCATAGGGCCTAATCACATCAGCCACACTATCAGAGGCTCGTTCACCTGCACATCTACCTATGTCATATATGCCATCATGTGCCAGCAATGCCCCTCTGCCATGTACATTGGTCAGACTGGACAGTCTCTACGTAAAAGAATAAATGGACACAAATCAGATGTCAGGAATTATAACATTCAAAAACCAGTCGGAGAACGCTTCAATCTCTCTGGTCACTCGATTACAGACCTAAAAGTGGCAATTCTTCAACAAAAAAAACTTCAAAAACAGACTCCAACAAGAGACTGCTGAATTGGAATTAATTTGCAAACTGGACACCATTACATTAGACTTGAATAAAGACTGGGAGTGGATGTGTCATTACACAAAGTAAAACTATTTCCTCATGTTTATTTTTCCCCCCCTACTGTTCCTCACATGTTCTTGTCAACTGCTGAAAATGGCCCACTTTGACTATCACTACAAAAGGTTTTTTGTTTGTTTGTTTGTTCGTTCCCCCCCCCCCGCTAGTAATAGCTCCCCTTACCTGATCACTCTTGTTACAGTGTGTATGGTAACACCCATTGTTTCATGTTCTCTGTGTATATAAAATCCCCCTACTGTATTTTCCACTGCATGCATCTGCTGAAGCTGTAGCTCACGAAAGCTTATGTTCAAATAAATGTTAGTCTCTAAGGTGCCACAAGTCCTCCTTTTCTTTTTAAAAATACTGTTTGCCTGTTTTAGAAACCATTACTGGGAAAACAATCGGTTTTCTAAAGTCAAAAACTGACGTTGTTTACCAAAAGGTTTAGGTTTTTGGTAATGTGACAAAAATCAGAAAATGCTGACCACAAATAAAAACTTTGTATTAATATTTTAACTTTGGCTGAAAAGCCATTCTTCAATGGGAAAATATAACAGTACTTCCAAGCGCACTGCACAAACCCATGCAGATGTTAAGGTCTCTGCCCTGAGTTTACAATTCTGTTCAGATACATGCAAGGCGATTCAGATTCCTACTGTATGCAGAGAACGCTTCAAATACAAAGGCATGTGGACCTTATCAGCAAGGTAACCAGCACTGAAAGGCTTCATAAAAGAAGTGGAAACTAAGTACAGTAGTCCCTGAAAGGACTTAAACTGAGAGGGGATCACTTGGCATGTGAGAACACAGAACCATTTCTAGGCATAAGGGGCAGTAGGGAAACTGGTCCCTATCTGGGAACAGGTGAAATATGTAACCCAAACGCTCACTCACGCAGCATGATGCCCTGTTTCCCTGTACATATAGAGATTGATGAGCCTACTTCAGCATTGGCTAACAGACCTGTGTTGTTGTTTTTTTAGTGAGTCCTCAAATCCAGAGATCCCAATTTCACTCTCTGCTGCTGCTGGCCCATCCAGGGGATGGGGGTGGGTGACAAATTACAACTACAAATAGGGGCAGTGGTAAGGAGGAAGGCTTTCTCTGACTGTAAGAGCAGAGTGCCTCAAAATCTTCCATTAGAATAAAGTCCATCAGAGAGGCAGGACAATTTTGTGGCTAAGTGATAGACCGAGATTCAGGAGATTTTGAGGTGAATTCTACAGCAGTCCTGGGTGCAGACTGGCTGCCTGTTTGGGGCAGGGTTTAAACCCTAGCCCTGCCAAATCCTGTATGCAACTCTAAAGTGTTCTCTGATTATATATGTTGAGACTTGGTGTCAAGGTTCCTCCCCCACTCTGAACTCTAGGGTACAGATGTGGGGACCTGCATGAAAAACCTCCTAAGCTTATCTTTACCAGCTTAGGTCAAAACTTCCCCAAGGTACAAAATATTCCACCCGTTGTCCTTGGACTGGCCGCTACCACCACCAAACTAATACTGGTTACTGGGGAAGAGCTGTTTGGACGCGTCCTTCCCCCCAAAATACTTCCCAAAACCTTGCACCCCACTTCCTGGACAAGGTTTGGTAAAAAGCCTCACCAATTTGCCTAGGTGACTATAGACCCAGACCCTTGGATCTTAAGAACAATGAAGAATCCTCCCAACACTTGCACCCCCCCTTTCCTGGGAAATGTTGGATAAAAAGCCTCACCAATTTGCATGGGTGACCACCGACCCAAACCCTTGGATCTGAGAACAATGAAAAAGCATTCAGTTTTCTTACAAGAAGACTTTTAATAAAAATAGAAGTAAATAGAAATGAAGAAATCCCCCCTGTAAAATCAGGATGGTAGATATCTTACAGGGTAATTAGATTCAAAACCATAGAGAACCCCTCTAGGCAAAACTTTAAGTTACAAAAAAGATACACAGACAGAAATAGTTATTCTATTCAGCACAATTCTTTTCTCAGCCATTTAAAGAAATCATAATCTAACACATACCTAGCTAGATTACTTACTAAAAGTTCTAAGACTCCATTCCTGCTCTATCCCCGGAAGAAACCAGCATAAGACAGACACACAGACCCTTTGTTTCTCTCCCTCCTCCCAGCTTTTGAAAGCATCTTGTCTCCACATTGGTCATTTTGGTCAGGTGCCAGCGAGGTTACCTTTAGCTTCTTAACCCTTTACAGGTGAGAGGAGCTTTCCCCTGGCTAGGAAGGATTTCAAAGGGGTTTACCCTTCCCTTTATATTTATGACACTTGGAGTTTCTGACTCCATGCCAAGCTGAAAGAGAGCCCTATGCTTACTATATGCACTGCACCTACTGAAACATTTGAGGTATTGTCTTAACAAAGTCAAGCATTGTAACATTATTTTTGGGTGTGTTTGTACAGAGCTACTCTCGGATATATCTATGCTATAGCGGAACAGTTACAGCACTGCAGCTGTGCCACTGTAGTGTCACAGTGTAGATGCTTTCTACATCTATGAAAGGGGCTTTTCTGTTGATATAGGTAATGCACCTCTTATTTCTGAGGGAATTCTGCACACACAAAAATTGTGAATTTTTAAAATTTTGCAAGTTTTATTTGTCAATAAATAAATGTGGAGCGACGTGGGCAGGAAATGCGGGCGGGGGGTAGAGTTGCTTCCACTCCACGCAGGGGAAGTGCACTCCTCCCCCCACCCACCAGCCCAGCTGGGACTAGCAGCTTGGCCCAGTGCAAGGTAGGAGCTGCGTTGGGGCTGGGAAGGACCAGGTGTGGGAAGATAGGGTTCGGCGAGGTTCTGGATGCAGGAGGGTGAGACTCAGTGGGGTGGGGGTTTGGGTGCAGGGGGCTAAGTAGAGGGGCTCTGGGTGCATGGGGAGGTGAGGCTCAGCAGGGGGATCTGGGCATTGCAGGGTCCAGCTGCATGGAGTTTAGGTGAATTGGAGTTGGTCTGACCCGGCACTGGCCAGGTCATCCCCAGCTCCCACCTAGTGATTTACCTCTCCGCTGGCTGCTCCAGGCACCTGAAATGACGCTCCTGCGCTGCTGGGAAAGGGCATGTGACCATTCTTGCAGCTTCCCTTTGCTTCTCTGTCAGAAAGTCATACTTCTGTGGAGAAGCAAAGAAATCTGCTCAGGACATGAATTCTGCACATGCGCAGCGTGCAGAATTCCCCCAGGAGTAACCTCTCCAAGAGGTGGGAATCAGGTCAACAAAAGAATTCTTTGACGTGTCTACCGTGTGTCTGTAGTTACGTCAGCCTAACTACATTTCATGGGGAGAGAAATTTTACACAGCCCTGAGCAATGTAGCTAGGTCAACCTACATTTTAGGAGTAGACCAGCCCTCACTACATTCTATTAAAAAATCATGTTAGGAGATGCAGTGAAAAAGACCACTGGCTGAAAAGATAATTTCCTGTCTAAATGGATGACACCTGCAAAATAAAATAAACATCTTTAAAGTAATCAGTTATCTAAATTAGTCTATTACTTTTTTCAATAGAGTAGAATCCTGTGATATCCACACACTTCATAATTTATGCAGAAGTTTGGCAGCTTCTCCCCACTTCTTAGCAAAGATTTAATAGGAGAGAGCTGTAGTGAGGTCTTATATTACTAGGACTACGCTATGTTGCAAAATATACTGCAGTATATTTACAGAAGAACCTTACTAATTTGTACTAGTGTTGGGCCCACCCACTGAAAATTACTGGTCTTTTATTTAAAGAGTAAGTGGGTAAACCAGCACTTAGCTCAAGTAGCAAGTCAGTATGTTGGCAGATGGGTGGAAGGGACCAGGTGTAAGAAATTTCTCCCATACTCAGTTCAACCCCAAATGAGGGCAGAATTTGCCACAATGACTAGTAGTCAACAAATCTGGGTTCTATACCTACTTTTGGCATTGACTCACCAGGTGTTCTCTGGCAACAGTCATTTAGGGTGAGTCACTTAATCTCTCTCTGCTTCAGTTTTGCAACTGTAAATTTAGCACTTTACAGAAACAGTTAGTTGTATCCTATAAGATCCTTGAATGAAAGATTATAGATATGTGTGAGGCAGAGATACTTGTTTTTAAAATAAACACAGCAATATTGTATGAATCAGTGGGATTGGGATAATTGAAATAAGAGTTACTGAAGTCAGGAGGTTTGCATGGGGTGCAAGTGGGGCCAGAATTTTGTACATAATTGTAAAACACTTTGTACCCCTGGAATATGGGACACCTAACATTAACTGCTAAATTTATAGATTTCAGTTGCCTCCAATTAAAATGAGCGGGTACTCTACTATATAGTCAATTGAGGTACATTTAAGCTGAGCCAGTCAATGATTAAGAATAGGAAAAATAAAACATTCATTTTTTACTCCTTTTGTCTAATTATAACTGAATATTATCGGTATATGATTGCAATATCTGCAAATGTGTTGCTAGTTAAATACATAATTAAAAATTAGCTTTGGCTTTCACTGGCTGCACAGTAAATATGACCTGGGGTCTATAGGATTTAAGTAGGATTACTGCAAAGCACAGAGTAACTAATTAAAAGATGGCAGCTTTCCAGTTCCCAATAGATGACCTCCTGCTGCTGGTTGCTGTCCCCAGGGTGAGCTCTGCAACATGATCTTACACATCAGGCTGTACAGAATGTTCTGTGGTGTCTGAGTCAGTAGCTCTATGGAAACTTAACAGGATCCTGCATCCTCAGTGCTTTTCATGCATTGTAACTGGTGAGAACTGCCAGAATGCCAAACCAAACATTTTTATGGGTTTCCTCAGGCTCTACCTCCACATCTTGTTGAAAAATTAAAGCACACAATCATGGGTGGGTCTGTTGAGGCAAGCAAGTACTATTATTTCAAGTTTTCAGGGTTGTTTTTTAGTCTATAGATCCAGTCAGCGAAGGAAGTGCATGTCTAAACTCTCCTCTGAAATCACTCATGAAAAAACCCAGCATGGGAACCTTTTCTAAATACTACTTTTGAGAGAGATGCTTAGAAACTGTTAAGAGCATTTAAAGATTGCAGAGGTTTGCTGTAGGTATGATAAGGATGGGGGCTCAATAGCTTTGTCGTACTGATGCCTTATGAGTTGAAAATGCGCAAAAAAGAACCAGTTCATTCTTTTAAAAAAAACACTTTATTTAGCAAATGTGATTACATAGGCTAGTAAACTCTCTCTAGCATTGACAGTGTTTGGAGAATGGGCTCTTAGATACCATGCATGGGAATGCTAGATTGTCAGTAAGCTTCCTTTTTCTACACAACTTTCATTATGTTTTCTCTGCATTCTCATTTTTTGATTTAGAAAGACCATCTTGACTGGACCTGAAGTTGATCCAGTCTGTAAAAGTTGTACCTTAAGCTAGATATAGTCTTCAGTCTTCCAGAAGACATGAGCATACCTAAATGTAATTAAGAGTTTTCACTTCCTTAGCCCTTCAAAAGATTAAACTGTAGATGCCAATTGTGCCAAAATGTTTTTCTAGCACAGACTGTGCAGGAGCCAATAAATACACGACATCTTCAGTCTGAGTCATTGCCAAGTCTAAGCATTCGGAATAAGGTTGCAGTGTGATTGGTTTACATGGCACCATTTAATATGAGGACAAATTTGCAGAACGTCCTGCCTAAAAACCCTGAGTTGCATAACTTACGAGACACAGTCTATCAAACTACACTACTTCAGAAATTGAAACCACCAGCATTAGCTTTCTGGGGGGGGAAATATCCACTCCACTTAAAATATCCCTTAACTCCCTGAAGTTCCATTATGAAACTTGTTGTTTTCACTCTTACTTCCTTGTACTATATTTTGTGAGGGTTCATCCTCTTGAACTCCTTATGAGTTATGAATACTTCTAAATGACATGACTCATAGAGTTGCATGATTCACTTGCATTTATTTTTGTAAAAAGGCCTGGTGATGCTTAAAGGTCATATGGGGGACATGCAAGTGATGCTGGGGGAGCAGTTTGTTTTTTATTTCTGGGTGGATGGTAGGAGGCAGTGGCAAATTTTATACAGTTAGCCTCCCTAAAGTATGTTTTACACTAACTATGGGCTGAACTTCGCAGACATGATCACTTTAGAAGTCCCCAGTCACAACTATTTAGAGGCTCCTGGAAAGGTTAAAGCCTCATTTTGTTCCTTCAAAGTGGAATGAAGCCTGGCCTAAATTAAGCCTGGAGTGCTTTTCCCATGGCATACCAGGCCTTATGGGACTCCAAGCCCAGTATTTCAAACTCTTAATTCAGCAGTATAGGGAAAAGCAATTGCCACTATAGTACGTCTCTCCATCTAAACAATCCAGTATGTTTTCTTTTTGCATAAATGTGCTGCAGCTGGTTTTAATACCATGTTTATAGTACAGCTCGTTTTTGGTAAACTAAGGCTTTATTGAGGCAGTATAGTAATAATGTGTTAAAGGATTTAATCCGCTTTTGAACTGATTTACTAAACTTGGGTTTGCTTTTTTGCCATTGAATGAATTCAGTTTGCAGAACTAAAGAGTTGCAAAGTAAAGGAGCAAAAAAAGAGAGCACTAGAACATGGTTCCAGTCTTTAAATCCACTGTTTGTTAAAGAATTGTCTCTATCTTGAGGGAACTCCAACTTCACTTGGATTTAGCGATGTAAGATCCAGGAGGTTGACTGCCATGAACTTCTTGAGGAGTTCAAATGAAAATCCACGCTTCAGATCCAGAATCTTTTTTTTAAAACTAATGAGTGAATTAAACACAGAAAAATGTTAAGATGATAGAGCCTAAGCATGTCACTTCATCGAATGGGAATGATTTTTTCCTTCATGAACAGCATGAAAATTAGTCAGTTGCCTTAGGGGTTTTTACTATTGATGCTATTTGTTTTAAGCATTATTTTATCCCAGAAGTAGATAGTTGCTTCTGCAGTGTGTTTCATAATTGCTGATAGCTTGTGGCAACTCTCCTGATAAGTTGGCGGCCACCATACTCTATCTATCCTCATCTCTGTGCTAAAGTCTTCATAAGTCTCTCACCCACTGCACAGACAAGGAAAATTGTCACAATTCTGTTTTGCTTGTAGTGCAAGTCTTTCAAATCTTTACCTTTGCTAAACATAGCCAGTCCCATTTATGCCAGGCTAGATGTTCTGAGGCATTTGCTCCCTATAAAGACTTACCTGTAAAACTAATATATATGTCTGGCTTTATGCCGATGAGTTAAGGTCTCAGAGCTGGCCATTTTGAAAACAAACTTACTAAGGTTCATGGTGGATTCTCCATCAATGACTATTTTTAAATCAATAATGGCTGGGTTTTTTTAAAGATATGCTCTAGGAATTATTTTGGGGAAAATTCTGTTTCTTCTGTTATACAGGAGGTCAGAGAAAACGATCAGACTGGTCCCTTCTGGCCTTGGAATCTATGAAAATAAGCCAGGGATAGGGAAAAATCTTTAAGGCTGTAGTCAAAATTCTCAAATGAGGGTGTTGACAGTTAGCCTCCTGATGCCTAAACATGGAGTCTAGTTTTTTGTATTCAAGTTTGAACATTTTGGCCTATGAATTCCTTTTGTCAGTGTCAGAGCTCTCAAGTGTACTGGATTTAATGGATAGATTTTCAACATTTTAGCTGAATCAGGTAGGTTAGAAGAGAGAGGCTGACTCTACCTCTCAACAAAATACCTTCAGCCTAGTGGAAGGTGTACAGGGCTCCAAGCCAAGCAATTATTAGTTCATCTCACCTCTATTGAGAGTTATTTGTATTTCATAGCCTTTCATCCCCCTTCACTAGAAAGCAGTCAAGTATTACTCCTACTCCTATTTTACAAAAGTGTTGACTGAGAGGTTGCAAAAGGTCACCATTAGTAAGATGGAGACTATGATCCAGGTCTCTTACATGCCAGACTCAAGTATCCTCTACTCAGCCTTTCAGAGGGAATGTGTCAAATCTATATGCTCAGCTATGTAGTGTGTATTCACTGTTCTAACCACTAGACTACACTTCCCATAGGGCCAAGACAGGAATCCTGTTCCCCAGCAGCCTACTGATGTTCAACATGTAGTAGTGTCAATGCTCCTTTATGTAGCCTGGTGCACATAGAGACTAGGAGTTACTCCTTTAGTTCAAGTGATAGACCTCTATGCTAGATATCAGAATGTGCAAAGTTCAGACCCTACTCATGATCCAGGATGGGAGTTTCTTTCACCTGAACTCAATGAATTGTTTTTCCAGTTTGTTTTTAATGTGTTGATTTATTTAATACACTAAGTGAGAAAACACCCAAAAGATGTTTCACAGTTAAAATTATGGCGAGACACTCAACAATACACAGATGTCCTATATTTTGGACATTTATTTTTTGACGGCTTGTATCACACACTGGCAGATTTCATTGTTGAGAAATGTGGTCAGAGCAGTCTAAAACTTAAAGTATAATCTATCCTGCTCTATATTGTCATAGATAAGCAAGACCCACAACAAAATATATGCCCTTTCCTTTAAACGTGTTCAAGATTTATTTTAAATAAATGTGTGGCATTAGGAGTGTGAGGATACAATATTCCAGTTCTCCTAAGGCAGGAATATATTTCGAACCTGACTGAATGGCAGCTTAATTGAGAACTACAACATTTGGGATGTTGGCTGTTTCATACCAGTAATTAGTCTACTTTCCCTTATGGGTATGCGCATCAGAGAGTACAAATAGCTAACTAGTATAACTGTTGTTCCCTCACCCACCATCAACTTGGGAAAAGCACGGAAATGGGGTCCAATGTCTGAATAGAAAAATTCTTATTAGCTCATTCTACAGCTTTGGAATCCAGCACAGTGTTTATTGCTTTCATTATTCATATCGCAGGCAGCTCAAGCAATACAACTAGTGCTATTCTTGGCCTCAGCGAAAAACCACCATAATGTCAATGAAAGTTTCATAGTCAAATCCCATCTAGGACCAAGTTACACTTCATGGGTGCCAATGTTCTCAATCCTTCAATCACTTAAACCAGCTCATGGCACCTCTCACTGGCACAACTAATATTTCCCACCAGGGTAATGACTCTTTCAGACTCAATGATATTCTGCTCACAGTTCTGACTGCACATTAACATTTGGATTCAGGCAGTTAGATCTGAGCAGACTCTAAGGTCCATTATACTGCATCATCTTGAAGTTCACTGGCATTGTAATTATTTAAAAAAACACTTAAAACATGAAACACACATTCCACATTTACTAAGTATAGCTTTCATCATTAAGAGTATTTCCATATTCAAAAAGATGTGGATTTAATCCATGCTTTATGAAAGAAACCATTATAAGAAGAAGTTACCATTTGGTTCAGTAAGTGCTGTTTAATTTGTAACTTCTCAGAGGATTAATTATATCAAACAAGAGAAACGTAAGAATGAAAGATTGGTTCAAAAATAAACAGCATCATGTGCGTGGCCAATGACACATGAGTTCCAAATGGTACACAAGAGTACAACAATAACATTTTAGTTTTGGTTGGGGAAATTTCAGCTAAATTCTGCACACACATTTGAAGAATTAAGTAATGACTTTGGTTGTGGATTTTTATGCTTGTGGATTTGTGAGCCTTCAGAATCACTGTACCCTTTGCATAAGCCATCAAGATCAAACCTTAACGATAAGGGTAAATGCTGATCCAAAAAAAGTTCAAGGGTGAGTTAGACCCAGATTCCATGCTGAAAGTTGGTGACCAAATCAATTTAGGAGGCTTTATATGTGTTTGTGTAAACCTGGGTACAAACACTTTTGTGTGATTTATTTACACTCCTTTTAATAATAATAAAAACATTATAATTGTAAGCCAAGTCAGGATGAGCTCTACCCTGATATCTGGTGGTGAATTGTGGTGAGTTGTGGAAAAGAACTTCAGGGGCTGATCTTGTTTGCATAGGCACACCCACCCCGCCTAGCATGAACCTGCAGCAGCCCAAATGGTCACTTTGGCTGCTGTGGGATCCCCAGTTTCTCTGTTATTGGGGCAGGAAGAATAAAGTGGTGTTACCCTGATTATGTGAATCAAGGACAGTGGAACTGTTTTATGATGGAGGGAATTGCCATCAATTAAGTAGCAATAGCTAGACAAGGGACATGGGTTCCAAAACCCAGTGAATAGAGAGAGGTTGGGGACAGATATTTGTACCTGTGGGGTATGGGCCCCTTCTGAGGGCCCTAAATGCCAATTGCACCTCCTCCGCTCTCCACTGTGTAATAGCAGAGCTAATTTTGTTTCCACTAGGAGTTTGGTTACAGATTGCAGAGCTGAATTCACTTTGGGCCAATGGTGCACCAGGACTGGGGCTCCCATACTATGAGCTGAAATCATGAAAGAGCTGAAATCACTGAGTACTGTGTTAAGTAGTAGGGGGCCTGAAGATACATTGGTGAGCGGCTCACAGGACAGCTACTGGGAAGGAGCAGCTAGTGGAGAGGAGCGGCTGGCAGTGAAGGCTGCAGCAGAAACCCATGGAGAGGCATAGCAGTCGGCTGTCAGAGCACGTAAGGTGCCCTTTCCCCCCCCCCCATTTCCACACAGGCTGGGGTGGGGATTAAAACTCTGCAGATGAACTTTGGAACTCTGGACTCACCAAGGACAGAGACAGAGACTTGTGGGTTGCTGGACTTTGGGGTTGTTGGACTTTTGGGACTTTGGGTGATTTTTGGGTTGCTGGACTCAAGAAGCAAAGGGAAAGGACACAGCCCAATTTGCTTGGGGTGGGTTTTTGCTCATGGTTTGTGTTATGAATCCTGTTGGTGGTGGTTCCCCAACATAATGCCACATTGTTTCTCTCTGTCATTAAAACTTTTGCTACACTCCGACTCTGTGCTTGCGAGAGGGGAAGTATTGCCTCTTAGAGGCGCACAGGGGGGTGGTATGTATTTGTCCCAGGTCACTGGGTGGAGGCTCGAGCCGGTTTTGTATTGTGTTATTGGAACGGAACCCCTAGATACTGAACCAGGCCCTTGTTGCTGCCAACTCTGATGGGCAGAAGGGTTACATAATGCTTTTATATAAATTGATGTTATGACCTCACCTGGAAAACTGTCTTTGGATCTGTTCACTTTAATGTTAATTCTTTGTTTTGGTAAAAATTGACCATTAATTTCTATTCCCTGTTTTCTGTTTCATAACCTGTTTCTAATTAATGGTAATAGTTTACCTCTCACAAATTAGTTGTGTTAAACTCTTCTTATGTGACAAGGTAAACATCACTTTAGAAACTGAGATTGTGAAAGTCTTACAGGGACTGTGATGGGGCAGAGTGGCCCCGCACTGGTACCGCAGGGGTTAACCCGTCCTTCCTGGCAGAGGAAGCCCTGCCCCGGAAGCCCTGCTGGGCATGCTCCAACTGGAGAATAGGTATAAAAGCCTGCAAAGGTGGTCAGTCTGGGCTGACCACCGGAGGAGAAGGAGGCACACCGCCAGCTCCTGAGGAGGGACGGCCAACGCTCCAGGATCCAGGGGCCAGACAAGCCAGGACACACCTGGCATCCCAGGTGGAGGTCTCGACAGGAAGGGACAGACCGGAGGACCCCCCCGCACCGCCCTGGAGTAGAGAATATGATGTTGATGGTAGGAAGTCACCCAGGGGAACTTTAGAGACAAGCAGCGTAAAAGCTGCGTGTTGCGGACGGATCCCCGCTGAGCTAAGCGTGAGGGGAAACCTTGCCAATAGGAGAGCCCTGGGTTGGGAGCCGGTGGAGAGGGCAGGCCTGGGTCCCCCCCACCACTCTGACCATTGGGATACACTTCCCCACCTGAGAGGGGGAAGACTATGGACTCTGGCCATTGGACCACGCTGCCCGGATACTCAGGGCGCGACACATAGATTCTGGCTGTTGGGTCCCGCTACCCCGACCAAGGGGCGAGCATGGGGAAACTGGCCATTGGGCCACATTGGAATGCCCTTAAAGGGACGGGCGTGGGAACTTAAGAGTGGCGAGGTCCCGACCCCCCCATCCACCCCTGCCATGAAAGGGCACTGCGGTGCCAGACCCATCACAGGGACACTATCAAGCAGTTTATTCCTGTTAGGTTTTTCAAAACTTAAAAAAAATAACACAAGAAGAAACAGAAATGTGTTTCATGTCAAATTAAACTAATTCAATGAAAACAATTTTTTAAAATGTAAACATTACTCTGCAGTTTTGAAAACCTCAACATCATAACATTGTGCTATTGCATGAAAATCTGAAGGTGAAACTGCTATAAACAGAAAATTAATCTGACCAACTCTGGGAGCCCAGCCAACAACTGATTGCAGAGAGTTTAGATCTAAGTGGGAGTTAGGTGCTGAGTGGACATACTAAACATAGTGATTAGCAAAGGAATGAATTAATAAATACAGAACATTCATAAAGTGAAATTTCCGGGGAATAAATATTGTAAAGAGGGGAGTTCTTGTAATAGCAAAATTCCTTCTCATTTACAAGATCCAACAAGTGAGGAGAGGCATCATGTGGAAAGAAGCAACTACTGTAAAAAATGGCTTCTGAAGAGTCCAGGATATGTGCTGTGTTCCTGTTTATGAATGAAAAGGATGAAAGTCATGTGTATTTAACTCAAGTTGATATCTCCACGGGAGAAAAAGGTAGGTCGGGTTCCGTATATCAGTTGATATCGCTGGAAGCAACAAAGAAACCTCACCTGGATTTCCAAGTGAACAGAAATTTGGGAGCAACTGGAAAGAAAGCCACAATATTGGAGTACCAGACAAGATAGAGGTGTAGAAAGTGGCATCAGTTAAAACTACAAGCAATAAGCAGAGTAGAAGGAAAACTAAGAGAGAGGTTTTTAATGTTGATACCAAGCACAGATATAACTGTTGATGAAACAGAGGAGGAAAAGACACAGTAGCAACCAGCTGATGCCATTCACCAACCTTTGGACCATGATCCAAACCAGGAAAATGAGTCATTAGAAAGAAAAAGGCAACAAACCTGATTGGTGACTCAGTAGTGAGGAAGCTTGGCCAAGACATCTGTGGTCCATATAAAGAAACCAGGATGGTATGTTTTCTCCATTATAAGTTACAGGATAAATTAAGTTACAGAAGGTTAGCATATTCTTACCATTTACACATGCCACCAACAAAGGAAGCTTTGAGGTGATCAGGACTCACCTGAAAAACCTGCCAAGAGAACAAGAAAAGACAACAATGCAAATCTTCTCAGAGATCTTTCTAGCATATGAAGAAAAGAGAAGATTGGTGCTGGAAACCAGTCACTGTCATAAACCAAACTTCTTATTCACAGAACATTGTAAGTTTGTCTGAATAGAATGTGCTTGGACTTGAGGATCTCTGCTTAAGCAGAAAGGCCACCACCTTTCTAGTTTCGAACTAACAGGTTTTTTTAAGTATGATTTCAAGTAGGTGGGACAAGAACAGAAGAGGACCTTCGATCTAACTAAAATCTGCCCGGGGACTTTCCTCATGCAATATAAGGCAGAAGATGGAGTTCTTAAGAGATTAATGTTAAAAGTATCTGTACATACAGATGCTCCCCAGGTTACGTAAGACCTGATTTATGCAAATCCGCACTTACGGAAAAAGTTCTGTAAGCTAGAAATAGGAGGGTTTTTTGTTTGGTTGGGTTTTTGGCGTAATGGTTGGGTATACGTTTCTGACTTACGCAAAATTTGAGTTACGCAGGCATTCCGGAATGGAACGATTGCGTAAGATGGGGAGTGTCTATAATTGGAGAAGCATAGAAAACAAGCATGGATGAGCAGTATTAATGAACTTTGTGATCTAGAGGGCAAAACTGAAGCTTGATAAGATGATTCTCATAATTGGAATATCATTATACTATAGGTGGTTTCACTCCATAGAAAGGGAAGAGAATAGCAGAGGGGGGCATTTGTCAAAAGTATTTAAATCCCAGTGAGATACAATTAAACACAAAACACAAGAGGTGAAACTTTTCAGATTAGGATACAAGTAATGAAAAATAAAGGAGAAATGGCAGTGGATCTTTACTACAGAAGAGCAGGACAGTAAGTCAACAAGAACAAAAATTTCCCAAACCAACTCTTGGGGTACTCAGAATACAGGATACCATAACTATGGGGGATTTTAACTACTCAGTGTTGAGTAATAAACATACAGCAGCAAAGATATTCCTGAGTTACATAAAAGACAATTTTATGACCCAGAAAGTATAATACATATTAAAATCTCAGCTATGTTTCAGACTTGTCACTCAGACCTGTTCTTCCTCTGTGGACATTTCATTCTCTCCCCAGCTGTCACTCAGTTGAAGAGGTTCCACAACACATCTCAATGCTGTGACATCTGGGGAGGCATCCCCACATTGCAGCTACAGTACCACATGTGGTCTATCACTCAACCTCTGTGGGAATTGGGTTTGGAAGCTATGTTGTGGGTATGTGACTACTGCTTGTGGGAGTGTGTCCCCTTCAGTATTTTAGTTTCAGCATGATCCTGGGGTTTCCACGTTATGGATGAGCCCTAGGTCAGGATTTGCTCCCAAAGGATTTATCTTTCTGCATATATAAAAAAGAAATAGGGCCACTAGGAAATTATATGACTGGAGCAAAATGGTGTTACAAGAAGGCTTGCTCCTCCAGGTAACTCCCTTTAGTAATCTACTTCTTAGCTGTTTACTATGAGCAGAACACTATACTGTCTAGAGAAGTATTGGAATAAAAAGTGAAAGAGCTGGATGCAGTACAGTAAAAGAATTTGTACACCCTAAAACTCCCCCAGTGATACTAGGAGAAGTTACTTCTGGTCGTCTGCAGCTCAGCATCTCCCACAATGCTCATACGTATGAGCAATTCCCCTCCTGTCTGCAGTTTCCGGAGGCAGTTCAAACTTATAGCCCAGGCAGTGCTAGCCATGCCCCCTTCTCCCACCTACTTCCAGATCATCTTCTTTTGTGGCAGCAAAGTGGCAGTTCATGTTGTTCCCCACTTTTCTTTGTGGGCCTTTTATCTACTTTTGGGGGTGCAGTAGCATGCAGCCTCTTTTTCTTCTCCCTCCCCAAGGTTGGGTATTGAGCTGTGGGGTGGTTTCAACCACCCAGAGCCAGCACTGCAGTGCCTCCTAGCCAGACTCCTCTGCCCTTCCTCGGGCATGGCAGAGCTATCATGCAAACACTGAGCTAAATCCATCAAGTGGTGTTCTGTTTGTTGGGGAGTTGTCACAGGCTCTTTAGGAGCGAACTGCACTCTGCTTGATCTCAGCCCATTGGCCCTTGCAGTGCTAAGTTATGGGGCTCTGAGTTGGACAGGCATGTTGGGTCCTGTTTCCCTGCCCTGCACCAGAAGGATCTACAGCTGGAACACAGAAAAGCCCAACCTGGAAACACAGAGCAGAATAAGGAGAGACTTCAAGGATGAGGAAGACTTCATCCAGCCAGTCCAGAACAGGACCGGAAAGAAAAAAAGCCGTTAAGCCCGTAAGAAAAAAAATCCTGTTTCCCTTCCCCCAAGCCCTAAAATGGGTCTTAAGTTCCTTGGGGAGAGAAGCAGGACTCATGCTCAGTTCACCTTGTTCCTAGCTTGAATCGGGGAACTCCCCTAATGAAATGCCACCCCCTGGGCTAAGAAAGTGAACATGAGGGGGAGGACACTGAGGAAGACGTATCCAGAGAGTTCAATGTGCTACATAAAGCAAGCCACAAAAGACCATGCCTTGGCTGCAGCTGGGTCACAATGCCTGCAATGTGGGCCAAAAAGGCTAAAACAATCCGAAAAGGAAAAGATATAAAAACCCTAAAAGGTATTCGTCCTCTGGCTCAGGCCCTCTTCCTCTACTGAGAAAGTGGAGCTCTCAGATTCAGGATGTGGGAAAAAAATGCCACACAGGTTTTAGTTTCCCTGAAATATTTGAAACCATGTGCAAAAATAGGTTGCATCCACAATGCGGATCCAACCTGAGAGAGGGAGGTAGAGGACAGTCCTAAAGGCAAATACCTGCGTTCTAAATTGTCCCCTGAAATAGCAATCCTGCTGCTTCCATCCTTTGATGTGATCAGAGAGGAATAGGAAACGCTGACCAGGATAAACACATAAGCAGGCATGTACTTAGATATTGCAAGCTGCAAGAGTCAAAAAATGCCGTTATGGATATACCAAAGATCAGTGCTGCAATGGCACCTCTAGCAAAATATATGGTAATCTTGTCTGTCTTTCCCAAAGAGTCAACTGATAGAAGGGACTTTGAGGTTTTGTTGGCCAGCCTTAAAACATCCCTAGTGGCTATGTCCTTTGTAAGGGCCACAATATCCTGACTGACTGATCTTACAGCCATAAAGGACAGGGTTCATCCTGACTTCCAGCCTGTACTTAAGAAAATTTCCCTAGCAACAGCCTGTGTGGCAGATGCCTCAATGGATGCAGTGAGATTTTCAGCCAGGGCCGTGACATCCAACTCGGCAGCCAGATGTCACATCTGGCATCACCTGTAGAAGGTTGACTCTCACTGCAAACAAATTCTATGCTCATGTAAATTTATAGGTTCTCTCCTCTGTGGGGAAAAACTAGAAAAAATAATGGCAGAAAGTTCTGCCAAACTGAAACAGTCCCTCTCCCTGCCCCACTCAGTGTTCTGAAGAGGTAATACAAACCCAACAACAGACAAAAATGCTCCTTTTGTCCATGCTCCTCAAAAAGGTGCCAGAGGAATGACAACTGAGTAGTCAGAGGAAAACTCTGGAATCAGGGATCAGGTAGAAAATCCAGAGGTGGGTCCCCACCTCAAGAGCCTGCTATGACAACAAATGACCTCTGCCCAGATCTGAATCTAGGATACAGAATTTCCCAGTTCTTAGAAGAATGGTCTCCATTGACCACAGAAAAATGGTTGAGAGATATAGTGAGTCACAGATACTCCCTCAAACTAAGGACTCTGTTCTTCATCCAATCCCTCCCCAACGCAAAGTTCTGTTAAAGGTATCTTATGGATACTGGAGCAATAGAAGGGTTTCCCTCTGAAGAGTCTTAGGACTATACTCCATTTTCTTTCTTGCCCAGTAGCACATGGGTGTGGGTCAGAGCTCTCCTGGATCTCAAGCAGCTCAACAAATGTATGAAGTAAACAAGATTCCAGATGGAGACCCTACTTTAAATGGTAACATCCATGGTTTAAGAGGACTTCCTTGCTTCTGTGGATCCAGCAGATGCATATCTCCACATTCCCATGTGACTATGACATTGCATACCACTGAGATTTGCATACTGCAGAGTCCACTACCAGTACCAAATTATCTCTTTTTGGCCTTTTGTCAGTCCCCATGGCTTTTACCAAGATGCTGGTGGCAAGAAAAGCCATATTCAGGTCTCCAGACACTCCTCTGTATTCCTTCTTAGATGACACCTTGATCAGAGCTCCAACCCAAGCAGCAGCACACAGTGCCACAATCTGAACAGTGGATGTGCTTCAAGCACATGTATTTGTGATAAACTCCAAAAAGAGCTCCTTCACACCCTCCATAAAGATAGTTCACCTGTGAATGGAAATAGACACTTCTGTGGCAAAGATCTACCATTACTGGATAGATTCCACAAGATCCATAACCTGATATCCATGTTGATAAAGTGTGCAAAGTCAACCATAGCTCAATGTCTAAAACTATTCGGCCTTCTGGTTTCATGTATAGAATCATCCCAGGGGCAAGGTCCCATATCAGGTTCTTCCAGGTCTTTCTTCTGAAAATATGGAACCAGAATGCATGCGAGGTCAGGTACTGGTTCCAAACCACGTTCTGAACTCTCTCAGATGATGGACAATCCCATAGAATGTTTGAAAAGGTCTTCTCATATGTTTTCCAGATGCACAGGTACTCACAACCCATGCCAATTTGACAGGATGGGGATCAAATCTGGGACACAAGACAGTGCAAAGTGCCTGGAACCCCAGGGAAAGGAATCAAAGCATCAACTTATTGGAGCTTCAGAGCTTCGAGCTAACCCTACTGAGGTTCCAGAATTACCTAAAGGGTGAACATTTTCTGGGCCAGTCATACAATATGACTACTGGTGGAACAAGGGGGAAAAAGGAGTGTAACTCTTTATGCAGAATGGAGATAATGGAATGGGAGAGAGGACAACACATATAAAAGGGGAGTTGCACCAAAAGGCAGAATGGTTCAGCATATGCACAGTCAACAACTCAGAATAATGCCTAAATCAGGAAATCTTCACTCTTATTTCTCAGAAAATTGGCCTTCTGTCAGTCAAATTATTTGCCAATTGCAAAAACAAAAAATGAATGAAGACTCCACCAGGGAAGCAGACTCTTAATCCCTGGGGGTGGACAGTCTTTTGCACTGATGACCACAAGGCCTGCTATACCCATTCCTGCCCTTTCCACTTCTAGGAAGGCGATCCAGATGAAAAGATGATAGTGGTAACTCCACTGGTTATGGTTATGGTTCTCTGCTATGATGGAATTGAAATTGGAACCACCATTGCAGCTGCAAGTGAGACCAGACATCCTTTACCAAGGCTCATTCCTCCATCCAGACTGAGACCATCTACAGATGACAGCCTAGCTATTGAGAGGGAAGTGTTAGCCATGCTATTGTCCAAAATGACTGGAACTCTCCTCTTCTCCCAGCGAGCTTCCACGCTAAAGGGCTACTTCTTTTTCTAGGCTAAAACAATCCGAAAAGGACCTTGGGTTATGGTAAGATTCCTCAGAAATTACCCAATATTGTTTCACAGAAGTTTCAGACTTTGTCTGTTTTTTTTTTCAGATTTCTTTGCAGTGAGTCATGACTTGACTCAGTAATTCATCTGCTTCTTGCTTCTTTTTCCGTTCTTGTAGGTATTTTCTCTGACTGGTAAAGTAGTAAGTATTACATCTACAAAACCTTCTCTGAGCCACTCCTCCTGTTTACTTTTGCTGTGGTGTGTCTGGTATCGGGGCCCTAGAGAGTTTATCAGCTGTGACAAGCTTCTTCCCAGGTACATAGCAATTGAAAATAAAACCTCATGAGTTTCATTCAAAAACACTATATCCTAGGTAATAACTCATCTAGGTTTTTTGAACTTAGAAGAGTAACTGGAGGTTTATGGTCAATGGACATGAAATTTTGTGTGCACTAGAAAATTTCTGAAATATTAACAAGCCCACATAACTTCTTTTTTCATTTGTGCATGGTGCTGCTCTGTAGAGATGAGTGCTCGTGAGGCATACACTACTGAGCTCCACAATGAAAGTCTTGAAGTCTGTCCTAGTCAGAAGACGAAGCATCACCTGAAACTATGGTGGTTTTATTTGGCTTATATAGAGCCCAAACCGGTGGAGTGGTCTGGTCTTACTTCCATTCTCTGAATACCTGACTCTGTTTAGTTCCCCAATACCAGGAATTTTATAAATGCAGGAGATTTTGTAATGGCTCTGACTTCTCCAGGTGAGAAAGGAATATTCCTAAGCGTATCACTATGCCTATGAATCAACATACTTCGTTGACACATTGAGGTTCCTGCATCTGGGTGATCACTTGCACTTTCTCTGGTTCTGGTCTGACCCCTATTATCATGGAATCATAGAATATCAGGGTTGGAAGGGACCCCAGAAGGTCATCTAGTCCAACCCCCTGCTCAAAGCAGGACCAATTCCCAGTTAAATCATCCCAGCCAGGGCTTTGTCAAGCCTGACCTTAAAAACCTCTAAGGAAGGAGATTCTACCACCTCCCTAGGTAACACATTCCATCAGTGATGTGGCCTAGAAACTAATTCTGTCTTTTGAGATTTTGCACTTGTTGTTAAGTGTTGGGCCTGCTTTCTCCATCTTTCCAGGACTCCAAAGAGACATTGGTCATATTGGGTTTGAGCTGATCTGTAGTTAAGAATATTATTAATTTGGCAGTGATTTCCTTCTAGACTCTTCAGAAGTTGTGACATTTTGTTCTGGAAGAGTTCAGGAACAGATGATATGCCATATGGTAACCTATTGAAACAAATCTTCCGACAAGTGTTAGAAGGGTCATTAGTAATGCAGATTCTGTAGCATGTAGCATCTTCGATGGGCTGGGCATTCAATTTTGAGAAGACTTTTGCTTCACTAAGTTGTCCAAGGCTATGTTCAGTGCATGGGACTATGTGTTGCTCTCTATAGATATTCTCCTTGATCTTGGTAAGGTATACACAGATCCAAACCTTGTCATTTGGTTTTAGGACACTATGATGCCTACACATCATTCATTTGGGGTGTCTGTGACACTTTGGGGGTTCACCCAGACCAGTAGGGGGTTGGGTTGTGTCACCACTTGCCCTTTAATCCTATGCAGCTTTGGCTCAGAATCCTGCCAGCAGCCTGCTTACAGCACAGTGACCTCACCCTGGCTTTCACCAGCCTACTTACTCCATGCAGGGTGACACAACTGCCCTTCCAGTGCCAAGTCTCCCCAGAACTGTCTCCTCTGCAATGATCTGTTCCTCTCATTGTAGTACTAACAAAACCTTATCAAGTTTGCTGCTCCTTTAAAGAGACAGTACACAGAATCAGCCTGTTAGTTTGGCTGAGGATTTTACTCTTCAGTGTGAAACATTGTACTGAGATAGTTGTGTGATAAAATAAGATAAAGTTTATGAACAAAGAGCAGATATTTAAGTGGTACCAAGTAGAACTGGGATAGAAAGGTCGCAAACCAAACAAGTGAAAATATGCTTCTAATACTAAAACCTAACTTAACAAACTAGAGTCTTTTGTTCAAAGTAGTTTTCTTATCACAGTCATTCTTCCGGCATGGCGGGCCAGTTTTTAGTCAGAATCCAACATAGAGTTCGAAGCGCTGGGTTTCTTTGTCTCCTCAGGTGAATGAGGCCAGAATGGCTTTCTCTCTCTGCTTATATCCTCAACATTACCTGGAGGCTTAGCTTCCCATGTCCACCAGGGAGCTGAGGCCATGTTAATTTTTGAAGTCCCCTGCACTTGCCATGTTACCTAAGTGGCTATCTCCCCTACTTGCTAGTTTAATAGCTTTGTTTACCTTTTCTGTAAATGTACTTCCACTTTCTCTCCAAGCTTAATTTACATTGGAGACACGTTCAAGGAGGCGGAACCACACATTGTGTAGGGAAGGGTGGCTTCAGCTCTACTGCCAAACACACTTTAAGAACATATTTCCAGCACTTATTTATAATTTTTCATCTCTCACCCATAGATATGACACACAATAATATTAATTACCACTATGCTACCAATTCACATATAGTACCTTACACAATTCCTTTTAGATACAGATTATGACAACGGTGTCTACTCTGGAAATGACATCCATCTTTTCCAGGCAGCTGACCTCTGCTTTCACCCTGAGGAGTAAAGGGAGGGAGAGCAAAAGGCTTTGCATTTGGTATAATTTTAATGGTGTATTTTCCCTCTAGTTTCCCCAGTCCTTAGAACAATTTTGGGAACCTCTTATTGATCTCAGTTACTAGGTCCCTGGTTACTGGTTCTATCCTTATAACCAGGTGTAGAGCTGTGATTGCTGGGCAGCCAGCGTGTTTGCCATCTACAATGTAAACGTCTGGGGATGTAGTCTTCTTTCCAAGTTTTAGTGGCCAAAAGTTTCCTTTCATGTTTAATGGGGACTGTCCTGGACCTTTCAATATCTTTTTTGTCTCGTGAAATGTTGGTTCTTTCATTCTCCTATAAAGTGATTCTGGACTCACTGTTACATCAGCACATGTGTTAATGTTTGAAGTCTATTTAATACTTTCCCAGTGTGAGTGTGGTGATCTATGGTCGTTCTTTTTTGGTATCTCCTACCGCTCCAAGCTATGTGATCTCAGTGTCTTTTGGGTCATTTTCTTAAAAGACAGCTGGTACCATGTGTTTAGATCAGCAGACTCCTGCATAATGTCCCTTTTTTAGACATTTCCTGCAGGTGTTGTCCCTTGCTGTGACGTGGTTTGCCAAACCACGGACATTCTTTCATTGTATTCATTTTCTTTACTCTATGTTAGCATAGCCCTCTCTGGATCCCTTTGTGTTTGTACTGGTTTGGGTAGGTGTTGTTTCTGGGCAGCCTGAAGTATTTTCCTCCCCAAGTCTATGATTTCTACAGTGGGTTCCTTCTCAAAGTCATTTCTGAGAACAGTGTGCTGCTTTTTTATGTATTGACTTTGAAGGACTATGTACTCGGCTATTTCTAGAGTGGAGTCCTTCTGAGAGATGGCGATCCCTCAGCCCTACAGCAAGCTTGTCTCTGATAAATTCTTCAGTCATCTCCCCATAGCCACAGCATTGTATAAGGTTGTACAGGGCTGTTATGAAACAATTTGCTGACTCCCTCTTCTCTTGATTGCATAAGTGAAATTGTGCCTGCTCAAAAATCACATTGCAGCATGGCATGAAATGCTTATCCAGTTCTTTAACTGCGTAGAACTGTTTCACCTGAGCAGATGTGAGGCTTCTGGAAAGGATAAAGTACTTGCTCTAGGTCCCATTGTACAGAGCAGGGTATAACTTATTTCTCCTGATTGCTGATCTAATCTAGAAGCCTGACAGAACCTCTGGAATCTGCTTGCCCAGAATGGCCATCTCTCAGTGTACTGGACATTGAATTCTGCTGGGGGTGGCACTAGGAAAAAGGTTGAGTCAGATGTGGCCATCATTCCTGTTTTACCAAACTATAGAGACCCTTCCCCCTTTATTTTCTTTGCTGCCTCTGTGTGGAGTAAAGTGTTTAGGCCCTTTAAGGACGCAAACTGGTGTTGCTATGGACCTAGCCTTAGTTTCAGTGTCTCTTACTTTCTTAGCCTTGCTCCCTGGTCCAGCCTGGACTCCCCATAGTAGTTCCCTCTGGGCTTTTTGTATTTTCAGGCTTCTCTCCTCCTGGGTGTGGTGTTCTGTTCCCTATAGTGACAACAAGACCACTTAGATGAATGAGCCTACTACAGCTTTAGCTAATGGTCACATGGCTTTTTAGCTCATGCAGGAGAGCAGTGATGGGCAACCTGCACCGCTTCCGGCAGCTCCCATTGGCCGGGAATGGCGAACTGTGGCTACTGGGAGCTGTGGGCGGCCGTGCCTGTGGCCGGTCATTGTAAACAAAGTGTCTCGCAGCCCGCCAGTGGATTACCCTGATGGGCCACAGGTTGCCCACCACTGCAGTAAAGGCTCATGCATTAAGCCTCAGAGGTCCCAGGTTCAATCCCGCCTGCTGATGACTGGGATCTGTCAGCGTTACGCTAGCTCTGTGCAGTTTTTAGGCTGTTCTGAATGGGCTGGAGGGCTTGCTTGTCTGGTTCCCTCCCCCCCTTTTTCCAAGGGGTGTTCTGTGACCTTTGGGTCTTTATTCAATCCCACTCTGACCCCACGTACAGACTACAGAGATCCAGCATACCATTTTTGGGAGCAAATACAACTGACTTTATTTTCTGTTTACACGGACTCTTACCTCCTTGCTCCATGCCCCCAGTGGTCACTCTAAATATTCACAACTAATACCACAAAAACCACCCTTTTATTTTGCTATGTAAAAACCACCCCTTCACACAGGACAAAGAGTACTGGTATTTGTTTCAAGATCACAAAAATCAGGTCTAACATTAACATAGCAGTCATGGCATCTTTGCCCTATGGTGGTATATTCTCTGAGTAGTTAGTGCATTGGAACATGAGAAGTAAGTTCCTTTTAGAGAATTCTGTGCCTGCAAACACAAGGATAAAAAATAATCCTGATCAATTTTTGTTTACAGCTGTACATTTCCTGCAGGTAGGGAACAGCTCTTGAGAAATCTCCTTGGTTCATTCTTGGAGTTCATTCCCTCCAGTGCAGCTCAGAATCTTTCTTTTAACCTTTCTTCTCAAACTTGGTTCATGTCTCTTTCCTTCAAAGGTAAACTGCAAAGCGCAACCCAAAAAAAAAAAAAGTTTTGTCCCTCTGTCCCATCCATCTGATGGATAAAGATAGCCTCAAGAATGATAGTTTCTTAATTTTTTTCTAATTTAGAAATAGCAGAATCCTGTCCCTTCTCTCTGTTTTTGTCCTTCTCTGAAGGCTCTGCATGATAACATCACAGGTGTCCCTCAGATGAAGCACTCTCAGCTCCAAACTGAGGGACAGCTATTAAGTCGATGCTATTTGATTTTCTTTTTGCAGTTTACTTTGAAGGTTTTATGTCTCAGCAAAAGCTCTGTCTCTAACGCCACTCGTTTCCAATGCTTGGCCTAATGTTCTCAGGTGCAACAGTTCCTCTCCCTTGTGCCTCTTTCTTGCTTGTGAAGTTTTGAGGAATTAGTCCAGTTCATGGTCTCTTATAACACTGCAACCCTGTTGCAATCAATAGTCCCAATTTTGCCCCAAACGCCAATTGACTTTGGTCTCTCTTTAATTTTCTAACTCTTGAAAGTCATCAGATGGTAAGGTTTAAGAACCTAAATAGGATATAATACAACCGCAATGCATTGCAACCACAGTTCAGGTATGTGGAGCGTGAGATCCTAAGGCAGCAAACACTTAACCCTGGGTTTTAACTTAAGCTAGTGCTTAAATGTATCCCTATTCAGAAAGCACTTATTTTTATTTTCATTTATTTTGATTTACTGTAAAATACACCCATCCATTATTCTGGGCAAGTCTTGTTAAGTCATATATAAAAGCATTTTCCCACTGCTGCCTACACCCTGATTTTTTTAATACTGATGGAAACCTTGTTCTTTGAATATCCATCTTTCACTATCTTGGGAGATTCCATAGCTTATATGTTCAGAAGGGACCTCTTTAATAATCTACTTCCGTGGTTCTCGAACTGTGGGTCGGGGTCACCACACCACACCATTAAAATGGGGTCACCAGGGCTGGCTAAGACTTGCTGGGGCCAAAGCTGAAACCTGAGCCCTGCCGCCCGGGGCTGAAGCCAAAGTCCAAGGGCTTCAGCCCTGGGTGGTGGGGTTCAGGTTACAGGCCCCTGGCCTGGAGCTGAAGACCTTGGGCTTGGGTTTTGGCCTCCCCACCCAGGATGGTGGGGCTTTGGGTTTTGGCCCAGTCACCCAGGGCAGCTGGGCTTAGGCTTCAGTCCTCACTCCTGGGGTCATGTAATAATTTTTGTTGTCAGAAGGGGCTTGCAATGCAATGACTTTTGAGAAACCCTGAGATTCTACTTTATTTCTTACACTCCTGAGGGATAGTATCAACTGATTTCTGATCTCCGTTAGTTTCCTTCTTAGCCTTAGTAGGTGAAATTCAGTTCTGTGTGTAGGGCCAGAAATAAGCTATGCATCTCTCAAATACCACTTGTGCCATATTTTGAGGATGTAAGTGGTGCATAGACTTCATGCTGGCCCTATAATTGGGGTGATGAATTTCAGTTACTTGAATACACATCCCATACCTGCAGTGATGGTAGTTGCACAACTGTCCTTGCTAGCTTATTCTGCTATTGACTTGATCTTGTTGATATAAAGTGCTTCTCAGTGTGTTGCTCACTTTCCCCTATATTTTAGTCTATAATTATTCCTTGTATTAACTGATGCAAATAATCAATCACCCTGTGCAACTTCTTTTTCATGTAAACAGATGAAAATGTTTTTCATCACTGGTGCCCTGTTTTTTAATCCTTTGCAGACACATAGTACATAGTATTTTCTGTGCTAGTGTTATCAGCTAGGCATGGCTGACGCAGATGTAAATGCATATACAGTAATATGAGAAACAGTGTAAACTGTAACATTGTTAAATATATGGAAGATACTTAAGAGTGTCCAGTGAGTTGCCACAGGGGAATGATCTCATAACTCCAGTTACAGACATTTTTTTTAAAAAGCTATGAAAAACTTCTTACTTTGGAATAATCATATTGGCCCACTGAACCTTTTAAAATGTAAAATTAATAAAACAAAGATATGAGTTTTCAGATTTTGCAAAACTGTATAGCAGCTAATATTGCTTCAGCAGTTTGGTTTCAGTGTTGGGAATCTGTGTTCTATCCACAAACCCCTTAGGAGAAAAAGAATCTTTTATAAGATTAAGGGAGAAAAGGTTCTCCTCCTCCTAGAGCTGTGCAAAACTCAGTGGTCTCGGTAGAGTTTCAGACAGACCATTTATTTATTTTTGGATTTGGTTCATGTGGGTTTGGACCCCAGAGTTCCTTAAGGAAAATGACTGCGATGGGTTTGTGAGCTATGTTTGTTTGAAAAGCTAACTTTGAGCCTGATCCTGAAAAGCGCAGAGCATCTGCAAGTCCCACTGAAACCAGGGGGATTCTCAGCAACTTTTAGGATCAGGCTAATTACTTACTATGTCAGTCTTCATGCTACAGTTTGGTTTGAGTCAGATATCATTTGGGAATGTACAGTCTCTCTGGTCTGTCTGAGGTCCTGCTATGTTGCCCCATTGTAAAGGTTCATGTAGTTGTGCATATGGTATTGTCTGCTGACCAGTATAGTAGACTGTGCTAATGAATAGTGTCCCTAACCTGTGGCTGGACACTTTGTCGTGTGTATGGACTGTGGCCCCAATTCAGCAAAGCTCTTGAACACATGCGTAACTTTAACATTGTAGTCAATGAGACTATTCACATGTTTAACGTTACGTATGTGCTCAAACGCTTTGATGAGTTGGGGCATATGTGACTTGTCCTGGTATACAGAATTAAACTTTCATGAGACACAGGCAACAGCTTCCCCAGCTGGGTAAAAAAGTCAGAGGAACTGCAGCTGCCCTTCACTTTTTTCAAAGGAAAGCTGTTGCACTGGGTATGAGTTGATAGCAAATGCATAAAGCGTTAAAATGAAATTAGAAGTCTTTCCCCAAATTCACACACACATGCGCACACACAAATAATTAAATCTTGGCATAATGGAAACTTCTGTTTGCAGTGTCACATAATTTTGTGAAATAAAAATGTCCTTTATAATACTGGATATCGTTGTTTGCGTGTTCCATTTAAAATGTTTTGGTCATTTTAATCGATGCCAAGGCAATGCTTATTCAAAGGAGAAAAGTGGAGGGTGTGGGGAGAGCATGAAGTATTTTCATACTGTTTTCATTTTGAATACAATGCCCTTGGAAAAAGAGGCAGATGGTGACATCATAAATTTGGAATTCTAAAGTCACAAACAGGAATTCAGACAACAAATGGGAGTGTTTAGGAATGTACATTGTAAAAATAAATCTATCAAAGTCAAAAGAAGGAAAACCATAGTATTGAAATGTGGTATTTTCATGTAGATATTTCTGCTGTAGATATATCCTTCTCGGGTTTACTTTTCCTTGAAGTTTTTTTGTTAAGTCATTACAGTCCTTGAGGCACAAAAGTTAAGAGCTTTTACATTTGTCCCTTTTTCACTCAGTAAAACTACCACCGCACTCTTCATCCTGATATTTATCACTCCACTGGAATGCTTAATTCAGTTTTGAAGTTTCATATAATACAGTAGAGTTTACTTCATCTCTTTAGGTAGCAGCCAGGGAATTATATGTAGCGGTGATAAAACTTTATTGAAAACTACATAACAGGAAGTTTTTGTGAATTCTGAGACTTTGCTGGGAGGGAATATATATTTATATTTTTTTCTCCTTTGTACCTGAGTGCTTCACGGGGTTACTATTTAAATGATCTATGGCAAGGGCTAGAGCAACCTCTTCTTGAGATTTTTTTCAATCTTATTTTATTGTATTAGACTGTTCTGACTCAATTATATAAAAATCTGTGGTACCGTATAAACTGCGCACCCTTCTTTTGTTTTAAAGTGGACTTTTGCTTTGTAAGCTACTGTACCTATTTGTTCCTGTTTCCTTAATATTGTTTTATCCAGATGTTGGAAGTTAAAACACCCTTCCCCCCGCCCCCACCCAGTGTCACTCTGCTACTTTCCATAAGCAATATTCACCAAAGCCAGGCAGTGGAGGAAATAACAGATGTGTTAGCGTCAAATTATAGGCATAAAAATAACTTTAATAAAATAGGTATTAAGTGACAGCACTTTACAAAAATCCAGATCTAATTTACTCTAGCCTAGAAAGCAATAATTTAAGGGAACCTCAGCACGCATCTATGGATTCCAGATAGTTTGTTGCAGTGTGACAGTAGCTTGGATGATGACAATCCCAGCTTGCTGTCAGCACATTCCAGGAGGGGCTGTCGGGGTGTGTTTGCACTAGTTACTTTGCTGCCTGTAACGCTATTGTTTTGTCACAATTAAAATTCCATTATATATCTGATCATTCATGCCAGAGGAACCCTCCCTCCCCATTAATAATAATAATAAAGTCAGCCACTCTGACTTTGAATCCAGACAGAATTGTCACCCTGGCTTTGCTCTCCTTTAACCAGGCCTTTGGTTCCTGCTGTTCACAGAATGCTGCAGATGGCTGCCTCAGCAGGAAGCCCTTCCCCCTTCCTTAATGGAGCTCGTGGGAATGCAGGGATCCTGGAACCGAAGCCCTCCTTCCCTTCCAAACCTCCTCTCCAAACCCCTACTGACTAAAAGGAAAAAAATCCCCACATCCCTGGAAACATTTTTGCCAGCCTGTTTTTCAGTAAAAACTTAAATTAACCACTTCACTCCTGATTATAATAAAGATTTGTTACTGAAACAGCTTCTCTTTAATGTCCTGAATCATTTCCACCCGCTTATTGAAGTCGCCCATTTGGGTTGAATTATAGCATCCCACTTCCATTATGTAATAATTTCAAATAAATGAAAACAGGTTTGAACTCTGCAACAATTAGCAAAGTTTTAGCACATTCCCCTCCCTCCTCCCAGACCTCCCCTCCAATTAAAAAAAAAAAAAAGAAATGAATTTAAAATAACTTGGTTTAGTCATTTCATAATTTTCTTTTCCTAGTCAAAACCTTCCCCCACGTTTGCTCTAATGCATCATATGGGTTAAGTTATGGTTTCCCATTTATTTTCAAGTGCAAAATAAAAACAGCTTATACATTGTGATTTAACATTAGGAATGAAGGAGTTAAATGCCTGAACACAGCACTCCATTTATAATTTTTGTTAGGCGCTCCACACTGCACATTAGAGTGAGGTGTGTCTTTTAAAGAGGGTGTTTATATTGGATTTGATATAGTTAAGAGATTCAGCTTACATATAATAGGCTCCTCTAAGAAAAAACATAAAACAGAATGAGTTCAGTGGGATTTGCTCAAGTATAAAATATAGTATAAAAGCCTAATCTTATAGACTAGTACCAATCACAGAGGAATTCATCTTTTGCGAAATATTCAGTACAGAGGTGAAAAAAGAAATAGGGGCCAAATCCGTAACCCTTACTCACTGGAGTAGTCCTGTTGCTTCCCACATGACCTTCATTGACATGTCTCAAGTGAGTAAGGGTTACTAGCATAAGGGTTGCAGGATGAGGCCCATAGTTTAAATAAAGAAATTGGAAAATTTTCTTTGAGAATAAAGGGCCTGATTCAAATAGGAATTTTTCCATTGACCTTAATGGGCTTTGGATCAGGCCCAAGTCTATTTGGGAAACATTACAAAATATAAACCACAGTAGTAGAAGTCTCAGACATTACTTTATTCTATCAAGAATGTGGGTCTCTTCTTAAGGCTAGTATTTTCATCATAAAGATTTTAAAAATACTTAGGTTCAAATCAGGACGTTCACAGTAGCTGCTCTGTATAATTGATAAATAGCTGGAACATTAGAAGAGCCAGAAGTAATCAGACTGAAAAGTTTAATATGATTTCTATTAAATAAGTTAAAATTGGCTTCAGTAGTCCATCTAACCTTGGATTGCACCTGACCAAGGTGGAACTGGCTTCAGTTTCACCCTTAGGAGTGCACGTAAGACCTCTGGTTTCTTTCGCCACCCTTTGAAGAGGTGAAGCCTCTTGATCAAGAATGTAATGAACACCACAGCAGAATAAAAAGGAAATAGTTAAAATCTATGAGTCTATGGAAGCATACTAGAAAAATGGATTAAAATGGAAAGTGCCATATGAAAAAAATAAATATACATCTGCACTTAAACACAAGCTTTTAAAAAAGGAACATATGGTGACCTCTGAGTGCCAGTTTTTCTTAATGAAGGTTGCAAAGTCTGTTACGCTGGATATAAAGTCTGAACGAAGACACAGTAATAGTACAGAACTTCTTTGAACTGATGGCATCTTACTCTGGGGCTGTTACTTCGAGTTTATTTTCTGCCAATAGGGCTGTGATTCAAAATACCATCAAAGGTTGAAAGTTTTCAAAACTACATCTGCCTATGTAATTTTTAAGGAATCTATAGAAGTACATACTAGGAATGATAGGGTTTAACCGGAGTAATGGGCAACTCTGAAAACATCTGATACATTGTCTGTCAGCTGAAAAAATTACACTCCTACAAAGCAGGCAAGTGCTGTTCTGCGACAGATGACAGATGTCAATAGGAAAGCAGGAATGAATAGAAAATTGCTAAAAATAGAAATATTAGAAAGGAAAATAGTAGATATTTTGTTGCCAAATACAAAGCCTCTAATCTTCGCAGTAATGAGAAATAAGTGGTGAGTGATGTCATCATAGAGTATTCTTGTCAAATGGTCAAGGTTTGGGCTTTGTGGTTTTTCAAAGACAGATTTATTGCACACAATGAGGGGAAAGTTCTACAAAATGCACTCCATAAAAAAAAATTTGTGTATGATCTCATTCATTATGACTTTTACTGTATAGCAGAATGAGAAGTGATCATAGCAGAGATACTTGAAAGGTGAAATGTGATCAAAAGTTACTTAAATATAATAGATAAAACATGAATTGCATTTCAGGTGCAGGGGAATAGTCACCCTGGAAATGCTTTAAATGTTTGCATGTGTAATGGTTCTGCAAGACCCAGCACACTAATGATGGGCCATTGCACTGAGCTAAAAAGGAAATCCATTCCTGTATGCTACCCATATCCAAGTCCATTAAGAAATAATGGTTGTAAGATGAAAGTCGTCTTTCAATGAAAACGTTTGGCACACTATGATGAAAAGTCAACAATCTGCTTTTAACGAGAGACACTGGAAAAACGTTGGTTAACATACCACTGAAAATATTAATTCTCCTTAATGGCAGGATGCAACACAGCTTTTTATAGTTTTTGATCCATGTCATAAATTTGGCCATGACAAAAGGGATACTCCAGCTTTAGCTCACTGGCAGGAACATTAGCTGTTTCGCAGCAGTAAAAGGTTAGTTCTTTGGATTCTTTGTAATGAACTAAAGGGCCAAATTCTTAGCCTGGAAATAAAGTGGGATAGGCCAAAGAGTGAGAGGGGGAAATAATTGTAGTCAGTGTGTGGGAGCTATAACTGATTTTGTTAAGATTTCAGAGCAAGCAAACAGCAACTTTTTGTAATGCCAGTCTCATTGCCAGAGTGTCTAAGTATAACACTAATGGGAAGATTTATTTTAGGATGAAATAATGAAGGATAGCAGCCTTAGAAACTTAGATGTTCCAATCATTTCTGGTCTGTTCTGCATTGGTGTCTCTAATTAAAC
Organism: Lepidochelys olivacea; assembly: GCF_965140295.1. Classification (NCBI taxonomy): domain Eukaryota; kingdom Metazoa; phylum Chordata; order Testudines; family Cheloniidae; genus Lepidochelys; species Lepidochelys olivacea. Next base: position 215,361,040 of record NC_140412.1, read on the forward strand.
CAATCACTGTATGTATTGTTTTCTCTTTATAGTCGCACAAAGTGATACTCTTAGGAGGAAAGTGTTGCTCCTATCGGTTTGCAGAAATGAAATTTGGCTTCACAGCCCGTTCTGTGGAACAATGTATCGTGTTCAAAAGCTGGAGATTGAGTTGCCTCTTTAGTAAAACTGATGTAAAAGTTTGATAATTTATTACTTCAACAGCAAAGGCATATGCTAGCTAATACCATCTTCTGGGCCTGGTTCAGCATAATCTGTTTCCCTTACAATAAACAGAAGAGAAAGATGGAAGTTACAGAACAAAAAGAATTCTTAGTCCATTCATTCCTGCAAAGGCAGTTTTGCTCCCTATGTCTTAAAATCATGGGGCTAAAATCTTGACCCCGTTGGATTTGATATCCCTATTGTTTTTGTCTAATAATGACAGTAATAATAACTACATATTATTTAGCACTTTTCATACATAGGTGACGACAAAACTGTTTACCAAGGAAGGTATCAGTATCATTATCTCTGTTTTACAGTTGGAGAAACTGAGGTAGCCAGAAGTGAAGTGAGTTGGCTAAGGTCACCCAGTAGGTTAGTGGCAAAGCCAGAAATAGAAGGTAGATCTCCTGAGTTCCAGTCTAGTGGCTGATCCACTAGACCACAGTAAGTCTCATGCTCTAAGTTTGAATCCCAAGTGATATGTCCTTGTAACAGAGAAGTTGTCCCCTTAAATGAAGTTGGATCCAGCTCTCCTGGTCCATTTACAACCTAGTTTGGTGTAATGAGGAGCCGGGACTGCCCCTGGGAGTTATAAGTGAGAAGAAAAGTAGAGAGAACTCAGAAGAAGAGCAGAGGTGAGCTGAAAACTTCAGGGAGGGGATGCTCCTGAAGGAGGGAGCATTAAGAGTTCTCTGGTTGAGCAGTAGAGCCAGATCAGGCTGGTGAAAATGGAAAGCAGGACGATAGCTCAGGGGTCACCTACAAACTTTCCCAGACCAGACAGCCATGGCTAAAGAGGGCTGAAAGCTCAGAGCAGCAGAGGGTCTGGCTTTCTGAGCCAGAGAACTGAATCTGGAGGGCCAGAGAGAGCTGAAAGCTGGGATATGATGGAGGAGTAGCCTGCTAATGTCTCTGGGTAGGAGCTGAAATTATACCTGGGAAAGAAACAAGGCAGAGAAGTATCCCAGCTTGGGGGACTGGGGTAAGGCATGGTGAAGCCACTGAAGCCGTACTTGAGAGCCTGAGTGTGGTGCGAGAAGCAAGAACTGTATTAGAAAGCTGAAGCATGGTGAGACCTGTGCTTGGTGTGTTGATGGACTGTTGGGATTTGAAAGCGTGAATGTGCCATTTGGACTGTTCTGGAGGTTGCTGGATTATTGTTGTGGGACTTTTGTAATAAATTAACCGCACAAAGGACTACATCTATGTGGAGAGCTTGTGTGAAGTTACTGGGGACTCTAAAAGAAAGAGGAAACTGAGGCATTTGCACCTGTCATACCTCAGCCTGCTGCTGGAGGGCACCCAGGCAGGGCTGCCTTATCACAGTCCTCTTTCTTGGAAATTTACCCTAAATTGTTACTTTCTGAATTCTATCCTATTACTCCCACATAAAACCCTATGTACCTCACATAATTCCTCTCTCTAGGCCAGATCATCCCCTCAAGTGGTCACCACAACCACTCTCTCATCCTATAGATAAGGTCATAAAACTTGGCACATCCCTCTGAAGACCAGATCCATCTGTGCAGACACCTTGGGAATGTGAATGGGCTCTGCACCCAGTATGCCCCTCTCTGTCAGCCCTGGCCCCCTGACAGGAACATTGTCTCAGATTCCCATCACCATAACTGCTGATGGTGATGGGAATCTGTGGGTAATCCATAGAAAAGATATAATATTTGTGGGGATAAACTCCATGGACCCTGAGGGGAATAATGTTCTTCCTCACCATAGCTATGCCACTGATTTACCCACTCCTTTCTCAGTCCTTCCACCTCTAACTTGGGGCCTGCATGAGTGGGCAGGTAATGCAACGGAGGTGTTTGATCCTCCACTTCAACCCATGAAGTGGAGGGCAATCATTTAACCTGGTGGGGACAATCCGACCTTCAGTTAGTGTTTAGTCATTGAGTCTTTGTAGACAAGAATCTTGATCTTCCCACTTGTTTTGAATTAACACCTAATTAATATATTGTATGGGGAGGACCTCTGGGATTTTATTCCTAGTGTCAAAATATTTCCCTTATTTCTGAGGTAATATTGTCTCTTAAAAGGTAAAAATCATGTAATAAAAATATTGGTAACCTTTAATTACAAATAACACCTCAGATTATTAGAATTGTTTATGCTGTCTGTTTCCTTTCTGTGTTTGAATGTGGATGATGAAACTGCTTGGCATAGAGTGCTCATGGCTTTTTTTTTTTTTTTTTGCTAGTTAGTTTTCTAGTCAATTTTGCTATTTTGTGCTCCTGCTCTACAAAGTTTTTGTGTTGCAAACGTTGCGAGTTTGTGTTCATGGGAGTGTTTCTAAATGTTTTAGTTTCTGTAAAAGCCTGTTTTGTTTTGTTTTGTTTTGCTAAACCTGAGTTTATGTCCAAATCTAAGATCTGGTTTTGTAAAACATCAATGTTGGTCCAGATTTGGTGTTCCTTTCAGAAAAACATACTTTAAAGAGAGTGAGAGGGAAAGGAAAAATTGCAGGGAGTGAGACAAAAGGGGTATCATTAAACTATGCTGTAGCTAAGACATCTATCAATGGAAATGTTATCCTGTGCTTTGAACAGAGTAGGGAACTGGGTCTGGCTGGTGACCTCCTTCCTGGCTGACACTCTGAGCAGAAGGATTTTCCAAGATGTCCATGCTCCTGGTCTTAAGAGAGTGGGAAGGAGGCATTTAACTGTATGTGTGAGAAAACAGCATGCAAAATAAATGAATAAAGTGTGGGTGGGTGGCGTGACGGGGGGGGGGGGAAGGGCGAGAAGGGGAAGGAGCATAAACAGGCACACTTTTGCATGTTTCTCTACAGCATTGCTTCTTGTACATGTGTTTTCAGGTGTCAGCTCTTGGATCAAGGATTCCAAATTCTATGCCTTCCCATGACATACCGTGATTGCTGTCATAGATCTACAGATCATGGCAGTCTCTCACACCTCCATTGTGATTTTTTTCCTTTTAACGTTTAAAGAAACAAAGGAAATTAGATGGGGGAAAAAAACCCCTGCATTAAAATACCCTTCATATTTTCATTGTGAAACTCGCTTAATTTCGCCTAAGTAATGCAGTCCATGTGGTATAGTATTTAATACCACACACTGATTTCAAACCCCTGCAATGCCTAACATGACCCTGCAGAAGGGTGCCAGTGATGGAAGAAGCCTTAACATTCAATTTCCTTATTTTGTGGATTTAAGTTTGAACCATTGCATCACTTTCTCATGTTTTGTTTTGTTTTAATAGAAAATATTTGGAACAAAGGTATTTATGGAAGCATAAAACTGTTTGCTTGTGCCATTTACTTATCTCAGAATATTACCATGCCCTCAGTTCTGTCCTGGATTGGAATGAGAGCACCTGGGGGTCTGGTTTGGACAGAATCTAAACTATGGTCCAGATTTACTGGAATACTCCAGCAGTGCAAATGAGGGGGAAGCCGGCTGTATCACAGCAGCTGAGAATTCCCCTGACTGGGTGGGGCTTGAGCTGGCATGGCCAGTTACTATACACCCCCCCAACTCCACCCCCTCAGCCCTTGCAGAGGACAGCAGTTCAGAGGGGACTAGTCTCAGCTGGTGGTTGGCCCCTAAGGGATTGATTCCAGTACTAGCCTGGGGCTACTATAAATTAGCAGAGTCGGCCTAAGAATCAGGGAGCCACCAATGGCTTCAATACCAAGTGAAGACTAAACACAGCCTAGAGCCTACTGTTTCTGTGACATAACTTTTCTTTCCTTTCAGTGTCCATTGGTTTGCATGGTCAAAGACCTGGATGGGCTGACTCAGTAGATCTTTGCCATCTCCGGTTTCCATCAATCATCGACTATGTTTTGTGGTTGATGCTGTGGAGGAAACAGGGCTAAGGAGAGGCTGCACAGCGAAAGAAATCTCAGAGGCATGCTGGCTTCAACCAGAATGACTCCAGGACTCTGGGTGAGTCATGCTGCATCAGGAGTTTTGTACCACCCTTCAGAAGAGGGCAGCATTTGCTTTTCCCCACCTGGCCCTACTCTGCTGACCATTACAGAAGGGTCTCAGAGCCTCACTGCCTTGCCTCTGCCTCCCTTGCCCCCGTTGAGCAGCCTAGCAGTGGTGCTATGCTTCAACATCTCCCAAACAGGGTATCTGAAATCCTTACTGTATTTTAACTCGGTCCTAACTCAGGCAAAACTTCCACTGATGCACTGGAAATTTTTCCTGAATAAAGATTGAGATAAATATGAGGAAAGCCTCAGGATTTGACCCAGGATGCACAAAGACTAAGAATGTGGCTGGCCCCCTGGGTAAGTTAGAAAAGATGTGCGGGATGGCGACCATGGTTCTTTGTGCCCTCTCTCACCTTCTTGTCCATCAGTGCATACTTACGCTATTGACCAGATTTTTCCAAAGAACTCCGCATTCTCAGCTAAATGTTCAGAATTGCTCAGCAGGTTAGGTGCATACTGGGTGCAGAGTTCTTTTGAAAAATCTGACTGTAAGTGTGACACTGGCAGTTGCTAGGTGCAGAACACTGCTGAAAATCTGGTCCTATTAGAGATGCTTAAATGGAGAGAGAAGCTCTTCTGAAAATGGGGCTCAGATTTGGCTGCCAAGTCTAGTGTATTGACAACACTGTAAAGATAAGCTATCTTTTAAATTCTTAGAGGTTTTCCAGGTCCAGCTTGCAGGGTAGGGGGCTCTGTAGGGAAGCGTGTTATCTGTGTCTTTCAGCAGTCAATCTGCAAAGAGTCAGCCGAGAGCAAGGTGGAGTGGGTTGTGCCACTGTGCCTTAGGGAGCCACCTACTTTCTCTTTCTCTGTTTCTGGTTCTTCAGTGTTAAGGTTTGGATTTTAAGAAGTAAATTAATGTTACATTGCAACCTTCCAGAAAGATAAAAAATATAGACTATTCTAACTTCTCTGTTCGTATTCTGTGAATGTAACACTGAGCCCTTTGAAGTCTGGCCCCACAAGTATACATCTCTGCACCCGACACTGGTGTAGTTCTAAGTCTGCAAATACAAAATTATCTTATTGCACCAAGACTAATTTTTCTCACGGTAAATAGCAGAGGCATCTATAATAATGCATATCTTATCTCCCCCAAGGTTCCATTATATTAGTGTTAATTAAGACTGTTAATGTAAATGTTTAAACCCTCTGCCGGGGATGTCAGCAGTAAAATTTAGTTTCCTGATTGTCAGTACATATGAGAACAAATCATGGCAAATTGAATATAAACATTTTCTAGAAACAACAATTGGGGTGGTATGTTCAAAATGTAGGAAGGTTCTTCTGTGAACTCCAAGTGTGTTATGACCCACATACTGCAAAATTGCTACCTAGACAATAAGAAGGAAGAGACTTTTTAGCTATTTTCTTTTATGACTTGGTGTGTTGCATTTGCATTTGTTTTAGGGTGAAAAGCTGGCCCCACTGACGTGGGTGGCAAAACTTCCCACAGACGTCAATAGGGCCAGCATTTCATCCGTGAGATGGAAGTACAGTTCAAGACCACAATATTATACATATAGGGTCCCACATTGCACCTGGGAGTATGTTAAAGCTTCCTACATAGGACAGATAAAGCCTAATCTCAATAACAACCTGTGATTTTACTCCCCATCCTACACAGTTTAAAAAAAATCCAGAAAATGAAAAAAGTATTTGTGCAACTGGCTATGTCAGACCTTCCCAAGCTGTATGTAGATGTGCAGTCCCTCACATGTGATACATTTTGTGCCAATCACTAGCTCAAGGCCTGGGACTGGAAGCAATGGGATTAGTACAAGAATTTAGAGTTTTGGCAAAACGATGGCAAAACAGGAGGTAACAAGTTGCTTTGGGTTGTTTTGTAATAAATACCTACTTATTTGTTTTATTTACAGAAGAAATTATTCTTCAAGGAGGGCAGGGATCTGATAGACATGAGGTAAGAGTAAAACTAAAAAAAAAAGTTAAACTTTGGATAAAATATGCCACAGGGCTAGTTCAGACCGGAGGTGCTGAAACAATTCTTATAGAGGGGTTGCTGTGAGCCATTGAAAGAAATTGTAAATCCTGTATGCAGTGGAAACCACTCCACGTCATGGGGTGCTGCAGCCTGCACCCTTAGTTCTAGCACCTATGGTTCAGACAGACAGCCAAGTCCACAGCTGTCATATGCTTGTATACAAGCACAGAGGCCTGAGAACTGTGAGGGCTGTGATCTGTTCCTGGCTTTGCCGAAGACTTCCTGTGAGTCCCTGATCAAGTCACTTAACCTCTCTGTGATTCTGTATCCTCATCTATAAAATGGAGATACTAATACGTAGCTCACAGAGGTGAGACTTAGTAATGTTTGTTAATTACCTAGAAATCCTTGAAGACACCTAGAAAGTGCAAGGTAATTGATATGTAGGTTTAGCTGCTCTTATGAGGATATTCTGCTTCACTTAATTTTAGGCCCCCATCAAAGTGACTGCAGAAGAGAATTTACTCCTTGTCTGGAGGTCAAGTAACTCCAAACACATGACCATTTCTAGTATGCAAATTAAATGGTCTTGGAGTGTGCTGCACCCTCTCTGTACGTTCAGTGTGCCCTGTTTTCCTGCTGCACATGTACAATACCAGCAAGCAGTGGATGTGTTGGGGCTGAAAGGCATCTAGGTACCTAGATTATTTCCAAATGACCTGCTACAGGCGAAGTAGTTCTATTTATTATGATGATGATGATTATTTTTTTATTATTTAATAATTATTTATTTGTATTACCATATCACCTATAAGCCCTACTCACGAACCAGGACCTCATTGTGCTAGGCACTGGAGAAACACGGAACAAAAAGACAGCCCTTGCCCCAGGGGGCTTCCTATGTAAATATAAAATGAGGAAATCCAGTTGGATATAGACAGAGGAATACAAGGAAACAATGTGACAATATTGGCCAGCATGGGAGGCAGTGGTCTCTGCAGGCTTGCAGCCACACCATGGTTATGTTTTTCGTAAGGTCATGGCAAAGGAGAGTTTTGAGGAGAAGGTGGATAATGAGGGGGATGGCTATGGGGAGCTCCTACCCAAGTGTGTGAGACAGCATGGGAGAAAATATGAAGGTGTTTTTTCAAAAATTAACAAGTGGGCAACAGAGGCTGGTATCATGGACTGATTGGAGGCAAGTATCAATAGCTCAGTTAGATTAAGAGCCCTCTTTTAGCCATGCTTAGCTTGAGCTGGAGACTAAATATCTCCAGACAGGGTGAGATTTTAGTTTGGACAGAAGGAGACTGGGTCCAGAGGAGTGAGAGAGATCTGTTAGTAGTCCTAGATGTTCTGGGAAAGACTGAACATTTCAGCAGGTTTGTAGTTGCATGAACTACAAATGTTCAAAGGTGGATAATTGCTATAGTGAGCAAATATGCAGCTCCACTACCTAGTTCACAGAAGAGGCCAATCCTGTAGTTCAGCTATAAATGTGAGACTATGTACACGTTTATTTTGAGGTTTTGGCAATTAGAGGAAGAAATATAGAACAGTCCTTGAAAATATTCTAGGAAGATCTTACAATCTATTCCACAAATCTCTCTATATCTTTTATTAAGGTCTGTTGTTATTTCCCAGGGCAAGTTGGACTCTATATAATTTATATTATGCATAATTTGTTGCAGTTAGAGTTCCAAAATCATCCAACATGGGGCAGCAGTTGCCAAATCATGGCATAGAAGAGTCACTTACTTCTGTCATTACAAAAACATTGCATTTTGTATGTAGGTAGAGAGAAATTACTAAAACAGATTAGTGGGAACATAGAGGGGGAGATGGTGGGGGGGACTTATTTCCCAGATTATATTTTATTCTTTGTTTTGTTTGTTGAAAGAGCAGACTTGATGTGGAGCTGGAATGTTTTCCAGATTTTACTTTCTTGGTTATCTTGCAATCTAAACATTAAACTTTTTGGTAGGCTGCAACTTCTGATTAGAGCAGAGATTCATTCTCTAATTATTGGAGGGTTTTTCAACACCTGTGGATCATTTTGTTGGTTGTTTTAATATCCAAATACCATATTGAAATATTCTCCAAATGAAAATATGTTAAAACTCACTGAATTCATTTGTTTAATGAAATAAAATGGTGTTTGGTATTAGAACTCTCACAAGTTCTGTGTTTTAGTCCCCAAGTTATCTAGATTTCATGCAAGCTTGGAGCCCCCTTAATATTTATTAATAACAATTATTTACATCTGAAATACAAAAGTATGTGAGTGAGATTATAGAGAGAGTTATTTACGCTAAAAGCATGAATCCCAATACATTTTAAATTTCCTGCATGTATAATTTTTCTGTCTCTCTCGTGCGCTCTCTCTTGTTTTGGACCTTTTCACACATTGTGTCCCACATTTGGGCCCTGGAAGGTTGATAGATATGCTCGAGGTGCACAAAATTTGGTGGTGAATAATACATTTCCTTGAAAGTAGCATATAACTGTGGCTTTATTGTACTTATTGGAATATTAATAAAACAATCAAATGATTATGGCTCATTGAGCTTTCTACGGTTTTGAATGGACTTTCTCTACCCTGTATCAGTTGGCTGTTTGCGTCAACCCCCTCCAGCTCCCTTCTTCACAGTCTATTTACCTCAGCCTCCCTTCCCTTCTGTATCCCCTTTCCCTTCTTCCTATTTAGCTAATTCCCTCCTCATTAAAACCTATTCCCTTAAAAATGTGGAATATGTTTGCCAGCATCACATTGTGTTTGTGTGTTATAACACCCTTTCCCCACCCTGGGTCTGAAAACATGTTCTTCTATTTTCCATATGCTCATCTTCTATTCTGCACCTATGAAATGCAGAAGATACACTTCCAACGCCCAGTTCTGTTAGCCAGCAGTGTGTTGCCTATTACTGTTATTTGTCTGTTGAGATCTTTACAGTGTGCTCAGCATAGAAGCAAAATATGGCCAGGTTAGAAAGAAAAATAAGTTATTGAAAAATAGTGAGTAACACATATTCAAATCACAACCACAGAGTTAAACTTTATTAAACTTCAAGTGTTTCAGTGTTGCATAAGGAACCTTCTAATATTGGTTTGGATGTGTCTCTCTGTGTGTTGAGGGAAGAAGACTACTACAGTGGTCTATGCCTTGTAAATATGCCAACATTTTTTCATTTTGGGAAAGGAATCTGGTATCAACTAGATCTAAGGGAATGATTCATAGCAAATAAATTAGCTGATTAATTTTGTGCTATTTTTCAGTATTCAGAATATCCAAAAAGATATTGTGATTTTTTTAAATCAAATTTATTCATTGCATGAAATTTTAAAATTAAATCAAATCTGTGTTTTTCTATGTAAAATTGAAGCTACATGTTGCTTATTTGTGACTGGCAAAAGAGTCACAAAGTGTTAAAGAGGTACAGGAGTGCCACTATAATTAGGGTTGTGTCATGACATGTTTAAATGTCGACATTTATACGTCATCTAAATTTGACATGCTTAGTTGGATTTCTCCAAAATTTGGTTCTGCCTCATAAAGTGTGCAGAGTAGAGTTAGGGACTCAAATCTGGAGTCATTTGAGTCAGGGTTCCGGAGACAGAAGCCGCAGAAAAAATAAAATAAAAGTTTCTAGGGTTTTTTGTTTGTTTTTGGTTTGATTTTTCTGTAGTATGGTTTGGTGGTTTTGCTCAGATCTAGAGATCAAACTATTGATGAATTATGGATCAAAATTGACTCCCTCAAGTGTTACCCAAGGTACTGGAAGGGAGTCACTAAATCTTTGGGTGATCCAAAATGAGAACAATATTTGACACAAATGTACATTTCTACTCTGAATATGCAGAAAAACATCTAGAATGTTTCCATTCCTGCCCTTTTGTATGCTTTAAAGCTCAATTTTTGTAAGTGCCCTAGAATCCAAATGGTTAATTGGATTGCTTTGATGTGATGCATGGGAGTGTAGGGTATCCATTTGTGATCCAAATTTGAGGTCATTTGACTGAGGGGCTCCTGAGGTACAGGCCCCCCTCCACAACCAGTTTCTTTCCTTGCTTTGTAGTATTAAACTGAAAGGTACTAATGATTGGATAAATCATAGATTTTGGATTGCTGTGAACTCACCCTGCCATTAGCATAACTAAAGATAAATTAATCACATCCCCTTAGCTAAAATGAAAGGACTAAGTGACTGGGGGTTGCTACAATTTGTGAGTCAGGAGCAGCAATTTTATTCTGGGGAAATGTAATCTAAGTATTTTTCTGGGGCAGAAACAGACAACTGAATGTCTTGGAGGGGACAGGAGGTTATTCAGAGAGAGAAGAGTGGGGAAATAGGCAGAGAGGGATTTGGAGCTGCAGCAAGACAAGGGGGGATTGGGGAGGAGGATAAATGAGGGAAGATGAGAGAGGTTGGGGCCTCAAGTGAAGGAGGTATGGCACCCCCAGCTCTGTCCGTGCACCTCAACCACTTTGCACTCCAACCCCTCTGCACCTCAGTGCTATTTCACTGTAATCTAGTTGTCCTTTGCTTGAGGCATAGCATATCATAGAATATCAGGGTTGGAAGGGACCTCAGGAGGTCATCTAGTCCAACCCCCTGCTCAAAGCAGGGCTAATCCCCAATTTTTGCCCCAGATCCCTAAATGGCCCCTCAAGGATTGAGCTCACAACCCTGGGTTTAGCAGGCCAATGCTGAAACCCCTGAGCTATCCCTCCCCCCCGAGGGATAATATAAGTCAGGTTATAGGAGGGGGAAGTAATGGCATCAGAAACATTTGTATATCAGGGAGTCAGGTCTTCAGGGAGGTGAGTTCCCTGCTTGTGATGGGGAGGCCTAGGTACAGTAATGGGGAGGGGGCTAGATTTGAAGGGGGAATGCAGTGAATGGGTCAGGTGTTCCAAAGCAGGACTGGGGAAGCTGGTGTCGGGAATGGGGGCGGGTGGGGCTGACTCTGTATGCTAATTGCAGACTTGATATGTAAAACTACCAAAATGACTACTAACACCTAACAACATCATATATCTTCCTTTATAAAAAAAATAAATAAAATTCAGTCACAAAAAAACTACATTAATCCAGAGTTAAGTTTGTTTGGTGGTAGGTCATCGCCTTGCAGAATGCTGAGTAAGCAAAATTCAATAGTCTGAAAACCAGGAAATGCACAGTTAAGGTTTGTAACGGGGTCCCTGCAGGGCCCTCCTGGCTCCCCCACTGGGCTGAGAAAGTCACAAAGAGACCTTGGTGCAGTGCTCACCTGATGCTTTTATTTACAGGTTGTGTTCCCACTACCTTTCCACCATACACATAGTTCCCTTCTAACAGTCCAACAGCAGGAGAGAGGGGGCAAGCTATCTCTCTCTGCTTCCCCTCACTGCCTTTCCTTTAGTGCAGATTACAGCCTGTCCCGCTCTTCCCCTGACTTCCTCCCCCTGGGGCTTTTATCCAGCCCCAGCCTGATGAGGCAGCAGCTGTTCCAGCTTTCCCAATCAGGGACAGGTGATCTACCCAGCTCCAATTCACCTCCCTTAATTGGGGTTGGAGTCACAGAGGGTTGGCTAAGCAGTTTTCTGCTTAACACCCTGTCAGAAGGTTGCTCAGGCAACCTTAACTCTGCCCTCTTTCAGCAGTGTCCCAATACACCCCGTTAACACACATACCTTTAGTCTGCCAACTCTCAAGTTGCTGAAATGCACAAGCTCTTTGCCTCTTTTTACAACCCATTCACTTTCACCACAGGATTCCATCTAACACTGTGAAAGGATAAAGAGGAAATAAACAAACAAAAAATGTTCCCTAAACCACCTTCCGTCTTTTCCCCAGGAGCTAGCAGTAGCTAATGGAAGTAATTTGCATACACTCCAGATGTTGTTAGTGTGTGAGGTGTTAGGTCGTCGTTGATCCCTCAATGTCGAGGATGATCTCTTTCACGGGTTTTATTTTTCATGGGTCCTTCGGTTACTGAGGCTCATTGGCAGACTTTGCAGGTAGTGTTGGAAGACAGGGTTGGGTCGCGATTGCTGCATGACAGTTGTCTTTCCTTTCTTTTCTGGTGTTTTTCTGTGACCAGGGCAAGGTGATTTTCCTCATAAGTGGATGTTCCTTCTCTGACTAGTCTTTGCCAGTTATCCCTATCCTGGGCTGCTGTCTCCCAATGTGTGGTGTCGATGTCACATCTCTTGATAGGTTTCAGAGTAACAGCCGTGTTAGTCTGTATTTGCAAAAAGAAAAGGAGTACTTGTGGCACCTTAGAGACTAACCAATTTATTTGAGCATAAGCTTTCATGAGCTACAGCTCGCTTCATCGGATGCATACAGTGATCACTTTAGATAAGCTATTACCAACAGGAGAGTGGTTTTTTTGGGGAGGGTGTGTGTGTGGGGGGAGAAAATCTGGATTTGTGCTGGAAATGGCCCACCTTGATTATCATACACATTGTAAGGAGAGTGATCACTTTACATAAGCTATTACCAGCAGGAGAGTCGGGGGGGTGGGGGGCGAGATAAAACCTTTTGTAGTGATAATCACTCATTTTTTCATGGTTTGTGTGTATAAAAATGTCTTCTGTATTTTCCACAGTATGCATCCGATGAAGTGAGCTGTAGCTCACGAAAGCTTATGCTCAAATACATTGGTTAGTCTCTAAGGTGCCACAAGTCCTCCTTTTCTTTTTACATCTCTTGATGTTTATCTTGAGGATGTCTTTAAAGCGTTTCTTTTGGCCTCCTCGTTTCCTCTCTCCTTTGGTGAGTTGGGCATACAGCAGTTGTTTTAGTTGGCGTACATCAGGCATGCACCCACAGTGCCTGCTGCACCTCAGCTGCTGCTGGATAATCAGGGCCTCAACACTGAAGATGTTGCCCTCTGTGAGGTCACTGACATTAGTGCGATGAGCCTCCCACTCTGTGCTGAGGATCTTCCAAAGAAAGTGCTGGTGCTGGCATTGCAGGTTTTCCTGGTGTTTTCTGTAGGTCCCCCAAGTCTCACAGCCATAGAGGAGAGTTGGGGTTACCACCGCTTTATAAACTAAAAGTCTAGTATGTGTTCCGATGTTGTGACTGTTGAACACCCGGCGAGACAGTCTGCCAAAGGCAAGGCTGGCAAAGCGAATTCTGCACTGAATCTCAATGTCTAGGTCTGCCCTCTGTGAGAGATGGCTGCCAAGATAGAGGTGATACGTGTACCTGCACTAAATGGTGGTGGCAGTAATTAGGCCTGCTTGGTAAATGTGTGTGATATGAGATGTATAGATTACTTTGAAGTGTGTGACAGAGCTGTGACTGTGATATGAGGAGATCTGTTCTCCACCCTCACATGTTTTTGAGGAAAGGGAAGAGGTGCATAGATGGCAGTAGCCATCATTTTAAATCAGAATTGTGTAGGTTATGTCAACAGCAGGGCACAGGGCTTTTATTATAAAGGGTATTGTCAGCAGTGAGGTGGAATATGAGAAGATCTAATGCTTTAAAGTGGTTAACTGAAAGTGAGATGGTATCCTGTGAGTAAGTGTAAGGAAGTTGTAAAAGGCTGTGAAATGTTTCTTATATTGTACACATGTGGTATTCTTTCTGGAGAGTTGGCTGAGTGTGTGTGTACACCAGAATCTGGAATCTCATGAATCTTACACTGCCAAGGACTAGTCATGTGCAATGTCTAGGCATTGCTCAAAGCTGGTGGAGGAAAGGTGACATGGGCAATCTTTCTTTTTTCTTCTCCTTTTTGTGTTTTAATAGTATTAGATGGAATCCTGTGGGTGAGAGTGACTGGTTTGTAAAAGGAGGTGAAGAGCTTGTACATTTCAGCAACTATAGGATTGGCAGAGTAAAGGTACATGTGTTAATGGGGTGTATTGGGTCATTGCTGAAAGAGAGCCGAGTTCATGTTGAATGGGCAACCTTAACTGATCATTTCCTTGTATTCAGAAATTTGAGTTTTGCTCAACTCAGCATTCTGTAGGGGCATGACATACCTCCAAGCAAACTTAACTCTACATCAATATAGTTTTTGGCCATTGAATTATTTCTATACTCTGATTAGATGATTTTTACGGTTTACAGTCAGGATTTGGACATGAATGCTCTCAGGATGGAATTTTTAAATTGTCTACCTCAGGTATCTGAATGTGCAAACTTAATACCCTTTTTATGAGTGTTTTGGCTAATAAAAATTGCAAACACAAGTGTGGCTTGAATATGGGTGAAGCAAACAGTTAAAACAAATCTGAAAAAATATTTACACAAAATATTTTCTAAAAAATGATATTTAACTCTTGTATAGAATTTTCTTCTGCAGATCTCGGTGTGTTTTACAAATGTGGGTTAATAGTAAGGCTACGAGTCTATCATGGAGGTCACGAGTTCTGTGACTTTTTGGGACCTCCGTGACTTGTGCAGCTGACCCCAGGGCCACTTGAACAGCTGGGATGCCACTGGGGCCAGCCGCAGTGCTGCCCCAGAACAGCAGCAGAGGTGTCCTGGTCCGCCTCCCACCCAGAGCAGCAGTGGGAGGGGCCCTGGGCTGCCCCCCTCCAGCATCAGCAGTGGTGCACTAGAGCCTCCCCTCCCCCCCGAGCAGCAGCAGCATCGGCATGCGCCAGAGCACCTTCCCCACACTCCCTCCAGAGCACCTGCAACACCCTCAAGCATCTAAGATTTAGTCAGGGGTATTTTTAGTAAAAGTCATGGACAGGTCATTGGCCTGTAAATTTTTGTTTATTGCCTGTGACCTGTCCATGACTTTTACTAAAAATACCCATGACTAAATCATAGCCTTAGTTAATAGTATTTTTCAGATGGGGAAATTGAGGCCTAGAGATGTTATGTGACAACCCAACCCAAGACCAGACAGTGAATTGGTAACAGAGCCAAAAATTGAACACAGGCCTCTTACTGATAACTGCACAAAACAATCAAAATATATTGCTTCCATAACACTAGGACCAATGATCAGCAAAAGTCATGTCTGGAGACACGTAAAATTCTTAGCGTGTTTTATTGTTATATTAAGAATAAAGCATCATCCTAGCAGGGAAAATAAAGGAACTAGTGTTTATTTGGGCAAAGTACAAACATTACAATGCTACCGTAGAAACTGATCATTTGTAAAACTCCAGTGAAATTCTGTTTGCACAAGAACACATAATGAAGGGTGTTTAAAACTTATATTTGGGTCAGTGCAAATTAACTTCTCCAAAACAATCTAAGTGCAGTAACAAAACTTTAATACTCATTAAGAGCAATGATGATATTTAAGTAATTAAATTGTTATTCTATTTAAATAACTAAGTGCTTTTGTACAAAGGGAGAGATCCAGGAAATAAATTTAAAGCTGAAGTTCTGTTCTGAAATCTCAGAACTGTTCCTTTTATTTTTCACAACAGCATGGGTTCAGGGTGGGGTTGTCAGTCTTAAGTTAGAATTTCCTGGCTTTTTTTAAATTTTGGTTTGTGTTTAAATATCAATATTATTTAAACATAGTTTTACAAGCAAATCAACCATATAAGCCCTTTTGTCAAAGGTAGTATTATGCATAATCAATCGTTTATCAGATAGCATATAACAACTTGAAACAAGCCCTTCCAGGCTATTGGTTCCAAATTAACATAATGCAGTCTCTCTCACCAATAAAAGTTCGTCCAATATAAGATATTACCTCACCCACATTGTTTCTATAATGCAGTTTTAAGAAGCTCTTTTTCAATTGCCCTTCCAAAATTCTTTATTTTCCCCTGCTATTCAAACAGCATTGCCTCTCTGAAAGGGCTCAGAACTGCTTTCTCAGTGCACTCTGAGAGATTCAGCTCCGGGCTGAGAGTTACAGACAAGTGACATGCATCCGATGAAGTGAGCATAGCTCACGAAAACTTATCCTCAAATAAATTTGTTAGTCTCTAAGGTGCCACAAGTACTCCTTTTCTTTTTTTGCAGATACAGACTAACACGGCTGCTACTCTGAAACCTGAGAGCGAATGAGTTTCTCTTTTGCTGCTACCCATACTCTAACATTGTGTTGTAGTGGGCCTCACCTTCAAGTGACAGAAAGCAGCAACTGTCTCAGGCTATGTCTACACTACCATTTATGTCAATATAACTTGTATTGCTCAGGGGTGTGAATAAGTCACTCCCGGAGCAACATAAGTGAACCGACCTAAGCGCCAGTGTGAACAGCGCTATGTCGTCATGAGGGCTCGTTAGGGGTGGATTAATTAAACAGACAGGAGAGCTGAGTCGCTCCACAAGAGAGGTTACACCAGTGCAGCTGCAAGCTCCATAGTGTAGCCAGAACCACAGTTTCTTTTTGGGTCTGATGTAATCAATAGAACTGGTCAAAAAAGTTGTTTGAAACATTTTCCTGGTGGAAAATTGTGTTCTGTCAAAACTGGGAAACGATTGATTCTGCCAGTATTTTCTATTAGGAAAATCAAACTGAAATGTTTTATTTAGAAATGTTGACCTGACCCATATTAATCATTTTTGTTTCACCTGAGCCACTGTGCTGCATCATCGGAGTTACAGTTCCATGTCCTTCCTACCCCCAGGTCCCATGATGCACTATGCTTTCTCCAAGGCTAATCAAAGCAGTGCTGGTGCTCAATTTTTTTACTTTCATAACTGATGCAGCAAGTCCAGAGGTACCGGGGCTATGAGCTGCCAAGCCTAGACATGTCGGGGCTCAGCCCTGGCAAGCCCTGGCACAAATTAAACACTGGCTTTCTCCCTGTGGTTGAACCACTAGGATTCCTCCTTAGAGTTGTGGATTCTGAATCAAAACCCTTGAGAATTTTTCATTCCATGGAAAGTGGCCATCTCAACTTTCCATTCCAAATTGGGACAAATATAAATGTCAAAATATCGGAATTTCCTGTGGAATGGAAATTCTGTTTTTTGGGTTTCTTTAATCAGCTTTAGTAATCACATACAATGACTCAAGATCTAGAAACAAAGCCTTCTTTCCTGGAATCTGGTTTGTCAACATACAAAATATAGTCTAACACTTGTACCAGAACCCCCACCTGCCCATGCTTACTCCTTGGACTTTCATAGTCTTCTCCTTTAATCAGGGTTTCTCAAGCCCTACCCATACCTTGGAGAGATTGTCTGAAGTTTTACAAATACATAGATTAAATAGAAAGGCTGAGATTATTCCCAATTCCCATTAATTTAAAGAGAAGTGGGCACCTACATCCTTTTGGCAGTTTGAAAATCTCAGCCAAAATGGGTCTCTATTGTAATTTTTTTATGAACATGAGAAAACATGGGCAAGATCCTCATCTAGTATAAATTGGCACAGGTCCATTGACTTCAACTATGCTGATTTATGCTGACTGATGATCCCATCCAGTGTTTAAAGCATACTAAATATATCAAGCATATGATGAAAAAGATATTTGATCATGTGTTTCCTGGACAGCTCAAAATATGGAGGAGAGGGCACTTTAGCTTTGTGAGCAAGTTCTACATTTTAAGTGATGATTGACTGCAATGGAGCTCTGCTGATTTACACCAGCTAAGCGTCTGACCTTGTATCGTAATGAATGCTATTGAGATCATCTGGGTGATTGTTTACCTTTTTTTAACACAAGCAAAGGGACATCTAACGAAATGAAACAGCAGTACGTTTATAATAGATAAAAAGGAATACTCTTTTACAGAGCACATAATTAATATGTGGAAAATAATGCCACAAAATATTTTGGATGGAAAGAGAGTTGGATTCAAACAAGGATTTGACATTTCTCTGGATAGTAAAAATAACTTCAGTTATACAGTCTAGGATAAAAATATACAACTGGCATCAATCGTCATGCTTCAGGACATGAGTTGACACATACTGCCCCAGGTTTTGTAGAAAGTTTCCCATAGGGTTAGTATTGCTTAATTACCCATTATGCAGCAGGGTGGGTGTGGGAGTGGGAGGAAGAAGTTTCCTCTAAAGTATATGACACTGTCCACTGGATTAAATGGATTATTGGTCTGATCTGAGATAGTAATTCTTAAACCATTAGGACAATAAAGGGCTTTACCAGATACCAATTCTTAGGCTTTTTAGGCAGTTTAAACAGAGCTCTCTTTTCTCTTATTTTCAAATCCTGTGTTGTGCCTGAAATTTCAGCCTTCAACTTTCGCTCCAGTTCACTGGAGTGCACCCAGTGATCATCTGATGCTGATGTTTTACTTTGACACTGTGCTAACATGATGTGCTTAGGATGGAGAAAATATCAGAGTGCAAAAAACTCTTCTGTTGTTTAAAAATATTGGAAACCAAATCTAAACTTTGCTGATAGCTGAATCTTTTCTTTTTGTGATTGTTGGATCAGATAGGCTTTTTATCCAAACTATTTATCCTAATCAGCAGTTGGAGGAGAGGAATGTTAAATAAACTATTTTAGTCTGATTCTTTCTCTGGATGTTTACCAGGCTGTTGACAAAGACCAGAGGATGTTTAATGACTTGGTGCGGAGAGCTGAAACAGAATTGGGGATCACATTGGATGCCTCTTATTTGCTTTCTTTCACAGTGCAACAAAAGGAAAATTATGACAGACCACCTCTTGATACCCACTTTGATTAAGAGAATTTATCCTGTTCCTTGTCAAGAGTTCAAGTCTCCCACATTGAATAGTATAAACAGTCTCAAATGAAGCAAAAAAAAAAAAAAAAAAAAAAAAGCAGATAAGACTCAGATGTCTCTAACAGGAAATCTTATGCAGTCAAGAGAAGAAACTGACTGAGAAACTGACCTCAAAGTAACTCTCATGTAGATCTGGAAAAGATTTAAAACTTTCTCGGAAGCCCTTTCTTTTGCCACCAATTTCAAACTTCCAGTTTGGTGAAGGGAACAGTGTTCTCCACATCTGACTTCTGGAAATCTCTTGAGCTGATGGCTATTAGACAACACAATCAGGAACTCATTACTTTCTTGGAGCTGTAAGTCTATTTAATTCTGCCAGCTGTCATATAGAAATTCATCACAAAAAGAAACATAGAGCCAGATGAGATTTTTTTGGAGAATGGTAAGTTTGCCAAAAAAAATCATTTTCCCGGACACCAAAACTATTTGCGAATTCCTGTCATATTCAGCGACTAGTTTCAGCTGAAAAACTTGAAAACACAATTTTCAGAAATGTAAGAACAATTCTTTTAGAAAAAATAGAAAAGCAGTCTCAAAAATGTTGAGTTGAAATTAACTGTTTTGAAACCATTTTAATTTACATATTTAATTTACAGTACGTTCAGTGTAACCTTCTTTAACACATTTACACCATCAATAGCACAGAACTTGCAGCCCAGGGTGAATGGTTAACACGTATAAGACACTTTGTATTGTCTGAGCTTGGGCTTCTCTGGGGCCCACAATGTAATTTAAACTGCCCCAGGGGCCTAAACTATGGCAGCCTTGCTGGCCCGTCTATCGACCACAGGGCCTTCTGGAATCTCAGCAGCACTGTGTGCTACAGATTTGCCCCAAATGTGTCCTCACCCCCAGCATTACCCCTTCCCTGAAGTTTGCGAGTGAGTTCTCAGAGGGCAGCCTTATTGGTGTCTTCATCAGTTCCTGCACCAGAAGAATCTTCCCCCAGCTGGATGTGAGGGTTTTAGATCCCCTAAAGGGCCAATGCACCATAATGCAGGTGTAAAGGGAAGCAGAGTGAGAGTGTGGTCTCACCCACAGTCTTCTCATGGATAGCTAGTGAGGAGAAAGAAGGGCTAAATACATTGAATAAACTGTTCACCGCAAATAGCTTTCCCTGCTCAAATCTGATGGTTTAGTGCACTAGTCTGTTCACCAATTTCTTAGAACCTTAATGTGTTTCCTGAAATTTCAAAGGCTGGACATCTTGAGTTTACAGTAAACCCCCAGACAGAATTTCCAGCACACTTTTGTTGCTGAGTAGTCTTTATTATAGATGGGTGGTGGAAAAATAACCATTAATTTTATGCAATACATGTGGTAGACATGTGGCTGAAAATGACAGGGGATTTAAAACACCACAATAGAAAATCAAAGGAATAAGTCAAATGAAGCAGGTGGGCTTATGCTGTTAGCGAGAGAGATGAATCTTAAGGTGGTAGTGATATAATAATTTCGCCCGTTAAATCCGTTCCAGTACAGGTGTAAGATTTTGTAATTTCCAATTAAGGGTGTGAGAGAGGCAAGGTAGGTGACCTTTATTGGACCAACTTCTGTTATTATCTCGCCTACCTCGTCTCTCTCATATTCTGGGACCAACACAGCTACAACAATACTGAAAACAATAAAGGGTTTTAAACTCTTTTTTTAAACTCCACATCCAGTAAGAAAAATAACAGGCAATGATTGTATAGATAAAAGGGTAAGAAAGATAATAGTTTCAGCCCAGGGAATATGAATGGCTAGTATATTGACTGGGAGTGCATCAGTGCAAAAACCAGGACCGACTCCAGGCACCCGGTTTCCTAGTTAAATCTAAACGTGGAAAAGGGCAATGGAGGCCAATGTAGTTAAATGGGGATGTAAAGATTAGTATAGACAACAAGCACAACATGTTTTTAAAATACAAACAGCCTCTAACAGAGGTGGATTGGGCAACCTCTACAAATACATAGCAGCAAGTTAGAAGGGTAAACAGAAGAGGAGAAAACCAATGGGACATTGAATTCCAGAGGATATTTCAATTGAAGACTTAGTCCATCCTCCCAAATACAGTGTTTGCAATAATAAGTAAAAATGGAAATTAGTCCACTTAAAGTAGTAGTGTTAAATGAGAGAGAAATGATGTGAAATGACAAATAGACAGACATTAAACTAAAATGAATAACTTGAAAGAGTGGAAGGATCATATCTGCTATGGCAGTGACCAGAGGACAGTGTAAATACTGTTCAGGGTACCAGGTCCTGTGAACATTCAGTGCAAAGACAGAACAGATGTTTAAATTGGTGAGGTGGAGGTCTGTGCACTTTAATACCGATTTAGGTAGTTGGGTAACTAACTGCCTGTCTGTGTGTGTACAACTACCAGATTTGCCACCCAATTGTGGCAAATGCAGTTTGTACTTAAAAAATGGTGAGTGGGCAAATGCTGCCATGTTTCTTTAGCCATTTATGAAGGTTTAAGGTGTGGCTAAAGTCAAGCACAAATCCAAGGCAGTGTTTCAAATTAAAGAAGGGATCATGAGTATAGGTTGTGTTAAGAGCAAAGTGGTCTGAGTGGTTACAGGGTGTTTTACATCAGCTGCTTGGGGCTTGTGAGGGGATAATGAGGAAAAAGCTTTCAGGAAAATATTCAAAGGCACAATGGACAATTAGTCCTCCAACTCCATTAAAAGTGAATAGGATCTGAACGCCTAACTGCCATTTGGGCTTCTAAAAACTTCTTACTTTACCTTGAATTGGCTAATGAGATTTTATTATATAACCGGTAGCAGCGGCGTTAAAAGGCATTCCAATGAAATTGAAGTTTGCAGTAAGTCTTGTCAGATGTTCACTCTTACAAACAAAGCACATTCACCTTCTAATTACTACAAAAAGTGGAACAGGGCTCCTTTCTTTAAAGGCAGTTAATTAAACTTCATAACACCCCTGTGAGGTTCTCCTGTTAGGTAGACTATTGCTATATCTATTTTAAAGATGAAGAAATTGAGAGCCAGAGAGATTCAATGACTTGTCCAAAGTGACATGGAGAGTCAGTTGCTGTGTTGTAGTAGCTGTGTCAGTCCCAGGATAGGAGAGACAAGGTAGGTGAAGGTGATATCTTTTATTGGACCAATTTCTGTTGGTGGAAGGTACAATCTTTTGAGCTTCAGAGTTCTTCAGGCCTGGGGAAGGAAACCAGTCAGTAGTGACCTAAGTCAGTATCACATGACAGATGTTCAGTGGCCTACACAAAATGTCCAGTTCCTATAGACCAGGTGTTTACATCAGAAAAGCCCCTTGAGCAACTTATACTAATTTGCATTATTCTTGACTGTTTCACTAGCGGAGCCAAACACTGAATGAACTTTGAACCTGACTCTCCTGCCAATAAAGAGGCATTTTGAGGAAGCCTGTACTGTTCTTGTTGTTAGGGTTGCCAACTTCCTAACTGCACGAAGCCGAACATCCTTGTGTAAGCGGGGGAATAGTCCCGCTACTGTGGGGAACTTTCCTGGCTTCTGTACTATGCCAGTGAAGTGGGCTAGCGAAAGGATCTGAGTCCTCGCTCCCACTTCCTTTACCCAGTGGCCTCGCTGCCCTTGAGGTCTCCCCTTCCACTCTCCTGTCTGGCAGAGTCCTCGTAACCCCAACAAGGCTGGGCCCAGGATTCCTGGGGGGCTCGACCCCCAACCTTGCTGTGGTCACCTAGGACAGGGGCTAGGGTGTCTCCACTCCGGGGTACTCTCTCTGCACTGGGCACTTCTCTGACCCACTGACCATTACATACAATTTAAAGCAAATGCAAGTTATTTAATCAACAATTAATTTTAAAAAAGAATAAGGAAAAATGGGAAAGATTAAAGGAAACACATCAACCCGCTCTGTGGCAGGGAACATCACAAACAGTGTCTCTGGAACGTCAGGGCAGTTCACAGTCTGTTCCTTGTAAGTCCCAGGCCTTCTTCTCAGGCCTGGCTGTGCTGCAGGGATGCTGTGGGTTGGACACTTGCTCTGGTGGTGGCCACACGCTCTCAGGCTCTAAGTGATAGGCCCCTTCTTCCCAGCATCACCCCCGTCCTGTCGGGGTTACGATCCAAACCTGGCCTGCAGAGCCTCTTGGCTGAGGCATCTCCCCCTGCTGGGCCCGCTGCCCAGGGTCCCCCTCGCCCTCCCCAGCTGCTCACCGCACCCAGCTCCAGATTGCTCCAGCCCCAGCTTCACCACTCGGTCTCTGCACTGCTGCTGCTGCTCTGCCTCCAGCTCCCTGGGCTGCTTTTCTGGCCCTTCTGGCTCTGGTTGCTGCAGCTCTGCTCCAGGACAGAGTCTGCTCTCTCTGGGCTGTGCCTCTGGATCTGGCACAGCTCTGCTCCCCAGCTCAGCTTGGGCCCCTGCTTTCTCCTTAGCTCGGCCCCACTCTGGCTGACCCAGGCAAATCCAGCTCACATGGAGGACGGGACCTCCCTGACTCCTTGATTAGCCTGCTCGCCCTGTCATTCAGGCTGACCTGAGGCATTGGCCTCTCCTCATTGTTCCTGGGGGCTGTCAGTCTCAGGGTCCTGATTCCCCCATCGACCCTTGCCCCTTTTTAGTACTGGCCAACCAAAACACCCCCACTGAATGTTAGTAAGGGGGCAACAGTCCCCTCCCATTTGTCCCGCCCCCTGCTCTGGCCCTTCCCCAAGCTCCTGCCCCTGCCCCACCCCTTCTCTGAAGCCACGCGCACTCCCACCCCCATCCCTCTATTGCTCACTCTCCCCTACTCTCACTCACTTTCAGTGGGCTGGGGCAGAGGGTTGGGGTGCGGGGCTCCAGCTAGGTGTACAGGCTCCAGGGTGGGGCCAGAAATGAGAGGTTCAGGGTGCAGAAGGGGGCTCCAGGCTGGGGCAGAGGGTTGGGGTGTGGGAGGGGGTGATATCTCTGGCTGGGGGGTGCAGGCTCCAGGGTAGGGCCAGAAATTAGAGGTTCAGGGTGCGGAAGGGGGCTCCAGACTGGAGCCAAGGGATTTGGAGTGCAGGGACAAGGGGTTGAAGTGTGGAAGGGAGTGCAGGCTCTGGCTGGGGGTATGGGCTTTGGGGTGGGGCCAGGGAAGAGGGGTTTGGGGTGCAGGAGGGGGCTCCGGGATGGGGCAGGAGGTTGGGATATGAGAGGGTATGCAGACTCTGGGAGGGGGCTCAGGGCTTGGACAGGGAGTTGGGGTGCGGGCTCCAGGATGGAGTTTGGTTGCAGGAGGGGGCTCAGGGCTGGGACGGGGTTGGGGTGCAGGCTCTGAGGGAGTTAGGGTGCAGGAGGGGGTTCCAACCTGGGGCAGAGGGTTCAAGGTGCGGACTCTAGGAAGGAGTTAGGGTATGGGAGGGAGTTCCGACCTGGGGCAGGAGGTTTGGGGTGCAGGCTCCTGGTGGGTGGTGCTTACCTGAGGCAGCTCCCAGTCAGCAGCACAGCGGAGCTAAGGCAGGCTCCCTGCCTGCCTTGGCTCTGCACTGCTCCCAGAAGCAGCCAGCATGTCCAGCCCCTAGTCAGAGGTATAGCCAGGTGCGTGCTGCCCACACTCACGGGAGCCACCCCCAGGGGCAGTGCGCGGAGTTTCCCTGGCAGCCCCTCTGCCTAGGGGCTGGACATGCCAGCTTTCTGAGGAGTTGCACAGAGCCAGGGCAGGCAGGGAGCCTGCTTTAGCCCTGCTATGCCGCCGACTGGACTTTTAATGGTTCGGTCAGCAGTGCTGACCGGAGCCGCCAGGGTCTCTTTTCGACTTGGCATTCCGGTTGAAAACCAGACACCTGGCGACTCTACTTGTATGGAAAATTAGATGATTTTAACCTTCAGTCTTGTTTGATTAAGCAACATTCATAGTCATTACATTCCCTTTGAAAACTAAATAATTAAAAAAAAAATCTGGTTTGATTCCACATCTGTTTAGCTGTCTTTTTCTCCTTGACACCCTGGTATGCCTGGATTGGTTTGCATTTTATTTTTTGCTTTTTTTAAGCATTATGTTACAATGAAACCAGAGAGATCATGTAAAAGATTCACTCCTCTGTTACCTGTTATCTTGCTAGTTCCACAGCTTGCAAATCCTCCAAATGAGATTCACATATCAACACTGCAGTAGTCTTCAAAGTCAGTTTGACACAATATAACAAGCCTTCTGAAACTAAAATTAATAGTGAACTTCATAACAGCAATGGTACAAACTTTATTTCATTTCTTTAAGATCTGCATAACTTTCCTTCTGAATATTTTAAGGACTTATTCTACTCTTTTTTTGAGAATTGGACTGATCTGTATATCAATGTATGGTACCTCACACAGGAGAGAATGCGTGTAAATTTAAGTGTGCGATCAATTCCAAAGCCCCCTTTGAGCTCACTACAGCATATACACATCAGTTTATGTATTGTGTAATTAAAGACTGTATCACAATGTGTACACACAATATTCTTTTAAAAGAACATTAAGGTTGAAAAAGCAACCACTCAAAAGTTAGGAAATGCTAGAATTTAAGTTACCCGGGTAGCCTTGTACTGTGTACGCTTTGTGACAGTCTTTAATTACAATATCACATATTGCTTTTTCCATAGGAACGCAGGAGGGACAGTTCACAAGGAATGAGGCAGCTGCTGAATATTTCTCTTCATCGTTCAGTGTGTGGTCCCATACTTTATTTACTGCACACCATTCAAACCTTGCACTAAATATGGAATTATTAACTTTATTACAGTCTCTTCTATGGCACTTGTTAGCATACTATATGAGCCTCATAAACATGAATGAATGAATGAATTTATCTATTGAACACATCTGAGGCAGGCAGGGATTTGTATGGATGAGGAGCCGAGGCCCTGCAAGAGTAAACCCATAATTTACAAAAGTCACCACTAATTTTAGGTGCCCAACTTGAGACAGTTGTGGCCTGACTTTTCAGAGCACTGAAAATGAGACCCAGAGGTCTCAAGTTGGGCACCCAGAAAATGAGGAACACAGTTAGGAGCCACCTGTGAAAATGTTGTTTTAAGTAATTTGCCTTGAATCACATAGGAATTCTGTGGAAGAGGCAAGGATAGAATCCAGTTCTCTAAGTACCATTTAACTGCACAAGCTATGTGACCACTCTTTCTCTTCCTGCAATCCCCAGCCTCATTCACTAAATCACTTGCAACTTCTGTAATGAGTGAGGGTGAAGTTATTCATTATGGAATACTGTTCCATTTCCAGAGTACCTTCCACCGTAAGTACTGAATAATCCTAGGCATCCTGTGGAAAAAATTATAGGTGATCATGGAAGTAAATACTATATCATAACACATGCCCAGGGGATGGGGGGTATTAAGTAAGGTTGACCTTAATACTGGTATTTCCTAAATTTTGAGTGCTTGACTTTGAATCCTTAATGTTTTTAATGTATATAAATTTTATTGTATGTTGTGTATATATACAAAAACATTTTGGGTGCTTATTATTTATATTGACATACGGTAAGCAGTGCTTTTAATTGATGGGTTGGCAGGGATGGTCTAACTTCAAACAAAACTTTCTCCCCATTTTTTTGTTTTGTTGAAATAGGAATTTTCCATGGTGGGAGGGGAGGGGAAAACTCCACCAAAATAAATCTTTTTTTTGAGGGGGGATAAAAAGAACATTTTATTTCATGTTGTATGTTGCATTAATCTTTGCATCTCCCTGAGCCGCCACATTGCCCCCTGGGAGATGCAGTTCTGGATCCTTCATGCCACTATTCTCTCCCATGGGCTCTGCTCCCTGTCTGGACTATATCTCCCATGATGAATCACAGTCTGTCCCTGGAAGATGTAGCCCTCATGGTACATCTTAGGAGATGGCCTTGCTTCCTGACAGGACTACAACAGAATATGTTTTCTTATTTCATTACAAATTGACAAACATGACACAACCTCTTGATTCAGGAATTCTGAAATATAGCATTTGGAAATGTTTGTTCTAATGTTTAAATGATTTTTTTTGGTCCCAATTCCTGATGAAAACAAATGTTGAAATATCAGAATTTCCTATAAGATGGAAATTCCATTTTTTTCAAACAACTCTGTCCTATACAGCTGGCAGAGCAACCAACTACACTGAAAGATCTCCAGGCCACATTTAGACATACCATCTTTTTTATTTTATTTTTTAACAATTTGTTCTCTAATTCAAGCTCTGTGTGTGGGCTGGACTAGGTCTCAGTACAGCAAAGACTTCAAGAGTTGTGCAACATTGTGGTCGTCTGATATGGATTGCTGCTATTCTCTATTTTAATAACAACTGTTTTCCCTTAGCATTTTAAAGATGGCAGTTGTCAGTCTTTTTGATTGACCTGCCCATGAAGTGAGAATGCTAGGTGCAGTTGATACAAAGGATGCAACAGAATGAACTCATAACATTAATTATATGACTGGAGTCTATTTCATTTACAGAAAATCCTTTCTCTGTGATTAGCCAATAGTCCCTAAATTTGTATACGTTTTTCCATCACCACCACAAGCCTTAGTCTTTTCTATAGTCTGTTTCCCTTTAAATACCACTTCAGGCTTGAGTTCACATGTCTTTCCATAGCTCAGACTATTCTTGTAGTCGAGCCAATTGCCTGACAACACTTTTGAAAAGAATTAATGGGGTAAAGTATGCACAGTAATGATATAAAATTCAGTGTTTTCTGTGGTTCCTCACAATAGGTTTGATTGCTGTGCATTCACCTACCAATAATGCAGAATAAGCACCAAATGATTTTTTTAGTGTAATTATCTTTTTAAAGCATATCATTACAATTGTATTAGCCTAACAGTTACATATTCTTATACAATTCTCCCATCATAATGTCCTTTTTAAGATGAAGACTCTTACAAGTGCATCCTCAAGAAATCTGAGTTTTTTGCTATGGCTTTGGCATTGCGTTGCTGTCTTCCCTCAATGCATTATTTTACTTAGGTTATACTTGTTGCAAACATACAAATGTGCACTCTGAGCTTTTCTGTGCCGACTGGCATAGCAGCAGCTCTCTGGGTTGGCATGTATGGCAAGAGAAAAGGGCTCTCATTTTTCAGCCATTTAGAACCCAAATTATTGATGTCACATGTGCAGCAAAGACTGCTCCTCAGATAACTGTTATGAGATCAGCTTTTCTTTAGTTTGGGATGCAGAACTTGGAATTCAATTTCTTTCTTCATCCACAATAAACATACAGCTCTGCATTCCCTATTTACTGTATAACCCCACATGCTACCCTTTTAACACCCTGTTTAGCTTCACTGCAATGTTTCTTTTAATCCTCTGTGACCCAATTACAGTGTGCTTGATATATATGAGGAAGGTTATTGGTTCCACTTCTATCTTCTGTTGTCCATTCCTACTCACTAGCTCTGATGGTGTTTACATTGTCCCAGGAATATGCTTTCTTTCTCTATCTTCTTTCTATATAGGTGCCATGATAGGAGTAACACTTCACAGCTCAAGAATGGAAAAGCAATTCTGTATGATCATATATGCAGATGCCTTTTAGGCTTTTATATTTATATTTTACATTAAAGGAAAATGTTTATTACTAGCATGAAATGAGAAATGAATCCTTTGAGCACAAACATGTAACAAGCTAGGACAAATGTATGAGGCAAATGTTCACATGGAGCAATTATTTCTACAAACCACTACAAGGTCAGAGAACCTTTTCTGGGGTTTTTGCAGGGCAGAAATGCTGTTCTTATATATTCTCTAAGCACAGGGTCCCTCTTTGAACTTATATTGAAAGACAAGACTTCCAGTGGAGGCAAGTTAATATATAAATAAAACCCAATATTCATAGCTTGTTCCTGAACCCCAGCTCTGCCTTTTGGGATGAGGGAGGAAGAGGTTGTCATTTCTTTATTTCATTCCCCAAAACATTGCCACTTGCAAGTATAGATTTCTTAGTGGGCTCCACAGCATAACTACTAGCAAGTGTTTTGGTTACCATGTGAAAGCAATCCATTACTCTGAGGAGAGTGAATTTATTCAATAATTTTAATTATGTATAGGGTCATATGCCATGGGATTTATGGCATCCTGAAACAGTCACTGGATCTGTTATTGAATCTCCTGTCCTTGGCCCCTAGTTTGTTCTCTAGAATAAACACCCTTTGCTGCTTGCAACAACACTTTCTCCCTGAAGGCTTTTTTTTTTTTACTGACTCATAGCTCCTATTCTTTCTGAACCTGACTCTGTCCTTTTGACTTTGCCATAATACTTTTTCAGTTAACGTGTTCTAGGTAGCTTCTTGGACCCTCTTCCACTCTGGTCAATACTGATTGGTGTGGATTCCCCTTCTCTTCTGACCTGTTTACAACCTTCCTGTGTTGTGTCATGTTAGACTTAGTCCCTATAGTCTCTGGGACAGGAATCGTGTCTTTACTCATTTATTAGGTGCTTAGCGCATTTCTGAGGGCTTGAACAATAATAATCATGTGGCTCCCGCCGAGGTCAGTTAGCAGCAGTTCCTTTCTAACATTGCTAATTATCCTGCCTGGTGGGAGACTTCTATACCTGTTTCTACTTTTAGGTGTCAGCTGACAGTTCAGATCCCTTACCGTTCAGTCTTCTCATGCAATGTTCAGAGTGGGGTTTTTTTTTTCCTGTGGACAACTCGGCAATTTCACATGGATCATCTCCAAGTCAGTCCCTAGGTCTTGCTGCTTTTCAGCCTCCAGTTAACAAAGATTACAAAAAGAGGGTCATTGTTGCCTCTGTTCCCTCTTGTTCAACTTGGAGGATATTCTGGCAGGCAGTCAGCTTCAGTGAGTCCTGGTGATTTGGCACTGGTCTGAGTTCTGCTTACTTCCCCTCTCAGGCATACAGGCCAGGAAAATGTTGTAATGCAG
The DNA here is from genome assembly GCF_965140295.1 of Lepidochelys olivacea. Classification (NCBI taxonomy): domain Eukaryota; kingdom Metazoa; phylum Chordata; order Testudines; family Cheloniidae; genus Lepidochelys; species Lepidochelys olivacea. Next base: position 215,390,654 of record NC_140412.1, read on the forward strand.
TTTCTTCCCTCCAGTTAGTCCTTGGAGATTCCTCCTCTTCAGCTTCAAGTGCAGACATTCAAATATTGCCTTTCTTTGCTGTTTTTTAGCTCAGAGTTCTTGTAACGTCCTGCCTGACTAACAGGTCCATCCCCTCCTCTTCGCTCCGTACAGGAGCATGAGGTCATGATGAAGTTGTTTACTCATAAGTCTGCTTCCAGAAACCCTTGTCCTTTCAGTTTGTAACCTTTTAAACCCTTGCAGGGCTCTCAAAGTTTTCAGTACAGTTATTTTTCTTTTGAGTTTTCAGTTTACATTATTAATCTTTTTATTTTTCTATCTGCATACTTGAGTGCTACAGGATTTTTATGCAAACATGAAAGACCGAGAAAACAAATATTATACAAGAGACAAATATACAGGAAAAAGGAGACTAATCTTCATTTAGTTTAACAAAAAATGTAAGTGGATGGGGGTGGGTGGGAAGCTTCCAAAGAGCAGCTATAGTGCCACAAGCAATTAATAAATGGTACAGATGATGGTATTTGGAAGCCCATCTACCTTGTTTGCAGTTAGACATGCAAATATTCTCCTTTGCATCTGTAAATCTGTGCTCACAACTAACTCTAGGTACAAAATAGCAATTATAAACGTGGAGGTTGTTACAGAATTTGACCCTAAAATCCCCTTTTTTGGTCCTTTTTATATGTTCACATAGGTCTGGAACCAAAATGGAAAATCAAAACTCTCTGACTCTAGAAGAGTGGGAATGATGTTGGGAGCACGTAAACAGAGATATTGTAATGATCCATGAGTCTTTACCTGTAGTAGACTGTTCACCCCTCTGATACTGGGAAGAGAGCAACCAGTATACAATCCTAGCTTAGTCAGAACACAGAAACCTAGTCTCTCAAGGCATGTCCACAGATCAGAGAGAGCGAACAGTTGCTAGATATGGAAATGAGATAAGGAAAAAAGAGAAAAGGAGTACTTGTGGCACCTTAGAGACTAGTTCATGGTAACTTTCAGTGGAAACCTGTTTTAACTGAAGAATATGTTGAGTAGTTTCTCACTCACTTGAAGCTTTTAGAAGCTTCAAAATGTTTCCTGAAACAATTTTAATGCTATGGTCCCACCTTCACTCCATGCTAGCAAAATACATTACTATTAGCTTGGTTCTAACATGTATCTCCTGAACATTTTGGACAGCACTTCCCTCCATTCCACCACCCAGTGAACCATGTTATTAACACGTTCTAAAACCGTACTGGCAGAGGTGAAGAAAGTGGGTCATCCCTGGAACTTGCCTTCCTTTTTCTGAGAGGTCTTAGATTATCGCCCCGAAAGCTCTTATGCACTCTCAGACCCTGCCATGGACTCAGGGTTCCATTCTGTCACTCTTCCTGCCCAATGTACTATACAGGCCAATAGGGGAGACTGAGGTGTTTGGGCTGCAGTATGCTAACATTCAGCGCTGTACCTCCTTTTTGTCAGATCTTGGGATGCAGCTTCTTTTCTTTCTCGCTACCCCCAGGCCTCGGCAGACAGGGAGGAAGAGAAACTGGTCTGAATATGCTCAGCTCTTCATCTCATATATCAGGGTGAGCTGCTGAGTCTTGGGGTGGAGCAAAGCCTACTAGGCCCATGAAGCATGCAGCATTGGTCCTTAGCAGGAGAGTAAGCACTGTGAATACCCCCTCTCACTTGGGGTGTGTGAGAGAATAAGATTTGTTGGGGTAATAGCACTCTTTAGAGGGGCTTCCTGGTAGCATCATGTGTCATGGTGTACCTGAAACAGGATTCTAGGTGGCTTCCCACTCACATGGATGATGGTACTCCCAAAGGGGACACTTCTAATGGAATGGGCTTCCCTTCAGATTATGCATGACCCGAGGAGAGTTCCAGGGCCACTCTTGGGAGATGATGGCAAGTAGGTGGGCTTTCTGAGGCTTCCCACATCCTGTGGGTGGTGGTGTCCGGGCTCAAGTTACATGGGGTGGGGGCCTAATCAAACTGGCATGTAAGAAGCCATTGATGTGTTTTGACTGGCCCTACCTTCCAATAACCAAGTGAGGAACCTTGATAAGAACAAGTTAGCTGGAACACATTCTGGATAAAATAGAGTTGATTCTAGTCGGAAGAGGAAGGAACTAATTACACTGACATGGTTTGTGACTGCTCCATCTATTAAGACCTTATGATGAATCTTCTTAATAAGAGCTACACTTTCAGGATGCTTTTGGACTTGACAATACTTAGCGAAATGGTCACTTGTCCCACTCTTCCTCCTCTCCCCTCCCCCACCTGCAATTAGTAATGCGTTTGTGGCCTTTCCTTGCTGATGAGGCCCTCACTACATCGTTTAGGTTGGACTACAGTAACATGTTGCAGTTGGGGACTACTGAAAAGGTTCAGCTAGTGCAGCTTAGTGGATTTGTAACTAGCACATATATGCATACCAGTAGTTGCACATTTTAGTTGTATATTTTTAAAGGAGTCATGTGACCAAAAGTATTTATATTTTATGTGGAAGTACCACAAACTCCTTCTAAATCTCTCTAACTATTAAATTAATTTTTGACAATACCATTATGATATAAAAGAGTTTCCAGCATGCATTCCTTCCCCAATCTGATTTGTATACACTGCTATGCAAAGTGTCAGCCACACCATCTGTCTCCCACTTGGTAATGCAGTATCTAAGATCTATTTGATATCCTTTTTTAAATGATATTTTGATAGGTCTTTATATTACTAGCCAAATATAGTGAATCAGATCCTGAAGTCCTCACTCTAGTCTTCCATGGGACATTTGCCTGACTAAAGACTTCAGGATTGAACCCAATTTGAGAATAAAGTTTTTTACTACCTTGTCTCCAAACATTTTTGTTTCTTGTGTGGCAAACAACATTAATAGGATTTAAGGATTTTACTGTAGCAACGTGAATGCCAGGTAGACCCAGTTTTGCAAGTGTAACAAGTGATGGGTGCAAGTTTTGTACACTTCTTATAATGTTTGTTACACTTGGCTTAGGGACCAGCCACAATCAAGGTCCAATTGTACCACACAACCACAAAGTAGTACAGTCTTTGTCATAAAGAGTTTATAATCTAATAGGATAGATGGAGGATAGGGAAAACGGGTATAGCATACAAGCAAAAGTGATTGATGTGATTGACCGTCACTTTAGTTTGATGAGATTTGGGATGGAGGCAGGGGAGTTAGTTGGATGGGGTTATAGCTAAATGGGAAGGGAAGGGAGAGGGCTATTGAAGGGAGGGGTTTTGAGGGGAGTTAGCAGGGGAGTAAGGGCACAAGCAGATATGAAGTGAGACTGAGGTGAAGAGGATGGAGAGAGGGGGTGGAAGGGGTTGGCGGAAATAGCCAATCAGTTCTAGGGAGAGAATATCCTATCACAGCTGTAGAAAATAATCTGATTATATCATCCATGTTCATTGGTCCCTCCCTCAGTCTCTGCCTGGCTCCTTCCGAAGCTTTTCTCCAACCTCTCATTGTGGGCGGAAGAGAGACTCCATGAATCTATGGCTTTTCCCCTGCACAGTCCTGGGGCATGAAGGGGGGCTGGAGGCGAAGTGTGACCAACAGGGCTATCACTGTTGTCACATGCTGCTTTCCTGCACCTCAGTTTAACTTTTTGCTGTCTTTCTGTCTTTTTTTAAAATTTCTGGAAAGCATTACACCATCAAAAAGGGGTTGAGAATTCTGATTGTAGGTGCTAATAACAGTTTCCAAGCACTTTCAAAGACAGAGAACCACACCGCTGCATAGTAAACAAACATGCACATACAATATACTCAAACTGTAAACAGTATTTGGAATATTTCTTAAGTCTTTACCTAAATAGCATTTGTTTTAAATCTATATGGTTTTTCTCCCAAAACAGACTAACACCACTCTGCTGTTATTACCATATACATTCATGGATTGAAAGTTTGACTTGTAACACTTGCATTACAATGTAAAGTTTCAGTATTACATTCTATGCTTTAACAAATGCATATGAGCGTATTCTTCCTCCCCGGTCTTATTTCAGAGATGATTTCAGGCTATTGTGTAGCCTAAAAAATATTGTGTGTCACTCAGCTTTCTTCACAGTTTGGGGGGAGGGGGAAACAAACCGCAGTCTCAGTCATTATGGGGGAGGGATAGCTCAGTGGTTTGAGCATTGACCTCCTAAACCCAGGGTTGTGAGTTCAATCCTTGAGGGGGCCATTTAGGGATCTGGGGCAAAAACTGGGGATTGGTCCTGCTTTGAGCAGGGGGTTGCACTAGATGACCTCCTGAGGTCCCTTCCGATCCTCTGTGATTATCTAAATACTCACACCAGTAGCAAACAAAAGTCCAGTGGCTCCTAACAGCATTCGGTCCTTCACTTAATAAGTGACTGGCTTTTGTCAGCTTGTGTATACTGGCAACAGTGACTGTATTCAAAAATCATATAAGGCTCCCAAAAATTCATGAAATAGTTTTTAAATCTCATGAGTTAAGGCAACTAAATAAGGGGTTCTTTTGATTTACTGTCTGCTGTATGCGCCTTTAGGGTTCATATTTTTAACCTTTTCCTCTGCAAGTATGAGGGCTTAAAACTTTAGAAAACATGAAAGATGAGATTCTCATGTCTGCCGAGGACTCCAACAGGCTGGAGCTTTAACAGGACCACTAAACTCCCAGGACCCAAAATAAAATGGCAAGAGTTGGTTAAATTGAAAATACATAGCCTATAGCCAAAGGTTACAGCTTTTGAGACCCAGCGGCACCAACACCTTTCATGAGTCAGGTCTTATTCTTCTGTCAAGTCCATTGAGCTCCCGATAACTACTGTATTTGTGACTACAGCTGAGGAGAGTACAGTAATACTGTTTTGCAGCGGATTTTGAGATTTCAAAATATGGCTTAATTCCGATTCGGAACAAAAATAAAAAATTTAGGAAATTCTCCATTAAATGGAATTATTGTTATCCTTCCAGCTCTGTTAGGAGCCCTGGCTCCAAGGCAGCTGCCTCGGCTCCTGGCTTCCTGGGCAAACATTTTTGCCTGAATGGAATTTCTGTGCAATATGCTGTTCTGTCAAAGCCGAAACCTTTCATGGAGACAGAGCAGTTTCCACAAAAATTGCATGAGGAGGGATTTTGGGGGGGAATGAGAGGTGAGACAGATTTTAGCCTGGCAGGCTGTCCACCAAGGAGCTGGGAGCAGCGACTTCTAGGACTTCCAAACTGTCAGCTCCCCATCAGCCCTCCAAATGGGCTGCTGAGGAGTGAGGTGAGCAAGCTGGTAGGAAACCCAGCGAAGTTTCAATACCTGCCTAGCAGGCAGGGGTCCATCAGAGACTGGCCTGGCTTCCAGCAGAATGTTGTTAAAATAACGCAGGCCCACGGAGTGTTTCAATTTCAAAGAATTGGCAAATTTTGATTAGAAAAAAAAAGTTTCATTGATATTTTTCCAACCAGCTGCATTTATAACCTCTTGCATGCATGAGCTGTGAATGTGTCAGACATCACAAAATGATGGCTTTCTATAAAGAGACTCAAGGAACACTACTGAGCATACCTACTAATCACTACACCCTTCTCCTAGATGTTTCTGGGCCCTTCTAGTTGAGTTCCGCTATCTGCATATGTGCAAAGACATGAGATTCAACCAATGTCTCCAGCCCGCTGCTGCTCCTCCCTTTCTTTGGATTTAAAAATAGTACAGTGTTGCATTATCAGGCTTTGGGCTACAGTAGCAGCAATGAGTCTAACATTTTCTAATGTGGATATTTCAAAAACTCCATCTGGGATTTTCCCTTTTCTGGTGGAATCCCCTATAGCTCTGACCCCTCTGGGAAGTTTCATATATTCCACTGGCTCCAGCAATTGTACCTATGATGTAATTCCCAAATCTACCTCTTCATCTCCTCGGTACAATACTCTAGCTCCATTGGTCTCTCTGATACCTCTTCATGGATGCCTTACCATCTATGGATAGTCATTCTATGCTTGAAAAATAAAGAATATAGCACTAGGGATATATTACCGACCACCTGACCACGATGGTGATAGTGATTGTGAAATGCTCAGGGAGAGTAGAGAGGCTATTAACATTAAAAAATTTCAATAATTAATGGGGGATTTCAACTATCCCCATATTGACGGGGGACATGTCACCTCAGGATGGGATGCAGAGATAAAGTTTCTTGACACCTTCAATAACTGCTTCTTGGAGCAAGTAGTCCTGGAACCACAAGAGGAGAGGCACTTCTTGATTTAGTCCTAAGTGGACCATAGGATCAGGTCCAAGAGGTGAATATAGCTGAACCGCTTAGTAATACTGACCATAACAAAATAAAATTTAACACCCTGTGGGGAGGAGGGTGCCAATGTAGCTCACACTGGTAGCGTTTAATTACAGAAAGGGGAACTACACAAATATGAGGAATTTAGTTAAACAGAAATTAAAAGGTTATAGGGCCAAAAGTGAAATCCCTGTAAACTGCATGGAAACTTTTTAAAGACACCATAATAGAGGCTCAATTTAAATGTATACCCCAAAATTAACAAAAACATAGTAAGAGGACCAAAAAAGTGCCACCATGGCTAAACAACACAGTAAAAGGAGCAGATAGAAGCAAAAAGACATCATTTAAAAAGTGAAAGTTAAATCCTATTTAGGAAAATAGAAAGGAGCACAAACTCTGTCAAGTGAAGTGCAAAAATATAATTAGGAAGGCCAAAAAGGAATTTGAAGAACAGCTTGCCAAAGACTCAAAAAGTAATAGCAAAAAATATTTTAAGTTCATCAGAAGCAGGAAGCCTGCTAAAAAACAAACAAACAGTGGGGCCCCTTGATGATCGAGATGCTAAAGGAGCACTCAAGGATGATCATGCTATTGTGGAGAAAGTAAATGAATTCTTTCCACCGGTCTTCACAGCTGAGGATGTGAGGGAAATTCCCAAACCTGAGCCATTCTTTTTAGGTGACAAATCTAGGAACTGTCCCAGATTGAGGTGTCGTTAGAGGAGGTTTTGGAACAAATTGATAAATTAAGCTGTAATAAGTCACCAGGACCAGATGGTATTCACCCAAGAATTCTGAAGGAACTCAAATGTGAAATTTCAGAAGTGTGGTATGTAACCCATCACTTAAATCAGCTTCTGTATCAGCTAATGTGACGCCAATTTTTAAAAAAGGCTCCAGAGGCGATCGCAGCAATTACAGGCTGGTAAGCCTAACTTCAGTACCAGGCAAATTGGTTGAAACTATAGTAAATAACAGAATTATCAGACACATAAATTAACATGATTTGTTGGGGAAGAATCAACATGGTTTTTTTAAAGGGAAATCATGCCTCACTAATCTACCAGAATTCTTTGAAGTAGTCAAAAAGCATGTGGGCAAGGGTGATCCAGTGTACTTAAATTTTCAGAAAGCCTTTGACAAGGTTCCCTACCAAAGGCTTTTAAGCAAAGTAAGCTATTATGGGGTAAGAGACAAGATCCTCTCTGGGATTAGTAACCAATTAAAAGAAACAAAGGGTAGGATAAATGGTCAGCTTTCAGAATGGAGAGAGGTAAATAGTGGTGTCCCCCAAGGGTCTGTACCGGGACCACTGCTGTTCAACATATTCATAAATGATCTGGGAAAAGAGGGAAATAGTGGCAAAATTTGCAGACGATACAAAACTACTCAAGACAGTTAAGTCCAGAGCAGACTGTGAAGAGTTACAAAGGAATCTCATAAAACTGGGTGACTGGGAACAAAATAGCAGATGAAATTCCAATGTTGATAAATGCAAAGTACTGCACATTGGAAGACATAATCCCAACTATACATATAAAATGGAGTCTAAATTAGCTGTTACCACTCAAGAAAGAGATCTTGGAGTCATTGTGGATAGTTCTCTGAAAATATCCACTCAATCTGCAGCGGCAGTCAAAAAAGTTAAGCATGATGGGAATCATTAGGAAAGGTATACATAATAAGACAGAAAATATCATATTGCCTATAAAATCCATGGTAAACCCGCATCTTGAATAGTGTGTGCAGATCTGGTCACCCCCTTGCAAAAAAGATATACTGGAAATTGAAAAGGTGCAGAAAAGGGCAACAAAAATTATTAGGGGTATGGAACAGCTTCCATATGAGGAGAGATTAATAAGACTGGGACTTTTCATCTTGGAAAACAGATGACTAAGGTGTAATATGATAGAGATCTATAAAATCCTGACTGGTGTGGAGAAAGTAAATAAGGAAGTGTTATTTACTCTTCATAACACAAGAACTAGGGGTCACCAAATGAAATTAATAGTCACGAGGTTGAAAACAAATGAAAGGAAGTATTTTTTCATACAACACGCAGTCAACCTGTGGAACTCCTTGCCAGATGATGATGTGAAGGCCAAGAGTATAACAGGGTTCAAAAAAGAACTAGATAAGTTCATGGAGGATAGGCTATTAGTCAAGATGGGCAGGTATGCAAAACCATGCTCTGAAGTGTCCCTGCCCTCTGTTTGCCAGAAGCAGGGAATGGGTGACAGGGAATGAATCACTTGATGATTACCTGTTCTGTTCATTCCCTCTGAAGCAACATTGACCACTGTCAGAAGACAGGATACTGGTCTAGATGGGCCATTGCTCTCACGCAGTATGGCCGTTCTTACGTACCACCACAAACTCAACATTTCCAAAATAAAATTAGTCTCTCTTTGCTGCACCCACCCCGCACTCTCACCTCTTCCTCATTTTCTGTTACTGGCAACAGCACTAGCAGCCTTCCCATCTCTCAAGTTTGCAAGTGAGTCACCATTTATAATGACTTCTCTCCACACATCCAGTAAATACTCTCATTTCTCTCACTGCTCCAAAATGCCCCCTGTCCTTTTTTTCCTCCAGTGCCAAAATTTTCATTCTACTACCTTGACTATTTGTAATCTCCTTTCCAGTCCTCCTCTCATGTCAATCTGCTGCAAAAATTATCTTGTCCTTTCTCTTGACCACATTTCTATGATGACTTCTACTGAGTTCAAGTGAAGTTCAAGTTTTTCTTTCCCCCCTAAATTTTAGCTATTTTTTCTTCTCCTATACCATATCCCAGTGCATTTTCTCCACTAAAGCTTCTGCTGAGTACTTCGTTTTGGTACTTTGTTTCATTTCAGCATCTTTCATTCTTCCACATCATCCTATATTCATGGATCCACCTCCCAATCAACATACATCAAGCATCCTCTCCTTCCTCTTCACAAATATTTGACAGATTCATCCATGTAGTCAACCTGAAAAGAGCACTTGCTGTTGTTTATCCTGCATGGTATGGTGCTGTTCTAACTCAAATCCAAAGGCTGTTAGATCTTCAAGATGGAAGGTTTGAACTGTGTTTTCCACAGCCAATCCTATCTCTGCCACGTACACAGACTTTTATATAAATAATAATAAAATTTATAGTTTTAAAAATTTCAAATCATATCCATCAAAGTAATGCAACAGAGAGTCAGACAACATAAGCTCTTACTGAACAGGAAACAATAGCTCTCCCTCCTTTTACTTTGAAGGTTCCTAAAGGGCTAATAATGTATTAGCTATACTACCTAGGTTTTTATTTTAATTGCAATAATATTGTTTTGTAAATATTATACCATCTGGAAAAATGACATATTAGACTGTCATTTCATCTCTGCAAAGCGATAATGTTTGTGTATGCTCAGATCTGTTATGCTTAGCAGCCCAAATTCCCAAAAAGAGCTTCTGGAATCTGCTTTCTGAGATTAGCAGTGCCCTCTCCCCTGATTTAAACAAAAATGATTGGAAAGGCACATGTATCAGCTTCCACTTTATAAGAGTTCATTTATTTGAAATCCCCTGAGCTCCTCCAATTAGAAAACAACTTTTTGACTTAATATCCTTCAATTGTTAAAAACTTGCGTCACTGAGAGATCACAGTGAAACGTAAAGGTCCCAGCACATTGGAATTTGATTGTGAGGGGATGTGATTGTTCCACATTTAGACTGGAAAGGGTTAGGAACTCCGCTTCCCAATGTGCTTAATGAATGAAAGGAAAATTGGACCCTTGAGCCAGAGTCAATGACCTAACTGAGTGAAAAATGTTTGCAGGTTAACAAGGGCAACTGTTCCTTGCTATAATTCCCACTGGAGGTGAATGACAAAAAAGGCCAATAAACCTCAGACTTGATATTATTTATTAACCTGTTTTCTTCCTAGAAAAAGACCTTACTGTAGATCTTGGAAGACAGCAGAAAAAAGGGTTATTTGGCAAAGGAAAAAATGACCAAACAAATGCTCATTGTGTAGAAAGATTAAACAATGTAATACTTTGAACTCTTTGTGATTAGTTAGATTACAAAGGATCATCTTTGCCAGCATTCTTAGGCTATCATATTAGAAATAAGGTTGTGGGGGAAGTACACTAATTTAAACAATATAAATACAAAATGTAACTGGATGTGACAGGTTATATTGTTGATGCTCTAAGTCAGGGAAAATACAAGGAAGTTGCATGCTTTCATGTTATGTCTTGTTAAAAGCATTGCTGCATGATGTGCTGATGCAGCACATCTGTTGCTTTCTTTCCAAACACTCAGGAAGTAAAGTGTGGGCGGTAGTAAAATGCACTCACATGGATTTGAACCTATAAGGCATCAGATGATACAATTTGCTTCATGGACCTAAGAAAAAGAATACTATCTATATTTTGTTGTCTAAAAGGGAATAATCTTCAGGTACTCTAAGGGCTTGATTGTACTTCCATTAAAACCAATGGAAAGATTACTACTGACTGCAGTGAATACAGGCCTGGCTGGGGTTTAACAAAAAAATGAGTTACAACAAAATAGCAAGGCAAAAACAGAGGATCCAGAGAAGCATTCACATAAGAGTTCAATGGCATAGCAGTGCTAAAGCTATCTTTTGAAAACTTTCTAGATAAAGTACTATTGCAGATCTGGAGACAAGGTCGACCAGTCAGGAGAGAATTTAAGATCCTGACCCAAAGCCAATTGACTTCAGTGGGCTTTGCGTTGGGGCCTAACAGAACAGACAAAGAACATATTACTTCCTGCATTTGAAGTGTCCAAACTGGAGCAGTTGCAGGCATTCTGCAAACCATATGTCAGTAACAGTTGAGGACCTGATGTAGGAGAAAGGAAAAGATATTTGCACCTTGAACTCTATGTAACATATAGACAAATATGACATTAATGCACGGCTAAGATTCTAGTGATAGTAGTTGCATTTGATTTGTGGTGAAAACCTTGATTGATTCCCTCCCTAGCTTGCTGTATAACCAAGTATAAAAAAGAAGAAACACCATGAAGTCACTTTGCATTCTGGGTTAGAGAGTACCACCTTCCTGCTCAGACTCATTCCCAGAAATGTATAATGGCCAAATTTCTGTCCTTAGTTACATGTGTGCAATTCTCACTGAGTTCACTGGGAACTGGGCATATGTATATGAGGACAGAATTTGTCCTTTACCTCTTAGATCAAATAAATAATTGTGATAAAGATAGAACTCTGCTTTCTAGCTCAGGGAGTATTAATAAATAGGGAACATGAGAATAATACAACTTCCCTTTGAATTCTTATCTTCTTTCCTTTTGCATAGTGTAAAAATTAGAAAAAATATATTTTAAACATTGATGTTGGTGCACATTATAGTTTAGAGGAATACTCTAAAACACAGTGAATTGTAGTACTAAAGGTGCTTCAAATTGTTGGCTTTTTTTAAACATAAATTGTTTCTCTTGGGTCAGTTTTTAAAGGAACCTCACCTCACTCTTCAATGTTGTTTGTGCAAAGGCTGGCAGTTAGAACCAACATTTTTAAAGGTATCTGCTACTTTTAGGTACCTCTGTTTTTGGCTGCCCACATGAGACATCTTGAATCTTACTTTGTTCACACATGCTGAACCCTCCAGGTCTCCATGCCTTCAGCTGAAATCCAGTATGCTCAGCATCTGTGATAATCAAGCCTTAGGTATGTCAAATTGGGCAACCAAACTTAGTGGACACTGGAAAATGTGGCTGTAAATATCTAATTACCTGATCAGAGGGTACAGAGATAGGCAGTACACCTGGAAGAATATGGAGGAATAAGGGCTGAAAAAATAAATAGGTAAGACCATAAGCATGTCCGGAAAACTAATATTCAGATATGATGTGATAGTGGGCTGCAGCATCAGAAAGGGCGAGATGAGTTGGCAGCCATTTCTGGATCTTTGTGGCTATGTTTGGCCCTGAACACCAAAAACTAGTGTTTCCATGGCTGGTGATGCCTTCCATCGGTAGACAAAATGAGGTGATGATAATTCTGTTCTGTATTGCAAGATTTCACCTACAGTTTTATTTTCTCTTCTGCTGTATTTTTCTTGCCAGGGAAAATAGAAGTTAATAGCCTCTACTATAAATACTACACATTGTCTGAGTACAACATCTAAGCTTTGTTATATTTAACCTTTTAAAAATCAAACTTCCAAAAAGTAGATTATAGCTAGATTTTGCCATCCATGATAAACATTGTTTTCCTTGCAACATTTTGAGAATTTCTCAAATGTTACCAGGTTAGATAGCCTTCAATTCAGTTCTGTTTTTAATCTGGATTGTTGTAGGCAACTATTCTATAGTTTGCCTTTGGATATTTTGGAGGAAAATTAAAATAAAACTGAACAGATAATATAGTTCTGAAACATAATCCATGTGCAGTAAACATACTCTTTTGTCATGTTTTTTTCGAACGAAAATGCCATCTTACTTCCTAGGACCTGGACAGGGTACTTTTCCCAGGCAAATAGTGTGTAAACTGAAGAGTCCCTGAAAGTTCATTGACACAATGTTCCATAAAAGTGTTATAATGACTCTAAATATATACGTATACAATAATTGTTAGGTTTCCAAATACCATATGAAACAAATATCACTACATATATTTGCAGTCTTACTGCCATGGACTGTGATATTGTTTCATAAGGATCTTGTCAATTCTTGGATAGGAGGCCACTAAGGAAAACACAAATACTGCAGGAAATTATAGTGATTCTGGAGTCAGTACATGGTATTTTTTGGGGGGGGGAGGTCTTACTGTTATTGTGAGATTTAAAGTCAAGATCCTGACTACACATGGTCATTAAAAAAATCCTATGGCACCTGGCACAAAAATTGAGGTGGGAACCCTAATTTTCTGGTCAAACTGGAATCAGATGCTTATTAGAGACAGTCTGAAATATTTTGTTTCCCACTCAAATTTTCAATGAAAACTTTCATCTTGAGTTTTTGGTGTAAACTCAAAACTGAAAGATTCTAGCTAGAAAACAAATGATTTTGGCTGAATATGGGAGTTTTAATCCCTCATGAGAGTTGCAGTTTGCTCCTCGCGTACCCGATCTCCTATGGGCCAGATCCCTCATTGGACTACATCTCCCATGAAGCACTATGGGTTCCCCTTTGATAAGGCAAGTTGTACTGTAGGGGGTCCCCAGCCATGGTTCATTGTGGGAAGTGTAGTCCAGATCACAGCCCATAGAGGAAAATGGGGACACAAGGAGCAAACTACAACATGAAACACCAAAACTCCTATTTTTTGGTTGAAATCTTTCAACTTTCATCTGAAACACTATGACAAAAACTGAAATTTTTTATAGGAAGCAGACACTCGTCAGAAATCAATTTCCCCTTGGAAAAACAGTTTTGATGGAAAATTTTCAGCCAGCCCTAGTACAAAATTGCCCTTTGGATGGGCTCAGGACAGAAAGTGAAGAAAGCTTTGCATAATAAAGCTGTGCACTGTGCTGTCCACCTCAGGTAGGGTTCCTGGTAGAGTCGTAGATTTTAAGGCCAGAAAGGACTATTAGATCATCCAGTCTGACCTGCTGTACATCACAGTCCACCAACACCACCCAGCACCCTCACACTAAACCCAGCAATGGAAATGAGACCCACAGGAGACTAAACTATTATGTGCCTCAGGCAGAGACTAGGAGGAACTGAGGTGCACCAGTGCAATGGCCGGGAAATGATTAAATGAGAGACACCCATTCAGGGATGGGTAAAGGGAGCCTTGTGTGTATGAATATTGCCACAATCTTCCATCCAACTGTGTGCTAAACTCAGTGACATAAATGTGAATTTCACATGCAGACTGACAAGGTATGAACTCTGTTTTATGAAGTGTGTTGAGTCTTCAGGATCTCAGCATGAAGGAAGTACGTATTCCCCAGAAACCTTAACAGTTTCAGAATAATTACCTTCAATATTCATGGGTTGTTTAGTATTCTCCTGTTCGTAGATACCAGAATCTTTCTGTCCCCCGGTGCTTAGTTTTTCTGACAGACTGCACATGCTTTTGCCTTGTTCCAAGCCTGCTCTTGGTTCCTGATTCCTGCTTTCACCTGAGCTCTGGTCCCCAGCCCAACAACTGGGCATGACTGCCACTGCTCCAACCACCAGGTTTGACTGCTGCTGCTTCAATCATGATTTAGTTGAAGGATGATTTAGTTGGGAATTGGTCCTGCTTTGAGCAGGGGGTTGGACTAGATGACCTCCTGAGGTCCCTTCCAACCCTGATATTCTATGATTCTATGATACATAGGTGTGGCTGTTACAGGGAGCCATACAAACTGCCTCTTATCCTGTTAGCCAACAGTTACTAGCATGCTGTGTGAGAGTATATTTTTCATTTTTAAGGATATGTGGGGTGGTGCAGTATCTCCAGTATGTTATTGCTGAAATATTGATGGTCCCGAGTATCTTTTGCTGCTTGTAGCTCTTGTGTGTGCAACCTTAATTCAGCCCATCCTTTCTCTCTCACCCCCCCCCCCCACGCATGCATTATGATTAGAGCAGGTTGGAAATTTTCTGATGGGATGTTTTTCTGTTGGAAAATTCAGATTCATCAAAAGCAAAACCTTTAGTGCAAACATGTAAATTGCGATGAAATTTTGTTTTGGGGGGAAAAAATGAAAAATGTGTCCAATTATGTAAAAATGGAACTAGTTTATTTTTATTTTGAAATTACTCTTTATTTAAAATTTTCTTTGTTTATACCATACATTTTTATTTGCCAAAATTTAAACTAAATGTTTTGATTATATCAAAACAAAACAGCGTGATTGACCTGAAATGAATATTTTT
Source organism: Lepidochelys olivacea (assembly GCF_965140295.1). Classification (NCBI taxonomy): domain Eukaryota; kingdom Metazoa; phylum Chordata; order Testudines; family Cheloniidae; genus Lepidochelys; species Lepidochelys olivacea. The sequence continues at coordinate 215,405,775 of NC_140412.1, forward strand.
CATGTTAAACAGAAAACCCAGTTCCTGCCCAGCTCCACTTATACTTGTGATCATGAAATTAAAGACTTTTCTTTTCTATGAAACCGCTGCCTCATTCGGTGCACAGAATGGACCTGCTCTTGGAATGAATCAGTCTTATGAAGGAGATTCTCTGTAGGACCCATGTTTCATTTGTTGCAGAAGTTAGAAGGTGCGTAATGAATGAGGCGGGGGATACAGGAAGAGAGGACAGTCTCACAGTTCAGGGAGTTGAATATTGTCCTAGAGAATTTTATTCCATCCCTGCCTCAGAATTCCTATGTGATCCTAGTCAAATCACTTAAACCAAGCTTTTTAGAGGTGTATTTGTCATTTTCTCACTTGAGACCCTCAGATCTGGTTGGCAGACATACTGAGCACTCACACAGCTACAATTGAAGTCAATGATATGTGCTTTGAGCGTATAAAATGCTATATAATGCTAAGTATTATGAAAAATCAGGTCTTAGATGTCTAAAATTGGATACCCAAAACTAGTAGCTACTTTTGATCTTAATCTCTCTTGTCTCAGATCCTCACTGTAAAATGGAGCTACCCCCCCCCACCACCACCACCACACACACACACACACCGATCCCACAAGGGTACTGAGAAGATCAATTAGTAATCTTCATGAAGCATGAAGAATTAGAGATGAGCACCATAGAAAAGTCCATGAGGAAATTAACAATTCTGTCTTCAGAACACAGTTTGAATACAGCAGCAAATACGGCACATAGCCACACATTGAACAACAAAGAGAAAACAAAATATTGAATTAAGTGAGCATTGTCCATTCATAGCACTCAATGAGGCAGCAGTCCTGTGGAAAAATATCGTGTTATTATCTAACTTGCTTTGTAGACAAGACCTGAGTGAAGGAGTTCTAGACAGTATTGCTGTCACTCCTATGGTTTACTAGATGGAGCCTTGGGATTTGGCAAATTGGTGTATTCCCCCATTTCCATGGGGCATAAGTACACAGAGGTGTATGCTAGTGATTAAAACCATTTCAATTCCCCCTTGCTTGGGAACATAGACATGTTCCCAAGCAAGGAACATTAATGAACATTAACTGTTCGTTGTCAGCTGATTCAGACCAAGCTGATCAGTACCTCTGAGCGCATCCCTTATTCTCAATTGAATGCTCCCTACTGGGTCCTGTGGTTTCCTTTTTGCAAAAGCATTAGTGCATAGTACTGCTGCTATTGTGAACTTTCTTGTATATATTGCACACCACTATCATCTGAGGCGGCAACTACGTTGGTCCCCTGTTTATTGAGTTTTCAACTTGTAAAAGGTGAATGATTTCTGACGCTGTAAAATAAGTGGTGAATATTTGAAGAGGAGGACATGGACATGGTATTTGCATAAATCTCACTTCCGATCTTCACATCAGACTTACCATACTTATCGGCGCATCAGCCTTACTATTAGTACCAGAATCCTACTTCCAGAAAGTAACTCATCGCTTCTGGCAATCACTGTTGTTTGACAGTGACGTAATGCTCAGGAACATACCTATATTTGCAGGCAGCGCTCTGGGAAATGACACAAAGTTATTGGCCAGATAGTTTTGAAAGGCACAGGTAGTTTCTTCCCCAATGAAATACTGCCATGTTCCAGAAATATTGACCAGAGTCAATTCCATTCAACAAATACATGTTCAACTTCACACACAGTATCAAGGCCAAAGTATAGGCCCAGCTGCTGCAAAGACCGAAGCATGTATTTTAAGTGCATAAAGTTATACCCAATGTGTGTGTCTTTGCAGGATTGTAGCCTTAGATTCAGATCCCCATGTGCATCTCCCAGCACTTCAGTTTGCTGCTGCCTTTTTCTTTTCTTTTTCCAAGTTTCATATAGTTTTAAATCAATACTTGAAAATAGGTTTGTACACAAGGTTTGAGCTGTTCTTCTGACTTATTAAAAATACAGTAGTACGAGAAAGTGTAATGTGACAACAAATACTTAATGTGATTTTTTTCAAGTCCTACAAGGAATAGAATTTAATATTGTTTTAAAATGTAGATGGGGAGGAAGCTCAAAATCAAAGTGTTCTCACGGCACATAAATTACTACTTTTTTGCCGTACATCAAGACAGACATTAAAAACAACTTTATGAGATTTTAATTTACCACAATTATTCTCTCTAGTTCTTAGAGTCTCTGAATAGTATCCTAATGCTAGATCATATTTTTGACAACAGAACACCAGATATACTGTAATGACTTGGCATTCAGCCTTTTGGAACGAAGGCCAAAACTGGCCAAATAAATCATTCCTTGCTAGCAAGCAGCAATGATTGTATTGTAAACTTTGGATAAATCTGTGATATTACAGAAAGCAACTGTTTTTCAATAAACTGACTTTAAAAAATGTTAAAAATCTATGGAAAAATGTCTTATGCTGGAGAAACACCAGTATGGCATAATGCTACCAGACTCTTCTGTATTGTTACAGAATAATGTTTAACAAACCGAGATAACAAATTTTCTCTTCATTATGATGATCAAGTTAGGGTGAGTATGCCTTATGGGTAACCTGTACAGATTTTAATCAAAAATGTTAACTTAAACATTTTAAACATCCTATAGAACATAGTAGGGAGTTCCTGCTGTAAAAATCAATACGATGGTTCAAAAAAGACACATGCTTTAATAGGTAGCTATGGAAGGCTTTGAATATCATGGCTAAACCCTTGAAGTTGACTTTGTAGTGAACAGGAGACAGTAGTTGAATACTAGCTGATATACTTATATTATTATTTATTTAGTGATCATTTGTATTACTATAGTGCCTAGAGGCCTCAGCCAAGATCTGACTCCATTGTGCTAGACATTGTACATAGATAGATGTAAGAAAAAGAGGACTTGTGGCACCTTAGAGACTAACAGATTTATTTGAGCATAAGCTTTTGTGAGCTACAGCTCAATGCTCAAATAAATTGGTTAGTCTCTAAGGTACCACAAGCCCTTCTTTTCTTTTTGCGAATACAGACTAACGCGGCCGCTACTCTGAAACCTGTCATAGATAGATATAGTCCATTTCCAGAAGAACCTATAGTTTAAATAGCAAATCACTTGAGCAGCAACCAGTAAGCAGACAGTCTGCTGCTGCTCTTTTCCTTTAGGTGGGGAACATGGTGAGTTGCCAGAAGAAGGGGATTCTGGGGCAGTTGGAAGGAGTGGCTCACAGTGGCCATGTGCCTGGGGCCCTGGGAGAAGCGTGGGATTTGAAGGCAGTCAGTGACTGCACATTGGAATGTACCAGCTGCTAAAGTCTTAAAGCAGTGGTTCTCAAATGTTTGCATTGGTGACCCCTTTCACACAGCAAGCCTCTGAGTGTGACCCCCTCCCATAAATTAAAAATAAATGTTTTATATTTAACACTATTATAAATGCTGAAGGTGAAGCAGGGGAGTGGAGGCTGATAGCTCACGACCCCCCACGTAATAACCTCGCAATCCCTGAGGGGTCACAACCCCCCCAGTTTGAGAACCCCTGTCTTAGAGTCTTAGCATCTGAAGCACCTACAGTGGTGCCAAGGACTGTGTTGAGACAAGGTTTGGTACCACAGCACTCCAGAGACACTGCAAAAGATCTACAATTACAGCTGTAATGTGGCCTCTTTCTGAGTTACTGCTGCATTCAGTTTTGGGCTTCAAGCCTAACAATCCCGCTGAGATGCAGTGCCATGCTAGTATGATAAACGGTTGCATGTGACAGAATGTGGAATTGTAAACCATCCCTCTACACATGTAGACTCATGCTTTCATCTGTTCTTGTGGTGCCTTCAATGTCAATGCAGGAGACACCAGGACCACAGCCAATCTTGTCTCTTCTTCCCTTTCATATGAAGTTTTCTCTCAAAGCATAGATGGTGTCCCTTCTGAGCACTATTCTGTGCTATGCTAAATATAAATTCATAAACAAATAAACCATGCAACTTGTATGTATTATATTTAGTTGAATGTTTGTAAACTCCTTTGAAAGTGAAAAGTGCCCTCTCAATGCTAGATATTTGTAGAGAAGCCATCCTGGAATAAGAGCCATTGTTTGCCAGAGGAAAGTAATTACATTTAATAGAAACTGGCCTTGTTTTGAAGCCTCCCTTGATTTAAAGCCACAGTGGAAGTAATTAAATGCTGCAGTGACGGCTGCTGAATGAATATATATGGTATAGAGCAGCACAGGTGTTCTTCACAGAGAGTGTCAGAAAAGAAAAACACGACTTGAAGGGGTCTTAACTGTCCTATGTCAAGAACATACCTCCTCAGAGCACAGCAGAGTGTTTTTAATTTTTAAAAACTGATTTTAAATTATTACAATGTAGATAGATTAGTAAGAATTGGTGTGGAGGAAGCAGCAGGGCCAGAAAAATGCTGGTAGAAGAAACCAATGAGGCAAGCGGCCAACAGACCCCAAGACAATTACTGACCGACTGATTGCAAACAACTTTGCAGGTGAATAGAAAATAAGGAATCCCTTATATTAGACATAGTAACACTTCCATGACCAGGGCAGTTATTGTGTATATTAATTATAATAACTGGCCTCTGATCAAAATAAAAATAGACAGACTGATTGAATGATGTCACAGAGAAAGGGGAATGAGTGAGAGATGTGCCTTTGGTTGCTGTTAAGGTCTGTCCATTGTCATTTGGATCTCATCAACCACTTACGAAAGCAGCTGCTTTCCTTGTGGGTTTCCTGTCCTGGTACCGTGCATAAACATGTTGGCATTATTAGATCAGAGAAGCTCACTTTCTCCTGCTGAAGGCAGGACATTGCTGTTCTATGTTGGTTGTGCTTGAGGCTGTGACTATAGGATGGTCAAGGTTCAGGATAGAATCTGGAGATTCGGTTAAAGGTGGGAAACAATGGTGCTCGGGTGGGTCATTAGCTAATTACTTGGGGGTTGATGCAACAAGTAAGGTGTTGATTCAACAAACCATTTGTGGTGGTGGTAGATCCTGGAGGAAAGTGTCATTCCAAACAATAGTGTCTACGGTGGTGTGGGGATGAGGGATGAGGACAGAGAGTTGTTTCAATGGTTTGGCCTAGCAAATGCCTGACAATGTGCACAAAGGATGCTACAGATTCTGCAAGCATGCTTTTAGAGCAGGGGTGGGCAAACTATGGCCCGTGAGCCACATCCAGCCCACCAGCCATTTTAATCTGGCCCTTGAGCTCCCCCTGGGGAGCAGGGTCTGGGGCTTGCCCTGCTCCAGTGCTCCAGCCAGGGAACAGGGCCAATGGGAGCTGCCGGGGCGGTGCCGGCAGATGGGAAAATGTGCAGCAGAGCTGCCTGGCCGCACCTCTGCGTAGGAGCCGGAGAGGGGACATGCCCCTGCTTCCAGGAGCTGCTTGATGTAAGCGCTGCCCGGAGCCTGTCCCTGAGCCACACACCCCCAGCGTTCCAACCCCCTGCCACAGCCCTGAACCCCTCCTGCACTCCGAACCTCTCAGTCCCAGCCAAGAGTCCCCTCCTGCACCTCAAACCCCTCATCCCCAGCACCACCCCAGAGCTTGCTCCCCCAGCTGGAGCCTTCAACTCCTCCCCCCGCACCATTGTGCCCCTGCTTCAGCCCAGAACCCCCTCCTGCACTCCAAACACCTCAGCTCCAGCCCGGAGCCGCCTCCTGCACCCCAAATCCCTCAGCCCCACCACAGAGCCCACAGCTGGAGCCCTCAACCCCTCATCCACACCTCATCTTCCCTGCCTCAGCCCAGAGCCCCCTCCCTCACCCTGAACTCCTCATTTCTGGCCCCACCCCAGAGACCGCACCCCCTCAGCCAGAGCCCTCACCCCCTCCCACACTCCAACCCCAATTTTGTGAGCATTCATGGCCCACCATACAATTTCCATACCCAGATGTGGCCCTTGGGCCAAAAAGTTCGCCCACAGCTGGGTTAGAGGGAGATAGTATGGACGGGCACTGGACTAGGACTCAGGACAGCTGGGTTCTATTTCTGGCTCTGTCACTAGCCTGCAGGGTGACCTTAGACAAGTCAACACTTCCCCTGTTTCCATTTCCTTACCAGTACAATGGAGGTAATGATACTTGCCCTCCTTTGTAATGTGCTGTGAGATCTACAGTGAAAAATATTGTATAGTAGATATTTGTTATGCTTTGCGATGTTGCTCTGGAAGAGAATGCAGGAAGGTATCGCTCACATGGTCATGCTGCAAACCAAATGCAAGCTATGGCCAGGTTAGACCAGGGATTGGCTCTGTGTTCCTGGGCCCATATGGAGTACTACCTCCCCTTAGTGTTCTCTTAACACTTCATAAGACAAACAGTTCCCTCAATAAATTCACCAAAAGGAGTCTGGTATCCTATGTGCCCCTAAAAATCACCAGATGGAAACTATGCTACAGCAGTGGGGCCTGTGAAGAAGTTCAAGAGCTGTTTTGACAGCATGGGATTAGGAGTGTGCTTGTACTTGCAGCGGACAGCGCAAGAAAAGAGAGAGATTACAAATGAGGGGATGTGTGTCAGGTGGAAAGGAGGCTAACGCCAAGACAGGATGGGGTGAGTGGTCTTGTAGAGAAGTTAGAGGAGGAGAGCAGGTGAGATATCTCAGAGGTGCCTGCAGTGAGGCATGAGGTGATTGGAAAGCTTTTCAGACCTTGCATTAAACACACGGCATTATGCAGCTGCCTATTATCGTGGCCAGAAAACAGTAGGCCCTTTGCTGGCACTTAAAAAAACACACACGCCAAGCAGGTTTCACTCTCTTTGCATATTCATAATGTGCCGCCTTATTCTCACATAATATCCTTTCAACTGAATAAGCACCAGGAACATCCAGCCACAGGATAATCATATTTACTGGATGTTTCTAATTTGACAGTAAGCAGTGAATTGGTTAACCGTGTTGGCACTTAATTGTTCATATTTTATGCTTCAAAGCTGACACCCTTTTAAGATGAATGGGGGAAGTTAATTTCTCTTGATGCTATTGTTTTTAGCCGGTAAGGATGAGGACTCCACAAGATGAAAGTACGTTGGTTTATATTGTCAAGGTTATCTTCCTAACCAGAAGCTAGAAACTTCCTTTATTATAAGAAAACAAAAGCATAAATTCTGGGAAATAGAATAGAACCCTTGACTATTCCGCATGAAGATCCTAAATCTTTGGGATTCATGAATTTGCCACCCCTGCAGTTTTTCATTGTCCCAGGTTCTGAGGTATTGTGACCAGACCACAGCATGATTTCCACTGATTGGCTGATAAAGACATCACATACCCTCCTAAGAAAAGAAAAAAGAAAAGAAAAATAAAGTAGGCATTTTTCCTTCGAAGTGTAATCTTCAGAAAAAAGTAGCAGTGGTGGTTATTAGTAGCAGTGTTTTTATAGTGAAGTTGGCACAGGAATAAAAGTAGAGGGCTTTGGTTCTGTTCTTGGATCTGCCTCTTACTTGCTATGCAACATAGGATAAATCACTTAATCTAACTGTGCCTCAGTTTGACCCCTGGAAATGAGGAGGATGCTCACCCACTTTTTGTGAAGTGTTCTGTGAGCTAGGCATGAAGAATTGTAATGTAATTGTTAACTAAGGGCCAAATTCTGGTACCTTTACCCACACTGAATAGTACCATATTCCCCAAGTTGTCCCATTGAGCTCAATAGGACTGCTTGCAGAATGAGGTACTCTTCAGCGTAAGTGTGGCAGAATCAAGCCCTTAGTATGATTTTTGGGTTGGCAAAAAACAAAAAGTGAACAAATTCCTAAATTTCTAGCTTTTACTTTTTTAACAAGACTAAAGTGATCTGAGAATGAATGAACCTGCAGGATAGTGGCTATGTCACTGTATCTTTGAAGATATCCACACTCTAACTTAATCATCATATACATCTCCACTTACCTGGATCTCATCTGTAATATAACCTCTGGGATTTCAGGAAAATAGCATGCAATGTCAGCTCTGTACTTAAACTGTAAACAGAAAACCCTGGGGAGCTATCAAGTCATCAGACTTTAGTACTGAAAACATAACACCGGTTTAAGTAGAGCTACTCAAACTAGGTCAAATTACAGTTGGGTAAGGTTTTAGCAATCCAGAATTCGGAGAGATTTTTCAGGCAAACAGGCAAATTCACAGTTGTCTCTGTTTGTGACCCAGCTCCATAACATGTAAACTCTTTACAAGTTCTGTAATTAGAAGTTAGATATGCCCACAAGAAACCCTCAGATCTGAACTTCTCAATTTTCTGCTATGCAGAACTCATATTGTGGATCTGAAAACAAGGACTGGGGGATTCAAAATCTGGGTCTGACTTTACAGTCAGGGATGTTTGGATTTGGTGTCTTGAATTCTGTGCGCTGTAGAGAGAGAGAGAGGTTTGAACAGCATCTCTGACCTGTGCCTGGATCTGTGGTATTGGGTTTCAGAGGTCTCCACAACTGCAAATTTTTATCCAAGGTACTAATATGGTTCCCACTACTGTAGTTTCTGAGCAGCTCACAGTTTTTAATATATTTATCTTTACAACAGCCCTGTAAAGTAGGGAACTTTGATTCCTAATTTACAGATGGGGAGCTGAGGTACATGGAGAGTAAGGGACTTACCCAAGGTCACACAGAAAGTCTGTAGCAGAGCATGAGTCCCAGACTGGTTCCCTGATCATTGCCCTAAACTTCCTCATGATGAACTGCTCTAAATTTATGAATTAAAAACTGTTAATTGCCTAGGTGCAACTGATCATCGTCTAATTTCACTTGCTATGTACAAACAGAATATTGTCCAACTTATAATATACATATTACTCTGTGTGTGTGTGCGTGTATTGTGACAAAGTTCCTCCTCTACCTTGGTGGGTCTTGCGCTTATTGGAGGATTTGCTCGCCTTGGAGCTTCACAGCAGCCCTCAGTTTGGTCATTTTCATGAACCAACAATCCAGGTCCACTCCTCCTGTGTCTGACCAGGAGTTGGGAGGTTTGGGGGGAACCCGGGCCCGCCCTCTACTCCAGGTTCCAGCCCAGGGCCCTGTGGAATGCAGCTGTCTAGAATGCCTTCTGGAACAGCTGTGTAATAGCAACAACTCCCTGGGCTACTTCCCCATGGCCTCCTCCCAACACCTTCTTTATCCTCACCATAGGACCTCCCTCCTGGTGTCTGATAATGCTTGCACTCCTCAGTCCTCCAACAGTATGTGTTCTCTCTCTCAGCTCCTAGCACCTCTTACTCCCAGCTCCTTACACACGCACCACAAACTGAAGTGAGCTCCTTTTTAAACCCCAGGTGCCCTGATTAGCCTGCCTTAACTGATTCTAGCAGCTTCTTGATTGGCTGCAGGTGTTCTAATCAGTCTGTCTGTCTTAATTGTCTCCAGAAGGTTCCTGATTGCTCTGGAACCTTCCCGGTTATCTTACCTAGGGAAAAAGGACCTACTTAACCTGGGGCTAATATATCTGCCTTCTATTACTCTCCTGTAGCCATCTGGCCCGACACTGTCACTATATATATATAACTCATATATATATATATACAGGAGAAGCTTTGTTATCTGGCATGTTGGGGGAATGGGGGTGCTGGTTAGTCAAAAATTCCGGTTAAGTAAGAGTTATACTTACAAATGGAGGGAGGGAATTTGGGTAAAGGAGGGGGCTGGGACATGGGAAGGGGTGCGGGGTACAGGCTCTGGGAGGGAGTTTGGGTATGGGCATGGGCTCGGGGCAGGGGGTTGGGGCATGGGAGGGGTTTCAGGGTGCTGGATCCGGGCGGCGCGCAGCTTGGGTGGATCCTCGCAAGCAGGAATATGTCCCTACTGCTCCTAGGTGGAACCACGGCCTGGCAACTCTGTGCGTTGCCTCTGTCCGCAGGTGCCACCTGCACAGCTCCCATTGGCCGGGAACCGCGGCTAATGGGAGCTGCGGAGCCAGCACTCGGGGCCGGGCTGGGGCAGCACATGGAGCCCCTGTGGCTGCTCCTCTGTCTAGGAGCAGCAGGGACATGTTGCCACTTCCAGAGAGCCATGCAGAGCCAGGTAGGGAGCCTTCTGGCCCTGCGCCAACTGGACTTTTAATGGAGATATCAGAAATGCCGGTTTCTAGAGCTTTACAGTTGGTAAAGTGCCAGATAACACAGCTTTTTCTGTACATGGTGCTTTTAAAAAGGACAGTTTCCCAAACCTGTAAAAAATTGTATAAAATTGTGCAGAAGGAAACATAACATAAAAATGTGAATTATAATTGAGAATTGTTTAAGTATGCTTTGTTAGGTGCCCAAAAAGAAACAATTCCACAATCACAAAATAAGTTGTCTTTGGTTTAAAAAAATATATCCTAAGAAAGTGAAGGCAGCAATAATAAATAACAAAAGGGAAAATGGGGAAGCAGCAGTTAGGAAATGCAGACAATTGATAAGGGAAGCTAAAAGGATCAATGAAAAAAATCTGTGACCAGTAGGGTTAAGGACAATAAGAAGGAATTATCTAAATATACTGGGAACAATCAAAATCCTATCAATATATAGGTCTGATACTAGACAAAGATGGTGAAATTATCAATCATGGTGCAGAAAAGGCAAATATTCAATAAATATTTCTGTTCTGCATTCAGAAAGAAGGAGGAGGATGTATTCATATCTTATAGTGATAAAATAATTCCTTTTCATCACTAACTTGGAAGGATACTAAACTGCAACTCCTAAAGTTAAACACTTTCAAATCAGCAGGACCAGATAACTTGCATCCAAGCATGTTAAGAGAATTGTCTGGGGAGCTCCTCGGAACCATTAATGTTGATTTTTTCAATCTTGGAACACTGAAGCAGTTCCAGAGGAACACTGGGGCAATTCTAGAGGACTGGCAGGGGAGGGTAGCCTATGTACTGATATTTAAATAGGGTATATGGGATGGCAAAGGAAATTATAGGAGGATTAGCCTGACATCAGTCTCAGGCAAAATCAGGGAAAGGCTGCAATGGGATGCAGCCAGCAAAGAATTAAAGGGTGGTGATTAGTGCCAATCAACATGGTTTTATGGAAAACAGGTTTTGTCAAATAAACGTATTGCTTTTTGATGAGATCACAAGTTTGGTTGATAAAGGTCATTGTTCTTTTAATCAGAGTGATATGTTGGAATAAGTAAGTCTAAACATATTATGTCAAACAATCAGCACTATACAAAATCAATACAGTCTGTCAATGGGTTAAAAACTAGTTAACTGGCAGACTGCAAAATTAAATTGTAGATGTGGAATCGTCATCCAATGTGGGTGTTTCTAGTGGGGTTCTGCAGGTATCTGTTCTCTGCCCAACGCTGTAACAATCTGGAAGAAAATATAAAATCGTTGCTAGTAAAATTTGCAGATGACACAAACATTGGTGGAATGGTAAATAATGATGAGGGCAAGTCCACTATATAAGCCGTCCTGGGCTTGCGCTAAAAGGTGGGCTCATTTGAACAACATACATTTTAATACAGCCAAATGCAAGGCTATACATCTAGGAACAAACTGTAGGTCACGTTTATCAGGAGAGGGACTCTATTCTGGAAAGCAGTGACTCTGAAAAGGACTTAATGGGCATGGCTGATAACCAACTGAACATGAATTGCCAATACAATGCTGTAGCGAAGAGGGCAAATGTAGCTCGGTTGTATAAGCAGGGGAATATCAAGTGGGATTAGGGAAGTGGTATTACCTCTTTATACATAATTAGCCAGACTATTACTGGAGTACTGTACGTGTCCAGTTCTGGTGTCCTTCATAAAAGATGTTGCCAAATTGGAAGGGGTTTAGAAAAGAACTATAAGAATGATTTGAAGTCTGGAAAGCTTGCCTTATACTAAGAGACTTAAAAAGCTCAGACTGTTTATTTCAGGTTAAAAGGTGACTTGATTGTGGTCTACAAGTGCCTATATGGGAAAGAATTCTGATTGTACACAGCTCAATAACCTAGCAGAAAAAAAACATAGTAAGAGCTAGTGGTTGAAAGCTAAACCTAGACATTCAGACTAGAAATAAAACATTAATTTTAAATGAGACAACTTACCTAGAGATGTGATGGATTTGCCATACTAACAGTCTGTAAATCGAAACTGGGTGTCTTCCTTCATTTTAATGGCATACCTCAGCGCATTGGTCCAGTCCAAAGTAAATCCATAACAAGTCATAGCTGGACAAACCTGTGAGATTCTGTTAGCAATCTGTTATGTCATGTTGTTCGAGGTCTCTAACACAGAAGTCCCTTGTTCAAATGACTGCGCTTTCTTTGGCCCACTGTGTCAAGACACTGGGGAGTGTGGCTCCTAACCACCAGATCATGAACATTATTCCAACACTGTGTAAATGTTCATAAATACTGGACTACTGCTTGTTATAATGTAGTGAAGATAATTCTGCTCCCGTTTATAGTAATTCATGTAATTAAAAATTAATATAGGTTTAATTCATAATTGTATTGTGATGAAATTACTCTCCATTATATAGCAATATGTACTGGGTCCTTTTTTTTCATGGCTTTGTGTGTTAGGACAGGCCATTTAGAGAAAACATTTGCAGCAGCCCTGGCTGTAACTTGTAAGGCAATAACTTTAGTGATGCTGTGCCACGTTCATTACCACTGGTGCAGACCCTGGAGGAAGCCCAGGTCTGCTTGGAAGGAGAGTGTGGTGCAAGTCACTTGCAGAGTGTCCTTTCCACAGAGGGAGACCTATAAGCAACAAGCACTGCCCCCAAAGGGAGGCCAAGGGATGCACCAATTCAACACATGCTCGCTGTACTGCCTGCTAATTAACTGCTCTTGAGATATCAGTGGAAGCCAAAGCATCCCTCCTGAAGAGGAACCACAGAAGAGTGTGGCGTGGAAACATAGAACTTGGCATCTCCTGAGCTAGTGGGCTGAATCTAGCTCTTTATGCTTAAGAACAGCTGAGCAACTGTAAATCTTAATGCACCATGAGATCTTTCTCAGAAAATAATTGTTTTTTAAGATTCCACTTCCCTCTCTTCCTGACCTTCCAGCTCTTTTATCCTTTGTGAGTAACCAGAGTGCCATATACACATAAGACTAAAGCAAATTAAGAGTGACTCAGAAAATGGGAATTATCTGGAAAAAGCACATTCCTCAGGAACACAGTGTCATAGAGACTGGATTATTTCTTCTTGTGGAAGGAGCCAAGGTGTTTTATGATACCATGCAGTTGCAGCTAAGATTGGCTTGTAGCCCAATCAACTAGTCATTGCTTTCCGGTGTATTTCTGTATTGGACTTTTGCTGAAATGCCCACAAGAGATTTAGGTAACTCTGCAAATGCTTTTGCCGGTAGTGAGTGTTAATATAATTTAAAAAATCTGTTCTCCTCCCACCCTTCACCTCTCTTTGTAAAAAAGTAAATCATTTGAAGGCCATTTTCAGCAAACACCAGCTTGTTGAATTTCTAGAAAGGTCTATATATTTCTCTATTTTTGCAATGCTTTAGAACATATCACAAGAATTCAAAAAACAACCCAGAATGTTTGGTAGTTTAGTATATTACAATGCTATAAATCCAAGTATATCAACTGTAAGCCCTTCAGAGTACACTAAAATACTTTAAGGGCCAAAATATGCCCACTCCAGTGAAGATAGTGAAGTTGGAAAGGGTGGGATAGGAGTCTTTTTACCTTGCCCCAGAACCCAACTGCAAGGGTAGCCACAGTTTATTTGGTCCTGCTGCAGCACAGGGGGATGGACTTGATGAATTCTCAAGGTCCCTTCCTGCCTCACATTTCTATGATTGTTGGGCTGCTGCTGCTGCATAAGGGAAGTAACCCAAGGGGGTGTATCTGAGTGGGGTGAGCAGAGCAAAATTGGGGGGGGGGCATGTTGCATCTTTTAAAAGCACCCACAGTGCAACTCCTCTCTCCCTCTCCAGCGTGCATCTGACTCTCAAGAGGCATAATTTAGCCCAGGGGTCGGCAACCTTTCAGAAGTGGTGTGCCGAGTCTTCATTTATTCACTCTAATTTAAGGTTTCGCGTGCCAGTAATACATTTTAAGGTCTCTTTCTATAAGTCTATAATATATAACTAAACTAGTGTTGTATGTAAATTAAATAAGGTTTTTAAAATATTTAAGGAGCTTCATTTAAAATTAAATTAAAACGCAGAGCCCCCCGGACCGGTGGCCAGGACCCGGGCAGTGTGAGTGCCACTGAAAATCAGCTCTCGTGCTGCCTTTGGCACGTGTGCCAGAGGTTGCCTACCCCTGATTTAGCCCAACTTTAATCATCAAAACCCAGAAAACTCATTGTTAAATCTTCTCACTCTATTCATTCCCAAGGCTACTGTACCTGGGTACTATAGAGCATAACATTTAAAATATTATGCTGGTGTGCTCCTGTTATACTCACAATGGGTACAGTGGTGTGAGTTAAGAATGGAGCATCGCTGGGCATTAGAAAAACATTTAGAGTTTGTGACAGTCTGTATCCCTTTTTACAAGACTACGATAAACTTTCTACAATATATGTCTTGTGAGGTATTATTTGAAAACTCATGGTTTGCGGATCTTTGTTGTCCTGGTAAAATATGTGTGACAACATTGTATTCAAAGTTATAAGATTCTACTATATGATGTTACTAAGGGCTTGGCTACACTTGCAAGTTACAGCGCAGTAAAGGAGCCCCGGGCACACTAGTTCACTACCCATCCACACTGGCAAGGCACGTAGAGCGCTCTGACTCCACAGCTACAGCGATGCTGGTACTCCACCTTAGAGAGTGAAATAACGTTTGCTGCACCCTCACTGGAGCGCCGCGGCACCAGTGTGAATGAGGTGTTGCTTTACTGTGCTCTGATCAGCCTCCGGAAACGTCCCATAATCCCCTTAAGTCAAGTAGCCTCTATTGACATTGTTTGGAATCGGCTGTAGGGATGCAGATATGCCCTTTGAAAGCTCCGTTTCTGACAGCCAGCTGCTTATCTGCTCCGAGACAAAGCAACCATTAGTGTGGAATGCTGTGTGTGAGAGAGAGAGGTGGGAGTGTGCGGGGGGTCTGCTGCTGTCTGAACTTACAAGACAGCATGCTGACATGCTCTCAGCCCTTCAAAACCCACTCTCTCTCTCCCCACATACACACAACACACTCCCTATCACACTCTACCCCACCCGCATCCCCCATTTGAAAAGCACGTTGCAGCCACTTGCATGCTGGGATAGCTGCCCATAATGCTCCGCTCCCAATGTTGCTGCAAGTGCCAGAAATGGGCTACACCAGAGCACTTGACAGACTGTGGACAGAGTGTGGACAGACTGCAGCGCTTTCCCTACTGTGCTCTATGAAGGCTGGTTTAACTCAAAGTGCTCTACATTTGCAAGTGTAGCTATGCCGTAAGATGTATTCCAAATCTGGGGAAGCAGCCACAAACCACTTCCTCAGAGACAAAAAGGCAAACTGACACCTCAGTCAGGTGTCAATGAAATCATAGAATATCAGGGTTGAAAGGGACCTCAGGAGCTCATCTAGTCCAACCCCCTGCTCAAAGCAGGGCCAATCCCCAACTAAATCATCCCAGCCAGGGCTTTGTCAAGCCTGACCTTAAAAACCTCAAAAGAAGGAGATTCCACCACCTCCCTAGGTAACGCATTCCAGTGTTTCACCACCCTCCTAGTGAAAAAGTTTTTCCTAATATCCAACCTAAACCTCCACCACTGCAACTTGAGACCATTACTCCTTGTTCTGTCATCAACTACCACTGAGAACAGTCTAGATCCGTCCTCTTTGGAACCCCCTTTCAGGTAGTTGAAAGCAGCTATCAAATTCCCCCCTCAGTCTTCTCTTCCGCAGACTAAACAATCCCAGTTCCCTCAGCCTCTCCTCATAAGTCATGCATTCCAGTCCCCTAATCATTTTCGTTGCCCTCCGCTGGACTCTTTCCAATTTTTCCACATCCTTCTTGTAGTGTGGGGCCCAAAACTGGACACGGTACTCCAGATGAGGCCTCACCAATGTCGAATAGAGGGGAACGATCACGTCCCTCGATCTGCTGGCAATGTCCCTACATATACATCCCAAAATGCCATTGGCCTTCTTGGCAACAATGGCACACTGTTGACTCATATCCAGCTTCTCGTCCACTGTAACCACTAGGTCCTTTTCTGCAGAACTGCTGCTGAGCCATTCGGTGCCTAATCTGTAGCGGTGCATGGGATTCTTCTGTTCTAAGTGCAGGACTCTGCACTTGTCCTTGTTGAACCTCATCAGATTTCTTTTGGCCCAATCCTCTAATTTGTCTAGGAGCCTCTGTATCCTATCCCTACCCTCCAGCATATCCACCTCTCCTCCCAGTTTAGTGTCATCTGCAAACTTGATGAGAGTGCAACCACACCATCCTCCAGATCATTTATGAAGATATTGAACAAAACTGGCCTGAGGACCGACCCTTGGGGCATTCCACTTGATACCGGCTGCCAACTAGACATGGAACCATTGATCACTACCCGTTGAGCCTGACAATCTAGCCAACTTTCTATCCAATAAAATGGACTACCTCCTGTAGTGAAGTGGCCATTCTTTGGCAGGAAAAAGGGTGTGAACGAGAAAGCTATATTTTGACAAAGAAACAGCTGGAGGGTCCCATCCCCACAGACTCGCTGTCTCCTGAACATTAGCTGGAGGTGATTTTCAAATAAAGAGAGAACTATAAGAAAGGGGAACAGATGTCCCAAAAGATCTCTCCCCCCAGCTCTATTCAACAATGCTTGATCCTGGCAGAAAGAAATTCAGCCAGTTAGACTGCTAGAACATGTGGTGAGAGAGAATTCACTTAGAATTCACTTAGCTTGTTAAGTTAGGTATTAGTTTGCATTTCACCGTTTATTTCATTGTAACCAATTCTGACTTTTATGCCTCATTACTTGTAATCACTTAAAATCTATCTTTCTGTAGTTAATCAACTTGTTTTATTGCTTTACCTAAACCAGTGTTCCTGGACTGAAATGTTTGGGAAACTATATTTAAGATAACAGGATTTGTGCATATCATTTTCTATTAATAAAATGACAGACTTTATATGAGCTTGTGTTGTCCAGGAGAGAGCTGGGCAGTACAAGACACACATTTTGGGGGGGAAAGTCTGGGAATGAGAATTTGCTGGTGTTGGTCTGCAGTGTATTTCATGAGTGGCTAGCTATAGCACTCACAGTATAGCTGGGAGTAATTTACATGCTGGAGGTTGGGTGTGAGCAGACCAGGAGTGGTTGATCTCACAGCGAAGCAGTGTAAAAGGCAATCCAGATTAGAGACTTCAGAGGACAAAACTGTTCAACAGTCCAGATTGTACCCTGGGAAATGTCACACAGTTATTTAGGAATCCTGACTCAACGGCTATCCAAAAAGTTTGCCTCAAAACCTTTGCACTCTCTATTCCCTATATAAAATGATGTTGTATCAAGTACTGACTTAGCAGCAGCCAGAGCCATTGGCATGGAAACTCAGATGTGGAGAAAAGAAAAGGAGAGCAGTGAGAAGGAATCAGAAGAAACATGTGAGAAGTCAGGTCCAATTCTTGAGGAACTTACCATCTGCATTCCTGTGTAGGAAAAGAGGAAAACAGTAATAAAAAATAACTGGTTAGAGCAGTGTTATTTCCCAGGAAGTAGGCTATTTAATTTGTTCCTTTTCTGAATTTTATGGGTACTTAGTATTATTTTAAATAAATACTATATTAGTTTACATGCTTGTGGAAGCAGGAGCAGATAGTACTAGAGCACTCAGTGCAAAAAGCTAGGATTTTGAGGAGGAATTTGGAAAAGGAGAGGGATGTTTGAAACATAGGCAGAGGGGCAATGTGAAATAAGTTGCAAGAAAAAAAGATAAAGCCACGGGGTTACATTCACCCAAAGCGGTACCTAAAGTACAAATTGTACTGGTGTCAACTTTCTATAGACAATAGAGTCCCCTCCCACACTACCTGAAATAGACTGGCATGGCCTGCAGGCATTCTGGTATTGCATATGGTTATATAGTAGTAGAGAGGATCCATTTCCATTTCCTAGGAAGCAGGTAGAGGAGAGTAAGGGCCATTTAAGTATTAACCTGTGGTCTGAGTACTTTACACGCTTACTGCAGGGAGAGAAGCGATTTTGTTTTCTGGGAGTCCCTAATGAAAGCGGAGCTCCTAGAGCAGCGTGGATGGGAACTCTGTCTTCGATTACTTTTCTGTCCCTAGGCACTAGTTGAGACAGTCAAGACTTTTTCTCTTAGCATCCTAAACGGGTTGCATGTGACGCTTACTTTTCAGTTAAATTATTACATTTTTCACAATCTAAACTAACCATTTAAATTATAATTATTGCAATGCCCTCCAACAGCTTTTAATAGGTCTCTTGCTTGCAGCTTGTTTAGAATGCAGAGGCACAATTTTCACTGAGTTGGATACTATTTTGCTCCAACTTTTATGACCATCATGTGGCCCTTAACCCTGGCTGCATATTAAGTAGTGTATTGGATTTAACGTGGCACAGCCTGGGCTGTCAGTTGCATCTGAAGCCAATTGTCATTTGGCATGGCATGACATTAGGATGTGGAGGCTTACTGTACTGTGGAATCCATCTCATTTCCTCTCTTTCACTTTTTGTAACACCCTAAACCCTTTGTTTTTCCCCAAAGGTGTAAAGTCAGGATTGGGAGAAGGAGTTGCAGAGCAGCACACATAGTAAGAAATGAGAGCAGAGAGGTAAGGGAGGGTGAATTATTGTAGTGTTTCAAAGGTGAGGAGAAGAAACTTCAAAGTGATGCAGTAAGAGAAAGACTAAGCCAGTAACGGGACTCTAGGGGATTGGGGGCGAATTGGAACAACATAGAGCACTGGGGCAGAAGAATGCACCTGTGTAGAGGGATTTTGGATAAACAAGAAGGGGTAGGGTTGACAAACAGGTGGTAAGGATACAGACTCCATTTAAATAAGATAATACATAAAAGTCAGGAATGTAGTCAGGTAGAGAGACTCTTAACCCTCTTTCCATTTATGCTGGATTTAATGGCTACTAAGTCAAGAAGAAAATTTTGGCCCCTATTTTTTCTTTACAAGAAAAATGGTTAATCAAACAATTTAATCAATGATCCAGGCAACATTTATTTACATTATGTACAGTTTCTGCAAAATATACCTTTGAACGTGATAATACAGAGCAAGCCCAGCACACTTTGGATCTGTGCATCCAAAAATGGGAGCCAGCACACTTGGAATACGGCAAAGGTCAGTTGAACTATTGCTCCAACAATCCAGAATTTAACCATGTTCCCAGCACATTAAGAATGTCTATATGTCCATGTATTGTAGGGGTCAACTGAAGTTGGAGACCACCCCAATTGGGCTGGTGTCAGGTGTCTTGCTGCAAATATGAACTCAACTAATAAATTGAGTGTGTGTAAACTCCCCATCAGGTATTAAAGCACCCATTTTGCGGACACCTGTTGATTCCCTTCTCTCCTACACCACTTTTTCACCAGTGTAACTCCATTAAATTCAATGGAGCACCTCCTGATTTACAGCACTGCAAGTTATGTCATGTTAATTCCCAACTGCGGATGGGGTTCTGTGTATTCTGCATTTTGATGATGTAGAATAATTTTACAATGTAAAAGAAAACAGGGATTGTTCTCCAGAATATTAGGCCTTGTCTACATGCAGGAGTTGCACTGGTTTAACTATAATCAGTTTTTAAACTGCTTTTGGTTAAACCAGTATAAACCCCCTTGTCTTGGTAGACAGTTATTTCAGTTTCAGTGGCTTATTGCGGTTTAGCTTAATCTATTGCTGTTTGACTTGGCTTATACTGGAATAAGCCTAGTGAAAACCCAGATAAGAATGTCCAGACAGCCTTTTGCACCAGAGATACTTTGCTTGTTGTGTAAACAAGCCCTCAGTTTTCATTTTAAAAAAAGGTTTCTAGCTTTTATGGTTGTTGAAATAACCTTGAAAACGTGACCTGAATTCAAACCAACGCAGGAATGTCTGCCTGAGTTTGCAGACAGCCAGATACAATAGCTCTAAGAGAGATGAACCTATAGTAATTCCATCTAGTTCAGCCAACTTTGCAGCTGGAATGGTTGGCAATGATTTTAACTTTGTTAGAAGATTCCTTGTCATCTCACAAAACTTATTAACTCTATACCCCTATTTTTTTCCACAGTTGTGTATATTCCCAGGAATATGAGAACTGCCATACCTGATCAGACCAGTAGTCCAGCTAGGCTGGGTATCCTAGCTCCAAATGCTTCAGAGGAAGGTGTAAGAAAACTCATAATATCCTGCTGGTGGGGAAAGTTTCATCTTAGTTTCATGCAGTTTTTTGGCTGGCTAATGCACTATGTGATTATATCCCTTTTATCTTTTTATCCTATCTGTCATCTATCATGTATATCTATTGTTTGAACTATTCTCTACAGGTTCAGCCATAAAGGTCACAATAGGACATAGGTCATAAGTCAAACCAGATCAAAAGCTATAGTGTGCCAAATGTTGTAATATAATTCATGCTAGTGTATATAGCACATACATAAAGTGATAGCTCATGTTAGGACATTGCCTCATATTGCTCTTATAGTGCTACAGCTCCCCTAAGATTGTTACAATATCCTTTTAACTTTCTCATGGATTTGCCTAGCTGTGAGTTATTTCTGGCCAGTGGAATGTACAGAGTTACCTTTTGGGTATTATTTAAGCAGGCGTTTTGTGATTTTGCCAGAGATCTTTTTTGCAGGAGTCAAGGTGTGTATTGTTTTCCTAGTTTAAGAAAAGAGAGAAGGAAACTGAAGATTTACACTTTGGCGTAAAGACATATTGGGTATATGATCTCTTGGTCACAGCAGGGATATGCAGGAGAAGCCATATTCAATCAACTTTAGGTACCACAATTTTTTGTATTCCATCTTAAAACAAAAAATAGACAACTTGCAACCTAATACTTCTGTTTCTGGTTTTGAGGGATGCTGTTTTTTATTTTCTTTTCTAAATGCTGCCACTCATGTTTTTGCTCATTGTTCTGTTACTCTTGGATCAGAAAGAGATAAAGAATGGAAGAAAAAACCCTCTGAAAATGATCCTTTTCTTATTGACTCTTCACCCTTCTCTCACTCTTTTGACTTTTCCCCCTTTGGGTCTATAGTGGAAAAGTCATTACTTGCATGTGGAGGAAAAAGCATTTAATGAATCACAAAATCATTCAATTATTCTTAAAAACACTTCACATCACACATCTTTTTCCAAGTAAAGTGTGCATTTTTCACATTTAAATGGTGCATAACTACCTTACACAATGAGTCCCTAGAGTTAGAGACATTTTTACAGAAGGGTTCCAGAAGTATACACAGCATTTTGATATATGTCAGCATTAAAGACCCTATATTTAAGATGCAGAGTTTCCTTCTCTCTCTCTGCTGTCTTTCAACAATATTTATGCAAAGGTGCCTTAGTGTTGTAGTGAAACTACCTAGCTTGTACCGTAGTTAGATTCACGTGCTTTGCTTAGCTCAGAGTGCTGCATTACCATATGATAAATTTCTAGTGATCCTTAGCAGCTGATGTGGTAATCATAGTATTTAGAATTTTTGTAATGAAATATCTGTTTGTGGAGGACTGTAGGACTAGAAGTGAGAGACTTCCACTACAAGTCAAATTATTCTCAGTTGTTTGTTGATATGAGAGTAGAATCAGACCCAACTATTCACAAGTTTAATTCCACTGATTCTGTAGGAGTTACTCTGGGTTTATGCACAGTGTAACTGAGACAAAATCCATCCTAATCTGTTTTTATTTTCTGGTCCTCTTCTGCCCCTTTTTTTACTCTTCCCCCCCAAGCGCCCCACCCTTGAGTTTTTGTATGGACTTTAGCTGAAACACCTCACTTTCTGAATGTTATGAAGATGTGTGCTCTGTGAACAGCAGGGCCAGGTGAAATTCAAGGACTCTGAGAATTTTGCAAAATTCTCAAACTATTGGGTTTGCAAAATTAGTATGAAGGCCAGATCCTCAGCTGGTGTAACTGGGGATAGCTCCATTCACTTCAATGGTGCTATGCTGATTTATACTGCTGAGTATCTGGCCTTGCATTTGTAAACCTTTTTTTCTCCCTGTGATTTAAACACACTTTTTTTCCTTTTTTAGTGATTCAGCTTTTGAAACAATCCTTGTTTTACTAGCAGATTGTAATTATTGGACTAGAATAGAGATAGCAGAAAACTGCCACCCTCAGAAAAGGTAGACTGACATCGTGAGTACTGTATACATGATAAATTTAGATGAGTTACATTTTTTTTTTTTAGAATTTTTCTCTTTCCCTTGTTGTATCATTTTTTTCAGTCTTTCCTATCCAAAATGTGAATTCAGAAACTTTCATGGTTGCAGTCAAGCTTTCAGACTCATGGTTTTCCTGAAGGTACAAAAATTGGGCAAAATGAGTTACCTATCCCTATAATACTTTATTTCAGTTAAACATAGTGTGTATTAGAAAATTATGCACTATTTCCTTTCATTTCTCTGGAGTCCAGAGGGAGTTTTAAATTTACTTAGCTGTAAAATTTACAATATTTCACAGCGCAAGACAAGTCTTTTAAATTCACTCACATATCACTAATCTGTAATACTAATGCTAGATGGCATTATGATAGACATGCATTTAGACTGTATTAGTTCCCATAGTGTGGGAAAAATCCTGGTCATATGCAAGGTGACATTAAAGGGAGAAACCTCTTTATGCAGCAAAACCAGGCTCCACATGCAGTTGATTAATCCTGAACTGGTTGAGTCTGCCCTAGAAGGCAGGAAAGGAGGCCTACAATTGAAGTAGTCATGGATTAGAAGGCCAAAAGGGACCATTGTGATCCTCTAGTCTGTCCACCTGTGTAACACAGACCAAAGGACTTCCCTGAATTAATTTCTCTCTGAACTGGAGGATATCTTAGAGAAAGCATTCAATCTTGCTATAAAATGTTCCAGTGATGAAGAATCCACCACAGTTAGTAAAACATTCAAATGATTAATCACCCTCACCTTTTTTAAAAAGCACCTTATTTACTTTCTAGTCTGAATTCATCTAGCTTCAACTTCCAGCCATTGCGTCTTGTTATACTTTTGTCTGCCACACTGAAGTGCCTTCTACTTTCACACTTCTATTCCCCATGTAGGTACTTCTAGACTGTGATCAAAATCATTAACCTTCTCTTTGATAAATTTAATGGATTGAACTCCTTGAGTCTGTCACTATAAAGGCATGTTTTAAAATCTTTCAGTCATTCTCATCACTTTTCTCTGAACCCTCTCCAATTTACTTCAATTCTGGACACCAGAACAGGACATATTGTTCCAGTACCAGTTATGCCAGTGCCAAGCAGAGAGGTAATACAATCTCCCTCCTACTTGACATTCTCATTTATGCCTCCAAGGATCACATTAGCCCTTTTGGCTGCAGTGTAGCACTGGGTGCTCATGTTCAGCTCACCACCCACCATGATCATTTAATTTTTTTTTAATTTATTGAGGCCCTGCTTCCCAGGATTGTGTCCCTGTCATGTATGGATGTATGGCCTACATTTTTTGTTACTAGAGGTGTAACTTTATGTTTAGCCATATTGAAATGCATATTGTTTGCATGGGCCCAGTTTACCAAGCGAACCAGATAGCTCTGTATCCGTGACCTGTCCTGTTAATTATTTACCACTTTCCCCACTGGTCGTGTTATGTACAAATTTGATCTGTAATTATTTTATTTTCTTCCTGGCCATTGATGAAAATGTTAAATGGAGCAGGGCAAGGACCTAGATCATTTGCTTCTGAGCTGTCAGTGACTCAGAAACTACTATGGCCATTTTAGATTGTCCTACTTCCCCTTCTCCCCTTTTGCCTCCATGATCCTTCCTAAATAGGTTATAGCCATTGTTAGTCTCTAAGGTGCCACAAGTACTCTTTTTCTTTTTGCGAATACAGACTAACACGGCTGCTACTCTGAAACCTATCCCAGTTATGCAAATCTTCCCAACAGGTTTCAGTAATATCAACTACATAGAATTTGTGCTCATAAATGGTTGATTCTAATGCCTCTTATTTATTACTCACATTCCTAGCATGGGTGTAAAGACAATTAAATAATTTCTTTTTATGCCCCTTGGTGCTTTGGTTAATTTTATTCTTTACCTTGACTTTGTTGTCAATGAGTGATCATTTGTTCCCCCTTTCATCCTCATGTTTTTTGTTGGTTTTAAGTCAGCGAAGCTAGGACAATTTACATCAGCTCAGGATCAGCCTTGGCACCATTCTCTTGATTTTAATAGGAGCTGGATGAGGCCCTAGGCAAGTACATCTTCCTATTGACCTTTAAAGTAAAATGTGCAGATCCTTGGAATCATGTGTACAGCATAAGTTTATTAAATATATAAACAGTATTCAGATTTACTGTAATACATTTCAGAGTAACAGCCGTGTTAGTCTGTATTCGCAAAAAGAAAAGGAGTACTTGTGGCACCTTAGAGACTAACCAATTTATTTGAGCAAATTGGTTAGTCTCTAAGGTGCCACAAGTACTCCTTTTCTTTTTGTAATAGATTTGCATTTACAGGAGTAAAATACTTCACAGCAAAACTCCCAGTGAAATCATTAGGGCCAGGATTTGACCTCAAGTATGTTCAAATCTTCAGCCATCCAGCAGCTTCTCTGACAAAGGCTAGTCCAATATCGTGACTTTACTCCACATCAGACTCATTACAGAATTCAGTTCCTGGGCCACAACTCCAAGTTATCTCCCCCTGCATTTAATTGTGGCCTTGGAGAGATTGTGAACAACTGAAAAACTGACTTACACTGAAATACCTCTGTTCATCTTTATCAACTTTTGCTACAATACTTGACAGAAAATAATCTCTAAATATGGCTTGAAACAATAAAAAAAATTGAATATTTTAATTTACATAACAAATCATTCCTAATTAGTCAAACAATTAAAAAAAATTAACCGTGAGTAATCGCATGATTAAAAAAATTAATCACGATTAATTGCACTGTTAATATATTTGAAAATGTAGAAAATGTCCAAAAATATTTAAATAAATGGTATTCTATTATTGATTTAAATTGCAACACAGAACAAAGTGTACAGTGCTCACTTTATATTTATTACAAATATTTGTGCTGTAAAAATAGTATTTTTCAATTCAACTCATACAAGTACTTTCTCTTTATCATGAAAGTTGAACTTACAAATATAGAATTATCTAGAAAAAAATAACTGCATTCAAAAATAAAAATGTAAAACTTTTAGAGCCTACTAGTCCCTTCAGTCCTACTTCTTGTTCAGCCAGTCATTCAGACAAACACGTTTGTTTACATTTGCAGGAGATACTGCTGCCCGCTTCTTGTTTACAATGTCACCTGAACGTGATAACAGGCGTTCGCATTGAACAGTTGTAGCCAGCATCGCAATATATTTGTGACAGATGTGCTAAAGAGTCATATGTCCCTTCATCTTCAACCACCCATTGCAGAGGACATATGTCCATGCTCATGATGGGGTGTGCTCGATAATGATCCAAAGCAGTGCAGACCGATGCATGTTCACTTTCATCATCTGAGTCAGATGCCACCAGTAGAAGGTTGGTTTTCTCTTTTGGTGGTTGGGATTTTGTAGTTTCCACATTGGAGTGTAGCTCTTTTAAGACTTCTCAAAGCATGCTCCACACCTCGTCCCTCTCAGATTTTGGAAGATGCTTCAGATTGTTAAACCTTGGATCAAGTGCTGTAGCTATCTTTAGAAATCTCACATTGGTACCTGCTTTGCATTTTGTCAAATCTGCAGCGAAAGTGTCCTTAAAATGAACAACATGTGCTGGGTCATCATCCGAGACTGCTATAATATGAAATACATGGCAGAACATGGGTAAAACAGAGCAGGAGACATACTACCTCTCCCCCAAGGAGTTCAGGCAAAAAATTAATTAATTAATGCATTATGTTTTTTAACAAATGTCATCAGCATGGAAGCTGGAGTGGTGCCCAAAACATGAAGGGTCATATGAATGTTTAGCATATCTAGCACATAAATACCTTGCAATACCTGCTACAAAAGTGCCATGCGAATGCCTGTTCTCACTTTCAGGTAATATTGTAAATAAGAAGCGGGTAGCATGATCTCCTGCAAATATAAACAAACTTGTTTGTCTTAGCGAGTGGCTGAACAAAAAGTAGGACTTAGTGGACTTGTAGGCACTAAAGTTTTACATTATTTTGTTTGAGTGTAGTTATGTAACATTTATAAGTTGCACTTTCATGATTAGGAGATTGCATTACAGTACTTGTATGAGGTGAATTGAAAAATAAGATCTCTTATAATTTTTACAGTGAAAATATTTGTAATAAAAATAATATAAGGTGAGCACTGTACACTTTGTATTCTGTGTTGTAACTGAAATCAATATATTAGAAAATGTAGAAAAACATCCAAAATATTTAATACATTTAAATTTGTATTATATTGTTTAACATTGTGATTAAAACTGTGATTAATTTTTAATAACTATTAATTTGAGTTAACCATGTGAGTTCACAGTGATTAATCGACAGCCCTATTAATATAATCTGAATTGAACATTTTGGTGTACACAATTACGCTTACCATCTTTATGTACAACCACATTATAAAATGCTAATGAAAGAGAAAGGACTTTACAGGAGAGAGGATAAAAATATATATTGACTGAAAGCTCATTGTGATGGGAACTGTCTAACTGTACACACATATAGTACAATTTCAATACTACTGAAA
Source organism: Lepidochelys olivacea (assembly GCF_965140295.1). Lineage (NCBI taxonomy): Eukaryota > Metazoa > Chordata > Testudines > Cheloniidae > Lepidochelys > Lepidochelys olivacea. The sequence continues at coordinate 215,432,547 of NC_140412.1, forward strand.
TACTACAAATAAATATTAAATCTCTAAAATAAATGGATAAGAATACAGGTGTTAATCTGCCAGTGTATGGTGTATTGCCCACTCATACAGATCCTATGCCAAGTACCTTATTTTTTTTTAGTAATCAATTGTGTATAAAGCAATAGGTATGCATGGCACTTTTGAAATGGAGTAAAGACATGTTGGGACACTCCAATCAACATTAATGAATTAACAATATATTTGGCTTTAAAATGATAAAGTGAAAGGGAGCCTGTGTGGACAGAAACTAGTTGCATTTTGTAAACAGACATTTCCTACCATTTCATGTGCATGAAACACATTGGTTGCATTTCTTACCGGGTCCTGGGATTACTCATACTAAAAGAGAGATGGAAAAATCAGCACAATGATGCCAAAATGTAAACAGCAAAAACACTTACAGAGAACATTCATACTAGTAGGAACACTTTGAGAAACCCAGAATTGAATAGACATGGGCCCATATCCACAGAGGGATTTAGGCACCTAAATCTGAAATTTTGGTGCCTATATTCCAGTTTTAGGCACCACGGTGATCCACAAAACCCCCAATCAGCTACCACCTAACCCTGTAGGTGCCTAAACTCACTCAGTGTTTAAATTTCTACGGTAAAGGTTCCCAAAGTGCCCAAGTTTCTGCCTCTGGGCATGTGCACTGCTGCCTCACTCTAGGATGATCAGGAGAATAGAGGGTCTATCTTGTGAGAGGAGACTGGAAGAGCTTGGTTTGTTTAGTCTAGCTGAGAGGGGATATGATTGCTCCCTATAAATACATTAGGGGGATGAATACCAGGGAGGGTGAAGAGTTATTTAATCTAAAGAATAACGTTGACCCAAGAACAAATGAATATCGATTGGCCATGAACAAATTCAGGCTGTAAATTAGAAGGTTTCTAACCATCAAAGGAGTGAGGTTCTGGAACAGCCTCCCAGTTGGAGCTGTGGGGGTAAACAACTTAATTAGTTTTAAGAGAGAGCTGGAAAAAAAATGTGGAGTGATATTGTATAACAGGGTTGTTTGTGATGGGAGGGCTCAACGGCCCTGGGGCTCACTTCTGGCCTACATCCTGTGTTCCGAAAGCTCATGCTTCAGTGTTTCAACCAGGCACCAGGAGGGATTTTTTTTCACCTAATGTATTCAGGGAGGGTTTTTGATCTCTTTCCTCTGACACATCAGGAGATGACCACGGTTGGAGATGGGACATTGGGGGTGGAGTGGGCTACAGCTCTGAAGTGGCACTGAGTATTCTCTTGGCTGGCTTGTTCTTGCTAACATGTTTAGTGTCTAACTGATTGCCCTACATGGAATCAGGCAGGATTTCCCCCCGCTCCCAGGTCAGATTGGCAGCGACTTTGGGAGGTTTTTTGCCTTCCTTTATAGGGTGGGTGTTTGAGTGACTTGCCAGGATTATCTGGGTGTATCTCACTTAATCAATTCCCTGCCACTGCAGGGGCCTTGGGCACTGGTACACCTCGATCCCTCCTCTTCTGTGCCTGTGGCACATAATAGTCTAGTCTCCTGTAGATGGGAATACTTTGGTCTCATTTGGCTTGTTAGATTAGTGTGCAGCTGTGAGGTGGTGTTGATTGCCTGATGGGGAGAAAGGATTTGAACAATGGTCTCTCACCTCCCAGATGTGGGCCTTAACTGCCATGCTATAGAATCATTCTCTCTCTCTTGCTCAATGATTTAATTAAGTATATATACACACACAGAGCGAAACAGCTTGAAGAAGAAAGACTGAGGGAAATCCATATCAGAATATCCCAATATCTCCTGAGAGACAGGAGACCTCTGTTCAAATCCCTTCTTCCCATCAGGTAGAGGGGGGAATTGAACTCAGATCTCCCATATCCAAGTGCTCTAGCCACTGGTCTTAACCATTGTAATGTAGGCACCACCACCAGCCCCCATTTTGTGAGAGATGAGATGAGGCAAGGCAGGCCCATAACATATTATTGCAAGAAACGGCTTAGGTGTCTAAGCTCCCTGGCTCCAGGAAAGAGGTGCCTAACTCCAAGAGAGGGGCGGGGCTTAGGATCCCTTCCTCTTGTTATCTGCCATTGGTTAGCATAGGTAGGCAGCCACCTAGCATGCAGTCTTTTGTGGAGCCTATTCTCAGGCATCTATCTCTCCCCATGCATTGTATAGGGAACCTAGGTGCCTAATTCAGGATTTGTGGATCCCAATATTGTTCCAATGATTTTCTAGGGGCCTAAAATTTAGCACTAAAATGTCTAAGTCCCTTTGTGGTTCAGGGCCATGGATAATAAAATACCCTCTCACCAGTGAAGATGGTCCTTGAGACATTGACCGAGATATATTGGATCTGTGCTGAACAATTTAGGTGTAATCTTTGTTCTTTCTTTCCTTATAAGCCAACTGAAGGGAAGCTGACTAGGACCCAGTGCCAGCAAAGGACTGAAGTACGTAAGTTAAAAATGTGCTTAAGTCTTTTTCTGGCTCTAGGTATTTATCACTACACATTAAGTAGAACAAATCGCAGGCCACAAATTACCTCTCTTGAGAATGATGTAGAAAGACTCTTGGCCAGGTTCAATGGCTGACAGATGCAGGAGCGATGCAGAATGAGGTTGTGGAATGGCGTCTCTAGGTATACGAGATGAAGATCTCTTGTGATGTGTGTTGATAAGTACTAGGACAATGGAGAATTTGGAGAGAAAAATCAGATGCAATCCTAAAACCTAACGTGATCATCTCCTAGCACTGAAAGGTGGACAAAGTTGCTTTTGTTACTAGAACCCTTGCTGATCATCTAATAATCAACCTAAAAAAAAGAAGCTTTGTTTATTTATGGAAAGGGGCTGTGGAATGTCTATTTGGAGAGCAGTGAACAAAGCTAGTGCGCATTTATAGAATCCATGTCTCATATAAGAGGGGGGACAGCAAGGAAAGCAACAAGGAAAGCAAGATATTCAGTATCAGGAGAATAAAATCCTTTTTTCGAGCCTCTCCCATCTCATGCAAGCCAAGAAAAGAGATCTAGAGTTTCCGAAAAAAAATTTTTGATAATTAACACCAAAGCTGCAATATCTAACCAGAAAAAAATTAAAGATCCTGCACCAGAAGATAGCTTCTAGGACAGGGCATTCTTGGGGTCAGAGTGGAAAAAAGTAAAAACCCCAAATTTCTGAAAATGGTAAAGTTAATGGTGACTGAACTCTTTTAAGTCACTCTTTGAAACCTTGGCAACAATCCAGGCCTTTTGCTAACCCTTTGTTTTCAATCAGAAAGTCTGGGAAATGTTGCTGTAATATGAATAATATTAATATTTACAGTACCTGTAACGGGAATTCTACTAGCTCACCATATGATATACTAACCCTTTCATGCAAGCTATTTGTGTTTTGAATGTGGCCATTTGACGAGGATTCTTCAAACTCAAAAATAGTTTATATGATTTTTTATTTAGTCTGAGATCTCCCCACCCCACCCGCCAATATACATCAACATACACACATTGCAAGAACTAGAGAAAATTCAACCTTCCAATAATCTTTATAGGTCAACTGTTCCCTTAATAATCCCTCATTCTATAAACACCTAAACAAGAGAACTAGAGAAAAATTACTGGAAATACTAACAGACTCAATACCTTTGAAGATGTTGCTGAGTTGATTTAATAACAATAGTTAACTAGTTATATAGGAAACCTGGGAATCATGAATAGAGTTAGTTCCTCTAAAGTTGAAATTTTACCCTTTCCTTTCTTCCCCACCCTTAACCTAACAGTAAAATTTCCCCCACAAATCTGCCTTGCATGGTAGATCTTGTTTCTGATATTCCGTTTTCCCTTCTTTATGTGTGTGGAACTGCCTTTGATACCAAAGAGATACTGGCACATCATCCTCTCTTGGTAGACACTTCCGAAATGTTGCTAGATTAAATAGCCGGGGACTGCAGAATTTTAGTTGTGATCCACCAAACAGATCTGAGAGAAGCATATTGCTGTAAAAGAGGATAGACTTTCAAGATACGTGGTGCTATAATGGGGCATGAGGACTTTTCAATTCTAATCCACCCATTCCGGATGAGAGAGACTGAGCTAATACCCTCGTGTATGGTGCATTGCATCTAGCTACGGAAGTAGTGTTAGGGTGGAATTTATGGACTCTAAATTGTTTGCCAGGAAATGTTTACTAGCTTTACACAATAAATGGCTGTGAAAGCATATCCCTGAGTTTAATGTGATATGGCTATTTCCTTACATTTGGTACAAAGTATTATGAATACCAATAAAGGAAACTTTTAAAAAATATAAAACAAACAAAATAATGCATGTTCATATTTATGGGACCTAGTTTGGAAAGGTTTGGTTGACTACGGATTGTACAGGGTAAATTTATTGCACTCACCTCTGGATCCATGCCATGCCCGACATATCAGAAATGAGATGTACGACTTATTTTTAGAGCCAAATACTCTCATCATCAAGGTATATTTTAAAAAAAGAATCTTGTTACCATAGCTGCAGTGTGTCATATACAATGATGAAGTCTACATGCATAAGAGAAGACTAGCTATAAACCCCAGAAAACAAGTGCAAAACTCCACATTTAGCAGGTTAAAATGTCAAACAGAGTTGGACTTCTCTTTGTTACAGTTTGGAATCTTGGAAGTCTGTTGCACCTTATCCGTAATCTTTTATCTTCTACAGTTCAGTGCTATGCTAGGGACCAGTGTACAATTTTACAGGATATGTTACATTAGATACTTTGGAAAATGCTTCACAGAGTGAGAGTTGCTTTTCCTGGGTAACCTGTATACAGTGCTTACTCTGACAATTCCCATACATAAAGATACAGAGTAACAGTTTTTTTAATTTCAGAGGGTTTTTTTCCCCTTCTGCACAGTGTGCCTAAGTAACAACTCATTACTACTGAGAAGAGAATCGACCTACCAGAGTTTGTTTTGATCATACAATAGGTTTTGAGGAGAGTAAGATGCTGGCATATTTTTTGCCTGTGTGAACATCTGTGTGTGTGTGTGATTTTATGTAAATAATTTAACAATGTGATTTTCAAAGACTAATTAGTCATTTGCATTTTCTGTAAATAGAAATCAGTAGCATACATGGTTACTCCCTTCCATAATGCTTTGCTCTTTCGGCTCATAGAATTGAGTTGATATATAAAGGTAACTTTAAAGAAACGCCAAAATTAGAGGTCTGATCCTGCAAACCTTTGCACGTCCGTAAATCTGATATCAGCAATAAGACCTCACTGGGATTTTGGGGTGTGCAGGAAATTCAGGATCACTCCTTTAATGTATTAATAAAAGCAGTTTAGCTGCTGGACTTATTAACATTTTCATGTTAAAATGCAGTTTTCAGTGTATGTCTTCAAATCACTCTGAAATAGTAATTATGTTTAGTTGATGTTTTTATTTCTATTACACTTTAACTATGGGGCTGACCCTGTAAAGGGCTGAGGGTCTCCTGTGGAGTGAATGTGAGTAAAAAAGGCTCAGCATTTTGCAGGGTCAAGCATAAGACATTTTATAATAGAAGACATTTGGGGGATAAATTATTTTAGTTTTTATTCATAGTATACACTAGGCTAGTAATGGAGATTTAGTAGAATTTTGAGAATAAGTAATTCTAGGACACTGTAGGATCCAAAGAATTTAACCCAATGAAGGATTAGCAAATATACAGCGGAAATTTTATCTGAAAAGTTTTGGTGACAGCAAAAGTTATTTGTACACATGGGAGTTTGCATAATTGGATGCATTATTATTATTTGACATTTTAATTCAAATTCTTGTTTCAAATTAAGAGGTTAGATAAACAAGATTTTACTGTAAATAATAAATTTACCACCATATCGCAACCAGTTCTTGCTGCCTATAACAAGTTTTGTGGTGGGGAAATCCCAAATGCCCCCAAAGCAATTTACTTGACCAGTGTGCTATATTACTATTAGAAAGAGCTGCAGTATTTGGTGACATGAAGCAAATGCCACAGTATTCAGTAGAACATAGCCAAAACACTGGTGTTTCTCATGCCTTTTCCTTTCATTAGAGGCATGTTATGCGCCACCAGATGCTGCAATCTAGATTTAGGGGCATATACTAATCTTGCACACACAGGAGTTGCATATGTTATGAGTTAATTCCTTTTTGTTGTTCTCTCTTGCACATGGCATTTTGAAACAGCTAAATACATGGAAAATATTTTTAGGTTGCTGTACTTTAGTAGTTTGTATTGAAATATTCTCGGATTACTTGTTAATGAAAAATTAAATCTGTTATATATGTGCTACAACAAAATGTATGAATGACCCCAGGGACATACAGCGCTTGAGGGAATTACACAGATCTGGACAACGTCCCCGAGTGTTGGGTTTTGCATTTGAGTCCCAAAGTATCTGAAATGTGTATAGAATTGTGTTCTTTGTTATTTGTATTCCACTTGTTCCGTAAGGCCCCAAATATGATCATTATACCTTAGTGTTAGGCACTGTACATATATCTAGTAACAAACAGTGTCTGATCCAAATAGCTTACATAAACCAGAGTCATGCTTGTTGATGTTCCCTCTGAGGAAGTCCAAGTGCATTGCCTATTAAAGCAAAAGTAGTGACACATAGTGTGTCCATTTCAGGTGCTAGTAGAGTATATGCATAACTATTCAAAGTTTTGAGTGAACAATAGTCTATTTAGGGACCATGTGGGAACACTCTAAAAGATACATTTCTGGAGGATATAGGTACTCCTCCAAAGGATCAACAATTTTAGGACACAAGTCAAGACACAAAAGCACATGCCTAACTCCAACATAAGAATGGCCATACTGGGTCAGAGCGAAGGTCCATCTAGCCCAGTATCCTGTCTTCCGACAGTAGCCAATGCCAGGTGCCCCAGAGGGAATGAACAGAACAGGCAATCAGCAAGTGATCCATTCCTTTTTGCCCATTCCCAACTCCTGGCAAACAGAGACTAGGGACACCATCCCTGCCCATTCTGGGCATTCATTTATCTGGTTCTTTTTTTAACCCTGTTGTAGTCTTGGTCTTCACAACGTCCTCTGGCAAGGAGTTCCATGGGTTGACTATGCATTGTGTGAAAAAATACTACTACTTTTTTTTAAACTGCTGCCTATTAATTTCATTTGGTGACCCCTAGTTCTTGTGTTATGAGAAGGAGTAAATAACACTTCCTTATTTACTTTCTCAACACCAGTCATGATTTTATAGACCTCAATCATATTCCCTCCCCCTTAGTCCTCTCTTTTCCAAGCTCAAAAGTCCGAGTCTTATTAATCTCTCCTCATATGACGGCCGTTCCATACCCCTAATAATTTCTGTTGCCCTTTTCTGAACCTTTTCCAATTCCAATATATCTTTTTTGAGATGGGGCAACCACATCTGCACACAATGTTCAAAATGTGGGCATACCATGGATTTATATAGAAGCAATGTTATTTTCTCTCTCTCTCTCTCTTAATGATTCCCAACATTCTGTTTGCCTTTTTGACTGTTGCTGCACATTGAGTGGATGTTTTAAGAAACTATCCACAATGACTCCAAGATCTCTTTCTTGAGTGGTAAGAACTAATTTAGACCCCCATCATTTTATATGTGCATTACTTTGCATTTATCAACATTGAATTTCATCTGCCATTTTGTTGCCCAGTCACCCAGTTTTGAGACATCCTTTCGTAGCTCTTAGCAGTCCGCCTGGGACTTAACTATCCTGAGTAGTTTTGTATCATCTGCAAATTTTGCCACCTCACTGTTTACCCCTTTTTCCAGATCATTTATGAATGTTAAATAGGACTGGTACAGACCCCTGGGGGACACCACTATTTACCTCTCTCCATTCTGAAAAAGGACCACTTATTCCTACCCTTTGTTTCCTATCTTTTAGTCAGTTACCAATCCATGAGAAGACCCACCCTCTGATCCCATGACAGCTTACTTTGCTTAAGAGCCTTTGGTGAGGGACCTTGTCAAAGGCTTTCTGAAAAATCTAAATACACTATATCCACTGGATCCCCCTTGTCCACATGCTTGTTGACCCCCCTCAAGAATTCTAGTAGATTGGTGAGGCATTGATTTCCCTTTACAAAAACCACATTGACTCTTCTCCAACAAATTATGTTAATCTGTGTGTCTGACAATTTTGTTCTTTACTATAGTTTCAACCAGTTTGCCCGGGTACTGAAGTCAGAACTTAAGTACAGCAGTAGTCTCTTTGGTTCTAGTGGGACACCTCATGTGCTTAAAGAACTTTGCTGAATCAGAACCTCCAAAATGCAGAGATGATTTAGTATTCTGGCATTTGCAGATTGAGCTCTTTTTGCACACCTCATACTAGATGTCCCAGAAACACAAGAAAGTTCTGCCATGCATTTCTTAGGGAAATGGCATCCAGCTCTACCTTTTTACCTTAGCAAACCACCACTAAAGCATCTAAAAATAACATTCAAAAAATGTAATGTAATTAGGCTCATGCTACTGGCTCCCTAGTTAATGAGATGAGCAATTAGTGCTCAAGACAATAAGAATCTTGCATGCACTTGAGCATAGGCCGCATCTTCTTCAAAAGTTAATGTATATACTATATGTTTAAACAAACTATTCCTTCATACGGTGTTTCCCCCATCCAGTGTCTGCTGTTAACCTAGAGACATTTGTATTTGGAATAGATAAAGCAGGTATGTGTAAAAAAAAAAAAATACCCTTGTTAGGACTTTATTCCCTCTAGGGATTATTAGCTTTGGTTCCAATCCCACAGTTGACGCCACTTAGTAAAAAGTCCAGTGGACATAAGTGGGGCTACAGGAGGCCCCAGGGGTCTGCCCATGCAGAGCAGATTGCAGGATCAGAGCCTAAGCTCTTATGAGCAAACCCAATCTTTGTCCTGTGCTTGTACAGCACCCAGCACAGTGGTGTACTGATCCACAACTAGGGCTCTTAGATGCTACAGTGATACAAATAATAAAATAGTCCTGTGGAGCTAGTGATAATTGTATTTGAAGAGTTCACAATCTAACCAATAGCTGGTAACATTTAGGTGGTTTACTTATTTATTCTTAGTCCATATTTCTCCTTTCTCCAACTCCTGCAATTAACAGTGTGAATGGGCAGGAAGACGCAAAGCAGGGGCTATAGTACTTGTCTTTAGCCTGTAAACGATGGATGAGATTAGTGGCATAAGGTCATTCACACATTGCCCTGCTAAATTCCCTTAACTGAGAGAAGCAAATTATGAAATATGCCCCCTGTTCTTGGTCCCACAACCCCTGGAAAAATCACCTGAACAACAGCACCAAAAAATTTTTAGGTACTGATAATGTTCCTCTGTCATTAAACTTATATATGTAACTTGGGTAAACTGCATATTTTATCCATTAAAGAGATATAAATCTTCTGTCTAAATATTTGACATACAAATATTTATCATAACAGCCATCTGAAATTTAGATTTTTGTTGATAATTTCTCATGATACAAAATATACACTAATTGCATTGTGCAATTAAAACATAAGTACTGTTTCACATACAATGTGTTCAAAATACATTGTTAGCCACCATGATTCAATTTTTTTTTAAAATGAGGGTTCCAATAAAATGTCTTTTTAAAAAGCTATAAAAACTGAAATCCAACACCCAAGCAGACAAATAAAAAATCTGAATAATATGCAAAATTATGTACTTTGGAGTTCCTCGGTAATATAATTTCAGCAAAAGCATTAAATGTGTATATACTATGTCAAAATACGCAGTTATCAAATAAATATTGTTTTAATGAATCATTCACTTGCCTATACATGTATATTGAATATATGTCTAAATATTAACCAGGTGTGTATAGTATTATACAAACAAAAATACGCAATAGATATTTTGATAGCCATTTCTCAGTTCAAAATTTACAGACCTGAGATGATGCTAAAGAGAAAAATCAAGCAGTAAATTGCAATATAATGTATAGATCTGGAAATAAGAGGATATTGTACAAAACAATAATGCTTGGCACCAATAAATTATTCACTTAAAAAGCAAAAACAACCAACGAAAAACTCCCGATCCCTGTTTTAAAAAAAAACCAAAAACTAGTTTTGAGGTTTTTGAGCATCCTATGTGTGACAAAAGGCAATGATTTAAACTCCAAAGAAATGACAAACTTCAAAGTGAAGATGTGAAGCATCATATATCATGAACATTTGAAAAAAGTAGGAAATTTATTTTAAATTAAAAAATAAGACATTTTGCTTTACTGAATGGATTGTACTGGTAATAAACTTTAATGATTTAATACGAACTTGTAAATCACTTTCAGTGAGGGCCTTGCAGTTTAGCACAGCTTTTATGAAAAATACTAAGTGCTGTCATAAAAAATTTTAAATGCTTGGAGATCATGAAAATTAGAACAAAATTCAAGTTTATCCGGGAGATGAAGCAGTAACTACAGATCCATTCTCCATAGTTCTATAGATATTTTGTAGGGAGCGTTTATTTGCTTTTCCCCAAAAAAATTATGTCTGACAAGAGTTATACTATGACACATGCAAATATTAATGGTAATACATCCCACTAATACTTCCCAAAAATACAATGTTCAGGTTGTGTGCTATGGTTTATTGAGATGGCATTTTCTTACCCAAAAATTGCTTTTACAATTAGGTACAATGAAAATTTCAAAGCATATTCTAGATTTATGAATGCTAAATGTGATCTTTATCCCCTTTTAACTCTATACAGGGATTCACTAGTTCTCAAGTCAACTAACTATTCATTTTATGGGCAAAGATTCAGTTATAGGCAACACAGCATCTTTATTTATTAATCAATGGCAATATTACTTTATCAGTCATATCTGTTGCTCTTTGTTGCACGACAATGATCAATATAAGCAAATAAATGTTGCTTCTGGGGGAATTAGGCAGAAAGCCCCCCCTGAAAATAAACATCTGTTGTGAATCTGTATTAGCTGTAATGTTAAAATAATGGTGCCTGCCTTGACCAAGTTGCTGTGACAAAATACATTGATGATAATTAAAAATACACAGCACAATAAAGTCATTTCACTTTGATAACCCTTGGGTACAATGAAACCTATTCCTAAAACAAATAAATAATTGTTAAGCTTTACATTTATTGTTAGGCTTTATATTTAGACATTTCACTGGCTGAGATCAAATTGTCATAGCTCCATTGACTTTAATGAAGCCAGGACAAGTTACACCAAGCGAGGATCTGGCCTATAATGTTTCCATTTATCTAATTTTACTGTAATACAGATGTATGAATAGTCTGCAGCCCCGCACAAATGTGAAACTTTTCCAATTAACAGCAGAGCTACCATCATTAAAAAAGTTGAGCGTAGCCTAAATATACAGGGAGATAATGGATATAACCTTTGATATGAGAGACTAAACTGCCGTTCAGAAGTTGGTGCAAAAGAAATTTTACATTTACTCATTTTTCATATAATCTCTTTATTTTTTACAATGAAGAAAACTACAATTAAAAAACCAGATGCAAGCATTAACCTACTTAGAAGAGCATAAATGACATCTAAAACAGTGTTGGGTCCCACTGTTTTATGAGCTAGATGGTTTGCAGTTTTCATATATCTAAAACATTCTGTTGGTTTCCCTTGGCATTAGAAGCTTTGGGCAAATTTGGTGGCACTGACTTAACTCTTGATTTTCTCAAATATGTAGTAATCAAAGTGAAATGGCTTTTTATTGTGCTGTATATGTTTAATCATCATCAATAATAACTAGGTATTATAGAAAACTATAACATTAATCCAACCAATAATGTAGAAGTCCAATAGTTTTATATTAGAATGCTCTTGATTTAAAACTATTTTTTCTTAATTAAGTGAAGCTGGGAGATTGTGCCAGTGACTATGTAATCAATCTATACATTATTTATCAAATTTGGGAATGCCTTACTTCTGGTAAATTTCAGTAAATGTTGTAAATGACTAATTTGTTTTAAAAGTTGGTTACATATATTTGTGTTTGCTTTCATTGTTTAAAAGTGAAGCATAATGGCCTTGAAAATATTTTATATTTTCATAAGGAGCAAGCACATTCTTGTTTGCTTCCATTAAGAACTGAAAAAATTACAATGCTTTGTTTTAGAACTTATGTATTTATTAGGAGAGGTAGAACCAACTAAAATTTAGTCATCAATAATCATAATTGATTCTGAAATAAAGCATGAGTAATTGTATGACAACTAAAGAGTTTTCAATTATTCCCTTTCTTCTTTTCACCTTTTGGAGCCTCCTCTTCTTTTACCCCCCAGAAATGCTATTTGGCTCTGACTTCTGTTTCTTTTGGAAATTTAATCTTCCTTTCTCCCCCCCCCCCCACTTCCTCTCATTGTGCTTCACTTATTTGCTTTTTATTGTAGAGAAATTGTAGCAGTGTCCCTCCAACGTCTAGAATTAAAAACCCATTTTTCATATTGCATTTGATCTGGAACAATAATTTTTCTAACCCCCTTTCAACTGCTTAGATATTTTATGGCTCAAACTGTGTCGGTCTCCCTCTCTGCATTTCTATTTTTCCCCCTTCAAGACTCTTCGTTCCACATTTCCAGAGACTGATTGACAGGAACAGGTTCGTAAGAAACTTCAGGACATGTTGTTAACATCTGACACTGTGGAAGAGAACTCAGCCCAATCACTGGGCACGTAAAGAGAAGTTACACCTATTAGAGACGAAAGGAACTGTGTTTGGTCGTTATTTACAAGTTACCTGAAACAAAACTCATCTATCCTCAGCTGTTTATTTCAGGAGAGACCATTTTAATGTAAAAAAACAAAAACTGCGGTTTTTGTTTTTAATCAATAAAGTGACGATTCTAGCGTAACTTGAATTTACCTCGCTAAACAATCTAAAACCCAAAGCACAATACTTTGTAAAGGTCTCAGTTATTGTTTAATGAGTCTATCTGAGGATATTCCTTATGGACAACACGTCTGTTTTCACAGCACTGGGAGCTAACAAAACAAATAATAGCGTAGCCATTGCATTTTCTTTATAGTCTTCCTTTAATATTAGAGCACACATTGAAATGATAAGCACAATGAAGAACACAAAACGTTTCATCAGTATGGTAACTAACCTTTTTTTTTTTTTTCCCCTTGAAGAAATATCAAGTTTTGAACAGTCACAGCAACGCTCACGTTCTGGACACCACAAGTTTAAAACAGCATCGTTACAGAGAAAACTTACTTAAGAACAATTTTTTAAAACATTAGATTTAAGAAAAGGGGGAGGGGAGAGAAATCTTACCGTTTAAAGACTGCTGCAGGTTCCAGCTCACTCTGAAACTGCAGGGAAAAGTGGAGCAGCTGCTGAACAAAAGTTTTAGATTTTTTTTTTTTTAAAGAAAGTCTGCAAAACTAATTTCCCACAAAATAGGGCTCAATTTCCGTTTAAGAAACTGGGTCTTGCAAATCTCATTCAATTCCTGATTTTTTCCAATCGCAATTGACATTCATTTTATCTTTCACACGTGGACCTAAGAATTTAGACTTAAATTGCAGGAACCAAATGGTCTCGGAATTCAGGGGGGAAAGAACGAGGGTTTAAGAAAGGGAAAATATTTATGGTACTGATCATCACTTGATTGTTGATCAGTAACACTTTAATTTAAACCAACTGACTGTCATGTTCTCTGTCACCATTAATTCCATGAACCATTTCAAAAGCATATTTAAAATTTTCCAGACACCTGAGACAATGAAAACAACAACCAAGTGAAACAAAACAAACTTCCAGGTGCAGAGACTCGAAAGCGGTTTGAGATCCTGTTTTGAAAGAGCAGAAAGCAGGGAACTGTTGTCTTTCATTGACCTGTTTCTACAGCTCATTAACCGCCGGTCGTTTCATTTTAAAACAAACGCCCTAACATTTCAAATCTAGTTGCACCCAAGCGCAAGTGCAGAAGTATCTGTGCTTAGTACAGTTAACATTTTAAGACATAATCTTTGCAGCAGAAGACGCGCCATGTGAGCGGAACAAATGAGTGACCCGTCTGTTGCTGTAATTTATTAATCAGAGGGAATCGAAGTGGCAGGAGCCAGTGTGGTTATTTGCAGCAGTTTCAATTTATCAATGATAACCTGGCTGCCATTCCCATCTGCGCTTAGTTCCTTGTGTGGGACTGATCATTGCTCTATTACCGAGACAAGATTATTTCTGATCGCTTTAGGGAAACGTTCCTGTTTACAGAGGAACAGCCAAAGGAAGGCGAGGGTCGGGACGTTTGTTGACAATACACCTGGGACTGCAGGTGAGGATGCCTGGAGGTTTGGATTAGAAGCTGCCTCCTCCTTCACCCCTTGCCCTGCCCCTCTCCCCCCACACACCCGCTTCCCCCTGGGGAAAGGGGCCCCTTTATTCTGGAGAAGGACACTCCCCTGCAGGTCCTGAACTCCACCTGCCCTTCCCCATAAACACCACGGCTTGTCAGGAACCCCTAAAGAGAGCGGCTGTCCGTGAGCAGGATCAGAGGGGGGCCAAATCTGGCTGCGAAGGGCAATTGACGGGGAGGAGGGAGTGAGAAAGCGTTGGAGAGCCAGACCTGGCTACCTCAGCCTGCGCCCCCCTGCCTGTTTGAAAGTGGGCCGCGTGTTCGCAGCGGTGTGTAGAAAACAGTGGGGACGGGGACAGTGCGGCGCAATGAAGTTAAGATTGTTACTTCTCCGGAGCTGCGGCTGGTCACGAGCTGCCCGCACCAGGCCCCCCCCCCGGGGAAAAAATCGTCTCCCGCCGGTGCCAGGCGGGGCTGAGCTGCCCTTCAGGGCTGCAGTGTGTTGATGCAAAGGGCTCGGCTCGCTGACTGTGCCGGAGTTTTGGAGGGAGTTTTTGCATGTGGTCAGTCGCTGTGTTGCTAAGCCAGCCCCCAGCTCACATTACACACTACTGTATTTATAACCTCTCCGAGCCGTTTCCCCCTTCAAGCAGTTCTCTGGGACCACCTTCTATTGGCTTTAACCTCTCCCACTTCTTGACATCTGAGTAGCTCTGAGAAAGCTCATCGAGGTCGAGTGTGTGTGTGTGTGTGTGTGTGTGTTTTTAATGCAACGGAGACTGGCCACTAGGGCTAAAGACCTGGATTATCTGAGCTCTGCTGCTGAGAAGTGTGTCGTTGCCGTTTTGGAAAAAAAAAAAAAAAAAAAAAAATCCCCAACCAAGCCCTATCTGTTTACAGTGCAAGTTGACAAAGGGTGGTGGAGTTGGATCCTTCCTAAACTCTCCTGCCTGGAACCTGAGACTTGCATGCCATGGATCACACACTCTTTGGCTGCCTGCGCAGCCCTCATGCCACCGCGCAGGGCTTGCACCCGTTCTCCCAGTCTTCTCTCGCCCTGCATGGAAGATCCGACCCCATGTCCTACCCCGAGCTGTCTACTTCGTCCTCCTCGTGCATCATAGCGGGATACCCCAATGAAGAGGGCATGTTTGCCAGCCAGCATCACAGAGGGCACCACCATCACCACCACCATCACCACCACCACCAGCCGCAGCCGCAGCACCACCAGGCTTTGCAGACGAACTGGCACATTCCTCAGATGTCTTCTCCCCCCGCCGCTGCCAGGCACAGCCTCTGCCTGCAGCCCGACTCGGGAGGTCCCCCGGAGCTGGGCAGCAGCCCCCCAGTCCTGTGTTCAAACTCCTCCAGCCTGGGCACGAATACCCCGACGGGGGCTGCATGTGCTCCCGGGGACTATGGCAGGCAGGCGCTGTCCCCAGTGGAAACAGAGAAGCGGTCCGGCAAAAGGAAAAGCGACAGCTCAGGTAAAGGCTCGTGCTTTGCTGTCCTTGCGGGTGGGGGGTGGGGGGGGGATTCTCCTAGAGAGAGGGGGGTCTAGAGAGAAACCATGGGCTTGATGGAGGGACTGCACTTCCCGGCCTTAAGGCCCCCTTTATCCCAAGCCTTTCTCTGAGGACAGCAGGCTTCAGAGCGTCACTAAAGCCGCGCTGCTCGCTGTCTCCATCCTAAAGCCAGTTTATCGGGAGCATGGAAAAGAGCGAGCACGTGATAGACCGTGAAATCAATTGTGAGCAGTTGCCTACGCTCAGGAGGGGAAATGTTTGTAGGTTTGATTAGTATTTAGCATCTGGTATTGCGGTTCCTCCCTCCTTCCCCTCTGTTTCAAGATTCGCAAGATAGCTCTTTCCCACCCCCATTCCCCCTTTGAGCCAGTGAAACCTATTTCTGAAGGCTTGCACAATCGTTGGAAACTTTTTCTTAGAACTGGAACTTTTCTTATGAATGCGAAGTATGTGTTGCATTCTAGGGTGCGCGTCTGTATAGAGCGTGTGTATAACATAGAGTATAATTCATCATGGGGCATGAATTGGAATTTATAAATCACCATGCAGTAAATCCTATTTTTACAACGCTTAGTATTTCATTTCATGTGCTTGGGCTTTGAGGAAGACTTTTGCTGGATTTCTGATACACTGTTTTTGGTTTTTTAAGAAGGTGACTTGGGATATGCATATTTGCAGCCTATACAGAAAGATGAAGCTTTATAATACTTTGAGTTTTATATGCCACAACTGAACAGATTTGGGTTTTCAAAGTGGGGAAAGAAACTGTCAAAAAATCCCATATTAACAAAAGACAATGATCAAGGGGCAATACAGTAGTTGCAATTGATGGCATTTTTATTGTACATTCAAAATATTGAAAATGCAAGAGCAGACATACCAACAAAGCTGTTTTCTACTAGTGAAGAGAAAATGAAAGGATTTTCCAGATATTTACTAAAGTTCACAATTGGAACCATGACCTTGATTCACTTGAAATGTCATTAATCAGGTTTTTAAAAGCTACAGAAAGTTTGCTCATTTTTAAACTGCTTTTTGCAGTTACATTATATTTTCTTCTTTGCAGTTCTCCATGTCACTTACATTAGGGAAGTTTTACAATAAATCAGGATAGGTTTGTAGGATTTTAATTACTGTTACTATATAGGCTGAAAAAAGTTCTTCGAAGTATAAAAATCTGTCATTCACAGACACTTGCCGTTTTATTTGCAATTATACCTTCACTGTGTTTTTTAAGCAAACTTACATCATTGATCATGTGAGGTCTGAAGAATATTAGATTTTTTTAACCTGAGTTTTTGAAGGGAAGTAATTTTATGCTGGGTTGTTGGTTGGATCAGTAAATTTGTCAATCATTTACAAATGTAGAAAATTAGAAGAAGAAAGCACAACTGTGCTTCACAATACTAGGGAATGTTGATGTTGCTTTCTGCATCTTGCAATGCAAACACACAAATCCATGGGCATTAGGTGGGACTCTGTTGAAGTCAATGGAATCCTTCCATTGACTTTAATGAGCATTGAACTGAGCCCTTAATCATGATCATGATGATATAACAACTTAGTCTGTAGTTAACTTTCTAAGACAATGTATGAATACAGCCTCAAAATCATAGTACGGTATGCAACCCCCGCCCCCTCCCCAAAATATCAACTATGTTCATGTATTCTGAATGGCTTGATCTAACAAGTCTCCTTAGACAACCATGCAATAGTCAGAATATTTTTATTGTTTTAGAAGAATATTGTTTTCAGACCACATGTTTTACCGTCCCATTATTTTGTTTTAATCTGAACTTCTGTGCTGAATATTTGAGATCCGTGTAATATATGGCAGCAGATCTCATTTTTAGGTCAATCAGTGTATTTCTGTGGTTACCGGCGGCAATGCCAGTTTGTTTTACTATATTTCACAAGGAATGTATGTGATGGATCATTCTTTTTGTTTCCCGAATCAAATTGCCATATGCCATAACTGACTTTTTATTTAATATGGATCATTTAGAGAACTTTTAGCCCCCTTCCCCACTTTTAAACTTCTTTAGTAAATGTTTACAATTAATTATAAATTTGGAGTAAATAATAAGTAAACAAAGAGGCTGTTCAGGTATAGCATCAGCAGTATCAGAAACTAACTAACTAAGCACTAGTGCTTATTTAGAGAGATACTTCCATGCCTCTAGTTACCATTTAAGACCACAGCATATTTTGGGGATATGCCTATGTTCTGAACATGTCCCCGGTTTTTGAACTAAATTAGCCTTGGGGCCACCCCAGTTTTGCGGTATCTGGCTTTCATTAATATAAACTGTTGACATCAGAAATGTTAACTCATAAAGTTGAGTTTTGACAGTTGTCTGTTCTAAAGAAACCAACACAACGTCAATTAAAGCTACATGCATTATTTTTATTTCCAAAAAATGCTGTATTTATTCGCCCTCATAAAATTGTCATGAAAATTTCCCAGCGAAGACACACATTTTTTCATGTTTATCTTTACCGTGATGACAATGGGGGAGAAAAAAACTAATGCTATTTTATACTTTTTTTTGGGGGGGGGTATACTTTGTCATAATTTTGTTGTTTGCTTAGAAACCAAGGTGAAATGTGCCTTAGAAATTATTTAGGTAGAATGACTGACTGATTTTGGATCCCACACTGGGGCCTGAGCTGGCTGGGAAATAACTTCTGAAGATAACGTTCAATAAACTGCTGCATAAACATGGAGAAACTGTCAACTCTGTATAAAAGATTTGTGAATTATATGATGAGTGGGAAATTCCTTAGTCATCTCTTCCTGAATGCAGCAGGCCAACCTGCCTGGGCCCAAATGTGGGACCGTAAACCAGCATGAGGGGATATACACACAGACTTTTAAACATTGTGAGTTCATTTCTTTCAAATAAACATTTCTGATGTCAACAACAGTAATAAAAATAAGATGCCACAGCATTATGATGTATGCTGCAAACAAATTTAGCTCTTTTAAAATGCAGTAACAGCCAAGATATTTGAGTGCTAATGCGAGGTAGATAAAAATGAATAAGAAATATATCCCTAAAATGAGTTGTTGCTTTATATGATATGAGTTCTTTCATGAGGTATAATTTGGATTTTTTTCCCTCTCATAAATTGCCTGTGACTTCTGAAGCCATTTAATTTCACCATTGTAAAATAACAGGTGGTGTTTACAGAGGATATAAAACAAGTAACAAATGCAAAACTATTATAGTGGTTGTCTAAGTCAGTTTATTTGTGTCTAAATTTTTCTTAAAACATCCATGATTTTAGGAAAGACGTGAGCCCAGATGCACCTTGGAAACACAAAGTGTAATCTGGATTTCATGTGAAAGCAATTAACTTTCTGAGTATTTTAGGAAGTCTAAATTTCAATGGGAAAAATCTGAAAAGCTCCTACTATTAGGGGGAGAACTTTACAGTATAACTATTAAATATGCAACAATCTACATGGATTGGGATATCTATTAGGCTAGATGAATATATATTACAATTGAATATATGAAGATATGCTACTGTGTACTGAAGCCCAATGCCATTTAAAAATACTATTAAGTATGAAAGATATTTTTACATCTGACACACAAAGATGCTATATAGAGTGCTGAGATATACAGAGAGGTTGATGTATGTAGGTCCATTTATATTTTTTAAAATGAACATAAAATGCCATCATACAAATGTAGTCTTTTTCTATGATGTGCCTTCGAAGAAACTGTTTTAAAAACCGAAATACTATAAATGTACTGTCTAAAATGATCACTTCAAAGCAAGTCATTTTGATAAATGACTGTAAATAGTGTGAAGTCATTGGTTTCAATGACTTCTGATTGCTCTCCAAAACATTTCCGTAAGAAAAATGAGCTGTACCCGCATAATCAAAAGGATTGTGTAACTGATTCATCAATGTGTCCATACTTTTCAGCGGGGTTGTAACGGAAGCAAGAGAAATACATGCTATTGGCTGAAAACTTTCTCTGGAAAGAGTTAATTTGCTAATTATGTTTGGGATGTAATATCAAAACATCACTTATCATGAAGGGAAAATGTCAAAATATGTAGGTTATACAAATCAGAGAGGTATGTACCAAATGTGTTGAAGTCAAATTGAATGATCATGCTATTTTAAAGAGAAATACAATACAGATGATTCCTTATCAGAGACTAGTGTTGCATACTGCATTACTTAGTGGATTGTTTTATTGGACAAAATTTACAGTAATATGTTCACTTTGCTCACAGCAAGTATAATTAACAAAACAGAACTGTATCTTTCATAGATACTAAATTATATTTATTTATTCATACAATCTAAAATTCCTTGCTCTTAGCAAAATGACAGGTTTAATATATTTTAGCACATCTCTTTGCATTAACTATGGATGGAAAATAGCATACGGTCATACGCTCTAATTTGAATTGCTATCTGTTTGGATGTAATGAGATTAATTTGTAGCTACAAACATTTATGCCCTCCCTATTTCCCCTATTAAAAAAATAAACAAAGATATCAAAACCTCAATACAGAAAAACATTTAAGCATGTGCTTAACTTTTTGAGTTGTTCCATTGCTTATAGTTAAGCACATACTTAAATGCATTGCTGGATCAGGCCCAGTTTTTCTATAATACACCAACAGAACTGTGTAATTTTGTCTTACTTTATATTAGCCAGTACCCAGTCTTACAAGTAAAGTCACTGAAAATTTTGTCTACATGAGTGCAATATTAGGATCCATCGTAGAGACAGAGGGAGATACACATACACACAAAGAGATACAGGAAGTGTGAAAATATATAAAGAACTGGAAATTTTACAAAAACCAAACCATTGAAAATTCCATTTTTAGAATTTTAAATTTATTGGAAAGTGGGGGGGGGGGGAGGAGGGAAAGAGTGCCAGTTGCATAACTGAAACACAAATTCCAGCAATAGCAACAGAGTGGATATCAATTTAGGTATCACCTAATAGTTTGAAATCACCTAAAATTGTATTTAATGTTGGGGTTTTTAGCACTAGAGAATAAGATGCAAACTAACAGATCCTATTTAGAGAGTAATTCTAATGTTCATAGTTCTTACGATAGCACCTGAGAAGCGAATATATGCCTTGGGATTTTTTCTTTTTGTTCTTATTAGACATAAAATAGCAACTAGTTTGTAATCTCCAGAGTATTTTAAGTGCACTCGTTCATCTGAATTCAGTTAGCCATTTTGGAATCTTCATGCTTTACATTTTTATAATGCATTGGTCTTCATGCACTTGATTCTGCCCCTTTGAAATCAATGGGAGTGGGATCAGGCCCTTCATCTTGAAATTCAAGGCAAGGTGATCACATTCACTTTTATACTGGCCTTTAATAATCATGCATTTTATACTGCCCTCTAATAGTCATGGAGCATTTTTCCGTATTATCTCTTATAAACTTAGCAGTGGGTCTCAAACAAATTTTTGCTGTGGCTCAAAAGTCACGGTGGCCATACATGAAGTCCACGATGGTCACACTTGAGTATCACTGGTTTCATGTACAGTATGAGTATTTCCTGTATAGTTTTTTCACCTTTGGTAAGATGTCCTGTACAAGAAGTTTTCCATGTCCAGATGTGGCGCATTAACAATAAGCCTTAGTTTGTTAGAGTGAGGAAAGCTAAGAATTCATCAACGAGGGTTTTTTTTGCGGGAATAGTTTTCCACATGCCTGCATCTTTGTTCTACTGCTCTAACTTTTTATTTATTTACGGAAATCAGTGGTACTGCTCCTAACCATAAAGTTATTGTTGTGCATGTTTGTCATATTGGGGACCAACATCTTTGAGTATTCAAACGGAATGAATTTTTAAAATCTAATTTATGTGTCTCTTTATATGTTGTGGGTAAAATCCTCCCTTCACTGAAGTCAATGACAAAACTCTCATTGACTTCAGTAGTGGCAAGATTTCACCCTATGTGTTTACTTTATACACATGACTCAGGTCAGGCAAGGAAAATAGACTGATTATTCTCTCTTATGGTTATAGTTCTGGTCACTTTCTGATTCTTGCATGCTAGCACTAGATACCTTTGACAAATGTTATGGAGACATGTTTATTTCACAAAAGAAAAACTGGATTGTTTTAATTTTATAGAAACATTTATATACTTAGAATTTATAAATACATATTTCATAATCTACATTTTGGGGCAAATTTGACTTGATCATATCCCTTTAAAAATATTGCTTTCATAGCCAAGATGTGAATCATATAGATACTTTTTCATTTGTTGCTGTTTTTTAAAAAAAATGATCTAAAATGTCCCTGGTATTGTATAGACAGCTGCATAATAGTATATTAAGATTCACAGAGTGATGCAGTAGAGTGAAAAACAATTCATAATGCATACTTTATAATAATTGTGTAAATTACTGTGCTGTTTATTCTTTACTCTTATGAATGTAGATTGCTTCTAAATTGTACACTGACATAATGGTCAAAGTCCTCTTAATTTTAAAGCTAGGACATTAACATAATACTCATTACAGATCAAAAAATAGGACCTGAGGGTAAAATGTTGGCCTCATTACAGTCAACAGCAAAACCCTCATTGACTTTAATGGTCATGATTTTGCTCTCAGTTTTGGAAGGGCCTCAGACTTTGCGCCAGAAAATAACTTTGGGTGCATTTTATAGCACTTGTACAACCTGATTTGAAGGTGCGAGTGTTATCCA
Source organism: Lepidochelys olivacea (assembly GCF_965140295.1). NCBI lineage: Eukaryota > Metazoa > Chordata > Testudines > Cheloniidae > Lepidochelys > Lepidochelys olivacea. Next base: position 215,455,130 of record NC_140412.1, read on the forward strand.
GTCTGGCTGCAATTATGTGCAGGTGCAAGAAAATCAGAAGCTTCTGAAAATCAGAAGCTAAATGTTTTAGTTCTTAACAACCGAGTAAACGTAATGATCAAATCCTACATGCACTGAGGTGCAAGTCCCACTGACTTCAGTGCGACTTGCACTTCAATTTCACAGGGAGCAGGTCCAGCTTCGATATCTTCTTGATAACTACTTATACATAAGCCTTAGAGTATTGGAAAAAAGGGGCCCTTAAGTATATGAAAAATAACAAGAAGCTAAGAATATTTACTCAGTTGAAAGAAAAGTTCTTTCGTAGGTTGAACCTACATTACCGTTTACATTTCTCTTTAACTGATGAAACAAAATAGTTGGCCCAACAGAGGATGAAATAAGTCTCAGAGGAATGATTCAAATAATTCAATTACTATGGAAGAGCATCATTTTACTAAACCAATAAAATCCAGTGGATTATGAAACGCCGAAGGACAGCCAAAGAAACTTTTTTTTTTTAAAAGCTGTTTCTTGGACTGGAGGAAAAAAATGGTTCACTAATATTATTTATGGCAAGTAAAGTATGAAAAATTAGATTTGAAACCGATTACCGCAGGTTGTGCTGCAATGTAGGTGCAATGTTCCTTTTTACTGTCCCCACTCTCTCTGATCTACAATAGCTATTTTTAATTTTAGCAACTGAGCTTTAATGAATACTGCCACACAGCATCTCTGTTACATACTCTTGGAAATTTATCCATCGCCACTGTATCTAATATTTTTACTGCTGAAGGCCTTCATCCTACAAAGATTTAAGTAGATGCTTAACTTCACACATTGCAAGTGAAATCCTGGCCCCTTTGAATTAAATGGAAGTTTAGCTATTGACTTCAATGGGACCAGCGTTTCTTCCTGTTAGCAGCTGCACTGACTTTGATAGCTCTACTTATATGCCTGGAATTAAGCATGTGCTTAAATGTTTTGGTGAACTGGGGCTTTAGTCTCTGTCTTAAATTTCCAAAAACCAACAGTTTTATTCTTTGGCCTTTCTGAAAATAAATACTAAAATCTGTTGGACGTGTGATCTGACTGTACAGATGAAAACTTGAAGAAACAGTGGTGGGATTTTTGTCCTGCCTTTCAAGAGGAAACCAAACCAATCCAAAACAACAACTCTGGAAAGGATCCCTATAGGCAAGAAAACTCCGCGAGGTTCCCTTTATGTAGATTCCCACAAATGTTTCTTTCTAGGATGGGACTCTAATGGATGCTGTCAGGGAATCCTGTACAACCAGCTGTCTCTGGCCTTAAAGGGGATTCCAGTTCCCTAGCACAGCGGGGCTCCATGCGGGAGATAACATAGCTTGGGGCTCTACTACATTTTCATGCATTCTTTGGGGTGTTGGTATGGAATGACGCATATTCCCCACCCTCACAAGCTCCCAATCCCATGCCCTGCCCAAACGTGGATACCAGATCTCGCAGAGCTCTCTGCATAAGCTGTTGGGAGCGGGGACACTGTTGAGAAGGTGGCAGATGTCACTGCTCCTGCCGTTTCCCTGTGGGCTAGGAGAGTTTCATGCATGGTGGAACCCACTTTTCATACAGATCAGGGGGAACAATTGGGCCCGTCTTGTGCAGGCAAAATAGCCAAGGTGGATAAATAATTATCTATGGCTCTGACCCAGCAAAACCCTTAAGCAGATATTTAGATGTGTTTAGGCCTGATCCAGTCTGAATAACTCCTTGTGTTGATTCCTAATTCTTCTGTAAGCTTTGAGCATTTCTCTTATCTGTCTACATAACTATTTGGCCCCGTGACTCTAGTGACTGAGAATGTGCACATCATTCCTTACACACTTATTAAACATATATATGTTTTTTTTTCTTTCTCAGCTAACATATAGTGCATACTACTAAATTTAAATTACAAATAAAGAAATATAATCAGCTTGTCCTAAATTTTATATTTAAAAAGACTGTTCATTAGGAAGGAAAAAGACAAGAGAAAAAATTCTTTAGGTAAAATATATAAAGCTCAAAGTGACTGAGAACAACTATTCTGGGCTAGATTCTCAGCGCATGTAAATTGTCACACCTCCATTGGACTCAATATTGCTACACTGACTTACCCCTGCTGTGTGACAATTTCTTAGTGATGAACTGTACAAAATCTTTTCCATTGAAAGAAAACGGCAGTACCACAACTTATAATTAAAATATGTTAATATGAGCTAAGGGTCCTTAGCCCTTGGCTCACTGAAACGTATGTCTTTGAAAATCAATCTTCAAAAAACCCCAATTGAAATTCTTCAAGCTGCTCTCGCTGAAGTTAGTGGGAACCAAGAGCACTGCAAGCTCTGGTCTATAATTAGTAATAATGTCTTGCTACTACAACAAAGTTTAAAGTAACATGTTGATGCAGTTATATTATTGACTATATTCTTGTTTCAGAAATATTTTAGATTTGTGCTGCAGTTAAGGCCTAATCCTGCAGGAAGTTAATTTAGCCTTCTCAAGGACTTCAGGAATCAAGCCCTTACTGTGTGTTTTCTTGTTTAAAAAAAAAAATCTTTGAGGGAGATTGTTTGGTTTTATGCCTTGGAGAAGTTAGCACCTTTTTCATCCACTCAGAGAGGGAACCGTGCCTTTACGTTACAGTTTGTCTTGAAGGGTAATGTTTATGTGATACTGACCTAAAATCAATAAAGAAATGGAGAGACCAAAGACTGTGTAGGACTATGTAAATGTTTGTCAGTGAATGCAAGATGAAACAAAATTAGCTATGTATAGGCAGCATAAGTGAGGAAAATAGGAGGGTTAATTAGTGCACGCAAAGTTCTTTGAACTCTATAAATACAAAGTATTATTTCTTCTTAAAGTTAGCATTTTGTATGCTAGTGGTAACGTGGAATTTAGTAATAATTCCTATAATTGGTCTTTAAAAAGACTCTATATTAAGTCATCCACATTTATGGAATTATTATTTTAAAATGTTAGTAGATCAAAAATCTTTAAATGTAAAATATTGGTGTGAAAAAACACAGAAGAAAAGCTGGAGATCAATGCTTAAATATTCAGATTTGGTTTAAATTATGAAGGACTAATCTGCCAAACTTCCCTGTAGGTTCTGTGTTTTGAATTTGACTTCCCTTGTTTCCCCCACCCCAACCCTTTTTATATTTTAATATGTTACTACAGTTTTATAAGAACAAACATCTTTATTGCTTTAATATGAGTGAATGCAGAGAAACCTAATACTATTAAACCTCCTATTTCATGGGTTCCAAACTGAAGTTTAGATGTAAGCAAGGTCTCATTTGAGAGAGAGATTTTCCATGCCAATAGGAATTTAACATTTTGGGTTTTGCAAACATATCACCAGGGCTTTGCCAGACACGACGCCCAAACAAACACGTCTTTTTGGACGGAGCTAATATGTTTCAAGTACAGTGGCTAAATGCATTCAACAGCTTGACTATGTTTACTGAAATATCATTTATAGACAGGTCTGATCCTACAGGGTTTTCGGAGGTGGTGGGGCCTTCAAGTCCTACTGAAATCACTCAGCCCCTTGCTGGATTGGGCCTTTTGTAAACTGAACTACATACCTGCTCCTGTAAAGCCCTAAACCTGAAAACACTTAACAGTGCACTTAGCTTTACTGTCATGCATATGTAACCAACATAGAAGGGAGGTAAGTCTAAGCTTGTATTGGATGTGATTTACTTACCAATTCTGTGCTACAGAAATCCTCTCTCTCTGACTTGTAGAGACCATAATTTCATATCCTTGCAAGAGACTACAGATGGGTTTTCTATAGGAACGATCTAAAAAGTGGAGATTATAATAGGATTCACTTTTTTCTTCTCAGGAATCCAATACCAGCCTTTATCATAACACACGCACACGCACAATGAGCAGTGTGAACTTTTTTCCTTTTTTTTTTTTAATTGAATAACTCTCCAAAAATAAATCATTCCTCACAGACTGCTAGACTAGCGCCATTAACTAGAAATTTGTTATTTTCTTTTAAAATGAAGAGTCTGAAGCAGAGCCAAACCCTAAAATATATATATTTAAACCTCACAAAATAAGTAAATGGATTGGGACTTTTGCCAATCAGAGATCTTCTGCTTTCACTTAAGTCATGACAACTAGGTATAGACAGAACCAATTTTTTCAGCATGTATGATACTAAGCACAAACACAACGTCAAATATACACACGCGCGCACACACCTGACAATTGCTGCAGCTGTTAGGTTCAGTAGGGTGATACGACTTACAAAGACATTAAGCCTCCAGTCTGTGATTTCTCATTTGTGGTATTTTCCCAGTCTCAATCCCAGTGACTTCTGTAAAATTACCGGAAACTATATTGAGATCCAACCTACAGATTCAGTCTGGGTTATTCCCGCAGCTCTATCTTTCCCATGCTGGGCTGGGCTGTAACTGGCTGGTGCACAAATCAAAATGGCTGCCAGTTATGTACCCCTGATAGAACTCACTACTGACTGGTCAGGAGCTTCCAGCTTCTAACTAAGGGTATAATGCGTGTACTGGAACGTCTGCCCTTATTGAAAACTTCCGTGCCAATTTCAGAGCATGATTAGCTTCCTGCACTCCTGCCATCTTGTCTGGGAATGTTTCCATCTCCACTCGGAACAAGTAGAAACAGCAGCTGTAATTACAGCAAAAAGACTTGTGATTGAATACCAGAAAAAGGGTGGAGGCAAGAAGAGAGAAGGGGGTTACACATAGTCCCAATAGCTCCCAGTAATAAAGTTTAAGCACATGCGTAAGTGGTTGCAGGATTTGAGCCTGTATCTGTGGCTGTTCTGTCGTTGACTAACTTTTTGGCTAAGAAACTTTTCCAATTATACTGCCTATGGATGTATCTCAGACAAAAATATTCTTTATGCAGGACCTTATTTCATTTTGTGTTTTTCAAGTCTGCCTCAAGAACTAATTTGTAGTCTTAATTCACAAAATATATAAATATGGAGGCTGCATTCATGTTACCACTGAAACATGATTGACTTTATTATATACAGAGAAGTGAAAAGCATGCAGCTAAACATGGGTGGTAGTTTTAATGCTGCCCATCACGCCTGCCCTGTGCCCATATCTGACAATAGCACCTTGTTCATATACCAGTAAGCACCTAAAATGGATTGAAGTGAAATCATCTGGGTCCAAAAGGCACAGACCCTATGAGGACTATATGGGAGTCTGCTGGATGAGTAGCGTCCTGGAGCACTTGTGCATTTCCTATGTTCTGCAGGAAAGATCTCTGTGCAAGATCTGCATAGGTCCCCATGGATGACCACATTGGGACAGGCCAGGGGAGAAGCTGCAGTGTCTTGTGTAACTGTCATGGGGGAATGCTGCCACAAGTTTGCCTTCAGCCCTGAGTAGGAGAGTGTTGAATTTAACCTGCCCAATTTTTCCATCCTCTACAGAGCTCAAATAGTCAGGCTTTATGTGGGTACAGTTGAATATGAAATGAATATAGAATTTCACCTCTTCCTGTGGAAAAACTTACAGAAGGAAGAAGTACTCACAAAACAATCCAAAATGGATGTGTGGGGAAACCTAAAGCATTCTCCTTACAAGGGAAGGAAGAATTAACTGTATGGCGAGGGCATGACTTCATGGTTAGAGGATCTATGCTGATACTGCAGACCTCCTGACCTCCAGCTGTGTAGCTGCTTTGCCATTGGTTCCCTAGTCCAAGGCTATGTAATACCTCATACTTTGAGCGGGGTTGAAGCTGTGGATTGGAAGATATTATCTACCTCTCAGGTTTGTGATGTGGGGTCATCTTTGACTTCATCTCTCCTCCCGCACACATCCAGGCTGTTTTGCTGCTGCTTCCTTCATGTGATATCAAAAATCCAACTCTTCTTTTCTGTCCCCATGTCCCTGCTCTGGTCATCTCTGTCTTGATTACTGTAACTTCCTCCCTGACTCCAGTGTTGCCAACAGCACATAGTAGGAAGTCATCCGAGAAACCCTGAAAAGTTGCTATTTAAGCTTTCAAAGTGTGTCAAAAATCTTACTAAACAAAATTTCCACAAAATTCAGTAGCAAATTATATGTGTATATACACGGGATGGTAAATTTTCGTTACAAACACAATACTGAAAAAATGTATTATAGAATTTCTGTACACACTAATCCCTGAAAATGTTTTTAGACTATAAGTCGTATTCTAATAGGAAAAAGAAAAGGAGTACTTGTGGCACCTTAGAGACTAACCAATTTATTGGATAGTCTATAAGGTGCCACAAGTACTCCTTTTCTTTTTGCGAATACAGACTAACACGGCTGTTACTCTGAAACCTGTCATTCTAATAGGAGTTTGTCATAGAGATTTTAAGTGCATAATTGGGCATGTCCTCGGGAGGAAGCACGTTCCAGGGCTTGGGCTGAGAGGCTGTGAATGAGAGGAAGGGTTTGACTCAAACTCCTGGTGGCAGAATAAATGCTTAGCAAGTAACTGGGGCTTAGCTTCATTCCTTGCTGGTGGGGAGGGGGTAAAAAGACAGATTTATTGGGGAGAAGAGGTGGAAGAGAGGAGGAGACAACTGCCCCTAAGGGGAAAAGTTATGATCTTCTGCTTAGTAAAAACAGTTAGTGACCAGAGCGGGCACTACTCCCTGGGCGAGGGTGATGCAGGAAAAAACAATTGACAACAGATCTTTGAACCTTTTGCCACTGAAATTATTAAAATCTCCTCCAAGAAGCAGGGAGCCGGCTTGTCTAGTTGGATGATTTCCTTGTGACTCTGATGAACCTGCCCCCATTACCATTCTGCGCTCGCCCTGCCTGGGTGAGAGGACACTCCCAGCTGCTGAACAGAAAGCAGCAGCAATGCTGGGCGCTCCCTCCTCAGCTGGATAGTCTTGGCAGCTGGGTTTATTTTGTTATCATTTATCAGCTCCATTGGTGTCTCTCAGTTGGCAGGAGGCTGGCAAGGGGTTTCATGGCTGTCCTGGTTACATGGGGCAGGGCTGGGGTCCTCCATACTTCTTAACTTGGTATTTGGCTGCCCCTCCTAGCCTCCCTTTGCTTTTTGCGCATTATTTTCCATAATTGCCACTGCTGCCTACAAGCAACTACAACAATACACTGTTCTCATCAGGTGGGCGCCGCTCACGTCGCATCCGGTTAAGGTTGTGTAGATGTAATGACATTGACTTGGTGTGCAACAGAATATGGAAAGAAGAGTGTTGAATGGATTTTATTAACACTATTGAGCTGCTTGTGAATGATTTTTGTTACCATGTAAATTGGCGACTTCTTTCTCTGAATATCACTGTAATCGGCAGTGAAAGTCGCTGATCGCTTTGACGCTTATTTGCGCACTAGGTAAACCAAAAAGTCACTAAATCGAGCGACAATCGCTAAGTTGGCAACACAGCACTGAATTCCACATTTTTCCTGCTAAAATGATCCTATCTGTTGATCAGACCAGATTACTTCCCCCATCATTCTTCCACTGGCTCCCACTTGCTTATCTATTCAATTGTAAATGTCACATCCTCATCTTTAGGACTCTGCACAACTGCACCTCAGCCTACATCTCTGATATTGTTTCTCATCTAATCCTACCTTACCGTCTTTGCTTCATCTTGTATGCTCACGTTCTTGTACCTTCTTCTGTACCGTCCATATGCTTGAAATGAACTCCCAGTTCCAGAGTACCATGCTCTTTCGTTCAGTCCTTCCTAAATGCTCACATCTTTCATGGGGTTTTACAGTCCCAGGTTAGTCAAATGCCTCCAGCACCTCAACATTGTATAAGAAAGAGAAAGTAACACAAAAAAAGAAGTCAACATGTGTACATCTGCCATTTGTGTTGTCTTGGCTCTCTTCTTTCAAGCTCTTCAGGGTAGAGACAGTTTATCTTGTATAGCACTAAGCAAGGTGTTAATTGTGGAAGTAGCTACAGTTGGACTATGAGCCAGAGACAATGAGGATGATTAATATTTAGTGCTGATAATGTGCTTAGAGATGTACAATGTGCAGAAGAAAAGTGTTTGCAACTTCTTTTCTCATTCTTTACAGAGCCAGTGGTGCAAAAGTGGGAGTTATAATCTCCCTGAAATTCAGCCTTTAACTCCAGCCTGTTAGATGATAATTCCTGCATTCTAAGAGTAGGAAGGGGGAACCTGCATGGAGAAGAATGAAGCTTCACTATAGGTGGAATGAGAATTTGTTTAACTAATAGTCTTCTTCTCCATTACTCTGTAGGTGAAGTTTCACAACTTGAATAAAGTAAATAATTTCACAGCTCCACTTGTGTACTGTGGTGATAGGCACATTACAAATGCACAGACAACTTTGGTCAGTCTGTCCACTGTATCTAATTGGGCAATAATCAGGTTCCACTATAGTATTCCATTTTCGTATGGTTGCAGAGCAATTCAATTTTGGGGAAACTTGTTCATGATATTTGAATGCTTAGGGTTGGCAATTCTGCAATTGCATTAAATGTTCAGAAAGATTCATTGCAATATCATTGAACTGGGTGTAAGGTGGGATTATAGGAAAAATATATTAGACTTGAAACTCTGGAGATCTAAATTCACAGGGAAGTAGTTCACAAGAACACAAAATTGGCTGTGGTCCAGCTAGTCCCCAGTGGGCTTTTTTCCAAGTCACACAACCACCACACAATTTGGCATAACTTTCAGGCTCAGTCAAGAGGATTCTGTTCCAGGACTGAAATAGCCAGTGTGCTGCACGCCAGGATTGAGGTGCATTTGCAGAGCAGTATGAAGACACATTTACAGCTTTCGTCTGAACTTTACCTGCCTCTGGCTAATGATGCATCTATTAATTTTGATGAGTGGTAATTTCATCCATTGAAAAAGCATAGAAACCAACATCATTGCCTAATTTGATGTAGACACAGCTGTAAAATGAGGATGGAATTAAGCATCAGGCTGCAAGATGTATTAAACCTTAACACAAGGGAGGGGCACTACCTGCCCGTCACTCATACAGGCATTTAATTGGTTCCAGTATGGCAGTTACAGGGCTCCTTACCATATAACTCATAATACGCAGTATGATCTCTTCAATTACCCCACCCTGGACTCAGCTCACTGAGTCCTAGCACCCTCCCCACTGTGGGGTGAGGGAGACAGAGGGTGCAGCAGGGTGGGGAGCTCAGCCTGCAAGGGCCACAAGGTCTGACCTCAGCCCATGAAGGCCACAATCTTATATGCTTAAGGCCCAACACCAGAATCCCAGGTCTTTTACCTCTGGAACTGTTCATTTTATTCTCTTAACCACATTGCAAACTATCCGCAAGTTGCAACAAATAAACAACTCAAGCCCTGTACCTCTGTTGGGTACTAAGTGCATTCCTACTTAGCCCACCTTCCTCATAGAAGGTTCTGTGAGGAAGGCAAAAAACTCCCTGATCCTCTGCCAATTGGCCTGTGGGAGAGAAAAAATCCTTCCTGACTCCCTAAACAGGTGATTGGCTGCAACATCTGCTAGGCCAGGTTCCCATTCCTAGTTCAGGTGGGTAGCGTGGGCTGCTGGAATGGAGCCAAAAGAGGCTCCACGCAGCCCCTGAGCTGGGCTAAATTCTGGGAGCTTGAGGAATGCTAGTCAATCAGCACCCTCTCCTCCATCTGGCCAATGGGTACTAGAGACCTGGGGAGGAGCTACCCTTGATGAGTGTCTCCCTCCCTTGCTACTGGGACTGTCCACCTTTCACTGCTGACCCCATCAAGTTCCCTGACCTGTTGATGGAGGCGGTTGGCATTTTTTATAAAATGGTGAGTGAAACAAACACAGGAACATGTCATATGAATAACTGGCATTTCCCATGATGCATCTTTGATAGTCAAAACATTTCAAAAGCCAAAAAATAAAAGATTTTGTACATTTTTTTAATTTTTTAAGGCTGACCATAGAGATTCTTCTGGGCACCTTGAGTGTATTCATTGCTGGGAAATAGAAAGCTAGAAATAAAGTTTTCTGGGACAATTGAGTAATTTAATGCTAATAAAATTGTGGGTAACACTATTATAGCAATTAAAAAAGAGAAACTTCCAGATTTCTGAAAAAGGTGATGACAAAATTAAAAAAAAAAAAAAAAGCTACAGGAAATGTTTTGAAGTCACTGGAAACAGAAGATGTACCTTACTCCTCTCTAATCCCAAATATACATAAGGAAGAGATTAGGCCCCTGACTCAAGAAAGCACTTAAGCGAGTGGTTAAAATACATTGACTTCAGTGGGAATTAAGCATTTCCTTAAACAACCTTCCTGAACAGGGCTGCTTTCCTGAATCAAGGCCTAGGTAAGATAATTAGAAGGATCCAGGGTCTGACTACCTTTAGGAAATGCTGCAAAGCCTTTCTTGTTGCTAAAGCTTTTCCATCATACCAGAGTGACATCCGAACACCAACCTTCTTCCCCATTCTTTAACCAAAAAAACCCCACTGTAGTCCAAGCAAAGCTTTCTATAAACCAAAAAGGGAGACGAGCCAGAGCCTCCATGAGGTCCACTAGGGATTTCATTATTTCCAGTCTAATTAACATGGAAGGTACTCAGATATTATTGTGATAATGGGCAACAGGACAAAACCTAAGATAGATAAGTGAAAATAGAACAGGAGAAGAACTCTAGCTACTGTATAAATATGAAGATCTGGTTTTCACAATGGGCTTGATTCAAGTGTCTCTGATCAAGGAAAATACAAAACATTTTCATGAGTACAAAATGGTTTGGAATAGCCATGGCACCCATTTACACAAGGATTTTAATACTTAACGAACTTGAATAATTTATTTAAATAAGTGACAGGCAGGAATGAAGCAGTAGTTTTAAAGGACAGAGTTCAGGGTGGTTTTCAGTACAGTACCACAGAAAGGCTAATGTATCTGGTTAAGCAGTATGGTTCTGATTATGAAATATTCGCTTTGATTTTTTAAAATTGCTTGCATTGATGAATATCCATTGGAAACTGTTCCACAGTGCAATAGATCTCGCTTTCAGGAATTTTTTCCTCATGTTAATCTTAAAGTGTTCCTGATTTTATCCCATTTCTGCTAGTTTTATGCTCTAGGACTATTCTAAATAATTACTCCTCTGTGTGCACCCTCTAGAGATTTGCAGACAGTTGACATGTGCTCCCTCCACTAACCTCACTTAGTTAAGCGGTGGCTATTGATTCCTACCTTTTTAGTTTTTCCTACTGAGTCAGTCATCCAGCTGCCTAATAATTTTTGTTCCTTTTTAACTGAACACTATCCAATTTGTCTCAGGATGAAGCTAAGAAAGGACTTGGTGCTAAGGCAATTTAGAAAAAAACATCCTTTAAATAGGTTAATTTATATATGGAACAAAGACCAATAGAAGCGGAAACTGTGAATATTTTAAAAAAAAAACCAAAACCCTGCAACGAGAAGGGGAAAGTACTGCATGGTACAAATGCTAAAAGGATATATGAAGAGCTCTAGGTTGGCTATCTGCTTCTTTCCATCCCCAAAAAGTTGCTAAATTACCATATGTGAATTAGTTAAAGAATTTTCTGCCAGTAATATTTATTCATTTCTCAAAGCAGCTTTCTTTCCTTCCAGTCTGAAAATCAGACTTCCACCAGTTGTCTAGATCCTTGATTTTCACTGATTATTGAATTATAAATCATCTGCAGCTTTATTGGTCTTTAGGCTTTCTGAAATGAAAGTCAAGTTGTTTTCTAACAGGTTTCTCCAAATTATATAGTTTGATTTGTCGCTAACCTGCTAGAAGGTGCTTATCCTAGGAGACTTTAATATTCACTATGGTAACCTTGCATATTTTCCCTGCAGGAATTCTTAACAATTTTGAACTTGTTTCTTTTTCACTGCTTGTCCTCTACCCACTTCAGGTCATAACTACACAAAGGGGTGGATAGCACAAGAAACCTCTGTTCTTCTTTGCAGCCCCACGCAGGGTCTAGGCACAATTACAGTCTATGTGTTCTCTTGAGCTCAGGAACTGAGCCCTGTTACTGCCCTCAGGTGTCATAGTCCTGCACGCAGACACAGCCAGAGGGAACCTTCTGCAGCCTTCCAGGAGGAGTAAACACATAGTGCTATTCTGTGGACCAGAGAACTCTGGGCAACACTGTGTTTCTCTTGGGCACAGTGCCTCAAAAAACTCCTGTTAGGGTGGTGTGGCTTCACACCACACTCAACACTGCTCTGTGTCCTAATGGCAGGATCTGGTCCTAAAGGTTCACATGTTCTTGGTTTCATTTATTCATTTGATGTGCAGCCTTCTGGTTTCTCTGCATTTTCACCGCTATTGATTTTCAGTCTACTCTCTTCATCCTCTAATCTGTGAGTATGACTTCTTCAGTGCCAAATAAGGTGGGTTCATACTTCTTTATATGTTAGCCCAAACATGATCTGAAAAATTAGTTATCGCTTTTCTTTTTATAATGACTAATTTATCTTTATGTCTGCTAATAATCAAGTTATAGAAAATGTTGTAAATAGTCTCTGAATGGACATTTTGTTTAATTAGTAGTATTGTTATTAGTACTTTTATTAAGGATTTGAGAAGGTAGAGCTGGCAGTAAACTGAAAAAGCAATGGAAAGTTGGTAGCTGAAATATTGTTTAGACTCATATGTAAGGAAAGAATTTGGGTAGATGATTTAAAAAAAAAGCAAGACTCTGCAGCTACAATTGTTCTTCATTGTAGGTGCCTAAATGGGTACTTCTGGGTGTTGAGTTCTCTTGTGTTAAGGCAGCTTTCGGACTCCAACCTTTCTGTTCATGACTCTAGGTTTATGATCCATAGGTACTTTCTCATTGTCTCATTTCCCAGTTGCCTCACTCCTATATCCTCTATATAGCATTTGCTCTTGTCATGGCCTGAAATTTGTAATATACATTTAGTGCAACCCCAACAGCTTGCCTTGAATTTAAAGCAAGAACACCTCTCAGGCAGTTTAAAAACGCTCCAGTTTAATGCCAGTCCTGGTTAATGAGGACCAACAACTCCATCCTTTAATGTGCCTTCAAGAAGTTCCCTAAAGAGCGCAGTGTGGTCAAAAGATTTGACATATTTTGCACTAACTACCAGACCAAAAGACATTACAGAAAACATGTCTATTTATGTGATCTCTGGTGTTGCTGATTTTTTTTCTCTTTGATTTATAAATGACTCTTTCCTATGTCATTAATGGTTACACTAAGACCCCTGTCCTCCAAAGACTAAGCACATGCTTAACTTTACATTCTGTTCTTACTGAGGTCAGAACTCAATGGGACTACACATAGTGCATAAACTTTAGCATGTGTTAGTGTTTGTAAGGTTGGGGTTAAATCAAGATCACATAAAAATATAGTACACACTCAGATGACATCTGACTCTTCATTTTCACATATACTGTTAGATGTGTTAGCATTGCAAACATTTATGTGACCGTAACGCTAGAGGTCCCAGTTGCGATTGGTGTTCCATTGTGCTAAAATGTTGTACAAACACATAGGAAAGCATGGTGCTTGGACCAAAAAGCTTGCTTATAAGATTGTATTTTCCTTAAGGCTTCATTGTTAAACCACTTTTTGAAAGAAATTCAAATAGTATGGGCAAATTTTCAAGTCAAGTTAATCAAAAGTTTAATAGGTGGATTGAAAAGAGAAGTACTTAAATGAATAAGCCATAGTAGTATAAAAGACAAAATTAGATGCTCCTCAGTTTAAGGCTCTGGCTTGGGATTCAGAAAATGTGAGTTCAATTCCCAGCTCTGACACAGACTTCTTGTATGACCTTGGCCGAGGTATTTAGTCACTCTGTGCCTTCCCTATCTGTACAAGGGGATAATACTTACTTACATCTCTTACTGTACGTATATACAGCACCAAGCACAATAAGGCCCCAATCTGGGTTGGGTCAGTTAGGTGAGGCCATAATCTAAATGATGGTAATAATGAAAGATAAATAGTTTCCATTTCTGAATTGTTAGCCCCGGTAGTTTTGTGGGGTGTGGCTGTAAGAAATAAACTCTTTCCATTTATTATAAAATAGGCCTATAATTATCTACATATTGTCCTTTTGATAATTTTGAGCCCATTATTGGCAGGCTTGGTCTAACCAACCATATGTACAGAGGTGATGCAGAGAACTATTTCTCTGCCTGTACAAATATTATAGTTTCTCTCCAAATCGTCAGTTTGTTTGGCTGGTGCACGGTCCCAGCCACACAGTTTTTCTAAAATTGAATCCAGATCAAGAGGCATTCCCCACTGATTGGATCTCCTTGACTGGCTTGGTCAATGTTCTTCACTCCTATCGAAAGTGGGCAGCTGCCAGTTTGCCCAAGAGCCTGTTTTTGAAAATCCCCTGATGTTTTCCTTAGCTCTTTGATGCCTTTTTCAAGTGATGTAAACATGACTGATCTGTTGTCATTAGAAGATTATAGCAAAAAACTATCAGTAGTATCTGGATTTAGAACTGTGGACTTTCTTTGGCTAATTTTTTTTTCCAATTTAGAATGTGCAGTTCTGTTTCAATTGCTCTTCGTATATTCAGAGCCTCCTAACTGTTGAAAACTCTGCTGCTTGCCTTCCCTTTGGACTAAGTTTGATCAGCCATATTGTACAATTTACATTGGCTCCCACTGAAGTTTAATATTTATATTCATGTTTTATTGCTCCTATGTAAAATTCTCCACTGTCTAGTTTCCTAGCTATGGGAACTACTGAGCCATATTGTGAAATCTCTCTCCAAGAACTAAGAACCTCTCTTGTATCCTGAGATTTAATTGGAAGGGATCAGACACCCAGATGTCTTTTGTCTTTATTACGGACTGACCCTTTGCCAGGAGATATTCAGCAACTGAATTCTCTTGCTGTGATTTCAAGTCTAGATGTATTGATGTACCTTGGTACAGTGGTTATTGCGTTTCTGTATAGCACATTGGGAAAATGTATGAAGGGGCTATATTGGGGTGGCCAATCTGTGGCTCATGAGCTGCATGCAGCTTTTTTACAGTTAAAGTGTGGCTCCTGGAGGGCCCCCCCATCCCATTCTCCACCTACCAGACTAAGGGCAGGAACTTGGGGCTTCTGCCCTGTGGCAGGGTGTTGGGGCTAGCGGTTTCTGCCAGAAATGACTGGTGCCTGCTGACAGTGAGGGGGGCCACAATTTAAAGGTTCGCGCCCACTCCCCCCTTGCCCCATCACACCCCTCTTCTTTCCTTCAGCTCCCAGGTGTTAGCTCTGCATGGAGAGGTAGCTTTAGCTCCATGGGGAGAGGCAGCAGAAAAAGTAGCGGTCCTCCCTGCAGCTCCCAGCTTGCTGGCTCCAGCAGCTGCTGTGCAGAGAGGGGGTCCAACAGGATCATGTGACTGAGCGGGGCCCAGCAAACCCTGGCAAAAATTGGCGGGGGGGGAATGTGACCCCATGTGTCCCCCTCACACATCGCCTCTGGCTTCAGCCCTTCAGGGTGGGAGGCACCTGCCAGAGCTTCAACTCTGCGGGGTGGAAGTCATGCCCCAGCTCTGGAACTTCTGGAGATGTCGTATGTGGCTTGGAGGGTTAGTAAATTTGCCCTCCCTCCCCTCCCCAGCTATATAAATGTACAAATTATAGGGGAGTGGATTAAATGGGATTGAATTTCTGGAATGCACAGCATCACCTCGTACTGTGAGCTCCTGTACTGTGGTTAGAGCCCAGGCTGTATAGCATGAAAATTTTTTTGTGATGTCCATTTAACCAATAAATCTGTCATCACTGACTGGTCTCCATTTCCTCTGAAATAAACAAATCACTTTTAGGTTCTTTGAAGTAGTAGACTACCAGGAAACCCAAAAGTCACTTTTGCTTCATCCAGTGAGATAAAGTAGTTAGTAAGTGGAAATGAGCTGCAACTGAAGGAGCCTCAGTGTGCTCACACCTGCTAGAATGTACAGTGGGTTTCCACACAGCAGGAATTCAAACAAACCTCAGATTATTGCATTCAGTGAAAGTGAGTTTGCCCAGCCAAAAAAGTTGAATTGCAGGGCTCTTGGAAACTACTTTAAAGAACTAATTTCATAGGAACATAGGAAATTTGAAAACGGAAGGAATCCAGGGAGCTCATCTAGGTCTGTCTCATCTATTGAGTCACGGTATTTCTGTCTTCCAAATATTTCTATGATTCCCATTTTAAACCAAATAGTTGCTCCTATTTCTTCTCTTGGTATTTCCTTCCAAATAGTACTTCTCTGTGTAATAATAATTTCCGTTAGTAGCAGCTACTTTCACATCTAAGTTTGTACAAGCTTTTTGAAACTAGCTAAGATAGCTGTATTTCATTTGCATTCTCTGTTCACCAAAAATGTGTGCAACTAACTAAAGGTTTCCTCTTTATCACTTCTCTAGTAAAGAATATTGATTTTTGAATGCCTCTTAAATCCTTTTGTCTGGTTTCTCTCTGCTGTACCTTCTCCATTTCTTATAATATCCTTTTGAAAATAAACTAATCAGACCCTTGCACAATATTCTAAAGAAGATTCTTATTGCTAGAACTGTGTGATGCATTTGCAGATGAAGTGAACTTCATCTTTTTCCTGGTTTGCATAAAAGTGAATGACAACGTCTGTGTGGACGTTTCACAAGATTTTTCCAATACATGATAGCGAGAGTTTTTTATTAGTGAAAGCTGATGTTTGATTTGTACAAATATCTGTGAACATGAAAAATGACTCAAAATTTCTCCTAGTAAAGAATTTAAAAAACACTTAAACGTAAAAATCAGTAATAATAATAAAAGAAAACTAGGCTTTCATTGCAAATGACTTATGAGTGGCATTGAGGCCCAATGAAGTTCTAGCTTGCAAAGAGCCTCTCCCATGGCTGGGAAGCTTCTTCTTAAACCAGAAAGAAGCACAGGAAGTTATCTGAGGAGCTAAAGGAATGTTTGGTTGTTTGCTACCAAGTACCCTGCCTACTTGCATGATTCCTGAGCCCCATCTTCCTGTCTGTTCCCAGTTCCCGCTTTCCTGCCTCACTCCAGGTCCTGTTCTTATGCCTCATTGCTGACTCCACCTTTCTCCCCTGGCTTGGCACCTGACTTTGTCTCTGACTTTCAGCTCGGCACCTGACCCTGGCTCTGGTTTCAGGCTCCTGACTCTAACTGTTAGGTCGGACTCCCATGCTCCAGTCCATACACATTTGCCTATTAAATGTGCCCATTTCCCACCCCTACTAACCAGTTCAATGCTCCTCAATTGTGCATAGGTGATAAATATCTGCTGCTACTGCCCTGGGCCAGTTGGTGTGAGTATGGATGCTAAACGTGCGCTGGCAGACTAGCTGCTCCTCAGGGATTCTTTGACTGTGTGGCTATTTTCTCCACAAATGTCACCCCAAGTTCTTTGTCCTTTAGGTTTTCGCCCTTTGTACCTGTTACTAAGGCCCTGATGATTCTCCAGACAACAAATAAAAGAATAATTTTGTGCTTTATAATAAAAAGAGACTAGATTTTCTTTCCTTCTTTATGGATAAACTAGAATGTGCCACCACATTTCATAGTAGTGAATTCCATGTTCTCTAGGTATAAAATTGATGTACTAGTGAAGGGGGAATAAAACACATTAGAAGTAAAAATAGATCCAGGGTAAGATGATATAAAACCAACTCATAAGAGTGCTGCAAAAGCTGAGGAATGTTCTACAGTGCTCAGACCAAGCTCGGAAAACTTTTGTAAAAGCTTGAAATAACTTGGGGCTCCAGTCAACAATATATATTGCTTGGCTTCATTTAACCATCTTTAATAGTGTTTTTTCAGTAAGAGCAAAAATGAGAAGAAGCAAGGCATGTATCTACCCAAATACATGGCATTTTAGTACCTACAGAATACACCACTTGCCCACTGACCAATCAGAACGTTTGGGCTACTTCCCAGTTGTAATATTCACCCAAGAATCCTTTCTCAAAATGAATACTCACATGCTTTGATTAAGCTCCAAGTGGTGTAGAGGTAATTTTGGAAGTGCAGTGGCTCCAAGCCCACCTGCTAAAATATTTTTAAAAGGACAGCGAGGAGTGACATTGTTTGGGGTGGAGGTTCAGGCTTGTGTGAGCCCTAATGGATCCAGAGCCATAACCTGGGCATCAGGAGGGCCTAGTAATTCAGTTTATACAGAATGAAATAGTGGGAGTAAGGAGGGAGATGAAGATACAAAGCTGAATTTGCAGATGGTTTTAAATTTAAAATCCAGGTGAATGGAATGTGAGTGGGAAGACTTGAGGAAACAAATGATAATGGGGACAATCTGGTAACACATGATGCCTTTCTCTTGCTGCTTTCTGTTTGACATTTATTTTTTATTCTTTTATTTTTTCCCTACCTTATGTCAAATGGTTCAGCTCTTCTCTGTCATACTTGCATTGCCCACTATCTAAACCAGCTCTTTCCATGTAAAACATTAGCCAGCAATTAATAAATGATCGCTGAGTATTATACCTATGAGAAAGTATCTTTGCTCAGTCATGTGAATTTTTCCACTATTTCATTTCTTGGCATCTGTGTGGCCTTCCAAATCAATCAGTAGGGTTTTCAAAAGCTATTTTGACTACTTTTAAATGTGCTAAAAATAAATGTGGATGGAACAAAGAAATCTAAATAAGCACAGGTGTACCTTTCAGGAAGTCTGAAAAAAATCTCTTCAGGGATCTTGAGCTATATCCTTAGATGATTTATTTTTGTAACTGCTAAATCACCTCATTACAGGAAGGAAGAAAATTTGAAGGCTATTAAGCACTAAGCCCTACATTTTATGAACTTTGTGGGGTTTTAGCCGTATGATGACTATTAGTATATAGGTCTGTTTGTCAGCCTGGGACAGAATTTTCTGTTTGACTTTTTGATATTCTTATATCTTATACGAATAAGTGTAAACAAAGGACAAAGACTGCGTATGTTGCTTCTGCCTAATCAGATGGATTTGTTAGTATAATGGGAACAGATAAGAGCGGTTAAAGTGTTACTTGGTATGATTGCCAAGTTACCTGGTAAGGCTCTGTGGCGTCAGAGCTGGGAAGGGGGACCCGGGGTAAATGCTCTGCAGCATCAGAGCTGGGAACAGAACACAGGGAAACAGGCTCTGCCGGCTTGTAGAGCTATGAATGTGTGTGTTTGTTTGGAACTAACCCACAATAAACGCTGCACTGCCTGCACTTCGGACTTCTGGTCTTCTGCTTTCTGTCTGCATGACAAGAACCAGAGGAGGAGGTGAAGGGAAAGCCCTCTAACAATGACTACAAGAAACTTTCACAATTTTAAATCTTTAATAACACTGAACATCCAAGGGTTCGTTTTAACCACTGATCGACTTAGCTGAGTAGCTCTAAAGTTGTATGCAGTGTTGTTGTAGGTGTGTTGGTCCCAGGATATTAGATAGACTGGGTGGGTAAGGTAATATCTTTTATTGAACCAACTTTGGTTGGTGAGAGACAAGCTTTCCGGCTTACACTGAAGGAGAGCTTTGTGTAAGCTTGAAAGCTTGTCTTTATCACCAACCAAAGTTGGTCCAATAAAAGCTATTACCTCACCCACCTTGTCTCTGTAAAATTTCTGAAGTTATAAACAGTGCACCAGGGGAAAACTCACTTAATTTTCAGATCAAACATCTATCTATGTAGTGTGGTGTGGACTAGTGCTGAGGGGGGATCAGCAAACCAGTTCAAATAATACTAGAACTTCCATCCTTGTACCTTGAACCGTATTTAGAACCAATCTGTTTACAGAGGTTGAAAATGTCCAGCCAGGTCTGGAACTGGAGTCTGAAAATATTGTGAGAGAGAGGCTGATCTAACCATATATCCAACAGACAGCATAAATGCTGGAAATCTTATAAGAGAATTTTTTTGGTTGAGGACTAGACCAGCCATGTAGACTTAACAGGCCTGGGTGAGTTAGGTAAACTTCAGGTAAGCATCTAAGCTTTTCAGATGCTGTTCAAAGCAAACCTGATATCCAGACTTTTTGAGTTTGATCAATTGTTTCTATTAATACAACTGAGCTGCTGTGCACATGGTGGTGACAATGTAACTTCAAAGTTATTTTGTGTAAGCAGGATTTGAACCAGCGACTGATCCCAGTCCTCAGTGGGCGGGATTGAACCTGCAACCTCTGGAACTTACTGTATGAGCCTCTACCGCATGAGCTGAAAGCCACATGGCTGTTAACATGGCTCTGGAGCAAACTCATTAATCTCGTTCTTTCTCTCTAAGTGGTTTTGGTGCCACTAGATGGGACAGAACACCACCACCCAGGCGGTGTGTGGATTACACGTGGAATAAGTCAAAAGATGTCATGATCCTTAGTTATATTAGATATTTATATGGCATTGCTCCTGTACTATTTGGGCACTAAGAATACAAAAATAGAAATAACAATAACCATTTCTTTCTCTGATTGTGTTCTTTCACAGCTTGCAGGAGAAATGCTTTAACTAGTTTGTAAACTCTCTTTTTCTTGTTTGTGGTGTGTGTATAAAACTTACTGAGGGCAAGTTAAGTTGGAGAAGTTAGTTTTTCATTTAGTTCGGAAAGTGGTGAGCTCTGTGGTGGTCTAAATGCAGATTGTGTGAAAGTTCTGTCTTCTGCATTCATGAGCCTCATGAGTTATTCAATAGTTTAATTGTTATAATGGAACATTGTTGTTGTGGGAGGGTATGATCTTGGACGGAGAGACTATTTGTCAGGTAGATAGGACTAGGTCTGTGGAGCATTTTAAGATCCCAGGACAGAGACCGTGAATAGATGCATTCGCTGGGGAGCCAATTCAGAGAACAGAATGGTGATATGTTCATGGTGATCTTTGTTGCTAGATGGACTACTTCTGTGCTTTGTTCTAGGTAGTTTTTTGAGGCTTCATTCCTAGCTATGAGTTGCAGTAAGTCAAACCTAGAGGTCACGAATGTGTGGACTACCAATGCCAGGTCTGTGCCCAATAAAATGGAGAACAATATTCTGGCCAGTCATTCATCAGAGTGAGATCTCGTTTACCACCATGGGTATTTGGGCAACCAGTAATACCAAGGAGTCTAAAAGGATCCCCAGGGCTGTACTCTGACTTAACTATCTGAGGGCACATGCCTTTGTTAGTGGGGGAAGTTATAGGGGGGGCAAGTTCTTTAAAATGCTTCCTTCTCCCTGCCAGCAACATTCACTTGTGCCTAGGTTCAGCTTTCCCCAGCTGCTCTTTCTCCAGGTGCTGATTTCTGCTTGGCAGAAAAAGCTGGAAGATGGCACTGCTTGCTTCATATTGATGAAAGCAGATGAAGAGCTAAGTATTTGTGGTGCTCCAACCTGTGTGGTCTCATCAGCTATCCCAATGGCTTCACAGAAATGTTAAACGATATGTGGGAGATGGGGTGGGTGTTGTGGGAATCAACAACTGAAGGCTTAGGAGGTGGAGAAACACTTATTTAAAATGACCCACAAGGTTTGATCTGAGCAGGGGAGGACCTGAGCCATTTCAGAGTGTTTCCATTTACCCAGCAGCTTCTTGGAGACAGGTCAGATACATTTGATCAAGGGTATCAAATGTTACAGAGAGGTCCAGCAGGATGAATGTGGATATTT
Organism: Lepidochelys olivacea; assembly: GCF_965140295.1. Lineage (NCBI taxonomy): Eukaryota > Metazoa > Chordata > Testudines > Cheloniidae > Lepidochelys > Lepidochelys olivacea. Next base: position 215,476,713 of record NC_140412.1, read on the forward strand.
TTTCCTTGTCAGTGGAAAAGAGATTGTTCATCAGAATAACAAATGCACTCTCAGTATGCCCAGAACTGAATCCAGACTGAGAAGGATCCAGAATACTGGCAGATAACAGGCGACTGGAGAATGCTTCTTATTAGAAACAGGAGGTTATGAACTGTGTGGGAGTTCTCTGAGCTCTCCTTGTCCCTCTGTTATCTTCCCCCTCCCGCTACACAGAGTGAGTGAACGCTGCATGGTTGTGCAAGGGCTACACACAATCTAGCCTATATAAGTGGAAAGTATTATTAATTGTAACTGAGTTTTAGAAATATGGTTAAAATATATAAAATCCCACTAAAAAAGAAAAATAAGAAAAAAATGGTTTATAAAATACTCACTACAGTTTCTTTTCTGCCTCAGTTTTTAAAATGGTTTTTCTTGCTAAATATCTCCTGTCCACACTGGGAGCTTCAACAAGGGTCATTTTTTGTATCTGCTCCGAGGAAGAGTAACCTAAACATTGATAAACAATTTTATTAGTAAAAAAAGAAACATTGTTTGTCAGAAAATAAATGCCTAATAATAACAATTATATCAATGATCAGTTATAGCCCTGTACTTTCCATTATGCTTCTATGATTTGAGAAAGTGTTTCCATTCTAAGCCCCAATTTTTGATGACCTAGCAGTTCTGCCCCTTCCCCCAGTAAATACACTTTTTTTGGTTAATCAAATTTTGAAGTAGGAAAAAGATCTTTTCACCATTTTTGAGTTACCTTTATTAAAATTAGCTGCTATCAATCAGTTCATCACTGTTGACTTTATTAGATCTATGCTAATTTATGCCAACTGAGGGTCTGGACCAGTGTTGTCAGATTTTGCAAGAAATGTAAGAAATTTTGGATGATCCTCAATTGATATAAATTGGTGTTGCACTTCTAAAATCAATGTAGTGTCACTGATTTACACCAGTTGGATCTGGCCCCAACATGTGTTCTTTTTTTTTTTTCTTGCCTTTTTCTTCCCCATCTTTTTCCAGGCTACAAATGAAAGACATCTTCTCTCCCCTGCTTATTACTCTTCTTTTCTTCTCTACTTGTGGGCTAAACTGTACTTCTAAGGTGCAACTCTGCCTGGGGGATTTCGGAGTCTCGGCACACCAGGAGAAACACCTGGAAACATTTTGCCTCAGAGAGACAGAATGCTTCCCTAACATATAGAACAACTGCAGCTGCTGCTTCAATTCTTTGTGATATGCAGCTTGCTGCAGGCCTGGTCCATGGGCCAGTGCAGAGCAGGGATGTCGGTCATGTCACTATGTTGGCCTCCCATCTGCTTCCTTCTTTGTACAAGTGAAGAAGGTTCCTAGCATCCCCTGTCATCTCTTTGCACATCCACAGATGGGCTATGCACAATGTGGCCTTCGGTTATTATTTCTGTAACTTCATTTTTTAAATATGAAAAGCATTTTGTGATACAGTTTTTATGGAAAACAACATATACAGTTGTGTTGTATTTAGAGTATTTGGCCCGTTCCTGCAAACCTTACTCACGTGAGCATCCCTTACTTAAAGTGAGAATTCCCATTGTCTCCAATGGGATAAATTACAAGAGTGTGACTACTCACATGAGTGAGGGTTTGAAGGACTGGACACTTTGCTATCCTGCAAATCTTTCCTTAAAACCGACTTCTGCTGTGAGACCTGTACTGCATACAACAGTGACAAAGCAGATGGCAAGCCATGGACCAGCACATTTCACTTATTATAATCCTCTGATTGTTATCTTTTGCACGCCCTGCCTGTCTCCAGCTCTTGCCTCTTGTTTTATTCTTAGTGTGTAAGCTCTCTGAGGCAGGGACCATCTTTTGTTGTATGTATATATGTGCCTAGTATAATGGTCTGAGGCCTCTAGACAATATTACTGTATAAATAAATAAATAATGTAATACTATGTAGCTCAGCCACATTCCATTTAAGAATAGCTCTCTCCAGTTCAATAGAAGCGGGGTGGGTTTTTTTTTTGTTTGTTTTTGTTTTTTGGGTTTTTTTTTTTTTTAACTATTGGGTACAGGCACTAAATGTTGCCTAATTTATATATTTTTGTACTTACTCAAGCTACTTAGCTACTCAAGGCTGCTTGTCAATAGTCAGTTAATGTAGATATTTTAGTTCCAGCCTATCTCTAGTTAATATCATATTATTATTTTTCCTATTTAGGATAAAAAGAGTATAAATCCTGCTTGCCTTACTCACAGGAGTAAGTTGAGCCATTGAGTTTAATGCCATTGAGTTTAATGGGCCTGTTTGCCTGAGAAGGATGATCAGAATTTGAGCTATAAACTGTATGCTGTATTATTTTGTATTTTAGACTCTCTTCCGTCCTTTCATATCCCTTGATATATTCTAATCTTACTTTATCAGATCAAATGCTTATCCCAGCACTTTTAAAAAGAGCACTCTATAAAACCCCACCATTAGTCCACTAATCTAAATGAACCATTCTATCCTGAAGTGGGTTAGCACCAGATGTCTTTAAAATAAACAAACAAACCCGCTCCCCCGCGCAAAAACACTGCCAAATCCATGATATTTTTTTTATTTCCCTAAGCAATGTGGTGAAACACCATGAAGTAAAAATCTTTGCAGATATGAGTGGATGCAGGGTGTTGGGAAATCTGCTTCCTACATAGTTACATGTAGGTTGCTTAGAGCTTTAGATAACTGATTACACCCACAGATTGGCTACTTTGCTTTTTAAGAGCCTGATCTTGCATCATCAAAGTGAATAAGAATCAATTTTTATTATTTTCATATCAAACAAAATAAGATTAGAACGTTTGCAGTTATCACTGCATTAACCCTACACTAATTATACTCTTTCACTCCAGAGCTAGACAACCAGCAGGCTCAGAGAGTATTGGTATTGCAACCAATTTTAATCCCCAAACAGCTCTGCCCACCGACTTGACCAATAACATGATTCTTGGCATTGGTAGCCCTGCATCTACCTTGAAAAGAGACACAAGTTACTGTTTGTCGACACACCCTCACTCACTCTCACTTTCTTACTTTTTTTACGCGTTGTGTCAATGATTAGAAATAAACTGAGTTCAATATTTGTTTTAAATTGGAGATTTGAGGCTATGGAAAAATCTAATGTTCTTTTAAAAAAGAATGGGGAACACTTCCTTTAAGTGATGTTCTCAGTCATAAATGCCATAATACCAGAATAGATTAACTGTTTACTCGGAGGCATGTTTACATCTGAAAAAGAAATGTTGCTCCATATTTTCAGTGCCCCGGAGGCCTATAATTCCTGTGAAAAACAGTGTAACAATGTAAAACAACCCAGTACAATCTTTCAACAAGTACCATTTTTTTAGAAAGAGCAAGTGATATCAGAGTCAAACTATGTTCAATCCAAGGTCTAAAAGAAACCTAAACCCCAGTTGCTTTTGTTTTACTTCCTTGGGTGTCTCTGGGGACTGAACAAATGAAAGAAATAGACACAGGTTTTGCTAGTTGTACAGGTAATATAATGTGAGGTTTCTAGTACCAAGCAGCTGAATCGAAGGAGAATTCTATATTGTTCTTAAGTAACATTCCTAATTTTGATCATTAATACCAGGCACTGGCAGTAATTCATCATCACTTCCCCACTTATCTTTATGTCCATCTCAAGGTGCACCAATAATATTAATGAGGACCATTTCCAAAGGTAGCCTAATGCAGGGTGGATTTGATTTAAATCAAATTGATTTAAATCACTACTCAGGAAGACTCGATTTAATCCTGGTTTTCTACATAAAAGTGCATTCTTGTTCATTGTTATAATCTTAATATATATTCTTCACAACCCAGAGGTAGATACAGGTTTCATTTTTAGAAGGTACACACGATACATTTTTAAGTGATTTATTTTGAAAACTTTTCAGATTAGTTTTACAGCTATATCAGAAAATGAATGATTGTTTGGTTATTTCATTTACCAAAGGTAATTGAAGCAGCTATTTATGAAGTCACTGGGAGGTGAACTATCTCCAATTCAACAGGTTAATATGTGGAGGATTTTCTTGCCATGCTGTATTAGGAGGAGAACATCACCAGACAGACATTTAAATTGTTTGTTTTATTTAATTAAAACAACAACGTTATGTATTCAACAGCGAACATATAATATTCTATCAAAACAAGCATATGTCCCTTGCTTCTCACATTTATCTCCAGACTTCTTCTCCTTGTCCAGATCTATTCCGCCTATAACAATCTTCTTTTCATTGAACTTTTTGAAACTTTGCACTTTTAGAGATAGGTAAGGGATTGACTCTGTGTACACAAATTTGCAGAGGGACAATAGGGTTGAAGTCTATTTTTTTTCACCTCTATATATATTTATTTATTTTATTTTAAAACATTTTTTGCTGTTAACAAGCATGTTGCCTCTTGAGACGCAAATCCACAGTTTGAGAATGGCAAAACTAATCATCTCTGATGGTATCTTCTAGACTGAGCACTGAGTCCCATTGGGTAGATAGAAAGATTAACCTAAATAATCTATACAGAAGCCTGTGGAATCCCATAATCCATGAACTATTGGAACTCATTTACAAATTTTTTTAAACATTACATGAATATATTGTCTCATAGTATAGAATTAGAATTTATAATCTCTATTCCATGATAAGATATCTTTGAGCTATAATGTATCTTAATTAAAATCTTTAGATAGGTTTTTTCCTCAAAAAGCATTTTATGAAAAAAATCAGATTTAAATTTAAAAAATCAGATGTTTATTTTTTTTAAAATAATTGATTTTTATCCACCCTGGCCTAATTTGAAACCACCAGCTAGTCTCAGATTTGGTTTGGACTCATGACTGTTTCATCCTATACCAGTGCAATATGCCAGTGTTATAAGGCTGGATGACCAGGAGAGAGAGTGCACCATTCACAGATTTATCCTTTACTTCGATTGTAGGTACTGTAGATTAGGAAGTAGAAAGTACTAGGCCAATGAACTGTATTATTCTTTCATGTTAGCTTTGTTCTTCTGTGGATGACAATTTTGGGGTGAAGATCTTAAACAGTTCCTAAATTACCACTAAGATAAATCAAAGCCACAAAGCTTAAAAATAAATAAGACATACATAAACAGGAAAATATTATACAATCAACTGTTTTAATTGGGTGGAAGCTTCATTGCTGTGGTGATTTAAAAGTGGGTTGGACAAAGCTCTATATTGTAAGAAACAATCCTATTAGATCTTTCATCTCTAACCTGTATGATTCATTGTGTTTCCAAGATAGTAAATTGTATACCCCATCTCACCAACTACTATGCTGTGGTAGTATTTTCCCATAGCGCTGAATCCTCATGCTTTTGACTTTGAATCTTTAGTTTTAGAACTAGTGTATACTCTGTTTCAGAGCAGGATGCAATTTAAAACCTAAAGGACCATAGAGTTGCTGATGATATTTGGTAAGTTTTCACAGCAGCCTCAGTTTTATGTCCTTTAGGGACCAATATCCTACAGTGTCAACAGATGGGCTGGATGATCTTGCAGGTCTTTGTCTCTAACTTCTGGGATTTTATGTACTAAGGTAAAAAGTCTTCCTTTTTGGCACAGCAAGGGAGCCCCAGATTTTTAAAAAAATAAATATAGGGTTTTTTCCCCATATGGAAGGAGAGCAAAGAAATAAAATACTGTTGTTATTTTCTCTCACAGAAAGTCACAAGCGGTGCTGAACTTCAGAGTCAAATTTGAATGCAGATTTGTTCCTAACTTGCCAGCCATCCCTGCAGGGAGCCCCTCAGAAATTAGAATTTTGGGTGTTGAACTGGATTGTTTTTAGTGAAGAATTTAATTCCCCTTGTGCTTTTGTTTCCAATATTAAAGTCTAATATGGAGAGAAATCAAAGAATGCCTTCACAACTCATGTATTACATAATGTAACCTTTCATTTCAGTGGTAGCAGGATATGTACAGAAGATTATAGGCAGGGACAGTTTTCTTATACTAACTTAACAATTTACTTCTGCTAGACTTCTGAATTTAAAGTGAACACATTTAAAGGAAGAATAGTAAATGCTGTCCAGGATTGTTAAATTATATAGGATTTATTATATTTGACATGTGCTGTCAGGATACATCACTAACACATTACATTACCAGGAATATTGGCCTTCCAACTGCAGCCTAGATACTGTATGCTGTTAGTCTGACACTTCTTCTGTACCATTCTATCTTATTTAACATTCACATGCCAAATGGAATCTAATGGATAAATAAATATCTTTGGGAAAAGAGCGTTAGATTTTATTTTCATATTAATACTGAGACCATGGAAAGACTTTCTGTTACTGCAAAAGAGCTGGAAATAAAGCTGTGGATGAAACAGCCTTTCTATTTGATTTAAAGACTTCAGATGTAGTCTAATTGTTACACATTCTGAGGTTTTTGGTTCCCAACTATGTTCGATATCAAAGGGTCCTTTTGAGTACTGATCCTGCAAAACTGTTGCACAAGTGCCTTTGTTTGTAAAGAATCAGGTCCTTATTATTGTACTTTCTCTTTTATAAATATTTAAAATTAGGAACACATATTAAATAGTAATAAAGGTGGAAGTCTATCTTTCTGCCCAGTGACCTATTTTAGATCACTGAAGACCATCTCGGCCCCTGAGTCAGTACATCTGTTAGATGACCGATACTGTGTAAATGCAAATACATATGGTATAAATACTGCACAGAGAAGGTCAAATAATTATCAAATTATCATTAGATATACTTGAATTTTTAGTTAGCATGAGCCTTCCCTCTTTGAGATGTATTGTGAACATTTTATTGTGTTATATTCTTAAAACAATAGGAAGTACCCTGAACAATTAAGCTGTGGCTTTTACTCAGATCAGAGTTGAAAGGTTTTTTTTAATTGCATGCGGCCAGTGATTTCAGTTATGACAAATTATGAGCATTCCTTGTATTACTAATCAAGAAGAAAAATTCACATAAAAATGAACTTCTGATTGTGGAAGTAATAAAATAGGTTTATTTTAGGAAAATAGAAAAGTTAAAGTTTCTTTTGAATGAGCACTATTAGTTTGAGTTCTTATCTTCTTTACCCAATGTTCTTTAAGAGAACTACATTTTTTTTAATGCCATAAGCGTTTTTTTTTCCAGCCTACACATTGTATTTTTCAAACATCTGAAAAATTCTCTGGGTTTCTTTTCTAATGGATTCTGGCGTTTAGACTAATCATTAAAGAAAAAGAAAATGTGACCAGTCTTAAAGTATCAAGACATACAACTTAGCGTCAAACAACTGATAACCAGGACACCCTGAAGTATTCATTTGATATCCATCAAATACTAACAGCTATTTTTAGTAGTTTTAAGTGAAAAACAAATGCCTTAATACTTAATAGCAAAACATTTTTCAGGTGTTTAAACTATTGATATTTTATAGCCCTTTTTATTTTGGGTTCCCCTAAAAGACGGGTAATTCCATTTATTTACATGTGGGAAAGTACTTTTCACTGTTCCTTTTTTTTTAAATTATTTTTATGGTTAGTGTTACACTTCAGCGCGATGCTGTAAAAGTAAACTGTGAATGAAATAGTAGAATACACACATACGGGCAACCCCCATTGATTTTAAAAAAGAAAAACAGATAATGTCTGGGCATTTACTGAAGTACATTTATGAGCACAGCTGGCCTTTTTGGCTACATTTTATGCCTTCTGAGGGGTAGTAAGATTTACAAAACACGTGAATGAAACACAGACATGCACCTACACATATGCGCACAAATCTAGGGAATTCTGTGATAAACCAGAGAGGGGTTTCATTTTTGTCTAATGCCAAGATATGCTAATCCAATAGGTAGCCCAAATTTAACAAATGAAATCAGCAAGGCAGAAGATTAACGTATGCTACTCACAAAGGGAGAAACAAGAGACTCTAGTCTAGACGATGAAACAGAACATGATTTGTGAATGCAGGATTAAGTTAGATACCATATACACTATTGAGGCAAGTTATGAGCCTTTTAAAAAATGCTTTAAAAAAACTCACTTCAGGCAAACTGCTTACAACAAAAAAGGGGAATCGGCAGGCTAATGTCAAGTAGAAAGGTTGGCTTCTAGATTCACTACAACAGCCATTTTATTCTGTCACATGCTTGGCATATATAAAATTTTCATTACATCATTAAGAAGTTCCAACAAAATCTGTTCCATGATAAGTGGAAAATTTCTTTTTAGCCAGTTTCACACATGGGGGAAAATTATATTTAAAAATGTCACCGTGAAATGGGTTCTGGTTTCCTGTGGCTGCAAAGTAATTCTTAGAGAGAGTTAAACAAAGTGGAATTGTTAATACAAATTTCTGTTGTCCTTTGTGTAATATCTCAAGGACAGGCTTTTGCAAGAGAGCAAGTGAGGCAATATGGAGCCCTAAAGAAACTCTAACCATGTTGAACTTTGTAAGTGTTTCAAATTTTATTGCTAAGTGTAGAAATATTAAAGCCTGCATTCTTTGGCTTATGTACAAGTTATTTATTTTTTGATCAAACAGGAGCTAATCAGTTTACAATAAAAAAAAATAAAAAAGCAAACTTGAAATTCAACAAGATCTAAGCCTGTTAGAAATATAGATTTTTGAGGAAAACGCTGCTTAATAAGAGCCTAAGAAAATACCTATTTTACTCAACACAAGACCACACTCATAGTCCTACAGAAAGCAAACCAGGATTTGTAACAAACGGAGGACCAAATTTTACCTCTTACACTGGTGCAATTCAGGAATAGTTTCACTGAAGTTATTGGAATTGCTCCAGATTTACATCAGAGCAGAATTTGGTCCATGTTCTGGAATTAGCAAAAATGATATTGTTTCAAGTCTGCTTATTATGGTGTTTATGCATTGTGTAGTACAATCTGGTGTATGAATGTGATCTAAAATTATTACAATATGTATTCGCCTTCTTACTATCTTGTTATATACCATACATTTATATACAGCACTCAATAAGAGAGGATACGACACTTTCAGTCTTGTTCTAAAGCTATTGACATTAGTAAGCTTAGAATCAGGTTGCTAGAGGCCAAACTTCCCCCCCGAACTTCCAAAAGATAGAAGTCCAATTGTATGTGGAAAAATGAAACTATGGGTAAATTTGCCACTTTGGCATTTGGAAACTGAATAACTGGGGTGAATGCATATATAAAGGATAGGTTACATGCACAGTTACCCAATTTGCACACACAGTGGCCCTGAAGATGCATGTGTTTTGCTCTTGGACTATGAAAATCCCACCCATAAGATCTGATAGTTCCCAACTAACAGGATTCAGCATGAGAGCTTTATGCCATTGGAAAGTGGAGGTTCCTAGATTTTCAATGAATTACGCAACACTTGCTTAAAGCCCTTTTATTTTCCAAGATACTGGAGTTCAAACTCTTGGCCACTTATATACAGCAAGAGGGCAGGTTAGGTAATTTTTAGAGGTTTCTAAAATGGATTGGTCATAACTTCTTCCTTTTTCCAACTGTACTTTGGACTCTTAATAGTAAGGCAACCTGACTTGGCAGATGAAATATTATGAAAAATAGTTCCAATAAAACTTTAAAAATATGTCAGATTTTTTTTTAATGTAAAATGTATGGAATACGTGATGGGATGGCGGTGTATAAATTTTTACTGGCACTCATTTGGAATGACCAACATAATTCACTTGTGATTTCACCATTTGTGAGCATAAAATGCCCATTCAAAGTGCCTGCTGACAATCTTTTCTTTTCACTGCACTGCCCTGTATTCGGTCTATACCGAACGTCATGCCATCAGGTGGGAGTCTGTGCAGCACTTTTTTCCCTACTCCCTGTCTTAAGCTCTGTAATTGTTGCTGGCAATATATTAACTAACTGAAGTTACAAGAGAAATTCAGATTGCTAGAGTTTATATAAAATGAAATGATCTGAACTGTGTTTTTGGCTAGTATACAGACGCTAATCTACCTACTATTGTGGGGGGGGGGGAAAGTACATTATCATGTAGCTCACTGACTGAAGTATAACATTTATACAATTCACTTTCTATTATGTGAACAGTTTAGGTCCCTTCCCTCTGAAAAGAAAAATATGTGGTCTTTTGTCAAACACAAGTCCCAGACCACAGCATATGTTGGCTGCTCAGTAGGATTTTTATCAGGACCAAGGTCTGTCTGCTGTGTGAGCCCAAAATGGAAAAAAATAAAACCCAGCTTTCCATCAGGGAGATGTGGATTTGCTGAGAGGAAGGAGCGATCTTGTAAACAAGTTCTATGCAGCGTACACTTTGTTCTCTTTCTAAACTGGGACCAGACCTCTCCCTATGGTTCATAGTACCCTAGAGTCTCCACAAGCCATGCTGGAGAAAAGTCTGACTCCCTAAATATACAGAGAGTGAGGTAGGATCCTTAGAGTGCTGGTATGGCTCCTGCAAAGAGATCTCACCAGATTTTTTTGCTCTGAAGACTAAAGGGGGTCACTCTCTCATCCATCCATCTCCATTTCTGCACCAGCTGCATTTGTCTAGTGAGGTGTGGCTAATCTTTGGGGTCACTGTACCCCTCTTCATTTCCAATCTCCTTTCAAGGTGAAATGGAAGTATCCCCTTTGCATAGCAAACAGTATCTTGTATACTCGCTGTTTAGTGATGGGACTCAGGGGTGCTCCAAACCCTCCTGCATGCCATGAAGTTCAGCTTCTTGTCAAAACTCTGCAGGAGCATAGAGTGTGGACAGGCCTGGAGACTAGTCAGTAGGACCATGAACTGGCCACAAACCCTGAGTAGATGAATGCAGCAGGTTGCAGCCTTTGCTATGAGCTGCAGCAGTAGGATAGCTGCCTGGCTAACTTGTATCCTGCCTCTAAGCTTGGAGATGAAGATTTCATGCAAGCCCATTTCCTAGATACCAGCTGTCAAAGTGATGCACACACTAGAAGCTTCTGATCCTGCAGATAGTGAATTTCCTTATGCCCCACGGAGTCTCAGTGATTTCAGTGGGACTTGATGGAGGGGCATAAGGATTTGCTCACACAGATCCCTTTGCTGTGTGTGTGTGTGTGTGTGTGTGTGTCTAAAATAAATAAAAACAATAAGAAATGCAAGATTTGAACTGGTTCCAGAAATTCACCATAAGGGAAAATCAGTTTTAACCTTCTTCATACTTTGCATAATGTAAACCTTAGATTCTCAATAAATATAGCAAAAAAATGCAAGTGTTGGTACAAAGAAGTATAAAACAGGATACAGTTATCGTGTTTGTATAGTTTATATCTTCCTTCATTCCCTTATGTTTTGGTTCTTTAAATAATTGAAAATACTATTTTAACTATAATTTTCTCCCTTTAGAAATCTTTTTTGTTTATTCAGAGGAAGCGTCAGTAAAATACACTGTAATTTTGTTTTTAAGTAGGAAGCTGTTCCTAATAGAAAATGGTAAAGGGTTTGTATACTTAGAATTATTTTTTAAATCTTTCTACTTCATATATGTTTTGTAGAACTAAGTTATGTCATGTGTCTGTCTTATGGAAGTCTTATGGGGGGAGGGATAGCTCAGTGGGGGGGGAGGGATAGCTCAGTGGTTTGAGCATTGGCCTGCTAAACCCAGGGTTGTGAGTTCAAACCTTGAGGGGGCCATTTAGGGATCTGGGGCAAAAATTGGGGACTGGTCCTGCTTTGAGCAGGGGGTTGGACTAGATGACCTCCTGAGGTCCCTTCCAACTCTGATATTCTATGATTCTATGATTCTTTCATGTGCAGCCTTTCATATGCACCTAAGTAAACCTTTCTTATTTCACATACACTGCTAGACCAATCCTTACTCATTAGGACTTGCCGGTTGACGGTGGAGAGATGATTGGTTACATAGTACTAGCTTTCCTTATTTCCAGCTGCTAAAATGACTTTAAAGACAACTAACACTAAAAATAAATATGATCTTAATATCAACAATCTCCACAGAGACTCAGACATTATACAATGGTCAATGGGAGGAATGTTGTCCGCACAATCCCAAATGACGGTTAGAGGTTCCACTATACAATCTCCCTATTAAGATGCAGTCCACACTGCGTTTAAAAGAGAGGGAGAGAGAACCTTTAGAATCAAACTACATGTTTCCATTAATTTACAAGACTTTTCAAATATCAACGCCAGTCCTGCAAACAGTTAAGCTTGTGTAATGTCACTCGTGTGAGTAATCCAATTGACTTCAGTGGAGCTCCTCACATGATTTAAGTCATGTGTAATGCCAACAGATCCTGGTCCTCAGTGCGCGGGATTGAATCTGGGACCTCTGGAGTTAAATGCATGAGCCTCTACCGCATGAGCTAAAAGTCACATGGCTCTTAGCCAAGGCTGTAGCAGACTCATCAATCACTAGCTGGGCTAGGTGCCACTGGAGGGGGACAGAGTGCCACACCAAGCAGGCCCGGGTTACGCATGCACAGGCTTTAGTGTTTGCAGGATTTAAGCAATAGATAAAAACATTTACTGACCCACCGAGCCACATACGATAATCTTCAGAAGTTCGAGAGCCGAAAGACACACACAACCCGCCCTGCAGGGCGGCCCCTACCGGGACGCAGGTCTAAAGCCCCAAGACCACCCCCCTCCCCATGTGGCAGAAGCCTCTAATTCCACCATCCTGTCACAGGACAGAAACCCTGAGCTCCCCCACCCTCAAGTCTGGTGGGTGGAGAATAGGGGGGAGTTTGTGGGGGCTCCACAAGCCACACTATAACTGTAAAAAAGCCGCATGTAGCTCACAAGCAACAGTTTGGCCACACCAAATATATGTGATATACAGATGTGGCTGGGTGGATAATTTGAACTTACAGAAATACACCCATTCCACATAGGTACTGCAGGTACTCCAAAAAGCCGAGACATCACAATAGTAGTGAATCAGTGTTTCCAACACTGTAACGTAATTCGTGGACTGCCACTTTCAGGAGGCAGTAATAACGAAAAATGTTGGTAGCCATGGAAGGTAGATAATGGCATAGGGCAGTTTATAGTATGTTTCCAAATATCCATGTTTTGCTGAGTCAATCTACGGTTTTATTGAGAGGGGATATGAGGCTGTCTTTTAAATTGTAAATTGTCACAGGCTGGTTTAGAAAACATTAACTCAATAAGCCAATCAGTGTTTGCTTTCATTACTATGACAAGAAGATTTTGTGTAATTTTGACATCCTACAAATGCTACTGTGCAGATCTGCCCATTTTCACATGCAGGGTTGTGAATTATGGTAATGGAGGAGGAGCCGTTTTTTTTTTTCAAATATTTCAAAGAAGAATTCGGTAAGTGTCTGTGGTAAATTGCTGCTCCAGCAACATCTTCAGTATTATTGACCAGTTTAAGACTCTGTACTTTTTATGGTGCTCTCGGATAAGCTAATCTGTACTGCCTGTACACAGCAATATAAATCAGTGCAACTCCATTAACTTCAGTGAAGCCACACTGTTTTACACCAGGTTAGAGTATGAGTTGTTAATCTATAGAGTGGACGTATTCGAAAGGAAGGCAAGTTGCTTGCTTGTTTTTAAATTAGTATCTCAAGATTCAGAGATATAGCAGGATTTGGTAATCCTGCTTGCAATAGGAAAGTGGGACAGTTTGCTGGGCAACTAATGGTTTACCCATCAGCTTTTGCATGGTTTAGCCCTTTATTTAAAACTCATACAAGAGCTCATACCTCCTACGCTTTCCATTCTACACTTTTGCGTGCCGTCCCATATGGTGTAAATAATGCAACCAGAAACTGTCAGCCCAGTTCCGCTCCTATTGTAGTCACTGGCAAAACAATAGGGTCTAAACTGGGACTATATGCCAATGTTTTGCTTGTACACTGAAAAATTAGGGCATTTCATATTATTGTGTAGACAGGGACTATACAAAGCTAAAATATCAGAAGTGGTCAGGCCATGCAGTGTGTGGTTAAAAAAACAAAAACAAAAAAAACCCTGCCACTAAAATGTGCAGTCCTTTACATTTGTTAGGGGAAGAAAAATGTATTTCAATTTTATTATTTTTGAAGCTATTTATCAAGGAGACAAATTAAATTTTCATTTAGTTTTATTCAATTAATGTCTTAGAAAAAAGTAATAGGTATTTGGCACTGAACAACATACCACTGTAGAGTCCTGTTGATGTTCAGAATCTATAAAGCTTTTGTTTACAGGATAGTGGTTTAAGTGACTGTGGAGGAATTAAGCTAGAAAGAAACACTGCTTCATGCAATGTTAAGTCACTATGAAGTAACAAGATTGTCATGATAAGATATTTGTATAGATTGCTCCATTTTAAAGTAAACAGTGTGTAGTAGTTGCACTCTACAAGCACTTGAAGACCATTATAAGAAAGTATGCAATTAAGAGTATTTGGTTTATACAACATCACAATAAAGTTACAATGAAATATACATGTGGGAATAGACTGTGCAATTTTTGTGTTGGCAAGCGCTTTGTCACATCAGAGAGCCCACAAATTTCAATGAGACTAGTTGCAGGAGTAGATGCTCATCAATATGAATAAGAGTTACACAATCCAGCCCTTAAAAAGAAAATTTTAGGGGCCAAATTCTGATGGGCCTTTTTCCCGTTGAATAGTAAGTACATTTCTCCTTGGGTTGTCCCACTGAAGTCAATGGGATTACTCATGAAATAACACACTACTCAGTGTGAGTATCGATATCACAATCTGACCCTAGCTAACCAGGCAACTATCTATGAAACCTCTAATGAAAAACCAGCAGTTTTATTTATTTTGATTTTTCTTGCATGCAGAATTTTTTTGTATTGCAAATACTAGCAGAAAGTCCACTTCCGTCCATAAAGCCAGGGTTTGGCCACTTGCTGAAAGAAGCCAAGCAAAGGGTGGACACTTTTCATGTTTTTACATATGATTTTGACTTTGTCCTCTTTAGAACAGGATCTTTTTACATTACTGCTGGGTTGAGCATGCTGGTGGAGTGCAGTAAATAAATAATGTGGCACAAAGTAAATATTTGTTCTTGTGTTAGTGGCCTTCTTTCAGTTACGCCTCAAAAGCAAAGATATCAAGGTGGGTGCTATTCATGGAGAAGAAATTGCCAGCAGGGAATTCATATGCTTTCTACATACTGTGGGGCAGATTTACCACTGCATTACTCCATTTTTACCAGGGTCTAAAGTATATGTGGCATGACTGTTTATTTCACTGATGTAACGGTGCTGGGAAGAGATACAGGAATTTTGGTAGTACCATAAGAATGAGGTTGACAACAATGTTTCTTTAGAGTAAAATAGAAAGCTAACTTTTGTGTCAGAGTAGCACAGATGGAGATGGTCTTTCATAACCTTTTTTCCAGACTTTGTTAAACAATATACTAATAATTTAACCAAGGTAACATTCCTACCCTCAGGTAACCCGCTGTACAATCAGTCTTGCCTTAATGATATTTTTCCAGATAGTACATTCTGCCACCAGTGAACCAGCACATCTTACTGTACTGGGTGAAATTATAGACCGAGAGTTCTAAAAAGCAGACAGAACAATCCTGCGAGGGTCATTTGTATGTTTCACAATCGTGTCAGACTATTTGTATTAGCATAGTCCCAAAGAGCAAAGGTTTACAAAAGAAAGATTGTCCACCAACCAGTATCTGAATACTGGCCTACATTTTCTGAATGTATGCCTGAGTTTGAGGGTGGGGACGACGCACAATGTAGATTACTGTGTTTTACGTAATGTGTTATGGACCAGATGTAAATATTTTGTGTTTTTTGGGGGGAAGGGAGTGTAATTTAGGTTCCCACTAGACTTTGTTCTCTGCCTTTACACCTACCATTTGGCATAGGTTCTAGCCAGTAAAAGAAAACTGAGGGTGGGTGGTTGTGTGGTTTTTGGTTTTTTTTTGCCTCAATTGCAACAGCTGCAAAACAGATGTAAGCTACATGAAATCTGCCAAAAATCTCTTCCAAGTTTCCCACCCATTTTCCACCAAAGAGAAACCAGTCAGGTGATATGAACATAGTCCTTAAGGTAACAAAAAAGATGGGATCTCCCAATCTTGCCTTTTTAGAGACTGTTAAAAAAGAAGCATTCCAGAAAAAAACACCCCTAGATTTACTACTATGGAAATTAAAAAAACAAAGTTTATATTAGTACCAAGTCCAAAAAACATAATTCTGAGTAGCCTGAAATGAATAGGGAGAAAAAGAGATTTGTGCACAAACCACAATAAAAAGCACTGAAGCAGAGAGAAAATCAAAGGTCTGTAGGAGTTTATAATTGACATGACACCTTCTAAATCCACCACACTTTCTGGATTTTTGATGCCTGATTTTTGAGTATTTATTTTTTAGATGCCTTAAAATGCTACGCAGAACCCCATTGACTCACTCTTTGCCAGCATAATTACTATGCTGTGTAATTATCTTAAACTACTTGTAAATAAACACACTGATATACACCTTGTGGGCATTTAACTAACTAAATTTCAGAATCAAGCAATACAGTTAAAAGAAAAGGAGTACTTGTGGCACCTTAGAGACTAACCAATTTATTAGAGCATAAGCTTTCGTGAGCTACAGCTCACTTCATCAGATGCATATCGTGGAAACTGCAGCAGACTTTATATATACAGAGAGAATATGAACCAATACCTCCTCCCACCCCACTGTCCTGCTGGTAATAGCTTATCTAAAGTGATCATCAGGTGGGCCATTTCCAGCACAAATCCAGGTTTTCTGGATTTGGATTCTGGAGAAAACCTGGATTTGTGCTGGAAATGGCCCACCTGATGATCACTTTAGATAAGCTATTACCAGCAGGACAGTGGGGTGGGAGGAGGTATTGGTTCATATTCTCTCTGTATATATAAAGTCTGCTGCAGTTTCCACGATATGCATCTGATGAAGTGAGCTGTAGCTCACGAAAGCTTATGCTCTAATAAATTGGTTAGTCTCTAAGGTGCCACAAGTACTCCTTTTCTTTTTGCGAATACAGACTAACACGGCTGTTACTCTGAAACCAAGCAATACAGTTAGTTGATGTTGGATTTGAAACTTGAGTGATGTCCAAACTTTTGTTTCAACAGAGTCCCTAGAAGTTTAATCATTCTGTTGTGTAAACGTAGTTACTAAGAGGAGTGTGCTTGGTGTCTAACGTTTCTGTGTACTTTTCCAATTTTAGCATTTAGTTGTATTTGTATTTATCATGTGTTTTTTCTCAAGGTTCTTTGACCATCACATGGTGCTATAGAAGATCTAAATGTTTAAAATAAACACAATTTAACATTTTTCTCATGTCTGTGTTTAAGAAATCAGAGATTCATCAGGAAATATACAAAGATGAACTAATTCAGTCAAATTGTTGATAACAAATTATTACTTAGTCTGAGTTTTCTCAGCATTTCCAGTGACATGAAAAGGGTAAATGTTGGCACAATGAAAAGACTAGCAACTAGAAGTTCATGATAGGGTCCTTCCTTGTATTCACTGAACATTCTTATGGCTACTAGCAACGAGTACAAAGAAAAATTAATTTAATCTCTCAGCTCCAGAATGTATGACTCTAGCACCTAAAGATTACTGTGATAAGCACCATAGGAAACCCTAAGCAGCCAAAGCCCCCAGTAGCTGTAGTAGCTGTGGCAAAAGTGATTTGAATTCTCCCTTAAGATGCAATAGTTTTGCTGCTAGTACTGCAGCCAAGCAAATTAATTTAAGGTGCTCTACTGGTAGATAACTATAACTGTCATTATATGAAATGTAAACAAGCTTAGACTGTGCTCTAGCAATCAGCGTGTGCATGAAGAGTCACCAAACAAGACAGTCCAGACTCTAGAGGCAAAGAAAGGGGTGAATGACAATCCTTGAAACACAGGCATTGATTTGCAAGCCATGTTGGATGCTTCCAGTGTGAAGGCCAGTTAAAGCATGCTTTACCAAACACTGAACCCTCAATGACATCAGCTCTCTGTGAGAGGCCAAAAACAAAACAAAACAAAAAAAAAACCCTCACAAAAATGCAGACTTTACCAGTGTGCCAATCTGCCAATGAAAACATACTGCTGACAGAACTACTGCTCTCAAAAATGTACAGTGTGACATTTACTAGTATCCAGTAATGGTAGGAACGTCTAAATAACAAATTGCCCCAGCAACTTTAGTTTCACACAGGAAATGGCTAAAACAGGTAATGTTACTGGCTGTTCTAAACTCACCATTCAGGCTGTATGCTAGCAAGCATGATTAGGAGAAATACTTCTTATGTGCTTGTGTGACAGTTACATTTGCCTCTTTGTGCACCAGTATCCTAGGGGCTTGGGATTTAGATTCTGAATTCCTGACTTTCACAAGTTTAAAACCTAAAGTTTTGACTTTGACCTACAAATACCATTATCCAAAGGATGACTTGTCTCACTGAGATGTATTTTTTTTATCATTAAGGTTGTACTGCATTCTTAGTTCATTTACTGTTCTCTGTGATGATCCATATGCTTGCAGTAAAGAATTGCCATCAGTGTCTTTCCCAATTGCCATGGCACCAAGCGTTACTTTCTGCTTAACTGTAGGTGGTACTATGAAGCATACTTCTCAGATCAAAAAAGTCTTAGAGACTTTGACAGAATGATGAATGTGTCTAATCTTAGAGCTCATGCCACGTAGAAGGGGAGGGATTTTTTTTCACAGGAACTCAGTGTTATTCAAAGGATTTTAATCAAAATTATTCTTCTACTGATTAATATGTATGCATACCTGGAGCTGTCTTCTCTCCTCTCCTCTCCTCTCCCTCTCTCTCTCTCCTCAGAATATTCCTTTTACCATAATTGGGAGACATACTTCATGAATCAAGATGAAAAGACCTCCTTGTTTATGGCCTTTACATCCTGAGCATTGCCCCGTCTGCAGGAAGTCACTATTAACTGCCTTAAATTAAGGCTTCTCTATATTGGAAATTTTGCCATTTTAACTATACTGGTAGAGTTAAAGTGCCAAAACCCACCTACTGTGGACATAGTCGTACCAGTGTAAAAATGCATATATCTGTATAACTTCTTCTGGTTCAGGACTGAAATAAGCTATACTGGTAAAAGCCCTAATATAACCACAGTTATATGGATATAAAGGTGCCTTATAACTGCATCCATAAAAACATGACACCCTGCCACTGATATCGTTATATCAGTATAAATTTTCTAGTATAGACCAATCCTCAGTGTTTAATACTAAAGCATGAAGCAGTGCTTAAATACTCCAAAATCAAACTACCATTGTGGTTATCAACCTTATGAACAACATTGCTGCGGTTCATGTAGGATCAATGTATGTTCAGAGCTATATTAGGAAAGAGTTCATGCCTGTGCAAGATGTCTTCAAGTCACCAAGGCCTGATGAAATTCATCCTAGAATACTCAAGGAGCTGACTGAGAAAGTATCTGAGGTATTAGCGATTATCTTCTAAAAGTCATGGAAGACGGGAGAGATTCCAGAGGACTGGAAAAAAGCAAATATAGTGCCAATCTATAAAAAGGAAAATAAGGACAAGCCGGTGAACTACAGACCAGTCAGCTTAACTTCCATACCTGCAAAGATAATGGAGCAAATAATTAAGAAATCAATTTGCAAATACCTAGAAGAGAATAAGGTGATAAGTAACAGTCTCAGCATGGATTTGCCAAGAACAAATCATGTTAAACCAACGCAATAGCTTTCTTTGGCAGGGTAACAAGCCTTCTGGATAGAGAGGAAGTGGTAGATGTTTCATATCTTGACTTCAGTAAGGGTTTTGATACTGCCTCTCATGACCTTCTCATAAACAAACTAGGGAAATACAACCTTGATGGAGCTACTATAAAGTGGGTGCATAACTGGTTGCAAAACTGTTCCCAGAGAGTAATCATCAGTGGTTCAGACTCAAGCTGGAAGAGCATATCAAGTGGGGTCCCACAAGGATTAGTTCTGGGTCCAGTTCCGTTCAGTATCTTCATCAATGATTTAGATAATGGCATAGAGAATACACTTACAAAGTTTCTGGACAATATCAAGCTGGGAGGGGCTGTAAGTGCTTTGGAGAGTAGGATTAAAATTCAAAGCGATCTGGACAAGCTGGAGAAATGGCCTGAAGTAAATAGGACAAAATTCAATAAGGACAAATGCAAAGTACTCCACTTAGGAAGGAACAATCAGTTGCATACCTGCAAAATGGGAAATGATGGCCTAGGAAGGAGTACTGCAGAAAGGGATCTGGAGGTCATAGTGAATCACAAGCTAAATATTAGTCAACAGCGTAACACTGTTGGAAAAAGAAGCAAACATCAGTCTGGGATATATTAGCAGGAGTGGTGTAAGCAAGACACAAGAAGTAATCCTTCTGCTCTACTCCACGCTGATTAGGCCTCAACTGGAGTATTGTGTCCAGTTCTGAGTGCCACATTTCAGAAAATTTGAGAAAGTCCAGAGAAGAGCAACAAAAATGAGTAAAGGTCTAGAAAACATGACCTATGAGGGAAGATTGAAAATATTGGTCCTGAAGAAGAGAAAACTGAGAGGGACATAACAGTTTTCAAGTACATAAAAGGTTGTTACAAGGAAGAGGGAGAAATTTTTTTCCTTAACCTCTGAGGATAGGACAAGAAACAATGGGCTTAAATTGCAGCAAGGGCAGTTTAGGTCGGATATTACGAAAAACTTCCTAACTGTCAGGTGGTTAAGCACTGGAAAAATTGGAGGTTGTGGAATCTCCATTATTGGAGATCTTTAAGAGCAGGTTAGGCAAACATCTGTTAGGGATGGTCTAGATAATACTTAGTGCTGCCATGAGTGCAGGGGACTGGACTAAGTGACCTCTTGAGGTCCCTTCCAGTCCTACATTTCTATGATTCTAAGTGTAACTATCACTTATAATCCTAAAAAGATGATTTAGGCTTCCATCTAAAGGGATACATGGAGAATGCTCGTATAAGGATTCAAGTATATGGAATGAGATTTGTAAATTACACATGGACCTGAATTGGGGTGAGGCAGAGCTGCAGCAGCTGAGGAGCAATTCCAAGAAGGAAATGCAGTGTGCATGCCAGCATGCTGAAAATTTTGGGGAGAATTATGCTTCCTGGTGGCTCCCCCAATTGGCTGATGCAACACACTCTGCAGGCTAGTACAGAAGGAAGAGGGGAGCATGACTCAGGTTCCTTCCTGCCATTTTTGAGGTAATTTGCACCCTAGATTATTAGGAAGGAGCTGTGCTCCCCTGAGAACAGGGGACTTAAGTTTTTTGTCCAGCTCTTTTGCTTTCAGTGGAGCAGTGGGAGAAGGCTGTTTTTTACCTCTCTCCATTCTACTCTCACCTTCTCAACTGCACAGGGACAGGACACAGTCTCATCCATAATGAGGTACTGGAAATTTATATTTTGCATCAAATAAAAACATTTCCCCCTATTCAGTTTACATTCTTATATCCTGGCCACCACCATATCATCACTGATATTGGGTTTGGTTTTGTTCTTTAAATTACTCCATTGGGATTTGAAGCTATAACCTGTGGCAGCATAAACCTGTGACTGTAGCATTGAATCATTCATTAAGATTTCTCACTAATTTTTGCACAAAAGCCACTGATTTTTTTTTTTCAAGCAACAGGGTAATACTGACCCCAAACCTACTCTCATTCTACTCTTCCAAACCTGCATAATTGTTAATAGTTTTGTTATTAGGCTCAGTGGTCTGGTAGGCTATTTCAAGCATGCTAATGACTCATCTGACCTAGAACGTCAGAGAGAGACTCCTTATGTGTCTGTCCAGTTGGAAATTGATGCAGGTTTCTATTTAAATCAGTGGCTGAAGTGTGAATGTATCTGTAACATTTTTGAGATGGTTCATGAGGCCAGGAGTTCACAAATGATTCTTATGCTGCACGCCTACTAATGTTGAACTTGCAGGTATTGTGACATGCCCAGATTTGAAAAAGATAGAGCAAAAGACATTTTATGGGACAAAACTTTAGGAACGTCAACAATCAGATCATAGCACTTATTCAAATGGGGCCTGGTTCAAAGCCCATTGATGATAATAGAAAGACTCATTGACTTAGTAGCTTTGCATCAGACCCCTGATATTTTTCTGTGAGAGTAACTGAAACTATGAGGGTTGTGAGAGGATTTTCACTGTTGTGATCATGGCAGAGATAATTTCCCTGCATCTTCAGCAAGAATAGTTTAGGGTATGGGCTATGGTGGCAGCACTACTTTCTATTGCGTGTCTAAAAGTTTGGGGGTTTATGGAATGTCTACTTCTCGGCATGCTAGGGGGAAGCACCTTATGATTCTGCAGCCGGTGCTCATCCATTTCATCGTCATGCTTTTGACTGGATTTCACACGTTCGTCTCTTATTTATTTTATTTCTGTAAAGCTGTAATTGGATAAAATTGAAGGTATGCCCTCTGATAGGGATAGCTTTGCTTGACATGTCAGTGAAATAATAGAATAGAGCCAACCCTTGACATGCCATCCAGTTGGTCACTAGCTAGAAGATTCAGTGCTAGTTCTTTAGTTACATTCAGGATTCTTGGGAAAACGCCTGCTACTCTGCTCTGTGGCAGTGGAGGGTCCATTAGTATCAAAGCTAGTGTGCTTCTGCTATTCCAGGGCAGGGAAGTTTTTGAGGTGCTCGCGTAGAGGATGAGCACAGCCTTAATCTGTGGGGTTTAGTTCCTAATAAATCAAACCCTTGTCATAACTTTCACTTTTATCTCTCCTTTGTTTCAGATTCCCAGGAAGGAAATTACAAATCAGAGGTCAACAGTAAGCCTAGGAAGGAAAGGACAGCCTTTACCAAGGAGCAAATCAGAGAGCTAGAAGCAGAGTTTGCCCATCATAACTACCTGACCAGGCTGAGGAGATATGAGATAGCAGTAAATCTGGACCTCACTGAAAGACAGGTACTGATGGAAAGTAATAGATTTTGAAGTGTTTGTTTTAATATTTAAAACTACCAGCAGCAGTCGCTCTCCCCATTTGATTTACCCATAGATATATTAAAGTGTAAAATGGAAAAAAAAATTAGAGATAATGCTAAAATGACACATTTATACTGCATAATAGTGTTGCTGTGAAACAGATATTTATAAATTCAGTTAACCCATTGAAACACACTACTTGATTCATTGACGTTAAATGTCTATCTGCCAGAATGGAATAAATGGGTTTTCAGGTTGCCCAATGCATCTCTATTTAAAATACATCCAATCTTCCATTCTGTGCAATGGTTTGTGGCTAAATATTTACAGGCATTGTGACAGCTGTCCACCATCTATTTGCTCTCTGAATCGTGAAAAATCACAGAACAATCTACTAGAGTTGTTAGGAAGATATCACAGAATGGCCAAACCATAACTAAGGCTTCCATTTGAACCATAGTAAGCAGTGTGTGACTTTTTACACCTGCAATGTTTTGATGACAACTCTGCTCTCTTCAAGCTACACACTTTTAACACAATTATTCGTTAAAAAGAAAAAATGACATTTAAAAAAAAACTTTAAAAAATTGTTTAAAAGAGACCAAAACCCCCTTATTGTCAGTCTCTGAGGCAGGGATGAGAAGGTTAAGAAGGAAACAGAATCAGTGGGGAATTGCATCTGAACTCCCAGAAAAGGTGCTTTGATACACAAAAGGTGCTTTTGAAACACAAAGCTTCATTTAGTTATTCCCTTTTTGCTTTAAAGCTCATCTCTGTCAACTCAACTGGAAGTTTACCCAACTATTCACCACATTCTGGCTATATCTCTGCCAATATTTTTTGGGGAAATTTTCCATTCTCACATTACCAGTAGTGCAATTCCAAATGTGGCAGCACCAGAATGGACAGAGTATAGACCTTTACCATCCTGTCATCTTACCCTGCTCTGTGAAGTAGGAGGAGACCATGGAATTTCTCATCACTCTTCTCAGTTTCCTGCTCTCCAAGCCCTCATTCTGCAAACACCTAAGCACATACTTAACGTTTTTTTGTCCATAGTCACATTGACTTCAGTAGAATTAGTCATGTGTTTTAGTTAAGAATGCACATAAGTGTTTGCAGAATTGAGGCTCAACACATTAATGTTTAAATGTGCACATTTTCAGAAACATCCAGAATCTTTCATACAACAATATTGTTAGTTGAAAGCCTTTCATCTTGGCCTGATTACATACCTGAGTTTGTTGTAATCTTCCTCCCCTGAGGAACAACTTAAATTATATCTGAAATTAAAATCAATAGATACTCAGATAGCATGCAGTATAAGAACCTAAAGGTATTAGCAGGCTCACCCGATCATATGCAAAATGTATGATCTCTAGCTGGAATGCATTAGACAGTGGGTATAGGGATGTTATTAATATGAGAGAGACATTTTACAATATGCAGTAACATTCATGCTAACTAATTCTGGTGGTCTGCTCAGAAATAAGACCATGCTTCATGAAACTCTAAACATGAGAGGCTAATAAAGACTGGTCAGTTACTCAAAACTTAATTTACATTTTCTATAAATAGTACCGCTCCAGACCCACACATGAAAATGAAACAGGATTTTCGTTGGGAGCTTCAAAGACATGTACATAAAATGGCATTCTAAGTTTACCTCTGTCTTTATTATGCATACCTATTATTTCATCACATCAGCTAGAAGGCAGTAATTTGTTTATAACATGAAGATAATAATGCCAGATAGCATTAATTTTGCTAAATATAATAGCATACACTGAAAAAACCTTTGTCATTCCAGTGGAGTTACTTTCTGTTATTTAAATATGCTTGTTAGATTTATCACTTGTGCCCTTTAGTATCAAATGCAAAGGGAGATTTATTATGGTGGGGAAAAATAAATAAGAATATTGATCTCTAAAGTCTCAATCTTACCATCCTTTCTCAAGCAAAACACCCATTGAACTCAAAAGACTTGATTTTCAGTTACAGTCTTTAGTAAGAACTGTAGCAAAGTGTTCCCTACTTGTCTTTTGACAGATCCATAATTTGTGTGTGATCATCCAAAGATCCAGCATTATCCACTTTCCTTAATTACTTATGTTTTAGGAATTGAAAAGAATATATTTTACAAGAAATCGCCTTTCATCCTGCCAGGGACTGGACTAATTGAGACTAGGAATACTGAGTTGGTTGCACAGAAAGAATCAGTGGAATCTAAATCTGAATTCTACTTGAATGTCTTGACATTAAAAATCATAGCTGGATTCCATAGAATAGTATGAAACAAATGTCAGTGTATTTATGCAGGGTGTTTCCTGAGGATTAATGGTCAGATGGGAGAAATCTCAGCTAGTAACTAATCCCCAGGAAGTAGCCTGAGCTGAGTTCATAATTGCTATTATCAGCTGGAAAATGGAAATAAGTAATTACAAAAATAGGTGTATGGTTTTTCTTAATGGTCAATACAGTTTAAAATGGTATGTGTAGATCCTGGCTAAACAGAAAAAAATATTGTGCCAACTCCCCTCCCTCTTGTTCTGTGCTGGACATAGTTGGAGGTAGATGTCCTGAGGTTGGAGCCTGCACCTATTCCTCTTCTGGGTCAGGCTTGGATTTTTCAAACCCATGAGTGACATAGTTGTGTTGACCTAACTTTTTAGTGTAGACATGGCCTAAGCATGTACACTGAGTTACAGTGCTACATGGATTTTTCCTCATAAGTAACAACAAATAAAATATTGAATAATAATCCACGATGACCTTTAACTGGTTCGCCACTGGTGGGGTAAACCAACTGATTTCAATTAAGTTGTGCCTACTTACAACAGCAGTGGAATTAGCCCAGCATTATAGGGTGGTGTGACAAAACCATATGATGAGATGATTCTGTGTTCCAAAGGAAATTAAGTTTTTATTTCAACATACTGTACAGCGATAGCTAGATATGAACATATGTCTTTGGAAGTTCATTGGGAGAAAAAGCAGTCTTCTGAGACTGCTAGGTCAAATTAAAACCTCAGACTTCCTTTGCTACACAGTCATGGAGAGGAATGTGAGGGGATACTTTTTAGCAGATGTGTAATGTCAGTGCTAGGCATTGATACTTGTGATCACCTCTCAGTAATTATAATGAACCCATCCACATAACATCTGAGCATAACCCTTCTTGTTAATCACATGTGGCACCTGGGCTGCTGGGAATGCTGGTGCTTCCCTAGCATTCTAGCACAAAGGCCTGGATAGTTTCAATCAGGAAGGGAAAGCTTTTAAAGGTTCTGCATGAAATACTTACACAGCAGCACCGTGACTTGTAGCTTTATGCCTTTCAGTCAGAAAGAAAGAGGGGGCCGTATACTGCACTGAAGATGTCCTCTGTTGTCCACAACAAAAAGATGATTGGCAAGGGAATGAAAACCTAGCAGCACATTCCAGTATCCATTTGCTTTCTGAAAATTGCTTATATTGGGGCAAATTTTGCTGTCACTGCCACTGTTGTAAACTGGGGACATCTTCATGGAAATCAGGTGAATTACCCTGGTGTAAAACTGGTGTGAATAAGACCAGAATCAGGCTTTCTACTTCTAAACTGTATGAAAGCCTCCAAGAGTGCAATTCAGGGAGTCAACAGTCGTGATTCTCCCCTCATACTAGTTTTACATCACTGCAGCTCCACTGACTTCAGCAAACGTACTCCAGGATTACACTGCTGTGAGATCAACATTCATTTCTTCAGTGCAGAATCAGAATATTCTTAAATACATTCCATTCCATTGCTAACTGAATGAATGTTAACACCATACCAGCATCCACACACTAGCATATTGTTGTTGTTGTTATTATTACCTCAGTAGCACCTAGTAGTTCCAACTGAGATCAGGGGCCTGTTGTACTGGGTGCTTTACACACACACTAGGAAATAAGCTGTTCAGAGAAAGGACTACAATCTAAATAAAAAGATAGACATTCTCATGTAGCCCAGCTCATTTGGCCTGGTTTCCAGAAGTAATCTCTGCATAGAGCAGTACTTCTGAGAACGATGTGACTGTGCTGGTCACATTGGCATTTGTGGCATATACTATCATTTTCCAAAACTTCTGCCAAAGGCTATTTTCCCTGGAGAATGGTGTTCAACATGTGGTAGTCACTCTCTCTGACTAGGTTAAGATGTGGGTTATAACACCTATGCCAACCCCAGCTGTACACCCATCTATATCTGAAAGGTCTTCAGACCTTGGGGGAATGACATTCTGTGTGCAAATGGACAATCAAATGTTAATGTTGGATAATGCAGCAAAGAAAAAAAAGCAGAGGGTATTAGATGTATTAAACATCTCCACCAAGAAATTATGTTTGTGAACAGAATTAACCACTGATGGAATTAATTACTTTACATATGTTGTTTTTACTAAGATTCAGTAAAAAAGCAAACATCAAATTATTGTACAGCGTCAGAGAGGCAAAAATAAACAGCGGAAAGATATTGTCAGTCATCCTAAAGTTACCTCTTTCAGTTAGTTCCCAAGATGTGGCAGATGTGAGATAAATCATGGGGCCCATTATCTTAGGAAAGCTCAATCTTCCTCTTGACTATGATGATAATTTCTACCATACGTTACATCTTAAACAGGACATCAGCACCCAACACTTCATAATTACCTTTCTGGCACTTAAAACAAACAATAGAAAAACATATGTTTTACTGTATTTAAAAGCCCATGTAAGAGTGGCCAAGTTTCCTACTAGCATCAAAGCAAGGCTCAAATTGAATTTCCAAACAACTTCTAAGGTCAGCACAAATATAAATTCCTGGTGGAAGGACATGTTCAGAAAAAAAAATAATGTGTGAAGGAGCCAAGTCCTGATTTTTGTTATTTGCATGTTAGGCTATGTTATTCAGAATGTCAACATGGAACAGGAGTGAGCGTGATTTGTATGGCACCCTAACAAAAAATAAATATCATTGAGGGTTTCAAGAGAGGAGTATCAAAGAAAATTACTTCGACATCTCAAAGTCCCAGATATTAAGAGTGCACTTCAAGAGCATTTAAAACACATATGGTGGCTCTATTATCACACTGTAAAAATTCCATCAATATAGGTGCCTATAATTGCTGCTCCATCGCCTATAGAGTGCACTCCCACTCCCTACTCAGCCAGCAGTTAATAATTTTCAGCTGGCAGGCCTCTATGTATTCTGAAGAGCCAGTTAGTATAAAAATCTCTTAGGTCCCTAGATATTTGTAACCTTGACAAGCACATTCTTGGCTTTTTTGTCCATCCAGATAAACTTGGAGAAGGCACCATCCAAATTTTTTAAAGTCTCACTGTGGGATGAGGAGAGGAAGCAGCTGCAGTGGGGTATAAGAGGTGTGGCAAAATGGACATTTTTATAGGGTCGATCCTGCCAAATATAGAAAGAGTGGGAGATCTTTCCACCTCACAAGATCTTTTTTTGCACAGAGCTAATCAAAGGAGCAACGTTGCAGTTCTTCAAGCTAGCTAAGGTTACCGGAATAAACAGTTCAAATACGTAATGCTTCTATTTGCCAATGTAAATGGAAAATCCCACCTAGTCCGATTAAATTCCACTGAGGAGGGCTTATTTTTTGCTAGTTAACCTTAAGTCCCAATATCTGCCCAAAATCCATCAATCACTTAGAAAATACCCAGAATCAGTGTTTCTTGGTAGGTGATGAGGAAAACAGTTTGTTAAAATAAAGAAGGGCTTTATGCTCTCTTGTCTGAGTTCTACCTAATGAAAGTCTTTAGTCTGTCAATTTATGAAGTGGTGCCAGTAGTTCCATGAGTAGATAAATAGGAATGTCAAAAGAGGTGCCTTTTTAATGTTTAATTCTACAGGAAAGGTAGGCAAACAATGCATTATCATATAAATGGAGGCAGTATATGTACAGTATCTAGCACAGTGGGGCTGTCGTCCTGATTCGTGCTTTTTTATTGTGTGCTTCTGCAATACAAATAATAAACAATAATAGAAAATCCCCATTACAGTGGTGTCCTCCAAACAAAGGTCACCTCACTTCGTAGTAACAAATGGCTATTTATACTTGGTTAAAATCCTTTTCAGCATCTCAAGACTGAGTGTGGGATCCTGCAATCCTTACTCAAACCAAACAACCTTTCTAAACAAAGTCAGTGTTGATTTGCTGGAGTACGGACCACCTTAACATAGTTCATCAATATCAGTCTCATATACCGTATTGTCGAATCTTGTCTGAAAGTCAAATGCTCATTCCATACTTCCACTTATTCAGCAATGTCCACATATGCTATAAAATTTGAGTCTGTGTGGTGAGCAGCAGCCCACGGCAGCGAGTCTCCGTGCCCAGGTCAGCAGACTTGGGCTTGCGGGGCTTGTGCTATGGCACTATGGATAGCTGCATAGACATTACGACTTGGGCTGGAGCCTGGGCTCTGAAGCCTAGGGATGGGGTTGGCCTGCATTCCTCTGGATTGTTTGTTTTATTTAAAATAATACCCTTAAAATAAAATAAAATCTAGTGATACTTTTATGTTTGTCTGTAAAATAATTACAGAAGAGCATTGCTACAGTAATTCCATAATTTCTTTCTTCTGTAGAAAGAAATGCTCCTGGAAACCTAAAATATATCTAATGGGTAATTTAATACATAATTTTGACTCGAGTAATTATTTACTTTTTAAACAAAAGTTTATGGTGAAACTTCAAATGATGAATTTACTTTTGCTATATAAATTGGGAGTGGAGTTACTGGTTATAATTCATTCACAATGGGAGACCTTATTTTCAAAAATTCCAGTGCTTCAGTGGAGCTCAAGGTTCCAACTGCTAGCCATGGACAGACCCTTACATCTGCGCGGAGACCAATTACCTTCAGTGGGGTTCTGGGCAAGCAGAGTGGTCTGCCTGTGCCAGTCAGCTTATGATGCGATTTGGCCCAAAATTCAAGGATTGTTCAGCCAATGCTTCTGTTAAAGCTAGCTTTGTGCAAAGGTGTTGGGGAAGAGGTAGGCCCGTGGGTGTCCTCCCACATAATCCCGCGCCTCTCAGTAGACTTGGCCAGGACCAAAAGGAAGCACAAACTGTACTTTTTTTTTTTTTTGAGGTTGGCATAGAAGCTACTTTCCCTAGAAGTTCCAGCTGGAGAGGTGATTGCTCTGTACTGCACCTTTGGAAAGTGATGACTTAACATCACAGTTGAGTTCTAAGAAAAGTGACACGTTTTGTCAGTCTAAAAATCAAACAGAACAAAAACTGAAACAACACATTTCTGAAACTTTTTGTTTTAAGTATCTTTGGAGATTCACTTATGGATCCTAGTGGCTATATATGGAGGAAAAGAGCTATTTGTTATGCTAGGTACTTATAAAATGTAGCATCCATTTAGATGGTCATTTGTATTCTTTGGGCCTGGTCCAGCTGAAAATAGCTGCAGCTTTCTGAGCCACGCCAGCTGTAAAAGACTGGATGTTGACTCTGCAGCCAATTTACTATCAAAGATACAAGATTGGCCTGCTTTGAAAGTCAAGAAAATTCCTCCAGTTTTGAAGGAATGAGCTGTGGAGACAGTTAAACTGAACGGAAATTAGGGTTTTTCCTTCGTGGCCTATGCGAAGGCTTCCCAAGCTGTGGAGCCTAAGAGGTCTGCAGAGTTGTCAGGTTCCTTGGCACTTCCCTCCTTTAGTACTAAACTGTCATCATAGAGCAAAGTGAGCATATTCCTCCAAGAATCCTGAGTCCTGATTCCCCATTGCCTTGCATTTATGAGTCATTTTCATCTGTGCTAACTGGCTGTGAAATGCTAGCAAACTGGAATTCTCCACTTACACCCGTAGAAGCACTTTATTGTACACTTTCTCCACACAGGTGTAAATGTCTGCGCAAGATGAATCAGTGCCGTATTGTCTAAAATGACTCTGTCCCACCAACAGATTTTTCAGATTATGCGTAAGCAATTTTTACTTAGTCTGAACAGCAGTAACTTCAGAAAACCAAACTCGCAACTTCAACTAATGTAGCAAATCCTGATATAGTGCAGTGACTGTACTGTACATACAGAAGTACACTATACGAACTGGATCGTGACAGGCCCTTGTGAAAATGCATGGTGGCAGGGAGAGCACAAAGCTGCCTTGTGGCAACACCCGCAGCGAACACCCCCAAGATTACAAACAACAAAAAAGGAACTCAATGTAAAACCCACACCGCAACGTCTGCCTGTGAATGCAAACAATAGCGCATGAACGACCCCATTCTGTTCAGTGTGGGGTAACGCTAAAGTCGAACTAGGACATTTTAAAAAGTCAAGATTAACTATTTCACTGATGATCATTTTAGCTATGAAAAGCTATGAAATTAAATGTTGAAGATCATAGTTGGATGAAGTGGCATTTATCAGGGTGGAGCGTAGCGGGGTTGATGGTTGCTGTCAAGGATTTCTGGCATTGGCAATGAAGTAGTTAAATCACTGCCGTCCTCTGAAATGTTAAGTCCCCTCCACCCCTGCCCAAATGTAGGAGAGAAGGAGCAGAATGCATCAGCTTTCCGGTACCCAAAGCTGCCTTTGAGTAACAAAAACCAAAGCCATCTCCCACGCTTTCCTGGGTGCCAAAAGTCCCACCTGTCCATTATCCATCTGCCAAAACCTCCAGCTTTTTCTCAACAGTTGCTGCTATGCACTTATGAATATTCAGTACAAAAATCTAAAGTGTAAAATAAACTGAATTTACCATCAAAATAAATAAATAGAAGGGATACAGAGAGGGCTAATGACAGGAGAAAGGACTATACTATCTAAGTCTGGAGTTCTTGCTACATAAGTTAGGTATAATGCTTCACACAGAATTTGGGGCTCTGAGAGATGTGCATTTGTATTGCATGTGTACAAGAAATGATGGGGCAGTGTGGCATAATGGTTTTATTGGTATGAGTTTGGGATGGGTGCATTACTCATGAGTCTTAAAGTCATTCACAAGTTACGCAGGTCATCTCAAACCAATGCCAGTAAAACCTTTAGCTCACTTATCATGTAGTTTGTATACGTCACATATTTTGCAGAAACCTGTGTTTAACTTTTTTATAGTGTGACTACTTTCCATGTCCCTGCACCAGTAAAGCCTTAGCTACCATGAGTCTAACTGTGCAAGACTTTGATGGAAAGGAAAAATCCTAACTAACATATTTTAGACAGATTCAGAATAGCTTTTCTATAAATAAAAATGTCACAACTTTAAAATCCACTATTTTGGCACCTAGCAGGGTTGGGCATCCCAGTGAGAAGCTAGTTTTTTTGTTTGTTTGTTTTAAAAGAAAAAGTGGCTATTTGCTGGAGACCTATGAATGGGTTGAGTGCAGGTAAGAAAGTCATACAGTTTAATCACAGGCAGAGTCACATACTATTTTTCAGAAACTAAGATAAAATATTATTTTTCTGCAAAGTTCATTTTTGAAGGAAACGGCCATCAGTTAGACTTTTCTGTGTCAACACAGAAGGCTTAAGTCCCAGTTTAGCCATCCATCCTGATTGAGCAAAGCATTTAAGGATGTGCTTAAGACCTATTGATGTCAATAGAATTTAGGCCCTTGCTTAAAGTTAAGCATACACTGAAATGCTTTGCTGAATAGGGGTGGTCTTAAGCATATGTTCAAATGCTTTGCTGAACTGGGGCCTAAAAGCCATACCGGTTTCACATCACATGATCCTATTGAGGTTGTATGGGTGGAAGACAGCAGAGAATTTGGCCCTTTGGTAGTAGGTAAAACTCTGGCCTTTCACAAGTATTTGCTATTAACAATAGTGCTACACCACTGAAACAATAAATCAATTTCCAGCCCTTCATATTGCATCCTGCCCCCTGATTACTGTGGAGTATTCCTTAAAATAAATCAGCCATAGCAAAACATTTCTTTTTGGTGTCTGCTCCCAAGGAGATGCTCAACACACGGTCATATGGTCCTCAACCTATTTAAGCAACAGCTTAATCATCAGTCTGGGAGACGTAAATGCTAAACAACTTGTCGACTAATGGAAAGACTTTCATGCCAATGAGCAGATGTGCCTAATAGACCACCCCATAATTGCTGATTTAGAAATAGTTGCTAATGCTGTAATGGCTGCTATAACATAGCCCTTCATTTCCCTTCCCTTCATTCCCTATATATATACTCTACACATTAAATTGAGCTATATACAGTGTGTGTGTTGTTTGCAGTTATATTATATATAGAGAAAGATAGAGAGGGGGAAAAGTACACATAAAATATCTTGTCTTATATTTTTAAGCACATATTCCTGGGTGGTACTAATTATCCTCAACTCCCTCTAAAGTCACTGGGAGTTGAGTGCACCTCACAGGAATACTCAGCAACCTATAGGATCAAGCTTCACAATAGTAGGTATTAATAATTATATTTGGACACACTGCACTTAATAGGCTATTTCAAACATACAGACTGAATGCTGTAGCTTTAAATTGCTGTAGTTCTATCCAGTTCCCTCATCCCTTCCCCCCCCCCCCCACAAGGTTTACTTCAACTTGCTCTGGCTGCCTGCATCCCCCTTCCTTTTCAGTATACCCAGTATGACATTTCAAGCAAGACACTTAACACTTTCAAAGGTGCTGTATGTTTGAAAAGCGTTGGCTTCCGTGAATTACAATGAATTGACACTCAAAATTCTTCACACTTCCTGCCTAGTACTAAAATGTAGCTGGATCATGTATCAGTACCTATTTCCCTCCCATTATTTACTGTTCACAAAATCCAAAGGAAGTTCAGATTTCAGATATCTGAATCTGATCTCTAGAGGAAATAGCGTGTGAAAAGCCCTTCTCATATTATTATTAGCACATGAGCATTAAAGGCCTGAGCTATAACCTGTTGAAGTCAATGGAAAGACTTTCATCGCCATCACTGAGCTTTGGATCAGGTCCTAAAGGCCTTTCAATACTATACGTATTTTCTGTGTCTGAATGTCTTCAGTTATAAAGTGTTCTCTCATTTAGCAGAGCAAGTAAGATTAATGGCACTTCGTGTAGTAAGTAGATTGAGAAAATTAAAATCAAAATGAATTGCAATTATTTTTAGTTCTGTATCTCATTACACTTCGTTTTTAGCATATATATTTTACTAGTTTTTACCAAACAAGAAAAATATTTCTACATTTGAAGTTATCTGGGTTAATCATTTAACAAGGTAACTTTGCCTCAGAGACGCAGATTATTTATTATCATCATTAATGAACCATTAACACAGTTATTGCAGTTCTAAATAGTTACAAATCTGTCTTTTTTTTAAGCTGACTGCCTTAAATAGTAGAGATTTGGCACCAGATGTTAAACTCGGCCTGTAAAATGGAGCAAGTAATACATACTCACCTCACAGGAGCACTGGGGATTAAATTCACCCCTGTAAAGAGGGCCAGCACTACTTAAACTGCATTTTGAGGGATTACATCGGATATAAATGGTGAATAGACTTTTTGCTGTCCCACTTGCTAGTGTTCACTAGTTATTGGGCCTAGTGGTCTCCCATGGAAGTCAACAGTCCAGATCAGAATTGGGCCTGATCTCATGCAGTTGAGAAGCTTGAAGAAGAGGTGTAATTACATTGCCTCAATTGTACTTCAACTTCCACTTTCTTCCAGCTGCTTGGTGTTAAATTGCAGCTTCTTAGCCTCTTTTTACACACTGCTGGAACAGATATAAAGTAGGTCTAAGGGAAACTAACTGAATGTAAGGAGTAGGGGCAATTTACATGACTTTATACATCAACTCTGAATTTTGCCCTAAGGCAGATGAAGAGGGAAGTCTCAATTGGTTTAATTTGCACTTTTCCAGTCCTGTGTATGTGTATGTTACACCAATGAAGACTCCCTCAGGCATATTTATTTCCTTAGTCTTACAGCCACTTACCAATTTACACCTCAACTTAAACACAACCTCCGAATTAGGTCCTATTATGTTTGAAGGTATTTGTCTTTCCATTGTTTTCCCCTTCACTTTCATAATAAAATTCTAACACAGTCATAGAAATTAGAGAAAATAAAGAACCATTAGGGTTACCCAGTCTGTTTCCTGACAATGCAGGATAGCTCCCTATAGTACATTTACAAAAGGTTTGTCCAGTCAAGTTTTCGTTCCCCACGAGACAGGGCTCTCCACCACTTAGCTTAGATGTCACAGCTATTCAACCTTTCTTAATTTCATCATCTTATTCCTAGTTATACTTTCTCATACTGTCCTAAATAATTTATCTCATATCTTGGTGTGAATAGGCTTCAAATGTTTGTAGAATGTTATATGTGTGTGCTCCCCTCTCGGCCTACTCCAAGTCATTGTTTAGCCAAGCAGTATCTATCTGGCTCTTTTTAATCTATTTTCATAAATCAGTCTCTCCACGCTCCTTATCACTGATTGGTGAATGTCTGTAAACAGCTTCAAATTTCTATGTTCTTCTGAAAACAAAGTGCCCCAATATGAATGCATTATCCCAAGTGCAGGAACACCAAAGCCTGACAGAACAGGGCTATAATTTCTCTACGTAGGCAACCATGTCACTATCTATGCTTTTTTTTTTCTTAACTGCTACATCCTATGACAACCTCATCTCTAATTTGCTGTCTACTATCACTCCTAGGTCTCTTTCAGCATTACTTCTTCCCATGTTTCTATGTTGTGAAGTGTTTTTCCCCAGATGTATTAGCTGGAGTATTTCCAAGTTCAGTTTCATTTATTTATAGCCTGCACGTATCTCCAACCTCTAAATCTGTTTGCATTTTTCTGTTGTTAGTGGTTTTCCCAACACCTCCCACTCATCTTTGATTCTTGTTAATGTGGCGGTTTCTTGCTCTGCCAAAACATTATTGGGGATATTAAAGAAGACAAGAGCTAACACTTTGTGCTACCCTATTAGACACCTGCTCCCAGCTTGATATATGGCTGTTTATTAGTACCTTAGTTTATTTTATACTGCTTCTGCCCATTTTAAGTTTACATGACTGTATTAATATCCAAATCTATTTGAATTAATTTTCACAGACTGATTTTATTATACAAAATCTCTCTTGTATGTTTTCTTCTAAATTGACAATCCTAAGTGTTCTTTCCTCTTAATATATGTCCTGGGATGTTAGCAATGGAAGTTAAACTTGTGGAGTCACAGTTGCCAGGATCACTCTCATTTATTTTCTGAAGATAGGTTTAGTTCTTCACTTGCTTTTCTTCAGTCTTCTGATTCTTTCCAAGTTTTCAATCACTCTTCATTTAAAAAGAATTGTCGGTGGCTCCAGAAGTTTAATTTTGTGAGTGCTTATGATCTGGTATGGATCAAGTCATTCTAAGTATTCCTTTACCTGCTCTTTATCACTAGCTATGTTTACAATATCTTCATTGGTGCTAAGGGCCAAATCCTGGTTCCATGCATACTACTAAAACTACTTCAGGCAGAGGAACATCATGGGTGGTGGAAAGTTAGTGGCAATATGCTCCCCACACTCCTGACGATTGAAAAGGAACAATCTGCTCACACACATTTTCCCCCTCCACTCACTTAATGACTGCTCCTGATCTCCGCATGCTTGCAAGAGTAGCTGGGGGGGGGGGTCTAGTCGAACCATCAGCTTCACTGATTATTTTGCCCCTAGAGCTTTGGGCCTCCCAAATAGTACTAGGATTTTGAAAAGGGCAATGCAATGGTCTACTTGCAACAATTTTTTACACACATACAGCCTGAACTGTGCAGGATAGTAAATGATTTTGCCCAAAGCAGATAGATAAGACATTATGCAAAGAGTGGTTTCTGCAAAACAAGTTGAATACTGTGATACACTTTTGACACTATAGCATATTTATTGATCTCTTAGAGCTGCAAAAATATCCTGAGAGCATCTTTTTTATATCTCAGTGGGAAGATTCCCATTGACTTAAGTGAGCTTTGGATCAGCTCCATAGCTCCAAATGCTACAGGTTTATTACAGTGTTTGGCACCAGTGCTGTAGTGTCTTTCACAAGGGGAACTTCACTGTAAAAAAATGACATCTGTAACTTCCCATAAAGAGCTGTAAGTACAGTACAAATATTGTGTTTTTATGAAGACACTGCTTTCATACTCAGGCCATATATCAGAGACTTCCATGATAATTCCCAACATCATAGCAGCCAGTCATAAATACCTTCCCTTTACACTCATTTGACTTTACTAGCCAGATTCTTTTGCCTTTGATGAGTAGCCTAAAGGAAAGGATGTGCATGGATTTGGAGCTGTTAACCAACCTAGAATAATTTTGCTGTATTCCCAACTGATTGGCTTTAAGAGCTCAGATTAGTTTTAACACAACACCGTGAGTACAGTAAATAAATAGAAAAAAATGTGACTTTAAACATCAATTCTGTTGCTGTACAATTCTAATGTATCATTCAAAATAATGTTAAAGGCTAAAGCCTGTAAGATTTCCTGGACATACAACATAAATTCCTCAAAACATCCATTTGTGGCTCTATTACTGATGTTGTACAATGTGTCCTGCTGTGACAACTCCTTGGCATTACTTTCAAAGCTCTAAAATATATTCCACTTATCACTGCAGAGGAGACATCAGCATTCCAAGCTCTCACTTCCTTTCCAAGTGAGAAGTTACCTCATGTTGTAGAATTTTCTGTAGAACTTTCATGTTAAAAGAGACCCAAAGATACGTTTGGGACACTCCATTACAGCAGTAACTCTAAGGGTTTTAAAATAACTATTTTTTCCCTCTTCTTCCATTTTCATAAAATAAATTTACTTTCAATGTCAATGGCATATGCTGATTTAGAATCAACGGAGGATCTGATCTGATATATGGATAAGAGTTCTCATGTCTCTCTCAGTCTGTGGGCAATTTTAAAAGTAGATTGCCTGCAGTTTGCAGTGCTTAGTAGCACACCAGATTTGCAGGAGACAAGTATCCTCTTGTACCAAAAAGGAAGCTAACAGCAGGGATTATAGTAATACGTATGTGAGCCAAAAAGGGAAGTCATTATCAATATTTACTATTAAAAAATTTCTAACATGGCCTTGCATACATCGGGGAAAGGCTTGAGAGGGGGCATTGAAATTGGAAGTGACCGGTAAAAAAAAAAAAATGTACAGTTGTTTCTTCTTCTTCCATATTCTTGTTTTTGAATGAAAATTTCTTGTTTCATTGTCCGTTTTCCCAAGTACTTGGCAGATTCTGAAAAAATACTTAGAAAAAGATGTAAAAAAAATAGGAGGGAAAAGCGTGGTTCCGTGTTAAGGCACAAAACTGTAAATAACATAGAAGAGAGAGGTTATTTTCTGAGCTCTCTATTAATTTGTGTATGTCGTTTCCCTGGCCTCAGTTTCCTCATGTGTAAAATGGGGATGATATTTATCTCACAAGAGTGTTAATGTATACATGTCTCTAGGGAGCTTTGAGATCCTCCACTGGAAGGCACTGTAGTAGTGCTAAGTATTTCATGTAACCATATTAACTTATGACTGTTCCAGGGGTTCTCAAACTTCATTGCACCGCAACCCCCTTCTGACAACAAAAATTACTACACGACCCCAGAGGGGGGTCCAAAGCCTGAGTCTGCCTGATTCTCACCGCCTGGGGTGGCGGAGCCAGAGCCAAAGCCTGAGCCCCACTGCCCTGAGTGGGGAAGGGGTCAAAGCTGAAACCCAAGGGCTTCAGCCCCAGCCAGGGGGCCTGTAACCTGAACCCTGCAACCGAGGGCTGAATCCCTCAGGCTTCGGCTTCGGCTCCCAGCGGCGGGGCTCGGGCTTCAATCCGAGCCACAGCAAGTCTAAACCAGCCCTAGCGACCCAATTAAAATGGGGTCACAACCCACAGTTTGAGAATTCACTGTCCAATTCCTTCCCCTATTGTTCCTTACCCTCACGTTTTACTTCATGTCTAAAATTAGACTCTCAGCTCATTGGAGAAGGCAAGTTGCTTTTGTATTTGTTCTGTAAAGAAACTAGCATCCTGTCGGGTGCTACACAAATAACACATGATGCTATTATTTTAGTGTTACAGATAACATCATTAGCTCTCAGTGACCATGTCTTTGTTCTTATTTTTAAGGTAAAAGTTTGGTTCCAGAACAGACGAATGAAATGGAAGCGGGTAAAAGGGGGCCAGCAAGGGGCAGCAGCCCGGGAAAAGGAACTAGTGAATGTGAAAAAGGGCACACTGCTTCCCTCAGAGCTTTCTGGAATTGGTGCAGCCGGCCTCCAGCACACGGGGGACTCACTAGCGAACGATGACAGCCATGATAGTGATCACAGCTCTGAGCACGCACACTTATGATACACAAAGAGAGGATCCCAGCTCCGTTCTCAGGAAAGAAATGCTATGATGGCACGCCTTCCCCGGGCATCGTTTACTTATGCAAGTGACTCTGGCAGTGATTTTTTAAAAAAAAATGGTTATTAAAAATTCAAGCTTATTGTGTCTGCTTTTCTTGATTTTTTTTAGATGGTTTACAGTAAGTGCCATGTCTTAGAGGTGCCTCAAGAGTGGGAAGCAGAAGATGAACTTGCTTTGAACATTCCAGATTTGTTTGTCATGTTTATGGACAGCGGGCAGGTATTTTTGCTTTAGCTTGCACTGAAAATTACATTGCTTTCAACAGAGGTTATATTCAGAAAAACCACAGTGCCACAAAATCACTGTCTAGTGGATAAGAAACTTATTTTAACTCTGTAAATATTTATCTTACAGCATTTTCCTGTCTTCACTAATTTTAGTAATGCATTAATATTAGCTGATGGCAATAATCACTCATGATGATAAACGGCTTCTTGTCTCTTTATTTTTGTTTTGTTGTCCCAAAAACAGACAATACATGTAGACACTTGTGTTCAAGTAAAGAACAATACTGTAGTGTCTGATAGGGCACGTCCTTGTACCACAGACAAAACAAACCTTATGTTGCATTTACTCTCAACTGCTGCTAATAGGGTATTATTAAACTTACCTTGCTCCTCAATTCTTCTTATCTTATAACTGCCAGAATGATTTTTAGGATCATAAGGATAGTCCAGTGACCTGCCAGAAATAACATCATGTTCCACTCGTGTTAAGAATTTATTTCCACCACCCCACCCCTAAAAATGTATACGTTACTTCTACATCCTTGTTGAGTATATTGGGAAGCACTCAGCGGAAGTATTGTTTCTTCATCTTCTGATTTTAAAACCAGCTGATAAGTTGAGTTGGCTGCTTATGTTGGTAGAAATCAAAATTATGATGATAACTCTGATACTATGTCCCAAGTGTAAATTCAAGACACGTTACAGACTTGTGTGTACATACAGGCGAACACCAAAAATCAAATCTAACAAAACATTGATTGTACTTTGTAAAGAAAAAATGTTTAATAAATGATCCTTTTTAAATAATTCTGGTCTGCCTATAGTGATTTAATGGGAAACTTGAAAGTGTTCCTTTAAAAGTGCTAAGCAGCTCTAGCTTCACGATTCCTTCTAAACTGTGTTTTGCTTTGGGCAACATAAATCTATGTTTTCAAACTTAAACTTGATCTTGGATAAACCTTCTATCTTGATCCATTTGGGAAACTCCTTCCTTTAGCAGGAAAAAGCAACCCTCAGCTAATGATGGTTTCAGCCAAGAACAACAAGGACACATTAAACCATTTTCCAAGATCTGAGGCAAACATTAAAGGGATATTTTGTCATAGAATATTAGGGTTGGAAGAGACCTCAAGAGGTCATCTAGTCCAATCCCCTGCTCAAAGCAGGACCAACACCAACTAAATCATCCCAGCCAAGGCTTTGTCAAGCCGGGTCTTAAAAACCTCTAAGGATGGAGATTCCACCACTTCCCTAGGGTAACCCATTCCAGTGTTTCACCACCCTCTGAGTGAAATAGTGTTTCCTAATATCCGACCTAGACCTCCCCCACTGCAACTTGAGACCCTTGCTTCTTGTTCTGTCATCTGCCATCATTGAGAACAGCCTAGTTCCATCCTAGGCTAGTCATACGTTGTGGAAATGGAGAGAAAAAATGGTAACTGCCCAGGAAGGTTATGTAAACTTGCATTACCTTGCCTTTATAAAATAAAGCTGTTCAAGACATAAAGTTATTGGCCAACATACCTCTTCTAATGGGGATGAAAATAATAAAATAAGCCAGAGCATCCAAAGAGAAGTCTTCAAACTAACTACCAATGAACATTTACTGATTAACAGTCACGTGAATCAAAAGAATCCTAAACATGATCAAGAACTTTTCTAGCCCAATTCCTTTCTAACTCAGGTTTGTTCACTATTACACACTAACTAGTCTTGTGATCAGTCTAATTTAAATGTCCAAGTGATGGAGCATCCACAACTTCCTTTGGGAGACTATTTCACATTTTAGTATTCCCCTATAGAGCCTAACGGATCATAAAATTACCCTATATCTATCAAATGCCCTCGCCACACAAAATGATTTAGATGGAGTTGGATAAGGAGGAAATAATAAAAAAAAATACACATCAATTCCATTATTACATGCAAATAATGAACCAGAGTAAAAGCATACTCTTATTCTGACTTCATCTTTCCTTGTGCCTTTTCTCCCCACAACTGTTCATTGCTGTCATTCATATATGTCTAAAATTAGACTGCACATTTTTCAGGATTGAGACAGTCTCTTGTATTTTGCTCTTTAAAAAACCCAGCACACTTTAGGCAGTGCAAAAATAATAATAAGCGATGTAGGACCAGTTTCTGCCACCCCATCACACTGACTAGTACCTTACTTTGTGACGAGCTCCATTGATTTTGGTGGGGACACTTGCAGAGGAAGGTAGCATCCAATGTGATTAAGGGTGGCAGAATCTGACTCATAGTGATCTCACTGCCAGGAAGACTGTCTTGACATTAAGGAGATTCATTTTCTGTTCCTTAATTTCATCCCATTACTCCAAATTCTAAAAGGTGATGGCTAGTAACAACATATTACGTCTAGTGAGAGAAAAACTGATACTCAGATATGTTTTTTTAAGCCAACATGAAATATGCCATCCCTCTGTATGATCGAAGTATGAAGTCAGTAGGACACGTGTACAGTGTCCACAGAGCATGTGCCACAGAGTTGGCAGGATAGGGCCACGCATTTTAAAATAATGTGTAACGCTTTAAACACAAAGGTCCGGATTGTATAAATAATACTATGACCAGCGTTCGGAGAAGTTTGAAGGCCAATTGCTACAGGATAAACGCGGGCCTCAGGAGTGATTTGCACCAATCAGGGTATTGGAGGGAGCAGTCCTTCGGCCTCACCAAATGCAGAGCTTGATACTGTGTCTGGCCCTTGCACAAAAGGTACAAAAAAAATAGGGAAGGCTCCTTGCACCCTCCTCCTCCAGTCATACCTGCCCAAGGACCTGGCACATTCTGGCTAAAACTTCTGTAATAATCTGTTTCTCAATTCATAGAGTTCAGCACCATGACTGTTAAGCACATCACTGGCAACAACTGGAAAACCCACCGAAATGCACTTCTAGCCATGCTACATTTGTCCATACAACTTAAATGACTTTGATGCCGTAGCTGCCATTTCAAAACTGCGCCGTCCCAGCTATCATTAATTATTGTGAATGATTCACCAGAGCTTCCAGGGATCCAATAATGACAACAGAAGGAGAAGGGTTAGGGAACTTCCCCCATGATCATAGGGAGCAGCAGACAAAAGAACCTGCATTGTATGTTTTAAAAACAATTGACCACGTACACTGCCATTACGCAGTACTTTCAGTTCAAGGCTTATGATACTCCTTGAGCCCCAGCATAGAAGGGGTTACAGGAAGAATCCACTTCCCTGCCTATCACATGAGTGACCTGGAGTGAGGCTGTAAAAACACACAGGTTGTAGTTGTGGCAGCCCCCAGGAAAGGGGTTGCTGAATGTTGGCAAGGCCTCTGCTGGGTGTGAACAAGTGTACTGGGCTGCTTTGCTCTTTCTTTGAATCTCCTGGTTTTGCAAAGATGTGGTCATTGAAGTGAGTGAGGTTACACACAGTACGTAAAGATAAGTGTGTATGTAAATATTAGCAGAAAGGTTTCAGAGTAACAGCCGTGTTAGTCTGTATTTGCAAAAAGAAAAGGAGTACTTGTGGCACCTTAGAGACTAACCAATTTATTTGAGCATAAGCTTTTGTGAGCTACAGCATCCGATGAAGTGAGCTGTAGCTCACGAAAGCTTATGCTCAAATTAGCAGAAAGGGGGCTCTTTTGTGTTAATTATGCCAGCCCTGAGACCAGGGCTTTGGTTTGAACTTAATTTGAGGTTTTATTTTACTTTCCCTAGCTAGTCTATCTGCCCACTAGTTTATAGGGCAGGATTAAGT
Organism: Lepidochelys olivacea; assembly: GCF_965140295.1. Classification (NCBI taxonomy): domain Eukaryota; kingdom Metazoa; phylum Chordata; order Testudines; family Cheloniidae; genus Lepidochelys; species Lepidochelys olivacea. The sequence continues at coordinate 215,520,047 of NC_140412.1, forward strand.
ACACTTAGCATTTTAACCATACTATGTATGTGAGAGGTAAGTCTTTATTTTACAGATGGACAAGATGAAGCACATAGATTGTGACTTTTCCAAGATCACACAGCCATTCAATCGCAGAATCTGGAATGGAACCCAGCAGAACTGGTTTTCTGTCCCTGGCTCTACCCACTAACTAATTAGCTTTCCTGCATCTGAAGACATTGCACCCTTATGGTTTGTGGGAGCTGCCATGGTATAAGTTAAGGACAAAATGTCAGCTTGAGCCTCCTTTCAAATTTCCTGGCTTTAGTCAACTTATGTCTCTTGAGTGAACATGTATTTAAGCTGGCACAAATCGAGTACATGCAGTGTTTAAGATATAAGATTCTGGAATTTTTTAAGAGTGATATTTAACCAGTTATGTGCTATATGGCTTGAAAGGGAGAATTTTATATGTGCTATTGTATGTGTGTGGAGATATCTTGGTTAGCATTCATTTGCTTTATGGTATATTTACTTAAATTCACTTTGTTTTTCGGGCACACTGGGTTTTTTCATGCTTTGAGGGCATTTACTGGTGAAGGCTGCACAGTGGGGGATAGATATAATAGTAATTTATATCTGTTAATCAGGGCTGTTGGACAGCACAATCAGAGCTTATCAGTGTCACCAGTACAACAAAAATATTCAAGGAATGTCAGTCTCCTATTACAGTATTTAAAAAAAACCACATCAATGTATTAAGGGAAAAAATGGTATCTTCTCCCATCAAATTTATACCACACTACTAACTCGCCATTTCTGGTTTTCTCTTCCTTCTCAGAATATTGGTAAATGCCAAAAATACTCAGAAATAATCAGTGCCACATTCAGAATGAATGACAATTGATTACTGTTAGCAAAAAAAAAAAATAAACCGTTCTTTTAATTTAAATTAAATTTGAAATGTATAGAGGTGTACATTTATTAGTTATTAAAATAATTTAAATTAAATGCAAAATATATTAAGTGATACATGTTTGCTGCCAAGTTTTAAAGAAAGTCAGACCACTGAACTGGAGGAAGTCACTTGCTAAGCATCTGGAACCAGTGTTTATTGACCTGCTAAACCAGCTTTAGAGCTACAGTAGCCTCTTCAGCAATTGCAGGGAGAATTTTTCTTCATTTTAGTTTATTCAACTAGTACAGTTCAATGGATAGTTCATTCAAAGTTTAAAAAACAATTGGGAGTTGGAAAAACAGGAAAGCCTGGTATTTCTCTTTGAATCTATGAATTAAGAGTAGGTATGAGAGGATCAGATCTACTAATTCTAAAATTGTGAAGGACATGGTGACCAGAAACTATGGATAACATTTCATTTGTTTAATAAATCAGTTAGTTTTAAATGCAAAACATGTTTTGGAAACTTTTTTCTCTTATGCATCCAGCACATTTAAGGTAGTTATATTTAATAATAATTTTAAACAATTAAAACACTGGGTTTATGCATGTTAATTGACTGTGGATTTCTGTCCAAATAGAGCTTCACACAAATGACAAGTAAAAAATTAATCATCTAGTAAATAAGAAATGCATCATTCACTAGTTTCTAATATAGTAAAAAAATGTAAAAATTAAGAATATGAATGCAAATTAAGCTACATATGTGTTTAAATAAATATAGTATACCCCCCTGGTAAGCAAAAAGAAGTACCAAATTTAGAGTGAAGGCTATATTTAGTTGCAAATCAACATGTTTTACTGGTTACTAATCAATAAGAATCAACCTTTCTTTAGGAAAATAGCTAAAAAGTACACATTGCAAAACACAATTAAAATTGAAGATTTAAATCAAGTTTCCTGCTGGCTGATTTAAATCATGATTAAAATCAGTGATTTAAATTATTTTGATGTAAATCAGTCCACTCTAGTCATATTTATTCCAGAAATCTGCAACCCACTTTGACACAATTGTCTGTCTGTGTTGAGAGACCCAATATTAAATTAATCAAGGGTATTGCACATGAGAATGTAAGTGTGCTGGCAGGGCTATGCTGTGTCACACACACACACCCTCTTCAGTTTTTTCTCAGAAGGGTCCAAAAGTCTAAAAGTTTTGGGTCCAAGGTGTCTAAAAGTTTAGATCCAGATTTTCAAACACACCTATTGGCTCTGCTGATTCTCAGTGAGAGATTTTTGGGAGCTGTGCAGTTTTGTAAAGCTGGCCCCGATGTGATAGAAAAACACACAGAATTTTTCCTAATGTCATAGAATAAATTATTAATTATTTCTATTCCAGTAGCACCCACAATGCATTAAGCACTCTCTACACACAGAAGAAGACACCATCCCTACCCTGATATCTGAAATGCCATAACATAATTTTCATCTTTGGAAATTTTATGAAACAGTTGCTTTTTTCAAATTATATTGAGCATGTTTTGTTTAATAGCTCTATGTATGGAAAGACCAGTTGAATGACCCAAGTAAAGAACTTGCTATGTGGTACAGGGAAATAATAATCATTAGCTTTTGTACAGTGCTTTTCTTCTACAGATCCCAAAGTACCTTTAAAAAGAAAGGGAAGTATCATTATCCTCATTTTACAGATGGGGAATTGAGGCTCAGAGAGGTAAATTGATTTGCCGAAGGTCATGGGGCAACAGGTAGTACTCTCTTGACTCTTAGTCCAGCGCCCTATTAACTGGTCCATGCTGACTTGGTTTTGATGTACCATTTGCAGAGATTATTGAGACCCAGCACACCATGCAAGACTCTTTATTTTCCATTTACAGAGATGCTTACCTCCTTATCATATGCTCCCTAGTGGCTACCATCGATAGTGGCTCTAAACATTCCCATACCCACACCACATTCACATCATTTACCCCCATAACCACCCTTGACCTTGACGATAGCCTGCTTAGGTCACACCCTTATGGGCAACATCCATCCTTCCCTTGGAGAGCACTTGGGATCCATGCAGGAGAAAAGTGAGGGAAATGAGTGGAGTGATTGGGAGTATGCACATCACCCCCACTCACATACACACTATGGCCCTTCAGACTCAGTGTGCAAGATAGTAATGCTGAGTTGTGTTATCTTTACACGAGATTACTTGAGTGGTGGGGTTCTTCCTGTAAAGATAGGTCCCCAGGTTAGCCACTGGCTATAGAGCCCTTACAGCAAGATTCAAATGGGAACCAAGCTATGAGGGAGAAAGGGGGAGAGGAGAGAAGGTGTGGTCTGGGGCCTGGAGCCTGTGCTTGGATGGCCCGACCCTGCCACTGATCTCTCAATATTCGTGTGGCTCTTAAGGCTTGTCTACCCAGGAAAACTATACCAGTCTAAGATTGGAAGTGAATTTAAAGTGTGATAGTTATACCAGTATAGCTCACTGTGGAGACGTTCTTGTTCTGGGATAAGAAGGCCTTTTGCTAGTTAAGATTACAGTGCTTTGGAAACAATTTAAGCTAAGCCAAAAAAAAAAAAAAGCCACTCTTATCCAAGAATAGGAGTGTCCACGCAGGAAAGTTATAAAGACATAACACTAGTGGTTTAACTATACCTGTATAACTGGAAAGTCACCATGTAGACAAGTCCATAGGCATCCACTGCATTTGTGGACAAACGCCATATATCCAATGAAAATATGAGTGATAAACCTCCACAAGGAGAACCTCATGGAGAAACTCATTCCAGCAGATTTGCCCATGGAGGAAGGTGATGAGGCCCTTCTTAATTTACAGGAAATCCCACCTGGTGAAAAAGTTACTGGCCTGTTGGCATGTTAGAAAGTGTTTTATGATCACTCATTGCTTGTCATCATATTAGAGATTAAGCAACCCAGCAATATTATTCCTTATTCTTAAAGAAATACAACGTGATCTTATGTTAAAAATAAGGTATTTGCTTTACGAACAATATAAGAATGTATTGGCCTCAGAAGTTCCACTAATATAAATATTGTGTTGTAGCAGTGAATTATAAAATGGTATTTTAATATCCTTTGATGTTAAACATTAGAAAATGGTATTTCTTTTCAGAAAAAGAAGGCTAAATAGCAAGACGATTTTGATATTATATTGCACCAGTCCTGCTTATCTTGTTCAATTATGGTAGCATAGCGTGCAACATAATTATTTTCATATATATTGTATTGTATATTATAAGTTTGCATTTTTTAAAATATAAAAGCATACACTATTATGGCTAACAAAATAGAAGGGCATTCTTAGCCATGATATAACCAGGCACAACGCCATACATTTACACCTGGGCTAGAATTTGGCCCTAAGTATTCTTACAACAGTTTTTTCAAGAGCAAAATTTGCAGATCCAATAGAAGATATTTAAGTGCTATTTTTACATTGTAGTGTGATATATTGTCAGAGAGTAGTCTAATTGATTTCAAATGCTATGAACTCAATTCTCCAGTCCTCTAGCAGGTCTATGATTGATTTCTATGGGAGTTTTGCCTGCCTCGTGACTGCCTGACTGGTTTCTGTGTCTTTTTTGTGTGCACTGTAGAAACTCATTCACATGGCAGCTATCAGCTCCAAAAATGTTTTGAGTAATATGCAGGGCAAATATCCATTAACCGTAGGTAATTTTTAATATCTGTAGACATTTAATTTCTCTGGATATTTTTATACCTACCCATGTCCAACACTGATATTTTTTTGGTGTTGCCAAAAATATAGTTGAACATACAGACACAATTTACGAGACTATACACTATTTTTGTTTGCTTATGGGTAGCAGTTTTTTAAAGTGTGCCTGTTTTGAACATTTACCAAATTATTTGCCAAGCAAGTCACATGTGCAGCTGAAAAAACACCTACATGTATACTTGCCAAGGTAAAAGTTTATCTTGAATAGTACCCTTACAAAAAATTGCATATCACTGCCACAGAAATATCTAATCCATCAAGGGAAAAAATGCCAAATATAACTAGGACCCATAAAGAATAATTTTGTATGTGTATTTCTGTGATTCTTATACATGCTTGCACATAAACATTGTAGAGAGAAAATGTTTGCACAATCTTTTAATTCATAAAGCATGCCAAGTGCAATTTAGATTTGCTCCTCCATATAGTATATTTGCTTAAAATGTTTGATTTCCTATGGTTGAATATTGACAACAGTATTAAAGACTCCTTTTAAAAGTAATGCGTTTGCAATAAGCAAGTAAGAACTATTTCTTCTAAGAAAACAATGGGCCTGATCCAAAGCCCATTGAAGTCAATGGAAAGATTCACATTGACTTCATTGGGCTTTGGATCTGGCCCAAAATACACACACCAGTTTCTACTCAGTGAACAGTGCAGAATTAAGAACACAGGGAAAGAGTTTCAAAAGTGTCTCCTGCCTTTGGGTGCCTTAATTGAGGGTCCTGGTTTTCAGACTTTTCTGAGCACCAGTCATCCAAAAAATCAGGGCCCCCTTATGGTACCTTAAAATGGGCACCCAATATCACTGGTCATGTTTGAAAATCTTGCTCAGGAGCTATTTTATTGCTCTTGGTTATGATGAGAGTCTTATAATATTGGGTTCCTATAGCTGGCAAGTCATCCTTTATTATTGAAATATTGATTTCAAAATCAAAATAAAAGAAATGTGCTATGGTGCTTGGAGTTTCCTTCAGAAATAATCTATCATATCATTAGATAAGAAATAGTAAAACACATTATATAGGGGCAGTTTTAACAGATGTTCATATATGGCTAGGAAAATTTTTTTGCCTTCCACTCAGATGTCTGTCTTGAATTTCTCACAGTTTTTGCAGACAGTTTGGCTGGCTTCCAACACACATCATTGCCTGTCTGGTATGAAAAATGCCATCTGTGGTGTATGAAGGTCCTTCCTTTAAAAGTGGACAGCTAATTATATTCTGGGCAGGTGGTACCAAAGCGAAGTGAGGTGTCAAACATGGTATAACCTTGGAATTGTCTAAAATTACCATATTCTGTTGGGAAAATACAGCATACCAGAAACTGAAAGGAATTTAAATGTAGGTCAGCGTACAGCTTTCTCGGGATTCAGATGACAGTATACACTGTAGTGACAAATTCAAAAACTTTAATAAGGTTAAAGTATGTGAGTTGAATCACATGCACATTTCCCAAAACAAATATCCTCCCTGGCTCTTATATCCTTGATTGCAGTTCTGTTAAGTGTATACTGTAACCTTAAGAAAATTCCTGATGTTCTCACATTTTTCAGACAGGGCAAAAGATAGGGTGGGGGGGGGGTGTGAATTTCTTTCTGAACTTTAATGGCCTGGGAAAACTGTTTGTTGAAAAGGGACGAAAAGATGGCTGCATTGTATGAATGACCTCTGCAAATTCAGCCTCATCCTGTAAACACCCACACTTTAAAGCATTTTTGAGGATGAGTAAGATTTTTGGTGGGCCAGAATCAACACACACCCCATACTAGCTTCAGGGAGAAGATGAAGCTCCCTGCTTCCCCACTCTGCTGACCTACAGGAGCCCCAAAACCCAGGACAACCACCCTTGCTGCCTCTGACTTTACAACACCTAGTCTGGTTCCTCCAACTCCCTCGCTTAGCATCAGTCCCTTTCTACAGGAGATGAGGCCTCACTACCCAGATGTTACAGCACTTGCCCCTCCCTTGCAGAGGAGTGTTATATCAAGGGTTTAAGAGGATAAGCACAAAGTCTCGGAGCTCATAGTTAATGGTGGTGGTATACATTTTAAAATAATTAAGTGAGGTGGAGTTTTGGGCCCATTCACCAAATGTTTACCCTGATGTTTGGTAGTGAGATTTCGGGTTGTTTTGTCTTCCTTCAATAATTTGATTCATTTTCTGCGCAATCTCATATGGAACACTCAACACAATACTTCAATAGCCTGGTATAGTGGTATGGTAAGGAAGCAGTGATGGTGAACTATTGTACAAACAGTGCTGTTCAGTTTTTGCCTAGTCCTGATGCATCTGGATGATTTTGAATTACCAATCTTCCACACTGAAGAGCAGTTTTACTTTGATAAAGGACTGCCCTGGTGTTTTCAATATCATGCTTAGCCTCTGACTTTCTTCGCATCTTGCGATAATGAGATGTACACAAAGCACTGGTATGCTGCATTATTATAGGTTTCCTTTTTGGCTGAGCCAAACTCCTGTTAAATGTTACTGTGGAATCTTGAAAGACTAGCAAAAGAAGAATTAAAGACCCAACAACTGCACTTAGACAACCTTGATGAGGCTGGAACCAGGATCTGCTAGAATTAAAACCAGACTTCTCAAGGCAACATTTATCAAAATATCTCAGAGATGTTACATTAAACAACCCCCCCCCCGCCAAAAAAAAACCAAAACCCCAGAAACATCACTTTGTGTCCAAGATTTATACCTATCGAAGGCCCTAATCTTGCAAACACTTGAACACGTGAATTAGCCCATAGAGTTCAACAGAGCCATTCTTATGAGTAAAGTTAGGCTATGTCTACGCTACGCACTTTTAACGACAGAGCTGTGCTGCTAAAAGACATGCAGTGTAGGCGCTGTTTGTCGGTGGGAGAGAGCTCTCCCGCCAAGAAATAACTTCCACCCTGAACGAGCGGCGGTAGCTCTCCGACAAAGTACTGTTCATGCTAGTGCTTTTCATCAGCAAAACTTTTGTCATTTGGGTGTGTTTTTTTCACACCCCTGAATGACAAAAGTTTTGCTGACAAAAGTCCAGTGTAGATAAAGCCTTAGTCACACATAACATAATGGTTAAGCAAAAGTGGAAACCAGGGGTGGGGAAATTAATTTAAATCACAACTATTGTTATGTTGGAAGGTGTTAATGTCTTCCATCAATCACAGACTTGGAGGAAGTCAAGGGGTATATTCAGCACACTTCACTCAGGCTAAATGAAGGAGCAATTTAATGCTCTTTTGCGTAGTGAGAGCTGAACCAATACATGCCACTGCCCAAGACACTGGCCAGCATGACCAGGCCTAAGCAAAAACTAATCCATGGGTGCTGAGGGATTTCCCTGAGGCCTAATTGCAAATGTAGAAACTGGGGCATTGATTGGTTGCCTGTGTGTGTTTCTGTGTGTGTCCGATGCAGAAAGAGGTGCAAAGCCAGAGAAGCAGTGGTGAGTATGAATGATCCTGAGAAGGGGCAAAGACAGAGCTCATTGGGATACAGGACTGGTTGGAAAGGCAGGCTTGGAAATTGTGAACAAGGAAACTACCTCCTGCTTTTTGTTCCTACAGTGTTCAGGTAAATAAACAGGATTGCACCAAATAAATACCTGACTCCTGTAATCAATTTCTCACCCTAAGAGAAACAACCTAGCAGGGCCAGGAATATTGGCTAGCCATTTGGGTCAAAAGGCAAGACTATTATAACATGAACAATACAAATATTCATAATATACTGCTATAAAAAGTATCCTTCCACCAACTGTATTTTTAGGGGATACCTTGAGCTACAAATACTGTAAGTCTGTTTAAAAGAAAAGCTTCTGTTAGGCTTTGTCTATATACAAAGTTCGTGCTGGTTTAGCAGATACAACTGTGTATGTTCTTAACTGGGTTTAAACATAAACTAATACAAAACAGTTTGAATTGGAGATTATGCACTGAGTTTTGAAACCAATTTAGTGAAACCAATGCAACTTTCATGTTTAGACAAACACTTAGTGACACTGATTGTGCCCAGAAAGTAACAAAATGGAAGACCACAGATTTTCCTACAGTAATGGCATGGAAAATAAGTCACTATAAAGAGAATAGCTTTGAACTGTCTGCCAAAATTGGAATAAACCAAGTGAGCATCTCAGCAGATTACATGGATACGGCTGAACTGTGCTGTTATATATTTACATTTCTCGGCCTCGGGGAAAGGATAGGGGAGGTTAAGTTTGTTTGTTGCTTTTCCCTCTATTTCTTTTTTTTTAAATTAGGGCCTATTGTTTCCATTATGTAACAGATCCTGAATTATTTTCTCAAGCTTGAGGTATTGCATGTTTTAATTTTGGTGTTCCTTTTATTGTTTCCAATGCTTTGCTGTATATATATATTCTCTTATATGAATTACTATATTGATCCTTGAAAATTTAATTTAAAAAAAGAAAAGACAGAATTTAATTATGGTCCGGATATATTTTTAGAGTCAGACATGCAGTGATAGGACTAATTATCATGTGACTAACTTTCTGGTTTTCCCGTGCAGATATTTTTCTTCTTAGTTTATAGTGGGCTGTTGAAGCCTGATTCGTTAAATGTGTAAATTGTGGGCAGGGGAGGGAAAGAACGGGATCTAGAAATTTGATTGCTTCTCATTGTAAACAGCACACTTAGAAACTTCACAAAAATCACATGCTACAGTTCAAAGAATAAAATTTAAGACAGTCATAAACAAAAAAAGTCACTCTAGATACAATTCAAGAAGGATGTTGATAACTTGGAGAGGGCTCAGAGAAGAGCCTGGAGAATGATTGAAAGGATTGGAAAACATGCCTTAGAGTGAAAGACTCAAATCTGTTTATCTTAACAAAGATGAGGCTAAGGGGAGACTTGGTAAATCTAAGTAGGGAACAGAAATTTGGAGAATAGATATTATAAGGGCTCTTCAATCTAGCAAACAAAGGAATGGCAAGATCCATTGGTTAGAAATTGAATCTAGACAAATTCAGCCTAGAAATAAGGTGCAAATTTTTAACAGAGAGGATAATTAATCATTGTAACAATTTATCAAGGGTAATAATGGATTCTCTGTTGCTGGAATTTTTTAAAATCAAGATGGATATTTTTTCTAAAAGATATGCTGTTAGCTCAAACAGGAAATAATTCAGGGAAGTTCTATCACCTGGGTTATACGGTAGGTCAGATTAGATGATCACCGTGAGCCCTTCTGGCCTAATCTATCAAACTATGACATTTTCTTCTTTAGGAGATTTAGGAAATTTGGTGGGCTGTGCTTGGTTAATTGAGCAGCTATACAAAACAAGTTCTGTCTATAATTGTAGGTGATGGTATCATCCCAAATGTGTAAATCAGCATTTAAGAACATATTCATACAAAATTATTTAACATCCTTTGAGGCATTCTCGGTACCTTAGCAACTGGCATAGGCAAGACATTCAGTGGATATCATGAGGACACTACATATGGTATCAAAGGATAGAATTGGTTCTTAAAAATTGACCCAGCAATACAGTTGCAATACAACAGCAGTAAAGAATCAGTTACAAGTGCAGTAATGTTTTTGATATTGTATATATAAACTTTAATCTAAATGAATCCCAAATTCTTATACAAATGATTACACAAATATTCTATAAATAACATTGCCCAATACTGAAGTGCAGTCATCTCTGGGGTGAAACACAGTAACTGTCCAACTGGTCACGGAGTAAGTTCACACCTGGTTAGGAGAAGAATGTAAATAATAAACAAAATTACATTCTGCATACTTAAATACTCATGTAATTATTATAATTACCCATTTTGGGATGAATACTCTTGTGAAAAGTAGTTTGGAACTTCACTGAGCACAAATTGTCTGGCCTTCTGTAGTACATCTCCTCTGAGGGATGGCATGTCACCAGTACAGTACCCATAACATCATGCTGAGATCAATATTGACTCACTCAAAGGTAGCTTCTGAATCACCAACATGATGCATAGTAACAGCTAGGATTTCCCCTGTGGTCTCCTTCCATTCAAATACTGACATGGTCTGACCCTGCATGACATATGAAGTGGGTGCAGTTCCCCTCATCTTGATCTAGACCTAGCTATTTTTACTAGTATTGAGTAGTATGTTATTCTGCTAGTAGTCCCGCTGGGCATGTCTGCACTGTGATAAAAACACCACTGGCACCAAGACTCAGAGCCCGGGACATCAGACTTGGGTTTGCAGGGCTCAGGCTGTGGGGCTAAAAATAACAGTGTAGATATTTGGGCTTGGGCTGGAGCCTGGGCTCTGAGACCCTCTCCTCTCATGAGGTCTCAGAGGACTGGGCTCCAGTGTAAGCCTGAACATCTACACTACCGTTTTATAGCCCTGAAGCCTGAATCAGCTGACCTGGGCCAGCTGCAGCCATGCCAGGTGTCTTTTATTGCAGTGCAGACATACATACCTTCTGAAATTAGTTTATTTGGTTCAACCAGCCTACTTACAGAGTAAAGCACTACTCAGTATGAGTAAGAATAAGCAGGCATAGACCTTTATTAGTCCCAGTTTGAGCTGTTTGGAAAATGGAATTTTTATCCTGCAGAAAATTTTGATATTTCAAAACTAGTTTCTGTTCCAAATCAGCAAAAAGAGCCATAATATTGAAAAATATCCAATTCTAAATGTCAAAATGAAAAACACTGTTATGTTGACTGAAATTAAAAGTGTAATTTCAGATTGACATTTTGATATAACTTGTTTCATTTTGAAACAAAAAATGACATTGAATGTCAGAATGAAATGAAAACTCTGGTTTTGAAATGTCAATCTGAAATAAAAATGTTCATTTAGATATTTCTTGCCAGAAAACCCAGATTTTTCATTAGAACTGAGATTTTTCCCATTAAAAATTTTGGTTTAGATTAAACTGTTTTTCAGAGGGAACACTTTCCACACACAAAGTTTCAACCAGCTCTAGACCCAATGCATTGCTATGTGTGCTTAGTTTTATGCAGTACTTCTTTTGCTGTAGTAGTTTTAAAAAAATTGAGCTGCATTTCTAGCATGGGACTGCGATATTTCAGCTCACCTTATTTTCAAATCAGAGCATGCATTCTTGTAGTGTCATAAGGGGTGCCAGAGCTGAAGGAAATTTGCAGTTTGTTTAGAGTGCTACAACCAATAATACTATAATATTGCATTATAGTTTTTGAAACCTTTATTTTATTTTAGCGATAGTGACTACGGCAGTTCATTGTTCCTTTTGATAAGATTCTGATCCAATGGGACTCTTTTAATTGATTTTGGATCAGGCCTTACAACTGGCAACCCTCAGCATTTGTGTATAGTTCATCTTCCAGAACTAATGCTTAGAAAGAAAACTCATATTTCACAGTTAACACTAACCTATTAAAAACATCTTATATGTCTGTGATGCACCTGGAAGGATGATTTATGGGTAGCCGGTACAAAGACATACTTCATAATCACCGTAAGGAATAGTGCAGGCAACATTGCTGGGGCAACATATATCAACGTTGTTGATTTCAGTAGAATCTCAGAGTTACGAACACCAGCGTTATGAACTGACCAGTCAATCACATACCTTATTTGGAACCAGAAGTATGCAATCAGGCAGCAGCAGAGGCAAACAAACAAAGAAAAAGCAAATACGGTACAGTACTTTGTTAAACATAAACTACTAAAAAATAAAGGGAAAACAGCTTTTTTCTTCTGCATAGTAAAGTTTCAAAGCTGTATTAAGTCAATGTTCAGCTGTAAACTTTTGAAAAAACAACCATAACGTTTTGTTCCGCATTTCGAACATTTCAGAGTTACAAACAACCTCCATTCCCGAGATGCTTGTAACTCCGACATTCTACTGTATATTATTTGCGCATCTTTTGAGGGCCCAAACATGACATCTTTTTATAGGCAAAACTCCTATGTGACTAGATTCTGATTGGTTACACTGGTATATCCAAAGTTAGTGGCGTGACCACAGATTTGTATTGTAACCTTGGGGCTTGATTGGCACCTGCTGCAGGAGGAGCAAAAGGGGAGGAACTCCCTGTGAGGTTTTCCTCACAGAGACTTCTCCCTGACCATTTCCTCAAAGGAAGCAGGGTTTGCTCCACTGAGAGCTGGCTAGAGGGCAGTCCCCCAAACTGCATGGATCTTGGGGGCTCAGCAGGAGTCAAGGGGCATCACAAAGAGGTGGTCTTCAGTGATGAGTTAATATTTATTAATATTAAAAGGCCTAATCCAAAACCCACAGCAGCAAACTGAAAAATTTCAATAGATTTTGGATCAGACCCTAAATCAGTAAGCAGTGTGGAACAGGTAAATAAAATCACACAGAGAAAAGTACAGACATCTTGATCACAGCTGCTATAAAAGTTATTCTACAACATTAGAAGAATTCCTCACAACTAAATATCACTGACTACATTCCATACTTATGACATTCCATTATGAAAATCTCCATGCTTCACAAACATAAAACAAGATTAGAAACATTCATGAATAGATGGAATCCTGTTAATGACTTTTGGAACTAAAATGAATAATAAAAATATGTATTTCATAACAAGTATGTTTTGTAATATGTAATTCTCTTACTTAAGCATGTGTGGATATACAGTTGTGATTTCTATTATCCTTTCATTTTATGTAAATAATAATAAACAAAAAAACCCAAAATCTTTCTTACCCATTGTTAATGTGGGACATAAAGTGTATTTGCAACTTGCATCATATTCAGTTAAGTCATTTATAACTGTAAGGCTGTATTGGTCTGTTTTCTATTACATCCCCCCAAAAAGCCTATGTTAAAGGAATATTAAGGTTACAAAGTCAAACATTAAAAAGTTAGGAAATGCCAGAATTCAGGTTGCTTGTACAACTTTAATTGTCCCTTTTGTGTGTGTGCATTACAATAAAGTCTTAATTACTTTATCACATGCGTTTTCTTTTCTCAGGACCCCTGGCCAGACATCTATGTGACATTCTGTTGTTCCATTTCATGCCTGTATTTATTTGGGTTTCTTTGTAATCAGTTCATAATAGTTTTAAAACGATTTCATGTTTGGTAAAACCATATTATGTTTTTTGTCTCAACATCAGCCTTTGGTGAGGGACTTTGTCAAAGGCTTTCTGAAACTCCACATACAGTATATCCACTGGATCATCCTTGTCCACGTGTTTGTCGATGCCCTCAAAGAATTCTAATAGATTGGTGAGTTATGATTTCCCTTTACAAAAGCTGTATTGACCCTCCCCCAACAAATCATGTTCATCTATGTGTCTAATAATTCTGTTCTTTACTTAGTTTTCAACCAATTTGCCTGGTACAGAAATTAGGCTTACTGCCCTGTATTTGCCATGATCACCTCTGGAGCTTTTTTTAAAAATTGCAGTCGTATTAACTATCCTCCAGTCATCTGGTACAGAAGCTGATTTAAGTGATAGGTTACATACCACACTCAGTTTCATATCTGAGGTTTTTTCAAAACTTTTGGGTGAATACCATCTGGTCCTCATGGCTTACTACTGTTTAATTCAATTTGTTCCAAAGCGACTCTACTGACACCTATGTCCGGGACAGTTCCTCAGATTTATCACCTAAACAGAATTGATCAGGTGTGGGAATCTCCCTTACATCCTCTGAAGTGAAGATGGATGCAGAGAATTCATTTAGTTTCTCTGCAATGGCCTTCATTGAGTGCTCCTTTAAGACCTTGATCATCCAGTCGCCCCACTGATAGTTTGGCAGGCTTCCTGTTCTGATATACTTAAAAAAAAAATTGCTGTTAGGTTTTGAGTCTTTTGCTAGTTGCTCTTCACATTCTTCTTTGGCCTGCCTAATTGTACTTTTACACTGGACTTGCCAGAGTTTATGTTCCTTTCTATTTTCCTCGGTAGGATTTGACTTCCAATTTTTAAAGGATGCCTTTTTGCCTCTAACCTTTTCTTTTAGTCTGTTGTTTTGCCATGGTGGCATTTTCTGGTCCTCTTACTATTCGTTTTTATTTAGGGTATATGTTTAATGTGAGCCTCTATTATGGTGTTTTTAAAAAGTTTCCATGAAGCTTGCAGACATTTCATTCTTGTAACTGTTCCTTTTGTTTTCCGTTTAACTAGGTTCCTCATTTTTGTGTAGTTTCCTTTTCTGATTTTAAATGCTACTGTGGTTGGCTTCTTTGCTATTCTCCCTCCCCCTCACAAAGATGTTAAATTTAATTATATTACAGTCGCTATTACCGAGCAGTTCAGTTATATTCACCTCTTGCACCAGATCCTGTGGTCTACTTAAGACTACATCAAGAATTGCCTTTCCACTTGTGGGTTCCAGACTAGGTGCTCCAAAAAGCAGTCATTACACTAAAGGAGTCTAGAAACTTTATTTCTGCATCCCATCCTAAGGTGACATGTACCCAGTCAATATGGGGATAGATCCCCCATTATTACTGAGTTTTGTATTTTTATAGACTCTTTAATCTCCTGGAGCAGTTCACAGTCACCACCACCATCCTGGTCAGGTGGTCGGTAGTATATTCCTAATGACACTCCTTATTATTTAATCATGGAATTTCTATCCATAGAGATTCTATGGTACAGTTTGACTCATTTAAGATTTTTACTATATTTGACTCTATACTTTCTTCCACATACAATGCCACTCCCACACCAACATGATCTATTCTTTCATTTCTATATATCTTGTGCCCTGGTATTACAGTGTTCCATTGATTGTCATCATTCCACCAAGTTTCTGAGGAGCCTATTATATCAATAGCCTCATTTAATACCAGGCACTCAAGTTCACACATCTTAGTATTTAGACTTGTAGCATTTGTATACAATCACTTATAAAATTTGTCAATATTTAGTTGTCTGACTTCATGTGATGTAATTGAGTGGGACTCTTTTTCATGTGACTGTTTCTCTTCAGTTCCTACCTGTACTTTATCAACTTCTATCCTCTCCTTTTTACTAGGTTATAGAGAATCCCCATTAATAGATCCTCCCTTATGGGATGTCTCTGTCAGAACGGTGTGCTCCTTCACACCTGTCATCTTTCCTCAGCTTTAGTTTAAAAACTCCTCTACTACCTTTTTAATTTTACATGCCACAAATCTGGTTCTGTTCTGTTCTAGTTTGGGTGGAGCCCATCCTTCCTCCTAATAAACCTAAAACTGCATGCACTGTGTGTCCCTAGTCCTCTGACTGCTCAGTGCTGGGACTGGACAACAGGGAATGGGTCACTTGATGATCACCCTGTTCGTTCTGTTCATTCCCTTTGAATCATCTGGCATTGGCCATTGTTGGAAGACAGGATACTGGGCTAGAAGGACCATTGGTCTGACCCAGTATGGCCATTCTTACATTCAAAGGTGGAAAAGACCCAGAGGATATCTAAACCATCCCCCTAACTTTCCAGGACTGTTCTTTACAGTAAATTTTCAAGTGCCTTGTTCTGTCTAGTTTTCAAAACACCCCAATTCAGTAGTCCATCCCTATTCAGCAAAGTGCATAAGATTGTACTTATAGTTAAGTATGTCTTTAAATATTTTGTTAGAGTCTATCTGAATACAGAATTCCACATATGAGTCCTATAACCATGTGGATACCAAATTGTGAAACATATTGTTTTGGTTATAACAACATAAATTGTCATAATCATCAGTTAATTAGTTGTGTCCATCTACTCTAACTATTTCATAATGTAAATTACTTTGATGTGCCAGATAGCTTCCTTTTTCTTGAAGAATGTGCTAGCATGTGCTATACAATACTCACAAAAATACAGTTAGAGACTACAACACTTCTAATCTTGGCATTCCTAGTAAATTAAATTGAAGAAAAGCCTTCAGAAACTCAAATCCAGGAAATCATGTGGCCCAGACAACACATCAGATGAGATGCTGGAACACAGCACCTAGCATCTAAAGTATCTTCTTCTAAAACTCTTTAATGGAACTGGATGTAAAATGAAATTTCCCTCCTATGAAAAAAATTGAATTTTTGAAAAAAAAATTATTCTGAATCAGGACAAAAAGTCAAATATTCAAATCTTTTTGTGGAGAAAAATTCTAAAAAATCCATTTTGGGAGCACCAAAACTGAATTTTTCAGCTTGTTTCCCAGGCTGCCCGGTGGACTGACAGCAAACCACTGTTATGTTAAATTGAATGGAATAATAAATGAGCACAGAAAATCAAAAGGTATTCATGTGACCCTCTCACTGTACAACACCAAACAGTTAAACATGGTTTGGTGTTTCAAGTACAGCCTACTTAGTCCAGTGGCAAAAGCCACCACTGAAAAACTTATAAATCTTTTATTAAAGATACAAAAAAGAAAGGAAAAACCATTAAAACAGTTGAAATGTAAAATATTAAGTAAGCCTTTTAACCATATCATTTATTCCCTTTCCCTTTAACAGCAGAAAGTTGTTATGGGGGAAAAATCCCTGTCTGCCAGTCTTTTAGATGCTATTAAAGATGGTATTAACTGTGCTTTTTGGGAAAAAGAGAAGAAGTTAATCGAGATGGGTTGCAGCTGTTGTTGCTAAAGTCTGATCCTACTTTCTCGAAGACAACCAAGACAAACACACTAAAGGGCAGAAAAAGAACAGCAAAGACAGAAAATGGAGCTTCTGTCTCTGATGCCTACTTGCAACCTCACTGCTGGAGACACATAGGCACGGTACATGGTCTTATCAACCACTCTGAGACCTGACAAACTTGCAGCAATGTTAGGCTGTTTAAGACATTGCTTTTAGCTGCCTTTCTGGCAACAAGCTCACAATAACTGTATTGCAATAGATGCAGTCTTGGCTGAAGAAGCCAGACTCATATTAAACAAAAGACAAAATCAGAGAGATAGTAAAGAGAATAAATAAGGTGGTGGAGAAAAAAAGGACACAGGAAGGAGGAGATAATAGCACGAACCCAAGTCTTATATCCCATGTGTTGTTCAGGATTTAGCCAGAGCTGGTGGAAGTGGCAATGTGTCATGGTGGACTCCAGAGTCCCGGAGACGGTGGGAGTGGCAGCCATGATTTTGAAAGCTCGCTCCTTTCAATCTCCCCATCTCCCCATCACCACCATTTTGATCCTACTCCCAACTCTTCTTTTTAAGGACTTCCAAAAGTGGATGAGGGATGGAAGAGCTCATCTCTTCATTATTTTTTCCACCAGTTAGGCCTAATTTCCGACACACCAATTTTGGTCCATTAATATCCAGTTCCTTTCTCTTCTTGTTTACCAGTTATAATCTTAACACACTCCTTGGGTGGATTCAATAGATCTTTTTGTTTGGACTAATTCAGTCTTCCCATCTTTAACCACTAGCTGTCATTTCTAAGCAATTTTATGTAACAGGCCAAGCTGAACTTTTGTTACCTTGGACAATTTAGAGTACAGGCCTCTGCACCAAACCGGCCAGACTTCCAAAAGTTTCTATGGCATTGACACAGTCCTGTGAAACTGTTTGGTTCTGTAGAATCATCATTTTCTGACAGAAGCCTAATTCTCTTAAAAAAAAAATTTCAACCAACTCTGGTTTAACCCAACTTCCCAGTCTGGATACGTCCCTGAGATATAATCAGATAGACTATCCCAATATAAAAAAGTGGAGATGTTCTCAACTGAAACTACTACAGAGTTATCTGTTTTAGCAGCAACATCAACAAACCTCTGCAGCAGCATCAACAAAAGACTAATGCAGTATCTCACCAACCACAATATAATACATGAAAGCCAAACTCATTTCCACCTGGAGAAATGAACCACAAATCACAGATGCTCATTAACAAAAATGTCAGAAGTAAAAAAAGGGAAAATATTTACCTGCTTCATGGATTTTAAAAAAGCTTTTGACTTAATCTTAGTCTAAACCCAGAAAAGAGAGGCTGCTCAGCCATCAAAATAGAGGAGAAACTGAGATAGACACTTTCTACACCAAGGTCCCAAATACAAGAATCATGAGAGAGATTTCCTCAAAGAATTTAAATTTTTAAAATATGTAATCAAAGATCAATGAGGAAAAACTGTTTCTGACCCTCAGAGAAAGGACAGAAATGGTAGACATAGCATCACACTATGTAGCAACTTGCCACTGGATCAGGAAAGGACAGTAATGATAAATGGACACAGTGAAGAAAACCCCAAATATAGTGTGTAACTTTATTCTGGATAGGTTGTACCAAATTCTGGCAGACACCTGAGTGGTCTATCTTTTTTTTTAAACACTTTAGCAACACTTGTATAATTTACCATGCCAATAATGTCTCACTGAATTGATAGCCCATGAAAAGTCATACCTGAACATCATTTTCTGGTAACTAGTCATAGGCAGAACAAAGAGATGGAACTAGACCTTGGATTAGCAATAACTTTGATGCATTACTGGCCACTTGGCTCAGAGATGACTGACGAATATCCAAGCATAATCCCAGTTTCCAGGTGCCAGTGCTGTAATAATAATAATAGTAAAACAAGTGCTATCCAAAATGGAGCTTTTCATTGGCAAAGGGAGATTCTAAATTACTTTGCAATACCTGGCCAATAATAAATGTCATGCTATATAACACTTTAAAACTATATATTGAATAGTTGGAATAAAAATGTATAAGAAGTCTTTCCCCTCCACTATTCATCATTCACTGATTTAAAGCTTGTTTCCATATTCGAGAATAGTATTAAATAATTAAAGCAAACTAGTCTCAGCTCAGGGCTGGATAGAATTCAGTCTAAGGCAGACTGTAGTGTCCAACCCACTTTTCACCTGTCTGAATTCCCTTTAAGAGTTTATTGCTTAGTGCTGGTGCAGTACTGTTAAGAGACCCAATCAGGAAGTGTCTGGGCCTGCTCTGTTCCTAGTGTGGGTGGAACAAAGTTCTTCAGAGAAAAGAAAAATATGATCTGTCTACAGATAATCTTGGGCCAGTTCCCTAATCTCCTCTAGGTAGACCAAAAGCTTTAGTTACCTTGGTTCCCAGAATGATCTATTAGTCAACAATAGAATTCCAGTCTTTAGACACAAAATACTTCTATGTTTTTGATCGCAACATAAGGATAGAAAACATCTAGTTTCCTATTTTAGTTTTTTCTACAGTCACTGTTTGGGGTGAGCTTTACTAGTCATTGTTTGGGAGGAGAGTTAGGCCCTCTTCTATAGCAATATTATTGGATTTTTTTCCACACTCCTCTATTTTACAAGTAAATCACTGGAAACCCTTGCTCCAAGGTTTCGAATCTTAAGCCGTGAGCTTTCAGCTACATTCACAGCCTGAACAGTAGTGAGCGCTGGACAACCTACTGTGGTTGACACAGTGTTAGTGTAGGTTTCAGAGTAACAGCCGTGTTAGTCTGTATTCGCAAAAAGAAAAGGAGTACTTGTGGCACCTTAGAGACTAACCAATTTATTTGAGCATGAGCTTTCGTGAGCTACAGCTCACTTCATCGGATGCAATTCATCCGATGAAGTGAGCTGTAGTTCACGAAAGCTCATGCTCATATAAATTGGTTAGTCTCTAAGGTGCCACAAGTACTCCTTTTCTTTTAGTGTTAGTGTAGACACTGTATAACTTATGTTGACCTTAACAGTCCTCTAGCAGCTGTCCCAGAATGCCTGACATGGTCTGCTCTGGTCATAATTGTGAACTCCACTGCCCAGGAGTCATGGAGACCAGAAGCCACCGAGCCCTTTAAAAACCCAGCTGTCTCTTGCTGCACGCAACTGCCCAACACCATGGGCGGCCAGTGACCTGGCCTTTGGGGGAAGCTAGCCCTCGGCCCCTCTCCTTGGGCCCAGAGCCCTCTCCTTCTTCCCTTCTGCCCCACTCCCCCGCAGGAGCCCAGAGCACCCCCACCACAGCTCCCGGCACCAGCGCCCCAGTCCTGTGCGGCCAGGCCCAGAGCTCCAGGCAGCGCGGCTGCACCTCTACCAGCCTCAGAGTGCCCTGAGTCACTACAGGAGGCAGGGCAGTCAGCCCCAGCCAGTCTGGGCCAGCCAGGTCAGAGTGCTGGGAACCACAGGAGAGGGCCTGGCCTGCGGGTGGAGCATGGGAGGATCCACATTAGGCTATTTGGGGAGGCACAGCCTCCCCCTGCCTATGATACCCGCCGCCCATGCCCAACCGACAATGCCACCTACACACTCCAGACACATTCCTGCCTGGAGTAGACAGGAAGTATTGGATCTCCTGAGCCTGTGGGTAGAAGAGGCTGTGCAGACCTCGCGGTCATAGAAACACGGACATCTACCAGCAGATTGCATGGGGGATGCAGGTGAAGGGGTATGACAGGGATCGCAGCAGTGCTGCGTGAAAGTGAAGGAAATGTGGCAGGCAAATCAGAATGCCAAGGTGACAAATGGTTGATTTGGTGCTGAGTCACAGACCTGTCACTTTTGCTATGAGATGCAGGCCATACTTAGTAGAGACCACACCAACACCCTGCAGTTCACTCTGAGAAGCCCGAGGACTCTGCTGAGAACAGTGAAGAGGAGGATGGGGACATACAATTTGGGGTTCCAGCTGTGCTGCAAGCCAGGATCTGTTTGAGATTCCATCCCAGTCCAGTCAGCCCTGGTAGCTGAGCTCGGGTAAGCCCGATGCAGGGGAAGGAGCCTTGGGTAAGTGTGTAAATGCATTTCCCACTACTCTGTTTAAATGTACAGATGGTGCCCAACCCCAGCATTAACAGGACACAGGTATCGATTTTTCATTAAGCTACTCATTCTAGAAGAGGTATTGGTACAACAAAGAGGTAGAGCTGTTATTGTTCCCCTCGAGAGTTAGGCAGGGGAGCGGGTGTGGAGCAGTTTATTTATGTACACAGGGATGTCCCTTGAATCCTTCTGAGAGATCTCAATGAAATTTTCCTGGAAGCATTGTGCTGTCCTCTCCCAAAGGTTTCTAGGCATGGCAGATTTATTCCTTCCTGTATGGAAGGATACTTTCCCACGCCGTCCACGATGACCCTGGCAGGCACCATTACAGTAAATGGGCTAAAGGTAAATGGGCCTGAGGTGGATTTGGAATGTAAGCAGCAGATGTGCTCTCTGTGCCTTTATTCTAGCCCATACCTGGTTTTACTACTTCCTGATATTTTCCTGATTTTAATTAATTCCTTTCTAAATGACAACGTAATGGCTAGCCCTTCTAATCCTCCTTAGTGACTGACATGTCTTGCCTGAGTGTCATCAAATGGGGCTGTGACAAACTTTCCCCACACTTCAAAAGCAAAAATGAAACATCAAAAAGTAAGTGTGTGCCTGGTAAATACAGCCAAGCTCAGAAACAGAAAATCAAAATATGTCTAGAGATTAGAGCAAGTAAAAGAATGACATTTTCCCCCAAAATTATTAGTCAACATTTTCTGATTTTCCAAATATGTTGTTCACTCCATAAGCAGATCAACCCCTTGCAAAATAGTGTGGTTTCTCTCTTTAAAAGTAGCTGAGAGCTCAAAAATGTAGACATGGGGGCACTGGACCCTGTACTGTCAGTGACTTTTTGAGAAACGAATGGGCCCGGGGGGCTCATTTGGTAAGCCCAACGGGCTATGTCTGATATCCAGAAGAAGGGAAGTGGTTTAGTGTAGCTGGAGCTATAAAGACAGGTTTCAGAGTAACAGCCGTGTTAGTCTGTATTCCCAAAAAGAAAAGGAGGACTTGTGGCACCTTAGAGACTAACCCATTTATTTGAGCATGAGCTTTTGTGAGCTACAGCTCACTTCATCGAGAAAGCTCATGCTCAAATAAACGGGTTAGTCTCTAAGGTGCCACAAGTCCTCCTTTTCTTCTTGGAGCTATAAAATGTGCCCCCAAACTTGCAAGAACAGAAAAAGCTGGAGCTAAACGCTAATTAGTCACGGAGCAATTAAAGGTTTGCCATTCGAAAGGGCTAAAATAAACAACAAATCCAACCGGAAGGAGAAATCGAGAAACTGAACGTTGCCTTGTCTCTCTTTTTTTTATATCCGAGCCCTTGGGGAGCGTGTCCTGCGTGCTCCCCAGAGCAGGCCGCCGGTACCGGCCGTGTGTGCTGGCCTGGAGGAGAGGGGTGGGATGAGGGAACTGCAGGCTCGGGCTCAAGCGGAGGGGGAAGGGAGCGGGCTGCGGTATTCACTTGCTCAGCGGCTTGGCTTCCGCCTCTTCCCCGCGGGCGGACTTTCGCCCCGGGCTTCTCTCTTCCCTCTCTCTCGGTAGGGAGGCAGCCGGAGCCATGGGCGGCCCCGCAGCTCCGCAGGGAGGCCTCTCGGGGTCCCAGCAGGTCCGCATGATGTTCTATGCCCTGCAGCCCAATGAGAGCTCCTTCCCCAGCCTCGAGGAGGTGCCCGATTATGTGAATAAGGTGAGAGCACGGCGGCGAGCTGGGCTAGGGACAGGAGATTTCGCTCTGCCTGTCGTCTCCCGGCCCGCCCCTCGCTCCTCTGTCTCTGTGTCCCTTGCATCCCCCTGTCTGCCCCTCTCTCTGTGCCCCGTGCCTGGCCTCACCTTCCTCCTCTCTGCCCCTTGCAGCCCCCTGCCTACCCCTGTGCCCCGTGCCTGGCCTCACCTTCCTCCTCTCTGCCCCTTGCAGCCCCCTGCCTACCCCTGTGCCCCGTGCCTGGCCTCACCTTCCTCCTCTCTGCCCCTTGCAGCCCCCTGCCTACCCCTGTGCCCCGTGCCTGGCCTCACCTTCCTCCTCTCTGCCCCTTGCAGCCCCCTGCCTACCCCTGTGCCCCGTGCCTGGCCTCACCTTCCTCCTCTCTGCCCCTTGCAGCCCCCTGCCTACCCCTGTGCCCCGTGCCTGGCCTCACCTTCCTCCTCTCTGCCCCTTGCAACCCCCTGCCCACCTCTCACATACCAGCTGCCCTTTACAGCCCTTCACTCTTTTCTCTGCTTGTCCCTCTCTGCTTGGATTTCACCTGCACCTCAGTATTACCAACCCCAGGCTGTCCAAAATGAGTCTACCTCCCTTCCCCCAATGAGTTTGCCATAAAAATAATGAGACTTTAAAATGCTGCCTTTTTATTTGCCTTCTAGTTTCTGAGCCTTTAGAGTGCACTAGCTTCCTGTTTTCAAGCTTTCTGCAACCACGGGGGCTAGGAACTTTTATTGTAAATGAAAGCTGAGATTTCCATGCTATCTCTTGATACTAGCAACTGAGGTTTTAAGAGAAACCTCAGATATTGTGAGACTGGTGATAACATTGCAAGGTTTGACAATCTGTGGGTATAATGGGTGAAAAATTGAAATGGATAGCTTTAATATAAGGGGAACAGATATTATTTTCTCATAAGGAGTTTGAGATAGTACTGTACCCTGCTTCCCAGAATATGCACATAGATCTCTCTGCCCTGAAGAGCTTGCCACCTGGCTGGGACAAAGAAGAAAGAAAGCGACTATTTCCATTTAAAAAAATGAAGATAGTTAAAATGAAGGAGAAAAAGAAGCTTTGGGAGAGTCAGCTCAGACTTGTTTGTGCCATGCACACCCCAGCTTTAGTTAACTTTCAGATGATCTGTTCCGCCCCTAGAACCAGTCAAAGACTTGCTGTACCAGATGCTAGGGATGGATTATTTATTATTTTATTATTGTTATCAGTAATGCAGGAGCACCCAGGAGCCCCAATTAGAATGGGGCCCCATTGTGCAAGGCATTACAAGTACATAGGCCATGACTACCCTAGAAAAAGTTTACCCATATAGCTCTACCACTTAGTATAGACACAGTTTATGCTGGCAAAAGAGTGCTTTGGCCAACATAGCAAAATAATCTATATTGGCAAAAGCATTTTTATGACGTTATAACTGCAGTGACACTCGGGCTTTTCCCAGTATGTTTTGCAAAAAAATTACACCCTGCAACCAATAATGGCAAAAGTTTCTATGCTGGGCATGGTAATGACAAGGCCTTTCCTTGAGGAGCTTACAATTTAAAGGATAATATAACAGGTGGATGAGACAGCAAGTGTTTAAACAAACGGATTTTTGGGGAGTGAGTGCAAAATAAAGTACTTTAGTATAAGTAAGCTGTATACAAGGACTTGGAAAATTTATCAGACCAACTTAAGTGTTTCTGCGGGAGGGACTCATCCAGTTGGCAATGCCTTCTGAATCACTTGAGTATCTCCAGTGCTACTGCTGAGTAGAGAGGGGGAACTACAAAACGGAGTGCTGGCTTCCTTTTAGAACAGGAAGCCTAAACCTATTAGCTCCCCCTACCTTTAATATCCGCCTCTGGTTATAGCAGGATTCTGAAGTAGTGCTTTGTGGAGAGCCAGCCCCTGTTTCTCACCAAAACTTCAGGCAAAAGAAAGGGTGTTTGGATACCATTTGGGACACTGGCCCTCAACCATACTCAGGGGTCCATTTTTCCATATCAGTTCGTAGATAACTGAATTTGGAAATTCCTCTTCCCCTTAATTACCAGAAGGAAAAGGGAAAATTCTGTGTACCTTTCTTCCCTCATTTCAGGGTATCTGGAGTGTTGCAATATGGAATGGTGGTTTCTCTGTGCCCCTGTGAAGCTTCCTGTCTAACATGGGTGTAAGAAGATGGGGTAGACTCGGCTACTCTACCCTTCTTCCCGGACTCTATTTCTTGGATCCTCTCCTGGTCCCACAAATGGGCAGCTCTAAAGCTTGACTCTGCTTCTGCTCATAGCTTTCACAGCAGGCAGCAGCATGCTCTACTTCTGCTACTTTGAGAAGGTATGAGCAGCAGCAGAGGTGCTGAATGTCTGTGTCCAATCTCAGGAATACGTAGTACTGCTGGTCTCAAGTGGTCAAAAATCATGAGTTGGCCTCACCCCTGAAAAAATCATGAAATTGGCTTGAAAAATTATGAGGGTTTTTTTTGAAAAGTGGCTTTCTTTTAATTTGTGTCTGTTGAGTGCACTCGGTTCATGTTTTCAGGCTTTTCTGCTCTATCATGAGAGCTAGAAACTTGTATTTCATTTTAAGTGAAAGCTGGGATTTTCATGTAATAAGCTTACAGGAGCTGTGACTAAGAAAACACCAAATACTGTGAGATCTCAATAAAATCATGAGAGTTTGCACAGTGAATATAATATTCCACCAGTTTACATTTGGTTCATATTGAGAATATTATTTTGCATCCAGAAGGACTTTTTTAAAATGACACTTTAAATTCTGCGGAAATTGATGATTTAAGTGCTCACTCAACAAAGATAGCTTCCTCCTGAATGCTGAGAGTGGACTGTTCAGGCTACAGATGAAAGCTAAATGGAGTTCTTATCAATCCCAAACCTACTTACAGTATTTCTGGTGGTGTGGTGGGCAAAAAGGTGGGAGTTGGAAATGGATGGGGCGAGGAAAGTACTTCTAGAGTTTGAAACCTAGGTTAGTTGATCTCTTCAAACTGCTTTCTGACAACAACAAGATTTGTGGGAGAGGAACAGCAGTTGACTTGGATTCAGACGCTCAGATCCATAAATGAGAACTGTTTACTGGCAAGCTTCTTGACTGGCAAGTGGGTAAGACAATATGAATGGTGCCCCCTCTGGCTGTCTGACATAGCACTCCCTGTTTGAGAACCAAGAAACACTGTCAGATGGCTGCGTGTGACATAATCACACAATGGGAAACAGATGCTAAAAGCGGTAGTTGTAAAGGAGTTGCAGTAGTGACAAGAGTGTACAAAAGTCAAATATTTTAAGCAGTGTAGTTGTTGGCAGGTAAAACAAATAGCTATGCACAACATAACCATATGTTTCCTATTCACCATTCTCCCTTCATCCTTTAAGGTTCCCCCAACTGGTGTCCTTCTCTGGGTCTGTGCAATTTGCAGTGCCGAACTTGCTGCTCCATAGCTCAGTCCCATACGGTAGTATGAAGGCCCGGATCTGGCTCCTGGTATTGAGGTCAATGATCCCTTACAAGGACTGGGCCTTTAATGTGCCAATTCTTCTCCCAGCTGTCTACATACTCATTTTTTTAACTTGTCATTGAGCTTTGGTCGAGAGGACGGGAAATGTTTGATACAGCTATTTTTCTAACAAAATGCTATATTTTTAATCATATCTCAGAAAAAAATCATGTTTCCTATTTAGTATTGAAGCAGGTGATGCAAAAAACCAAAAAAAGGGAATATGGTTTTATTGAGAACTGTGTAGGATTGTTGTATTTCAAATCAAAAATATTTATGACTTATTGGTCCCAAATTATCAATATTGATGTACCTGTTTAGGTTTGTTCCAGGAAGGGGATCTTTGAGGCATTCTTTTGGCTTTCAGTCATTGGGTCTCCATTCTTTCCAAAAGGTTTCACGTTATAATTTAGAGTCCAGTCCTGCAAACACTCACTGCTTGGCATAGTGCTTTAAAAACTTCATTGCAACAACTCAGGTCTTAGTCAAGGCCTATATATTCCACTACTGTGGAATTTGTCACAGAATTCTTCCCTTCCCTCATATTTGGGAAGATAAATTAAAACTGGGACCAAGTGTTGCGTTGCCTTCTTGAGACTTCCCACAGCAGGAAAAAATATTTCTGTGTGGTTTAAGCCACCCACATTCACCTTGGTTGGCAGTTCATTCTGTATCCTAGTGAGGGAAGTGTAAAGGTCTGTCTTGTTATCTATTTGACACCAGATCCTTTGGGCAGAGACACTCATCTAGTGTGCTTATTCCACAATCCCTGCCTGCCTCTTGTGCCTCCCCAGTGCCAAAAGCCTCAAATGACCCGTCACCAGCTATGCAAACCTCCTGTTTCATTCCTGACAGCATCAGTAATAGAGGTATAACATTTTGTACAGCAGTACAGAAATCTGCTGTGCATTGAAAACTGGAAATGAGGGGAGAATATAAAGCAAATTGAATTCAATATAAACATAAACAGGTGCTGTGAATTAAACTCTGCCTTAACAGTAGCAAATAATGTGTTCCATTTAAATGTTTGCAGGATTAAGTCTTTTAATCTGGGCAGAAATAGCTGATGGCACCAGATCTGATTTTTTCATACTCTTGAACTCAAACAGTGACCGCACAAACTTAAGCAAGCATAATCATAAGTTTATCTTAAAATTCAAGTTGAAATCAATGGAACTATGCCAATGTAAATTTTTAGTTCTTCAGTGTTTGGTGTCTTGAGGTCATTATTTTTTTCCCAGTGAATCACGTGGTAAAATGCCCATTCATTCACTTGCAATCTGAAGATGCTGCTGGTATGGCTGGAAAAGGATTTCGGCTGTACAAAACAATCTACGGCTCTTACGGAAAAGTTCCTGTAGCCAAAGTCAGCACTATCCTCCCACCTCCAGTCAAAAAGATTAAATGAGAAATCATGTCCTATATGGAAGTGCCATCCAGAATGAGACCATCTGGAAAATTTGTGGCAATGTATATCAAGTGTTTTATATGTACACAAGGACATGCAATAATCAACTCAAATTTGTTTACAAATCAATATATATTTATTCAACTTTTTGCAGATATTATTTTCTTTATTGTTCATATCCATTTTTGCCATGAGTATAGTTAAAATTTTCACACCGTAGCCCATTACATCCTCTAGACACAACAATAATAAAGAAAAGAAAAGGCTTGGGGAGGACCATTCTAAAATGTCATTGTGGTATCTTCTAACATATGATGCTATTCTGAGTAACCTGCTTGCTATCGTGTTCAGAAATTTATGCAGAATTCAGTTTGTGTTATAATTGCTCTTCTCAAATCCCTTTTCAGGCTACGCCGCTTTTCCTTGTCTTGATGCTGTTGGAGTTTGTTGTCAGTTGGGTTTGGAAGCATCAGGCACCAGGGCGGATCAATGATAGCATAACTTCTGTCTCTGCAGGAGTCCTGTCTCGACTTCCAGAGTAAGTATGACTGTTGTATTGGCTTTATTCATTCCTCATTTGGAGGGAGGGGGAAGAATTGCCTTATAAATATTTTAAAAGGTTGTAGTTAACCCAAATTAATTAGTCAAGACGTGGATGCAGCTTTGCCAAAAATTGATTTTGCATTAACAAGGTGTAAATTTCTTTCTGAAATGTAACAGTAAATTTAATATTTAAAGGATATTAACCAAGTCCAACTCTGTCTTGAAATCTGTGACTTTGGTTAGGTAGACTGCTTCTTGTGTTACAATACAATGTATATTTAAATCTGTTTTCTTCTGTTAGCTCTCAGGCAAGAGCAAAAAAATATACATATCTCCTTTCCATTGGTCTACTAAAAAAGAAACGTATGTTGAAGTAATAAGGATAGATGATAGATTTCTCAACATGGGCCTGATCCAGTGACCATTGAAATCAATGGGAGTCTCTTGTTTAACTCCAGCAGGTTTTTCATAGGTTTTTAAGGCCTGAAGAGACACTGTGATAATCTAATCTGACCTCCTACATAACACAGACCATAGGACTTCCTTTTATTAATTCCTGCTTTAAATTCAACAGCTGTGATTGAACTAGACCATATCTTTTAGAAAAACATCCAAGCTTGATTTTAAAATTCCCAGTGTGGGTGGGGGGAGGCATAGCTCAGTGGTTTGAGCATTGGCCTGCTAAACCCAGGGTTGTGAGTTCAATCCTTGAGGGGGGCCATTTAGGGATCTGGGGCAAAAATTGGGGATTGGTCCTGCTTTGAGCTGGGGATTGGACTAGATGATCTCCGGAGGTCCCTTCCAACACTGATATTCTATGACTCTGTGATCCATATGCAAGTTGTTTCCTATGATTGGTTACCCTCATTGTTAAAAATGTGCACCTTAGTTCTAGTCTGAATTTGTCTAGCTTCATCTTCCAGCCATTGGACTTTGTTATATCTTCGTCTTCTAGATTGAAACTATCTCTGTTATCTAATTTCTGTTCCTTATGTACGTATTTGTAGGCTGTGATCAAGTCACTCTTATCTTTTCTTTGATAAACTAAGTAGATTGAGTCCTTCAGTCTTTCTCTATGAGGCATAATTTTCAGTTCTTTAACCACTCTCATGTGTCTTATCTGAACCCTCTGATATTTCAACATCCTTGTAGTGTAGACGACAGAACTGGACACAGTGTTTCAGTAACACCACTAACATCAATGTCAAGTACAGAGTTGATTTAACCTCTTCTCCTGCTTCATATTCCTCTATTTACAAATCCAAGGACAGCATTAGCCCTTTTGGCCTCAGCATCTCACTGGGCACTCACATTCAGCTGATTATCCACCATGACCCCAAGTCTTTTCTAGAGTCATTGCTTCCCACGGTAGTTTCTCCATCCTGGAAGTATGGCCTACATTCTTTGTTCCTAGATCAGGGGTTCTCAAACTTCATTGCACTACGACTCCTTTCTGACAACAAAAATTACTACGTGCCCCCAGGAGGGGGGCCGAAGCTTCGCTCCACCAGGTGGGGGGGGTCAAACCGCGAGCCCCACAGTCCTGGCGTAAAGCTGAAGCCCAAGGGCTTCAGTTCCAGGTGGGGGACCTGTAACCTGGCCCCGCCGCCCAGGGCTGAAGCTGAAGCCTGAGCCTCGTTCGGCCCCGGGCAGTGGGGTTCAGACTTTGGCTTCAGCCCCGGGCCACAGCAAGTCTGTGCCAGCCCTGGCAACTCCATTAAAACAGGGTCACGACCCACTTTTGGGTTTTGACCCACAGTTTGAGAACCGCTGTCCTAGATGTATGAGTTACATTTGGCTGTATTGAAGCACATGGGCTAAGCAGTCCAGATCATTCTGTATCAGTGATCTGTCCTCTTCATATTTATAACTCCCCCTTTTTTTGTGTCATCTGCAAACTTAATTAGTAATGAGTTTGTTTTCTTCCCAGATGTTGATAAAGATGTTAAATAGCATGGGGCCAAGAACTGATTTCTAGGTGATCCCATTAGAAACATAGCTGCTCAGTGAAGATTCCCTGTTGGCAGATACATTGAGTTAGACCGTTTTTAATCCCTTCAATGTGTGCCATGTTGATGTCGTATTGTTTTAATTTCTTTAATCAAAATGCCGTGTAGTACCAAGTCAAATACCTTACAGAAGTCTAAATATGTTTTATCAACACTATTAGCTTTATAAACCAAATTTGTAGTTTCATTTTAAAAAAAGCTGTCTGGTGAGTTTGACAAGATTTATGGCTATGGTTTTGGATCAGGCCCCCAGAAAGTATGGGCTACATGTGGTTGTTTATTTCAGTTTTCAGGAGCAATAGCCTTAGAAGTTGCCATTTAAAGAATTAAGCAGATACATAGAAGATATCAGCTAGCTCTTTTTCCCAACGCTGCCTACACAAATCAGAAATATTCAAAAGAAATTTGCTTAATTATTTGGTTGGTTATTTCATGTTACTATTTTTTCAAGATGTTAATTCTATCCAACCTGTTTTGTGTATCAGTTTTTATATAAACAAGAAATTCTTTCAGTAATTGATGAGCAGTGAAAATGACTGTACAACTGAGAAACCTCAGTCAGACCTTATTTATGAAATAAATGAAATCAATATGTATTTTCAGTTGGAATTAATGTTGTTTTCTAGAGATTCATACACATCACAGATTTACCAAATCAAAAAGCTGTATTTCTGGTCTGGAAAGACCAGGGCAGATTATGATGAAGGTCTGGGTGTATAAGGAAGTTAGCAGTTTTGGTACCATGGTATAAGGAAATTAGCAGTTTTGGTACTATGTCTCATTTTTATTTTAAGAGCACTACAATTCACCAGATTCATCCATCCCTGCAAAAAATATTTATTAAGAAAAATTGCATTGTATGCATATAGCTCAATTTTGCAAGGTGCTGAATGCTTTCCTCGCAGTGGCACTCAACATTTTGCAGGATTTGGCTCTGTGAATGCTATGCACGTATTATTTTGCAAGGTTGGGAGAATTTGGTGAAGTGAATGACCACTGAGGACACTCAGCACTTTTCAGGATCTGGCCCTTGGTGGTGGCACGGGCACTGAAGTGAAGATGCATACTGTACTAAGATTCTCATCCAGCTCACAGATTTAAAAATTTTATTAAAGTTAATGTTTAAAATCAAATTTACCCAAGTTAAGAGGGAAGGTACTGTACATCTGGGGTCAGGCTTGCGCTATGGGGGATTGCAAGTATCGGTTACAAGGTTCACGAGGTACATACATATCGCATAACCAGCATAGATCCAGATTGGGGTGTGGGTCGGCGTTCTCGGTTACTTGACCTAGTACTGTCGGTGTGCTGTGACGTGTTCCATGTAGATGTCTCTGGACTACCTGATGGTGTCGGACACCATGAGCTATCTCATGAGCTAGGCGTAGCGTTGACTGACTCCGCACGCTCTCAGTACCGGCTCGTTGTGGGGGTCCCATGCGCCCAGGGCTCCCACAACCAGGGTGTGGATCTGGACCTCGTAGCCCTGGGCTCTCTACTACTATGTGAGATCTGGGAACACTTTAGCTCTTTTCACAGTTGTCTTTTCAAGCAAGAACTGTGAAAGGCTTTTAGCTTTCTGAGAGTACATTCACAAAGCAGTTACAAATCATAGAAGTTAGGTGTTAATTGCCAGTTTCTAATGATGAATGCTTGGCCTAACACTGTTTTTTGTCAGTTAAAGGAGCTATGGACATTAGATAGACTAAACAGGACAGAACTGAAAAGGAGAACATTCTGTCTCCCTCCCCATCTGCCTTTTAGTGGTGTAAAAGAATTGGGATTAAAAAAAAAAGAAAGCACAAATTTGTTGCTGAGCTTTCCCCTTCAGTCAGTTCCTTTTCATCAAGAAAAGGGTAGGGAAATCTGACAGAAACTGCTAAAACAATATTTCAGCAGAACCCACAGCATCAGGGGAAATCCTAGTGCAAATCATTAACAGCTGAGGGTTAGATTAACACACCATTGATTGTATCCTCTCCCAGGGACTAATTTTCATTTTCTCAACTAGCTGAAATGGTTTGCCACTTCCTTAAAAAAATCTGTGGTTGAAACTAAAATGGTGTGCTTCATTCTATTAATCCATTAATTAGAATGAAGCTTCAAATGCGTCATCACAAAGAGGTTTTTGGATTATGGGGAAAATGAGAAGTCATGAAAACCAAATTCAGTCTCTGAGCATAGTTTTCCATTCCACAATCTGGGTAACAAAAGTGTAGCAGACCTGAGGGAAAAGTTTTTATTCTGTGTTTTGCACTTCATTGGTAGAGAAAATGAAAAACACAAATTGTGGGAATTAGTATGCCATATACAGGCTATATATATAATTTGTGTATAAGGGAAAAATCTTATCAAACATGGGAGTGCATCTTGCTTGTAATCCCCCCCCACACCCGACTGTGAAGCATGTAACAGAGATGCTTGTCGTGGATATACTACTATTTGCAACGTAACCTGTACGCTTTTTAAAAAAACAATTGTTTCCTCATACTAAATATGATATTTGATGGAAAGTAGTTTTTTTGGGGGTAAACTGGATGGACTTATTGAACTTGATTCCAGTGTGAATAGAAGTTGCAAAATTTTGTCATTAACTTACATGTGGTTGGCCAAAAAATATTTTGAGAACTTTTATCATACATAATTATTTCCCCCAACAAACTGTTGCCAGGATGCCTGAAATGTTGCTGTTTTTTTTTAAAATATATTCTCCCAAGAGAAGTCTTATTCCAGATATAAATATCTACTGACCAAGTATGTGTATTATTTCTTACTGGTCCATTTCTTCTGTTAAAGCAGCAGAATATAAATCAATTCAAAATGTGTTTGGGGGATAGGTACATTTAGGTAGGTACATTTTCAAACTAGTTGGAGAACTCCCAATTTGATGTGCAGCTCCACACTATTTATTTATATATATATATATATATATATATATACACACACACACACACACTTTTTTGTTGGTCATGTCTGCAATGGAATTTTCCATTCCAATGAGAAAGGTACAGTTTTTCAGACTCTTT
Organism: Lepidochelys olivacea; assembly: GCF_965140295.1. Classification (NCBI taxonomy): domain Eukaryota; kingdom Metazoa; phylum Chordata; order Testudines; family Cheloniidae; genus Lepidochelys; species Lepidochelys olivacea. Next base: position 215,553,523 of record NC_140412.1, read on the forward strand.
TTTTAAACAGAGGATATTAAAGTTATTTGAAATATTGTTAACGTCCAGAAGAAAGAGGGGAAAAATGCCTTCTGGATTTTTCATACCATTATGTGTTTCATAAGAATTTTTGCACCTTATTTGTGGTGTAGTAGGGCTATATTTCCTAAAGTTGTTAGTATCTCATATACTAACCAATGCAATTAATTGATTTTTTTTACCAAAATTGTGCAAATTCCTTTTCTCATGTAAAATTTAAAACCTAGCAATCATAATTTCCAGACTTTTACATGTCAAGGGGGCTTTCTCCTCCAGTCTTTCAATAGTGGAGATTGATGTAATCTGAAAGTGTGAATAAGTGAAACTCCATGCCATAATGGTCAAAATGGAGTAGACAATCTGTGCCCTGAGAAGCTTCCGTTGATTTAGAGGCAGTGAGCCTGTGTACATACATGTACACATGCAAAAGAGTGTGCTGGATTTAGAGGGTACCTTAAAACAGAACTTGGTTTCTAAAACATTTGTAACTCCTAACTTGTTGATCACTCCTACTAGAGGAAAATGTGCAATTTTCAATTCCCTAATATTTTTGTTTCCATTTCTCTATTTATTAGATTTACCCTGACTCAACACAAAAGTTACATCTGTTTAACTAAAAACATATTTCTAAATTGATCTAGTTAAACTGATGTGTAGACAAGCTTAATTTGATTTAACTCTGGCTTTTACTGATTAGCTCAAGTCGGCTCCTTGCTGACTTAAACTAGAATTGATACAAGCTAGAATTAAGAGGGTCTGTGCAAAAGTTTACATCAGTTTAACTAAATCAATTTAGAAATATACCCTTAGCTAAACTAATGGAACGTTTTGCAGAGACCATGTCTTAGAACATCAATCATTGTGAGTAACTGCATGTGAGCCCAGTTCTGTACCCATTGAACTCGATCCCATTCTTTCCATTGACCTTGGCGGTTGCTGGGTGGACCCTGTGTTTGAAAGAAAGCCATTAGTTCAGTTTGTTCACACACATGGGTGTGTAGGAACACAGATTGTGAGCTATATTTACTGGGATTTGAGATGGGTTTTTATTTAATACCGCTTTACCGCTCAGAAAACCCACATTCCAGCTCCACCTCCCCAATCTGTTTTCCAAACCAGGTTATATCACACTGAATTATATTACATATGTTCTTGTTCTTCATTAGGATAAATTGGCTCAGTCTGCATACTCTGCAAAGATGTAATGTAATAACTATATTTTTGTACCAGTGTGTAGAGTACTTCACTGTGTAAAACACAATATATTTACTAGATAATGTATTAAGCACAGTCAGTATTCCACTAGATGGAGTACAAGAGCAGCAGTTTTAAAGGAGGCCAACCTAATTTGCTGGGTCAACATCCCGAAGTTCTGGGAACTAGAAAAAACGATTCCTTAATTATTTCTAAAATCAAACAGTACAATTTAAAAATAATAGACTTTCAGAGCTGCATATAACAGTGTGAAAAAAGCGAACTGTGGCCTTTTCAGACTCAGGAGCCTGACCCAAGCTGTTGATTTAGAAAATCCACATGAACATGTAAATATTTTTTCCTCATTTCACCATATGACATAAAATAATGATTCATTACAGTTATTTCATGACATTTTTAAAAGGCCGTTACTCCTTTTTGTGGTCTTGGAAAAGTCACATGAATTTATTCTGGGCTGAATGGGACATGTCCATCCCTCATTCCCAACTGGTATAAGTATATGATACTGGTGAATGCCATGTGCCTGATTCTGGTCTCACCTACAAAGCATTGTAAGCCCATTGGGTTCAGTGGAATCACCTCTGATTTACAATAGTGAGAGATCAGAATCAGGCCCCAGGTTGAAAGAGATACTGAAAGAACATTGCTATTTCTATAGCATCATATATGTACATGGAGCTCATATATAAATACAATTTATTAAGACAATTCTCTGTGCAGGATTGTAGTCTAGGAACCCATCCTGCAAATCCTAAAGTCTTTTCTAAACATACAACTTGTGCCAGTTACACCAGTATAGTTAAAGCAGTACAACCTCCCTAGGCCTACGCAGTTTTGTCAACAAAAGTCAGCTTTTGTCGACAAAACAGCGGAGGTGTACACACTGAAAAGCCCCTCCCGCTGATGTAACTTCCCTGCTATGCTGACATAATAAAACCACCTCAACAAGTGGCATAGAGATTTTTGCGATGTAGTTAAAGCAACACAGCATCAGTGTAGATACTGTGCTCCGTTATGTCACCCTAATTGGCCTCCAGGAGGTGTCCCACAAAGCCCATCTTGACTACTCTGGTCAGCAGTTTGAACTCCACTGCCCGGAAGGTACACAGGTATGTGCCCTTCCCCCCATTTAAAGCCCCAGGAATTTTTGAAATTCCTCTTCCTGTTTGCTCGGTGTGCACAGTTCATACAACATCTTCCCAATTGACCATGCCTATGCTGCTCTCCTGCTTGGAGCCCACTGGAGCTATTGGATCTGCTGAGTCTATTGGGAGAGGAGGCTATGCAGTCACAGGTTAATTCCAGTTATTGGAACTTTGATACCTATGGGCTGATTGCTAGTGATGAAGGAGAAGAGGCACGAGAGGGACATGCAGGAGTGCCATGCTAAGATCAAGGAGCTGGGGCAGGCGCACCAGCAAGCAGGGGAGGCTGCACGCCATCCTCAGCAGTGACCCCACCTCCACCGCCAAGAGCCCCGTGGATACTTTTGGGGGACTGGAGGCAGCGGCCAGTGAACTCAACCCCAGTGACGAAGCGGTGGAGGAGGAAGTGGAGCATGTGGCAGGGTCGTCCGGTGGTGTGGCAAGTCAGGACCTCTTTTTCACTTCAGAGGGGTCTAACCAGTCCCAGCACTCTGGCTCTGGCACGCAGGATGCAGGAGAGGGGAGCTCCGGTAAGTGCTCATTTTGCTTTGTTACTGCACGGTGAGAGGAGATTGTGCCCTTGTGTACTTTGTTATATGGTAGAGGAGGGATAAGGGACAGAAAGTAACAACAGAACCTGTCCATCTATGCAGTGGGGATATGGTGGAAAAGTTTGTTAATGTTCACGGGGATGTCCCGGGAATTCTCCATAGAGATCTCTAGGAAACTTTCCTATGGGTACTCTGCAATTCTCTGCCGAAGGCTCTTTGGAAGAGCTGTCTTATTTCTTTCCCCACCGTAGGAAACTTTGCTGTGCCACCTGGCAATTATTTCTGCAGGGATCAAAGCACCACACACGTGAGCAGCGTATGGAGCTGGTCTGAAGCCACACTCTTGCAGGAGATGCACCCTTGCATCCTGGGTTACTCTTAGGAGTGAAATACCGGGTTTGATTACCCTAGCCTGTGGAAAAGGGTACCAATATTCAGAATAGTCTCCCTAGCCACTTGTAGTAACTGGCTTAGCAAACCACCATTTGTCCCTTCTTGCCCATTCCCCCTTGCCAGTCCTCCCGCCCAAAACTCCCCATATTTGGGACTTGCACCAACCTGTTTTCTAGTCAAGGGACAGTGAGAAAGAGGTGTGTGTAACTGTCTCTGTTCATTGTTTCTTTGTCTTCTGCAGATGTGCCCTTGAGGACCCACTCCTGCACATCAGTGGAGCGCCTTCATCAGATAAGGTGGCGAACCCGGAAGAGTAAGGAGGATATGTTTCGCGAAGTGCTGCAGTCAACAGATGCAGCATATAGTGAAACGAGAGTGGAGGGAGACAATTAATGAAAGACTGAGGCTTTCCTGGAAAGGACACGGGGCAGGAGTGGATGATAAAGTTCCTGGAGGGCCAGACAGAGATGATGAAGTCTCTCATTACCCTGCAATCATAGAATCATAGAATATCAGGGTTGGAAGGGACCTCAGGAGGTCATCTAGTCCAACCCCCTGCTCAAAGCAGGACCAATCCCCAATTAAATCATCCCAGCCAGGGCTTTGTCAAGCCTGACCTTAGAAACTTCTAAGGAAGGAGATTCCAATCTGAGCACATCCATGTACAACTTTCCCTGCAGCTACTACAGAACTCTGGTCCATGCCCTTCCCAAACTCCCCACTGCATTTTTCACGTGTTCTCGGTTTCTCTCAGTACCCCATGCACTCCATAGCTAGGGACTGGTCTCCCAGCGAAAGCTGGAGTACACACAGCTGTGAGAGCCCTAACCGTGAGACTGTTCCTCATTCAAACATCCTCAGTTTGACCAAAAATTTGTGTTTTGTCCTGTTGTTAAACTTAAGTCTTTGAAATAAAATGAATCTTTATTTGTGTCATACACACATCAATCATTGCTAACATTAAAACACGGTGGCTATAGGTAGGAATATTTACGTAGTACAATTAACATTCAGAAATCAAGCACTATGGAGTAATTCAAGACGGCAAGTAAACATTGCCTGGCCACATGCATCACATAAAGACACGTTACTGAGAATCATGGTCAAAATGCTGCTTCAAAACCTCTCTGCTTCGAATAGTCTTCCACTGCACCCCTCTAATTGCCCTTGTATCTGGCTGCTCAAAATCAGCAGCCAGCCGATCAGCCTCAGTGGTCCACCCCGGGGAAACTTTTCCCCCCCATTGCTTCACAAATATTATGCAGAGCACAGCAGGTCGCAATGACCATTGGAATATTTTCCTTATTGAGGTTCAACCAGCCAAAAAAACAGCACTAGCCACCTTTTAATCGGCCAAAGGCACATTCACTGGTCATTCGGCACCTGCTGAGCCTGTTGTTGACGAACTCCTTGCTGTTGTCAAGGTTCCCAGTGTAAGGCTTCATGAGCTACAGGAGCCATGGGTAGGCAGGGTCTCCCAAGATCACTATGGGCATTTCCACATCCTCCACTGGAATCTTCTGCTTCAGAAAGAAAATTCCAGTGTACAGCTTTCTATACAGGCCAGTGTTCCTAAAGATGCATGCATCATGCCCCTTCCCTAACCATCCCACACTGATGTCAGTGAAAGACCATGAAGAAGTAACTTTTTCGGTTGATGTACTTTATCAAAAGATGGTCGGGGGTCAAAATTGGATATGTGGTCCATCTGTCACTCCTCAGTTAGGGAATTCTATTGCCTCAAAGCCACTGATTATTTCCTGCACATTACCAAGAGTCACAGTCCTTTGTAGCAGGAGGCAATTAATGGCCCTGCATACTTGCATCACCACAACCCCCACAGTGGACTTCCCAACTCCAAACTGATTTGTGACTGACCGGTAGTCTGGAATTGCCAGCTTCCACACAGCGATGGCCACTAGCTTTTCCACTGTGAGGGCAGCTTTCGTTGTGGTATCCTTGTGCCGCAGGGCGGGGGTGAGCTCCGCACAGAGTTCCATGGCAGACAATACGGCAGGCATCACTGATCTACTTGTTGTACCAATAAAATAAAAACCAGCAGGATCTTATTAGAGGGAAAAAGGCAAAATACCACATTTATTGTGAATACAGAAAGAATCATAGTAAGCAGTTAGTTATAGTTATAACATTCCATTCAATCTCATATTTATTCTCACATTCATTCATACAAACATACACACACACACACACACAGGTTCTGCAAGGTTGTTATCATAGTTACCAGCCTTAGAGTTGCTCATGCCAAGCCACTGGCCAGGTGGTCTGGACATGAGGAGGGAGCAGGGCCTTGTCAGATGCTCATCTGATGCTCCTGGAAGTTGGTTTGCAGAATCAGACCCCAAAGTTCTCACTTTTTAGAGTCTATTTTTATAGGAATTTCTTCCTATGCCAGTCTATGGGAATTGCTTCATCATGCTGTTGCTGAATCAATCAGCAGATAGCACATTCCTGACGGCTCCAAGATGTTATCTTGTTCTTTGGTTCTCCCATTCTTGAGGCTGTTGGGTGGATTCCAGTCTGCCCTCCGGGGGTCCTCTGGTTATTTCCACTTGACGCCTTCTTCAGCCGATGGATACTGGATTCTTAGGCTGGCACCTCCCTGATCATTCAGTTATTATCCACACCAAGCATCCATCTACATACATCCTCTATCGCTATTTTAATCACAATTGTTAATACAACAAAAGGGTGGGGAGTCTCTGGGTGCTGTTTCTGTTGTTACAGAGTATTGCTTTGAGTCTCTCTCTCTTGTGAATTGCTTTGAGAACAGACTCTGTCTTAGAATGTACTAACGCAATTAGCAGCTTGCAAGTTTCACACATAGAGGGAGAGAAACAGTACCAAAAACCAAGAGACCTCTTAATTAGTAATACCCTGGAATTTAAACTCTGGGGAATCAAACTCATTTGTGATTTTAATACAGAACTTCTTTAATATGATCCAACATACTCTCTTTTTCTCAACTCATGGAATAGTGTGGGACCAGCCATGTCGTGTTCATAACACTCATCACCATACTGGCCAGCAGCTCAGGATTCATGCTGTCAGGCAGAGGTGGCGGGTGCACAGTTTGCAACATCACGAAACGATGTAGGAAGCCCAGGTAATGATGAAACAGAAAGAACTGCATCATGAGATGGTGATCTGTTCCCAGAGCTCCTAGCGGCAGAGATTGACAGAGGATGGCGAGTTGCACAGTGGGATAGCTACACACGATGCAACGCATTCTCCGTCGATGCGAGAGCAATGGCTGTGGACGTGGTCTGCCGACACAAGCAGTGTTGCATGGACATGCACAACTGATGTTCTTAAAGCAACTTACGATAGTCAACATAACTTGCGTAGACTTAATTCTGTAGTATAGACATGGCCGTATTGTGGACACAGTAATATTGGTAAAAATAAGCTTATACTGGTAGAGCTTACTCTGTACAGGAAGGGGAATAAGCTATACTTGTATAAGCATATATATATACTGGTATAATTGTGTCTACATTAGTGCTGTACTAGCATAACTGAATTGGTACAGAGTGGCACATAGTAATACCAGTAGAAAGACTGTGTAGACTTATGTCAGTAGGCTTTGCTCACATGAATAACAACACTGAAGTCGGTGGGACTGTTTGTGAGGATAAAGATGATTTGTATGAATAAGGTTTTTAAGAGTTAGGTGTTAAGTTATACATGGGATAGCAAGAGATGACAGAGGTATGTGGAAAGAATGAGTTTTATAATAATAAGAGATCATGAGAACCTTTTATTTCTTATTCCCCCAAAGTTTATATACTATTGTTTTTTATTCCCTCTTGCTCTAAAATAAATTAATATTAATATATTAAATTAACAGTTTGAGAGAGTGAAGTCTGACGGGAATAGGTGTGGTGGAATGGAGGTCAGTGCTGGAAGACAACAAAGTATAAAATAGAAGATCTGTATGAGTACTCAAACTTGCCACATATTTTACTTTGTTTTGCTTTGTGATAACATTTTTTTCCTTTGAGGAGAATTGGGAATTTGAATTATTTTAGGCTAAAATTCCAGAGAATAAAATCATATTGGAGCAGAGGCTTTGGTTCAGCTTTAGGGTCTAGTGCAGTGGTTCCCAAACTGGGGTTCGTGAAAAGTTACAGGGGGTTCTCGGGGAAAAAAAATCCCTAATGCAGACAGAGCTGTCCCTAGGGACCCCGGGCAGCATGGGGCCAGCAGCCCGGAGCCCCTGGATTTCCAAGAGCTAAGCAGATCAAAGCAAGCGTATCTATCCCACTGAGGAGATTTAAACTTCAGGACTCCTTTTAAAAATGGAAAGGGAGGTGGATATTTTTTGCTGTTTTTAAAATTAAATAGGCAGCTAGTATTGTTTTTAAAATTATTATGAAGAACAAGTTTAAGCTTTGTTGTAACATGAGTTGTTTGCCTGGGCTGCTCAAGGACTGAATGCTTTTGTAGGAGGAACTCTTTGAGTTGGCTTCTTAAATCCCTTCATGCTGTTTCACATCTGATACTCCTTGATGAAACATAGGAGCCTTGTCTTACAACAGGCTTATTCAAACTGATACAAGCTATGAAAGTGAGATCTTGGAAGAGTGTTGCCGTTTTCATAATGTAATACAAATACTGTGATGATAAATAATAATTAATTGTGTGTAATAAGCATGTCACAAAAACAAATTTTGCATTTCCAAGATCACTGCTTTTATAATTTATACTCTGGTAAAGGAAATATTCATTTTTAAGGGGGGGGGGTTCGTGAGACTTGACATTTTAGTGAAAGGGGTTCACAGGTTGTTAAAGTTTGGGAACCACTGGTCTAGTGGGAACATTTTTTTGAAAATGTAGGGTGCTATTTCCTGTAATCAAGGGCTTTCCAGAGTCTGATGATGATTTCCCAGCTGTATCGTTTTGGTGAATTGTGTTTAGCCTTGGGTTATTTCATGACTGGTTTTCGCATATTAAGAATGGGAGAGAATCATATTCATCTTGCTGATAGAAAACAGGGAATAGAACTCCCATAACTCCCTCTCCCCTTCCCTCCACCTTACAAAAAGTTTGGCTTTGTGCTAAAGTGTGAAAAAAGCCTTGACTGTAGTATGTCAGGCATATTTCAGCTCGATTTGTGTCAACCCTAATAAGTCAGTTGACAGGGTAATAAATTGGGTGTCTGTTCAAGCCCTGGCACCTGTACAGGAAATAAAAGGGGATTTCAGTTGCAGGCGGGTTCACTTTGTTTTGCAAATGGAAGTTTTCACAAGGCTTCTCCCTCTCCCTCCCTTTTAGTGAAGTCATATTATTAAAATGTTTATTCCAATTTGAACTGGAGCCAGTTTTTCATCTGGAAAAGAAAGCTCCAAAGTGTCTTTTGAAATGTAAAGCCCTAACCTTTCCACTCCAAAACAAAGGCTTAGTGAGCTTTTAATTATTCATGCATCCTGATGTATAATACGTGTCTGAGTAATTGCAGTTTATTTAAAAGAAATTGTCTTTGTCCTGCATTTTGAAATTCTGCAGTGCTGTTGCTTTGTTTCTTCCTGTAATTGATTTGCATGGTTGATCTTCACAACAGAAGCATGGGAATCCTAAAAAAGCCCCACAAATAGCCTCCATAATCGATTTCAAAATTGCTTGTTTCATGATATAATAAACTAGTGGTTATGGAGGGATAGCTTGCAAGATAAGAGGTGACCGTGCTAGTTACACAATATTGATAAGTCCTCCTTCCCTGGAATAACGTACACAAGTTTTTTTACCTTCACTTCTAGCGTTCTCGAAATGTGGGTTGGGACCCCTCTTTTAATGGGGTTGCCTGGATAGGCATTAGACTTGCTGGACCCCGGGGCTGAGCCCCACTGTCCTGGGGCCGAAGGCCAAGGGCTTCAGCCCTGGGTGGCAGGGCTCAGGCTGTGGCTTTGCCCCCCACCCCAATCTAAGGTGGTGGGTGTCGGGTTTAGCCTCCCCCCCCACCCCAGGGATCATGTAGTAATTGTTGTTGTCAGAAGTGGGTCGTGGTTCAATGATGTTTGAGAACCACTGACTTAAAAAAACCAGACCAAAATAGTTAGGAAAACTTCATAAAAGGGAAGGGAAAAGGGGAACTGGAGAATGCATAATAATTTAAGTAATGTTAAGGAAATTGGTTTTAGTTAGCCTTGAGAAACAAGGTATTCACAAAAAGAAAAGGAGTACTTGTGGCACCTTAGAGACTAACCAATTTATATGCATCCGATGAAGTGAGCTGTAGCTCACGAAAGCTTATGCTCAAATAAATTGGTTAGTCTCTAAGGTCCCACAAGTACTCCTTTTCTTTTTGAGAATACAGACTAACACGGCTGCTACTCTGAAAGGTATTCACAATAAATTTATTTATAATGCTAATGGAACTTATGGGTAGTGTGTGTGTAATCTGTCACCTTCTGCGCCCAATCCTGAGAGGCTATGGATCTGTTGCAACTCCTAGCTTGAGAGCCTTGCTTTTTAGTTCAAGCTATAAAGTCTCTGAAAGTCCCACGTTCAATACATACCACCAACCAAGATGGTAGCTGTCCTCTGGATTTTCCTAGATTGTCCCCTTGGGATCTGCACTGGGAAGGGGATATCTGTGCATGGATTTCCCTCTTCTGCTCAGATGGTATCCTCCTTCTACTCTCCACACACACCCTGCTGCTTCAGGCCCCACACAGGTTGTTCTGCAGTGCTGTGGCCATGCTAAGGGGAGGGGGGAAGATGGTGCACATTATCCCCTCCCCTGGTCCTGTGGTGCTTGCTAGACCTTCTTGCAGGGAGCCAATTGACTGTCTTTCCCCTGAATAATGCAGGGATATCTCTATGAGGGGAGCTGCATATGTGGATTGTGACTTCATTCCCCAGAATTTTCTCACATGTTGCTTTTGTTATCTGGCCCAATGGGGACACAATGGTTTAGAGTGGACACTAGTATTAAAACAAGTAGCAGTAGCTTAAAGTAAAGGACAAATGGAATTTTCAAATGAAAAAACAACAACATAATCTCTCTGATGATTCGGGTAATTGGATAACAGGTTGTCTGTAATAGTAAATTCAGCAGAGGTGCTCAAAGTGAGAATAGGTAAGTCTATGGAATATACAGGTTAGGAAAGACCTTCTCTCTCTCTCTCCCCCCTCTTAGGGTTTCATGCTGCCTGATGCAGAAGGCTGGACTCGATGACCCAAAATGGCTGGCCTTCGGTTGCAACCCTATTTATGTTTAAAAACTCTAATATAACTAACTGTCTTCAATGATTTTAAGAAGTTGAACTTAGGGTTCAGAAAAAAGGAATTAAATATTAAAAACTCTGAGCAAGTTTTGAAAGTTGTAACTGAATACTAGGTCTGGACTTTTCTATTTATCACACTGGAAAAGAAAAAATCAAAAATATTTAGCTAAGCAATTTCTGAATTATACTGGTATGATGGATTAGTCTTCATTAGTTATGGTAATCAACTAGTGTCATGTGCTGTAGATTTGTGGTTTGAGCATAAAGGAAAAATAAGCAGATTCTGACTTCTAGTGAGAGTTGTATATTAAAAAAATGTGTTGCCAGGTTAGTTTGAGTTTTTACACCTTGGCGTCAGCTCATGGAACAAAAGGGCTCCAGGGGAAATGCTGAAAGTTGATCAAAAATGGAGGAAATGTATCAGTTCACATGTATTTGGATGTACTGCAGAAGCATTATATGTTAATAAAAGGCAAAGAATCAAGTGAGAAAACAGTATGTAATAATAATAATTGTATGTTGCAAGAGGTGTTTTAAATTTCCTGGTCATTGAAAAGATGTTAAGAAATACCTTTTGTGTGTGTGTTTGAATAGCATCAGTTCCCTTCTGACCTGTTGTGAAGGTGATTAAAATTTATACTAAACCTTGCATATGCCTCATATTGCAAAAATCTGGTTTGAGACATAATATCATCTCTAAAAATATTTCTGTTACATGGCTCTTATGAAAGTTAAACATGTTCCAGGTGCATCTGTTGCTACTTCTGGGCATAGCTAAAATGTTTTTGAAAGTGGCAGGTACACCTGCCATTGCTGCTTGCAATGAAATTCTCAATCTACCAGCTGCCAAAGTGAGGGTGAGCAGACTTTCTGAAGTGAGAAAACAGGACAATTGTTGCAGGGATAGAGGTGAAGCGCAGGTGTGTTTTGGCAGCTGATGATCATAATTAGGGCCCTACCAAATTCACGGTCCATTTTGATCAATTTCACAGTCATAGGATTTTTAAAATAGTAAATTTCATGATTTCAGCTATTTGAATCTCTACACAGTGTTATAACTGTAGGGGTCCTGACCCATAAAGGAGTTATAGGTGGGTCGCAAGGTTATTGTGGGGGTGTTGTGGTACTTCTACCCTTGCTTCTGCGCGGGTGCTGGCCGTGGCGCTGCCTTCAGAGCTGGGCAGCTGCAGAGCGGAGACTGCTGGCCGGGAGCCCAGTTCGGAAGGCAGAGCCACCACCAGCAGCAGCGCAGAAGTAAGGGTGGCATGGTATGGTATTGCCACCCTTACTTCTGTGCTGCTACCTGCAGAGCTGGGTCCTCAGTCAGCAGCCACCACTCTCTGGCCACCCAGCTCTGAAGGCAGCAGCACAGAGGTAAAGATGGCACGGTATGGTATTGCTACCCTTACTTCTGCTCTGCGGCTGGCGGGGCGCTGCCTTCAGAGCTGGGCGCCTGGCTAACAGCCGCCGCTCTCCGGCTACCTGGCTCTGAAGGCAGCGCAGAAGTAAGGGTGGCAATACCATGACCTCCCCCCCCCACCGAAAATAACCTTGTAACCTACCTGCAACTCCCTTTTGGGTCAGGACCCCCAATTTGAGAAACTCTGGTCTCCCCCATGAAATCTGTGTAGTATAGGGGAAAAGCACACAAAAGACCAGATTTCAACGTGGTAGACCAGATTTCACAGTTCATGACGTGTTTTTTCATGGCTGTGAATTTGGTAGGGCCCTAATCATAAAGAGACAGGTCTCCTCTTTCCCTCAGCTAAGGTCCCTTGCACCTTTCTTTCTCTAAAGCCCTCTGCCTTTTCAGCATAAAAATGGGGACAGGTTGCTGCTCTGTTTGCTCAGTAGTAGCTAAAGTTTAGGACTTTCAACTGGGTTGGCTCTTCATTAATAGAAAAATAGCAGTACAGAGACTCATGGTGTTTCCTTCTAGTGTTCAGCTAACTATTGTTATGGCAACAGGTGCTAATGTCACTGATGTAAAAGCATTCAGGATGAAAGTCTCCATAGAAAGAGTTAAAATGCAGCCTTTGCACCCAAAGAATTGTTAAGAGGACAGAGTGAGTTAAAATGGGCGGGCAGTTAAACCTTTTTGAGGTTCCTTTGTGTTACACTGTAGCTGCATTGCATGATCCTATGTTAGCAGTTTCCGTCTAAATGTTTTCCCAAGTATAAAGCCTGGGAACTGAGGGAGGAAAAAGGAAGTATGTGTTAGGCAGGGGAGATTCTAGGAGAGACCTAGGTACAAGACAGCTTTTGCTTGGTGACAGAATAATAGTGCTTTTACTGAGATTTCTGCAAGAGGGAGTTGCCTATGTGCAGTTGGTGACCCCACCGCTGTTCAAGGAAACAGAAATTGTGTACATTTTGTAAATTAATTACACCAAAAATACCCTGGTTTTGCATCACTGATTTCTTCTCCAACTAAGAAACTGACCTATAAGGTCCAAAAGTCTGCTACCAGTCAGCAAAGATGTAAGAAAATATTCACAAGTCCTGATTGCTTTGAACAAAAACGGGAAAGACAGCAGCAAAGTTTCACAGAGGCAGTTTCAGCTACAACACACAGTCTCCGGCCCTTTTAGCCACTAGTTTCTTTTCCTATAACCTTGTGACTGACTTCCAGTACCCGAACCATGGCCTAGAAACCCTTGAGCCCAAAACTATGCTTTCTTCAACCACACAAACTCTTTTGTACTGAGTACTGAGTGAGGGTTAGGCCAGGAATGACTGGAAGTTTAATTAGCCATTGTCCAGCAATGCAGCAACACAAAAGAACTCTTCAACCAACTTTTGTCACATTTTTCCTTTTCCCTCACTTTCTCCTTTGCACTTTCCCCCTCTTTTTCTCTATCCCTATCCTTCAGTCCTGCAGTACTCCTTCCATCAGTCTTTCTAGTGTTTCCCCTCCTACTCTCTTCTTGCCACACACATTCTTTCTTATTCATCCTTAGTCCTTCATCTGGCTATGTTAAATGTATAATGAAAATATTCAGTGTGTTCAGATTTGCCATGGAATTATTCGACTAAGAATAATAATTAGGAGCATCCTAAAAGTATTTCTAACTTGTAGATTAAAAATGAGTTTCTCCCAGTCACATGAATACCTTGACATCTCTGCGTACAAAAATGTGGTCAAAGAAACTGTCTAAAAAGCTTTAGGTAATTTGAAGCTAAGAAGGGACTGAAGATCTCCAAAGAAATAAAAAACACTAGAAGACTTAAGGTTGCAATGGAGAAAAGGTTGAACAGGATGGGACTGTGCTATTTTTTCAGTCTTGGCTCACAATCCTTTGTCAATAGTGGCATTGGAGTCAATGGTAATATTGCCAGAATAAGGTTGCAAGATTGGCCGAGTGGCTTTATGTGTTAGAAAAAAACCCTGCAGACTGAAAAGTACAAATATGTAATAGAACAGATCTATTACTCTAATTCAAAAGGTTCTTGAGAAAACTGTTTTGTTGTATATTTCAGTGTTGTGTCCAGAAGCCTCGAGTTGACTACCTACATCTATGTGTGGGATAACTACAGGCTCTTTGAACTGCGGTGGGACTCACCATGGACCTGGTATATGACATTCCTAGGAGTAGACTTTGTATACTACTGGTTCCATCGCCTGGCCCATGGTAGGACTTAAACAGATTTTTCATTATATTTGCGTGTATGCATATTCCATTTATGTATTCTCAAGGGTCCACTAAGATTCACTTGAACTTTGAGTGGGAGAAACCGATTTTATAGTTTTTTTTTTATAATATGGATGTGAATGTAGTAAAATGCAAGACCTAAAATTTTAAAAATATTGCTCCTCTGCTCATAGAATACCACAGAAGGAAAAATTTGGGAGGAAATGTAGGTGGGACATGAATCCTACATGTATTGCTCTAATTTGTGCTTCCGGGATTACTTTAATATTCTGAATGCAGTGGTATAATGAGTTGACTATAAAAGTGTATCCGCATACTTCATTATAATTTGTTATTACAGTAATTCCCACATCAGGACCAGATTCCTTGCGTTAATCACTGTATAGTAAATACAGAATCTTTGCTTACAATACACACTTTCAAAAAGGGAGGGGAATGAGAAACAACATATAAACAAAGTACTGGTAGGCACATAGCTTGTTAGTTTAATCTTTTAAAAAACATGTTCAGTTTGTACTTAGTTTTTAGGAAAGGGCAAAGGTAAAAATATTTTATGCCCAATTTTTAAAAATGTTTTGTTTATATTAAACTCTTAAATATATAGTTATTTTAATTTAACCCTTGCCTATTTCTATTTTTTTAAAATGTATACTTAAAAGAGATTCTCTCTCTGTCTTATAAAAGAGAAAAAGGTAAGGTTTAAAAAGGATAAAGCTATTTTTTACTCTCATGATAGGGGCCATATTAATACTTAGGAATATTGGATAGATAGGTATTTCTGTGCATATTTTTTATGGAAATGTAGTACTTATGGACTTACCTATCTATCCAGCTATCTACTTATATGACTCTCCAATTACCACAGTGTTTTTGTTCTGACCTTTTCTGTTTCTACATTTGAAAATGTGTTAGAGAAATCCTAACATATGGTCTGATCCAAATCCCACTGAAGTCAAAGGAGAAGCGGTCTATTGTCTAAAGGACTTTGGACTGTGGTCTGTAAGGCACAGCCCCCTCGGTTCATAAAAGCATTGATGCATCTGGTGTTAGTTTTCTAGAATGCAGGGAAAGCATTAGCTGGTGAAAATAGATCAGTGGAAAATATGGAAGAAGGTAGGAAATTAGGAAATTTGCATGGCTGAACTGAGGGGGAGTGAAGAATGGTCTGCGATCAGGATTTAGCACAATGCTGGGTGGGTGCTTAATTAGGAAGGGAAGAAGATAATCAGACAGACAACAGTGATATGGGGAGGAACTCAGGAGTTCATTGGGGAGAGAAGTAAGTGAGGAAGTGGATGGGAGTTGGAACAATGCTAGGGGAAGGAAGAATTTGCTTCTTTGTGAGTAGCTAAGTTTGGTGTGTGGGAAACTGGGAATATGTGTCACAAAAAATGACATCAACAGTACTTGGAGAATTAGATCATAGTGCTGAAGACTGGAAAAACTCAAAGGACACTCCCATTTCTTTTTAAATAAAATTTCTATTTAGTGAAAAGTATTACTAGAAAAATCATATAAATGGATCTGAATTTCCTCCCATTGAAGTTGGTAGCAAAACTCCCATTGACAGAAAAGAGGGAAGGATCAGCCCCTAAATCTCTATGAACACATTTCGTTAATTTCTTTTTGAGAGTAGCTCTGAAGGTCATCCAGCTTCTCTGTTTATGCAGAGAGGGAGAAAGGTGTTGTGTTAATAACCTGCTTGTAATTCCACATTTTTAGGATTTGTCTGTACAGCCCCACAGTTAAGTCTATGGGGTATCGCAGAGTGCACTACGTGTTACACGGTAACTCTCCCGTGTGGACACTGTGGGCACAAACTAAAAGGTACCTAGTTCATATTAATGTAGTCCAGCTTGAAAGAAGACTACATTAATGTGAACTAGGTACCTTTTTAGTTTTCACCAGCAACATGTGCATGGGGGAGTTATACCACAGCACACCATTGCATGCTGCAATTCAGACCCCCACAATCCAAACTGCAGGGCTATGTAGACGTAGCCACAAAATGGATCACACTTGTAATTAAAATGTAAAATTCCAGTTCATACATAATAGTCCGTAAATGTAGTTCAGAAAGTTGTTCTGTTGCAAAACACTGGTCTAGTCCAAACATTGTTGGTGTCATAGAACCATGCTATATAAGTAAGTTCATTATCCTTGAAGGTATCGTAAACTTGCACAATATCAGTTCGGTGCTCCAAATCACGTAACTGACACCACATTCTTATAGAAACCCACTTTACATATAGACAATGGATTAAACAACACTCTGCTCTTTTGTCAAAGAGTGTTGAAAAAATTCAATATCATAATGGCAAGATTGCTAAACAATATATTACTTCAGAACTGGCTAAGCAAAATCTAATGAAAGAGGCACTTTTTAAAAATAAAGAAGAAACCCTTCTGGAAAAACACTCACCACCTTGATATATTTGGGCGCTGAAGTGTAATCGTGAGTTCAAAAGCTCTTTTTGCTTGTAATAGAACTTCAGTCAGAGCCCCCGTGGAATTCAGGAATGGGCCCCACAATGGCGATAACAGTTGTAGGAACTGTATACCCAAGTAAATGCAAAGTGTATGAATTTTAAAAGATATGAATGATGGCACTAAAGGACTATGACTTTCCTACATTTGAAAGTTGTTTCATTATTGATGTTTAAGATAAGACAGTTGCACCTAGAATTATGATTTAAATTCATTCTGTTAGGATTCAGACTATTTGGGGAAAGAATCCAAACAATTAGAAATTCAGATATTTCTCTTGTAAAAAAACCCAAAAACCCAGCCTTTGAAATAAAATCAAGCTTTGACTTAGTGTTTGAGAAGCTGTTTTCCTCTTTCCTATGTGTGTGTAATAGCCATTATCACAGACTGAATTTACAAGTGTACTGCAAGGACAGGATGCGTTTCTTTGATGTGATCTTACTTTTCAAAGGATGGTGTTACTCTCAGTGTCCTTGTGTGTATGTGTTTCATTGTTTGCAATACTCGCTAAGGAGCTTGAAAATAATCTTTTTTACTACTTAATTGACCTCTTCTGGGGCCTGATTCAAAGTCCACTGAAGTCAATGGGAATAATTTCTGAACTGTGGATTTTTTTTTTTTTTGTTTTTAATGGATTTAATTTTACCTGTTTTGTTTGTGGAATAACCTCACTATGGCCTAGAAACCAGGTTTGCTAGGTTTTCTGCTTCAGTTTTCAGAGGAGGATAGGTGTGGGATTGTATTACTAGATATTTTTAATCCAAAATTTTTAATATTTTTAATTTGGTACAATCCCGACCAAATTATACACTTTTAAGGTGGTTCAAATATGGATCTGACTTACTAGTCTGATTTACTAATATTCTGGATGATTCTGACACTTGGAGCGGTTTCTGATCTCAAAGCCTGGAACAGGGACCTTAATGTTTCTTTCAAACTTAAATTGTAAATTGAACTTTGAAAGCCTTCTGCTTTTGATTTTACCTTTCCAAGTAAAGGACCCAGGGCCAGAGGGAGTGTTCTGTGAGGAATTCTATGCAGGGATTCCCCAAAATTGTCTGGTCATAAAGTGGTGGAGGTTTGTCCTTCTCCTACCTCTTCAGAAAAGGACATCAGGCCTACCCCACACCTTGAGCTTTCCCCAAGTATCTGTGGGAGGGCCAGAGACACCACAAAAGCTTTGGTTCTCAGACGGCATGCTGCTTCTGCTCTCTGGGGGATAAGACTCTCTGGCAGCATGTCTCCCTAGGACATCATACTAACATGGACTTTATACTGGCCAGGGAGCACCCCATGGATCCCAAGAGAGATGGTGGTTATATGGAAAGGGTAGTACAGCCTGCTGTAGTATTAACTTTTCTGGTTTAGTTCCACAGGGCTGGAGAAAGGATGATGTGCATTCCCCATGGCCCTGGCTTGTCCATTTAGCCCACAATTTTCACCCAGTCCCCCAACAAGGATGTTTGGTCATGTGGAGAGGACTTGACTGGGGAGGGCGAAGGGATAGTGCTGATGTAGCCTTTTTTGAAAAAGAGGAGTAACCCATGTGTGGATTGAAGGAGGTGGTATGCCACAATCTGTCCCAGAGAGAGAATTGGGGATTCTGAATGTACAACAATGAAAGCTGGACCAGTGCCCTAGTCAACAGAGGATACCAAGTCTAGTACTAAGTTCATTAAAGGATATTTTCTTTTTTGCATCAGTGAGGACTGCAAGTTTTTGATAGAAAAGTGTAACACTTATCAGAATGTGTTTGCCACCTCTATTGCTTTGGAATTTATTGTCAAATTTTATGGCTCTTATTTATCTGACCCTTTCTTGCCTTTATGCGCTGCCTCTTATCTGTGGCTTCTCACATTCTCTGAAGTCAGCACAATGTGAATGGCTTGTGAGGTAAGACCTGATATAAAGGTTAATGGAATATTGGAAGAACTGTAAATTTAAAGGATTCATTGTGATTTGTGAGACTGTTAATTTGAGAAACAGCAATGTAAAGTGGTGTGTGACTTTTGTGATTGGAAATGTGGTCAGAAAAAAGAAGATTCCTCTCGAGATCCAAAAACATTCCAACTTTCTTGTACATAGCAGTAGCTCCAGATTTTAAACATTGTCTGTTTTTTATATGATAAAATGAAGCTGACCACATGAATGAACACCAGTATAATGATGTTGAGTTTAGGAGTGATATTTGAGATAATGCAGATTGAGAAAGGTGTGATCTTAGCCAAAGAAAAATAGAAAACATGGTGACGTGTAAAGCATCTGGGTAATATTCGGCTCTCATTCTTCTGGGCACAGTGGGAACTTCTTCTGATTGCAATGGGAATTGATCCCCAATGATAAAGGGAACTATATGTGCATTTTAGCAATTCTTTACCTTTTCATAAACAAGATTTAATCTCCCCCCATAGACAGATGTGAATTTCAAGGCACATGTACTTAAAATATTTTAACTATTAAAGAAAGGATCATGTTGAATGTTAACAGGCCAAAATATTACCCTCCCACACGTACATACAGACAAATAAAATATTTTTTAATTTAAAAATGTTAATCTGAAAATTGTCAGCATTCCAACCCAAAGGGTAGAACTGTAATGCTATGTACTTGCAGTTATAATGTTTGTCGAATTGATTTCATTGTGCTGAGACGTCCAGAAAGGGAGTGATTACATAAAAAGATAGAGTCCAGCTTGTTTTGTTTGTAGCTTGTTACTGTTCTTCCTAGTATATGCCTGTTGCTTAAAAAGGACGGTGGCTCCCTATATTGTGTCAGTAACGGAGTTAAAGTCTCTGCTCCGAGAGTGGTTGACTCACCTAAGATGCTGAGTTTGTTGTGATAGACAAAGATATCACTATCCACTACTTTTTCCTAACATGATAGTGTGAGCGGAATGGTGCCCCTGCGAAAGTTATTGCCCATCCCTGATCTATAACAACTTCTTCTGATGTGCTTATAACTATCTATAACAGATACTACTCGGGTGACACATGCTTATAATATCTATTCATTATTTATTAACATTTTATAAACCACTTATACATGAAAATTTAATACAAAATGTGACCTAGATTTCCTCCTATTCCTCTCCTCGATGGCTAACCTGCCTCCTCTGCTCTGCCCACTTCATTAGCTATCTTTCCCTGCATCACAGGGTGTGCTGCCTACTATGGAGCGGTGAGAAAGAACACATTTGGGTAAAAACATGCCCTGGCTAATGTGCTGCTCTCTCTCCAAAATGTACCTAGCTTTAGCAAAGTATTTAATTAGCTTCCACAAACTTCTTTTCCTTGCCTGATCTCAGCCCAAGAAGCCCTGGAATGTGATTCCTTCTGAGGACATGCTCAATTGAGAGGTAATGACATTGACTTGTTGTGCAACAGAATGTAGTAAGAAGAGCGTGGAAGGGATTTTATTAATACTACTGAGGTGCTTGTGAATGATTTTGTGGCTATAGATACTGGTGACGTCTTTCTCTGAAATTGGCGTGAAAGTCGCTAGATTTGTTACTGGTCACTTTGACACTTATTTTCTCACGAGGGAAACCAAAAAGTCACTAAATCTAGTGACAAAGTTGCTAAGTTGGCAACACTGGAAGGGAGTCGTTGAAACGCTATTTCGCAAGAGTCCTGCCCAAAAATAAGGTTGACAGGGGTCCAGATTTTGACTGGAAAGTCCAGTTGAAGTGGGACTGGTACAGTGTCTGGTCAGATGTACTGACCTGACACCAAAAGTCTGGTTACCACGATTGGAGGGAAACTCCGGGTCATCAACCTGTGCTAGACCCTGCTGAGCCAGGACCGCATCTTATCTGCATCTCATGGGCAGGCAGGCAGGCTCTGTGTCAGGGGCTGCAGCTCCCATCCCAGCCCTGAGGGAGAGGGAGCTCAGCTTGGTGTGGGGGAAGGGTGGAGAGGATGGAACGATGAGGAAGTGGGAAGGGGAGAGCAATGAGAAATGAGGGCAGGTCCTCGAGGGAAGAAGCGGGACGGGGCGGGGCCTCAGGAGAAGAGGTGGGGCAGGGCGAGGTTTCAGTGCTCCTGCTTTAGTGTCCAGTTTTCAGAAATTAGAAAGTTGGCAACCTTGCCCACAAAACTCCTGATTGTGGGGAAACATCCAGCAACACTGATTGGCTGGGAAGCTCTGTTTAAACCAGAAAGGCACAAGAAATTGTCCAAGTAACTAGAGGAAACCCTAGCTGGCTACTACAATTATGGACCCTACCTACTTACCTGACTGCTGAGCCCTGCCTTCCTGCCTGTTCCTGCTTCCCTGTCTGTTCCCAGTTCCTGCTTTTCTGCTGCACTCCAGGTCCCTGCTCCTATGCCCTATCCCTGCCTCTGTTTCCAACTCTCACCTCCGGCTTGGCACCTGACTGTCTCCAGCTCCAGCCTTTGACTTGGTACCTGATGCGGTCTTCTGACTCTAACCATTAGTCCTAACTGCCCACGCCCAGGTCTTTCTAGTTAATTACATATTTGAAATGACTACTGACTTATAAAAATCTTAAACTTTAGCTAGTGCTGCCCTTTAGTTTGCCTGGGAATTTAACGCTTGTAGCTATTGAGCTATTAATGTACATAAGCAAGAATCTGAGTTATTCTGGATTTGAGAGTTATGCTTTTTACAATTTTGAGTTTTTGTTTTTTTGTTTTTTGCTTATATCAGGTTTTTAAAAATGAATCCATTACATTATATAAGTCTGTAAATGTTATCCAGCTGGGATATCATGCCCACAGCATTCTTTCAAACAGGCAATACCAGAAAATTCAACCGGAGAGTTTGTATTTTGGAATTTCAGCTAATTACCCAGTTGAAGGTATCACAGCTACATTGCTCTTCTCTCTTCCTTTTCTGTCTGTCTGTATCTTTGTTTGTATATTTCTGCAAAAGTGTGCGGGAAAAGATTGGTATATGGAAACCAAAGTGGGGGTGTGTGTAAAGCCTTGATTTCCTTGATCCCGTTTAAACCTATGTTTAAGCTGTGTTGCTTATTTCAATTTAGGATATTTCATCTCTATATATTTACCTAAAATTGAATTGCCCAATAATACCTGTCCATTGAACAAACAAAATGTTCAAGTCACAGGATTCCAAGCCTTATTTTAAATAAATGTACTTTTCAAGATAGATCTGAAAGGCCTGGGAGTGTGAAATGGCATAATTAGTTGCAGTGCCAGCTTTACTATACCAGCCTCTCTCCTGACCTAGAAGCATGCTTGAGACAGCGAGATGTTGAGAGAGCTGCATGCTGATTTCATGCTTTACCTTTCTGTTGAAACTTCCGACAAGGTTGCGAAGTGTAGTGGTGGTTTTGCGATGTGGAAATTTGCTTTTGAATAATTAGACTGAGAAGAAACCCATTCCACATAAACCACTGAACAGCAATGGTAGCAATCTCTGATTTATACAACTCTCAAGTAGGACTGGTGACCTAGAGAAGTGAAAGAGTCTGTCTTTATCACAGCTGATGGCCCTTTGAGGCAACCAGGCGTCACCCACGCTTTCTGTAATGATAAAGAAGTAAATGCTGTTCTTTTCCTTTTGCACTAGCAAAAATGCCTGCTCTTTATTTATTGCTCTGTTTCTCTGTCTATATAGTTGCAGCAGCAACAGTTTGCATGGAAATACACAGTAATGAAGCCTTATCTTGGTTAGCCCCTCTGCTTTATGGCAGCAGTTAGCGAACATGGTATGATGATAAACCCTGCTTTTGCACTTTTGAAATTTCTATAGAAGTGCTTTACAAACATTGCTGAATTTAGCCTCACAGCATTCTTGTGAGATAGGTAGGAATGTATTAATAATCCTCATTTACAGATTGGATGTGTATTGCCTCTTTTACATCATTCTCAAAGGTTCTGGGGGCGAGGTAGAGTCATGGACTCTGGTGTGGAGTTGGGCTGTTGTAGAAGGCTCAAAATTCCTCCCTCAGGAAGGCTCTTAGGGCTCTTCTACACTGGCACGGTACAGCGCTGCAACTTTCTCGCTCAGGGGTGTGAAACCCGCAAACACCACCAACCCACCCCCCCCCCCCCCCCCGAGCGCAGCAAGCTTCAGCGCTGTAAAGTACCAGCGTAGGCAGTGCACCAGTGCTGGAAGCCGCGCTCCCAGTGCTGGTAGCTACACCCCTCATGGAGGTGGTGTTTTTTAGAGCTCTGGGCTCTGCCGCAACTACACAAGCCATGTTAGAGCGTTGCCACAGCTGTAGACTAGCCCTTACGCTGTCTCTTATTTTGTGTTGCATAATACAAGTAGAAGTTCTATCTTTGCAGTACCAGGGCCAAGGATTTATCCATAAATTAGAAACTTCCTTATGTTTAATGCCTGTGAGCAAATATGAAAAACTAGAAACAAAATTGGGCATATCATTGTGTTCCTTTCCTTCAGCTACTCTGAAAACGTGAATCTGAAATTACTGTGATTTCAGATAGTTTTTCAGTGTCTCTAGATATTTATAGAATTGGAAGGTACTAGGACTTTTTTTGGTATGAAAATTGTTTGAATAACTGAAATTTTTTCAAGAGGCTGTACAAACCCAAATCACATTAGAATTACCTAAAACATGATTTGGCCTGGCTGTGGCTAGAACCTCACGCTAATAACTGACTTGTCTACATTACAGTTATAAATATAAAGGACAATAGTAATAATAAAACCTTAATGAGTGCCTTTGTAAATATAAAAAGTGTGGGTTTGTTACTATGAATAAATATCCTAGAATGAGCTTTGTGAATGAATACAAGCACAGTTTGTTTTATTTTAAAATGGCAAGCACTTCCTTTCAGCATATTTACTCAGATTTTTAGAAGCTAGGTGACTGTGAAGGTTTCATTCTTTGATAAAATTCTAGTGAGACCATCGGCACTTAGAATCTTTTATTATGCATTTTAAGATTAATTAAATTTAATGACAATTAATATTTAAAATGTGTATGGAGGAAAGAAAATATTGCTGCTTCTTGGCCAGGTTTTTTGCATGTATGTTTCCTCCAATGCATCTTTATTGCCTTAATTACAAGTATTTAAAGCTGCCAAAAATGCTTTTTGAGCACAGGAAAGGCAGTCTTTTCCCCAGGACACTCTGTATAAACTGAGAGTATATTGTTGGAAGATATAACCTGAAAAAAATGACTAAACCAGATTTTTTCCTTTCTTCTGTATGTTTAATAGCTAGGAATATGATTAGACTTGTTTTGATGTCACTTTTACAGTCTGTTTTTTCAATCCCAGTCCAACTACACAGGAAATTTAAGTAATCTGTATTAATTCTCAATTACATTTGAGGGTCAATAATTCATCAAGGCAACTGTTGAATGGTTTAAAAGTGAAATCGTTTGTTTAGCCTTTATAATCAAATCACATGCTTAAAACATAACAGAACACGGGCAGGTTATTATGAAAAGATATTCATGATGCAAACTCTCATATGCAGTAATACAAAGCTATATTAGGAGATCAGCATGTGAAACTTCAGGTGAATTGGCTTGTCTTTTTTAGTTTTTAGTTTAAAAAAACCAAAACTTGAAATTGGAAGATGGCTTAAATTTTGACTATGAAATAATTGACTGGCACTCTTCTCTAGTTAATGTACTTTTTAAAATAAGAACACAATGAAAACAATGCTTAGTTCTTATGTAGCCCTTCTCATCATTAGGTCTCAAAGTGCTTTACAAAGGAAGTCAGTGTCATTATCCCCATTTTACAGATGGGGAAACTGATGCATGAGGAGGTGAAGTGATTTGCCCAAAACCAGTGGCAAACCTGGGAATAGAACCCATATTTCCTGACTCCCAGTTTAGGTAGGCCACACTGTCTTCTCCCTAATTTTATCAATTAAAAACTAATCTAGATTGCAACATGTGGTGTGGAACCAAGTTAATGTTTTTATGGTGATTTTAGTATTTGAATTTCTTGTTTTGCATGTTTAAAATCTTAATATTTCATTAATGTAGGATTTTCCTCATAATATATTAATAAAGTACATAAATTAGTTTTTATTGTTGTCTAGGAGCTGAGGAGTTTATTCTTGAATTTACTGTCTATATCTATTTTTAATCCGTAATGTTTTTTTTAAAAGTCTATTTTAGGATCTAGCAACATTTGCCATATATTAGAAATACAATCACATAATAAATACAATCACATATGTATGCACTCTGTGGCTGCAGAAGTACATATTCACAGACTGAAAACCACAGTCAAAGGAATCCAGACTGCTTATTTTTATACTTACTGGTATCCCAGGGAAAAAGGTAAAGATCAGTTTATAAAACCTGGACAAAAGAAGGATGTAACTTTTTCTGTTCTCCCTTGGGATGAATCTCAGCTGAAATAACTGACAGTTTTTGGACTTGCAGAAGGAAATGATGAGGTAAGATAAATATCCAGATGTTTGCTGGCCAGATGTATAAGCTTACATTTTGGAAGACATGAATGCTATACCTGTGTCTTTTGAGAGGAAGTTGTAAATAGTAAACATACAAACTCTTTATCTTTGCAGTTCTGAAAAATTTTGAGTTTCAAAGTAAAACTTCAAGTTATATCTTTTTGTTTTACTTACCAAATAGCTTAATGAGAAGAGATCTTATAACCAGCTTCAAATGTAAATCTGTACAGTATAAGAGTTTTTTTTTTTTTTTTTTTAAATAATCATTACGTCTGTAAGGCTAATTTGACACCCTTGGTTCATTGTTTTTAATATAGGGAAGATCTAGTTTACAAAAGTGTCTTCGTTTTCCATCATAAGGAAGTAGGTGTGCCATCTTTTTGAAAGTTTCCTATGTTCTATTCCCATGCTTCAAGCCATTTATTTACCAAAAATGCAAAGTTTGACTTTTACCACTCTATCACCTGCTTACACTGATTCTCTCCCTCTCCCACCTAACACAGAGATCTGTTTCTTTTCAAGTAAATTGTTAGAAGTGGCTCCCTGCACTTCTAGAATGCAGGCAAGTTGTTACTGCCCAGACCTCTCCCTCTTAGGGCTGGAATAACTCCCATGGCCTGCATGGCCCAAGAGAAGGATGAATATCAGAGCCTGGATAGGAACTGACAGTTTATGAGAGATGATGAACTCATTTATACAAAGTCCTCATTCCTAGAGAAGCTCCAAAACAAGCATGTGCAAATCTGTGTCTTTTTTCTCTTTTTGGGCTCATGCCATTGGTTGATCATTCCCTGGGCTAGGTGGTCCCACTGCAACTGCCAGAACATGGAAGCTTGCATGAGGCCCACAATTTCAGGTGGACACAGCCTTTAGTTTTGTAATTCATTTTATTTATTTATGTGTTAAAATGTGCCCAGCCTATGCTGTGCACATACATTATAAAAATATTAAAACAACAGTTAAAATAAGGACCCAGTCTCCTTCCAAAAACAGACCTTCCAAAATTCCACAGCTCAAAACCACAGACTCTTCCAACCAAAATCTCTAACCGACTTACTCATTCCTCCCCAGAGCCCTGGGAGAACAGATAGCCCCTGCAGCATGACCTAAAGGCCACCAATTGCAGGCTCTGTAAGCATATAAAAATAGTGTGCTTCATTTTCAGTATAATCCTGTGTAATGCTGCTACAAAGAATATTATACACAGACAAAGGGTGAGGGAAAGGGGTACAATGTACAAGTAAGGGGATCAGGGTAATACCAGGCACACACCTTGCTAGTTCCGTATCTTTATATAGAGACAAGAAAGAGGAGAGGAAAACTGAGAGATAAGGAAAGAGGACAATGAATGGGAAGAGTGAGGACAGTCAACTGAGAAGCTGCAGTGGTAGAAGTGGGGTGGGATGAAAAGGTAACAACCAATAAAAATACAGGGGATGAGAGAAAATATACAGTCCAATTTTCAGAGTTGTATGGAGGACTGAAGGATGTAAAGGTTCTTCCCTGTGCCAAGGGGAGTTGCAGCCGCTATCTTCCATGTGCGGGAGGAGAGAGGAGTCTGCTGGGCCGAGTGCTCCAGGTGGGTCCTTCACAGTTTGGTGATAAGCAATACGGGGGGGGGTAGGGGGGGATTGAAGGCCCAGCCCTACCCTCTTCACTCTTGGATGTGAAGGATTCCCCAGGACATGGGGATTTCCAGAGTCTGTCCCTGGCAAACTCCTCCCGTTTGCTGCTGATGTTTCCTTATGTGCAGGGGCATGGAAAGAGTGGAGATTATACATATATTACTTGGTTTGGACAATGTCGGTTAGGATGGCGAAACAATAATGTGTGAGGCAGTTCACAAGGCTAGTATATAGTGACAGTATCATCAGCTCTGTCATTTGCAATTTGATCATTTGGAGGTTTTTAAACCTTCAGGTGATCTCCCTACTCCTGCTTCCCACCTTACTGATTTTCAAATTGGCCACCATTTCCTATTTTACTTTCAGTAAGGTTGAAGCCAAGCAAAATGGATTTTGGTCCCTGTAGTTTCTGCATGTGGAGTGAGGCTGATCCTAGTAACAATGACTATCAACTCCCCTTGGTTTTCAAAAAGACTGAAGCCAGACTGCCCTTAGGGAAAATGACTGACTATATACAGTCAAGTGGCTAGACAGGACATTGAGGAGACAGGGTGGTGAAGGGCAGAAGAGAAGTGCAAAAGGAGAGTGAGGCCTTCACAGGGCAAAGTGTGGGGGACGTAAGAGAGACTCAGGAGAGTACCGGGGGAATATCTGTGGCAGAAGCACGATGTTAGCAAGTCCAAGTGCTCAAAAATCCTGAATTGGCTTAAAAATTACATTGATTTTTTAATGGGAAATTTTTCCTTTGCTTTCCGCTGTCTGAACCATTAGGGTACACTTACTTCCTGTTTTCAAACCTTTTCCCACCACCACAAGGACTAGAAACTTACTTGAAAAATAATGAAAGCTGGGAATCTCATGCAACTGTTGATTACAGAAACTGTGCCTTTAAGAAAAATGCCAAAATATCATGAGACTCATGATAAAATTGCAAGGGTTGGTAACTTTGGAAGCAGGAGGAGACTAAAAGGAGCACAGGGATAAGTGTCTAATGGTGGAGCAGAAGAGGGCTGAAGGTGAAAAAGAATGTGGGGCAATCAAGAAGTGACTGAGGGTGTGAGGAGGAGCAGAAGACAGAGCAGGGGGAAGATGGGGCCCAGGAGGAAGTCTTAAGGGCAATGGCAGAATGTGAGGAGTGGGAGGGAGGTGCAGGAGGAGAGCGCGGATAGTGATAATAACAGGAGATGGGAATGGATAGAATCACAGCTCCTGTACTCTAGAGGTTAATGGTGAAATCCCGGCCCATTTAAGTGAATAGGAGTTTTGCAGTTTCAGACAATAGCTGGGATTTTGCCCCAGAATTGGAAGTGGAGTCCTGAATGCAGCCAGCTGCGAGGCCTGTATTTTTCCATGTGCTTTTAAGATTGAATTTTGAACCTGAACTGATCACACAGCTTGTGGGAGGACAACTTCTTCCCTAAAGGGTCAAAAACCAGATAAATACACCTCTCGTCCACCAAGTTATTTTTTAAAAACCTCATGATTTTAAGCCAGTTCAATTATTTTTTCAATGTGTGCAGTTGGCACTCCTGGGTATCTGCCTGGAAGATCAGGCAAACTTATCCTCCACTTTGCTTCTCACAGGTGACATGGCAATAGAGAGTGTTCAGGAAGGATTTCAATGTAGTATTTTCTTCTTAGCAGTGCATCCATTCAGAGATTTAACTTTTTTAGCTTCATTTAGACATCCCCGAACAGATGCACTATTGATTATTAATACACTGCACTGAGGAGTATCATGAATTTTTCTATAGGAATAACATCTAACACTTAGTTTCGTTCACGCTGAAAGATACCTCAGTGTTTTACAAATGTACCAAACGGATACAGAAACTATGTGCAGAGATCATTTCATCTACCTTTGTAGCAGAGCACAATTACAATACAAACTTTAGGACAGGAAGTGAAGAATAATACTGTAATCAGTTGAAATTGCAGGGGAATTTATGTAGTCAGAATGTAATTATGGAAGGCAGAACTTGGTCAGGAAGCAGGATTAACTTTCCTGCTCTTTTGAAAAGTGCCAGAGGATTGTTAATAGCTATAAATGGTCAGGATGTTGGTTTTACGTATCAACCAAATGATAGCACTTGCAACAGAAGGGTGCACTTTAATGTTATGCTGAGGAATTGCTTAATTTCTGACTCAGTGATAAAGATGTATCCTACGGAAACAGGATCTAAACTTCCTTGTGCAGTTTAACTTACTTGAAGGTCTCATATCCAAATATCGACCCAATCCTTATTAGCTTGTCAGATCTAACGTGATCACAGCACATTTGTTACGTAGCTGCAGGCTTGAATAAGTTAAATAGGAAATTACTTCACCAAATTTGGATCCTCTGATGTAAGCAGAACCCTTTTAACTATGTATCCATGGCACAAGGACATGTTGACAGCTGTTTGGCTGCAGGGTTTCTTTCAGTTTTTGCCTGTTTTGCTACTCAGAACAAATATGCTGAATTTTTAATTCAGTGCTCTAAGGTAGTTCTAAATTTTTCCCTTTGATATGTTTTATATTTGGGTTTATATGCCAATCACTGAATCCAGTAGTGAGATAAATGTTTGTCCCCTAGTGTTTCAAAATAGTATCTTAATCACCCTAAAGTTGGTGTAATTATGTGGCCATTACTCTGCACATTATGTTGAAAATGTACACTTCATGGTGTCAAGAAATAATACAATACAGATTTAACTTCTCACAAAGAAATAACAAGCACGAGTAGCTACTAAATATTGACCGTCAAAATCCACATGCAGGGAATAATGCCTACTTCAGGCAGAAATTTGCTGTATCTCTGTTTTGTTCTAAGGAAACTTAGCTCACCTTAACTTTGGAATGTTAACTGAAACCAAAATATTGCAATCCACAAGTCTGACTCAGGTAAATGCTATATTGGTAGCTGCTTTGAATATTTAATATTAACAAGGTCAAAATGAACTACAGTGTAATAGTTATTCCCATACATCAGCCACATAGTATTTAAACATTAATTTTAAGCCTGATGTTATTCTTCAGGCAAGTCAAATTTAACCAGTGACTTGCCAAATTTAGAGGTACAAAATTATTTTTTAGCTTTTAATCTTTTAGACTGAAATGAAATTAGACTTTTTAAAATTAATTAGCCCACCGATATGTTAATATTTTGGATAGATTATTTTATTTGGCAATTTTGAGATATGGATTATTTTTTTAAAAAGTCCATATTAGATTCCTTTTTTCTCAAGTTATTGTTTTAATCATAATCTAAATATATTCCCTTAATACTATGATCTGCTAGGTTAATAAAGTACATTTGAAAATGCAGATCATTCAAAAGATTAGACAGTATAACAATATATGTGCAATTTATTGATTCATGCAGTTTAATGTAAAATTAGTACTGTGAAGACTTTGAATCTGCTACTGAAAAAAGCAGACAGGTTAAATTGATTGATGGTACTACAACTGACCTTACTATATCAGTACATTTTGTAATATAGGATGAAATAACAATGAATACTCTGCCTATTTAATGATCTTTTCAGGGTTAATATAGCTTTTAACATGTACATCAGCATGGATTCCAGTAAGCAATGTTGTTTACATCAGATGTCCATTGGCCAGTCCTTCTGATCAAATAGCATATTGAATTCAAGAGTAAGAGTGTGACAGACCCATATCCTGTTTTAAAGAAATATAACAGAAAGCTAACATCTGCCTGCTTGGCTTCATGTGGTGGACAAAGTTTAGCAGCAAGTTACAAAATGTTAATCCTTTGTGCTCACTAAAGTATGCCTGACATCATGAGCACAATTCTATGGTATTTCTTGGAGTAAGACTTTCCAAGCCTGTAAAGAAAATGTTTTTGCAAGGAGCCTTTCTTTGTCCTGACATTTGAATGAGGACACAATTCACCATGAATCTTTTACTCTTCCTCTTCCCTTGGAGAATAATGAAAGGAGTCCATTCATTGCAGTCTCTTGGTGTTTTCACGGAAAAATCGTACATAACAGTCCATCAGCACAGGCCCACTCCTCATCTGAAACATGAGTAAAGCTTGGAACTAGAGCACTTTATGCCTATTGCATATTTCTACCAGTGGGCTGGACTTTTGCTATTTTTAATAATGTTGAAACTAGAACTGACATCCCAAAATAAAAGAAACAGATTATGAAAAAAATATTTAAAAAGAGCAATCCTGTAGGCACTTGCTTATCCGGTAAATATACCACACAGTTATACTGGAAAATATGTAACTGTTTGATTATTATGCAAAGCTTTTTTTCTTTTCTTTTTTTTTAAATGACACTAGAAAATGGCCTCTTCTCAATTTGCAGATTGAGAACATTCCTTAGGGAGCTGTGACAGGATGTTTTCTGTTAACCTCATTTTAATTTTTTTTCAACTAGACAAGGAAAACCATTTCTTACCGGTCATTGTTTCCTTATATGTCTAGGTAAGAAAGTTGTATCTAAGAAAGCAGTTGCTAGAAAATTCTGTTATCTATTTTGAATTTTTGGAAACTGTATTTACCTGGTGCTGAATAACTGAAGAATTCCTCCAGAAGAATATGTCACAGCTATGCTAGTGCCAAATAAATCTAGTGGTGTGACATGGATAGTAAAAGACTTCATAAAAAGTGGAATCTAGCTCTAAGGGCTATACTTGTGAAGCATAATGTGGGATCTGAGCTGCATGACTTCCATCACACGCAGCAAGAGTGATGAGGCTGTAATCCCATTTAAACATTTAAAAATATTACCTGAATGTAAAGTGCTACTGTACCTACTGTATCTTAGGGAATGTCTACACTGTAGGTTAAACCTATGGTCAGTGGAACTCTAGCCCACCGGCTCAGTGTTTGCAAGCCTGGGTTTAAGCTTCCACAGTGAATATTGACTCTAGGTTTAGAATTTTTGAACCTGAGTCTCTGGCATCTGTGTTGCATTTTGCAATCCCAAGTCAGACAAGCCTCTCACTGGGCTTTCTAGCACTCTCCACAGCCTTAGCCGCTCTCGACCTTTGTTCATTGTGCAGTGTGGGAAAACCTGACTATCAAGCCTTCACATTACAGGAAGTAGTTGCAGCCTGCTACGCTCAGCCTGTTGAGCCATCTTTTGGGTCTGCATGCAATTGGAGCCAGAAGCATAGAGGATTCGCCATTTGAAGAACTTGTCCTGCTTGTTTCAGGAAACAGAGCATCCATAAGATGCTGGTGGACATTATGGCAGCATTTTTGACCTACCCAAGGAGGAGAAGGATGATACAGATGTAGCAGACTCACATTAGCTGATGCTGATCACGACTCTTAAACAGCTGCTGATACGTCCTATGTAGACCAGCACATCTGGAGCAGAGCCACAACCATAGACTGGTGGGATCACATTGTCATGCGGACCTGGGATGACCAGTAGTGCGTCCAAAACTTCTGCATGAAGAAAGCTACATTCCTGGAGCTTTGTGAGCAGCTCGATCCAACCCTGCAGACTCATAACATATGCGCGAGGCAGCCTTCTTGGTTCAGAAGCCAGTTCCTTTAACCATCTGGAAGCTGGCTACCTCAGACTGCTACAGATCCATTGTTAACCGTGTTAATGTTGGAAAGCCAACTGTAGATAGAGTGCCTCAGAAACCTTTACCACCAATGAAGCATGTGGTGGGTATGAAAAATATCCCTGAAGTAATTTCTAGTTTTGAGAGAATGAGGTTTCCAAACTGTGCTGGGGTCATTGATGGGACTCATATTCCCATAGTTTGCCCTTCTCAAGGAGCACATGAGTACATAAACTGGGGAAATAGTCCATTGTTATGCAGACCCTCGTGGACCACAGAGGTCAATTTAAGGATTTTGATATTGGCTGTACTGAAAATTGGAAGTCTACCTTCATGGTCAGGCAAGGATAGTATTCCCAGCAAATGACATTGTCATAAATGGAGTTACTGTCCCCACTGTTATACTAGGGGACCCGTGTACCACCCTTTCGCCTTGGCTTATGAAGCCATATTCTGATTTTAGAGGGCCTGGCAAAAGACTCACAGCAGGTGTAGAATGGTGGTTGAATGTGTGTTTGGCAGATTGAAATCCCTCTGGTGCAGTTTACAGAACCACTTGGATTCCAGTGTCATCAATGCTGTTCACATTATCGTGGCTTGCTGTGCTCTTCATGATGTCTGTGAAGCCAAAGGTGAGCCATTTGCCCCTGAATGGACCTATGACAGTGATGGATTGCTGAAAGTGCTCTGATCACAACTGGAGCAGGATACACCTGGGTGATAGAAAACAGGGATGCTCTATGCTCCTACATTATGGACTTGCATGGACAAATGGAAGAGGGAAAATAGTATGTTTATGAATGTGTACAGCAGTGTTAACTGTAGATGAGGAACTATCACTGTATGCAGTGAATTGATTGCTATAATATTTAATTATGGATGAGATGAGTGCTTATGAAATGGGAGGTGCACTGTGTGGCAAGGACTGTGGATTTTCATTACGGATTGATGTAAATAGATGTATTGAAAAATTGTGTTTGGATTGTGCTGTATTGTGTTTATCTTTATTATTTGAAATACACATTATATGATGTGATGCAGTGATGGTAATAAACTTTCTTAATAAAATAAGTCATTATTTGTGAACATGGCTATATTACAAAAAAGAACCTTGAAGTCTTGCCAGGTGGGCCAGTGCCATTACACCAACAAAACATCCGTAATAAACCAATAACAAAACAAGTAATAAAACAAACATTGAACAGTGCAAAAAGTGAAACCTGGTGCCAACAAATAAATACTCAAGCTTTCCATTCTCCTTTCACTTTCCTGGGAATTTAGTACACACTTGGAGCTGCTGCTGCAGGAGGGTGGAGGCCTGCAGGAGGGGTATCCTACTACCATTAAGTCACAGTTGCGTAGGCCACTCAGAAGTGGAATTGTCCAAATTTTTCCTGGTCTGCAGCACATGGTACCATGGAGGGGATTCATGACATGGTGCGAGTGCAGAAGGATCCTGTTCTCTTTCAGCCACTAGCACACACGGCCTTTCAAACAGGCCTTTCTACTGTGCTCTATCTCCTTCCCTCAACTGACATTCCTACTCCAGAAACTGCTGCCCATCGCTCCTTGCCTGCGACAATTCTGTCCTCATGCTCTGCAGCCTGTCTGTGCCTTTCCACTTGCCGTGAGTCCTTTTCCCTTTGGTATTGCACCTAGTTCAGGTTGTCTTCCATAAGCTCATCGTGGAAATGCTTTCTCTTGGATTGGCACGTGACAGAAATCCCAGGCTCCTGCTGTAATGTGGCCGAGCAGCCAGAGAAAGATCTGAAAGGACGTGAAAGCAGACATCAAACAGTGCAGTAATGTCCCATTATTTCACAAAGGGTTCAGTGATCTTCAGAGAAAAGTGCCTTGTGCTATCTCAAGGTCAAAAAAATGATACATAAGAACATAAGTATGGCCATACTGGGTCAGGTACTTCAATGCCAGGTACTTCAATGGTAATGAACAGAACAGGAAATAATCAAGTGATCCATCCCCTGTCGCCCATTCCCAGCTTCTGGCAAACAGAGGCTAGGGACACCATCCCTGCCCACCCTGGCTAATAACCATTGATGGACCTATCCTCCATGAACTTATCTAGTTCTCTTTTTTGAACCCAGTTATAGTTTTGGTCTTCACAACATCCTCTGGCAAAGAGTTCCACAGGTTGACATTGTGCTGTGTGAAGAAATACTTCCTTTTGTTTGTTTTAAACCTGCTGCCTATTAATTTCATTTGGTGACCCCTAGTTCTGGTGTTATGAGAAGTATTCCTTATTTACTTTCTCAACACTATAATTCTGATACTCTGTAAAACTGTGTTTCAGTATATTGCAAGAGGAAAGCTTCAGTAGACATTGAGGCTTGGGTTTTGAACCCCCTGGCATAGTAGTAGGGGAGGGGGGACAGTGACTGAGAGATTCCCTCTATATTACTTGCACAAGAGGGAAAACAGACAGACCTAGTTCTCCCTTCTTCTATATTTTCATAACTTTTCCTTTATTTCATCTGTTAACTATCAAGATACAGATTTTCAACCTCTTTCATATCATTTCTGCAACTGTTATCACCTACAACTCGTCCTCTTTAGATGCCCACCAGAATGCTCTTCTGTGGCTGCCAAACTGCTTCAGAGGTTTTACCTTAAAAGGTCCTGGCAGGAATTGGCACAGTATTTATAGAGCACCTTTCCATTTTCTGGTGTCTGAGGAGAACTAATTCCAAGTGACTGAACCAATACACTTCGACAGAAGGCATAACACAGGGAATGGCAGTGAGCCAGAATCCACCAAACTGCTAGTGACCCCCTTGTGACCTTTAGGTGAGGAACTGCTATGTTAGTTATGGAGATGTCATAGTGACTTCGTAAGTAAGACTGTGTTGAGCTTTTCATTTTGGCTAGGACTAAAATCCCCTTCCCCTCCTTTTTTTGCCCCTAAATGATTGAATATCATCACCAAACTTTACAAACTCTTTCAAGCCAATGTCAGTCTGATTAGCCTCTTTTGGGCTTCTTGACTGATCAATTACAGTAGCATGGCTGGTACTTTACTCCTGAGGCAGCCTTAGAAACAAGTCTCCGCCTCTCCCTTCACCCGGTGTGCCCCATTATGCAGGGACGGGAGAAGGGTGATGTGGAGATGTGTCTCAGCAGCCAACCTGCCAACCTGACTCCTCAGACAACTGCACTAGGAGAGAGTCCCATTCTGATGTGCCAAATGTGGCTCTTCAGATGGGCACTGCTGGTAGACTAGTTGCACAGACACCTTCAAGTCGCCTTTGGAGCAATTCTACACCTCCTCCTCTGCCTTGGGGAGGATTCCCATGTATTTCCTGGCCTCTGCAGAGAGATTTAGCAGTCTGTGTGCTACTAAGGTTGGGTTCTGGATCCCTTGGTTTAGCCCCAGCGTATAAATCAATGGCAATATCAAACTCAGTATAGCTATAAGAATAAGCCAAAAACATTTGAATAAAGTCCAGTAAAAACAAGCATATTAAAGATAGAGAGAGGGAGAGAAGGGAAAATAAAAGGAAGATTTCAAATTCGAATGTTACTAGATAAAACCTTCTCACTGTAGGCAGTCTCCAGGTGGATGAATGTCATGAAAACAGTGCAAGCTGCAATGTCACACTGAGAAGAAATTTGCTACTGTGTGTTGTATGGATCCACTGAAGAAACAATAAAACCTTTAGAACCATACTGAAATGTCCTCAGCCCATTACACTGAGGCACCAGTGCAGGCACCAGTCTGTATTTAGTATTAAACTACTTTGTTTGCTATTATTATATTTCTTTTAAAATGAACTGAAAAGACCGGAGAACACATTTTTATCCTTTATTTGCAGATGACCTCATTAAAACATAAAATAGTGCAAGGTACATTTCTTTTTAAAATGTGCTGATTTATTCTTGTAATTCTTAAACAAACAAAACCCGCACATTTATTTTGCAAAAGCTTTATCGACACATCTTATGGTAGCATTTAATGCATTTAAATCAGTGTGAAGACTCTTTCATATTTGTTAATATATTCATTATTAAATGTTAAACTAGAGATATGGGAAGAATTTGTTTTAAAGCTCTCTTACATGTGGGGGTTTTGGTTAAAAATATTCAAAAAATCATATGCATTGCTGTAAAAATGTATGGTAGATGTCTTCAGAAAAATTTGTTCCTCATTTATAGTCTGCCAGCACAGTGGATCAGGAATCAAAGTTCCTTTCACTATTTCATATCTCTGATTTATAAAATGAATAAATATGAAGCTAAATTGCTGTTGGAACTGCAAATTTTTAGGGGGAGAGAGTAGCACGTTTTAACTTGATGAGTGCATTAGTATATTTAATTTTCCAAATGACTAGAGAGATGCAGTAATACCTTGTACAAACATGGTTTGCTATCTTCTGACCTCCACACAGTGCATATGAAATGAAACTATTTTTCATCTTTAACAAACTGCAGAAACTGAAGTATGGAAAATTCATTCTGTGCTTCGTCAGTGACTGCAAGTGACTGAAGTAGCATAAATAAGCTTGTCTCAGAAGTCACTCATCAGTAAGTTGTTGGAAACGGTAATCCCAAACCAGAACATGGTGAGTTATTACTATAGTGAATTATTTTTGTGACATCCTGGACATTCTGTAGTCATTGACATTTATTTTTACAGCATAATGTGTAAAAATAATTCAGTAAGTAATTTTTGTTAATTTATAGTTTCTATAATCCTCCTTGCTTTTTTAAAAACAAAACAGTGTCCAATAATTATTTTATAGTGATACAGTAGCAAGACTTCATGCCATGTTAATGTTCTTAATGCAATCACATAACTAAAGCTTGTGCAAAGGTTGAGTAGCACAGTAAAACAAATAATTGAGAACAACTTTTAATTTGAAAAACATTAAGAACCTGAGACAAACGTACACAAAAACAAAGACTGTCATGATTAATACTTCCGGTACTTAAACACAGTGGGAGATTTAACACTTTCCATTCTAACAGACTATATGCATATGCATTGGCAATAGTTTGAAAGACTGTGTTCAAAAGTTTGGCGCATAGGACAAATATTTTATTGTACATCTGTCCATATTAGAAGAGAATACCTGACAAGTCATTGAGCCCTTGAATGGATTTATCCTTTTATGTGGCATATTTTCAATTTTAAAATGTGTACCATAGTCAAATAAAATCCTGTATAATCTTGGAGGTTTGAAGCCAATAGAGTTCCATAGAAAGCTTATCATTGTCCACAGATGTGTCTTTAAAATCTAAAGTATAAGTCACGTATATGATTACACATCAACATACACTAAACCCGCTTCTGCTAGGCAACCTGCCGTTTGTAGTGAACACTTCAAACTATCACCAATGTTTTCAATACATATTTGTTAATTTGTTGAATTTTTAGTAAGCGTGGTAGTTTAAAATACATTAACTACCAGGAATTTGCATAAAGACTTTGTTAGAAAATATATCTCTGTCATTCTCAAACCTATTTTGTAATTCGTAATGAAGTAATTTGTATAATTACCTTAGTGATATCCTCAGCATGAAGACACTGGTTGAAAACCAAACCAAACACTTTTTTTTTTTAACTCTAAAGATAAATTATATTTGAGTCTGGGGGATATTTTGGATACCTGTGGATTTCTGAGCCAGTCATGCTGTGAAAGGCTGAAGACAAAAGACTTTCTGGTTTGATAACCTACCCAGAAGACAGGCCATCCCATTGAGTTAGACCAAAAAGAAGTCACCATCACTCTTTAATCCCTGTGCTTAATCCCATGCAGCCCAGTAGAATTAAGGTACTAAAGGAAGATGCGTGGACCTGGATCTGACCTGAGGGCCCATTTTCTGTTATGTGAAAGGTGTTTTTTTTTTAAAGTGGATTTAGGGGAGCTTCACCTTCTCACCTCTGATAACTGGAACAGTGTAGGGATGCTCCTGTTCTTGACTCTGGAGGATAGGTAAGCACCATCTTTTCACAATCCCCTCTTATTTGGGAATGCAGGTAGGAAAATCTTCAGTCTGATGGCTCTTATTTTATCTTGCTCTGGTTGGCAGAAATTTGTCTGTCAGCTGGGAAAATATAGATGCCTTTGGAAAGCACAGCCCCTTTTAAAACCATACCCAATGACTGATATTTTTGTCAGCTATGGAAGAAAAC
This sequence comes from Lepidochelys olivacea, assembly GCF_965140295.1. Classification (NCBI taxonomy): domain Eukaryota; kingdom Metazoa; phylum Chordata; order Testudines; family Cheloniidae; genus Lepidochelys; species Lepidochelys olivacea. Next base: position 215,591,931 of record NC_140412.1, read on the forward strand.
CCAGCCTCACGTTAGGACAAGCACATTTTTCAATGTCATTGTTCAAGCATTTGTATTGGACACAGTCATGATTGTGCCTCTAGGAGTGTGATAATTTAAGGTAGGCAGCTATCTAATTCCCAATGGCCTGTTATAAAGATGACCATATTTCTAAAATAAACCAAAAGATACTGCAGTGGCAACTTTTGTGTAGTGAATTACTTGTATACTTTTTTCAAACAATGAGTACTTGTGTTGCTTCTACCAGCTTCTGACTCCACAGCAACATGTGCATACATCTCAGAATGGAAGACTTTTCCCAGTAACTTGTGGTGTGTTTACACTGAAGCTGGGAGTGAACGTCCAAGCCTGAGTAGACAGGCTTGTGCTAGTGGCTCAAAATAGCTGTGTGGACATTGCAGCTCTGGCAGAGGCTCGAGCTAGCCGCCCAAGCTCGGACCCAGGGTGCAGGGAGGTCCGAGCTCAAGCCTCCTCCAGTGCTGCGATGTCCACACAACAATTTTTTGTGCACTAGCGCAAGCCTCCCTAGCACAAGTCTGTCTCCCTGGCTGGCAGGCTTGCTCCCAGCTGCAGTGTAGACATGCAATTAGTGTTCAGAATTGGTGCACTGTGAAATGTTCAGGCATCCTTACTATTCTATTTAAGCTAGAGAACAGCTGTGATAAATTATACGCTCATCTGATTTTTTTCCCCAAATTGTTCATTACAGTGAGCGCTCGTTCCATGGGACTGTTTTGTTACTGGTAAGCAGAGCAAATTCTGCTTGGTGCAGCAATAAATCTTGAACAAACATTTTGTAGTTATAAAATATATGGAAAAACTTTTGTAGCTACTAGCCGTCAGGCAATTCTGAGCTGAATAAGGGCCCCTTTAGAAAAAATTACAAGGGGCATCCATGTAAGGCCAAACTAGGGACAGATTGCAGATTAGCATCCTGATGTAAGGGAAGTTAGCCCCCCACAAACACCTGCATGGCCTCTCTACTCCTCCTGACACCCACCAGGGGGTGGAGTCTTGGTTCCTTCTGTCAATTTTTATCTGGGTCATAGGAAATAACTTTCTATTTAATAAATGACAGGCCGTGGCCCTATTATGCTGTTGGATCTGTACAGGTGGACACTCACTTCCACATGGAGCCCCATTGAAATTAATGGTCCTCTGCATGTGCATAAGGTTCACTTATGAGGATATGATGGTAGAGTCAGGGCCAACATGTTTAATATAATGAATACAATTTAATACTCAAACTGATGTGTCAGAAAAAATAAATCATTTCGCTGTGTTGTGATACGAGAGCACACTACAGACTTCTGTTTACCATATAGAACATTTTGCATTATGTAGTGCTTGTGTTTTCTTTTTTACATTTTTAATGTTGTTGATTTCTATATTCACTTTAAAACTTGATTTAAATTCCTTATGCCTTTTTGCTTTTAGAACTGTGCCTTACCAATAAATGTTCCTCGCAGATTGTTCAGTTTATAGCACAGAATATTACTTTTTTATTAGTAATTGCACTGCAGATTATGATGTGGTGGAAAAAAATCTATTCTTTTCTTAAGGCATAAAACCAAGTTCCTGTCTGTTTTGCGGATGTTAAAAATCCCTTGACACTCAAGGAAGAAGAGTGGGAGTATTAACTCTCAGGAACCCTTGGCTAAGTACCCATGAAAAGACTCTTTCTTCTCCCAACACAGGGGACTAAACTTGTTAAGAATGCTCACTGTGAGAGGAACACTTTAATAAATAAAATAAATTTAAGAGCATATTCTTTGGAGCAGGAGGAGAGCAATGGGAATCAAATCCAGCCTTTTATCTCTTTTAAGAGTGAATACAGAGTAGGACAGCTTATTTGAGGATTTGCCTGAATCTCTAAGCATGAACTGCTAAGGAAATAATGACTGCATAGAATTTTTTTTCTTACCAATCTTTACATTTTACACCTTTGGAGAGAAGTCTTGTATGTATTTTTTTTCTCCAGATTTTTTTTTTTTTTTTACTAAAACACTAAATCAAAGGCAGTATCAAAAATCAAAAACGTCTTGGCTCAGATGTAGACCACTTGAAAGAAAAGTAGCTTGCATTATTTTAAATTGCGAGAACTTTTAGTCAAGTTCATTGTGCTAAGTAGTTATTTAAAATTATTAGTGTCTCTCATAAAAATAAAAAGGTCTTGCAGTGAAATTTTACTCATTACAGTCTGTGAAATGGTTTAATGTGTTTGCACTGAAGGTTTTTTAGGAACTTCGTCAGACTGACTATTTTCCTGGATGAGATCTTCTGAGGTTAAAAGCATCTCTAAATCTTAGTATACCTTCTCGAGATGCAGTTTGCTACCCTTTCAAAATCTGGAGCAGCTCTTTGAAAATATCAGTTATCTTAGATGACATAGAGCTGACAGATACCAGGAGTTAGAGCTACTGTGCCTAACAGAATTGATGGACACCCCTCACTGGAACTGGGGGCTTTTGTGTGCTCTGGTTGTTAAGACAAACACAAAATGCTTCTGCCAAGAGAGGCCGCCCTACAGAGCTGTGGATAGATGTTGTTATTTTTAAGAAGAAGCCCTCTGGTGATATAACAGGGCTGACCCTGTTAGTGGGGGCTTCATAAATCTTTCTCAACTGAAAGTTCCTGGCCGTGCAGGTTGGAGGGTGGACAAAAGAATCAAAAGAGCCAGGATGTGAAGTCTCTATACTGTACATGTGAGGATTGCCTATGGGACTTTGCAATAATATAACAATAGCCAAGATTGCAAGGCACAGCTTCAGTTCGCTGCCTGCTTTCAACTGCTTCTAATAACAGCTTTAATTTTACATTCCTCATGTTATTCTACATAAAATCTCAAAGTTGTATTGGTTTTTTTCAAAATTTTAAAGAAAACCCGAGAAATCTTTTATAGCCTCTCTCTCTTAGTAAGAATCTCTGTTAAGAAGTGGTGACCACAACATAAAAAGAGGTAATGGCAGGAATATAAATGATGGTGACATGTATGATTCTCCATATTTTAGGAGATTCCCACTATCCCATGTTGAAAAGAATTCCACAAAATGTCACATCTGTCTACAGTGGATGTTTTATCATCCCCATGTTAATGTTTGTTAATCATTTATTTGTAGATTTACAGTACAGTAGCTTCTGAAATGTGACTGATGAAGCCTTTTTTGCAGGAAGCTGATGAAATACCAACCTTATAGCCCAGAATCAAGCTGTGTAATCTACCTAGTGATCCCAGAACAAATATTTTTATTCCATCTAATGAAGCCATGGGCAGGCAGAATCATTTGCCAGCTGCAAACAGGTGACATCACAAACAGAACTTACAATTTTTAGTTCCAAATACAGGACTTTGGCCATTTCAGTTAGCTTGCAGAGGTGGATAGGGTTTTTGCCTGAATGCAGGCACCAACTAGAGGCCAACATCGTCCATAATTCTGAGCTGTAATCCAGCCCCTTTACACCTTTCCGTGTGGGACATAGGAGCGGGAACCTAGGTATGTCCTTCTAGTCACCAAATATATCTGGTGCCAAGGGGGTTTTCTGTGTGGCTTAGGGCTGTTGAATTAGCTCTACACTGCCTCCTCCAGACATGACATAGGGATGTGCCTGGAATTCTCTGTGCTCTGGCTAATCTGGATCACAGATGGCCTCAGAGGGTGTCAGTGCTGACAGTACAAGATAGAATAACTTACATTAGGGGCTGTTCTGGTCCTTGGCAAGCCCAGAATTTTGGAAACACAACAGTGGTATAAAGTCACCTTGGCTACCTTCCTAACGGGCTATGCCTCCTGCAAGGCATGGTGCAGAATCTGCCCCTATGTCCAATCTCTTTTTCATCCCCCAACTCTGGCCATTTGCTATATATTCCTTACCATTAGGAGAAGTGCTTGGATGAGGATAATTAGAGCAGCTCTTAATGGAATGCATTTGATATCTCAGCACCTCTCAGGAAACGATTCAGAATGCTACAACAAATATAAAGTTGTTGATGATATTGTATAATATCTGTAAATGAATAGGAGAGCTCTCATTAATAAAGTGGTGCGTTTGGAGGCAGTGAAGTCTGTAGGTTTCATTTGGTTCAAACAGGCTCTCTGAATTTCAGATAACAACCCCCCGCTGCAGCTCACAGCTTCTTGGTGGGACTTATCACACAGAGGGGCTTGCTTTCACTGATTTTTACTCTGGTGTGTTTACACTGATTTAATCTGAGTTACTCCTCGTTTATACACTGATGTAATTGAAATTAGAATCAGGCCTCCTGTGACTGCAGGTCTGGGAAAAGACCCTAGGAGTCCTTCACCACCTTTAACTGTTAGAAAATGCTACCACTTGAAGCAGAATCTAAATGCAGTTTAAAAATGAAATGGCTTTATTTAGGGTGGGCACGTAGGCCCAGATCCTCTATGGTATTTAGGTACCTTTGAGGAGCTGGGTCATATAGCCTACTCTAAGGGCATATAAAGTGAATGGTAAGACTCCCATTGTTTTCAGCAGGCATCGGGTTAGACCCATGAATCATGTGGGTGGACCTTTTGTATGTTAGCTGTGCTATGGCTAGTTCTCCTTTCCATTTTAACATTTCAGCACACCATCATTCCACAAATGCAGAACTTGCATGTTTTTCCTTCATGTAAATCATAGTGAAAATGAACAAGCAGCTCGTGTTTGGAATTTAAGTAGAGTTCTTGCAAGAGTTTTGCTCAAGAATGCAAATGCACACAGGGCTAATAAAAATAAAATAAAATTGATATAAAACTTCATTAGGATTCCCTTTCAGAAACCCAGTTGTCAGTGAGATCTAGTTCTGTGTCTTATATCTCAATGGTCGGAGGAAGGGAAGGAAAGGAAAACATAATGGGAACCTTTGGAAAGAAATAGTATTGAAAACACCCTAACAAGCTAATGTCTACTTATGATCTGCATTATGGCACTAACAATATTTTGCCACGAATACAGTATTTAGCAGTGAAAGACTGGGATGAAACTGATACCCCCGATGCTACTATCCCCTCATATTAGAGCCTGAACTGTTTCAGTCATCCTTTTAAGGGCAGGACTGCCACAGAAGAAGAAATCAATAGTGTAAATACCTACTATGTATAAGACAGAACATACTGTCTCTCTAAACAGAAACATTAACATTTCATATCCGCAGTATTTACAAAGATGGACATTTCTTATTCATACATTAACATTAACCATCTTAGAAAAAGGACAAGAAAAGATTGTTTTGGTGAAGTAGGCTTATTTTTAGGTGTGAGGTGCCCTTTCTTAGCATTTCAGTTATTCCCTGTATGCTGTTTGTCATGGATATATTTTCTAGAGATATCATCCATATCCATCCATTAACTTGGATGTCAATCCACATTTGCTTCCACAAGGTAACAAATGCTATTGTTACATGGCAGAAAAAATGTGAAGATAAATTTGTTAAGCTCTAAATGGAAGTAATGGAATAGAATGGAACCAATAAAATGAAGTGAGTAGAACCTTGCTAATTTGATTGAAAGATCAACTGCATTCATGATTTAGAGAATCAATGTAGATTACAGGTTTTGCAAATTAACAAGCAATTGAACAAATGCATTTTTTTAAATAAGGGTAATGCATCAGATAAAATACTTCATTTGTTTCACAAGTAAAGTTTTAATTTTTTGTTGATCACTAATAATGTACTAGTAAATATTCTGTAGCATATTTTGCAAAGTAGTGGGAACAAATTTTTCTCTAATTTATACCTGTCATAAATATAAAGGGAAGGGTAAACACCTTTAAAATCCCTCCTGGCCAGAGGAAAAACCCTTTCACCTGTAAAGGGTTAAGAAGCTAGGATAACCTCGCTGGCACCTGACCAAAATGACCAATGAGGAGACAAGATACTTTCAAATCTGGGGAGGGGGGAGAAACAAAGGTTCTCTCTGTCTGTGTGATGCTTTGGCTGGGAACAGAACAGGAATGGAGTTTTAGAACTTAGTAAGTAATCTAGTTAGATATGCATTAGATTCTGTTTTGTTTAAATGGCTGAGAAAATAAGCTGTGCTGAATGGAATGTATATTCCTGTTTTTGTGCCTTTTTGTAACTTAAGGTTTTGCCTAGAGGGATTCTCTGTGTTTTGAATCTGATTACCCTGTAAGGTATTTACCATCCTGATTTTACAGAGATGATTCTTTTACTTTTTGTTCTATTAAAATTCTTCTTTTAAGAACCTGATTGCTTTTTTCATTGTCCTTGAGATCCAAGGGTTTGGGTCTGTGTTCACCTATGCAAATTGGTGAGGATTTTTATCAAGCCTTCCCCAGGAAAGGGGGTATAGGGTTTGGGGAGGATTTTGGGGGGAAAGACGTTTCCAAGTGGGCTCTTTCCTGGTTACATATCTGTTAGACGCTTGGTGGTGGCAGCAATAAAGTCCAAGTAAAATAGTTTGTACCTTGGGGAAGTTTTAACCTAAGCTGGTAAGAATAAGCTTAGGGGGTTTTCATGCAGGTCCCCACATCTGTACCCTAGAGTTCAGAGTGGGGGAGGAACCTTGACAATATCTGTGCTACCACTTTCACATCAAAGTTCACAGAGGGTACATGGGAAAAGAATTTGGGCCACTAATTTTTAGCAATAAGAGGAATCACTACAGCCCTGTGCTGTGCAGTCTGTACCAAGAAGTTAAAAAACTCACTATTTGTATGTGTACAGTGCAAGATTAGTGACATGCAAAATGAAATGTGGTTACTGTACTCACACTAATTGGTTCTTTAAGACAGAAGACAAGAATACCAGAAGTGTTGTGAACGTTAGTAACATGAGAGACACTTGGCCAAATTCTGATCTCTTTTACACTGGCATGAATACAGAATTACTCCTTTGACTTGAATGGACTTATTTTGGATTTACAGTGGTGTATCTGAGCACGGATTTTGCCCCTGTGGCGTTACTCTGGATTTGCACCAATGTAACAATGATTGGAATTTGCCTGCTGTGTGATCCTGTGTGTCATCCAACTCTCTTGTCACCTGCTGGCATGTGTGGAACTCTCATGCTGCAGATAGGAGTTTCTTGTTTAAGAAGCTGCGGACCTTTCATAAGATGGGTAATAATCAATAGATCGTGTGTTAGTTGTGGCTGTTGCTCATATCAAGTCATATTTCTATGTGTCAGTGCCCAGACTGGTATAGGGTGTTCCCGTGTTTTTGTTGCTGTACCTTTTCAAGTTCTTAGAGCCAGTTTGAGTTACATTTTGGTTCATAGTAACTTAGAAAAATCAATTTCCCTTTCCTTCTGCCAAAAGAAGGAAATGAAATGAGGAATTCAGCAGAAAACTTCACTTACCAAACACCCGTGATTGCATGGTATCTGTGTGTTTGCCAAGGAATCATCGCTCGCAAATTGTGAAAGTTAAACAAACTGCATTCCTGTTAAGAAATATCCATTACCTGTGAGTCAGATGACAGTTAGCCACACCGGCCCAGATTTTTAAAGTTATTTAAGCATTTCTGTGCTCAGCATTGCAATGCCTAACTGATTTTGGGGCTAAATCTCATTTTCAAGAGGGATTTAGGCTCTTGAGTTTAACTTGAGTGAACTGAAAAGAGAGATGATTGTGATTTAATCAAAACAATTATTTAAATTGAAATTTAAATACTGTTACAGACGAGTAATTTTTTTTAAAAATTGATGTGAGAGCCTGCATTTAATATAAAAAACAGGCTCTTTTTCTGGCATAGGAGTGAGAACAGTAATGTGGTCAGTGATGACAGCTCATGACCTGTCCAGTGTCATAGGATCTGATGGTTGTTTTGGTTGGCCGGGTTAGTGCAGCAAATTCCACAGGATTTTGTACCCATTGACTGCTGGTGAAGATCTGAGGTTAATCAGCAGAAAGAAAATCAACAGTTATTCGGCATATTACTTGCATGTACTGGGCTCTACTGTTTTTTGTAAAGTTTATTAGCTACTTTCATTTTTTGCAGTAAATATTTCACTGTCTGATCCAGAACAAGTCCAGAAACCAATTTTAAAAAGTTTGTATGGTGTATTTTAAAATTTTAGCTGAGTATAAAAGTAGAAGCATGTGAAAATTTCTTGGGCTGTATTGATTTCAATGAATTTTCAATAGCTTATCTTAGATTTAAAAACAAAATTGGTTTCACTGAGATATGAAGTTTCCTTCTTTAGAGGCCTCTCATTTAGTTGTTCACATTACACTATAAAATAACAGATTTCCTTTTTTCTTTGCCGCTTAGTGTTGGCACAAAGTTGGTTTCTGAATGCTTAGAAAATGGTCTAATTAAATCCTCTCTCACACTTGATACTCACAAGGAATTCTCAGTTGCATAAATAGGAGTTACTTTATATAAAGTTATAAAAAATTCACTTGGTTAGTTCAAGAAATGGCTAAATTCAATTGAAGTAAAATTGGTGGCTAATTGTCATCTTAATCATAATCTATTTGTATGAACCTCTCCACTGCAGTATCTCAGCACCTCACAAACCAGATAAAAAATATTCTTACAATCCCTGTATTATTACAGTTCCTCTGGACACATGGTGGACAAGAAGAAATAGCATTATTGTAAATATATCTTTTAGTGGAATATTTGTTAAAATATAACCCATAACTTTTTTTTTTCGGGTAAATTGAAGTCTAAGCAAACTCCTTAAATATGCAGTATATCTAATTGTACATCGCTGTGTCAAAAAATCTTGTATTGTAAAAAGCGTTCAAATAGTTGTGATTCTCTTCTGCAATACAACTTTATATCAGATATTTTAACTTCCCATACAGTCTGTACTTTTTAAATGTTTGCTATAGAAAAAATAACCCTTTTAAGCTAAAATTTAGTGGATCGTAGGATGGTAAGATTAGGGCAGATTTTATGTGTGAAAATTAGTGGGCATACAGAGCGTGCACCAAAGTTGTTCTCTCAATAATCAACAAAAGCTATAGTCAGGACCAGAAAATGTTCTTAAATTGATCAGTTTCACTTTTTGGATTTTACAAGAGACATCATCCCTTGTCTTATAGCCAGAGAGTCTTGGACATAGATGGTGTATGTGTAGATTGTGTTCCAACAGCATATTGTTGTCCCCTTCAGATCTCCCTGAGCTGTTTTAAATGGCACTTGTAATTGACTTTGTTGATTGCCGGAAATCCTTGGCTTTGTGTGGGTGCACAATAGTATTAATTGGTATCTCTACAGTGTGGCCAAAGGAAAGCGTGGGAGAGTGAGTGGGATTTTAGGTGTGGTAAAAAGGCAAGGAAGCTGCTACATTGCTCAAATGGCAAATGAGCTGATTATTATCACTAAAACACCTGAACGTATGTGCTCACCCAAATAATTTAAAAATAAAACAAAACAAAGTGCCAGACAATACAACCACTTTAACATGGGCACAAATGCATGGCTCTGATAAAATTCTTTTTTAATGTGTTTTAAATAAGTCATATATATTGCCCATTTTCCATTACTTTTGAAATAGTGCATGGAGTGTTAACTGCACAACTCCAATTGACACTGGGAGGCTTCCTTAGTAATGAATTTTAAGAGGACTTTTATCTTACTGGTATTACTTACGATGTTTACAAGTATTTCTTCAAGCATGTATAGGCACAATGCCAAAGTTACTAGCTGTTCTGTAGCGACACACAATTAAAGACATATACAGACTACTAATGTGTATATTTATTCCATACAGATTGAAATAGGATCAATTGTCTTCCAAGAGGTGCTGGACACTGTTCCAAGGGGGACTTCTGGTTTCAGCTTGGTATTGCTGACTTTCATGCTAGAGATGGGTAACTCTGAGATGCATTTTAATATTGACAATGTAAAGTGATCTGGTGTTAGTGAGGTCTACAGAAAAAGTAAGAAAAACAGGATCGGAGCCAACAAACCTCTCTGGATTTAGTGAATAATATTTTCAGAAAATCACCAGATCTGATCTCCAGAAGTCGGTGTGTATAATTTGGAATTACCCTATTTCAAAGGAGGCAAAATAAGAATGATACCAACTTTGTAATGTTTTTTTTTGTTTAATCCATAAAATACATCCTTTTTTTATGGTTGCAATAGGAGAAACTGCATTTATTTCCTTTGTCTCAGGAAAATAATAAATTACAGACTCACTAGGCATCCAAGGCTCTACAAGCAAATCATTACAATTAAGAAAAGAAAACATTCTCCAAACATTCCAGGATACCAGTCCAACAGACAGCAGGTAGTAAGACCTGCCTGCAGATGGAGACAGGAAACACACAAGTTCGGTCAAGTCTTTTCTGGAATGATGCCATGCTTCTCTCAGAGACCATTTATTCATTTACACAAGTTGTTTTATTTAGCAATGTATGTTACAATTATTTTCATATATACAGCATGACTTAATTTATAGTTATCTTGGGTTATAACATTTAAAAATGATATGGCCCAATAGAATACTTCTTATACTGTCCTATATCCACTAACCTCAATGTTCAAAAGTGATTAGTGATTTTGGGTGCTTCAGTTTTGGTTGCCCAGAACTTTGTTGAAAATGAGACCCCTTTCCGAAACTGAGGCACCCGAAATCACTACTCAAACACGTAGCTCACTGTCTCTAAGCAACTGAGTCACATAGTTATAATTCTGAGATTCCGTAGAAAACCCATCAGCCATTAAGCAATAGGCAGCAATGCAATTTTGGTCATGAGCTAGAGGGGGACAGCCTGCTGCATTTTCTCTTCATAACATTTGTCAAGGTTCCTCCCCCACTCTGAACTCTAGGGTACAGATGTGGGGACCTGCATGAAAAACCTCCTAAGCTTATCTTTACCAGCTTAGGTCAAAACTTCCCCAAGGTACAAAATATTCCACCCGTTGTCCTTGGACTGGCCGCTACCACCACCAAACTAATACTGGTTACTGGGGAAGAGCTGTTTGGACGCGTCTTTCCCCCCAAAATACTTCCCAAAACCTTGCACCCCACTTCCTGGACAAGGTTTGGTAAAAAGCCTCACCAATTTGCCTAGGTGACTACAGACCCAGACCCTTGGATCTTAAGAACAATGAACAATCCTCCCAACACTTGCACCCCCCATTTCCTGGGAAGTGTTGGATAAAAAGCCTCACCAATTTGCATAGGTGACCACAGACCCAAACCCTTGGATCTGAGAACAATGAAAAAGCATTCAGTTTTCTTACAAGAAAACTTTTAATAAAAATAGAAGTAAATAGAAATAAAGAAATCCCCCCTGAAAAATCAGGATGGTAGATATCTTACAGGGTAATTAGATTAAAAAACATAGAGAACCCCTCTAGGCAAATCCTTAAGTTACAAAAAAGATACACAGACAGAAATAGTTATTCTATTCAGCACAATTCTTTTCTCAGCCATTTAAAGAAATCATAATCTAACACATACCTAGCTAGATTACTTACTAAAAGTTCTAAGACTCCATTCCTGGTCTATCCCCGGCAGAAACCAGCATATAGACAGACACACACAGACCCTTTGTTTCTCTCCCTCCTCCCAGCTTTTGAAAGTATCTTGTCTCCTCATTGGTCATTTTGGTCAGGTGCCAGCGAGGTTACCTTTAGCTTCTTAACCCTTTACAGGTGAGAGGAGCTTTCCCCTGGCCAGGAGGGGTTTACCCTTCCCTTTATATTTATGACAACATTATTATATTATTAGCTAACATTAAATACTTTCTGTGAAACCTGTTGAGTACAAATCGGGGGGGATGGGGATGGATGGGAATTGAGCTTGTAACCTCTCCTACTCATGAGAAAAATTGCACAAGGCCAGAGCTTGCTATCCCAAAGAGGAATTAAGAGACTTACAAACTGTGGCAAAGTAATCTGCAGAAGGGAAAGGGAGATTCCCCTGCTCTCACCAGGGAAGGGTTTTTCTTTAATTGTCAACAGATAAAAATATGGGGAAAAAGTCTTCAGAGCCATTCAACCAAGACCAGCTGCGATCCAATAGAAGAAGTAGGTCTTACAGCAATATTACATCAATACTCTGGGGGTAGAACATGACCATCTACTGAGAGTCAGATCCCCTGTTCTGCCTCTACCTGCCCCCTGAGCACAGCTGTACATGGAGTGCTCCTGTAAAAGACTCAGTTTAGTACCACGCAGTGCAGCTTTGTGTGGCCCTCTGCAAATCCAGATACCTCCTCTTTTGTTGTGGAACTGCACTAGTTACACTGCCAGAGAGTAGAGCAAGGGTCAGGATTTTCCTCTAGTGTAAGAGCATAGTATTATGGTCAGTAAGGAGCAGAGGTAGAAGTTTCATGTCTCCCACTTCTGTTATTAATCCACAAGGCTTCTGTTTTTAGCATCACCAACACAACTTCCTTCTGTGACTTTTTTGAAAATGTGAATTTTTGCATGAGTAGCTTTTTTTTTGCACACTTTGCTGCAAATAATCTTCAGTCCTTGAAATGATGTGAAATTCCCAGTTTCAAAGGGGTAACGAATGCAAAATTATGCAAATGAAATTGGTGAAAATATTCGCAGTAATTTTTTGAAGATATTTCCATCATATTGCCCCGCTCTCTTTTGGATGAGAACATTTGCTACACAGGTTCAACTAAAATCTGGGATTTGTGGGTTTTTTTGTTTTTTTGTTCGTTCGGCTGGCTTGTTTTTTTGAGAGTGAGCAGGAGAGCAGAGAATAAGCTAGATTGCTGTTGTTCTGTTTTAAAAGTGTCACTGAGCTTTAACTCTTATTTGGTTACCCACCAGAGATACACAGAAAGGATTTCAGATTAATATCTCCTCTGAAAAATGGCATCTCTGAACCTACACTGCTACATTCCTTCCTCCTTTGTACTGTGCTGCAGCGTCAGCATTTTGAGATATTTCAACATTTGAAAAAGTATATTTAGAAAAGTATTTTGCACTGCAAAGTATTGCAAATTAACACGAAACTTTTGGACAACCAGCTCTGTAATATGTCAGCTACATAGAACAATGTCCAAGTAATATTTCTGGTCTGACTTAAACCCACCAAAGCACGGAAATTCAGAGGTGCATCTGAAATTCCAAACTCGGGGCCTGATTCACCCCATATTCAGGGATTACGCTGGTGTAAAACTGGAGCAATTCAGTGGGGAATTAGGTCTAGGGACCCCAAATTTTAATTCTCAAATAAATAGTAACATCACAAAAATAATCCCCAAACCCACCCCCTGACAAATAAGTCATATTTGTGAAGAGTGGTTAAGACTACACTGTTTGTCTGTGTCCGTCTTAAACAGAATTCTTCCTTTGTCCAAAGCCAGCAAAGCAGGTAAGCATGGGTGTAACTTTAAGCATGTGCATAGTTCCATTTATTTGTGAGTTGGTCTTTGTTTAATTATATTTGAGTTTCTTTTAAAAGAGCAAAGGTAGTTAGCCTGCGGTATGATCTATTTACTTGCAAATTTCTATTTAAAAGAAATGATGAGTCGTCCCACATGGGCCTATGTAAAATAAAGCACATGCTTGGGGCCTCAAACAGTATTCCTTCCTATAACACAAGTAACTGAAAAGATTTGTTTTCCCCATTTCTTCCAAAAAGTAGTTTGATCCCAGATTGAAACGCCATATTCCAAATTTCAACTATAAGATGTTTGGAAGAGGAATTTTTGGCTTGTCTACTTTGGTCCAGCAGCTAGGACAGGAGTGGGCAAACTATGGCCTGCGGGCCGAATCCGGCCTGCGAGCCGCACCAGTGGCTCGGCCCCACTACAGCGCTCCGTCTGGGGTGCTGGGTTGGGGGCCACACCACGCAGCTCAGCCCCACTCTGGTGCTCTGGCTGGGGTGCTGGGTTGGGGGCTGCACCACGTGGCTTGGCCGAGGCGCTGGGTTGAGGGCCGCACCAGCGGCTCAGCCCCACTCCGGCTGAGGCGCTGGGCTGGTGGCTGTACCACGCTGCTCATCCCTGCTCCGGGGCTCCAGCCGAGGCGCTGGGTTGGGGCTGCACCATGCGGCTCCTGGAAGCTGGCATTGCCCCGCTCTGGCTGCTACACGCTCTAATGGGAGCTGCAGGGGAGGTGCCTGCAGACAGGGCGGCGCGCAGAGCTGCCTGGCCACGGCGGAGCATAGGAGCCGGAGAAGGGACATGCCACTGCTTCCAGGAGCCACTGGAAGGTAAGCGCTGCTTGGAGCCTGCACCCCCTGAGCCTCTCCCCACACTCCAACCCCCTGCCCCAGCCCTGAGCCCCCTCCCGCTTTCCAAACCCCTCGATCCTAGCCCGGAGCACCCTCCTACACCCTAAACCTCTCATCCTCAGCCCTACCCCAGAGCTCGCACCCCCAGCCGGAACCTGCACCCCTTCCCGCACCCCTGTCCTAGCCCTGATCCCCCTCCCACCCTCTGAACCCCTCAGTCCCAGCCCAGACCACTCTACTACACCCGAAACTCCTCATCCCCAGCCCCACTCCAGAGCCCACAACCTCCACCCCCGCCCGCACCGCAACCTCAATTTTGTGAGCATTCATGGCCCATATAATTTCTAATCCCGTATGTGGCCCTCTGGCCAAACATTTTGCCCACCCCTGAGCTAGGAGAAAAGGGCACAAATTCTGACTTGGGTTTTCTGGTTACTCCCATAACATACACATGAAAAAAACAAACAGTGGACATTTTAAAAGTAATACAAATAGGAGATAATACTGGTTGATGATTAACTCTACATCCAACTTATGCACTGTTATAATATTCCTTTTAGCAGTAAGAGAAATGCCACATTGGAAAATTACAGTGCTCTCTTCTGCTGGACCTGTGGGATCTGCTTTTTGTTAGTAATTCATCTACTAACTGCGTAAAAAAATTACACATGGGGGAAAATACTTTTTTATTATTATTATATTTATTTATTATTTATTTTATTTATTTAAGGCTGAAAAGAAACTTGCAGCCTCTTTTTTCAGAGTAAGAAAACTGCATTTTTTTTTTCAAATTTCCTAGCTGGTGCTGCTGATTCTTTTGCATTAATCATGCCACTTTGTATCTTGACAACGCTTCTAATATGTAAGGTATCATAGCCAGAGAATTAAAATGACTAGTTACAGGCAAATATTGCAGACCTCCAAGGTACAAGGGCAACATCCAGCCTTGATCTGCTAATTAAGAGTGTTGGTAAATGCTGTAATTCTTACCAGGGTGCTGACCCTGGACTCTGATCAGATCACATCTTTGCTAGTAGGTGTCTGATAAATTTGAACCACTCCCTGGTTAATTGAAGGGAGAAAGCACGTTTTCTCTTGTGACAGTTCTCCAGCATAACCACCTGCAACTTTCTGTATGCTGGAGGTAGATCTGTTACTCTGCTCCTCCTACATTGTCTTGACTGATGATGGGGATTCTCTGCTATTTTAGACCTCTTCAAGACATGAATGCCTTTCCCCATCAATAGGTACAGTGTGCCTGCCTCCGTTACTTCTTGTAACCTTTCTGAGCAGCAGAAGAATCTGATTACATGCTGGGACGGGTTGCTAGCACTTAGCGGGACACAAATAGAATTCAAAATTACCTTGACAAATCGAAGAATTTGTCTGAAATCAACAATATGAAATTCAGTAAAGATAAGTGCAAAGTACTTCACGTAGGAAGGACATATGCCTAGTTTTTTTAACCTTTCCTCATAGGTTTGCTAAATATTTTATCATTTTTGTTGCTCTCCTTTTGACCCTCTCTAATTTGTCCGCATCTTTCGTAAAAGGTGGTGCTCAGAACTAGACACGATACTCCAGCTAAGACCTCACTAGTGCTGAGTAGAACAGGACAACCTGCAGTGAGAGAGGGGACTCTGGCTGCATTCCTTTTTTTGCAGATCCCTCTCTTATGGAATGTAGGGGAAGGACAATTCGTGGCCCTAGTCCCGTGTATCCCTGGACCATCAGAAGATTCTCAGTAAAAACATTGGGAGGCCACAGGCACACAGTACTGCTGAAAAATCATGCCACTTTTACTTAGATACTCAATGGCAGCTTTAGGATCCTAATTTTAGGTTGCCAGGTTCGAAAAGTTCGTATGTATAGATATAGTATAAAGTTTTCAGTGTTTCTTTGCATCAGGCCCATAGAAACCACGTTCAGAAAAGAAATCACATCTGGCAAGTTAAAGCAGCCCAGATAAGCATACCTCAGTTGAGACCCCCATGAACTTTGAACTCCATTACCTCCTAAACCCCTGTTGGTGGAACTTCCAAAGAATGTTCCAAGGGCAATATTTCTAATAAAAGAAGATCTTCCCCAGATTTTCCCCTGAGTTTTGAAATAGCTGTACAACCCATAGTCACTAGTTTTCAAAGTTAATGGATGAACGATAAAAAATAAAGTGTTTAATGCTTGTTCGTAATTTGAAAATGTTGGCCCTAACGTTAATAGCAGTCTTTTTTGATTGTTTATAGACACAGATGCGGAAATATTTCCTAATGAGAATCGAATTTTTAAGAAAGGAAAAAAGCCCAAACCCAAATCCCACATTGTGATTTTCCCAGCACCTCACATCTGGAATGTGTAACTTGCTCAACCATAATTCCTGTTCTGGTGGAATGCGCAAGTGAAAAAGTGTGCATTTGTCAGGGAGAGGGAGTGGAGTTGGCACTGATACAGGCATTTCTGGTGCTTTAGTTCACCTTTGGCTTTTTCTTAAAGAAAAAACAAAGAAAACGATCAATAGCTGTTTACCAAAATCCATGAAAGCTCAAGAGCGCACAGCTGGCCCGTAATAAGGATTGACTGCACTCTGTGTTGTCCAGTACACTTACACAGTTTTTTCTTTTAAACAATCAAAGTGCATTGGTGCTGGGATACACTGTGATTTTGGGCACTGAATAGCATTTTTGTAGTTCTGGGTAAATTAACAAAGGTGCTATTGAGTCAGAGTCTCCGTTTGCAGTCCATTACACAAAATTCAGAATTTCAGTAGTAGTACTTGAATGCCAAATTGGCAAAACATTACATGGAATAAAACAAAAACTAAAGGTAAAACAGTACACATTGCCTTCCAACAATATTAAAGCTTAAAATTATTATATTGTACAGTACACTGGAAAACAGACACACTAGAAAGCTAAATGCAAACTTCACAGACAAAATTATATGTATCCCTGGGGCAGCTCCATTGAAATCAGTAAAGTTATACTGAGGATGACTTTGGCCCTGTGTTATTTCCAGCCAGCAAGATAAAAATTCATGCATTTATGGAAGTCTTTGCAAACATACTCTATCTGAAATCCTGATTTGTCTAGTTTCAGAGTAGCAGCCGTGTTAGTCTGTATCCACAAAAAGAAAAGGAGTGCTTGTGTCACCTTAGAGACTAACACATTTATTTGAGCATAAGCTTTCGTGAGCTACAGCTCACTTCATCGATGTTGTGCCAGTGAACAAGTCCTAGTCAGTTCCAGTGGTTTGCATGAATATACCCCTATAAAAAACAAACATTAATCTGAGAGCAGAATAGAAATAGCCAGGAAAAGATCAGTCTAGCACTTGAGTGGACAATCTCAACTTCTCCCAATAGGAAATAGGAAATGCCTCAAAATTTGATTCTTTTCCTTGTCTTTGTCATTCAAGTTATTCAAGAAGTATATCAGTGCCCTTATGTGTCCATTTAGCAGCACTGCCAACACTGGCTCTCATATACCAATTGTGTCTCCTAGATGACCAGGGTTGCTATTAAGTTATGTTTTGCAAAACTCTTGATCTGAACAAGAGTTATGTTTGTCTTCTCAGAGTTTCAGTGGTTTATGCCAGGCCAGCACAATGTCAAAGCAAGTGCTAATGGGTTACACATGGTTTTCCTTTTTCTTTCTGGATCAGATATGGTAAAATGCTTATATAGTACTCACTGTATTAAAAGTGCTGCATGACAATGGCTGCTATCTGCTGGCTTCATGCAGTTTCTGAGGCTCTGTTTTGGTCGTCTGAACAGAAATGCAATATGTGTTGTTCTTATTGCTGATGATGTAGTTGTAGTCATTTCATATTCGCATCCCCAGGGAAGTGCTTAATGTAATTGTCTCTGTAAGCAGTAAGTGACCTTACTTTACTTTTATCTATTGCTTCTCTTCACATAATATGGTTGAAGGGATGGTAATGTTTTCTAAAGTCACTAAAATGTCTTGTGGAGAGTGGTGGCTGTAAAGGAGATTGCATGAGCCCTGACATCTCAGTTTATGTGGTCACACCTGAGTACCATACAGAGGAGATTACTATTTGGGCGCCTACTATTACTAGTTTTCTTCAGCAATTGCACAGATTATTTTATATCTGGGTGGACAACAGTTAGTATTCTCAATTTGCTTTAATTTTCGGTCACTCCTCAGGTCTTTACTTGGGTCAGTATTTAGTTCATCCATTAGCCTAACAAAATTCTGCCATAATTACCAAGTCAATATTCAGAAAAAGCTCCTATTAAAAGCAATCAGCGAGGATTACAGGATTTGGCCCATAAAGCACACACACATCAGATTTTCGAGAAAGATTTCTGAATTCCAACTCCAGATATGGTGATCAGTTAGACACTGAGCATATGGGCAAGACACATGGGAAATAATTCTCTGTAGTAACTTAGAGCCCTCCCCATTTTACTTTCCCACTTCCAGCCATTGGAGATATTTGCTAATAGCAGATGCAGATGGGCCATATGCCATTGTAGGCAACCTCATCATAGCATCCCCTCCAAAAAATTGTCAAGCTCAATCTTCTAACAAGTTAGGCTTTGGCCCCCACTACTCTGCTTGGAAGCCTGTTTCGTAACCTCACTCCTCTGATGATTAGAAACCTTTGTCTAATTTCAAATGTAAATTTGTTGATGGCCAGTTTATATTCATTTGTTTTTGTGCCAGTTCTGGTCCTTAACTTAAATAATCTCCCTCCTTGGTGTTTATCCCTCCGATATAGAGAGCAATCATATTTCCTCTCAGCCTTTGTTTTGTTAGGTTAAACAAGCCAAGCTCCTTAACTCTCCTCTCATAAGGCAGGTTCTCCATTCCTCTGATCAGCCTAGTAGCCCTTCTCTGTACCTATTGCAGTTTGAATTAATCTTTCTTAAATGTGGGAAACCAGAAATGCACACAGAAGGGACAGTTCATAAGTGAAGCCAAATTTTCCTTTCAAAAATTTAAAACAAATGAGCTAGAAATACTCAAAGGGAGCAAATAATAGGGATTCAGTTATGCAGACTTGGGAGTACACTATACACTGATTGCTAGTCAAATGGTGATACTATAACACTGAATTAAAAGAAAAAAATTAAAAATAATAATGAACAGAAGAGGTCAGATTCTCTAGTGCACCAGATTTCTGTCACACTGACAACATAATCTAGCCCTAGATTTAACCAGCTCAGGGAGATCCTTCAATAACAAGTAGCCATTGTAGCTGGAGGCAAGGGGACATGGCTAGGCTGTGTTGCCTGTTGGGAGCTAAGATTTGGGATGTGGCTGAAGGCTGATACAGCTGAGTCTGAAGAGGATCGTAATGGGAGCAGGAAAGAATCCACTGATTGTCCTTCATGTGAGAACAAATGATACTACTAGATTCTTGCTGGAACACATCAAGGGAGACTACACCGGGCTGGGGGAAATGCTTAAAGAAATGGAGGCTCAGGTGATGTTCAGTGGAGGAGAGCAAAGGAGAGACAAGACTATGATGAACAACAAATGGCTCAGGCATTCCCTTCTGGAATTTTTGGAAACCTTGAATCCCAGTCAAGATCCCCATTCACAGTTGGATCATTACCTGTTCATCTTTTTATTAATACTGAAGTTTTGGCTGAGAACAGAATTGCAAAAATATACTCCCCAAAAGCCATAGATCAAAAACCTACACTGGGTTTTACGTGGAAATATATGTTCTTCGTCCATCACTTCATTGTTCAAAAAGTTATACATTAGGAACAGTGTTGCTTTATTGTTGGATAATCTCTATCTTCAGCTACTAAAACAATATTATAAGAGGCTCAAGTAATGGTAGGTTTGTACTGTGGTGTTATGTTGTTGTGATATTTTTGTTGTAGCATTAAAAGATACCATAATGCATGATGGAAATGCTGTGTCTAGCAGCCCCTATGGAGTGCAAGGATCAGATTAATTAATTGTTCTCCTCCTGCCACTTTTCTGTATATAGTCAGTCAAGCTCACTGTCATCATTTAGGATTGGATTCAGAATTCTAACACTAATAATTTTTGTTTAGGGAAAGGAGAATTTTTGGGAAAACGGAACTCTTCCAAAATATTTTGTTGTAGCTTTAAGAAGCACAAAGCTTAATATTAAAACATTTTAGTTATTTGAGTTTTTTTCAATAAAAAAATACCCAAAAGGAGGAATCTTCACAAAGAAAAACAAAAGTTTTGATTAGGTAGAGTCAGGGTTTTTTAAAGTAGAGTTGGAAAATAACTGATACAGAGAAACTTTATTGGAAACAGTATCTTGGAAATTGTGGAGAGTAGCTGTCACTGAGGAAAAAAAATGCACATATGTATGGTTTAATTTACTGTGGTCATAGGCACAAGAAGAAAAATCTAAAGGTAGGGCACAGAGCAAAATCCCTTTGCTTTTTCTATGCATGCTTAATATAGCACTAGTATCTGAACATCAATCTGATCTCTGAAATTAAAATTGGCTTAAGAACATAAAAACGGCCACATTGGGTCAGGCCAAAGGTTCATCTAGCTCAGTGTCCTGTCTTCCTACAGTGGCCAATGCCAGGTGCCCCAGAGAGAATGAACAGAACAGGTAATCATCAAGTGATCCATCTCCTGTAGCCCATTCCCAGCTTCTGGCAAACAGAGGCTAAGGACACCATACCTAAAAGCCATTGGTGGAACTATCATCCATGAACTTTTTTGAACGCTGTTATAGTCTTCGCCTTCACAACATCCTCTAACAAAGAGTTCCACAGGTTGACTGTGCGTTGTGTGAAGAAATACTTCCTTTTGTTTGTTTTAAACCTGCTGCCTATTAATTTCATTTGCTGACCCCTACTTATTGTGTTATGAGATAACACTTCCTTATTTACTTTCTCCACACCAGTCATGATTTTATAGACCTCTATCATATCCCCCTTTAGTCATCTCTTTTCCAAGCTGAAAAGTCCTACTCTTATTAATCCCTCCTCATACAGAAGTTGTCCTATATACCTAATAATTTTTGTTGCCCTTTTCCAATTCCAGTATATGTTTTTTGAGATGGGGTGACCACATCTCATACAATATTCAAGATGTGGGCGTACCATGGATTTATATAGAGGCAATATGATATTTTCTGTCTTATTATCTATCCCTTTCTTAATGATCCCAACATTCTCTTTGCTTTTTTGACTGCCGCTGCACATTGAGTGGATGTTTCCAAAGAACTATCTCTTTCTTGAGTGGTAACTGAGACTCCATCATTGTATATGTGTAGTTGGGATTATGTTTTCCAATGTTCATTACTTTTGCATTTATCAGTTGCATATAGTAAATTGAGGCCTTTAAAAATGGGAATATAAACTGCTGTTGGGTCTACAACACAGTTATGAGAAAATGACATTTTTGTAAGGTCGACTAAAGAAAAGCACAGAAACTTGGAAATAGCTAAGGCAATGACAGGATCTGGAACCATACTTCAATGGTGCTAATTTCTAATGTACAGTAGGACAGTCAGATACTAACAGTTAAATACTAAAACCCTGATCCCACAACTGGTTTTGTACATGTAGACCCCAGCTCCTGCACAGAGGCCCAATTTTATATCAGTGGGACTCTAAGCCAATTTCAAGATCAGAGCTTACTTAATTGTAGTACCATACTAAACTCATTACCTCTAACTTTTTAGAAAAAATACCAAAAGATATTTTGATGTAGGAAGGAGGAGCATAGTTGAAGTGTATATGTATGGGAATAATGATACTTCCTTAATCTATTTTGTTTCACTTTAACCCTGTGAATGGGACTCAGAGGATGTGAAGTCGTCTTAGAATCAGATTCTTAGTATGTAACTTCTTTAAGATATAGACTTGCTCTTTGTATAGAATTGTAGAAATGTAGGACTGGAAGGGAGCTCGAGAAGTCATCAAGTCCAGCCCCCTGTGATATGGCAGGACCAAGTAAATCTAGATCATCCCTGACGGGTGTTTGTCCAACTAGTTCTTAAACCTCCAATGATGGGGATTCCACAACCTCCCTTGGAAGCTTATTCCAGAGTTTAACCAACCCTATAGTTAGAAAGTTTTTCCTAATATCTAGCCTAAATCTCCCTTGCGGCATATTAAACCCATTACTTCTTGTCTTACCTTCAGTGGACACTAAGAACAATTGGTCACCGTGCTCTTTATAACAGCCCTTAACATAGTCGAAGACTTATCATGTCTCCCTCAGTCTTCTTTTCTCAAGACTAAACATGCTCAGTTTTTTAACCTTTCCTCACAGGTCAGGTTTGCTAAATCTTTTATCATTTTTGTTGCTCTCTGTGACAGTCACCTGATGTGCTGAGACTACCTCTGAACCTGTTTTCTCTGTCAGCTTGGAACTTCAGATGCGCTAATCTGCTGAAACACAGACTCAAGGTCTGACCCACGCCCCCAAAGCTGCAGTCTTAACTGAAAACAGCTTAAGAAGTGCTCCTGTCTCCAGCATCCAGCTCCCAATGGGATCCAAACCCCAAATAAATCCATTTTACTGTGTATTAAGCTTATATAGGGTAAACTCTATAACACTGATAGAGAGAGATGCACAACTGTTTGCTCCCCCAGGTATTAATTACTTACTCTGGGTTAATTAATAAGTAAAAGTGATTTTATTAAACATAAAAAGTAAGATTTAAGTGGTTCCAAGTAATAACAGACAGAACAAAGTAAGTTACCAAGCAAAATAAAACAAAACATGCAAGTCTAAGCGTAATACATTAAGAAACTGATTACAGATGAAATCTCACCCCCAGAGATGTTCTAATAAGCTTCTTTCACAGACTAGACTCCTTCCTAGTCTGGGTCCAGCAATCACTCACTCCCCCGTAGTTACTGTCCTTTGTTCCAGTTTCTTTCAGGCATCTCTTGGGGGTGGAGAGGCCATCTTTTGAACCAGCTGAAGACAAAATGGAGAGGTTTCCAGGGCCTTTTATATTCTTTCTGTTGTGGCGGAAACCCCTTTGTTCTCCTGTGCAAAACCACAGCAACAAGATGAAGTTTGTAGCCACCTGGGCAAGTCACATGTCCGTGAATGATTCAGCATTTTGCAGGCCGACGCCATTGTTTATATGTTAGTTAGAATGTTCCCAGGAAAGCTCAGATGTGGATGGCGTCTTCCAAAGTCCTTTGTCAGTTAAGTGTTTCTTGACTGGGCACTTCTTGAGAAAGGACTATTCTCAGTAAGCTTTACTGAGACTACTTAGTATCAAACACATTGAGATACGAGTACATGGCCAATATTCATAACTTCAAATACAAAAATGATACACACATGCAGACAGCATAATCATAACCAGCAAATTAAAACCTTTCTTTAGACACCTTACTTGACCTCATCTGTACAAGATTTGGTGCAACTATAGGACCTTGGTTGCAACAATGATCTATACGGTCACAGTTCACGTTAATAACATCACACTCTCCTCTTTACTCTCTCCAATTTGTCCGCATCTTTCATAAAGTGTGACACTCAGAACTGAACACAGTACTCCAGCTGAGTTTTCACAGTGCTGAAAAGAGTCACCTCTTGTGTCTTACGTAAGATACTACTGCTAATACATCTCAGAATATTATAATTTTTTGCAGCTGCATCTCACTGTTGACTCAAATTCAATATGTAATCCACTATAGCCCCCAGATCCTTTTCAACAGTACTACCACTTAGACAATTATTCCCCATTTTATAGTTGTGCATTTGATTTTTCCTTCCTGAGTGAAGTGATTTGTACTTGTCTTTACTGAATTTCATCTTGTTGCTTTCAGACCAATTGTCAAGGTCACTTTGAACTGTAATTCTGTCCTCCAAAGTGCTTGTGACCCCTCTCAGCATGGTGTCATCTGCAAATATAAAAGCATACTCCAATATCCAAGTCATGAATAAAAAATATTGAATGGTATCAGGCCTAGGACTGATCCCTATGGAACCGTCTGTATACGCCCTCCCTCAATCCATTGATAACTATTCTTTGAGTACCATCTTTCAACCCATTGTGCACCTACCTTATGGTAATTTTGGAAGAGAAGTTTGGAAGAGAAGAACATATTCCCATGGCTTCGATTTATGTGATAAATGTGTTATCAATTGTCTGATTTGAACAAACGTTTGTAGATGTTTATGTGGAATTTTCCCACACTTGAGATACATTATTCCCTGAGTAAATGAGCCTTTTTGGAATTCCTTTGCTTTCTACTTCCTCTTCACAAATTGAGTTTTCTCCATTACAGTCCTAGAACAGCAGACTCTTTTTTTAAATGCATGTACTGTGTTACCATGGATAAAATTTAATGTGTATTTATTATTTTTATTTGCAAACAAAATTTATCACAGAAAGTGGGGTTTATAAGTAAATACTCGTGAGGAAGTACACATTTGGGATCTTCCATTGATTCAGAATCCACAGAGCTATGAAATATATTCTTCAGCTACAGAAGGTATTAAAGTTGCCATGCATGATTCATCATATTCAGCAAAAAAATACATATTTTAAGTCTGGAAGTTCTGTCTGGTAGCCCATACTTACTTACGCTAAAGCTGCAAGGTCAATGCAGATTTTCAGTCTTCCTTTTTTGAATTCCATTGCTTTTGTATGGTCCTGTGTATATGAGCACTTGTCAATCTATCCCACACTGGCCTGCGGCATGCTAACTATCCATGTGGACCCTGCTGCTGGGCTCTACGAGTTCCCTAGTATACTTGATCTACCCCACTTGGAAATGGGACTAGATTAAAGTGCCTTTTAGTGCACAGAAGCAGGATCCACATGGACAGTTAGTGAGTGGCGGGTTAGTGCAGGGTAGATTTATGCCCCAGCTTACCATGAACTAAGTGTCAATATAGAAAAGCCCTGTGCGTTCATGGGTCCCAGGCTATGCATGCTCTCAGCAACTAATAAATAATGTTAGATCTTCTGTGTTATCGAACCATAGGACATATTGCCCCATTCATTTTTATGCAAGACTCCTCATTGATTTCAATGTGGCTGAATTTACAGTATGTATTTATAGTATGTATTTTTAAAATGTCACAATCCAGGCCACATACAGTAGAATTAATTTTACTAGGAATTGTCTAACTCAGTTCCCTTGCATCACACTGATGATTTACCTCTAAATATTTAACTGAGATCATCATACTTCCTTCGGATAAAAAGAAAACAAAGAAGTTTTGAACTCAGAAACTGAATGTTTTAAGTAAATAATATAAAAGACGTTATAAAAATAGACTTTTAACATGATAAGCAGTTAATATTTTCTTTGATTTTAGGTATTAATATGTCCTTTGTTCTTGTCTAGTGGATTAAATCCTTAGACTCTGATCTTGCAAGTTTTTCTGCATGGGCACAGGGATCCACCCATATGGATCCTGTTGCAGTGTTGGGGCCACACATACACAGTTTGTGTGTGTTCATGTGTATATGTAAAGGGTTTGGCTTATTCCTCACTTCAGATGGCCCACCGCAACTTCTCCATGATGGCCCATCACAACCTCACCTGTCCATTTCTCTCACAACATACCCCTCAATCTAGCCTTGTGAAATTCTGCTTGTCTGGGGGAAGTACTGTATGTGTGCTCCTGATTGTCATAATAAGGGTGGGTGCACAGATGTTGTGCTTGGTTTGAGGGTGTTTCATGACAATTGTGAAAGGCTGCCTTAATTTTAACAGGCTATCTCAGCCGTCCCCTTCCTGTGACCCTTCCCCTTTCAGCTCCCCTACTCTAAAAATGTTTCCTAGCAGAGCCCAGCAGGTCTTTTATATGATAAATTGAAATTTTGTATTGCAGCTGGTGTTCTCATCAGATGTGCAGTAGGCTGTGGGGCTCATTCATTAATCCGAAAGAGTGGGTGTCGGCAAATCCCTACACACACATTTGAAGTTTTAAAGTCCAGTTGTACTCTGAAGAGTGACTTTGTAAAAATGGGATTTGGGGGATCTACGTTCATTGTAGCTCATTGATTTCTGTATAAAATACACTTGCTTTACAAGTAAAATGAGAATGTTTACATAGAGTACAAAAAATTAAAATTTGACATATGTATAGAAATAGGATTCCACTGGGGGAAGAAAAAATTATCAGATGAGTGTTCATATCCATTCTAACATATTTTTGCATACAGGAGACCATTCTTATGGACCAAAATAGGCATGAGGCTGAGCTCATTTACACTGCTTCCACATTAGTGTGACTTCATTGACTTCAAAGGAGCAACTTTGAAGCAATGTG
The DNA here is from genome assembly GCF_965140295.1 of Lepidochelys olivacea. Lineage (NCBI taxonomy): Eukaryota > Metazoa > Chordata > Testudines > Cheloniidae > Lepidochelys > Lepidochelys olivacea. The sequence goes on from NC_140412.1 coordinate 215,618,292, forward strand.
TGACTTCATTGACTTCAAAGGAGCAACTGATTTACACTGTTGTGAGATCAAAATCACCCAAAGCATCTGTCCAGCGTGTTGCCTATTGCCTGTCTTTCTGTGTGCCAGATTCTGCCACCTATTGTAGTTTTGTGCTATTCCTCTGGCATAAAGCATTTGCTAAGTCATCTTGACTGGCTACCAACAGATTCTCCTGGCACAAGTGAATCTCTGAATGGCATGGTGCTCGAATAGTATCAACCTCTTTTCCTGTCAGTATAAAGGGCCATGGAGTTGCTATTTCTGTCCAGTCCCTAACTACCATAATGGTCCTTTGTGGGATCATTACCAGCTCTCATAACTTACAGCTCTGGCAGGCTATAAAAGATCTAGGCTTGGAGATCTGTCTCTAAGCCTTCATGTTAAAAAATGGTTTCAGAGTAGCAGCCGTGTTAGTCTGTATTTGCAAAAAGAAAAGTTTACCCTGGATTTGTGCTGGAAATGGCCCACCTTGATTATCATACACATTGTAAGGAGAGTGATCACTTTAGATAAGCTATTACCAGCAGGAGAGTGGGGTGGGGGGAGAGAAAACCTTTTGAAGTGATAAACACGCATTTTTTCATGGTCTGTGTGTATAAAACATCCTCACTGCATTTTCCACTTTATGCATCCGATGAAGTGAGCTGTAGCTCACAAAAGCTTATGCTCAGATAAATTGGTTAGTCTCTAAGGTGTCACAAGTACTCCTTTTCTTTTTATATTAAAAATGGATTTCTAGATGTGTTGGCTCAATTACTGCAGTGCTTTGTGTTAGAAAACTCAGTAACTGGGAGCTATATTTTGAAACTATCTTTTGTCTTTTTTGATGTGGCCATCTTTGGTATATTAACTTTTCCCATCATGATTCCTCCAACATTTTGCTGACCAGAAAGAGTTGGGGGAAAGGATGTTCCTTTTCTTTCCATTGGTATGCTATAAGGGATCTAGCTTCTGCTAGAAAATGTTAAGTTAATATGTCATGTATTTTCAAAGATGACCTTTCTAGTGGGAGGTCAAGGATCAGTCCTAGTGATTCTTGGGCAAATCACAGCCCTTGATATGCTTGATATGTGTGAACATTGCTTGAAAAAAAATTCTGTATGCAAAGAAGCTTTTACATCTCTTTACAGCTTAATTTTAAAGTGTGTCATATTTGGTGCACAATCAGGGCAGCAGAAAACCTTTGTGTGTGAAAATTCCATGGAACATGAGGACCTGTCCTTCGGGTCATGCAGTTGACAATTTCTGGACAAGGTCCAAACATCCATAGGGTACCCAAAGCTGTGAAATCAATACAACATTTTAGTTTACAAAAGTTTGCTAGCGGTGTTTGGGGTTCCCAGAGAGACCCATTATTTTACTGGCTCTGTTACCTCATGTTACCATAGTCTCGCTATGCATTACAGATAAAGTTCAGAGTAAGGTTGAAATGTTGTCCTCGATACACCCTGGTGTGCTTAGGTCTTGTCGAGGTCCTTGGAGAGCACACTGTGTTTGCACAACGGCTATGCAGAGCAGCGTCAGCTAATGATCCAATTTTAGCCATAATTTTGCACAATTCCTGGATTTCCCCCCTTTTTAAATCTAAAAGTCAATGGCACTTTAATGCACTTTTATGTTAAATTAGATCTTTTTTAAATGATATCAAAATGGGGAAAAAAACCTATGAAAGGGAAGTCCACACTGACACAATATAGATTCTGGTATAAGTTTAGACATTTTCTAGAATTGGCATTCTTTTTCTGATTAATCACAATGATTCTACGTAGGCATTGTATTCCATGGAAACCTTCAGTAAATTAAGCTTTCCCCTTAAATATCTACCCTCGTGTTTGAAATAGTACAAGTAGCTAGTCTGTCTATTAAAAATCCTAATATAAAATAATAACTGGATGTCAATGTAAATGCTGTTTATAAACACCCAGTTTGTGTTAAACTTATGTCCACATTCATTTGAAAAAAATGAAAAAAGGCAGGTCTTCGTATTTGTCATGGGCTTAGTCCCTGAGTGCTTTGCTGCTTTGGAGCCAGAGTGCTCAGCACCTTGCAGGATCAAGTCCCATCTGAAGAACAGCTTGGGAGACGGAGGAGGGAATAGTTCCTGCATTTACCTTGTAGTCCAGCTTCCAGCTGAGAGCAGATTCCTAATGCTAGAAACAGTTTGTGATGGAAATGCTGAAGCAACCTCAAAACAATGGTGAAATATAGGGCAATAGTATACTGCAGAAATACAGAATAAAGTAATGAAAAACATACCACCTTATCTGAATTTAAAGAGGCTGTCATCAAAGTTTGTTAGAAAAAATTTCACAAGATGAAAATGAAAATTGTTCAGTGCAAACTGAGATCTCATCATGTGCAAACTGAGATCCCGTCATGTACCAACAGACCCCCCCACCCCTATACTGAGCTCACCCCACTTTAGTAGGGACCTGCATGGCTACATGGGTCTGCCTGTTACAGTTACAGGATTAGGGCCTAAATTTGCTTTTGGTACTATTGGTCTGATTCCTTTGCAGTTCTTAATGCAGAAAGTGAGTTGAGTTTAAGAACAAACAGTACAATAAGATCTTGAAGTCGACCAGTCTTGCTGAGAGTACTATGAAAAAATGTTTCTGTTCTGTGAAATGTAAATTACATAACAGCATTTCGCATACAAACTAAAACTACACATTCATCCACTGGCATATTAAAGGCATATGAAATATTGCAGCCCTGTACATGTATGTTAAAAGGGCCATATTTACTTCTTCCCGCAGAAGACCACACAGAAAGAAAGCAGAACCCTTCATGGAATCTTTTCAGAGCCCCATGATCCTCTCCACTTTCCTCTTTTATTCATCTCTCCCTCCCAGTATCCTGAGCCTGCTCCACATCATGAGATACTTTCTGGTCCCCGTATGCTATGTGCAAGCAGAGAGAAGCAAGTGGCCCAGAATAAATAGCACAGTTAAAACATGCAAAGGCAGAATCAAATCAGCATAAGAAACATATACAGGATACTAACATGATATTTAGTCAGATGATCACATACTGATTAGAAATGTAGCCTTTAAAAAAAAAGTTTAAAAAAAATATTACCTTTCTGCATATTTTACTACATAAAGAAATTTGCAACTGGATTCCTCACATTTAAATGTTTGGTGGTGTTTTGTTGTGGTGCCAAGATATAAGTTAATTGATATAATGAGCATAAAGCAGATAAATGTTAACCCAGTTGTGAGTTGTGAGATTAAGAAATGCTACAGTTAATATATGTGCAAAAGCTAGTATCCGTGCACAATGTGAGAGAATAATAAAAACACTTTTCATTTTTATGGCCCTGACTCAGCAGAGCCCTTAAGCATGTCCTTAAAATTAAGCACATGAATAATTACATTCTCATACACGAATGCACTTGAGCACATGCTTAAGTCCTGCTTAAATCAATGGTGAGTCAAAGTGAAGCACCTCCTTAGCAGCTTTGCTGAATTATGGTTTATAATGGCAATAGTGGTATTTATCCAGAAATTTTTTTAGGTAAATATTTAAATATTTCCATTATATAGTAGCTATGAAAATGATGTGGCATGCAGTAACAGAATAATACTAGTTGAAGGCACTTCTTTGCCTCATACCTCACTAATAAGCAGGAGCTGGAAGTAGGCATGTACCACTGTAGAGTATGGGATGTGAGATGGTGTTACTTCCTGCCTGTTTTTGCAGTGTTTGAAGCCCCCACACTTAGACATCAAAGTCATGGGTTTTTTTAGTCCCTTTTGTTGCTACCAGTGCATATCCGTGGGAGCTTGGAAATTATAGAAACGGGGCCTCATGTTCCTGTACCTGGAATAGCTACTTCTGGGAATGCTGAATGCAGGCAATAGCCCATTAGCTACAGCATCTAATCTGCTCAGTAGATACTTGTTAATGAATATATAGAGCATTGCAGAGCAATTTATAAGACTTTTATAAGGGGTAGGATGCGGTAGTTTCCTGTACCCTATTTATTACTGCTGCTGATGTAAAAATTATGGGGGAATATTCAAAGGCACAAATGGGAGCAAACAGCTACCTAGTGCAGTCAGTAATAGTATTAGTATGCACATTGCCCTGACTCCCGACTTTTTCCTCAGACTTTTTACCCTTGCTCATTGCATCATATCTAATTGTAGAATTATAAGATCTTCAGAGCATTAGACCAAGCTTTGTACTGGTTCTTAAAAGCATCATATATTTGTGGGACTGTATGAATTATAATATAGATCCCCTGGGAAGACATCTTTTTCAATATAAAAGCATCAATTGTCTCACTGCTTAAGAACTCTTAAATATGCTTTATTTTCATATGGGAGAAAGTGACTGTGTAGTCTTTTGAAAGAAGTTCATGCAAATGGGGAGTTTCAAGATGTTAAATTTCTTCTTGCACCTGTGAAATGCCTTCCTGAAGTTGAATTTATAGGCTCTGTAGTCAGTGACCCATGTTAGATGAGGGACAGGTTTAAGACATGGTTGGTGCAGTTGTAGAGTAGTTATGTGTCATGCAATCTGTGTGACTGTAGGTTAGTCATGCCCATTAGATTTACTTCTAGAGTTCAGGAGACAAAATTAATTTGTTTGATACAGGAAGTATGGTTTAACTTTAGATGTTCCTTTGTATCTAGTGGCACTTAATCCAGTAGATGGTTTTTTCCCCCCTTTCTTTTTCAATGATTTATGTTATAAAACACAGGACTCCTTCTGTTACACCTAGAGATTTCTTCTCTGGGTAAGCAGCATTGTAAATTATTAAATACAGCTACAGTGTCATGATAACTTTTAGTGTGATGGTGAAGTGAGAACATTGATTTTATGTAATTTGAGTCAGAAAAATCTGAACAGATAAACTATTTGTAACTTTTTGCAGCTGAATAAGAACATAAGTAATATTAGTAACAGAAAAAGGCCATCTGGTCCAATTTGCCTGACATTTTTTGATTGATTCTAATTTTAACCACCTGCACTTTAACTGTGCCCTCTCCCCAGTCCCATCCTATTCCAGAAACAAATATATCTATCTCTTGAAAACCGTTATTACTCTTTGCTTTGCTAGCTCACTCTTTCCTTATACCTTTGCATACAATCTGAATAATTTGTATTATTATTTGTAGCACAGTAATCCCCAAACGTTCCAATCATATCAGGCTCCTGTTATATTAAGTGCTGTACAATGTGTAGAAACCTAGTAAGAGACATCTCTGCCCAAAGAATTTATCCTCTATGTTAAGAGAGATGCAACAAGTGAGTGTAACAAATAAACAGAAGGAGTGGAGGAGAGAGGATAAGATTAAGAGTCATATGATTGCACAGACTAGCCATATGCACAGTATACAGGCGTGAAGTTTTCTTCTGGTGTCCAAGATTGTGAGTCACCGTGTTCCCCCTGCCTTGGCATGAGAGAGAATTGCTGGTGCTAACATGGATGTCAGCTCCCTGACACTCCCAGTGAGTTAGCCACCCAATATCCTCTGGGCTCTTCCAGCCCCTGTTTTGCCTTGCAGGTTAACACTTGGTGTACTCCAGTCCCTGAGCTTTTCTGAAAGGTCCCCCTGTAGTGTCCAGTCACTGGACACTCACAGTAATTGCCAGGTTTGTTATTCCCAAGAGAACAGTAAACACAACTTGATTAGTACAATTCAGGATCAGGTCTTTTATATAACCACAGCACAGAGATGTATTTATAGTGAAACAATTGTAAGTTTATTATCAAAGACTGAGATTTAAGAGATACTGAGTAAGGATAATGGAAACAAAAATGGTTACATCGATTAAAAAAAAAGTAAAACATGGTTCTTAGAGTCTAAATTTAATTTTAACAAGCTAAAATCCTTATCTACAGCAGTTTCTCCCTAAGGCTTCCTTGCAGCATTTCTCCAACCAAGACAGCTTAGGATCCTGTTTTCATGAATATAATTGCACTGCCTTATTAGTTCCTCAAATAGAGGATAAAAATGGTGTTCTTTTTGAATTCCTCCTAAAGTCCACTGTTTTTGCCCCCAAAGTCAGGATGACCTCCGTGATTCCTTTCCTAGGGTTCTCGCTCCAAGGTGTTGTCCTATACTCCTGTTTGTCCCATATGTAAATATGCTTCCATTGTATTGATTTATAGTTCTTAATTTATATGTGGCAGAGAGATACACATCTTATCTCCTGTGTGGAAGAAACCTGTTTGTCAACTCTACCTGGGACATTGGTTTTAACATGCAAGTTTAGTACATCTATGCAACTTCTTAAATATCATCCACACATACATATCACAATGATAATAAAGATCAGGATGCTATAAGCTTTTATTAGACACCTTACATGACTCTTTTTGGAGAAGCAGCATGTTGGGTGCTGAGTGTCTTTTTCCACTATTAGGGTCCTCTGCCAGCAGAAGCTAGGCTTGATCCTGTGAAGAATGTGGACAAATTGTTTAACTTATTATAAATCTTGAAAGCTCTCATGCCGTGTACACAGCTAACATATACTGCCATTCAGAGAGAGAAATTTTAAGACATTGTAAAACTTTCTACCTACAAATATGTTTTCTATTAACCAACCTGCCCCACAGCCCCCAATCAGTTCATTTTCCATAAAAGACAAAGATTTGGTGCTTGTTTTTTTCTTTAACTGTGGGAGGAGATTAATGGCTGTAGAATAACAGACTATGTCTTGTGTATACTGGAGTTTTAATTGGCACAGTCCACCTAAGGAGGGCAACAACAGACTCTGTTGGAACAGTTCTGAGCCAGCGGTCTCAGAGCAACAAAACAGCTATTTTAACATTTATAATAGTCATACACTAGCCAGAGAATAATACAACAATGATACCTTATAAAATAAAGGTCTGTTTTCCTTGGGGAGATCTGCTTAGTATAAAAATTGTTTAGGTTAAGATGTCCCCACGTTTTAGTATGTTGCATTTCATAGTTTTAATAAGTTTCTTCATATTCAGTATATAGCCAGAGTAACAGTCCATCCCTGCTCTGAAATACTAATCTCAGGTTATGTTTGAGGGAAAAAAGGTAAAAAATCTGTAATTTAAATATGAAACATTGGAAGTTTTTATTCAGCTGGTTCACAAAAAGCCCCTTTTCCGCACTTGATTAGGGTTGCCAACCCTCCTGGATTAGCCTAGAGACTCCAGGAATTAAAGATTATGTCATGTGATGAAATCTCCAGGAATATGTCCAGCCAAAATTGGCAACCTTACTTGACACCCCTCTCATTCCCTCTCCTCACACCCCGAATATCTTCTGGCTCAGAAACCCAGCTCCATCCTGCTCATTGCACCCACCATTCACTCTCCAGTCACCAGTTACTGAGCCTGGAGAAACTGGAGGATGGGGCTAGAGGTGCAAGCAGTTTGGAGCATGTAAGGGGAGCTCCATCCCCTTTCTCTGAGTGGTTAATATGAATTAGCCCCACAGAAGTTTGTGTGTATTCCCTGCTCTGCACCACTCCTGTTCACTCTACTGCCTGAACAAGCCTGCGTGTTCTAGTGTTTCCAGGCATCCCTGGACTCCCCCAGGGGCAGCAAATTGGTCCTGCTTTGAGCAGGGGGTTGGACTAGGTGATCTCCTGACGTCCCTTCCAACCCTGATATTCTATGATTAAGTGGTACTGAACCTGAAAATATAGTAGCCAAACTGCAGTCTATCTATAGAATGTCTTCCATGGCAGCACTGGGTGCAAGACTCACTTGGGGAATAAGTCAGGGTAGAATTTGCCCCTCAGACTTCTCTGCATGCTTGTTTACCCACTCCTCCTGCAGTACCTACGTAACTATATTTTTAGGAAAATAGACTGTTAACCACTCCCACTTTTTCATGATTGAAGTGCAAGACCAGATGATATCAGCAATCATAGCGCTCCAGTAAAAGTTATTGGACCAAGCCCTCTAGTGTGGTGTGCCAATTTATGCCCCATTGCCAGCTGATCTTAATGCTGGTGTATCTGGCTATGGGCTCTTATGCCCCTAGTGCAGCATAGGGGATGTGGTTTGAGAAAAGGGATGTGGCTTGAATGGCCCCAAAGCTTAACTGATCCTTGACCACCACTTCAACAATTTGGGATCATTAAATTAGAGCAACCCCTCAGGCTGTTCTAATTTATATCTGGGACTAACCCTATGCAGCAGATCTAGGATTGGGGAAGTACAAAGGTGAGCTTTACACCACCCTGGCAGCTTTACTAACTTGGGCTGTGTACTCCATGGCAGGAGCTGAAGATCTGGTGCATTTATCTAGCCCATCTGTCAATATGGTTTTCATCACCATGTTGTCTGAGTGATAATCTCAGCTGCACTGCAATTGATACTGGCTGGAGTCAGTGTGTTGCCTGAAGGATGCAGCAGTCAGTAGTTTAATGAATGACACAGAAAATCTGGTGTTGTGTATGTGGTTTTGGAAATGGGTGTAGAATATAGGATTGCCAGTAACGGTAAAGAAAGTGATGTCTCTGGTGCAAATTCATTTGTACATGAAATATACTATAAATGGGCTAGTGTGTGACTACCAAAGTGAATAATGCAGGAATTGTTGTTGTTTGGGTTCATGTTCTCTCTTGGAAGAATAATTTGTGGGACATTTGCACAATGCCGCCTTAAATATTTTGGGTGACTTAGAACCCTTGCAGTATATCTGATTGAATGACTGAATGTCACATTTGAGTTCAGAAGGTTAAAGTCCTATTGTTTCGGTTGGGGTTGCGTATATTGCGCTTGTTCCAAAGCCCATTGAAATCAGTAGGAGTCTTTATGTTGAATTGAATGGGCTTTGGACAAGGCCCATACAGTGATGCTCTGCTTAAGCTCTGACTTTTCTAAGGTTTACAAATCTCAAAGCTCCGGTAGGCCTGATATTGAACATAAATGGATTTAACTGAAGTAATTAAAAAAGTTCATTTAACAGGAGAGAAAAGAAAGAAAATGATACATTTTTGATTATTTAAACTATTTTGTGCTAATTTTTTTTAAAATGTGCCACCTGCTTTATTAATTGTTATCAGACCACTGAACTATTTTTGGGGTGGGAGGAATGTAAAGGTAGGAAATTAGTTTATTTTTAAAAAAATGGAAGGGAATTTTAAATCCATCCAAAACGTTGTAAGCTTTCAATGCATATGATCAGGGCATACAAACCATAAGTGAATGTGGTACGTTGACAAAGGCCTAAATCCTGAGGTCCACTGAAGTCACTGGATGATACTGGCATTTCGGAATATATTTGAAAAATATGTATATCTGAAGGGCACAGGGTTTGCACTAGCTGATAGTAGTGCAGCATGTGGATTTTGACCCTGTTCTATGTTTCCATTTACCTTAAATGTATGCTAATCAAGCTATTTTTTGTCCATGTAGGATTCACTGTACTCTGGGACTTGTATAATTTTATGAGTTATTAAAAGTAAATATGAAAGATTAATGTCTTTCATCCCAGGATCCCAAAGGATCTCTGGAGTCTGCTTTTGCAATTGAAGTGAAAGGTTGAAGGGACAGGTGAAACTTTGGCGAAGGAAAATGGGGCAAACACCTACTTTTACAAAAACTGCCTTGGAATCTTTAGGCTTGGAAGGCATTTAAGCACCCAAACCCCAGTAAATTTCAATGGGCTCCTTTGAAAATTCAGTTTGTATGTCGATTTATAGGAGACAGGAACTTGGTTTAATAAGCCATCCAAAATACTCCCAAAGAGAAAATTGCGGCTCTGATTCTCTTCTCACTTACACTGGTTTTACACATTGTAATTCCATTGACTTTGATTTTTCAATGTTAAGTCTCAATTTATCTGTTTTGGAAAGAGGAAGAGCTAAATAAATTCTACTGGAATTTGACCTATCAGACAAAAGCTATATAAATTTCCCCTGATTGACACCCCTCATTGTGTCTAGATGTTGACTGACTATTATTTACTACAATTTGTCATTTTTTGCAATTTATCTCCTAACTTTCCTTGATTGTGGTGCTTTGTGGGGACAAATAAGAAACATGAATGTTACTTGAGTTAATATCAGTCATTGTTTCCTTCTTAATATCCTGTAGCTTTATGTTGCTTTAAATGTATGCACATTCAGACGTTTGAATATTGTGGGAAAAGGATTCACTGGCATCCATTCCTGCCATTAAAGTGCTTCCCATCTGAATATCAGCTGCCAAAGTATGTGGTATCCTGCAGAGCAAGAGGATGAGGACATAGATTGCAGTGAAGCCGAACAGTTTGCACTTCCTAGCAGTGACACCAGACATCAATCTTTCATAGAGACAGCCTAGAATACAGGAAAATAAGAACCCTCAGAAAAGAACAAAAGGAGAATTATCTTCTCTTTTTCCATTTCATTCCAGTAGTTTCCTTCTAAGATCCTTCAGGATGAATATGTTCTCAAATTCCATAGGCTGACATTTCAGTGGCTCAGTTTTTTAATGTAGCTTGAAGAGGTAGAAATGTAAGCACTCTGAAATACCCAATCATTTGATTTTTAAACTCCATTTAATATAGTTTCAGGTCTTCATATCATTGGGCTATGGAGCAAAGTGCTAATTTGGTCACAGTTAATGTTTCTCACATTGATACCACAGAGTTTGACATTAGCGTTCAGTAACACCAAGTTATATTATGCAGCTTGGCGATACTCCAAAATTCAGAATTGCCAGTATAGTAATCAGCCATATTTGCAAAAGCTTTGAATCAGATTTGCAGTTGCTGAAAAAAATGGTGTCGCTCCCTTGATTTCACTGGAGCTATGTTTGTTTATTCCAATTTTCATTAGCTAGGGATTTTATCCTTTACACTGAAACTTCTTGCTGGCTTTTATTTTAATATATTTATCTGGCTTCACCAGCAGAATTGATTTATGGGCATGCAATTAATGAGCCATATGCTCCTCTTTGTAGTAAAAAGGTGTGGAAAGAGCTAAGAGCTGCAAAAAAACTGCTACATAAATGAGCTGCATGAGTTAATACATACCGAATCACTCCATCAAAGGGGAAAAAATAAACTTTGCTATAACCAGCAGTGGGTGTGGTTAGAAATACCCACTGAAGAGAGAAATAACTGAAGATTTTGGGCCAGATCCTGGGCTGCAACTGTGGAATGCTCAAAATAGATCAGAGTGTTGGCAAAAATGAGGTATTAAGCCACTATTAAGTCAGTCTTGAAGCTGCCCTGGCACTAGTCCATTCCCTCGTATAAATCAAAGCAGACTTAAGACTGTTGTGGCCAAAGGGGCCCTGGGCTGTGATGACAATCAGGGATTGCTGGAGTGCAGGGATACCCTAACTATTCCCCCATGCCTGCAGTTGGGGTAGGGAGTGGCAGAGGCTGCTATGGTGGCTTCTCACTATCCGAAGATCCATCCTTATGCTGAGGAAATCATCTAGGGGTTCACAAAAGCCAGCATTTGGACACACTTATTCCCCTGGGATGGTACAAAGCTGCTTCAAGGTACCAGAGGATCAGGCCTGCTATCTTGGGGAGGATTTGAAACACTACACTTCCAGTGTATGGGAAAATTTGTAGTAGGGGACCATAGTATACAGAAATAGGCAGCAAAGTTTTCTGAGGCTGGGGAAGACGCTTAAGGAAATCGAGGCTCAGGTGATCTTTAGTGGGATTCTGCCTGTTCCTAGAGAAGGGCAACAGAGATGTGACGAGATTATGACTATCAACAGATGGCTTAGGCAGTGGTGCTATAAGGAGGGCTTTGGGATGTATGGCCACTGGGAGGCATTCATGGACAGAGGACAGTTCTCTCGGGATGGACTTCATCTGAGTAGGGAAGGAAATAGACTTCTAGGATGGAGGCTGGCACAACTGGTTAAGAGAGCTTTGAACGAGGAATTTGGGGGATATGGTTGGGAGATGTCCAGGTAATCTCCACGCCGGATTTTAGCATTGAGAGGGGAGAAAACGAAGTAAGAAAGGATACAGCCGTGGGTAGGAGAATGGACATAAGGAGGAAGGGCAGTGTGGATACCAGTCTAATAGGTCATACTGGCTGTAGAATGACCGTGCCTAATCGAGTACAGAATGTGAGTGAGGCCAAACAGCAAAAATTAAGATGTTTGTACACCAGTGTGAGGAGCCTAGATAACAAAATGGAGGAACTAGAGCTACTGGTGCAGGAAGTGAAACCAGATATTATAGGGAAAACAGAAACATGGTGGAATAGTAGTCATGACTCAACTACAGGTATTGAAGGGTATGTGCCGTTTAGGAAAGACCGAAATAAAGGTAAAGGTGGTGGAGTAGCATTGTACATCAATGATGAGGTAGAATGTAAAGAAATAAGAAGCGATGGAATGGATAAGACAGAGTCCGTCTGGGTAAAAATCACGTTGGGGAAGAAAACTACTAGAGCCTCCCCTGTGATAGTGCATGGGGTGAGCTATAGACTGCCAGGATCTAATTTGGATAGGGATAGAGCCCTCTTTAATGTTTTTAATGAAGTAAATACTAATGGAAACTGCGTGATCATGGGAGACTTTAACTTCCCAAATATAGACTGGAGGACGAGTGCTAGTAATAATAATACGGCTCAGATTTTCCTAGATGCGATAGCTGATAGATTCCTTCATCAAATAGTTGCTGAACCGACGAGAGGGGAAGCCATTTTAGATTTGGTTTTGGTGAGTAGTGAGGACCTCATAGAAGAAATGGTTGTAGGGGACAATCTTGGCTCAAGTGATCATGAGCTAATTCAGTTCAAACTGAACGGAAGGTTTAACAAAAATAAATCTGTGACTAGGGTTTTTGATTTCCAAAGGGCTGACTTTCAAAAATTAAGGTAATTAGTTAGGGAAGTGGATTGGACTGAAGAATTTATGGATCTATAGGCAGAGGAGGCCTGGGATTACTTTAAGTCAAAGTTGCAGAAGCTATCGGAAGCCTGCATCCCAAGAAAGGGGAAAAAATTCATAGCCTGCAGTTGTAGACCAAGCTGGTTGAGCAAGCATCTCAGAGAGGGGATTAAGAAAAAGCAGAAAGCATACAGGGAGTGGAAGATGGGAGGGATCAGCAAGGAAAGGTACCTTATTGAGGTCAGAACATGTAGGAATAAAGTGAGAAAGGCTAAAAGTCAAGTAGAGTTGGACCTTGCAAAGGGAATTAAAACCAATAGTAAAAGGTTCTATAGCCATATAAATAAGAAGAAAACAAAGAAAGAAGAAGTCGGACCGCTAAACACTGAGGATGGAGTGGAAGTCAAGGATAATCTAGGCATGGCCAAAATCTAAACAAATACTTTGCCTCAGTCTTTAATAAGGCTAATGAGGATCTTAGGGATAATAGTAGCATGACAAATGGGAATGAGGCTATGGAGGTAGATATTACCATATCTGAGGTAGAAGCGAAACTCGAACAGCTTAGTGGGACTAAATCGGGGGGCCCAGATAATCTTCATCCAAGACTATTAAAGAAATTGGCACATGAAATTCTAAGTCCATTAGCAAGAATTTTTAATGAATCTGTAAACTCAGGGGTTGTACCGTATGATTGGAGAATTGCTAACGTAGTTCCTATTTTTTTTAAGAAAGGGAAAAAAATGCGATCTGGGTAACTACAGGCCTATTAGTATGACATCTGTAGTATGCAAGGTCTTGGAAAAATTTTTGAAGGAGAAGGTAATTAAGGACATGGAGGTCAATGGTAAACGGGACAAAATACAACATGGTTTTACAAAAGGTAGATCGTGCCAAACCAACCTGATCTCCTCTTTGAGAAAGTAACAGATTTTTTTAGACGAAGGAAACGCAGTGGATCTAATTTACCTAGATTTCAGTAAGGCGTTTTATACCGTGCCACATGGGGAATTATTAGTTAAATTGGAAAAGATGGGGATCAGTATGAAAATTGAAAGGTGGATAAGGAATTGGTTAACAGGGAGACTACAGCGGGTCAAATTGAAAGGTGAACTGTCAGGCTGGAGGGAGTTCCTCAGGGATCGGTTTTGGGACCAATCTTATTTAATCTTTTTATTACTGACCTCAGCAGAAAAAGTGGGAGTGTGCTAATAAAGTTTGCGGACAATACAAAGCTGGGAGGTATTGCCAATTTAGAGAAAGACCGGGATATCATACAGGAGGAGCTGGATGACCTTGTAAACTGGAGTAATAGTAATAGGATGAAATTTAATAGTGAGAAGTGTAAGGTCATGCATTCAGGGATTAACAACAAGTATTTTAGTTATAAGCTGGGGATGCATCAATTAGAAGTAACGGAGGAGGAGAAGGACCTTGGAGTATTAGTTCACCATGAGCCACCAATGTGGTATGGCCGTGAAAAAAGCTAATGCGGTCTTGGGGTGCATCAGGCGAGGTATTTCCAGTAGAGATAAGGAGGTGTGAGTACCATTATACAAGGCACTGGTGAGACCTCACCTGGAATACTGTGTGCAGTTCTGGTGTCCCATGTTTAAGAAGGATGAATTCAAACTGGAACAGGTCCAGAGAAGGGCTACTAGGATGATCCGAGGAATGGAAAACTTGCCTTATGAAAGGAGACTCAAAGAGCTTGGCTTGTTTAGCCTAACCAAAAGAAGGCTGAGGGGAGATATGATTGCTCTCTATAAATATATTGGAGGGATAAATACCGGAGAGGGAGAGGAATTATTTAAGCTCAGTACCAATGTGGACACAAGCACAAATGGATATAAACTGGTGATCGGGAAGTTTAGACTTGAAATTAGATGAAGGTTTCTAACCATCAGAGGAGTGAAGTTTTGGAATAGCCTTCCAAGGGAAGCAGTGGGGGCAAAAGACCTATCTGGCGTCAAGATTAAACTTGATAAGTTTATGGAGGAGATGGTATGATGGGATAACATGATTTTGGCAATTAATTGATCTTTAACTATTCATGGTAAATAGGCCCAATGGCCTGTGATGGGATGTTAAATGGGGTGGGACTGAGTTACTACAGAAAATTCTTTCCTGGATATCTGGCTGGTGAATCTTGCCCATGTGTGCAGGGTTCAGCTGATCGCCATATTTGGGGTCGGGAAGGAATTTTCCTCAGGGCAGATTGGAAGAGGCCCTGGGGTTATTTTGCCTTCCTCTGTAGCATGGGGTATGGGGTCACTTGCTGGAGGATTCTCTGCTCCTTTAAGTCTTTAAACCATGATTTGAGGACTTCAAAAGCTCAGACATAAGTGAGAGGTTTATTGCAGGAGTGGGTGGTTGAGATTCTGTGGCCTGCATTGTGCAGGAGGTCAGACTAGATGATCATAATTGTCCCTTCTGACCTTAATATCTATGTATCTATGAAAATCTGAGCTGAAGCATGAGAAGCTTCAACACTGTGCACATGGCCTCTGCACATTTACCATCCTCTAAAACGTTTGTCTTTTTCCTACCTGAGATGTGGATTTCTGATAATTGCAAGTTAATGCTGCTTTGGGATGATACCCTTTCAATTTTTTCCCCACAGAGGGGGAAATCTGTTCATTTAGCCTTGGAGGTAGTGGAGATTGAGCCAATGTTGATTGACCTTATTAAACATCTGCTGTGATTTGTGGAGTTGATAGCATGGCAGGGTGGGGAGTTACTATGGCATAGCTGCAGTCTGCAGTATTATCCTCCAGCAGCCACATGGAGACTCCCATACAGTATAAGTTAATATTGACCTTGTTATAATTGACTTATGCAGACTTCCACTTCTTGCCTTCAGCTATTTGGGACCAGACATAGGTAGATTGAGGGAGGAGGGAGCTACACTGCATTGGAGAGACAGTGGGCCCTGAGAAGTATTGTGGATTTGCAAGGCTTTTTCATGAATGACCTAAACCTATAAGTATGGCAGGAATTCCCCACAGATCTTCTGACATCTGTGGGTTGAGAGGGCCACTGCTTCTAAGTGTTTTGCAGCTAGCCAGAGTCTGCTCCCCTGATCTCATTATACCTCAGAAATTCTGCAAGTTTAAACTATATCTGAGTTTTCTGAATGTATCTTGCAGTCCCCTGGGATTTTGCTTTAGGGGGACATGATCTGCCTCTTTTTCCCCTGGGCAGTACATGTAATACTTTGGCTTTCCCTGAGTCTTCCCACGTTTCCTCAGCCCATTCTTTCTGGTTTGAGTTTTGCAGATCTTTTGTGTGGGAATGGTTTTGTGTTTTCAACTGGTATGGCAGCAGATCAAGCAAGAGGTTTTGGCTGTTGCACAGCTTTTGGAGACAGGTTTTGTATTAGGTTGCTACAGCTTTTGGCGTGTAAACCATGGGAGCATATAGCCCAATGTACTACTTGATTATAAGTTAGCCCACTCACTGAATATTTTACTGACCACATATAGTAATTTAAGAAGAGGAAAAAAAGCAGAGATAGTTTTGAAAAAAAGGACAGAAAAAACACCTCTTTTCTCATCACAAAATAATCATGCATTTGAAACTTCCTTTTGAAATTTGTTCATTACATTGGTGACAAAAGTTAATTGCTGAATTACTTTGTGCTGCTCTATCATGACATGTTATACAGTAACTTTACTATTGAATGTGTACTAGTTATTGTGTGATATAACATGTGGTAACCTGGACGTTAATTTGTGTCACCACTACACTCTGTCAGAGAAGAATGTTGCTTTGCACATATACTTGTATAGCACCTTTCATCTCAGTATTACAAAATGTTGTATAAACAATGAAGGCTAAATTGTGCTTCTGGAGAGGGGGTGGTATGGAGTTGCCCCACCTCACCAGGGCCAGCTCCAGGCACCAGCGAAGGAAGCAGGTGCCTGAGGCGGCACTCCGTCCGTCATTGGGGCGGCACGTCCTGGTCATTGGCGGCACTTTGGCAGCAGCTCAACCAGGCTTGGTTTTTTATTTTTTTTTTCCTTCGCCGCTTGGGATGGCAAAAAAGCTGGAGCCAGCCCTGCACCTCACCTCCCTGCACAGGCACAATTCTTCTGGGAGTGCAAGCCAGTGCAGCCCCTGCTACATGCTTTCCCAGAGTGCAGCGTGCACTTTCCTCTCATCAAGCCATGCAGCCTCAGCTTTGCTAACTGATGCCATCTTCTACTGAGATGAGCATCACCCTCACACTAGCCTGTAACAAGCCTGCCTCCTTTCAACATGCCAGGACTGGGATTGTGTCTGGCCCTGTTCAGAAGAGCAAGGTGAATGGGACACTCCTTGCATCCTCTTCTTTGCACCCATGCAGGACCATATGCAAGTGTTGGACCTAATTAATTTATCCTCATAAAGTTCCTATGAGGCACTGTCAACTGCTCTTGGTGCAGTCTTTCTTGGGATCCCAGCTTTTTCCCAACTGGTCCTCTTCAATTTGTCCTTAATTAGATCAGTCCATAAACTCTTATTTTACATTGACTCTATCTGCCCTTAAACTCCAGGGTTTGCAGTCTCCTTTTGTCTCCTTGTTGGTTTCTCAAAGGCAGCCTGGCATGGGGCTGTTGCCCCTCTGCTATCCCAGGCCTTCTGCCTTCCTCTCTGTTCCCCCTCCTTTATAGCTGGGTTTGTTTTCTTTATTGGTCCCAGTTGTGGATGCATGTCTCCATGATTGGTAGTTCTGACAGCTCTGCAGAGTGTGATCAGCCTGATTGCCGGTAAGCAGGGAAGACTCTCCTCTCCCTTCTGCTTGTGCTCAGTATGGGGTTTGTAAGCTCAATTACAGGTTCATAAACTGAGAGAGGTTAAATGACTTGATTGAGGCCACAGAGTGATTCAGAGGAAGAGCAAGGATTAGAACTCGAGTCTTTACTCCTAGTCTTTGAATTAAACACAATATTAATGTTAAATGACTTAAACACAAAAATGTTGAGAACGTTAAACCCATCAAACTAAGCCTTTGAGTAGGGAAAAAAGTGTTTGATTTAACATAAAGACAAATAACCAGGTTAAAATGCCATGTACCTCAGCATCCCCTCCATCCCCCAGACAGATGTAGTGCTGTACAGGCTGGGATACACTGCGGAGATATATAATACATATACTCCTTTGGGTGCGGGATATAGTACACCCTTCCACATACATTCCTTGGGTCAAATCCTGCTCTCATTTAAACCTGTGCAGCCCTATGGTGGCAGTGGTGTAACCGAGGGAAGAATTTGACCTTGTGGTAGGAAGGATATGGAGGCTCTCCATGAATAAGGTATTTTAGCATTGGTACTTATTTAACAACAATTTACAAGACACAAATATGGTAAAACAGTTCCAGCCCAAGGGAGCTAAGGGTATGTCTACACTACATTTTAAAGTCCACAGCAGCGAGTCTCAGAGCCTGGGTCTACAGACTCAGACTTGCAGGGCTCACGCTATGGTGCTAAAAACAGATGTTCGGGTTTGTGTTGGAGCTTTGGCTCTGAACTCCAGGGAGCAGGGTTGGCTGCAGCATCAACACTGCTGTTTTTAGCACCATAGCATGAGCCCCGCAAGCCTGAGTCCCCCCCCCCATCTAATGTTGATGTGGAGATGGTAGTTGACTATTGCACATTACTGTGTGTTGGTAGGGCAGAAGAAATGAGCCTTCAGGACGGTTTTGATTTCAGAGCAGTTGGGAGCCTCCCTCCATTCCATACCCATCTTTTGTTGCTATAAGATAACTGTCTCTCTATAAGGTATAAGCTATAAGGTAAAGCTCAAATGTGTTGTATCTGTGCGCTTCATCCAGCTCTTATGCAAATACGGCACTCAGCAGGGAGCATGGATCTCTGAAAAAGTCTGCATTAGACAGCAGATTTATTCATAAGACACAGAAGCAGAGTAGGTCAGTTGTATCTCGGCAGGTAGATAGTGGATCAAACCCATCTTGTTTTTCCAAACAAAAGCTAAAAGCTAGATACTAAAATGTTTCCTATTTACCACAGTAATATTAAACCCATCCATGTGTTAGCTATATGGAATAAAGAAGACAGATGGGAGTCCCTAACACAAATTGTAATTGCTCTGTTTGGACCTCTTTGCTTTTCCTTTGCAGAAGGGTCTAAATCCCAAAGAGGAGGGGCTCACAAATGGAAGAGGTGGCTGCAAAGTTTGCTCCCCCACCACCTTCCTCTTTAACAACCACTGTTGGGGCTCTGCTTAGCAAGGCCATGGGAGAGGGTGGAGTCAGGAGACCAGCCATTTTATGGGCCTGTTCCCTTGTAATTGCAATGCAATATACTGAATGATACCCAAAGCATTGTAGGTTACTGCTCCTCATTAGGTACTGGTGACTCTCAGAGATCACACTAGGTGGTAGGGAAATATCTCTCCACTGGCCTGGGTGGTCATTAGCCAAAGCCATTCATCACATGGTACCTTTGTGACATAGTACACATAATTGTAAATATTCTCAATGTATGTACTGTTAGATAAGTCATATGTTTCTGTTTCTGACTGAATAATAATGCACCTTACCCACAAAACATAACAAAGATAGATCAAAATTAGGTTTTGAATTCAAATAAAAACTTTCCTCCATTCACTTGGCCATAGCCATGACTGCTGAAAAGAGACACTCCAAAGCATAGCTTTAGGTTATCTCATTATGTGGTTTAACAAATATGCTCCACATTGTCTGCACACTTTTGGTTTTTTTTATTCCAAAGCCTATGTTTGAGCCCTCTGAGTGAAAAAACTTGAAAAGAAATTGTTCATCTGTTCAACAGAACTGACACACTTTTACCTTGCAGCTGTTTTTGGGGTGTTGTGAAAATGGCTGTTTTCACCGACATAGCTTCTTGAACTGACAACAGTTTTTATTGGGAAATGCATTTTCTCCCGTTAAACAAAATATGGTGAGTTGTGTATCATGGTGAAAGGCGAAGGAAATTAATAACGAAGGGCAATTTGAACTTACTGTGTTTTGTATTCTTAAGAGAATCTTATGCATAAGATGAGCAGTGTCTACCATCACATGGGAAATTGATTGGAATTTAAAACAGGTAGTAAAGGTGTTGAATTTGACTTTGGGCTATTACAGTGGGGTTCTAGCATCAACTACCACCTCTAAGACAGCCTACTTGTTGATTAATGCCAAAAGGTAAAACTGGTGCAAGGACAAATTCAAAGTTGAGAAGAATCAGCTATAATGCCAACACTGTAGAAAGTGTGTGTATATATATTATATATCAGTATTGATGACAGTGGTTTAATTGGGGTTCATGCCCTTACTTGGGGCAAGATCTTCTCTTCCCATAGTAAAACCCAGGAAAGAGGATAAAGATGGAGGGAAGTTCTGAGTGATTGTCTTATTGTTCCTTTGGATTTGTACTGTTGGAGGAGTGTCGTTTATCTGCTGAGAACAGGCTGTAGCTGCAAACCTAATATCCACATGGCCTTGGGGAGAAATCCATAAACTAACTTCCTGCCAACTACCAGGGCCTTCTTTGGATTTGGATTACCGGAGGGTCATTTAATAGGGTGGGACTCTGTGGAGTTGTTTCCTGGTGTTGAAGAGTAGGACAGCTCCAGGGTATTACCTTACTGAAGTAATATCAGTGGGGCCAATGAGAGACAAAGTGTGTATCTTCTATACTATCAGCCCCATGTAGATCCTGACCTCAGAGACAGCCCTCTGTGGGGTCCCAGGAAAGGGGTTACAGTGTCGTGTAGATGTTTAACCACCTCCCACTCCCAAAGAAGAGAAGTAAAATCATTACTGTGAAGAACCCTTCTGTGGATTGGGGAGGGAGAGGAATGTTGTGATCTGACCCTCAATTTTTATTTAGTTTTCACTTAGTTCCCACACTAATTCTCCATGAAGTTACATGGGAGTTGGAGCCACTGAATTCAGTGGGAGTTTTCCTGAGCAGACCTCTGGATTTGGCCCTTCATAAGTAGATTTTAGGAGGAAAATGAGGGGTTTTGGTTTTTTTTGAGACATTGTCCATCAACTGTTGCATGTAATACTTTAAATCATAACCATTGTTCTGATACCTATTTCTAATTTTATTGTGTTCTGTTCAATTAAATTTTTCAGCTCACTTGTTAATCATGCATGACTAAGAAAAAATGAAACTGTGTTTTGTTGAAGCTTTATATAGCTAGCACCTCAAATTCCATAAGTGCCTACTTTCCTTGGTTCTTTTGGGGAATGGGAATGGAGAGGAAAAGGGTACAGATTTTGCCCATCTTTTTTATTTTATGATCTGTTCTTTTAAAAATAGGCATTGGGTGCACGTCTACTTTTTACCCTAAGGAAGGGGGAAAGACAGTGTTTTACAATTATATTTTCCTCAGTAATTTGTCTTCTCTTTGATTCATGGAAATTTAAAAATATTGCCACGTAAGCGTTCCTGAGACACTTTAATTTCTGTTCCTGATGCTACTGATTAGTGAACAATAAGTTATTTTCCTTGGTTGCTCTGCATTTTACCTTTGAGACGTATTTTGTATTTTACAGCATATTATTTGTAGCTGGATATTGTATAATGATAACAATAGATTGATGCCTAGATTCAGGCTTCTTAGTCACAGTTATAAACTCTTGTTAGTGTAAGTGCTGCTATTTATTCTTTCATTACTGGTCTTTCCTGCTGTATTACAGAAGATGCAATTCTGCAGTCCAGAGCAGGATAAAAACTTCAGTTAAATGCAAGGGGAGTTTCAGAGCATTATTGCAGAATAATGCCTTGTCTTTAAAATGAAGCATTGCCCCCACTTGGCTACCAGTTGTCAGTGCAGACAAGACAGAAAATATTACTATTTTTGTTCCTTTTTTTCTTCTTCAATTTTGAGGCCAAATCCTGCAGTTCTTAGGCGAAACTCCCCTTTATCAGGCCTATACTCGAGCAACACAAGTTGTTTGGCACTATTTCCCAAAATGAAAACAGATTGCAAAACCATAATAAATGTTGCGATTTCATGGAAATGATTAGTTCTGTCATATTTTTGCATCTCCTCCAATTTCACTGTAATAGTCTGGGAAAGCGTAAATGACAATTTTGACTCTTTTATAGGTAAAAGCTAATAGTTGCTGTTAAAGGTGACATTTGAAAAAAAATACTGTTAAAAAATGCTGATAATTCCAAGCTTGATCTTTTGGATGATTTTATAAACCCAGATCTGTTGCAGTGCACATGGGGACAGTAATGTTAAACTGCTTCAGATAAAAAATAGCATGAATATTAGTGGTGGTCAGTTTATTCAGGTAAAACAGGATAAAATTCATTTCAGATTATTGACTCTGCCCTTTGCTGTTGTGACTAGATAGAAAGTGTTAAAAATAGGGACACTTTTTTTTCAAGGGTGGCATGGGCGGGAATACTTGCGTATATAAGACAAAGCCCCTAATATCGGGATGATCCCGATATTATCAGGATGTCTAGTCACGGTAGCTCTTGTTCCCAGTGAATTCAAGGTGAGTTTTTTCCATTAACTTCAGTGAGAGCAGGATTAAAGATTTAATGGAGTGCAACATAAAGATCAGAAAATATTCTTAGACTGATTACTCACGGCAGTATTGTTTGTTTTTTCTGATACTGCTCTACTGTATTTTCAACTTGCTGATCTTCCAAATCGATTCTCACATTTGAGAAGATTTTTAACGTGCAGTTAGCCTGCTCATTAGATTAAGAGGCTTTTTAAATGTTTAACTCTGTTAATAAAATGTCGTTTTAGTAATTAGTTTTGAAAACCATTTGACCTTAACCAGAATGAATGTAGACTGTAAAAATCAACACAGATTCCCTTCCTTGAACTTTTCACAATGCTGAAAAATGACTGAGGGAAATAAGGAAGATCCAGTTACTGTACCTTGTTTGTACAGCTGTACTTCATTGAGTGAAGGCTTGTGTTACACACAGTTTGTGATAGGAAGTAAATGCTTTTAAAACAACTAAGACGACAGGTTTTTAACCTCCACCTTTTTAGATTCTTTGTTCACTCATTTAGCTTCTGTCGAGGTCTTGGGAAGCATTTCAAATACAAATTATTACACAGTATTGAAGCTCACCTGAATAATTCATCTCCTGGTGAGCTCATTAAGGCAGTGTGTATTAAGATGTCTCTTCGCCCCCCCCCCCCCCCGCCCACCTACAAAAAAGAAAAGATGACAAATGTTAAATAGATTGCACACTTGTTACTTCAGGAGAAGAGACATTTAAGGAATAAAGGTTTCTCAGATTGAGTGTTACCTATTTTTTGTGATAGGTAGTTTAAATTATAGTTTCAAGACAGCTATCATAAGGATTTTCAAAGGCTTGGAGGACAATCAGAAATGATGAAGCTGCCTTATAAATTGCTAACTTGTCAAGGTTCATTAGATACAGAAATTCTAATTTCTAGCGTATAGGGCACTCTGTTATTTCTCTAGTCCCTTGAAATGATGAAGACACCTTGAGATTCATTAAGGTGTTTGATTTGGCATCCGTTTACATTACAACTATGTGTTAATCATCAGTCCTGAAACATTTGACATAGTTTTGGCACTAGATGATTTCAAAGCATTTGAATACACATTTGTAAAATCACGCTTATGGATGGGATCCCAATATCTGCCAAAGGCAGTTTCCTAATTGTTCCAGTGAAACATTGCCATTAGTGGGGAAGGTTTAACTGGCTGTCAGCCAATCAGTTTTCGAATTCTGTATCAGCTGAGACTTTATGTAAATTTCACCCCTTTAAACATATGTGACCTTTAATTTAGTTGCAAGCTAAAAAGGCACATTATGGGACTGCATTAACCACCCGCCTTCTCATTATAGTGTAATTAAGACCTTCCTCACAGCCTCTTGCTATACATCTGGTGGCTATGAAAGATTTTGGCTTTCCTTGCTGCTTGATAACCTCCCACTTAAGACTGCCCAAACATCTTTAGATTTTCAAAGTTTCATCACAACAAGGTCACCTAGAGTGGTATTTAAGGAAAAAAATGCCTTGGTAAACAGTTAGTAAAAAGAACAGGAGTACTTGTGGCACCTTAGAGACTAACAAATTTATTTGAGCATAAGCTTTTGGGCTACAGCCCACTTCATCGGATGCATAGAATGGATCACATAGTAAGAAGATATATATATCTACAGGGAATATGAAAAGGTGGAGTAAGAGGCTAATATCAGCAGGAGAAAAAAAACTTTTGTAGTGATAATCAAGATGGCCCATTGCTATTCTGTAAACTGTTAGTGTTTCTCTATATTGCTCCAAAACATGCAGCAAATCAAAAGTGTCATGCCTTTGGGCATGTGACCTACGCTAGCCTCGCCCAAACCTCACCATTAAACTGCCCCAGTCACTATCTTTTGACTGAATCCAAAGTTCCCAGACAGTAATAGCAGAATGCTTTGTTTTTCCATTTCTTGTTAATAGGCAGACAATGGTCATGTCCTTGTGGTGTGAGTTTCCAGGTGGGCTTGAAGACTGAAATGTCCCAGAAAGCCTTTTAACAGCTACTATTTAAATTGTTTCTTTACTCATCAAGCACTAAAACATTTTCAGTATCCAAGTCTGAAGGAAACCTGAAGTATGGTACATGAGTACACAAATGCAAAACAAATGAATGCACACCAAATTCTGTCCCTTTGAAGTCAATGGGAAAATTCCTGGTGGAAGTATAATTTAACCAAGGCTGCCATCCCCTGACCCTTCATCTCATATTCTCTTAAAGCCTTCTACTTTCTTTTGTATCCCGATTCGTCTGCTCCCTCAGCAAGTAGATTACAACCACTTGTGTCCACTTACCAATGTTTAACCTACACCATTCTCTTCATCACCTCTAAATTCAGCTCTGAAGGTGAGTTTTTATTACCTGCCATATTATGATAAAATAGCAAAGTGTAAATTTTGGAATCACTTGCTTATAGGTTAAAAAAAAGTCATGAGAGATGAATGTTCTTTGTTCTTTCTTTCATGCCTCATTAGAAATTATGTGTTTTGCAGAGGTTAATATATTGTGGGCAGCACACCAAGTACATCATAGTTCTGAAGCTTATAACTTATCCACAGCACTGAGACAATCTGCACTGCAGAGATACGTTTCTTGGGTAAGTTATGCAAAATGCAATAATATAATTGAACTTTATTAAAAATAACTGCTATTTAAAATCACAGCTATTTAATTTTGTCTGAAGGAAAATGTTAGACACCGAAAAGCACAGCGCAGAAAGGTAATCTGAGGCATCCTGAGAATTATGTGAATCAAAAATAGGTATGCTCACACTCTCATTGAGATGTGTGAAAAGGAGAAATAAAGTCAACTTTGAGGAGGACAATTATAGTCCCAGGCTTTCACACATTCATAACTTTCTAAACACAATGGAATAATTCTTCTTCATAATGCCAGCATAGACACGGAGTAACAGCAGTGAAGAAAATGGACTTACTCTGGATCTATGCTGGGGTAAATGAAGGCATGGGGAAAGCCGACAGGTATGGAGGAACACGTGGTTCGGACAGAGACATCCCTTGGGGAGGATCTACGAATGGAGATTCTCTATGTCCTAGTAAGGAGGAGAGCATGGAAGATAAAATACTGGTAGGATCTGATGAGAAACAGTCAAATGAAAAAAAGTCTCATTCAATTACATCATGTAATGGGAGACCTCTAAAAAGTGACAAGTTTTTAAAGTGCTTATATACCAATGCTAGAAGTCTAAATAATAAGATGGGTGCCTTGTATTAAATGAGGCTATTGATATAATAGGCATCACAGAATCTTGGTGGGATGAGGATAATCAATGGTACACAGTAATACCAGGGTACAAAATATATCAGAAGGACAGAACAGGTTGTGCTGGTGGGGGAGTGGCATTATATGTGAAAGAAAGCATAGAATCAAATGAAGTAAAAATCTTAAATGAACCAAACTGTACCATAGAATCTCTATGGATAGTAATTCCATACTCGAATAAGAAGAATATAGCAGTAGGGATATATTACCAACCACCTGACCAGGATGGTGATAGTGACTGTGAAATGCTCAGGCAGTTTAGACAGGCTATTAAAATAAAAAAACTCAGTAATAATGGGGGATTTCAACTATCCCCATATTGACTGGGTACATATCACCTCAGGACAGGATGCAGAGAGAAAGTTTCTTGACACCTTAAATGATTCCTTCTTGGGGCAGCTGGTCTTGGAACCCACCAGAGGAAAGGCAATTCTTGATTTAGTTCTAAGTGGAGCACAGGATCAGGTCCAAGAGGTGAATATGGCTGGACCGCTTGGTAATAGTGACCATAATATAATTCAATTTAACATTGCTGTGGCAGGGAAAACACCGCAGCCGCCCAATACTGTAGCATTTAATTTCAGAAAGGGAAACTACACAAAAATGAGGAGGTTAGTTAAACAGAAATTAAAAGCTACAGCACCAAAAGTCAAACCCCTGCAAGCTGCATGGAAACTTTTTAAAGACACCATAATAGAGACTCAACTTAAATGTATACCCCAAATTAAAAAGACATAGTAAGAGAACCAAAAAAGAGCCACCATGGCTAAACAACAAAGTAAAAGAAGCAGTGGGAGGCAAAAATACATCCTTTAAAAAATGGAAGTTAAATCCTGCTGAGGAAAATAGAAAGGAGCATAAACTCTGGCAAATTAAGTGTAAAAATACAATTAGGAAGGCCAAAAGAAAATTTGAAGTACAGCTAGCCAAAGACTCAAAAAGTAATAGCAAAAAATTTTTTAAGTATATCAGTAGCAGGAAGCCTGCTAAACAACCAGTGTGGCCATTGGATCATTCAAATGCTAAAGGAGCATTCAAGAACAATAAGGCCATTATAGAGAAACTAAATGAATTCTTTGCATCGGTCTTCATGGTTGAGGATGTGAGGGAGATTCCCAAACCTGAGCCATTCTTTTTAGGTGACAAATCTGAAGAATTGTACCAGATTGAGGTGTCATTGGGGGGGTTTGGGAACAAATTGATAAACTAAACAGTGATAAGTCACCAGGACAAGATGGTATTCACCCAAGAGTTCTGAAGGAACTCAAATGTGAAATTGCAGGACTACTAACTGTAGTCCGTAACCTATCATTTAAATCAGCTTCTGAACCAAATGACTGGAGGATAGCTAATGTGACACCAATTTTTAAAAAGGGCTCCAGAGGTGACCCTGGCAATTACAGCCCAGTAAGCCTGACTTCAGTGCTAGGCAAACTGGTTGAACTATAGTAAAGAACAAAATTGTCAGACACATAGATGAACATAACTTATTGGGCAATAGTCAACATGGTTTTTGTAAAGGGAAATCATGCCTCACCAATCTATTAGAATTCTTTGAGGGGGTCAACAAGCATGTGGACAAGCGGGATCCAGTGGGTATAGTGTATTTAGATTTTCAGAAAGCCTTTGACCAGGTCCCTCACCAAAGGCTCTTAAGCAAAGTAAGCTGTTATGGGGTAAGAGACAAGGTCCTCTCTGGAATCAGTAACTGGTTAAAAGATAGGAAACAAAGGGTAGGATAAATGATCAGCTTTCAGAATGGAGAGAGGTAAATAGTTGTGTCCCCCAAGAGTCTGTATTGGGACCAGTACTATTCAACATATTCATAAATGATCTGGGAAAAGAGGAAAACAGTCACAAGATTTGCAGACGATACAAAACTACTCAAGATAGTTAAGTTCCCAGGCAGACTGCAAAGAGCTACAAAAGGATCTCTCAAAACTGGGTGAGTGGGCAACAAAATGTCAGATGAAATTCAATGTTGATGAATGTAAAGTAGTGCACAATGGAAAACATAATCCCAACTATACATATAAAATGATGGGGCCTAAATTATCTGTTACCACTCAAGAAAGAGATCTTGGAGTCATTGTGGATAGTTCTCTTAAAAAATCCACTCAATGTGCAGCAGCAGTCAAAAAAGCAAACAGAATGTTGGGAATCATTCAGAAAGGGATAGATAATAAGACAGAAAATATCACATTGCCTCTGAATAAATCCATGGTACGCCCACATCTTGAATACTGTGTGCAGATGTGGTCGCCCCATCCAAAAAATATATATTGAAACTGGAAAAGGTGCAGAAAAGGGCAAAACAATGATTGGGGGTAAGGAACGGCTGCCGTACAAGGAGAGATTAATAAGACTGGGACTTTTCAGCATGGAAAAGAGACAACTAAGGGGGGATATAATAGAGGTCTATAAAATCCTGACTTATGTGGAGAAAGTAAATAAGGAAGTGTTATCCTTCTCATAATGCAAAAACTGGGGACCACCAAATGCAATTAATAGGCAGCAGGTTTAAAACAAACAAAAGGAAGTATCTCTTCACACAACACTCTGTCAACCTGTGGAACTCTTTGCCAGAGGAGTTGTGAAGGCCAAGACTATAACAGGGTTCAAAAAAGAACTAGATAAATTCATGGAGAATAGGTCCATCAATGGCTATTAGCCAGGATGGGCATGGATGGGGTCCATAGCCCCTCTTTGCCAGAAGCTGAGAATGGGCAAAAGGGGATGGATCCCTTGATGATTACCTGTTCTGTTCATTCCCTCTGGGGCACCTGGCATTGGCCACTGTCGGAAGACATGATACTGGGCTAGATGGACCTTTGGTCTGACCCATATGGCTGTTGTTATGTTCTTATGTTCTTAACTGGGACCAGTGGGAGAACTGCCTGTGAAACGACTGGATGGGATGCTGTAGACAGTCCCAAGGTTGATGCTGGCACCAGCTTTCAAACCAAATTACAAGGTATATTAGCCTGGAGCCATGGGAAATCAAGCTAAGAAGTAATGATCCTAGCTTGCCTTCTTTTACATAAACACATAGCAACAGGTATATTTATATTTAAAAAAAAACAAAAAACCCTACACCCTACCAAAACAAGACACTCCGCTACTATGCAGGCTTCTCCCTCTGGGGAGAGGATGGGAGGACAAACAATAAGTGACAAATGCATTGTCAAGTTACTGAATGGACTACTGGCAGGCAGTCGGATATCACAGTGATGCATGTGATATAGAAAGCTACATAGACTAGAACTAGTTAACATCATGGTGTGCATTGCTCTTTCACATCTGAGAAAAGCAAATAGAGATTTAATGTTTGTCTTGTCGGTGGAGTTGTCTAGAACTGTGGTCTCCAAACTTTTTGGATCACGCACCCCCAAGGCCAGCTCTAGGAAAGCAAAAAAAAAAAAAAAAAAAACGAAAAAGACCTGCCGCCTGCGTGCCACCGAAGATGGAGCGGGGAGAGCCGAGCTGCCGCGGGCGTGCTGCTGGTGAATCAAAGGCCCAGGAGAGCTGCTGCCGCCGTGCCGGCAGCACTCCTTTGGCGGCGCTCCTCCTGCCACTTGCCCCAGGGACGGTCTTGCGCAACCCCTGCGGTGCGTGCACCCCACTTTGGAGACCACTGGTCTAGATTGTGTAAAAGCAAGGGTGAAAATTATCTCTTTCTGAAGCATGGCCATCACTTAAACACACATTTTGTAAATACTCGTGCTCCAGGAAACCCATGCTAATTCTTAAAGAACTACCATTTTCTGAGCTGCCTACGTAAGGAAGAATCGTGTGTGTGTGTGTGTTTCTTTGCCTTTAAACATAATCAAGTGAAGGGTTATTGTCAATCTCTAAGTGATATCTGATGTCTCTGAGCATATGCAGTTGAAGGCCGTTTGACATCTCATTTTGTTGAAACATATGAAGAGGCATGTGAGAATGTTGTGGTGGATAATGTGGGATTGTGGGACTGTTCTGCTGCCAGCTCTGTATGTGTTTTAAGTTAAACATTAGAAGATAAATCTGTATATTAATCTGGGTTGAGTGTATTGTGTGGGTTGTGTGCAGGCTGATTGAAAAGATATGAAGGGAAAGAGAAGAGAAAGACATACTTCAAGTGCAAGCAGTGGTGTGAAACATATTCTTGAACTTTGAATCAAATGCCTATAACTTTGTCATGTGTGTAGGAAACATTTGTGTTAGTCTAGTGGGTTCGAAGTAGAGAAGCAGATCTCTTCTTAGGCTGAGAGGATGGTCTTGAGGCTTGCCCTGAGAAGAAGACCTGGAAAAATGGTTTAGGTCCATTAGAAGCACAGATTTTAGGAACAAAATCCTCTGTTTCTTCTGTGTGGGAGGAGTTTTCACCCCTCCCCACATCAGACACTTCTGCAGGTGACCCTTACAAAAACATTCTTTACTGGATACAGCTTAAATTGCAAAGAAGCATACGAAACGTGCTGTGTTGTCAATCTTAAATTGACCTATAGATTTATAGAAAGATTTTTCCTAGCTCACTACTTACAACAGAAATCCATATATTTGTCATAGAGGGGGTTCAGAGTAGACTTGTAAATATGAAGATGATCCTTAATTCCTCTCCACATCATCTATAAATACCACTAAATTACCCATGCTATCTTCAGGCAAAAGGAGATAATTAAACATGTCATGAGAATAATACAGTTGATTGCACCAGTGTCATTGCACTGGGCTCACCTAAATCTTGCCTGCATGCTGCTTCTCCTGTGTCCTTTGCATTAGGTGTCTTTTGAGAAGTTCCATGTATAAAAGGCAATAATTCTGTGCTGATTTATACCTTGTGTAACCTCTTGCATGGAGTGTGAAATATTACAGAACATGTCCCAAAGAATCCAACTCCCCTGTAAAAATGCTACCTCTAGCCCACTTTTATTTCTTTATAAGGAAATGGGTTCTTAAAAGTGCATGAAGTAAACAGTTCAAAGAAATCAATGAAAGAGAGAAAGTCACTTGGGAAAAAGTGCATGGTGTTTTGCAAACACAAGGTTATGTATTCAGAAAGACCCAAACAGTGGAACTATGGATTTTAATTCTGCTCTGTTTTACAATTAAATATTTTCATTTTGTTTTCATTTAATAAAACATTTGTGCCAAAATCTCAGCCTTTGAGGATCAGAGTGATTATAATAAAAATGCAGATTGTCTTTTTTCCTGATGTTCTAACCATTCTATGGTTTAATTATGCAGGAGCATAACATGAGGCTGCTTACATGAACGCACATAGTAACTAACAAAGTAGAAACATTTCTGTTGCTTGGAGGAGCAATGAAACAAAGCAATGGAAAACCATCAGATGTGGCCTTTGTATTTATTGCTGTAGTTGAAGAAAGTCTGTGTTTTTAGAAGGACCTTATTGTGTCAGCTATGTGCAAAACAGACACCTTTTAGTCTATTTATTTCCTGTTGGAAATTACCCCCGAAGACATTGAACGCTATATAAATGCCTTCTTTAACTTGACAGTACCAAGACAGTCTGAGTTCAGGATTCTTACTACCTCTATCAGCTGCTTCTTGTGGTGCTCCATCCATGAGTTTTTTAAAATGGCTTACAGGAGTCTGACAATGGACTTTGCCAGTTCTCCTACATATTGCACGGTTCAGATTTTTAACAGTGAGGGTGGTTTACCATTGGGACAATTTACAAAAGGTTGTGTTGGATTCTCTGTCACTAGCACCTTTAAAATGAAGTTTGGATCTTGCCCACCTGCACTTAGTGTGAAGCCGGCTTGTCTGTGCCTGCTGTGGGTCAGCTCCCTGAATCTCCCAGTCCTTGGCATCCCAGGCACTACATTCTATGCCTCCACTAGCTTCATTCTCTCTATACAGGTAGCGATAGACACAAACCAAGTCTTGAATACTTGGAGCATTCCCTGTAATGTCCAGCCCTTCCACTGAACACTCTCAAAATTATCAGGCACCTGCTGTTCCCAAAGGCATAGTACGCACCAGCTTGCAAGATTCAGCTCAGGGCCATCACTTTATTTAAAACCACAGCACCTAGATATATTCATATATAAAACAAGAATAAGTTTATTTCCAAAGAAATACAAAACAAATTCACAACACGCTTTCTAGAGACTAAACTTAACTAACAATTTACTATCTTGTCTAAAGAAACTTATTTCACCCAAAGTTCTCCAGCATTTTCAACCAAGCCTGGTTGAGGCCCTTTTTCATGAAGCAAATTCACTGGCCTTTTATTTCCTCAGTGGAAGGTGCTAGGGTGACTCCTCTGTCCTCCTAAATATACTCAAACAAGCCTGTGATGTACACCTCCAGATAGGGTTCTCCCTTACTCCCTCCCTCAGCTTTTCTCTTTCTGTTCGTTTCTTTCTGAAGTCTTCAAACCCTTTATTTGCATTAATTTCAGACTAGTGATAGGAGACCCACTGTGAATGAGACGATACTCAATTAATATGTAAACGCTTACATGGCTAAACATCTCTTTCCTGACAGAAAACCTGTTTTTCACCTTTACTGATGACTACTACCTTGACAGAGACTTTAAGAGCATATTTTCAGTATATACACATAATTCCTTACACAACATCCATACATGTATTTCACAATGATTTTGATGATGAGTGTGACACTGGCTTTTATATGAGACCTCACATGACATTCTTTGATGAATTAGAATGTGCATATCTGACTCAGGAAATACCTGTAACTCCTCTGCACCCTCTGCCAGTTATCATTAAGAGATTCTTAGGTCACAGATATGCTCTGGGACTTATTTCAGGGAAGTTCTATGACCTGAGTTATTCATGTTAAACTAGATGATCACAATGGTCCCTTTTGACTTTGGAATCTATGCATAGGGAGCCTTTCTGTTTTGCCACCAAAAGTCTCTCACCTATGCACTTATCCATTCCCCCATTTTTTCTGAGATACATCTCCTGGATTTTATTTTGTCTAGAAAAACTTCTTTCCCTAGCCCTTACTCCATGTGGTTGTTGTTTCATACTATGTCAAGTGAAAAAACCAGTGAGGTAAACCCTATTTGCAAGGAAGGAAGACTATGAACTTTTTTTGGATGTGAGGGTCCCAGAGTTCTCACTTGATGACATTATTTAAAGAGCCATTTGAATACCTAATTGTGAAAACTAACATGAGATTATTCTCCATGTATGACAGTAGTGTCTTTCCTAGGTAGGCAAGTTAAGTTCATGGCAGTATGACAAAGAGCGTGGGGTATTTAAGATCAGCAAATACTAAAAACATGACAGCTGTTTTAATTATAGCACATTTTTATCATCGTTAGAGTCAGGAAAATATAGTAGTTATTGTCAAATATATGCTTATAGGAGTATTGTCTAGTGATCAGAATAAGAATTTTGGAGTCAGAATTCCTGGATTCTCTTACTGCCACTTGCTTGTTGTGTGCCCTTTGACAAGTCATTTATGTAAACTTTTTGTGTCTCCCTTTACTACTGCTAGTAGTAATATAACAGTAATTATTACTATCTATTATTTTTCTATAATATATATCTCACAAGAGGTGCTGTAAGGTTCAATTAATGTTTATAAAGTCCTTTGAGATCTCAGATGATATATAATTGAAAGTATTTACAATATATGAAAAATTTTGAATCATAAACACATGTATATTTTCTCTCTCATATTTCAGGTTTTCTACTTGCCTATGGCTCTTTTTATTCCTCCATCAGTATATGCTGTTCATCTCCAGTTTAATCTCCTTTACCAGTTTTGGATACATACAGAGGTAAATCAGGTTTTAAAGCCATACCTAAACAGTTTGCCTGGAGCAGTGTCCTGGAAATCCACTAGCAGCTGATTTATTGTGTAAGAAAAATCTTTGTCTGACTTCTTTAAGGAGAAACATCTGTTCATTTTTATTTCTTTTTCATAATATATATTGCAAAGTTTATAAGAAGCAATGAGGCCAGTTGGTCCCAATTAGATTTAAAAAAAAATTAACTGTAAAGAATCAAAACTTTTTACTATTTTAATACTATATTTTCCTATCTCGCAGCTTATTAAATATTTCTGGCTGATATTGAAACTGATTTCATTTCTAAGATACATATTTCAGTAAAAACAGTTAGAAAAACAATAGTGCTTAAATATTTAGTTTTGATTTGAAGGTCAGATACTGCCTTTCCCGGATCACATCTAAATTCTCAAATAAAAACACATTGTGTGATTGTCTAATCACTGTATTTGTGTGAGTGCACTCGCATGTATATACACATGCGCATGTTGGTGTGAACTACAGCTATGTTTTACATACTTATAAAAGCAATAACCCACTGTAATTAGTAAGTAGATTCCCACACTTCTCAGGTAGTTGAAAGGGGCTTGGCTTGAAGCCTTCTCCGTCACACTACACCCGAGATGTCTATGGCTATCCTGACAGGTTTCAGAGTAACAGCCGTGTTAGTCTGTATTCGCAAAAAGAAAAGGAGGACTTGTGGCACTGTAGAGACGAACCAATTTATTTGAGCATGAGCTTTCGTGAGCTACAGCTCACTGCATCGGATGCATACTGTGTAAACTGCAGAAGACATTATATACACAGAGACCATGAAACAATACCTCCTCCCACCCCACTCTCCTGCTGGTAATAGCTTATCTAAAGTGATCACTCTCCTTACAATGTGTATGATAATCAAGTTGGGCCATTTCCAGCACAAATCCAGGTTTTCTCACCCTCCGCCCCCGCCCCCCCCCACAAACTTACTCTCCTGCTGGTAATAGGCCATCGAAAGTGGCCACTCTCTTTACAATGTGTATGATAATCAAGGTGGGCCATTTCCAGCACAAATCCAGGTTTTCTCACCCCCCCCTTTCCTATGTCACATATGTGTAGCACGTAGCACACTGCCCTGTTGAGCTGTTGATTGTCTCTGCCATCAACTTCAGTTCTTTGGTTATGCTGCCTTTTGTTGTGCCGTTGTCACTCAGCTTTGGCAATGTGTCATGATCATGTGTAGGATTAACGTTAGACTATGTTTACTTGAAGTGCATGGGATGGGCCATTGGTAAGTTGTTGCTGTTACATTGTCAGTGAAAGAATATGATATACTACTTTCCTGCTGATGGCCGCGCAGAAGCATTCCATAGAACTGTATGCTGAAGTGCCAGCATTCCATAGAACTGTATTAGTCACATGGCTCAGTACTTGTGGTGCATTTTGTTTCTTAAGCACTTAAAGTGAAATGGAGAGGTCTGTGCATCACTTACGTCCCACTAAGCCCTTAAACCCTTAATAGGATTTAAGAAGGATTTATATGGTGCATTGGCCTCGTGTTGGCACTCTGCACAGGAGTGAATTTCACTCTTAATTAATAATTAGACCCCTTATTAGTAGATTATTGAGACACTAGAAAATTAGTTCGTCCTTTGGAATGGTCACAGTTCTTATACTTGGATCTGTTTAATGTATATATTATTAATACTGTTAATAATTATTAATAATTAGTAACATGTATTACATTTAGTATGAGCTTTGTTCATAGCCCTGCTATGCTAGGCAATAGACAAACACAGTCCCTCACCTGAACACCTTAACAGACAAGACAGAAAAAGGGAGGGCAAAATGCAGAAACCAGTGGGCTATTGTCGCTTTCAGTTATAACTGACAATATTGTTAAAATGTCGGTGTAATTGCTGTGAACGCGCACTATGGGCACGATCCTGCCAGGTGCTATTTCTGTGAGGCTTGGAGTGCTCTGAATTTTCCCTGACATTGACCAGAGCTGAGGGAGCTTTATGTCTATGCTTGTCTGTGCTAGAGAACTTTGGTCTTGCAAAACCCTTATGATGCCAGTTACACCCTCAGAATTACTACCAAATGTGCAGGGGTTTTCAGCCATTGTTGGTACTGTACTGAGAAAAGCTAAACATGGGGTCAGCCACTGCTGTGTCAGTCTGCACCATTGCAGCGCTCGTCTAGAGAACAAGGACAAGGGTGGCAGCTGCAACAGTTCAGCTGGTTCTCCCGTTGCTATATTACAGTGCCGTGCCTGTCTCTGGATCCTTGTAAAGAAACAAAAAGAAGTATTTTGTATATTTTGAAAAACAAGAAACTTCACAGGAAAAACATTTAACAAACCATCCCCCGAAATAAAGAACAATTTGCTCTCTTTCTCAAGCACTGACACCCACATGTGTCATTGCTCACTGTAATATGTTCCTGAGTGCCACGACTACATTTGATCTGAGGAAGAGGAATGACCTCGGCAGCCTCTGCAGAGACAATATGAAGGTGTGACAGCCACCTTTGTGTCTGACAAACTGGGGATCTCCAGAGCCAAAAGCATGAGCTGCTATGGCTTGAACTAAAAGTCCAAGGCTCTCCAGGTGAAGCTGGAGCAGATTTGTATCCTCTGAGGATCAGGCATGGAGTGGGTGGGATCTGTAAATACACACACACACCAGTGGGTTGCAAAGGCAGAGTTCTTGGGGCTACATGCATGTATCTTCATCCAGAGCAGACACAACTGGAAGCAATATTGGATTAAACCAATGGGGCTGGCAGCCAATTACAAACAATTAGGAAGGAAATTGTATCCAATAATTTGTTAAACTATTTGTATTTTACCTGCTATATTGAATTATGTGACAACTGTTATAATAGACTTAACTAGTGATAAATATTAACTATTAGAGATGATTTATTTTTGTTTTTTTTTATATTTTATACATAATTTTCATGAATCTTCATGAAAAATTGTTTTTTTTTACCCATTCTAATTATTTTACATAGAATATAATTATATGAGAAGATTTATTATATTGTATGAATTTAGGTCCCGATACTGCAATAAGAACTCTATGAACAGACGTGTGTCCTTGCAGAGCCCCATTTCTTGGTTTTGCATCTGAATGCAGAGCCTAATGAGAGTACAGGCCTCTCATTACAAAGTCAGGGCCTAATATTGTTGCCAGCCATGGTTCTGTAAAGCACCTGCTGCAAGTAGCCATACCGGGAACTGTGGGATAAGTAATCCCCATGCAGTTCTACTGTAGTGGTTGGAAGGAGTCCGGTGTGGAATCACATGTACACATGAAACTACAGGGCTGTTGTACTCTTAATACACCACTGCTGTTCCACCAGTGCAAATTGTAACAGTTCAGTTCTCCAGTGTAGAGCACTTCCCTATCAAGTCCAAAGTTTTCTTTTAGAGACATTACGCATAAATGTCTGCAAAGGCAGGATTAGGCCCTAAGTAGACACGGAGAAAAATACTATGAAATCTTAATTTTAAAATTCTTGTTCGTACACATTATGTTTCTCCTTAAGAAAAACAAAATATGCCCACTCTGTTGATACTGTTTTGTTCCACAATTTTGAAAGATTAGTTTAGGTTATGCACTAAATACTAGTACAGGTTGTGCACTAAGGACAAACCATTTCAAATTTAGTCAAACAAACAAACAAAACTGAAATGATTTTTGAGTAATAGGAGAGAGGAAGGAAACTGACTTCTGATGGAGGTTTTTTTGTATAACTTGCTGAGAATTAAATGTCTATTTTCAAATTCAGTCATTTAAAAAAAGATAGAGAAGAGATCCTTCTGCACTGAGACTTTGTGTGCCACGTTTCCGTCTGGAGCAAACGTTTATAGCTCAGTCTGGAGCAAACTCCAACCCTTCCCCCAACTTGAACTTAGTCTTTCCATTATTACATCACATGATAAATGAGGTTGCTTTCAACATCATAACTTTCAACTTTATCTGTAGTCCTAGTTTCTGTCCAGCTTTTCAACCGGAAGAGCAAACGGATCTATTTTAGTGTAAATCACGCAGCTCATGTATTTTTGTGACAACAACATACAAAGTCCCGAGGGTTAAAAATGTCCACTCTTTGCATCCCAATTGGACTAGCTCAGCCCTCAGATTCCCTGTCCATATTCCTCCAACCTAGTAGGTAGGCACTTACATTTGACCTTTTATGTAAAATACCTACAGTTTTTTAAGCATTATAAATCTGAAGACTATACTAAACTGTTCTGCTAGTTACAATAAAAAACAACAACCTCATACCAAAATCCTAATGGGCTGTTACAATGAATAAAGGATTCCTGCTGTTTCTAAAGAAAAGGTGCAGGTGTTACAGTGGCAGAAATGGAGGTAATTTTGTTCAGATGTTGCTCTGTGACAGATGTGAACTATATATTTATATTCAATTGTGTACTTCCATTACAAGAATCTCTTTACGGAGGGTTATCTCTATTGCAAGGTTAAATCACGTACGCATGCTTGTCTGAAATGCTATCAGAAAGTCCCCAAAGAAGCCCTTTGTAATAGATAGATGGCACTCACATTCCTAGGATTCTGAAATAAATCTCATAATAGTGTGTTTAAACCAGTATTCATTAACTCATGTAAAAGACAAATGCTGAAAGAATGAAAATACATTTTTGTAATGCTGCATAAGGTAAAATGAGTCAAGGGAAAAAAAGGGCCCAATCTAGCTCCATTTAAGTCAATGGAGAAACTCATTCAGTAGGACTAAGATTCAGTCCTTAATGAATTGGTAGAAATGCCTATCCAATTAAACCATTCTCACCTGAAACGAAGAGAGTAAAACAAAATTACCTTGGTCCAAAAGTATTAAAATATAACTTTTCAATAGCCACAAAAATGTTTCAGTCCAGCTACTAAGAGGCAGAATTACTTTATTTCAGTTTATTTTCACAGGTGATTCACAAGGTTCACATTAAACTATATCTTTCCATTATGCCTTTAATTGAGCCAATAAATTAGTCCTGTTTATAACCTGACTGTGGAATGCAGAAGCTAGTTTCTGTGGGTTTAGCTGTAACTCCATGGATGTCAAATGGTATTTGGAAAGCAGCAACTGAACTAATCCCTGTTAATAGTAATTGTGGTGACACATTATTCTTTGCCTGTTTGATCTTTGACATGCATTAGTTTCTGCTTAATTTGCTAATTTGGGGAAAGATTGTGAGTTGCTCCACACAGCCACGCATGGAAGTAAAATTGCCTAAGGCGTCTCTT
The DNA here is from genome assembly GCF_965140295.1 of Lepidochelys olivacea. NCBI lineage: Eukaryota > Metazoa > Chordata > Testudines > Cheloniidae > Lepidochelys > Lepidochelys olivacea. Next base: position 215,656,934 of record NC_140412.1, read on the forward strand.
AGTCCTCTGTGCTGTCTTCTTGCATCATTGGTCTGCATAAGGGGGGAAATGAAAGCGTATGGGGCCATTGCTACTAGCTTTAGGTGGGTGGAGAGAGGCCCACGCATGGCAAGGGTCTTGACTCTGCCCTGTGCCAGCTGCCATGGAAGGAATCTGCTACTGGTATTTGCCAGTTGTAAATTAACAGAGAGAAGGTTAAGGGTTTACAGTCTGATTACAGTCTGCAAGTATCTATATGCAAGTCTATAAGTATCTATATCTATATGGGGAACTGTCATAAATATAAAGGGAAGGGTAAACCCCTTTGAAATCCCTCCTGGCCAGGGGAAAGCTCCTCTCACCTGTAAAGGGTTAAGAAGCTAAAGGTAACCTCGCTGGCACCTGACCAAAATGACCAATGAGGAGACAAGATACTTTCAAAAGCTGGGAGGAGGGAGAAAAACAAAGGGTCTGTGTCTGTCTGTATGCTGCGCTTGCCAGGGACAGAACAGGAATGGAGTCTTAGAACTTTTAGTAAGTAATCTAGCTAGGTATGTGTTAGATTATGATTTCTTTAAATGGCTGAGAAAAGAATTGTGCTGAATAGAATAACTATTTCTGTCTGTGTATCTTTTTTGTAACTTAAGGTTTTGCCTAGAGGGGTTCTCTATGTTTTTGAATCTAATTACCCTGTAAGATATATACCATCCTGATTTTACAGGGGGGATTTCTTTATTTCTATTTACTTCTATTTTTTATTAAAAGTCTTCTTGTAAAACACTGAATGCTTTTTCATTGTTCTCAGATCCAAGGGTTTGGGTTTGTGGTCACCTATGCAAATTGGTGAGGCTTTTTACCAAACCTTGTCCAGGAAGTGGGGTGCAAGGTTTTGGGAAGTATTTTGGGGGGAAGGACGCGTCCAAACAGCTCTTCCCCAGTAACCAGTATTAGTTTGGTGGTGGTAGCGGCCTGTCCAAGGGGTAATATTTTGTACCTTGGGGAAGTTTTGACCTAAGCTGGTAAAGATAAGCTTAGGAGGTTTTTCATGCAGGTCCCCACATCTGTACCCTAGAGTTCAGAGTGGGGGAGGAACCTTGACAGGAACAAATATTTAATAATGGGCTCATCAGTCTAGCAGAGAAAGTCTAACACAATCCAATGGCTGGAAGCTGAAGCTAGACATATTCGGAATGGGAATAACAGTGAGAGTAATTAACCATTGGAACAATTTACCAAGGGTAGTGGTGCATTATCCATCACTGACCATTTTTAAATCAAGATTGGATATTTTTGTAAATGATGTGATGTAGGAATTATTTTGAGGAAGTTCTATGGCCTGTGTTATACAGGAGGTCAGACAAGATGATCATAGTAGTCCCTTCTTGTCATGGAATCTGTGAATCTATTAATGTCTTTCTGCCTTGGAGCTGCCGCGGGAGAGGGGAAGCAGGGAAGGAGTTGTGACTGTGTAAGACCCTTGCACAAAGCCCGCAGAGTGGCAGATGAGTCCAGGGTCGTTCAACAGTGATGATTACAAATGTAATCATAGACTGATAGAAATTAGAAATGGATTGATCAGTAGGGCTAGTTGAAAATTTTCTGTCAAAACTGTTTTTCATCGGAAAATTGACTAACCAGTTTTATTTTGGGAAAAGTATTTGCTTTCTGCACAAAATTTTGCCTTTTGTTGAAAAAATGATTACCTGAAAACTGAACGCTTTCAGCCCCAAACTGAAATATTTAGGTCAAAAAAACAAAATGTTTTGATTTGGAAATGCTGCTGCAGTGTCTCATGGGAGTTGAAGTTGAGGCACCTCATGTCCCCACTGTCCCTGAAGGGCCACACCACGCAACTGGACTGTGTCTCCTATGATGCACCATTGCCAGGGACTCCCATGAAGCATGACCTCTCCAAGGGGGGAGACCATGGTGCTTTGTGGGAAATGCAGTTCAACCAAGGCTTATGGAGGAGAATGGGAGCATGAAGCACCTAAATTATAACTCCCATAAAGCATCACAGGGACATTTCCAAATTAAAATATTTTGTATTTTGCTGATATTTTTCACTACTCAAATTTGTTCTGTAAAACTGATTTTTTTTCAGGACATCTAGGCCACCTGTCTGGCACTGTAGCATTGTTCTCTACAGTATGTCTTCTAATGCTTTTCTTTTCTCCAGGGGCCAAATTGTAGCTGATGTTTGCACCTATGAATACACCAAATGAGCTGCAGCCAAAGGGAATAGCTATGACTCCCTTAAAATCTCCAATAGATTATTCCATAGTATTTCTGCATGTGCTGTTTTTGGGCAGAAGGGAGAAGGTGTGGTAAGGCACGGCCTGTAGGCATGTGTGAGAGAGAGAGGTGTATGTTTAAGGCAAACAGATATTGCTTATATCATCTCAGGAAACCTATTTGGGACACAGATCTAATGTCAGCACATAAAAGAATCATAACATCTGACTCGGAAGGCAGCAATAGCATATGGAAAAACAGTAACAAAACATTGGTTATTAGAAAAATTACTCATTTATTGATCCCTAGATCCCAGTCAACGTGATCACTTCAATATTTCTTTGTGAATTTTATTTTTCATATTTATACATCCCTTATCCACTCTGTCTTTAATACTCCCACTGAAGTCAATGGAAGTTTTGTATGCAGAATGATTGCATGAACAGACATGTATATAACTAATAATTCATTTCTGAAGTATTGTTTTAAGTAATCAGTTTCTTAATGGAATACCATCAGGTCAGATTGATCCAGAAATGCGTTTGCTAAATAAATAAATAAAAACAAAAATAGCTTTGACAAAACATTAGGCTAACATAAATGTTTCCATTTAAAAAAATATTTCCTGTGAAATAATAATAAAAATTCCCCAGCCATGTTTGCAGTCCCAACATTGAAGTTCTGTGCTAGTAGGTAAGAATCTGAGGGTGTGAACTTGCAAAGGCTTATGCATGTGCCTTAGGGCTTGTCCACACATGGAGCTCGTCAGGAATACCTATTGCACTTTTAATTCACACCCTTCCTTAATCCAGACTAACTTTCAAGTGTAGACAAGTCTTAACTTTATGCACTATGGTTTGTCCCAGTGAATTTAATGGTACTGCCGACAGTGAGTAAAGTTAAGCATGTGCATAAATCTTCACAGGTATGTGGCCTTCAAGTGGTATTGAATGAATCTGACTAAAAACAAAAGGGAAATTGACTAGGCTGTTTTATTGTGCAAGTTGAGAACTATGCAAAAAGTAAGTACAATATAAACAGTGAAAAATAATCTAAAGTAACAACATGGGTGAGGTAATATCTCTGTAGCTTGAAAGCTTGTCTCTGTCAACAGCTGAAGTTGGTCCAATAAAAAATATTACCTCATTCACCTTTTCTTTCTAATATCCTGGGGCCAACATAGCTACAACAACACTGCATACAATAATCTAAAGTGTTATTTGTAAGGACATTTTAGATATCATTGTTAACTTGACAGTCCCTCTGTCACCTGAAAAGGCCACACATTTTAGTATTAGTAAAGAGATTGATACATTCCAAGGATCAATCTGATAGTAATCTTGTGTAATCAAGATTGTATGAGAATAAAATTTAGCTATTAATGGGAGATATGGAGCTCAAGTGGTGAACAGTTAGTAAAGAGAGCTCTCCTTCTTGTCTAGTCTCAATAAGTTAGTTCCTTTAGCAAGGGGGAAAGTCCCTGTTTCTCCACAATTCAAGACCTGGGACAAGAAAGTCCTGCAAATAGGTGTGCCTAGTTCTGTTTGATATGCCCAACAGAAACCAGATGTAGACAAAGAATGTCACTAAGACTGGAATAATTTAATGGTATCTGTCATGTAGAGCCTGAAAACATTAACATTATTGTAGTTTGATGTTTTAAGTTGTACCTCTCTCACCCTTATTGATTCAACTTTAACTGGGCCTCTTATAAATAGGCCACATCGCACTGTAGTTGCTGTAAATAGTTTGGAATTGTGTTGTTTCGTGCAATCTTTTAAAACATCAGGAAATTACTTTAACAAACAAGTACACATTAAACTAATTACCATTGTGAGCTTGGTGCCTGGATGGATCATACTGAGAATGCCACACTCAGGGCAGACTGCAAGAAATAGTGCAGACAATCCTTCAAACTGGTGGTTTATTCTATAATTAGATTCACCAAGCCAGTAACAAAAGAGCTTCTTTCATATCACAGTGGTTAACAAGAAGCCAAACACAGTGTCCTTTAGGTATTCCAGCCATTGGCTCCCATCTAGACAACAAAGTCTAACATAGTGAGACGTTATTAAAACCCTATTCACGGTAAATCAAGTTTTTCCAATCCTGAAGTATCAAGCACATTACTCCTCAGTAATGTGGGGAGTACAGTATGTCAGATCTTACCCAAATACACGCTTACAGCCAATCCTTAATAACTAAATCTAAGATTTATGAATAAAAGGAAAAAGAAAGAAGTAAGTTATAAATGGTTAAAAGATCAATATATATATAGATGACTTTCAGTGTTCATAGATCAGGGTCATAGCAGTGATGTTATATCTGCTGGCTTGTAAAGTCTCTCTGGAATCAATTCAATTGGTTATAGTCCAATAGGCAGTTCAGGTGTAGCGTTTGTTAGAGTTTTTTCCATAAGAGTTCCAGGATAACTCAGGTAACTACTTGAAGACCTCTGTCCTATGGCTTAGATCTTCCCTGTTAAAATTTAAGCGGACCTAAGATGAAAGGATCAGGCCTGAGGCTTCTTTTTTATAGTTGAAGAAGGCTGGGCTCTGACAGGCCACTCTACACATGGACTTTGATAAAAGTGAGCGGACAGTTTGTGATCTCTTTTCGATGGGCCATTCAAACTACCAAGATAGTTCACAGGTGGTTTACTATGTGGAATTACAAGTTTCGAGGAGAGATGAGGACAGTAATATTATTATACCACAAGTTCCATCTAAATGATATTTTCCCCTTCTGATCTCCAAGTCTATAGAATAAAGTATTAAAGCATTATAAGATGGGAACAGGATTTAGTGTCTACAAGCTAATTAGATCACATTGTTAGATTTCTAATAGGATGCAGGTAAGCATAGATGCATTTAGCACTTACTCCTTGATTCTCTAACAATAACGGCAAATGGGTTAAAGATTCTAGGCTACTTAACATGGCTTTGATAACTATCTACAAGAAATGGCTCCCTTTACCACTGCAATACCCTTTTGATATGTCCTTAAGAGTTGCTTACAGGTCACCCAGTTTGCTGATTTTTTAATCCTTGCTTGCCCAGCATCAAATTGTATAAAGAAATGCTAAGCTCACAGAATAAAAATCAATTCCCACTGACATTGTACAATTTTATATTTAGAGACCCCAGCCACATCAGACAGTCACAGCAAATCGACAGCTTATATTTTTAATACGGAAAAAAGAATTTAAAAAAACCAATGTAATGTGTGCTCCTGATCAGTCCAGAGATGTGAGGAGATGTTAGGAGCTGTCTGCTTTCTCCCTCCCGGAGAGGGAAATGTTATATTTATCGTAATGACGCTCACTCATGGCCTCTTTCAAAAATAGTGGAACTGGCAGAATTTCTCTAATTGATCTTTTTCTTTTCTAATTATTTTTCTGCTGGAAAAGAGAGATCCTTAACTGTAAGCTAGAATGGGTGAAAATTTTCCATTTTAAATATTTTGGAGAAAAAAATAGTTGTTTTTCATATATAAAATTTTTAATTTTATTTGAATTTCTGTGATTTTTCAACAAACTGGAAAAATGATGAAAATGGAAATTTATAATTTTTCAAACTACTAAAATTTATCAAGAACTGTTGGGTTTTTTGGTTTTATTTTATTTATTTATTTCTTACTTTTCTCCTGCCCTCCTCCCTTCTCTCCCTTTTTGCTCTATCCAAAAAAAAAAAAAAGTAGGAAAAAATGGAAAAGAGGGACGTTAAAGGGGTGAAAAAGCCAGCGGAAGAAAAGCTAAAACTAAAATTTATTTGCTTGTCAAAAAAGCATTTTTAAAAATTTTCAGTTTATGGTAGAAAAACAAAAAAAACCCCAGAAAACTAAAAATGTTCCAAAGTCCCTGTGGTAAAACAACTGGAAATTTCCAACCAATTCTAATGAAAGCCTTTTTTCAAAAACTGACTCTGGTTTTGAGCTGAATGAGAGTAAAGTTAGACTGACAATGTACAATGTAATTAATATGGGAACATATTTTCTTTTACCGGGGTTTGGAGTTTGGTCTCTTGAATTCAGTTTTTTTTTTTAATGACCGCAGTAACCAGTGAAAGAGATAAGAGGGACAGCAACAGGCTCTGTGAAGAAATCCTGACATCAGTATACACTAAATTCAGCACTATAATGTTATACTAATTTTCTATATAGAGACCTCCGTAAAGTGGAGTGGCTCCATTAACATCTGGGTGCTTTTCATCTTCCTTTTGCTTACTGTACTATCAGGTGATTTGGGGCAATGACGCCTGGGTCATTGAGAGTAGTAAAATGTGTGTGCTTCTTATTGTGTACAAAAATTATGCAGTCAGTGAAGGAAGTGTAATAATAATAAGTCATAACTATCAGACAAATTCTGAGAAGTGTTGAGCACCTGTCAATCACATTATGGTGAACGGTGTTGCAAATGCTCAGCTCCTTACAAAATCTGCCACGTTCACTTCTAGGGGCCAAGAATTTCAAAAGTGACTAGGGATTTTGGTGCTCTCAGTTTTCAGGTGCCCAACTTGAGAAATCTTAAGAGGGCCCTGACTGTCAGAGGGAAGTACTCAACAGTTTCTTAAAATCCAGCTTCTTTAAGGTGTCTCCAGCTGGTCTCCCAAAAACAGAGACTCCCAAAATCATTAGTGACTTTCAGAAAGCTTGGTGTCCATCTCCAAATGTCTTTTAGATGCCTGGCCAAATATAACTAACACCATTACTTCATGAAAATGGCAACACATCTCAATAAATCCTGGATGCAACAAAACAAATCACCAGTAACTCATTTCCCAGGATATGATAAATAAAACAACCATCTGTCCACATAAAACTGTGAAAGTAACTAAAAAAACATTGCTTTTCCACTGCAGGTAAAGATTTTCTGCTGTTGTGGCTACAACAGCTATAGTATGGGAGAGAAAGGTAGAGGGTCTTGTCCTTGCCAGAAAAACTCCACCTTCTGTCCTCTTGTTATAGTTTTATGAGGCAATCTTAGTTCTTGCCATGAGACACAAGCTAGCCTTCAAGAAGACTGTGCTTATATTAGTTAGGGTTTTAAGTCCAAATAAGGAACTTAAAGGGCACTCTCTTTATAATGGGCTGCCAATGCAAGTCCCAGGTTATACTGTGCCACGCAGAAATACAAAGTGCAAAGGACTGCACTTTAGTTAGGTTGGAACCTTAGTCAGATGTGGGTGATTTTAAACTGAGTCAGAGATGTCTAGAGCACCCAGTCATATTGGAAGGCCACACTTTCTTGAGTGTACATAAAGCCAATAAGTCTGATCAAGTACATCTTTCACATTTCATGGGATGTGTTCATTAAGCTGAGGAGGGGTAAGCAAGCTGCCTAGCACAAGTTCTCGTGGAGTTTGTTTGAAACATTTAACTTCAAATAGTAGTACTGAAAAAAACAACTGTTCTCATGGGCTCACTCTCTCCTTTAGTTGCTCCACTTAAAATGACCAATTAATGTAGGTTTTCTGTCATTTTAATTGGTCATATTGATTGAAATAACACCCACCCACCTACACGCTCATCTGCCCTTAAGAGAAGGCTGGATTAGTAATTTTTTCCAAAGAGAAGTAGAATCCTCTATTGAAAGTGTTAACTGAAATATTCACATCAGATGCCAACTTGATTCAAACCTTGACCTCCTGGTTCAGAGGTAAAACAACTATGAGTGACAACAATCTGCCTTCAAGATAATTTATTATAAACACATTTCTGAAGCCTGTGTGTTTATTATATAAACATACCCTAAGCCTGACTATCCATTAAAGCTAGGCTTTCACCTCCTTCTACAATACAGATTTATCAGAAATTCACCCCCTATGAAACTCTTTATGATCCCAACAGGCCTGATTCCTTCAACTTGTTTTATTTCCAAACTATAAATATTGTTTTTTCACTCCTCAGTGTGGAAATTTGGCTACCTCCATATTACATGCTTACTGGAGTAGAAAACTGCCTAATCAGATAGGAAAACAGTTGGCGGTGTATAAATCAGGGTTTGCCGAGGATTTCAAAGTGTGAAACTGGGCAGACGAGCGCATATCCTAGGAGTTCTGCCTTTCCCTAGCTTCCCTGTAGAGATTTCACATGGCAAATATGGTCACCAAGGCCATCTGTATAAATACATGGGTGTGTTGTCTTGAATTAACACAACAGTGTTAGTGGGGAATGCAATTATTTTTTTTATTTTAACGTTTCCTCACCAGATGGTCTTAAATGTAAATTCATCTACAAATAATAATAATAATCCTGATCATCTTGATTTTTGTGAGGAAATTGATAGTAATAAGTGCTTGAGTATCAGCTAGACCAGCAAATGAGCTAATCCTAGGTTCAAATTCATCCATGGTGTAATTTCACTGATAGCAGTGGCATTGAACCAAAGATGAATTTGACCTCTGCTGTCTGTATGTCAGTAATGCTGGGGTAATTGAACCATCACTGAGTTATAAGCAGTCTCTCCTGGACTTATGGTGAAAAATTTCCTTTTCTCACAAATGGTTTTACTGTAACATTGCCTGTTTTACTCAGTCTACATTCTTTTCTACATTCATGTCGAAATAGAGCTGAAATAAAGATTCATGTTGTAGTGGTGACAGGAGGAGTTGTTACACAAGATGTAAAGTTTCCCTTGGATTTCATGTCACGATTTTTTCTCATTATTTAAACAAGAACTGCATTGAAGTGGTGCAGGTACCAGGCAATAAAGATTTCCCTTGGTGCTGACAAACCTTGAGACCGCAAATGGAGGTGCTTACATGCCACAAGAGAGGTTGCTGCATTTATGTTCTTTTCCTCCACTCTACGTTTTGCTGTCACAAAGGAAACATCTTTATATAAATATGTTCCTATATAAAAATTATATATTTCCAGTTATGTACCAAAGCTTTATTTCATTGCCAATACATTTTGATTTGTAATACATGGAAGGAGTTTCTGAGGATACAGCTTGGAACCTGTCAAATGTATTAAACTGGTGTTGGGGAATTACTTTAAAGTATATTCATTGTAATTCTATTACATTGTGTAGCAATGGCTAAGCAAGGAGAGGTTCTCTGTTTGTTAAAAAGAAATCAGATTCAGAATACATGTTTTGTGAAGAATTCTGAATGGAGCTTTTGTAAATGGCATATTTAGGATACCTGTCCATTTGGCTCATAAGCAGTTTATTTCTAAAGTCCATTTGCAAGAGGACTGTCAAATAAGAGTTTTCTATGGCTGTGGATTTTTAAAAAACAAACAATTCAACAAGCAAAATGGACTTCTATTGGAATCCCGCAGTTCATGTATGGGTCGCGGATAGGGGAATTGAGGTGCACATGGTGTGCTACTTCAGGGAGGAAAAATTGGAGACAGGACTTGATTTAGAACAGTAGGTGTATAGAAGGCAAACACAGGCATAGGAAAACAGCCATTTTGTTCAAAATAGGGATGAGGTCACAGTTGGACAACATATTGGACTTTATTTAACATAGTAGTAATAGCTATTGTTTTGCTGCATTTCCAAAGTAGCTGCAAAAAGATGTTGCAGAGAACAGGCTTGTTTTATATATACATCCTTACGTATGAGCTGGCATGTTTTATATACACTCACTCACACTTGCATACACTCTCTCACACACGTGTGTGCACACATACTGTCTCTCCCCCATATCCTACATCCTTAAGTTTCTTTTTAGTACCATCTAATCTTTTGATACTTAGAAATTATGAATTTTCAAAGGCAGAGATCGAAGACCAGAAAAATGGCTTGTGCTGCATCCATCCTTTTTTCCTTACAAATGTTTTTTAAAAAAAGTTCTTTCATGGGAAAACATTTTCCTCTTAAATAATACAAAATTTTGCAGCAAATTCTGGTTGTTCCATTTATGACTGATAGAGCAGATTGAAAAATGAAAATCTATTTTCACAAAAAAAATCCAAATTTGAATTCAAAGTGTTTGAAAGAGACCATTTAAAAAAAGTAAATTTTTAAATAAAAAACTTAAATGTTATTGAAATCTTTTAGAGAGACAAAGTGGATGAGGTCATATCTTTTATTGGAACACCTTCTGTTGGTGAGAGAGACAAGCTTTAGAGTTTACACACAGCTCTTCTTCAGCTCTGTGTAAGCTTGAAAGCTTGTCTCTCTCACCAACAGAAGGTGCTCCAATAAAAGATATGACCTCACCCACCTCGTCTCTCTAATAGCCTTGGACCAACATGGCTACAACAATATTGAAATCTTTTGTTTACTGAAAATCCTATTTATGGTAAATGAAAAAAAATGATAACCATTATGGTAACACTTTAAATTAAAAAAAAATGTTTTGAACAGGAATGATGTTTTTTGTGGAAAAACAAGACTGTGGCCATTATTTGTGAAAAAAAATATTTTAAAAGGCCATTTTTTGAAAATAAAAATCTTTTTATTTAAAGTTTCAGACAACTCTAGTGTTTGGGATAGAGCAACAGTTTTACCTTTACAGCAGGGTAGAGCCATAACACGAGAACAAGGGATTATTGCCACTGATATTACCAATAGCAATCAATATCTTACAAGGGGCATAACTGTACAGAATCAGGATGTGGCAATATGTCTGTGCTAGGAGCTGAAGGTTTTGCTAAAGAGACATTACACTACCCCTGCTGTACAGGTGAAGTAACTGCTACTGGTTCACATACTCCTCCTCTCCTGTTTTTCGCCTGCTAGCTCTTCATTTTTGAGGAGATCATTATAACTTGATGTGTTCATGTTTAAGGTTGTTGCGCGTTTATTCTTGTACAGTTAAATCCTTTTATCCTCACTGAAGTGAAACTCCCCTTGACCTCATTTGGTGAAGGGGAAGTCAGATCCTCAGACTGTGTAAATTATCAAAGCTCCGTAACTAAACAGTTTACTCCACCCAAGAATCTGCCCCTGGGAGTTTTGCCTGAGTAAGGATGGCAAGATTTGACTCTTAGAGTCCAATTCAGCAAAAATGTGTGGCTTCTTTGCCATGCACGACTGCAGAAACCTTGAAAAATGAGCTTTCCAGATGTCTGTTTTTCCTCTGGAATAGAGTCCGAGAGTGTACACAAGGATAATATTTATAAAGTAATTGTAATTTTAATATTTAGTAAGAATTCACAAAAGAGGTAGAAATATCACTTAAAGCAAATGAAGTTTCTTAAATTAGTATAGTTTTACTTCTAGATATTAGGTGAAAATGTATTTTTGTTGTATCTTGGCAGAAACTTGGGTTTATGTTTTGTTGCTTTCAACATGTCAGGCATTTGTTAGGTCGGGGTCTGCAAATCTTCAAGAGCTTTTCAGGTTGAAAATAGAACACTTGTGATTGCAATCTTAGAGAATATTTTCATCAGTGTGTCACTACTGTTTCTCTGCAGTAGAGGTGAATGTGGTTGAGCATTAATCATTAACAATGCAAACTTGCAAATGTCATTGCTCAAGAAAGACTGTTCTACAGCTTGGGGTTATTATCATGAGAGATTGCATTTTCCAAAGAAAATACTCTCATTAACATTAGTCATATGTATTTATTTAAAATGTTACTCATATTCCTGAGATTCCCTGGGAGGCAGAAGACATGGAGTGTTACTTCAGCACACTTAGATACAGTACAACCTTTCAGAGGATAAATTTTATTAGCAATTTTTGTGCACCAATTTAATCAATTAAATCAATCAAAGGTATCCATTTTGTCAATGACTTGTTACAACCTACTTGTAGACTGAGAGTTGAAACTGCTAACCCATTGCATTGTGCTCCCCAGTACGGTACTCTAAGTTTGGCTTAAAACTATATATATTTAAATATTTAGTTAAAATCATATTGAAACTAAGTGGGTCATAGTTAGGTGTGGTCTAGTAGATAAATCACTTATCTTTCAGGTGTTGGACTGAAGCTCAAGCCAATTCTTTGACTCAGATTATATTAATTTAGTGGTCAGTTCTCACATAGTTTGAAACAGTGGGATTTGCTGCTTGAGAGAGGATGAAAACAGAGCTAGCCTGAATGATGAATTGTTTCTCACCCTTAGGTGGTCTTTTCAGGCTTGAAATTATTTGGAGACAGCATTTGGAAATTCACATGTGCCTGCTTATGTTGTCCTTGGCTTGTGAATATAAATATAAAATACACTTTAGTATTCCAGCCTTCATGTGCAGAACTTTCCCCTCACACCTGTGGGAGGGGGGAGGCTGTGACAGATAAAAACCAGTAAAGTTAGAGCGTTCTGCACCTGAACCAATCTGCCAATTTCCATACTGCTTTAATTTGGCTGTACACCACACCCAATCTCTTCACTGGCCACCAGCAGTTTTTGTTGGTGTTTATTTTTACACCGTATATTCAGCCAGGGAGAGACCAATACATATAAAATGATTCTCTTCTTCCCATGTGGACTTCCTCCTGATGGAGGATGAAATCTGTCTGCAAAAGCTTCAGTTGATGCATTTTGAGCAGAATTTTATCTTCACTTACACAGGTACAGACTCTATAAGCAGAATAGGGGTGTCTTCAAGTTTAAGGGGCTGATCCTGTAACCTTACATGCAAACCTTACCCAGCTAGACCCATTGAAATGAGGGTATCTACTCTCATGGGCAATGACTGCCTGCCTCCCTATCTTATCTGAAATCTATCAACTCCATCATTATGAAGATATTACAGAGCACCGATCATTGTAGTGTTTAAGCCTGAAATACAGTAATTAGATTCACACAGAAAACATCCGTAGAGGACAACAGGACAGATTCTTCTCTTCACATTTCCTAGGTTCTAGGAAGCTTTACTTGGTGGATTTGTTTTGTTTTTTTTCTTTGCTAATGGCAAGTAATCACAATGTCAAATGATGGGTCCTGGAAAACAGGTATTATTTTGAAGACTTTGCTGCTTTATTATTTTGTTGCTTTGAAGACTGATACATTCTCCTCCGAAGATGAGTAGGTTTACTTTTGGGAGTAAGCGTTTCTGGAACAGACTCTAATGGAGGTGATTTTGCAGCCTAGACTATAATTACATTTAGTCTCTGCGGGGCTCAGGTGACAAAAGCTACATGAACAGGTAGCAAGTGTATGACTAGAGCCCTATGGAATCATGAGCAATGTAATAAAATTTAGATATGCCAGCAATTTATTTTATATATTAAACGATTAAGCATAGAAAACAATCCCAATTGTAGTTTGCGTTATGGTGATTTTACTATACACAAGTGTCATAAAAAATCCTATTATGTAGTAGTTGACAATAGAATATAACAGTTTTAGAAAGTTATGTTAACATATACAGTGTTCCTTTGTGTAAAAACCTTTCCAGGCGCAGTTCTCTTGTAAGGGAAATTGAGCTTCCTTAGGTGTTTCCCCTCCTCCAACTTTTCCTCCTCTTTTTGCTTGATTTTGATTGAGTCCATGCCAATTTATTTACAAGATAATTTTGTTTAAAGGTAGTTAACAACCTTGGACCTCTGGAGCTGATTCTTAATACTCCCAGTCACCACAGAGTTCACCATGGTAAGTAATGCCATGTTATCTGATTTTCCATTGTTTGTTTTCTTACTGTCATTATTTATATTCTATTTAAAAGGTACAGAAAGGAGGAAATGTGACTGGTGTTTTAAAAAAAAAACATTAGAGAAGGAACAGTAATGATCACTCTAAGTTTTCTTAAGGATTTTTGTTATAACCTTTTGTTATCAGTGAGTTATAACTTCAAAACATTTACATCTCAGACTGAAATTTTTCAGATTTGATCCCTGTCCAAATGTGAATTACTGTGGACAGTTTGTGCAAAACAATTCAGCGTTTGTAAATATAAGAAGTGTGATGGGAATAGCAAATCCTTCTGTCTCCATTGTTAAAAATAAATAAATATGGTAACCCATTTTCAACTGTTCTTGCACCTTAAAGTCAAACACTCAATATCAGTATAGAATTGGCCTTGTTTTAGAAGAACTGCATTTGGCTGTTCCAGTTTTCATTTCACTGCATTATTGAAAAGCCCATTTTGCGCATATGCAATACAACGGATATTACTCTTTTCATAATTTTCATCAATATTCAGAGTAAGAGTAGGCTGTAGTATACATATGAGATTGGTTCATGTAATGGCATAGTGAAGAGTTTAGGGAAATTTCTTGACTTTAGCAAAGCTTTTGACACGGTCTCCCACAGTATTTTTGCCAGCAAGTTAAAGAAGTGTGGGCTGGATGAATGGACTATAAGGTGGATAGAAAGCTGGCTAGATCGTCGGGCTCAACGGGTAGTGATCAATGGCTCCATGTCTAATCGGCAGCTGGTATCAGGCGGACTGCCCCAAGGGTCGGTCCTGGAGATGGTTTTGTTCAATATCTTCATTAATGATCTGGAGGATGGTATGGACTGCACCCTCAGCAAGTTTGCAGATGACACTAAACTGGGAGGAGAGATAGATACGCTGGAGGGTAGGGAAAGGAGACAGAGGGACCTAGACAAATTAGAGGATTGGGCCAAAAGAAATGTGATGAGGTTCAACAAGGACAAGTGCAGAGTCCTGCACTTAGGATGGAAGAATCCCATGCACTGCTACAGACTAGGGACTGAGTCCTGCACTTAGGATGGAAGAATCCCACGCACCGCTACAGACTAGGCTAGGCAGCAGTTCTGCAGAAAAGGACCTAGGGGTTACAGTGGACGAGAAGCTGGATATGAGTCAACAGTGTGCCGTTGTTGCCAAGAAGGCCAATGGCATTTTGGGCTGTACAAGTAGGGGCATTGCCAGCAGATCAAGGGACGTGATCGTTCCCCTCTATTCGACTTTGGTGAGGCCTCATCTGGAGTACTGTGTCCAATTTTGGGCCCCACACTACAAGAAGGATGTGAAAAAATTGGAAAGCATCCAGCGGAGGGCAACAAAAATGATTAGGGGACTGGAACACATGACTTATGAGGAGAGGCTGAGGGAACTGGGATTGTTTAGTCTGTGGAAAAGAAGAATGAGGGGGGATTTGATAGCTGCTTTCAACTACCTGAAAGGGGGGTTCCAAAGAGGATGGATCTAGACTGTTCTCAGTGGTAGCAGATGACAGAACAAGGAGTAATGGTCTCAAGTTGCAGTGGGGGAGGTTTAGGTTGGATATTAGGAAAAACTTTTTCACTAGGAGGGTGGTGAAACACTGGAATGCGTTACCTCGGGAGGTGGTGGAATCTCCTTCTTTTGAGGTTTTTAAGGTCAGGCATGACAAAGCCCTGGCTGGGATGATTTAGTTGGGGATTGGCCCTGCTTTGAGCAGGGGATTGGACTAGATGACCTCCTGAGGTCCCTTCCAACCCTGATATTCTATGATTCTATGAAATATGCACTGAATAAAGCGGGGCTCCAGAGGTGCCCCTGCCTCATCCACTGGGTAACTTCCAAAGGTCATTCACTGAGTATCTTGAAAAGAGCAGAGATAATAAGTAGAGCAATAACAGGGAGATGGTGAAACTTAATTTACTAATCTGAACCACGATCAAATACAACTAAATATACAGGGGATGTTGTAACTATTTATTATTGCTATGTGTTAAGTGTTTATGGCACTGTATAGACATTTAAAAGGGTGGGGGTTCTGTAAGTGTCCAATCCTGCAAATTTGCATGAGCATTGGCAGTCCCAGTGTGACAGATTCTATTCTCATTTTCACTGCTATAAATCCAGAATGAGCCTATCCGCCCTGAGTCTAGTCAGGTACACACGAGGCTTAACTCCATTGACTTCACTGGAGTAATCCAGTTGGGATAACTGAGGGCAGAATTTAGCTCATTGGCTTTAATGGGACTACTTGCACATGAGGAAAACTTAAAGATGTGGAGCCCTGTACGAGATAGAGAGGTTGATCCTGCTCACAATTAAGTCATTAGCAGAACTCCTCATGATTTAAGTGGGGTGTGAGATCAGGCCTATAATATAGGAGGTGTATAGAGGCACCAGGAAGTCATTCATGAGATCATTGTACATATCTTGTGTATATTTGGCATATATCTTGTTAGCTACAATTTGGATCATTTTTGGTGATTTTTCTGTTTGTTTGTTTTTTTAACTTTTGTATCTACATACATGTTGGGGTAAATCCACCCCAGGCATAATTCCATTGACTTCATGTAAGCTGCAACAATGATGAATATGTTTTTACCCTGAGCTATATTTTAATAGTCAGATGTGAGGCATAAGAAAAGTTATAGCTGGTTAACAGTGGAAGGTTAGCCACCTCCTATAGTTAGTAGGTAAGAAAAGCAGACTTACAATAAAAACTCCTACTTCAGCTGAAGTTTGTAGAATTCACAGATTTTTCATAAGTGCACTCAATTTTTTTTATTGTTATAGGCAGAAATCCTTACTGCATTGACAAAAATTATGGTGGTACCCTCATTATTTGGGATAGAATTTTTGGTAAGTGGAATAAATTGCTGTTGCTAATGTTAATTAATGTTGCAAACAGGAAGTTTTATGCTCTTAAGCTTGATTATTTTTCCTCCTTCCAGGAACATTTGTGGCGGAAAATGATAAAGTTATATATGGCCTAACACACCCAATAAATACATTTGAACCTTTCAAGGTCCAGGTAATGCATTTTTTCTTACTGAACTTATATATTTTAACATGAACTTCCATTCAAAATAAATTTACATTTTTGAGAGACTGGAGGCAAACTATACTGTACTATAGATTGTTTTGTAATTATTTGAAGTGTTGTACTGTAATCTGGCAAATGTCAGTGGTTTAAACCATTTCATATAAACTACATATAAAATATTTCTGAAAATTTCAATTATTATCTTATCATTTCTTGCTGTAGTATATTTCAGTGTTCTCATAAGGATGAAGGGTTCAGCTGTACACACTGGTGGTGAAAATGCAATGGGTGAAAATTATTCATGTTGTGATGCCACTGAAGTCAGTGGATTTACAAAAGGGATGAATTATGTTCATGTAATGATTAGTCTTTTGCCCTGCTCAGCTAGGATAACATTCTTTATGAGCAGATGGTAATGATACAAACTGTATTTTATTTGTTACGTATATCTGCTTCAAATATTGCTCTTTTAAAAGCAATCCCCCAGTCTAATATCTTATGTAATTTGTTTTTAACATATCTATTCATTACCTTTGATATTCAGGGTATCCCAGAATGATTTATTAGATCACGAATTAATGTTACTGTTGGCAGTAAATGCAGCAGCAAACGTGCTCAATAAAAGCTGAGATACAGTTTGAATATTAGAATCTGTTTAATTGAGGAAGATGTTTGGCTAAGGGATGACAATTATCCTTGCCTCTTTTCACAAAACCCAAAAGGTTGTTTACCTTCCACTTGTTTCAAATCTCATTTAAAAGATAACGGGGATGCACAGTATGAGAATCAGAACAGAATTTGCTCCAGTGTCTCTAAAGCAGCAGTTCCCCTTATAACTGTATGGCAGTCTGATCCCTGAGCCTGGGTCCTGCTGTGGTACTTAAATCCACATCCTGCCCAGAAAAGAGTCTTCTACCAATAAATTATTCTGATCCCGGATGTGAAGCATGGGGGTTTATGAGTGGCATTTACACCTAGAAACCGTTACACCTCGATGATTCTCTTCAGAACTGTTAGTGAAACATTTCTGCATTTTCACTGGGATTTTGAACTCTCAGAACCTCTGACTATCAGTCCCTCGGTAAAGCAGGGTAAAGTATATGTTTTGCTAAATTGCTATTTTTACTAATAAATATGGACAATTACTTATGTCTTCGCAGTTATGTCACTTGGCTTATATATGGAGCACATTTTGGGCCACACCTGGATTCAGTAATAAGCTCTCTGTAATATTCAAAGGCCCAGGTTGGGGACCAGGAAAACCTAGACTCGGCCTTCCTGAGGAAATCCCAGTGGTAAATTGAATATGTAGAAGGCTTTCAGTTGCATATAATTTACTTGCCCTATTAGTGCTATTGGATCAAGGTTAAAAACTCTACTTGTACTATCTTAAATTAGCAGTATTAAAGAAGAGGGAAATGAAACAGAGACTTAAGGAAATGGACGTTTTAGCAGTGTTTTCCATTTATATTTGAATAAAAAAGTAGACATATATAGACTTCAAAGGTGTTTTCATCATTCATTTGAGATAAATTTTCAAACGTTTTGCATAAAGTAGCACTTAAAAAAACCTTTATTTTACTCTATTTCTCACAATAGATTATGTATATATTTTGATAACAGCACTCTTCTACCTTTCTCTCCCATATTCTTAAGTGACTAGTCACGTGCTGTTAAATATGACCCTTAATCACTTGGTATTTGCAATTAACATAGGTACTAAAGGATAACATGAAATACTAATGAAGACTGTTATCTGTTTTGATACATGTAGATCACTGGAAAAGAGATTCCATTCAATCCCAAATTGCCAGTATATCTTTCTGTCTATGCAGTAGTACATTTCACCTTGATGCTGGGCTTTTATGTGGACCTGTTTGAGACCCAGGCCGTAAGTAATTCACACTTTCAGTGAAATACAGTGTTTGATGTTAGCAAAAATCTGTCTGGTGTGAGATGCTTTTAATGTTAAAACTGAAGTAATAAAACTGACTCTGTAAGGGCCTGATTCTATTCTCACTTATGTTGCTACAGTCAGGGGTAACTCCACTGAAGTTAATAGAATTATACCAGTTTAAAACCAGTGCAATAGATATTGGAATCATGCCTCAGAAATGTGTCTGTAATGATGAAACTAAAATATACTCTATTATATGAAAGATATTTTTCCCTTTCACAAACAAATTTGGGATTAAGGTTTTCCCCCAATATCAAGAATCCTCTTTTTCCGCCTTTAATTCAGATATTTATCAGCCTGCTCTGCAGATTTTAACATTGTTACATAGCTATATAAATGCATAAAGTTTAGGATAATTCAAGTAAAAAGGTAGAATGAAGCCCACTTATTGGAATTACAGATAATAGAATTAATATCAACGTTTTCAAAATGAATTTGGGTACTTGAGTTTCTGGTTTCCAACGGTAGAAATTTAGAGGCGTGATTTTTTAGAGAATAAGTGCTGGGAACTTTCTAAAAATCAGTCCTCTTTGAAATGTCTGAAGTTGGGCACCCAAAAATGTAGGCTTCCAAAATCAGTAGTCACTTTCAAAAAATCTTGGCCACAATATTTGTGTCTGTTCTCTAGTTCAAATGCTCCTTCTCCAGTACATGACATATAGGGCAGGAAGATGGTCTGAAACTGCAACAAGAAGTTGGGGCCTGCATGGTGGCAAGGTATATGATATGATCCCATGGCACCATATAGCCTTCCAAAGCCATTCTGTACCAAATAGGTAAAGTCTGAATAGCACACAAAATAGAGATTGTGCCATTCTGGTGGGAGAAGAGTTAAAGAACAACTATTTCCCTGCATAATTTAAGTGAAAAAAATTAACTCTGCCTTAAGTAATATCAACTTATTCTGCATACCCTGTGACTTCGCGAGAAGGTCACGTGTGTCACAGTGGTTTGGTGACACCTTTGGTGATCCAAAGGTAATATGGTTCATGGCTGTGGTGCCTTTTCTGAGGGGATGGGCTAGAGGTACAGTGCATATGAGAGAGAGATCCGTTTCTAGTGTCATGTATTGTGCATCTCCAGGCTGTGAATGACTTTCGGGCCATGCCCCCTGCCACCAGTAAATCTGATTGACCTAGGTGTGCATGCAGTGGGTCTTTGCAGCAGCAAGATCTACAGTGTATTGCGCATGAATTTCTCCCTGGTTTTGTTTTTTTCCCCCCTCAGGAGGGGGAATATGTGGCCCTCAACTATTTCTTGTACTATCATTTACAGCTGCAGCAGTTTAAGAACTGCTGTCAAAGGATTAAAGGAAGTTCAGATAGAACCACGAACCCTTTAACATTATTCTTTCAAATTCTTCACAGTTCCACAAATGAACCGTCCTGAAGGTTCATCGTTGTAAATTTAAAGTTGCAAAATTAGCAGAAAATGACCTGCATAAAACATAAGGTAATGGGGTAATAGTGATAGGAGAGAAAAGAGAAAACAGGAAGAGAAGTGCCCACACTTCAGGAAATAAATGCCAAAGAAGGTGAAGAAAGCAGTGCCTGACAGAAGACCAAGTTCCTGGATCTTTTTAAAAATACAGAGGGGAAACTGTTGCAAGAAGAGAGCACATATATGAATAACATAACTTGGCAAATTCTTCATTTAGTATCAGTTTTCCTATACATTGAGTTATGAAATGGTTATAGACACAACTGGAACTTTCTGCTTGGCTACGAATTATGTCATAACCATGGCATAGCTCCATGAATGGAAAGAGCTAACTGTTTTCCTAATTTTGGGGGAATAAGTTCCATTTCATAATAGCAATAAGACACTCGAGCAGCACACAGTTATTACATTCCTCTTGTGATTAGAGTCACTCAGTCTTTGGTTTCATGTCCTTTAAAAGTGTTAAGTTTTTCCATACACAGAGAGCGGCCATATACCTTCAGTAGGAATGACCTTTAATTTAACTTAAGAAAACAGCAAAACAAGAAAGAAGAAATTATAAATTTTCTGCCAGAGAGAGCACATTGTCTTTCTTTCCTCCCTAGCACTCTGCACAACATTCTGAGAATAAAAGTTACTGCTGAGCTCTGCACACCAAGGTCTGAGCGAAAGTTCACTGAAGTTAATGGGTTTTGGATCAGTCCCAGAGAAAATGCTAGAAATGTAAAACTGCAGTACGTTAAAAACAAAAGTCATCACAGTTTCATAACTATATCTACTACAAAAATCATTCAAAGTCTATCTTAATCAACACTTCTTGGAGTGTTTTATTGCCGATTGATACTATAGCACATGTTAATATGCATACTTTTGTTAGATTGTTAGTACATGAGCAGTTTTGATGAGACCAACAGAAAAGATAAGGTAAGAACATGTCTCTCAAAGGCTGAGAACACGATTGTAATCTAATCCAACAGGACATCATTGCGTTGTGTACGTCATCCTGTATTTTTAAGCACTCACAGAAGTTTTAAGGGTTTTCAGGTAAAAGCCTCTAAATAGAGAAACTTAACAAAGCTACCTCCTTAACACTGAAACTGAATTCTGCATAGTGCTGCTAGATGAGAGCAGATGACTACAGGCCAGTCAGCCTCACCTCAGTCTCTGGAAAAATCATGGAGCAGGTCCTCAAAGAATCAATCCTGAAGCACTTGCATGAGAGGAAAGTGATCACGAACAGCCAGCATGGATTCACCAAGGGAAGGTCATGCCTGACTAATCTAATCGCCTTTTATGATGAGATTACTGGTTCTGTGGATGAAGGGAAAGCAGTGGATGTATTGTTTCTAGACTTTAGCAAAGCTTTTGACACGGTCTCCCACAGTATTCTTGTCAGCAAGTTAAGGAAGTAAGGGCTGGATGAATGCACTATAAGGTGGGTAGAAAGCTGGCTAGATTGTCGGGCTCAACGGGTAGTGATCAATGGCTCCATGTCTAGTTGGCAGCCGGTATCAAGTGGAGTGCCCCAGGGGTCGGTCCTGGGGCCGGTTTTGTTCAATATCTTCATAAATGATCTGGAGGATGGTGTGGATTGCACTCTCAGCAAATTTGCAGATGATACTAAACTGGGAGGAGTGGTAGATACGCTGGAGGGTAGGGATAGGATACAGAAGGACCTAGACAAATTGGAGGATTGGGCCAAAAGAAATCTGATGAGGTTCAATAAGGATAAGTGCAGGGTCTTGCACTTAGGACGGAAGAACCCAATGCACAGCTACAGACTAGGGACCGAATGGCTAGGCAGCAGTTCTGCGGAAAAGGACCTAGGGGTGACAGTGGACGAGAAGCTGGATATGAGTCAGCAGTGTGCCCTTGTTGCCAAGAAGGCCAGTGGCATTTTGGGATGTATAAGTAGGGGCGTAGCGAGCAGATCGAGGGACGTGATCGTTCCCCTCTATTCGACATTGGTGAGGCCTCATCTGGAGTACTGTGTCCAGTTTTGGGCCCCACACTTCAAGAAGGATGTGGATAAATTGGAGAGAGTCCAGCGAAGGGCAACAAAAATGATTAGGGGACTGGAACACATGAGTTATGAGGAGAGGCTGAGGGAGCTGGGATTGTTTAGCCTGCAGAAGAGAAGAATGAGGGGGGATTTGATAGCTGCTTTCAACTACCTGAAAGGGGGTTCCAAAGAGGATGGCTCTAGACTGTTCTCAATGGTAGCAGACGACAGAACGAGGAGAAATGGTCTCAAGTTGCAGTGGGGGAGGTTTAGATTGGATATTAGGAAAAACTTTTTCACTAAGAGGGTGGTGAAACACTGGAATGCGTTACCTAGGGAGGTGGTAGAATCTCCTTCCTTAGAGGTTTTTAAGGTCAGGCTTGACAAAGCCCTGGCTGGGATGATTTAACTGGGAATTGGTCCTGCTTCGAGCAGGGGGTTGGACTAGATGACCTTCTGGGGTCCCTTCCAACCCTGATATTCTATGATTCTATGAGGAAACATAAAATGAGGTACAGATAGTCAGCATTTGGTAAATTCTAAAAGGTGCCAGCATCTTTCATAGAGGCTCAAGCTCTGCAACATGCCAGGATGAGAAATACTTTTGTGAGACACTTCACAAAAATAAAATAATCTAAAACCTTTGAAATGTAAAAGTAAATTTGGAAACTGACTCTTATCTAAATACACATTCATTCTGAATGGTGTATTTACTTGGTTTGAGTAAATTATTTCTTCTTTACTAAAAAATATTCTGTGGTAGTCTGTTGACTAGGAAGCAGTGTAAATTTCTTCCCCAAATTCCAAAACTCTTTTTTCTTAAACTTTGTGACATTTTGAAAGCTTGCAATGAAATCAAAATCCAACAGAAATATTTTTTTCTGTTTGATTGCAGCCAATAACGACATTGCAAAAGTTGTGGCTGACTTGTAATTGAGGACCCTGCTGTGGTCCCACAGGCTTCTCTGTTTATACAAATACTGTAGTATATAAATACTCATTTATTTTATCTAGCCATGCATACATATATTTTTTGGAGTGGAAAGAGGATGCTTGCAGTAATGCTAAGATATAAAAGGCACAGTCCTTTCTCACTGCAACTTGCAATGCACACATTTAATATATAATGCTTGGTTTAGTGAAATAATCTCCTGACTTTTTTGTTGATCTTGGTAGATTAATGCTTAGGAAACTGATGCTCAGCTGCCAGGGTCCACTTCATGGGGAGATACCATGAAACTAGTCTGAAATGTAAATTGAGGAACCATGCTAGGGAGTAACTACAGAGTTAGAACTGTAAAAAGAAAGTTATAGACATTAAATAATAAACACATTTACACTATGGGCTGATGTTCTCAACGTTTCTTGTTACCACAATATGTTAGAATAAATCTGTTATTATATTACAATATATTTGAATGCAGATTGCTTTGGTTTATTGAAGTTTAAAAGACAGCCCACAGTATCGCTACAAATGTGGGAATGCATTTTTGCTATGCAAAATGGCTTGAATGTGGCACTTTCCCCCCATCTACTGTGACATACTGCACATAACGCATCTGTACCTGCCAACAAAGTCACATGGTTCACCCTTCACCATTTCAGAAAGTAGAGCACTTTGAGAGTGAGAGACAAGTGATGCAGTATATATTCTTCCTTTCAGCGTGTCTACATAGCATAAGAGCGGCAGAATAGGCTTGACTTGCAAATAATGGTGATCTACAGGCACTCCTTCTGTCAAAGGTAGGACCTGCATCAGGTCTGACAAAGGATACAGATGCCATTACAAATTATACTTCCCAATTGACAGAGTTGCTGAGAAGAAAGAAAAAATGGTCCAAGAAGCAGAAACTGTGAAGTAGACAGGTTGTACCTTTTTTCCCCCTGCTTTCTTATTGTATATGAGCAAGGGCTTTATATATGTGAACTGCATATCATTGTAATCCAGCTGCTAAAAGTTTAGGTACCTTTGAGTCTATTGTTCATGATATATAAAGACTGCCTCTGTTCTATTTCTTGCTTTTATGTTTTTATGTTAGAAATATATTTATACTCACTTCTCTTTGCCGGAACCTCACAGTCACACAGGTTTAAAGCTAAACAGCATTTAATTCTCCCTTTGCAAACTGAGATTAGGGAGAACAGAAGGACAATTCTTGGACGACTGAGTCCCAATCCTGAGAAGATTTACACACACACTGTAGGAAACTATTCGCATGAGTGAGGTTATGCATGTATATAAATCTTCACAGGATGCCATCTGAATTTCAGTATTTTCTCCTTTCCCCAGTGGTGGGGAGTAAAATCTGCAGAGACAAGTGGGGACTAGAGCTAGTCATAATTTTCAAGCGAAAAGTGGTTTCATGGAAACTGTTAACATCTTTAAAATTTTCCTTTTTTTCCAAAATATTTTCTCTTTGCCTATTGAAAACTATGTTTTGGTAAACAAACAATGTTGATAATAATTTTGACAAAGAAGTCATGAAAAATTTTGAAAAAATGAAAAAAATGCCTCCATTTTGTGGCCTGTGAATTGCAATTAAAAAAACAAAACAACCGGCTCTCATGTGGATACCCTCGTATGGTATTCCTGACATTTCAAATCCATAAACAGGGTGAAACTTATTTTTTGTCTCTTTTGGGGAAGCAAAAGTTTGAGACCATCTTTATACATCAGAAAGGAGAAGTAAACACATAAGTATATTGACTCTTGATTCCCAGTGTGCTAACAATGCTATTCTTCTTTGAGTGCTTGCTTATGTCCATTCCTTGCTTGGTGTGTGTGCTCTTCATGCACAGTTCTCAGAGATTTTTCCTTTGGTGATATGTGTTAGGCCGGCTCTAGCGCCCTCTGGAGTCACACACATATGTGCTGGTAAAAAGGGAAACGCCAGCCCCACGCCCTCTGTTCCTTCTTACCGCCTGTGACAGTTGCTGGAACGCCTCTCGCTGTGGCAAGTCTTCTTTCCCAGTGGTTTGGACTTTCTCTGTTCATATTTGTATAGTTATTGTAGTTAGTCTATATAGTTCTTTGTTAGAGTTACTATATATTGTAGTGTTAGTTGCTGTCCCTGTTGTCAAGGGACTTTTTTCCTTGGGCTGGGCATGCCCCTTTCCCCGGACTTCAACCATGTGCCTTGTGCAACAAGACGATGCCAGTTAGTGACCCGCACACTAGCTGTCTAAAGTGTCTGGAGGAGCCTCGCATTAAAGAGAAGTGCCAGATCTGCAGGGATTTCAAACCCTGCATGAGAAAGGATAGAGATATTCGGCTGAAGGCCATTCTTTTTTTATGGAGGTGGCCTGATTCCGAGCAATGTTGGACCTGATTTCCAAGGTCATGATCCACCCAATAATGACTGCTTGCGTCTATGCCAAACTATTGGGTCATGTGGCAGTATGTGCCTACATGGTGCAGTATGCAAGGCTACACCTCAGACTCCTACAGATGTGGCTGGCGTCAGTCTATTCCCTAAGCAGACATCACCTGTACTCAATACTTATGATCCTGCCTCCAGTCCTTGCTTCGCTGACCTGGTGGAGAGACCCAGAATCCGTAATGGAGGGCATATTGTTTGCTGCCCCTCAACCATCAAAAACTCTAGTCTTGGATGTGTCAGACCTGGGGTGGGGAGCCCATGTTGGCAATCTCAGGCCCTGTGGTCCAGCAAGAACTCTCCCTGTATATTAACATCAGGGAACTGAGGGTAGCACGCTTGGCTTGCTAGATGTTCCTTCCCCAGATCTCAGGCAAAGTGATGCAGGTCTTGATGGACAACACTGCATCAATGTTTTACATCAACAAGCAGGAAGGGGCTCAATCTTCAGCCCTGTGCCAGGAGGCCCTCCGACTGTGGGACTTTTGTGTGAAACATGCCATTCACCTCGAGATGTCACATTTCCTGGAAGCCTGAAATGCACTGGTGGATTGCCTAAGCAAATCCTTTTCGTATCACCATGAGTGGTCCCTTCACCCGGAGGTCATCAGTGTCATCTTCCAGAAGTGGGGGCCTTCTCAGGTGGACCTGTTCACCACCACACAGAACAGAAAATGCTACCAGTTCTGTTCATTGCTCAGGCAAAGCATGGGTTCCCTCTCCAATGTCTTTCTGGTCTTATGGACAGACAACCTGCTATACATCTTCCCACTGATCCCCTTGGTTCACAAAATCAAATGGAACAAGGCGAGGGTTATCCTGATAGCACCAGCGTGGCTACACCAGCATTGGTTTGGTGTGTTTCTGGACTTCTCAGTGGCCGCTTCACTTGCGCTCCCACTCCAACCGGACTTGAATTAATAAGACCATGGCTGGTTGCTTCACCCGAACCTTGCCTCCCTGCACTTGATTGCATGGTTGCCTCATGGCTGACCCCTGAGGAGCAGGCCTGCTCTGATCAAGTTCAACAGGTCTTGATAGATAGTAGTAAACCTTCTACTAGGGCTACCTACCTGGCCAAGTGGAAATGTTTCACTTGTTGGGCCGTTGAATGGAATCTGTCTCCATCCCAATCTTCTTTGCAGTCTATCTTCGACTATCTGTCTATCTTCCAGGACAAGGTCCAGCTGTGCCCCCATCTGGCCTTCCCACCAAAGGTGGTGTCACAATTCCATAACAACCGGGACATTTTTCTGCCTGTCTTCTTTCCAAAACCTCACAAGACTGCTGAAGAACATTAGCATCATATGTTGGATGTTAGGCAGGCCCATGCCTTTTAGACTGAGAGAATTAAGTTGCAGCTCCACGCAACTCTTTGTAGCAGTGGCGGAAAGGATGAGAGGGCTACCTGTGTCATCCGAAAACATCTCGTCCGGGATAACCGCCTGTATCCAAGCTTGCCAGAAGCAGGTGAAGGTTCTGCCTCTGGCCATCGTGACCACTCATTCCTCAAGAGTCCAGGCTTCGTTGCCAGCGTTCCTCATGCAGGTACCAATCCAGGACATCCACAGAGCTGCAAACTGGTTGTTGGTTCAGACCTTCACTTTTCACTATGCCATCGTCCAACAGGCCTGTGATGATGCCAGCTTTCGGAAAACAGCGTTGCAGTCAGTGTGTGCATGAGCTCCGAGCCCACCTCCAGGGCTACTGTTTGTGAGTCACCTAGCATGGAATGGACATGAGCAAGCACTTGAAGAAGAAAAAACGGTTACTAACCTTCTTCATTTTTTTTAAGCAATATTTTTTTCAACTGCCTGTACCTTTGAGGAACCATTCCAAAGCTGCAATGACATTATGAACAGGAAAAAGAGCAGGCTGGGCTTTCATATTTATTTAGAAAAAATAGCTATTTGCTTTTGGGTTCCAGTGTGAAGGCTTCAAATAATTTCAGGGGGAAAACAGTAATGAAAATTTAAAAAAAATATTTTGAAGACTAATCCTATGAGAAGAATTATTTTGGGAAAAATCTGATTCTTGCAGCTTCCAAGAAGAAAAAATAAGAACATTTAGGGAGTGGGCTGGAGAATCTGGCATGTTTTTTTTTTTTTATATAAAGTTCAAAGTAGCCAACTACTTTAAAAGGAGACACTAACGTATAATTGAGAGTGAAAGGTCAGGCTGCTCCAGTGTCATGTTTTGAACCCAATATCCCTTCAGAGAGTTACCCTAAATGAGTAATTTGTCTCTTTGTTGTTTTTACAGACATTATCACAGGTAACTCTTCTCCTGAGGATTGGCTACATTATCCTGACATTGACCTCCATTGGATTCCTTATGGAGCAAAGGCAAGACATGAAACGTTTTCTTTCTTTTCTTGTTTCCTGGTTGTGAGGAAAAAAAAAGGTCTATTGGCTACCACAATCACTTATAAAGTATGGCAGCCGTTCAGATATCAAAAGTCTATAATGTTAATCAAATGCGTGCACTTCCTACTTGCACATTGCAATATATGGACCAAATTGTGATGCACTTATAAATAGTATGCAACACCATGAGTACTCCTGTTGGAGTCCATGAGAATTCTTTTGGACTGTCGGGCTACTCAGCATGAGTAAGGACCTAAGAAATAATGGAAAACAACTTTAGAGAGAAATGGTATTCATCCTGCCTGAAAACTATGCAGAAGAAATTATTTATATTTAAATACATGGTTATGTCTTCATTTAACATTCCAGTGACAATCCTTCTCTGTTTGACATTCATTATTCAGTCAGAGGTAAATACCTTCGATCTTTACACACTAAATTATTTATTTCAGCATAGGGAAAGAATTTGGCAATGTACAGGAGAAGTTCAGAATTTATGCAGCTAAAAATGTGGATGGGTGTAAATACAGGAAAATTAGAATTGCGTAAAGATAGGCTCAAATTATTCATTAGGAATTTTTCATAATTTTGCCATGCCCCATTCTTACCCTCAACTCTTGTATAATAAATAATTGACTCCACCAATAGGGATTAATAGGTTACAGCTTTATTCAGAGTTTCCCAGGCAAAAGCTACATTAAAATAGAATTAAGATTGAGAGTATATATATCAGTAATTTAAGGTAGAACACATTACCCAGATGTCAAAATTATTCCCAAATCAAGTTTACTAATCCAGGAAATTCAGAGCTAAGGTTTTAAATTGTAAACTTTAAATCAGATTTATAGTGAAAACTCAGTTGCAATTGCGTATTACTACAGGATATAATCAGTGCCTTGTTCTGTATTCATATTTGTCACGGAAGTACTCAACAGATTGCATGCAAAGGAGAAAAACCTGAACATTAATTTTAATTCTTATTTCTAGGCCCAAAGCAGCTAGTTTGGAAGCTGTCCGCTGCTCAGTCTTTCTCGTTCTGCACAAACTTAGTTACCTGAAAATATACATTGCTTCCTTGGCATTTACTTATGAGGTAAGATATTTGTTTTTAAGAGTGCTGCACGCAATTTGCAGACCCTAGGGACTCTGTATTTTTTGTCCTTTTCAGAAAATGAGTCATTTTGCCAATTTAAGATTATGGGTTGCCTTTAGAGGTATATATTTTGGATCCATATTTTTGACTATACAGTTGAACAGAATTTGGGAATTTTTTTCTTAGCCTTTTATCATATTTCTCACACCTTTTGAGGTTTTACGATAGAAGAAATTGTTAATTGTGATTGGTACCTAATGTATCAAATTAAAAAAAGTCAAAGACAACAATGTGTTATCCTGCTAAGCAAAAATAATATATTTCTGGCCATAAACTTTGAAAGAAATACCCTCATGTGCTGCCCAACCTCTAGATTTAATGTATTCCCAGATCTTAAGTATTCTGCAGGATTTGACAAAAGCCCAAAGGGGCATGCTCAGTTATCATAGTGTTGAGATTGACTTTGTGTTGCCTGATTTCACACTCTCATTATGACACACTTGTGTTTACTGTGTATGACTTTTGGTTTCTCTGCATTTGAGTTTCCCAAAATATTGGTGTATATTTTACATTAAAATAATATTTTCATATGACTCCAAACTGTACCACATTCTTAAGAAATCTGTGGTTAGTTTCCAGATGAGGATATGTTAGGGTTGTGCAAGTCTGCTTTTATGAATGGTTCACTGCACTATTGAGAGATTGGTTAACAAATAAAGTTTACTTTTGGGTTTGGCCGGATGATGATCTGAAGGGTCCAATGCAATCATTTGACTGTATGATAGCTTTATGAAGTGCCAAGGTAACACACATCAAGCTATTTAGTATAAGTGAGTTATTTAAGAAGAATGCATTAAACATAGTAACTTAGTGTTTTTAATGTAGTGGGGGTTTTAAGAATAACAGTTTCAAATATTTTTTGTCTTTCCCTCAGCAAAAGAAAGTTCCTCTAAAAACTAGGACACATAGTATCTCTTGGATTAGAAACAGAAAGATCAAAGGCCAGATCCTGAAGTGGTCTAAATTGGCATAGCTCTGTCAACTTCAGTGGAGTTACACCAATTTACCTTCGTTAAAGATCTGAAACCCCCCCCCCCCAAGATGTTGTTAATTGGGTGTTTCTGAAAATGGTTCCAATTTTATTGCCTTTTCTCTGACAGCAGGCAATATCACCATGGAAAAATATATTATTCTAATGTGTTCCTCCCTGGGACAGGAAACACTTGTTAGACAAAATTTAAAGTTGATTAGCAAAATGTCACTATTTACAAATTATTTTGAACTTTTTGGTAATTGTTATATTGGTGTCATAGCCTGGATTTTAAAATCAACAAGTGTCTTTTTTAATCAGTGTACATCAGCGTTAAAGCCCATGTTTTATGGATTTCATGAAGGCTTTTGTTTTAAGTATGAAGGGCCTCGCATTTGGAAAAAAAATTTTAGTGTACATTGAGTAAACTAGTGTAATAGATATTTTTTAAACATAGAATTAATTGTCCTGTGTTTATTTCAAGGTGTGATAGAGCATTCTTAGATGAGGATCTATAAATAGAGCTTTTTGGAAGCCAGGACTCTGGTCACTTAGAGCACTCAGGGTTAGAGTAGGAGGGAGTTAGGTAGTGAACTGGCTTGGAAAATTAGAAGGGATCACTGGCACTTGTGGCGAAGGGGATGAGGTAATTAGCTTATCAGATGGATAACTGGGAGAAGAAGGCAAGTAGTTAAAAGGCTGAGCCAGGCAGCAGGAGGGGGCTCCTGCTAGCTACTGCTGCTGTTGCTATATGTGTGTTGTACCTGGAGCACAAAGGCAAAACAATGATAAAAATATTTGGTGAAGGTTGTCTGGTGTACTATGTATGCTGTTTAGTCACCAGGGGGACATACAAGCCTGGGTTTCCAGGGATGGAAGGGGACCCACTTACAAATGTCAGGTCAGCTTGCTCCGGTCCTGTGCCTACCAGATGTCTCCACCTTCTAGTGCCCAAATAGTGACTTCAGACTCTCTCCCTGCAGCCCCCTCTGCTATAAACTTCCTAGCTTTTTGCTAACCAGCTTGTTCCTGTTCAGCTGGGCTTCTTGATCAGTTAAGCCTGTCTCTCCCTCCAGGTGCAATTAGGTAACAAAACTGGCCTCTTAGGCACACATTAACCCATTCAGAACCTGAGAGGGGTACACGCACTGTCACACAAGAATTATCATCTGATCTGAAATACACATGCAACTCAATGGGAGCTATATGAATATAGCCTTGACTTATGTAAATATTTCACTTATCATTCTCGCAGGCAAGTAAGTGTGTGTGTGTGTGTGTGAAAATATAAGTAAGATAAGGTTTAGGGAAAACAACAAAATATTCATAGTCTTTGTTTCCAGGACATTGTCCTGATTAGTTCTGGAGTAATCGTGTGGTTTCTTACTTCACCGTGTAAAAATATGCAATAAATAAAATGCAATTATTTTCTCTTAATATTAATTTTTTCAAAAATCTATTTTGTTTCTTATTCTTAATCTATTTCCTTCATTAAAGTATTGACTCCCTTCATCTCTGACTACTTCTGTAACTCTTTTCCCCTTCCTTTCTCTCTTCCCTCTTCTCTTTTTGGTTATTTCTTTCTGCTTTTTTTGGTTATTTCTTTCTGCAGTTTTTTTCTCTCTTTTCTTCATATTGGCCTTCATTTGATTGCTTCTCTGGTCCCTTTTCTTTTTGTCTCCCTTCTTATTTTGTACTGGCTGGCTAGTCGTCATTGGTAGTATCTCATGATGTTTTCTTTGAAAATATCACAAGAGCAAGTGCCATCCAAGTAATTTGCTAGCGGACAGACCAGAATATGAAACAGCAGATGTAGTTTCTTAAAGTTAATATAGGGCTTGTAAATTGCCAAACTGATAGCACTGGACACCTCAAGTCCTCCATTTACTACAGAACAGGTATACTATAGGTATGTCTATACTGCAATTAAACACTCGAGGCGGGCCTGTGTCAGCTGACTCAGGCTCCTGGGGCTTGGCTGAAGGTCTGTAAAATTGCCGAGTAGGTATTAGGCTCAGGCTGGAGCCTGGGATCTGGGGCCCTCCCTCATTGCAGGGTCCCAGAGAATGGGCTCCAGCCCAAGCCTGTGCATCTATACTGCAGTTTTCTAGTTCCTCAGCCCAAGCACCACAAGCCCAAGTCAGCTGACGTGGCCCAGCCACGGGTGTTTTATTTCAGTGTAGACATACCCCAAAGATATGGCACGGTTCCTCATCTTGCCCTTCAAGGGTGCCATGATCTAAAAGGTATACCTTCGTGAGTAAGAAGACATTTTATTCTACCTTCACATTCAGTTTCTGGACTCCCTGCTGGGACTGTTAACAAAGGATGGTAATTTGTGATAGTGGGTTTCATGATGCAGACAATCACCCAGAAAGAAGGACTGAGATCTCCAACTCATGCCAAAAAGCTGTCAAACAGATTTCAGATGGCAGTAGTTACTAATCTGGGTGAATTTGAAACCAGTGACCCAAAGTGAAATATTTAGACTTTTTCCAGAATTCCTCAGATCCTGAGGTTAGGGCTAAGGGAGATCAATCAAAACTACTCACTTAACCTGGCTATACATGTACAATGATATACTGTGACACACACAAACATTAATCTGTCTAGTATGTGAAATGATTATCCTTACTTCTGCCACCTTTGTCCTTGCAATTTTTCATTTGCTCATCCACACATCCCTTTTTCCCTCGCTCTCTCGCACACAGACACCAGTCTTATTCACAACTTGAGACAGACATTAGTTCAATCATTTTAATTTACTCTTTTTAATCTGAAGTACACATAAACACACACTCTTTCTCATTCTCTCACTTTCCCACATTTAATGTACTCATTGCAAAATGTATTTGTGTACCAGGTATAGATTATTGTGGTGGTAGTTTAAATTTCTCTTCCTCCAACTTCTGTTAACTCACTTTGTAGATATATAAATGTCTTTTTGGATGCTGATTTAGGAAAATAAAGAAAACTAGTGTAAATTGCAATACGCATGATGACAATATTCTGTGCACCTAGAATGTAGTGGCTAATTCTGTCCCAGAGTTCATAAATCTATGCTGCTCATGGAACCAGTTCTGTGGCAGATTCTGTTTGACATGCACTATCCTGAATCATTTGAAATGTGTGTGGGTAAGTATAAACCTTATTCATATTTATTCTCTTGTAGTCAAATACGCATTACACAAAAACTGTGTTTCTGCCTGAAATGTGTCAGATTCGTGAGATTTTTAGAGCTGTCAGGAGGTGGATCACAAGAAGGAACAAGTATCAATTCCTCAATGCTAGATTGTTCTCTTCTGCTTTATCATTACAACTTCATGTTTGTTGTCCTTCATATATATCCTTTATGTCTTAACACACATCCCCACATCCAGGCTCCCCTTATGCCCTTGTTAGAACCTGATTGTGTCTTGTAGGCATAGACCTATGCTGAGGTGGTGCAGAACCATTCTGCCTCAGAGATAGACTAGTTGGTCACATATTGGCAGGCACTCTGCCTTCTGGTGTTCTCAAGTGTGCAGTAGGTGAATGCATCTTCTGGGTGATCAACCAGCTCTTCTGGCCAATGCATAGGGGGAGAAGAATCATAGAATCATAGGATTGGAAGGGACCTTGAGAGGTCATCTAGTCCAGTCCCCTGCACTTGTGGCAGAACTAAGTATTATCTAGACCATTCCTGACAGGTGTTTGTCTAACCTTCTCTTAAAAATCTCCTGTGATAGAGATTCCACATCCTCCCTAGGCTAGTTATTCCAGTGCTTAACCACCTTGACAGTTAGGAGGTTTTTCCTAATGTCCAACCTAAACCTTCCTTGCTGCAGTTTAAGCCCATTCCTTCTTGTCCTATCTTCAGAGGTTAAGAAAAACAATTTTTCTCCCTCTTCCTTGTAACAACCTTTTACATACTTGAAAACTGTTATCATGTCCCATCTCAGTCTTCTCTTTTCCAGACTAAACAAACCCATTTTTTTCAATCTTCCCTCATAGGTCATGTTTTCTAGACCTTTAATAATTTTTTGTTGCTCTTCTCTGGACTCTCTCCGGTTTGTCCACATCCTTCCTGAAATGTGATGCCCAGAACTGGACACAATACTCCAGTTGAGGCCTACTCAGGGCAAAGTAGAGTGGAATAATTACTTCTCGTGTCTTGCTTACAACACTCCTGCTAATACATCCCAGAATGATGTTCGCTTTTTTTGCAGTAGAAACATGCCCCCTCCTTTCAATCACTCTCCACTGCCTTTGGAAAGCTGTGTGTATCTGGCGGAGCAGGAAGGAAGCATCCCTTGTTCTTCCCAGAGAGTAAGAGCTACAATTCTGGAAGGCCCTCATACGGACCAAGTAAGGGAGGTTACTTTATGAATGTCATCGGCCTACCTACATAAGACCTAAGCAGAATCTGGCACTAGTATATTCATATTCTGTACTAATTTGGGCTGAATGAAACACTATGGAGACTATGGCTTTTTTCTCAAGGTGATTTTAAATCAACATTGTTGACTTGAACCTATGCGTTAATTCTAGTGTAACTGAGAGGTTACATAAAGTATAGATGTGCTTTGATCCATGCAGTGAAATAAAACAAGAAGATTATCTGATGAAAATTGTTGAACAATTGAAGATAAGGTCTTGGAAACAAATGTCTTCTCCATATTAGGAGTTGGGCATTTTGGCTAGTAAAATTAGGTGCAGTGAGTTCTAAGGTAGTGATTTTAAATAAACCATTATAAATGTAAATGAATTATGTTTGGTATTGGCACTGCTCCGAGGGTATTTCAAGGAGTAATTCCAGTAATATTTCAATGATTAGAAGACGTTATAATGGATGCTAATTGAATTTGGGTTAGGGATCTTAAAGAACATAGTGAAAAACTTCGGCAAGCTTTTCTGTGAGCAAGATACACCTAACAGAAATTAAAGTCAAAATTTGGTCCAACTGAAGCTGTCTGTATTAGACTTGAGCTGAGTAAAAAGGTCTTAAATGATCTACATTAAATTAAAGCAATATTGAAATGCTCACTCCACATTTTAAGGTATCCTGACTGTGTTTTATTGGGATCATTTGAGCCATTGATGCAAAACTTGCCCGTTAATAGCTGTGTAAAACCTCTGAGCATGCCTCATGTGAATGGGATGTTTTCAGAAAGCTGAACATACTGACTGGTGTAAGTGCTCATACAGTTAATGATGAGCTCTGTGCTTCCCTGCAACCAACCTGTCTATGGAGGGCTTTATTAGTTTTTATAGGTACAGAACATTGGTAACAAAACCTTGAGATCTGAGGCCATGCTTTTAAATTTTAAGAAACTCTGGGTATTTCTGCACTGCACTACGGTGCAGACTATGGGGGTGTGAATTGCACCCCACACCAGAGAGTTGCGCTTCAACTGCCCAGTGTGGGTACTGCTGGAGCAAACTAAAAGGTGCCTAATTCACATTAACATACTGGGTCAATTTCTGTTGGTGAAAGAGTCTTGCTTTCGAGCTCCACAGAGATCTTCTTCCTTGTCTCTTTCACCAACAGAAGTTGGGCCAATAAAAGATATTACCTCACCCACCTTGTGTGTGTCATAGCCTGGGGCCAAAACGGCTACAACAACATTGCAAACAACACTTCTAAAATAAAGTATTTCTGTTTTCTTTTCAATTTGACTCAGGCATGGGTTGTATAAGGATTAAAGAAAAATAAGAGTTTCGGAAGGTATGTAAAACCTCATGCTTCAGGGAATAAGCCAGCTTCTAATGAAGCTAGAGAGAAACTTCCTTGTGGTCAGCTTATTCCACAACTAACCTCTGCAACATCTTTCTAGCATCTTCTTTAGAAGCAGCTGGTGCTGAATGCTGGTGGAGACAGGATTCTGAACTAGATGGACCACTGCTCTGATCTAGAGTGCAGTTCCTGTGTTTCTAACTAGTGTGTTAACTAATCTGTCTGGAGAAAAATATAGAATGGGTATCTATTTAAAAGTACTGCTTTGCACTGTACTTCTTACCTCACAGCAGTCCCTCTGAATGTGATGTATTACCATACTACTGACTTGCGACTTCTTACATCATGCAGAGACTTGCTGTTACCTCACTTGTTTGTTAATGCAATTTACCAGCCTTAGAACGGAGACTTATGACCATTGATTTAAAACAAACCTTTACTCACAAGGAATTATTTCCACATCAACCTTAGTTTTCTGCTCTGTGGAATTTTTGCTCTGCCCCTCATTATGATCATCTGTGCCACATTTCAAAACGCAGTATATCTCATATTTGACTTCCATTAGGTTGAATGCTCCATACCCTGGGCTATGATTTATGACTTCAGCATTTATGCAGTCTCCATGCACTAACAAGGTAGGCTGGTGCATATGAAATATATTTAAAAAATGAAGGTGGAAGAAGGAGGAATGGGAGGAAACCCTATAGCCTCATGATAAAAAGCCTTGTCAACACATATGGAGCTAAACAAACACAAGTTGTAATCTTTATTTTATATGTTAGCTTTGCTCATAAAAGTCTGCCATAGTGTGTCGTGAGCATTCAGTGGGCTGAACTTTTAATATTCTTGACAACTGCCCTAAGAGGAATAATGTCCCTTAGAAAAAGTCACAGTTAAACCTGGCAGTAGATTAAGTTAGTTTCCATTTAGGTGTGACAGCAGAGTCATTACTGGTTTTAGCCTGAGCCAATGTGTGAGTCGGCTTCACCACCATCAACTAAAGACTATGATGTATGGTTCCAGATGCTCTGGCCAATTGACCGTAAAATTGCTCCGCGTTTCTGGCAGAGCAGCCAAGCTGGAGCTTTTTAAAATCTCCACTCCCCAAGCTCAACACCCTCCTCCCTCCTCCCTCTGCTTAAAAGCTCCTCATTATTCTTCCTCTGCCCCCTGATCTTAGCAAAAAGAAAAACTTCTGGAACCAATTAGAAATGTCTGCACTTGATGAGATTTGCACGTGAGTTTGGAATTGTGAGGCTTTGATAGTGTCAGCCAACAGCTGCAGTTTCAGGTGGTAAAATCTTGGAAGGAATTTTCCAGGGTTTATTTACAATCATCAAATAAAATAAAAATCAAGACAACTTGGAGACCATCTAATGTGCCATTAAAATGAGGTTGGAATTGGATTATATATTTATTTAATCTGAAAAAAGTAAACCAGTGGTTTACTATCAGGATCTTTTCAATTACCTTACAGTCAAGACTGTGTCAAGCGGTTGTAATAAACTGCAAAATATGACCTGCTGCCACAGGTTTAGCTGTAAAAGAAGCATCTGCTATTGCTTTTGTCACTTTAATTGCTTGACAAGTCAAGGAGATAGTCAGGGCTAATAGAAATCAGAAACTTCGCGTAAAAATTGGGAAAAAAAAGTAGAGTCTTCCCTGTTGTCAAATATAATGGGGAGAGGAAGAGGAAAGAGAAACACCTGAAGACGTAAATGCTATCAACATACATTTGAAAATGATGTAGTTCACTTTTAGTTACTCTGATATATGTGAAAACCATTATTAGTGAGGTTGATGGTACCCTTCTATTTGTGAGCTGGATTTTGTGGCCCTTCGGTAGCCCAAGACAGTGGTTGACTTAATGCTCTTATGTATGGTTAAGTTTATGAAGTCAACAACGGTGGAAAATGAGGTTATGAAGTACAGTTTTCCTCTTAAAAGTGTCTCTGAAAAAATGACATTGTGGAGTTTCACCATTTATTCTCTCGATAATTTCTCTTTCCAATTTGCTTGGTTTATAAGTCAAAGAATGATTTTTCTAATTGTTGGCCAGCTCTGAAAATCAAGCAGTATTTCCTTTCTCCCTCTTAAAACACACAAGTAATAAAGATTCGGCAATGAGTACTTCGGCCTCAGTTGTACTACTGCCTTCCACCTGTACAGATACACTGGCTGACAGTTTTGCTGTGGATGCACAAATCCATTTTGTCCTTCCACAGCTGTATTGATTCTGAAGCCCTCGAGCTAGTAGACAAATGCCAACTATTTTGTGTAGGACATGTTTTTAAGTTTTCTGGTTTTTTGTTTCTTTTGCTCAATTTCCCAGTATTTTTTCAAATTAAAACTTGATTACTGATTTTTTTTGTTTTATCAAAATTATTTTGGGTAAAAAAAATTGTCAAATAAAAAAAAATCGCAGAAAAAAATTGATTTTTTAATTAAAAAAATGTAACCGAAATGTTTGTTTTGGTTGAAAAGCTGTTTTTCATCATAAAAAAAAAAACCAAAACCCTGCACAAACTATTTCAGCCAGTTCTATCATTCATTAGCAATACTTCTTTGAGTCAGTAAAGGAAGCATTTGTTTCTCACACTGGGAGCAGATAGATTGAAATAATAAGTTGCCTGTTTTATTTTATTTAAATATGTAAACACAAAAAGATGATCTCTCTCAGGCTTTAGCTGCCTATGACCGGTACTTTAAAAATACAGTCCAATTAAGACTAAAATAGCAGTAGCAAAACAACCACCTTTCTGAAAGCGAGTCCACCATCAGCACTGGTGGTGGGGGAGGGGGATTGCAAGGACTATAGCCACCCCAAAATTTGCCTTAGCCCACTCCCCATAGCCCCCCCCCCCCCAAAGCAGCTGCTGCTCTCCAGCTACCCATCTCTGAAGGCAGAGCAGAGAGAGCAGCAGCTGCTGGCCAGGCACCCAGCTCCAGCAGCAGCAGAGACGTATGCTTGGGTCGGGGGGCTGGGGTGACCGAAAGCAGCCCCTGGTATGTGTCCCTGCCCACTCTCCAGGGCAGGTGAAGGGTCCAGAACTCCTCACAGTGGCCTGGACTGACCCACTCCACCCTGGGATCCTGTGCACCACCCTCCAGTTGCTGCTCCCCGAGGGCTCTGCCATGCCGGGTCCCCCTGCCCAGGCAGCTTTCACCAGCTGTGAGCAGCTAGCATACTGCAGTGCCTGGCTCCGGCTTCCGGTCTCCAACCTGGCTACAGAAGGGGGAAGGGCCGTGGAGGAGAGGGGGCCTCGTGGTGAGTGGGGGCACAGCTGCTCCAATTTTCTGTCTCGCCCACCTCAGCCCCCCACCAGGAAGAGGCTGGCATCGCCCAAACTGAAATTTCCTTATCTCAGCTTCCCAAAACCATCATTTTCTCCAAGTGAAAACCTATACCTGAAACCCCACAAAGCATGAACATCCCTAAAGGTCCTTTGTGTTATGCCCAAAGAGCATGGTCTGTTTTGGACCCAGCAGGAGTGCATTTCAAAATCAAGGCCCTCTCAGAGAGAGCCCTGCCAACAGCATCTTCTCTTGTGTGCAAAGCGAGCTCCACATCACATGCTGTGCCTCACCTGTTCTAGAGTCATTTGGGGAGCAGGGCAGTCTCTCAAGTAGGCAGATTGCAGGCCATTGTGTCCTCCATAGGTCAGAGCCAACAGATAGGGCAGATTCAGGGGCATTGGTATCATAGTCACTTTGAGACACTGCTTAGTGATCATGCTATTGCCCTCTGCATCTTCTTCAGTTTTAGAGTTGATTTAAACTACAATGCTATGTAAAGAATTTTGCAGTACTCTAATCTGTAAGTGACAAAGGCATGGGTAATGTGAATGAAATCTATTTACCCAACAAAGGGGTCACTGCTGCTATCTGTTTGTCTTACTGCCAACCTGCCATCCTGCTCTGGATTATATCTCAGCTAGCTCATGGCCATTCAGACCCCAGTCACACCTGTAAATGGAGGGAGACACTTGACTGTAATTCCTGGGTTGGACAAAGTAGACCGGGGTGTCATCAGCATAGATATCTATTTAAATATTGAAAGTACTGCCCCAAGACCTCTTCACTACCTGTTCTAGCAGCAGCATAAACAAATTAAGTGGGAAGGATGATCTCGCAAGGAATCTTGTAGCACTCTACAAGAGCTCTGAGGCAGAAAAGCAATTACCCTCATGGTGACTTTCCAAGACAAAAAGAACAAAGCCATTGCAAAGTAGCTTCATTTACTCCCACACAGGTCCTCAAGCAAGTTAACAGAATTTCCTGTTCAGCAGTATCAAAGGCAGCCAATAGATCTATCAGTATCAGTGTGGACCCTTAGCTATCACCTTGATAAGATTATCAATCAGTATAAAGAAAAGGAGTACTTGTGGCACCTTAGAGACTAACCAATTTAGTCTCTGAGGTGCCACAAGTCCTCCTTTTCTTTTTGCGAATACAGACTAGCACGGCTGCTACTCTGAAACCTGTTAGTCAGTGTAGTCTCTGTGCCATAACCAGGTCTGAAGCTGGCCAAGGAGTTCTGAGGCATCTAGATATGCTGAATGTTGTCATGCCTCAATCTTGTCCATAATTTTAATAAAAAATGGAAGGTTGGAAGCAGTTGACCGTATTGTCAGCATCAAGTCATAGTTTCTCTATCAAGTGTGCTACATGTGCTTCCTTAAGAGTGCTGAGCACTCTGCCATCATTAAAGGAGACATTGAAAACCTCTATCACCAAAGGAGTCAACACTTCCCTACTGGCCTTCCCAAGTTCATCTATAGAACGAAGTTCTCCCAATATATCCAGAGCCCTCAGTGAAGAACACTGGCCTTAAACTCAAGCAGATGAGACTTTCCCCTGTCCTCTCAGGATCATGTTCTGCCATCATAGATGCAGCTAACTTGGTCTGAATTTTCCCCTCAAAACAACAAGATGTTTCCTCACAACAGAATGTTTGAATCACCCCTCAGGAGAAGACAGCCTGGACTATTAAGCTGACTCTTCTCCACATGTAATAAAGCAAGATTTTGCTGATACGCAATGAATCGTGACAGTTTTGAGATACTCTAGATCAGGGTCTCAAACTCGCGGGCCATCTGTGGGCCGCAGGGCTCCAGCAGTTTTGGGGCTGGGTCTCTCCCTTGGCCCCACCTGCCCCCCCGGGTGCACTCCATCCCTTCCCCCTAGAGGTTTAAAAGGGCCCAGGGCCCCGGCAGCTCAGCAGAGCTGAGCAGTGTCTGACTGCTCACTCCAGTGGCTGCCGGCCCCTCCCTGAGGCCCCGGGGTGGGGTGGGGTGGAGCGGGGTGGGGTGGGGCTGTGCCTCCGCACACTGCTCCCTCCCTGAGCACCCCTGCGGCCAATGGGAAGCTGCAGGGGCAGTGCCTGGGGGTAGCAGCATGTCGAGGCTCCCCGGCCCGCCCTGTCTTGGAGCCCCAGGTAAGTGCTGCACCCCCCCACCACCTCCCAGAGCCTGCACCTCCACCCCTTTCCCACACACTCCCTCCTGCCCCCAAACTCCCTCCCAGAGCCTGCACCCCCTCCTCACACCCTCCCAGCCCCCAAACTCTCTCCCAGAGCCTGCAGCCCTTCCCCACGCACCCCAGCTCCCAAACTCCCTCCCAGAGCTTGTACCCCTTCCCAACACACCCCAGCCCCCAAACTCCCTCCCAGAGCCCAACCTCTCACCCCTTCCGTACCCAAACTCCCTCCCAGAGCCTGCACCCCAATCCCCTCCCTCAGACCTTCTGCCCCACCCAAACTCCCTCACAGAGCCTTAAGCAGGTTGGTGGGGAGGTTTTTTTGGGGGGCGTCAGAGTTTTGGGGATGGGTTCTGGGTGGCATGAGTGACATTATTGGTCTGCTGGGAGGATTTGAGGACTAGCACTGGCCCCAAGGTAAATTGAGTTTGAGACCCCTGCTCTAGATGTCCTTTCCTCTTGATTTGATGAAGAAAACTGAGTGTGAAAGAGAAAAATGAAAATTTAGGTCACTTCATTGTATCTGGCTCTTGCAAAGATGTGTAAGGGGAGAGGGTGGGGCAAGAAGCCTCCTGTGACCCAAGGATCTCTTAATGCCAACTGGCAAGAGTGTGCGGAGACCTTATAAGAATCTCCTAATCTTGGTATGTACATTCGGGTACACCAAAGAATGTCAAGTGAGGTCTCAAATGAAAGCCAGTGTCACACTGGGCATCAATATCACTGCAAAATGAAAGTACAGATAATATTTAAGGAGTTTGTATATACACCAAAAATATGTTCTGACAGTCTGTATCCAGACATTAGTCACCAGCAAGGTGGAAAACAGATTTTCTGTCAGACGACATGTTTAGCCAGCTATCTATTTACTTGTAAATTGAGAATTGTCTCATTCACAGTGAGTCTCCTGGCACCTATGTGAACTGAATGCGCATGAAGGATTGTAAGCAAGAAGCTAATAGGAAGAGAAACAAAGTGTGGGGAGAGGAACTTATCTTGAAGTACAAAACAAACATTTGCTTGAGTATATTTTGGAGGATAAAGGGGATGCCCAGGCACCCTCCATGGAGGAATAAAAAGGACAGTGCTTTGGCTTCATGAAAAAGGGGCTTCAACCAGGCATGGTTAAAAATGCTGGAGAGAACTTTGGGTGAGATAAACTTCTTTAGACAAGAGACTAAAGAGAGTAACTTGTTAGTTAAGTTCAGTCTCTAGAAAGCGTATTATTTTGTTTTACATATAACCGTTTGTTTCCAGGAATCTGACTCGCTATTACTTGAATCTCTGTTCTTTGATAATAAACTTAGGCTTGTTTTAATTATATATATCTAAGTGCCATGGGATGAGGCAAAGTGCTTATTTTGAGTTGAATCTTATAGGCTGGTATGTACTGTTCTTTTGGGAACCGTGGACCCAGTAATTCTGTGAGTGTGCAGTGGATAAAGGGGCTGGGCACTGCAGGGTACATTCTGAGTATTTGAAGTTTGGTGTACGCTTGTCACTACCTGTACAGAGAGCAAAGTCGTGCTTGTGCTGCCAGAGGTTGTTGGTTACAAGGAGATAGTCTCCAGCAGGCATGGACAAGACTGCTTCACGCTAAGGGCAGGTAGTGGTGAGATGCCTCACAGCCCTGAGGAGCATCACACACCCATGCGCAATTCTCCTTTTACAGCAACCAGCAAATCTGGGTGGCCACCTTAGGTGTGTTTCCTGTATTGGTCTGACCTTCTAGGCTAGCGTGACTCTTGACCTGGCAACAAGCTGGAACAGAGCACTTGTATAGTAGCAACATCCAAGTTTAGAAGAAGATTGTTTGTGGGAGGGGGCTTAAAATACTTCCACAGCATAGTGTGTATTTTAACTACAAAGATAACAATTGATAGTTGCCAGTAATTACTTTCTTCTAATAAAAAAGGATATGTCCATTAGGTTGTTACTGAAAATGCAGATGACATCTTAGACACAATGGGAATGACTCCCCTTTTAAATTATTTGCCTAATAGCAGCACCTGAAATAACCATAGAGTTTGAAAGCTGTTTCATGACATGTAGTCAGCTGCATACAGATTTCTAACCAGCTAAGTGCCTCGTCTAAAGTGGGCAATGGAGCGATCGGCTAGAATCAAGCTGTTGTAGTTTCGGTGATTAATTTTACGTTTTGCCTTGCCATATTTGTCATTTCTTTCCTGGAGATCTGTTTGATATGATGTTTAGAGTCAGGAAACATAAAGAAAACAACAATGCTATATTTATTTTTGTGTTTTGAATATTACGCATGGAAGAAAGAATGTTTAAAAGAGTTTCCTTTTCTTGCCAATGCCAAATAAAAATTGCCTGATGAAAGAAGATTAGCAAATGTTGTGTTTAACAACTGGTTCCCCAAGCACAGAATACATAAAACACTTTGTATGTTTAAAAGTTGGAAATAGGTGTTTTGAGGGGAAAAGAATATACAAAGCCCGAGTTATTTACTAATACCTCACTTGAGACAGGCAAAACAATGGAATCACCTCCCATGGATTTTGAGAGTGATCCCATCTGTCCTGACAGAATTGGTTTGGTTTATCTTCATGTGGAGCCTGTGTAATGCTTAGATAAGATTGTTTATTTTGCTGATTGAGTGCTAATATACAGTTGGAAATGCTCGGTTCTAGACTGGAAATTTTAGGTTATATGGCGAAGAGGATGCTATATTTTATCTTTAGCTATTACCTGAATTGGCTGCACATCTGCACATGACTATAAATCCCTGGCATGGACTC
This sequence comes from Lepidochelys olivacea, assembly GCF_965140295.1. Lineage (NCBI taxonomy): Eukaryota > Metazoa > Chordata > Testudines > Cheloniidae > Lepidochelys > Lepidochelys olivacea. Next base: position 215,700,944 of record NC_140412.1, read on the forward strand.
TTTTTTTCCCCACTGTTGGCTTCAGAATGTTGGCTACAGAAAACAGGAAGAGATTAAGTGACAATAAAAATGGCAGTTAAATGTGTGATTTAATAATAAATTGAAAAGAAAAGAAAGGATAAATTTTTTCTTTCTGTCCTTTTTCTCCTTTGCCTACAAATAATCTAGTTAGATTATAAAACCTTTGGGGCAGAATTGTATCTTCTTGCCTGCATGAAAAATGCTTGTCATACTTGCAGTGTGCTCTCTAAATAATGAATAGTAATCATCATCATAGTTAAATTCTACAAACTGCGTGTCTTTTGAATTTATTTTATTATTACCTTAACACTCAAATGTGGCCCACCAAATGATTGCCAGGTTTAGCAAGACTTGACCTCCTTTTATCCACATGGATGGTTTTATTTATTTTTTAAAATTTTCTGTGGATTTTACACTATAACATAGAAGGCAAGATTCGGTCCTGGATCTACCTCCACCTCTGACATAGACTCGTTAGGTCAAATTCACTACAGGTGTTAATGGGTTCCCCAGTGATATTTCCGATTATAGAGAATTAATTGGTCCGTTTGTGTTATTAGTGCATGTTATAGTGTCTTGCCTCAGAGCAAGCCCCACATGCGCAGAAGCTGTGTTGCCAAGGTTCTTGCCCTGCAGTGTCCTCTTTTCCATCCCAGTTCCATGAAGGCTCTGCCGTTTCCATGGCTTGCTTTGTGGCAGGGTCACCTCTCAGTCCATTCCCCTTCTGGGGTTAACAGAAAAGTCCCAAAATAAGAAAACCCAAAGTCTAGTGACCGCTACACTTAGCCCTCAAACCCCACTCTTGATGCCTGTACCTCCTCTCTTGCTCTGGGGAAGAAGTGGGGAGACTGGTCTCACCCTCTCTTCTGGGTTCCAGCCAGCGACCTTGGTTTAGGTGGCTAAGGACAGTGCCTTCCTTTGTCCTGCCAGCTGATGTCTTCACTGTGTCTGCAAACTCTGCTACCCTTGCCTTCCATTTGTGGATCCTCACAGTTTCTTTTTTGCCAGCTGAGGAGGGTGATGGCACTTCCTGCCCCTCTTGAAGCATCTGGGAAATAGTAACTGACTTTATCCCAAAACTACTTATTCCCAGGCCCATTTTCCCATCTTCGAATATCTCTTCCATCTTTGTAGATGAGACCTACCAAAAACTTGAAGGGGCCACGTCATATGACAGGGATGGGCTGACCTAGGCAGCACTACCCTTAAGGGGGCAGATTGCCCCTTCACTGTGTCACTTCAAGTCAAATTTACAAAGAGCCAGCTGTTTAATTGGATCTGCTACATCATGAATAAGAGGGAGGGACACATGTACCACAGATTAATCTATCAGGTAGATAGTATCTTGACAGGAAATTATTGACAAAGGCTACAGTTCCAAATACTTAAGAATTATGGAATAAGCAGATAGAGTCATGGATTCTAAGGCCAGCAGGGACCTTTGTGATCATCTAGTCTGACCTCCTGCATAACACAGAGCATAGAACGTCCCCAAAAATATTTCCTAAAGCATATCTTTTAGAAAAAAAATCCAATCTTGATTGAAAAATTCCCAATGATGGAGAATCAACTACCCCTTGGTAAACTGTTCTAATGGTTAATTACTCTCAGCATTAAAAGTTTATGCCTTACTTCCAGTCTCAATTTGTCTAGCTTCAACTTCCCAGCAGCTGGATCATGTAATACCTTTCTCTGCTAGATTGGAGAGCCAATTATTAAATATTTGTTTCCTTTGTAGATACTTCAAGTCACCCCTTAACCTACTTTTTGTTAAGGTAAATACATTGAGCTCCTTGAGTTTATCACTCTGAGATAGATATTGCTGTAACTACTGAATAAAATCTCCCCAAATTCTTAAATTCACAAGGATCGCAGAGACTAGAGCTGGAAAAAAATAGAAAGTATTTTTTGGTAAGTTTAAATGTATAAAAATCATTTTTAAAAAAACCCACAAGTTTTTGAAGTCTGTAATTTTTTCCACTTTCTCTTCCCTTTTCCTCCCTTTTCTTATATTTCCTTCCATGCCCTGCCCCCCCATCCCCCCCAACCACACACACACTTTTCTTTCATGTTACCTTTGGAAAAGGAATTTTAGAAAGGGAGTGAAAAATACAGTCCTCCCTGCAACTTTCAGTCTTCATTAAAAAACTGAAAAGTTCAAAAAACGTAACTTTAAATTTGAATAATAGGTCATTTTAATTGAAAAACCTTTGAACAGAAATATTCAACCATTTGTGGTAGAGACAGAGATGTTCCCCTGAAGGTATATGCTGGGATCAAATGGCCAAAGCACCTCCAACATACTATGATCCACTGAGTTATTGTTACCCTCTTGGGGCCTCTGTCAGAAGCAGCAGAGTCATGGCACTACATTGTCCTACCCATATGTCAATGGTCTGAATTGGCCAATCAAGACCCACACCCTGTCATGCTCGAGTTCCAATGCTGAATGCACCCTTCCTATTTGACTTTGGTAACTACGAGAAAGATCCCACTGAATATTTGCCCTCATTGTTGTCAGCAAGTGATATGATGGCCTGACCATGAGAACTAAGAATTTTCCCATTAGTGGTGAGGAAATAGGTTTAGTAATATCTTACTTATGTTAAAATCATGGTAGTTATGTAAAAAAAATCTTTTCAAGTTGAACAACAACCCTCAGCATTGGCAAGACTTCAGAGACTGAAATTCTAATCAGTTTTTCTCAGTTGGTGATTGCCAGCATACTTGGCATGTAACTGAGCACCAGGAGAAGTAATACATTGATATTAAAAGGTAAGTCCAGGGAGGGGTAAAACCTTTTACACTTGACTTTCTTGGAAACAGATTTGGAAGGAGATAGCCAAGATTCCCTGTTCCATTGTTCCACCATTTATTCTTGGAGTTTTTGATACATCTTATGCCGCATGACTAATCCAGGTACAACAGTTAATTTTGCCCTGAAAACTAGAGTCTAATTTATAGCTCTATTTGAAAAATTGGTTCTTCTTTAAGAGTAGCGTATTTCGTAACTGTCAGAAAGGAATGGTTGTTGCTTGGTCTTCCTAAGGTTACAAAGTGCCATGACATATTGGAGGTCAAGAGTTATCCATCTTCCTTTTTATAACTCACTGTAAAATGAATAGCCCCACATCTCCAATCTCATTCTGCTTTCCAGATCACCCTATTATTATTTATTTTGGGCCTTAAAATATTGCCCCTACTAATGTCTAGTAAAATTTTACACATGAAGTAATCCCCTTGAAATCAATGGGATGACTCATAGAGTTAAGCACTTCTCTATGTAGGCCTGAACCAACTCCTATTAAAGACCACGGAAAGACTCTCACTGACTTGAACAGGAGTTGGATGAAACTCTGTGAGGGAATCAGGCTCTGTGTATTTGGTGCACTACCACCGGTGAATTCTGCAAAATAAAGAACCAGAAAAGCAAACAATAACATGATATATTTTCATATAATCTTATTTTCCATGCTATCATTCCCTAAACCTGTGGTGTTCTACTTTAGCCCCTTAGAGGACGATAGTTTTAGCTTCAATTTTGTTATATAATCTTATGCAATCTTAACTTGAGGTTTTCAAGAGTCTTTCTGTAATAATTATAGCCTACTCTGTATTTAAGCATTTACTAATTTCCAAGTTCTTATAATAATTAAAATTATATTATTCCTATAAAATGCACACCTATATGACTCACATCTGTTCCTCCCAGTGATGATTATAATAACTAGCCATTATATACTACTTTTCATCAGTAGATTTAACACTAAAGGCCAGCAGGCCCAACTCCTGGCTAAAGGAGATTTAGGAAAGTGAAAAATAGAATCTTTAGTGGATCCAGGTTTATTTTTTTGGCTTTGTAAAATATCTCTGGCTTTCAGGACCTATTAGCGTCAAATAAAAATCAAAAGCATCAGATTGCAAAACTAACAAAAATTATAGCTGTGAAAACAGCATGCAACCAAAACTGGTCTGCTTTCTTGGCTTGTCCACATGAACCCTCCGCAATCAGTTACTTCACCCTCTGCTGTTATATTTTGATCCCTGTATGGATGAAATTACATGGTCTTCATGATTTTAGTTTGCTTTCTGCTGTGCAGTAATCTGTACCATAAAACCCCATACAAAAGCAAATTACAGCTGAAAAAACTGCATTTATTAGATAGTGTTTCTTAAAAGGCAGAGTGGAGGCATATTTACCAGTCTGTGCTGATAGCATAGGTTGTAACTGGTGGTCAGTCAATGGAGACATTTTAATGTTCTGAGATTTTCATTTGGGGACAAATTCAGGCTTTAGGCTGCATGTAGTCTTATGCTTGAATGAGTGTTATATTGTTATTTTATTTGTTAAGTGCTGCTGATGTGCTTAGCACTGAACAAAAGACAAAAAAAGCCAATGAAGATATTGAATTAATTTAAATGGAATCTATGGGCCAAAGGTGTTAACACAGTCACCATCCAACATTGAAGAATGTTAAATAAGGTCCAGGTTTTGGTATACGGAGACCTGAGCCTGCTCAATACTTTGGCAAACACCATTAAAATCATGTTAGCCTTTTATTAAAGATACAGAAAAGAAGGAAAAACAGTTAAAGCATTTGAAATGTGAAGTATGAAGTAAAGCTTTCATTTAACATTTCTTGTTTCGTTTTAACAACATTTCTTGCTGACAAGGCTATTAAGTATTATTAGTATTATTGTTTTATTATTCCATTATTTTATTTTATTATATTATATTTATTAGCAATAAGGTTTTTCCTCAACATTTGTTTGGAGCATCCAAAACTACAGCTTCTCTTAATGTTTGACTAATGCCAGTTTACAGTGTTTTCTTCTCTGGCATTTCTCTGTTACAGTTCTGAGGCCTTACTCAAGTCCATCTTATTGAAACAAAATAGGTATTGCTAGTCCATCTCTTAAATTGATTTCAAACTGCCAGCTGCACCATTAGGCTTCGATCCTTCCTTTCATGGTAATTGTCACCATGAAATGTATAATTAAAGTGTATTCTGCACTCAAGTACCTTTTGGCTTTTGTAAAAACAAATTTAGAAGGAAACCCACCCTTTCTGACGTTTGTGCAGATTGCATACACTATTAGTAGTCTTCACTATGTGCTTTGCTGCCATCAAGTGTAATTATATCATTATGCAAGTGTAACTGTTCATGTACTGCTGTTTTTAAGGTGTGCTAACTTTCTAGAGCTCACTCTTGCAGGCGAGATCCCAGAGGACTGCAAAAAAGGGCAGATATACTGTCTATTTATAAAAAAGGGAAAAAGAAAAACCCAGGGAATTATAAATCAGTCAGCTTAACTTTGGAACCCGGAAAGATAATGGAGCAAGTAAACAAAAAATAAACAAAAAAACAATTTATAAGCACCTAGAAGATAAGGTGATAAGTAACTGTCAACCTGTATTTGTCAAGAAAAAATTGTGTCAAACCAACCTAATAGCCTTCTTTGACAGGGTAACAAGCCTTGTGGATCGAGGGAAAGCAGTAGTTGTGATATATCTTGACTTTACTTAGGCTTTTGATACAGTCTCGTATGACCGTCTCATAAACAAACTAGGGAAATGTAGCTATAAGGTGGGTGAATCACTGGTTGGAAAATCATGCTCAGAAAGTAGTTATCGATGTTTTATAGTCAAGCTGGAAGGGCATATTGAGTGAGGTCCCGTAGGGACCTGTTCCGGGTCCGGTTCTATTCAGTATCTTCATAAATGATTTGGATAATGGCACAGAGAGTACACTTATGAAGTTTGTGGACAATACCAAGCTGGGAGAGGTTGCAAGCGCTTTGGAGGACAGGATTGAAATTCAAAATGATCTTGAGAAACTGGAGAAATTATCCGAAATAAATACGATGATATTCAATAAGGACAAATGCAAAGTACTACACTTAGGAAGGACTAATCAGTTGCACAAATACAGAATGGGAAATGGCTGCCTAGAGAGGAGTACTGCAGAATAGCATCTTTGGGTTATAGTGGATCACAAACTGAATATGAATCAACAATGTAATACTATTAAAAAAATTGATCATCATTTTGGGGTATATTAGCAGAAGTGTTGTAAGCAAGACACAAGAAGTAATTCTTCCACTCAGCATTGATAAGGCCTCAACTGGAGTATTGTGTCCAGTTCTGGGCACCACACTTCAGGAAAGATGTGGACAAATTGAATAAAGTCCAGAGGAGAGCAACAAAAATGATGAAAGGTCTAGAAAACATGATATATGAGGAAAAATTGAAAAAACTGGGTTTGTTTAGTCTAGGGAAGAGAAGACTGAAGGGGTGGGGGCATGATAACCGTCTTCAAGCACATGAAAGGTTGTTATAAAGAGGAAGGTGATAAATTATTGATCCTTAACTACTGGGGACGGGACAAGAGGTAGCAGGCTTAAATTGCAGCCAGGGAGATATAGGTTAGACATTAGGAAAAGCTTCCTAACTGTAAGGGTAGTTAAGCACTGGAACAGATTACCTAGGGAAGTTGTGCAATTTTCGTCACTGGAGGTTTTTAAGAACCGGTTAGACAAACCCCTCCCTGGGAGGGTCTAGATAATACTTACTTCTGCCTCATTGCAGGGGACTGGACTTGATGATCTATCAAAGTCCCTTCCAGTTCTCCATTACTAGGATTTCAGTGATTTTTAATCCAACAATTTTCAGACTGCTCAACTTTGAAAGAAAGCTAAATATTGCATGAAACACTTCATTTTACATTAACAGGAGATGTACCTTTTAGAAAAACTTTGGTTTCGTATATTTATTGAAGAGTGTTTGCCTTGTTAATTAGGTAATTCCTCTGAAGTTTAGTAACCATTTTCCCTGCTATTTTTTGGCTAGTAAAGCAACTTGATGACTTTACCATTTTTTCTTGGTGCAAATAAATCCAAACAGCGTTGTTAACCTTGTAGTTAGTGTAATCAACCTAGACGTCAAGAAAAAACAGTTTTGCAAAATAATTGTCACCAGTGGTGGAAAATATCTCACTTATTGCGCAAGAAATATTTAGTGGGGAAAATGATAATTTTCTTTTATTTACTTTTCTTTGATGCCTTAGGGGCCTGATCCTTACAGTATTGTTATTAGGGGTGTGATGCTAGGAGGTTCGAAGTAACCTCAACTCCCGGTGACTACATGCTGGCAAGTCACTACTGAACGTCCCTAGGAGATGAGGGTGATGAGCATTTTGCAGGACTGGGCCACAGAGAAGAAGATAGTTAAAGATATATACCTTGTACAATAGCACTAGAACATGCTGCTCAAAATAATTTTGTTTCCTTTATCAATTAAAATCTTCAAAAGTTCATTAACTGAAGACTTCAATTCAGCAGTTAATTTAAACAAAAAATGAAATAAAATGAGCAAGAATCTTCTGAGGGAAAGAAGAAAATAATTTATTTGATGAAAAGGATGTTGTTCTTTTCTATAAAGAGAAATTTCCAGACCCACAGGTATAATATAATATACATATACCTATTGACTTCGCTGGAGCTATGTTGATTTGCATTTGCTGACTATTTGTACAAAAGTATAGATATGAGGCTTTCTGGAGACTGGGCCAGAACCTGGCCTATGATAAAATCCCATTTTGTTTCTCTGTCAGTACAAAGGAACTTTAATTTTATTCTAAAGAGTCAACTGAGGATTCCTGTGGTACAGTGCACTGTGCTCTGCAGATTCTCCATATAGCATAATGACTCTTTGTGGGGAGTGTGCTACATGCAGACACAAGTTGGAGCAGCCCCGAGGCTGCTCTAATTAAGGCTGGGGGGGGGGGGGAAACCAGCTGCTCTAGAGAACGGGATACAGCAAAGATGACTTAAAGCATCCTTTGCTTCTCCCTTGCACCTCCAACTCCTTAGCGATCCTGAATGGAGTGCTGATGCAGCTGAGGATCAGGACACATGCCTTTAATCATTACAATACCAATTTATTTTGAAAAAGATTTTTCACACCAATGGTATCCTAAAATACTTTCCAGAATATTTACAGAGATAACAAACAAAAAGTACCAACTACAAAGAAATTAGGAGGAAGAATATAGCCACAGAAGAAAAGTTTTCAGATGAGATTTGAAAATAGATGCAATGTTGATGAAGCAGATGGGGGACAAGAAGACTGGTCCTGATGGCAAGAGATGAGGAAGAAGAAAAGTGGTAAAATTGTGAAAAGGGACATAGCACAGGGAGAGGAAAGGGGAGGAGACAGCATCCTAGTTTGTGAGGTAGGTTGGAAATGTCTAGGAAGGGTTGTAGAAAAAAGTGAAATATTGCTTGTCAGAAAGAGAGGGTAAACAAATAATTTTTCAGGAATTCGATAACAATGGATACTCATGGGATTTCTAGCACGCAGTTTTTCTGATAAATGAAGACAGCATTAAGATTAAGATGAATACTGAAACAACACAGAAACTATTCGAGTATTTTTAAATAGGCAAGTTTGATGTGATTTTGAAAATGTAAAGTGCCATTTTAAGCTTGACTCTGCTAGCTAGTGATTTCTTAAATAAGAGAGAGAACTGGGGTGGACATTTATTTATGATGAGAGCACCATGTGCCAACTCTTTTCCAGGGTGTGGTATACTCTTCAGGCTGTCACAACATCTGAAGCATATTGCATGTAATGGGGAGAAGAGCCACAAGCCGTTCAGAAATTACTGTGCCTGAAGACTCAGTTATAAACTCTCACCATTAAGAAATTCGGTATGGTGTGATTTTTACATAATTGATATTATATGCACAGATTTACATGGGTAGAAGAGAATAGTAGTTGATTAAAATTGGGGTGGAATATTAAAAAAAGCCAGCTAAGATTATGAGCTGCTTGTAGAGCAGTGCAGCACCAGGAGACATTTGGATTACTTGTTACATTTATTAAGATGTTTTTCTTATGATGTGAACCTGTTAAAATAGCTGTAGTAGTTTCTCCATGAATTAGTAAAAAAAAAAAAAAAAAAAAATTGGAAATTCTTGCATTTGGTGTGGAGGGATCTATTTAAAGTCAAGAGAAAAATATTACTACGCTACTAAGGAGAAGTGTGAATGTTGTGATTGGCTTCTGCACCTAAACCTGCAGACAGGTAATATGTGGAGTGCAAATGAATTGCTACTGTATAATTTTAAAATTGTAGAGGTGACAGCTAAAAAAAAATATTTACCTATACATGGTGTAATGAATCTTTATTGGCAACTGTTATTCATAGACTATTTGAAAGGCTGTGTTGGCCAGACACAAGTTATTTGGCAGAGATCTAGCCTAAAATACATTTCCAGAGCCTGTCTGAATAAAGATGCTGGCAGATTTACCCTGATTTCTATTCCAGGTGACAAATTTTGGTCCAAGCATATGAGTGACCAAATATTTTCCAGTGGAATCTGGGCACTGTAAAATTTCTGCAGCTGAATAGAAAGAATTGCAGGACTTGCTTAAACTATAATAGCCTCTGCATACCAGTGTGATGGCAAAATATTTCCACTTGGACAACACCAGGGCTAAATGCAGTGAATTAAACAGAACATTTCTGTTGAATGCTGGTGGCATTTTATTATCTCTTGTCAATGGTGTGTTCTCTTAGACAGCAGGTCATGATCACTTAATTATCTTTTCCTTTAGTTAATCTCCAAAAGAAAATCAAGAAGCCACCACTGAAAGCACTGGTAACCGATTATCAGTTGCCACCAAAGCAAAGATCCCCAGGCCAAACTAAACGAAAGCCATACCATAACCACATTAGCTGATTTGTTTTTTTCTGTGCAAAACCAATTAAGAAATAGAGCAGTTTCCATTGGTTTATTTATCTTTCCTGGAGCAATTACAGTTGAATATGCTTTCCCAAACTGCATAAATGTGGAGTCTCCCCTTGTGACAGGTTGTTTAAATTTATAACATAAAGCTAGAGGTTCCATCGCCAATAAGATCCAAACAGACATTTAATTATGGTGCGTGACATTTCTGACTAAAATAGAGCCAGCAGGCCTGTCAGACAGCTCTCATTGTTCATGAATTTTGAACAAATTGGGGATCTGTGAATTTATAGCCAAGGTTTTCTCTACTATTGTTTAAAATAGCACACATGGAAAACACACCATGGGTGTGTTGTAATTCAGCTTTAATGATGTAACACTTGGTTCCAGTCAATAGTTGGAGGATTGCAGTAACATTGGTTCAGTGGTTCAGACATTGCATGTTCCTTAGCAATTATAGTCCAGATTTCAATAATGGCTGTTGGCGGGATATCCACAAGTGAAGTCATAGCAATTTTGAAAAAGAGCTAATAAAAATACACCTGCCTTGTAGTGGAAAATGACCCTTTAACATCACTGCTTTGAAGTGGGGTGAAGCCCACAGCGCTAACTAACAGATACCTCAAAATATTATGATACAGTAATCCACTCCCCAAAAGGAGGGCAGGAATTGAAGTATGTAAAGGCTGCAATTTTCTGGTCACATATTTTCTAGGCACTATGACTTCATGAGGAAAGAATGGGAATAATGAAGTGATAATAAAAACTGGAAGGGATATTAGCTGTAATGCTAGTAATATATGAAAATTAACTATCACAAATTGTAACTTGACAGTGCTAGAATTTAAGTGAACTATGTATGAGGAGTCCGTCTTTAATTTTAAAAAAATTCCTCATTTAAATAAAACAAATTCACTTTTGTTAGCTCAGTATATATAGTTTTGTAAGGAAACTTAAGAAAAACATTTAAGTAATATTTGTCAAAGAATGTTTCAATTTATTTTGTTAGGGGCTCATTTTGGCTTTAACAAAATGAATATTTGCACTCTTTAGTAATCCTCATGGTTATTTAGCTAGACAGGCAGATCTAGTATAGATTCTTGGTGCTCTTCTGTTGGGTGCTTGGTGAATAAGCTTTCCTTGCTTTGACTTATTTTTCATTTTAAGAAATATGAGTGGGTTTACCCTTTGGCACATAAGGTCATCTGGCATATCTTTTCAGGTCGGTCCATACGCCACTAGTTATAAGTAGAGCTAGTTGAAATATTTTTATCAAAAAATATTTTCAATGAAAACGGGGGGAAATTTTCCCAGAATTTTTTTTAACAGCTCTAGAGACAGGACTGGTAATAAGGACTTGAGGTTCTATTTCTGGTTCTACCACTAACTCCTTTAGTGACTGTTTTGGCAAGTCATCTAACCTTTCTTTGCTTCAGTTTAACTACCTGTGAAATGGGTATGGTAATGCCTACCTCATTGTGAGTTTATTATGCTTAATTAATGACTGTTTAAAGAACTTGTAGATTCTTACATGACAAAATATGTGTAAGACATGGTGTGTTAGGAAAAAATGTCCAATGCTCATATTTGTGTTCAACACAAATCTTCATGTTCCCTTTGGCGTACATATCCCACCACAGAGATGATTGAATACTACCTTAGTCCTGCAGTTTTTGTGCAGTGAAAATTCCCCATGAAGCTTTTAAATCAGGCTTATATGATTAGGCCCTAAATTTAGGTCTTCAACTGTTCACTGTAACTTGATTTTGTACAGGTGCTTTGTAATCACTTGGTTTCTTATTGGTGAATCTTAAATACAACAAGGGTTGTTGGCATTCAACACCACCAATCTACAAATAAATCAAAGCAAATCTACAGAAATGGCAAACCTTTTCTTCATTTTGACTAGAAGGATATCAGAAATTAAAATGAATATGTAATGCCTGGTGCGTTATATACACTGCAACATACATTTGGAAATCAATACAGGGACACTCACCAAATTAATCAGTACATTTTGTTGAAGAGGTAGAAAATATTGTGCAAACCAGAAACTTCTTGGAGACTAAACTTAAAGCCAGCCCCCAAATCCCTGACATACATATGCTATAATTGGATCTGCACCCATAAATATAAGAACATAAGATATATTATAGGCTGGTTGGTTTTCCTAAAGACAACTTCAATTGGACTTCCACTGAATAATCCCAAATCTTCTCCAACCCATTTGGAGGCAGAGACTGCTGGACTCTCCTTAGCCGCAATCTCTCCCACACAGGGGTGTGTTCTGGGTGGGGAGGTGAAAGATAGGGGGCACTTCTCCCCATGCTGGTCTGATCAAACACTATCCCCTGCTAAGACAGGAAGGGACATTCATCCAAAGGGCATCAAGTGACTGTGGGCTAGATTCACAAACGCACTTAGGTTTTGTGATGCTGAACACTTTTAGGCATCTAGAAACTTTTAGGCACCTAGAAATTCACAGGAATGCACTGTGATGATTCACAATGCCTGAGTTAGGTGCCTAGACTCCTACACGATGAATTTTGAGGGACAGATGACTTAGAATGTGATGCAGAAAAGCCAGCATGTTAGGCAGAGGGATGTGTCCTTGGCATCTAATTCCAGGCTGCAGGGAAGCACCTATCTCTATTTGCAATTCTAAGCTGTAAACCTTCTTTGGAGTTTGGAGCCTAAGGTATTTTCTGCAAGACAGGGGAGTAGTGGAGGGAGAGGAGGAGGAGTTCCCTCATACGTTTTAGCCCTGTGATTAGGGTACTGTTGTATTAATTTAAGTGGAATAAATGGGCCAAAGATGTTAACATAACCCAATCACTGTCCAATGTTAAACTGTTAAAAAGGTTTGGGATTTGGTATACTTCCAGTACCATGGTAACCACACCATTAAATATCCTTTTAACTTTTTATTAAAGATACAGAAGATGGTGGTAATGGCAACGAGGATGCTTGTTTCAGTAGCTTCTGTCTGTTCTTCACTATTTTCTTCCCAATGTCTCTTTCTTTAAGGACCCACAAAGGTGTCTCATCCCCTCATTATTTTGTCCACCAGTTAGGACTAATGTGTGACATGTCAACTTTGGTTCATTAATTTCCACTTCCACATCTTTTGTCTTTATGATATCAACGTAGTCCTTGAGTTATATCAATGTGGCCTTTTTGTTTGACTAGTTTAGTCTCTCTTTGGTTCTTTTGCACCTGTTTATAACATTCACTTCTTTCCATGAACATTCCTTATTGTAGGTTATTGTGACATCTTTCATATACTTTTTTACAGTTGATCTTACAATTTGGTTAAATTTGTAGGCCCAATTAGCACAATAGTACACACCCAGGCTGTGGGAGACTCCCAGTTCAAGTCCCCCCTCCATCTGATGAGCAGAAGGGATTTGAACAAGGAGCTATCACCTTTCAGGTGAATGCCCTGACCACTGGGCTGTGGGATGTAGGGCTTACTCAGTCACTCCCATTAAAGCTCTTCCACAGTGAATAAATATTTAAAGCAGCCATCTCCAAACATTTTATGCCGTGCCCCACAACCCATAATGTAATATGCCCACCCTCCCTACCTTCCCCGCCCCCCAGAGGCCATGAGCAGGCCTGGGGGCCAGACCTGGAGCTAGGGATGGGGCTGTGGCTGGGAGCAGAGCTGCAGCCTGAGCTGGGGCCAGGAACTGCAGCCGGGAGCTGGGTCACAGTCAGGGACCGGGCTGCAGTCAGGGCTAGGAGCTGGGGCTGGAGCCGGAGAGGAGCTGGGTAGCACTCCCTCCCTGCTCTCCCATGGTGGCTGGCCAGGGCCAGGAACCACAGCCAGAGCTGGGCCAGAAGCCGGGAGCCATGTCTGGGAGCATGACCGGGAGTGGGGCCGTGCTCAGGGGCTGAGGCCGGGGCTGGACCGCAGTCAGGGCTGGAGCCAGAGTGGAGCTGGGTGACACTCCCTCCTCACCCCGCTGTGGGGGCCAAGGCTGGGGCCATAGCAGAGCTGGGGGCAGAGCAGGGCTGGGAGGTGCCTCCTCTCTGCTTGCAGTGGGGACTGGCCCAGGCCCTGCCACACCCCCAACCCTGAATATTCCTCCATGTCCCTATAGGCAGGCACACCCCACAGTTTGGGGACCACTGATTTAAAGAGTCATTTGGGCCAGAGAGAGTGTACAAGCATGGGAATGATTGTTAAAGCACTCATACAGGATGTGGGAGACTCAGAATCCACTCCTACTGCTCCAGTGACTCTTTCTCCTCCTCTTTCTGAGCACACCAACTAGTTCAGGCCCCACATGCAGCATAGGCATTTGGATGCCTGTCTTCCCCTGGTTTGTGAATTGCTCTGAGACAGGCAGGAGATAGGCATTCAGATGCCTAGAGTGAGGCAGCAGTGTGCATGCCTGAGGCAGAAACATAAGTGCCTAAGGAAATTTTACAGCAAAAACGTTGGTGCCTACAGGTTATCTTCAGCAGAAGCTTCCTAAGTAGCAGTGGAGCCGAAAACTGGGATTTAGTCACCTACCCCCACGTTTCAGCACCTACATCTGGGGTTTACGAGCCTAAGAACCTTTGTAAATCTAGCCCTATGATCCTTCAGAGACTTACAGATGTGTTTAAGTTCACATCAAAGGGACTATCCAGATATACACGTTTAGCTTTATGTAAGTCCTTGCAAGATCAGGACCTATATTATCCTCTCCTTTAATCTTAGTCCTTACATAAGTCCTCCTTTTTCATATTGGCTTGTGTGATGGGGTTTAACCCCCATAAGGGAAAGGGAAAGAACCCCAATTAGTCATGCTCCTTCTTCTGGGGGTGATTAATGAATTGCCTCCCAGCCAGAGGCAGAGCTATGCTTTATAAGTAGACTGAGGCACCCCAGTGGGAGAGGGGAGAGTGTGTACATGCAGAGGACACATGTCTTATTGCTGGAGAGAAGCCCTGGGATAGGTTTAACAGACAGGAAGCAATGGAGGAAGAACACTACAGGAGCAGGTTAGGCTCCTGCTGTTAGGCCAACAAGGAAACTACAGTGAAACCAGGGGGTGGGGAGGGCTATTACTTTGAAGATTTGTTCGGACTTTTATTTAGACTTTTATGTGACTTGGTTGGTGGGCCAAGCCACAGAACACCCAGAGGTGTAGTAGGTGCAGGTTGAGGCAGACCATTGCAGGTCCAAGGGAGAGCCCAGTAGGAGGTGGCAAAGTCAGGGACCCTATGTAAGGCTGCCAGCAGATCTCAGGGGGCACCTATGAGGAGAGAATGTGCTTATAGCCTGAAGAATTGAAAATTCTCTGGTACTACTGAGGTGGCTTGTATGTTCAAGCTCGTCTCTTGTATCTTCCCTAAGCTTTGATCTTTGCCCTCAGTTTCTTAATTGTTTATGGTTAATAATACATTTGTATTCATTCTATAAAATTGGACAAAGTAGTTAAAAAATAAAAACCTATGTTTCATCAAAGTCCTTACCATACTAACAACTTTTATACTAGTCCTTCTTTCCATAACAAGGCAATAAAATAAGGAATTACATATGAATGTTCATTTTTACTGTGGCTTTTTAGGACTGGGCATGGGATCCCGTTTCTATTACAGGATAAAAAATTATATGAATCTGTATTTAATGTGTGAATGTGAATAACAAAGAGACTTTATTCAAATCCTATTTGGGAGGAGGGAAATTGAAATCTCCTTAGTCACAAGATAACTTTGAAAGTTTCTAAACCACTGTAAGAATCAAGGGTTTTTTTTTAATTTGTCAGCTGCATCACTGTTGTCTCCTCTTTAAACTGAAGAAAGTATACTTTCTGTTCTTGTCAGTCATACGGGCTTTGTTATTCTGGGTAAACTTGATATTTTAGGAAGTTAATCTACTGTACCTCTAACAAACTACAGAGCGGAGTTATTACATTTTTCACTGCTGATGGATTTTTCTTTGTAGGATTTAAGTGTGTAATTTGCACCATGACTTTGAAAATGAATTGCTATTGAGTCTTGATGCCTGCCAGCAGTGGTTTTAATTTCAGGTTGTAAAGCACTACTGTGAAACAAATATTGGGGAGCTCACTAAATTTTGTCAGCTGTATTATCTGCATTAGCCCAGAATATTATGGTAAAATGTTTCTGGATTTAATTTTCCAATTATGCATGGAACCTAACTCTTTCCCTCTGAACCATTTTTGGACACTCTTTTTTTCTACCTTTAAAAAAAGCCCTGTATTTCCCATCCTATACTTCACTTATACAAAATCCATCATATACCAAAATAACAGATGCTTTTTGTTTTTATAGTTAAAAATATTAATATCCAGTTGAAGGATTGTTTGGGCCCAGTGTAACGTGTATTCTGCCTGTGGAACTTTCATAGGTTCTATAACTCCAACTGTAATTGCACACTGGGCCAAAATTACAGAAAGGGGAGTACAGGACAATACTTATAAAGAAAAATATTTTACATACTTATCTCATTTCCAAGGGTAGAAGTTACTAGCATCTAAATTCTGACCATAGATATGCACTTGTAACTCCGATTGACTTCAGAAGGAGTTAATTGCATGTATCTGAGGAAACAATTTAGCTTTAAATGTAGGAATTGAATTATTGCACATGAGCACTGCTTTACTCATTTCCAACAGGAATCTCACCTGGAAACTGAACCATGTTTGTCTGTTCCACATGTAGGTAAAACATGCTTTTAAACTGGGTTTAGATGAAATTGAACTGGGATATGTTGTCATTAAAAGTATCCCTATGACTAGACTATATCAAAAGAAACATGTTTGTAATTACATAAATCCAACAGAAGATATGAGCTGGAAAACATGTATAAGTTAATATTTCCCTTTCCTGCTGAAAGTGGATATATACTTGTTTTTCAGCTGTGCATGAGGAAAGTGGAAAGGCAGGAATACTTTTTATTATTAGTTATATGTTCCCTGCATGATTGCATTCCTGTAAAACAGAAAAAAGCCCAAAACCTGGTTCCAGAAAAGATTTTGAAATACTAACTTTTGCTAGGGGAACTAGTTGTAACCTACTGATCCATATCAGTGAAAGTGACCATATCGCTCTTATCCTGTGTATTTCCTCTGACTCCTTAGTTCTGCTGCATCAAGTTGAAATTTCTTGTCTTAATCTCCAAATCCTTTTAAAACCAAGCCCCTCCCTATTTATCCTCTCTTGTCTCTTAGTGCATCATTCCTGCTTCTTCTGCTCCATCAACAGGGCCAGCCTTCAGTGTCTGATTGAATGCTTCTTCCGCAAATGTCTTTGTGCTTTCCTTCCCACATCACTCCTTATGCACTGAATTGTCAGGATTGGGATGGAGCAGGGGTGGTCATACCTAGTAGTCAGAGGCAGAGTACAAGCCAGGGATCAGAGTCCAGGAATCAAGCCAAGGTCAGATCTAGTGCAGCAACCACTCAGGAAGTTGCTCAGATAATTTCCTGTGCCGCCTCCTTAAATAGTATGGCTTAAATCAGGGTTTGGCAAACTATGGCCAGGGGCCACATCCGGCCCTCCAGATGTTTTAATCTGGCCCTCGAGCTCCCGCTGGGGAGTGGGGTCCGGAGCTTGCTCCACTCCACGCAGCTCCCGGAAGCAGCAGCATGTATTCTCTCTGACTCCTACACGTAGAGGCAGCCAGAGGGATCCGCACACTGCCCCAAGCACCACGCCCGCAGCTCCCATTGGCTGGGAACTATGGCCAATGGGAGCTGCAGGGGCCTAGCCGCGCCTCTGCTTAGGAGCCGTAGGGGGGACATGCTGCTGCTTCTGGGAGCTGTTTGAAGTAAGAGCCGGCCGGAGTCTGTACCCCTGACTCTCTCCTGCGCCCCAACCCCCTGCCCCAGCACTGATCCCCCTTCCACCCTCCAAACCCCTCGGTCCCAGCCCAGAACACCCTCCTGCACCCCCAGCCCCACCCCAGAGCCCACACCCCCAGCTGGAGCCCCCTCACACAGCCTGAACTCCTCATTTCTGGCCCCACCCCAGATACCGCACCCCAACCCACAATTTCATGAGCATTCATAGCCTGCCATACAATTTCCATACCCAGATAAGGCCCTTGGCCAAAAAGTTTGCCCAACCCTGGCTTAAATAGTGTGATCTGGCCATTTGGTGGGAGCGGTCAGCGTCCTCAATCAGGATCCTTGTGGGCTCCTTGTGGGCAGTGCCTCTGGGAGGGGTCAGAGGTCTGCTAGCTCCTCACTTCCAGTAATTCTAGGTGAGCTGCCTTTGGTGGTCAGTGTGTGATGGCTGTTTGGGAGACCATGGATGCATATTTGATGCCCTTACAGGAATGCTGGCACTGATCCAATCCCAAAAGCTACTCCTCCAAATCCTTTCTCAAGACCCACTTTGATCATGTGGCTTAAAAGATATCAGCTAGTGTAGAAAGGCTAGGCTGAGGGAAAGTTTATAAGCATTTATCTGAGTACAAATCGTAAACGTAAAAACTATCTGTCTTTTGGGCATATTGTTTGGCATTTTCGATTGTAAACTCTCAGGTGGTGAGAACCCTATCTACCTCAATGTTTGTATAACACCTAGCACAAGGGAGCCTGCTCCTGCTCATGGCCTCTAGGAGCTACGGTTATATAAGTAGATAATATATAATAGTGTATATTTATAATATATAATTATATTCATAATATTATTAATGGTAATATAATAATTATATTTTAATAGTATATTACAATTCTACAGCAGCAGGCTCATCCCTGTGTTCCAGATCATTCCACAGTTAATGACACGAAGATATCTTGAGTATGTCTCTGGAGGGAACTGAAGTCTCTGTGACACTGAACCCCCTCCTCTTGGCCATGCAGAGAATGCTTCATTGGGGCTTGGAAGAGGATGTGAGTAACGGGTGTACAGTGTGTGTGGTTCCTGTCGTTCTCCCCAGGAAATCAGCAGAGAATCAGCTCAAAAGTTAGTGCTGCCTGTGGCTGTATCAACATTTCTATGGAGCCCTTCTGTATTATGGAACCTTCACTTTAGAGGGGTAGTGAAGGCAGTTGCTGGTAGGGGAAGCACTGATTGGATTTGTTCTGAGAAGGATAGGAGAGAGGCACAGGAGGCAGAACAGGGTTTCCACATGGATGGCACTGGCCTCTGGCACCTGAAATCTATGTTATTGGCCTGAACTCCCTGCCTGGTCCCTGGGGCCAAATGCAGCCTTCCTCATGGAATGATCTAGTGGAGGTTTTGACCAGGGAATCATGCAGAGATCATTTTCTCTTATACAGGCTTTTCTGTATGGGCAGGAATCTGACCATATACACTCATTGCTTCTATTTTTCTGGGTGTAGTGTAATTCTACAGTATGTGTGCTTTGTAAGCTGATACACAAATGGAAACTGGTATGGCACTTGTACAATAAGATGTCTAATTACAAACTACTGAATCGTAACATTAGGGATACAGTAGACCATCTAGACCAGTGTCTGACTAACGGGAGCTAGTACCAGACACATCAGAGGAGCAAAAGAGAGTGTAAGTTCTTGTATTTAAGTTCTTGTATTTAACTACGTGTTTATCACCACAAATCAGATAGATAATTCAATATTAGAATTTCTGCCACTAATCATTGTGCCTGCAATTTTGTATCTATAACTAATTTCAAGTACAGACACATGGCTATGGAACTGGAGACCAGATCAAGCCCCTTTCAATGCTCTAGGTTTTCCTGGATATGCATAATAAAATCATTGCTATCTTATTATATGTGCCAGGTATATGCCCAAATCGGTGAGTTTTAGGTATAGGTCCATGGAAAAAGACCTCCATATTGTTGTCATATCAATTGTAAATCAGACGTATATTTAACTTTTTTTTGTTTTAAATGTCTTATAAGCATGGTGCTATGGGTTTCAATGTTGTATCTTTTATATATATACCGTAGTGTAAACCTGGCTGTCTGACAAGGAGGTGTCAAAACAAATGGCTGGAATTAATTACCTTTCAAACGGAGTAAAAGTTAAATTGGAATGCAGAGCCCTAAGGAGCTTAAGATTGTAATACACTCTTATGCAGCTCTCCAAGTTATGGTTCATTAGGTGTATAAATAAATCTTTGCAATACACTTTGGCAGTGTGGAAGTAAATTGTCATTTTAAATTAAACTCTCATTAGAAAGAGAATAAAAAATGTTCAGTAACTTAAATATGTTTATTTTTGTACTGGTGTCATTTCATTCAGTTAACCAGCAGCTTTCTGTGGTTGCCTGAACAACAATAACAAAATCTGAAATGATTATATTCATTTTGGATTTTAAACTTTCTTATACATCTTCCCACTGTTGCAAACCCAAGGGAAAAGAATTCCTTTATTAAATCTGAGGCCTAAAATTCCACTGCCTCAGCTCTTAAGAGGATTTTAGAGAATGAAGAACTCCTCCTACAAGGGAGGCTGAAGAAGGGAAAAGTAGACAGTTTACAGGCCTTGTGGGATTAATAAATCTTCTCATATTCCTTGGAATCCCACTGAACTAAAGTTACAGAGTGGCCATGGAGACCAAGGTCTTAATGGCTCTTGCTTTCCTGATTGCACGGTCAAAGTGGAAAATGTAATTTTTTGGAGCGTAAATGGTGCCTTTCTCTTTTATCTTTCAATATTGTTAGTGCATCTGTTTACTGTTATTAGTGTCAAAATCATTACAGATGTACAGCCATGGGTTAATATATTTCTTTACCAGAGCAGAAGCTCAGTAATATGAATGATAAGTACAGATTAGTGAAACCGATATATGTTGCAAAGTGTTTAAAGTGTGTCTGTGTTTGTGGAAGAAAATTATGGAAAAATGTCCATAATCAATCACAAATGCATGGTATCTCTCCATGCCAGTAACACTGAAAGATAAAGTATGAAGGAGTTAAAGGAATTTTCTGTACTCAGACTGTTAATTTGTTGATGACTTTTAACAAAAGAAAGCAAGTGACCTTTAGAGTACAGCAGAAGGGTTGGGTGAACTGTAATAAACCCAGCTGGAAAAGAAAGGGGAAAGGGAGTGGTCAGTTGAGACTACTTGCAAAAGGGGGAGAGAGACTTTGGGGAAAGAGGAACCAATGAAGGAGTGCTTTCCAGGGCAGCCCTATGTTGGAGGGAGCTAGGAAAGGGTGGGGAATAGAATACTAAGCCAGAGAAAGAAACAAAAAAGAGAGAGAGAGAGAGATTAAGGAAAAAACATCCAGGGAGAGGACCATATTTGTATCCCAGGAGTGTTTTAACAATAAATAACATTGAACTCGGAGATGGGCTGAAACGGGAGGAGACAAAGAACAAAATGGCAGAGCATATAAAGGCATGGTGTAGAAACTACTCCAAGTGCCACGGGTGACAGAAAATAAAGGGGCATGAAGAGGGAATATTCAGGGTGAAGAAATGGGAGAAAATTATGCCCCATGATTATTCAACCTGGATATGTGACCATCTTAAAACAGGCAATATGGCAGTCAGAAAGGACAGAGTTTGACACTTTGCCCCTGGAAAAGGGACCCATTTCTGGACCTGCAAACTTAGCCTTATTCTGCTGCTTCTGAGGGGAGGGACTCCAGATAGGGGGCGCTCTCTTTGGCTGAGTAATCTGGGAGATTTGTAGTGGTACTGTGGACCGAAGAGAGCTCAGTACTTAGAAATGTTAGAGAAAGTATTACAGATGTTTATACTACACTGAATTGTGGGACCCGATTCCTTCCTTGCACCTTGTGTAGCTATTTACACCTGTGTGAAGTGGGTATAGAATACTACCATTCCAGTTGGGTAACTTTTCATAGATTCATAGATTACAAGGACAGAAGGGGCATTGTGATCATCTAATCTATCTTCTGTATAACCCAGGGCATAATAATTCCTAGAGCAGATCTTTTAGAAAAACATCCAATCTACATTTAAAAGTTGTTAGTGATGGAGAATCCACCACAACCCATGGTAACATGTTCCAATGGTTAATTACTCTCACCATGAAAAAGGATGCCTTATTTCCAGTCTGAATTTGTGTAGCTTCAACTTCCAGCCATTGAGACACGTTACATCTTTCTCTGCTATACTGAAGAGTCCATTATTAAATATTTGTTCCCCATGTAGGTACTTATAGACTGTAATCAAATCACCCCTTAACATCATCTTTGTTAAACTAAATAGATTGAGCTCCTGGAGTCTATCACTATAAGGCAAGTTTTCTAATCCTTTAATCATTCTAATCACTCTCTCCAATTTATCAATATCCTTCTTGAATTGTGGGCACCAGAACTGGATACAATATTCCAGCAGTGGTCGTACTGGTGCCAAATACAGTAGTAAAATCACCTCTCTACTCCTACTTGAGATTGTCGTTTGTGTAACCAAAGATCATATTGGCACTTTTGGTCACAGAGTCACACTGTGTACTAGTTCATTTTCAGCTGATAATCCACCACAACCCTCAGATCTTTTTCAGAATCACTGCTTCGCAAGATAGAGCCCCCATCCTGTAAGTGTGGCCGACATTCTTTGTTCCTTGAGGTATACACTTACATTTAGCCATATTAAAATACATATTGTTTGCTTTTGCCCAACACTAGAAACACATTCATTTGATAATTCCCCATTTATAATTAAATTTTGAGATGTATCATTTAGCCTATTTTTATCTATTTAATATGTCATGTTAATTTTCTATTTTTCTAGGGGTTTTTTTAACAAAATGTCATGCAGTACCAAGTCAAAGGCCTTACAAAGTCTAAATATATTACATCAACACTTCTGCAGTTATTAGCCACACATGTAATCTCCTCAGAAAAAGATATCAAGTTAGTTTGACAGGATCTAGTTACCACAAACCCATGTTGATTGGTATTAATTATATTACTCTCCTATGATTCTTTATTAATCAAAACCCATATCAACTGCTCCACTATCCTGGTGTTAGATTGACTGGCCTATACTTACCTTTTAAAATATTGGCACAACATTAGCTTTCTTCCAGTCTTCTGGAACTTCCCCAGTGTTCTAAGACTCATTGAAAATATCAGCATTAATGGTCCAGCAAGCTCCTCAGCCAGCTCTTTTTAAAATCTCTTTGATGCAAGTTATCCGGATCTGATGTTTTAAAGGTGTCTAACTTTAGTTGCTGTTGGTTAACATCCTCCAGAGATACTAGTGAAATGGAAAAAGTGATATTATATAAGATGACAGAATAGAAATACAGAACAGTAATATTTATTAACACATCTGACTTTTCTGCATTATTATGATTGATAAATTCTACCATTTCCAGCTAGTAATTAGGATTTTTGTTCCTAATATATTTAGAAACACCTCCTTATTGTCCTTAACTCTGCTAGTTGTAGATATCTCTGTGTGTCCTTTTGCTTCTCTTATCAGTTTTCTACTGTTCCTAGCCTCTGAGATATATATATATTTGTAGCTGTCTTCACTTTCCCTCTAAACCAGGTTGCTTTTTTAATCACTATGGCCTTCTTCCTCAATTTTGGCTTTTTGGGCACCTAGTAAAGTATTCTTAAATAGTTCCCAATGATCATTCACATTTTTCAGATAGATTCTTCCTCCCAGATGATTTGGCTCATAATTGTTTTCAGCTTTATGGGCTGTTTTAAAGCACCAAGTATATATATCATAGGTCTGGACTGTATTCTGACTGTACATTATAAATATGATCAAGTCATGATCACTTGTACCTAAGCTGCCATTAATTTTTAGTTCTGTGATCAGTTCCTCTTTACCTGTCAAGACAAGATCTAGTATAGAATTCCACTATGTTGGCTGCAACACTGTTTGAATTAGGAAATTGTCATCTTATCTCCATCTGTTGGCACTCAGTTTGCACATGTGCAACTGACTAAAGAAGGTGTAAGGTGGGCACCTCTGCAAAGAAGTTCTTTATTTGGAAAGGCAGAGAATGCAGTAGAGAACGTAATAAATTTCAATATGTAAAAAAGAATTACATGAGTCAGTTTTCAAACTTGCACACTCTAATAGGTATTTATGTGTACTTAGCATACTAATACTTACAGTACTATAAAAGTCCAGTGTTTATTCTGGTAACATAGCAATTTCACAGGAAATCCGCTATTTATTTATTTATTTATTTACTTATTTAGCTGGAGATGCCTGAGTTGATGGATGGGAATTTGAGAAATGTTAAAGATACTGACGGTTTTAAGTCAAAAAGGAAAAAAATGCTGAGAAATACTACTCTTCTATGGGTACAGCAGTGTTTGACGTTACTAAAAGAAACCTATTTTCTATGTTATCCCAAAATCAGAAATCTAGATCCCTAGGAAAAGACTTACCTACGCTTTTAAATGTGACACATAGTCACTGACACAGTGTAACTATACACAAAAAAAGAAACAGGCACAGTCATGTCATAATTCAAATAGTTCCGTTCACCAACAGTTAGTAAACAGCACATGCACGTATTGTGGTTGTGGAACCCAGCACTGCAATGTGCTGTCATTGCTTATTCTTGCTATTAGAAAGAAGGTTGTCTGCCTTTGGGTCAAAGTACATCAGTGAGGAACAGCCTCTTTCTTCTTGTGTATTTGCACTGCACAAACATTACATAATTTTCCGAACAACCCTATAATGTAGGTCATTAAGTGTATCTCTATTTTACTTAGGGCACGCAGGTGAATGAAAGACTAATACTTGAATGTATTTTAAGCATCAGGCCACAACGTTTATTCACTTAATACTGGGTAGAGGCAGTACACGCTCATCCTTCTCGCTTAAGTGGGTCCAGTGCAGGGTGACCACCAAATAACCAAGAACCCAGAGTAGACCTCTCAGCCTACCCCTTGGGACTCAGCTCACTTCTGAGTCCTTTTAATGCTCCCCCTACCCATGAAGGGAGGAGACAGTACCAAGGAGATACTTCAGTCTACAAAGACTTCAAGCCTTCCCTTCTCCTTAGGGTCTCATTTGCCTCTGTGAGCTGGCCCTTTTAGCCTTTATCTACACTGGGGGCATCAGCGATTAGTTTGGTTGCTCCCCCACCTCCATCCATAGTGCCTAGTATCTATTTCCCACTTAATCCAGTCCCTAAGACTCCAAAGCCAAATACCACACCTTGCATTTGACAAGTGCCCTCCATCATCCTTAAAAAGCTCAAGAGCACTGATTATCCCTGTGTGTGGTATCACCAAATCACCTGCATCTGAAAGTACTCTGGCAACATTCCGGTTCACATTCTTCTGGGTAGAGCTGGTTAAAAGTTGGAATTCCATTCAATAGGACTCGAAAAAACTAATTCTGTTTCAGAACAAAAAAGCAGAATTTTCTAATTTCCCACAGAAGGGAAAATCCGAAGGGGGGAAAAATGTTCTGGAAATAATTGACACATTTTTGTTTCGAACGTTTCTGAAAGACATTGTGCCTGGGAACCCAAGTCGCAAGGTCTCCCAGCTCAGCCTGAGCACCCAGGGCTTCCAGTCTCCTGGCTCCCTGTCATTCTGGGAGTCTAGAATCCCTGGGTGTTGCAGCTGAGCCAGGTGCCTCACAACTGGGGAGCCAGGCCTCTGTCTCCTGTCAGCGTGGTGGGGCTGCCCCAAAACTGCAGACCCTAAAAGCCTGTACTCCCAGAAGCATTTCAGGCGAGCTGGCAGGAAACCAGGCAGGTTTCCAGTGGAAACCTGGCTGTGTTTTATTAGGAGTTTGATGAAACTGATACATTTCTGTGAAACATTTAGGTTTAGAAAAATTGGCTCTTTCTGACAAAACCTTTGTTTTGTTGGAAAATTTCAGATCAACTCTAGTTCCAGGCCCTATCCATACAAGCTGGTTTGTATACATACCCGCCAAATGTGCCTCACAAGCATTTCAGACCAAACCAGTCTTGTGTTCGGCCATAATTGCCTTATTCTTCCCATATCCCTCTGAATCCTAACTCTCAAATTTACTCCATTGCAGGCTCTGAGGTAATTTGCCCCAAAATGAATAACTAGGACATTAGGTGGTTGTATTCACCCATCAGTGAGAACAGAAAAGGAATGAGCTTATCCCACCACTTGCCCCTTCTGCCGAGCCATTGAAGGCAGATGGCTTCAACCTTGAAGCTCAGGTGCAATCCTCCTTCCAGTCTGACTGATCCTTGTAATCCCAATGCATTATAGGGTTCCAGTAGGTTCAGGCGTCAGCCTTTCTTCTGTCATCTACTGTAAACACAGACAGACAAGGTTAGTTCACACTGTTAGCCTGCCCCAGTAACCCATCAGTGGGGTGAACATTGGTCCTATAACAGTGCAGTTTCCAGCGGTCAAGCGCCTGGGACCCTCTGATGGTCAAAACCCTCCAATGCTGTTGATATCATTTCTCCAGTCCTACAGGAGTGCGTGCCAAAATTGACTGGATTGAGACCTAAACAGGCCAGTGCCTTTTTCTTTACAACAGCAAACTGATACCTGCTCAGGTAGTGGCCACTACCGTGCACAGGTAGGGTCCTATCTCCTGGTTTGGTATGGCTTAAAAGGCTTTGACTGCTTTCACAAGACATACTCATTCATCTGAGCATTCCCTTAGCCACCAAGACCCCTCTCCTGGTTTGATCAGTTCTGGAATCCTTCGGTTTCCAAGAAATTGCTCCTTGTGGAAACACACGCCTGGAGCTGTGCCCTATCACCTGTTGCACAAGCTCTCTAACCCTGACAGCACGAAAAAATTCCACATTAAATGCTTATTTAAATAGAAGCACCTCCATCTCACAACTGCACACCTTAACTAAAACTTCTAATGACTCTAAAAAATCCTGCATGTTTATGGTCATTGTCCTTGCATCTATTACGTCCGGATCATCCCTCCAAAGGTTCCTTAAAATAATCCCGTACAAAGAGCTGCAAATCCTGCCAGCCTGCAGCAAAATAGCAGCCCAGCAAGAGGATCAGACACTGTGGACAAAGCCAATCCACAGTGCACCAGAGATACCACATATCACAGGAAGATCAGGAATCCTTCCTTAATTCTAAATCCTATGAATCTGACGAGACCAGTCTTGTAAACCCTGAATATACTTGTGACAGTGGAGTTTCCTGCCTATCTTAAAGCTGTCAGGAGCCGTGTTTCCACAACTGGTAAGGTGTTGCCTGCATTACTCAGCGGGTGAACATCATAGAATCTGTTGTCCTGAAATTGGCAGTCTGGGCAATGCCACTGTCTATGCCAGGAATGTGTGCTGCACAGAAAAAAATGTTAAACAGAAGGCACTGTAACACAAATGGCCTTACCAGTCTTATTATCCATGTTGACTTTGCTGTTAATTAATAAGGTGAATCACTGCCTGATTGTGACACCAAACTCCAACCCGCTTATTCCTGAATTCCTTACCTCAAATAGTGATTGCCGTCAATATAGGGAAAAAATCAAGAAACGGAATATTCCTTAATGACATTTTGCCTGGGAACCCAAGTTGCGAGGTCTCCCAGCTCAAAGTGCTTAGCGCTCTGGTGGCATCTGACAAATAAGCATCATTTCTTGGGGTTGTAGCTCTGCCCGCTACTAATCCAGTGTCTATAGGTGGGCTCCAATTGAGGGAACGCCGGGACTGTAATTTGTAGATATCCGTTCTAGAGCTCTAATTTTAGCACACTAGCTCAATCAGAGCTAGCATGGGTATGTCTCCTCGAGCTGGAAATTACACCTCTAGCTCCAGTGTGGGTGTATCCTGAGACTTCTGGCTCACAGAATGAGATTTGTCATCTTTGTGATGAGTTCATCAAGGGATGCTCATGTCCACTCTAACCTCTTTCTAGTAACTAAGATCTTACAGCTATATGATAGGAGTGGCCAGACTGACTTAACAGAGAGACGCAACCTCAGCTGAGGCGCTGGACTTCAAACTTTAGATTTGTTCGGTCTCCGAGAGCCTTGTGTTCTATTTTTAGTGTAGGTTTTATGTCTCTGTATACCAAGAATTTAGGTAACTTGCCCAGGGTCAGATGCCAGGTCAATGGCTCAGGCAGGATTAGGATTCAGGATTTCTTTTGTCTTCCAGTCTATTGCTCTAGCCAAGCCAGTACACCATGTGGCCTTCAGTTTGTTTGACATCAGCCCTTGTTGCATTAGTGAGTATATCTCCTGGGGGAAGGAAGAGAGTCAGCTTTACTGGCTACAAGGGAATGAATAACCTAGGCCTGAATGCACCTGCTTCCCTGCCCTTATATGTTTAGGACATCCCATGTGTATAACTGTGAACAGAGGAGACTTGGTGAAAAACTCAGCAAATGTGTGTTTTCCATGACGAATTCCCATTGTAAATAATTAGCGTTTTCCTCCTGGAGTTGACCTAGGAGCTTACACCAGGATCATGACCTTTCTGTAATGTCCCTGGGTGGTTGTTGGGTGTTGAAGCAGGTCACAGAGGTATAACCCAGGAGATTCCATTGCATTTGCGTGTATCACTCCCAGTACCTGCGTTTCCTGGTGTGGACGCTACCTGGGCCCTTAAAGGCACAGTCCACTACACTTTCTGCCTAAGCCCAGAGGGGAGTTTCTAGGGTCACAACCCAGGAAGCGGATCTGATTGCTGTGGTGGGGCTCTGTAAACACATGAGGCTTTGTTGTGGTGATCATATTGTATGTGGTGTTTAAAGGCTAGTGAGGGGGGTGATGACAAAGATGCCACAATCTTAATGGCTGCGCAACTGAAGAAGCACACCATTCATGGATAATTGCTTCGGAGGAACGAATGCAGAAGGGACACATGCTCAGGGTTTAGCTGATCGCCATATGTGGGGTCAGGAAGGAATTTCCCCCCAGGGCAGATTGGCAGAGGCCCTGGGGGGTTTTCACCTTCCTTTGCAGCGTGGGGCATGGGTCACTTGCTGGAGGACTCTCTGTACCTTGAAGTCTTTAAACCATGATTTGAGGACTTCAGTAGCTCAGACATAAGTTAGGGGTTTGTTACAGGAGTTGGTGGGTGAGATTCCATGGCCTGCGTTGTGCAGAGGTCTTCTGACCTTAAAGTCTATGATTCTATGATTCTATAACCTGAGCTCCCAAGGTGTCCAGGTTTCTGGCTCCCTGTTATTCTGGGCGTCTAGAAGCCCAGAGTGTTGCAGCTTTGCCAAGTGCCTCAGAACTGGGGAGCCAGGTCCCTGTCTCCTTTGCATGTGGTGAGGCTGCTCCAGAGCTGCTGACCCTAAAAGCTTGAACTCCCAGAAACTCCCAGCCCCTATGCTGTCCACTCTTCAGGCCAATTCCATTGAGACTGCATTCTAAAAACAAGACCCCCAGAGGCATTTGACTGAACCTAAGGCTCTATTCCCAGCATCCAGTCAAATTGCTAGATCAAAACTCCATTAAACTGTTCAATAAATGTTTCCCAACACTCCTGTAAACGAGATAGTTATGTATTATATCCCCAATTTATAGATAAAAAATAAACACCAAGTAACTTACTCAAGGTTTGCCCAGATGGTTTCTTATTATATATCACGTTCTAGTTGTAAAAGGATGTGCAACTAGTGGTTGATTGATTAAGGCAAAATGGGACCTGGATCTAATCCAATTGAAACCAGAGGATCCTCCCATAACAAATGAAAGATCCTCCTTCCCCAGAGAAATCATGTCCATGCTTTGCATTTGCTTATCTGATTCTCACAAACTATTTTCTGAATGTAATGGGTATAGTTTTAATTAATGGCTAGGAACTGCACTTTCTGCTGATAACCAATTTTCTGTTTAAACTTATTATTATTAAATTTTATATGAATGTTGCAGCATAATGCATACAGTAAACATTGGCACGGTATCCTAACTTTGAGAGTTATTGCATCCAGCCTAAATCCAAGGCTAAATCCAAATTCTTTTAAAATGTGTTCTGTTAGTTTTTCCATGGAAAACAGATGAGCTCCTTTTAGTATGAATTCTGTTTCTCCTCTTACATGATTTGGCCCAGAAGGTTTAACAATACTTGGGGCTAGCAATTAAAAGTGCACACACTGAATAAAACTATAAACTAATTCACAGGAATACACATTATTCAGATGTCGTCTTTCTGCATGTAGTGACAACAAAAATCATCAGTCAAATCACATCTCCTTCTCCTTCAGTTGATGTGTGTGTGGGGATCCATTTGTTAAATCACCAAGAAACATTTTAAAAATCAAATATATGGACAAGAGGGGCCAACACACCAGCTTTCTACTTGAGTGAGTAGTCATTAATAACATCTGTCACTAATACACATCCACAAAATAAACTGCTACCACAGAAGGAAAAGGAAAAGAAAAACAACAAACATAAAACACACACAACCCAAGTAATGGTATTAAACATGTATATGCTACACTTCAAAACTTACATAATATGTGAAAAACCAGCTTCAACTTCCTTTCCAAAATCTCATATATAAAACACATGGCAAAACTGAATCACCATTCTTCTTTCTCTTCATCTTCACCCCATGCCAAGATCTTCACACTGTTCTTCTCTGTCTCTGGACGCTCAGATTTCTGGAGCTCTGTCTTCCTTTTTTCATTGTCCCCATCAGAAATCCTGAAGGGCCTATCAGATTCTAAGTACTCTTTCAAACCTTCTGAGCCCTTCCTCTTCTATCTCTCCATGTTCCTTTGACCCCATATACAAACTTTTTTCTCCTGAGCCTTTTCAGAACTTTCCTTTTGCTGTTCTGGGCTGCTGTTGAGATTTACACTGTGTGGACAGATGGCTGAGACTCCTCGTGATTGTAGAGAGTAGGGACCAGTAGGCTCAGAGAAAGTCCTTGCATACGGTTTGACCGACACACCCAGATTTGTCATCTTGTGGGCTGGGCTGTCTGCCATCTGATACACGCCCCTCTTCTTTAGGTCACCTGGGTCACATGAGGTAACTACTGAAATATTATTTGAGGTTGGAGGAAATCAACCTTTACCCCAGGCTGAAATCTTTTCTTCTGGTGTGACTGGCCAGCAGAAATAATAGATATGCTCCACTAGGCTGAGAAAGGTAGGGGATTCCTGCAGGCACTCCGTCTGTGTGCTGGCACCCAGGCTAACAATGGCAGCTTAGGTCAGGCAGGATCAGAGTCATCAAACAGTTAAGCTGTGAAGCAGGAGTATAACCAACAACCCGCAGTGTAGTAACACACATGGCGCTCTTTTCTGCCAGTGCTGCCTCCTATTTCCCAGTCCCTGGGGTAGACACAAGCTCTCTCTGACTTTGGGCCCCCACTATGTATTCTTGGATCCAAACATTGAGGACAGCATGGGACTTGATTCTGTGGATGTATGGATCCTGCTTTAATCCACCCAAGAGGGAATTTCCATGAATGTTAAATGCAGATACGTAAAGCAAATTGTTTGTAAATCTAATTGATTTTCTAATTTTGCCAGCACACAATGTTGCTATGTGCTATTTTTATTGACTGCAGTAAGTTTAATAAGTATCAGAGTAATGTTCAGACAGGAAATAAACTTGAGCCTTCATCTCTTATTCCAAAATTATATCTCAAGGAACATTCTGGCATACAGTTCATTTGAAAAGATTTTATTCAGTAATACCTGAGATACTGTAAATGCGTCCTTAATCAACTTTAACCTAGCTGTTGACAGATGTGTAGAAGTACAGATGGAAGCATATGCTTGCATTTAGGGGCATACAAACTGCAATAAATCAAAGTAGGAAAATAATAAGAGATGGGAAAAAATTAATTTCAGGTTTGTTTTCTGACCAAAATTCTCCTGTTTTCAAGTTTGTAAAACTGGAACAATGTTGTAAAATTTTGAAAATTTGCAGTGATGTTTGGTGCATCATATTTTACAATACTTGGATGTTTGTAACAAATCAGAATGTAATTTTTGCACAAATAGTCACACTTGTCAATTTTGAAAAGGCTACTGAAGGAAGAGCTCCCTCCTAAAAGTTACAGGGCCTAATGGATTAGGTATAGGGCTGGGAAATCCTGAGTATAAGGCCACATTTTCTTATATCTCTAAGCCCAAAAGGGACCACTAGATAGACTATTTTGACCTCCTGTATACACCATAACATTTTCCCCAGAAGTTCAATTAAATAATTTATTTTGGAAACATACCTAATCTTGTTTCAAAGACTCCAAGCAATATTGAGTCCACCACCTCCCTGATAAACTGTCCCAATGTTTAATTATGTACCTTGCTAGGAAATTGTGTTTTAGTTCAAGGTTGAATTTATCCAACTTCTACTTCCAGCCCTTGGATCTTGTTATGCCTTTGTCTGCAAGACTGAGAAGCTCTCCATGATCTATATCTTTTTCCATATATATGTCCCTAGACACAGTGAACAAATCACCTCTCAACCTGCTTTTCAATAAACATAATAGATTGAAGTCCTTAAGCTTCACATAGTAAGGTTTGTTTTCCAACCCCTGGGTCATTTTTGTAGCCGTCCTTTGAACTATCTTCAGTATTTCTCAAGTGCTTATATACGAATGTACAAAGCCTTGGAAACAAGCAGGGAGAACTGGAGGTCCTGGTGATGTCAAGGAATTATGACGTGATTGGAATAACAGAGACTTGGTGGGATAACTCACATGACTGGAGTACTGTCATGGATGGTTATAAACTGTTCAGGAAGGACAGGCAGGGCAGAAAAGGTGGGGGAGTAGCACTGTATGTAAGGGAGCAGTATGACTGCTCAGAGCTCCGGTACGAAACTGCAGAAAAACCTGAGTGTCTCTGGATTAAGTTTAGAAGTGTGAGCAACAAGAGTGATGTAGTGGTGGGAGTCTGCTATAGACCACCGGACCAGGGGGATGAGGTGGATGAGGCTTTCTTCCGGCAACTCGCAGAAGCTACTAGATCGCACGCCCTGGTTCTCATGGGTGACTTTAATTTTCCTGATATCTACTGGGAGAGCAATACAGCGGTGCATAGACAATCCAGGAAGTTTTTGGAAAGCGTAGGGAACAATTTCCTGGTGCAAGTGCTAGACAAGCCAACTAGGGGGGAGCTTTTCTTGACCTGCTGCTCACAAACAGGGAAGAATTAGTGGGGGAAGCAAAAGTGGATGGGAATCTGGGAGGCAGTGACCATGAGTTGGTTGAGTTCAGGATCCTGACACAGGGAAGAAAGGTAAGCAGCAGGATACGGACCCTGGACTTCAGGAAAGCAGACTTTGACTCCCTCAGGGAACGGATGGGTAGGATCCCCTGGGGGACTAACATGAAGGGGAAAGGAGTCCAGGAGAGCTGGCTGTATTTCAAGGAATCCCTGTTGAGGTTACAGGGACAAACCATCCCGATGAGTCGAAAGAATAGTAAATGTGGCAGGCAACCAGCTTGGCTTAATGGTGAAATCCTAGCGGATCTTAAACATAAAAAAGAAGCTTACAAGAAGTGGAAGGTTGGACATATGACCAGGGAAGAGTATAAAAATATTGCTCGGGCATGTAGGAATGAAATCAGGAGGGCCAAATCGCACCTGGAGCTGCAGCTAGCAAGAGATGTCAAGAGTAACAAGAAGGGTTTCTTCAGGTATGTTGGCAACAAGAAGAAAGCCAAGGAAAGTGTGGGCCCCTTACTGAATGAGGGAGGCAACCTAGTGACAGAGGATGTGGAAAAAGCTCATGTGCTCAATGCTTTTTTTGCCTCTGTCTTCACTAACAAGGACAGCTCCCAGACTGCTGCACTGGGCATCACAACATGGGAAGTAGATGACCAGCCCTCTGTGGAGAAAGAGGTGGTTAGGGACTATTTAGAAAAGCTGGACCTGCACAAGTCCATGGGGCCGGACAAGTTGCATCCGAGAGTGCTAAAGGAATTGGCGGCTGTGATTGCAGAGCCATTGGCCATTATCTTTGAAAACTCGTGGCGAACGGGGGAAGTCCCAGATGACTGGAAAAAGGCTAATGTAGTGCCAATCTTTAAAAAAGGGAAGAAGGAGGATCCTGGGAACTACAGGCCAGTCAGCCTCACCTCAGTCCCCGGAAAAATCATGGAGCAGGTCCTGAAGGAATCAATCCTGAAGCACTTACATGAGAGGAAAGTGATCAGGAACAGTCAGCATGGATTCACCAAGGGAAGGTCATGCCTGACTAATCTAATCGCCTTCTATGATGAGATTACTGGTTCTGTGGATGAAGGGAAAGCAGTGGATGTATTGTTTCTTGACTTTAGCAAAGCTTTTGACACGGTCGCCCACAGTATTCCTGTCAGCAAGTTAAAGAAGTATGGGCTGGATGAATGCACTATAAGGTGGGTAGAAAGTTGGCTAGATTGTCGGGCTCAACGGGTGGTGATCAATGGCTCCATGTCTAGTTGGCAGCCGGTGTCAAGTGGAGTGCCCCAGGGGTCGGTCCTGGGGTCG
The DNA here is from genome assembly GCF_965140295.1 of Lepidochelys olivacea. Lineage (NCBI taxonomy): Eukaryota > Metazoa > Chordata > Testudines > Cheloniidae > Lepidochelys > Lepidochelys olivacea. The sequence goes on from NC_140412.1 coordinate 215,734,995, forward strand.
GTTTTGTTCAATATCTTCATAAATGATCTGGAGGATGGTGTGGATCGCACCCTCAGCAAGTTTGCAGATGATACTAAACTGGGAGGAGTGGTAGATATGCTGGAGGGCAGGGATAGGATACAGAGGGCCCTAGACAAATTGGAGGATTGGGCCAAAAGAAATCTGATGAGGTTCAATAAGGATAAGTGCAGGGTCCTGCACTTAGGACGGAAGAACCCAATGCACAGCTACAGACTAGGGACCGAATGGCTAGGCAGCAGTTCTGCGGAAGAGGACCTAGGGGTGACAGTGGACGAGAAGCTGGATATGAGTCAGCAGTGTGCCCTTGTTGCCAAGAAGGCCAATGGCATTTTGGGATGTATAAGTAGGGGCATAGCCAGCAGATCGAGGGATGTGATCGTTCCCCTCTATTCGACATTGGTGAGGCCTCATCTGGAGTACGGTGTCCAGTTTTGGGCCCCACACTTCAAGAAGGATGTGGAAAAATTGGAGAGAGTCCAGTGAAGGGCAACAAAAATGATTAGGGGTCTGGAACACATGACTTATGAGGAGAGGCTGAGGGAACTGGGATTGTTTAGTCTGCAGAACAGAAGAATGAGGGGGGATTTGATAGCTGCTTTCAGTTACCTGAGAGGTGGTTCCAGAGAGGATGGTTCTAGACTATTCTCAGTGGTAGAAGAGGACTGGACAAGGAGTAATGGTCTCAAGTTGCAGTGGGGGAGGTTTAGGTTGGATATTAGGAAAAACTTTTTCACTAGGAGGGTGGTGAAACACTGGAATGCGTTACCTAGGGAGGTGGTAGAATCTCCTTCCTTAGAAGTTTTTAAGGTCAGGCTTGACAAAGCCCTGGCTGGGATGATTTAATTGGGGATTGGTCCTGCTGTGAGCAGGGGGTTGGACTAGATGACCTCCTGAGGTCCCTTCCAACCCTGATATTCTATGATTCTATTTCCATGACCTTCTTCAAGTGTGGACACAGCATTCTAGTGACAGTTATACCAATGCAAAAGCACTTCCCTACTTCCTCTTGATATTCCCCTTTTTATACATACAAGGATCACATTAGCCTTTTTAGCTCAGTATTACACTGAGAGCTCACATTGAGGTGGTTATCTAAGATAAGCTCTAACTCCTTCTCTGAATCACTGCTGGCCACTGAGACTTAGGAGGGACCAAGTCCACGCAGAAAATGGTGCCTCTGGGCCCATCCAGCTGCACTGTCATGTAAGCAGGCAGTTTCTGACTCTCTTTCTTCCTGAGTGCTTCAATGAGAGCTGCTCTGAATTCCAAGTCTTCATGAATCAGTGCCACATCTTGTTCTTGCTTCAACTGCAGACGTATGCTTCTGACCATACCAAGGTAGATCTGGTAGTTAGTGTGCTGACAGGGGAGGTGTTGACCTGGGCCTTTCCCCGTTGAAAGCCAATAGTCCAATTCTGTCCAACTATGATGCTTTCCAGTGAGCAGTATCAACCATCATCAATGACCCCAACTGTACCCATTCTGCAAAGGCCTCTGCAGAAACTCCAGAAAGGGTCAGGCACAGCCCCTTCTTATGTAGTTCACTCCCACCATCTTGTATCAGACAAAGAATGGAATCAGGTGGCCCAGTTATAACAGTTTTGATGAGATTAGTGGGACAAGCCTAAGGATGAATCGGCCTGAGTCAAGACCCAAGAAGGTCTTAGTGCCTTCATAGACCTTGTTTTCTGTATTGACAGTTGTCAACATGAGTGATGGGCAGAAAAAAGAAGGGCTTCAGAACTGTGCCCCCCACTGTTGGATTGTACCCAACTGGTTGAGCTGATGCAGATAGACCTAATCTGCTGTCAACTTGAGAGAGCTGGTGACATATTAACTTGTGTTACTACTGTGGCAAGCTGGGCCACTCTATCTTCACTTGCCCCACAAGGAACCCAGTCCTGAAGAATCTGGGAAACGAGCCAGCCCAGGCATGGTGAAAGGGGACAGCTTGGGCATCCTGACAGAGTGTCACCCTGAAACTCCAACTGCGGTCTTGACGGGGACAAGCGCTAGCTCCCATTTACCAGCACCACACCTACAACTTCCAAATCCTGGAGCATTCTCAGCCACTCCCTCCACGGCAGGTTATTATTGACTCAGGCACAGCAGACTTTATCAATGTAGAGGCAGCCCGAGCATTAAAGATTCCTCTGCAGCCCAAGCCAATTTCAGACCTGGTAGAGTGATCGATGGGTCCCTCTTATCATCCAGGCCAGTGACCATGGAAACTATTCCTTTCAAAGTTACTATCCAAGGGCATCAGGAGACCCTACAGTTCAGTGTCATCCGTTCCCCGCATTTCCCTCTTATCCAGAGTATCTCATGGCTGGCCCTCCACAAACCCCTTATCTGCAGGTGTGAACAAAAATTTGGATTCCTGTCTGAATTTTGCCAGCAGCACTGCTTGACCCCAGAAAATGGGCAGCATGCAGTAGTTTTCCAATAGTCATATGCTAGGGTAGCTGGCCCAACAAAGCCACCCGCTGATTCCAGTCCTCAACTTCCATCCAAATACAATGACTACAAAGATATCTTAGAAAAAAAAGGGTCTATGTTTGGCCAATTGAGCTATAACCAGGGGCAAGTGTTCCAGTCAGGTATATATACACCATGTCAGAGCCTGAACTAGCCGTGTTGCACTCCTATCTTCAGGGGAACCTAGCAAAAGACTTTTTATTTGTAAATCCACTTTGCCTGCCGGGGTACCACTCCCCTTTGTTTATGAAGTCTCCTACTGTGTGTTGCATATTGAGACCTAAATCAGGTCACCATTAGAAACCAATGCACATTACCACTAATCCTGGAGTGAATGGACAATGTGAGCACTGCCCAGGTCTACCCAAATTTAGAACTCCAGAGTGCATACGACCTAGTACATGTTATAGCTGGGGACAAATGGAAGACCACCTTTTGAACATGTTATGGTTGCTTCAGATATCTAATAATGCCCTTTGGGTTGGCAAATGCTCCTGTGACATTCCAGCATTTTATTAATGATGTACTCTGGGACAGTCTGGACCAATATGTGATAGCTTATCTGGAAAACATACTTATTTTTTCAGACAATGCCCAACAAAACACCATGCATGTCTGTTCGTCTTGAAGAGGCTACGCCAACATGGCATCTATGCTAAACTAGAAAAATGTGTCTTCAATTAGTCCTCCATAGAATTCCTAGGGTTCATCCCATCTCCTGCTGGTATTAAAATGGACCCATGCAAGGTAAAGGCAGTCTTCAAGTGGGCAGCACCATGGAATGTTTGGGAACTACATGCTTTGTGGGTTCACAAACTTCTATTGACAGTTCATCCTGAAGTTCTCTGAGCAGATTGCCACTCACTGCCCTGCTCTGAAGAAACACCACTTTCTTTTTTGAATGTTTGCTCCTGTCCATTCCATATTAGGTGTGTGTGCTCATCACATGCACCGGTGCCAGAAGTTTTTCCCTTGGCAGTATCCGTAGGGGAGCAGCTCTGGCGCTCTCTGGAGTGACGCCCACATGGTGTGGTATAAGGGGCTCCGCCAACTCCCCCCACCCTCAGTTCCTTCTTGCCACAAGTGACGGTGCACAGAACATTTGCTGCTCTTACTAGCGTTGCTTAGGCTTCGTTTATGCGAACTAGAGTTCTTATAAAGTTAGTGTACATAGTTAGCAGTTGAGTTAGTTAGCCCTTAGCAGTAGTAAGAGTTTTGTTAGTCCGGGACTTAGCTGGGGTATGGGGCATGCCCCGGTCCCCAGGCTTTAAGCCCTGCAATCGCTGCAAATGTCCCATGCCCATGAGTGATCCGCGTAGTAGCTGTCTAGGGTGCCTCGCTGAAGGGCACATAAGTGATAAGTGTTGAATCTGCAAGTCCTTGAAACCTAGGACTAAGAAAGAGCATGAGATCAGACTCAAAGTGCTCCTCATGGAGTCGGCACTCATTCCGTCCCCGGAGCAAAGATCCAACTTGACATGCAGCACCACGGCATTGGTGCATAGCGCCTCGCTGGTGCTGTCAATGGGCCGGCACTGATCCCCGTCCACGGCCCTGGTCAAAAAGTTGAAGAAGGCTGGTAGGGGACAGTCTCCTACTCACCGCAAAGGGAAGGACAGGGCTGGGGGCGAGCTAAGATCCTGTGCCAGGCAGCTTATCTCCCCATCGGAAAGTCGGGCCTCAGCTCATGTTGAGTGATGCAGGCCATCCCGTTCCTTGCCTGGAAGCCTGGACACAGAGGCAGGCCTTATCAGCTTAAGGTACCATCAATGCCTGAAGCGCTCCAGGCAGTGCAGGAAATCCTGGCACTCCCGGTGCCCAGCAGTGCCCAGACTTCGGGGTAAGCCCACCTTGGGACCTTTCCATCTGCCCTTACCCCACTGGTACCGTTCCCCATTGTGGGGGACGTCCTGCCACCGTTCACCTTCTTGAAGCCATCATGCCTCGGTGTTATGGAGGCAGACGCATCAGAGCCCTCTACAGTCACTGGACCTTGAACACTGGCAGCGGGATTTGAGGTAGATCTCGCCGGTTACCTAGCGCAGACCCACAAAGGCATGCACTCCCCAGCAGCAACGTCAGGACCAGCCCGTCGCGTCACCGGAACACTGTTACTGATCCCGGGAATGATTGGAGGACCAGAGCCACGGGCCCCTCCAGTGATTCCCGAGATGGGTGTCACCATATTCGGGGGTCCCCCGGCGCCTGGCCCGCGATACCTCCCGGTCCTGCTCCTTGTCCTGGTACTGGTCTCGAAGCGCAAAGCCTAGATTGCCGATCTGCTATCGTGGATCCACCAAGTGCCGCCAGTCACCGAGGTCCCCACAGAGGTGAATGTCCCGCTCAGACCAGTCCTCCTCTAGACACGACCATGATTATTGCCAGGCATGGAGTCGCCACTCCAGTGCATCCAGGTCCCTGGGTAGCAATCGCTCCGTATATGGCTCCGGTACAGAGCAAGGCTCCACATCAGCAGGGCAGCCTCCCAGATCCTTGGTGCCACCTGCATCATTGGTACCGAAACCTGCCGCATGGCCCCACGCCCTGTGGCTGGCCCTGTGATACCCCTGGAACCCATGGGGGTTATCCCAGTCCTCCCAGCCTGCCCACTCAGTGTCAGGAGCCTTGGACAGGCCTGTGGCCTCAACGACCCAATTCCCTCCGGTGCTTGAGGCCCCAGGGGATAAGACCCCACAAGTCCTTGTGGACCAAGGGGAACAGCCTGCTGGATCGCCAGTGGGTGCCGTGGAACCCGCAGTACCAGCCTCTCCTCCTCATCACTGGATGAGGCCATCACGGAGCCCCTTTACCCGGTTCCTCAGGATGATGCTAAGGTGCACCAGGAGCTGCTGAAGAGGGTCGTGTCCGACCTTGGCCTGGAGATGGAAGAGTTGGAGGAGCAAGCAGACTCCTGTTCGACGTCCTCTCCTCCACAGCCCCTGCTAGGGTAGCCCTTCCCCTTCACAAAGGGGTATTGAAGATATCCAGCACCTTGTGGCAAACCCCCTCCTTTCTGCCCCCTATTTCCAAACGGGCAGAGTGTAAGTACTTTGTCCCGACTAAGGGGCACGAATACCTTTACTCCCATCCTGCCCCAAATTCCCCTATGGTCAGGGCAGTTAACCACAGGGAACTCCAGGGGCAACCTGGAGCTACTCCAAAAGATAAAGACTCCAGGAGACTGGACTTGTTTGGATGAAAAATTTATTCCTCATCTAGCTTACAATTGAGGGTGGCCAAACACCGGGCCCGCCTTGGCCGCTACTAATTTAATATGTGGCAGTCCACAACCAAGTTCGAGAATGCCCTCCTAGAAGGTTCCCGTAAAGAATTCCGGATGATCCTCGATGAGGGCACAGCTGCTGCCAGGGCGGCCCTTCAGGCAGCATCTGATGCTGCAGACTCCGCCACCCGTACCATGGCGTCTGCCATTTCCATGGGGCGAGCATCTTAGCTTCTCCTCGCTGGGTTGTCCTCTGAGGCTCAGCAGTCGATTCAGGACCTCTCTTCCGATGTCCAGGCCCTGTTTGTGGAGCAGACAGACAACAAATTACATGGGCTGAAGGACTTCCAAACCACCCTAAAAATCCTGGGGCTCTACCTTCTGGGCCCAGCACGTAAGCAGTTCAAACTGCAACTTCTCCGGGGCAAGGGAGCCATCCCCAGCAGGACCCACCACACAAGAAACCCAATGGCTATAGACAAAAAACAAGCCACCCATCCCCATCCTCTGCCCAGTCGGGCTCAACTCATTCCAGGCAAGGAGCTAAAAAGTCATTTTGAGGGTAGGCTTGAGGGCAACCTACCAGTCTACTTCCTAGATCCGATTTTCCCAATTTTTTGCAACCGCCTTTCCTTTTTCCTCCTGGTGTGGTCAGCAATAACTTTGGACCGCTGTGTCCTCAGTATGGTGGCACATGGCTACACCCTCTAATTTATTTCCACCCACCCTCCCTTCCCATCCCTGTTCAGGGACCCTTCTCACGAGAGTCTTCTGGAGCAGGAGGTTCAGGGGCTCTTACAGCTGGGGGTGATGGTCCCACCTCCTTACCAGAACAAGGGTTTCTATTCCCAGTATTTTCTGATCCCAAAGGCCAAGGATGCTCTGCGTCCCATCCTGGACCTGTGAGACCTCAACAGATACCTAAAGAAGCTAAAGTTTCTCATGGTCTCCCTGACCTCCATTATCCCCTCCCTGGATCCGGGAGACTGGTATGCAACCCTCGACCTGAAAAAGACATACTTTCACATAGCGATCTTCCTAGGACACAGATGTTTTCTCCGTTTTATGATTGGTTTGGCCCAATACCAGTTTGCAGTCCTTCCGTTTGTCTTGGCTACAGCACCAAGGATGTTTACCAAGTGCATGGTGGTAGTAACAGCCTACCTCAGGTGTCGGGGTGTCCAGATTTACCTGTACCTTGATGACTGGCTGGTCAAAGGCAACTCCAAGGCTCAGGTCCAACACAACATCACTGTACTACAAGCTACATGCTACTCCTTGGGACTACTGGTCAACCACGAAAAGTCCATATTAGTTCCAGTTCAAAGGATAGAATTCATTGGGGCTGTGCTCGACTCGACGCAGGCGAGAGTGGTCCTGCTGTTAGACAGGTTTCAGGCCCTGATGGACCTCAACACAGAAGTGTCTGCGTTTACCTTGACAACGGCCAAGGTGTGCCTGTGCCTGCTAGGCCACATGGCAGCTTGCACATACATGGTCCGCCATGCCAGGGTCTGCATGCGGCTCCTGCAGCAATGGCTGGCGTCGACCTATTCCCAATCCAGGGACCACCTGGAAAAGATCATAACCATTCCTAAGGCAGTTCTCACCTCACTGCAGTGGTGGACCGATCGCGAGAAGGTCCTGGAAGGAGTCCCTGTTCGACAGTCCCACTCCATCTGTCGAGCTAGTGTCAGATGCTTCAGACCTTGGCTGGGGTGCACACCTCGGACATCTCCAGACCCAGGGGATATGGACCCTGGAAGAGACAACGTTACACATAAATGTCAAGGAGCTCAGAGCAGTTCGGCTGGCCTGTGGGGTCTTCCTTCTGCACCTGTCAGGCAAAGTGGTGAGAGTCCTGTCAAACCATATGGCCTTGATGTTCTAAATCAACAGGCAAGGAGAAGTGCGCTTGTCGGCTCTCTGCCAAGAGGCTCTCCCTCTCTGGGACTTCTACATCAGCCACAGCATCCATCTGGAAGCTGGTCACCTCCCCAGCATCAGGATTGCCCTAGCAGATCACCTCAGCAGGGACTTCTCCTCTCACCATGAGTGGTCAATACACCCGGAGGTGGTCTGCATGATCTTCCAGAGGTGGGGAATTCCCCAAGTAGATCTGTTTGCTACCAGGCGAAACAGAAAGTGCCATTGCTTTTGATCCCAGCAGGGACTGAGCAAGGGCTCCCTCTCTGATGCCTTCCTCCTGTCGTGGGCCGAGGGTCTGATGTACGCATTCCCTCCAATCCCTCTGGTCAGCCAGGTCCTAGTAAAGATCAAGAGGGACAATGTACAGGTCATTGTGATCGCCCCTGTGTGGCCTCGCCAGCACTGGTTCAGCACGCTTATGAACATGTCAGTGGCCCCTCCTTGGCCCCTTCTCCACCGCCTGGACCTGCTGTCACAGGATCACGGTCGGCTCCTACACCCCAACCTTGAGTCTCTACACCTCTCGGCGTAGATGCCCCATGGTTGAACCCAGAGGAGCATATCTGCACGGAGGAGATCCAGCAGGTCCTCCTGGGAAGTAGGAAGCCATCCACGAGACTAACTTACCTGGCCAAGTGGACAAGGTTTTCCCGCTGGGCATCGGAGCGTGGCATTTCTCCCTCATGTTCTTAAGTGCAGTCCATCTTGGACTACTTACTGCAGCTCAGGAATCAGGGTCTGGTGCATTCTTCCATCAGAATTCACCTTGTGGCCATCTCCACATTCCACCAGCTGATCCAAGATCAGACAGTCTTTTCTCATGATATGACTGTCAGATTCTTGAGGGTCCTCGAGAGGCTTTACCTGCAGGTACGGGCCCATGTCCCACAGTGGGACCCTAACCTGTTCCTCTCGAGGCTAACCGACCCACCTTTCAAGCCGCTGGGGTCCTGCTCTCTTTTCTACTTGTCCTGGAAGGTCACTTTCCTGGTGGCGGTGACGTCAGCGAGATGAATCTCAGAGATTAAGGCCTTGAGCTCAGAACCGCCTTATGCATTGTTTTATAAGGACAAGATCCAGCTGCAGCCCCACCCAGCCTTCCTGCTGAATGTGGTATCTTCCTTCCACATGAGCCAGGACATATTCCTGCCTGTGTTCTGTCCCAAGCCGCACAAGACTGCTGAGGAGAGGCGTCCGCACGCACTGGACTTCCAGAGGGCCTTGGCTTTTTACTTGGAGAGTACCAAGCCTTTCCATAAATCGACCCAGCTCTTCATCACTACGGCGGATAAGATGAAGGGCCTTCCGGTTTCTTCGCAGACGATTTCCAACTGGATCACCTCTTGCATAAAGACCTATTACGAGCTAGCAAATGTCCCGCCACCGCTGATTGCCATTTGACTAGAGTGTAGGGATCTTCGGTAGCCTTCCTGGCACACATCCTGATCCAGGACATTTATAGAGCTGTAACATGGTCCTCGGTCCACATGTTCACATCTCATTATGCCATCACTCAGCAGGCCAGAGATGACGCTGGGTTCAGCAGAGCTGTATTACAATCTGCACAGCCGGGAAATCCTACCCACCTCCACGGGAACAGCTGGGAATCACCTAATGTGGAATGGATATGAGCAAGCACTCAAAGGAGAAAAGACCATTATCTTTCCGTAATTGGTGTTCTTCGAGATGTGTTGCTCATGTCCATTCCATGACCCACCTTCCTTCCCCACTGTCAGAGTTTTCGGCAAGAAGGAACTGAAGGTGTGGGGAACCAGCGGCGCCCCTTATACCACTCCAGAGCCACTCCCCTAAGGATACTGCTGAGGGAAAAACTTTGGGCACCAGTGCATGTGGTGAGCACACACACCTAATGTGGAATGGACATGAGCAACACATCTTGAAGAACATCAGTTACAGAACAGGTAACTGTCTTTTCATCTGGTCTCCTAAGGCCCAGAAGGCCTTTGAGCAATTAAAACTTGCATTTACCACTGCTCCCAGGTTGGTCCACTCAACACCATGTAAGCCTTCATCATCAAAGCAGACACTTCATACTTGGCAAGCAGAGCAATGCTATCCTAAAGGCACAGTCCTCAACAACTGCTACATCCATGCACCTTGTATTCCAGGAAACTCTCACCCATGGAGCAGAACTATGACATTTGGACTCCTGGTAATTAAGACCACTTTTGAACAGTTGGTGCCTCTATCTAGAAGGGACCCAATTTTCTGTCCAAGTGTACACTGACCACAAGAACCTTAAATATCTGTGTAGGGCTATGGCCCTCAACCAACGACTACTTCGGTGGACCTTATTATTTTCACATTTTAATTTTGAAATGTCCTATTGTCCAGGAACCAAAAATAGCAAGGCTGATGCTTTGTCCCAGAAGGACGAATATTATGCTTTCCTAAAGGACTTGAGCCTGAAAATTTCCTGTATCCTCAAGCCTCATAACTTTCTGGGTGCAGCTCTCTGACAAGATCTTCTCATCCTCATAAGATCAGCCTTGGCCCATAAGATCCCTCCAGTGGAACAGGGAGCCATAAGTAAAGAACTAAATGATGTCGGAGATAAGGAAACCTATGTAAAAGGGCATATATAAGTTCCCCCTGGGCCTCTGCGGACTACAGCCCTACAAGTGTGTCATGACTAACCCTGGTAGGACATTTTGGTCACTTTAAAAACTCAGTGCCTCGTCTCTTGTGTCTTCTGGTTACCTCACTTGAGGGCCCCAGTGCAGGCCTATGTGGCCTCTTGCAATGTATTTGCCTGCTCCAAGGTGCTGCACAGTAAACCCCCTGGACTCCTGCAACCCCTCAAGATTCCACCTGGCCCCTGGACAGGCATTGCCTCAGATTTCATAGAATTGCCCAAGTCCAATGGGTTCACAACCATTCTGACAGTAGTGGACCATCTCACAAAGATGGCACATCTCATCCCCTGCACTGGCCTGCCCTCCTCCCAGGAAACCAGTTGGGTCTGAGTGGACCAAGATGTCCACCACCATGGCCTCCCACAGTGCATCATCTCCGATAGTGGTGCACAATTTATCTCCCACTTCTGGTGAGAAGCTTTCCAGATTTTGAGCATCTGCTCCTCCTTCTCCTTCACCTTCCACCTCAAACTAATGGTCAAGCAGAGAGAACCTACCAGATCCCAGAGCAGTATCTTCCATGCTACATAATCTTCCACCAGGATGATTGGTCCTTGCTTCTGCCCCATGCTGAGTTTGCATACAGTAATGCAGAACGCGCGTCAGTGGGGCAAAGCCCTATATATATATTTAATTATGGGCTCCACTTTTCGTTCTACCTGGAGCAACCCACAACTTTCCACAACCCAGCAGCCTCGGACCAGTCAAACCCAATATGACGTAAACGTTCACCTGAAGGACACAGAGAATAGATACCAACAATATGCAGATTGCTAACAGCAGGAGGGGCACACCCTTTCAGTAGGCCAGAAGGTATTTCTCTCAATAAAAAGCCTACACACAAACAGGCTATCTCGCAAATTGGACTATCAGATCCCTGGTCCCTACCAAGTTCACTGGCAAATTAATCCAGTTACCTTTGAATTTGACTTGCTCTCCAAATACACCCAGTTTTCTACATATCATTCCTGAAGCCCCAGCTTCTAGACCCATTTTTTCACTGCTCCCAACCACCCACCTCACTGGTACATGTTCAAGATCACAAGGTGTACATCATCCATGAGATCCTTGGTGCCAAAATCATTTGAAGTAGACTCCATTATCTTGTGGATTGGGAAGGCTATGGTCCTGAAGAGCACTGCTGGGAACTGGTGGAGAATGTCCATGCTCCTGACCTGATAAATGCCTTTCACAAAAACCATCCTGGAAAACCCAGCCCACACCTGCCTTGAGGGTGCACTGGGAAGGGAGTTATGTGAAGGATCAAAGGCCTCAAATCCAGCTACCCAGGCAGTGCTCAGACCAGAGCTGCCACCCGCAGCTCAACTGAACAACTGAAGGGAGCCAGCAAAGTACTATCTCACAAAGGGCCCCACCCATGAATGTCCTGATTGGGGGAAATGTCCAGCACCACCAATTGGCTGGGAAGCTCTATTTAAACCAGAAAAAGGCAAAGGAAGTTGTCTGAGCAACTAGAGGAATCCCTGGCTGGCTGATACTGTGTACCTGGCCTGCTTATCTGACTCCTGAACCCTGCCTCTGCTTCTATTCCTGTCCTCTTTATCCCAGACTCCCATATGTTCCCGGTTCCTGTGTTCCTGCCTCACTCCAGTTCCCTGCTCATACACCTTACCCCGAGTGCTGTCTCTGGCTCTGACCTTTGGCTCTGTAGCTGACACCAGCTTGACTTTCGGCTCAGTGCCTGACCACCCACACCCCACTCCCTACACAGTTTCCTTTATCAATCAGACCTGGAATCTTGTCGAAAAAAGATAATAGGTTTATATGACAAGACCTCCTTTGTATTAAAATCATGTTGGCTAGCATTAATTATATTTTTAGTTTTTAATTCTGTGTTGATATAGTCCGAAATTAACCATTCCATTATTTTGCCTGGTTTTGACATCAGGCTAACCAGTCTATAGTTTATTGTCATTCCTTTGCTCTTTTTAAATATTGAAATTATGTTGCAGTCCTCAGATCCTTTGGAATTTCACCAGATTTGTTCAAAATTAACATTAGTGGTTCAGAGAGCAACTTAGCTAGTTCCTTTGTGTAAGTTATTTGGGCTTGGTGTCTTGATTTGAACGTGCTTCATTTTAGCAGATGCTGCCTTATGTCCTCCTTTGTTACAGAAGGTGAACTTTGTTTTCCATTCAAAAAATCATATGGAATGGATAGATCCTCCTGCTTTGTTCCAAATACAGAACAGAAATATCCACTGAACATTTTTGCCTTTTCTGCACCACTATTTATGATTTTACCATCTGCGTCTAGCACTGGATCTGTGCCAGACCTAGGGTTCTTTTTGTTCCTAATGTGCTTTTAAAATATCTTCTTATTGTCTTTAATCCTATTGATCACTGTTATTTCATTGATTCCTTTCGTTCCATTATCAGTTGCCTACATTTTTTCATTTGTAATTTATATTCATTGCCATTAACTTCCCTTTTTTTCCATTCTTTATATATTAATTTTCTATGTATTTTAACTGCTTTCACAGCTCCTTTTGGGAAGGATTCTTTTTTGGTCCATTGTCCCTTTTTCATGTTTGTGGAATCATGGCTTTTTGGGCATTCAAAAGGATGTCTTTGAACAATTGACCATTTTCATTAACACTTCCAACTTTAAATTTTATGTTCCCAATCAGTTAGGTCAACAATTGCTTTAAGCCATTTGTCACTGACTGCCCATAATATTTTGCACTTATGTATCTCATTAGAAACATTGTTTAGTTATTCCAAATTAAAAACAAATGAAGAGAATTTTAAGGTGCTACAGTTAGTCACTTTTAAGTCAGGAGTGAAGTTTTGGAATAGCCTTCCAAGGGAAGCAGTGGGGGAAAAGATCTATCTGGCTTTAAGATTAAACTCAATAAGTTTATGTAGGAGATGGTATGATGGGATAACATGGTTTTGGTAATTAAATATTCATGGTAAATAAGCCCAATGGCCTGTGATGGGATATTAGATGGGGTGGGATCCGAGTTACCCAGGAAAGAATTTTCTGTAGTATCTGGCTGATGAATCTTGCCCATATGTTCAGGGTTTAACTGATCGCCATATTTGGGGTCGGGAAGGAATTTTCCTCCAGGGCAGATTGGAAGAGGCCCTGGAGGTTTTTCGCCTTCCTGTGTAGCATGGGGCACGGGTCACTTGCTGGAGGATTCTCTGCTCCTTGAAGTCTTTAAACCACGATTTGAGGACTTCAGTAGCACAGATATAGGTATGAGGTTTTTTGCAGGAGTGGTGGGTGAAATTCTGTGGTCTGCGTTGTGCAGGAGGTCAGACTAGATGATCATAATGGTCCCTTCTGACCTAAGTATCTATGAATCTATGAAAATACAAGGTTACACACAGAACTTTATTCCCTTCTGTGTATGTATGTCTTTAATTACATGATCATATCTAGGAATATTTCTCAAATAGCATACTATATCACACAACGTTATAGCTTTAGAGATGTGTAGCATCTTGTAATTATTTTTGGCATTCTTGTTTACTTGTCATAATATTTTTATTAATTTACACTTAATTGCGTAATTTTGATCTAAAGTGCATATTTAATTTCATACAGCACTGTATACTTTCTTTTCAACCAACAGCCCAACATGATTTGTAATAATACTGTGCCTATAAACATAATTAAAATGGTATAATTAAAACACTGTGGCACGATACTGTTAATTATCAAGCTAATTTAGTTGCACATACATTGACACCATAGTCATCCTTAGGTCCAGTTTGGGAGATGAATCAGTTAATCTAACTAAAAAGGTGCCATAGTTAATGTGCACAAAGCAAAATCTAATAGTAATTATATTTTATTATTATTGTGCTAATGAGATGGAAGTTAGACGTCCTAATCCTGGTTTAGAGGAGTGAATTATTTTTAATTGTAAATATAAATTTTCCAGAGAACACTCTAGACAAGGTCAGAAGTGCTGTGGTTAATCTCTAGCAGACATGAAATGGCCTGCAAGATTGACCTGCCTCTTTAGCTATGGACAGCAGTGGTATTCAATGGAAGCCATCTACTAGCTTCTCTCAGTTAAAGGAAGGGAGCCAGGAAATGACTGGCCAATGTCTGATTTAGAAGAAAATCTATTATGTGGGAATTAAAAAATTAAATTTTTCTTTCAGCTATGTCTTGGGGAGAAATTGTTTTCACTGAAAAATGGATTCTGACTTTCACACTGGAGCAGAAGGCTGAGGAAACCACAGGAAAAAGGCCAAAATTTTCAAGACATAAGAGGCTAAAGATAGATCTCTAAAACCATTTTTAGGATCCCTAGGGTGAAAATTTCTAAAACACCTAAGTGATTTAGGAGCACTGAAGTTATTGGGCTTGGACTGAGTCCGATATGTACTGACATAAAATGCTATGTGGCCTGTGTCACGAACCCTGTGTCTGTATGCATAAAATAATATAATTTAAAAAAATCTTGCAGGCACTTAGTCCTTTTTTAAGATCTGCACTCATATCAACCCTAAGTTTCTGAAATATTCAGATACTTTTAAAAAAATAAATAACATCTCCAGATTCTGGCATGGAGTGAAAGTGCTAAACCAGCATAAGAAAGCTGTCATTCTTGTGACACTTTTTAGGTCAGTTTTGCAAAATGATAGCTTAATTCCCACCTTTAGAAGTTCTGGTTGTGCAATCAGTACAGAACGGGGTCCGGTATTCATGTAATTTGGATAGATTTTGGATGTCTCAAGATTCTAACATCTTGAGGATTGTTCATCACTTACATTGTGCTATCCTAAAGCATGAAAACTTAAATGATCAGACCAATACATTTGGCTTTTTTCCCTTAGAGAGCTTTCCCAAATCAGATTTTCATTAAAATGATTTAGAAATAGAAAATATCACATTTCCGCTCTACATGATGAAATCAAGACATTCACACGCTTCTTGTGCCTGCTGAAAGTCCAATAACTGTTTTAAATTAGAAATCAACAGACATGAGTCAGTACCAATATATCTGGAAAGTTAGAAACAAGCACGTTTTTTGATGTGAGGTTAACCCTCTAGAACCTTGATTTTCTTTCCTCTCCTCAGAAAGTGCCTTTCACATGTGAAAGTTCTAAAGACCACTCAACATTCCATTAAACTTTAAGAGCACTTACATTTATCTGTTACCATATACATCATTCTGAAATCAACCATAGTTATCCCTGCTTCAGGCCTGAATTTGGCCCAGGGTTCACTAATGTACCCCTCAAATTTCAAAAGTGTACAAATTAGGCATACTGACATTATAATTGATATATCTGACATTTGGCTAAAATTGATTTCCTAGTTTTCCCATTAACTGAGAACAACTGGGAAGTCTGGATGCCTCTAGTTCTGATGTGGTAGCCAGTAAAAAAATAAGTTGTTTCCGTTAGCTACAGACATAGTGATGCTTTTTTTAAATTCGTACTATTATTTATTTAAAGGGAACATTCAACTTGAAAGGGGTTTTTTTTAATTGATAAATTAAAAAAATCAATTTCTGATGAGTACCCTTGAAATAGCATGTCCGGCATTTTAATAGAACTTCCCTTTAAAAACAGTTTATATCTTGTTTATCTTTAAAAGCATCTGTTCAGCAAGGGAGAAACTGAATGACTAAGCCCTGGAAACGGTGCAACCGACCATTCTCCTGATGATGTCAATTGCACGACGTAAACAAAGCAGAAAAGATAGACACCAATATATTTTTTCATTAACTTCTTTATTCCCATTATTGTTGGTTTTTGTAAGTACAGTAAATACCTGATTTTTCAGACAGAAAAGTGATTTTTAGTTTAACTGTTTGCTGATTAGGAATATTTACCAATAAATGCACAGTTGAATATGAATATTAAATAAATCTGGAAATTCAAATATGTTTGACATTTCTGGGTCAACAAACATATGGCATCAGGAAACTGACACAATTTTAGAAGCCGTCAAAAGCATATAAATTGAGTATTCTTAAAGCAAGGAACTCCAGAAAGTTTTATATAAATAGGAAGCTTCCCAGTGAACTTATTGAGACTTGTAAAAGGGTGTTGAGGATCTGGAAAGAGTTCAGAGAAGAGCTATAAGAATAATTCAAGATTTGGAAAGCCTTTCTTAAAGTCAGAGACTAAAGAAGATAAGTCTATTCATCTTAACAAATGGAAGATTAGGAGGTAACTTGATCATGGTTTATAAGTATCTACATACGAGATCTGTAACAGAAGCAGAGAGTAGACAAATTCAGACAAGAAATAATAAATTGTTAACAGTTTACCAAAGGATGTGATGGATTCTCTATCACTTGAAGTCTTTAAATCAAGATTGGATGTCTTTTGAAAATGTATGCTCTCATTCAACCAGAATTCATGGACTTGATGAGAAATCACTGATGAAATTCTCTCACCTGCGTTATGCAGGAGGTCAGACTAGATGAACATAATAGTTAAGGCTACATTCTAGTCATGGGTATTTTTAGCAAAAGTCATTAAAAGATCATGGGCAGTAAACAAAAATTCACGGCCCATGACCTGTCCATGACTATTGTACTATCTACCCCTAATGAAAACTTGGGCCAAGGGGGCGGCGAGTTCTCTGGCGGGGGCAGTGTGGGGGCACCGTGGGTGCTGGGGAGGGTGGCAGCATGCAGTCCAGGACTCCTGCTGGTGCTGGGGCAGGGGAGGGATGGCAGGCTCCGTACCCAGCTCCGCATATCCCTGCAGCTCCTAGGGGGAGGGAAGGCTAGGGGGGCTACACACACTGCCGCCCCTCCACGAGCTCCGGCTCCGCAGCTCCCATTGGTCAGGAACTGCAGCAAATGGGAGCTCCAGGGGTGGCACCTGTGGGTGGGGGCAGTGCGCAGAGCCCCCTGGCCCCTCTGCCTAAGAGCTGCAAGGACATGCCAGCCTCTTCTGGGGAGTCCCGCACCACCCCAAGGTAAGCGACACCCCGCACCCCAATCCAGTGCCCCAATCCTGAGCTCCCTCCCACACCCAAACTGGCAGTGGGCCACTGCAGAAATCACAGAGATCACAAAAGTCACGGAATCCGTGACCTTCGTGACAGACACACAGCCTTAATAATCCCTTCTGATCTCAAAATCTATGAATCACCAGGTGGCAGATGATCCCTTAGGGGTTCTGTTGCCAGCTGATACAAATTAAAGGAGTCCTTTGGTTGCTCTAACATGCACTGGGGATGGGGTAGAGAACCAGGGATCTTCAAGCAGCTCCATTTCTGCCTTTCCATGTCTGTTGCTTCTAGCAGAAAATGAACAGAGAATCTGTCCCAATATTTTTGCGAACTGAACTTTTCTGAGATCTGAAAGAGTCCTGGAAATCATTGTGATTAGACAGTTTTTTTAATAAGCACCCATTAATTTTTTTATTTATTGTTCCCCCGGGTTTTGGTGCTTTGCCAAGATAGTACTATTCACAATAATCTGTACTGGCAAATTTTACAGACATTTAAACTTTCTACTACTTCTTATTGGTACAGTCATTTCAATTGTCTTCTGAAAAGCCTTACGAAAGTAACATAACCTTGATTTCTCTATGGCTTATTACATCCTAGAACAAATGAAAAAATATCCCCTTTTCAGAAAAAATCCCCAATATTGGAAGCAAGGATTGGACTACTACACAGCAAGTGAGGGCAGAGTGTACTATCTTTTAATACAAATTTATGATCAGAGTACTTTAAAAAATAAAAATCAAAGATGAACTCTCCAAAATTGCAGTCAAGTCAGAAAATCTATTTGTACTTTTTAAAAATCCTAAAAAGCACAGTTACTGTAGTGGGTGAGTGAGGATTACAAGCAACACATTGCATTCTCCCCTGCCGCTTTTTTGTTTGTTTGTTTGTTTGTTTGTTTTTTTATTAAGACAGCAGAGCTTTTGAGTGTAGGTTGTACGACTTGGGCTTGGTTTTGTCAAGTATCATAAGCTAAACTGCACTGAAAAGGAAATACAGAATATTTATGAAGATGTTGTATCACCGAGTACCTTTTTCAAGATTTCTTGGGCATGGCAGTGGTTTTTAACATGTCCAAAATATTCATAACATATTCATAACAATTCAAACATAAGTAATTTATGTTTACTACAGTAGCCAGAACTTATATCTACACATTAAACAACAGTAATTGAGATATCACTCATTGCACCTTAGTTGCAATCTGATTTTGAACTTAATTTTGAATGACAAATTATAAGCAATAAGGACTACCTCACATGAGAATCAATTAATTGGCATTTGTCAGGAAGGTCATAGAAAGTAATTACGAAGCCCGAAGGCAACAATTCTTGGAGATTCTTAAGTATTGTGCTACCTGGAACACAAACAGCAGGCAGCAGAAATTCTGTTAGAAAGTCTGGCAAAATTTCTAGTTAAGGCAGAAATCAAAGTGATTTTTTTTAATCTAGCTAGATTTTTCCATATTGACTTAAACAAATTGCAACCCAGTAGAATCACATAACTTTTGCCTGCATTTCATTAAAAATGAATCTCTCTTTATGAGTCTATACTGGGTACAAACAAAATAGTATCATAGTATCCTGAAAGAAACTGTAATCTAATATTAGAAACAATTAAGACTTGAGTGTTGCAATTTGCTATATGTGATATACATAGTATGCAAACTGTGGCCATGGTCCTGCAAAGACTTACACACATTTTTAAAGGTTTCAGAGTAGCAGCTGTGTTAGTCTGTATTCGCAAAAAGAAAAGGAGTACTTGTGGCACCTTAGAGACTAAGAAATTTATTTGAGCATAAGCTTTGAATGCATCCGATGAAGTGAGCTGTAGCTCACGAAAGTTTACGCTCAAATAAATTTGTTAGTCTCTAAGGTGCCACAAGTACTCCTTTTCTTTTTACATTTTTTAAAGTTATGCATGTGAGTAATTCCTAAAGGCCCAATCCTGCTAGGTACTTCTGTGAAATAAATGTAGTGTGCTGAGTATAATTTCCTTGTGTATACTTGTTCTCATCATACCACAAAGAGATCTTCTGCACTTTACTATCTCATCTCTGGAGCAACAAACATGCTGTAGGTCAATTTAAGGGGCATACAGTATTGTCTCCTTCCGTGTGCAAGGTAAATATATACATTTCAGTTTCATGCCACAAAATTCATGGATTTGCATACTTTTAGCCACTGAATTGAAATGATTTTTGCAACACAAAACCAGCCACCAGGCCAGAAGCCCTCCACAATACAGCACTAGTCTGGAATATATTTTGCAGCGCCAGGCTAAATAATCACTTGCTTTCATGACCACTAACATTCAAGAACTCTGCCCCTCCCTGAAAAAAGTGAATAAAACCTTATATGGTACCAGATGTTGTAAGTAATGGCAGAAAGGTATTTTCTTTTCTTTTATGTTTTTTAAACTGTTCATTCTAAATAAAAATGACTTTGATGCAAAATAAATAAATAATACAAAGTTAATTAAATACTAAGTGGGGCCAGACACTATCTCTGGGATTTGCCAAAGTGACCCCTGCATTTTGCAGGACTGCTTTTGTTAGTGCATCATTTCTGCTCAGGTTTATACACAACCTTTTCTTGAATATCCCCAAAGACTTTCCACTTTGTATGTGAGATGACTTTCAGTCACACTCCATGAGAGCATAAACCTTGAGTATGATTCGGTGGCCTTGTTGCGTGGTGGGTGCTACTGTTTTGTAGAAATCCCCAGTTAATCTGTCCCCAACTCTGTCTGTCCCAAGATATATTGGAAAAGTAATTCTCTCTGTACGTGGAAGAACAGAATACAGTATGTTTCAGAATTTAAACCCAGAAACAAAAACTTTTTTGAGACTATCTTTCAGGTTCACCAAGTTAGGTCCAGTGATTAAGTCTGGTGAAAGGGAGCAAGGTCTAGTGGATAGTGGAGGGACATGTAAGGGTAGAGTAAAAAGGAAGATCCAAAACAAGACCCTCTATACCATGCTCACTAAAATCAAGCAATTACTGCCTGAGGGGATAATTGGGCAGAGGAAAGCTTCTTCTGCCAGGACTGCTGAGGCAGAGGTGAGCTCACTCTTTAATTCCTGGGGCTGTGCCATAAAATTATAACAAAAGAATGGAAATCTTTACTAACATAATTGTAACATTCCAATAAAATAAGGAGCCTAAATACTCACAGCTTTGATCTCTTACTACAGCTGAATCCTTTTGAAAGCTTTTAATGTTTGTTTAAATAAAATTGAGTTAAAAAAATTCTTTAAATGAAAACCAAACCTGATTCGTTAGATGTGAGCCAAGTTGCTCACACGGCTACATATCTGCTCTCAGCAGCTGCTGCTCCTGAAAGAATTACCCAGAGAGAGTGCGGAGATAGAGTTTGGTATGACATTTACAGTTGAGTGATGACTTGTTTCACTGCAGTACATGATTTATGTTTTTGACTCTAAAGGGTACATATGGTTGTCTATATTGGAGGCCCCCATGCACCCATGACATGTGAGTATTCAGTATAACTGCACCCTGAGCATGACTCCAGCGGGAGTTATTCTTAGCTTGTGGTGGGAGCGCAGATCTCTTTATGGGTGTATTTTTTGTATTGCTTACCCCAGTGCAAATTCTCTCTGTCACTAGCACTTTCCTTTTGTCGTGTGTGTGTGCACACATACAGGAAAGATATAGCTATACCGAATGATAAGCAGCTCAGAAAACGTGCTGTTATATATTATATTGGTTATCCACACTTTTTGGGTGCATGATTGCTTTCAAATGCCTGAGTTATGCAGTCATCTTACCACGCTCCCTGAGGTATCATAGCTTTAGTAAAGCAAATTCATTGATGTTCACTAAATGGAGGGGGAGGGGAGAGAAATACAATGGGCCAGATTCTCAGTTGTATGGCACAAAGGGAGTGAGAACCTTCTGCAAGTCTCCTGCTGGGGACCCTTGCAATATGGGGCTCCCCAGAAGGCCTAAAGTAATTCCTGTGCCACCCTCTTGCAGCCCCCAGTGCAAGGGACACATCAAGGCTGGGAAGACCAGCCAGGAGTGTGGCTGGAGAGCCATGTGCTGTGGCAATCCCCAGATGACTACGGTCATGAGGCCATTAGCCCTGATACATTTTAGAGCAACCCTTAAGCTATGATAGCTTGTGCATGAGGCTAGGGAGAACATCAGGGAGCCATGACCAGCTCCTTCACAGTGGCCCTCTCTACAACACTCAGGCTTTGTCTGCATGCAGAAGTAGCAACGGTTTTACTCAGATTGGTGCAAATCCCTGTGCAGACACACTTCAGTTTAAGAATGGCTTATTGCAGGTTAGCTTAAACTTGTTCCCACTTGTAAAATGAAATAAACCAGGTTAAACCAAAATAAGAATGTCCATATGGCTGTCCATGCCATTTTAACTGAACCAGTTTTAATCACACCATAAGTTAAACCTGGGCAACTCTGTCATGTAGACAAGCTCTTGATGTTTTTGTTTTGTTGTTTTTAGTTGCAAAACTTTGTTTCTCACAATTAGCCTGTTTCAAAATTCAGGAACTTGTTGAAGGATAAAGGTATAGTTTCTGATGGAGAAGCACCACACTCAGGCCACCTCACCATCTGCAACATAACAGTTTTGATAATGCAGTTTGCTAGATGCTCCTCATGTTGCCATGGGAACAGCTGTTAGCTTGTCAAAAGAAAGTAGGGCGAGTTTAACTAGTCACCCTTTCAGAAAAACCCATTTGTTCTTTTGTACTTTCTTTGCAACTGTGATTAGCTTAAAGCAAGTGGTCCTGTTTTCTGTGCTACACTGTTAGTTTCCATTGGAATAGGAATAGCACCCAACAGCAGAATGGTCAGAACTCTTAAATTGCACAGGCTGGAGCAGAGCACTGCAAATGATTCTCCAGCAACTCTACAGAAACAACTTACACTGTAATCTCTTAGCTTGTGGAATAGTCTCCCTTGAGTAGCAGTAGAAGCTCCATCCCTTGGGCCATTTAAAACATAACTGTGCAAGGCACTAAGAAATGTAGCATAGAGAACTTCTCTTTACTGATGGGGAGATGAGACTTTTTCATCTCATAACTCATAATTTCATGATTCTATTTCTTCTGGTTTCAACAATGGACTACTCATGTGTGTAAAGATACCCAGGGCCATAAGTGTTTGCAGGATAGGGACCTAAGTGTGGGAGGGGGAAGATAATGACATTATAGTTCCATTAACCCAGACATTTTCCACAGAGTGAAGATAATTTTGTAATTAAGAAAATATTTGAAGTATATAGATTGTTATATGTTTTGTGCTTAATTGAAACATGCCTCTACTAAATCTGTTCCTTTAAAATGTTTAATACAGAATGTTCAATGGGATTATTAATGTATATAACTGTTGCAAGATCTGGACCTGAGTCAGTGTCTCTCTTTCTCCTTTTGCAGTCTTGTGAATAGCCCACCTGAACATAGAGTGATGAGACGTGGTGTTGAGATTGTGCATTTGTTGGATTTATTCTTTGCATTAGGGCAGTGCCCATAGTCTCACTATGATAGTCACAATAAAAACGTATAACAAAGAGATGGTCCCTGCCCCAAGGAGTCTGCAATCTAAGGCTGAGATGCTATAAATAAGGAGCATGATGGATTAGGAGAGAATCTCAGCAGGACCCATTTTTTTCAAAGTTACATATATTATTGAGTCATTACTTTTAATAGATTAAGGCACCCTTTTGGAGGGTTGACTTTTACAGAGTGGATGTGGAGCCCTGATTTGGGCTTCTATTGGAAGACTAGAGGATGTCATCATGCTTGTTGTTTCTGTTTGGCTATTGTGGGAAAGCTTTTACCAGTTTCTAATTGTGTCTTCATTGTTGGGTGCAAAATCCTGGTCCCAATGAAGTTTTGCCACTGACTTCAATGGAACCAGGCTTTCATTCTTGGAGTATACTTTTCTCATAGCTGTAAAGGTTTGTGGGGTATGGCTGATGGTTTGTGTAACTTCTATGGATGTGTAATGGTTCCAGGTTGGCCGGGTCTTCAAAAAGCAATAACAACAACAACAAAAACAAAGAAAACACTTTTAAATGGGGGGTGGGGGTTTACATAACTGTACCGGGGTTTTTCCCCTTATATTCAAGTATATATTGGACTTTGATCTGCATACAGAAATCAACCAAGCCAACAAAATAACCCCACTAAATCAGAGCCTAACTTGTGTTTCTTTATACTGAAGGGCTCTGTTGCCAAACAGAAAGCAGCCAGTATGTTTCCAGGTGGAATTCAAGGTGTTTATTTTATCCTATAAAACCGTAAGGGCTGGATTTTCAAAAATACTTGATGTCAATGGAAAAACCCTCATTGGTGTCAATGGGAGCAGAGTTTAAGACCATGCTGACCACCCTAAATGGTTTGAGACCCACCCCACTCCTATGCTGTAGTACCACAGATGAGATCAGTTGAGGCATTTGAGGTGGAGTTCATGTTGTCATAAATGGGCGGGGCTGGTGCTAAGACATTTTTCAAAGAGGTCCTCAGTTTAAGAATTTGCTCTCCTAATAATGGTCTGCCAGAGTCTGGCCTATGAATATCCAGCAAGTGCTGCAAGGCCCATCTTTTCTTCAATCTTATGTGCTGGTATGTATTTATTTTAAGTGGTGAGTGATAATGTATTGTGTTGAAATATTTTTCTGGCATTAAGTGATGTCAGGACCCCCAAAGCTTTGAATTCATATCCTAATTATATTTTTATTAATAAAAATAAATAAACTGTCACCATTTAAACATTTTTCAAGATTATTAGAATGAGTTATCACAACCTTGTAATAATAAAAAGAATCCTGCTGATTATCAGTCAAATCTATAACAGAGTTGTGCTTATGCTCTTTTTTATTTTACTAAGTTAATCATTGTTTATGTCCATGAAGCCTGCTTTTACATTTAGTATAATAAAATAATTGTCACTTTAACTTGGGGAATTACGGTGATTATACGAAAATGAACAATTTTGTGATTCTCAGCGTGAGAAGCTGACCTTTAAAAACCATTTCAACAATGCTTAATGTTGTCATGAATCTTCTCAGATATTTAATGTTGCAGTTGTTTGTTGCATATAGTGTAATAATTCCTCCACAAGTCATCTTTTGTTATAGGGAAATTTGGCTTGGGACCAAGTAGAGCTTTGGAGAGCTTTTAAGTTTGAGATCCTGTCTCACAGCTGAAAAGCTCTCCAAAGTGAGGTGATCCCAGAAGAATATTTCCCATTATCCAAAACTCTTCCAAACCATTCCTTGTAGCTCTAAAATAATTAAGACTTAGGAAGCCCCAAGAGGTCTTATTTGATCCATGAAAGAAGTTACCCTAATTCAAGTAACTAAAACCTGACTCCTCCTCAGCCAATGAAACACAAAACCCCCCTATTTGTTCACGTAACCTAAAGAGACTACTCCAAAACGTCAAAGCCTTTAAACTTAAATGGATTCAACCTCAGGACATGGCCAGAGTTTTGATTGCATTTGCTGGGGATCAGGCTGAGATATTTGTGTAAGTCCCGAGAGTAGAAGAGGTTTTGTTCCCGACAATATGCTGTAAAAAACCATACTGCACTTGGTTTAGAAGTGTGAATGATGATGAACTTGGTTAGAACAGAAGAAACCTTTATAGGCCCACCAGCTACTAATAACAGCACATCCTTTTGTATTCAGCAGAACACTGTGTGTAATTTCTGTAAACACACACTTCACCTTGTATGAAAGGATGGTGTGGAATAGACATTTATTTGAAAGAGTAGCATGGCCAAGTATTTATGGGGGCTAGTTATTTTATTACTCAATTTAAAATGGTATTGTGGCTTCAAGATGAATCTCTCTGAAGCACCAGATTGAGATATCAGAGAAATAGTAACATTTCTAGGAAACATTTCTGGATCCATTGAGGAAAAAATTAAGGGGTAGGGTTTTACTATTATATTCCGGTAGAGTAGATTTAGTACAATGCATATACAGACTTCATATAAGACATGCAGAATGAGCAGTGGACCCTAGCCCTGGATTTTCAGTTTCAAGTGCTGTATTAAAAATTGTTACACTTAGAAAAGATAAATCAATCCACGAAAATAGCAGTAGTATTACTTTATATTATTGTTATGCTTCACTCATGACTCCATTGTACTGGCTGCTTTTTATACATGTAATAAGAGACAGTTCCTGCCCTGAAGAGTTTACAATCCAAACAGACAAAGTGGGGAAGGAAGGAAGGCTTAGTATCTCCTTTTTACAGATGGAGAACTGAGTCACAGAGAGAATAAGTGATCTGCCCAATGCAACAAAAGGAGTCGGTGGCAGTCCTAGGAATTGAACCGAGATATCCTAAATCCCAGCCAGTAGTTTAACCACAGGATTATACTTCCTCTTGAGTGCTAAATGAGAAGCATTGGCTTGTGATTTCTGACTGGATTAAATTTAACTTCAGCTTTTCATTTTATGAATTAATCATAGTTGACAGAAGGCCTAGATACATGTTATATTTATAATTATTACTACTTCTGAGATCCACATGGAGAGTAAGACAGTATTTTATGATGTAGAATCAGATCTGGCTTTGAATCCATGAGTTTCCCACACTACAGGTAAAAACATTGCCTGTAAACTGCAGGTATGCGCTTCATTGATCAGGTGAAGCTAAAATGACTGTGTGGAAGAGCTGACGGTTCAAAATCTAGTATACACTCATCTCCAAGGAGCACTAGGTTGGTTTGGATTTTGAACAAGGAATCTTTGGAAAAGTTGAAGCAGCTGAAGGTCAGATGGAATAGATGGCTACTAGGGAAGGATGGTTAATCACGCTCTCCGTGAATATATGCTAATATATATGGTAGAATTCATCATTCTAAGAGATTCAGAATGTCAGTATTTAACATCAGACTGAGTGTTCTCACAGAGAAGTACAAGCCAATGGTAATTTTTAAAACTTCCCAATCATGGAAAAGAAGGTGTAAGTGAGCACTTTGGTAGTCACACCACTATCTGGGGCAAAAATAGGATAATCCACTATATTTCCATTAGCTCTTCTAATTTGTCTATTGAAGAAAGAAATATTTGTGTGAGAAGGAAAAGGTTACTCTTAGTTTTGTTCCTACAATAGAAATAAGGAAACTGAATAAGAAAAGCTTCAGGTTTTGTTTTATTTTGGTTCCTTTGTTTTTACCTCCATTTACCCCTCTTCCTCCTTTATTAAACCTCTTCCACATAGCCAGCCAAACACCCTTTCACTCATCAGACATTCACTTACACAAGCTATATTTAATTCTTCTGACTTTCAGCCCCATTCATATCCTTCACATTCCTTTATGGCAGTGCACCACTTGCTCACTCTTCCTAACAAGAAACACACATAACGGTTAAACAGCAGAGTTCAGCACCACACTTGCGTCACAGGTTGAGCAAGATCAGTTGCATTCTTTATGGGGGTCATTTATTCTCTCTGGGTGGGATGTGACCTTTTCTTTTTCATAAAGAGGAAACAACCCCAGATGCTCACCACTCCTTGTGCAGAGAGGTTGCTAGTTGGTATTCCTTCATCTTTCCTTGTAAACTTGCAAAATAACCAAAGACGCGTTTGCAAAACTAGTTCCACTAGTTACTTTCACTGTTTTGACACTAATCCAAACATTTCACTTAAACACCAAGACACCTGATGTTTGCAGAAATTTGAAAGATTCATTGTGAAAATATTCTCTTCTGTTTTTAATAGAATTGTGTGAATTGCAGAATGCTTTGGTTTGGTTCTGTGACATTTCGCAGGATATATTTCTTTTGATGTTTCTTCTGATGTTTCATGTTATTTGTCACTCCCCTACATAGTTTTATTTACAACTTTTAAAATTAAATGGCTATTCATTTCAAAATTTTGCATGGCTTTAATATAAAAGCCATATTTGCCCAATAAAGTGATACTCAAGCGAAATCATTTTTGGAGGGGGGAAAAATTGTATCCATCACAATTTTCCATTATCAATGCAAAAATGAGCCGTTTTTTCAATTGTGCAAAAACATTGTTACAAATATTTCCACTATTCTAATTTTTAGGATTATTTTAAAAAATAATTGTTAATATGTGCCTGTTGTCACATGAATGAATTCTCTTGTCACACTTTAAGAAGAAGAGTATCACTGCAAACCTATGACTTGCCCTAAGGGAAGTAAAGATAAGAATGATGTATTTCTCCTTCTAGTCCACCCCTACAGTGGATGAAAGGTACACTTATGTGACAGGGCACCAGGAGCTTGCTTAGGAGCCTGCTTCTGTTCCATTCAGATATGCTTTAGTCAAACACAACTTGTTGGCCTCTGTGCAGGAGTAACTGGGTGAAATTTAAGGGCCTGTTATGGACAGGAAGCAGGCTAGATGATATAATGGTTCCTTCTGACCTTAGACTCTGAATCTGTTTCTAATGCTCCTTTTCATGACTGATTTTTTAACATTACATGGTGTTATAGCTAATGGACATTCTTCTTTAGCTCAATTAGTAGTTTTTGTTGTAGAAACATGCAGGTTCAGATGCTATATATGTGATGATTGTGATGTCTATGCCATATGTATGCAGCATGCTGATCTGTTACAGCTGAATTCCTTCTGAAAGCATTTCTCTGACTGTGGCATTTGCATGGGCCTCTCTTATGTCTTAGCATTTTCATGGCTTGTCCTGAAGCCATGTTTTGTTGTTACATTGGAGTTAAATTTGAGCATTGTCACTTTTTTTCAGTGTAATTTCATATTCAATAGATACACAGGTCTGACCAACCAAAATTAGCATTTCCGCTTTGAAAACACTGTTTTTAAAATACTAAGATTCAAATGGCAACACACAGCATTCTCTCAATCTCCTTTAACAGGGCCAGAGCCTGTTCTCATTTTCAGTGGTGCATATTCAGAGTAACTCCATTAACTTTGACTGAGTTATTTAAATTTGGATTGGTGTAACTGAGATAAGAATCTGATTCACTGATTTAACATTGTGTTGTATATATCAGTGTTGCCAACTCTCATGACTTTATTGTAAGTCTCACAATATTTTTTTGTTTTTCCTTAAAACCCAGTCCCTGTTGTTACATGAGAATCTCAGCTTTTGTTTAAAAAAACAAGGTTTCTAGCTCTCGTGGTTGCAGAAAGGAAGCTGAGTGGGTCTGCTGCTGGGCAATAAGAAGTACAGCAGAATTGCTATACTTCGATCCAAACCAAACAGCAAGCCACTTGCACAGAAGCCTGAGAATAGGCATAAGCAAGTGAAATATTTCAACACTCTGAGACAACATTCAAAAGAGCTTCTGAAATGGTGTATAGGATATGAGTACTCAAAACTGCATATGCCAATAGACACACCCATTTTTCTGTTTTCTGTGAGATTTTTTTGTATGTGATATAAGAGTGTCAGAAGAATCTTCGAAAATCTGGCCCTTTTAAATTAAGCCACTTTTCTAAGTGGGAAGAGCCACGAATTCAGCACAGATGAGCATGCTTACCTCTGGATTGGTATGCAAGGAGGGGGTGAGGAGAGGCATTGTCTGCAGCAATATTGAATAGTATGTCTGAGTCGGCAGGTTCATGGCCCCAATGTTGTACCAGTATCTGTATGTGCATGCCCCTCAGGCCCCTGGAGGCATTACATTAATTCCTGCATTGCATTAATTCCTGCTGTAGAGCACAGGTTGCTCATCTTCTCCCCTTGTTCTTCACAGTGCACATATCCATAATTTTTCTGTAACCATATCAGAGACAAAGTCTTACAAATCACATTCACCCATGTTTAATTCTGAAAATCTGCCATCTTGGAATAAAATGCATGATCTTAAACTAAAATAGTTTGGGGGTGTTAGGTTTGTTAAATAATAGCTAGTGCGCGGGTAAGTTGGCAAATAGTTCAATTTAATAAAAATCTAAGTAATGCAGGAAATTGTTCACATCTTTAAATTGAATAACTGTGTGCAACTTTTGAGTGTAAAGAAATGAAATGCAGATACCTGGAGAAGCAACAGAGACATCATCATGCTGTCCCCACACTTGTATCACATTGTAATCCTGAAAGAGCCTGTTCTTCTTCGAGTGATTGTTCACGTTGATTCCAATCAGGTGTGTGCATGCCATGTGCATGGTCGTCGGAAACTTTTTCCCTCAGCAGTTTCCATCGGGTCGGCCAGGGAGCCCCATGGAGTAGCTCCCCCATGGCACTCAGTATATGACCCTGCCCCTTCAGTTCCTTCCTACCGTTCATGACGGCATTGGAACTGCATTTTGCTTGCTTGCAAGTGTCCCCTTAGCCTATTACTTAGTCCTACCCAGTTTTTTGTTTTGTAGTTAGTTTCTTGTTATCTGTAGTTAGGATAAACTTGGTGAGTGGGTTGTTCTCCACTCACCCTGCCTTGGGGCATGCCTCAAGCCCAAGGATTTAAATCTTGCGGTGTCTGCAAGAAGCCTATGCCCAGTAGTGACCCTCATGACTTGTGCCAGAGGTGTCTAGGGGAGGCACATCAGTCTGAGTGCCGTAAGATTTCTAAGGCTGTCAAGCCCACGACTAGGAAGGAACGCAACTTCAGTTTGAAGCAGCTGTTAATGGAAGCTGCACTCAGTCCAGCGGCACATGATCGCCAAGTCCCGGGCTCGAGCTCAGTGCGCAGTGCCCTGGCATTGGTCCACGAGTCGGTACTGAAGAAGGACTCTGGTGCTGGAGACCCTCGGTACCAGAGATTCCTGGCACCGCAGCACGGAGCGGCACCCTAGCACCGGACAACATCCACTGTGCCCCACAAGTGCCATAAGAAGGGGGACAGAGGGCGATCTCCTAGGAGAGCGAGACCATCCAGGGAGACTTTCCTGCCTCAGAGGAAGGACTCAAATTCCAAGCAGCAAGAGCTCGTGCCGTCGACTCCGGCGCCCCAGTTGGCACCGTTGAGCCCGGCACTCAGTGACTCTCCCACAGGGCAGTGCTTGGGGGAGGAGTTGGAATCCCCGTCCACCCCAGACACTTTCAAGGCTGCAAAGGAACTTATAGAAAGTACTGCACCTTAGTCCCTTGCTGTTAGAGAGAAGTCTCCAGCACCGCCCAGACAGGTGCCATCTAGAAGCAAGCCCGTGATGATGAGGCCCTCTTCTTTGCTGGACCGGCACCTTCTCCAGCACCATTCCCAGTCTACATCACTGCAACGCCCTCCGGCACCAGCCTCGGTACAAGATTGCCTGGCGCAGGGAGTATGGTGATCTGTGTCTCCAGCACGGAGGTGTCGGCACTGATCACGGTCACCCTCTTTCAGCTGGCACTGAGACATGGCACCGGAACACAGGAGCTGTTTTCCAGCACCGGACTCACGGCACCAGTCTGAAGTCGCAGGACAGCCAGCACCGATCCTCTACACGATTGTTGCGGCTCTGTTCCACTGACCACAGGCTCAAAGATCATTGGCACCACCATGGTCATTGTTCTCGGGATCCTCAGACTCTGTGGCTGACTTCTATTACTCACGGCACAGTAGGTACAAGTCAGATAAGTGCCAGAGACACCCACAGTCGACCTGGCAGCCACAGTGGCCACCTGCTGCACAATGCCCTTCTGGACCTCCATGGCTTTCCATCAGGCCCAAGGTATCCCTTCCAGGGTTTCTAGGCCCATGATATCGGGGCATCATCCTGCACGGTCACTGGTGGATAGACCTGCCCCTCGTACTACAGAGGCGACCCTATCCAGACCGCTCCCTCATACTACAGAGGGGACAACCAAACCAGCTCCAGACCCAACCATAGTCCAGGTCACATCTGACCTTGCCGAACGACTGGTCACCAATGCTACCCAGGAGCAACCTGGGCACATAGTGGGCCAAAACGACCCTGTACCCCCACTGGCCTCATCATCATCTTCGTCTGATGAGGTGGTGGCAGGAACGTCAGCTTCATGTCCTCCTTCCATTGACCAGAGGGCGCATCAGGACCTGCTCCTCTGTGTTGCCCATATCATGGGCCTACAGGTGGAGGAAGCCATCGAGTCAGAGGACCCAGTGGTGGACATTCTCGCTCCGGAAGGCCCTTCCAGAGTGGCATTTCTGGTCAATAAAACTATTTGCAACAATTATAATACCCTGTGGCAGACTCCAGCTTCCATTCCACCCACCGCCAGGGGTGTGGAGAGAAAATACTTTGTTCCCTCCAAGGGATATGAATTCTTATTCTCCTACCCACACCTTTGCTCTCTGGTCGTCTCGGTGGTAAATGAGAAGGAGCACCAGGGGCAGCAAGCACCAGCTCCCAAGGCTAAAGAGGCCAAATGTATCGACCTCTTTGGCAGGAAAGTTTATGCCATAGGGAGACTACAGCTGGGGATAGCTAACCAACAAGCTATCCTCAGCAGGTATAATTTTAATTCGTGGGACTCCATGTCCAAATACAAGGAGTTGCTCTCCACTGAGTCGAAGGCTGAGTTCTCGGCTTTGGTCAAGGAGGGGAAGGCAGTGGCCAAGACATCCCTACAGGTCTCCCTTGACTTGGCTGACTCTGCGGCACGTACCATCTCCTCTGAGGTGGTCATGAGGAGAACCGCATGGCTCCAAGCTTCTGGGCTTCCACTGGAAGTCCAGCAACCCTGTAGGACCTTCCCTTTGAGGGTGCAGAGCTGTTTTCGGACCAGACAGACTCGAAGCTCCACAGCATAAAGGACTCCAGGGCAACTATGAAATCTCTGGGTATGCACACTCCCGCTACCCAGAGAAAACCCTTCAAGCCTCAGCCCCAACAGCAGCAGAGGCAATACCAATCCCGCCCAAGGCAGGATACATACCGCCGTAGGGGCAGGAATAACAGACGTTCCCTCCTTCAGGCTAAGGGCAGGGCCCGACCAAGCCATCATTGGGGTCCAAGCAAGGATTTTGAAGGGACGCCTGAGGACGGCATACCCCCACTTCAGGCATCTATACCATTCATCCTGGACTATCTACTACACCTGAAGCAGGAAGGGCTGGCCGGATCATCCATCAAAGTACAGCTCGCGTCCATCTCAGAGTTCCACCCAGGAGAGTTGGTGTGCTCAGTGTTTGCCAACCCATGGTGGGCTGTTTTCTTAAAGGCATAGAACGGCTATATCCACAGTCCCACCCACCAGTACTGAGTTGGGACCTCAACCTAGTCTTAACTAGACTAATGAGAGCCCCATTCGAGCCACTGGCTACATGTTCCCTGCTGTATCTCTCATGGAAGGGGGCCTTTCTGGTTGCCATCACATCAGCCAGGAGGGTGTTGGAGTTAAAAGCACTAACCTCCAACCCCCCCCGACACAGTCTTCCACAAGGACAAGGCACAGCTAAGGCCTCACCCAGCCTTCCTGCCCAAGGTGGTATCCCAATTCCACATCAGCCAGGACATTTTTCTACCAGTTTTCTATCCCAAGCCACATGCTAAAGCACAGGATTAGAGGCTTCACTCACTAGATGTGCGGAGAGCAGTAGCGTTCTACACTGAGTGCACAAAGCCTTTCAAGAAGTTGAACCAGCTCTTTGTAGCAGTGCCCAGATGAAGGGACTTCCAGTCTCCTCACAATGCATTTTTTCCTGGATTACGGACTGCATCTGTACCTGTTATGACCTTGCCAAGGTCCCAGCCCTAGCTATTACAGCCCATTCAACAAGAGCTCAAGCCTCATCCATTGCTTTCCTGGCCCAGGTGCCCATCCAGGAGATCTGCAGAGTGGCGACCTGGGCCTTGGTGCCATCCACTATGCCATCATCCAGCTAGAGACGAGACAGCTTTCGCCAGAGTGGTGCTCCAGTCAGTGATTCCTTAACTTCGACCCCAGCCCCATTTGAGAGCTTGGGAGTCGCCTGTGCCCTTGGGAATCGATGTGAACAATCACTTGAAGAAGAAAAGATGGTTACTCATCTTCTTTTAACTGTTGTTCTTCGCGATGTGTTGTTCATGTCCAATCCAATACCCACCCTCCTTCCCCTTTGTCAGAGTAGCCGGCAAGAAGGAACTGTAGGGGGGTCGGGTCAGCAGGGTCATATATTGAGCACCATGAGGGCGCCACTCCATGGGGCTTCCTAGGCACCCCAGCGGGAGCTGCTGAGGGGAAATGTTTCCAATGACTCTGCACGCAGCACATGCACACCTGATTGGAATGGACGTGAACAAACACATCTCAAAGAACAACAGTTACAAGAAGATGAGTAACTGTCTTATCCTCAATTTCCACTAATTCAGTAACTTTGCTTTGCTGTTGCATTGTCCAAATCAAGCAAAGATCCCCTTCATTTTGTTTCCAAATTTATATGCTCTGAAAAAATGTACAAGACAAGAAATATTCGTTGATTTTTATACTGTACCTCAGAATTACATTTTTACAGCTTCCATCAGATTTGGCAAAGTAGAGATTAGTTTGATCCAACTTCTGAAGCTGGGAGTTAGTCCAAAACACTGGTAGTCAGAAATCTGCTAAGTGTGTTGGTGCTATATTACCTGACACTTTTGGCCCTATTTTGAACATTTTTATATACTCTTTATATTTTCTTGTATGTGTAGGTTTTTTTCCCTAAGGAGGGGGGTCAAGGAGCATTTTCACTTAGTGTCTTTTCCACATAATTAAATGCATTGTCCACTAGTTCTCCAGCCATAGCCATACACCTCTGGGGGTATTCAGCCAAACAAATGAGTGGAGTTGGCTCTAATGTGGACATTCCCAACTCTCTTGAGCATTTCATCTTAATTAATAAAACAAACCTGAAAATTTCTGAAATGTTTATGCTTACAAGGCCTTTGTTTCACCTCATCAATTTTCTAGACACCTGAAAACTGATTCTGGGTGGAAAAAGTGAGTCACCAAATCTGCAGACACACACAGGCATTAATAACACAAGTATAATCCATCAAAAGTAGAAATGGTCAAATTATTTTATGAATAATGTTCACCACATATTTTGAAACATTTTCATTGATTTATTATTTGTAAATGAAGTTTGTCATTTAACTAGCTCCATCCAAGTTTTCAAATAAGCTGTATAGTCAACAAGCATATAGTCAATGAATAACTCTGGGTCTCTTAACAGAAAAACATTTGCCATGCATATTTATACGTAAACTGATTTATCGAGATAATACAATTAGATTCCAGTTTTAAATTTGAAATTTGGGGAACTTCGTTCCTATTTACAAATTTGCTGAAGTTCTGTAGATGTCATTTTAATTTTACAGTGTGTCAGACATTGTGTTGGGAATATGCTCACCTGTGTGTGCTGAGTACAGAAATTCTTGAGCTATTTCCTATGTCATGCTCATGTTAGATGAGCTCACGATCCAGCCCTTGAAATCCTTTAAGAAGGAGTAAAGTTATCAATCCTCAAAGGCACGAGGGCAGGTGTTAAATAAGAGGACAACCTGCACAAAATACACAGATTTAAAAGAAAAACAGGTAACATCCAACAACAAGCTTTCCATGTAAATGTACAAGTCAAAAATAAGGCCCAAATCCTTGGCTAACTATTTCCAAACATGTCTGATCAAAAAGTGGGTAAATAAAGAAATAAATAGCTATGGGATAGAATGCCATCTATCTAAGAAGGCTCATACATACATTGAAACATAAGACACACACAAGCCTCAATTAATGCTTCATTTCAGTTCCCTTAGCAATGATAAAGCACCTAAAATAAATTCAAAACTTTTCAAATATTACTTTTCTATGTAAACAATTTCACTCGTTGCCACAGTGATGTTATGTGGACCATCTCCTCAGACTTGCAGTCTTTCCAGAAAGCTGTAGTCGACCCTTGGAAAAAAGTCTGAAAACCCCTGAGCTAACCAATAAATAAATACATTGATTACATAAAAATGGAAGGAAAACTTTTCTTGTCTAGCAAAAATACTTAATAGAAATATCATTGCCTTCAGGGTGAGATAAGAAAACTTGCATTAGTCTTTAATATCCCAGTTGTACATTATTTTGCTTTATCTATGTCCCTTTGATGCCAGAACGGTCATGAATGTGGATCTTTATATGCAATACAAGATGTGAGGTGTTTGTTAATATTTCTATTAATTGAGAGTTGTCACTATATTTTATGCAGTAGTCGTCATCGTGCAGACAATGGAGAAAAGGGAGAGAAAACTCTAACACAGTGACAATAGAGAGAAGGGTGGGAACCACTGGTGGTAAGGCTTAGGGTATCCAGAACCCTCCCCCACGCCCCCGCACAAAATCCTCTATAAAAACATCAAACCTATCAGGAGGTAGGTTCTGTGCATCAGGAGGACTCAGTTCTCCTATTCAAAATGAAAGTAAAACTAGCTCAACAGATCTCGCTACCTATAATGTTCCATATAGTACATTTCACCAAATGGATGAGGGTAGATGGTGGAGGAGTCTGATGCCATTGTTTTGCCTCTGATCCTGCATGACTGAAGTCAATGGGAACTTTGTCATTGACTTCAATGAGCATAGGATCAAGGGCTTAGAGAGGAAACTACTGTACAATAGTTTTCAGGTTTGGCTTATTGGAATAAGTTTATTTTCTCTAAATTATCATCCATATTTTTGCTTTGTTTATTTTTGTTTTGTTTTTTTGTGATTAGATGAGTTTCTCCATCTTCAAAATAAATACATTCTTCTCTCAGCCAAGAACATTGGGGTGGCAGAAACTTCTGAATCACTTTTTAAAAAGCACAATAATGAGAAATAAATCTAACTCAGATGACTTTGCCAATTGATTGCAAATGTTTTCAGCTAATTCTCTAAGGTTTTCCTCTTGACACCAACACAACCTCCCTCCTACTCTAGGCTCTCCCCATTGTCAATGAGCACTCTATATCACATGGATAAGCTAGGCTTTCACCTCCAGCTGCCCCTACATTCAGTTTCCTCTGAACAACATTGGTTTTCTGTAGCTAAAAACTGCTTTTCACATTTAATGAAATTCACAAGTGCATTGAAGGAAATGTAATTTTTCTGCCCCCACAATTTCAATAGCAGAATATTCCTTTAAAAGGCAAATTACAGCAGGGAATAACTTTGAACGCAAACTGGAAATATAAAGACAGGAAATGAGTCTGTGACCATATAACTGAGTTCATAAATGGACCCTTATTTTGATATGAAATTAGGCTTTTACAGTAAAAAAAGTCACTTATTTAACAAAACCATTCCCTGTTTCATCACTGCAGGAGCATGTTTCTTTCTAATATATCATTTAGTCTATCAAACTGTTTCCAAACAACTGAAGTGCTGCTGGCACTGCTTGAGGTTCCATACCTTTGTCAAGATACCAAGATTCTACATAAAATAATCTTAATTCCTAATCCACTGTGTACTAGAAAGATGTCTATAAAGCAAGCATTTAAAATCAATATGTGATGGGAATACATTCTTTCACAAATGGTAATCCTAAATTTCATCAGTGACCCCTCTGGTTTGTGTTCCTTTATCCATAGTTTCCCTTTACAATTATTACAAGCACTTCTGCATTTAACAACTGTTCTGATACATGCAAGAATATTGTTCTGTTCAAATCACAGAGTAGCTGGATATGTTACAATCCATTTAATTGTAGTCTAGATCAAACACAGCATTATGCACCAGGTACAATTTTTGCAGGCATGACCACAAAACCCATGTCTCCCATGTCACAAAAACCATGCTGGACTGTGATGTCAGCTATCATTTTTGGAGCTCCTGTATCACTCTTATCTTAGCAAAAAAAATCGCTGCCAACATTGATGAGGGAAGCCATGCTAGAACCATGATAGCAACTGTCATACTTGAGTATAGTTGCTTGCTAGCATGGTTCCAATGGTAAGATGGAAAAGTGTAGATCACTTGTTGCTTTTTAATTTGACTTTTCTTTTAATCAATAAATCTTAGACATGTAGAGGAAAGACCTAGAAGAAACATGGGGTTCAGATTGATTCCATTAAAGAGCCCTTTCCATGAGGTCTCCAGATTTTTGTCTTGCTAGGCAGTAAAGTGCATCTCCCAAACTTACTGCTTCAGCTCTGTTTCTTACCCCTTTGTGGAAACACCTTCCCCTTGACCTCAATCTCAAGCTTTGAAGAAGAGGAATTGTGCGCAACTGTGCCTCTACTAGACTCTCCAATTTAAAATCCCACTAGAGAGTTAACATGCCTTCAAAGTGGAGATTCTAGACCCCACATATTCTCTTTAAAGGAAGAGAAGATCCAAAGGCCAGAATCACTGGGAAGTGGGGGTCCAAAATCCTGGGAGGAGGGGTGATGATGGATGAGAAATACGACTACCTTGAAAAGGTAGCTCAATTTGGAAGGTTAAATTTAGTAGGCTTGATGAATGGGTAGGACCTCTGTAGATTCAGAGATTTAAAGTTCCAATAAACAACCAGACTAAACCTCTGAGCCTTAGGAAATTTGTTTATAGCTGCTAAAAAGACCTCCTCTTCCCTATAGTACAAAAATATTTTATTACTGTCACCTAGTGGTATTATGGCAAATACTCAGCACTACCAGGTGTGAGACAGAGGACAATGAGACATCATTGATTGTACAACAGAGGGAGCAGTCTAAGTTTTTGGAGAATGTGTTGTGATATAAATCTCATTAGCAAGCCTGTATTCCATTTCTAGCTGTCACGGGGTTCAAAAGTGACAGGAGCAGAGAAAAATGAAAGTTAAGAGAGTAACATTACAACGATCGGATAAAAAAAGGAGTATGAAAACTATAAAGGCCAACATAATATACTCAACTTTCTAGTTGTGGTTAGCTGCAGAGAAAGAAGCTATAGAAAAAAATGTTGTGGGAGAGACTCGGCAGAGGAGCGTGTTAAAGGGAGGCTTTGCATTTTACGTTGGATAATGGAATGGGCAGTACTCTCCTTTCATATTCTTACTATGCACTTGAACATGGCAGATCAAAAAACCACCGGTTGTATTCGATTGATGTTTTTTAATCATCAGTATTACAGGAAGTATGGTCTGAGAAGTGATCATATTCCTTCTTCATTTAATTTTAGTTTAAAAAATGGTTTTGTCTGCATATCATGCTAGAATAATTTTTCTTTTTAGATATCTTTTCAGATCTGAATGGCATTTTAGTTACTCCTACTGAATGAGTCTTTGAGAAACATAAATATATGCTGTCATAAATATAAAGGGAGGGGTAACCACCTTTCTGTATACAGTGCTATAAAAACCCTTCTGGCCAGAGGCAAAACCCTTTCACCTGTAAAGGGTTAAGAACCTAAGATAACCTCGCGGGCACCTGACCCAAAATGACCAATGAGGGGACAAGATACTTTCAAATCTGGAGGGGCTGGGGGGACAAAGGATTCTGTCTGTCTGTGTGATGCTTTTGCCAGGAACAGATCAGAAATGCAGCCTTACAACTCCTGTTAAGTTAGTAAGTAATCTAGCTAGAACTGCGTTAGATTTCCTTTTGTTTAATGGCTGGTAAAATAAGCTGTGCTGGATGGAATGTATATTTCTGTTTTTGTGTCTTTTTGTAACTTAAGGTTTTCCCAAGAGGGATTCTCTATGTTTTGCATCTAATTACCCTGTAAGGTATTTACCATCTTGATTTTACAGAGGTGATTCTTTTACCTTTTCTTTAATTAAAATTCTTCTTTTAAGAACCTGATTGATTTTTCATTGTTCTTAAGATCCAAGGGTTTGGGTCTGTGTTCACGTGTACAAATTGGTGTGGATTTTTATCAAGCCTTCCCCAGGAAAGGGGGTGTAGGGCTTGTGGGGATATTTTGGGGGAAGACATCTCCACATGGGCTCTTTCCCTGTTCTTTGTTTAAAACACTTGGTGGTGGCAGCATAGTGTTCAAGGACAAGGCAAAGTTTTACCTTGGGGAAGTTTTAACATAAACTGGTAAGAATAAGCTTAGGGGGTCTTTCATGCAGGTCCCCACATCTGTACCCTAGAGTTCAGAGTGGGGAAGGAACCTTGACATATGCATGGAAAGATGAATTACACTTTTTCTGGAGGAAAATAGACTAGACTGGATAACATCTTAAATTTATTTAAATATGGTTCTCCTTTACTAAGTTTTTAGAGGAAATAAATGTCTTCTTGAAGAGAATATAGTAGACTGAAAACATCTTAAACTTACTTAAATGTGCTTCTTCTTTTGTGTATTTTATGGGGAGGTCTTTTATTAACTCTGAGCCAAATTCTACCAAGTGGTATGCAATCAGCTCCCATTGATTTTGTGCATGTAAAATATAATAGCCTTTGTGTGAAATGTTAGGGTCTACTATAGATCTGTTCCAGCTCCAACATTGTGGTAACCAACCAATACAACTACTTAAAAATCAAACAGTTACTTCTTATCCAGTATTAGATTTTTTTAAACATGAGGTTCTCATGAACTACTCCCTATTATGTGTTTTTTAGATAATTTAAAATTCAGTGACATCTTTTCATTATACAAGAAATATTCTGTTATTCATATTCCAATCACTTCCTATTTCTCAAGTAACCATGAGAACTTCATTTCAGAGATGTCAAACTCCAACGCATCACTACTGGAAGTACTTTCTTTCAGAATCAGAATTTCTTTTATTGCTGGATGAATTTTCCCTGAGATATATTTGAAGGGTATAATCTTAACTTTCAGTGAATATTGCAGCAATTTGTTCATTCGGGGCATAATGATAATTATAAGTAGTGCTACTGAATAAATAATAAATTCAGGTTCTATTATCTATTTAACGGCAGCTGTCTAATTTCAGGCTAGTATAGTTCCTTCACAAAGAACTTTGGAACAGATTTTTGAAGGTATTTAGATGCATAGATGTCTAAGCACATTTGAAAATCCCATTAGGTGCCTATGTGCATCTTTAGGTGCCTAAATACCTTTAAAATATCTTCCCCTTTGTTTAACTTTGTTAAAGTTACTCAAGTGCATTTCTTGTCAATGCAATCCCTAAAATTCCAGGATATCATTAGTTAAACTAGTATCTACCTCTGGGTTTTTTTGGAGGGCATCCCCTCAAGGGTATCATCTTCACTAGTTGTGGAACAGTGCTGTGAAGTGAAATACAATTGCTGAAACAGTAATACTACTTTATTACATGATTTGATTTGATTTGATTTGATTTGGTTGGCCTATGTGAATGGGTTCAAACCATGGTAGAACAATATTTAAGAGCAGATCCTAGGTTTTTCACAGTTTCTCCCTGTCAGGGTTCCCTCCCCACTGTGAAGTCTAGGGTTCAGATGTGGGGACCCACATGAAAGACCCCCTAAGCTTATTTCTACCAGCTTAGGGTAAAACTTCCCCAAGGCACAAACTCTTTGCCCTTTGCCCTTGGAGGGTACGCTGCCACCACCAAATGATTTAACAAAGAATCAGGGAAAGGACCACTTGGAGTTCCTATTCCCCCAAAATATCCACCCAAGCCCTTACACCCCCTTTCCTGGGGAGGCTTGAGAATAATATCCTAACCAATTGGTTACAAAGTGATCACTGACCCAAACCCCTGGGTCTTAGGACAATAGAGAAATCAGTCAGGTTCTTAAAAGAAACAGAACTTTATTAGAAAGAAAAAAGGTAAAAGAAGCACCTCTGTAAAATTAGGAGGGAAGCTAATCTCACAGGGCAATCAGATTTAAAACACAGAGGATTTCCCTCTCGGCAAAAACTTTAAAGTTACAAAAAGAAAACCAGGAATACACCTTCCTCTCAGCACAGAGAAAATCACAAGCCAAAACAAAAGTAAACTAACACATTTCCTTGCTAGTACTTACTAATTATAATGGAGTTGGATTGCTTGCTTTCTTGATCTCTCTCCAGCAAGCACACAGAACAGACAGACAAAAGCCTTCCTCCCCCACCTCCCCGATTCGAAAGTATCTTGTCCCCTTATTGGTCCTTTTGGTCAGGTGCCAGCCAGGTTACCTGAGCTTCTTAACCCTTTACAGGTAAAAGGATATTGTGCCTCTGGCCAGAAGGGATTTTATAGTACTATATACAGGAAGGTTGTTACCCTTCCCTTTATATTTATGACAGTCCCCATCTACAATGACCAGTTAAATTATGTTATAATCTGGTTTATCGCAACCAGATTTGAACACTGTTTTTCAACACAGTTCCACTGAACAGTGGTGCAAGAAGTGTATGCTCGCATTTGGCCTCTTTTCAGATCAGTAGGAAAAGGCTCTTTTGTCATGTATATGCCAAACAACTTCTGTACCTTTTTTTCTCTAGTAACTTAAAAACTCACTGCAGCGGTTATCTTAGTATTTTCATACATCCTGTCCTTAAAATCTTTAAAATGCTCTGATGTTCAGAAGAAGGGTATACTCACCCCTTTCCATAAACCTCTCTGCCTCATACCAGGACAACCCTCTCAATGACCAAACCCATTAGCAAGTTCCAAAACTAGCCTCCATTCCAACCCAAACCCATTGCTCTAAAACTTTCTTCATGTTAAGTGCATGATCCCCCTACCAGTTGCCAGCTGCTTCCTTCTGACCTTTCTGCCCTAGCCACCCTTAAGCAAGATTCCAGATCTTCCCACAGATCTCCGCTCCAGGAAAGTGTCATGCTACCTCTGTTCTCCAGCTACTGATTCCTCCCACTAACCCCATTGAGATCCCAGCCATTAGTACACATTTCTGTTTCTATGTGTCATCCAGCTGGAATTTAGACAGTGTTTGCATGGTATATTTAAGTTGAGAGGGTGGGGACTGTTACTATGTTTACTCTATATAGGGAGGAATTTCCTAGTGATCCACTTGAATGCTCACATTTTCAGTCACAATAACCCATTGAGAGAATCCCCATATTGAGAGAGAAAAAGGATATAGAGAAAGAGAGGAACACCAGGGAATTAGGCTATGACGATGGACTGTGATTGATGGAATTGAAGACTTGGGGCTGGATCCTTGACCCCATTAAGGCTTCTTTATATTGCTCCAGAAGGGCAAAGCAGTCTGAAGAACAGCCTAACTTGGGAATTCCGGCATCGGGCTGATGTAGCTGACTCAGTGACACCCAACATGCTGCCCTCCACCACCTAGTTATTGGGGGTGTGGTCAGAGAAAAGGGGCGATTGCCAGGAATCCCTGGACCTGAGTGATCCCTGACTGGCAGGATAACCCTGTGGGTGATTTTATAATTGATCCAATTTACAGCAGCGCTGACACTGCCATAAATTGCTCTTCAGAACTGGCGGGGCAGCCCAAAGACTAGTAGGGGAATGGCATAAAGGTGGACATCTGGTTTGTGGACATCTTTGTGCCTTGTTCCTGAAGTGCGTAAGGTACCAAACAACTGGTTGTGAAATTTTGGTTCAAAGAGTGCATCGAGGACACAAATTATCACTAAATATTTCTCTGCCCTAAAGAAAAACTATCAATGATGTCTTTTCAAAAAAAATAATTTTCTCTAAGGGTAAAAAATGATGGAAGGTTAGCAAGGAACATTTCAAGACAAGAATAAAAGGAGTACTTGTGGCACCTTAGAGACTAACCAATTTATTTGAGGATAAGCTTTCGTGAGCTACAGCTCACTTCGTCGGATGCATAAAAGTGGAAAATGCAGTGAGGATATTTTTATACACACAGACCATGAAAAAATGGGTGTTTATCACTTCAAAAGGTTTTCTCTCCCCCCACCCCACTCTCCTGCTGATAAACATCCATTTTTTCATGGTCTGTGTGTATAAAATATCCTCACTGCATTTTCTCCTTTTATGCATCCGACGAAGTGAGCTGTAGCTCATGAAAGCTTATGCTCAAATAAATTGGTTAGTGTCTAAGGTGCCACAAGTATTCCTTTTCTTTTTGCGAATACAGACTAACACGGCTGCTACTCTGAAACAAGACAAGAATAGAATTCTTCAAATTAGCTAGCTCTTTCTACATACATCCATTGTACCAGAGTTTCTGTTATTTCTGATGCAGTAAAGTGATCAGATTGCTCTCTCTAGAACGTCATTATCCCAGGATAAGGATACAGTCTATTTGGATTCTTGCTATTCCTTTTGAATGCCTTCCTACATTCCAATCAATGCTCATTAATTTGCACGTGCTTAAGTGCATGACTCTGTTCGGGCCTCAAAGGATTGCACATGTGTATAGACCTCATAGAGAATATCACAAATGTGTCATTCCTCCTTTAGTTGCATAATTTTTCAAGCATCGTATAGATACAAATAATCTCATTGTCTTCACTGAAAATCTTCCTGCCTCTGGATAATCCACTTTCCTTCGCTCAGGGTAAGTCAATTACAGCATTGCAAATGCAAAGCTAAATCATTCTTACAACATGGAAAATGCCTTTGTTTGTGCAAACTCTCTCTGATGTACTCTTGTTTGGGAACTATATCTTGCCTTTGCAGGAGGATTGGATTTGATTATATATATATTTTTTTTCCCATCTCCAGCTAGTTGATTATCAAGTCAGAGGTTGACTTTCTTCTGAGTCACAGATTTTTTCCAATTCTGTTGAACTTCTCACCTTTTCCCTGGTTCTGTCAGAAATTGTATTTTGGTGAGCTGAATACTTGTCTTTAATCACACCTTGGATGTTATACACTCCTCCACTTGCCTGGCCTCTCTGACATTAAACACTTTTAGAAATGCACTTACTTGTTCTTTTGTTATCTCTGGCTGCTGTATTCCATATTTTCTCTGTATTTCATTCAGAGGCCCCCAGTCAGGAGTGATAGTACAAAGATGCTGACAGGAAAAAGCAAAACGGATGGAGAAAAGTAGTAGTACTCAGGGTAGCGAGGAGAGGAGGAACAGGCTTATAAAATGCCCTTGTCTTACAAGTGAAAAAGTACTGAGAAAATAAAAAAGCTAAACTATGAAATACTGTGTGATCAGAGAACCAGCCCCACTTTAATGTATTATAATGAACTCTCCTCTTGAAGAAATTTGAAGAACTTTCCAAGAAATTTGTCTGATACTAGGGTCCGTTCTCCATATTTGGATCTGAACACAACCTCAATCCTTTTTTATTATTATT
Organism: Lepidochelys olivacea; assembly: GCF_965140295.1. NCBI lineage: Eukaryota > Metazoa > Chordata > Testudines > Cheloniidae > Lepidochelys > Lepidochelys olivacea. The sequence continues at coordinate 215,779,217 of NC_140412.1, forward strand.
ATTTTTCAGATTTGAAGAGAAAGTATATCAGGCCCAATTTGTTTTCTGACCAGAATAAAAGAATAAAAAGCGAATCTGAAGGTAGAGCAGGAAGCAGCAGTTTTCACTGTGTTTCACAGTTTTAAAGTAAGAGTGGGATGGAGAGGAATGAGGATCCCTAGGGACCTATTCATTTGTTAGGAATGCTGCAAGAGTTTCTTAAACTGACTACAGGGCATTGGGAGTCTTACGAAGCCTAATGGACTTCAGGCAGGTGGCATGAAATTCCACACAGCTGTCTGCGCTGCATGCAAGACCTACCTAGGCCTGCACCTCATGTAAACCCAGATTATCCTCTATACTTCTGCAAGCAAAGCGAGCCCAGATCTGATGGAGCTAGCTTGTGGGAAGTACTGGAAACTCCCTTTCTGAATCATTATCCCTTCACCCATCACACACGCACACCTTGCCTCAATCCAGCTAAATTTTCTCTTTGGAATTCTGTGGAGGTTTGTGGGGCAGATAGAGAACAAAGGAACTACCTCCTACACGGTTATGACATAAGATGTTAAAAAAAATTGATCAGCCACAATCGGAGATTTCCATCACCCGTGCTCTGGTCCCTTCTCTTCTATTTTGGCTCCACTTAAATTCTCTAGCTCAAGGGTGCGGCCTAGCTAGACAAACTGAGCCAACAAGTATCTGGGATTGTCCCATGGTCATTATAGTTGGAATGAAATTCTGATTCAGAGGATTTGACATCCACTTGGATTTTAAAGTCATTGAGCACTATGATCCATTATCGTACCACACTCATAAAAAGACCTACTCATTGAGGGGACTTCACAGCGCAACATAGTGTCTAATATACCATAACAAGTCCCCATTTAACTCCATTCTAGGACTCACATGGTAATCCATGCTTGATTTAGATAATAACTATGTCAGTTTTCTGAAGTATTACAACTTGGTAATGATCGCTAGAATTACTAGTGTAATTTATTTACTTCTGAATTTTAACTAACAGAAATAGAAATGCCATTTATTTAACCATAAGTTTTTAAAAATAATATTTTGGTACATCTAGTTTGTCTTTCAGCAAGATACTTTGCTTGCATACAAGAACTATACTAAATTCAGGTCTGAGATGTGTCCAGAAGTTTTATGACTTTTGAGATAATAGAATGTCCAAGTTGAATTCAAACTGTTTAAATGATGGTTTAGTCATGAACGATGATTGATCTGACATACGACAAACAATATTTTTTTAAAATTGCAAACAGTTTAATTGTAGTAAACCCTGTTGATTAGACCACCACTTAAACAGTAATAAAAACCTCAGAAACAGGTTATGTTCATTCTGAAAATAACTCTGCTGGAACACATGCCATATGATTCAGCATAGTGTGATCTTTTTTAAATAACACTTCATCATTACGAGTACACCTCTTCAGCTGATGAGCAGATAGTGTAAGTGTGTGGAAGGAAAACAACTTAAAAGAAAAGCAATAACAACTGTTTTACAAAACCCTTATCCGGGCTTTCATCTGTGGGGTTTTTTTTCCAATCACTTGAGTCCCAGAGATGATATTAGTAAAGGCTAAGTATTATCAAGCTGTCTCACTTCTTATGATGGTGTGGTAATCATAGATAGTACAAATTGTACCTTTGGTTATGGTAAAGTTCGAATAACAGCAAGTCTTAGAACAGGTGTGTCTTGTATTTGTAAACAATAAGCAGAAGCCTAAAGCTAAAATGAAAAGCCAGTGGGTCAAATTTATCCCCAGTGAAACTCAGCTAGAGTTACACCAGGAATAAATCTGACCCAATCTGTCAAACATATCCTGGGAGGTTTGCTGTGTAAAGCAATACTAATTAACACCACTAGCAGCTAATTTATTCATCATTCAAAACATCACCATTGAGTATACAACACCAGCAACACTCACTCTTGCAATGTTAGTGAATTTGAATACAGAAAGTTATTTTCTAAAAATTGGCATTCTGAAAGTGTTAGGGCCGGTCTTCGTTACGGGGAGATCAGTGCTGCTGCAGTCTATGCAGAGTGCTCTCCGGTCGACCCAGTTACTCCAACTCCCCAAGAAGATTAAAGTAAGGTGATGGGAGAGTGTCTCCCATCGAAGACACCACAGTCAGTCGACCTAAGCTACATTATTCACATAGCTGGAGGACCGTAACTTAGGGCAATTTACCCCTGTAGTGAAGACAAGCCCTTAGTGTTGAAACTTTTAATTAATTTGATGGAGGCATTTTTTCATAGAATGTGTGTACATGTATATGTGTGTGTGTGCGTGTATTTATAAATTCAAGTTATAAAACCAGATTTTCAGAAATATGCAGGTGTATAAATTTCTTGGGCTTAGTAATTGCATATGCAAATCACCAGATAACGATTTAATTGGCTGTTTACATTTGTAGTTAGCACATTTGCACGTGACTCTGAGGTAACTGTCGTACATAATTGAACAAATTTAGGTTTTTATCTCCAATTAGTATATTTTCTAGTGCTGTTGATCCTGTTTTGTGCCATTGGTTGCTACCGTGATATAACTAAATAGGGAGGGTCAAAAATGATGAAGAAGATTGTCACCAAAAAAATCTGTTGAAATTTCAAAACTGTTGACTAGCTCTATTATGATCTATCAGTAGTAGGACCAAAGTTAAGGTTACAGACTGAATCTGAGCCTGAGCCTCAGTGTCTAATCTTTTTTCAGGACATGTTTTTTGTAAACATGCCAAAGAGAATCTGATAAATAATAATATCCAAAACATACTTGTTGACAGTCTATGCGGGTAGTGATCAATGGCTCCATGTCTAGTTGGCAGCCGGTGTCAAGTGGAGTGCCACAGGGGTCGGTCCTGGGGCCGGTTTTGTTCAATATCTTCATAAATGATTTGGAGGATGGTGTGGATTGCACTCTCAGCAAATTTGCGGATGATACTAAACTGGGAGGAGTGGTAGATACGCTGGAGGGCAGGGATAGGATACAGAGGGACCTAGACAAATTGGAGGATTGGGCCAAAAGAAATCTGATGAGGTTCAATAAGGATAAGTGCAGGGTCCTGCACTTAGGACGGAAGAACCCAATGCACAGCTACAGACTAGGGACCGAATGGCTAGGCAGCAGTTCTGCGGAAGAGGACCTAGGGGTGACAGTGGACGAGAAGCTGGATATGAGTCAGCAGTGTGCCCTTGTTGCCAAGAAGGCCAATGGCATTTTGGGATGTATAAGTAGGGGCATAGCCAGCAGATCGAGGGACATGATCGTCCCCCTCTATTCAACATTGGAGAGGCCTCATCTGGAGTACTGTGTCCAGTTTTGGGCCCCACACTACAAGAAGGATGTGGATAAATTAGAGAGAGTCCAGCGAAGGGCAACAAAAATGATTCGGGGTCTGGAACACATGACTTATGAGGAGAGGCTGAGGGAACTGGGATTGTTTAGTCTGCAGAAGAGAAGAATGAGGGGGGATTTGATAGCTGCTTTCAACTACCTGAGAGGTGGTTCCAGAGAGGATGGTTCTAGACTATTCTCAGTGGTAGAAGAGGACAGGACAAGGAGTAATGGTCTCAAGTTGCAGTGGGGGAGGATTAGGTTGGCTATTAGAAAAAACTTTTTCACTAGGAGGGTGGTGAAACACTGGAATGCGTTACCTAGGGAGGTGGTAGAATCTCCTTCCTAAGACGTTTTTAAGGTCAGGCTTGACAAAGCCCTGGCTGGGATGATTTAATTGGGGATTGGTCCTGCTTTGAGCAGGGGGTTGGACTAGATGACCTCCTGAGGTCCCTTCCAACCCTGATATTCAATGATTCTATGATTCTATGCTGTGCCTCTTGGGGCATCTCTATACTGCAGTTAAAACCCTGTGGCTGGCCTGTGCCAGCTGACTTGGGTTTGTGGGTTGGGCTGTGGGGCTGTTCAGCTGCAGTGTAGAAGTTCAGGCTTGGGCTGGAGCATGTGCTTTAGGAGCCCGCAAGAGGGGGAGCGAACATTTGCATTGACGTTAAGCATCCTCTTAGCCCAAGTAGGCCTGAGTCAGCTGGCCCAGCTGCGGGTTTTTAATTACAGTGTAGACATGCCCTTAGCGTCACATCACAGAACTGACAGGTTGGGCAGATGAAGGACTAAGGTTGCTTTATGTCACCCTCAGCCCTTTCAATTCTAGGCTGTTCTGGGGTCCGGAACAGCCTCTAGTGTAATTTATACAGTCCTGAGAGGTGATCTAAATTACAGCAGCCTGTCCCCGCCTACTTCTGAGCAGCAGCGTAGCCCAGATTCTCTGCCTTGCCCTGCTACCTGCAGCTTTGCTCTCAACACACACCTCCCACTTCCCCAGACGTTCCATTGGTATGCCCCCTATGCCAGGTTTCTCTGGGAGTCTTGGGGTCCTGAGCTGGGGAAATTCTACCCCAGCTGAAACTGAGATTTTGAGAGCCCCTTTACACTTCTCTGATATTTTGTGCATCAAATGGAGGGGGGGAGGGGTGTCTCTCTATGATTTTTGTCATTATGCTAGTGCAGATTGATAATATAAGTCTACTAAAGAGGGGGAAAATAGGAAGTGAAGTGTCACGAGACAAGTTCTTAATTTTGTACTGTAAAAGATCTGTCCACCTAATTATGTTGGCTTATATGAAATAATGGAATTAAGCACTAATATTATGTGATGCGGGAGACATCCATATGCAAGCTACTGTCTCATTGTTTAATAATGTGATTCTGATTAAATTCTCCCCACAATGCACATTCTCTCTGTGTGTCTTTTTGTCTCTTATTATAATTCTGAGAAAAGGAGCATTTTGTCAGTTTATTACTTTAAAATTTGTCACACTTCAGCTGTTTGGTTCGTAACTAATATTCATAACCAGACCAAAACAAACCATGTTTGTGGTGGGGTGGCTGCCCCAGACCAGCAGGAGAAGGATTGAGGCAGCCTCGGAAAGGCTGCGCAGCACCCAGCCAATCAGGAGAAGGCTTGCTAGAGCAGCCGATATATAAAGGGCTGCTCAGCAGAGCAAGGGGTAGTCTCTTCCTGGAGGGCAAAGGGGAAGGACTGTCTGCCAAGGAGCACCGGAGAGACTGCAGTGCTGGGCAGCGTAGTAGAGCAATAGGGAAGCTCTTGGCTGACCATGGCCAGACTGGGCAGGGTAGGTACCAGTGCTACAGCAGAATTGGCCCAGGGAAAGTAGGCAGTGGGAATAGGAGGAGGGGCAGTAAGTGGCTGCCAGCTATAGGGTCCCTGGGCTGGGACTCAGAGTAGCATGTGCCACCCCCCCTTACTCCTACGTGCCAATGAGGAGAATGGCCGAAATCCAGACTCCAGTTTGCCCCTGAAGCCAGGGGCTAGACTAGAGACTGCAGTTGGCCACTGAGACAAGTGGAAGGACTGAGGACCGCCTGTCCCCCCGAAAGGTGGGAGACAGCGGGCTAGGGCACAGCCAGAGTGCCGTGTCCTGAAAAGGACACCGTGGTCCGGGAGCAACGCGGGTCCATATGGTGGAGACGGAGGAGGAAGTGGAAGTAATGTGAGTGAGACACTACTAATAAAAGGCACCCTGGTGGTCCAAGAGAACTAATTACCAGCATGAAGAGCAGGAAGCACCTCAGTGGTGGGTCTGCACACTTAAAATGTTGAATTTAAACTGTTTTTAAATACTTCAGATACACACACACACACACAAATCATCCCTTCCTCTCTCCCCCTCCCATTGTTAAAGTGAAGTTAAGATTGCAGTTCAGTGGTTTGAATGCATATTACCCTGTGATGAATGTTAGAGTTGGAAATATATACCAGTGCCCTGATTCAGCAAAGCATAATGCTTGGTAAATTGCTGGACCTGGAAGGGCCCAACACATAGATGGCCCAGTTGGCATTTGTCAGCTTTGTCTACTCTCTAAATCCATCCTTAGAGACGTGCTTGTGTCATTGTCTAAACTACGCATGTTTCAAATACAGACGTGTCCATTCTGTTTTAGATTTTGTTTTAGATTCTTTAGCATTCCTAAAGAATTTTGCTACAGTTTGATCTGAGTTCCTTATAGTCAGAATGTATTGGTTTTGATTTCAACTTCCAGAGATAAATGTCTGTTGTTATTTTCCTGTCAGCGAACACATTTTTTTGGAGGGAAAAAATCCTCTAAAATTAGACAACAAAGGAAACAGATGAAATCAACTGGAAATGCAGTCCTCACAAGAGAGGGACTTGTTCCTAATTCAGTTGTTATAATCTTGTCTGAAATCTGAACTTTATCAACTGCAAGTAGTGTGTGTGTGTGTGTGTGTGTGTGTACGGGGAGGAGGGTGAGAGAAATGTGTGTGGAGAAATATCTTTTTGAATGTGTTCCATTTTCCCATAACTCCTGTTAGGGCATATGATAAAATTATCAATGAAATGTCCTAATTTGATCCTTAAGCAAAGAGATGTTGTCCTATGAATCATTTGGGTTTGTGGGAGGCAAAAATGGAGCTAACAGAACAGGAATGGGACCCAGATGTTTTTTGGGAAGCTGGTTGCACTGTAGGCTGTGTGCATTACCTAACATAGGCGACCATATGGAAGAAAAGGTTGGAAACATCCCATTACAAGTCATATATCACTGAGTTGACAGCACGGATTCCAGCTTGTTTTTATTTAAATCATGAAAGCATCTGCTTAGCTGTCCAGCTGTATTAAATTTAACCCCTTTTGAGCAAATGAATTTAGTTTAAGGCAAAAGCAGCCAAACTGTTTGGTGGGCTCACAGCAAAAGCAGTGTTAGGGGGATCGTATTTATTTTTGGCCCATAATTCACTCTCATGACTACAATTGGCTAAGCCTATTGCTGAGTTACAGTGAAGATGAATAAACCCCAATAAGCCCCTCATACTGGGGAGTACACAGAGCAATGGTAAATATCAAAGCTGGTATCAAGCAAGCGTAAACAATTGTAATGCTAGTTTGTATGTGCATGTGGGTTGTCTTTAAATTATTTTCTTTTTCATTTTTGACCATCTTTTATTATAAGCCAATAGAAATTCTTTATATTTACTATTTTATCCGCTTCCATCTATTCCCTTTTTCTTGACTCTATTATTATTGTTTTCTTCTTTCCTAACTTTTCCCTCCTCCTATCTTTCTGTGATTCTGTTTTATCCCATTCCATCTCTCATCTACTTTCTTCCTCACAATTTTACAAAAAACATCTAATCTTGATTTTAACAGATATACTCTATAATTATTTCAGGGAAATTCTGTGGTCTGTTTTATACAGGAGGTCAGATTAAATGATCACAATGGTCCCTTCTGGCCTTGGAATCTATGAATCTCTCCTTTCTACTTTTCTCTCCCCCTTCTCCTTGTATCTGACTCATCTCTTTTCTCTCTGTCTCTTCTGACTTTATTTCACCCTTTCTATCTGATAGGTGTGTCTCCCATCTTGGCTCCTCCCTTCCCTGCTGCTCCTTCTCTTTCTTTACACTTCTCTTTGCTTTCCCTCCTCACTGTAGCTTATCTTTCCAAAGGACTCCTGCTCTCTAACCACAAGAATTGTGACCACAACATAAGACCTCCAGGATGAAAGATGTAGAAGGTGAATACAGATCCTTTCCATCCCTTCTATCTAGAACCCAAGCCAGCAGCCTGTTCTTCTTTCATATGGCTTGGGTAGGTAGCAACAATTACAAATTTATATCTAGATTTGATAGCTAGCCCATTGCCGCAGCAGTGAGCTGATTAATGTCTTTCAGGCCCCCAGCAAAAGAACAAAGGGGACACTAAGATACGATGTGCTCCATTGTTTGTGCCTGATAACCACTGTTGCGTACAGGTGTTTGCCTCATTTTCCATTTAAAGAGGGTCCACATCTCCCATGAGATGTCCTGATGCAAATCAATCTGCACCAGTCTTTCCGACATAAACAAACCCGGTGGTTCCTCAGCAGGGTCAACAACGAGCTGTTTGTTTTGAGCGGCCAAAACACTCCATGTGGCTCTCCATTGAGTCTCAGCATTGAAGTTGAGTGTAAGGGTCTTTCATGCAGTTCTGTAGGTTTTTTGGGGTCAGGAGGGGAGGAGCTTGGGTTGGGAGAGCAGCAGAGGCACAGCTGGAAGGTTTCCTCCTCCTCCCTTCCTCAGTCTGACTTGCAGGTGGCAGGGAGGAGGGTGGTTGCTATTTTGCAGTGTGGGGTGTTGTCAGATGTTAGCTGAGTGTGAGTGTTCTCTCAGTAAGCTATCCCAGCTCTGTGCAGATAGCTGACACAGCAGACCTAGATCAAACTGCCCAATGAGACCTCCAGATGTGGTTTAGTATCGAAGGCACCCAGCCTGGTTTATTGTTGATGAAGCACGGTACTGATATCCCGCAGACTCTACTGGACCACTAATACATGTATGCCTGTAATAATGGACCAGCTCAGTGAATGGCAGGACTTTTCATTCCCCCCTAGGCAGAGGTAAAAGTAAGCCGGTCCGGTCCGGCACACCAGCAAGAGCCACTACGCTGTGCCGGACTGGACCGGCTTCCCCAGGCTGGTGCTTTAAAGAGCCCTGGGCTCCCCGCAACGGCCGGAGCCCCGGGCCCTTTAAAGCGTGGCCGAGCCCCGCTGCTGGAGCCCCTGGGGTAGTGGCGGCAGGGCTCTGGCCGCTGCGATAAGCCCCAAGCCCTTTAAAGTGCCTCTCCCCCCACCCCCGCACCCCCGAGCCCTGCTGCCGGAGCCCCAGGGCTCCCTGCAGCGTCCGGAGCCTCCACACCCTTTAAAGCACCACCTGAGCCCTGCTGCCAGAGCACCGGGGTAGCAGCGGCAGGGCTCCGGCAGTCATTTAAAGGGCTGCAGTAGTGGTGGCCAGAGCCTGTGTCCCTTTAAATCGCCCCTGAGCCCCGGGGCTCCCAGCTGCCTCTGCAGCTGGTAGCTCCAGAGGTGATTTAAAGGGCCTGGGTATTTAAAGGCCCCACCTCTTCCAGTCGAGGTCATGCCCCCCTGCTCAGGACTCCAGAGTACTGGTAAGCCCTTTATGTTACTTTCACCCCTGCCCCTAGGCCACACAAAGACACTGTCTCTGACACCCCTCTTTATGCACCAATATAAACAAGTTACATATTGCCCCTCTGATATGGTAAGTTACCACTCTTTACCTTGTGCATGTTGGTTCAATCAAAACATCTCTATCCATCAGACTGTCATCCTAACTTTATCTGTAAGAGAGGTCAACATGTTTCTATTATCTGTGGGGAGTGTGTTTGTACCATACTTGATATTGGGGTGTTCTGGTACCACCCCTCTGAAATGTGCTCGCATTTGTGTGTGGTGCCAAGTACTTCTCAGGAATGTGTGTGTATTTTTGCAATACCAGCCCTACTCTTGCCCGGTTCTGTGAACTGCACGCAGGCATGTTTTGTCACAGGTCCTGACTTCTGCTCACAGCCTGACCTTTGCTCACTTTGTTTTATATTAGCAAGACTTGTCCACTACTTTAGTTTAGGTCTCAGGTCTCATACCGGGCCCCTCATACCATAGGACCTCAGGCTCTCTCTTTTTACTAGAGGGAATTTCGGGGCCCCTCCCCCCCACGCAGTGCACTGAGCTGTCCTCTCCATCACGGTGGCTGGTGGTGGAGTGTGGGTATGCTGTTTTGCAGTGCGGGGGTCTGGGGACCCCTCTTCCCAGGGCACTGACCTGTCGCTTTCCCCCCCTCCCATCTCCACTCTCTGTGCCAGGAGCCACCTCCCTCCACTGCAGGCTGTGCATGGTGCCCATGCCAGCCACCCATCCCTCGCCAGGGTGGAGTACGAAGCTGCCAGCAAGAGTATCCTCAACCTGTCCCCAGCAGCCAGGCTTGCACAGCCATTTTGCCCACTGGGGGCTCCCCTGCCAAACCCAGGGTCCCCCTGCCCCATTCCCCCAAAACTTGGGGTTCCCCCAACTACATCCCCACAACAAGGCTGCCCCACCCCTTCCAAAACACCCTTAACTCTTCATAAACCACAGCGCACCCCACCCCCTTCATCTCCCCATGAGCCATCTGTCATCAATGTCCTCCATCTTGGACCAAACTGGTGTCGGTGTCGACCCCTCTGCCTCAGGGCCAGGCTGAAGTTCTCTGGGGAAGAACCCCTGCTCTGACTGGGGTAACAGGTTCTGTCTCCTTTCTCCTGCCTGATGCATGAGAACTGGGCCCTGAGGCAGTCCCAGGAGGAATGTGTAACACCTGCCACTGGTGATGTGCAACACCAAGGGACCTTAACCACCCCCACCCCCTGCCACCAGCACCCCTGGGGGGCAGAGGCCAGGGGAATCTAGCTGTTGTAATGGGGTGGAAATGGCTCGATTTGGGGGGTGAGGTCAGGGCTTTTGATCCTGGCTCTGCAAGGGAAGGGGTGCTGGGCATCAATGGGCTGCACTGCCTTTGGGGAGGAGGGGTGACACCTGCCCTCAGGGAACAGCACTGAAGGGTCCAGTAGGGAGGAGAGTAGAAAGATGCACCTCATTAGTACTGGCCCCCGTATTGGACAGGGCCCCCTGCTGACTCCAGCCCTGGAGCCCCATCTGCTTTCCCTGTGCACTTTCTGTCTGGCAGGGCAAGTGGGTGGGCTGTGTGCCCTGGAGCTTCACTGAAGGGCCAGGGTCAGGAGGGGAGTGGAAAGATGCACCCCATCCGTACTGGTCTGCTTCCCCACCCCCACCCCAGTATAGAAGTCAAACTATGCCTATGGGCAGAGGCGTATCTTGAACTAGGGATTTCCCACATCCTATGTGACTGCTCTAATCACTGGGCTAAAGGTTATAAGGGTAAGCTGCCTCTCCTTCTGTTCCCCCACCCTTCCCCCCAGCTGTTGGTGTGGAGTTAGGTGTCCTCCAAGGCCACCTACTGGATCAGGCCCCACACTCTGGGGCTTAGGTGCAATACAGGCATCTGGATGCCTAGAGTGAGGCAACAGCGCACACGCCCAGAGGCAGAAACTTAAATGGCTAGGGGACTTTTACTGGAAAAAATGTAGGTGCAGAGCAAGTTTAGGCACCTACTGGCTTAGGCAGCAGCCAAGGTGGAGTTTTGTAAATTGCAGTGGAGCCTAAAGACGGGATTTAGGTGTTGTCCCTTCGTTAATCTAGCCCCTTGCCTGTGGCCACAGGTGCTGACTTTTCCCTTTCCCCAGGGGTGCTGAACCCCCGCTTCATGCCGAGGCCCCACCCCTTCACTCTGCCTCTTCCCACCCCTGCTCCGCCCTCCTCCCCCAAGGCTCTGCCCTCACTCCACCTCTTCCCACCCCCACTCCTCCACCTCCCCATCAGCTGTTTGGTGGCAGTGGAGCCCCCATCAGCTGATGAACAGGGATGGGGAACAGCTGTGGCTATTTTTTTTCTATGGGTGCTCCAGTCCCCGAGTATCCACGGAGTTGGGGCCTATGCCTGTAACATTGGGAGTGGAGATAGAGCAGTTATGGTGCTCTGTACATTTGTTAATTATATATGTACACGTGCTCACACTTCTGCACTCTCATTAGAGTACTTCTGTTCAGAGTAAAAAGAAAAGGAGGACTTGTGGCACCTTAGAGACCAACCAATTTATTTGAACATGAGCTTTCGTGAGCTACGGCTCACTTCATCGGATGCATACTGTGGAAACTGCAGAAGACATTATATACACAGAGACCATGAAACAATACCTCCTCCCACCCCACTGTCCTGCTGGTAATAGCTTATCTAAAGTGATCATCAAGTTGGGCCATTTCCAGCACAAATCCAGGTTTTCTCACCCTCCGCCCCCCCCCCCCACACACACACACAAACTCACTCTCCTGCTGGTAATAGCTTATCCAAAGTGACCACTCTCCCTACAATGTAGGGATAAGCTATTACCAGCAGGAGAATGAGTTTGTGTGTGTGGTTTTTGGAGGGGGGTGAGGGAGTGAGAGAACCTGGATTTATGCAGGAAATGGCCCACCTTGATTATCATACACATTGTGAAGAGAGTGGTCACTTTGGGTGGGCTATTACCAACAGGAGAGTGAGTTTGTGTGTGGGGGGAGCGGAGGGTGAGAAAACCTGGATTTGTGCTGGAAATGGCCCAACTTGATGATCACTTTAGATAAACTATTACCAGCAGGACAGTGGGGTGGGAGGAGGTATTGTTTCATGGTCTCTGTGTGTATATAATGTCTTCTGCAGTTTCCACAGTATGCATCCGATGAAGTGAGCTGTAGCTCACGAAAGCTCATGCTCAAAAAAAATTGGTTAGTCTCTAAGGTGCCACAAGTACTCCTTTTCTTTTTGCGAATACAGACTAACACGGCTGTTGCTCTGAAATCTGTTCAGAGTGCAAGTGAGGTCAGGATGTGGTCCAAAGTTGGGTTTTTTTTTATTTATTTGGTTTGTTAGTTGTTTTTTGTTGGAAATTTTAGCAAGATCATATTAGTTGATTAAAACAAGGCAATCCTTGCTACTGCAATGGCAAAAGGTTGGTTTAAATAGTCTACAGCTGTTGCAAAACACCGATAGGCAAAGCCTTGATGTATGTATGTTACCATTTTTGTTTAGGTTTAGTAATTGTTGCTTGATATTATTTTAATATCGAAAATATATATAGCTCACAGATGTTGTACTGTTGGATAGAGTTGGGTGATTAATGCAAAAAGTTTTCCAGGAATATTCTAAAATTTTTAATGAACGCACTTTGATTGCATTTATGTCCCTTTTTGTGCAAATGAGTTTTAATAGCAAAAATGCTTATAAAGAGCAAATTGTAAACTGAAATTTCCCAACAGTAATTTCCAATTACATAATGAACATCAAGTATTATTGTTTGCTGGTTTCTTAGATTATCCAATCTGTAAATCCAAACAGTAACACATGATTCAAATAACTAAGTGACAACAGGAGAGATTTTGACTTTCAGATGTTAGTCTGGTCCAGTAACCCACCGTACAGTCACTGTACAGTAGAAAGTGGCCCCAATCACTAGGTATCACATGCTTCTAGGCCCCCTGGGTGTGAGTAGAGTCTTGTCACTGTTTCCAGCTCTTAGACTATAGGGCACACTTCCAGGTAAAATTAGGGTTGTCAGGCATCTAGTTTTTGACCGGAACACCCCATCAAAAAGGGACGATGGCGGCTCCAGACAGCACTGCTGACTGGGCTGCTAAAAGTCCAGTCGGTGGCACAGCAGGGCTAAAGCAGGCTCCCTGCCCTGACTTGGCTCCTCGCGGCTCCCAGAAGCAGCCGGCATGTCCGGCTTCTAGGTGCAGGGGCGGCCACGGGGGCTCTGTGCACTGCCCCTGCCCTGAGCACCAGCTCTGCAGCTTCCCTTGGCCAGGAGCCGTGGCCAGAGGAAGATGTGGGGAGCAGGCACAGGCAGGGCACAGAGTCCCCGGCCCCTCCACCTAGGAGCTGGACATGCCAGCCACTTCCAGGAGCTGCCTGAGGTAAGCACCACTCGGCCAGAGCCCACACCCTGAACTCCCTCCCACCTGCCCCAGATCGGAACCCCTTCTTGGACCCTATCCCCTCATCCCCAGCTCCACCCCATAGTCTACACCCCCAGCTGGAGCTCTCACCTCCTCCCACACCCCAACCCCAGCCCATGCCCCCTCCCGCACCCTGAACTCCTCATTTCTGTCCCCACCCTAGAGCCCGCAGCTGGAGCCCTCATTCCCTCTCACATCCCAACCACCTGCCCCAGCACGGTGAAAGTGAGTGAGGGTGGGGGAGAGTGAGCGATGTGGGGAGGGGATTATGTGAGTGGGGACGTGGCCTCAGAGAAGGGGCAGAGCAGGGGTGGGGCCTCAGGGAAGGAGCAGGGCAAGTGTGTCTAGAAAGTTGGCAACCCTAGGTAAATCTGAGGTTTGTCAGTGTTTGAGACTAAGCACAGTCCTTCCTGCCCTCTCTCTGTCCACATGGCCGTAATATTGGCCCACTGCACAGAGCAGAAACCTGCTCTTAAATAGTATCTCTTTTCTCTCCCCCCACTTCCTCTCCCGCTCCTGTAGAAAGTTCATTGTTCCATGGGGTGGACTTCATTGTTGTTGAGAGACAATCAGAGACTATGGACCTAGCCTGCTGTGTTGATGGCTTCTTAGTGATAGGCCTTCAATGAGGTATCAAGCATCCTCCTGAGAAGGGCAGCTGTCTGGAATACAATAGGCTGCCCTCAGACAAGTTTAGACATGTTCAATACATAATATAAAATGGAGTTCATAATTTGATACAGACAAACCCAACTGTCACATCAAATATTTGCAATGAACAGTTTGTGATTGATTTGCAAGTCAAGAATTATTCACTAAAGAGATTCACAAGTAATTTTGAACAATGAATAAGTCTGAGAGCTCAATTTGTTCCCAGAAAAAGAGGAAAATTGTTGTATAAAGTATTCTTTCTGAATATAATTGTAAATATATGTAATAGAGATGCTATAAACTATCCCATAAAGGTACAACATTTTCAAAGAATTTATGCAGAAAAAAGTGGAAAGCCAAATCAGAGCCTACAGTTTTATTATCCTTTGTGTTTATAAATCTTCATTACTACCTGTAATAAGGCTCCTGTCATATCAGGCCCACACAGGAACCCCAAAGTAAATTTTTGACAGAATAATGATAGATGCACATGCATTCACCTAAACCCCACATATACAGATTTATAATAGGTGTCATAATACACAATTTATTTTCTTTTAAATCCAGCACTCGTTCCTCACGACTCTCAAGTTTAATTTCCACAGCATCATGATGAAACTCCCACACAATTTGCTTTTTTAATGAATACAGCCCAGTGCAATTCTTCATAAACAAAAAAAATTAAGAAAGTGGAGGAAAATCTTTATTATAATTTCTAAATTGCTTGCGTAATAGGCTCGAGGAAATCATGATGCTAATGTTAGGCATAATATTTCTTTCCCCTTTGCTGTACCTCAGCTTACATATCTGTTGGTGTACAGACAATAGTTTAGTTTTTTCAGGACTTAGATATCTATCCATCTATCTATATTATACCAAATTAAATCTCTAAGACAACAAAAGTGACACAAATCTCTAAAGGAAAAAAGTTTACTAAATCTCTATATATGTGTATATATACATGCGTGTGCGTTGTGAATATTGTCAGTAACAACTTTTTAAAGATAATACTTTCCAGGGGTGTTACCCAGGTTTTAGTATTTGTTACTACCACAAGTTCAAATGCAAAATATAATTATTTTATGCTCCCCAAGGTCTTTTCTCAGTCTCTTCTCAAGATACGCTTACACTGCAGCTTTCCCAGCTTGGGCAGACACACATGCCCTACCTTTGCTTGAGCTACCATGCCAAAAACAGCAATGTGGCCATGGCAGCATGGGAAGCAGCTTGGTCTAGGCACTTGAGTATTTTCCTAGGATCTCGGATGTATTCAGGGGGGCGGTTAACTTGATCCACTGTGTGTGCCACATATGACACTGCTCTTACACACCAGCTCAAACAGAGTTAGTGTGTCTACATCTACCCATCAGGGGAATTATATCTCACAGGTTCAGTATGAACATAGCCATGGTCTCTGTGGAATGGTGTCCAAGCCCCTTTTCAGATTCTTAAATTTGGGAAACAAGTGCTAGTCCCATGGTCTCCTTCAAACTCCCCTTGAGTCTTTGCAACATCAGTCTACAATTGTCACAGCCTGCGGTAGGGTGAGAGCCTGCAATCTAAATCCAACAAATTGGTAAAGTCCCTGGAACATAATCATTACAGCAGACCCTTCTGGTCCTTGAGCTGCTCCACCACTGAGTTCGTTTGTCTAGCTTTGACTCCTCTCCTATATATAAATGTCTCAGCCTCCTCTTGAGTTCCTATTAGTTACACTCTTGGAGAGTAACTCTGGGTATGTCCTGCCGGGCTCTTTTGCCCACAGTGGAAATCACCAAAGTAGCTTCAAATTGTTAATGAGCACACTGAGTGCCCACCACACCCAATTTCTGGATGATTCTGACATCTCCAGCAGTCACCTTGCCCAGCTCCAGGCACGGGGCAAGGAGGGAGGAGAGAAGCCATTTCCAGGTGGCACAATGCCCCGAGACTTGAGTAGAAGAAACTTTTATCGAGGAGATCCAGCTGTTTCCCCCACCCCACTTTGAGACATTACACCAGAGATAGGGAGAATTATGTGTGGTGGCACTAGAGGGTTGCCTACACCAGCCCTGAGACTTTGGGGTTTTGGAGAAAAGGACTATAGTCAAACAGCAGCCACTCCCCGAACTGAGACATCAGGTGGGGTAAGAAGTGGCCTAAAGAAAGGCGAATATGAGCTTGGCCAAGTGTAGGCCAGCCCACACTGTCATACTTTCAGGACACTGGCCCGGGACCCAGAGAAGAGGGAGGGGCCAGGACCTCCTACCCATCCCAGATTCCCCCACACCTAGCCCTGTGACAGACTGAACCAGGTCTTTATTGACAAGGAAGCCAACAAAGCTGTCTGGGGATCCTGGACACATAGGATGAAAAGAGAGATTGGGACAGTAGGCCCTGACCACTGGCCCTGCTGATCAAACTGACAGTCCCTCTACACAATCTAGAACTGTTTGAAAACCTGATTTGATTAGCCATATGAAAGACAATAAACAAATCCTTGTTAGTTTTGAAGTTTCTTTCTCTCTCTAAACATATACACACACATATAATTTGTAATTCATCCAACATTATAGAGTTGAATCGAGGTACCCAGAGAGTCTTCAGGTTGTTTCATTTGAAGGAACCAACCAACCATTGTATCCACAGGTGAGGCCTAATCCAAAGGCAACTGGATCCAAAGGAAGTACTTCAGTTAACTTTAAAGGCCTATGCCAAATATCTGTGCAAGAATAAATCATTATTTTGTATAATTCATTACGGGACTGTGACTATTCCTTCTGTGGGAGGAGCATCTTATCAAGATCCTTCCTGCTCAATTTTGCACCCTTTGCAAGGGCCTCACAGTCACAGCCTCCCTTCTTGGGGAAGTGCAGGAAAGACTCCCATTGACTTCAGTGGGATCATGATTAATCCCATAATAAGACATAAAAAATGAAGAATTCAAATCCATAGTGCTGTAGCTCAAAATCTTGTGTATAATCTCTTAAAACATGTACAAGTTAATGTGTACATTTAACTAATAAAAAAATCACTTTCACTAATAAACCAAAACAATGTATTAACTACCATTTGTGCCCAGCCTTTTCTATGGTACTTCTTTATCTTCATCGTCCGTTCTTCCTGAATTTACATATATATCATGGTAACCTATGACATCCCCCTCTCAGATTTATAACCTCGTGATTTTTTCTTACTTCGTGAAGTGAGACGGAAGCTGTTTCTGTTTTACAAATATGTCCCATGCTATTTTTTCAAACCATCCTGCCTGTCCTTTATTCCAAAATGATTTTCCTCTAGTCCTTACAATATCTGTAACAAATCCCTTCAGAGATGAACCACTCTTGTCCATCAATAACTGAGAATAATTCCCTTAGCAATCAGTAGAGAACACAGATGTCATGCTCTGAGCTGACTGTAATACTCTCTCTCAGGTTTGATCATCATCTCATCGCTATGCTACCCCTATTATTGCTATATAAGTCTTATATAATATTACCTTGCTGTCAAGCCATTTTACCATCTGGACATCATTTGGTTTCTGACACAATATTTACTCCTATGTATTTGTGACTACAGTGAAGCAAGAATAGATAGTTGGACCCTTTTCATTTTTAAGTGGCTGGGGTCTGATCCTGTATCCTTTAGGTCAGTACTTCCATAGACTTCAGTGGGTCCTCATGTCAGTAAGGCCTACAATTTCAGGCCCTACTTTATAAATATACTATTTTTGTCAGAGATGGATGTATATCCTTATTGCCCCCCAAGTCGATGATATGCATGATACCACTGTGATGCTTTGGGGAACTTGGGTGTTGGCGTTCACTGTTTGTTACTTGCAAGGCAAGGTTTGGACTGGAAGAGTCCTAAAGAGTTTGCTGGCAGAACAGACAAGCTGATGTGTCAAGGAGCAGACACACATC
This sequence comes from Lepidochelys olivacea, assembly GCF_965140295.1. Lineage (NCBI taxonomy): Eukaryota > Metazoa > Chordata > Testudines > Cheloniidae > Lepidochelys > Lepidochelys olivacea. The sequence goes on from NC_140412.1 coordinate 215,797,208, forward strand.
TTAGCAGAAGCAAAAATCTCATTTGCTGACGCTGAGAGGGGTAACACAGAAACTCCATAATTCTGGGAACCTCAGCAGATTGTCACAACAAAACTCATTTTCCAAGTTTTCTTTGTGCTTCAAGATTTAAATATGCAGGCTTTCAGGAAAAAAAGTAATGTTCTAAAACTTCTAAAAATATGCTTTGGCTGACATACATGTATAACTGCAGAAGGTCCCCACACTGATACTGCAGAAAAGACTTTGAAATAAGTGTAGCTTTAAAAGACTTACTGATCTGATAAGATTTAGTAGAAGGGCAGCTAGGAGATAAAAGGAATTAATACTGGAGAATATTTTTAAATAAATGAAACTAGAGAGACATAATACTATGCCTGTTAATGAGATGTCAGCAAAACCATTTTGAAGCTTAATAAATGAATACTGGTTATAGATGAAAATTGTGGCATGCTAATTTAAACTTGAAGAAGAAAGACTTGGGCCCTTATTCTCATTTACACTAGGCTGCCTTATGCCATAGGCCTCTTTACACTGTGAGAGTGGTGTAAAGGAGCCTTAGTGTAAATGAAATGTTAGGTCTTAATTTAAGCACATTCTGTTTTCACAATGCAGAAACACGAAACACCAAACTAACACACCACAGTCACCTCTTGCTTCCCTACCATTGGTCTAACAGCAACATGATCAGCCCCTTTGCCTCCTCTAGATCTTTGCCTATTTCAATTAAAATCACTACAAGCTCCATCCCTACATCCTTTCCCTCGCAAAAAATGTACCCTTCCCAGCGCAGAATCACTCACCCATAAGGGTTCTGTCCTGAGTGACAGCAGCCTTTCCCGATGTTCCATTCCGACAGTAGCAATCGTGTGCTTCATCTACTTGGTTTCTGCTATCTTTGAGGGTGTGGTGCCAGGCTGCATAGCTCAGTTGAGGCAAATTGGCCCCAGTTCTGTTCCTCACATTTGGCTGTCCTTGTGGTCTAGAAATGACCACTCTAGGTATGACCACAATAGCTGGAAAACTTCCCTGGACAGCCCCCAGAGTAGACCATCCAGACAGATTCCCAGAGGACATCTGCAAGGAAGTCATCAAAATTGTGATTCTGGCAGCTGAGTCTTGACAAGGCTCTAGGGATTGGGTACCAGCTTGGGAAAGCGGTAGCAAAGCTCTCAGTGCAAGTACCCTGGTATCCTTTTCCAGCTGTGGAGTCAGATGTGGAGAAGGTGTCTCTCTCTTGGTCATGGTTGGCAGTAGCAGGCGTTTCATTGCACAGCATATTTGAACAAAACGTCTTGATGAGCTGTGGGGAAGGAAGGAAGAAACCTACAAACTGCTCCATGGCTGTTTAAATAGCCAGTTGCAGGTCTCCAAGGAGACAGCATGAGGCATCTTGCCTGGAGGGTGCCTTGTCTAGCTTATATTTGACACATTTCAACACTATCCAGCAGTCTCACAGTATCCAATACCCAGGAGGGAGCACCATGAGATTTTAGCTCCTCAGGAGGAGGAGGAATCCCTTCCCTTGAAAAGGAATCTTTTGGTCCCTTCCCTATGGCCCCAGTGCTTCAGCCTCTGCAATGGGAGAGCTGAGATCAAACATCCCTTTCATTAATCAGTGTTGTTACAGTAAGCAATGACTGCTCAGTGTGGCACACTGTCCCCCTCTAGTGATAGCTAGGCCAAATAGAGATTGCTGAGCCTGCTACAGCTTTGACTAATAGAGAGGTGTCTTTTAGCTCAGCCAGTAGCAGCTCATGCATTAAGAGCAAAAGGTCTTCTGTTTGATCCTCGCTGCCGATGACCTACCCTGGGGAATTGGTTTTATATTATTTTACATTTTCTGTTGCACCGCTGGTGCAGAATCACATCATCTTGCTTTGCAATTAATTCTTCTGGAAGCACTACACATGAAGGGCCTGGATCAGTGCATTCTGATGGTGCTGATAATACTCAGCACTTTCATGGAGCTTTTTGTACTCAGAGCATTTTTCAAGCATTAACTAGCCCTCACAGTATGCCCTGTAAGTTGGTAGATAGGTGTTTTCTCCATTTTACCTCTGGGGAAACATTTCAGGATGGCAGCCAGGTGCAATTGTTAGCCAGTGCAGTGGAGGAGCAGTTTTTAAAAAATCTTTAAGGTGAGTTGCAAGCTTAAGTGCGTGCTAGAGTCCTGCTTTTCTCAAATGTTGCCCTACAGCATATGTCTTTTCAGCTAGGGTGATCTCTGTTGGTTCACAAATTGATATACCAATCTGAAATCAATTCATTTTCATTATTCACATTCTATCCTGCTATATGCATATCAGCTATAACTATAAGCAGTCAGATCTTGGCTGACCTTTCATGAATTATCAAATTGCTTAAATTTGTTTAATTAAACCCAATCTTGAAAATGCTTTAGATGTCAAATAACACTATTTGGGGAGGGGGGCATTAAAAGTGTGTGGAGGAAAGTTAGAATAAGATTACTTCATAACATTGTAAATTGTCCAGATCAGGGATTCTGCTGATATTCGTGTCTTGTACAGCTCTCATCCGATTCTCATCTCTTAATAAATAAATGAGAATAATAACCAAGTAAGTGCAGTAAAATATAACCGCCAAATTCATAGCTGGTGTAACTCCATTGAAATCAATGATGTAGCTAGTGCTGTAAAATATAATGGGCCAGATTCATAGTTGGTGTATCTATCAGTGTGCCTTCATTGTCTTCAGTGAGCTAGATTAGGAATAAAGGCTCAACATTTCAAATTCAAATGCACATTTTGACCTTCATCCTGCAATTTAACATAAGAAACTAATCTTCTCTATGCAAAGTGGATAAGATATATATGTAAACTGTTTCTTTATAAGTTCAAGATCTTTTCCAGTAATATGTACTATCATTTTTCTTGGAATAACCTCAGCTTTCATAATGAAGGGCTTTATCCTGGTCATTAAATTTCTGCTTGAGATGGGGAGTGTTAGGGCAGGCTCACACTTTTTTTTCTTTTTTCTTTTTAATAGTTGAAAGACAGGAAAAATTCTTTTGAATGTTTTCAATGTTTATGTAATCAGTACCCGTGTTGCCAAAGCATACTTAAAACAGCTGGATGCCTGCTGCTTTCCTCCCCCTTTGTTGGAACTGCCGCCAGAACAGGTAGTCAAAAACGGAAAGTAGGGAAAAATTCAGGCATCTGTGCTCTCTCTCAGGAAAACAGCTGTGGCTTCCATAGGAAGCACTCATTTTTTCCCATCAGCCAAGACTCTGGATACCCTTGGGTCCTCTTTTGGCATGGCTAGCCAAGTAGGATGCAGTTTATGGCTTAGAACTTATGAGACAAACCATTTGGGCAGTCCCATCCCTGGCAGAATGCTGAGAGAAATTCTCCAAGCTGCAAGCCACATGTGAGCCTCTGACCTCTTACTAGCACACCATGGGAGAGGTTAACAATTGTTGAGACTTCAAGCATCCCTTTGACATACAAATAAAACAATACCAAGTAACCTTTCCAAGGCATAAGAATATTCCAGATATAGTGTCCTTTCAAATCTAGGATTCAATTTAGAAAAAAATCTTGCAATAGGAAAGATGATATATTTCTCCAAAAATAGAACCTGGATTTTTTTAAGCTTCTCTACGATCATTAATGATATAGTGGTGTGTAACTTTTTTAAACTCAAAATTAATCATGAGATACCAACAGATTCTCACACCATTCTTAGGTCTTGCATGGTGTAGTACAGATACATGAGAGTGGTATTCTTAAATGGCTGGAATAAGGTAAGGAATACATAAGATCAGCTTGCTGGTAAGGATGTGACTCATTGATCATGTAATTAGAAACTGTATTATAATATACTGGTATGGGAAAATTGATAATGAAAAGCTGGTTAGAAATTATTTATATGAAGCTCCTCATAGAATGGGTTAAATGTAGAGAGCCAGATCTATCTATCTTAGGTACATCGATGCTATCCATTACTGTAGTATCTGAGCACCTTACCATCTTCAATGTATTTATCCTCACAACAACACCTCCGTGAAGTAAGGAAATGCTGCTATCCCCATTCTACAGATCAGGAACTGAGGCAGAGAGAGATTAAGGCTATGTTTACACTTGAGCAGAGGATGTGATTCCCAGCTCGAGTAGACATAGTCACTCTCATCAAACTAGCATGCAAACAATAGAAATTTAGCCACGTTAGCATGAGCAGCAGTGGTGCAGGCTAGCCACCTGGAGCACAAACCCATCTGTACCCTCTGAGTATGTACTCAGTGTAGCTAGCTGGGCTACCGCATGCCACGGCTCAGACTACCACAGCAAACCTACTATTTTTAGCAAGCTAGTTTAATGAGAGGTAGGGAAGGTATGGCTATGGGAGCTGGGAATCACACATACACCCCCAGCTCAAAGCTCAACGCATAGACGTAATATAAGTGACTTGCCCAAGGTCACACAGAAAGTCCATGGCAGAACAGAAAATTGAACCTAGGTCTGTCAACTCCCAGAGTACCACTTGAAGGGGATTCTCTTGCCTGGCATAATCTGGGGGTGGTAGATAGCTGTCTGCTCACCACCCACTCCCTTCTTACTGGTGTAGAGTACATGTCAGAGGCATGACAAGGGTGGGGCTGAAACACACTGTAGCTGCTCTAACTTTTGACAGGGGCTGGTTCAGCCTTGTCCATCCCCAGGGGAAAGAGAAAAGATGGATTAGAGCCAGTTTTGTCTCCCCATCTCAGCTGTGCCAAATACATCTGAGGATTGACACCAGAGAGCCTTGCCCAAAGCACCCACAAAGGCTGGCTACAAATAATCACTATGAGGTGTTGTCTAGGGTAAACATTCTCATTTCTCTAGACAGACTCATGAACAAGCTGACCCCAGGGGCCAGTTGTTGGAGTTGAGGACTTCCTTTCAGACTATGTCTACACTATAAACACTAGCATTTGTAGTGTGGACATTTCCTACACCTATGGAAGGAGTTTTTACATCAATGTAGTTAATCCACCTCTCTGAGGCAGTAGCTAGGTCAATGGAAGAATGCTATTGTTGACCTAGGTGCATCTACACTAGGGGTTAGGTCAACCTAACTAAGGTGCTTTTGGCACAAAATTTTTCACAGCCCTGAGCGACGTAGGTAGGTGATCTAATTTCTGAGTGTTGATCAGGTCTCAGTTGCAAAGCAGCTGATCAAAAGAAGCATTAGTAGCTTTGCCCATCTGAATGTAGTATGCTCAATATTGAGAACAAGGGTGTGATCAAGAAGAGGTGACTTCTGGTTTGAGAAGTTTCCCAAATGAGAATTACAAGGGCCATGACAGGACATGAGAACAAACAACATGCTGAGAGTAGGACAGAAAGAGAGACCAAAAGCCAGAAAGGGAGCTGCTTTTCCAACAGCAGGGCTGGAGTAATCCAAACACATTTTCTCTGCCTTGGAACTAAAAAATACTCACAATTTACTGTTCTTGGCCTTGCAAGGGGTTTGGCCCTCAGGCTGGGATGTGTCTTGTCTGTCTAAAATGTGGATGTGTATCTTCTATGGCAAAATTTTCCCTTTAGAGCATCAATGAATATTAGTATATTTCTCTTCTCTTCAACTGTCCAAAAGGCTTTTTGTGCAATGTAGACCACTTTGACTAATCTCCTTTTTTCAATGAAATGCTTAACTTCTTCCTGTGGCCTTTTGGATTTAAGGACAATTATGGTTTCACATGAACTTCTCTCCTGGCTTGGTTTCCCTCAATCTCATTCACTGTGCTGAAACTCCCTTCAATTTGTCATTCAATTGCTTTATCCCTTTCTTCACATTCTATCCCTAGGTCACATTTTGTCTTAGTCACTGTAGCCAGCTCTTTTCTACCATTTCTCTTTGACATATGCAGCAGAGTTTTACTGTCAGAGATCTAATGTCTCAGAGCAATTATCTGGGGTTGGGAACTCTTTTCCCCCAGGAACAACCTTGTTTTGGGACTTGAGGGACTTTGGGACTTTTCTCATCAGGGTAATTAAGTGAGTAGAGATCTTTTGCTTTGTAGGCATCGGATCATTCTCCCTCCTTTCCCCCTTATCTCCCACACAGACACCATTCCAAATAGCTAGTTCTTGGTCTTGTTCACTAGCTTTACTTTGGGCTTCTATCTCATGTACTGTCACAACGGCACCAGTCTGAAATGACCATACATTTACATAAATATTATTATTGCTAACACTGCAACCTTTCATTGTGAGGTTGAACACTGTTACACCGTTCTCTTTTCTAATGGTCCTCTTCTTAATATATTATTAGGGAAATATTGTACTAGCTGGAAAGAGAAACAAGGGGATTTATTTACTCCTAGGTCTTTAGCTGTTGCTCATAAATATTAAGTATTCGGAGAGTAGAACCCAATCCAGAATTCTGTAATTTTAGAAGTTCAGTCATTTTACTGGAGTATGCTATCTGCAAGGCATTTCATTGTATGAGTTATATGATGTGATCATTGCAACAATAGGTATATGGATGGGTTCATCCTTGGTGCCAATCCATTTAAGCGAATTTGTCCCATCATTCCAATAAAAGTTCATTCCCCAGAAAAGAATGATTAAGAAATATAGTATCTAAACCTTTTTTAAACCCATAAACCTTACTGGCCAATAGCCCTAACTCTGTCCCTGGCAATGTACATGTTCAGCACTTCTTGTATATAGTATTGCAAAAAAACAATTCTGAACGTGATTAACGATCAAAACTCTGCAATAAACTATTGACTAAACTAAAATTAATTCCACGTGTCTTCATTTAAGGTGAAAAAACTGCTCTTCATACATAATTTTGTTAATATTTTATGAAATGACATAGTTCTTCTCAGGTGTGTCTGATTTACCCTCTCTCTTGTGTTGGAGTTATAAGTGATGCAGTGATGTGTATATAATTATTCTTCAGCTGCTGACAGGCATAAAAGTAAATGACATGTTACATCTCAATGAGCGCATTTCCTGTAAAAATATTTAAGAAAATAAACTACACAGCCTTTGTAGTCAAAATGGAATGGGACCATTTCAAGTATTACATTTCTGCAATGAACAGCTTCTAATAAAACTTTCAATCTCACTTGGCCTGTTAATGTACAGCAGATTAAACCAGTATGTTTACTCATGGAGACATTTTAAGGTTTTGCCTACTTGGCTTCTATGAAAGCTTTATATTTTAATTTTACAATATTTTAAATCAAGTCAGATTTGTGAGAACTACTGGCAGTCATCCATTCCTGTTGCTTCTTAATCTTAGAATTTTAAGTGAAACTGAAAAATAGAAGATTTAAAACAGAAATGAGATATGACATTCTGCCTTTGCTACCTTTTCTGAGCTGTGATCATAGATAGAAACCCCATACGTTTCTCAGACTTGCTTACCAGTAATGGTTTGTTAGTATATTAAAAGCACGCATTCAGTACTTTTCATCTTCAATGAGCATGAACTAGTTTATGTTCCCAACAATCCTATGTGATGAATCTGCTAAGCAGTAATAGGTCAGTTGAGGGCAGTAAGATGAATTTGTGAATAGTGAATCTGCTGCTGCTGCTGCTGATCTTTTCTGCCCACGAGGGATTTAGTGCCAGTAAAGGATGATCCAGTGGCAGCAGGTGAAAAATGTATGTTCTTGCCAACTCTTGTGATTTTTATTGCAAGCCTCTTGATGTTTGGTGTTTTCTCTTAAAGCCTCAGCTCCGGGAGTCATGTGGCTACATCAGAATCTCTACTTTCATTTAAAAAAAATAAATTTCTAGCCCTCATGGCTATGGAGGCAAACTGGAAAATGTAAACAGTTCAAAAACAAGAAGGTGAATAAAATGACACACACACCCCCAAAAAATGAATGAAGAATAAACATGATTTTTAAACTACTCTCCTGATTTTTTGGAGCTTTCTCATCATTTTTGAAAGCTTGGAGTTGGTCATGCTATGGGACCCACCAGGTGTTAGGGCATGGTTCACAAAGCAGGCTATCAGGGACTGTGGCAGGGCAAAGACTGTGGTAGTACACCATTCCAGTAAAGGTACAGTAAATCATATATATTTCTCTTGTATAGACAGGAAATTTTAGACAGACCATTCCAGTGCGTTAGCAAGGTCACAGAGTATATTTTTGCAGTACACTTTTTACCTGCCTGTTAAAATAAGGGATCAAAGCTGGTCCAGTGGGAGTTTTGCCAGTGACTACAATCAGAGCAGGATCTCTGGTTAGTTTGTTTACCAGAATTAAACCTTCAGAAAGATGAGATGAATATAAAATGAGACAACTTTGTGATATAACTGAGTTATAGAGTACTGTCTAAAGTTACAGGTTGGGCTCCACCCTGTTTTTCTAGAAAAGAAGATAGTAGCAAGGCCTGATAGAAAAAAATTCCATGATAATACTGGTTTCAGAGTAACAGCCGTGTTAGTCTGTATTCGCAAAAAGAAAAGGAGTACTTGTGGCACCTTAGAGACTAACCAATTTATTAGAGCATAAGCTTTCGTGAGCTACAGCTCACTTCATCAGATGCATATCGTGGAAACTGCAGCAGACTTTAAATATACACAGAGAATATGAAACAATACCTCCTCCCACCCCACTGTCCTGCTGGTAATAGCTTATCTAAAGTGATCATCAGGTGGGCCATTTCCAGCACAAATCCAGGTTTTCTTACCCTCCACCCCCCCACACAAATTCACTCTCCTGCTGGTGATAGCCCATCCAAAGTGACAACTCTTTACACAATGTGCATGACAATCAAGTTGGGCTATTTCCTGCACAAATCCAGGTTTTCTCACATCCCCCCCACCCCCATACACACACAAACTCACTCTCCTGCTGGTAATAGCTCATCCAAACTGACCACTCTTCAAGTTTAAATCCAAGTTAAACCAGAACATCTGGGGGGGGTAGGAAAAAACAAGAGGAAACCGGCTACCTTGCATAATGACTTAGCCACTCCCAGTCTCTATTTAAGCCTAAATTAATAGTATCCAATTTGCAAATGAATTCCAATTCAGCAGTTTCTCGCTGGAGTCTGGATTTGAAGTTTTTTTGTTTTAAGATAGCGACCTTCATGTCTGTGATTGCGTGACCAGAGAGATTGAAGTGTTCTCCGACTGGTTTATGAATGTTATAATTCTTGACATCTGATTTGTGTCCATTTATTCTTTTACGTAGAGACTGTCCAGTTTGACCAATGTACATGGCAGAGGGGAATTCATTTGCAAATTGGATACTATTAATTTAGGCTTAAATAGAGACTGGGAGTGGCTAAGTCATTATGCAAGGTAGCCTGTTTCCTCTTGTTTTTGACTTTGAGTTTTCTTCATTCCAAATTGGTAGATATCTTTGGCAGACTTTAAGTGGGGATTGTGTTCATGCAAAAACATCCTAACCTCGATTTTGTATCTAGAGACTCTTTTGAGAGGCACAGTAGCCTTGTATTTGAAGCACTGGCTTGACATGCAGGAGATACAGATTCAGTTGCCAGCTCTGCCACAGACCTGGGGTGAGTCTGGAATGAGGGTGAGTCACGTAGTCTCCCAGTCCTGCCTCTGTAAAATGGGCATACTAACATTTCCTGTGCTCTTTCAGGCACAGGAACTCTGCAGGGCTATGTGTACAGTGGCTAGCACAAGAGGTTCAGATCTTAGCTGCGGCCTTTTGAGGCTACTGTAGGACTCTTTAGTAAACAAGGAGAGTTTAAAGCACTCCAACATAGTTGAGAAAAGGTCTACATAGCATTTTCCTCTTACTTTTTCATCACTTGTTAGGAATTAAATGTAAAGCTAATGAGCTATGCTCTATAGCAAGAAGCCACTCCAGGAGTAAACTACTGGTGATCATCTCAGTTGGTTGAAGAGATATAGCTTTCAACCTTGTGCATCACAACACATCCAAGGCATGCACTAAGAGCCTGCTAGTGCACATGCTATCAATGCTTATTGCTATATTATGAACGGCTTGGAGTGTTGAGAAGTGATTTAAGCAGGACCTAACTAGTTAGCAAAAGGAAGAGAAAGGCCTGGTCTACATTTAATATTTAGATTGACATAACTATGTCGCTCAGGGTGTGAAAAAAATCACACCCATGTACTGTAGCTAGGTCAACCTAACCCTCCATGTAGACACGGCTAGCTCAATGGAGGAATCGACCAAGCTCCCACTGTGTAGGGAGATGGATTACCTACAGCGACAGAAAAACCCTTTCCATTGCTGTAGGGAACCTCTACACTACGGCACCACAGCAGCATAATTACAGTGGCATAGCTGTGCCACTGTTGCGCCCATAGTGTAGACAAGGCCTGAGTCAACAAATTACTTAAGCCCAAGTCTCAGCTCTTCAGGGCGCCAAGTATTCCTGTGAGCTGCCTTAGTTCTCATTGAAATCAGTGGGTACTGAAGGTACTTAGCGCTATGCTAATCAACCCCCATGCTCTAGAAATGCCCAGTCTGTATGAGTTATACTGTCTTTCTAAGAATTGCATGGGGAAATACAACTTTAATACAAATCAAAGTGCCACTTTAAACTGAATGCATGGTCTACCCAAAAAAAAAAAAAAGGCAAAAGAAACTTCTACTTCCTTTCCCACCCCATACACTTCCAAACCCCGTAGCCAGCACACAGCCTGAGAAATCGGACTGGGCATTGGGGAGATGAAGAGTTAGGGTGGAAGGAATTCCCCTCCTCCTCCCCCAGTTGGTCTACAGGCACTATTATAGCTTTTTAGTCACAGCAGTGTCTGAGGCCTCTACACTCCACCTCCACATGGGAAATGGCTGCTCGATCTGCATTGTTGCTGATCTACTAGTACTACTAGTTGCTTTTCTGCTGCCCTGTTGCTGCCCAGCCCCAAAAGAGCACACAGGAAGCGCAGACCTATGCCCATTCTTTCCAAATCCTGACTTCCAGCAGAGCTGCAGTAGGTCTCCTGCCTAGATGCATCTCTTTTCTCTCTTCTAGCTAACTCTGCCCCCTCCAACTGATTTATATGTAAAAGCAGGAAGATCACTGTAAAACTAGTGTTCAGTGCTAGTATCACAACCAATAAGCTCATGTATTTGAGGAATCTGGAGTGCTGTGCCCAAACACTATCTTATCAATGTGGAACACTGTTGTACCACCACTTAAGTGTTTATTCGAAAGTTTACACTCATGTTTATCAGCAACTGGCCCCCTTGAAAAAGATGCTAACAATGGCTTCATTACTAGTGTAGACAGAACAAAGCCATTTTCAACATCTTGGCAGAAAGCATTTTTGAGACCCGTTAGAAGCAAATCTCAAGGACTCTTTCTTTAATGACTTTTCGAAAACTTTTATCTTGTCTACTGCAGCTGTTAAACCATTGCCAGCACCAGCTCAAGGGGAACCTAATGCTGATAACTGTCTTCCGCATCAAGTCAATCGCCTAATGTGGATAGGGCATTAGTATCATACCAAACCTACCTGTGCAGGTGCAGTGAAGATTATTTTAGCACTAAGCAATGAAATATTTACTGAGAGCATATGCTGTGATTCTAGACATAGACCTAATCCAGAACGAAATAGTATACGATCTAGCAATTGTAAAACAAGTATGATGCACATCTTCAGACACAGACTATGCAGCACCAGTGTGATCAAATGCTAAAAAGGAAATAAAAACCCTATGGAGGATATGAGACTACAGTTATCCCACCCAAAAAACCCAAACTCCACCTTTTATAGATTGACTGGATCCCTGCAAAAACATAATTAATGCTAACTAATCCTGGAAATGCATATCAGAAACATTGCTGCATATGGGACTGTGGTTTTAAAACCGTTCTGGTAAGAGGTCTTGGAGAGACATAATATATACTGGGTTTTTATTTTTTATTTTTGTTACTATTGTTCTGATTCAGCTGCCATGCAAACCACATCTATTTATGTTAAATAAGTTTTCCTCATTCATCAGTGTAAACCAGAAGCAATATGATGGGCTATTTAAAGCATCAGTTGTCAGCAACAAACTTATAGTACAAAAAGGGAAACTTGACTTCCGCTAAGAATTTTAGAACAGTTTACAATCTTGCAAATTTAAGCCCTAATCCTGCATTGAGATTTAACAGGAGCATCCCAAGATTTCATGTCTACTAAGAGCCCAAATTTGCAATGCCCTTGTCAATGTCCTTATCTGTATGAATAGTTCTATTTAGACTAATGTGGACAATTTAAATGAGAGAGTTTGTATGAAAAGAACCTAATGAAAATATGGATGTGTTTGAAATAGTGTGCTCCCCTTCCATCAGTATAAATAACAGATATGAAGTTTGATTTCATAGTTATCTGGGTAATAATACTACTGCAGTCACTGGTAGCAACTGCTAAAATTAAGATTGTAAAACAGTTTCCATTATAAATCTGTTTTCACTGGCTACAGCATTCTGAAAAATGTATGTTTTGGGCTAAAATGTTCCATGCACGATTGCTGACCACAGTACATTTTTTTATTTAAGTCTGAGGGTGAAACTGTCAGCTCTTCTGGGAGAGGGGGAAAAAAGTGCTTTCCCACTGTTTAAAAAAAAACAAAAAACTAACCATGCTTTTTTTTTTTTCCAACCATTTTTGTTATAGTCTAGTTTACTTTGAAAATTGACATGTAAATAATTTTTAGTGAGGGGCAAGGAATAAAGAGTCTGGACAGGGAATGGCAATTTCCAGGTGATTAGTCTGAAAAGTATATATTGAGTTTATACAGCAGAAAATGTCAGTAAGCTGCAAGGTAGGCACTACGTGGGAGGCACACTATGCATGCCTGAGCAGTTTAGGAAGTGTGCATTTTCCAAAATGTGTTCAAAGGTAGCAGTCGGGTACATTTACGCTCTGTCCTGCTGTCCACACCCTTTAATCTCCCCAAACTTTCTCGTGTTATTTTAGTGTAATCACTAGATCACACAATCTGTTCAAATTTCTCAGGCTCTGTTGCACAGAATGTACTGGAGGATCCAGAGAAAATTAAAGTCTATGACCACGCAGTGGGCTTCTGCTCAGTTCCTCCTGTGGTTGGCTCAGCTGGCTTTAGGTCAGCTTTGTGGCAGTGGAGCAGCACAGAACTGTTGTGATGCAAGGTTGGATGTGGCCCATTTATATTCTCTGCGTTTTTTTCCCACTGGCGCAGCCTTATAGTTTCATGAATGCAGTACTTTGCATTTAATATTAGCAACCCTGAATTTAGTAGGCATTGAATCAATATTTTTTGTAGAACTCTGAAGCCAAACTAATTCTGCAGAGTGTGATTTGTCATTCTGGATATAACAGCTATAATTTGAAATAGCCCCCCACCAGCATACATTGCATTCTTTAACAAACTCACAATAAAGAGTTTAATTTAAAAAAAGAGAAGGAGAAGGAACTGCATTACCCCATTTAAAAAATACACCCATGATTTTTTTTCCAACTTATAATAGTAATAACAATCTCAGCTGAGGACATTTCCTGGGGCTTAATGGCCCGTGGCTGTACTTCAGGTGATCATCGTCTACCAGCCGGTCATTAATCCCCTAGAAATGCCCTGTTCCTCAGTCATTATTGCTTAAATATGTTTCTTCTCTAAATAAAATACTTCTATATTTAATGGATCTTCCAGGGATAGATGTGTTCTTTCAGTGGTAGGGACTGAAAGAAGTTTAGTAAAATGTCAAGGAAGTGCAAACTATGAGAAGGGGAGAAACTCTTTCCGTTAAATTCCTAAAGCCTGTAGACTCCAACATCTATTCTTCATAATTTAACAATATGCCTGGAATTCTTATATTGATGTGTCTCTTGGGAGAGTTCTGCTTTTTATCCATTTACCATAATTACTATATAATTTTTAATTAAGAAAGCTTCTCTAATGTTTTTCACTCTGTTCTTTATTTTGTAGGTTTTATTTTCACTCTGCATTGCATTCTGGGGAGTACAAATTATGAAGAAACTGATCTCCAATACAGCAAAACATCAGTGAATTATGGAAAGAGCCCTTGGGAATATGCTTCAAAGTTGCTTGAAATAAGTTGACGGTGCCTCTTTCTGAAATGCAAGCATTTCACATAGGCTAGGTAGGAATCATGATGTTTTATGAAGGTTTGAAAGATGTATTAAAAATGGTCATGTGGTTTTATTTGATCTTTTAAATATTGATTCTCCTGCCTACCCAAGTTAAATTTAAGGTCCCTATATTATTTTCTTGTGCTTTCACAGCACTTTTTTTTTACATTCAAGGGATCAGAATATTCTTAAAAAGCATGTAAAAATAATAGCATTTTTCAATCACTTTATTAGTATGTAACCATATGTGGAAAGCATTCTTCACAATAGCAATAATTAAAATCATATTTGTTGCAACCTGGTAGTCTCCATAGAGACTAAATCTAAAAGAATGTGAATGTAAATTTTTCCATAATGATTGAATTACAGTAGAATCTCAGCGCCATGCCCAATTGTGTGTTCATAACATACAACTACATAAGGATGAGTAATTGAGACAGGAAAATGATTTAAAACAACATGATACAATAACTGATTTGTATTAATTGAAATGTTTTCAATTAACTAGATGATATATCATATGTGTTGTATAATGCAGGCTTGCAGCTTAGGTTAATTTGTTTAAGGAGTACACCCACATTTACCAACAACTTTAGGACTGATCTCACCAATACTGACACAAGCGAGTTGTTCCATTGACTAAAGTAACTCCTGTCACAAAGCATTTGCAGGATCAGGTTGTTAATTTCTAGTTGCCCTGACCCCCACCCCCAGACACACACATATCAAAGTGATCCTAAGGGAGATGGATCTATTGTTCTGTGTGAGGTGCTATTTTAATTATTTCTAGTGATATAGGAAAATGGGGGGAGGCTCCGAAAAGCAAGATTAGCAAAAACAGAGGAGATGGGTTGTTCTTCTTTCCTTATGCTTTTCCAACTTTTAGTTGTTCCAAGACTAAAAAAAGAAAATACTCAAAATCAAGAAGCTAAAAAACTTTAGGTTGCCGTGCAAACTTCAAACGGCAACCTAAATACCTGGATTAAAATGTAGTTGTATTGGTTTTTTGTTTTTTCATTTTTCTCTACAGTACTAAGATGTAGTAATAGAGAGCTCAGATGTGCATAAATATCCTGGTTTTAGTCAACCCACAGTTTTAGACTTTAGCTGTAGCAGAGAATTGATGCCAGCATTTACAAGTTGGATGCCTCCACCTGGCCACCTAACTCTATATTTAAATAAAATGGGTTTGATTTTCAGTGGAGTTGAGCATCAGGCCTATTTTTTACCCAAAATGTTCAGTCAACTAGAAAGACAAATTGCTTGTGCCTATCACCTGGGGCTATGCTGAATCCCTAAAATATGTTTAATTGGGAAAACAGGTGTCAGTTTGAATTGAGATGAGTCTAAGACCTTTCATAAAGTGTGGGAATGTTTGGATCCAGGGTTTTGATTCAGACCCTTTTCTAAAAGATGAACAAATTGTTCCTTGGGAATGTTAGAAGTATTCAGATTTAAAGTATTGAGTTTAAATCCTTAAACATAAATTTACTCATACATTGGTAGAATTCTAATCTCTGATTAAGAGATTAGATAAATGAAATCAAATATTTCTAACTCAGATTGTGGAAATGTGATCTAGTAGTTAAAACACAGGCATAGTAGCCAACAAATCTAGGTTTTATTCCCAGTTTGTGACCTTGACCATGTAACTTATTCACTCTGTGCCTCAGTTTTCCCATCTTTGAAATGGAGATAAAAGTACCTACCTCACAAGAGTGTTGCGAGTTTGATTTAAATGATGTGGGTAGGTACCATGGAGATGAGTGTGCTATATTATTGCTAAATGTCACACATTTTACATTGAAATGTATTCACCCATCAGTAGCAATCTTTGAAAGCTCCATAAACAGAATAATCTCACTGGGGTATCTCCAGAAGGAAAGGAAAAAATGGCTGATTGAGCTAAAACTCCGCAGGTTCCTATAATGTTGGTTGCAGCCGATCTTCAAGTTCCCATGTTTCTGAATGCATTGTGTGCACTAGAAATTTGTATTTGATATGTGTAATATTGAAATAGCCAAATGACTATTTTAATCTGATTATAATTTATTAAATTAATTTTAAAATTACCATAACCAGTGTCATTTATTTATATGTTGTAGTGAAAAGAACATGATGTCTAAAGTAAGCATAGGTTAAGACTTTGGACTGTCAAATTATTTCACATTTAACATGAAAATCTTCAGAATTCACAGGGAGTATCCAAAAATAAATTCAGTAATGCAAAGAAAAGGAAGTCAGAAATATAAAAAGGTGAAGTAATTTATGATGGAATACCAGGGCTGGATTCTGTGCTGTGCCTCCTGGATAACTCATCCTACGTGGAGGGGCAGAGGTGATTTTATGCAAAATACTCCAGCCATTGCCTACATCACCCCTTCCAACTTGCAGCCATTCTCAGAGCATGTCCAAATACTGGAGTCTTTGAGGTGTGGTTGCTGTAGGGCTGCCGGCTCTAAATCACCAGAATTGGGCCCCTACTTCCTATATAACCCTGAGTTTGAGAGTTGAGGTCAAATTATTAGATGTCTACGTTCTCCCATTCCTCTTTAAATTGCAGTGCGCTGTAGTTATTTGGAAACATTTCAATATTCTTTTATTACTCTTTAATTTCAGTATACACATTTGCAAGTGAATTTTCTTAAGTTATGGACTAATAGCACTGAGCAGAAGAAGACCCATTCAGAGGCTGAAAATGAATCAGCCAGCCAGGGAAAACCACTCTCACACATTAGCAAGGCAGACAATAGCTTTCCATGGTCACATAATACCTTGTTAGCCGTCAGATAAGGGGAAATGATCACCTTGTCATAAGGTCTCTGTTTCTAGGAGGCTTCAGAGTCAGTGTGGGCCAGTGAATTGAACGGAATTAATTGATTAAATTAATTGAATTGTTAACTGCAAACACTGCCTTGTGCTAATAGATGAAACAAGCAGTGCTCACTTATATTTTGGTTCTCCTTCTCTCTTTCTCCCCTACCTCCCTGCTTTTCTTTTTTAAAGGGCCCGTTGCTCCTTTTCTTGGCATTCTCCATATGCTTTTTATTTGAACAGTTGTCTGGAAACAGCTGATATCAGATGAATTCTAGGAGGACATCTAGTGAGAAAAATACTATTGCAGACCTTATAGAATTTTTATGGGTAACTCTTTTTCATAAAATGCCACCACCTCATGTCCCCGACAACTCAAATGTTCTGCATGCAGAGTCGCTTTGGGCTCCCCCTGCTATTATTTCTTTTCCTTCTGTCTAGGAGATAAGTCATTCTGGTGGACAATATTTTAGACTCCACTGGGATCTGGGCAGAGCTGTTCAGGGGTGTTAATAGCTGCCCTTTGACTGGTTCTTTGTTCTATAGACTATGACAGAGCCAGTCAAAGCTGTTGGGTGTTCTCAGCAGATCCACGGGCTCTGTGTGTCCCCCATTTTCCCTTTCAGGTTTTACAATTTACCCTAAAATCAATAGGGTTCTGCCACTGATGTCTAGAATATTTCCTGAAATTTTGGAATGGATCAGATGTGGTGTTCCAGAGTTATCCTGTTACATACCAACTAACACAGAAATCTATCAAGTTTAGTGTAGGGCCTCGCTTTGCCTGCGCAATCACTCATAGACTTTAAGGTCAGAAGGGACTATCATGATCATCTCGTCTCACCTCCTGCACATTACAGGCCACAGAGCCTGTAATAGACCCATAACCTCTGAAGTCCTCAACTCATGATTTAAAGACTTCAGGTTACAGAGAATCCACCATTTACTTTAATCTGTGTTCTCCACTCATTTTTTACTCCCTCGTGTTAAAGGGTCAGATTCTATTCCCAGGCTGGTTACTTTTTGCTACTCAGGTGGTGCAAAGGAGCCCGTCTGACCGTAGCTGGCCAGGTGAGAATCCTCCCAGCAAAGGTGAAACACTAGGCTGTAAACAATTTTGCCAATTCTTGCAATTTTGTCCTGAGTCTTGCTATGTTTTTCTTAAAGCTTCATCTCTTAGAGTCATGTGATTACATCAGAATCTCAGCACTCTTTTTATATTTTAAACAAGTTTCTAGCCTTCTAGGTTGCAGAGAAAAGCCTGAAAACATGAACAGTAAAATATCAAAAGTGAGAAGGTAAATAGAGTCAAACTTTTTTTTTAATCTCATACTTGTTAAGTCAATTTGAGGTCTGCCTCCTGATTTTTAAACACTTTGGGTTGATAATATTGGGTGTAAAACTGTGAGAGCTGTCTCCTGTTCCTACCATCCTCCTTTGCCCAGCGTTGAGGGATGTGTCACAGATTGGAGGGGGGCAGAGGCATAGTACAGTTGGCATATAGCCCTGATCCACAGATGGCATGTCGTCCCTTTTGGCCTGGGGCTGGCACAAACTGGCCCACAGAACTGTTTCAGCCAACCAGTACCCCTGCACCGAGCAGATCTCAGCACAGGAGAGAATCTGAGCCATAATATGCTGTATTATCTGTTATATCACGTCTTTATGTCTGGCACTTTCTGCTCATCTGGATGCCTAGAATGCTTCTGCATTCTAAGTTTCTACATGGGAAGCAGGTGTACAAACATTGACAATTAAACTGCAGATGTAAAGCTGAAATAAGACATCTTGTATAGTGGATCGACACTTCTATTTTAAAGTCAGGGCCAATGGAAAGCTTGGCTCAGACTTTTGTCATCTTTGCCCCAACTATGGAAAACAGCAGAAAAATGTGGAAACATTGACTAAGTATGATCTGCTGAGTGTCCTTGTGTTTATGGTTTGGGCATTGAAAAATCATACAAAATTAATCCTCTTTTTTCCTACCTCTTGCTATTTTTAAATACTTCCTTCTCTATTCCTTCTTGACTTCTCATTTCTCTGTCTCTCTCTATCCATTTATGTGTATTGTGTGTGTATATTTACATATTTCTATAAAATATACTGGTCCTCTTCTTGCCTGTTATGATTTCCCATGTGTGGAAGGAAGTACATGAGGACATGTGTTTCATATCCACATATGTTATATTTTGTATGTATGTTACATATGTGAGCTTACTACAATAATAAAGATGGCCCCTTTCATAATAGTGCATATAAGTCTAGATATACTTATATGTCCAATATTCAAAACACAGAGTAAGCTACTTGTAGTGTTCACATATGTTGCATACGTTTTCGCTTCACATGTGCCTGCCTGTTTTCATCTTATGATTCCTCCTTTATTTCCATCTCAGCATTACAGCACTGTCCCTTTTCCTATTCATCCTCTCCTTCTCCCTTCTCTGTTCCCTCTGTTTTCTCTATGCCTCAGGATGTACTGCTACAGATTTCACATGCAACCTTTGAACATGCGGAATTAGTGCAAGGAAGGCAGGCAACCCAGTAGCAATAATGTCTGATTAAAAGGAAGAAGAAAATCATGGAGCATTTCACCACTATCGAATTTGTGATTTTATTATGACTTAGATTTTTCCAAAGTCCTTGAATGTGAGCACTTTATCAGCACATAAATTGCAATTTCAAAAATGTTTGCCAAAAATGGAAAAAACTATATAAAGACAGTTAAAGTTTGATTTTCAGATTCAAGAACTGTCTGTTAGCATATTGCATGTGATCATGTTTCTCTCTGGCATGGAGGATAAGAGCCCTGCCCTTTGGAGATAATGAATTAACTTTAGCTCAAGTAATAGGAGCTTATGGTTTTAGTGTTGCGGGTGCTGGGTTCTCTGTCCACTCTTGACTGGGGTCTGTATTTATGTGGCCATGGACTCATTACAGCTATTCATTCTAAAGGAACAAATTTGTTTCACTTCTGATTGTACCCACAATGGGGGAAAGTGGTTTTTGTGATGGGATGTTATGCAGAGCAGCAGCTTAGATGTTTCTTAAAGCTTTTAATTTTGGAAAACAAGTTCACCAAGTCTTGTGCCTTTTTTCTACCCACCATTGTAAAATGGCTTGCTCAGTGGTGTCTGAATGAAGGACTGAAAGATGATGAGGTGTGGGTGGGAGAATCGGAAGTAGTATTTTTGAGGTGCTGGGTGTGAGGATGACTGAAACTAGGTTGGGTTTTTCCTGCATCTCCTTTTAATTAAGCGTGTGGTCTTAACTTGAGTTAAGAACTTCAGATTGGTGCACAGAGAAGGGGAAATATATTGAGGCCCTACCTATCTAATCAATGTACACTGGGGAGTCTTGACAATTATTTACTGTTTCTACCAATATTCCCAGTGGATGGATAAATAGTTTTCAAACTGGGACTAGCTTTCAGAATGGCAAAAATGAAGTGGGACCACTGTACCACTGGCATCCAATGAAGTGAGCTGTAGCTCACGAAAGCTTATGCTCAAATAAATTGGTTAGTCTCTAAGGTGCCACCAGTACTCCTTTTCTTTTGGCATTTCTAATAAACCTATCAACATAGTAACTAGGCAGCAGGTTACCACTAGCAGAGCTAATCTTTCCTCACATCTTGCCCTCAAGGGAAAAAGCCCACCAGGTGTTGAGGGCCAGCAGAAGGTCTAGGGACCACTTGTCCCACTCAAGCCCTATTTTGAGTACTTAAGTGATGCAGAGCCTTTGTGCAGGCCCTCTGCATAGGGATGCATTTCACCCAAAGAGAACAAGAACTGAATCCTGGCTCGCCCTTGTTGAGGTGAATAAGGGAGGTCAGAGGGTTAATTGGACCATCTCCATCCTTCCTACCTTTGCACACTCATGGAGGAGCAGACAGAATCTTCATTATTTGCATGCATATGTTCTTAACAATAAAGAACAATGGAGTAAATATAACAGTCTCTTGTATAGAAGCAGAATTGTTTCTCAACAGTGGATTTTTAAAAACTTTGTTGCAAGAGGCTTTCTATCTGTGCAAATAATTAGGAACTAGATAAGGTGCCAGCATATGATGCCGAAGAATGCATATCTAGTTTTGGATTTTGTAGGTCCAATAAAATTTCTTGTGCGCTGCAAATTGCTTCCTCACTGCAGCTCTTTATGTCAGCTGTTCATATTTTCCATGAAGAGTTATGAGGTCTTTAAGAACCAGCCTGAGACATTGCCCATGCAAATGCTCAAAATGGTTTAGTTGATGGGCTTAAATGTTGCTGATTTTTTTGCTATCATTCTAAACAGCCTATAAAAAATGAAATTTCAAGTCTTCTCCCCCACATTTCCACACATGGCAACTGGAAGGTGGGGTTTGGAAGCATGAAGAGACAGGGGATTTTTGCATAGTGTGGGAAAAACAGCTGCATAGCGTGCAGCAGACCACCAGCAGTGCATTAGGGGAGAGAGGATCATCTGGAGGAAAGGAGTAGGAGGATGACAACTACATGAGGAGGACTGGGAGTAGCAGAGAAAGGCACAAAAGTGAATAGCATAAACTCCAGTTTACCTTTTTACTGGACATCTAGGCTACTTCTACACTACACACCTTTTAGTGACACAGCCGTGCCGCTAAAAGGTGCACAGTGTAGCCGCTCTTTGTTGGCAGGAGAGAGTTCTCTTGCTAACAAAATTAATCCACCCCCAACGAGAGACAGTAGCTTTGTCGGCACTTTTCGTTGGTAAAACTTTTGTCATTCAGGGGGTATTTTTTTCAGACCCGTGAACAACAAAACTTGTATCAACAAAAGTGTAGTGTATACAAAGCTTTTATCTTCAAACTAAAGGTAGCATTAGCAGAGGAAAGCAATGTAAAAAGAGCAGGCACTGCAGGAAGAATAGCACTTGAGCAAATTGCTCATATCAGATAAGACTTGAGGTCATTAAAGATCCCCTGGTGCTTTTTCATCAGCACACAACTATTTAACCCTGGTGCTCTTTCCAAATCTGGGTTAGGAGCATTCTCTCTCTTAAATTGTCCATGCAATTTCAGCTTGATATGTTGTGAGGGTTTTTTTTTTTTTTATTCCTTGACCTTAATTATTATCACGTTGCTGTGCATGTTTAAAAATCTGCCATGTTCCACCACACAGCTGGCTGTATTTCATTGATGAGTGGATATATACTGCATATTCTGCAAAACAAGAAAATGGCTTTTCTGGTATATTACATGGATTTTCCACTTTTATTCAAGTCAAGGAAATGAAATGTGCTGGTGGCTTCGGGGAGTCTACGAGTACTTGCAATGCAATTCCTTGTGCTCCTGCCAGACTCTGCTCTACTGGGTTTGTAAACATGTTACTGACAATATGCTGGGGCCTCCACAGCACTGGCCATTATGGCTGTGAGGATGAGCATTACCTAGTAAATTTCTCCAGGCCCTTTCCCAGCACTGCCAGCATGAGTATTACTAAATGTGCTTCAAACATTGCCAGGTAGCCTAGTAGGAGAAATACAATAGTGCTGTACATTTATTTTGATGAGTTTTCAGATGCACAGAAACAACAAAAATATAGAGTAGGATTTTTATATTTTACAGTATTTTGTAAATATATACAACCAGACGTACTGTGTGATATAGCAGCCATTAAGATGTTAATCTTTGCCAATTATAACTCCACAGTTATTAGAGGTGTTTTTTAGTCTAAATCAAGGGCAAATTGTGGTAATAGCCAGTACCACTGTATAGTAATAGCAAATGTAGACCACTGTATTCTTGATTAAATATTCAAAAGAGTAACACAATATACCAAATTCAATCCTACAGCCTGTACTCGGTCATAATTGCCAAAAATATAGGTCACTATCTTTATGGTTTTTTCCTGGTGATTTTCTGGAAAAGGAAGTTGTGTAGTGATTTAAATAAGCAGCAGGATATTCACTACTAAATAGTCTACCTTAGGATCTGCTTTTCTGCTAAGGGGATCTCAGAACAACAAAAACATCAGTGCCTACATCTCTGTATGGTTAAAGAAGTTAAATCAGAGCCCTGATATGGGGACCAGTAGATACACCACTGCAGTTTGTCAAAATCTAATATGTAGAATTTTGATTACCCACATATATTAGGTTGTGGCCAAGAAACCAGCGTCTTGTGGAGAACAAAATTATTATATATGACTCATGAAAAACAAAAGAGAAAGCTCATCGTTCCATTTCCAGAGCTGATCCCAGTGTTGCATGACCTCAGGTTCCATGTCTAAGAACTAGAATTAAGTTTATTCTCTTAATTCTATATATATAATAATTTTGTTCTCCGCAAGACACTGATTTCTTGCCCACTATATGTGGGTAATCAAAATTCTATATATATTCTGACAAACTGCACACAGTAGGTAATAGCACTAAGTGTCTTTCTTCTTTCTGTCTATCCCTCTGATTATGAAGGGAAAGGGGAAATGAGCCATAAAGGCGGGGAAATGTGTTCTCAAGTCATGTTTCCTGCCACACAATTTGATTAGTTAGAGAAATATGTTGAATGTTATATTTACAGCCTGAAGTCCTATCAGCTGTTTCTTTTTCAGCTTGTTATAGTTGTGACAACTGTGGTCCTTCAATGTTGTGCCCCTGCACCAATGTAATACAGATGGAAGCATAGAGCAGGTAGAATTCCATTCTGTATGTGACTTTTACAGTGCTGCAGAAAGTGATCGTCTGTGTGTTGTTGGCTGGTGGGAGCACACTGTTCCTGATGCTTTATTACTTGTGTTGTTGTAAGGTTGGGTACCATTCTCACATCTTTTGTGGAAAAATTACACAAATGTGATAATCAGCCAGATCACAGGATCCTCCTGCTAGATGTGGGGCATCCGTATAAGAGCTCCATCAAGGGATTAGTACAGCTGTGCTGTGCGATTTCAACAATGAAAGAGATGCTTTGTGCAAAGCATCTACTATGCAACTGAAAGAGGTCACCCAAGCAAACTGTTTGTTATGTTGTCCTTCACTCAAGGACAGGATGCCTGCTTTTCTCTCACAGATTGAATACAAAAGAGAATTCTCAAAGATAAAGCTCCTGTTGGCAGCAACATATCAGAGATGATTGATGGGAAAGAAAAGAGAAGCTCCTTCTTTGAAGTTAGGTGGCAGGTGAATAACAGAAGAGACAGCTCATCACTCCATTCCCAGAGAGCTGATCCCAGTGTTGCATGACCGCAGGTTCCAGTTCTAAGAATTAGAATTAAGTTTATTCTCTCAATTCTAGATGTATAAGTCTACCTCTTGTTAGAAAGTACCCAGCTCTCAGCAGTCTGTGCTTGCTTCTTACATCTGTTCTCAGGCATAGTCTTCTCCAGCTTTAGAACTGATACTCTTTTTACACTGTCTGGAGATTCCTATTTGGGCTTGGAAGAAATGTCTGACGCAGGTTAAGACTGACAGAAAGAACATATTGTCCGGCTACTCTGGAAGACACACAGGAGGCAATGGATGTGGTTTAGTTAGGCCACAACTGTATTCACTTAAAATATCTGGGACCACTCAGCAATAAATTGTACAGTGCAGGTAATCATCATTTCCTTAATCATTTCTACATAATTCCCAATCAGATCCCAGTTCTCCCACTGTTGGGGCCTTGCTGCCTTCCTCTAGTATGAGGTGAAAGGGGGCTAGAAAAGGACAGAGGAACCCACCTTTCTCAGCTCCCTTAAGGGATGTTTTCCTTAAAAGCCTTTCCCAATCCATTTGATCTGATAACCATATCCCCTTCATACAGAGAATCTGCACTGGACATCTGCCACAAGGAGGTACCACCAATTATGCTTGGCTTCCTGCCCCACCCTCATCCTGGGTTCCTGTAGGGAGCCAGGGTGGCTTCCCTCCGAACCAGAGGGTAAAGAGCCATCCTCTCAGCCTGAGTGGGCGGGGCCAGACCAAGCTTCCGCCAATCCCCGGAAGGGGAGGGCTGGGACAGGAAGTACAAAGGGTGGGGCCCTTTGCCCAGTGAGGGCAGCGCCAGGGAAGGGGACAGACACAGGCTGCTGGATGTTCCCGCCAGACCCTGCTGCCGACCTGGGGAGGCCCTGGGCCAGGAGAAACCTGACCGAGAGGAAGGCCTGTGGCGACCAGGACTGCCAGCCGCTGAGTACCCGGAGGACCTGGAGGGGCCAGGCTGTAACCCGGGCCAGCGTGAGCCTGACACAGAGGGGGAGCTGGAGCTGCCAGCAGCTGAATACCTGGATGAGCTGGAGGGACCGGAGAGGCCTGCTGGAGAGACCGGGTAGGAAGTAGCCCAGGGGCAGAACTGCACCGTGGGGTGGGTGTATTTGGTCAGCGTGGCGCGGACGGTTCCCCGCTGACCCAGCAGCGGGACCCTCTCCTCCCGCCACTGTCAGGGCCCTGGGCTGGAACGCTGCCTCCCACCCCCCCTCCCCGCCCGAGGGGCCTGCCGCTTACTCGGGCCAGCACACCTTCTCCGCTAATACCCCAGTGACCGAAAGGTGTGACTAAGGCCTGCCAGTGGGACAGTAGCTCTCTATCGCCCCCTAGAGGCTCGGTGGACCGATTGAAACCTGTCACAGTTCCCATATATTCATTGATACCTTCCTTTTTCATGGACGTGAACAATATTTGCATCCACTGTCTGCTCCTAGGCTGCCAAAGAGTGCACATGGAGCATCAGCTGCTCCCATAGCAATGCCCCTCTTTCTATGCTAGCTCAGAATTCCCTCATCCCTTAGGCTCAGCTATGAATTTCCCCAACAACCCAGAAGCCCACTTGTATGCCCAGTATACAATGCTGTGCCTGCAGATCCACACTATCACTCACTTGGCCTGTTTGCAAGATCTTGACAGTGGAAAAACAAGAAACTTTTCTCTAATTCCCTACTGCGGCTCTCATTTACATACTGTATACATTTGAATGGCATTGGCCAATTGCCTGAATCAACAGCAGCTCCTATCTGGAATGAGTGGGAACCAAATTCTTTTGCCAGTAGGCCCAACTTTCTGAAAAAGCCCTTTCTGGAAACCGTAATAAATTAATATGTTGTGAGTATGTAACAAATTAGTATGCCCCATCACCATGAATAAAGAGGGGCCCCTCTTCAATGGGTCTCATCCTATATAAGTCCTTAATACCCTTACTGGGAAAATCCTTTCCCTACACCCCTCCTATAGCATTATGGACTCATCTTACTCCCTGACTTGGTTTTCAAGCTCATTCAGGATTAAGACGACTGATTGTTCCTCCCATTGTAAAACCCTCCACTCCAAAGCCCTGAGGTATCCCTGGTATCAGGCACTAGTTCGAGAGTCAAACTCTAAAAGCTTAAAAACATGCTTCCAGGAATGCAGCCTTGAACAAGGCTACCTTCTGTCTGCTTCTGGATATTTGGCTAAGAAGTTGGCACCAAAAACCTAAGCATCTGCACAGTGATGGGATGATGTAGATCCTCTCTAAGGCCCAGTCCCTAGGCCACACTACTAAAAACCTAGTGACTAAGAACCAGCTACAAGGATCTGAGTAACCACTCAGCCTACTGGCAAATATAAAGCTTAATAGGTGACTAGAGATGGTAGATGCAGCCCTCAGGTTCCAGAGAGACCATGTATTGTAGTACCCGGTCTTCCAGAATAGGTGATAACATGGACAGGCTCTTCCTCCTCCTGAAATTGCACAAAATCATTGAAACACATGTCATAAGCCCTAAATATTTGTGGTGCAACTGAGTTATGTACTGCCCCATGATACACCCAGGCTCCAGTCATCTGTTCTAGTTCCTTGTTGGTGCCAGGACCCAAAATTTGTCCACCTAAAATTGAGACAGTGAATCAGCTATACCATTATCAACCCCATGTGTATGTTAAAATTTAAACACTGTAATATGAGTGTCCTCATAATCCTGCATAATTTGGAAGACTGGCAATTGGTAACATGTACCCCAGTGATGTTGTCGCTCCAAAACCCCACTCTTTTGTTTTCAAAATCTGTTCCCCAAATAGTTAATACCAAAATGGGAAAGAATTCCAGGAATGTTATATCCTTTACTGTACCTCTTTGTGTCCAATCTGAGGGCCATTTCTGGACATACCCACCTGCCTTGGTAAAATACTCCAAAATATATTCCTTCCAATGCATCTGAATGAATCTGTAAATCTGCCTCTATTGTCCATTCGTCCCTTCAAAAAGATATTCCATTAAATTGATTCATAAACTGTTCCCAAATGCCCAAATCCTCTTCCTCTCTTTATTAATCATTATATAATGGTTGAGTTTGGCTATTCCCACAGTGACAGCTGACAATCTGATACTAAATGCCCATCCCAGGGCCACCATTCAGCATGCAAAGTTAAGATGCCAATAATAGATTGTAGCTCCCACTGTGTAACCTTCTTGCCCACTCTACCCTTTGTAATCAACCCCAGAAGTTAGCTGGGGCATTGTCTAGATATACCAGCCCACATATTTAACTCAGTCCTCAGATATCTTTATAGAGAGCCTGTCTGTTTTTTCATCAGCCAGCAGTACTCTCAACATACCAGCCAGGGCCTGGAATGTGGCCAGTAGGCTGGCACACTCCTCAGAATCTGCCCTACATGCAAACAAGAAGTCATCCAAATGGTGTACCACCTGGTGTCAACCAGACTCCTGCACCACTGCCACTCAGTCCAGCACTGTGTTGAATTTTTCAAACACTGAGCAGGAGATGGCCAATCCCATTGGAAGTGCATTATCAAAATAAAACTGACCCTCAAAACAGAAACACAAGAAGTTAAAATCAGAAGGATACTCTGGCAGTAACAGAATAGCCAAATTCATGTATATTTTGCCAACGGTGCCCCTACGCCACAGGTCCTAACCATGCACACAGTCTCATTGAAGGAGGAATAGTGCACTGAAGATAATTTAGGGCCTATCATATTAATGACAGGTGGTGGATCAAGCAGTATTCACCAGGAGCCTTCTTAGGAACCAAGCCCAGGGGAGATACCCAGAGAATATAAGAATGGCCATACGGGGTCAGACCAAAGGTCTGTATAGCCCAGTATTCTGTCTTCCAACAGTGGCCAATGCCAGGAACTTCAGAGCAAATGAACAGAACAGGTAATCATCAAGTGATCCATCCCCTGTCACCCATTCCCAGCTTCTGGTAAACAGAAGCTAGGGACACCATCCCTGCCCATCCTGGCTAATAGCCATTGATGGACCTATTCTCCATGAACTTCTCTAATTCTTTTTTTAACCTTGTTATAGTCTTGGCCTTCACAACATCCCCTGGCAAAGAGTCCCACACGTTGACTGAGAGATGTGTGGAAAAAATACTGCTTCTGTTTGTTTTAAACCTGCTGACTATTAATTTCATTTGGTGAACCCCTAGTTCTTGTATTAGTAGAAGTAGTACATAACACTTCCTTATTTACTTTCTCCATACCAGTCATGCTTTTATAGACCTCTATTATATCCCCTGTTAGTTGCCTCTTTTCCAAGCTGAAAAGTCCCAGTCTTATTAATCTCTCCACATATGGAAGCTGTTCAACAAATCATTTTTGTTGCCCTTTTCTGAACCATTTCCAATTCCAATATATCTTTTTTTAACGCTTTTTAGGTCAATGACTGAATGACCTTGCAGCTCCATGCTCTCCCCAGCCACGCCCATTTCGCATCTGTCCCCTGAACTCTACTGCACCTCTACCACTCCTTAGTGTCATTTCAACTCACCCCTGCCAGAACTGGCTGTTTCTCTTGCTGGTCTCATGCTCTGCCTCCTGGATCCTAGAGGTAGCTCATTCCCAGTTCTGGCTCTGCTTGTCCTGTAGCACCTTGTAACCCATGAATTATTGCTAAAACAACATACATGTATAACTTCAATCAATTATTGGTCTGCTTCCCAAAGCCTTAATGCTTGCTGTCCTACACCATGGGGTAAGGGGTCCCCCTTTGGATGGCAGCCCATGTATCCTGTACTGACTGAGATCTTGTTGCCTTAGCCTTGTCCCCTCTCCCTTGTGTAGGAGAAGGGAATACACCTACCAAAGACATGCTTCCAACTGATCCTGGTAAAAGACGGCTCCTCCAGGGCTGCATGGGGTATAAATACTCCTCCACTTTTGCAGTCAGCTGGAAGGGCAGTAAAGTGACCCTCTCCTGACCTGGCTCCAGCTGCTTCCTGCACATCCCTGAAAACCTCCCACCTTCTTCCCACTCTTTCTCCCCTCCCATTTGTAGGAGGAGCCCTTAAAAGGGCAATGACCCTTTTTTGCCAGCCAGCCTACCCCCCCATACACACACACAATGAAGGCTGCAGTGAACACATTGTGCATAACGTTCTGCTTTCCTGGTAAGGGCCAAGTTCTGACCCGTGTACATGAGCATGGTGCCATTAACTTGAATGTTTGGTTTGTTGTTCAGTTTGGTTCTTTAAATTGTTTCACTTCCTACAGTTCATTAAATAATGGTTACAATCAAAATCATCATAATGTGTTTTAACATACAACTACCTGCGCTGTAGCATTTGTTTGCACTCTAAGAGGTGTTTTTGTAAACTTAACTACATTAAAAAACAAATGTTCTCTTCAGAGGGAGCCCCAAAGCTGTCACCACACTGAACGCAGAGTGCAGCTGGTAATTTACTGAATTTCATTTACAGTTGCCGACAGCCTTTCTACGTTTGTTCAGGGCTTCAGAGCTAGACGAATAATTTGCAGCAAATAACTTATTCAACTAGCCTTGTCTCTTTCCCTTTGGCCAAACTGTCTGCAAACAGAGCACATGTTTCGCAAATGTATTTGTTACTCAAAATTATTTCCAAATTCCTTTTTCTGCGGCTTGGTTCACTGTGAGTCTTCACTAAGTCAAGTATTAGCTATTTTCATTGAACACCTAGATCTCATGGTGTGTTGTTGTACTTTGATGGATATCAGTGCACTCATGGCAAATTTTACAAAGCTTGCACAGGCTCAAGTGCCTTGCTGGTTGCTCCTAATGGGACTCAGCATATATTTGGGCACTTGCAGATTTTCAGAAAAAGTTGCCATGCATATTCCCACAGGGCGGGTCAGTGAGTAAGGAGCTGGCCATTCTTCCTGGATTTTTAAAAGTGCACACAGGCCTCCCCACCCCATGCACCCAGCCAGTTGTTGCTGGTGTAATCATCTCAAGGAGGCATAAATTAAGTTATTGGGACACCAGATAATCATTGAGAAGCCCACTCAAACAAATTAAACACAAAAATAAATAGGTGAGAGAGAAACAGAAAGATTTTGATACACAGAGAGAAAATATAAAGTTTCCGGAGGGAGAGATGGGGGGTAGGCTGGCCCAAAGGAGGAGCATTGGCTTACTCTGTTTTCAATCTGCAACAGCATAATCTTTGGCCACTTTTGTAAACTGGCTCTGAACTTACTTTATTTGCCAGCTTTGCCACAGCCTGCCTATTTCTGATATCTCTGTTTTGTCTTGACTGATACAACACTTAAATAATTCCATAAACTGCAGTGAACCGCAAAGCAGACTTCCAAAAAGGGATCCTTGAAAACAGCAAAGCAAAACAAAACACTACTTCTCCCTGCAGTGGAAAGATGATTCAGTAGGGCTCAGACTTGAAAAATGGGCTAAAAGAAAGGAAGGGTCAGCTTTTATAATCAAATACAAGTGGGAAAGAGATGGAGGGGTTAGAGGGAAATTGATTTTTGGTTTATTTTCACAGTCTCATTCCATCCTACATATTGGTAGTTCCTGCTCCTATAGTAAGGTTTTAAGCAACAGGATAGTGTTGCATTTGTTGTTTGCATCTCTTTATTTTGATCTATAGCTCATTGAATTGCTTTGTCTTGTTGGAATCTGAAATACGCCTGCAAACAAGGCTTTTCCCGCTGCCTTTTTCTTTAACAGCATTACACAACTGGTTCTCTTTTCTATTTTGATACTGACATCTATTGGAGCTTTGAAGAATATTCCTTTGAAATATTTATTTTTTTCCAGATCATAAAGTAAATACCAAGGTAAATAAAAATCCCAAGCAGAACAAAAGCAAATAAATTAATTTCAGTGATAGAATTTGATCAACTGGATAATAATATTTGGTTTTTATGTATATGCCTCTGCATGTGTCAATATGTAGCTACAAAAGATGACCATACAGTCGTAACTAAAGAAGGCCCAAACTGTACAATTCAAATAGGATTTTGAAACTCTCATACCAGAAACATAGGTAGGTTTTGTGTTCAGCCCACAAAAGACATAGAAGGGCAATATGAAGTTAGTATCTGGATTTAGATTCCAAACCCTTCAAAGTTCAAGGGTGTGCACGTTCTTAAGCTTTGATTCAAGGCCATTTTTTAGCCTTAACCCACATACTTTTTAAAATAAAGAACTGTTGGAGCAAGAGTGATGGCTGTTACTTAAATTTATTATCTTTGTTCGTGCCACAAGCTGTGTTACTGAGGGACATTTATATTTCAGATGGGAAAGATGGAACAATTCATAAGTCAGACAGATAACTTCAGAACTTCATCTTCACTTGATTTAAAAGCAACCAAAAATGAAAGCTGGTTTCAATTCTAACATTCATTGCAATTCCTCCTTCACAAGGCCTCCACTATTTGCCTTTGGGTAAGAGCACCATATCCTGGAGGGCAGTCCTGATACTGTATGCAGGAGACACAGGTCTAGTGGAGGGCACTTTTCAGAAGGACAAGTCTAGTTACCAATTAAAGAAGTTAATGAAACTTAGGCAGTGAATTTGCCCAGTTATAAAGGAAAAAAAGAGTAGCAATTAGCAACAGCCAGGATTGGGGGCAAAAGGAGAGAAAAGTTAAATTCTTGAGCTTCAGTTTTATGGAATCAAAATTTAAACGTGAATCTCAGCCAACAGAGCCAAGTTTCTTCTGGTAGCTCACCAAAAACCATGAAAACCTACACATTTCACATCAATTTACAGCAAAATCATAAGTTTGCTTGAAATTATGTCAACTCTCCTGGGCTGTCTTAAGTCTTACAATATTTGGGCGTGTCCTAAAGCCCCCATTTCTAGGGTCATGTTATTACATGAGAATCTCAGTTTTCATTTATAGAAAGTCAGTTTCTAGGCCTATAGTTGCAGAGAAAAACTTGCAAATGTGATCCTTGGCGGCACAAAAACCAGAAGGCAAAAAAAAAGTGCCCAAATCATTTTTCAAAATCTCATTATTGTGAAGACAATTTCATGATTTTTGGAGCCTCTCTCATGATTTTTAAATGTGTAGGATAGGCTACTGAAATGTTGTGATTTAAACTGAGATAGCTCTTACCATGGTCACCATTGAAAAATCAGCAATTGCCAACATTTACTGTGTAGTTGGTTCTAGGATACCACCCATTTTTATGTATGTGGAATAGGAAATAGCACTGGTATGCACTGACAAATGTAGGCTTTTTAATGGCAAAAACTTTATACATCCGTATCAATTACATTGGTACATTAATTTTTAGTTTCTTTAACAACATATCAGATCTGGGTCAAATCTACTCTAGTTGAAAATCTTGTTTTTGCAATAATGGCTAAGAGATTCACTGCAGATATGCCAAAGCAAAGTGGGATACTTACTATGACTTTTGCATGCCAATATCCAAACCGCTATTCATTCATAATGTTTTATAACCTATTGAGTGATCAATTTAAAATTAATGAGGCTTTATTAACTTGACTAGATGACTACTCAAAACTTGTTTTGCAACTGCTCAGTTCACATGATAGGCTGTGGATTTTATTTATGTGGTATAATCCTTCTAGATGCAGGCTACTGTTTTTACAGTTTCTGAATTGGTTTATGTTGTTAAATTTATTGAAATGTATTCCCTTCACAGACACGTTGAGTTTTGATATTGAGTTGAGTACCACTGAAATTAGGAGATTAGCTAAATACTCTGGTTCACTTTTTTCCTTCTCCCAATTTTTCTGCAGTATTTGGGATGTCATGCCAGTGATTTAGTTTCCCCAGGCATCTCAACAGTAGCTTAATTATACACTGTGTTCTACTTTTCACTGAGATTTCTCAGGATGTAGTTGATTTTTAACACCGGATTCTTAAATTTTTAACACAAATTGTTTTTGCACCTAAATAATGCAGCTTGAATAAAAAAGGTGTAACAATTTGTTGTTTTCTGTTAATTACTGTTAAAAACAAATTAAGCAAAGCTTTATATAAATATCCCTTTATTTTATTTTTGTATTATTTTATGACACAGCTAGCAATGAGTTAAACATGCTGGTTGCTGGCAGTTCTTTTTTTTTTTTTTTTTTTATGCTTTTAAGAACCTAGACAGAGGCTTCTCCCTGTCAGAGTATCTGCTACTTTGATCTCCTTCAAGTCATTGCCTGATAATGCATCGATCCATTGGCTTATTGCTGTCACAGTATTAGACACATTTTTCTAGTTGCTAAGCAGCTAGATACATTAATCATAGGACCTTGTTAGTTCCTTCCTACTAAACTGTTATTTTTTTCTTGCAATATTCTTTTTTAGAATGATCGTATGGTCAGACAATGAATTTAACTAACAAATTAGAACAATATGATTAATTTTTATTTCAGCTGTTAGAAGCCTGAATGAAGAGGTTGGGCTACATTTAGAACACCTGGTTCACCTCCCCAGAGCCAGAGAGGTCCTTTGCATGGAGGAAAGGAGGATTCTTCCTTAACTGACAGAGATTGGTGTTTCCACAGTGTCCTCCCCCAGGCTTTTCACTAGTGTCAGTGAGGTAGAGCACCTGTAAAACCTGGTGGGAATTCTGCAGAACCTCTTCAGGCAGGAGCTGCTGTGTGGAGGTGTTCGCGCACAACCTGGACATCCCCTCTCCTAGTCAATATAACCAACTTTTCATCATCCTAAAGGGTTGTAGCTTCACTGGGAGTTAGGAGAAGCCCAAAAGTTGGTTGTTGAACCCCATGCTTCACCTACCAGGGAAAGGGCAGTTATGGCCACTACATCACTGCCTTAGTCATAGAATCATAGAACATTAGGGGTGGAAGAGACCTCAGGAGGTCATCTAGTCCAACCCCCCTGCTTAAAGCAGGACCAACCCCAACTAAATCATCCCAGCCAGGGCTTTGTCAAGCCGGGCCATGTCATGGGACCCCTTCTAAAAGCAGGATCAAAGTTCATTCCTGGAAAAAAGGTATACAGACACCATGGTGAAGAATGTCTCGGACTGCCTGAGTAGACAGAACTGTGGTAGTGGTTTTGTGAGGAAGATGGACCACCAGGTGTTGGAATAGGGCCACCAGCTCATTTGGCATAATGAGCTGAACAGCTACGTAATATTAACAGCATTTGATCACTGACTTTGGTTGGATCCAAACCCATGACCTAAATGTAAAAAATCTCTGTAGATCATTAACAAGATCCAGTTGTTAGGGCACTAGCTTAAGACTCAGGTAGACCTGGATTCAAATTCTTTGCTCTACCACAGATTTCCTGTGTGACCTTGGGTAAGTCACTTAGTCTTCGGGTCTCAGTTCCCTATCTCACAGGGGTGTTTATTGTGTTGTGCATAGTTTGGATACTATGCTAATGGGGGCCACATAAGTACCTTACAGCAATGTCCTGAGGTTGTATTTTTAAGCTAAGCTTTTTGTCTTTTCTGTGTTAATAAAAAATTAATTCTACCTAGGAATTTGTATTGTTCGATGTTTTAAGGATGTGGAGGGAAAGAGGAGGGCTTTTAAATGGAATGTTGTGGAAAACTGTCCCTTTACAGTGTTTCATTTTATTGAAAACACACTTTTAATTCATTTATTTTTGCATGTATTTGCTGTATAGGTGTGCTGAATGGGTAAGTCCTCCTGACTGTTAACATTCCATTGGTTAACTGAAATGGAGGTGGTTTACCAGACCTAGAGCAAAGCAAAATAATACTCTGCAAGTGAATACTGCCCCCTTGAAATGAAATTATTATGCACAACTTTGCTTTTGTTGCTAATTATTTTAATCATTTACACTGGTGTAAATCTGGAATAATTTACTTCAGTGCTCTTTACATTTCCTGGTACTTTACATTAATTTCAAGCCAATATTGATTTTGATGAACTCCTACTCCCAAGGCTCTTCATAGGTACCCTTTACTCTGTATCTCAGCCATTTCTCTTGGAGCCAGGTTTCAAGGTGGTTCATATGGGGTTCAATAACTCTGTAGATGTAACATCCTCTGCCTATGAGCATTTAAATGTTAGTCTTTCAAAATGACCTGTAGGATTCCAACATTATCTCTAACCATATTGCATAATTCTGTACCGTATGTGTCTGAATTATTCTGTATGGCTCTGCTCTAGACTGTAATTTCTTTGGAATAAGGACCATATCTTATTGCCAGTTTCACTGGCACTTGATAAATATTAAATTACAATATCAATACACATCTTTTTTTCCTCTTGCATATTAACTAATTCAGTGTAATTTAAACTATGCATGTCTTCACTGTGTGTGTCCAGGCCATTATTTCTACTCCAGTGCATCACTTTTCATTACATTCAATTAATACTCATTTAATTTCCTATTCCGCCTTTGAGTCCATTTCCCTAATCTGTCAAGATTATCCTGTGAAATAGCTACGTCTCTCTGAGTCTTAACTACTCCCCCAATTTTAGTATCATCTGTAAAACTTAATGATCCAGCATATTACAGCTTTGTCTACATCACTGAATAAAATATTAAAGACTGCCAGTGTTAATCTAGAGCCCTATGGGACTCCACTCCTCACCAACTCTCTTTCCACCTTTAACTCTAACTCTCCACTTTCTACACACTAACTAGAGCCTTGATCCTGCAGGTGACTCTCTGGGCAGATTCCTGCACTCGTGGGGAGCACAACTGAAGCTAATGAGGCTCTACACAGGTACAGATATCTGAGCATGCACAACAAATTCCAAGTCAGGGACAAGAGATAGGGACAGATCTGAACACTCCTTACATTGAAAATAACTTGGTATTCAGATCTGAACTCTGTACCATAAGCCCATCTTTAGTACTGTCTTCCATTTTAATAATTAATTACCAAACCCATGCTTAAGGACTTTGATATGATCCATCCTTTCAAATTTTGTCTAAGGCTTTCTCATATCCAGATATATCAAATCTATTGGATTCCCTAAACCAATAGTTATTTCATTTTAACATGAAATCAGATTTGTCTGACATGATTTGCCCTTTTCATATCCATGACTCACAACTATTAAATTGTACTTACATTACTGTAACTTTATAACTGTCTATAAATATCATCTCAAAACTTAAGAGCCTGATTTCTGTGAGGTGTTGTACATCCTCAACTCTAGTTACAGGAAACCAGGAGTTAAGGGAATTCAGCATCTTGCATGCTTTAGCAGGGATGTTGAATTTATAGGTCTATAATTTTCAGTCTTTTTCCTAGAACTTTTACTTTATATATTAGGACTGTACCAGCTCTTTTCTAATCCATTTTTACTTCTCCAGGATCACAATACTTTTCACAAATAATGACAAATATTTGATTCCTAATTTTACATGTCACACAAAATGTGACCCTATTTAATATCTTGTGCTCTAGTTACTTCTCTTATCTAAACATTTATTTACTATTTTTCTCCAGTAAATTCTGTTTCCTTCAGTTATCCTCATTAATATCCTAAAATAGCCTTATCCTATTTATTCAGGATGATACCTGTGCATGGTGATTTTATCTGTTCATTATAGTTTGATCCGTTAAGTTCATTTTTACAAGTAAGTTATAGTTAAGGCTGCCTGACACTTCCCATTATAAGACTCTGTTTTCATTTGCTTCTAACATTGTCATACTTTTACCATTTGAGCTGAATTTTCAGTGCTGGATATTCCACCTCAGGCTGAATTGTTTGACTATGTTTCAGAAAAAACAACAACAACAAAACATTTCAGCTGTTTCTGAGATGAGATTAGAGAAATGTGGTGTTTTGCCCATATAAAATAAAAATCTGGTGACTTGTTCTTTGAGATGGTCTAGCACATCCGTGTTTTAGAGCAGAGAATTGAAATTTGGCCTTTTTGTGTCAGGGATGTACCTTTTGCCATCCCTCTGAAAATCTGCTTAAATTCAAACAAGTTATAATCCTTTGAAAACATAGATTGGCTAGAGCTTCGCAGCTAAATTCTCCAAAGATTCTGTCTGCACTGAGTGTGCTCCACGCCAGGGATATAGGGGCTAAGCAGGAGTTTCCCAGCAATTGCTGCTGCCAGCTGCTGTGGGCCAAGCACCAGAAGGAAGATCTTAATGCTTTTCCTGCTGGTTCCCAGGCAGCATGGAGACAGAAGCCACATGATCTATATGTAGAAAGGAGAAGAACCGAATCTGGGGAAGGGGGATAAATTGGGACAAGAAATATGCAGGAAGGGGTAGAAATTGGGACTGGAAGCTGGTGGGGGAGCAAGGGAGAGTAACAAGAACTTGGAGTTGGGGTGAGGGAGACTGGGACTGGCTAGGCAAGGAGTCTGGGACTGGGAGATGGAAGTGGGAGGGACTGGGAGATGGGAGAAGTGAGACCAGCCTGTGCACTGAAGGGGGCAAGAGTCCTGGGGGAGAGGAAGGGGAGCAGGAATAGTATGTGATCATCTAATTAAAGACTTCATCATAATGCATGAGCACAAACACCATCTTAATTCTGACTTTTCCTAACTTTTGCGTGTTTGACTTTGCAACCTTTGGTTTTTTTAATCATAGGTGTTTTTGTAAATAGTTTATTATACAGGCTAGAATTTTCAGATGTGCTCAGCATTCACAGTTGGGGCCAGTTTTCAAAAGTACTCAGCTCCTATTTAAGCACCAAAATAAGTTTCTGGATTTTCAGAAGAGCTCTCCATGTTAGGTGCTAAACTCTTGAAAATTTGGAAGCGTCACTGTAGGAGGTGCTGAGTGAAAAACATTTTTCAAAATGTGAGCTTTATTTTGGAGCCAAAATGGAAACTGAGATCTTTTGAAACTCTGGTCCCAGTTGTTAGCACTAAGCACTCAAAAAATCTGACTCTAAACTCTTTGGGTTATGTGGCTCATAGCCCTGAAAGTGTGGTAGGCACTTCACATAACTATAACAGAAACAGATACTGTCTGAAAGAACTTACTCTAATTTAGGCGTAATATTACAAGTGATACCAGAAGAAGGAGGCTATTGGGAAGGAAGAACAAGGGTTATAATAAAGATCATGGGATAGCGAGTCTATGATTCTGAGTCATCAGTACTCCATACTAATTAGTACAACTTGTAGATACAGTGCTGTTAATGTCACCGGCAAAGACTACCATTTGCTTCCGAAGTACATCTCTCATACTGAAGCTGTACATGGTCTTCACTCTGAAGGAGGATGAAAAACCTCCTTTGAGACAGCAGTATGCTCTCATATCCATCTGCTAGCAGAGGCATAACAGCAATAAAAAATTCATTTGCCACTTCTTTCCCCAGAGATTGAAAGTATCTCGTTCACAACAACCTCAACTCAAAGAATTAGACTGAGGTTTTCAGTGCTACTCATACTGTGTTCTAATTATCCAGATCCTTCAAAAATGAAAAGTAGGATTATGTTAAAATTTAAACAGTTCATTAGGTTAATCAGATTGTAAAGATACATTTCCTATAAAAAAACAAAGTAGGAGAATATTAACAAGAAGAGGAAATATATCAAGCATGTTGAGGTTTCCTTTGTTCAATTACATATCTGCACTTAAAGAAAAGGAGTACTTGTGGCACCTTAGAGACTAACCAATTTATTTGAGCATAACCTTTCGTGAGCTACAGCTCACTTCATCGGATGTATACTGTGGAAAGTGTAGAAGATCTTTTTATATACACACAAAGCATGAAAAAATACCTCCTCCCACCCCACTCTCCTGCTGGTAATAGCTTATCTAAAGTGATCACTCTCCTTACAATGTGTATGATAATCAAGGTGGGCCATTTCCAGCACAAATCCAGGGTTTAACAAGAACGTCTGGGGGGGAGGGTAGGAAAAAAACCTGGATTTGTGCTGGAAATGGCCCACCTTGATTATCATACACATTGTAAGGAGAGTGATCACTTTAGATAAGCTATTACCAGCAGGAGAGTGGGGTGGGAGGAGGTATTGTTTCATGCTTTGTGTGTATATAAAAAGATCTTTTACACTTTCCACAGTATACATCCGATGAAGTGAGCTGTAGCTCATGAAAGCTTATGCTCAAATAAATTGGTTAGTCTCTAAGGTGCTACAAGTACTCCTTTTCTTTTTGCAAATACAGACTAACACGGCTGTTACTCTGAAACCTGTCACATCTTCACTTAGTGTGCACTCCTGCCAATATAAAATATACAGTATTATCATCATCATTACTCTGAATCCACGTTAAGAGTAGAATATCCAGATAAAAATATCAGATTGGTACAGAGAGAATGTATGATGCATTTGCTGCACATAAATTACCCTTGATTAAACTGAGATGCTGGCACCATAGTTTTATCAAGTGAAAGCAGCAAATACTATACAGCATACCAAAATGAGAGTTTTAGAAATGAAATCAGTGGAAGTTGAGGATGCTCAGAGCCCAACCGCAAGAAATAAAATCAAATATCTGGTAGTTACGATATTGTAATAGACCAATGGGATAATTAGTTTCTGAAAACAGCCTGTGCCAGATGTCTTAAAAGGTGAAAACCCCCAGCAATGTACCTTGATTAAGGTTCCAATCCTGTTGAGCATTCTGAACTACCACTAGGCTTGTGAAGCTGGTGGGGGGAGTTTAGGAAGTTAGAAAATGGCTTTCATGTCTCCAGACTCCTGTAGTCTTCCCAGTATTGTTCCCAAAAACTTGGGCTTGGTTTTGTGAGGGATGAATTTCACAGTCGGCCCCCAATCCTGCCAACACTTATGCACATGCTTAACTTTACTACCGTAAGTAGTCCCATTGATTTCAGTGGGATTACACATAGTAATAAAGTTAAGTAAATGTATAAATGTTTCTGGATTGTGCCTAGGTGAGAAAGCAGTATGAGGATATGTCCTCTTTCTTTAAAACTGTAGCAGTATTACCCGCCTAAGCATTTAAAAGTGAGGTAACATCCAAAAAATATTGCCACTAAAAACACACATTCACTTTGGCTTCTGATTTGTGAGACTTCACGGGAGGATGCCTGGCCCCAATTTGTGTGTCATCATTCCAGGTTCAAAACTCAAGTGTAAGTACACAAATGTAAAGGGAGATTCCATTTACCTTTCCCTAATTCCTGGACTGCGGAAGCTGCCATTCAGTTTATCTATTGTAGCCTCCCCAACTTCCTCCCTGTCCCACTAAGTCTATTGCCCTCTCACAATATTATCTATGCTCCTCCACAGTCCCTTGTTCCACATTTTTTCTCCCCCTTTTCCTGCATAGTGTTCAAGTACTTTGCATTTTTCCCTTTTCTGCCCCCCATTTCCTTTTCTCCTCAAATACCTCCTTTTATCCCATATTCCTCTGCACCTCCTTATTTTCGCTCTGTACCCCACATTCCACTCAGGTGTTCCCTCAGGTTCCTGTCAAGGTTTTTAACCATAGTGCACATGGGGCAGCCATCTTCCCTTAGGGTATACCAGCTTCAGTCTCATTGAAAATAATGGGAGATGGTGGCCATTGGTAATAGGACCAGCTTCACATACTTCTACAAAGGCTTTCAGGGAAATGGTGCCCACCGCAGTGGAGAGGAGTCTATGGCTTTGGGCTACTTGAAAATGATGGTAATGGGGGTGTAACCCACTTGGGGTTTAGTGAGCATGGCTCCTTTAAAACTTTGTCCTGAGGCAGAGGGCATGCTGATTGTTCCAGGAAGAGGAAGTGCTGTTTGTTCTAGAGGCATAGGGAGAGGGAGTGTGTGTCTGTAGCTCCAGGCATGAGGGCCTACAGGAGGCAGGCTCTCAAATAG
The DNA here is from genome assembly GCF_965140295.1 of Lepidochelys olivacea. Classification (NCBI taxonomy): domain Eukaryota; kingdom Metazoa; phylum Chordata; order Testudines; family Cheloniidae; genus Lepidochelys; species Lepidochelys olivacea. The sequence goes on from NC_140412.1 coordinate 215,837,959, forward strand.
CGAAGCAGCCGAGAATGTGCCCAAATCCTGGGAGGGACAGAGTGGCCTCCTGGGGTCGCCCCAGGAGAGGAGCCAGGAGGAGCACTGTGCAAGGGAGGAATCACCCAAAGAGAATAAACTAGAGCTGGACCTAGTATCACTGTTGCCCAGAGCTGCATGGGGCTGTGAGTACTGGGGCTTGTGACCTTGCACTGGGAATAAGGAAGGAGTCTGTAGCTAGCTAAGTGGGGAGGTTGTCGCTCTGTGTGGGTTTGCAGATAGTGGTGGAAGAGGGCACTGGACAGGCTTGTTGTTGAAAGTTTACTGGTGCCGAAGACAACAAGGAGCACCCAAGACTCACCGACTGGAACTCTGCCCAGGATTCCTGGACACTGAGGGTAGACACATTGCTTGGTGTCTGCCCTTTCATATTGTGGTACCACTGTGTCTGTGGGGCCTCATGCTTCCTCTATATTTCCCCTGTTTTTTTTCTCCATTCATCCCTCTGTGAATAAATATTTCCATTGTACTATTCTGGTGAGTATAAAGGAAATTTGTGTGTATGTGTGTGAAGGGAATTTCCCTGCTACGTTCCTGAGTGTGCCTTTTGTTGGCCAGAGCTGCCTGGAAAGCACACTCCATCTTGGCCACAAGGGCACTAAAGTTACGCCAGTGGCCCATATGGGGACAAGCAGTACACACATGCACACACCTATGTCACACACCTTGGGCTGTCCTTCACAGAGCAAAGAGACACCTGAGTGATATTCTTCTCAGTCAAAAAACACAACCACCACCACCATGGAGAGGGGATTACTAGAAGACCTGTGCCAAGGGGCATAGATCTCTGTAACTATCTCTGTAAGGTTGTGCTGATGGCGGGGTTACCAGAACACATGGAACCAAATGAAATTGAGGAGAGCCTAGATGCAGCGGGAATACTGGAGAGAGTGAAGATCCACACCTGTACAACTGTGTAGGGAAAGTCATGGTAGCTGTATGTACTCACTCCAAGGAAGCAGATCTTGATAAGGTGCCCAAAGAGGTGCAAGTGAGAGGTACCCCCTGGAAAATTCTAGGGCCAGAGAAATCCTCTACTAGTGTGCCCATGTCACTTGAGGTGGATCCTTTCGTGCAGAAACTGCAAGCTCTGATGATGAATGAGAAGTGGAAATGAGAGGAATTAATCTTGACATTAGTATGGGCTCCAGCATCTGCAGCACCCAACCTGGTGGAGTGGACCAAAGAGCTGGGAAATGCCCTCAAAGATGCATTGAAGCTGGCGTATGAAAGTGCACCATACAAGTGTTTACATCCTTTCTCAGGAGTGTCACCTGTACCCTCAAGGGAGTATGATTATGAGACCTGGAGGATTTTGCTTTGTCCCTTGCCCAAGAGTGGGAATGCTCTGATGCTGAGAAGCAGAAATGTGTGCTTGAGAGTCTGAGGGGACCTACCATGTGAATTGTCCGATTCCTGAAAGACTCCCAACCAATTGCAATAGCGCAAGACTATTTAACCACTCTTGAGAGTGTCGACAGTGCCACTCATAGTGCTGGGGATCTGTACTATCGTTTCCATCACACCTGTCAAGAGCCCAGTGAACAATTGTCAGATTCCATCAAGAGACTAGAGGATTTACTGCAGCAGGTAGTGTGGAAAGAAGGAATCCTGACCAACCACATTGATTCTGCTAGGTTGGACCAGATCCTTTGGGTCACTCAACAAGATGGATTGATGTTGTGGCAACTGCAGATGAGGGAGCGAGCCCAAAACACACTCCCATTCCATGATCTCATTCGAGAGATACATGAAGAGGAGCAATTGTGGCAGGTGGACACAGTGGTGCAGCCAAAGAAGGCACAGAGTTATACCACCGCAGTACTCAGAGAAAAGGAGGAGGCTCTCAGAGATTTGACCCGAGAAGTGGCCATGAGGAAGGCTCAGACATCTTGTGCCACCCACCAGAGGGGAGAGTAGCAGGAGAGGTCCCCGAATAGAGGACCAGTAAAGTGGGGGTAGCCTGCGAGGTTTCTGTTACCACTGTGGGAGAGATGGACACTAAGTCTTGAACTGCCAGAATGAGGCAGACCACACAAGGGTATCTTGGAGATGGCAGCAAACCATGAGGGAGCTTCAGGGAAAAGCCAAGCGGGCTTGGGGGAGGAGCAACCCAAGACCCTTAAATTCCAAAACTCCCAGGAAAGACCACAGACGAGGGTTACCCGGAAGGGCTGGTAGGATCCCAGGCTGTAGTGCCCATCTGTACAGAAGGACAACTTTTGTGAGGTGTTGCACAGATCGCAGGTCACCATACTTTATGAATACAGCTATGGGTACACTGAGAGGCTGGTCTAAGGTAACTCTGATTAGAAAAGGGATTTTATCTAATATGAAAGTGTAAAGCCTGATGTTTGTTTATTTTCTGTATAATTTGTACATGCTTGCTTTCCCTTACTATTTCATCTTGGAATCTATGGTTTTTCTATTAAGTAAACGTTTGGTTTATTTTTATCCCAAGTAGGTCGCTTCTGTGCAAACTGTGTGGCGCATGTATGCCAAAGTGAGCTGGTAACTGGGGGGCTGGTTTCATGTCTTCTGGGGTGATGAACCAGAGGGCAACAATCAGAATATCTGGTGATTAAGAACTTGGAAAGGACAGGTATGGGGAGGCTCAGAACTGGAAGGGGTATTAATATCGCCCTGCATAGAGTAACTGGGCTGGTTAGAGCCAGGGTAAGACCTTATGCTTTTGGGCAGGCTACTGGTGTCTGAAAAGTGAACCACAGCTGCACAGCATAGAGGTCCCCCAGGACAGACAGTGACAGAATCCCTTACTGGTCTGCATGGACCCCAAAACATCACATCATCATATAGCTTGTCAAAATCAATCTGAAGGCAAAGAATTTCACTCAACTTCTCAATATCAAACTATTACACATCATTGTCCACTCAAGAGGACTGATATTTGTTTGAAATCAGATGTCTTGAAATAATACCATTTCTGAAGCTGTGTGAAGCATCTTAATAAAGCCTTTTCTGTTTCCTCCTAAGTTTTACCCTATTTGATAGACATTGCATAATTTGTCCCATTTTCTTCTGTTTAGTTTGGAATAAAGACCTTCCATGTCACATTTGGCATTGTTGCATTCTTATTTTTGAGTGCTTCATAAAATACTCCCAGCAGCCAGTGCCGGAAGTAAATGTAACAAAGAGGAAGAGATTCCTGATCATCCGCACTGAATGCTTCCCATATAAACTTGGCACACGCATCTCTCTCCCCACCCCCTGCACACACTCAAAAACAAAATATGCCTTTTAAAGCAGGCCAACCCTGTAAAACTCATTCTATCTCAGACAGAAGGGACAGCCACCTTGCTGGCACATGACACCAAAGTTTCTAATATTCAATTTCTACAAAAATGAAAAATGAATGGAGAGAGTCCATCTTCTAGTAGAGGAAGAGAACTCACTATACAATTTCAGAATAAGTCATTCGACGTCATAACTCAATGTTTCATGCTGTTTTTAACACGGTTGTGAATTACATGACATTTGCAGCCCACCTGAATACTCTGTCATTCAGTTGTTTCAGCTTCTAGTAAACTGGCCGTTTTTTCTCAAAATTAAGAGGTGTTATCAGCTACACAGGATGGCACGCAGTTTATACTAAGGCTGTTTTCTTTAACTTTTGAAATGTTTTCAGTAATGACATTATTTCTCTTATTGTAATCATCATAAAAATCAAGTAAACCATTTGTAATCCCTGGCATCTCTGAAAAATAACTAACAGTTATCAGGGAAAACTTCTTATTTCCTGTATGCGGGGTGTCCAATCCAACTGAGAGACAAAAGCACCAATTCAAGATCATTTCAGTGTCAAAACAATCTCAGTAATGCTAGTTGTTTTTGTACATCTGAAATATAATTAATTTAATTAATTAATTTTGCAGTATCTGAATCTGGTAGAAACTTTGGAAATAATTTGTTACCACAATCTTGACTAGAATAACTTAAATGATGAAATGTACAATTGTAAATTTCTCCTATTTTTGATGCTTTCATTAGATTTTCCTGAGGTTGGTTCATTCTTTCTTTTGCAAAAAGGATGTAATTTGAAATGGTGTCCATTTCGGATTTTTCTTGGCATCTTTATATTTACATTCCACATGAATGGCAATAGCTCTTCTTCTCCCTTTATATTTAATGTAAAATGTTTAATGATAAAAAATGCATTCAGTCATAAATTCATTGATTTAGATAAGCCAATTTTTATGCTCAGGGTCATTGTCATTATAAGTACAGTAGTATTTTTGCCTTTTCACCGTACCTTCAAAGCTCCTATATTTTGAAGAGCCACCGCCAAAATCATCCATTTTGAAAAATGGATCTGTTTCTTTTGAAAGTGCAAAAAGCTGTTATTGCTCATGAGCCAGAGTTATGTTTGGTCGCTATGAGACAGCACTGACTTCACGGTAGCTACATAACTTGAGTCTCAGCACCAATCCAAAATGAATTAGAGAGGGCAAGCACATATTGGACTGACATTTCTACACCAGCTGGACTAGAAAGTACCCAGGAATGTATGAAATTATTGGAAAGCTGACAACAAGATAAATTTGATTCACCATTCAATACTCATTTTGAGGATTCCCTATGATTTTTCTCTTGAGTTCCTCGTAGCAGTGTCCAGGAGATTATTTTTCAATTCTTAGAGACTCCACGACAATCCTGGAGGGTTGGCAACCCAAGAGCATCAAGAAAACAGAACAACCAGAAAAGCATCCTTATAATTCATATTTGTCTGATTGGATTCTAAATGTAACTTGGCTGTTATTTAGCCTCAATGGCTCCGCAGCAAGGTTGCAGGAAATCCCTTATGATACAGTGGTAGCTGGCTGTAGTAGTTTCCAGTGCAGCCTGTCTGAACAGGCCTCTTTGGCAGGAACACCTAGGAAACCACAGGAATGCCAGCAGAAAAGGGCACAAAAGTACCTGGGCTAACTCAACCCTGTGAGTAGCCGGTCAGCCATACCCCACCCCTTTCTTACTCTTTTCCCAACTCAATCCTGGCTACATGAGAGGGGGAGCAGCCCAGACATGAAAGAGCAACCAGGTGGTAAGGGGCCTCTTGATCTATTTCCATACCATTTCCCCTGACCCTTTAACAAGGTGTGAGTGAGCCCTGCTGGTCTCACTAGAGGATTCACTGAAACAAAATGGCTGAACCATACAACTAATTATGTAATAGTGTATTGTTCACTAGGGGTGTGTCTATACTGAAATAAAAAAAAACTTGCAGCACTGAGTCTCAGAGCCAGGGTCAACTGGCTCAGGCTCACAGAGCTCTGGCTGTGAGGTTATAACATTGTGTGACTGGAGTCCAAGGGGACCAAGCTGAGGTCAGTCAATTAGGGTGAACTGAATAGGGCAGACCATCCCCAAAGTTGGTGGATATTCCAAAACTTGGATGTACAGCACAAAACAGCTTCTATAACCTCACTGGTTACCCAGAAGCCAACACACAGTTCCCTTAAAGCAACCCAGCCTTAGGCCTCCACCCAGACACCCAAGTCAAATATGAGGATTACTGAAAATTTTATTCATCATATAAAAAATTTCTACCAATCCCAAAGGATCGGACACATTACCTCCCAAGTTAATGAATATTTCAGATCTTACCCAAATACATGCTACAGCCAATTCTCATTAAATAAACTAAAATGTATTAAAAAAGAAAAGAGTATTGTTTAAAAGATCATTATACATACAGACATGAGTACAGGTCTTAGTAGAGATGATAAGCTTTATAGTTGCAAAGCATTCTTTCAGAATTAGTTCATAGGTTATAGTTCAATGTTCATATTCAGGGTGAACCCAGGTTTAGGACTGGAGATCTCAATCTTGGGCTTAAGCTTCCCCTTTATGAAGCATCAAGCTGATCTGAGATAAAAAGGATCACGACCCAAGTCCTTTTGTGTACAGTTTCAGGCCTTCTTTGACAGCTCGGAGTCCTTTGGCAAACAATAGGCAATTATGGAGACTTTTGAAGTAGACCTATTTCCTAAGCATCACCGGTAATTGGCTACACAAATTAACATAAAGCAATTTATCCTTTAGGCAGTCTATTACAGAATTTAAAGAGACATATAGACAATGACATTATTTCACCCATGATTCATCTAAATGCTAATATTCCCTTTTGATCTCTGAATCAATAGCTACAGTGACAGACAGGAACTGTCTGTTTACATGGCTAACATCTTAACAAGATATGAGCACACACAAACAATTAGTACCATCTCTAATTTTTAACAATATAGGTTTGCATTTCAAAGTTCTAGCCTATCTGCCATGGAATGGCCATAATTACGATTCACATACTTTTCTAACATGTCTGTAAAGATTGGCTTTGAGTCATTTAGCCTGCAAGCTGCTTAACCCTTTCTGGCCATACGTCACACTGTATATAAGATTCATTGCAATTATATAACAGTGGTACCAACAACGATTTGCATAGCCATATTTTAATTAGATAACATCACACATTGCAATATAGATTTCAGGCTCAGGCTGAAGCCCAGGCTTTGGGATTCTCCCTGCCTTGTAGAGTGTCAGAGCCTGGGCTCTGGCCCAAGCCCAAACATCTCCACTGCAGTTTTATAGCCTTGCTAGCCTAAGTCAGCTGATCCAGGGCAGCCATAGATGTGCCACAGGTCTTTTATTGTAGTGTAGACATACCCTGTAGGGCTCAGTGAGGCAAAGTGGCTGCTTCACCGGAAGGCTTCCCCTAACCCTTCCTCAGGCGTGGGCTTAGAGAGCTTCCATAGAGGTCAAGGAGCCCACTCAGGGATCATCTCAAAAGAGTTAAAGTTTCCATTGTTACCCTTATAGCTGTGGAGGTAGAGCTGTGTGAAATTCTTTGACTGAAACATCTTTTCAGCGAAAAATGCAAGATTCAACATTTTGTGAATTTGTCAAATTTGCCTCTTTTTTTTAGTAAAACAAACTGAAAAAATCAAACATTTTGGAAATGTCAAAATGAAACATTTCAATCTTTGGATTCAAAATGATTTTTTGTTTTGAAATTTCATTCAATTTTGTTTTAAATTTTTTTTAAAAGACATGCTCACAATTAAAATGAATCTATATGTAGGGCATAGAGCAGTGGTATTCAATTACATTTTTCTGGAGGGCTGGTTAAGGCAATTGTGTTGCTGGCAGATCTGGTGCCAGCTCATGCCATGGCCCTTAAGTCTCAACTGAACACTGACAAATACATAGGTGGAAACGGGTCTGGCTCACTTGTGTGTTGGTATTGTTAAAATAGATGTTAAGTTTACAAGAATGTGTTTAGTGTTTAGAGTTTTTATGAACGTCTTATAGGATGCTGCATGGATTAATCTCACTTATAAAATCTGTACTCCATGTTATAAGGGGCTAGTAACTGATTGCATTGCAATCCTCTGGCCCTTACACTCCCCTGCTGGTCCCAGCTGCAGTGTCCCTGCACTCTGGCCTGCCTGTAAGCGCCCTCCCCACCTCCATCTAGGCTGACACCTGGTGGCTTGGAGGATACTCTGCAGCCAGGGAGGGAAAGGGGCCACCTGGCAGGGGAGCACAGGGAATGGATCCATTCATGAGGGCCTTCCATTTGTCTTACCACGTGTCAGCTGTTACTTCCTGCTCCTCTCAGGTGGCTTCATTGTAAGGGTGGCCCTGCTATCCAGCTCCAGCTTGCCCCATAGTCCTGGCAGCTCCAGCCTCTGCACCACCCTGCCAAGTGGCCTCTAAACCAGCAGATGCCAGCCTGGGCACGTGGGAGGGCACTTGGAGGCAGGTCAGTGCGGGGACACTACAGCTGGGACCAGCAGGGGAGCACAGGTGAGCTGGAACTAGGTAGTGAGGCTGTCCATCCAGCAGGAAGCAGGATAGAACAGCTGATGCCCTGTGGGCCAAACAGAATGCCCTGGCAGGCAGAATTTGGGCTGCAGGTTGCTAATTGAAGAACACGGTCATTAATGTGGATGGATCTGGTCAAGGCAAAGGCAATATGTATTGTCAAGGAGCTTTCAGTGGGACTTAGGCACTTTTCAAAAATTTAATCCTTGCACTGGTCAGAGTAGGGAAATTGAGAGAGAATATTCAGGAGTCTGTTTTGTATCCAAAATAGTTGTTTTCCTTTAATATAGCTCTGATAAAGGGGATTGAATCACCATACTCTTGTCCAGGTGTTTGTAGTTTCCCCATTCACCTCAATGAGTGCAGTACTGCATGTCTGCCACTGCGGTGCTGTCTAAAGCTATAAATCAGTCTCACTTGCAGCTCCATTTATCTGATTCAAAATAGTGTCTCCTAGTAGCAAGCAGGTACTGCTGGCTTCTTCTCTGCTCCTGAATCCTGAGGAATTCTGAAACATTGAAGGCAGCTCCTGCGTTACCAACTCTCATGCTATGTGGAGCTCACTGAGTTGTGTCATTACATGAGAATCTCAACTTTCATTTTTTAAAAATGTAAGTTTCTAGACCTCATAGTTGTGGAAAAAAGACTGAAAATGTGAACCTTTAAGGCTCAAAAACCAGCAGGCAAAGAACCCCAAATCAAATGCTTGGTTAAAATAAACTATGGTTTTAAGATAATCTTATTGTGGGGGAGAGGGGAATTGATTCTAGATTTTGAAACACCTGGGGTTGGAAATGTTGTTTGGGGAGTATTTTTCTAAGATATGAGCATGCCCACTTTCTGTAGAATAGTGGGGAAGTGAATGGAGAGGCTCAGCTCAGCCTAGTTTTCTACCCCCTCTGGCTATGTTAAGCTATTTTATGGAAGCTGTCTGCGGTCATTAGGATACTCTTTTGGGAAGAAGCACCATGCAATGGGTAGGGCATCAGATGTTGTATCAGGAGACCTGTGTCTGTTCCTGGCTCTGCCAGTGATAGCCTGTGTGATTTTAGGCAAATCACTTAGCTCCTGCTTTTTTGGAGGTTCTAGGCACTCATAGCTCCATCTGGGTCAATAGGAGCTGTTGGTGCTTGGCTTCTCTGAATAATTATGCTATTAAACTTCCCTATGCTTCAGTTTCCCGATATGTGTAACAGGGATACTGATACTTAGCTCAGTAAAGCCCTTAAGATCGCAGGTAGAAAAAACTGTATGAATGCTTTGTAGGAGTATTGTATTGTAATATGAATTAAGCCTTCAGTGACTTCCTCTTTCCTAGTGGTTAGTTGTTCTGTCATACTGTTTTAGAGACAATATGTATGTTTGATACAAAGTAAGACGTAGCAAAAGAACATTTAAAGGTACTCTACAAAGGGTGACTTATTTAGGATTGTGCTGTTTGTTCCCTTCCTTACGATGTGTTTCTAGAAACCTTGAAAAGTGGTGGGCTTTTTGCTTGTATTTTTTACCGTTGGGAATATCAAGAATGTCAAGTCTGGCCTTCTAGTTTTGCTAAGGAATTTGTTAGATGCCTGAGAGTATATTTATTGTGAGCTCTTGCTTCTTGGGCAGAAGCGCTGAATTTTTATCCTTTATTCAAAATATTGTCTGTTTCAGTTAAATAGCTGGTTTCAGAGTAACAGCCGTGTTAGTCTGTATTCGCAAAAAGAAAAGGAGTACTTGTGGCACCTTAGAGACTAACCAATTTCTTTGAGCATGAGCTTTTGTGAGCTACAGCTCACTTCATCGGATGCATGCCGTGGAAACTGCAGCAGACTTTATTTATACACAGAGAATATGAAAAAATACCTCCTCCCACCCCACTGTCCTGCTGGTAATAGCTTATCTAAAGTGATCATCAGGTGGGCCATTTCCAGCACAAATCCAGGTTTTCTCACCCTCCACCCCCTCACACAAATTCACTCTCCTGCTGGTGATAGCCCATCCAAAGTGACAACTCTTTACACAATGTGCATGATAATAAAGTTGGGCCATTTCCTGCACAAATCCAGGTTCTCTCACCCCCTCACCCCCCTCCCAAAAACCACACACACAAACTCACTATCCTGCTGGTAATAGCTCATCCAAAGTGACCATTCTCCCTACAATGTGCATAATTAAGGTGGGCCATTTCCAGCACAAATCCAGGTTTTCTCACATCCCCCCCCCACCCCCATACACACACAAACTCACTCTCCTGCTGGTAATAGCTCATCCAAACTGACCACTCTTCAAGTTTAAATCCAAGTTAAATAGCTGTTAACAAAGATAAATTAAAACAAAAGTTTTAAACAGTCACATTAAAAATCCCTTCTCCTCTCAACTGTGAACACTCTGTTTGAATTCATGATCTCATCACCTGACTAGCTCTTCAGTTATCGAAGAGTCTTGAATGGTTAATAAGACCTACTATTCTAAAGTGTAAAAAACAGAAAAAAATTATATTTTTTAAAACAAACTTATTGGATTGATGTCATGAAGGAAAAAAGGTCCAAGCCCAATTTATCTTTCCCTCTTCAAATCACCTTTAATGTGTAACTGTATTGCTCTCTATATAGGAATGAATGTAGTTATTATTACAATACATCTGGTTTCCAGGATATTCTTGACTAAAGTTTTTATTTTTCAGTATTAAGAAAGTTCAAATGAGAGAGGAAGGAAAAGCATTCCAAATAATGTTTTTTTAAAAAAATATTGGCATTCAGTGTGCCCTTGACAGAGCAAATTATTTATTTCTATACGCAGGGACTAGTTCTAGAAACTCTCCAATTCCCTTCATATAAATTTGCTTTCTGCTGATTACACTAATGGATTTGTTTTCTAGTGGGGCGCAGGTGGATAATTCATCAACCAATCCTCAAAAGTAGGAGGATGGGTTTCCTTCCATTTAATTATAATACATTTCACAGTAGCTTCCACTAGAGCCAATTTAATAATCTTCTCCTTTTCAGCTAGAAAAGATGCCGGAACAACACCCCCAATATTCCCACAGGAAGAGTCTGGAGATGCTTACTTGAAATTCTTCCTCACTAGCACAAAATGATTGAAAAGGAACAAGTTTTAAAGTTTTTGAGCAATTCTAACAATGTGGTTAAGCAGCCCTTATATAATTGTCTTGGGAAAATTGTGACTATCGGACTCTTTCTTATATGATTTTGAAACTTAGCTCTCTAACAAAATCCTACTCTTTGCTGACCAGAATTAATTTAAAAAGTTTTTTGTGACTCATATAAACAGTGTACGTGATTTCTTGAAGTTGCTTTTCATCCAGTTCGCTTCCAGAAAAAGCAAGGTTTTGCTTCAAATTGCTAGCTTTGGAAGCATTTATTCTGGTCTGCCAGTGTTTCACTATTCTAGCAAGTCACAAGATGTCAGATCTTTAGATGTGGTACTCATCTGATATATTCAGTTCTCAGTTATTTGTTTCACAAAACCTAAATGTTGGTTCGTCACTCAGCAAATGTTGTGTTCATGCTGTTGCAGACATCACAACAATTTCTGAACTTATAGGAGAGGCTGCGAGTCCAATAAGGCACCCGGTATCTAAAGGTGAACACAGCCTTTTAGCCAAATGAGCCGATATGAGCTTAACTGTTACTTCCTATTGTCTCTCTTTGCCAACCATTGTTGTCTTATATGTTTTGTGTCTTGGCTAGTTTGTCCTTGTTCGAGTCTTGATCCCAGCCAGACACTGGATAAACTGATCAGCTCACCCTTTGGAGTTCAGGAAACAGATATTGAACTTGCTTTAATCTTCCTTTTCAAGACATTTCAGCCCAAATTGCCTGATTTCCTCCTGCAATAGCCTTGCATACACATTGAACAGGGAAGTGACAATCTTATAGTACCCCCACAGGAGATCCCTCACAGAACAGATGAGGAATTGCCCAATACTTCTCTCTGGATTCTTTCAGAGAACAAAAGAATAGAGCTACACAAAATTGGCTTAGCTGCCAGCGTCTGCAGCTGTGTCAACGCCGCTTCTCAACTGCCAAAAGCCTCCATGCCTGTGGACGTTATTCAGCAGCTCTTATTCCACCTGGGAATGGAGAGTTATTTTCCATTAGACGTTGCCTTCATTTTAATAAAAGAGATATTAGATTCTGTATTACTGGTCTAGTGGGGTTAAAATGACCCTTTATAGCCAAACTATGATCCCATTTAGAAATCTGTTGGGGCAAACGCAGGTGGGTTGTACAGGCTAGTGAAATCCCGGTTTGGAGCACTGAAGCATCTGGAGAAGACACTATTTCCACACTGCAATCATGCAAGATGATTTGGCTTACCTGTTGATTATTTCCGCCCTGCCCTACACATCTCATGGGTGTATGAAGTTTAAAGTTATATAACATACTGAGAGAAACAACTCCTACTAATGCCTGTATGGCAGACCATTTACTAACAGAATTAGACACAGCAGGTATGTAAAAATTTACTGAACCTGTCATGTGGCTGGATCAGTGGGAAGTTAGGCTGAATACCCAATACTGTGAGGCAGTAGCATCAAGAATGACCCAATATTCTAGATCTTCCGCCCTAGAATTTCCACTCCCCTGGAGTATAGCAACAGTTGTAGAATAATTAGGAATACCAACCAGCAGGCAAACATAATGATTCAGGCATAATTTTAATCACCCTTTATTGTGAGTGACCTGAGCAAGTGACAAAACGTGAAAAAGTTCTTCAGCTCCTTGTATTAGTCAGAGAGAGCTGCATTGTCACATATTTTTCTCAAGATGAAAACACTATTTCTAGTTTAGGGTATTTGTATTCCATGATTCCATATGTTTTTGTTCAGATCAAGCAATAATACAGGATGCAGAGGGGCTCTGTTAGCTATTGTCTAAGTACCACACGCCTCTTGCGCAGCTTCAGTAGAAAAATGTCATTACTAGTAATTTATTGATAACACTCCTAAATGGTAGCTGGACTGACTTAAAGGGTGCTCAGAGGAGACCAGATTTTTAAAATACTATTGTTTTGTGCCTATGGGCCCTGATTTGTGAAAGGTCCATAAGCATGTACCTAATTTTAAGCATGTGATGTAGTCCCATTTAAATCAATGGGACTACTTGCATGCTTGCGTACCTTGCTGAATTGGACCATAATTTGCAGATGCAGTTGATGTAATTTAGCTGTCTGTCTACCTGATTTGCATGTTTACTTGTGTATTCAGATATTTGGGGGTTGGACTAGATGACCTCCTGAGGTCCCTTCTAACCCGATAGTCTATGATTCTGTGATATTCAAATTACTTAATTGTGGGCGCACAAATGAAGACTGGATTGAGACTCTGTTCAAAGTCAAGCCCTTAGTTTTTCCAAAGAGTAGAAATTAATCAGTCAAATGATTGATTAAAGTATGTATTACTCTTTTTCTTTTTGATAATTAAGGAACAGTTCATAAGTATTTTCAGTTGATTTTCATATGTGGAAGCTTTTGCCTGAAAGATGCAGTTTCCAAAGAATGTTTGAACAACCAATTTGAATCCATTTTTTTAAACCATCTGCCCTCTCAAATCAATTAAATTTACACATTGAAAGCAATCTGTATGCAAATGCCACATGGCTAAAGCTCTGTAAGAATAAATGCTGTTGTTGAACATCTTATATTTTTACAGCTTTAGGCTTTCATCCTGCAAAGACTATTAAATGTTCTTAATTTAATGAACTGTGAGTACCCTCATTGACTTATTAAGTTAAATAAGTGTATGTAAGTTTTTGGAGGATTGCAGCCTTAGTGAGAGAGATTTTGCTTTCTCCTTCTCTGGGTACTCAGGTGCTATGGTGAAATTTTCTGAATAAAAAGCTTTTTTAATTAAAAATTGCTTATAAACTTTCTTGGGAAAAATGCTTGACTTTTTCTCTTTGCAGTATTTTATCAAAAATTTTTACTGAAACCATAATTTTAAATACCTACTAGAGTATTTCATTTCCTGAAGACCAGATTTTCAACAGATGAAAAAGCCAATGTTTTCAATTTAAAAATTTCACGGAAATTTTGATAAGTGTGACATGGAAACAACTTCAATTTTGACTTTTGGTTCCCTGTTAATCTCTATCAGATACTTTCAGGGACGATTCAAGGTCTTTTTCACAAACAGCAGACCAATTTTCTCTGAACTTCCTAGGACAAATTCATAATTTTGTTTTGGAGATAAAATTAGCTATTTTAATTTTAAAACATTGTTTTCTTTTAACTAGAAGGTACAACCTGGATTTGTGCTGGAAATGGCCCACCTTGATTTTCATACACATTGAAAGGAGAGTGGTCACTTTGGATAAGCTATTACCAGCAGGAGAGTGAGTTTGTGTGTGTGTTTTTTGGAAAAGGGGGGGGGGGGTGAGAAAACTTGGATTTGTGCTGGAAATGGCCCACCTTGATTATCATACACATTGTAAGGAGAGTGATCACTTTAGATAAGCTATTACCAGCAGGAGAGTGGGGTGGGAGGAGGTATTGTTTCATGGTCTCTGTGTATATAATGTCTTCTGCAGTTTCCACAGTATGCATCCGATGAGGTGAGCTGTAGCTCACGAAAGCTTATGCTCAAATAAATTGGTTAGTCTCTCAGGTGCCACAAGTACTCCTTTTCTTTTTGCGAATACAGACTAACACGGCTGTTACTCTGAAACCTGTCATTATGAAATAAATGTATCAATACTTCTGAAATCAACTTTGTACATAAATAGTTGCTAACTGAATGTTACTGATTTAATACAACTTCCCTCATGGTGCTGCAATGCCAATTTAAATAAAACATTAATGCATGTTTTAGAAAGCTAAATCAGCAAATTTGAAGGTTTCCACAGTTAAGTCCAGCAAGGAATTGGACTCTGTTGCTGAGAAACAGTGTCTTGCAAATATACACATACTTCATAGGATACATTGTCAGTGCATATGGGACAAATAAAAGCCATTTGGGAAGAAGTTCAAAAGAAATGTTCCAGTGACTATTGAAACCAAAGACCTTCTGCCCTAAAATGTAAGGAAAATATAGACAAAATGAGCATATTCCTTTGAATACCCATTAGGCCCAGAAGGATTTGTATTCCAGACTTGATCAAGCTTTAAAAGAGATAATGGTGAGACAGCTCCATGAAACTGCACATGCTTCTCTTATGTTCCAGGGAAGGGACCTGAAATAGTAGCACCTTTAAAAAAGTATTGTTTAAAAAATTATTCATTCACATATGACTGAAACTATGCTCCATTCCAGAAAGGCTTTTCCTTACAGTAACATTTGGCCAGTGTTTCAGCCTTAGTGCCAAAAATGAGAATCAGTTATTTCAGTTTGGTATGTCTTATAAATTATAGACTTTCTTTTTTTAAAAGTTACATAAACGTTTGTACTGTGGCAATTTTAATTTTGAGGTTCCATATAAAATGCATTTTAACCATTACAGAGCCTAGATAATCTTTGGGTGATTTTATTGTCCCCTAATCGTGTTCTATTTAATTATATAATTAATATATAAGGACAGCACCCTCTTTACAAAAAAGGTACAAGTGAGCTGGAGACATATAGGGTGGACTTCATACAAGAATGGAGCACCTCATGCAAGGTCCTTCATACTACTTACTCTCTGCAGTAGGGTTTGGAATTATGCCATCCTATGGTAAGGGTTACTGCTATACAGTGGGTGGGGGTAGTAGCATAGGTATAGCAGGTAGGTATTTACACCATCCCCAAATAGCATTGGGAGGAGGGACTGCTGAGGTCATGCTATAAGTGACTACTAAGTGCATACTTCTAGTGGTCCAAACCTCTCATATAGTAGGGGGTGCAGAAAGTCATGAGCTAGTATTCCAGTCAGCAGCCTGCTGTAGCAGTAAGGAGAGCCTGTGTTGCATTCCCAGAGCCTGCTTGTAGTTTGGGGGATGGTGGATTCAGTTTACTCTCTCAAAAGATCCTTGGAGTTCCTTGCACAAAGACTGATTACATAGGCTTTGTGCAGGAGAATGTAACTGAATGTGCATGGGTGAGTTTGATCAACAGTGTTTATGGTAAATCTGTACCTGGGTGAATTATGGAACCATGATTCATAGGTGACTATCTGAAGCCCACCTTCCTTCTTTTTAAGGAAACAAAATATGGGAACGTTGTATGTGTTAAATGTCTGTTCTTTGTCTCTACCCAACCTCAGGTGCTACCTTGCTTCTAGAGATTTTAGTGAAATCTTTAGAATTGGCCTAGAAATCTTTATACAAAACTCCCCTGAGCTCTACAACAGCAATATGTGCTGATAACCCATAACCCAATTAAGAGGAACATTCATTAATTTATTGTTTAGATCTTCAAGGATAAGTCTCAAAGTTGTACTACATAATATGCATATATATCTCTGCAAACAGGGACAGAAAGAGCTAATTTAAAACACAACTTTGCACATGTTATTTCATGCATCAATAAGATGTACACTTACCAGTTTGGGCACCAATATTCCCTTGTCTGAAACATTATGGACTATATTTGTTACCTATAGTAATTGACACCTTGACCTTAAGTGCAGAGAATTCTTTTAAGATGTATCTATCCCCTTGTAACTTGCTTCTATGAAACAAGCAAATCCCATTTCCCGAACACTTTCTTTCCCCATCATCAGTAATTACCCCCTCCAAACCTGGTCTTTCCCTTCTTTACCTTTTCCTTATTATCTACAGACCATTGCCTATCTAAGATATTGCAACTTAGATCACTTGTCTTTGCATGTTCAGAAGATAAATGTCTCTAAGTTGTTAAGTTATACTTTTGTACTATACAAATAGTGTTATGTGAAAGTATATTGGTCTTAATATGAGTTGGGAAGTTTGTAGACTTATCTATTTTTTTTATTTTAAAATGACAAATAGGAGCTTTTTAAAGCTCTGGGGACTGGAATCTCTATCACTGGATGTTTTTAAGAAAAGGTTGAACAAACATCTGTCAGGGATGATCTAGGTTAGCTTGGTCATGCCTCAGCACGGGGGGCTGGACTTGAAGACCTTTCAAGGTCACTTCCAACCCTACGTTTCTATTATTCTATCACTTATTCCAAATTTTGCGCATCCCCTTGAGACTGATGAACTGTAAGTTCTCCCTTCATTGTATTCAAGGTGTTTTATGGGCAAAGCATTATATGTAGGTTGTATATGCAGAGATCTTCACCCTCGCTTCAGTGTGTTTATGCTACATAAAAGGGCCAGAATGGCAGAAAGGGCCCTCTAAGCTCTGTATCCAATAGAGAGGGGATTCATTCAGTGCAATAATTGCAGAAGGCAGCCATTAGGCTGCCCTTCAAGGACCCCTTTGCAAGCCCTGCAATAGAAGTGTTCTGGGGGCAAGAGAGCTGTGTAGCTGCAGCACACTGGGAAGGCTACCATAATTTACACCTGCCTCTAGGGAAGTTGAGGTTAAACTGGGGACATCCTGAGCTGCTCTCGCAGCTGGGGATTGAGAGGTGCAAAGGTGGCTTAAGGCCATCAAGCTACCTTTCCCTCTGGGCTGTGATTTCAGTAGTGTGCCTCTAAGCGGTGCAGTACAGTATCTCACCTAGTGTGAAAGATACCATATATAAATACCCTTCATTTAGAGTTAGGGAATCATCCTGTGGCAAAGAGACTTTTATTTAGCTGTCTCTGGTAATGTGTGCCAAGCCAGCATCTAGGAGCTCTATGATTGGTCAGTTTAGGTACTATTTGGGAAGCTAATTGAATGACTAGCAAGGGTATGGTTACCAAAGTCATCCATGTATAACATAGATAAGAATCTAATGGTATGTCTACACTACCTGCTGGATTGGCGGGCAGCGATCGATCCAGTGGGGGTCGATTTATTGCGTCTCATCTAAACACAATAAATAGACCCCTGAGCGCTTGCCCGTTGACTCCTGTACTCTACCGGCATGAGAAGCACAGGCGGAGTCAACTGGGGAGTGACAGCAGTTGACTCACCGCAGTGAAGACACCGCGGTGAGTAGATCTAAGAACATTGACTTCTGCTAGGTTGTTCATGTAACTGAAGTTGTGTAACTTAGATCGATTCTCCCCACCCCAGCCCCCCACGGTGTAGACCACGCCTAAGATGATAATGAAAGGGCATAACCACTTTTCTGAAAATTCGGCTCGAACTGTGAAAATATCATTTGGCTATGTTGTAATATTTTGCTATCTTCCCATATTTTCCACCATACAAAAGCTGTTTCTGACGTCACCTTTGGTTCAATGTGATCCTGTGGACTGAGGCTACTGAACTGAGCAGGGAGTTAAGGTTTAAGTCCTATTTTTCATTCACTCAAAAACTTTCTTCCTGATTAGGTCAAGTCTCTTAAACTCTGGTCCTTGGTTTCCCTATATGTAAAATGATGAGGATAATGGTGATTTACCAATCTTTGTAAAGCCCGTTGAGATTGATGGATGAAAAGATATTTATTGATATAAGTGCTGAGTACTTTTTCCACATTTTGTGAATTTTGTACTTACATCATTTTGACTTTGTGACCTCAGTCAGATATCCAGCTGTAATACACCTCTTTAACCCTTTCTCCCATTTAATCCCTTAATTGCAATGTTTTATGAGCTGAGACTTAATTTTTCTCCAGGAGAATGCAGCACTCACAGGCCTCCTGAATTCACCCTTAATGCTACTTCATTGATTGGCTAAATGCCTACAAAGGGGGTACTCAAATAGGATTATTTGCAACTGACTGCCAAGATCGCATGACATAAAAAAATCTCTTATCTTCAAACTAGGGTTTCCAAGTTTGATTTCAAATCTGGATGTGTGTCGTCACCTTGCCAATGCCAGCTCAGTAACGTACAGGGTATTAACTTTTCTGTTACTTTAATAATAATAATAATAATAATTAATAATTAATAATAAAAGCTAGCATGTAAAGATGGGAATGGTGTACTCAGAGCAAATTACTAAGATAAAATTCTGTTTTCTTTCCTACACTTCTAATTCTGTAAGTAAATCTTTGCATTCATGAATCTTGAAATTCATTTAAATGTTAGTCTTTATTTTTATTGTTATTCCAGATTGCAATTTCCTGAGTAAAGCAGCCCAAATTCTCCAAATGTTTATAGTGCATGTAATATTTTTATCAGCAATGAAGCACCATTGTGGTAGATGTTAGGTATATTCTTGCACATTTGCGCTTTATCGAAGTATTACAATGATCATAGTAAAATCTGTATATTTCATAAAGTTATCTCTAATTATCCAGTGAGCAATACTGGGGTAAATATTTATTTGGGTGATGGAAATTAAATGGGACTAGAGAAAAGTGGAAATTTCCAGAAAAATAATAAACTATCAACTCTACATGTCTTTTCAAGTTGCAATTGAAAATGTCTTTTTCCATTGACTATATATGTAATCCGTAGAACTGGTTAGAACATGGCCACGTAAATCAAAATTTTGAAGAAAACCAACAATAAACTTGTTTTATCCCCCCATTTTTCAATCAGTTTTAGTTCTTCTACTGTCTATTGTGTGATATAGAATGCATTATAAATCTGTTTTATATAATTATGTAAATGTTCCTGTTCACAAATCATTGATGTTAAAAGAGGGAGTAAACATAATTATCCAGTCCATCTGCAAATATAGGATTGTTCCTTTATAATTAATTGTACTGTGGGGTGGTGGGCTTCCCCCCCATTATCTACTCTTTATGTAATTCTGTAATATGTTAAGTATGTGATTTGCTCCTATAGAAGTCAGTAGGTTTCTGTTATGGAAAAAAAAATTATTGGTTTGATTCAAAGCTGATAGCCTGATCCAAAGCCCATTGAAGTCTCTGAATGTACCATGGTTTGTATTGCGTGGTTTAAAACTAATCTTATTATCTTTTATGCCCAAAACAGTTATTTATATTGATTGTGAGATTTAGTACATGTATTTAGGAGGCACATCATGCCTGTCTCACTCAGTGAATTTAATAGGATGACTTATCTAAGCAAGATTTTTGCTCAAGATGTCTGCTATGATGAGAAGGGGGTGATTTTTTTTAAAGCAGTATTTTAGAGAACTCTGTTTGAATGAGGTAATGGAGAAATGTCAGTATCATGGGCAGGGGGACCCCAAAACCCATCTCTTGCAGTGAAGACACCATGCGCTCGCACTGTGTGCAAGGACTAATTGTACTTTTTTCCCTTTGGCAAAGGCATAAAGTGTTTTTCAGCAGTTTATGTGATGCTGCTAATCACATCATAACTGCAACTGCACACAGCATATTGTAATACCACCCGCCAAAGTCTCTCAATCATCTTTGTGAAACATTTTGTACCAATTCTGTTCTTGTCCATTTCAGCTCAGATTTGTAACCTGTGAAAGCAGATGGAACTTGTAAGGCAAATACAGCACATAGAACCTGAAATTTAAAATAAAGAGATCACAGTGTGATAACAGAATGAGTGGAATCAGTGTAACAATTTATAACTTTTTTCATTTCAAAGGAAAAAAATGCTCATACTTGGGAGATAGCTAAGCAGAGGGGACAAAAATATACTTGATCTTTATTTAGGTCAAATACATAGCTATGAAGAATTGGAAAAATAGTTGAGAAAGAAGTGAAACATAGTGTCCTGTAAGCACAATAAGGAAGACACCCATCCTCAAAGCTAACAGTACACCTCTGACAAATAACCAGGGATTTTAACAGTTGACAGTAAAATCTACCTTCAAAGACCAGGCTCAACAACACATTGATGTGCCTGTCTGATCTCCACTTGTCTTATTGATCCCCACAATTATCTGGAGCAGTGGCTAATGTTCCGTAAAGTAATACAGTGAGATTAACATATAGGAAAAAGGTTGGGTTTTTTTGTTTTTTGTAAAAGAGAAAATTAAAATAATATATGGATGAATCAAGTTCAATAAAGAACCAGCATGAACCTTCAACTCAAATTAAGCCCAAACAGAAACTCTCTAGATGTTTGAGTTACTTAAATTACCATTTTAACACTGTGATAAATGAAGGGGGGGGGAGGGCTAGCTCCCTTTTTTGGACACCCAGCCAGTTAGCTATAAAGTCACTCTTGGTGGCTTTTCTCTGCTTGCTATCCCTGTAAAAGGTTAAAAAGTCCCCCGGGTAAAGGAAGGGAAGTGGGTACCTGACCAAAAGAGCCAATGAGAAGGCTACAACTTTTTAAAATGGAGGAAAAAACTTCCCCTTTGTCTCTGTTGTTGTTCTCCGGGAAAGAGGGGAACCGGGAGCAGTTATGCTGTGAGAAGCTTTAATCCAGATCTGAAAATCATCAGATCATATCTGGAACTACTTTCAACAACCCAAATATGTAAGTAGATCAGGAATGTTTAGAAAGACACGATTCGGTTTATTTCCGTTTTTCTTATGGCTATGGACTCCTCTGTGCTAACTCCAGATGCTTGTGTTTGCTTGTAACCTTTAAGCTGAACCCCCAAGAAAGCTATTTTGGATGCTTAATTTTTGGAATTGCTCTTCTGAAATCTAGCAATAGCCAGAGTTTTCAGATATGTTTCTCTTTCTTTCTCTTTCTTTCATAAAATTTACCTTTTCTAAGAACAGGTTTGGATTTTTTTTGTGTTCCTAAAAGGTTTGTGCATATGTTGTTTAATTAGCGGGGGGCAACAGCTAATTTCCTTTGTTTTCTTTCTCAGCTCTTTCCTGGAGGGGGGTGTGGGGTGAAAGGGCTTGAGGGTACCCCACAGGAAGGAATTCCCAAGTGCGCCTTCCTGGGTCTGAAGGGGGTTTTTGCATTTGTGTGGTGGCAGCATCTACCCATCCAAGGTCAGAGAGAAGCTGTAACCTTGGGAGCTTAATACAAGCCTGGAGTGACCAGTATTAATTTTTAGAATCATTGCGGGCCCCCACCTTCTGCACTCGGAGTGCCAGAGTGGCGATTCAGCCTTGACAAACAATTTTTTTAAAATTTTCACTTCTAGTTTCTGCCCAGAAATTGGAAATGCTGAATCACTATGTGAAAAGTACTCTCCTGGAAGCCTGAATGGAAATAGGACTTACTGGGAAACTCTCGAAGTCTATGCTCTTAAAATTCCTAGCCAAGTTTTGCTGACATATAGGGTGAGAGTTTGTGCTGCACGTGCAGAGAGCTCATAGCACAGGGACAGGGAGTTTTCAACTACATTTACATTCTTCCAATGTTTGGCTGTTCTGTGGGCCAGAGTAGGAGCTGTCTACTAGCCTGTCCCTTGCCTGCCTATGGGCAGCATTCTGCCCAGAATCTATTTTAGTTCCAACCCCAACATCCAGGGCTGTCCTTACCCATATGCAAAGCACGCAGCAAATTTCCTGGTGCCCTGTGCAGCTGCATGCTGCTCCAGACTCTGCTCCGGCTCTTCCCCCAGCCCTGCTCTGCCCCAGCCCCGCCCCCACTCCCCTGAAGATTGCAGCCAGGCCAGACCTTGCACTCACCGTGGGGTAAGTGGAGCAACCCGGCCCCAGCCTGGTCTGCTCCCCTGGCTCCCAGCCGTGCCGCCGGCGAGTACTGGGGAGCGGTTCCCCTCAAGCCTGGGAGTCAGGGAAGCAGAGCAGCCTGGGGCCCCAGGCCTCTGCGGGGGTGAGGGGAGGGGCTGGCCGCTTTCTGCGGGAAGTAGAGTGACTCAGCCCCAGTCTGCTCCACTCCCCTGGCTCCCAGGCTTGGAGGGGAAGGGGGGAACCGCCCACCAGCACTCGCCGGTGGCGCGGCTGGGAGCCAGGGGAGCAGACCAGGCTGGGGCTGGATCACTCCACTTTCCGCAGGAAATGGCCAGCCCCCACCCCCTGTGGAGGCCTGGGGCCACCCTGCCCCCCGCTCCTCCCATGGAGGCGAGGGGGCTGCGTAGGGCACCAAAATAGCTTGGGACGGCCCTGCCAACATTCCCCTTCTATCTCAGTGCACTCCCTATGCCAGGGTTTGCATGGGGCTGCATGTCTTCCACAGTCCCTGAATCAGGGAAATATTCCCTAGTCAAATTTGTGGTATTTAGAGCCCCTTTACTTGGGGCACAAGGTCTGGAGCAAGGATGAGACACTCAGCCAAGAGGTTGAGATAAAAATTCAAATTTATGGATCATTAGCGAAGCTGAACTAACACTCTGCACCTTCTAAGGTTTGACTACTATTGCTTAGTCTAGGATTACAATACGTCTGGGTTTTCCTGAATACAGCCTCTTTTTTGAGCTTCTTTTCTCTGTCTGGATGGATTTTTCAAGTAACAGGAAATGTTTGGGGTTTCACCAGAGCAGACAAGCTGCAGCTCAGAAGGATCTTGGCTTGATCCGCTTCCCGATTGGTCCCTCCCTAGCATCTGCAGCTGATTGATCCATTCCCTTGCAAGCCACAGCTGCAAGATGCCATCCACCCAGGCCCTAGCTCCCAGCAGGGAGGCACTAACTGATGGTTGTCGCTGCGTCCTGGGCTTGTGCCAGCCGCCCTGCCATTGTGACAGGGGGCAACACTGCTCCCCACCTCCACTGAGTACCCCTGCCACAGGTACTTCCTCCTCTTCCCCTTCCCTCCTTGTCTTCTTTTTGGGAACCTGAAATATGGTAATATTAGCTTAGTCCATAAGCAGATGTATTTAGAATTTCCTGGCTCCAACTGTCATCCCTGAAGGAATCTGGGTAAGAAGCTCAGTTTGAGGCAGAAACAAACTTAAAATACCATTCTTCTCTTAAAAGTGACTTTGTAAAAATGGCCATCTCTTACTCCAAAAAGAAAAGGAGTACTTGTGGCACCTTAGAGACTAACAATTTATCTGAGCATAAGCTTTCATGAGCTACAGCTCACTTCATCAGATGCATTCAGTGGAAAATACAGTGAGGAGATTTATATACACACAGAACATGAAAAAATGGTGTTTATCATGCACACTGTAAGGAGAGTGATCACTTAAGATGAGCTATTACCAGCAGGAGATGGGGGAGGGGGGAAAGAAAACCTTTTATAGCGATAATCAAGGTGGGCCATTTCCAGCAGTTAACAAGAATGTCTGAGGAACTGGGGGGGGGGAATAAACAAGGGGAAATAGTTTTACTTTGTGTAATGACCCATCCACTCCCAGTCTCGATTCAAGCCTAAGTTAATTGTATCCAATTTTCAAATTAATTCCAATTCAGCAGTCTCTCGTTGGAGTCTGTTTTTGAAGTTTTATTTGTTGAAGAATTGTCACTTTTAGGTCAGAAATGAAGTGACCAGAGAGATTGAAGTGTTCTCCGACTGGTTTATGTATGTTTAAAATTCTTGACGTCTGATTTGTGTCCATTTATTCTTTTACGTAGAGACTGTCCAGTTTGACCAATGTACATGGCAGAGGGGCGTTGCTGGCACATGATGGCATATATCACATTGGTAGATGTGCAGGTGAACAAGCTGCTGATAGTGTGGCTGATGTGATTAGGCCCTATGATGGTGTCCCCTGAATAGATATATGGACACAGTTGGCAACGGGCTTTGTTGCAAGGATAGGTTCCTGGGTTAGTGGTTCTGTTGTGTGGTGTGTGGTTGCTGGTGAGTATTTGCTTCAGGTTGGGGGGGCTGTCTGTAAGCAAGGACTGGCCTGTCTCCCAAGATTTGTGGGAGCGATGGGTTGTCCTTCAGGATAGGTTTGTCGATCCCTGATGATGCGTTGGACAGGTTTTAGATGGGGGCTGAAGGTGACGGCTAGTGGCGTTCTGTTATTTTCTTTGTTGGGCCTGTCCTGTAGTAGGTGACTTCTGGGTACTCTTCTGGCTCTGTCAATCTGTTTCTTCACTTCAGCAGGTGGGTATTGTAGTTGTAAGAATGCTTGCTAGAGATCTTGTAGGTGTTTGTCTCTGTGTGAGGGGTTGGAGCAAATGCGGTTGTATCGTAGAGCTTGGCTGTAGACAATGGATCGTGTGGTGTGGTCTGGATGAAAGCTGGAGGCATGTAGGTAGGAATAGCGGTCAGTAGGTTTCCAGTATATGGTGGTGTTTTTGTGGCCATCGCTTATTAGCACCGTAGTGTCCAGGAAGTGGATCTGTTGTGTGGACTGGTCCAGGCTGAGGTTGATGGTGGGATGGAAATTGTTGAAATCATGGTGGAATTCCTCAAGGGCTTCTTTTCCATAGTCCAGATGATGAAGATGTCATCAATGTAGCGCAAGTAGAGTAGGGGCATTAGGGGACGAGAGCTGAGAAAGCGTTGTTCTAAGTCAGCCATAAAGATGTTGGCATACTGTGGGGCCATGCGGGTACCCATAGCAGTGCCGCTGATTTGAAGGTATACATTGTCCCCAAATGTGAAATAGTTATGGGTGAGGACAAAGTCACAAAGTTCAGCCACCAGGTTTGCCGTGACATTATTGGGGATAGTGTTCCTGACGGCTTGTAGTCCATCTTTGTGTGGAATGTTGGTGTAGAGGGCTTCTACATCCACAGTGGCCAGGATGGTGTTTTCAGGAAGATCACTGATGGATTGTAGTTTCCTCAGGAAGTCAGTGGTGTCTCAAAGATAGCTGGGAGTGCTGGTAGCGTAGGGCCTGAGGAGCGAGTCTACATAGTCTTACTCCGCAGATCTAGCTTGTGTAATCAGGGTCACATCTGCTTACTTTATTTGGCGCTTTTATCGGTGGTTGCTCTTGTTCGTTCTGCAGAGCCAATCTGGTTGTGGCCTAGACGCTGTTCCTTCATATGCATGATCAACAGAATTGTTAATTAAGTTCCAGGTGGGTGAGGTAATATCTTTTATTGGATCAACTTCTGTTGGTGAGAGAGACAAGCTTTCAAGCTACACAGAGCTTTATTTCAGGTCTGGGAAAGGTGCTAAGAGCATCACAGCTAAAGACAAGATTGAACAGAAAGTTCAGCCTAAGCAGTTAGCATATATTCTAAGGGACTATTCAAGGTGAAGTGGCCCATTAACGCCCCTGTGCTATGACTATAGGTATTAATGGGCCACTTCACCTTGAATGGTCCCTTAGAATAAAAGATATTACCTCACCCATCTTGTCTCTCAAATTTCCTGGGACCAACATGGCTACAACAACACTACCTACGTATTTCAAGGAACAGTGACCTCTTAACACCCCTTGCCCCAGGTTTTTTCCTGACTTCTTTTCCCCCTATGACTGGAGAGGTGTTAAATGGGTTATAGATTGTTGTAATAAGCCATAAATCCAGCATCTCTGTTCAGTCCATGAATTTAAGTTACCAGGATTGTCTTTTAAAGGTGTTGTGCCACTTTTCTTTGAGAATGAGGACTGAGGTCAGATACACAGTGAATGCTTATCAATATTCTGTGGGGGTTCATTCGAGAGCGTAGTGATTGTCTGAGTTCACCTACATAGTTGTTGTTGGAGCATTTGCACTGGATGAAGTTCACCACCTGTTGCAATACCCATGGATCTTGAAAGGTGTGTTGTGAGGGGTGTTGATCATCACAGCAGTGGAGATATGTCTGCAGATTTTGCATCTGTTGTTCTGGCAGGATCTGGTGCTGCTTTGATTTGGGGTGTCCTGGTCTGTGGGACCTTGTTTCTGATGAGGAGCTTGGAGAGTTTGGGGGTTGTTTGAAGGCTGTAAGAGGGGTTCATGAAACATTTATTTTAGGATGGGGTCCTCATCAAGTACAGGTTTTAACTGTTTGATGATACCCCATATGGGTTTCAGTGTATGATGTAGGTGACCACGAGAGGTGTGTGGTCAGAGGGGGTTTATTTCCATATTTAAATAGGTTCTCTTGGGTATTTGGGTGGTCCATTCCATGATGTTATCTACTGCTCTCATGGCGTGTCCTTGTTTAGTGAATGGTTTTTAAGTGTGTTAAGGTGTATATCCTGGACTTTCTCCTCTGAGCATATTATGTGGTATCGGAGTACCTGGCTATAGATAATAGATTTCTTTGTGTGTTGTGGGTTACTGGATCTGTGAAGGTAAGTTTGGTGATCCATGGGTTTCTTGTACATGGTTGTCTGTATGATTACCTTGTAAAAGCTCATCACGATGTCCAGGAAGTTGAAGCTAGTGTGGGTGTTCTGGAGAGAGTTTAATGGATGGGTTGTTGTTGTCAAAGTTGTGATGGAAATCTGAGAGAGTGTTTGGGTCATCTGCTCAGATGCTGGTTTCATTGATGTATCTCAGATATGTCATTGGTTTCATGGTGCATATGTCCCAGAAATACTTTCTCAAGATGCCCAAAGAAGAGGTTGGCATATTGTTTCTGGGCAAAGTGTTCATAGTTATATGTCACTGTTATGGATGAGGATAAAATGGATGAGTTTGGTAATGTATTTAGGATGGATATATGAGGGTTGTTCATTACCTTGTAAATATTTGAGTCTGGCAATGATGATGTACTGGGAGGTGACATCCATGGTAACAAGGAGGATGATCTGTGGGAGGTTGTTATTGTTGCAGAGTTTGTGGAGGAAGTCAGTTGTGTCCTGGAGGAAGCTGGCTATTTGTGTGGTTAATGGTTTGAGGATGGTTTCTATGAGTCCTGCTATTCCTTCAGTCAGAGTGCTGTGGCCAGATATGATGAGTCTGCCAGCGTTCCCTTGTTTGTATCTTGGAAAGTATGTAGAAGGTCCCTAGGGTGGGCTCATGAGGGATGAGGTCGTAGAGTTACTCTTGGAGTTGTTTAGGGAAAAATTTGATATATCCTTAAATTCCTGAGTAAATTATGGTGTGGGGTCATTTGTGAGTTCAACTCTATTTCACTTTTCAGTCCTTATTCTCCAAGAAAACCTGCATAATGACTTCATAAGATGATCCTGGGAGCTTAAATTGCTAAATACTAAAAATCATGGACTAAATAGAAACACTGGATTTATGACTTATTACAACAATCTATAATCCATTCCGCTCCCCCATGCTTTATTTCCCCTTTTCCCCTATGACTGAAGAGGTGTTAAAGGGCCACTTCACCTTGAATGGTCCCTTGAAATACGTGTTAACTACTTATGCTAAACAATCTGTTCCACCTTGTATTTAGCTGTGACACAGAGTATCTTTCCCAGCCCTGAAGAAGAGCTCTGTGTAAGCTTGAAAGCATCTTTCTCACCAATAGAAGTTGGTCTAATAAAAGATATTGCCTCACCCACCTTGTCTCTCTAATATCTGGAGACCAACATGGCTACAATAACACTGCATACAGTTTAGTTCCAGTTACACTAGTGAAAACCCATTACTGGCACTAGGACAGTGACACTGAAACACTCTGAAGGCATAGGCACTGCAGGCGCAATTTGCCCTACAGGACTCTTATTAATGGTGGTGATCTATGGGAAAGGAACTTCTCACTTTGACTCTCAAATCATTACATTTGCTCAGGGAGCCATTGGGAGAGGAGAAACATGGAATTTGATCAGCTTTTAAGGTCAGAAGAGGACCATTATGGTCATTTTGTCTGTTCTCTATAATAGACCATGGTGTCGTCTAATAATTACTGCATCAAGCCCATAATTTCTGGTTAAGATAGACCATATTTTTAGACAGCCATTCAATCTTGAGTTAGATTCCAAGTGATGGAGAATCCACTACATCCCTTGGTAAAATATTCCAAATGCTTAATTACCACAACTTAAAAATTTGCACCATTGTCCAGTGTGAATATGTCTAGCTTCAACTTCCAGCTATTTAATGTTATGCCGTTGTCTCATAGATTAAGGAGTTCTCTATCGGAAATTTTCTCCTCATGTGGATACTGAAAGGTCATGGTCAAGTCACCTCTTGATTCAACAATGCTCTTTCTTGAAGGTCACTTCTCAGAATAGTGTCTTAACCATTTAACTTTTAGTGTGTTCACAATATTCAGTGGTCAGGAAGATCTGTCTTTACTTGGACCCAAATCCTGCAAACACTTATGTATGTGCTTCAATTTTCACACATGAGTAGTCCCATGAGGCTCAGTGGAACTACCCACATTAACAAAATTAAGCATGTGTATTGAGTTTGCCAAAAGAGAGAGAGGACTGGGCAGAAAATGGAATAGCTTAACCCTTTACATACCTCCAGATATGCTGTAAAAATATGCATACAAGAAAGCAATGGTGTCATGGCATTAATTCACATATTGTATGTATGTTTGCTGCTACTCTGGAAATAATGGTTTCTGCCTTGCAGGATGTGTATTATTTACACCTGTATAAAGAAACTATAAATGGCTATCAAATCACAATGGAAACATTCTTCACCCACATTGCACAGGTGTAAATGTGCAGAGCAGAACTGGGCCAAAAAAGCAGAAAGTGTTAAGTGATGCAATGTGATGATACACTAGTGGTAAGACCCTCACCACTGCTCTGTCCTGTTTTACACCACGTAAAAAAGGCTTGAGCCCCATAAATTGTCCCTAAATGCCCAATTGCTGGCTAGGGAAGGATTCTCAGAATACAGTCGCTGTGGTAGAGAGCTGTAGGTCTGTCTTCCAAAGACGACTCTGCAAGCTGTTATGTAATATGTGTGGCAATCTCTGCTGGTGCAGGAGATGCAGCACACAGTGCTACAGATATTTTGGACAATGCAGCAGCCCTGGAGGCTTCTGTACATTTTTAGTTCTCCAGGGCAGTCACCGACCCACACACCAGGGCTGCGAGTTCTGTGCTGCACCTCTTAGATAGGTATTTGCCTCAGACTCCCAAATGTACATGGAAGAGCAGTCACACCTCAAGTACATTTGCAGCACTGTCATTGGGGCTTACATAGTAGCTTCTTTACTTTAACCATTGCTCAAATGACACTTCACAAGCTAGGGATAGTTTTTGTCAGAAAGGCCACAATTTTGTTTATTGAATAAACATTAGAATGGAAACACACAAAGAAGGGGGATGGATGCAGCCTTTGCAGCAAAAGATAGCTGTAACTGCTCAGTTTAAGCATGTCTGAATTGGCAGATCCCAAGATCAAAATGGCTACTTAGCTAGGGACTGTCTGATGTAGGCTTGGCCATACTGTTCAGACCAAAGGCCATGATCCTTCCTGTAGAGAGGATTAGAGCCACTATTGAGAGAGACTCCAGGCACTCTCTGCAATTGAGTGTCTTTAGTCCAAGCTATCCAATGAATACCACAATTCTGGGAGATATATGCCCCTCTCTACCTACCATCCCAACCCAAACAATTTACCCCATGCTGAGACTATATCTTTCCCAAAGTTGTGACAAAACATACTGATGATAACACCATGGTTAGGCAGCATTGCAACATTAAATGTCGATACAATGTCCTGAGGATAATGTGCTTCCTTCAGCCCTGCTGTCCAATGAGTGGGTGGGAAAACCTTGCTGCTGCAGAATAGGAGTGTAAAATGATGGTGGTGGAACTATTTCCCTCCCAGCTAATCACAGTGTTCCTTAGAGCTGAAAGGGAGAACTTTTGCACAGACCAATACAAGGGTGGGCTATGATTGGTTGGGTGGTAGCAAAAAGCTGCAGGTTTTGCTGGATTATTTCCCCTATCCTTGCAAGTCTGTGTGGAGTGGACAAAAGGAGCATTAAGGGGTGGCTGATAAGTACCTCAGTTTTATGATAAAATATCTTGGAAAGAAAAAACATCTTCTCTAAAAATGGTGCAATAGTGTTGCACCTAAAGGGTTAATGTGGTTGATGAATGGGTTTAGAGAAAACACTTTTCAGCTGGTGGTAATGCAGTATCAGGCTTTAATGACTCATAGGTAGAAGTGTAGAGCTGTAGTTGCAGGACAAACAATAACATGTCAGAGAACCTTTTGTTTCACCAGTAGAGTGAGCAATATAGCTGTTTCAGCTCCTGTACTTATTCCTGGTACTACAAAATCAGTGCCAGAGAGTGCTGTATTTCAGGATACTATGTCATTTAGCATATGCTAGAGCTAGGAGGTCAGTCTCTATGAAAGGATCCAAGAGCATCAGAGCTTAAGAGATGGTCTAAAAAAATCACTTCTGAAAAAAAATTGAGGGAATTTAGTGTTCATGAAAGTTAAAGGACAAGCCTTTAAGGCAGCTTTGTGGTTACTTGATGCTGCGGGAACAGCACAAAACAGCTGGACAAATCTAATTGGGGTGCTCTTGGGTCACAATGTCAGATGGCAAAGGGCTCCTGTTATGTAAAAGTAAACCCCAGTAGGCCTGACTAGCTCAATACACTTCTCTGACACTAAGCACACCTTTACACACACCCTACACATTTATTGTCATAATCTTTGTACAATGTATGCCTTAGCAGGTATTATTTGAAAACTAATAACTCAGTGGTCATTAATATTCTTGCATGATGTACATACACAATTTGTATTAAGAGTTAGGAATGTATGCTGGAATTACGATTAAAGTGTGTTTAAACCAGGCATGCCAGAGGGAGTTGGTAAACAGGTCTGTCCAGGTCTTGAATACAAATGAAGCAAGGTTGACCAGAGACAATGGGATTGCAATTTACATGTGCTGTAAACAGAATAATCAATCTCATAAGGTGGTTGGAGGTCAGCATGTCTGGACCAGCTTGGTCATCAGGCAATGAAGGCATATGGGCATGCAAGATAAACAAAGTTATTAACTTGTTACCAAGCTAACAAGTGGCAGAAGAGACAGGAGAGAGAAGCTTGGTCTGGTTTTACTTTTCAAAGAATCCATTTCAGTGGCTTACTGGTTTATAAAGAAAGGGAGGGCTGAACTTCAAGTGATAAGCAAGTGTATCAGCTGATTGTATACAGTATTACTGTATTATGAAGTGTGGTCTTTTCCGAAAGGTAATAGCATACTGATGATTAATATCCTTGTGAAATGTCTATATTAACACTATGTAAAAACTCTGTGTAAAGATTTATGGGTATTCATTTGTACTGGGCTGTACAATCTGCCCAGACAGGACGGAATGTCATTGAACTTGCTGGGAGATAAGCAAGGACAGGAGCCATATTTGGCATTCATCATTAGACAGATACAAGAGGCCAGAGTTCTTGCAAGCTGAGAAAGATGGGTATTTCAGTCAAGGAGGTGTTGAATCTCTGGAACTGAAAATAGGTAAGAAACCTGCTTAAGCAAAGATCTTTCACTTAAGACGACAAGGGAAGTCAGCACCTTTATACTTTTGTGGAAGGTCCAGACTGAGGGAAAGTCAGGAAATGGCTAGGAAAACGGATTGGTTAGAGAAGCCATTTTGAGCAAAGTCTGTATTTTGCTAGATTAAGTTTTAGATTTTAAATGCATATTTTCACTTTTATTTGCTTGTAACTTTTTCTAACTTTATTCCTTTTACTTTGCATCACTTAACCTGTGTCCTATTTTAAATAAATTTGTTTTATTTTACTATAAACAAACTCAGTACGGTGTTTAAAGGGAAAGGTGTATTTGGTGCAAGTGCTAGAGGAGCCAACTAGGGGGGGTGCTTTTCTTGACCTGCTGCTCACAAACCGGGTAGAATTAGTGGGGGAAGCAAAAGTGGATGGGAATCTGGGAGGCAGTGACCATGAGTTGGTTGAGTTCAGGATCCTGACGCAGGGAACAAAGGTAAGCAGCAGGATACGGACCCTGGACTTCAGGAAAGCAGACTTCGACTCCCTCAGGGAACGGATGGCCAGGATCCCCTGGGGGACTAACTTGAAGGGGAAAGGAGTCCAGGAGAGCTGGCTGTATTTCAAGGAATCCCTGTTGAGGTTACAGGGACAAACCATCCCGATGAGTCGAAAGAATAGTAAATATGGCAGGCGACCAACTTGGCTTAATGGTGAAATCCTAGCGGATCTTAAACATAAAAAAGAAGCTTACAAGAAGTGGAAGGTTGGACATATGACCAGGGAAGAGTATAAAAATATTGCTCGGGCATGTAGGAATGTTATCAGGAGGGCCAAATCGCACCTGGAGCTGCAGCTAGCCAGAGATGTCAAGAGTAACAAGAAGGGTTTCTTCAGGTATGTCGGCAACAAGAAGAAAGCCAAGGAATGTGTGGGCCCCTTACTGAATGAGGGAGGCAACCTAGTGACAGAGGATGTGGAAAAAGCTAATGTACTCAATGCTTTTTTTGCCTCTGTTTTCACTAACAAGGTCAGCTCCCAGACTGCTGCGCTGGGCATCACAAAATGCGGAAGAGATGGCCAGCCCTCTGTGGAGATAGAGGCGGTTAGGGACTATTTAGAAAAGCTGGACGTGCACAAGTCCATGGGGCCGGACGAGTTGCATCCGAGAGTGCTGAAGGAATTGGCGGCTGTGATTGCAGAGCCACTGGCCATTATCTTTGAAAACTCGTGGCGAACCGGGGAAGTCCCGGATGACTGGAAAAAGGCTAATGTAGTGCCAATCTTTAAAAAAGGGAAGAAGGAAGATCCTGGGAACTACAGGCCAGTCAGCCTCACCTCAGTCCCTGGAAAAATCATGGAGCAGGTCCTCAAAGAATCAATCCTGAAGCACTTGCATGAGAGGAAAGTGATCAGGAACAGCCAGCATGGATTCACCAAGGGAAGGTCATGCCTGACTAATCTAATCGCCTTTTATGATGAGATTACTGGTTCTGTGGATGAAGGGAAAGCAGTGGATGTATTGTTTCTTGACTTTAGCAAAGCTTTTGACACGGTCTCCCATAGTATTCTTGTCAGCAAGTTAAGGAAGTATGGGCTGGATGAATGCACCATAAGGTGGGTAGAAAGCTGGCTAAATTGTCGGGCTCAACGGGTAGTGATCAATGGCTCCATGTCTAGTTGGCAGCCAGTATCAAGTGGAGTGCCCCAGGGGTCGGTCCTGGGGCCGGTTTTATTCAATATCTTCATAAATGATCTGGAGGATGGTGTGGATTGCACTCTCAGCAAATTTGCGGATGATACTAAACTGGGAGGAGTGGTAGATACGCTGGAGGGGAGGGATAGGATACAGAAGGACCTAGACAAATTGGAGGATTGGGCCAAAAGGAATCTGATGAGGTTCAATAAGGATAAGTGCAGGGTCCTGCACTTAGGACGGAAGAACCCAATGCACAGCTACAGACTAGGGACCGAATGGCTAGGCAGCAGTTCTGCAGAAAAGGACCTAGGGGTGACAGTGGACGAGAAGCTGGATATGAGTCAGCAGTGTGCCCTTGTTGCCAAGAAGGCCAATGGCATTTTGGGATGTATAAGTAGGGGCATAGCGAGCAGATCGAGGGACGTGATCGTTCCCCTCTATTCGACATTGGTGAGGCCTCATCTGGAGTACTGTGTCCAGTTTTGGGCCCCACACTTCAAGAAGGATGTGGATAAATTGGAGAGAGTCCAGCGAAGGGCAACAAAAATGATTAGGGGACTGGAACACATGAGTTATGAGGAGAGGCTGAGGGAGCTGGGATTGTTTAGCCTGCAGAAGAGAAGAATGAGGGGGGATTTGATAGCTGCTTTCAACTACCTGAAAGGGGGTTCCAAAGAGGATGGCTCTAGACTGTTCTCAATGGTAGCAGATGACAGAACGAGGAGTAATGGTCTCAAGTTGCAGTGGGGGAGGTTTAGATTGGATATTAGGAAAAACTTTTTCACTAAGAGGGTGGTGAAACACTGGAATGCGTTACCTAGGGAGGTGGTAGAATCTCCTTCCTTAGAGGTTTTTAAGGTCAGGCTTGACAAAGCCCTGGCTGGGATGATTTAACTGGGAATTGGTCCTGCTTTGAGCAGGGGGTTGGACTAGATGACCTTCTGGGGTCCCTTCCAACCCTGATATTCTATGATTCTATGATTCTATGATTCTATTCACTCCAGTCAAGTTAATAAGCTGACGTGTTTTTGTGTCTTTAGAGGAACAAATGACCCTTCTTATTTGTCTCAGCTGCCCAGGAGAGGGCTGGACACTTCAGGGCATATGGTTTTGGGGAAATTGGGGACTGTGAATGTGTTGGGGTCACCGTGCTGGTTGTAACCAAGGCTGGTGGAAGCTAAAGTGGGGCTGTAGACAGGCTGCTGGAATCACAGCTGCTGACCCAGGGCTATCTAGCACACACACACTCAGGGAGTGACCAGCATGCTGTGAGCAGCCCAGGTTGGGAGCTACAACAGCAAAATGTTGTAAGGTACCCAAAGTCACAGTGCAAGGTATGATACAACCCCTGACTGATCTGTATTGCCCCGCCGTCCCAAACCGTGACACCTTGTGACAACCTCGCACGCTACTGTCATATTTCTTTAAAATGTGTCCTGTAGTATGTCATTTGAAAACTAATTACATGGTTGTCATTACTATCACAGTGAAATGTATGTAAGAATGCTGTATATGAAATTATGGACACTCTTAGATATTATGTTTTGGAGTCTGTAAACTGTCTGGAAGGAAACCTGTTTTGCCTCCATTGTCGAAGGGGTGAGACAAACATTTCCCATGCAAAAGGAGCAGAGAGAGGCCAGAGACATTTGCATCAGTATTTGAAAGAGAAACATCTGCATCAGAGATGCTGGGGGGACATGGTGTTCGCTCAACGTGGTGTTGGCTCAACAGGAGATAGTGGGGCTGAATCCCTGGAGTTCTTTCTGACTCTGGCCATTAGGACAATAAAGTTTTGGGACATAAGGAACTGCTGACAGACTTAAGGGGTATCCATCTCTTGAGGGAACAAAGAAACCAGCACTTTGATTCTGTGGGGGTTGGTTCCTGGCTGGAACAGTCAGTCAGGCTGGAGAATGCTACCAGTGAGTAAAAAGCTATATTAACCAAAGCTATATCTTGCTAGAATTAAGTTTTAGACACCAGAAAGCATGTTGTTTTTGTTTCATGCCTCTTTCACTCTTGCATGAAATCACTTAAAACTATATGTTGTTTGTTGTTATACTTATTCTCAGTTTTACTACCAGCCATCTCTGTGCTGTGGGTTAAGGTGGAGTGTATAACAGCAACTGAGCTAATAAGCTGTGGTGTACTGGTTCTTTGGAGGCAGCGAACTTGGTGTTACCTTGGTGAGTGTTCAGTAAGTGGATATGAACACTACAGAGGAGATGGTTTTGGGGTGACTAGGGACTGGAAAGGTTGTTGGTCACCCTGCAATGAGTAATTGGGCTGGTGGAAGCTCAGGATGAGACCTTTGTGCTGTAAGCAGGCTGCTGGTATCAGAGTTCTGAGCCAAAACTGCACAGCCTAAGGGTTACAGATGCTGACTGAACACTCAAAACATCCCATTAATATCTTTGCTTGCCCAAAATATTAGGGAAGAGAAGTACTAGGTAAAAATCTAATAGTTTGAGGCCAGGTATCCCAGTCAAGTAGCAAATTCCTTATTCAAAGCGAGAGGTCGTCTGCCTGGCTGATCTGTTACAAAGGGCTTGTCTACATGGGGACAGTCAGGAAAGTTAATACAAATTAACTAAAAGTGCAAAGCTACAGTGAACAAAGGCCACTTAATTAATGCAAGTGTTCACACAAGGTTTAATGTGCTTTAATTTATGCACATTATTAATGTGTCTTAAATTTATTGAGATTCCCCAGGCAGGCTAGCCCAGACTCTTTGTCGTCATCCAAGTATTAACATTTGAGCCATCATGCAAGAGCTATATACACGGGCAAAAGAGAAAATGCAACAATTGTCCACCTGAAATTAGCAAGATTTAAGTGGGAGGATATTTTGCATCCAACCTCTTACCAACTACTATTCCATTTCACTGGTGGTGACTGAAAGTGATTGCTATTGATGGTGTGAGCAGGTGACTGCCTTCACTCTGCTTCAAATACAATCTAAACTCATTGCAGTGGGTCAGAACTTACCCTTCCAGCAGATTTGGTTTCAGTCACAAAGGGGACTTAAAATCAAATATCATGAAATCCAGCCCAAGCTGTCTCCTTATGTTTAGCTGCTCCCAAGGTTCTATCCCAAGGAATGAGGAGCTCACACCCTCAATTTTGTCTAAAGAGCCAGTCCCGCTTGATTTATATGCAGTCAAGATAATGAGCCACCTTCAACAATGAGCCCGCAAAACTCTCCTAAATCATATTATTTTTATTCCAAATAGATGGTTATATTTTTTACATCCCGTCAAGATATTAATTGCTGCTGAGAATGTTTTAATTGGAGGAAATTTATATTACCACTCTGTTTTATACCTTTCTCTTTCAAATTGACATCAACTGTAGTTCTTATAGATTAGAAACACTGTTTATTATAACTATCACTTGAAAAGAGAAGCACTTTTCCACAGTTGCTTCATAGCCATCTTTAGTTTCTGAATCCTCTTTAACATGGTATAGTAGATCTGGAACGTACAGTACAGTTGGGCTATAACAATGAATAAGTTTTCATTTTTGTTTTCTTATTCCATTGATTTGTTGCTTTGTATCGGAGATGGGATCAACAGGGCTTCAGATGTATTTAACTGTTAAGAACAAAATTAAAAAGCTGAAACTATTAATGAGGTGCACAGGAAATATTTTAGTACTGAGGTACTAATGTGTGGGTAGGTGGGAGGCGTGGAGTAGTATTCTGAATACCTTGCATTTCTTTGCTAGTGAATTATAGCCCACTAAAGGGAGGTCTGGAAGAATGGTGCACTTTGAAAATAAATTTCAAAATCAAATACCTGTATCAAGGGCATACACAAGGCCTTTAAGTAACAAGTTGCTTAATTGCTCATAAGTAATAAATGAAACTCCTGGTTCCAAGATGTTTTCACATAAAGGTAGGCTGAGGGAGTGTCTCTTGGGATTTTTTTAATGATGGAGTGTAATATTAAGTTCCGCACAACTGGACAAGAAGGGAGGGCAATGTAATTTACCAAACTGATGTGACCTGAGTTACTGGAATTCTTTATGTTTTGTTATTAAAACATTTTTTTTTAAGTGTGCCAAATTCAGGCTACAAAATGTTTCTCAAACAGGGAACCAGTGCATCCATATATACTGAGGAAAGTCAGCAATCCATAGCATGAAGCCAAGTAATAAATCCCTAATTCATATATAGGCTTCTTATCACTGATTATTTTGCAGGAGGGAGGCTAAAATGAGTTCCTGTTGGATTCCTTTTAACCCTTCTCCAATAGCAGGTGTGGCTATTGAGCAACATTACTCCTCTGACTCAGGAAAATGATGCTTCCATCATCTCAGTGGCTCTAACACTTGCCATCCCTCTACTCGCTCGTAGAAGCTAATCAGATCATGGGGTAGCAGTTTGGGGAAGACGACAGTCTCTGTGCTGCTTCAGTGGCCCTGTCCCCACACAGTGCAAGAGGATGAGGAGTGGACAGAGCTTTGGCTCAGCCACCCTTCCACCATTGTACATTATATTAACCAGCTTGCCAGGGAAAACATATTATAGGAGGTATCGAGCTGACCTGATTCTCATGGTAAAGCCATGACTGAGCCCCAAGAGAAGCAAAAGAATAATTTAGCTTTCAATAAGTCTTCTTTTTGGATCTGTTTGGTCATTTTCATTGTCTTTTTCTGCCCCTTTTTCTAGAAGCTCTTATACCTCAGACTAGTATTCCCTGCTTTATGTATTTGGTGACATTTCCTTTAGTGCAGGCTTCACTTTATTGTATTTTCCTCAAGCAGTTGTGAATAATTCATTGTGTTTAATGAGCTATTGGTTATGCATGTGTAAAATAAAATAGTTCATAGCATGAAATTCAATATAAGCTATTTGTGCACTTCTAATAAATCCATACATTAACAGTAATTCTCAAGACCAAAAGTTCCCAGCACAGAAAAACTATTAACAGGGTCCCTTAGAAATTAAACTGGTAAATACATATCTGCAATTTTATAACCCTTCCCCAGTTTTTCCAAGATATAACAATAGAGCTGGTTTCTGATAGTTGCACATAACCCCCTGAACATCTTCAGAATGAAACTCTGTTTAGGTCAATGCCAGAATATCCTTCTAGAAATTCTTCTTGGTACTTAAAATCCCCAGTCACAACTGAATGGGATTGTGCCACATCTGACGCACTGAATTAAGTTAAAGAGGATGTCCGATGACAAAAGCAGTGGTGTGTGTGTGTGTAATGTGACTCCCAGCTCAATGCCCATTTGTGCTGCTCTGAACTGTCTCAAAAGGAAAATTCAGCCAGTGCCAGGAATTCCTCTGAAGAAAGGGTATAAAACCCAGCATTGCTGGCTATACACCACCCATCTCCCAGTCTCAGGGGACATGGCTAGGGGCATGAGGGTGGCATTTCCAGCCAGTAGAGTGTCTAGGGGACCGCTCTAGCCATTAGCATTCTAGTAACTTAAAACTGTCTCTAGGCTGCTCTTAATTAAACAGGGTTCATTATACCTCTGGTTAGATTGTGGGTTCAGGGCAGCAAATGTTCCCCGTTACCTCGGGTCCTTTGATAAGCACAGTATGGCTGAACCCAGGGATCTGGCCCCTAGTGTCAGACATGTGTGTTTGTGCGTAATAGATATGTATGTAAATATCTCTGACATCTACGTGCTTTGTCCTAGCAACTTGTACATGTTTCGCAGTAATACTCCACAGGCACCACCCCCAACTCACAGCATTCTCTCCCCCTCCCCATGACCTTCAGTCTCATTTGGCTTTATCTATTACTGTACCTTAAAGCTCTGTAATGCAAGTGAGTGGAACGCAAGTGTTCGCTATTTCAAAAAGACAAAAAGGTTTTAATTGCAGCAGATGCTACTTACATCCTTTAGGAAACTATTTTTTTTCCTGAAAAATACTCTTATTTCTTTTCAAAGCTCTAGAAACTTTTTTTAAAAAAACAATGCTGATGGTAATATACATTACTGTGATACATTGGGAAATACTGTGAAAGGCATACTCAATATTCAATGGAGATTTTCTCCTTCAGAGGAAATGCTCTATTGGAGGCATAAAAATGTGTATTTAATGTCTCTTTTTTGATGAAACTCTATTGAGGAAGTACTATAATTACTGTTTATAAAACCTTCCCGTTCAATGTCAAGCAAAGGAACTATGAAATAATCCTTTGTTGATTAGACTAATTCTATAAGACCTCACTTACTTCTGTCCTATCTTTGGTGTGGACACAAACTGCCTGGATACTCATTGACCTACATTCTGAGCCTTTTGAACAAACTGTCTTCCCAACACAGGTACAATATTTAATTTACTGAATAATATATCTTTACATTTATTTATTTATTCACACAATTAAATGTACCTTACCACCACTATAGCAAATAAATAAAATAAAATAAAATAAAAAATAGATGGAAGAACAAATGAAAATGTGCAAGGAAGCAAATACAATTGTTTCATAGAAAACACACTTGGATCCTGAAAGCATTAAAGGAATAAAATGATGACAAAGCCTATCATTTTATTTCACAGTTGTTCCTGCATTGTGCAGCAGTATGCGAATCGTAATTTATTTGGGGGCAGAGGACCCACATGTGCAAACAGTAAATCAAATCGTAAGCATGAAATTTAAAAGTTCTGAAAAAAATTAAGACACTTTATAAAAAAAAAATATACAATGAAAGCTCTACTTCAGTGTCTTTATTATAATGAGACATACCAGATCCTAGGTCTTCCTTGAGTCCTATAGAGACCTCACTTAAGTGAGCATGATTCTAGAATATTAAAGGCAACACTGTTAAATTGTGCAGAAACATAACATTCATAATGATTGACCGTCTTAATCAGAGATTTATATTCTGCTATTGCATGGAAAATTGACATAACT
Organism: Lepidochelys olivacea; assembly: GCF_965140295.1. Taxonomy (NCBI): domain Eukaryota; kingdom Metazoa; phylum Chordata; order Testudines; family Cheloniidae; genus Lepidochelys; species Lepidochelys olivacea. The sequence continues at coordinate 215,878,379 of NC_140412.1, forward strand.
AATGCCTTCTAATGTATCTTGGAGTTACCTTGGATAATTCGCTGGACATATATTTATTTTTTTTCAATAGACTGTCAAATTAAAGGAAGAGGTATTAAAACCAATCACAGATAAAACAAGGATCCTCCCACTGGCCTATTCTTGGGGCAGTGTATGTACTCATAGACTATAAAATTACAGTCTAGTCTTTAGCCATTTGGGGCCTTATCCAAAGCCCATTGATGTCAATGGCCCACATTCTGTATTTCTGTAGCCAAACGTAATAGTTATAACTAAGCAGTTACAAAGAAGCATCCTGCAGCTTTTCAAATCTCTAAAGAGCAGAGAACACATACAGTATTCTGAGTAAGTTTTTGCTATTGGTGTTGCTCTAAGGTGCTCTAATAGTGAGAGTGATGCTGCTGTTACTGCCTCTGAATTAGCCTATTTTCTTGGCGGAGAAAAATCACCAGCCCGGTCATTTGTTGTTTGCTTCAAAACTGTGTTGTGATGATTCTTCTTTGGCAACTTTATTGAGATTAGGAAGAAAATATTGAAAGGGTAGTGTGAATGTTCTTAGGGTATTCTCACTTCAAAATTCAGCCCAAAAAAATAGACAAGTGTGTTTTGTCATGAAAGTTGCTATAGATGCTTCTCAAAATGGCAAGATGAAATTCTTCAGTCTTGTTTTTCACTTTTTCAATTAAAAAGATAAAATAGAATTTAGGGCCAAAATGGATCATTATGATCATCTAGTTTGGCTTCCTACAGGACACAAGTTTTACATAATAATTCCTGCATCGTGCCTAGTAATTTCTTCTTTTTTGGCACTACATGATCGATCATCTGACTATGAATTAGAAATGTGAGTGAATTAGTTCAGTACATACTTCCGACATGTCATTGTTTTGATTCATTATTTGCTTATGTTGCATATAGTGATAAGAATTGTTCCATCTTAACCATAGCAAAAAAAACACATACCAAGAGGATTTCACCCAAAAGGTCACCCAAGCGAATTACATTTTCTGTTCTGAGTACAGTGATGTCCTGCTAGTGTTTTAGCAAGGGGCTCTCACAGAAATGCTATCAGTTTTCCTGGGATGTATATATTAAGGTGCGTGTGCTTTCCCAGAATTGGGTCTTGAGAATCAGTTAATTTTTTATTTTATTTTTTATTTTAGAGCTCTGCTGTGTCTTGTAGCCATTATTAAATGGCATGATTACTGGGGCTCCCCAATGCAAATATGGAGTGCACCTTTGCCACACTTCTTCAGAAGGTGCAATGTAGCCACCATGGACTCCTCTCCTCCCTTGTCTGACCACCAGGGGTGCCCTCAGGGAGCAGTCTCTAAATCCAGTGAAGGACAAAGGCTATTATTTTGTTTGGCCCCTCAACACATGGCTTAAGGGAGGGAGAGGTTTCTTGTGTGTTCCCCTTCCCACACACACACCTAACTCATACAGAGGGATGGCTATGTTCTGACCCCAAATAAGGAGGTAGCACCACTTGAAAAATAAGCGTATATTAAGTGCATTTCATGGAAAGTGGTAATACTTTGATCCTGGAAGATACTCTGTTCACATTGACGATACAGTACAGTGTTCAGCTTTAAATGTGAAGGAGGGTGAGGTGAAGACCTTGTTGGGCCAATAGGCATCCTTGCCTAGTATTGTGGTGATTCTATTATTTTGCATTATCTTCCCTGTTAATCCCCTGTGCAGACAAGCCCTTAAAGCCTCATTTCCTTTCAGTCAGGGTAGATGAGCTTTGTTCTATAATCAAATTATTAGATACCATTGATGACTGTTCTTGGAGCAGCTAGTCCTGGAACCCACAAGAGGAGAGGCAATTCTTGATTTAGTCCTAAGTGGAGCACAGGATCTGGTCAAAGAGGCAAACTATTGAGCGTGCCAACAAGCATGTGGACAAGGATGATTCAGTGGATATCGTATACTTGGACTTTATTAAAGACTTTGATGAGGTCCATCACCACAGGCTCTTCAGTAAAGTCAGTAGTAATGGAATGAGAGGACTTTCCCTCTTGTGGATCAGTAACTGGTTAAAAGATAGGAAACAAAGGGAAGGAGTAAATTATCAGTTTTCATAAGGGCGAGAAGTAAATACCAAGTCTCCCAAGGATCTGTACTAGAACCAGGGCTGCTCAAAATATTCATAAATGATCTGGAAAAAACGGGTAAATAGTGAAGTGACAAAGTTTGCAGGTGATATAAAATTACTCAAGATAGTTAAGTCCAAAGCTGAATACAAAAAGTTACAAAATGATCTCACAAAACTGGGTGACTGGGCAACAAAATGGCAGATGAAATTCAATGTCGATAAACGCAAAGTAATGCACATTGGAAAACATAACCCCACCTCTGTGTGTGTGTGTGTGTGTAAATAATATATATAAAAAACTGATTGAGTTTAATACCATTCAACAAAGAAATCTTGGAGTTATTGTGGATAGTTCTCTGAAGAAATCTGCTCAATGTGCACCAAAGGTCAAAAATGCTAACAATATTAGGAAAGGAATAGATAAGACAGAAAATAGGTTAATGCCATGTAAATCTCCATGGTATGCCCACACCTTCAACACTGTGTGAAGTTCTGGTTGACCTATCTCAAAAAAGATATATTAGAATTGGAAAAAATACAGAGAAGGGCAACAAAATTGATGAGGGGGTGGAACACCTTTCATATGAGGAGAGTTTAAAAAGACTAGAACTTTTCTGCTTTGAAAAGAGACACGGGGATATGATAGAGGTCTATAAAATCATGAATGGTGTGAAGAATGTGAATAAGAAAGTATTACTTACCCTTTCACATAAAACCAGAACCAGGGTTCACCAAATAAAACTAATATGCAACAGGTTTAAAACAAACATAAGGAAGTACTTCTTCACACAAAATCATAGTCAACCTGTGGAACTTGTTGCCAGGTGATGTGAAGGCCAGAAGTATAACTGGGTTGAAAAAGGAATTAGATAAGTTCACCAAAATGGTCAGGGATCCAACCCTATGCTCCAGGTGTCCCTAAATCTCTGACTGCCAGAAGCTGGAACTGGACAACAAAATTAATTCACTTGATTGATCGACTTGTTCTGTTCATTCCCTCTGAAGTATCTGATGCCAGCAGCTGCCGGAAGACAGGACACTGAGCTAGATGGACCATTTTTCTGACTCAATATGTTCTTATAAACACTCTAAAGCAACAAATTTCTGTATCTGAATTTTTGATTGACTTAATTATTTGAACGACTCCTCCCATGTTCTCTAAAATAAAAATAAATTAGTGATTCAGGACATGACTGACTTGTTTTTTGTTTTCTTTTTTGTTTTGTTTTTCCTATTGAAACGCAAGAAAAAAAATGTGAAGTCCTCTCTAAAGAGGAAGTGTTGTTGTTTTTGTTCCCTTTTATGTTAAGGAAAATTTAATGCTATGACTTGTGTGAATTAGACTCAGGACTCAGAGGACAGAGTGACCAGATAGCAAGTGTTGAAAAATCGGGATGGGGGTAATAGTTGCCTACATAAGACAAAGTCCCAAATACCAGGACTGTCCCTATAAAATCAGGACATCTGGTCACCCTATCAGAAGGAGAGAATAGCTCCTGTAAATAAATAATAAAAAGTCTGCTGAAAATTGATCTCCTCCAAATTCCCTTCCTTTTTGGGGGGCAGGGGAGGTTTAACTGCAGATTCTTTCTTTCCCAAGCTATTAATAGCAACTATATATATGCTGTGATAACATCTCGGCAGTCACTCTTCTATTTTCTTCATTTTTTTTCTTTTTCTTGACTTCTTGCACTTCTGGGGCTGTCTGGCCAATTTTAGACTAAAAATAGCTCTGCTGCTGCTGTTCAATGTGATGAATTCATCGCCCACACACTCCCTGCTGAGAAGCACAATCTCCTCTCTTTCTATACTTCCCTAGAATTTCAGGCTGCAGGATGCTGCTCGCATGAAGTGTATTGTTCAGAGGGAGATGATGTAGGGAGAATAAGGGGCTTTATATATATGAAATGTTGCTTAATCTTGATTCCCACTATGGTCTACTGAGGTTTATATGTGTTTATGTATGTGTGTGCGCAGTTAGTTCTAATTGTTACTTAGTAGGGGAATGTTATCAATCTCTGGTTATTCTTTTCACACAGGGCCCAGATAGAAAACAGCATTACATGGACTGAGAAAAGATTTGCAGGGGTTTGCTCCCAGAAATAATTATATGAGGTGATTTTATGCCTATTGGGTTAATGACAAAATGATAGTATAAGATTTTAGTTGGAGATTTGAGCAAAATTATAAGGGTCCAGTAAGATATAATCATAAACATCTGAAGTGCTTTTTTAGAAATGAATTCTGATCCTCTTGTAATAAGAGTTAGTTGTAGGAGTTTCAAGTAATTTAATCTCATATTTTGTCAGTATAGTATTTCAGTATAGTATTTTTATTGGGTATATTTAACCAGGAAGACTAGATAATTAATATTGAAAGTGGAGTTTGTTTCAGATGACAATGTGGGAGAAATGGCACTGTGAGAACTATGTAAATTTTGGAATGTGAGGTTTTAAAAACAAAAATCAGATGAAATAATAGCACAATAATTTCAACTTTTTTGTAGGTAAAAATATTAGTTTTCAAATTTAAAATTTGGGAGGGATTTCAAGTTTTATGTGGAAGTTGGTGCTGTTATGCAAGCATAAGAATCACTCATCTCTAGGGTGACCATATTTCCCCATGGTGAATACGGGACACCTGATCAAATTACTCATATTCAAGCAAGTTCAATGGCAATCAGAACTACGCAATACAAACATTCAAATTAAAATCAAGTTGACTGAGCCCCCATTAAAAAGAAATACTGCATAGTTGAATTCTTTTTATTTACCTTCTTATCTTTAAGGCTTTAGAGTTCACACGGGGAGAGGTTACACACATGTTCCCGTACACCTCTCTCACACGGGAGGGCGACTGACCAACCCGACCCTCCCTGCCCGGCCCTTTCTGCCCTCCATGCTTAGCTGGGACCCTGGGATGGACCCACCTCTCCTGGTACTGCATCTTCCCAAGACAACATGTGGAGGGGTGGGGCACCATGGTCACGTGCCCCGGCTTTTCCCAGATTTCTGCCAGGGTTCACACCAGAATGTGTCCAGCGGCAGCCTTTTGGCACTGTGAGGGAGGGAAGCGATGGGAGCAGCTTCCAGCCTCAGGGAAGGAGAGGGGTGGGAAGGGATGACCTGGCCTGTGTCTTTGCAGAGCTCCTTGCCACTCCCCTGTGGCTGCCCCCTACCTTGCTGCCACTCCCCTGTGACTGGAAGCAACTTGTCGCTTCCTGCCCGCCCAGTGTTGAAAGGGAGCTAACACATCCAGGCTACTGCTGGCCACGGACATAACCTAGCCACTTCCTGTCCCCCTGGCTACAGTGGGGAGGGAGGTTGGCACATGCTGGGCTCGGCACATGCAGGGCTCGGCTCCTCCTGGCTAGTGCCCTGGGCCAGAGGGTCTTGGGCTTTCCCAGGGCGTCAGCCCAGCCAGAGGCAGTGAGGGAGGGAAGGAGCCTGCAGACCAGGCTGCTGGTGAGCTGAGCACTCTGACTAGGGGCCAGTTCTCCACACAGTGCTGGGAACAGGACGTGCCCTGCCAGTGGGGGATATGGAGTAGCAGCAGGGCTGGAAGGGCAAAGCAGGGAGAGGTCAGCAAGAGGGGGAGCATATAAAGGGCTGATTGGTGGGCAGCAGAGGCAACACATAACCGGCTGCCTCCTGGTGTCTGCCCACACTCACCAGCCACCATAGCGCGCAGCTAGCGCCGGCCGGAAACAGGACAGAGGATGGCGCATGTTGGCCGAGAGCTGGCATGCAGCGGAGGAAGCGGCCAGCCCTGCCATCAGCCTTGCACACCCATCCCCATTGTCAGCCACTGGACCCCTGCACTCACAGCTGGTGGGTGGGTGGCTGGTGAGCAGGGATCTGGCCAGCAGCAGGACCCACCAGTACTGATGGGGGAGGGGAAGACAAAATATGGGACAATTTCCCCATTTTTAAGAAAAATTTGGGACACATTCAGGATGGCTTAAATACGGGACTGTCCCTTTAAAAACGGGATGTCTGGTCACCCTACTCATCTCAAGAGTTAAAAAAATATTAGTACATATCTTACAGTAATGAGTTTACTTGAATAATCAGTTGGAGCTTTACAGTTGCATTCCTTATGTTGATTGATTAAAAGGCTGCTTTAATTTCTAAGAAATAATATTTACATTCATTGCAAGGGCTACACACAGGTGGTGCTGGAAGGACCTTGACTCTCTCCTTTGCTGTTGCAAAGCTGTGGTATCAGCTAAGGCATGAAAACTCAAGTAGCATCTTTTGTGGTTGCAGCAGATCTTCATTAGCCAATTTTAAGCTCTTTTATTTGCAACCTAGCTAGAAGCCAGCAATGAAAATCTTAGCTAGTAACCTTTTGGTTGGCTTGTGATTCAGCATCCTCAGCAAACAGCCCACATAACATAGTGGCTGGAAATGTGGTGGTTTGTTTGAATTGCATGTTGAAATTGAGAACAGCAGCACAGCTTCTCTTCTCCATGTTCCATGGACCTTTAAATAAATCTCATGTGATTTTACACCAAATGTGTAAAAATATGTTCTCAAACTTTGTAATAGCAAGTAAGAGAGACCAATTCTTCAAACCAAAAATTTTCAAGAAGCTATTTTTAACATGGGAAGAACTTACTGCAAACCTATAGACAAGCCTGGTTTTGTCAGCAATTTAAAGAGGACTATTAGTGATATTGGAAAATTCTTTATTAGCTGCCCACTGTGACTTTTCCCAATGAAAGTGGATTTTAACTTGAAATACTATATCAGTGACTAGGCGCTTCATAAATGCTTGATGATACCTAGGTAGAGCAAAACCACTTCAAGAGTTAGCATATGAAAAAAAGAATTCTAATCAAACATAGGTTCTGAGTTATTTCTGATCCTCCATCAGAAGTTCCTGTTAGGGACATGTGGCAACCTAATCTTTACATTTGAATTTTTGTCATGCATAAATGTATTTCAGATACTTTAGATAAGTGGTTGTCAACCCTTGGCTCTTGAGACACTTGTGCCCCAATCTGCACACAGCTGCGGCCCATGTGACATCCTCAGGGCCATACAGGGTGTGTGTGTGTCTGTGTGTATGTATATATATAAAAAATGTGTGTGTGTGTAGTGTTCCGACATAACACACAGAGAGCTGCATATGAGGTCCACAATGGTTGAGAATCACTGATTTAGATGCTCATTGGTTACTGTCCAAGGTACTGTATGATCTTTCCTGAAAATAAAATAAAAGGGGAGTTTGTCAGTTTTAGAAACACTTGCTCTTATTTTTTATTAATAACTTACACTGATTTTTGTCTCAAATAGATCACTTAAGCTATTAAGGTAGTAAGTTATTACATTTCTCTTACTTCTTGTTAGCCATATTTCCGAAGTTAGTATTAGTTTCTGTGTATTTAAAACACTAATGCAATATAAAAATATGTCAAATGACATGAATTCAGGCCAACGTTTTCAAACCTGAGTGCAGACTCCTAAATTCAAGTTTAGGCACCTAAATAAGTGGCTTGATTTTGCTAATATGCAGAGCATCATGAGTGGGTGAAAATCCCAAGAGATGGGAGGGGATTAAACAGATGTTTGTAGATGTGAGCCTAGACAAAGAGACATGGGCTAGGAATAAGGAAATGAAGTAAAGTAGACAGGGAATAAAGGTGTGGGCACGGTAAAGTTAATGGTAAAAGCTAGGGAATAGAGGGAAGGGCAAAGAAGAGAATAGATGGGACCAACAGGAGGTGAGAGCAGGGAAAAGAGTAGTAATGAGATGGAGAACAAAGGAAGCCACTTCCTTTTCTTAAATTATCCATTTCCTATTATATTTTGCTCATTCTCTTAACTAGTGCTGCCACACCCTCTGGCATGCTACTCTGACCATATTATCTGTGTTTGTATCTTCTCCAGCTCCATCCCCTTGCCTGACAATTCTGTCTCCTTTTCTTGCCTTGCTGCATCTTGATCTGGCCATTTCACTCTGAGAGGTTGACTATTGAATAAATGTATCATTTAAAATGTTTCTCCATACAGCTAGCCTGGAGCAGACTGTACTTAAATAAATCTCCAGCCTCAAAAGTCTTGGTTGCATTGGGCAATACTAAACTCAGATTTGAGTCATCACTTCGGTGTTAGTGAAATGTACTCATTTAGATGATAGCTAAGTGTCTGAAAAGTTCGGGAATGAGAAGGACATGCTGCTACAGGGCAGTTGGCACACAATGTTTCTTGTGGTATCTCCTTCCTACCTATTTGCACTTTTCCCAATACAACCTTTACTATTTTATCAGGTGGTTAGTGGAAATCATGGCCTAGTTTTATATTAGTTGTCTTTTCTGAAGTCAGTTGGTATTGTACAACGTTTCGAAGATTCTTTTAAATAGTGTGAAAAATAGTTCAAGATTTAAAGCTGATATTCCCTCACAGGCCCCGACCCCACCCTATGAAGACAGTAACATTTTAATGCAAGCTTTTGTAGCAATTTCGACCAGTAGGCTTTGCTGTTGCAGTTCTTCATTCATTAGTTTGCTAGAGATTTATTCTTTTATTATACATTTCTGCTTTTCTAAAACGAACCAGAGCCTTTGCATCACTCTGTGTTGAAAAGTCCTTGAACTGGTTTCCTGAGAAATATCATCATACCAATTTGATACCTTATAATTAAGCTACCATCATGACTGATCCTCAATGTCTACTTTATATCATGGGTACTATCAGGGTAATTTTTAAACAGCCCACATTTTATGGCTTAGCTCTTGTGAATGCAAATCTTTCTGCTGCTATGTTCTCTACCTTTTTAGATTCTCAGGAGCATGCAATTCAGAATGTGAAACATTTAGAGGTTTAAGGCTAGCAGGCTGACACATTTATTAGATTGACTTTTCCTTCAAAACAGCTCAATTTTTATTAGATTGCATGAAGCACTTGGAGTCATTTGTGCCCTACATAAGGCAAGGTGTATTAAATTAGATTATTTTCTAAAACCAAAAGAGAAGAAATTGAATTGGCTCTAATTGTTGCAAATTAAATCCTGAAATCAAATCAATTTTGTTTAATTTCAATTATCAATAGGGTGTAAGGGGATTGGATCATATAAAATGAGCATGAATAAGGGCATCAGAGAAATCATCTATTTGAACACATGGAAACATTTAAAAAAAAATCTATGATCCCAGATTGCTACAAACCTGGGTTCCCATATTGGAGGGCAGGAGTAAATGCTCGAAAATAAAACTACCGTACAATCCTCAACATTTGCTAATGATGAATTTAGAATTTGCTTTAATATTTCCAATATAGATGATCGACCTTGAATACTTTGATAACCACTGACCTGTTCTGTTTGCTAATTTATAAATGACGTTTTCTATCCATTTTTCCTTTTTGTCTGCCTTCTGAATTCAGATCAAATATAGAATCAATGGATACTTCACTGCATGTTGGATTATGATGCATTTTGTTTTTGTTGTTGTAACATGATCAGTACCCTGTGTAAGCCTCCTCTGTTTTTGTAATGTTGAAAGGTGCTAATAACATGCTCATTAGGAGTCATTAATGTATAAGCATCCAGACCCTGCTTAAGGAAATTGTGTGGGTTAACAGGCTGTCATTTAAAGGACTCAGACATTTAAAGTTCTGATGCTCCTTTGTCTTGCAAAGCAGCTGTACAAAAGGAGAGTGATGCCCAGGCTCTTCCTTGAAGACCCTATGGTCCAAATGGGGAGCTTTAAACTAGAGGGCTATAATTGGGTGGCCTAGCCTGGAGACAGCAGCAGGCAATGACACTATACACATGCTTACCTCCGTTTCCCCAGGAATCCACCTGTACAAGGGAGTATTGTCTTAGTGGCAAATGCAAACTCTTTTTTATTAATGTAACGTGACAGTCTACAGATCGCTTGTAGTAAAAACCGTTCTCAAATCCCCAAAATAAAACAAAGTTATAAAGCTGCAGCTCTTTAATTCCACTGAGAGGTCAGCTTTCCTCCATCACCCACCCAAGAGTCATTAACCACACTGTCTCAGTTGCTTTGGCTCCTGTTCCAGTCCGCAATCTCAAGGCCTTTTATCTGAGAGTTCCAAAACGAGTCTTCTCCCAAAGCCCAAGTCAGATCTCCCATAAGAGCACTCCTCACAATGTTCCACTCAGCCAGGCCTTCTTGACTGTGAGTCCTACCCCTGCTCAGAGAACATTCCCTCCAGGGCTAACCCCTTGTTCTGGGCTCATCTTCCTGCAGCCCTCCACTCAGGCCTTCTGCAAGGGGGCTTCCAACAGTGTTCCTCTCACCTGGGGCTATCTGCCTGTTAGCCCTACCTTTGCTCCTGGGATCCACCTTCCAGCATGGACCGTCTTGTTTTGGGCTCAGCTTCTCCTAATCGGGCACTGATTCTTCCCATTCTTCCTAAGGACTTCTCCTTTAACTCAGCGAGGGTTCCCCAGCTGTGGCCAGTCCTCACCATCAACCTTTTGCTCTTCCAAGTGGCTCTCAGTACCAGCTGTTCTCTCCTGCTGCTGCTTCTCCCTGGATCTCTTTTCTCCTCAGACAACTCTCACCTGCTCTTTTATGCCTGCCTCTCTCAGGGTATGTCTACACTGCTATGTCAGCCCAGGGTTAGTGGGACCAAGTCAGCTGACCCATGTTCGGGAACCCTGGGTTTGAGGGTCTACTTTGTATTTTAACCCTAGTTTAAGAATTTTCTGACCCATGCTCGAACCTAGGGCCCTGGCATCCATTTTGCAAGGTACAGACCCAAATCAAAGTAACCATATCCTAGAGTACTTAGCGCCCCCCTCCCCTCAAAATGTGACTGCTCTAGCCCTAGGAATGGGGTGTACTATGGGAAAACTTTACTGCCTGCCCTGCATGTTACCAGGACTCACCTCCCTTTGCAAAAGGCTTAATTGGTTCACTCACCATTGCAAACCCAGGAGGCTATCTGATAGTGTGCTCGCAGATCAGTGAGCAGAACATAATGGGTTAATGCTGACCTGAGCTGTTGCCATTTGCCAAGGAGGGTAGGGGTCTTCCATTTTCAATAGAGTGAATTGCAGATTGTTGGGATGGAGAGGACTAAGGCAGTTGTCCCATGGAATTGTGGGATTCTTCTGGGTGACTCCTGGGACCCAAGTCAAGCATGACTGTATCTCTACACTGAAAAGCAATAGGGACTAGACCCTGGGTCTTGCTTTGACTCTAGCTCGGAGCCTCTAGCCCAGCAGGGTCCTGGGACCCTGGGTTAGCACAATTGCAGTGTAGGCACAAGTGGGGAGGGAGGGTTGGCCTGGGCGCAAGCACGACTTACATTGCAGTGTAGACATGTCTTCAGGCAGCTCTGATTCACAGGGCACAGGTACCCTCTTATGAGCCCAATTGGGGCAGCTGATGAGTGCACTGATTTCTTCCTTCTTAACAGGCCAATTCTACCCTATGACAAGGGGTTTCCTAGCTGTCAAGTTCAGGGACTGGAGCTAGAATAGAAAACTGGTTAAGACTATACGTGTTTTATCCCCACCTCTGCTAAGGGAACAGGACTTGCATACATACTGTAAATAAACAAATTACATTATGAAAATGTCTAACTCTGCATCACCAATTTCTTCTCAAAGTAAGAAACTGACCTATGAGGCTCCCAAATCTGCTACAGCTTAACAAAAGGACACCATTATTTTAGGGCCAAATGCTGATAACCTCTTCTGTCCCTCTGTGGAACGCTGGTGATGCAGTGGAAATATTATGGATACACCACACAGGGGGCAGCTCATGGAGAGGCCAGCTATGGTTATTCTGCCATCCCCATGTAGCAGAGAGAAATGCAGAGCTACATGGTGTCTTCCCATGAAAATGTGGAGGAAGGGCTAGGCAGCATGGTTGGGGCAGTTGACCAACCAATGGGCAGAACAATAGGTCTAAGCCTACTCATATAAATGGCATACAGGAACTTCAGCTTTCCACCTCAGGCCATGGGGAAGCTTTGGGGAGGCCTACGCTGGCAAACCTCTCATAAATCCTGTGCTCAAAACGTACTTATTTGGCCCTAAAGAGGGCAAGGCTGTTCTTGCAGAAATGCATGTCCTCTCAACCTGCAACCAACTATCGGTTTAGACTCTCCTTGTGCATCCTCATCACCAATGGCTACAGGTACTTAGCTAATGAGCAAGAGTTGGGGGTAGATTTTATTGTTAAATGTTTTGCCTGTATGTATTGTCTTTGTCACCTTTGTGTGAAGTTGCGCAACCATGCTGGGTTTATAGACGAGCTTGGCACTTTGATGGTTCATGCTCCCTCCCTGTAACCTTTAGCACATTGACAGCCTATGCCATTATAGTGCACGGAGTGGGAGCTTGAACAGAGGATGTTAACCCAGCCCTGCACTAACACTGTGTACCTTCACATGAAGGGTATATCTGTATTGCAGCTGGGGGGTGTAATTCCCGGCTGAGGTAGACCTGCATGAACAAGTTTTGTTCTAGCTATCATGTTAAAAAAGCAGTGTGGCCACCACAGCTCTGATGAGCTTTCTGAGTATGTCCTTTGTGACTAGCCCAACCTGATACCTATGCTGCTCTGATGACACTGGTGGTATTTTTAGCATGCTAGCTTGATCAAAGCTAGGGTACATCCATCTACCTGAGTTGGGAATTATACCTCCCAGCTGCAGTGTAAATGTACCCCAGAAGATCAGTATGGGAGGCAGCTTGTGAAAAGGGGATAAAGCAAGAAAAAATGACTAAAAAGAAACATTCACAGACAAAAAATGTGAGGCTGGGCTTTAATTGTCTGTTTTAAAGGGAAGCTAATCAATGGGGAAGGTTGCTCATCGCTCTTCATTTTACACCATACAGTTGCTCTGGTAGTTATACGCTTATTTAACCCGGAGTACAGTTGCAAGGGTAGATGGCACAGAAATAGCATTGCCTAGTCAAGCAACACTGATGGCAACATCTTGCTATGAAACCAGATCTTTGAGAAACTCAGTGGTTTCGGTTCACAGGGATTTGTGTGAAACATATATACAAATATAGGGTCACCTTGGTTCACACACCTAAATTTGCTGAGAGTTTTGGGTTCAAATGAATGTGAGAAGTCAGCTTAAAGCATCAGATTCTGCTTGATTTCCAGTCCGAACCATAAGAAAGCTCCCAGCTGTGCATGATTTTCCTCCCAAATTTACCAAACCCCAGCCCAAATCAGCTCCTTCATGAAAGTTGAAACCAAGTAAGTTGGGCCTGGTTTGGGGTTTCACTAAGAATGTTTCACTCAGTTCTTATTACAGTTTAAATATTCCTTTCTCCCACCCCACTTTGTCTGTTTTAAACACATTTAAATTGAATAATGCCAGTATAATTATAATGGATTACAGTTCTGTGAAGGAAGAAAAGGGGGCAAATATATCTCTTGGGTGCAATCTTGGCTCTTTTGAAACTAGTAGGAGTTCTATCATTGACTTCACTGGGCCAAGGTTTTTCTCCTTGTGCAAAAGGGGGCAAAGGACACATCTGGAGCAAAAATGAGCTTGTTCTGCATTTGAATTGAAATTCCCTACTCAGAGTAACCAGAATTCGATTGAAATTTGAATTCCATGTGGATGGGTCGCTGGCAGGATGGAATTCACCCACCTCTGATCTAAAAAGAGGTTGTGGTGGTGTACAGTCTTTACAGTTTATGGATTAGAATAGTGGTTGCTGCCCATCCAGAACCACTATGTAGGAGATTTGGGCCACTGGATCCTCTTAGCCATATATTCTTTGCTTTCTTCCCTACCCCAGCCCATAATTTTTCTATCTATACCCTTTGTTTTCTGAGCTGGCATGAAACCCTGCTCCCCTCAAATAGTGGTTTATGTAAGGCACAGGGCTTCCACCAGTCCTCTGCACAGGAGTACATTTCTTTCATAGGGAACATAACTAATAATAAAGTTCTGCTTTAAATGTGAACCGATTCATGTTCTGAGTCTCTCTTAATAAGGATCAGAGAGATTCTCTGGTACCTTCACCCTCTGGTATTATTAAATCTTTTAGAATTGGATGCATCCCCTTAATGGAAGAGTGAATATTATTTATGATTTACTGGTGGATTTGTATTGGTTGGAGTATTTCTGGCAAGTAAAGGAGTGTTTCACACTCATTTCAGAATGCAATGAAGCAGTAACTCATGTTTTTTTACAGATCAGCTAACATCTACATGCAAGAGAGTAACTAAGCAAACTCAATTGGTTTGTAGTAAATATTCATTGAGCACATATAAAAAAATCCATAAATTCACTCTTGATGGGGAAAATGCAATTCTTCTCAATAGTCAAGCATAATGTGTCATAACAGTAATGTGCATATTGTATGGTCCATTTTTTTTACTCTAAAAACTATTCTCCAACAGTTTTATCCCTGGATGGAGCTAAAATATCCTGTAGTATGTGGTACCAGACAAATGAGACAAACATTTTTTTCTTTGCTTAATTTAATCTACTTTCCCCAGAAGGTATTAAATTTCATTTATATACAAAACAAATGGTGAAAGTGAGATCCCGTGTGTTTCCCTTAATGTAGCACAGACTTATTAGATTTTCAGACCTTAATAAAATAAAAGTTCACAAATGTGATTAGAAATCAGTGCACATCTAATAATAGACAATTTTTCCAATTTTTTTCAAGCAGGAATTAATTTTAATTCTCTGCTAGAATGACATTGGTTTTAGATTTTTTTAAAAATATTTTGAATAGAAAATGTGTTATGAAACAATGACTCAGTAATAAAAATACATGTTTTGTTCAATTATCTCTGATTCCCTAGTTAGGTAACAAGATTGCCAGGATGTTACCAAACTGAAAATGCCTCATTAGCAAAACTAGAAAACTAACAAAAGCTTTGAATATCATCTTTGTTTCATCTTTGCTGTGATAGGGCTTGTGAAGATGGCTAGTTTCCAAGAGACCTTTAAATAAAATATACGTGAGTTAACAATCACTGTACAAGTATCAGAGTAGCAGCCGTGTTAGTCTATATTTGCAAAAAGAAAAGGAGTACTTGTGGCACCTTAAAGACTAACAAATTTATTTAAACTCACTTCATTGGATGCATTCAGTGGAAAATACAGTGGGGAGATTTATATACATAGAGAACATGAAACAATGGGTGTTACCATACACACTGTAATGAGAGTGATCACTTAAGGTGAGCTATTACCAGCAGGAGAGCTGGGGTGGGGGGGAACCTTTTTGTAGTGACAATCAAGGTGGGCCATTTCCAGTAGTTGACAAGAACATCTGAGGAACAGTGGGGGCGGGGAGGGGGAAATAAACATGGGGAAATAGTTTTACTTTGTGTAATGACCCATCCACTCCCAGTCTCTATTCAAGCCTAAGTTAATTGTATCCAGTTTGCAAATTAATTCCAATTCAGCAGTCTCTTGTTGGAGTCTGTTTTTGAAGTTTTTTTGTTGAAGAATTGCAACTTTTAGGTCTGTAATCGAGTAACCAAAGAGATTGAAGTGTTCTCCAACTGGTTTTGAATGTTATAATTCCTGACGTCTGATTTGTGTCCATTTATTTTACGTAGAGACTGTCCAGTTTGACCAATGTACATGACAGAGGGGCATTGCTGGCACATGATGGCATATATCACATTGGTGGATGTGCAGGTGAACGAGCCTCCGATAGTGTGGCTGATGTGATTAGGCCCTGTGATGGTGTCCCCTGAATAGATATGTGGACACAGTTGGCAACGGGCTTTGTTGCAAGGATAGGTTCCTGGGTTAGTGGTTCTGTTGTGTGGTGTGTGGTTGCTGGTGAGTACTTGCTTCAGGTTGGCGGGCTGTCTGTAAGCAAGGACTGGCCTGTCTCCCAAGATCTGTGAGAGTGATTTGTCGTCCTTCAGGATAGGTTGTAGATCCTTGATGATGTGTTGGAGAGGTTTTAGTTGGGACTGAAAGTGATGGCTAGTGGCGTTCTGTTATTTTCTTTGTTGGGCCTGTCCTGTAGTAGGTGACTTCTGGGTATTCTTCTGACTCTGTCAATCTGTTTCTTCACTTCAGCAGGTGGGTATTGTAGTTGTAAGAATGCTTGCTAGAGATCTTGTAGGTGTTTGTCTCTGTGTGAGGGGTTGGAGCAAATGCGGTTGTATCGTAGAGCTTGGCTGTAGACAATGGATCGTGTGGTGTGGTCTGGATGAAAGCTGGAGGAATGTAGGTAGGAACAGTGGTCAGTAGGTTTCCCGTATAGGGTGGTGTTTGTTCGTGACCAGTCCACACAAGAGATCCACTTCCTGGACACTATGGTGCTAATAAGCGATGGTCACATAAACACCACCCTATCCCGGAAACCTACTGACCGCTATTCCTACCTACCAAGTTCCTACCCTGAACTTGTTTTTCCTGTCTTTACAATGCACAGTCAATAATTCCAACCTCTAAACATACTGTGTAACTTGTAAATGCTGTAACATTTCTAACTTGACTAACAGGAATTCTTCACAGCAGAGGCTCTGTTGTCCTGGGGAGCAATTTTAGACTTCTTTTATGTAACTTTTCACCAATCAGAAAGTGGGTTTGAGGGAAAAATTAAAACTGAAATGTATAATTATGAAACTGAGAATAGTTATAGCTTGCAAGGCCGGGATATTCTGTGTAGCTCTGACATGTGGTTAGTTACAGATAGTTGGGATTTGTGTACAAAGGAGTAGTAAAGATCTCAGGAGTTACCAGTCTGATTGTCTGTCTAGTTGCTATTAGCAGATTATTAATGGCAATTCTCTAGTTATATTCTTCCTATAACTTGATATATCACATTATCTACATTATTAGGTAAGATGCAAACTGTGATGTTTCTGCCAAGCATACCTATCATGCATTTATTACTTTGTGTATAACTACTTTACGTAATTAATATAATGGGATTATTTATTTTGGTTTTCGTTTTATGCAAACTCCATGCCAAAAAGTGTCCATCCAAGGTCTGGGCACCTTTGAATACATTTAAAAGCACAAGAACATAGGATATAAAGGGTAAATATTGACCAAACCTAGTAGTATACAAGCCACAGACATCAGAGTATGATTTAGAGCAGGAGTCGGCAAACTTTCAGAAGTGGTGTGCAGAGTCTTCATTTATTCACTTTAATTTAAGGTTTCGCATGCCAGTAATACATTTTAATGTTTTTTATAATGTCTCTTTCTATAAGTCTATATATTATATAACTAAACTATTGTCCTATGTAAAGTAAACAAGGTTTTCAAAATGTTTAAGAAGCTTCATTTAAAATTAAATTAAAATGCTGATCTTACGCCGCCGGCCCGCTCAGCCCGCTGCCAGCCTGGGGTTCCATTCACTTAGGCTGGCAGCAGGCTGAGCGGGACCTGCGGCCGGGACCCCGGCTGGCAAGGGGCCGGCAGCCAGAACCCCAGACTGGCAGTGGGCTGAGCGGCTCAGCCTGCTGCCACTCAGCGCGCTGCCAGTCTGAGGTTTCATCCGCTGGCTCCTGCCAGCCAGGGTCCCGGCTGCTGGCCCCTCTCAGCCCACTGCCAGTCTGGGATCCTGGTCCTGCCCACATAGAGTGGGTGCCTACCTTCTCCCTGGTTCTAGCTCATTCTCTTCCTCTCTCTCTGCACTGAGCTGAGGGTGGGAGTGCACTGAGCACTGGGCTGGGGGTGAAGGAGCAGGCTGGGGTTTAGGGTGCAGGGCCTGGCCAGGAGCTAGAATGAGGGAGGGGGCTTAGGATTGGGGCAGGAGGTTTGGGTGTGGAGTGCTTACCTGGGGAGCTCCCATTTGGTGTGAGGGGTGCAGGTGGGAATGGGGGGGGGGGCTGCAGGAGCTCCCGTTTGGTGCTCAGGGTGGGGCTCGGAATGTGGGGGGTGCGGGAGTCAGGGCATAGGGTATGGGGGGTGCAGGAGTCAGGGCATGGGGTGTGGGGGCTGGGCATGTGTGTGGGGGGCTGGAGTCAGGACTGGGGTTGTGGGGGAGTGCAGGGGTCAGGACAGAGGGCTGGGGATGTGGGCTAGGGTCGTGGGGGTGCTCCCCACGACCCTAGGGGGCTAAAGGGGATATGCCCTAATTCCACCCCCCTTCCCCAAGACTCCGCCTCCTCCCCGGAGCAGCGAGCGTGTTGCGGCTCCGCTTCTCCCCCTCCCTCTCAAGGGCCATCAGCTGATGGACGGCAGGGAGGGAGAGGAGGATGGGCAGGAACGCAGCATGCTGGGGAAAGAGGCGGGGGATGGGGGAGCTCGCCTGCCCTGCAGCAGCAGCTGGCAGGACCAAGCTTCTTCACCCTGCCCCCGCTGAGGGGGGTGGGGGCGGGCAGTGCGGGCAGGATTTTTAATGGCATGCTGCTGCCTGCCGGGATCCCGGCCTGGGTTCGGCAGCGGGCTGGGGCCTGGCAGGCAGCAGCGTGCCATTAAAAATCAGCTCACATGCCGTCGGTTGCCGACCCCTGGTTTCGAGTCAGGTTGATTTCTGTTTGGTCAGCATTTTAGGACTAACCATCTTGCTGTTTTTGCATGGTTGACCCAACACTATTCATATCTTCTATCCATGCTGCTCACTTTCTAAAAAGTTCCTCACCAGCAATTAACTTCAAATGTGGAACATAAAATATTACTGTTAATGTTAAAATTCTACATACAGAAGAGGCTTAAATGACTACTAAAGGAACTACTTTGTCAGTATATTTTTAAGATTCTAGCAAGAAAAGCAATGCTAAATTGAGCCACATACTTCAGTGTTTATAAAGTTGAGGATTTGCACAATAGAAACAATTTGTAGATACAATTTCAGTCAGGAGATAATTTTTGTGGGGTAACGCAGAGAATTTCATCAGCCACTTGGTTGACAAAACAGGAAGTGAACCTGGAAACCTGAGCTGACAAGATACTCCATTAAGGAAAGGCTTGTTAATAGTTGACAATCAGGAAAATAGTAAAATAATTAGATGTGCTGCCAAGCCCCATTGTCTTGGAGGATGAGGGCCTAATTCACTCTGGCAATATTGAGAAACTAATTAATCCTTTTCATTACCAGATACATTCACAACTCATGATCTACATTCTTTCATTATTGATTTTACAGTTCAATCAGACTTTCTATCTATTTTATGTCAAACAGACGTAATGCAAAGAAACAGACTACCTAGTACTCTGAAGCATTCCTTCCTTTCTCAGGTTATAGTGTGTTTCATATGGAGATTTATAGTGTGGGGGGACAACGACATTTTTCCCTCCTTCTGCTCTCCACATGTGTTTTGGATGTAAATCATGACTGATGGTCTCTGGAAATAAAATAGAATAATCCAGATTTAATATAAACAGAGAAAACCTTGCATGCTGTGTGAGCACACCACGTTCTCTGACAAGCTGTACTTTCTAGAAAGACAAATGTCTCTATTTTTAGATGTCACTGCAATTTTTTTACTTAGGTATATTATTTTTAAAAGGATACATTCACTTTTCATGTTTTGAAGCTTCCACTTGGAAAGAGAGAAATGCAGAATTAAAAAGACCATATAATTGTTTATAGCATTTTTATATTTGTTCCAACTTTTTTCAATTTCATAGAATCATAGAATATCAGGGTTGGAAGGGACCTCCAGGATGTTAGTCCAACCCCTGCTCAAAGCAGGACCAATCCCCAACTAAATCATCCCAGCCAGGGCTTTGTCAAGCCTGACCTAAAAAACTTCTAAGGAAGAAGATTCCACCACCCCCTGAGGTAACACATTCCAGTGTTTCACCATCCTCCTAGTGAAAAAGTTTTTCCTAATATCCAACCTACAGCTCCCCATTGCAACTTGAGACCATTACTCCTCGTTCTTTCATCTGCTACTGCTGAGAACAGTCTAGATCCATCCTCTTTGGAACCCCCTTTCAGGTAGTTGAAAGCAGCTATCAAATCCCCCCTCATTCTTCTCTTCCGCAGACTAAACAATCCCAGTTCCCTCAGCCTCTCCTCATAAGTCATGTGTTCCAGTCCCCTAATCATTTTTGTTGCCCTCCTCTGGACGTTTTCCAATTTATCCACATCCTTTTTTAGTGTGGGGCCCAAAACTGGACACACTACTCCAGATGAGGCCTCACCAATGTCAGATAGAGGGGAATGATCACGTCCCTTGATCTGCTGGCAATGCCCCTACTTATACATCCCAAAATGCCATTGGCCTTCTTGGCAACAAGGGCACACTGTTGACTCATATCCAGCTTGTCGTCCACTGTAACCCCTAGGTCCTTTTCTGCAGAGCTGCTGCCTAGCCATTCGGTCCCTAGTCTGTAGCGGTGCATTGTATTCTTCCATCCTAAGTGCAGGACTCTGCACTTGTCCTTGTTGAACCTCATCAGATTTCTTTTGGCCCAATCCTCCAATTTGTCTAGGGCCCTCTGTATCCTATCCCTACCCTCCAGCGTATCTAGCTCTCCTCCCAGTTTAGTGTCATCTGCAAACTTGCTGAGAGTGCAATCCACACCATCCTCCAGATCATTAATGAAGATATTAATCTGGCACGAGGACCGACCCTTGGGGCACTCCACTTGATACCGGCTGCCAACTAGACATGGAGTCATTGATCACTACCCTTTGAGCCCGACAATCTAGCCAGCTTTCTGTCCACCTTATATCCATTCATCCAGCCCATACTTCTTTAACTTGCTGACAAGAATACTGTGGGAGACCGTGTCAAAAGCTTTGCTAAAGTCAAGGAACAACACGTCCACTGCTTTCCCCTCATCTATAGAGCCAGATATCTTGTCATAGAAGGCAATTAGATTAGTCAGGCGTGACTTACTCTTGGTGAATCCATGCTGACTGTTTCTGATCACTTTCCTGTTCTCTAAGTGCTTCAGAATTGATTCCTTGAGGACCTGCTCCCTGATTTTTCCAGGGACTGAGGTGAGGCTGACTGGCCTGTAGTTCCCAGGATCCCCTCCTCCTTCCCTTTTTTTAGAGATGGGCACCACATTAGTCTTTTTCCAATCATCCGGGACCTCCCCTGATTGCCATGAGTTTTCAAAGATAATGGCCAATGGCTCTGCAATCACATCAGCCAACTCCTTTAGCACTTTCAGATGCAGCGCATCCAGCCCCATGGATTTGTGCTTGTCCAGCTTTTCTAAATAGTCCTGAACCACTTCTTTCTCCACAGAGGGCTGGTCACCTCCTCCCCATGCTGTGCTGCCCAGTGCAGTAGTCTGGGAGCTGACCTCATTCATGAAGACAGAGGCAAAAAAAGCATTGAGTACATTAGCTTTTTCCACATCCTCTGTCACTAGGTTGCCTCCCTCATTCAGTAAGGGGCCCACACCTTCTTTGACTTTCTTCTTGTTGCTAACATACCTGAAGAAACCCTTCTCGTTACTCTTAACATCTCTTGCTAGCTGCAACTCCAGGTGTGATTTGGCCTTCCTGATTTCTCTCTTGCATGCCCAAGCAATATTTTTATACTCTTCCCTGGTCATTTGTCCAATCTTCCACTTCTTGTAAGCTTCTTTTTAGCGTTTAAGATCAGCAAGGATTTCACTCTTAAGCCAAGCTGGTCACCTGCCATATTTACAATTCTTTCTACACTTCGGGATGGTTTGTCCCTGTAACCTCAATAAGAATTCTTTAAAATACAGCCAGCTCTCCTGAACTCCTTTCCCCCTCATGTTATTCTCCAAGGGGATCCTGCCCATCAGTTCCCTGAGGTTGTCATACTGCTCTGTTACATACAATGCAACTCCCGCACCTTTTCTGCCCTGCCTGTCCTTCCTGAACAGTTTATATCCATCCATGACAGTACTCCAGTCATGTGAGTTATCCCACCAAGTCTCTGTTATTCCAATCACGTCATAATTCCTTGACTGTGCCAGGACTTCCAGTTCTCCCTTCTTGTTTTCCAGGCTTCTTGCATTTGTGTATACGCACTTGAGATAACTTGCTGTTTGTCCTGCTTTCTTCATCTGAGGCAGGAATCCTCCCCTCTCGCGCTCTCCTGTTCGTGCTTCCTCCCGGTATCCCACGTCCCCACTTACCTCAGGGCTTTGGTCTCCTTCCCCCGGTGAACCTAGTTTCAAGCCCTCCTCACTAGGTTAGTCAGCCTGCTTGTGAAGATGCTCTTCCCTGCGTAGTCATTCGTTGACATCCACGATTTGACGGTCTCTACCCAGGCCTTTTCCTTCCATGGGGAGGATGGACGAGAACACCACTTGCGCCTCAAACTCCTTTATCCTTCCTCCCAGAGCCACGTAGTCTTCAGTGATCCGCTCAAGGTCATTCTTGGCAGTATCATTGGTGCCCACGTGGAGAAGCAGGAAGAGTAGCGATCTGAGGGCTTGATGAGTCTCTGCAGTCTCTCCATCACATCGTGAATCCTAGATTGTGGCAAGCAGCAGACTTCTCGGTTTTCCTGGTCGGGGCAGCAGATAGATGACTCAGTCCCCCAACCACCACCTGCCTCCTCCTCTTGGGAGCGATGGTCATGGAACCCCCGTCCCTAGGACAGTGCATCTCATGCCTTCCAATCGGCGGAGTCTCCTTCTGTTCCCTTCCCTCAGATGCATCATCTGGTTCACTCTCCGCATTAGTACCTGTGGAGAGAATGTGAAAACAAGAGAGATGAGGTTCAACAAGGACAAGTGCACTTAGGACGGAAGAATCCCATGCACTGCTACAGACTAGGGACCGAATGGCTTGGCAGCAGTTCAGCAGAAAAGGACCTAGGGGTTACAGTGGACGACAAGCTGGATATGAGTCAACAGTGTGCCCTTGTTGCCAAGAAGGCCAATGGCATTTTGGGATGTATAAGTAGGGGCATTGCCAGCAGATCAAGAGACGTGATCGTTCCCCTCTATTCGATATTGGTAAGGCCATCTGGAGTAGTGTGTCCAGTTTTGGGCCCCACACTACAAGAAGGATGTGGAAAAATTTGAGAGTCCAATGGAGGGCAACAAAAATGATTAGGGGACTGGAACACATGACTTATGAGGAGAGGCTGAGGGAACTGGGATTGTTTAGTCTGCGGAAGAGAAGAATGAGGGGGGATTTGATAGCTGTTTTCAACTACCTGAAAGGGGGTTCCAAAGAGGATGGATCTAGACTGTTCTCAGTGGTAGCTGATGACAGAACAAGGAGTAATGGTCTCAAGTTGCAGTGGGGGAGGTCTAGGTTGGATATTAGGAAAAACTTTTTCACTAGGAGGGTGATGAAACACTGGAATGCATTACCTCGGGAGGTGGTGGAATCTCCTTCCTTAGATATTTTTAAGGTCAGGCTTGACAAAGCCCTGGCTGGGATGATTTAGTTGGGGATTGGTCCTGCTTTGAGCAGGGGTTGGACTAATTGACCTCCTGAGGTCCCTTTCAACCCTGATATTCTATGATTCTATGAAAACGGTTGCTTACCTGTATCTGCGTTGCTGGTACATGGACGCTCCCCCCTGTATCTGCGTTGCTGGTACGTGGACGCTCCCCTTTCTTCTTTAAATATTAACCATACCAGTATTAATCTGTAGGACGATTTTCAGTTTATTGCTAATAACATGTAGGCTCTCAAATCCAAACCAAACAATTGCAAATTGAATTATTTCCCCCCTCTGGATTTAACTGTTCATCTCATATAAATCTGAAACACAGTGTATAGTTTAATTAATTATGAAGGATGTGCCAGACCTGAACAGTTCAAAAAACTTCATCCAAGATTTGTCATTAACCAGTTAAAGATATTCAAGCCATAAACAAAGTTTATGAATAATTAATTTGAAAATCTAGAGTATGAACGGGTGATGAATAATCATGAACTTATCTGGAATTCATTAATAGCTTATGAATATTTATGATCAGTTAATACTCTTGGGTGTTTCTTGGTTCCCTCGGAAAAAAAATTACCTGTGTGCATCCAGACTTGTGAAGGAGAGGGGGAAAAAAAAAGGCCGCAGGGTACAACAGTATCAAAAATACATACTTGCAAAAGGAAGTGCTGAAAGAAGCTGGGTCAGCAAAGGTTTTTAAATACTTCCAGAATATTATCTTAGAAGTGACAGACAGGTCAGCAAGCACAGAACACTTAATATCTTTGATGTGTGCACATGAAAAGTTAAATATAAATGCACGAAACAGCCCTATTAATTTTACAGGTACATAATATTCTAGTCTAATAGTAGTAATGCCTGGCATTTGCTCAGAGGTTTAAAATATTAATTAGGTTATCTATCATCAAACTATATTTATTTGCAGTGGGTATCTAAACATTCACAGTGATATTGGTGTACTTTACTTCCCACATATGTTACACATCAGCTCTGGGATTGTCATAAGAAGTCTCCCCTAAGGATAGAAAACTGAATTTCTAGCAGCTGAATTACTTTGATCAGTAATATATTTGATGTAATTTCATTGTTTGTGAATGAATGAATGTTGCAAAGGGGACTATTTATGCAAATTGGATTGGCTGGCTCTGGTTAATGTTGTTTGTTCATTAACAGCTCTCCCCCCCCCCTTCCCCCCTCCACAATGCTATACAGAATACACATTATTCTACAGAGTTTCCTTGGAAAGTATTTTAAATGTCTCATAAAGAATCCTACTACTTTTCCTGTTTGCTACGCCTCATCCAACTACATGAAAATGTCTAAATCTCTTTATTAGCTTTACAGGATTGTAGAATTTGTTTAATTTTTGTGTGTCCTCTGACTGTTTCTGTATTAAAGTAAAATTTTAAAGACAAAGGATAGTGGCTCAGATAGGTGCGAGAGTGAAGTGTTTCCTCAGTAAAAATCAAAACTATGGCTTTATGTATTATGCTTGGTGAAATATTTAGATACACATTTTTAAAAATTTAATCATACTCCTCTCTAGCTCTCTTTAAGCAATTCTGCCTTACTTTAGCTTTTATGTAGAACTCAGTCTCCCTACACCTTGTCTATACCAGAGCCTTGCCCCAATTCTAGCTGTTGTGGCTGCTTTGGTCTGGCGTAGAACCTCTAGTATACAAATTAAATATTTCTCAATTGTATTGAATGCAAATTGCATACTAAAAATTGCAGGTTTTGCAGCATATATTATATGTCCTGCCCCTGAGCCATGGAACCATTTCTTTAAGAAACCTCCAATTTATCACAGTGTATTTCAAAAGTCAATATTTACTAAGTTTACTCCACCACAACATCTGAGAATCTAAGAAGCAGGGTTTTTTTCATGTTCTTTCTCACATATTATGGTGAGCTAACTGCTGGTAAATGTGAACTTTTTAATGGCAACTGAATTAATTATCAAATTATTTCATGCAGACCCATAGGATAGATGAGGTAAACTCTGATTTGCACCAGTGCAGTTTACTGTGGTGTCAAAGTGGAGTGTTGCACTATTGCAAATGACAGTATATCCTGTCTACCCTGCAAGGGTCTACACATATGTCCCCTATAATTTATCACTTCCTTGCTGTTTCACATCTAAAATAAAATTATAAGTTTATTTAGGACAGAGTCCTTGTCCTTTATGTATTTCTATACAGAGCCTAGCACGCCTTTGGGTTGCTGTAAAATAGAACATTTAAAATATCATTTACTTTGAACAATGTTCATCTGGCATTAGTGCCCTTGTGCTGCCCCTTCAGCGAGATAAATATCCCAATTTATCTGGAACCAAATTAGCGGTCTAGTAGGCCAACATGTGAGGGAAGTGGAAGCAGAAGGTTTCTGGAATCATGGAGCAGCCAGGCAAGTACAGCTGGAGTTAGGACCAGCTGATTGGCTGTAAGAGCTTATGTGGCTCAGTGACTAGTGTATGGAGAGTGGTCCGGCTGGCTTTCCACAGAGACATTAGCGACCAATGGCTGTCTGACAGGAAGCCAGGATTGACAGAGGTCAGTCAATGAAGAAGTCATTGAATATTTTTTTCTCCCATCCTGGCACTCTGCAATCTGTTAAAACTGGACTATTCCTTCTCATCTTCCAGCATGGAGGGGCTCCTGGTTTTTAATTTAATTTAATTATTTAAACTTGTCAATGTTCTCAAGGGACTGCCAAAAGGTGGAGCAGCTCAGAGAACTGACTGCTCTTCAAACACAGCTTGAAGAAACAGGAGTTTTCCCTAAACCAGAGGTTTTCAAACTGTGGTCCGTGAACCACCGGCAGTCCACGGATAGTTCCCTGTAAGGTGCGCACCTGGGCGGCTGCACACAAGAGAATGAAGGACCATCCACCTAATTAATGGAGCCACGCAGGGGTCGCTCCACTAATTAAGTGTCTGGACTCTGGAGAAGACGCACATGTAAGGTGAGGTGTTGGGCTTGAGGGGAATAAGGGGTAGGTGGGAGGGGGCAGTGGGGTGAGAAGAGGGGGTGGGGGGAATTTGGGACATGCTGGGCTGTGGCAGCCAGAGAAAGAAGCGACTTTCTCCAGCTCCAGGGCTGTGGCTGCTGTGGCAGGGGAGAGACCCCCCCCCTTCCCAGCTTAGGGGCTGCCACACCAGAGGTGAGAGGGAGAGACCCCCCTCTCCTTCCCAGCCCCAGCTTGGGGGCTGCTGTGGTGGGGGAGAGAGGGTACATCCATTGCATTAGAAAGATAAGACTACTGATATGAAAAATGAGTTGTGTGCTTTTATTTGTAGAAAAAAAAATTGTTTATTACATTTTTTTATATAACACTTCTATCCAAAGCACTTTACAATAGTTAGCTAACGGTACAAACAACATTTGAAAAGATCATTTAAGTGGTCCGCTGAGACCTGCAACAATTTTCAAGTGGTCCACGGGAAAAAAAAAAAGTTTGAGAACTGCTGCCCTAGACCTCTTCTCTCTCTCTTTCAAGACAAGAGCTGTTGATGTTGTTGTTTTGTTTTTCTCCCTCTCCTCAGTGGCCCCCTTGGCAGGGAGAGGATCTCTGGAGGAAAGGCATCTTCCGGAAATGGCTACTTGAGGAGAAATCGCAGCAATGTAAGAGGCCTAGTGAAGGTCAAAGGGGCTCCTGCCCGCAGCCCATCTGCACAATAATGTGCCTACCCCAACTCTACACCATTGTGGCAGGCTAGACTTAAGCTCTTTGGAGAAGGAATTTAACAGCATGAGCTGGCTTTGCAGATCGCCCTGGTTTCTTGGTGCTCCAGGCCCTTCATGTGTGCAGCTTGGTCTAATTACCCTTTTTCTTGAGCCTGACAACTGCTTTCATCCAAGCGACAATGCTCAGAGCTTCTAGTTGCTTACCCCATCAGGCTGCCAGTTCCAATAAATGATCCAAAAGACACTGATCCTGCACTAAAATGTCAACAGTAAGGGAGGAAAATACCCCATGTTGTTGCATGGCTGTAAAACCATTTCAGCAAAGCTTTAAAGGTCACAAAGCATTACTGCATGAGGAAGGGGCTCTGAGCATGAGAGTGCATGCCTAGCTTTGCTTTTCTCTTCCCTCCTCCCACCCCTGTCATTACCATCCCTTGCCTCCATAAATATTTATAACTAAATAAATGAAAAAGGCATTCTCATGTCTCTTCAAGGGGCAGGTCAAATTTATGGATGGCTAAATGCATTTTACCTTTTATCCTTATGGTTGTGGCTGCCACAGTCTTAGAGAGACAAGGTGGGTGAGGTAATATATTTTATTGGCCCAACTTTTGTTGGTGAGAGAGAGAAGCTTTCGAGCTTACACGGAGCTCTTCTTCAGGTCTGGGAAACTTACTCAGTGTCCCAGCTAAATACAAAATGGAACAGATTGGTTAGCATAAGTAGTTAACCCATATTTCAAGGGGCCATTCAAGGTGAAGTGGCCTGGTTAATACTTCTCCAGTCATAGGGAGGAAGGGGGAGTGGGGGTTATTGGGTTATAGATTTGCTAATTACAATAATATGCCTGCTATAAGATGCTTTCACTTCAGCAAATTAGAATACTGTTGGAGAATCAAATACACAATCTTTTTCAAGGTAGGCTACCTACTGTAAACTATGAATATTACTGTATTCACTTGGACTGCGAAGCAGTATAGCATTTTTCAGGGCAAACACAGAAGTATGTCTGCATATCTTTTTGCATTTAGTGAAATACCCTTTATTTAATCAAATGTTTAGAAAGATAACAAAGGTTAAGGGATTTTATCCAAGTTATTATGAAATTCTAAACTCACTCCAAGCAACTAACTACTCTGCCAAATACATCAGACCATATTATCAGCAATGAATGCAATGAATATTGAAAAGAGAGCTTGCTTTCAAAGCAATCTGAAATAAGTTCTTCATCAGTTAAAACAAATGTCTCCAAACTATCTGAAACACATTCCTGAGGTGGGAAAATACCTCATTGCCTTGGAAGTAAATGGAACGTAAGGAAATTTGTTTTACTGCTGTAGCTAATGCCACTATGGTGTATTCAGGATTGGACGTATACAAAATGCTTGGAAAGCACCTTGGCTTATCTGTTAAATAGCCTATGGTGGTCTGTTTTGAGGTTGTTGGGTTTTTTTCCCTCTTGTCCAATGGACCGGTGACCTGTTCAAGGAATTATACCTTCTAAATCACCAGGTCAACATAAATTGTTTAAATACAAACCAATATCATTAAAAATGTTAGATAGCATCCTGGGGACTATATCAGATATCGAGAACCAACTGCCAGTTATAAAACATGATTTCAGATTCAGCCTTTACTGGATCAGTGGTTCTTTAGCTATACTGACGTGCCTCTGACCCACCTCACAGTTCACTTTTTACTTTGTAGAGATCTACAGTCATGGGCAACAGCCAGGGTTAAATTGTGGCAACTCTCTTCCTCCTTAAGCACTCCCAAGGTTTTATTTTCTCATCACAAACAAGCCTGCATGAACTGCTGTTGTACAACTCCCAAAAATGGCAAGGCAGCTGATGTGCTGTGAAAGATGCTTGTTACCCAAATCACACTTGTCTCACCATTATCTCTGGTGCTCCACCTTCTATCACATGTTTGCTGAAGCCATCTTATAGTTAAATCGCAAACTTGTTGGGGGTAGGGACCATCTCTTTGTTATATCAGTATACAGTGCCCAGCACAATGGGGCCTCAGTCCTTTGAGGCCTCTGGGTGCTATCATAATATACATAATGAATACATTGTAATAAAACTGTTGCCAAAACAAAAAATCAGCCCCATTAACCTCTGCCCTCCCCTTAAAACTAAGGAGACATATTGGAAGAAAGAAGAGAAAGCATGTGCTTGTCAGAATTGGTAGTATACAAGTATATTATCTGAGCTGTAGGATAGCAAGAACTGCCATTGAGCAAGTATTGATAGCTCAAGTTAAATTAAATCCTAAGTGTACAATGAATGAGTCACCTACATGTAAACCTTTTGAAAGTCATTTATTTCTGAGTGTGGTATTATGTTATCTGGAGCTGAATGCCAAGGGAAAAGGCTAGAGATATTGAAGCAAATTCTTCCTCCGCACTGACACATTGAATTCAGTGCAATTGCTCTTGAGGAAAGTATCTAATGGGAGAATGCATCTTGTTTCTTGGTTTCTGATAGCTTCTTGCACTGCTTGTGTTTATTTTGAAAGGCCACTTCTTGCCAATAGATCTAGTGGTAGACTGGCTGGGTCAGAGGACAAAATGTCATTGGAAAGGCACAAGACCATCAGACAGACATTGTAAGAGCATAACCTGAATAATACATTGAAATTCTTATATCATTAACTAACAAAACTGGAAAAACTGCTGTACATAGAAAAGCTGAGGTGCTCTGCTTTTTGTTATGAATGAGTGGGATTCTATTTTCAGGAAATGCCTATTTGAGACCATTCTGAGACCTGGAAGAATCCCTGAATACAAATTTGTTTTGATTGGTTACCTGGTCACTTTTCTGACTTTCTCTGACTGATGGGCTGTTGCTGAGGTTGGTATGGAGATCCACTTACCCTGTTCTAGTTAGGTGATGTCTCCCCAAAGATGCTAGAGGATGTGGAAGTAAATGGCTGATATCACTGTTCAGGGCAATTGGACGTGTATTCCCCCTCTATGATCCAGCAAGGGCACCTATTCTCGGGCTTCTAGCTTCCTAGCTGTTGCTTTTCTTGGGTGAAGAGCCATGTCTCACTGTCCTCTGACTGAGGTATTTCCAGGCTGCACAGTTCCCTGCCTTCACTGTTATTCCCAGCAGATACAGGCTGCCCAAGAACACCTGCTTGCTTTCCCTTTAGAGATGGTTAACAGTATGACTGCTCACAGTTATAGATATCACACAGCTCTTTCTATGCAAGCCTTTTTTTTTTTAATTCTCAGGGTAAAAACATGTCAGAGAAAACATTAAAAACAATATAAGAACCTACACACAGTAATAAGCTTACGAGACATCCCACACTCTGATAAGAGTTCTGGTTGGCGATTAATCCTTCCAACCATTCCCTTAGGGTTGGGGCCCACCTTGACCAGAAATCCTGCCTATTCGCTGAATCAGAAACGAGGCCCTGCACCAGTTTAAAACCAGGCTATTTATCCTTTCTTTGTCAGATGATTCCTGGAGAATCCCATTTGAATTAGTAAATGCAAACCTCTCTACGGGTGGTGTTTCTCTAGAGATGTGACAACCTGAGTGAATTTTTTTACTCTCTCTGCTGTTCTCCTGTTTACCCTTCCCATGGAAATACATACAATCCGTCAATAACACATAGAAAATCACATTTTTAATACAATGGACACCAAAGATATTAAACTCAGTTCAATAAGGTTTAACTCAATTCAATAAAGTTTGTCCAGGATATTGCAGGATACTGTTACAGCTAGCAAAAGCAGTCTCTCTCTATTAATGAGGGAAAATGTCAAGAAAAAAGATAAGACAGTGACCTCTTTAAAGTTCTGGATAGTCAGACTGGAAAGAGCCTACACCCTTAATTTGATGTCTTGCCATTACTCTATGCGTCTATTTATTGACGTTTAATGCTAATATAATTCTCAATACACTAATTACCAGGACGAGCAGAGTAAAGCAGTCTGCTGGGGTTGGGTTTAGAACTAGAAAGCCCACAGTGATAGCACTGGATTACATAATCAAGGGTTTTACATTGTCAGAAATGTGCATGTTGGTTCATGGAGAATGTTGATCATATCCCTAGCAAATTGTCTACTGCTATGGTTTTTCTGAGGAGACAAATGCAGCCCCAGTGAGTTTCCACCAGTGTAATTCATTGTAGTTTTGGAGATATTGATGTCTCTTTGGACCACATCCTGAGAGCTGGATCCATGCTTGTCTTGGCTACCTAACATTGGGCCTAGAGCCTCCTTGCTTATCTCTTTGCAAATGGGTAACAATTCAATATCTGTGATGATTTAATAAAATCAATCATCAGCCTTTGATACAGTAACAGGTTAGTATATGGCTGTATATATCTACAATCAGCCAACCCCATTCTGTTTTGTGAATACCTTTTTGATTTTAAACTGGTATGTGCCCTTACTTTTTTGTATTGTAGCTTCCATCTTGAGCAAGGATACCAAGGAGGCATTAAGTAGACAAGCCAACAATGAGAGTGCCATCAAGAGTCATCAACCTTGATGGTGCTCCATTCAAATGGGACTACTTTAGGATAATAGTCTGGCTGCAATCCAAGGAGCCATTTTTCTCCATGGGGCTGAGCTAAACAAAAAGTCACCAGACAGGGTTTTTGAAGCTGTGCAGGAGATCACCTTATATAGGAGGCCAGCTCTCTGTTTAAGGGATGCATCTTCCTGGCCTGGGGCGCACTCACCAGCCGGACATCCGCTGACAACAAAAAGACTAAGTAGGAGGAGTGCAGTGCAAGAAGGTGCTCG
Organism: Lepidochelys olivacea; assembly: GCF_965140295.1. Lineage (NCBI taxonomy): Eukaryota > Metazoa > Chordata > Testudines > Cheloniidae > Lepidochelys > Lepidochelys olivacea. The sequence goes on from NC_140412.1 coordinate 215,910,175, forward strand.
AAACCTGAAAGAACACCATCAAAACCCAGAAAGCTCTTGGAGGAAGAGGATTTATGCGCAGATGTTTATTTTTCCATAGATCTGTAACTTGTGTGTTTTTGTCTGGTTTAGATGTTCCTTTGTAGAATCTATAAATTCCCTCTAATCTTGAGGTCCCCAAACAGTTAACAATAAACCGGAATACACATGAGGGTGGAGCTCTGGGAGGGTGTGCTTAAGATACTGGAGAGACTCGGAAGTCAGCACTGGTCTTGGTGCTAGGGCAGCTGGACAGTGGGACCCCACGCTCCAAGAAGGAGATACTAAACAGAAGCGTATTCCAGAAGTGTGCCAGGGAGGCTGGACTTGTGTCTGGATGTTGCTCAGAACCAGTAGGCTTAAAAGCAAGTGGGATTCAAGAATTGGGTCCAATGCTGCAGACAGGCGACTATCTGCAAGGGGGCATTCAGTCATGGTGCCATTAACAAGTGCCATTAACCAAAAGGTGGTGGGTATCAATAGAGTTGCAGTCCCTGGCAGGAGTGAATAGAATAGTTCCTGAGTGACTTCATTTCCTCTTCCGATAGAAGGTGAGAGATGCTGACTTTCAGGAAGTTACTCTTCTACCCCATAGAGAGGTCTCACAGGTGAACTATCACAAGGTTCTATCTTTCCCCCTTTCCTATTTAATACATGTGGAAGACCGTTAGGAGGATTACAGAGAAGGCATGAGTTAGTCTCCAATATACACACACAACCTTTGTTTCCTTCTCATTTGATCCTACTGAGGCAGTGGAATAGCAGAGATTGGGGCTTTTACATATGCTAGCTGGTTGTGGCCCAGTCTGGATGAAAGAAAGGTAATATTAAACACAGCCAGTACTATTATTTCAGGACCCTGACTGACGGTCATTTGTGACACAAATTTACACTTCAGACATTCTGCTTGATCTGGGGCTGCTACTTATTGCTCAGATTTTGGTGGAGTAAAGAGCACATTTTCCCTCTGCAATTGACAAGGGGTGTGTATGTGTGAGAGAGAGACACCATTTCATTTGAATGAGGACCTTTTGTTTGTCACTTTGACATTCAAGAATTGCAGTGTCACCTGGGACTGGATTGTGCAGCCTTCCTGAAGTTGGTGCATGATGTATTTACCTGTTTTTTAATTGGCACATAACATCAGTGCTTATGAAATTTACTGACTTCTTCTGAATTACAGGTGGAATTTTATGTTTTAACCTACGTAATATAAAGCCCGTTGTGATTTGAGACCTCGAAAGCTGGGAGATGGTATTTTTGTTTACTACTTGCACAGTTAAATTCAGTGGCACACTCCAACCAAATCATGAGGGAACTGTTGCAAGGAGTTTTCTGTGAAGGCCTTTTAACTTTGGATCTTGCCTTTTGGTTCTCCAGAATTCTGACTTCTTAACCTTCCAGACTCCCTAACAGGCTCATTTTATTTCTCCATCCAGCGTGAGACAGGATAAAGGTTATTGGCGATGTCTTGGAAGATTTAAGAATTGGATGTGTTGAGATTAGGATTATCTAGCAGCAAAAATATGGTGGCATGGGGCAGTTTGTGACTTTATCAAGGTCAGTATTGTGATTTTTTTTTTAAATATTGTAAGGGCAAGTAGAGTATGTTGGATTTTATTTTTGGCTTCATTATAAATCCCAATTAATAAAATACCTAATTAATAGCATTTCTCCTGTAAATCATGGTTAGTCTCTATGGATGCAAGGCCCAGAAAATATTCATAAACTAGCCATAGTGGTTATCTGCTCTTTCAAACATAAAATTTGCTAGAGAAGACATAATGCTGAGAATATGACTGGAAATATCTATTTAAATATATGATTGAAGAAGAAGAAAAAAATCTTTCATTTTCTGGCTCTTCAGAGGAAACCTATTTATTTTTGTAGTGCACAGCAACCTGATCTTTAAACATGATAGTTAAGAATAAAAGCAGCCCTTATAAGAAAGCCAAATAGAATTTAATAGGGAAGAAACCAATAGGGTTCTATAGAAATGTAATAGGAGTCTATGAAAATTACTCTCAAAACCTAAAGAATTTAACAAAAGATGATGTCCTTTTTTCTGGGGTTTTTAATCCTCTGATTAAAGCTATCAGAGGGAGAATCTATTAAATACTGCAGAGAGGTTTTTTTAAAAAAACTTACACAGATAAGTCATTTTTCCACAGAATTATTTCATAATAGAGTTAAGATCAAATTTGCCTTGACTCCTTTCTTTACAGGACAATTTGTTGCTTATTGGTAAATGTGACTTCACTTATCAGTTTATAAATGCCGGGGGAAAAAATCTCTTTTGCCTCCACCACTGTTTTTTATTACTGACATTTCCTTTAAAAGTGAATATCTTCCCACATCAAAAAACAGTGACAACTGGGTGTTGTTGGGGTTATGTTTTTCTAAAAAGAAATGTACCAAACATTTGAAAATCAAGTCCTTGTCGGTGTTGAAGTACACAAAGGATTTGGAGAAGATTCCTCTGGGGTTTTTTGTGGGGTTTTTTTTGGTTGGGAAGTGTGATAGATAAATGCAAGAAGCACATTAATTCATTATGAAGTTACAAATGGGAACACAAAACATTTAGGATGCATGAAAGTTAAGTATCTTATAGGGACATTAACTCATACACTGCACATTCTGGAAAGTAAGATATATGTTTAACAGGTCCAATATTTTGATTTCTTATTAGACTAACTTCTTTCAGTTCAGCTGTATTTAGTATAGGACTGGTGATGGGTAGAGTGTCTTTCTACCACCTGTGCAGCCCCCTGATCCTGGAGCCCACTGAGGGCCACTCTGGTCCCCAGTGAAAAGCAAAACCTCCTAATCTGTGTCAGGCTCCCTATGGCCCCATTAGGAGTTCTGGTAGCATGGGACTGACAGTGCATAGGTGAGGGTAGAAAGATAAGGGTATCTCCTCCTCAGAGCCTTGTCCTGGTTCATCATTTTTGTCTTTTACATGCATTACAACCAGTGTATGGAGCCAACAGGGATAGTGACTGTATTTGAGCCACCTTCTAATCTGTTCCTCCGTCCACCAACTTCTCTGGGACCCAGAATGTATGCTGCCAACCCTTTCCTCCACCTCTAACCCCTTGCATTTCCTATCCCCTATTCTCATCTTAACTACCTACCCTGTTACCTTTACTAATTCCACAAACTCTTAATAAGTCATCTTTGTGTTTTGAGGTATTTAAATTGCCCCCATCACCCTGGTATCTGTAACTTTCTATTCCCCACCCCCCACTCCTACCTTTAATCAGTCTCTTTACCTCTCTTAGTTGTGTTTGGGGATGTGGGCAGGGAGAAGCAGAGTACTGAGACTCTGTAGTGTCTGTTTTTAGGGTGATCAGCTGGTGTTTGATCATACCCTGGTAGTCTGAGCGACCAACGAGGGACTTCTGCTTGAGCATCTTAGCTTTATTGCCTGACTTAGTCATGCTTCAGAAATGACTAACTTTGAGCATCCTTGGCTTCTGAAATTACTGTTTGGTCAGCCATTCTCAGATCAAGGCCCTGACCCACACTCTGAGTGCTCAAGCCAGTGGGTGCAGTCAAATACCAGTTTGAAATATCTCTTGAGTGCCCAACTCCTATATAAGACCCTAGACAGGAACCCAAATCACTGTTAGCTCCTGCTCAGGCACTTGAAAGCATTGTCATTGGGAAATTTTGCCTATGAAATGCCTACAGGCTAGAAAAATACAAAAAATAACAATTATAAAAGTACCCTAAATATTAGAACAGGAAAAACACAATGTGTGTGGTGTGAAGCCAATTGTCAGTTCTGGACATCTTTTTTGTTCAGATGGAAAGGTTATTTTGAAGGTTAATTTCTTCTGTTGATTGAGATTTTAAAACACCCCCTGTTTTCCATTGGGCTGTATTAAAGTAATTTCATAAAGTACACTTGGGAACATATGGGCTAATTCTAGAACATCTAAGAAGTGTGATCTGTTGTAAGCATGACATCTCCCAGAATTCTCCTTGTTAGCTATATGGGCACCAGCTCCAAAGCAGAACAAAGGAACGGCCCTACTTGATCAGACTAAAGGTCCATCTAGCCCCGTATCCTGTCTTCCAACAGTTGCCAGTGCCAGGTGCCCCAGAGGGAATGAACAGCAGAGGTAATCATCAAGTGATCCATCCCCAGTCGCTCATTCCCAGCTTCTGATAAACAAAGTTAGGGACACCATTTCTGCTAATAGCCATTGATGGACCTATCCTCCATGAATTTATGTAGTTCATTTTTGAACCCTGTTATGGTCTTGGCCTTCACAACATCCTCTGGCAAGGAGTTCCACAGGTTGACTGTGTGTTGTGTGAAGAAATACTTCCTTTTATTTGTTTTAAACCTACTGCGTATTACTTTCATGTGGTGACCCTTAGTTCTTTTGTTATGAGAAGTAGTAAACAATGCTTTCTTATCTATAGAAAATGAATATAGAAAATGACTTCATTGCTCACAATTAAGCAGGAGGCAGTGTACATGTTACAGTGAGTGTGTATGTTTAGTAACAAAAATAAAAGAGAAGCCCAGCAATGTATTAGGAAGCTAAAAAATGACAAATTGTAAGTGCTTATATGCCAATGCTAGATGTCTAAATAATATGGGTGAACTAGAGTGCCTCATATTAACTGAGGATATTGATATAATAGCATCACAGAAACTTGGTGGAATGACGATAATCAATGGGATAAGATAATACAAAATATATTGGAAGGACAGAACAGGTCGTGCTGGTGGGGGAGTGGCACTATATGTGAAAGAAAATGTAGAGTCAAATAAAGTAAAAATCTTAAATGAACCAAACTGTACCACAGAATCTCTATGGATAGTAATTCCATACTTGAATAATAAAATATAGCCATAGGGATATATTACTGACCACCTGACCAGGATGCTGATAGTGACTGTGAAATGCTCAGTGAGATTAGAGAGGCTATAAATAAAAAACTAAATAATAATGGGGGATTTCAACTGTCCCCCTATCGACTGGGTACATGTCACCTCAGGATGGGATGCAGAGAGAAAGTTTCTTGACCCCATTAAATGACTGCTTCTTGGAGGAACTAGAACCCACAAGAGAAGAAGCAGTTCTTTATTTAGCCCTAAGCAGAGCATAGGGTCTGGTCCAAGAGGTGAATATAGCTGAACCGCTTGATAATAGTGATGATAACATAATAAAATGTAACATCCCTTTGGGAGGGTCGGGAAACACCCCTTTCTGAAATTAAATGCTACTGTGGAACTACACAAATATGAGAAAATTAAACAGAAATTAAAAGGTACACTGACAAAAGTGAAATCCCTGCAACTACATGGAAACTTTTCAGAGACACCATAACAGAGAGTCAAATGAAATGTATATCCCAAATTAAAAAACATAGTAAGAGGACCAGAAAAGTGCCACCATGGCTAAACAACAAAGTAAAAGAAGCAGAGGCAAAAAGGCATCCTTTAAAAAGTGGAAGTTAAATCCCATTGAGGAAAATACAAAGGAGCATAAACTCTGGCATGTGAACTGTAAAAATATAAATCGACAAACCAAAAAAGAATGTGTAGAACAACTAGCCAAAGACTCAAAAAGTAACAGCAATTTTTTTAAAGTATATCAGGAGCAGGAAGCCTGCTCAACAATCAGTGGGGACATTGGACGATATAGATGCTAAAGGAGCACTCAAGGAGGATAAGGCCATTGTGGAGAAACTAAATGAATTCTTTGCATCAGTGTTCACGGCTGAGAATGTGAGAGAGATTCCCCAACCAGAGCTATTCTTTTTAGGTGACAAATCTGAGGAACTGTCCCAGATGGAGGTGTCATTAGAGGAGGTTTTGGAACAAATTGATAAATGAAACAGTAATAAGTCACCAGAAGGTATTCACCCAAGAGTTTTGAAGAAATTCAAATGTGAAATTGCAGAACTACTAATGCAACCTATCATTTAAATCAGCTTCTGTACCAGATGACTAGAGGATCGCTAATGTGATGCCAATTTTTAAAAAAGGCTCCAGAGGCAATCCCAGCAATTACAGGCTGGTAAACCTAACTTCAGTACCAGGCAAATTGGTACTATCGTGAAGAATAGAATTATCAGACCTATTAGGTGAACACAGTTTGTTGGGGAAGAGTCAATGTGGTTTTTGTAAAGGGAAATCATGCCTCACCAATCTACTAGAATTCTTTGAGGGGGTCATCAAGCATGTGGACAAGGGTGATCTACTGGATATAGTGTATTTAGATTTTCAGCAAGCTTTTGACAAGGTCCCTCACCAAAGACTCTTAAGTAAAGTAAGCTGTCATGGGATAAAAGGGAATGTCCTCTCCTGGATCAGTAACTGTTAAAAGATAGGAAACAAAGGGAAGGAATAAATGGTCTGTTTTCAAAATGGAGAGAGGTAAATAGTGGTGTCCCCCAAGGATCTGCACGGGGACCAGTACTGTTAAACATATTCATAAATGATCTGGAAAAAGGGGTAAACAGGCTGCAAAATTTACAGATGATACGAAACTATTCAAGATAGCTAAGTCCAAAGCAGACTGCAAATAGTTACAAAGGGACCTCACAAAACTGTGTGACTGGACAACAAAATAGCATATGAGATTCAATGTTGATAAATGCAATGCACATGGGAAAACATAATCCCAATTATACATATAAAATGGGGTCTAAATTAGAAGTTATCACTCAAGAAAGAGATCTTGGAGTCATTGTGGATAGTTCTCTAAAAACATCTGCTCAATGTGCAGCAGCAGTCAAAAAAGCAAACTGAATGTTGGGAATCATTTGAAAAGGGATAGATAATACAACAGAAAATATATTGCCTCTATATAAACCCATGGTACACCCACCTCTTGAATACTGTGTGCAGAACTGGTCACCCCATCTTAAAAATATATATATTTGAATTGGAAAAGGTACAGAAAAGGGGAGCAATAATGATTCGGGATATGGGACTGCTTCCATATAGTTGTTAAGAGATTAATAAGACTATGACTTTTCAGCTTGGAAAAGAGATGACTATGGGGGGAATATGATAGATGTCTATAAAATCATGACTGGTGTGGAGAAAGTAAATAAGGAAGCGTTCTTTACTCCTTCTCATAACACAAGAATGAGGGGTCATCTAATGAAATTAATCGTCAGCAGGTATAAAACAAAGAAAAGGAAGTATTTCTTCACACAATGCTCAGTCAACCTGTGGAACTCCTTGCCAGAGGATGTTGTGAAGGCCAGGACTATAACAGGGTTCAAAAAAGAACTAGATAAGTTCATGGTGGACAGGTCCACCAATTGCTATTAGCCAGAATGGGCAAGGATGGTGTCCCTAATCTCTGTTTTCCAGAACTGGGAATGGGCCTCAGGGGATGGATCACTTGATTACCCATTCTGTTCATTCCCTATAAGGCACCTGGCATTGGCCACTGTTGGAAGACAGGATATTGGGCTTTACTTTGGTCTGACCCAGTATGGGCATTCTTATATACTTACGCAGCAATTTTTAGTTGTCCAGAAAACCTCCATCTAATAAACTGTCTGCTCCATGACCACTCTCAGAACAATTTTATGTTCACTTAGGAGAGAACATACCGTGGTGACACAAATACAGTCAGTACCAAACTGCATTGGAGGGACTGGGCAGGGGAAAATTATGTCTTATGAGTGTTTGGAATTTCATTTGTTCCTCTTCCTTATTGTACAAGAAACTTTTCCAACACAGGGCATTTCCTGAAGGAATTAATTCTCAGCTGTACTAAATGGCCCTCTAGCAATTAACTCTTCCAACCTGTCATTAATCTGTTGGAAAGGCCCTGTGTCTCATGTTGTGGTTTAAACAATATAAATTCTTCTTTTTGTGATCAACTGCCATTCATCCTGAGTTTTGTTTTGCCTCAAAACTGGCTTTCCCAAAGAAGCACATCTTTCTGTGAGCTTGTAGGCAGTATCTAATTAACTTTAAAAAATCAGCCTCTTTAGCTTGTGAAATGAATGATCACACTGTCAGCATGAGGAATCAAAGTGGAGTCTTGTTTAATATTGAAGCAGAAGCTGCCTTCTTCTAGATTCATACCATTGCAACATATGGTGGAGTGCTGGAATGAAATGCTGGATATAATATAGTTTGCCATATTTCTTAAGCAAAAATATTTTGAGAAAAAAGATGGAAAATGAAAAAATTGCGTGGAAGCCAGAAGATTGTCTTGCAAAAAGAGCATTATTTATAGACAAAATTTCCTATTTACTATAATATACTTTCTTCCTCTAATAGCTGCTGGTATTTTGTACTAATTTTAGCCTGTACATGAGATTCATAAATTGTGCCCCATCTCCTGCATAACACTTAACTGAACAGCCCACTCATAGAACATTTTTCAGTTTAACTTGAGTGTAGGATTGATGGGATTTGAGAGGCTCTCATACAGGACATTTCACACTGCCAGAAGGCCTGTGTGGTGTTTGAATTAGAACTAATTATACACAATACTGTAGGCACAGTGTTTCCAAGCATGAAATAATCATTTGTGTAGTAAACAAGAGTAACTCTTCGCTTTGAATTTGTTGTTCTGTACAGAACTTAGGGCACTCTAGAAATGCCTAGGTAGGAAGCAGTGTGATACCCAAGGGAAAAATCTTAACAAACCATTTTTCTCAAACTGGGATGCCAGATCCAAAAGTTCAGATTTACACTCAAATCCCAAACTTGCAATTTAGTTATATTACTGTAATGGGCCAAGATAAAACACTGGTGTAGTCCAGATTAAATCTTTTCAGAAATTTGGATTGGGAGTCAAATCCAGATCTGAACTCTGTGGTTCAGGCCAATTTCTTACCTGACGCAGTGCAAAGCAAGCACCACATTTTGTATAAACATGTTTTGTAGGTGGAATATAATGTAACTGTTTCAGTGAAGATGTGTGCTTACTGATGTATGTATAAATAAACTTTTATCAGAAGCAAATATCAGAACGGTACACTGGTCTAAGTACCCAGACAAGCTGATATACTTAATTTACACTAGAAATTCGAACATAATAATTGATTTGGGCATCCCTATTATTATTATTATTATTATTATTATATAAATATGAACATTACACTTATATCTGTAAAACAATACACTTCCCAAATCAGACAGTGTCAAGGTTCCTTCCCCACTCTGAACTCTAGGGTACAGATGTGGGGACCTGCATGAAAACCTCCTAAGCTTACTTTTACCAGCTTAGGTTAAAACTTCCCCCAGGTACAAACTATTTTACCCTTGGACTTCCACTGCCACCACCAAACTTTGTCGGGTTCCTGAAGAAACGTAGTTTGGGAACATCTTTCCCCCCAAAATCCTCCCAACCCTTGCATCCCACTTCCTGGAGAAGGTTTGGTAAAAATCCTCACCAATTTGCATAGGTGACCACAGACCCAAACCCTTGGATCTTAGAACAATGAAAAAGCATTCAGTTCCCTTACAAGAAGACATTTAATAGAAGAAAAAAAAGAATCACCTCTGTAAAATCAGGATGGAGAATACCTTACAGGGTAATTAGATTCAAAACATAGAGAATCCCTCTAGGCAAAACCTTAAGTTACAAAAAAGACACACAGACAGGAATATTCATTCTATTCAGCACAGCTATTTTCTCAGCCATTTAAAGAAATCATAATCTAACATATACCTAGCTAGATTACTTACTAAATTCTAAGACTCCATTCCTGTTCTGTCCCCAGCAAAAGCATCATACAGACAGACACAGACCCTTTGTTTTTCTCCCTCCTCCCAGCTTTTGAAAGTATCTTGTCTCCTCATTGGTCATTTTTGTCAGGTGCCAGCGAGGTTACCTTTAGCTTCTTAACCCTTTACAGGTGAGAGGATTTTTTCTCTGGCCAGGAGGAATTTTAAAGGGGTTTACCCTTCCCTTTATATTTATGACAGACAGGAAAACTAAAGTTTTCAAATTTCCATCCTACAAGAACTAAGCAATTAATATATCACACCCTTGAATTCAGATATGCCCATTTGTGCACAGAATAGCTCTGCAAGCTGTTTTGCTATTCCTCTGAGGAACAGGGTGCTGCTCTCCCTCAGCTGCTCAGATCCTGAGGTAAACATAAAGCCAGAATTCACCTAGGAAATGGGATCCATTTTTTTACATAAGCCAATCTGGTTCCCTTATAATGTGTGTTGTGGAGATCATTCTTTCTTAGAAACTTCTCAGAATTCCTTCTGTAGCCTTCTAATTGCCACCTCCTCAAACTCCTACTTTCCCAGTCCCACCTCTTGGGCCTTACTGAAACTAATTATCGATGAAATGTGATGAAATCTGGAAAGCACTGGCAAAAATTACACCAAAGTGGGGGACTCCATGGGAAATTCATAATATGTAACAAGGGCAACATTGGGGGCTAAATGGTTTATTTCTGTAACAGGCAGAAGTTTTTTAAATGTCTTCGTTTTATGAAGCCAAGACCAGGATTATTTTTTCCCTCCCTCAGCTTTGTCTGTCAGAAACCAAGCTCTAATGTTTGGCTTTAGAGAGGTTATTTAGGATTAGTTTCACTTTATAGAACTCAAATTGTACCTGTGCGTATGGTTATGGACTGATAACAAAGCTTACTTGCATTCATTACATACTGTTATAAGTCTCTCAGCAGGAATAATACGGTTGCCTTCTACCAACAGTAATACAAGTAATGCTTAATCTTTCCCTGTGCAATAGGGTAAGTTCAGCCTGAGGCTAGGCTTCCACTGGAAGTGATGCTTTGAGAAGATTCTACATATATAATGCAGAAAAAGTAGGGCTGCAGAACATTTTTAACTACTTCCCAGTAACTCTCTTGAGTTAACAATTTTGGAGGTTCCCTGCTAAAACGAGTGGCAGAAAAAGAGCTAGCTGCTTTGTGCAGCTGAGTAAGATGAAGATGACCATGTTTAGAGCAATGCCCCCTAGGGTCAACTGATGCTTAAAAGGGGTATGGATTGTTACATTTATTTCATACTCTTCTGTGAGGCTGTCTGAATCCAACTCTCTGGGAATGTAAAGTTGCAGATCTCTGAGTAGGAGTCAGTGTCTCCTTGAAATAGAGCCTTCTGTAAAGCTTATGGAAAAGCCCAATAAAAATTAGTAGAGACTGATAAATTTTCTAAAGGATGTTTAAACCAACATATCAAACCTTAGAATTTCTATGGCAGGGATATATTTCTCTCGTAAATTCTAGGAATCTAGAGGTAGACTACCATTCTCTATTATATTCTGTAGGTTTTAAAAGTAATTTCTATAGGTTTAATATTTATTAAATTTGATAGGGCTTATCTATAAAGGAAGAGAGAACAATGTTACAGTACAACTGTGTTCTGCCTTTTCTGTTAGTGTGGCAGTAGCCACATCCATTCTTTCTCTAGAATAACCTTGTGTTATAAGAACAGGAGTACTTGTGGCCAGAGGTGAAAGTAAACCGGTACGCCCCGGTACAGTGTACCGGTAAGAGCCAGTGCACCGTACTGGGGTGGATCGGCTTCCCCAGGCGCAATTTAAAGGGCCTGCAGCTCTCACACTGGCCCTTTAAATTGCTGCCAGACCCCTGCTGCCGGAGCCCTGGGGTAGCGGTGATTTAAAGGGTGCAGGGCGGTAGCGGCTCCGGCATGCTCCAGGGACGATTTAAAGGGCCCGGGGCGGTAGTGGCGGCTGGATACCTGGGGAAGTGGTGGTGGGGCTCCGGGGACGATTTAAAGGGCCCAGGGCTCTGGCCGCCGCTATCGCCCAGGGCCCTTTAAACCGCTGCCAGAGCCCCTGGATGCCACTGTTAGCCCGGGGAGGGGGAAGGAGGCACTTGCTGGTACAGGGTGGGCCGGGGCTGGCTCTGACCTCCCCCAGCCCTGCCCCTTCCACCTGAGGCCCCGCCTCTTCTGGGGGCCAGAGCCGGCCCCAGCCCAGCCCTGTACCGGTAAGTCCCTAGACTACTTTCACCCCTGCTTGTGGCACCTTGGACACTAACAAATTTATTAGAGCATAAGCTTTCCTGGGCTACAGCCCACTTCATCGGATGCATAGAATGGAACATATAGTAAGAAGATAGATAGATAGATATACACAGAGAAGGTGGAAGTTGCCATACCTTCTCTGTATGTATATAAATATCCTCTTGCAGATACAGACTAACACGGCTGCTACTCTGAAACTTGTGTTATAGCCACTCATAACACTTCTAGAGATTGTTGTTGTTGTTCTATATGATTGTATTCAGGTTATTTTGACCATGCCTATTATTGTGCCTTGAACTAGCCTTGTGTCTGAGTACCTAAGGGTTCAGCCTAGGTTCTGGTGTTCTGAAGGATCAATATTTGCCTATATAAGAGGCAGAAAGGTGGGATTTAACTAGATAAAGTTCTTCAGGAAAGCCCAGAGGGTTACTCAGAAAGCCCAGGACTATTCTCATGTGTGGCTGAAATCTTATCAACTATGCAAGAGTTTAGAAAAAGAGACCCAAGAATGTCAACTTTTAATCTCTCCCTCTCTTTCATTGGGATCACAGATCAGGACCATAAGGGTTCATTTACTGACCTTTCCTAAGCATGTTGACTTCTTCAGACTTGGGGTTCAGCCTTTTGTACAATCATTTCTGCTAGACTGATAAAAGTTAGACACCCTAAGGGTGTTATTAGCTTCCTTTATGGGATTTGGGAAGAATGCAATGTGGTCAAATAATTAGAGCACAGAACTGGGGTTTGTCTACACTGCAATCTAAGCCCAGGATTAGTAGAACGTGAGTAGCAGACCCTGGATTTGTTAACCTAGAGCTTGAGCATCTACACTCATTTGTAACCCTAGATTAGGAATTGCTGAACCCTGGGGCTCCAGCATCTACACTGCATTATGTGGGCCCAAGTCCAGTCACCGTATCCCAGACTTCCCAGAGCCCGCCCAAAGTGTGACCACTGTAGCCCTTTGTTCATGATGCAGTGTTGGAAAATTTGACTGTCTAGAGGACAAAGAAAGTTGGCCCTTGGGATTGTGGGTTACTTTTGGTGGTCTCCCACAGCACAAGTCCAGGAGGGGCTGTCTCTGCACTGAAAAGCAATGAGGCTTGAACCCTGGGTCTTTGCTTGATTCAGGCTCAGACCCTCCACCCCCACGATCCCCATGGGGTTAGTTCAATTTGTGTGTAGATGGAGAGGGGTTAGGCCTGAGCCTGCATTTGAACCCTGGGCTGGGGACTCAGGAGACATGCTTTCTTTTGTTCTCCGTCACAGACTGTCTTTGTGACTTTAAATAAGTCACACAACATCTCCATGCCTCGGTTTCCATGCTCTAATATGGAGCTGATAATACCTTTCAAAACCATTTTGAAATGCCTTTTGAAGAAAAGTAATATATAAATATAAATTGTTACTATAAAGGCGTTAAAGCCCTTATTCAAACTAATTGAACCCATTGAAATAAATTCTCTTTAGTGTGGTTTTCTCCACACAGAGACTGAGAGGGCCAGAAGCCCTTCTTATTTATCCTTCCTGTTAGGAGAATAAACAAAGATTTGCACATTGACACCATTCAAAACTCTTCCTTTTTGTGCAGCCATGGTCCTATGTATTCCACTGTACGAAAGGGTTACTGAAGTGTTCAGGCAAAATGCTGCTGGTTTTGTAAAGTGTGATATTATACAAACTTCTACTTCTTATTGAGCGAGTGTTTGGGCACTGGGCAGGATGAAGGCAGAGGTTTCACTTTTATGGATCAACATATGAATCTTTTCTTCACCATTTTGTGCAGGTCTGTTTGTTTCTGTTGGACCCTTTGGGGCAGGTACTAATTCTTTTATATGTGCTTTTAGTGACAATGGTGGTCATGGACTCCACAGACTGAACCTTGCAACACGGAAACTAATATATCATCTTTATTTTTTTCCTTTTCAAGATAGCAGTAAATATGCCCATAAAAGTTAGGAATAACTGTGCCCTGGTCTAACGTATGACATACAAACGTATGACAGTATAACTACCAATCCATGCCCCTAAGCGACGCAGTTATACCAACCAAACACCCAGAGTAGACAGCGCTATGTCGGTGGGAGGGCTTCTCCGGTTGACAGAGCTGCTGCCTCTCTGGGAGGTGGAGTAAGAACGCTATCCCGTTGGCATAGGTAGTGTCTTCACTAACCACTACAGTGGCTCTGCTTTACCGCTACAGCACTGTATGTGTACACAAGACCTCAATTTTTCAGACTCAGCTACTTTTTTAGATTGCAGATGTCATAAAAACCTTTGTGTTTCTGGATCTGTCTGTAGCTAAGATCAGAAACATAGAGGAGCATCCAATGGTCCCCTGATATCCAGCACATAGCATTGTTTTGCTTTTTTCTTTAAAAAAAAAAAATAGAACATTCATCATTACTTGGACACAATATAATACTATTGTGCTGAGAGGTGCTGGTGACTGCTGCATCACAATCCTCATTGAGACTGGGTGTGACCAATATTCTTCAATTAACATTACTATGAGGATAAGTTAATCAGAAGCCCCCCCCACAACTAAGAAAAAAAAAGGGGTCATGAACCTGCCCAAGAGATTGGACTGAGTGAACAGAGGGGTTTTGCTGAGTATTGGGGGGGGGTGTGCGCGTGTGAGAGAGAGAGAGAGAGAGAACACGCAAACAGGCAGATACTGGGAGATATGGAGAGACAGACAGATGGAAGGAACAGCTGAGAGCACAGTATTTGACCCTGGAAGAAATCTGGGCAGAGGTTTTTGGGGTAGGGATGCAGGCTGAAAAGAGTGTTCTTGGTGGTGTGAGCTGCTATTTGATCCCTTTTGCATTCAGAGATGCAGGACTTGGTTCATTCTTTGTAAATAAACAAAAATGTATCAAAGAAATATCTGACTAATACCAATTTGTACTCCCAACTGGAATATCCCCAAACTTCGACTAGCCACTTGAGAGGAAAAGGGGAACAGTACCTTCCTTCGTGGCTAAATTACAGCACACTTGCAATAATGAGAGGTACACAAACTTTGTGGACCAGACTCTACCTTCCATGGAAGGTAGCATGCAAACCTCTGAGAGCTCTGAACTGTGCAAGTGTCCTGAGGAAACTATGCTGTATCATCTCTTGGACAACAACAGAGCACCCTGATTTATCAGAAGGAGCAGGAAGCATAGCCTGCCAACTCCATGGAGCCAGTGCATCAAAGGGCAAATCCCAAGGATGTCTGTCATCCACTTAGATCAGTCCCTCCCTTCCCCCAGTATTTGCTATTTTTCTTGCTATGCTGCCATTGGCTGAACTGCCACCTGCTGCAAGCTCCTTTCCTTTCTGTGACATTCAAAGACCAAAAGAGGTGGTGGTAATACAAGAACATTCTACATTAACTTGTGTGGTAATTTGTCATATTAATTAACCTGGGTTGCCATGGGAGCAACAGCGCTTCACAGAACTGTTGTTCCCTGAGTCTGTTGGGCCCCCTCTCACCTGCCCACGTGCCCCTCCATGCTGATTAATGTGTATTTGATTCCAAGCTTCAGAATGAAGGGGACTGTATGATCCTTTGGAAATAATTCTGCTTCTAACATTATCCCTTGTTGCATACAGCATGGTAGATAAAGCTCTGGAAGTAAAACAGTAAATACGAATGAGAGGGTGTGCAATAGTAGTGAAATCTGTTCTAAAAATGAGTGGAGGCTTATGAGTATAACAGTCTTGTTTCCTTATTGATACCATTAAGGATAAGAGAAATGAAAAGCTGTAGTTCTTGCTCCCATCTTGCGAACAAGAGAGATCTTGCTGCAAACAAAGGGTTATATCGGTGCCAGCATATTATGATTCAACTATTATGAATCATTCCATTTTTCTGAGTTAGCATTCTCTGTATTTTCTTTATACGGAGCATATAATAGGTAGATAATCTTGTTATTTTGGCACTGCAAAGTAAGCAGGTTTCATGGCTGAGGGCCTGAACTTGCAAGCACTCCCAGTGCACAACTCCTGCCGACTGCAGTGGAGGCTCAGCTTCCACAGAGTTGCAGAATTGGGCCTTAAGAGAAGATTTCATTTTGAGGCTGAAATGATTCTCCAATTCCTTTTAATTTGCTCTCATCAAACCACCTAAACTAAAGTTAACCCCAAATTTGGCACTGAAAAAAGGCTCAAAGTGATTTCTCTCCCAGGCTCAGTGGAAATGTAAGTGAGCTACAGAACCCTTCTGATTCTGTTAAATTTAAGAGAATGAACTTTAAGTTTTTCGTAAAGTTTACTTATTTGGAGTGTAGTGTCAAGGGCTGGTTCCCAAACTGAAGAAACAAAGTTGAGCTCAAGAGACTAGGAAAACTGAGATTAAGAATGGAATGGAAAGTTTTACATGAGATATATGCAGAAAGCTTTATCATCCTGGGGCTTCTATAGGGCCCATCACCATAGTACTGTGGGATTCTTAGTCATTCAGTCTACTGGAAGCAGAGGGGGATTCACTAAGAGGTGAGTTACAGTAGCATTGAATGCAGGGGGAAGAGAAATTCACTGTGCATTTCAAGTCCCTGCTCCAGACTTCCTGTGTGACTTGGGCAAGTAACTTAGCTTCTGTTCGCCATCTGTAAAATATGGATAATACTTCTTACCTATCTCATAAGGCTGTGGGGAAGATCAACGCGTTAATAATTGTGGGAATAAGAACCATATAGTTACTTACAAAAGGAAGTAACCCTTTCATCTAATTATATCAAATAAAAGCCACATAAAAGTAGACCAAGCATTTGAACACACATGCATAGAAAATCACAGATATGCTTTGCAAAACATTTATTTTAAAAACTAATTAGGTTAATTCTCATAATGTAATAATAATAATAAGCAACAAAGAACAGATAACATCCAGAACTCATTGTTCTCTTATGTACCTCTAACAAACATCAATTTTGTCTTCCAAGCCTAGACTGCTTGTCATCATCCTGATAGTTTGGGTAATGTCAAAACAGCACTAAATAGTCTCAGCTCTCATTAAAATTAAAAGAAACGGAAACCTTGACCCCTCCCTCACTTTCTCATGCTTATGGCACTATCTCTTGGCTTTAACTAAGGCTTGGTCTACACTACAGCTTATGTCAACCTAACTCTGTAAGCATCTACACTAAAATGTCACTTTTGATGGTGTACCTTTCCTGCTATGCTGACTTAATAACTCTACCTCTGTGAGACACGTAGTGCTTATGTTAAAGTAGTTCGGTTGATGGAGTGTCAGTGTAGACACTGTATTACTTACATTGATTTTAGTGGCCTCTGAGAGGTGTCCCACAATGCCCCACCCTGACCACTCTGGTCACTGTTTTGAACTCTGCTGCTGGGCAGCCAGGAATGCAGGTACGCACCCTTCCCCTTTTAAAGCCCTGTGAATGTTTGACATTCCGTTTCCTGTTTGCTCGGCATGGAGAGCTCACCTAGCTACTGCCCAGCTGGCCATGCCAGCTCCCCGCTGCAGACGTGCTCCTGCCTGGAAGAACACAGGAGGGGGTAGATTTCCTGGGTCTGTGGGGAGACGAGGCTGTGCAGGCACAGCTCCGATCTAGCTATAGAAATGTTGATATCTATGAGCAGATCGCTTGGGACATGGGAGAGAGAGGCTACAGGAGGGACATGCAGCAGTGCCATGTGAAAGTCAAGGAGCTGCAGCAGGCGTACCAGAAGGCAAGAGAGGCGAACAGTCACTCTGGTGCAGAGCCGCAGACATGCCACTTTTATAAAAAAAACTGCACGCCATCCTCGGCAGAGACTCCACCACCACAACCACCAAGTCAAAGGCCCCTGGAGTGAACAGTGAGGAGGAGGAGGTGTTGGATGATAAGGAGGAGGAGTATGAAGGACTGGCAACTGGATCTAGTGGCACAGAGAGCCAGGACCTGTTTTTGACTCCAGAGAAGTCGAGCCTAAGGTCCAGTATGGGTGAGCCTGATGCAGGAGAAGGAACCTCTGGTAAGTATGCAGTTTGCTTTGATCTTGCAGGGACACATCTGTTCATTCACTTTTTTTTAATCAGGCTAGAAGAGGTAGTGAAATAACCAATAGAGGTAGAGTCGCTATCTGCTTCTCATTCCCCTGTGCAGTTAGGCAGAGGGGGCCCTGCAGAACAGTTTGTTTATGTGTACTGGGGTGTCCCATGAATCCTCCACAGAGATCTTGAGGAAACTTTCCTGGAGGTAGTCTGCAATCCTCTGCTGAAGGTTTCTAGGAGGGCTCCTTATTGTTCCACCACGGTAGGACACTTTCCCACACTACCCAGCAATTACTTCAGCAGGCACCACTGCATCACACAAGCTAGCAGCATATGGACCCGTGCAAGAGCTGTTCCCTTTCAGCCTCCATTATCCTCAGGAGTGAGATGATAGCTAAAGTCATCTCTGCCTGTGGAAAACGGTGCCAGTATTCAGTTCAATCACCCTATCCGCATATACTCATGTCTGTGAGCTATTCCCCCACCCCATTTTCCCAACTCACTTGCTCCCTCCCGCCCCGGGCCATACTCACCATGGCTGGGACTGCCACCATGCTCTATAGCAGTCCTGCAAGCCTCTGGTGCTTTGTATACCAAGCACACGGCTTGGAGAATCACCCTCATGGACAGAATGGACATGGATAGAGCGGAGAGGAGAAAAGCACAGGAAAAGGAGAGAGATGTGCAGCAGGAGATGCTAGTGCTTTTCAAGTTGCAAACAGACATGCTGGAGACTCTTGTTGATCTTCAGGTTCAACAGACCAGCCTCTGCAGCCCACAGCGAATTACATTCCAGGACCTCCATACACCCCGCTTCCCACACATTCCATGTGGTATCTGGGGCTGCTGCACTATGCCTATCAATCCACCCCAGAGAAACCACACATAAACTGACCTGTGAGACACGGTTGGTGTATGAGTTTGTGAAACGAAAATGACTGTTCTTTCCCCTTCAATGGCTCTTCCCTGTATTTATAAAGTTTAATTCAGTTACAAATATGTCTGTTTGCATGGGTTTGGAATAAAAGTCTATTTATGGAAACTTAATTCATCTTTATTAGTTCACAACATATGCTGGCTGGGGCTGATATCGTTCCCAGACAATAGCAATAGGTGCATTTCGATGTTATATTACTATACACTGAACTCATTACTAGGTTCATACCAGGGTGCAAAAAAAAACAATGCCAGGCAGAACACACTACAGCAACACACATTACTGTGGCTATCTATTAAAATGGTCTTTCAAAGCCTTGCTGAATCATATAGTTCCCCACTGACCTCTTCTTATAGTCCTGGTGTCTGGCTGCTCAAATTAGCATTCTGCTGTTCTACCTCCACCCCTGTGGAATCTTCCCACCTTTGCTTCACAGATATTATGAAGCACACAGCAGGCAGCTCTAACCGTTGGGATACTTTTTTCACCTAGGTCTAATCTTGTGAGCAGACAGCGCCAGCCACCTTTCAAATGGTCCAAGGCACATTCAAATGTCATTGTGTACCTACTGAGCCTGTAGTTGAAGTATTGCTGTTGAGGTGGCTGGTGTACAGCTTCATGAACCGTAGGAGTAAGAGGTAGGCAGAGTCTCCCAACATCGCTATTGGCATTTCAATATCCCCAATGGTAATCTTCTGGTCTGGAAAGAAAGTTCTGGATTGCAGCTTTCTGAACAGGCTGTATTCTTAAAGATGTGTGCATCATGCACCTTCCCTGAACATCCTGTGTTGATGTTGGTAAAACATCCCTGGTGATCTACCAGTGCTTGCAATTCCCCAGAAAAATTACCTTTCTGTTTCAGATTACCTTTCTGTTGAGGTAATCTGTGGTAAAGTGACCTGATGCCAAATTAGGGATATGCGTTCCATCTATCACCCGCACCACAGTTCAGGAACCCCACTGCTGCAGAAACCATCCACTATGTCCTTCACATTGCCCAGAGTCACCGTCCTTTGTAGCAAGATGCCATTAATGACCCTGCACACTTGCATCACATCAACCCGTGGATTTTCCAACTCCAAATTGATTATAGACAGAGTGGTAGCAATCTGACATTGAAAGCTTCCACACAATGATTGCCATTTGCTTCTTCCACGGTCCGTGCAGCTCTCGTTTTGGTGTCGCTGTGCCGGAAGGCTGGGGTGAGCTCTGCACAGTTCCAGGAATGTGGCCTCGTGCATCTGAAAGTTCTGCAGCCACTACTTATCATCCCATACCTGCATAACGATGCGATCCCACCAATCAGTGCTTGTTTCTTGGGCCCAGAACTGGCGCTTCACCATCTGCAACTGCTCCATGAATGCCAACAACTTTGAATTGTTTCTTTCTGTGTTTCAAAGAATCATCATGTTCCCCATGGCTCCTTTGGTGGCTCTGCAAATACCGCAGGATCAGGCGTGTTGTGCTCATAGTGCTCAGCACAATAGTGCAGAGCTGTGCAGGATCCATGCTTCTCACAGAGGCGGTGGACGCATGGGTTTGCGGGGCTTTTGAAAAGAGGTGCAGAACATTATGTGATGTGGATAAAATTATGGGATAGAGAAAACAGCATCATGGGACATTGAAACAATGTACCTAGCAACCCCTATGCAATTTGTTTGCCCCCATAAGGCATTGCAAACCCTTCCCTGTGCTAAATGGTGGCAAGTTGCACAGTGGGATAGCTACCCACGGTGCACTGGTCTCTGCATCAATGCAAGCGCTGGTAGTGAGGATGTGCACTGCCAACACAAGGATCGTAATGTATTCCATTTCCTCAAAGAAAGGCCGAAATGAATAACTTTATATTTTTGCTTCAAAGCATTCGGACACACTTGTTGGTCTACTTAATACCTAAGTGCTGTACTTTTCTAATGAGAAGGGAACTTGCTGTGCCATGAATCTAATGTGCCAATGCCAAAAGGGGATGCACTGGCCCATTCTTAGTTGCATTCTTAAGCAACTACGTTCTACTATATTCTTAATCTAGACTTTTAAGCATTCTGCATTCTACTACATTTTTAAACTACTACATTTTCATTTTTACCATGAATCTAATGTGCCAGTGCCAAAAGGGGATTCACTGGCCCATAATTAATTTCATTCTTAGGCCACTACTTTTTCTTTGACCCCCGAAAACATATTCTTTGTCCCAGTGGAACTTTACAGTATTTTCAACAGCCACCTGCATATTTCCCAGCACTGACATTTTTATTGATTGTTGTTTCTAGATGAATGATCTCCTTCCCTCTCTGTTCCTTCATTTATAGGTTTGTATTTTACCCTGCTTTGATTTCCTAAATAATTTATACTATGTCTTCAGTTACAGCCGAAAAAATTCAAAGCAGATTTTTATTTACCTCTTATTTTTTCTGTATGGTCATATTGAAAAACTGCATAACAGAAAGTTCAAAGGTAAAAATAGTGTAAAGCACATATTAATGTACATTTTAAGAAGCAATAGCTTTATCAGTCCTATTTCTTTTAGCAGGAGTGCACTCTTCATCTCCTATGAAGCTCCCCAACCGCACACAACTCCTGTGTGACACTTGACTATCCCTCCAGTTATGATCTAAGTAATATGAAATAGGGATCAAATACTTAAACAGCACAAATATCTACCTCTAAATTCAGTTTCTTTCCCATCATGGGATCATGCACAAGTGACCCAGCCCTGGCCTTCTGGTCAGGGTTCTCCAATCCAATCTTTCATAAATTAGACCTCTGCTATGGTACCCTTCAAGCAAGGGCAGGAAAGCAGCTTCAGGTGGTTGTTTACTTGAAGCATTGGGGGAAATGAGTTAATCCAGATAAGAACAGGCACAAACCTTTACCTGTTGCCCAAGCGCAAACTTTTCTTGAGGTTTGGGAATGATTCAGTTTCTCTTCTTTCTCCATCCCCATAACCATGCCTTATGTTTGCTGATCTCTGGCAGTCTCTCTATGAGGCTCTACTGCAACTGTTTGTCTTGCATGGGACTTGGGTGTGGCGCGACATGAGATGCCACCAGGGAAGAGACTTAGCAGGAGATATGAGTGGAGAAGAAGCTGGGCATATTGTGGAGGCTGCTGGGCTTTGTTTCTAGGCCTGATGTTACCAATGAAGTTAGATGCTTTGGAAGAGAAGCACAGAACTTCTCTTTCCTCCGCCCCCTCCACCTCCGCCCCTCCCCCCACAAATATTGGCTTTGTTGAGGAGAAATGAAATCCTGACCCCATTCCAAAGGAAATTGTCATTTACTTCAGTGGGGCCAGGATTTCACCCATGTCCTTTGCTGTTGAACCTTCTCCCAAACATCTGTTGCCTATGAAGTTGAAGACATCCAGCTTCTTCATTTTCAATCAGTATTAACTATATTCTTCCTTTAAAAATAGGACTTGGTCTTAAATAGGAAAAAAAAAACAATAATTCTGTCTAGGTCGAAAAAAAGCCAAGCATCATCAGTGATTTTAAAGCTACTGTAAACATGCACTTTGAACATTATTAATGTTTGGTGTAATTAAAAATCTCCTTCATGACAAGTGGATGTTGATTCCTGCAATAATGCCTGTAGTAGAAGGCAATGCAGTAAGTAGTCTATTGATTTATATTGAAGTCTTCATTACCTGACTCTCTTCCTATTACAATCTATAAGCGACTGTCAAAAAGACATCATGAAAAGCATTTACAAGCTGTTTTCACTTCTCAGCTGTAGGTCTATCAGATTGATTATCTGAGAGAATATCATTACACTAGGCTAGCTCATTTCTTTTCATTCACACAGTTTGTTCACTTGACTGCTGCTGCTTAACGGATTCATTTTAGGCTGCATTATCCACATACACTGTTCTTCATTCACCCTTTTATTCCAAGGATGTAATAAGAGTTTAATGTTTTTTTTTTAAAGTATGATTTACCTCTTATTTTTTTCTAAAGTTTCAGATAATGTGTCTTGAATGTCTGGCTCTAAATATTTACCCTAAATATACTCTAGTTACTCTGTCACGTTATTATCACATACTACTCTGGGTAGCTGAATTGTTCTTCTTTCTAACTTGGCTTTCTTTTACATGCTCTATAATATTATGGATCAAATACATTATACAGAACATACAGTACCATCTGTGTAGTGGGATCTAGACATCCATAACAGGTAAATATACACTTCCTATCAAAGAACAGTTTGAACTGCTGTGTATTACTTTCCTATTTTATCTTGCTGACTTACAAATTATTTCTTCTCTAGAGCTGTTTGAACTTACCTGACCTTTAATTTTTTTAAACATGTGGAGTAAGGGGGGGACTTTAAGCACAGTGGCTTTCACATATTGATGCCTGCATTCAAGTCCTGGCTTATATCACATGTTGAAAAAATGATGTTCTCCCAATTCCCATTTCTTCACATCACAAATGACCACACACTTTTTTGGAATGAGTTGACTATGCAGTGATAGGGACAGGAGTAGGAAAACACTACAATGTCGTAAATACCTTTGAATAGCAACCACTCTGCTATTTATACTCTTTTATAGTCTTAGGCCTGGATTCAGCAAAGCATGTGCTTTGCATGCTTAGCAAAGGAGAGAAGCAGGGTTTATATGTATAAGATATAATATTGATGTGGAAATATGCTTTTACCAAATTTGCCAGTAAAAGTTGTATCTTTAGAATTCTTCACATTGAAACCAAATTGGTAATCTCTATAGAGTATTGTAGTGAGAATTTAAAACACACAGTCAGCCGCTTCACCCTTCCAAAATATACAAGATAAGCACATTGTGATCTGTTGTCAAACAGGTTATAAGAGATTACATAACAAAGGGCCAGAGTGTGTCACTCTTAGGGCTGGTCTACACTACCGTGGTAAATCAGTCTAACTTACAGAACTTCAGTTACGTGAATAACGTAACTGAAGTCGATGTAGTTAGATCCACTTACCGCAGTGGATACATTGCACTGTGTCGACGGGAGAGCATCTCCCATCAACTTCTCTTATGCTTCTGTGGGAAGGTGGAGTACACAAATTGATGGGAGAGTGCTCTTCCATCAATTTAGTGTATCTTCACCAGACCTGCTAAATCAACATTCGCTGCATCGATTGCAGCAGTGCCAATCTACCGGTAAGTGTAGACATGCCCTTACAGTACTTCAGAAAAGTATTCACCACTAAAGTATAGTAAGTACCATGTGAATTAGGGTGGCAGAATCTGGCCCACACTGTTTTACTGTATGAACCTGATCCAAAGGCCATTGCAATCAACGGAAAGTCTTTCATTGACTTAACTGTATTTTAGATCATGCACATATATCCGGGTTATGTTAAATTATCCAACACCCTGATCTTTTAACTAATCTTTGGAAGAAAGGCTTTTACTGGTTCTTGGTTTGGTCCTAATGAGTAACCACACATTCTGTAGGACGCAAAGTACAGCGAAGTATTTATGAGAGTGCCTGCTGTAAACAGTGACCAAGGTTCCACAATAATCAGAAAATGTCTGGAGATATATTTGGTTAATTGTATTAGTGGTGTCACCTGACAGACTAATAATTCTGAAGTCCACTTTCTTTAGGTTAAATATGAGTGCTCTTTGGCTCAAATTTTAATAATGCTTTTTATTTATACAGGGATATGATAAATACACACTCCATAGTGGAACAAATCATCTTTGAGTAATATTGAACCTGAAAAGTTCTAAGTTTCAGATACACAAAATAGCCACCACCATATGGCAGTGGCTATTTTCAGTACAGTTTAGTTCTCTCCACCTTTTTTCCCCACTCACTCCTTCCATGCTTGCCACTTTTCTGAAACCAGAGAGGTTCGTTCTTGTTGTGGCACCTAGGGTAACCAGATAGCAAGTGTGAAAAATTGGGACAGAGGGTGGGGGATAATAGGAGCCTATATAAGAAAAAGCCCCAAATATCGGGATTGTCCCTATAAAATTGGGACATCTGGTCACCCTAATGGCACCATCCATAAATTTGGACGTTTCAGCCCACAAACTCAGTATGTGTTGAAAATAAATGTCAGCAGGAGGTCTTAGGGGCTCAAGAAATGCAAGTCAGGCCTTATGTTCTACAGTCCATTCCCTAATGAGACCTTTATTGGCTGAGTCAACTCAGACCATAATCAAAAACAACTTTTCAAAATCTGCAGTTGTTGTTTTTTTCTTCAAAGCACCAAATGTTGCAAGAAAACAAGCTCTTGTTTATTTGACTTGCAAAGGTTTCCCCATATATATTTTAATGAGGCTACAAGCCAGGATTTGTGTTGCTTTCATTTTTACTTAATGTGTCTCTGTGTGTTGTATTTGTTTGTTGTATCTGGCATTTGATAATGTGTGTTTAAATATTTGCCAGTTTCTTGAGAGAAGGTTGGAGGAGATCAGTGTTTTTTCCTTTGTGAACAATGAAGGTCAAAGAAAAGCAGATTGGGTCAAATTCAGTCTTCGTATAGGGGGGCACATCTCCACAGCCAGACTGTCAGTGGATCAACACTTGCTAACACCTTGACTCAATCTGGCCCTATATCTCTTGTCTAAGGGGAACTTCTCCATTGTCTGAGCATTTGACTGGATGTTGGAGACTTGATGTTGGCGCTATGGATGTTGGAGACTTGCTAGCCTGTAAAGTATTTCGATATACAACAGTATAATTCTCTGTATGGACTCAATAGTCATTATAGGACATAATTTTGGTAGCTACAAATAATAAAAGTATTGAGGGGAGGTCTAGCAGAATTTTTTAATTAAGTGGATTTACCTTCTAAACTTTCAGCTTATTTTTGCTCTTGTCCAATGTTCAGCATCTTTGCTCAGCCGTGAAGAAACCTAAATATTATTGTGTCTCCCCTAGATAAATCAGTGCAATTTTGTACAGGCTATAGAAATAGTGTCAACCCCTTTGCCATGGTGGGAGGCCCATAATGTCATGGATCCACTGTGGCAGTGTGCTGCAGTGGGGGTTGGGAAGTGATTCTGCAGCCTGAAGACTTGGCAGCCCTCTGTGTGCTAGAGGAGCATGGAAAGCAGTGGATTTTGGACAGCAGCAGTAGGGTAGCCAAGGTGTTTGAAATGTGTAGGTCCATTGCCTACTATTGTTCTGGGAAGGTGGATCTACACAGGTCAGGGAGGTGTGGATAATGCTAAAATAAGATGCAGTAATATCTATAGAACAGATGAATCACTTCTCCCTTGCACACACATTTTGGTCCTCTGTGCAAATACCTGTTAGCTGGTTTTGGGTGGACATCAGAAATTTACCCAAATAACTTGTTGTTTTAAAGATGAAATCTGAATAAACATTTGCAGAGCACAAAACTGCATAATCACTGCAAACTAGATTAAAAGTATCCCAGGAACCACAGTTAGACACAGTAACAAGAGTTTATAGACATATGGATTCATTTTTCACAGCAGGCAAACATAACTGATAGTATTTGTGGACTTATCTACCATAAAGTACTTTGAAAATCTCTCCTTGGGGATTAATAATTGTCATTGTTTGGCACCAAGTTCTAATCCTAACAAAATGTTAACTGCTAATTATAATATTATTGGCCAAATTCATGCCAGGTGTAACTTCATTGAAGTAGTTGATTTTTTTTGCAAATTTTTGGAGATAATTGAACTAAATTTCATTATTTTTGTTATATATCTGTCTACACATTATTGAAGCACAGAAGTCATCAATTGTGAGTTAATGGTCAGCAAAACTGCTGACTCCCTGGAGACTAAGATGATGTAATGGGTCAGGAATGAAGATTTCTTCAGTCTCTGTATACACTTCTCAAAGTTGTAAATGAATCATGCTTAAAAGCCATCCTTGTAGAAGTCCTCAGGTGGATAATATTGCCTTGCCATCTGGCTAAGCTAATGATGACATGCTATGGAATTGCCTATTTCATCTTCCCTCTTATATCCTCCCAAATTAATGGTCAGTTACATCTTTTCTGCACAGGTAGAAAGATCTGTACTGGGTTTAAAGTAACTGTGCTTCTGTTGCTTGTTTTTCTTCAAGATTGATGCAAATGCAAGGTTGGGTAACTGACTTGCTAAATATATCTCAACACCAAATATCCTATCTTCTGTTAATTGCAGTTCCCCTTAACAAATATATTTCTCTTTACATCAGCAGCATAAGAAATATTCTCTGGAATGTTGTCTGGATTTTTGTCTTTTAAACAGCTTTGCCCATGTAATGTCTGTTGTGAAATTAAATTCCAAGAGGTCAGGAAATTTGATTCTCATGGTAATGTTAATTTGCCCACGATACACCTAGTGAATGTAATTCACCACTGTTACACTCCAGTTTTTCAAGGGCGGTCTGCTTTTTGTAATCTTGCCAACTAGTGTCATTTCCCCCCCCACCCCACCCCCAAAAAAGTTCGTGTTAATTCTAAATGGAAAATTTGTTGGATGGATGCCTACTATGCTGCTAGGTCTGCACAGCTGAGATTACTAACAGCAGACAAGCTCAACATGTTTTCAGAATCTTTCTTTTAAAACTGCTGGTAGAAAAGCCTGTCACATGGTAATTCACAGAAAACTAGGATCTGCTCCAAGCATGATTAATACTGTAATATGGATGACTGTCTACAGGACACAGGAACAAACACTGCGTTGAACTGTGATAGATCATTGTGCTCTACCAAAAACTAGTGAAAGAGTCACTGAGAATGTAGCTTCCAGTTATGATATTAAATATTAGTTCAACTACCAACATGGAAAGTAAGGGTTCCTCCCCCACTCCCTGGCCCCCAAGCTCATACACTTCAAAAAGCTGTGAATAGAGAGTCAGGTTCAGCTTGCACGCCTGGAAGCCAAAAGAGCAGGGAATACTGTTTTATTTGTAAACAACTGTTTCTTTTGAATTAATCTTTATTGCTTCAGTACCACAGAAAAATTCACTTTTATTCTGGGCATCCACCTGTAGGCAACCTGATTGAAGAATAATTCTAATTTCATATTCAGCTTATGAAATAATCATGAGGAGACAGTCCTTTGGTTACCCAAAACCTTAACATAAGATATACTCTTTGATTGCTGTGAATGTTAAAAGTTATATATTATGAATGAAATTCACCTGCGCCTGCACAAAGCTAGAATAGTTAGGCCTTGTGCAGGAGATTCCGCGTGGGGTGGGAGGGACAGAATCTATCTTCTTAGTATGTGGGCAGGCTGTTGAGCTCATCTGTAATGCAACTATCCACTCTACATTTTAGCTTTATGGACTACTATCAACTATCAAGTTTGCCCTGCATGGTCTGATCTATTGGCGTACTTAGGACCAGTATTGAACCCATCTTCACGATCTACAAGGGGTACTGTGAAGCTCCTTTGTGTGGCTGCCAGCCCCACATGTTCACCCCCCCCAGGTTTATCACAGGGTTTAGCCCTATATGCTATTCTATCTTTAGACAAAGGATATGTCTACACTACCCGCCGGATCAGCAGGCAGTGATCGATCCAGCAGGGATCGATTTATTGCGTCTAGTCTAGACACGACAAATAGACCCCTGAGCACTCTCCTGTCAATCATGTACTCCAACTCCGTGAGAGGTGCAGGCGGAGTCAATGGGGGAGCGCCAGCAGTCAACTCACTGCTGTGATGACACCACAGTAAGTCGATCTAAGTACGTCGACTTCAGCTACGTTATTAACGTAGCTGAAGTTGCATAATTTAGATCAAGCTCCCCTCCCCCCCCATTGTAGACCAGGGCTAAGAAACAAGCAGATTGATTCAGTTCCTATCCTTGGAGCTCATACATCAGAGACAAATGCATTCAATAACATATCTGTGGCTTAGTTGGTTCCTTTCCTGTGAAACCAAATCACAATATCACTGGGGGATTTTCAAGTAATATTGAAACTGTTATGCAACATTTTCTTTTGTCCATATTTAAATTATTCCTTGATTTGGAAAATAATAAATAAAAAGGTTGCCAAGGTTCCTAAAACTGTAATGAACACTACTCAACTCGAGAGGTTAATGGCTTTATATTAGAAAAGGCACTGATCATGGCATCTCCTTTAGTGTATTACTTTCAATAAACCATTAGCCTATGGTAAACTTTCTATGTGTCAAGGCTACCGGAATCCATAGGGAGAAGGTTTCTGATAGTAAAGGGCACATTAGTTGAATCCTTACTCTGAGTGTGAATTGATTTTTTTAACAGTGAGGGTAATTAACCATTGAAATAACTTATCCAAGGGATGGATGTTTTTCTAGAAGGTATTCTGAACTCAACCAGAAGTTGTGGACTTGATGCAGAAATCACAAATCATGCAGAAATAGTGAAATTCTATGGTTTGTTATGAAGAGGCCTTAAAATATACAAATCTATAGTTGACATTCAAAAAGGCCAACATAGAAAGACTTAAATAATAACTTGGGGCAAGTTGCTTTATCCTCAAAGCCACACATTGATCAGGATTTTAAGATTTCAAATATAATAATCTTCACAATGCAGCTGTTTGAACTCTTTAGGTTTTGTTTCATGTAATTCACATGAATGTATCCTGTCATAACAGATTGGAAGGTCCGGCTCTGTGAATGAAGGTTTGCTTGGAGGTATCTGAAACTTATTGGACAAATGACCACAATTTCAAGGGGGAGAATCAGACCACCAGGCTTCCCAAAGATATCTAAGGTAAAGTTGGATATGGGACATGAGTGAAGGATGAAAACAGAAGGGACTGGTTTGGGTGGGACATTAGTTTGACTACTCTCATTATCAGGAAGGTTTTCCTGATATTTCCTTCTGTTTCTTCCATTGCTGCACTTCTATTCATGTCCCCTTTAGTTACCCTATCTTCACTTGATGTTTGTGACCTCCAGCTATATGTAAACTTATGTCATCACTGGATGCAGCCTTATCCTCGCCTCCTACAACTCCACAGTGTCATCCCTAAACACTTTGCCTTAATATCAACACAGATAATGTTAATACAGTATTTTCAATATTTCCTCCATTTTTCAAAGGCTCCCTCCTTCCAAGAGAAGACTTTAAAGGCTTGGAAGCATCAGCAGAGCACAGCAAAGCAAGAATTTCAGTCACCCTAGTTTGGGGTCAGCAGAACTGCTTTTTCCTTCTTCCCAAAGTAGACTTGTGTGCATCATCTACAACCAAAGTCAGGAGGGAATGGGAATGATGGGGGAAGCTGTTGCACTTAGATAGGGAGTAGGTAAAAGATGTTGATGTCTCAGTCAGAATATGAGTTCCTAAATAAATGGAAAATATAAGTAAAGATTTATTTCTACAAAAAAATAAAACAGACAGAGTTAAAGAAAAGTGTTGTCTAGGATTAATTTTATATTAAAACTAAAAGTAAAGATATTAAAAAGTAAGAATAAATTAGGATCCTAAACCCAACCTAGAACAATCTGATTTTCAAAAGTGATGAGCACTCACCTTTTGACTTAAAATTAGAGCTGTGTGAATAATTGATTTGTTTAGTTTCCTGGCACTTCTGGAAAAACATAATTTCAGGTATATAATAATTTTAAAAAATTAGCAAACCAAAAAGGCAAAATAATTTAATTTGGGTTAATTAAAACATTGAGGTTTCTTTAAAGGTTTTTAATTTTTTAAAATAAAACTTAAGGAAATTTCAAAAGATAGTTTAGAATCTCAACTTTTCATTTCACATTTGTTTTGGGCAATTTCTATTTTTTTTGGTCCAAAACAATTTAGTGAATTTAACCCAGATCTGTTGTTTTTGGGGGAAAAATTGCAGCCAAAATTGTTTTTGCCCCGCTGCATTTAAAATTTGTATAAGAAAGTTAAAGCAATAGAAACTGTTGGGGACTCAACACTTTTGAAAAATCAGGCCGCTTGTTAGGTGCTTAAGTATTAGGAGTTTAACTTTAGGAGTTTAGAAGTCTAACTTTAGGTTCCTATTTTTTTTAAAAATCTCAACCAAAACTTAAAAAAAAGTTAAAAGCAAACAATAATAAAGCAGGATGTGGGAGGATGTTCGGGTGACTCAGGAGTTGGGGGTGAAGGTATGAAATGAAAAAGCTAAAGGCTTGATTCAAAGTCCATTGGAGTCTAGATAGATTCTCATTGGACTTAAGTGGCCCATTGAAATCAATGGAGTTTGGCACCTAAATACTTTGGAGGATCTGGGCCTATGCACCTTTCATTATGACCACTTTGCTTGCATGCTCCAACTCTTTGTGTGGCTTTTGTAAACTCTTTGGAGCAGGGCCTTATATTTACCTTATATTTGGAATATGCCTAACACATTAAGGGCACATCTGCAATAATAAAATTATAAAATACGTTATATTATACTACAGATAGGAAAATTCAGCTGTACAGTGAATCCTTTAGCTACTGAGGGACCATTTTCTAAGTCAAACCTAGAAAGTTTATATGGGCCACCTCTGCAGTAAGTTTATATGACATACCAGCTGTTTCTGTGAGATGAAACAGGATGGATTTCATAGAATCATAGAATATCAGGGTTGGAAGGGACCCCAGAAGGTCATCTAGTCCAACCCCCTGCTCGAAGCAGGACCAATTCCCAGTTAAATCATCCCAGCCAGGGCTTTGTCAAGCCTGACCTTAAAAACCTCTAAGGAAGGAGATTCTACCACCTCCCTAGGTAACGCATTCCAGTGTTTCACAACCCTCTTAGTGAAAAAGTTTTTCCTAATATCCAATCTAAACCTCCCCCACTGCAACTTGAGACCATTACTCCTCGTTCTGTCATCTGCTACCATTGAGAACAGTCTAGAGCCATCCTCTTTGGAACCCCCTTTCAGGTAGTTGAAAGCAGCTATCAAATCCCCCCTCATTCTTCTCTTCTGCAGGCTAAACAATCCCAGCTCCCTCAGCCTCTCCTCATAAGTCATGTGTTCTAGACCCCTAATCATTTTTGTTGCCCTTCGCTGGACTCTCTCCAATTTATCCACATCCTTCTTGTAGTGTGGGGCCCAAAACTGGACACAGTACTCCAGATGAGGCCTCACCAATGTTGAATAGAGGGGAACGATCACGTCCCTCGATCTGCTGGCTATGCCCTTACTTATACATCCCAAAATGCCATTGGCCTTCTTGGCAACAAGGGCACACTGCTGACTCATATCCAGCTTCTCGTCCACTGTCACCCCTAGGTCCTTTTCCGCAGAACTGCTGCCTAGCCATTCGGTCCCTAGTCTGTAGCGGTGCATTGGATTCTTCCATCCTAAGTGCAGGACCCTGCACTTATCCTTATTGAACCTCATCAGATTTCTTTTGGCCCAATCCTCCAATTTGTCTAGGTCCTTCTTTATCCTATCCCTCCCCTCCAGCGTATCTACCACTCCTCCCAGTTTAGTATCATCCGCAAATTTGCTGAGAGTGCAATCCACACCATCCTCCAGATCATTTATGAAGATATTGAACAAAACCGGCCCCAGGACCAACCCTTGGGGCACTCCACTTGATACTGGCTGCCAACTAGACATGGAGCCATTGATCACTACCCGTTGAGCCCGACAATCTAGCCAGCTTTCTACCCACCTTATAGTGCATTCATCCAGCCCATACTTCCTTAACTTGCTGACAAGAATACTGTGGGAGACCGTGTCAAAAGCTTTGCTAAAGTCAAGAAACAATACATCCACTGCTTTCCCTTCATCCACAGAACCAGTAATCTCATCATAAAAGGCGATTAGATTAGTCAGGCATGACCTTCCCTTGGTGAATCCATGCTGGCTGTTCCTGATCACTTTCCTCTCATGCAAGTGCTTCAGGATTGATTCTTTGAGGACCTGCTCCATGATTTTTCCAGGGACTGAGGTGAGGCTGACTGGTTGTATTGTGACTGGTTGTGATTTGTATTGGCGTTTATTGCACCAATCTAAGGGTGAGACCATTGCTATTTTAGATCTTTTGAAAGATGGAAAAGTAGCTCAAAGTAGCTAAATTGAGAATGGCAGCCCTTCTCAGGAACCAGCAGAAAGTTAGGGAGGTATAATTAATCCTGACTCAGTGCAGAGGGATGACCTCCTGATGTCATTTCCAGCCCTACATTTCTATGATTCTATTAAATAGGTGCCTTTGTGAACCAGCAGCTTAAAATCAAAGGTTTGCCTGGCAGCAGGCTTTTACCTCTGGAAAATTATCAGCCAGAGCTGGAGGCCAATTTTATATAGTTTCATAGTTTCAAGAATAAAAAATAATGATAAGGTGAAATAGCACTTTGCAAGCCAAAGCCACTTAGACTGCTTTAACCTAATCAGTAGCAATCCACTGCAAAGAGACACTGGAATCAGTAGGGTCCAATCCTGCACTTAGGTCAGTGGGTCCAGCATCAGACTATTAGCCTGCTCAGAACAGATACCCAGAGATACAGTGGTCTGTTTTAAAAACTAAAAGGATCTTCCTGGTGTAGACCAGATAGCCTCAGAATGAGTTGGTGTTTATTTTATTAAATAATTTTTTAAAAATTACCAACTCCCCTCCCCTTGCCACCCTTTTTTTCCCTTCCTCCTCCTCTTCCTAGCTAGTGAACAGGGGACTGCAAACAGAGGACTTTGAGAGGGGGAGAAGGAGATCCCCCTACTGAACGAACAAGTGCGACTAGTAACCTTGGGGTGAGTGAGTTTGCTTGGCTGTTTTGTGTTTTGCTTTCTCTTTCAGGTTATTTCAGTTATTTCAGTTACTGGGTCAGTTGGGATTGTGTGTCTGGGGACTGTTTGAGCCTTTGTTCCCTGGATCATCCTTGATCATCTTTGATCAGCCTCAATCAGCCTTGTGATCACCCTCCCCCTGTGTGATAAATGAGGGGGTAGGGCTGACCTAGGAGAGAAGGCCTTAAAAGCCAAAGGCTTAGCGACCAAGGGAGTTTGTAAGAGGAAGTCATAATATAATCGTTATGGTTAGGAGGGGCCGCATTGCCGTGTCAACGCTGCTCCTGTCTCCTCCACCTGAGCCTGTATCCAGACAGAGAATCTTACCATGGATTCATTTACCCAGATGCTGGTGTGGATTTGCAGAGATTGTGGTCTGCATTTCCCACTCACAGAAAACCAGGCTGTAGCAGAATCTGAAGCTGCCCTTGCGGCACCTTCCTCGCGAGTCCAGTTTGGGAAGGCCCCAGAACCCTCAGCAAAGAAGGACTCTCAATACCCCAATTCCATTCTCCACCTTATGTATCCCTTAGTCTCCACAGTCTTCTATCTTCCCCTTGTATCAGGGGTGACCATGTGCCCCCATTCTTCACCATGTGTGACGGGCTCAACTCACCACCGCGGCACCTCCTGCTGTGGCTGTCCTGGGAATTAGCTCGGGGTTGTCAGTGCACTCTCCTCCAGGTGGTGTCTTTGCAGCCGTCTTGTCTGTCTCCAACTCCAAGGACCTGTGTTGCTCCCCGGACCACGTTGTCCTCTTCTGTGCACAGGCCTCCAGTTGTGCCCCAGTCGGTTCTTTCCCCACTTCGTAAGGACCAACAGTCCTCAGTCCAACCATTTGTCTCAGTGGTAAACTGCAGTCCCGATTCTTTTTCATTGAAAACTAATAAGAATATAATCTATTCTTTGAGCAAAACTCCCTATCACACCATTGAAAATCGAAAGCTTCCACTGACGTTTTTGCAGCAATATGTTGAGACCTCTAGGCAGGATAATGCATCACAAACTTTAAATTGACAAAAAAAAAATTAAGTAGCTTAAATCACACCCAGCCAAATGAGGTCATAGGACTATGAGAGAGAGAGAGAGAGGGAGAGTCTGAAATGAAATTTCAGTGTGTGAATTAAAGTACACATTGGGATTTATTTTTGCAAGTCTTGGCCAATAAATTTTAATTTGACGTTATACTTGCAAATGGCATATATTAATACACAATCCTTGAAAAGGTATATCTGAGAGAAGACTAGTTAGTTTAATTTTGAGTCCGCATGAACTGCGAGAGATTACTCAAGATTTTTAAGATCCAGTTCCAAGTTATCCCCTTTGAAAGAACATTTTCTAGGAAATTTAATTTGACCAAGCTGTGGCTAATAGTGTCCTGCACTTGCTGGAGTGCTTAGTGAATACAGGCAAGGCTTCTGTTGATCTTTTAGTTGCTAGTAGGAGGAAATTTTTCTAGTACCTTTTAAGGGTACTCAGTTTGATCTTGTTTGTAAAGTGCTTTAAGATCTTTGGATGAAAGGTGTTAGAGAAGTGTAAAGTTACTTTATTTATTAAGCAGTAAAACATAATTGAGTGCTTGGTTTTCTGAGCTATTACCAAGCCACATAGAGTTTAGGTAGGAGCCCAGTTGCTACAAATTCCCAGGCAGAGAAGCAATACCTCAGCACGAAACCGCAACACACTCAGGATTTTCTGATTGCAAACTACAGTAACTCCTCGCTTAACGTTGTAGTTATATTCCTGAAAAATGTGACTTTAAGCAAAACGATGTTAAGCGAATCCAATTTCCCCATAAAAATTAATGTAAATAGGGGTGTTAGGATCCAGGGAAATTTTTTTCACCAGACAAAAGACATACAGTATAAGTTTTAAACAAACAATTTAATACTGTACACAGCAATGACGATTGTGAAGCTTGGTTGAGGTGGTGAAGTCAGAGGGTGGCATATTTCCCAGGGAATGCCTTACTGCTAAATGATGAACTAGCACTCAGCTGAGCCCTCATGGTTAACACGTTGTTAATGTAGCCTCACACTCTACAAGGCAGCACGAATGGAGGGAGGGGAGACAGCATGGCAGACAGAGATGGAGACACACACAGTGTGCGTGAGAGAGCGAGCGAGCTGCGCATTGCTCCTTTAAGTATGCTGATTCCACTCTAAGTACATTGCCTTTTTAAGTAGATCAGCAAGTTGAGGGAGTATCTTCTGCCAGCAAGCTCCCTCCATCCTGAGCCCTGTCGTGTCCCCACCCTCCCTGGACATGAGGTAAGCGGGGGGCAGGAGGAAGGGGGAGAGGGATACCCTGACATTACCCCCTTCCCCACCCTGCAGAGCAAGCAGGAAGCTCCCAGGAGCAGCTCCAAGGCAGAGGGCAGGAGCAGAACATGGTAGTGGGGGGAAGGACACTGAACTGCCAGCAACTGATAGTCTGCTGGGCGGCTGCTGCACAGGGAACTTAGGGGAACAGGGAGTTGATGGCGGGGCTGCTGGTCCACCCTGGTTCCAAGCCCCCACGAGCTTGCTCCAACAGGCTGCTCTTTCTGCAAGCAAAAAGAGGACAGAGCAGGCAGCTGCCAAACAACGTTAGAAAGGAGCATGTTCCTTAATTGTTCAGCAATGTAACAACGTTAATTGGGACGACTTTAAGTGAGGAGTTACTGTATATCTCTGTATCAGTTTTCTTAACAAGAACACACAATGATTTGTTCCATTTTGTTAAGGTTTTCTTACACCACTGAAAATAGTGCCAAACAAAATATAAACAAACTTCATACAATTCCCTAAAATTAAAGACAGCTTAACTCTTAACACTGAATGTGTTTTAATTAGATTAGCTTTCCTCTTTTTATCCACTTGTTTTCCACCTCCTCAGCTCCTGTTTTGTGGTTTCCTTTCTTGCTGTTTAGCTTTAAATTTGATAGTGAAAAAAGTTGAATCAGAAGCTGTAAAATATTAGTGATCCAACTACAGTGTATGTCAAGGAGGCTGATGCACGCTGAAAAGCTCATCACTACTACTGAAAATCTGATTATTCTGTGCTGAGACCTGTGGGGCTGAGATATCAACATATCACAGTAGTGGCTGGGGTTTTTTAAGGATGGTTTGCAATGGTGGTAGAACTCTTGCAGGTGGGCAGTAGGACAAGGTTGGTCACTGGGCATTAGGTAGCTCTGGAGCCTGTGCTCTGGGGCATTGTTTCTAGAGCATGGGTCAGAGGGGAAGAGGGAAGCAGATATCACAGAAAAACACTCTTTACTCTACTCTACTTTTCCTTCCTGTGGCCAGATTCCTCCTGCTCCCCTCCCAATGACAGATGCCAGACTGACTTCCCAGCTGTCAAACCCAAGTCCCCATGTAGTAAGAGATGTGACTCCCCACCCTCAGACAGATCACTTTCTCCTCCCTGACCATCTGCCCAACTCTCTGCTCCCAGATGGTAGGGACATGACACACTCCTCCTCCTAACTTCCTTCTGCTCAGTAACAAGTGCCCTGGTCCTTTTCTATCTACCAAATCTTCCCCAGTCCATCCAATTGTAAATTCCCTCCATGCTTCTAGTTGCAAGAACCGTAGCCCTCCTTTCTGCCCCACCCCTGATATGGACCCTCATCTGATCCTTGCCTTCCCACCCCTCTTTCCTAACTGCAAATGGCCTGATACCTCTCAGTTCTCATTCATTCAGAGTTAGGCACCTTAAGAGAACTGATTCAACATTTATATAGCCAATGAGAACATCCACAGTTACATAAGATGAGAGAAAAAAAATATTATGGATATATCCTGCTTCAGGGCTGCGACCCTAAGAGCCCCTGGATGCCAGCTGGCAAAAGGGTTCACTCTTCTGTAACAGCAACTCCTATCAGGTGGTGCAGTGCCTCCCAGATCTGAGTGCCCTGGGGAGTGTAACAAGGGCATAAACCAACCACTAACTGATGGGAGTTAGGAAGTGCCCTAAATATAAAGGGAAGGGTAAACCCCTTTGAAATCCCTCCTGGCCAGGGGAAAGCTCCTCTCACCTGTAAAGGGTTAAGAAGCTAAAGGTAACCTCGCTGGCACCTGACCAAAATGACCAATGTGGAGACAAGATACTTTCAAAAGCTGGGAGGAGGGAGAGAAACAAAGGGTCTGTGTGTTTGTCTTATGCTGGTTTCTTCCGGGGATAGAGCAGGAATGGAGTCTTAGAACTTTTAGTAAGTAATCTAGCTAGGTATGTGTTAGATTATGATTTCTTTAAATGGCTGAGAAAAGAATTGTGCTGAATAGAATAACTATTTCTGTCTGTGTATCTTTTTTGTAACTTAAGGTTTTGCCTAGAGGGGTTCTCTATGTTTTTGAATCTAATTACCCTGTAAGATATCTACCATCCTGATTTTACAGGGGGGATTTCTTTATTTCTATTTACTTCTATTTTTATTAAAAGTCTTCTTGTAAGAAAACTGAATGCTTTTTCATTGTTCTCAGATCCAAGGGTTTGGGTCTGTGGTCACCTATGCAAATTGGTGAGGCTTTTTATCCAACATTTCCCAGGAAAGGGGGGGTGCAAGTGTTGGGAGGGTTGTTCATTGTTCTTAAGATCCAAGGGTCTGGGTCTGTAGTCACCTAGGCAAATTGGTGAGGCTTTTTACCAAACCTTGTCCAGGAAGTGGGGTGCAAGGTTTTGGGAAGTATTTTGGGGGGAAAGACGCGTCCAAACAGCTCTTCCCCAGTAACCAGTATTAGTTTGGTGGTGGTAGCGGCCAATCCAAGGACGACGGGTGGAATATTTTGTACCTTGGGGAAGTTTTGACCTAAGCTGGTAAAGATAAACTTAGGAGGTTTTTCATGCAGGTCCCCACATCTGTACCCTAGAGTTCAGAGTGGGGGAGGAACCTTGACAGGAAGCAAGTTCCATTGTGGGCAGAGTGTTTATTGCACCTTCCCTGAATAATTTGGCAATGGTGCTGTAAGACAACTACAGGGCTAATCTGGTTTAGCAATTCCTATGTTCCTAAGCAGTGCTGGAACCTCCTGTTCTGGGGTCTGTTGAATGTAAACAGGATCTATTTCCATATTCACCTGGCGCTCCTCAATGTTCAGCATGCCGAATGTTTATATATGCTTCCTATTTCCCACAGTAGCAAAGGATAGAGAAAATGAGTGTAAAAGCTGTACTGGGTTTGTAACGGGCACCCTTCTCCTCTTACTCAAGGCTCTTTTGAACCAGGAGCATATTTTTCTCAATGTGAAAAATGTGCTCTGCTGCTCTAGACAGAGTATTAAAAGAAAAAAAGGGGGGGGGGAGCAAGTAATTGGCATGCGAGAGCAGTTAGACCAGCCTGAAGGATAAAGTACAAACCAAAGCTTGATCCCAGATATCCATTCATAAACTTCCACACTGCAGCAGCCAACCTAGCAAATGTGCAACCTTGCTGAATGAATATAAAAGGCAACAGAGGCAGTTAGATTTGGAAGGAGAGAGAAGGCAAGGACTCTGCCCATTCTTAACTTAACATGCAGGAGTCTGAATGACTAGCTGTTAAGGAA
Source organism: Lepidochelys olivacea (assembly GCF_965140295.1). Taxonomy (NCBI): domain Eukaryota; kingdom Metazoa; phylum Chordata; order Testudines; family Cheloniidae; genus Lepidochelys; species Lepidochelys olivacea. The sequence continues at coordinate 215,949,265 of NC_140412.1, forward strand.
CCGTCACACATACTCTCTTCATAAAAAGAAATTAACTTTCATGACCTGAAGCAGGATAGAAGTGATTCAAACTAGGATGAAGAAAAATAGATTGGCTGTAAAAGATTTGCCAATCTGGGCTCCAAACCAGCACATTGTCAGTGCTTTGGAAATGCAGGCATGGACTGTAAATAAGCATTTGGGTCACGTTTTTGATAGAGTGTGGGAACTGAGAAATCTAGTTAGTTACAGTCAGGAAAGGAAAAGAGACTCTGGGGGAAAAAAATGGATAAAAAGTCAGTGGGGAGACAAAGACCATTAAAGGACACTGCAACTGAGGGAAAAGGCTGAGAGAAAACATCTTTGTTGTGTTAGTGATGAGAAGAGGGCATTAGAATATGATCATAACCAATCCAGCACACTTTTAGTAGCTCTTGTTTTCATCATAATGAGCTAAACAGATCATAAAGATCTGGAATAAAAAATGATTGCTGGAATGAAAGTTTGCCATGTGGATCTGTCTAAGAGTTATGATTGTATGTTGTATGATACAGTTCTTGCTTTTATTTCCCATTGTATATAATTAAATGAGGAAATTCCCGTACATTGATGATGTGAATTGATGTTTTCCTTATTACTGGTTCCGGACTCTCTGTTTGGCCTACTATAAGAAAGCATAGCTCAGGGGCAGGGATCAGTAAACTGAATGGTAATTCAGATATGGACTGAAAGGAAAGCCAAATCCTACTAGATGGCACAATGAACCAGATCCCAATCTGACAAGGCATAGGCCCCTTCTCAGTCATACAAAAAAGAGGCAAGTTTGTGGGCAGAGGAGGGACAGCCTTGTATTAATTCTTGAGAATCGGTTTCAGTCTTTGCTTCCTTTGCATGTTTGTACCTCAAAACTCTGCCAAGTTGTATCATAGGGCTCTGTGGTTTGGGTCACACTTCCCATCAACTGCATCTTATTATTCAGCATAATTTAAAAAGAAATAACAGTGCTGCTTCCACCTGGACCTATAAAGTCCACACTTGCTGAGTGTGGGAGGTATGGCAGTATCTACATAATCACTTTGTTCAGAATTAAATTTTTATTAGGAAAAAAGTTACTAATACTTCCAGTTGCTTCCACATGAACAAATTGTAAACTAACGCAATGTTGTCTTGCTGGGTTTTAAGACAGATTAATTGCCAAACAATGGTAGAGTGAACTAGAAAACATCAAGTCAGCTTGTCAAAACCATGTGAGAAGGAAGCTGTCAAGAATCATCAATTTCATGCTGCATCTGCTTGGGGAAAGACAAGCAGCAGCAGAGACAAGCATTGGAGATATTGCAAACCACGCTGAAAAACTGAAGAGGGCTACAAGAAGGATTAAAAGTCTTGAAAAGATGCTTTACAGGAACGACTTAAGGAGCTCAGTCTATGTTTCTTATGAAAGAGTAGCAGCAACTTGATCACAGTCTGTGAGTACCTACATGGGGAGACCATATCTGATAGAAGAGGGCTCTTTAATCTAGAAAACAAAAATATAGCAAGACCCAATGGCTGCGAGCTGAAGCTCAAAATCATCTAACTGGAAATATGTTGCAGATTTTTAACAGGGAGAGTTATCAGGCATGAATGTGGTTGACTCTCCTTCACTTGAGGTCTTTAAATCAAGGCTGGGTTTGTTTCTAGGAGATATGTTCAAACTCAGGCATAATTAATGAGCTCAATGCAAAAATTACTGAGCGAATTTATTTGCAGGAAATCAGAGTACATGACCATAGTGGTCCCTTCTGGGTTTAAAAACCATTTTCATGGGGAGAAGAACCTTAAAAAGAAGGCTGAGAAGGTATTGGGAAGTCAGTGTCTCACCTACTCCCTTGAAGCAGCAATAGGATCTAGGAGAGGGATGAAGTACTGGACATCCTTCCCCATCACAACAGCCAGGAGACTCTGGTGTGGGGAAAAGACACAGATGTATTTCTTTCTTCCAGAAGACGAGGGGGCTATCTCTTCAGAGTTGATATTTATGGGCCATATGCTGATAAGAAAGAACTTTGGACAGTGGCTATTCACACTATCCTTCCAGGAAGCCTAGCACTGTCCTTTCCAATGGCTGAGAGTGGCAGAAGGATTCCGTTTCACCTTTGGCTAGTTTTCAGTTTCTTTTAAGGTATAGATTCATAGATATTAAGGTCATAAGGGACCATTATGATCATCTAGTCCGACCTCCTGCACAACGCAGGCCACAGAATCTCACCCAACCACTCCTGTGAAAAACCTCTCACCTATGTCTGAGCTACTGAAGTCATCAAATCATGGTTTAAAGACTTCAAGGAGCAGAGAATCCTCTGGCAAGTGACCCGTACCCCACGCTACAGAGGAAGGTGAGAAACCTCCAGGGCCTCTTCCAATCTGCCCTGGAGGAAAATTCCTTCCCAACCCCAAATATGGCAATCAGCTAAACCCTGAGCATATGGGCAAGATTCACCAGCCAGATACCCAGGAAAGAATTTTCTGTAGTAACTCAGATCCCACCCCATCTAACATCCCATTGGGCCTATTTACCATGAATGGTTAAAGATCAATTAATTGCCAAAATCACTATATCTGAAATGGAGCTGGTTAGGAAATGATCATTTTCCCCACAGCACTTTTTTAAGACCGTGATGTTCCAATTTACACTAAGAGCCAGATTTATCCTTCCTATAGCTCCATAATGGTGTTGGCGCCAATGCTTACCTTGGAGTAGTATCTTTATATACTCTTTTAAAAGAGAGTTAGATGAATTCTAGTATACATTTGTAGTGTGTAGGAATAGGGTAGTATCCCTTTAAAGTGTGCTTCCAGTGGTGCTCACTATGATCTGTACTTCACAAGCCTCCAGAAACGAGTTAGAGCAGCAGTATGTATGTACCCATGTCTTGCATGCCTGCATATAAACATAGTTATCTGGGACCCAACTGTCTCCTTGTGATACTTCATATTGTTTTTGTTGTGTAAAGAGCAAAAGATGCAACAGTATAATTTTATTACTTAATTTTATAATACAGAGTAAGTCAAAGAAGTAGGAAAAAAGATGGTTGCAAATTTACAAAATCTAAAGACCAAAAGGGCAGCCAATAATTACTGCTCCCTGTAATTAAGACTCTACTAATGTCCAAAATAAATTTTAAAGAAATGAAATTAATAAAGGAGCAAAAACTCTTTATGTATCATAAACAATTATAACAAAGACTCTACAACAGACTAAGTATCAGTGTCATCTTTATGCTGTACTGAAGCTATAACATCTAAACTTTCTCATACTAAATAGAGGTAAGGCACAGAAAGCAGCGGTGGTGGGGGGCGGGGGGAGATCCCACTTAAACCTCCCTGTAAATCATTGTCTAATTGAAGTGAATTTTTCTTTAGTTTTTCCCTTTTCCTTTTAACAAGACAACAACAATTTATTATATCTCATCACAATGGCCGGAAAAAAAATGTGTGGACATTATTGGTCTGATGCTACTTGGTGCAAAGGAGCCGAACACTTCATAGATTTGGGCCTCAATTTGTTCTTTACTTAGTGCTTTATGCCAATCTCATTATTTATATAGCAGCATTGATTTTACTGACATATAAAGTAGCCCAAGAAGCTGACAATTTAGGATTTTTACTCTAACTAGACCTTTCCTGTTAGCTCTTAATGACTTATTTTTTTTCATCAAGCTTGTGTAACTGTTGCAGTATCAGGAAATTGTGTATTCCCACTACAAGACAGATGTATTAAAGCCGGACAGATACATTAAGACAGACATATCTAATTAGGGGCAACGAGGAAGAAAGTACAATTAGTACTGTTTTTAAAGTGATTTGATTAACATCAGTAACCAGGTTAGAGGCTTCTCTCAGAGCTGGACATCTCTGTGTACAAAGACATCATGTACAATGTTTTGTTCATAGCTGCATAAACCTGGGACTTGAACCTACAAACCCTCACTCCTGTGAGTAGTACCATTGATTTCAAATGGACTCAATGGGGTGGCTCATGTATTTAAGGACTACTCAGCTGAGTACAAATTTGTAGGATTGAGCTTTAGTAATCTGTGTGTTATAGATTTCATAGCTAGATTCTGTGTTCTGGTGCTTATATTGTGGTATCTGAGCAATGCATAAAGTGCTATGTCTAGCATCTGCCACATGTGCTTCCTTGCCCACTCTCCAGGGGGTGATTTATCTAACCCATTGCTAACACAGTTTAACACCATTTATATGGAATAATAATATTTGCTTCAAAAACATTGTGGGCATTTTTTTTTACTCTCTGAAAAGTCCAATTTTTGGTTTTGAAGGACATGACAAAATGTTTTGGTCTATAGTAGCCAACTTTTTCATCCCGATGAACTAAAATGTTATTACAGAAAAGTCAAGGGGTCACAGTCAATACTTTGGGGTAGAGTCTCTGCCATTCAGCCTCTCAGGTGGTGCAAAGAGGGCAGAAACCACCTTTAAGTCTCCTACTATGTATTTCCCTATTATGGGGGAATCAGTGGGTGCAGAGCCATCAGAACCAGCTCTGATGTCTCCTTCACTGCAACCTCTGGCAAAGGTGGTGCTCAATAGGAGGGGATGTAGATGGATCATACTATGCTGCAGCTGTCCCTACCTAGCACATGATCCCTTGGCTCCACCAGGCTGCTCTAACCTGCACCGTAGAATCACAGAATATGGTTGGAAGGGACCTCAGGAGGTCATCTAGTCCAACCCTCTGCTCAAAGCAGGACCAATCGCCAACTAAATCATCCCATCCAGGGCTTTGTCAAGCCTGACCTTAAAAACCTCAAAGGAAGGAGATTCCACCACCTCCCTAGGTAATGCATTCCAGTGCGTCATACCCTCCTAGTGAAAAAGTTTTTCCTAATATCCAACCTAAACCTCCCCCACTGCAACTTGAGATCATTACTCCTTTTTCTGTCATCTGCTACCACTGAGAACAGTCTAGATCCATCCTCTTTGGAACCCTGTTTCAGGTAGTTGAAAGCAGCTATCAAATCCCCCCTCATTCTTCTCTTCCAGGGTCAGGTCAGAGGATAAGGGAGCCATAATTTGCAATTGGTTCTCAGTGTTTCTCCTTTCCTGGACTGTTCTGGGTGATTGTATGGGGGATCCTCCCCATCTTTTGCTAGGCCCTTCCCTTGGCCGAGGCAGAGCAAGCGAAGTGCCTGTCCTGCTCTCCCTAGGTTTCTCAGAAGAAGCATACAATGAAGATCAATAATTGTTTCTCCATGGCTGCAGTATAGCATGCTGCGAGCTAGGAAGCTGCTGAGCAGCTATGGAAGAGAAGGGCCAACGGCTGCACAGAATGCTCCAGGCTCAAGCCAGAGCTGCTCTGAGGGCATCTGGGGAAGCATTGGCAATCTGAGGGATGTGACTGATTCATACACTTCAATGTAAATATCACAAGGTGTGTCTCAGAACACATTTTTCAATTCATAAACATAATTTATTAATACAGTTGCCCTTGTGGGCCACAGGCTGGACACCACTGGTCTATAGGACCTCCAGATACGTTGTATTCCCTAATAAAGACTAGTGTGTCTGAGCATTTGAAATAAATACAACCTTTGGTACTATAATTTTGAATTATTTCTGATAGTTTTTTTTAAACTTGTGAGAAGTCTGAGCTCTTTGTGGACTGTAGGTCTCTTGGCTAAAACATGTATGGGTTTATAATTGCTACAGGAGTAGATAGATCTGCCAGGGATGGGTCTTTGGGACAGCATACCAAGAGTTAACCGGGAACCTGCACTCTGGTCACTCTCACACCAATTAGTTCCCCTGGAGAAAGCTGTTTGTGGTAATTGGAGATAATTATCTAATTGGGTGGGGTGTGGCTCAGTGAGCTAATGAGCTCATCAGACAGCTAAGAAAAGCACAGGAAGGAAGTGCAAGAAAGAGGAGCAGGTTTAGTTGAGCCCAGAGTCGGAGATATCTCCAGGAAGGGAGACCTCTTCGCCTCCTATGTCCTGGAAGAAGGGCTGAGGATATAAGGAATGCTGTAAATAGCATTGCTGCATGGAGCTGTAAAGGTGTTGGTGAAGGGAACATAAATATACAGCACAGTAAGGATATCCAACCACTGGACTCTCAGCACTGTTCTGTAGTGCAAGAAGGCAGGAGTGGAGCTTCCTCGGTACAGTCTCCTATGCCATAGGATCCAAAAGAGTGGGAAAAAAAATCACTGGAATCAGATGCCTAGGACTATACCCAGACTGGACCAGATGTTGCCTTGAGACAAGGAGCTGGACAGGATCTTTCTGCAGGAGAGGAAAGGAGCCAGATCAGGGGGTAAGTGTGAATTTCTGGGGAAGCTAGAATATGCTTGCCTATAGGACCCATCTGTAAACTGTTATAATTGGTAGACTCTGGCTTTTGATGTTTGAGCCCTTGTTGATTCCAGGTCTACAGGCATTTATCCAGAGAAGAGGATTATTCTACAGGGTGGTTATAATGTTCCTATGAAATTTGTGCTTAGAATAAGTTGCACATCACTGATCTTTGTGTACTCCTGGAGTGGCTTCCAGTTAAAGTGTATTGTTCTATGAGAGGATTACTGGGTGCCCAGAACAGAATTCTTGCGCACAAGAAGATATTAATCCTTTTCTCTCCCATCCAAGTATTCAGTAGCCCACATTTTCCTTAGCCTGTGAGATTTGACTTGCTCAAAGCCCGCAGTGGTATGGCAAGAGTCTAATGATTTTGTTTATGTTCACTGAAGCACAAGGGAGCAAGATAATGGGATGAGGCAGCAAACGTGGGTCTCATATATCAATGCAGGGTACTACAACTAGCTCAGCTGGCAAGGTACCACACACCACCCTTTTTTTTCAAAACATACTCTCATGAAATATGTACAGTCAGTGCCGCTTCCAGGGGATGTAAATCACACGAAAGCCACAGGAAACCATTTCTCTGCCTCCATCAAACAGAATATGCTTTCTGTGGTGGTACTGGGACAATCAATCTCTCAAGCCACTTCATTAGGGAGATTTTTTGGGGGCTTAACTGTCCTATCATTTACAATCAGGGGTGTTAATATGATTCATAGATACTAAGGTCAGATACCATTATGATCACCTAGTCGGACCTCCTGCACAACGCAGGCCGCAGAATCTCACCCACCCACTCCTGCGAAAAACCTCTCACCTATGTCTGAGCTATTGAAGTCCTCAAATCATGGTTTAAAGACTTCAAGGTGCAGAGAATCCTCCAGAAAGTGACCCCATGCTACAGAGGAAGGCGAAAAACTTCCAGGGCCTCTTCCAATCTGCCCTGGAGGAAAATTCCTCCCCAATCCCAAATATAGCGATCAGCTAAACCCTGAGCATATGGGCAAGATTCACCAGCCAGATACCCAGGAAAGAATTCTCTGTAGTAACTCAGATCCCATCCCATCACAGGCCATTGGGCTTATTTACCATGAATAGTTAAAGATCAATTAATTGCCAAAATCATGATATCCCATCATACCATCTCCTCCATAAACTTATTTAGTTTAATCTTAAAGCCAGATAGGTCTTTTGCCCCCACTGCATCCCTGGGAAGGCTATTCCAGAATTTCACTCCTCTGATGGTTAGAAACCTTCGTCTAATTTCAAGTCTAAACTTCCCGATGACCCGTTTATATCCATTTGTTCTTGTGTCCACATTGGTACTGAGCTTAAATAATAAAATAAATAAATAAATAAATAAAATAATTCCTCTCCCTCTCCGGTATTTATCCCTCCGATATATTTATAGAGAGCAATCATATCGCCCCTCAACCTTCTTTTAGTTAGGCTAAACAAGCCAAGCTCCTTGAGTCTCCTACCATAAGACAGGTTTTCCATTCCTCGGATCATCCTAGTAGCCCTTCTCTGGACCTGTTCCAGTTTGAATTCATCCTTCTTAAACATGGGAGACCAGAACTGCACACAGTATTCCAGATGAGGTCTCACCAGTGCCTTGTATAACAGTACTAACACCTCCTTATCTCTACTGGAAATACCTCGCCTGATGCATCCCAAGACCACATTAGCTTTTTTCATGGCCATATCACATTGGCAGCTCATAGTCATCCTATGATCAACCAATACTCTAAGGTCCTTCTCCTCCTCCATTACTTCTAATTGATGCGTCCCCAGCTTATAACTAAAATTTTTATTAATCCCTAAATGCATAACCTTACACTTCTCACTATTAAATTTCATCCTATTACTATTACTCCTGTTTACAAGGTCATCCAAATCTTCCTGTATGATTTCCCGGTCCTTCTGTAAATTGGCAATACCTCCCAGCTTTGTATCATCCGCAAACTGTATTCGCACACTCCCACTTTCTGTGCCGAGGTCAGTAATAAAAAGATTAAATAAGATTGGTCCCAAAACCGATCCCTGAGGAACTCCACCGGTAACCTCCCTCCAGCCTGACAGTTCATCTTTCAGTATGACCCACTGTAGTCTCCCCTTTAACGAATTCCTTATCCACCTTTCAATTTTCATATTGATCCCCATCTTTTCCAATATAACTAATAATTCCCCATGTGGCACGGTATCAAACGCCTTCCTGAAATCTAGGTAAATTAGATCCACTGCGTTTCCTTTGTCTAAAAAATCTGTTACTTTCTCAAAGAAGGAGGTCAGGTTGGTTTGGCACAATCTACCTTTTGTAAAACCATGTTGTATTTTGTCCCATTTACCATTGACCTCAATGTCCTTAACTATTTTCTCCTTCAAAATTTTTTCCAAGACCTTGCATACTACAGATGTCAAACTAACAGGCCTGTAGTTACCAGGATCACTTTTTTTCGCTTTCTTAAAAACAGGAACTATGTTAGCAATTCTCCAATCATACGGTAAAACCCCTGAGTTTACAAATTCATTAAAAATCCTTGCTAATGGGCTTGCAATTTCATGTGTCAATTCCTTTAATATTCTTGGATGAAGATTATCTGGGCCCCCCGCTTTAGTCCCATTAAGCTGTTCGAGTTTCGCTTCTACCTCAGATATGGTAATATCTACCTCCATATCCTCATTCCCATTTGTCATGCTACCATTATCCCTAAGATCCTCATTAGCCTTATTAAAGACTGAGGCAAAGTATTTGTTTAGATATTGGGCTATGCCTAGATTATCCTTAACCTCCACTCCATCCTCAGTGTTTAGCGGTCCCACTTCTTCTTTCTTTGTTTTCTTCTTCTTTATATGGCTATAGAACCTTTTACTATTGGTTTTAATTCCCTTTGCAATGTTCAACTCTACTTGACTTTTAGCCTGTCTCACTTTATTCCTACATGGTCTGACCTCAATAAGGTGCCTTTCCTTGCTGATCCCTCCCATCTTCCACTCCCTGTATGCTTTCTGCTTTTTCTTAATCACCTCTCTGAGATGCTTGCTCATCCAGCTTGGTCTACAACTCCTGCCTATGAATTTTTTCCCCTTTCTTGGGATGCAGGCTTCCGATAGCTTCTGCAGCTTTGATTTAAAGTAATTCCAGGCCTCCTCTGCCTTTAGATCCATAAGTTCTTCAGTCCAATCCACTTCCCTAACTAATTACCTTAATTTTTGAAAGTCAGCCCTTTTGAAAATCAAAAACCCTAGTCGCAGATTTATTTTTGTTAATCCTTCCGTTCAGTTTGAACTGAATTAGCTCATGATCACTTAAACAAGGATTGTCCCCTGCAACCATTTCTTCTATGAGGTCCTCACTACTCACCAAAACCAAATCTAAAATGGCATCCCCTCTCGTTGGTTCAGCAACTATTTGATGAAGGTTTCAGAGTAACAGCCGTGTTAGTCTGTATTCGCAAAAAGAAAAGGAGTACTTGTGGCACCTTAGAGACTAACCAATTTATTTGAGCATGAGCTTTCGTGAGCTACAGCTCACTTCATCAGATGTATGCCGTGGAAACTGCAGCAGACTTTATATATACACAGAGAATATGAAAAAATACCTCCTCCCACCCCATTGTCCAGCTGATAAGAGCTTAACTAAAGTGATCATCAGGTGGGCCATTTCCAGCACATTTCCTTCTGCCCCTCCACCCCCACGAACATGATACAGTTCTGTGGTGACCTAGAATCCTATTTTCGACGTCTCCGACTCAAGGAATATTTCCAAAATACCTCTGAACAACATACTAATCCACAGAGACCTCCCTACCAACACTACAGAAAGAGGGATTCTAGGTGGACTCCTCCTGAAGGTTGAAACAGCAGACTGGACTTCTACATAGAGTGCTTCCGCCGACGTGCACGGGCTGAAATTGTGGAAAAGCAGCATCACTTGCCACATAACCTCAGCCGTGCAGAACACAATGCCATCCACAGCCTCAGAAACAACTCTGACATCATAATCAAAAAGGCTGACAAAGGAGGTGCTGTTGTCATCATGAATAGGTCGGAATATGAACAAGAGGCTGCTCGGCAGCTCTCCAACACGAGTTTCTACAAGCCATTACCCTGTGATCCCACTGAGAGTTACCAAAAGCAACTACAGCATTTGCTCAAGAAACTTCCTGAAAAAGCACAAGATCAAATCCGCACAGACACACCCCTGGAACCCCGACCTGGGATATTCTATCTACTGCCCAAGATCCATAAACCTGGAAATCCTGGGCGCCCCATCATCTCAGGCATTGGCACCCTGACAGCAGGATTGTCTGGCTATGTAGACTCCCTCCTCAGGCCCTACGCTACCAGCACTCCCAGCTACCTTCGAGACACCACTGACTTCCTAAGGAAACTTCAATCCATCGGTGATCTTCCTGATAACACCATCCTGGCCACTATGGATGTAGAAGCCCTCTACACCAACATTCCACACAAAGATGGACTACAAGCCGTCAGGAACACTATCCCCGATAATGTCACGGCTAACCTGGTGGCTGAACTTTGTGACTTTGTCCTTACCCATAACTATTTCACATTTGGGGACAATGTATACCTTCAGATCAGCGGCACTGCTATGGGTACCCGCATGGCCCCACAGTATGCCAACATTTTTATGGCTGATTTAGAACAACGCTTCCTCAGCTCTCGTCCCCTAAAGCCCCTACTCTACTTGTGCTATATTGATGACATCTTCATCATCTGGACCCATGGAAAAGAAGCCCTTGAGGAATTCCACCATGATTTCAACAATTTCCATCCCACCACCAACCTCAGCCTGGTCCAGTCCACACAAGAGATCCACTTCCTGGACACTACAGTGCTAATAAACAATGGTCACATAAACACCACCCTATATCGGAAACCTACTGACTGCTATTCCTACCTGCATGCCTCCAGCTTTCACCCGGACCACACCACATGATCCATCGTCTACAGCGAAGCTCTGCGATACAACCGCATTTGCTCCAACCCCTCAGACAGAGACAAACACCTACAAGATCTCTGTCAAGCTTTCTTACAACTACAATACCCACCTGCAGAAGTAAAGAAACAGATTGATAGAGCCAGAAGAGTTCCCAGAAGTTACCTACTACAGGACAGGCCTAACAAAGAAAATAACAGAACGCCACTAGCCGTCACCTTCAGCCCCCAACTAAAACCCCTCCAACGCATTATTAAGGATCTACGACCTATCCTAAAGGATGACCCAACACTCTCACAAATCTTGGGAGACAGGCCAGTCCTTGCCTACAGACAGCCCCGCAACCTGAAGAAAATACTCACCAACAACCACATACCACACAACAGAACCACTAACCCAGGAACTTATCCTTGCAACAAAGCCCGTTGCCAATTGTGCCCACATATCTATTCAGGGGACACCATCACAGGGCCTAATAACATCAGCCACACTATCAGAGGCTCGTATACCTGCACATCCACCAATGTGATATATGCCATCATGTGCTAGCAATGCCCCTCTGCCATGTACATTGGTCAAACTGGACAGTCTCTACGTAAAAGAATAAATGGACACAAATCAGATGTCAAGAATTATAACATTCATAAACCAGTCGGAGAACACTTCAATCTCTCTGGTCACGCAATCACAGACATGAAGGTCGCGATCTTACAACAAAAAAACTTCAAATCCAGACTCCAGCGAGAAACTGCTGAATTGGAATTCATTTGCAAATTGGATACTATTAATTTAGGCTTAAATAGAGACTGGGAGTGGCTAAGTCATTATGCAAGGTAGCCTATTTCCTCTTGTTTTTTCCTACCCCCCCCCAGATGTTCTGGTTTAACTTGGATTTAAACTTGGAGAGTGGTCAGTTTGGATGAGCTATTACCAGCAGGAGAGTGAGTTTGTGTGTGTGGTTTTTGGGAGGGGGGTGAGGGGGTGAGAGAACCTGGATTTGTGCAGGAAATGGCCCAACTTTATTATCATGCACATTGTGTAAAGAGTTGTCACTTTGGATGGGCTATCACCAGCAGGAGAGTGAATTTGTGTGGCGGGGGTGGAGGGTGAGAAAACCTGGATTTGTGCTGGAAATGGCCCACCTGATGATCACTTTAGATAAGCTATTACCAGCTGGACAATGGGGTGGGAGGAGGTATTTTTTCATATTCTCTGTGTATATATAAAGTCTGCTGCAGTTTCCACGGCATACATCTGATGAAGTGAGCTGTAGCTCACGAAAGCTCATGCTCAAATAAATTGGTTAGTCTCTAAGGTGCCACAAGTACTCCTTTTCTATTTGATGAAGGAATCCATCAGCTATCGCATCTAGAAAAATCTGAGCCCTATTATTATTACTAGCACTCGTCCTCCAGTCTATATTTGGGAAGTTAAAGTCTCCCATGATCACGCAGTTTCCATTAGTATTTACTTCATTAAAAACATTAAAGAGGGCTCTATCCCTATCCAAATTAGATCCCGGCGGTCTATAGCACACCCAAGCACTATCCCAGGGAAGGCTCTAATAGTTTTCTTCCCCAATGTAATTTTTGCCCAGACAGACTCTGTCTTATCCATTCCATCGCTTCTTATTTCTTTACATTCTACCTCATCATTGATATACAATGCTACTCCACCACCTTTACCTTTATTTTGGTCTTTCCTAAACAGCAAATACCCTTCAATACCTGTAGTTGAGTCATGACTACTATTCCACCATGTTTCTGTTATCCCTATAATATCTGGTTTCACTTCCTTCACCGGTAGCTCTAGTTCCTCCATTTTGTTACCTAGGCTCCTCGCTTTGGTGTACAAACATCTTAATTTTTGCTGTTTGGCCTCGCTCACATTCTGTACCCGATTAGGCATGGTTATTCTACAGCCAGTATAACCTATTAGACTGGTATTCACACTGCCCTTCCTTCTTATGTCCATTCTCCTACCCACGGCTGTATCCTTTCTTACTTTGTTTTCTTCCCTCTCAATGCTAAAATCCGGCATGGAGTTTACCTGGACATCTCCCAACCATATCCGCCAAATTCCTCGTTTAAAGCTCTCTTAATCAGTTGTGCCAGCCTCCATCCTAGAAGTCTATTTCCTTCCCTACTCAGATGAAGTCCATCCCGAGAGAACTGTCCTCTGTCCATGAATGCCTCCCAGTGGCTATACATCCCAAAGCCCTCCTTATAGCACCACTGCCTAAGCCACCTGTTGATAGTCATAATCTTGTCACACCTTTGTTGCCCTTCTCTAGGAACAGGCAGAATCCCACTAAAGATTACCTAAGCCTTGATTTCCTTAAGCGTCTTCGCCAGCCTAGCAAGTCTCCCTTAATACTGTCCAGCGAGAATCTAACCGTATCATTTGTTCCCACATGAAGGATAATTAGGGGATTCTTTCCTGTTCCCTTTAGGATCCTTTTCAACCTCAGGTCTACATCACCTATCTTAGCACCTGGAAGACAGCACACCCTTCTATTCTCTGGATCAGCTCTGGTTACAGGCCTGTCTATTCTTCTCAGTGAAGACTCCCCGATCACATAGATCTGCCTTTTCCTGATGACGGTGCTATTCTCCAGTCTATCCCCTGTTCCCTCTGGCTGCAAGTTCTTTCCATTCCTATTCTCCCTTGTAATCCTCTTCAACCCATCCTGTATCCTCCTGGGGCTCATATTTGCTGTAGTCTCCATTGACTCTTCCCCTTTTCCTATAGGACTAGCCGCTCTTCTCTTCTTCCTTGCCCTTCCACCTTCAGTGACTACCTGCTGAGCCTCTTCTTCATTTTCCAACTCTGCAAACCTGTTCTTGAGCTCTATTTCTCCTTCACTAGCCCGTCTTTTCCTCTGCCTGGTTCTTTTAGTCACATGCTTCCACTGACCACTTTCCTCACCCAGTCTCCCCTCAGAATTTCTCAGTCCCGCTTCCATCTGCAAGTCTGAGCTTTTCCCTTCAGATACCTTATGTCTTTGCTCCATATGATGGGTAAAAGCCAGAAATTGCTCATGACTGTTGCTTTTCTTTGCTTCACCTGAGGGTATCCAGGAAATAGTCATCAATTCAAATCAGAGGTGTTAATGTGCAATTAAAGATCACAAAAGTGTTTGCTGAATGAAATGAGTTGTGGCCTAGAAAAACTTTTAATGGGATGTCTGCTTAATTGGGATGGATGAGCCTTCACAATTAAATAGTTGCTTTTCAAAGGGCCCAAAGTGTTAGGCCTAGTCTAAGCGAGAAAATTAAATGGGTTTAACTACGTTGTGTAGGGGTGTGAAAAATCAGCCCCCCTGAGTGATATAGTTAAGCCAAACTAACCTCCTGTTTAGACAGTGCTAGGTCAGTGGAAGAATTCTTCCTTCAGCCTAGCTGCTGACTCTCGAAGGTGGATTATGCATGCTGATGGAAGAATCCTTGATATCAGCATAGGTAGTAGAGCTACAGGGATACAGCTATGCCACTCTAACATTTCAAGTGTAGCAAGACCTTAAGTTTCCAAATTCCAGTGTCATTCAATAGGAGTTGGACACTTAACTCCTGACGGTCCCTTTGAAATGAAAATATGGCTGAGATTTTCAAAGTTAACTCTGCTAATCCTAAAAATGTTACCCTAGACATGGTGTAAGCAGGCATGCTGCAAAGCCATACCTGAGTTCCTGTGTCCTTACTGGAGTTGTGCTAACCCATGTGTTGTTGCTAGTACTTCTGGGGTACACCCTTGGGTCATTGAACTGCACTAAACTGAGCTGCTGTGTTATTTCCCAGTGAAATGAGGGAGCACGTGTCTGTCCTTCTGAGCATACAGGGGAAATTGTGGGAAGGCATTGGAGGACTACCATCGCTCAAGTGGTTTAGCCTGTGTCCTCACTGCACTGTGGGCATATTACCAGCTTGAGTGAAAGCAGCATCCTGGCTTTAGTCTATACTCCAGGACAGGTAGCTCAAGTGGAAAGTACCACCAAGTTCAAGTGAGAAGATTCTTTGTGTGTGGCCAGGAGGAGGGTTGGGGCAGCATCTGAGTAAGAGCCTGCGTTAACTCTGCAATATAGATATATCTCCTAAATGGAATCACTTATAATCTAGAAAAAACTCAAATATTAGTTATCAATCCCAGGATGTACTTACATGGCTACAATATCATTATTAAGCTTGTAATACTGTTAGTGGCTTATGAAGTGCTAAAGCTATATACAGGTGTAAAAAAATTAAGGAGCATCTGTGTGGTGGTGTCCCAAATAAAATGCACTGAGCAGTAATCATCTTGGATTAAAAGGTCCAAGCTCTTCAGAAATTTGCTCTTTTAATACCTGGAAAATTCTTCAAAGCAGAAAGACTGACAGCTCTAAACTACTCCTCATTATTCTCTCTCTCTCCATAAATAAAATGTTTGCATCTGAAAATATTTTTTTCTGTGCTGAAGAGCCTGATCGTGAGAGGTGATGAAGGCTACTAATGTTCACTGAACTCAGTGTGAGCTGAGGTCACAACACTGGATTGGATTGGACTGTTAGGACCTGCTCCTGCTTCCATTTGAAGTAAATAGCACAATGTCAGTATTTCAGGGATTGGGTCCTTATTAATTTAAGTCATGAAATACAGGAGCAGAGGAATTGCCACACTAGGTCAGACTAATGGTCCATTTAGTGCAATATTGCATCTCCAGCAGTGGCCAGTATCCGATGTTTCAGGAGAAAGTGCAAGAAACGCTATAATGGAACGTTGTTATCCAGCAGTGAGTAGTTTATTTTTGACCTAAAACAACAAGATTTTAATTTCCTTGTACATTTTTATCCTATCTAGTAAAAGGATGGATGTTTTTACTGTCCATATGAATGGATCTTGCTAAGCTCTTGGCTTCAGGCAATGTGATGTACAGGCTAATTATACCTTTTGGTTTTTCTTATACATATGTATTTCCTCTTGTTTGTAACTTTTTTGGTATCTTTGTTTTACAAATAGGAATACTCAATTAACCTTCTCTAGCATAAAGAGAACATGACAGACATATATAAAATTGATTAAACAATCCCCATCCTTTCATTCCTTTCTCATATGGAAGTATTTCCCTGCATCTATCTGCCTGTCTCTCAACCACACTGTTTCTAGTACATTTGCTAAAGTAAGGTGATCAGAACTGAACTCTGTCTTGCAGGTAACATTACATAACTTATGTAATGTATTTATAATATGTCCAGTTTTATTTTCTATCCCCTCTTTATATTTTAACACTATTTGCTTTTGTGACCCAGTGCAAAGCATTGAGCTGATATTTCCATTGAAATTAAAGTCCAGCTCAGAGAGTCAATCAAGGTGTGCATTACTTTGATATGTCAACAGTGAATATCTTCTGCTGTCATGCTGCCCATTAACTTAGATGTGATAGGTCCCTCTGGAGTTCCTCAGTCTTCTGTAGTCTTGATTAACCGAAGCAATTTTGTACTGCACACGTATGGTATGATTTTTTCAAATTTTTATAACTTTTTCTTCAAACTAGGCAAAGCCCATATTCCTTTACAGAAATAGACATAAAAAGTTTGAAATTTTAAAACAAAGATGGTTTTTGAAGTATTGAATAAATGTTGTTTTTTTAATAAAGCACAAAAAGATACTGTAATTGTTTCTCTTCAAATGTTCCAAGAAGGAGACGCCCCCGCCACCTCTGGGCCATGAGAAATTTTAGTCTAAAAGATAAATACATTTTTCTTCTTACACTATAATTCTAGCATGGGAAATGATGGTGTGGGCAAATGCTGGCTTACTGTGGGTAGGAAGGACAAACACTGTTTGGGGAGAATATGAAATGGATTTGATTGGGTGAGGTGTAAGAAAAGGAATGAATGTGACCAGATGAATATTCTTTTAAATATTTTCTTCTGGCAGAATCATGAGGGCTTGTCAAAAGATATTGCCTAGGATGCCAATGATTGTCAGTGTGGGCCCTGAGTGAAAGAAGAAAAGTAAAAGCATACAGTAAACTGTTTTGCCGTCTCCCATTCATCTCAATGGGAGTCTGCAATATTGCATTTCTGCCACCATGTGGTGTTGTGTACAGCTATAAATCAGCGGACTACTTACAAATTCCATTTGAAGAGGTTAAGGAGTCACGACATAAACTGCTTAGAGAGAGACAAAGTGTCAAGGTTCCTTCCCCACTCTGAACTCTAGGGTACAGATGTGGGGACCTGCATGAAAACCTCCTAAGCTTACTTTTAGCAGCTTAGGTTAAAACTTCCCCAAGGTACAAACTATTTTACCCTTTGCCCTTGGACTTCCACTGCCACCAAACTTTATCTGGGGTCCTGAGAAAACATTGTTTGGAAACTTCTTTCCCCCCAAAATCCTCCCACTCCTTGCACCCCACTTCCTGGGGAAGGTTTGGTAAAAATCCTCCCCAATTTGCATAGGTGACCACAGACCCAAACCCTGGGATCTTAGAACAATGAAAAAGCATTCAGTTCCCTTACAAGAAGACTTTTAATAGAAGTAAAAAAGAATCACTTCTGTAAAATCAGGATGGTAAATACCTTACAGGGTAATTAGATTCAAAACATAGAGAATCCCTCTAGGCAAAACCTTAAGTTACAAAAAAGACACAGACAGGAATATTCATTCTATTCAGCACAGCTATTTTCTCAGCCATTTAAAGAAATCATAATCTAACACATACCTAGCTAGATTACTTACTAAGTTCTAAGACTCCATTCCTGTTCTGTCCCCGGCAAAAGCATCACACAGACAGACACAGACCCTTTGTTTTTCTCCCTCCTCCCAGCTTTTGAAAGTATCTTGTCTCCTCATTGGTCATTTTGGTCAGGTGCCAGTGAGGTTACCTTTAGCTTCTTAACCCTTTACAGGTGAAAGGATTTTTCCTCTGGCCAGGAGGGATTTTAAAGGTGATTACCCTTCCCTTTATATTTATGACACAAGGTGAGTAAGGTAATATCTTTTTATTGGACCAACTTCTGTTGGTGAGAGAGACAATCTTTCGAGCTACACAGAGCTCGTCTTTGGGTCTGGAAAAGGTACTCAGAATGTCACAGCTAAATACAAGATTGATCAGATAGCACATATTCTGTTTAATCTTGTATTTAGCTGTGACCTTGCATCCTTGGACCAATACAGCTACAACACTGCATACAACATAAACTGCTTAATATTCTGCATACAGCATCATCTGCCTGGATTGTGCTACCTATTAATGAGGCCCTGCTGGATCCAGAAAAAGTAATTTGGCATACCCCAGCAACAACAGTACCCACTTGTAAAAGGGCTGTTAAGAAATATTATGTTACATCTAAATATTTGGAATTTGTTTCCTCATTCCTCATCCAACTCCCTAGTTGTCAAACCTGTAAATGGACATGGAAGGCAGCACCACACTAAATCAGTGCTGTAAGATAAAGATCAGAAGTGTCTCTATTTATTTGGTCACAAATCCTATTTATCGGTGATTCTGCAGTTAGAATCACCAACTACCAAGCATTGATGGTGAGATATAATCCCACCAACTACTCAAAGTTCAATTTGTTTGAGCATCTACCTCCAGAGCAGAGGGACCAATTCCAGGCAATCATTACAGAGTCAGCTCCTTGCCAGAACATCTCTACAGGCATCTCTGCATGCTGCTGATACAGCTGCTTGCTCTGTTTCTACAGCGGTGGTCATGTGATGGGTTTCAACTCTCAGGATTTTCAAGGGAGGTCCAGAATACAGTCCGGACCTTTCTCCACAAACAATTTAAAGCCTTTCGAGGAAACAGATGAGTCTCTCCATACATTAAAAGCATTTCATGGCCACTTTGCATTCTCTGGAAATTTGCACATAAAAGGAAATGTAGTAAGTCCTAGATAGGGCAGAGATCTCATCTTGTCCTATTCTCCAGCTTCCAGAGACCTTATGAACGTGAATGAAAGAGGCAGAGGTTCCAGAAAAGGAAACCACTTGCTACACAGACCTCAAATTCACAACTCTTCTCATCAAAACACCAATTTTGATGGGGTGGTCAAGGTTTTGAGTTACCTCCTTCCTTCTCTTTACCAGATGCAATGGTTCGCATGTCTTCCTTGCTTTAGGGACCTTCTTTCTCACTTCCAACAAGCTTAGGATCACATTATGGACAAGTGGGTTTCAGAGATCATATCAGTAGGATACTCCATCCACTCTAATTCCTTCTTCAGGGACCTCTCTCACATGCATCTTCTGAAGCAAGAAATAGATTTCCTCCTGAACTTAGGTGCTATAGAACTAGTTCCTGTACAATATAGAGGTAAGGGGTGTTATTCCAGGTACTTCCTGGTTCCAAAAAACAGTGTGTGGAGACCCATTCTAGACCTAAGGCTCCTCAACAGGTTTGTGGTGATCAAAATGATAACACTTGCAGCAATACTACCGTTATTGGACCTAGGGGATTGGTTCCCAGTACTCAGGCTACAAGATACGTATTTCCATATAGCGATCCATCCTTTCCACAGAAGGTACTTACATTTCATTCTAGGTCAGAACCACTTGCAATACAAATTGCTTCCATTTGGTCTCTCCTCTGCTCCAAGAGTGGGTTGGTTTTTTTTGTTTTGTTTTTTTGAAGGTTCTGTCAGTGCTAGGAGCTTACCTTTTCAGAGATGGAATATTAATATCTCCTATCTTGACAATTGGTTGCTAAAGGGACACTCCTACAGCGAAACCTGGGTAGCCACTCTGAAGGCCATGAAACTATTTTTCATCCTGGGACTGCAGTTAAACATTCAGAAGTCCACCTTGACCTTCGTGCAAAGATTGGAGTTTGTAGGAGCTTGCCTTTATGCAATAGTGGCAATGGTGTCTACACTGTGCTATGTCAATGGGAGATGCTCTTTCATCAACATAGGTTTTGCCTCTCAGGGAAGTAGAGTACAGCTGTCGACAGGAGAGTACTCTCCCATTGACTTAGAGTGTCTTCACTAGACCCGCTAAATTGACATCAGATTTAGCTGGTAATGTAGACGTGGTCTGAGATAGTATGCATCACATCTATCTATCATAGTTGGCCACACCAGAGGTCAAGGATTAAACTGACATGAAGACTGAACTTATCTCTACCATCCTAGGAATTGTACATCTAGGCCAGTGTGAGGAAACTGCCACTGCCTGTATTTTGTCTCTGTTACAATTCTATAGTTATGGTTGAGTAGAATTTTCCATTAAAACAAGAATTCCCCGTGCTGTTGTATGGGGGAAATACAGTATATTTCCCCCAAAAATTACAGAGCTTTGAGTACAGAATGAATTTGTGGAGAATTCACTAGGAGATTCATTAATTGGTTAAGGAGTTAAAATTAATTGGTCCATTAAGAAATTTAGTACTGAGCGTCAGTTTCCCCCCTAATTTTCTCAATGGCAAAACACAGATCCTTTAAACTCCTATATAGTTAACTCACTGATATCTTGTAGATAGTTACATCTGAAGAAATATTTTTAGGATTAATGGTCAGTTTTGCTGTTCATAAGTAAACATTTCTCCTTCATTTGGGACTGGTGAATAATCTTCAGAGAATTTAATGAACTGCTTTCTTTCTAATTTTTTAAGATGCCACAAGTAGTATTAGAAGTGTACTCTTTGAGTGTGCTACCACCTCCCATTATTCCCACTGGCAGAGAAGCTAGGCTGCCCTCAGCAGGGAAACTTGTGACTGGTAGGCAGGTAGGGTCCCTTTTTGGCAGAGTTAAAGTTGTTTGGGTGCCCTATTTGTATATCCTAACTTATTTCATTAAATTTAACCATAACTCTGCATTTCCTGAGTTATAAAGCTTACTTCTTGAATAATTACACATCACTAATAGCTATAGTTCATGGTACCCCAAATTATTGATATGTACTCTCTCTAATTTTCACTTCATCTTGCCATGGTTTTTGTCTGGGATTTGTCTTACTTCTGTGGATTAAGAGAGCTTCATTTTCCAGAGCTATCAGCCTGGCAACTTCATAGCTTATGAAGCTTGGAGCCTTACTATTAAAAGTAAGTATATACACTTAGAAATGCCACACACAAATGTTAAAAGAACATTAGTCAGGTTGCAAAGTTAAGGTTGCCTGTGCAATCTTAATTTGGCCCCTTTGTCCATATACATTATGAAACAAACTTTAAACACATGATCACATTTTCCACATAACCCCTCCAGAAGCTTGAAAGAAAAACCCCACAAATTCCATCAGGTGCATCATATTTACACCCACATGGTTCATCAGGGTTGGAATCTTTAGATCCACCTCTGACTTGAGCTAATGGAGTAACTGATAGTAGTAGATTGTCATCATCCTTTATCAGCAGCAGTGCAAGAGGGAGATGAGATACCTACTTTGACAGCAGGATTCACACATTTGCAGACAGCAGAGGAATGATGACACTTGGGAATCTTGGATTTCATTCTGTTCTCTGGGGAGGGAGAGGGAGAAGAGTGCTGTAGTGGGTGCTGACTCTTCTGCCCATTCTCCAGAGCTTTGACTCCTTCTGCTCCAACCCCTCCAGTCTGTCCCAATCCTGTCTCTTCCCCACCCCAGGCTCTGAATCCCAGTCCCATTCTCCTTGCCTACCCAGTCTGTCTCCATGCCTCAGATTTCTCATCCCGTCCAGTCTCCTTGCCCAGCCAATCCTCCTCTTCCTCTCTGGGTTCCCTATATAAGTTCCAATGTCCCACCTTTTTCTTTTGAGGCTCCTGTATAACCCTTCATATTGTGCGCTAAAGTAATACAGAAAAATAATTTATGTGGTATGATTAATGTAAAGATATGCTGGCGAGATAAATCAGAGCATTTAAAGAGGTGCTGAATACCCATAACTCTGTTTGAAGATAAAAGATGCTCAACACCTCTGAAAAACAGGCCCACAATGCAATGTGGTGGTCTCTTGTAAATGATTGCTCTGCTCTTGAGCAATCACCAGGTTTACAGCGAAGAGAAGGTAATGTTTAGGCCTCTGTAGTTGTCTGTGTCCCTTGCTGATATCTCCATTTTGGAGGTCAACAAGAGAGAGGCTGCTTTGGATCGCTGTCCATGTCTGTCTTTCTATGGAAGAATCTGCCCTGGATTTGAAAGTTGGGTGAGGGGGAAGCCTCATTAACATTCTTCCTTGATGTCATTTTTATGCAACTGACTTTAGGCAAGTAGCGTTGAGAAATCAAAGTACTGAGAGGGGAAAATAGCCCACTTAGAACAGATAAAAGCCACTAAAGGCAGTTTCGGGGCATATTGGTAATGTTATATGGGAAACTCCCACTGTTGCTCTCCATGTTCCATTTTCTTTGTCAATAAAGGGGGGCTCTCAGCATCTAATCTGACACCTTTCATGAAGACAAAAACTCACTTAAAATTATGTGAAGAATTACTATGTCTTGAAGAAAGGCTATTTAGCTAATATGCAGCATTTCAAAGCAAAAACATACATTCTCAACCATCATCTCCTAATAAAGGACCCTTTTCTGCTGCTTTTACTCATGTTGAGTAGTATTTTACTTTGTAAGCAGCCCCTGCTGATTTCAATGGGATTATATGCAGAGGTAAGGTATAGTGAGGCAGGGTGGTAGAATTAGGCCCCACATGGTTTTTGTTACGCTAATAAATAACTTTCAGTTTTTGATATGTTTGACATTTTGGCACAAACTTAGGTTTTAAATATTCTTGCATATAAAAAAATGAGCTTGTTTACAGTGTGACAAAGTACCTCCTCTACCTTGGTGGGTCTTGCGCTTATTGACAGATTTGCTCGCCTTGGAGCTTCACAGCAGCCCTTAGTTTGGCCGTTTTTGTGAACCCACAGTCCAGGTTAACTCCTTCTGTGTCTGACCAGGAGTTGGAAGGTCTGGGGGGAACCCGGGCCCGCCCTCTACTCTGGGTTCCAGCCCAGGGCCCTGTGGAATGCCTCCTGGAACAGCTGTGCGACAGCTACAACTCCCTGGGCTACTTCCCCATGACCTCCTCCAACACCTTCTTTATCCTCACCATAGGTCCTTCCTCCTGGTGTCTGATAATGCTTGTACTCCTCAGTCCTCCAACAGTATGCGTTCTTACTCTCAGCTCCTAGCACCTCTTGCTCCCAGCTCCTTACATGTGCACCACAAACTGAAGTGAGCTCCTTTTTTAAACCCAGGTGCCCTGATTAGCCTGCCTTAATTGATTCTAGCAGCTTCTTGATTGGCTGAAGGTGTTCTAATCAGCCTGCCTGTCTTAATTGTCTCCAGAAGGTTCCTGATTGTTCTGGAACCTTCCCGGTTACCTTACCCAGGGAAAAGGGACCTACTTAACCTGGGGCTAATATATCTGCCTTCTGTTACTCTCCTGTTGCCATCTGGCCCGACCCTGTCACAACAGCTAGAAGAATTTGTGTAGTATAATCTGAATTAAGAAATAAAGAACAGCATAGTAAAAATCTAATAAGACTTGAAAAGGAGATCAGTATAAAATACACTGAGGAATCAATGCGGCCGATTTCTTTCGATAAATTACTGCACTGATTGTCATGAAGTATATTGATGTCACTGTCACTATGACAACATTATGACAAGAACTAGTCACTCTAGGCTACCTTCTAAAAGGATCTGTCATCTATATTTTTGTATAAAAAGTAATAGAACTGAGAACATCTTGCTTAGTACAAGCCTTTAGTCATGGTAAGGTTAGATGATTTGATGTAGACATTGGATCCAGGTGTATTCAAGCCAAAGACAAGCTAACTTGTCATGAAAGGAAAGGTAAGAACAATTTATTATCCAAGCAGTATATGCTTTTACTTTTTCAGCCAATCAGAATAAAGAGAAAAGGAATATTTTCATAGTATTGGTATAAATAACTTTATTTTAATGCAGAAAAATCATTTAATGTTAAATTTGTTACAAGTGCAGTAGGAGTGTGCACTTGAGGAAGTACTAGCATTTTTGCAGTGAAATAATTGTAGTTCAATTTGTTTTTCTGTTTTCACCTTTGTCATTTAAAACCATCTTTCATTCTCTTCTTTTCTATTGCTGCATGACTTTCAGATTTTTTGAGCCATGTTAGTTTTAGCCACAGGGCCTTTGATGTACTGGACTTCAGTCATATATTGTAAAATCCATAATCCTAGATTTTCTTTCCTCAAATCACTTGGCTTCCACTATCTCATTTTTAAATGCTCATTTCCCACATCAGAAATATTACGCTGCTGTTGGCAAAAGCTTCTTGTGAAGATCTTACTCATTAGAAATATCACGAGTTTAGCAAAATCTTTTAGTTGCATTTTTGCAGCTGTTCCAGTTTTCCACAGCACAGAGCCAAAATTATGACATTAACTCTTTAGGAATATGCAACACAACATCATAATAGCATGCAAATATAACCAAATAGTATTTTCCCGAGCAGTCAGTATTGGTGTTCTTATTAAATCAGATCCAAATCCAAAACTCTTCAGGGGGATCCTTTGCATGTCATCTCTGTCTGTCTTCACACAAGCCCAATTCCATAGCACTGGCTTGTTCCATCTTGATTTCACTTATTTATTACAATAAGTTCAATGGGAGAATATTTCTAAATGTGGACAGCTTACAGTGACCTTCTTTAGTTTTGCTACAAAACCAGCATAAGTAGTGAAAAGATATGACACTTATTATTCAAACATCCCTACAGGAACAAAAGCAATTACATTTGTGATTAAGATTTAATAGGATTACTTTTTAATGAATCCATAGTTTCTCTTTTATTTTACTTGGAGGATAGGTTATTTCAAGTGAATGGGAAAGGAATAGAAGCCAAAAAATTGTCATTCACGTCGTATTCATCTTGAAATGAAACTTCAACAATGTACACGATTTAAGCAATATCTGTGTAATTAGACTTTGGGGATGTGCATGAATGGTCAGTCTTAAAAAAAACCAAACACACAGATAAAGGGGGGAAAGGAGATTAAAACCTTGGCAGTAAGCTTAATAAATAAAGCTGTGATGTTGCCAAAGATTATTACTCTGAGGTCTAGCAATGCACACAGACAGGCCAAACTGCTGTTCTAGAGTACATCTAAGCAACTGGAACAAGCATCTTAGTAAATTATCTCTCTGGAGAAAGATGAATTGCTGCACTGAAAAATTTGCTGCTTCTCTCTCTTTTTTTTTTTTTTTTAAAAAAGGGGGGGAGGGAAATGAGGGAATGGGGACAGGAGAAGCTTTCCCCCAAAGAACACTGTAGAAAAGAAAGAATACTTGTTTCTAAAATAAATTACTCAAGGAGCTAAGTCACTCTCCATGAAACCAACCATAGTTGTGTATTCTCTATCCTTAACTTAAAGCACCAGCATGATAGAATATCATTTCAATTTCTTTATAAAGCCTGACTTAAGTAGTTTTGATTTAGTTCCCCTTGCACACACAGTTAGGGAAGAATGTATCATATTGTCTAAGTGCAGTTTATCTAAAGATATCTGAAGCATAATAACTTAACAAGTGACTCTTAGACCGCTGGATAAATGGAGCAATGTTAAGAAGAGGGAAGACTGTGCCCCCATAACGTCAAAGGCAGGGAGGCAGGTCTTTGTTTGAACTGGTGGAGGATGCTTTAAGGGTCTCCTCCCCACTTGGGGTTTGGTGAGTGAGGGAAGGCATCACCTGGGTGGGTGGGACAGTGAACCAGGAAAAGTCATTGGCCCCTGTGACCTGGGGGAGA
The DNA here is from genome assembly GCF_965140295.1 of Lepidochelys olivacea. Lineage (NCBI taxonomy): Eukaryota > Metazoa > Chordata > Testudines > Cheloniidae > Lepidochelys > Lepidochelys olivacea. The sequence continues at coordinate 215,975,257 of NC_140412.1, forward strand.
GTATATAAACCCCGCCCCTGCAGCCTGAGGCCATTCTCACGCCTGGATTAGCTACACACACACACACACCCTGCCCCCGGATTAGCAAAGACTGGGATTTTTGCTCTGCTGTGGGTACTGTGCTAGTTGCCTTTTTTGGGACTGGGAAGGAATTTTTCCTTCACTGCCAGATTAGCTGGGGTGTGTGTGGATTGTTTTACCCTCTTCCTTGCAGCTCAGGGACCTGGTGGAGTTAGGTGAGGAGGTAACATTTATGTTGTTACAGTTTAGCAAGAAGCAGGTATCTAGGGCAGGTAGTGGTGGAACCAGCACCCCTAGGCCTGATAAACCGGATTTAGAAGTAGACTTGGGAGAAGGAATCCCCTAAAGAAGCTGGGGGACAGGGCTGGAATTCCTAATATCTGGTACAGCAGGGAAACAGTCCCCTTTCCCCAGCCCCTTAACCCTCATCTGAGGGGAGGGGGCGGGAGCTGATGCTAGGCAGGTGAAGGAATCATGACATGTACTGATGAGTTATTGCTGGATAATTCCCAGATGAGTTAAATTAATAAAATTGCAGACTAATTAAACCACATACCTTGTATCTTTTTTCTTCCCACATGCTTGGGACAAGGCACTATGGCAGTGGTGGGCAACTTGCGGCCCACGAGCCACATGCGGCCCGCCCTCGTAATCCACTGGCAGGCCACAAGACAGTTTGTTTACATTGACCATCTGCAGGCGTGGCAGCCCGCATCTTCCCAGTGGGAGCTACGGGAAGCGTCAGCCAGCACGTCCCTGCATCCCACGCCGCTTCCTGCAGCTCCCATTGGCCAGGAACCGTGGCCACGGGGAGTTGTGGGCAGCCATGCCTGCGGGTGGTCAATGTAAATAAACTGTCCCTTGGCCCACCAGTGGATTACCCTGACAGGCCACAGATTGCCCACCACTGCACTATGGTCTAGTGAAGTGGCTCTCAGCCTCTTCTATAGAGTAAACCTATTATACCAGAAATCCTTTCTGGACTCCCCTTCATCGAGAAGGCATTAAAAAGTCCTTTATGTTTCAGGTTTAAACTAATCTCTAACTGTTTGAGATTAGGATGAGACCTCGGTGGGGGCAGATTGTTTACAGTGGGGTTCTTGTAGCTTCCTCTGTTGTTAGCTACTGTCAAAGAGAGGCTACTGGAGAAGATGGACTATGGTCTGATGTAATATGGTAATTACTATGTTGGGATGAAGAAAAGTAGGCTGGTTGTGACCCCTTACATTTATTTGTGATTCCCTGGGAGTAGCAACCTCCTAGGTTGAATATTCATGGGGTGAGGAATGCATTAGTCATTCTGCAGTTTTGACCTGCTTCCGAGGCTTGTTCACGATATAGCCTTTGGTAAATCACACCTTCTGTGTGTTTCAAGTATCCCAGGTGTCTATGCATGTATAAAGGGTGGGATGATTGATTATTTAATGTTTTCCCAGTGCTTTGAAAGTGCTTAGTTATTTATATATATATATATATATATATATATATATATTCTATCTATATATTCTATATATATGTATGTAGATATATATATGTAGAAAGATATCCAACAATTTTTGTAATGGTTGATAGAAATAAGTAAACAGTGCAATCATATTTGCAAATGAAAATCCTGAATTGTGAAATCTAATAATGTCCTAGAGATATAGAATCCGTTTAATATCTAATTGCTAGGGAGATCACTATATTATACTAGTGACCAGTCTTGCATTTTCTATTATCATTACCGTCTAATAAGTTATGTAAACACAGAAGTCAGGTGGTAGCAAGAGTAATTTTTTTGCTTTTGACAGTGTCATTTCTAACTTCTTGGAAAACTGAACAAAATAATTATAAATGAAAGTGGATAGGCAAATGAAAAGCCTCTATGGCTGACGATCAAGATTGACTGAATTAAACTTGTCAGCTGAAACTACTTCAAAGAGCATGTTTAGCACAAACAGGAGTCAGGCAAACTAGGAAAATTTAAATTAAGCTGCAGAAAAAACCTTATCACTGACATATTTAATGGTGTTGAACTTTGGCTCTGCCATTAAATTTTTAAAACATTTGTCAAACAACAAAGGTTTTTAGACATGCATTTTTATTCTCTAGGACAAGTATCCTAAGTTAAATCATTCACTGTGGCTGCATAAAGGGTTCTGTATTGCTTAGAATTAGGTCTGACTCTTTTTTTTTTTATTCTACTGCGCTAAGGTGTTTCTGTATCATGCTGAACTAGCAAAATAGTGGCTAGAAATGCATGTCTTTCTATGTGTTTTATGAAGTTGGCAGCTGAGTAATTTTTTATTCCTAGATAGAAGACTGAGTTCTTCACAAATTTACAAGTCGTAATGAGTGATTTTTATCTTCTGAGGTAAGAGGCTAACACTAGATTGGGCGCTATCCAGCGTGTAGGTCAGCATGCTGCTGAGGAGGGGGAACTGGCTCTGCATGGAAGTGCCATGGAAGTGATTCACCTTCTACTTTAGCTTTGGTTCTCCTATTCTGGGGATTGCAAGCACAGGCAAGTTACTACAGCCATACAGCTAGATAAACTATGAGAAATTTGATCATTTACAGAGAGCCCTGTGAGGTAAGACTGACTACCTTTGCTGCTACTTGCTCTCCGGCTTGGTCACACCACAAAGAAAATGCGTTCTGGCAGGGTTTGTGGGGAAAATTTCTGTCTACTGTTTAATTGTCAGTCTTCTTTGAAGAAGGAGTCCCAGACTTGATCCTCAGGCTACTGGGCAGGCTTCATTATTGGCTGTGGTGGCATAGGCCCCTCCCTGGTTGATAAAATGGAGCTGTTGGCAGATACTGATGATTTTGGGATGTGGACACTTACAAGGTCTTGCCTAGAAGCCCACTTCTGTATCTCCCTGAATTCAGTGTCATTCCTGAGGGTTTGGCTAGACGGAGTCATAGACCCTGCTCCTGGGATTTCTGCCCCTTCCACGTTTGCCATAGAAGCCCAGAATGAAGTGCTGTCTTTGACTTGGAAGCAGTTTCCATAGCTGCATAGCTCAGAAAATTCTCAGTGAAGCCACAAGGACCCCCTTCCTGTTGGGAGTGGTCCCTATCATATTCATGTAGTGTGAAATTCCTCCCTTCTTGGAAGGCTTGCACACCCATGCTAGCAGTGGAAAGAAGGTTTCAGGCAGAGTGACCATGTAGGGATGGGAGCTATCCATCCCATGCACACAACAATGGTAGCTTTTACATCTGTTCTGAATGGGCTAGTAGTGGACAGTGCTCCCCTGAATCGGGGGGAAATACATATTTGGAGATAGTATCCAGAAATCACCCCACATAGCAGAAGTGGAGAAGCAGATTTAACACTGACAGATCCCAGTCAGCGGTGGACAGGATCAAACCTGGGACCTCTGGAGCTAAATGCATGAGCCTCTACCATAGACGCTAACTTCTCCTGGCCCCGGTGGGTGTTTGCCCCCCCGCCTCCATCCTGACTCCACCCCTGCCCCGCCCCATTCCAACCCCTTCTCCAAAGTCCCCGCCCCAACTCTGCTCCCTCCCTAAATCCCTGGGCCACCTCTTCCCCGCCTCCTCCCCTGAGTGCGCCGCATTCCTGTTCCTTCCTCTCCCCTCCCTCCCACAGCTTGTTACGCCCCGAAACAGCCATTTTGCAGCGACAAGCACTGGGAGAAGTGGGGATGCAGCGTGCTCAGGGGAGGAGGCAGGAAAGAGGCAGAGGCGAGATGAGCTGGGGCACTGGGAGGGGAGCTTGACTGCTGGTGGGTGTAGAGAACCCACCAATTTTTCTCCGTGGGTGCACCCACGGAGTTGGCACCTGTGACCTCTACTGCATGAATGAAAAGCCACATGACCTTTAGCATCCGATGAAGTGAGCTGTAGCTCACAAAAGCTTATGCTCAGATAAATTTGTTAGTCTCTAAGGTTCCACAAGTCCTCCTTTTCTTTTTGAGAATACAAACACAGCTGCTACTCTGAAACTTAGCTAAGACGGTAGCACATTCATTAATCTTTAAGTGGTCTCAGTGGGACAGAGCACCACACCCAGGAGGTATGTGGGTTACACAGACACTGCTTTTCCGTTTCATAGGCTTGAATAGCAGCCTTGCAGGAGCTGTGCTTGCAGCCCTGCCAGCTGCTAATGGGAAGTGGATTCCACTTTCTACACAAAGTCCCAAATCAGGCACCTAGATTTGAACACTTTGAGCCGAATCCTGAGCTACTGTGAATGAGCATAGACTTGAATGAAGCTATGCTAGTTTACATCAGTGGTAAATAAGGTCTTAACTGTTAGGGGCTAAGTGTTGAGGTGGGTTTTGCACTTGCTGAAAACCTAAATACCTCTAAACTTGAGTCCAAATCCTGGTTTGATTTTTGCAAAAGTAAATCTGAGCAGATCTCATCCTGCTCTTCTCTGTGCAATCCACAAAGGAACCAGAGAGTTACTAGTAGAGTCCTGCAAACCTGCAGATATCCACTTTATATCTGCAGATGCGGATATCCATGGACCATGTTTGAGACTGCAGATCAGATGCAGATACAAATTCTGTATATGTGCAGGGCTCTAGCTACTACGTTTTGCTCAAAAGAAAATCAGCATCACATTATCAGAGATGTTGCAGGCTTGGGGTGAATTGCATAGAGAAGATTGTACAAAAGTAATTTCATCCCTTTCACGAACACTAAATTCACTTTCAACAGAAAAATATGTATTTGTGCTATTATTGGGATAAATCATGTCCTCCATTTTCTTACATACAATATGGTATGCAAACAAAGAGCTTCAGTTTCATTAGGCATCCCTATGAGTGTAGAGATGATTTTAAAGCAGATTGGTGGTAAGTACCTCTGCTGTGAATTACTGCTCAGAGATTAATTGTATATGGTGGTTTATCACACACAATGCAAGGTCATACATCTAGAAATAGAGTGTAGGTCACACTGTCATGGGGTCAGGACTCACCACCGCTGGCACCTCCAGCTGGTTGCTCCGGAAATTAGCTCTTGTCAACTGTGGAGCGCCCTCGACATGTGATGTTTCATCCTTTGTCTGCTCTGCTGCCTTGGGACCCACATTGTTCCCCACTCGGCAGCATCTTCTTCAGGACACTACCCTCCAGCAGTGGCCGCTACTCCAGTCTCACCCCCTTCTAGGGGAGGGGTGGGAAGATAAGTCCTTCGGCTAGCACTTGCCTCGGTGGCCAACCACAACCCCAAAGTCTAGCCCCTCACCTCAGGGGCAAGTTGCAATCTGTCTCAGCCACACTCCGCTGTGGCCAGGTGCGGGGGAAGGGGGGGGAACCCAAGCCAACCTACTACTCAGAAGGTCCCTGGGCCAGGACCCAAGCAGCAGCTGCTCTCTGCCCTCCTTTGCTCCCCTCTTGTCCATCTATCTTCCCTAGGCCACTTCCCCTTTGGCCCTGTGCACCTTCTCAATCCTTTTTAGCAGGGGCTGCAGCCTGGCAGGTAACTGGGCCAGAGTTCTCCTCTGCTCCCCCAAGCCTGCCCAGCAGTGCTCTGTCCAAGGTGCTACCTCCTTGCTAGTCAAGGAGAGACCACCCTCTCCTCTGCCAGGCAGCCTTATATAGGACCCAGCCCGGCCCTGATTGACTGCCTCTTCCTTGGCCCTGATTGGCTCTCCACAGGCCTTTGTCAATTGGCTGCTGGTCTGTGCAGCCTCTCTGGCCTATTCCAGCCCTTTTTCTCATGGGGTGGGGCAGCTGCCCCACCACACACACTTACATAAGAAGGGGGCTGTATCCTGGAAAATAGTGACTGAAAGAGACTCAGGGTTTGGGGTATATAACCAATTCAAAATGAACTTCCACTGTGGTGCTATAGCTAAGATGGCAAAGGTGATCCTTGGAATATCTTGTAGGGAGATGGCATTAATGATACCTTTATAGGATAAAGTGATGGTACACTCCAAAAAGAATGTTAGAAAATCTAAACGGTTGAGAAAAGAGCTACAAAAATGACTAGAGGTCTGGAAACCCTATCTTGCAGGGAGAGACTGAACCTCAATCGATATTTAGTTTATCCATGAGGAAGATTAAGAGGTGACTCGGTACTTGTAAACCATGATCTACATGGGGAAGAGATTCCTGATAGCCCACAGCTCATTAATCTAGCTGAAAATGATATAAATTCCAATGGTTGTAAACTAAAGCTAGACAAACCTAGATTAGAAACAAGGCACTCATTTTAACAGTGAGGCTAATTAATAAACTTAACTAGGCTTATAGTGGCTTCTTTACCACTTGTAGTTTTAAAATCAAAATTTTGATGTCTTTTTTGTTTATTAAATTATGCTAGAGGGTTGTCGTTCATTCTGCATCACTGGCAATTTAGATCAAGAGTGGATCTGTTAGGAAAAAGATACACTCTAGTTCAACCACGAATATGGGTTGCACTAGAAAGTGGTTCACTCTGGCCTTGGAAACTATAAATCCATGATAATAAACATAACAGGATAAGGTTATTAGCGTGTATAAGTTTAAATGTTGTGTGTGTGTGAGCTGGTATCATTAACTGATGTATGGATAAAATATTTATATAACTCCTCAGCTGGTCATTTTCATACTTTTTAAGGTTTAGTAGTTTTTAAAATTTTTATCTTAGGTGTTGTATATTTTGAAATAAGGGTTTTGATTTACTGCAATAACTTTAATTGTAAATGAATTCAACTTTTGCTATGGTATTCATATACTCTCAGATCAACCCTTACGGGGGAATAACCCACAAAGATGATAAGGAACTGCGGGTTTTCCTTCTTTGAGTTTCCTTGGGATCATTTTTTTGTCAGTGGAAAGAATGGCTTGTCTCTTGTAGAACAAATAGGGAGGCTGTGTCCAGCATGGAGTTCCTATCCAACTGTAATGCCAAGGCCTTGGCTGAACTAAACATTTCCATATGGGCTAAAAAAAAATCTGTTTTTTGGTTGGTTGGTTGGTGGTGATATGGTGTGTGCAGTTTGGTTGTTTTTTGAAGTGTGGGTTTGGGGAAGAAAGGTGACAACTACAGGAGAGCTCAATTAGGTTTTAAGCATTTTTTATTTTCAAAAGAGGCTGGCTGACTGAAAAGGAAAGCACATTTTCTGTTATTCTTTGAGTTTTACCGTATTTCATTCTTTGATCTGCCAGAGCCCTGACAGAGAGAGAAGTGAAACTTAGGCTCCATACACTTGGAGGTGGAGGGGTGATTCCCAACTTGAGTAGAACTACCTACTAGTTATCACTGAGCTAGCATGCAAAAAATAGTAGTGTAGTTCTGGTAGTTTCATGGGTAAGGCCCTACCAAATTCACAGTCCATTTTAGTCAATTTCATGGTCATAGGATTTTTAAAATTGCTAATTTCATGATTTCAGCTGTTTAAATCTGAAAATTCACAGTGTTGTAATTGTAGTACCCAAAAAGGAATGGGTGGGGGGGAGGTTGCAAGGTTATTGCAGAGGGGGTTGCAGTGCTCCTACCCTTACTTCTGTTCTGCTGCTGGCGGCGGCGCTGCCTTCAGAGCTAGGCAGCTGTAGAGTGGCGGCTGCTGGCCGGGAGCCCAGTTCTGAAGGCAGCGCTGCTGGCAGTAGCAGCACAGAAGTAAGGGTGGCATGGTATGGTATGGTATGGTATTGCCACCCATAGGCACTGACTCCGTGGGTGCTCCAGGGCTGGAGCACCCAGGGAGAAAAATTGGTGGGTGCTCTGCACCCACCGGCAGCCAAGCTTCCCTCCTCAGCTCACCTCATCTCCACCTCCTCCCCTGAGCGTGCCGTGTCCCAGCTTCTCCTACATTGCCACCTGTACTTCTGCACAACAGCTGATCATTGTCCAATTAAGAAACCTCTCCTTTATTTCCTCACATCTTTATTTTGATGTTCTCTATTGATCTTTTTCCTATTCCTCCTAATATATATATGATAGTTGTATGGATTGCTCCCAACTTAGGTATGACAGCAATATATTGCCCAGCTGTTTAAAACAACAAAACACAGTATTGTTTTTTCTCTTCACGAGATTCTTTGCTATGTAAATTGCTTGGCTGCTATGTAGCATTTATATAGTGCTTTACACATTAAAAGCACTGTACAAACACTTGCTAATCTTCATAGCACCTCCGTGAAGTAGGTTGGCACGCGTTATTCTTATATTACAGGAAGGGAAAATGAAGCAGAGAGGTCAAGTGACTTGTCCAAGCCCACACAATCAGTCAGTGATGGAGTCCAGATTAATACTTGGAAGCACCTGATTCCCAATTCTGATTATTCCTTCGCCAAAGGGATAAAATGGGGTCTGTAAGTAAACTCATACTTATAATATTTATAGTACTTCTACCAGTAAATGCTAGTTGCAAGTGATCAATCACAAGCCTAGCCTACATTATTATCTATACTTTGTTGTTTGAAGGTTGAGTCAGCTGCTATTGCTTCCCACAGTTTCCTCACTGATATCCCCTAATAGCACATGAATAATGATGGACATCAAGCCTTTGTAGACTATCTGCATTATTTTCAGTAAAAAGAAAAGGAGGACTTGTGGCACCTTAGAGACTAACCAATTTATTAGAGCATAAGCTTTCGTGAGCTACAGCTCACTTCCTCAGATGCATATCGTGGAAACTGCAGCAGGCTTTATATATACACAGAGAATATGAAACAATACCTATTCCCACCCCACTGTCCTGCTGGTAATAGCTTATCTAAAGTGATTTCCAGCACAAATCCAGGTTTTCTCACCCTCCACCCCCCCACACAAATTCACTCTCCTGCTGGTGATAGCCCATCCAAAGTGACAACTCTTTACACAATGTGCATGACAATCAAGCTGGGCTATTTCCTGCACAAATCCAGGTTCTCACATCCCCCCCACCCCCATACACACACAAACTCACTCTCCTGCTGGTAATAGCTCATCCAAACTGACCACTCTTCAAGTTAAAATCCAAGTTAAACCAGAACATCTGGGGGGGGGGGGTAGGAAAAAACAAGAGGAAACAGGCTACCTTGCATTATGCAAGGTACCATTATGCAAGGTAGCCTGTTTCCTCTTGTTTTTTCCTACCCCCCCCCAGATGTTCTGGTTTAACTTGGATTTTAACTTGAAGAGTGGTCAGTTTGGATGAGCTATTACCAGCAGGAGAGTGAGTTTGTGTGTGTATGGGGGTGGGGGGGATGTGAGAACCTGGATTTGTGCAGGAAATAGCCCAGCTTGATTGTCATGCACATTGTGTAAAGAGTTGTCACTTTGGATGGGCTATCACAAGCAGGAGAGTGAATTTGTGTGGGGGGGTGGAGGGTGAGAAAACCTGGATTTGTGCTGGAAATCACTTTAGATAAGCTATTACCAGCAGGACAGTGGGGTGGGAATAGGTATTGTTTCATATTCTCTGTGTATATATAAAGCCTGCTGCAGTTTCCACGATATGCATCTGAGGAAGTGAGCTGTAGCTCACGAAAGCTTATGCTCTAATAAATTGGTTAGTCTCTAAGGTGCCACAAGTCCTCCTTTTCTTTTTGCGAATACAGACTAACACGGCTGTTACTCTGAAACCTGTCATTATTTTCAGTGTTATCAAGCCTGTTAAATGACTTTGTATGCTAATTTATTTTGCACTTTAAAATTCTCCATTGACTTTACTTAGCTTCAAAAGCTTGCAAACTTTAAAGGTTTCTGTTTTAGAAGTGAACTAGCTTGCCACATAGGCTGTGCCATGTTCTCTCATCTTTTACAGCTAAGTTTCCCTTCAACTGCTAAGAAGATTGTTTTCATGTAGGAATAAATTACATATGGCTTAAGTTGTGAAACATATTCTCCTCAGATATTTGTGGCAGAGGTAATCAAAGAGTTCACTTATCTTCATTTGTGTTAGTGAAAGCTTCTTTCAGCTTTAATTTCCTGAGTGACTTTTTTCCTGCAGAGTTCAATTTTTTCTTTCAAAACTATACACCAACTTGGACTTCCTATAAAAAAATAAACAGTTAACTCTGAACCAACAGCAGTTGTCAGGTAAATTGCTGAATTGTCTCATTTCAAATAACTGTCTCACTGCAATGCAAAGTTATGTGCTATATACAGTAGATAATGTCAGGATCTACTTAAAGTTGTATAACTTATACAGATATAAAATGCACATAAATATGTAATTTTTCATTACTGAGTTAACTAATTAAAATATGGCATCTGCTGTTGAGATGTATTAATATTCAACATAATTTAGGCATTTAACTATGTGAAAGGGTGTGGTGGGCAATTGTATCTGTGAGAATTTCAAGCAATTTGATTGGCCTTGTCCATATTGAACAGAACAGTGAAGGTCAAAGTATCCCATAACAAACTCTAGCCCAGTAACTTATCAGACCAGCTTGTTAGCATTCAGTTACTCCCAATAGAGTATTCTATTATGGTCCAATCTGCGTCAAATCCTGCTTACCTAATCATGCAGTTAGTCCTGTTGAACTCAATGGACTGATTTCATGACTACGGTGAGCATGATTGGATCCAATTTTAAAATTGCAATCTATCTGTATGCAAAGTAAAAGATACAATATAGCTTGTCTTTTATTTCATACACAGAAATACAAATGACTAAAACAGTTGAGAGAGACAGATCAAATGAATCCAATATTTGAAACAATCATACTGCACCTATTTATGGAAACTCACTGGGCTGATTCTCCATCCTCACTGTTTGTTTACAGGATATACAGATGACAGCTCCTGTAGACTCAGATCCTATAGAGATGATTCCAGCCAGGGCTTGTTTGCGGGGGTAGGAGGGTTGAGAACAAGAATATAGGAAAGATTGTACAAGAATATAGGACAAATAATCACTAGGCTCAGCATGTTAGTACGTCATTAGAGTTGCCAACTTTGGTTGGCTGAATTCCTGGAGGTTTTATTACAAGACATTATCTTTAATTAGAGATTATTCTTTAATTCCTTGAGACTCCAGGACAATCCTGGAGGGTTGGCAACTTTATCAATTCATTGGCATTTCTCTTCATAGAGCACTGTCCTTCTAAAACAGTTCCATGAAGCCTTTCAATGGTAATCCGCCAGAGTGGGAATTGGAGAGAAATCTACAATGATTTCAGATTGGGCCTTCATCTGTTCTGGGACATGTAGCTGTATTGTCTTTTAATTTAGAGGATAAGCTCTTTGAGCTTGTCATGGGTGTGAAGGGAAGGGTAGACACATTTTGGGGTCCCTCCTGGCCAGAGGAAAAACCCTTTTACCTGTAAAGGGTTGAGAAGCTAGGATAACCTCGCTGACACCTGACCAAAATGAGCAATGAGGAGACAAGATACTTTCAAAAGCTGGGGGGAGGGAGAAACTAAGCCTCTTTCTCCGTCTGTGTGATGTTTTTCCTAGGGACAGAACAGGAATGGAGTCTTAGAACTTAGTAAGTAATCTAGCTAGATATGCGTTAGATTCTGTTTTCTTGAAATGGCTGAGAAAATAAGCTGTGCTGAATGGAATGGATATTCCTGTTTTTGTGTTTTTTTGTAACTTAAGGTTTTGCCTAGAGGGATTCTCTATGTTTTGAATCTGACTACCCTGTAAGGTATTTACCATCCTGATTTTACAGAGGTGATTCTTTTTACTTCTATTAAAATTCTTCTTTTAAGAAACGGAATGCTTTTTCATTGTTCTTAAGATCCAAGGGTTTGGGTCTGTGGTCACCTATGCAAATTGGTGAGGATTTTTATCAATCCTTCCCCAGGAAAGTGGGGATAAGGTTTGGGAGGATTTTGAAAGACGTTTACAAACTAACTCTTTCTCAGTAACCGGTGTTAGACGTTTGGTGGTGGCAGCGAAAGTCCAAGGGCAAAAGGTAAAATAATTTGTACCTTGGGGAAGTTTTAACCTAAGCTGGTAAAAATAAGCTTAGGAGGTTTTCATGCAGGTCCCCACATCTGTACCCTAGTATTCAGAGTGGGGAAGGAACCTTGACAGAGCTAGGGATCATGTCTTCCTCTGCTGGTACAATGCAAAGGATATTGTTGTCTCTAGACAGTGTATTGCATGCTATATTATTATCAGACAGCAGTCTGTAAACAAGCAGAGATGAAAGTAAATAATCCAAAATGGGGGGAAGGAAATGCAGTTTGATTAACTGAATAAGGAAGAAAAGAGCCCTTCTAAAATCATAAAATGTTTTGTCACCTTGGGAAAAGAAATGCAGCATTTAAAGACATGCATAAATAATCTTGACTTCAAAATGGAGGATTTTAAAAGTCCCTCAGACAAAATATGATCAAGTATTTGAGAACTCAGCATAAGTTTCAAAGTGAATAGTCTTTCAGACAGAAAACGAGGGAGAGAAAAATACGATGATCTGCACAAACTGTGACGTGGTCAATAAATCCTCTATAAAACCATTACAGAAGAGTTCCATGCTATAATGGGCAAATGGAAATGACAAAAAGTGACAAATGAAGCTGCAACAGGCTAGAGCAAATGCTGACAGAGGATGGTAGAAATTGCTGCTAGAGACAGCAATATCCTGTTAGTTAGAAACAGGAGATCATGAATCCTTCAACAAAAGAGAGAATCCTGAGAGCCATAAAATGAAACAAAGATGATTGTCTTGAAATTCAGACTTCCATGGTGGTGTTAGGGGGCTTATTCTTTCACCCACTTACTTCCCTGGACCTTCTCGCATGAACAGAGAGCAACAATACCCGAAGTCCAAAGGTGCAAACAATTCAATGTTTATTGGGGTGAACTTCCAGCAAGCATGATTCCAGTTTCCTTCCTTAGTGTCCCCCTTCCCAGCTCTGACACCACAGAGCCTTACCTGTGGCCCTGTTCCCATTCCTGCCCTTAGCTAAACATGATTCCAATTTCCCCACCCCCATTCCCTGTTCCCATTTCCCCCTTTAGCAAAACATGATTCCAATTTCCCCATCCCCATTCCCTGTTCCCATTTCTCCCACACCTACCCCCCCACTTCCTGATTGACTGCAGACTATATAGTAAAACGTGAGTTCTGCTTAGCTATACCTTAACCAATCATTTTCCTGAAATTTAACTAACCAATCCTAACATATTGTAACATGATTATGTAACCAATTATATCCCACCACCTTAATTAGTTTACACCCAGCAAAATTAATTATACAGCAGATGGGAACAATCACAGAACCAGACAGAGATTATACAGACAAACAATAGCAAAGTGGGAACTATAATGACAAAACAATACAGAAGTGAGGATTTCACATCCCAGCTATTGATAAGTGAGTCCTTGCCAGACAGGATGCTATCAAACTAAGTTTCCTTTTACATTTTCTAGACACTTCCCTTTCTCTGGAGGCAATAGGCATTATCAGGACAGGATTGTATTCCTAACAGCCCAATAGCACCTTATTTCAATGTGACTAGTTTGGAATGTGAGGATGTGACCGGTTGCTTCGCAGTTTATGGCTGCCTCTGTTGCTTAGCCAAAGGCCTTAGCCTAAGCACAGGGCCTCAGACTGTCACAGTAAGAGAAGGACCTTACACTGGCAGACAGTGATTTTGATTCTCTCTTTTATACCTCTATAACTAGCCAAGTGATAAGAATACACCAAAATTCTTAGAGTATAGGCCTTTACAGACAGGCCTGAATATCTCTATTCTAACAGATGGTGTCCAAGGAATTATAGGTCTGAGTATGCTCAGTATTGGAGGAGGTGACTAAACATGAGGTAGATATCAGATTCAGCAAAATACATAAGGTCAATTGAAAAGAGAACTGAGAAGTTCAAATGAAAAAAGTGTTTGGGTTTCACACTTGCAGTAGTTTGGCTGCCTCAATGCTGAACCTGAAAGTATCATTTAGGCTTGCCACAAGGTGCAAGACTTGAGGAAAATGCTGTTTGAATCCCAGATTACCCAGACACACACAGTTTTGAGAGTGTGGATTATGAAAAAATCACTGACTATAATGATCAGGTGTAGAAAAAGATAATTGACCCATGATCTCCTTCTGAAGATGACTTCCCCACCATAGAAGGAAGAAAAGCCAATGATGAACTGGTGCTTGGGGAAAAGAAAGGAAAGATGCTCATTGAGTCCTGTCATGGGGTATACAAACCACACACTGAGCAACAAGGCCTTAAGGGCTCATTCTGGGCTCAGCCAGCCCCGCCCTGCCACACCTGCAGCAAATGCTCCACCTACTGGCGGAATTAAAAGGCAGCGAATTAGCTCAATTGGAGAGCAGTGCTGAAGGTGAGCAGACCTACGCTAGCAGAGCAGAGCTGCCCAAAGGAGCCCCCCATAAGGAATGGGAGGACCCTCCACAGAGGCAAGCAGAGAGGGAAGTATCCTGTGGCCCTGGACAGTGGCGACTCCCTCTTGCTTCCTTGAGATTTGGATTTTCCCACCAGGTGAAGGCCTTGGACTGAGATGACCCCAGGAGGGGAGATGAGAGCAAGAGGCCCAGGAAGGACAGCTTTAAGTAGCTTTGGTTGCCAGGATCCTGGTAGCCTAATGGAGTGGGAAGGCCTGGGCTCCCCTCCCCACAACCCCCTTAGCAGTCCAGGGTTGTGGCCATGACCACTAGGGCACGCTTCCCAACCAGACCCTGAGTGGAGACTATTACAAGCCTCCACAATATTGGAAACAGCTCTTTTAAAATGCTCTTCTTTAAAATCCAGAGACTGAAGAACAAAGAAAAGAGAGAAGAGCTTAGATTTTTGCCAGATAAATCATTTTAAAATTCATTTTGAGAAAAGAAAAATCACAGAGGAAGATGGAAGAATGAGGAATGGGAGAGCATGAAATGAACCTCAAATTAATTTTAAAACATTCTTTTCACTTCTTCATTAGTATGAAAGGAGGAAAGCTTGTTAAAGCTTTTCACATTAGCGGAAGGAAAATGCCTAGGAGCAAAGCGTCAGCTGGTGTAAATCGTAAACTTATACAAGCTAAGGAACTGTCTCCAGGGGTATGGCAGTAAGCTTAACTTTTTTCCCACAAGAGTACTGATAAAACAAACTTAGGGAATACAAGAGTATCAACAAGTCTCTTCTCCAAAGATACTG